>NC_088680.1:43441349-45941349 GCF_950023065.1 Planococcus citri | reverse complement strand
TTTCATAAAAAATTTCGGATGTCTAAAAGCTATTGAACTGATTTAAAGAAAAAATGATATGAAAAAGTTCAGATTTTTAAAACTATGAGTAATTACTTATTTATTTTTATTTTGTTTTAAGAAAAAGTAAAAAGAAAAGGCTGTGTGCCCATTATTTCAAGTTTGTATGGTATACCAATGATTTTTCAAAAAAGCATTCACGTACTTAATTGGAGGATTCTAATTTTTCTTTCATCTCCCATTAAAATGGATCAAGAAGAGAAGGATATTATGAGAGGGATGAGGATCTGAAATATTCAAAAAATGGGCAAATCTGCATAACCATCCAATACAGGTACTTCCACATATGCAGACAGATACGTATGCAGACCTGCTGTAACATGTACGTATCACAGAATAAGTAGGTATTTTAATTTCATATTTAGCAAAGGAATTTGACTTTTGAACGTTTCGACGATGGAACACGATGTTTCGGAGGGAGGATGCGTAGAAACGATGGTGCGATGGCGGATTTCTACCTATACAGGCGACGCGGCGGTTTTAATAATATTTCAACATACCGTTATTGATTGCCGTATAAGGGTTACAGACAAGGGCAAAACGAAAACTATATGCAAGGTAGTGTACATATAATTTGTATATAGGGTGCCGATATTTTAAAAGGGAGCAGGCTGACACCACGCTGACGTTATATTCCCAAAACCCATACTTTATAACGAAGCCTCATCGAGACAGGAAGGGGTTGTAGTTAGCTAGCTTTCCGTATTGCCCTTATAGTACAGTACAGTGTATAGGAAAAACGCGCCACCGAACCCCAAATGACCCCTCGCCACCCTCGCAGCGCCATCTCCGCGCCCTATTATATTTGCGTGATTTGTGGCAATAAATTCCTGCAACTCGTAGCGTTTTTCGTTTCTGCCATAGCCAATCATCCGCCGACGCACGCGTCCTTACTCTGTAACTTTCTTTTTTTTTTCAACATTTTTTTCGCTAAAGCGTGTGTACACACCGCGCGTATACTCATTTGAATTCCCTCGGCTTCTTCCAAGGTGTACACGACCACCACCGCAACAAAACACAGAGAGAGAAAGCGAAAAAAAATCGTATAAATTACCCTGTCATTTTCCAACCTTTAAAATCCCTTTTTCTTGAGACCATTTTTTTATTTTCACCACTCGCGTATGTCGATAATATGCTGCTATCGTCTGAGCAATGTGAAGACATCCGATTGTGTAAACTTCTCGCCTATTATACTAACTCGAGGTGTTTTCAAATCCTCGCTTTTGAAGGAGGAAAATTGATGAATTGTTGACTTTTCGAAGACTTTGCAAGAACAGAACATGCATTCGACCATTCCTGCTGGTCTCAGGTGGACAAAATTCACATTTTAGGTACAAATAGACACTCGTAGTCTTGTGTGAAATCCATTTATGGTCCTTCCAGACCAATTTGTAATTTATAGAGAAAATTTAAAAAATCGCTGGAGGCTCCAGAATGGTCCAAAAATACTACTCGTAGTTATTGATGCATGGGAGTTGAATCGAAAAAATGGTCCACATTGGTACATTTTGCTCAAAAAAATTTAAATTTCATGGAAAAGTTTAATAATCACCATTGAACAACTTTTTGAACTTCTTTGAAATTTTCAAAAATTCGCCAAAAATTTAAAAATGACCTTTGAAACCTGAATTTTTGGTTATGGAGGTTTTAGGACATGCTCTTCCAATCTAGCTTGGTTTTGTTCAAATCAAAGAGTGGGAGTTCAAAAAATTCCCCTCTGAGAACTTTTTGTCTTTTCCCACAAGTCTCAATTAACAACCACCAATCTCTAGAATCATGTTCTTCCCCTCTCCTTCCCTCCACAGCACCACAGGAGTAATGATGATCAGAACGCAAGAGATGTTTTTCACGATTTCATATTTTCCACTCGTTTTGTCAATGATGAAGAAATTCCCTCGTTGGACGTTAATTGTATAAAAGTTCGACTCGATCATGGCATTAAAAAGCCATCATCATTCATGCTATTTCTCATTCAAAACTACCCAAAAAAATGATGATTTCTCCAGCTGATAAAATCGTACACCCAAATAGAGAAAATTGACTCGACAACCGATTAAAAACATAATTGTTTAAGGCTTCATTACACTCATACGGGCGCCCAAAGATGATCCAATCATCATCAAAAATAAAGACATCATTTCAGACGCAAAAAAAAGGACCCAAATTAGCGAATATTATCAGATACGCGCGATAATACGGGCACTTACCCTTGTAATCCCCAATCCAGACGAGCTAAAAAGAAGGGACTCGAACCGGCACTAAAACCGCACAAACGATGACGAGAAAGCCCTCCTCCGGTCTGGCTTTTTTTTCTTCTCCAATTTAACCTATTAGAGGAGATCCCTCTTCGGAAAAAAAATCTCTCTCGTGTTTCCCCTTCCACGTCCAAGGACGAAATATCAAGACTTTTTGTAGCTCGCGATGAATTATGGTCGCTGCAAGCAGCAGGATACTGACTTTATGCTTCACGAATCCCTTTCACTCGAACCCTATATCATATGCAAGGTTACATCCACAGTCTTTTTGTACGTTATGTAAAGTCTCTCTCTCTCTCTCTTTTTCTCTCTTCGTTCCTGTATATTCCTGAGGAGGGTTTTGAAGCGGACTCTCGCGCGCGCAAAAAAAAAAAGTGAAGAGGGATTCTCAAAGTGTTAATTTCAATTATCTACTACACATACTCTACTCGTCGATTGCTGTAGATCGACTCTCTGCAGAAGGGGTTTGTTTTTTCGTATACGCCGTTGACAATGTATGTAGGTACGAGTACGATATGCGATGTACATTCAGCAAATTCTACACCCTTGGACACGTTTCATAGTAGGATAGAAAAAATTTATACGAGTTTGATATACGCCGCACGAATGACAATGCTCCCGGGTCCGGCGGCGCGCCGTGCCGGCCACGACCGCATCGCCGTCGAATCCGACTCTCGAACTAAACGCGATAAAAATTTAATTAATTCTCGTCGCATTTCCATTCGCCTTCATCGCTGTTCGAAATTAAAATGCTAATGCGTGTGTAAAAAATCTCCGCGACTCGGTGCTCATGTTCGATATGTGCGGCGTAGCCTAGGTACCATACCCGAAGTGTGCAAAGTGTTATTTGGTATGGTATGATTGAAAATTTAGTCTGTGTCGACCGTATGTGATGTGGAGGAAAATATCGTCCCTTTTGGCAAAGAAGGTATGTTTAATTGAACATGTTCAACCAATTAGTTTTTCTAATCGGTTTGACTTTCAAGTGATTTTTCAATGTGAATCGATCATGTATTTGCACAACGTTTTCTGAATGACATTTCCACATTTATTTTCAATGATAGAAATGTTTGAATTAATTATGAACTACCTGGAAGAAGGAATTTGGCATATTTTACATTTTCTGGCGGCGAGGGGAGGGGGGACGAGGAAAATTTCTTTGATTTTTTTTTTCGTAAAAATATCACAAAATCAGGAAATTTGTTGGAACACATGCAAAACAAAATTTTTCAACGATTTCATAGTAGGTAATTAAAAACTTGAAAAATTCATACGTTCAACAAAAAAATTTTTAATACATTTTATGCCCTATTTTCGACATGGTGAGTCGACTAAAGATGGTTTCAGACTGTTTTGAGCCTCCAGAAAATTTTTACAGAAATTCCAATTTCTCAAAAACTGTAATTAAAATCTGTCGAAATGAACTTTAGCACCTGTAAACCGTTCAGTATAGGTTGGTGACTCGTGTGACTAATTAAACACGAATTTTTCAACTGATTAAGGATTATTTCAAGCCGTTCCAAACCCTCCAGCTATATATGTATATAGTTTGAAAATTCTAGATTTTTAAAAACCCTGCTAAAGGCTTCAGAACTGATCAAAACGGTTTGAAATTGTTCCAAATCGATTCGAAAAGATCGAAAATAGGGTGACTACCAAATTTTTGCTTTCTAGATTAATTTGGTAAAATTTTTTTTTTCACATTGCTCACAAAATTTGATTTTTAAAAATCCATAAGAAATGTAAAAATGTACTTCATAATTTAAAAGTTTGGCTAGTGAGATAAGATACAATTCTCGTAGGAAATAAAGTTAAAAGAAAATCAAAATCAACTTTTTGGCATTTAAAGAAAAATATCCAAATTTCGAATCATAGGAATTTATCAAAACAAAAAAAAAAAAATCATCTCAACCAGCAGAAAATTTTTCAGATTAGATGACCATAAATATCTAATTCGCCAACAGGCAAAATTTCAAACTCTAAATTTCATGCTTAGTTCATTCCCAAATTTATCAAATTGAAATGGAAAGCTGCAATTTACAGTAGGCTATGCCCTGTAATTCAGATCTTTGAAGTAGACTCGATGTTGACTTTGAATTACTTTGGAGTCCCAAGCAAATTTTTTGGGGTTTTCAGCTCACAAAAAATCTCATAATATGAGGCAAAACGAAATTTAGCATTTACACAATTTTTTTAAGCCTCAAAAAATATTGTGAAAAAAATTCCTACTTAATCAATTTGGCAAAAAATGAAAAAAGTTGACGACCAGCTTCGATTTCGTGGTCAAAAACTCGAATTCATTTAAATTTTTAACATAAAAAAGTACACAAACTTTCTTAATACATATGTAGAATTTTTTTTTTAAGATAAAAGCAATGAATTGAAAAATGTTTGATAAGAATTCTTCTTTCCAAGTACAATAAAACATTGAAAATTCATCAAAATAGATTTCAAAAAAAAAATTATACGAAAATTTTGCTACCAACCTACAGATGGGGGAAAAATCA
Organism: Planococcus citri; assembly: GCF_950023065.1. NCBI lineage: Eukaryota > Metazoa > Arthropoda > Insecta > Hemiptera > Pseudococcidae > Planococcus > Planococcus citri. The sequence continues at coordinate 45,936,527 of NC_088680.1, read as the reverse complement.
AACGGTTTCATGTAGAATATTTTTTCCATACCTACTTAATTTGATGAATTTTCGAATTTTCTTATCATTTTTTTTTTTTTGCAACATTTAGATACCTACCTACCTATTTGTTGATTTTTTTTTGAAAAAAAATACTTAATCTTAAAACATGAAAAAACGTTGAACTCACAGAAAACTATTGAATTGCAAAATTTGAGTGAAATTTCCGAGTGAATTGCATTAAAAAGTCTCAGAAACATTTTAAAATAAAGTAAAAATGAGAAAAAAAACATTAAAGTTGCTGTAAACTACTAAAAGCTGATGAATTTTCAATAAAATTTCGTAAAAATTCCATAAAATTAAATAATGTAAGTACAAAACGAATGAAAAAAACAATAAAATCAATGAAAATCACCAATAACTGAAGAAATTTCGGTAAAATAAGTACACTTATGCATAATTTGGGGAAAATTGAATAAGATATCGTCGTCAAAAAAAAAACTGTTAAAATGACTTTAAAAATGAATAAAGCATTGAAATCATTGAAAAATTACTGATGAAATTTCAGTCAAATTGGACAAAATACAGCAGAAATCGCATAATACATCTTTGAAACCTGTCACAGGCATTTTTGAAAAAAATCACTGTGAATCACCAGAAACTGATGATTCATTTTCTGTGAAGTTTGATGAAATTTGGTAAAAATTGCATAAAGCATTATTAAAACACCATTAAATAGGCACACAGAAAGAGCAACTCTCATTTTCATTTCAAAGCTCAATTAAACCAACACACATGAGAACCCCTGATAAAACCTCAACACATCTTAATAAAAGGCCTTTGTTGTACAATCCGAACAATACCGTTCGAAAGGCTTTGTCCAAAGTTACAACATCTCTATATCAACCTAACACCGAACAAATACCTATAGCGATTTCACTTTTCAGAGGAAAAATACAAGATAAGGTAGTAGACAGGCATGAGATGCAGGCAGGTGAGTTGGTAGAGGTAGAAAAGGCAAAACCCCATAACTATTCGCTACCATATACTATACTAAATACACCACACAGTATGCAACTATGCATAGGTATTAGGTACCTTGTGTTACGTATAGTACAATCCTTCGATGAAACAAAAAATCATCACAGTGACAAAAAAGAAAAAGAATACCTATTTGAAAAAAGAAAGACCACACAACTCATTCAGATTAATCTTACTAGATGGCATTAATTTTTCAAACTAATATGACCACAGCTGTATCTGCAGGGCGCAGAGCGCACGCCGAAGCTTACAGATAAAACATTCTATAACAAATGGTATATGTTGGCTATTTAATAGTAAATAGAGAAAAATTACTACACCAAAGGGGAAAGAAAAATTCGATGCAACGATAAGGTTAATCGGGCATTTTATTCGAATGAATTTCCTATTCACATAAACAGCATTTTATGTACCTATAGATACTATAGCGATAACGGTGCCGCAGTTTTTTTTTTTTTTTTTTTTACCAAATTCACCATATATATTAACAGGTTATCACTTGTTAACAGCGAAAACTTTGAACCGGTTATACCTGTTGAATGTAGGCAAAATACACATCAGAAAACTACTAATTGACTACCATAGGTTCTCTTCTGCGTGCGGAATAATCCGAAATTTCTCACAACCTTTCACTGCTGTGTGCGCCGCCGCCAAAGTCTCTTATGGCGATCGAGCTACTGGTATTTTCCTCTTCGCAGGCTCTAGACTCGACCAATATTAATCAAATAAATATCGTAGAAATTTCCAAATCGGTTACAGTCGATCTCTAATAGGTGATAATTTTTCATGCAGAAATGCTCAACTGTGATCTCGCGTATCTTTTATAATTAACCTCACACACTGGTGTCTATACTACACACTACACCTAATGGACGAGTGTAGGTATTTAATTTACTCACTTCTTTTTCTATACATTTTGCTTCATGCTCTTGCTTTGAAGGCAGAAATACATAAAAGCATGGTGTAAATTTTACATGCATACGTAAGGTATATTTATTGCTAATTCGTCTACGTTACGAACCTCTCTATTTATGCCTATTATAGGTAAACCATAGGCTGTGGAGTTTCTGTTTTTCCAATCCTATATTACACGCGATCATATTCGTTCATTTCATATATTCGAATACAGTACGAACTATACGTGGGTATAATTTTGCGGTAACGCGCAAGATGTTTTTGACAGATTACGAATATTCGGCCATTTTTAGGCTAGCCTAGCGTTAAACGCTTCCATTTTGGTAATTAGTGAATACGAAATGAGCTGCCGCCGGTTTTGTTTCCTTTTTCGTGCTGCTATTTTTATAAATATACGTATACGTGTTTCGTTCGTGATGATTGTGAAATGCTGACAGAACTTTTCACCAGTGACCAAATGAGCTCAATAGGTTATAACGAGATTATACCTCAGAATGTTGTGATCGGGGTTCTTTGGTATGCAAATGAGAAATTGTGCATATAAAATTTCCTTTCCAGGCTCGAGTTGATTTGTATATTGCACTTGGTTGAAAATAAATTTGGTAGACTTTTCCAAAATATGAATTAACGACGCCACTATAACTAACAGCTCGTGGTGCGTGTATATGCTTATTCCAAATGTATGCCAATTTTAATAGGTATATGACAGGATACAGGTTCTTAGCTACATAAGTCTCACTCTAAATCATATAGATGCCTACATTTAGGTAGACCGAAAAAATGTATATTCTGGATCTGGAAAGAAATTGGTGGAAAAGTTTACATTGAATGGAAGACTAAGTATGCAGAAAAAATTTGAGTGTAATAGCCATACAGCGAAACCGAGCAAGGAGTTCTCAAAATAGGGTCATTTGTGAAAAAAATGTCTTATTTTTCTCCACTTTCAGGTTTGTGACCTTTGAAGTGCTGTCGCTCTTCGCTCACCCCCCCCCCCCCACCTAAGGGAGAAATTGTAGTTTATAAAATACCACGAACAATTTGATTTTGAAATTCAATTCAATTTTATAGCTCTCTATGGGAGATAGATCGCAAAATTCACTATTTTTTTAAACAATTCTGAGTACAAATTTTATTAAAGAAAAAAACTTCGACTAGTTCGTTTTTGTTTTATTTTATTTTATTATGGGTTTTTGCATTTTTATTGAAATTTTACCGCTTTGTTTCCTTTTTTTCTTGTGTTTAGTCGATAGTTCACTATCCAGAAGCAGTGCTTATGCAACGATTTTGAAAATTCAGCTCAATCTCTCAAAGAGGTCTGAAAAATTCTAAGAAATATACAGTTGTGGAGACAGAAGGAAAAATCTGCAAAGGTACGTAATAATTTTGAACAATTTTTCGAAAATCATTCAATTATCTATGATATATCTTACATTTACATATATCTATACTTTAATTATTTATATGGCTTGCAAATTTTACACAACATTAAAATCAAACTTTAATCTCGTTTCTTTATTTTTTATAGCATAATTCAAAATTTGCAGAAATTGAAGCCCATCCGCCAACTCTACCTTTGATTTTAAATTAGGTAGATTTAATCAAAACTGCTAAATTTATTTTATTGAAATTTTATTAGGTAGATAAGGATTTTCTGAAGGTGGAGGGAGGGCTTTTGTTGATGGGAGCTGGTGAGTTGATACCCAAACCGTATAAAAAAGGTGGTCGAATTGATTCCCACCTCGAAATTTCAAGTGTGATTCCCACCTCAAAATTTCAAGTATACGAATTGATTCCTACCTCAAATTTTCAAGTGTACGTACATTTGGAAATTTGAGGTAGGAATCAATTCGTACACTTGGAATTTTGAGGTGGGAATCAATTCGTACACTTCTATCTTTAAAAAAATCAAGTGGGAATCAACTCACCTGTATCCCTGTTGACAGTATTAAATAAGTAGGTATTTAGGTTTAGGTATAGGTATAGTATAAGTTTTTTAAGGGTCCGAATGAACCATTTTAAACAGGTTAGTGACAGGGTGCGTCGTCACTTATTTTAAGTTCAAGTTGGGTAATTTTATTATTAAGTTTAATTTTAATTGTTTTTTATTGTGGACTATTTTTTAATTTTATTATTTAAATTTGTTATTGTGGAGGAACCCGGTGATATATTTTTAAAAATTTTATTTTATATTTAATGTAATTCTTGTCGTTTTATGAGGAGTTACTTTTGGAACGTGAAGAGGAGAGGCGTGAAGGAAACTAGCCAAATGAATGTTAGGTTAGAGCTTTTATTCAAATTGGTCCTGGATGAGTCCTCTTGCCAGGACGTGAGGATTTCTTTTCCTAGCAGGTACTTTTTTTTTGTTCCTGGCTTAAAACTCATGACAATTGAGTATGAAATTCGTTAGGTACCGTAATAGACTTCTTTCATTTACAAGCTAAAATTTTCAAGTGAAAATGTATTTTTTTTCTGTTTTTGTTTTTATTCTATTTTTTTCACGTATTTTTGTCTATTTTCGCGTATTTTTTCGTTTTTCAAGTTTTTTTTTGTCTTGGCCTAGGTACTTTAATTTTTTTTGTCTAGCGTATTTTAATTTGTAGCACATAATTTAATTCACAGAAATTCTTTATCTTTAAAAGTACTAATAGATAGTTTAATTTTAGTGTGTATTTTCAAAAATTCTATTTTTTCGCGTTTTTCGTCAATTTTCGCGTATTTTTTCGTTTTTAAATTTTTTTGTCTCGGCGTATTTTAATTTGTAGTGCATAATTTAATTCACAGAAATCCTTTATCTTTAAAAGTACTAATAGATACTTACTTAGTTTAATTTTAGAGTGTATTTTTAAAAATTCTATTTTTTTCGCGTATTTTCGTCGATTTTCGCGTTTTTTTTAGTTTTTGGATTTTTTTGTCTTGGCGTACTTTGGACCATTATTTTGAGAACTCTTGAAATTGAAAAAATTAAATTTGAGCTTTTGTAATGGTTTTATGCAATGTAATGACATTGCAGTACCTACTGGAGATATCAAGAGAGACAATTTTACTTCCACTCCAGCTCTTCCCCTCCTCCCATAAAAAAATATATAATATGTGAAAAATGAACTTTGAAACATTTCAAAAAAATAATATTTGAAACTTGAAAAAATTGCAATTTTTTCAACATTTTTTTGACAAGGTCACTCGGCTATGATTTTTTGGTAGGCTCATAAAAAAAGTGAAAAATGACCTACTTTTGTACAGAAGTAAGGCTTAGGTACAAAACTACCCTAAAAAAGACCGTTCTTTTGCTGTAACCTCAATTCATGCTTTGATAGTTTACGCTCTCTTATAAAATTTTTGGAAATTCATCTGTTGAATTACAATATTAATTCAAGCCTCGAGGTGTCAAAAGTTTACTAGTGGAGGCTTTTTATCCTCAAAAATGTTTAAAAATTCAACTTTTTCGCTTTTTGTTGAGGAAAAGTGGAATTTTGGGGAAAATCTGGAACTCAATTTTTTCAGTAGCCAATTTTTTACGTCATTAAGCACATTTTTTTCAATATCCCCAACTAACTTTCCAAGAAAAAAAACACACGTTTCAAGACCCACCCTTCATGGCTGAAATTGTACGTATTCGTACAATAAACAAGCCTCATCGATCTGAATTTCATACTCGATCTACTTATTATATGGTACACGCAGAGCAATTATTACTCCTACGAAAAATATGCTAATTGAATTATGGTGTGTCGTCGATGTGCGTGTGTATCGATACCTAGACCTACTCGAAGGTACACAGAATATTTTTTCCTATACCACGTTGTATATGTACAACAGCCACAACAACAACAACATAGCAAAGAAATTCATTCGACGACGACGTTTAATTACAAACATATGCACGCCAGGTAGGTACACGAGTGGAAATATGTCAGTTGAACGATTCGGGATACAGAAGCTGATCGTAACCCTTCCCCTGTGCTGCTCTTCTTTCTATATAATAACTTGTAAAATAATCGATATGGTAATCGTGGAACAAGTTTTATGAATTCTATCACTTGGTCGACGCCTTCGTCGAATCAGCCAAGACAATGGGTTTTCTCGAATGGGTGGCACGCCTGAACTCCTTAGTATATCCATACAGACGAACACGCGCCTGAACCTCTATAGGATGCATATGGTGACCCCCCGCGAGACCCACCCCCATAAATTTATAAACATTCTAAAAAAAAATACCCAATAAAAACAATCGAGATTTATTCGCAGTCTACTTTTTTTCCTTCAGCTTCTGCTGTCAAAAACTCGATGACGTCGGCGACATAAGTTATATCTATAGATAAGTAAAAGAAGAAAAAACCAACACCGAAACTATAATCGAAGAATATTGCCCCGCATGCCCCTACGAACCCCTTAACAATGAGAATTCTAATATCTATATTTGAGAATTTTCGGCGGTTTTTGCCTTTCCATCGGTTTCGACCAAGAAAAAAAAAATGTCGAGGTGAGGGGTTGGGTCGGGTATGCGCCAGCCATCGTCAGCCTATTTGGAAACTCGACCCCTCTCATCCCCTTAACGACAGCTGCGGAACAAAAGGCTATACACACGCATCCCTTATTCCAGGCTCCACTTTATAGGGTACACATCGCGGTGTGGTCAGCCATTATTGGAATATGATTTACGACGTTCGGCCTTTTAGTTTACGGGGACGAAGGCGCGAATACCAGACTCGGTGCCGATGACGCTATACCGACGATGCCGGTGCATGTACCCGCACTCTCGCGAGCAAAATATACGACTAGCTGAAGCAGCCTTTTCGAATCTCGATGTGGCATTTTTCGAATATTTCGCACGCCGTTGACTATGCTATTTACCGCGTCCATCGTCCTATTACAATACTTATACGACAGTTATTGCTTTTAAACGCCTAGATAGGTGAGTTCTTTTTTCATTCTTGCCACTGAGAGTGCAATCTTTGGATTTTAAATTGTTCACGAGATCGATCATTACAGATCGAAAAGTAGCCTAAAATACATATTGGCTAATGATGGCCAACTCGAACCTCTCATCAACCATGTAGGTAGCGAAGACATTACCCAGATAAGACTCGTACAGCATCGAGTAATTTTCCATAAAGCCATGTCCGACGGATTTGATTTAAACACAGTAATCTTTTTTTTACGCCGATAAGTCTATTTGAATTTGACTTTATGTACGTCGTCTTGCGGAAATCACGTATATTGTAGTAACGATTGTTAAAACACCGCTCGCTCTATGGTAGGTTTACCCATACCGCGCTCGATCGGGATTTACTCGATGAAAGATTCGTACCGTGCTGCCATATCAAGGCTATGTATATTTCATGTGAATTCAAACTGACTGAAGATGGTTCTATAAGCTTGGAAAAAAACTTGCGTTGAATAAGACGTTGTACATAGAATAGGTAGTTAAAACACAGCTAGATACGATTAATTGAGCTTATGATTAAACGTAGTGTATTTTTAATTAAATACCCATGTTAAAAGTTCTCAATAACTGAGCTCAGGTGAAAGGAAGGTCCATAATTCACAGTACCAAAGATAAAATTATATGGTACAGAGAGGAGGAATAGAGAAGAGGAAAGCAAGTTCACTTTGAGAGGGAGATTTTCCAGAAAGTTTTGAACAGAATTTGAGAATTGCAATTTTCAGGTTGAAATGTTTTATAGTCTAATAAAAACTGTTTTTTTTCGATTTTACTCAATGGTTCTTTTAGTACTTAGATATTTGAAAAAATCCAACTATTTTTTTTGCATTTGTCTCGGGGGAGGGCAGGGTGGGGCACCAGCGTGCCCCTGGGTCACAAATAGTGAATTTGATCGAGAGTACCTACCTATAAAAAAATTCCAGCAGAAATTATGGCCTGATCAGATCTGAACAGCCCATGAATCCAATTCGACCTGACTTACATCAGGTAAAACATGGTCAGATCAAAGTTTCAATTGAGGGGTTTCATGGAAAAGGGGCTTTGGTCAATTTTTTAAAACTGATTTTCACAAGTTCAAATGGATTTGAAATATTTTTCTACATATGTACCTAGGTACCTACATCTAAGCAAACATTTTCCAATTCATTTTTTGTTTAATGGAAGAACACCTCAATAGGTAGGTATCACTGAATTGGTGGAATTAATAAAAAAAAAAATAATAATAATTTTAAATATATTCAGGATTGTAAAAATCAGAAAAAAATTGACTAAGGCCTCTTTTCCATGGAAGCCCTCAATTGAATTAGATTGTTCAGACCGAAACAAATCCAATAAAGGAGATCTAGACCTGACCAGATCAGATGTAATCAGATCAGAATTTTGATCAGATTAGATCTGTATGGACCTAATTAAATTCAATAGAGGAAACCTGATGGGATCTGACCAGATCCAGACATTTCAAGAACCCAATTAGAGCTATCCGAACCTGATCAGATCCAATAAAAGAGACCCTATTGTACTTATCTGACCAAATTTAGAGCTAACACAATCCGGACATTCCCTGGATTCAATTAGATCTGTTCAGACCTGATCAGATTCAGATATTCTTGGATTTAATCAGATCTGACCGAACCAAATCAGATCAAACTTTTGAGAGAGATTCAGAATCTCGAACTGCACTTTTTCGATAGGAGTGGTTTGACCAACCAGGGAGGGGGCTATGGCTCCTTACTAGACTTGAGCGATGATCCATGTGACAACCCTTTCTGTCAAGGAGGACCCACTTGTACGAATGAATTAGAATAGACATAATCTTATACATGTAAGTAATAATTTTAGATCATAATTATCACTTCTAAATTAATTATTCATAAATGCTTATATTCTAGTTCAACATTATTTTCTAGTGTAAATTTATATTTTATTCTAAAAATTTAATAGCTTAAGACAATAATTTTATTAATTTATTTCTTTACTTTCTACGTAAATTAGCACTTTAAAAACTGTATCTTAAAATTTTTTTAAGGGAGGAGGTGTTAAGTTGCGGGTATCTTGCACTATACATGTCTGCATTCAAGTTTTATTACTCATCACATCAATCTTACAAACAACCTGTCTCCCTATTTTTTTTTCTTTGTCTACTCAATCATAATTCTCCTCATTTTCATAAAAAAATCATTCTTCCAACTTCGTGATTTTTTAACAACTATAGCCTACACCCTGTCACATACACAAAGTAGCCACTGTAAAAATGTGTGCTTACTATCAATGTGTTTATGTGGTGGACAAATTTAACACTCACGTACAATACTAAAACACCCCCAAAGTCGCTACAAACAATTTTCCATCGTTTTAATGTTTTATTTTTTATTTTTCCATGTTTCCTTGTGTTTGGTATATAGATTGGGAGGGGATAATTTCTAATACCTATGAAATTAATCTCTTCTCGAGGGGAAGACAGTTGTAAGTTGGCTGTTTTTTTGACTCATTTCAATTTACAAATTCACTAAGCTAATTCTTTTTTCAATTTTTAAATCGTTTCAATTTACGAATTTTACTTTATTTTTTTTTTTTTAATTTTTGACTCATTCCAATTCGAGGATCTTAGATAATAATTTATTTTATTCATCACCAATTCGATTCGTTTTTCTAATTTTTCTAATACTTAATACTAATTTTAATTTGTTTTCCTAATTTTTTATAAACACTAATTGTTAAATTGTGCTTGCATAGTTTTATTTAGTCTTGTAATTTATTGTAATTCTAGTGACAGACTTCTATTTGAATACTTTACACCTAATTTCAACTAGTATCCAAGGTAATTTGTTCAAATTAATTGTGTTTTTCTTAATCCTATTTATTTATACGTACCTTAACTAATAAAGAATTTCAAAATAAGTAATAATTCATCAAAGAGCATAACATTTATTTTATTATTTTCACAGAATAATGACTAGACATGAATGTTTGGAAAAAAATAATCTGAAATTTTGAATTTCAAGTTTGTTTTGCCTTCCCCTTTGGTACATCTATTCTCATCATTTTGGAGATGCTGAGTTTGAACACCAGAGCAATTTTTTCAGCCTGTATCCACTGATCCCCCCCTCCAACCATCCCAAAAATCCTAACTAATTCTCTAAAACATGGTCGAAGGATTTATACATTTGAAATGATATGCGCGTTTATTTTTAAAATAACAATTTTTTGTCACCCCTCTCCCTCGAAAATCAAAAAAGCGATAGTTGAAACTCCACCAAATTTCAACTTCCTAATTGAAATTTTTATAGAAGAATCAGACATTAATTCTGTAAAAATGTTATTTCAATTTTTTTAGGACTCATTTACAGGGGGAAGGGAGGGTGTGACACAATTTTGATTTTGAAGCCTCTCAAGACTCCCCCCTTTCAGTTTATTTTCCATTAATTTGCCATTTTATGTCCACACGGTTCATTTACCTCCCGCAGATCACAGGTAAGTTACATGACCACAACAGCACCCCACCACATACTTCATCCGCATCTAAAATCTCAACACGAGTAAAACACAGGCACTCGCTCGTCAATCACCAAAACAACCGCGGACCAGTTGAAATATCAAAGTAAAAAACTTGGCTGTTTCTTTCGCATCAAACTCGCCCCCTCTTCCTGCCTCTCATCGTCCAATAGTCTTGAAAAAAAAAACACGAGAAATCACACTCTCCGCTTATAGTAAAACGCAGGAAGCTCCCACTAAAAACAAAAACAAAAGACTCGGCAAAGGAGTCGAGTAGAGGTGGATGAAAAAAAAAAGAGAGACAGAGGGAAAAAAAGGAAACAAAAATAATTTCTTTTCAACAGCGAATTCATCAAGCGAAACGTTTTCGGGGAGATCTGTAGTAACCAGCGACTTACTGTGATAGTCATACACAAAACACATACTGGTACCATAAATCTTTAACTCGAGTTGATTTATGGATTTTTTTTCTTCAGTCGTTTCGCTACAAAGAATAGTACACCGTAAGAAAACCAAGAAATAACAATATATACCTACTACCCTGTACATTGCTTCACCCACCTACCCCATTGTGTGATATTTTGTTAATATTGGCGAGATATTTTTTTAATGGAATTTTAATTATCGTTCTTGTACATACAAATTAACACCATAGCGTATCGTTGACTCGATCGCGATAAAAAGAGGCTGAAAAGCTCGTGATCTTCTCGACCTTCTTGATTGTGAGGCTCGTTTGAAGATCATTCTCTCTCTTTTTTCCATGCACCTAGTAGGTATATTCTCACCATAAACACGATTCTGGCCATTTTATGGAATATTACACACGTCACCACATCGAGGATTTTTTTATATAGGAATTTTTTCCATATCTGAATTAAAATACTTACTCCTCATGGTCTAACCCAAAATCTGATAATTTCATTACCAAAAAAAAAGGGGGCGCTCTCGTCGTAAAAACTGCCCATTAAAATACCCAGCAATCATTACTGCCAGCTCGCTTAACACTTTTTTTTCGCCCATAACCACAAATTCTCGACTTAAAACACCGAAAAAAAACAGGAAAATATCCTCGATTGTTTACATTAATCGTCAATAAACGGGCAAAAAATATTCATCGCGTGAAACGAACGACGCACGATGCGTCGCGTCGTGAAGACTGCGACTATAATAACAACACACCCAGCAAAGCGGATTGAGCACAATTTGGCGTACGAATTGCTCGTTGGCAATTCATTTAAAAGTGTTTACAAAATGTTCGCTATAATGATTTTTTTATTACTTTATTCACACGGCAACGAAATTTCAAGAGCTTTGAACCGTGAAAACGATTTCGTTATTTCAAATAAAAAATCATTTACTTTACCCATGCATACGATATATTTTTTCCACCAATTTCACGGCTAATCACCATTAGATAAACACTTACCTAAAACAAAACAAAACAGAAATTAACATTAGATAACAACCAATTTATACAAGTGTAGGTACCTAACTAGTAACTAGCATTGCAATAGAAAATGTTGGAAAATAATGTAAGATAAGGATCCTCTCACGTAATTATTTCTACGATAGATAGTAAGTAAGTATAATTACAGTAACTATATTTTTAGATTCAGTCTTCCCTCCTCGATATTTTCCCTTTCGGTACGATGATGTCATGAAATCACAACTTTGTAATGCTCACTAATATGATGAGCTTAGATATCGGTGACTGATTCGAAGAAAAACTGCAAGAGTTGACTGATATGGTATCGAAGTTCAAACTAAAATTTCATTTTTGGAATAAAATAACAAAAATCGAAAAAAATGGGGTCATTGCACCTCAATTTGACCAACGTTTTTGAGCCATGTTCTTCTCGTGTTCAGCGTCACCAAAAACGTAAAAACGTACTATCTCATGTGTCGCACGAACAAAACACTTTTTTGTACTTTTACCCCATTTAGGGAGGTGCTGGGGGCCGTGGATAGGGTCCAATCAAAAATCTGACGTCATATTCGTATTCAGCGTTACCAAAAACATGCAATTAGATATATCACATGCCCCAGTTTTTTTTTGAAAGTTTTGTCCAAATTTGGAGGAGGGGGTGCTCCCCATCAATTAAAAGATCCCATCTCGAAAATTAAATAGGTAGGTACTTCATTTTAGGTTTAATAAAATTTTGAAAAATACTCCTCAATCTCAACACGAGATCTGACAAAACATATGATATGACCCTGGTTAAATTCCTTGATTGAATACTTAAGATCCAAAAGTTTCTTCAGAAAAAATCACCCAAATCTAGTGAAACGTTGATCTGCGTAAAGTTCTCGATGTTAGGTAAGTATGTCAGATTCTTTAAAATGTTGGGAAAAAACAAACTACTTCAAATGGTATGTACATATTCAGTTTGGAAAAATTGTGATCCATTTTTGACATTTTTGAGACTTATGTCTAGTTAATTTTTGTTTTGCTGGTAATTTTTGGTAAATTACTGGCAATTTTTTGGTAAATTACTGTGCATTCTTTGGTAAATTACTGGTAATTTTTGTTTTACTGGTATTTTTTGGTGAATTACTGGCAATTTTTTGGTAAATTACTGTGCATTTTTTGGTAAATTACTGGTATTTTTTGGTGAATTACTGGTAATTTTTTCGGTAAATTGCTGGTAATTTTTTGGTAATTTTGGTAAATTACTGGTAATTTTTTGGTCAACTACTGGTAATTTTTTGTAAATCACTGGTAATTTTTTGGTAAATTACTGGTAATTTTTGTTTTACTGGTAATTTTTGGTAAATTACTGGTAATTTTTGGTAAATTACGGGTAATTTTTGGTAAATTACTGGTAATTTTTGGTGAATTACTATGATCTGATAACCAAAGACTAGAAGGTAGAATACCTACATTGAAACCATGTAACTCTCTGACCCTGTAAACCTTTTTTTTCCATCCCCCTCTCAATTTTTTTCACATTCGGTACTTCAGTTGCCTAATCACCTCAAAACACCGAAAGCACGTCGCATTTACTTATCCAATGGGTCTTCATTAATTTAGGTACAATATTTTCAAAGTCGAACTCATTTCTCATCTCAAACTTGCTACTGTTCTACGCAGCACTTCGATACATTTGTATACCTAATCCATATCCAGTATCCACACACAAACCCAGTTGCATGTGGGATTGCGAACTACACAGGCAACCTACAAATGGATACATATCGCTACCAGTGGGATGGCCTAATTTGAGTCTCTACCAACGAATAAAAAACACCGTTGGGAGCCTTCGAACTGGTTAAAAGAAGAATTTGCATCTCTATGAAACCGAATACGAAAGACAGAGATGACTACGACGACAACTACGATCAAAATTATTATGTAATTACACGAATCGTTTGGTTTTCGCTTTGGAAAAGTACAAAATAAGAATCTGTGCTGATAGATTCATCGTAAAACTATGCCATTTGGTATTGGTCTCATTGTAATAATCTAATCATACAAAATACGAGCATCTATAATGCCTTGTAGCACCACGTGGACCTGAAACTTCTCCAATATGAATTAATTTATATTCTCGTACGAGTATACGTACAACGTATAAACGAATACAATTAAAAGCAGCCAAGTTGTTTTGAAAATCCCGCTGTATAAATTATATTATACAAAAATACATTGTAGGTGTTCATTGTCCTTATAATGATAGATGTGTAGGAAATATTTCCTAAACCCCGCACCTCCGCGTGCGTCTCAGCATCCTCATCATACTTGTAGACTTTCCGATGGCTCGTCGAAAAGAGCACTCCTTTGCCAATAATTGGTTAAGTTATGTAAACTCAACCAGGGATATGGTGTTTCTCGGCTGGATCATGAGAGATGGAAGGTTTTACTCGAAGACCACACTGAAAGCGTTATTAATAATTAAAGGCTTCGCTTTGTAGTTCGTACAGTACGCTGATAGTCTCGAATCAGTGATTCGACCTAGGCTGGGGCTGGAGCTGGGGCCATACCAGTGCAGCGGCGGTGCGTACTCTCGCTTTATCTTATCGTGATGCTGTACGAGATGGGTCCGCATCGTGTCTAATCCGCCTTCGCTTTCGTGTTACGTTGTCAGGGCACGATTTTTCGGCGTTTTTGACGCTCAAGAGCCATCGAGTAGGTAACTCAGGCAATGGAGGAAAAAACACAGAGAATCGCAAATAGGAATAGGTACGTAGGTACCAGAGCATAGTGATACTTTGTCGCGGTATTTAACCTCGATAAATATATGTACGACGCCTGTACTTTTTTTAAACGTACTTACACGAAAACAAAATAATAATTACTCTTTTAATGCGTACTGTCATTGGACTAAACATAGCAGAAATTAAGTTCATTTGCGACTGTTTCTTTTCCATTACCTACTTTTTTTTTACACTACTATAATAAATTTCATAACGACGGATTGTCTCCGTACACGAAATATTTTTAACCCGGTTATATCGTTGACAAATTTTACTGCAGAATGTAATTTTTAACCTTCGATGGTGGCGATGAAACGATGGCACGTTGCACGAGTTTGTGAGCCTGAGCTTATCCTATATGTGAACCTGTGTACATGTAAATAGGTGCGTATTTTCATCGCAGGGTTTTCTCAACTGATACAAATAGACACGCGATTTAAGAACTCCTGATTTATATCAACGTTATATGGTTGCCGAGCCAGGCGTACATACAGCTACTTATTTATACAGTTGTTGCTCAAACTATTAATTATTATCGTCTATAAGTTAGATGCCATGCACGAATACAACGATCGAAAAACAAAAAATGAAAAAATATAGGGAAAAATTAATAATGAAAAATTAAAAATAATTATACGTTTTGAGAGTGAATAATATGTACTCGTAAGTATTACGAACGTCTTCGTATTTATATGTTTCTGGTGCGGCGGCGTGTTCGCGGATACATATGTGAAGGTACCTATTAGAAACAGCTGCGTGAATTCCATAAGCTCAACGTACCCTCCTTTCAACCCTACACCAATCACAGCCACTTTCTGAAAGAACTTTCACGGAGCTAAGTAGAATGATGCAAAATCTGCAGAAACATTTTTTCCACCGATTGTTACTATTTTTGGAAAAAAATTTAAGAATGAAAATAAATTTTCTGGTGGAAGAAAAAAAGAATTTCAAAAAACTAATCCAGACAGTCTGAAGTTCCATAATAATAAAATATTTCAGCTTTTTACTCAATTATATCATTTTTTAAATTCATTATTTATGAACTTTTGAATTTTCAAAAAATTACAAAAATTCTAAAAGTGATATTCAGCTTTTAAAATGCATACCGACCTGCATATTATAGTGGTGTACTTGAAAGAAAATCAAAATTATGTATACTTACAGAAAATCGAGGTAAAAATCTGAAATGTTTCATATCCTATATTTGATTTTCCCTTCCTCTAAATCAATTTGTAGCCATTTTGAGCTGTTGTAGATGTCTTTAACCGGCTATCAGTTCGGTCTCAGCTCCCTCGGGGGCGGCACGGTGACCAACCAACAGGTAACAGGTAACCGATTTTTTTCATTTTTGAAAACTTGGACACAAATGACTGATAATTTTTTTATACTCAAATGACTAGTAAATCGGATGAATTACCAGTAATTTACCAAAGATGACCAGCAATTACCCGAAAATTATCAGTAATAAAAGTTACCAAAATCACGAGTAATTTACCAAAACATACCACTACCAGTAATTTACCAAAAACTACCAGTAATTTATCAAAAATTACCAGTAATTTACCAAAAATTACCAGTAATTTACCAAAAAATACCAGTAATTTTCCAAAAACATTCACCAGTAGTTTACCAAAAATTATCACTAATTTAATTTACTAAAAATTGCTAGAAAAACATAAATTAACTGAGCGACATCTCAAAAATATCGACAACATTATCACAATTTTTTCAAGCTAAATACATTTTACAATATTATGTAGTTAGTTCGTTTTTTCCCAAAATTTTTAAAAACCTGACGTAACCTTGAAAACTTTATGGCATTTTTTCCAAATGTCAAGTTTTTAAAAGTCAACGTTATCCTGCAGGTTAACATCATGTGGATCAAAGTTACAGTAGATTCGAATGGGGTTTCTTGGAGAAAATTTTGGATCTGATTCATCGGGGAGTTGGCTAGTTTCCTGTCTAATTTTATTGAACCTAAACTGGAATGGGTTACCTAACGTATTTTTACAACAAGAATTTTGATCATCGAGGTTTCAAGAATAAGACGGTATTTTGAACTTTTTGAAAATCAATATGCATTAGTATTCCATATGAAAGACCCCTATGAAGTTCAGTTCCTTCAAACTTAACTAGAAGAAATTTTCAGAGTATTTCTGCCCATTCAAATCATATTTTTTGGTACCCATTTTTCAAGGGATGAAAAATTCGAATAGGTATCTGCTGGAGGCTCCAGAATGGTCCAAAACCCTCCTCAATTGATTCGCGCGACTGAGTGTCGTTTCAAAAAAAAAAAAATAACTTGGAAGTAACGCTCTGAATTGAAATATGAACCAACACGTGATTGTGATTATTCAAATTTTTTGAAGAATTAACTCGCAAATCTTGTGTATTATTGGTTTAGCCCCCTCCCCTCCCCCCTCCCCACAGACCACCAGATGACCAGAAAAAATTGTGTCGATTCCAAATTAAATTGTATGTTAAGGCATCGATCGAGTTCTTCAACTTATATAAATCAGCGAGGATTCAAATCTAGTTGGTTCAAATTTCGCTCGCCAATTCTACTGCCCCTGCTCCTCCTCTCTTCTGTTATCGTTACTCTTTCAATCGGTAACTTCGCATTGTACATACTTAGTATTTTATCATAGAGATTTCGCAATTACACGACCATTTCCCATTCTGCTCCGAAGTCCGAACACGAATCTGTTCAGCAGTTGGTTGGTTGAGGCGTGTTTACTCGTTTTATGTAGTATTTTTCGGACCCGGTAATTAGTTTTTCACGATGAACGCTCTAATTATACGGTATATGGTATAATTTCGGTATTTGTGGGTTGGATGTTTAATTGGCTTTTTAATTCGGTAATGAAAGTTTTAGTCCGAATTTTTTTGAACTATACGTACCGGGCGGTGTATGGAGTATATTTTAATTCCGCTGTCGATAAAACTAGACTAATGAATAAATTGTGTGTTGTATGCTCACGCGCGGTTATATACTTGATGGAGTGTGTGTTACGCAACGGGATATGTACCTAATTGTACCTATACCACTTACGCGTATCTTGACATTGTTTCATTTTAATAGTTGAAAAATATACGCAGATAAAAATCACCGAATGTGGTGAGATGAGTTATGAGATGTTGATAGGATTTTATATGATTTCTTGGACATAATTTGTGGTTTTTTGAGAGAGGCAAATTTTCAAATTTTCAATGCATTTTTTGGACACTCTGTATATATTTTTTGAAAACATCAATGTGGGCGTTAATGAATACGAAATTTTTCAGCACAGACTTTCTTGTCGTCATTTTTATCGTCTGCTTTGAAACAACAAAACCACAAAAAATCGAAAATTTAGTCGAAAAATGTATTCGATTTGCCAGCAAATTCCATCGAGTATCACGAGTCAAGCTATCAACTGTGAGAATAAAACCACACGTGACAAGAAGTATGCATCATATTTGAGAATATAAATCGAAGAATTTATTAAACATATTCCAAATTCTCAGCACCTCCGCTTAAAATAGGTACACATCACCACATTCCCGGATACCTATACTCTTCATTCGAATAAGAAACACCTCAGAACGTCATACAAGATGCACTCGAGTAACATAATACACAATTCGACGATCAAGGTAATAACAGCACAAAAGCACCAGCACCATTCCGAATTTGTTCTAGGACCACACCTCGAATTCTACTAACAGAACTTATTAAAAGATACGAAGGGGGAAAAAATCACTTCCAGCCAAGGGAGCCAATACACGATTAGACGATTGGCGAAAATTTTATGCAAATTGAATACCTACGGAGTTAAGTACGTTCTCGTAAAGAGACATATTATACCAACTACAACCGAGAATGATTTATTTTAATTACTCGAAATTACCTCCACCACTCCTCCTCTTTGCCAAATTTATACGAGAATGAGAAACATTGTTGGATAATGCGACCTGACTCGAACAAACGTATAACCTTGATACAGAATTTTTTCTTTTTGAATTTGCAATACGAGTATTTTACGGTTACGGAATTATTTTTTTGTGCGTTGAATGTGGACGTCGTCGACTTGGAAACTTCATCACGACGTCTGGAACTGAGCAGACCGTGATTGTAATTTTACTTCAAAGTATAACATGGCAACATGGCCAAATCTACTATTGAACTAATTATGGAAATAGGCTACCGTTTACTAGTATTTGATAAAAGTATGGTTCGCGACAACGAAAAGGCAAAGAAGAGAGAAAAAAGAAAAAGAAAAGTAATACATCAGTGCATGATTTAAAAAAAAAAAATAATACAATGTTGCTTCATTATCTATCTAGATATCTAATACCTTATCATTGAGCTTATTTTTCTTTTAATTAGTAGACTGCTCTCATTTTCTGTATAGTCTACTTATGTAGTTATTTTTAAAACAATATAATAAGTGTTACGAAAGGCGAATAATCAAATCAAAATGTACACGTGTTGATATAAATTCATCTTATTATTCAGAGTTACATGCTTATAAGATAAATACTTTCGGCATAAATAAATTTGTACAGTTACCGGAAAACAAGATACAAAGTACAAATGACCAACATGGCCTCACACCTAACTACAGTCTGTCTCATGAGTTATGAGACTGTTGTTACCTGAAGGCTGAAACCAAGCAAAATATAGCTACGTATTTCAGCCAGTATTTTGAGAAATACAAAATTCAGATCAATCCAATATTTTGATCCTTATCTAGATTCTTAGATATTTTTTTGAAAAAATATCTCAAATTTTATTTTTATTTTCCATGCAGATGAGATTGCGCGGGAAAAAGAGTTTCAAATATTTAAATATCAAGGTTTTTTCGTTGCAAGAATTAGACTATAAAACTCTCAAATAAGACCTCACGTTCCTCAAAATGTTTTTTTAAAATACTAATTTAGGTAAGTACATACATCTATCAATTAATAAGCTCACTTTATTATTAGATTTTCCATTAGATTGCAAAAAAAAAAACAGAAGAATTTTTGAAAAAATTCAGTGAGAATGTTCATTTTGAGTTAAACGTCGCCCAGAAAATTTTTTAGCATCAGAGGTGTTCTTGGATGGGAGAGCCTCTAAAAAAAAAAAATACCCATTGTATCGTGGAATATTTCCAGATTAAGTAGGTAGGTATAGGTATTATAAATAGTGACCAAAAAATCGTTTTTGACTTTCTTTACGAATTTTTTTGCAAAAAAGTTCCAAAAATTCAAAAATCGCGACCCCCACTTCGTCAAAAACCCAAAAACTATTTTTTGGCCATTTTTGGGAGAAAAATGCGTTTAAGTCGATTTTTTGAATAATTTTTTTATTTTCAAAAACGCAAAAGAAGTCAACTTCAACCTGCTCCAACTTTTTTTTTTGAGCAATGTAAAGGATGAGTGGGGTCGCAATGTTTGAATTTTTGGGGCTTTTTTAGATAAAAATCTGTTAAAAAGTCAAAAAAGATTTGTTGGATTTTTCTACTTCTATAAAGGCTCGAGTAATAAACTTTTCAAACTACATGTAACTCTTTTTTGAAGCAAGACAGAAGATTATGGTCGCAATTTTTGAACTTTTGGGAGTTTTTTTTACATAACATGAATCCGTCAAAAAGTCAAGAATGATTCACTGGTCAGTTTAAATTTTAGGTGTTGATTTTTTGACAATTTTTTTATTCAGTGAAAAAGCTGGAGTAGTCAACTTTGAACAACTCTTAACTTTTTTTTGGAACAAGATAGAAAAACGGAGTCTTAATTTTTGGACTTTGGGACTTCTTTTACACAAGAATCCGTTAAAAAGTCAAAAACGAGTTTTGAATTTTTTTTTTGATCCTTCGATATTTTTTTAGCGATTTACTTCAGTGAATAGGTAATCCGACAATTCTTCACAGATGTGTCCTGAACCTGATACAAGAGAACACACCTAAAAGTTTTCAAAGCTATGAGAAATTTTTAATAGAGTTTTTTCATTTTTTTAAGAAAGTTCCCTCATATTTTGATTTTTTAAAATCAGATTCATTTAATTAGTTTGATATTTTAGGTAATTGCGAGACTTTTATTTAGAAAAAAAGACTACCAAACCGTATTTATTTTGGAAGAGAGGTGGGGCCTCATCTTTCTGAATTTTTTCTTCGTAAACTTTTTTTGATCTGAGCTTTCTTGATCGTTCCCTGAAAGACAAAGATAAAGGGAACGAAAAGAAATGAAAATAAAGAACGCTGAATTTTAATTTTTAATTGATCATCATTCGAATTTTCTCCATTTTGTCCATTCAAAAACAATTTTTTCTAAATTTTTTATACCGTTTACAAAAATTTTACAACTTTTTTAACCGCGCACAACTTTTTGATTTTTTTTTTTACAAAAAAATCACTTCGTTGGATTAAAAAATGTTCACTTTTCACTCCAGCACATCAAAAAACGACAAATCACAAAATTGAATATAATTCACTATTTACCGAATCAGAACTTATATAATTATTACAAATTTACCACGATTAGGTATACTAATAGCTTATCCTACTCGACGGTCGATAAGTTACGAGCTTGTCAGAATTCACGATTGGTACTGGTACAGAATGCCTATTCTTTTGAGAACTTTGAACTTTGGACTCAGTGTTACCATTTTACTCGTAGTGGCCAAATTTCGCACAATAATATTCGGCGATTTTTATATGTACCTACATATAATGAAATTTATCAAACCATTCCAACTAAAAAATGGTTTCAAATTTTGTATCTGCTCTTTCCCAACACATGAAATTTTAATTTCACCCCTCCAGGTCTTACCACCACCCCCTTTTATTAAAAAATTATTTCAAATTAGGTTTCAATGATTTCAATAGCACTTATATTGACATGTTAAACATCGAAAAACTTACATAAAATTTCAATTTCCCCTCTTCACGCCTCACCTCCGTCTCCAACTGAAAAACTAATTTCAAATTTGGATTCTACGACCTCAAAAACATATATTTCAACATGTCACTTAATGGATGTACAAATTTTGATTCTCCTCCTCTCTACGCCTCGCCCCCTCATCAAATTGAAAAATGATTTCAAATTTGGATTTTCAACTAATTTAAAAAAAAACAATTCAAATAATTGAATTTGTACCTCCATTTATGGGGAGAGGGGGCTTCTGTGACCCATAAGGCGTTGCATATTTGAGGCCCAGTTGAAAAAAAAAAAAAAATAATACCTAATTTTTAAAAAAAGTGATTATTTTCAAAGTTGAATTTTTTTATTCAGAATGTTTAATTTCTTCTTCGGAGCAAAAGTGGATTTGAAACCGTGATGGTTTCAAGGATATGACCAAATTTAAGATTTCCATTGTTCCAGCAGCTCCTTATTAATACTTTTTAGGATTTTTTATTTTTGGAGAATTCGAGTCCAAAAATACACTTCTGTTGTATGAGGGGTTCCCTTGATACATAGGTATAATTATTTCAAAAATAGTTTTTTTTTCATCAAGTAGGTAGATATAACAAAAAATAGAAAAAAATTGAAACAAAAAAAATGAACCCTGATAATAAGACAAAATAAATTGCGAAAAAGATCTTATAATTGAGTAAGTATAAGACTTCTGAAATTGAGCCAGGGCTTTTGAAAGCCGTTCGAGTCCGTTCAACGAGAAAGCACCTCCGCGTCCCTTCTCGCTCCACTGCCCATGCCTACACTTTGGTGAACAGGGATAATTCTAAAACGAAAATTCGGAGACGAAATTTTCACCACTATTCATACTCCTTTTTCAAGTGCAAGTTTTGATAAATAATTTATGGAACATACTGTACGTTGTGCATCAGCGATACGTACGCATAAGATTTCCCGTCGTCAATACACGAGTTACACGAGCTGGATGGCTCCCCTTTGACCCCCTCCGGCTATTGTTTCATTTAGTATAATCTATACTTACACAGGCATATATGGCACATATACGTATGTAGTACGTACTATGTACACGGCTGATGGGGTTCATCGCTTAAACCAACCATAATTCACAGTATAGCGATAAATTTAAAACGGTGTAATTTTATCAGCGTATTCTCGCCTCTCACTCTTACTCTTATCGCCCCAAACGAAACCGATAGTCCATAACTTACGACTAGTATTTTTTTCTTGTTTTTTTGTACCGATTTCGAGCTTACGTCGCGAACACCGAACCAAAAAAAAAAGAAGCTACTTGTCGACTAATATAGCGCAGATAAGGCTCTCTTCCAAGTACACGAATTTAGGTGAAGTCCTGCTGCGACGCAGTCGTGTCCTCGCGTGCGACAATTCATCCAGCACTCTCGCACAGGTCGAACCAATTACCTTGACAATGGACCGTACAAATATGAGAAAAATTACGTAAACGAAATACCTATCTACTTGGATATCATGTTTATCGACGACGAGATTCGTAATCGGAATAAATTTTTTGAATATCGACACCGTTGAAGTATTTGTCACCTCGCGTCCCTTGCGCGCCTTCACCCCTCGTACCCTCTCCCATAACGTACATCTACATACACGGAGACGACAACGACAACAACAATACCAACATAATTCGTGCATATTACATACCTACATCGCAGCAGGTAAATAGGTAGGCAGGTAGGTACACGTACGCATACTGGAACCGAAAATAAAACTTGTAAAATAGTTGGAATATTTCGAAACACCAGTCAAGGTTTAAAGCGCGGAATTTTTCATCGTCGTCGCTGTATGTCGCGCGTAATAAAACGTAAAAAAATGCGCTTGTGAGAATATTATATTTCTGCAGCGAACACGTAAAAATCCCACGACGTCGTCTAACAAATTTCCAGACTACAAAAAACGAATAACTTTCGATTTTATCGTCTCTCGTTGTTTCGTGAAATTTTCCCGCCGGTTGTGCCGAACTCGAAAATTTCGTAGTTGGTGAATTTTTTTCGTCTCAGTCGAACAATTTTCAAAGAGGTCTATAGACATCGAACAATACGCAAGTATACAATACACCGAAGTAGTGGCATTCGTAGTGGGACATAATCGGCTTATAAAATTACCGCCAGCTACAGTTATAATACCAAAGCAGCGTACGAACTGGGTACAAATTTATAAACTCGTGGAAAATTGCTTTGTTGGGGACGAGCCAATTGAGTAAATTTAAATTTTTTTTGTCTTTTTGGAAATACACTGAACTCTACACAAATTGCAGCTCGCAGCTGGGATTGGGAATGCTTCGGTGTGCGGATTTTCGCAGTTTTCGAATGATAAAGGCGTAGAAGGAATTGCAGGGGGAGAGTTAAACCATCTTCGAGGTTGCGATTTTATACAATTTTAGATTTTAGTTCGGTGTATAACTTATTTAGTTGGATAAGAAGAAATGCAATGCAAGAGAATTGAATTCTATTTGGCTTTTTTTCCCTTCGAAATCTAAAATGAAAATTCAGGTTACGTAACGAAAATTCAGCTTCATTGTATTTTGAGATCGTTTTGAAAATTTTCAGCTTTTTTAGTCAAATTTTGAGTCTTTTTTCAATTTTTTGAAAATTTTAGATTTCAATTTGAGGGGTGAAAAGAAATTGTCCTTTTTTTCTGGTTTTTGAAATTCAAAATATTTTATAAAGTAGGTACCTAGTACCTACCTACCTATCAAATTAATAGAATCTGGCGGTTTTTTCAAAAAAAAAAAAAAATTAAAAAAAAATAAAGGAAGAAAAAAAGAAGTAAAAATCATAGAAAAATCAAAAAGTTGAAAAATCATAAATTTCATGTCATTAATTTGAAACAAAAAAGAACCGCTTGAATAAATTTATTGGTATTCGGATACTAGATATTAGGCACTTATTAACTTTCACATAAATTTCGAAAAAAATTAGCAACATAAAATAATAAATAAATACTTCATCAATGGATCGATAGATATTGTCAAGCGATTAATCAAAACAAACATAATGAAACATTGCCTACACCTTGATGTAAAAAAATTGTATTCGTTATTTTGTTTCAATTAATCATATTTACACAATTTCTCCTATCAGGTGAAATTGAAATTTAACAACGAAAAAAATAAATGGGAGGAAGGAGGAGGTGTTACTTAAAAGAATAAATCAAAAGTACGACATTAACGTCATTAAGTTGGAATTTGATACAAACAAAAATTTATCAATATAAAAAATAAAAGTTGCCTGTGTCGACGAATTTCATTTTTTGCGAACTAATCAGGTCATTTTGCTGTTTGGAAGATGCTGCTAAATTTTCAAAATAAAATATTTGATAAAGAAATTGTCAAAATAAAATGAAATTATTAGATTCTCAAGGGGAAGGGGGAGGTAGATTTTTTTGGAATTTCGTACTAAAAATCTTAATCTGAGAATAATTTTCACGCAAATTACGTAAGTATCGTTTATTTTCTTCCTTCAAAAATATTTCATTTGGTCAGGGTAGCTAAAGGAATCATCAAAAAAATATAATAAAATTAACCAACTTTTTTTTACAAAATCCTAGATCTCAAAAATTCCTTAAAACCGAGAATTTTGTTCAAATTATGAAATGAATGAACAAGAGAACTTCTTTAAGTAGAACCATGGAGAGAAAATCAGGATCCAAAGAAAAAATGTTTAGGGCCTCAACAATTTTTTTCTCTCGAAGAACCGGTATTTGGGCCCTTGAAAAAGTGCAGACTTGGAAAAAATCCCCCTTTCTCCCTCTGCTTTAGTAGAGCTTGTCCTAAGTCACTCATGTGACTGCTTTGGCTCATTTTCAAGCCCGAGCATGGAAATCGTAAAAAAGTATTCGAAAATCTTGATAAAGAATTGCCCTAGCTAGATCTAAAAAATTCATCAAAAGCCATGACTTCAGTCAAAATCGACATTAAATGAGTGAACAAGAAAACTTCTCTGGCCATAGACCATGGAGAGAAAATCAGAGTCCCTGGAAAACACTGATTAAGGCTCCCTAATTTTTTATTGTAATTTTGATTCATTAGTTTATACCTATTTCTTGCAGGCCAAACTTTTTTTCTTTTTTTTTTGAAAGGACCTACATTTGGGGCCCTAAAAAAGTGGACTCAGGCTCAGCAGAAATTCTCTTTCTTTACTTCTCCCCCCTCTCTCGCAGGATTGTCTTTGATCACTCGTCTGACCAATTCATAGGGAACACATTCGGTATAGCTTCCAAAAAAAATCAGCTGTCCAAATGAAGAATTGAGGGCCATACGAGGTTTTGAGCATTCCAAAAAAGCCAATTGTACGAATTGATTCATAAATTAAATGACCAAATATTACCTCAGAATACCGACATGATTCTGGTCACATTTAAAATTACAATTAAGTACCTACATTTAGAGGTCCAATTTTGATATGCGAGAGGATAAAATATACCTACCTATTTCTTGAGGGCAATTTTTTTTTTAAAATGACAAAAAATCCTGGGATGTGTGATTGGACAGCTGGGCCCCCACAGCTCTGAGAACGTGCTTTTTGGTCATATTCCAACCCACATAATCATGTTTTGAGATTAACTTTTGATATTGATAAGAAAATCAGTATTTTTAGGGCCCTTTACTAGAAAAAAATACCCCAAAATCTCGACTAGAAATTAAATTTTCGGGTTTGAGGACTTTTTACAGGGTATTCCTCATATCTCAGAAAGATTTTTTCCATTTTGGGGATTTTGCTTCGAGTTACTCCTGAGTAACGAAGAGTTGTACAGAGCCCGAGTGATTGGTTGCTTTTTCCACGGGAACGTCGTGGAAAAAATTGTGCTCACTCGGGCTAGGGTCATTTTTCGAGAACGATCAGCGAAAGTCGCTTCAAAGTGCATCACTTGGGCAAAAAAAAT
Organism: Planococcus citri; assembly: GCF_950023065.1. Lineage (NCBI taxonomy): Eukaryota > Metazoa > Arthropoda > Insecta > Hemiptera > Pseudococcidae > Planococcus > Planococcus citri. The sequence continues at coordinate 45,910,156 of NC_088680.1, read as the reverse complement.
GTACATGTCATTTCTTCATAAATTGGAATCAATTTAGAGATGATGGAGGGTGGGGGGAGTGAAGGAAACATAAAAAATTGAAACTTTTTTCGAATAAAATCGTTAAATATGCAAAATGACGATACACTTTTTACATGCACCTTATCCAGTATACAGACGTAAGAGGAAAGAGTTGGAGTGGTAGGGGGGGGGGGGTGAAAAACCCTCTAGCTATTTTCGTTTAAATTTTGGAGAAAAAAAGTGTCAAATCAAATGATTTTTTTTTCAAATTGATAAACAGAACTTGATAAATATTCTTGATTTATTTATCTCCTATATAAAAATAGAATAACACGTATCAAAAAACAATCAAAAGAAGACCTTATCAGCAATCACAATTACAAAAATTAAGCTAGAGGAAAACGTGTTATCATTCATCTACCATATCAACTCTTTTTCGACACTTACTTCCTCTTCAATCTATATCCTAATGAAACTGTGCTTGTGGGCTAACGACGCGAGCGATGTTTACATACAGAAAACTCTCTGCGATAAACACGTACCATGCCACAAGCATACAAATATAATACTACATACGAGTACATCTCACAGTATGTAATACCATTAGCTAGGTACTCGTTGTATTTATCAAAAGAACCACAACGCAAGCATTTATTTCGCACATTGAGTAAGTATAGATAGTGACGATTTGGTGAGATGGAGAAAATCAAGCATTAAGCATACGGTAAAATGCATTTTTTTCCAACATAAACACATAGTCGATTAGAGATGCTATTGAGGTCACTCTGAGATCAGCACGTATGTAAACATCAACTACAACATCCTGGTAATCCCCTAAAAATACACCCACGTGCAGTACAAAATACATGCATCGAACAACAATATCGACTTTACTATCAATTTCTTCTTTACAGATAGAGATATACCCACCTATACACACTCGTAATCGTACATGCAGTTTTGTAGGTACTTTTTCGCTCAAGCGTAAATGACATTGATAATCTCGTAGCTGCAAACTTGGCACCAAGAATGGATTTTTTCAGAACGTTGCACGGATTATCTCCGGCTCGGCGTACCTTATTACTTATATTTTTATAATACGAAAAAAAATTAATAAAGAAGGAAAAAAATTGAATATTTTCCGTCTTCGTCACCGCCACACCGACCGCCGTTACAAAACAGAGGCGATCGCGGTGATCGCGTTTACCTTGAATACATTTAAAAAAGTTGCTTTTATGACGTAGCCGGCGACATGGCACGTAGCGTAACGTTATACGAGTATATTCAAAACGCGAACAGCACCAACTTACTACATACAAAATATCGAAGAAATACTTCTCTCTGTTGGTCGTTCGGTTGGGTTGCTTTTCGCAGTATCTATCTATACCAAATATATATTATACAGTTTCATTATTGCGTAGCGCAAATATTCCAAAATTTCCACTCGACTATACAAATTCCTGCAGACATTGTGATTAATTAGGACGGGGGCATAAAAGGGTACAATGCTTAAAACGTTCCCTTCATAATTGGCCAAAAATTTATGACTCATTCCATTCGAGAAGCACTTTCATAGCGTAAATATTTCAATTCGACGAGATTTTTTGGTCTTTTTTTTTCTTCTTATATATATATTTGTAATTATCCAATCGTGCGTAGAATATACCAAAGCTCTTCTTCCTCTTCTCCCTTTCCTGTAGTGCCACTTGCACACTTTTTCAGCGAGAGAGAGAGCAAATTTACCGAGATGTCTTTTACAGCAGCATTGCGACAAAGGTTCCTTTCCTATGTGCGCCATCGTCGTCGTCATAGGCCATACTAACGCCATATTTCAACTTTCATGCCATCGTTTATTCCATATACATTACACATATACTCAATTGAAAAAATATTCTGCCCTCTTCAATGGAAAAAAGACCTATGAGGCGAACGTGGACGAGGCGCACGTCTAGTTACTCCTTCCCTTGTGTAAAGCTCTCGATAGTGTTCGATGCACACGACAATACATTTCCTCACAAGTGTTCCTTCCATCATCGAAGCCAGTTTTGGAAAAACTACCCATAGTATAAATAGGGGTGGCAATCGAGTACTCGATTGTCAGCTTACTGTCTATGGTAATAAGTTACGTACAGTGGGGTATAAAATATTAGGTATTTTTTTTATATAAATAGACCACAAAGAGAGGCTATTTTTGGTGGATTGATTTTCCGGCTTCATTATGCTAAAATCAAAAAACAGTTCTTCATTTTTTTAAAATGGTTGAATGAACTTTCCACCACCTCTCCCCACTGCCCCACGACAAAAGTAACAAAAATTGAACGGTTTTAAAAGCAAAATATGCTGCATGTAGATTTACCTATACATGGTTAATAATTTGCCTACATAATTTTCTTTAAGGGGTAACTTTAGTTCACACACATTTTCTTCTTGTTGAAAAAAAAATCCATGAAAATGAATATTGAAAACCAACTCATTTTCAGGGTGAGTAAAATGGGCAAATTTTCGTCACTTGACCAATTTATGTCAAAGCTTCGTATTTTTGGATTTTTCTTTGAAAATTTTGAGCAATTTTTGTTCTTTGAAAATTTGAGAAAAAATAATTATCGTCAGATAAATACGAAACTTTTTTTCTCCTACACATATTTACAACACTAATCATTTCATTTATTCTTTCCTACTCATAAAAATTGTAAAAAAAAAAAATATATGGCAACATTCATGTACTTATTTCACTTTTGAATATATAAAATGCACACATCTAGGTAGACGTTATAAAGCCATTACCATCGTACATTTTTCATCGTATAATAAATTGAATTTTAACTATGGTATAGCCACAGAAATTCGAGCAAATATGCGCATAACAATGCAAATCGTATAGGGCTACAGTGTGCCGATTTTTCAAAAAAAACTTGCACTATTTACTTTGCATAATGACGAATTGTATTACGTGAATGGTATACACCGGCAAACTTCCTTCTCATTTTTTTTATTTGATCATCTGTTGTGGAGAGCCCACGCCGGATTCACGCAGAGATTTTTTCACATGTATTTTGGAATATACGCAGACACCAATACGATGTAAATCATGTAACCACGCGAAGCCCATGCAATCGTATTGATTTCAACTAAGTAAACGAAAAAAATCATGATGTTGTTTGGTATCGAGTTTGGATTCCAAAGCTGTGTGAGAGTCGAAAATTTTGGTTCTGGTTGAAGATAAAATTGAAGAGAGGAGTAGACGGAATAAGCTAATGGAACAATTAAGGGGAAAAGTGAGCTGAAAATTGCCAAACAATTTTTAACACTATTTTTTCAAGTTTTACGATACAAATGTGAAATTTTCTTCAATTTTGTGAAAGAAGTAGGAGATTAAACTGATTATTGGGTACCTATACTTTTGAAAAATTTCTCAATTTTTTTAAATTCTTACAGCTGTGGACATTCAGAATAACATGATCAAAAATTAACAAAACTCAAATTTCTATGATTTCCAAAATTTTTTTTCAAAAATTATTACAAATTTAACTGATAATTCTGGATTAAAAAAAAATTCAATTTTTCGAATGCTCAGAGCAGTAAGATGGTAAGAATATAACACGACATAAAAAATTTAAAAAACTCAAATTTCCCCGATTTCTAAATTTTTTTCAAAAATTCTTGAATAAACCAATATTGGATTCTTCAAGAAAATTTCTAAATTTTTCGAACTCCTAATAATGTGCACGTTGTGGCCATCACGTGACAAAAAAACTAGCAAAACAGATTTCTACGTCTTTTTAATTTTTTCCAACTCTTGAAATATTTGTCGAAAATTTTGCTATCTTAGAACAATAAAAACTTGAAAAATTACACTTTTTGAGAAGGTATTTTTGAAAAAAAAAACATGGCTAAAAAGAAAACTCATTTCGGATCCCCATTGAAGTTCAATTCAAATATATTATCTATCTATATCTATTTTTTTGATCTCTTGAATACGTACTTTGAAAACGTGAGAATGTAAAAAATAACATTTCTTTCTCTTTCTTCCCTCCCTTCTTTATAGGTGATTGGTTAGCTGAAGTTGAAATTGACCCATCAGGTATATAACCCAAATGCGTATTGAGAGTCATGTAAAAGGAGGTTGGGGGGGAGGGAAAATAAAAATCAAGAGAGATATTTTAGAAACCATGATAAACTCATGAAAGTGAAAATTTGGAAAAAATTGCATTGGGCAGAATAGCTGGATAAGAGGGGAGGAACATTCAGAGGAACTGAGAAAGAAAGACAGGTACCTGAGGTACCTTTTATAGGTAGATATTTGAAATAAATTTTATGAAAAACAAACAAAAATTGAAAAAAAAAAACCGAAAATTGGTGCTCTTGAGTAAATAAGTAAAAAGTAATGAACACTGGTACCAACTTTTTTTTTCAACTGCAGTTTCAAATTCAAGATTTTAAAAATGCTCGGACACCCACATTTAGATTTTTTCTACTTACATTTTTTAATCTCGTTGTACTTCTTTGTTGAGATTGTAGAGATCGCTGAAGTCGTTGGGGCACATTGGACTATCCTGGAATTGTGGGAGGGGGGTATCATAGGAATCGTTGGAATTCGCTGAGGCTCAAGTTCTTGGAGCTCGTTCAATTTATTGATTTTTTAAAAAATGAAATGAGGCAAATGGTATTTCAGATTCCTAAAAATTATGCCAAATCGTTCAAACAGAAATACAATGAAAATAATTTTTTAATACGAATTATTAAAAAAATCTCATCAATTTGTTCGTTGCATCAGTCGTCGTAAAATTTATGATTTTTTGGTACAAATTTTTCCATATAATAAACATCAAAAAATGGGTCAGTATCTATTACTCTATTTGTAAATGACGCACTGCTCCACTTTTCCACTGATTTCCTCCGATTTTTTCTCAAAAATTTCAACTCATCCAAAAGTTGAAAAGGTTTTTGAATTTCAATAGCATCTCAATCGTCCTAAAATTTCTCATTTCTTGAACAAATTTCAATTTTCCAGTATTTTTTCAACACAGTTGCATTCTTACAAAAAAATCAAAAAATTGTTACCAACTCAAATTTCATGTTTTAGCCCTCAATTGATCGCGACCTATAGTAGTGAACATCAAACTGTTACTGAAATTTATAATTTAAAATTTTTCACGTAACTTGCTTGAAAAATTATAGGAGACCATATTATCAGGCCACTCGAATTAATTAGATCGAATTTTAAATAATCAACATTTCAACAAAAAATAATATCTAAAGACAGCAATCAAGTTTTTTTGGTAAAAAATTTGAAAAAATTACGTTAAAAATTCTCAAAAAATCATTTTACGACGTAATTTGGTTGAACATTTTCTGTACATATTTTTCATGCTTTAAACATCTACTTGAGTACGTAAATTTATTAAGGTGGCAAAGTAGGTATGCATAAATTATGAGAAAAAATTTTAAGAATTTTTTTCGTGACACAATGGGAATGTGTAGTTTGATTTTTTTCACTAAATTCTTTAGCTCGTAGCAAACAAAAAAAATCACAATTTTAAGAACAAAAAAATATTTCAACAAATGACATTCTATATATAAAAAAATCAGCCTTCGAAAAACAATTAAATTCGCGCAAAAAAACCCTAGCCCAGACCAGTGAGCCTGAGCACGTGACAAATCCCAAACCCAAGCAGGACGATATTTCAATCAACACATGTGCATGCGCTACGAACTCGTATTATCGCGAATCGTCACCATCGTGATTTTTATTTTTTCAGCGTATTATCTATACCTATCAAATTGAAACATTTTGAAAATACTCACATGAGGCAAACTGCAACTTTTTTATAGTAAAAAAATTCACTTCACCGAACTGATGGTTGACACAACACGGTGAAAAAAATTATAAAATAATTGAAAAAAATTAAAAAATTCTATTACCACTCGATAATCTACGATCCCGAAAATCCAATCAACGTGAAAAAATTTTTCTAAAAAAAATCACCAATACATCGCGTCGTATTAAAAAATCGCGGAGCGTGAAAAAATGAACCGCCGGAACGCTTTGGTTAAAACGCGAAATTGAATGATAGGAAAAAACAAAGACAGATAATGTATGTTGTTGTTTTCGCGCATGACATACCCACTTCGTAATGCAATCGTGGTGGGAACCAGCTGATTAGATCCCACCCATCGTGATATGAATGGAGACGACAAGGGGCCCACGAGCGATATCGTGCAACACAGTTTTAGTTTTTTTTTTCTCCTCGACCAACTGAACGAGCGAACCGTTACATTGAAAAAAATTTTCAGCTGTCTGAGAGACATGAGACGCGCATCCGCGGTACACTTTTGCTGCTCGGGGCAATGAAATTTTTCTTCTTTTTCGCGGCCCGATTAATCCACATGGTCATATTAATAACGCTGCTAATTTATCAACAACGCGGCCATAACAACGGACAACAGGACGAGAGGGATTTGTTATGAGCACTGCACTTCATAATACGAATACGTCGACTATAAGGCGATGAAAGCGAACCTTACGTCTACTCGGTGGCATTTTGACTCGAATCGCGATAAAAATACACTCTTATCTTTTTCGTCAGATTCTCGACGATCAACACAGCTCCCAACACGTATAATTTTTCTATACAATTACCTCCGCATTCCCCTTCCTTCCTTAGACCAACTTTGAACTTACCAGTTCGGCGCAAGTCTCATTTTCGCACTCTGTAAACCTCGACACTTGACTGCATCTCATCACTATGGCTCACACGACGTACCAAAAAAAAAAAACGTTCACCCCCCCCCCTCTGCCCTTCAATTCCTGGATCCTGGAACGAGCCCATTTTCTAAATTATTCTCCGGCGATTAAAAATTCAACCGTTTTGAGTCCTTCGTCTTCGTCATTTTAGCTAAAACATGGCCATGGCCATGGTATCACTTGGCTTCGCATCTCGAGGGTAATTTTTTCTTATGTACTTACGTAGGTACCTACTCGTCCGTATCAAAAAATGTTAGCAGTTTTTCTCTATGATGTCGGTGATAATATTTTTTTGCGAGCTTTCTTCTTCCCCTTTCGCTTGTTTTCTTTTCACTCGTTTTATTCGTACATGGATTGAATATTCCCAAAGGATTTCCGCACGTAGCTTAGCGTATGCCCTGAAGTATCCGCGTATTATAAAGAGAATTCGAGCAGGGTTGCAAAAAACTGAATTTCTTTTTGTTTCGTCACGTTTATGTCCGCTTTCGAGGAGTGTTTTTTTATTTGAAAAAATTTTGTAGTGTTGCTGATTTTGCTATTTTTATTTTTTTATTTTTTGGCAAATTTACTACTGAGCTGCTAGCAATAAGTCGTTTTCTATGTGGTCACTCAGGCAGTCAGGCAGCCAAGCAGAGTTTGTTAAGTAGATTATAGATCAAAAGTGAGCGATTTACTTGTAAATTTAAGTACTGAAATCCTCAAAGACTCAACTGATTAAATCTGATCAGATCTGATAATACCTGATTGATCAAACCAGGCCAGATCTGATAAGATCGAGGACATTCTTGGATTCCAGATCAAAATTAGGATCGGATTAGATTAGTTCAAATCTGATCAGATCCAATAATTTTCTCTCGGAGAGAAACGGTTCAAAAAAAATTCAAATTCCAATTGCAGGCTAATTTTGATTTTGAAGAAATTCAAAATATTTACCTATCACAAGTCAATATAATTATTAAGTATAGGAGGGGTAAGTACATATAATGCTTTTTCATTGGAAATTCGTAATTTGTACAAAGTTGCAATTTCAAACTATCCAACATTGAAAGCTCTCAGTGCTCTCAGGTATCTCAAGACTATTTAAACGTGAGAAAAATTTGCGAATTTCAAAGGGAATAATTATCAAAGCTCAAAAAAATTCAAATTCGAACTTTTAAAATTAAAGATGAACCCCTCATATGATAAATTACAAAACCTTAAAAAAAATCTGAAAAAATTACAACGAAAACAAATTTATATCTTCTATAAGATGAATTTTTTTCAAAGTTGGATCATGACCGACATCACTCCTCGGAGGCAAAATCATCCCCAATTTTGATCACAATTTGAGAAAATTAAAAATGGAAAACCTAACATCGATCGCTACTGATTTGAAAACACTGAGTTCGAATATTATTGGCTTATTATTTCAATCTCAAAAAATACACTCAAAATGTCGAAAAAATTCACTACGTGCACGTGCATAGAGTTTTCTTCTATTTGATGCAGGCACTTCTTCGTGTTTTTGAACCAAAATTTTTTGTGCAAAAAAACGCTTAAAATTGTAAATACATACTTAAGGGTAGAGGCACCAAATATGGACCACCTTTTTTTGGAGGATTGCCACTTGAAAACTATAGGAGGTAGAAACCTCCACAAAGGCTTAAAATGAAGTTCCATCCTTCCACCAACACTGTACAAAACTTCAGGGGTGAAGGTCAACTTTAAGTATGTTTTTTTTATTGTTGAGTGACGAGTGTCAAAATGATAGTTCGAAATTTTGGACGCCTAATATGGACCACCTATAAAATTTCAAAATAAACATACTTTCACATTTTTCAAAAGGTCATATTTATTTGTAGAAATGAACAAAAAAACTTATTCTAAGCAGTTCAGGTTAATTTTGAATTTTTTTTCAAATTGTTGAATGATGAGTGTCAAAATGACAGTTCAAAATTTTGGACATCTAATATGGACCACCTAAAGAATAATTTCAAAATAAACATATTTTTACGTTTCAAAACATCATATTTATCTATATGGAACTTGCTTACTATCCGAGACCCGGTACATCGTACTGACGATCCGAGGCCCGCGTCTTTGACACTTGGAAAAATTTTAAAGAGTGCCTAGTAAATTCGTTCGCGCATGCGCCTTGATAACGGCTAATAAGCCGGGTCTAGAGCTGTTGGTGCGATCTCCAACGGGTGATTTTTATAGGAATGGCGCGAGTGTGAAGTTTCTGTGTGGGGTGAAGTAAGGTAAGCTGTATATACTGTAGGTATGATACCTACTTTGTGAGTCCCAGACAAAAATTTGTCTATAGCATCCCTAAGGTGCGTACATCATAAAAATATAGTTTTTAATCGAAAAACGTTCCGAGACCCGCTAACGGGCCTCGGAACGTCGCGTCGGGTCTCGGATAGTCGATGTCACTTCCAGAAACGGGCCTGTATAAGCTGTAGCAAGCCTGTATTAGTAGAAATGAACAAAAAAAAGTATTTCAAGCATTCCCCTTTTCAGCGGCTGTAAAAAATGAGTAAAAAATTCAATATCTCAGGTGGTCCATATTAGCTCACCCCATAAAAAAAAAATTTGCACCAAAAATTTCTGTACATACCCTCATTTTTTAGAAAATTACACCACATATATATTTTAATAAAAGTTGAAAAACACACTGAAAAAATTTTTCAGTGTCTCAAAACAGTTTTTTGTAAATTTCTCAGCGAGTTTTGACTTTACAGTTGTAATTTTTGTCTCATTCGTTTTTTTTGATGAAAAATACATCAGAATACATTTTTTCCTGACAGATTGCGCTAATTACCAATGAGAACGGGCGCTGGTCCATATCGCGGACTGGTCCATAATTGGTGCCCTTACCCTTATAGTGTAATTTGAACATTTAAATTTTTTTTAATTTTAAAATTTAGAGTAAAAAGCAGGATTTGGAAGAAATTTCAAGGGAAGTATGACTGCCTTGACTTTTCCCTAACTTCTCTACGAAAATCGCCACAAGTAGGTTCATACATTAACTACAATGTAATTTGTCGATTCCCATTAATTATTAAAGGTCGTATGAGTCTGAATAACCCTTTATTTTCGGATCCAACCCCTTGGTATCTGCTCCTTCTCAGTTTCTCATACTATTTCCAAAAATTTCTCAAAATTGAGCCATAGTTGAACTGTTTTGGAGGCTTAACAGTCGTCATTTTATCTAGGTATTAACATATCTGTGATATCAAAATTTTGTGAAAATTTTTTTCCACATCTAAATCATTTTGTATGTACCTTTAAATGAATTTTTAGCACACTAAACCAGTAAAAAAATTAAGTAACTCACTTCGGATCATGTTCGCTTGACTTACACAGCAAAAAATTGTACTCACCTGTAACAGAGACACAAAATAAAATTATTAATTAGGTAGCTAATTAACGTGAACAATTTTTTCTTTAAAAAAAAATCTAAAAACTTTCAATAATCTTTGGTAAAATAAAAAATACGTCATTGCAGATGAAAAATAAAATTAAAAAAATCATATTATTAAAATCTCTAAACATAAAATGAGAAAATAAATTTTCAAACATTTTAAAAAAATGATAATAATTAATTATGGTTTGAATGAGCCTTCCTAAAATATCACCAGCGATAATTTTTCATTTTCCCACCTTTCCTCCTTTCCTCCTTTCAAAAACACATGGATTTCTTTCTTCTGCTTGCAATAGGCATTTTAGAAGGACAAAAAGCAAATAAAAATGAAAAAAATTGAAGGTATTCTGTTTAACTTTTCAATCTAAAATCAAATTCAATGACTTCATGTTTTTTTCTAAAGTGTGCAATTTTTAAAAAAGAGAAAAAAAGAATCATAATAAAAAGAAACCGTTTTCAGAGATTTTTTTGGGTACCTACCGACCTAGGAACAAAATCTCTGTTGGAAAATTTTTCAAAAAATACTTGAGTACTTTCTTACAATTTTTTATTTTCGAAATTTCGAGATACCGGTAGAACTGCAGAAGGAATACGAATTCAAAATTTCACATTTTAAATAATGAAATAAAATTAAATAGATAGAAAATCTACCTTTTCAAATCGATTCAGACAATTTTAAGATAGCACGAAAATTTTCACAGAAAAATAAACCTACGGTATCATAAAAGAGCTGAACTTGCTCTGAAAATCCGTGCTAATGCTTTAAGGTCTTAATTAGAGAGAACACGACTGTGAAAGGTTGTCGGAGCAAAAGTTCTATTCACATTAGAATAATTTTCAGCCTTGTACTATATCGATTGTATGGTTGACATTTTCTATACTGCAGCATAATACAGAGAGGTATATAGAGAGATATAAAATATACGTATGCTTATGAGCTATAGCTGGCTATACACCTCGCTTTCGCTTTTCTATAACAAGGGATCATCGACATCTACAACGAAAAAATCAAAAAAGGTGTTTACACACGTGACTCTTTACAATATTATAGAACGTATAGGTACATCTACATACACAGAATGTACACCAGCTTTATTAGGGGGACGAAAATCTGTTCGTACACTATGGGATTTTTCATATTAAACTCGAGCTAACGTGTAAGCAGACATACGGATAGCTGTGTCGTAAGGTAAACATCTACATCTTTCGTTGGTACCTATAGCTTCCTTTATAAATACAATATCGTCACCTAACAGATAGACCTAAATATCGAACTAGAACATTTGAAAAAAAAACACTCGTACACATGCGATACGATAGTAGGTAAATAAACCTTAAACCAAGTGTTTTTTTTTTTTCAAAACCTATAGCTATAAGTATAATACTTCTGGTTACCATGTTTCGTTTATTAATTACAAGAAGACATCACCCTATGTGTACACGAATCGATATATTATTCAGAATGAACCTGCCAGACCTGCCGATAAAAAAAGGGTACAACCTGTGCCCGCGAACACGACACGAGCAAATGTATAATCTAACAATAAGGCAGGGAAATACACGAAGAAAACAACTGACACGCGTTATAGGTATTATGAAATAAATATACGGTCAGGTAGGTTAATTCGAGGTATTAGATATCGAAAATTGAGTCATTTTTTTCAAATTTCGTGAACGATTGTTGGGAGCATTTTGACATTCTTGATTTTGAAAACTGAAAATAGGAGCGTAAGTTTTATTTGAAAGGGACATTTTTCTACTTTTCTATCATCTATTTCTCTAGAAATCCAATTGTAAAATATTGAAAGTTTTTTGGTCATTTTTTCGATCGGTCTCATATTTTACTCAATATTTCAGGTAGGTAGTAGGTACAAGACATCGTACCTATGAAAAATTTCCATTTCTCAAATCTATGCCAGCAGTGACCAAGGTACCTCTAGATTTCATTTAAGTAGGTACTGGTACAGGTACCTATAGGAGATGAAATGAAAACAGGTCATCTTTGAAATACACACGTATGACGTAGGTACTATGGAAAGAAATGCATTAATATCACGAGCTTCGAAAACAGGTAGACTACAAAGATATTGTCCTAACATCGAACCAGTTTTATTTTCCTGGTGAAAACAAGATATCTGAACAAAACTTGGACAGATCTGTACAAAATATAGGCCTCTTGAAACTTGGTCAAGTCGACATGATCCTCTAAAATATGAAATAAGGTACCTAATAACAAGTAATATGGGGTGGCTATAATAATATGGGGTACCCACTACTCAATGAAAAAAAAAAATGCAAGATGTGTTCTTGAATGATTCTAGTAAGATGATCTAACCAGACCCGAAGTAGATTGATCAATGATCATGTGCACTTTTTTCATAAAAACTAATCCTTTATTGTTTCAACTTTTTCACCAAAGTATTTTCAACTTGTTGCTAATCAGCAAACAGTACCTATTTCAATGAATAGCCAACAAGCGAATCGCAGTTCAAAATTATTGAAATTTTTTTGGCTGTTTTCGTTTTGTTTTGTTTACATTGCATTTCAACCAGAGCTGTGGGACCAAAACGATTTTGGGATTGGATTTCGGTTTTGGGTTTGAAATTTTTTTATTTCGGGATTAGATTCGTTTTGGGATTTGCTCATCTAAATTTTCATTTTGGTTTCAGAATTCGTTTCGGGATTGAAAAAATTGTTTCGGTTCCGGGTTGAATCGGTTTTGGTTTCGTTATTTTCATTTCAACCAATTCTAAGCCCAAATTGACTAATGGACCCTGCAAGGGTTTAAAAAGTGGTAGGTTTTGACTTGAAAAATCCAATGGTGTGATTAGTTTAACATTTTAAATGCATATTTTCCTTAATTCGTCGATTAATTTTTATTATAATCTGAATGATTAACGATAAATGATGTAAAATGACCATTCATCAAAATAAAATCGTGGAAAAAAGGCAAAAATTGAAATCCCGAGTCTGAAACGATTTTGTTTCGGTTTCAAAATTATATTGGTTCCGGGATTTTTTCGGTTTCGGGATCAAGAAAAATAACGATTTCAGTTTTGGGATTGGTTTTGGGATCGGATTTGAATCGGAATTTAATTGGTTCCCGTTTCAGGATCGTTTTGGTCCCACAGCTCTGTTTCAAACTCAAACCAAACATATTATCAGCCGTATGCCATAAGTAAGAAAATAACTTGTTTGATATTTGTAAAAATCACGAATTGTTGAATTCTTTATTTAAATCTAATTATGACAGAAGAACTACTCATGTCAACTCGTACCTGTTGTGCAGTCCTGACACTCATTGCTACAAAGATCAAACTAGATTTTTTGTCAAAGGACTGGCCAAATGTCAGATACTAAGTTTTGGTAACTGATATTATAAAAAAAATATGTGAATACTAGAAGGATGAGGGTAAATTCTCAAAAAAAGTTTAAATTTCAGTACTAAAATTTTTCGAAAATGAAAACCTTTTTTGGAATTTTTTTCAAAAGGGAATTGATTCTAGGCATACCCATGGACCCCAAAAATGACTTCAGGCCCAAGTCATCTTCAATAGGGGCGGGGGGAGGGGCTTTAAAAAATTGGTATCACATGTTGAAAAAAAAGGATGTTCACTACTTTTGGGTAGGTATAGGTATAACTGGAGCAGTTAAGTAGCTTTAGCTCACAAAAAGTTCATTAAGTAGGTACCAGGTTCATTTTAATGAGAGTATTCAAACATGATAAGGTAGGTACTTTCCTTCGCCGTGGACAAAAAAATCATGATAGCCACGACGAAATACCAAACTGTACTATCCACGACGTAAGAAAAAAAGAACTAAAATTTGTTTTACTGGTAATAGAATCAATAATTATTTTTCAATTTTCAAAGTTGTGGTCATCAAGTACTTACTATTTGAATATTTTCTTTTTTTTCAAGAAAAAAAAATGTCTCTTTTAAACGTGAGAATGATAAGCCACGGCGATGGATCCGAAAAAAGGAAATCAGTACAATTTTCACAGATTACAATTTGCAGACTGGTTAACTGCATTTGCTTGATGGATTTGAAACGGGCGCAGCACTACTATCACTAAAACGATACAGTGTACCCATTTCACCTTTAAAAAAATTGAATAGGAGAGCCAGAAAAAAATTAACAAAAGTTGGCCACGGCGATGGACCAAAAACTGGTTACATCATTTTATGACCTCGGTTTCAGGGTATAAGTATCATTCCAAAAATTTATATCAGTTCTGTCATTTACTCTCATATCATATAATAATATGTACCATTTTTTTTTGTTTCAGAAAAAGTGATAGTGTAATTCATTTTTGAAGATGAAGTTAAAAAATTTAAGTGGTTATAGGCCACGACGATGGAGTTTTCAGGGTTTGGGGGGGACTTGACCCATAGTGGAGGGGAGGGGGTTGGGGCTGTTAAACTATATGCACGCGGTCACCACTAGGTAAGATCAGGTGTCCCAACTTCTGCCATGTGACTAACCCTGGTACACCTTACCCTATATTACCTGTAACTTTTTAAAATGGTCAATTTTGAATTTTTTTTTCAAAAAACCATTAAAAATAGTAAAAATAAATTTTCACAGCCACAATTTTTCCCAAGGATAGTTAAATGTCTGAACTTTTTAATGTCACCAATTTTATTTTTTTTTAAATTTCATTTCTCTACATTTAAGAAGGGCTTTAGTCAAAGTAGGTACCCCATATTACCTGCATTTACCTTACCCAACAATTCTACAAATCTTGGCTTATTTCAGCCACTCCTGTCTGTCACCCTTTTCCAGCTGGAGCGACCCAGGACTCTCTTCACTATCCAGCTCAAACACACGTCCTTGGATCAAACCATGACATCATCGTTGAAACCGAAAAAAAACTACCGTTTATTAGCGTGGAGCAGCACATACGCGAAAAAAAACTGGCTTCGTTCGAGATGCATCGGCCGTTGTTAATGATTAAAATGTAACATAGTCCGGATACCTTGTGTCATGAATATACTATACGACCAGTGGTCAGCTATACAGTACAGTGTATCTCATATAAACCTATCCATACATAAACTAAATATGGCCATGTCTATTGAGTACTGGTTTCATGTTCGGGACGACCATACTATCTATGTTGGTAAGCAGCATCGATGCAATAGTGCGCTTGTGTTAGTTGGCGCCGCTTCTCTAACGATATCCCACGCATATTAAAACAATTGAAGCATCGATGCGATTACAGAACCACCCTACCCTTCACCAGTGTTGATAGAATATCACTCATAGTTAATAATCCAAAACCGTACCATAAGTAGCTGTGTAAGTATATAGACCCAACCTTTACGATATGCAACTACATGGTATTAGATAGACATACTTATACATAGTATCAATCATATGTAAAGGTAGATACCTACTTAAATGGTGAACTGGAAAATGTTTTTCTCAACTTACAGCACCCGAAAATCTTAAACCATTGTAGGTACGTACTTATGATACGTATTATAACCGGAAATCTTCAATACGAGTTGTTTTAATTAAATAAACCTTGAGAAACCCTGAAACACTGCGCACTGAACATTGCGCCAGTTTAGACTCATACATCATCCCAAAAAGAGTATAAGACTTACAATATAGATACACGAAGGCTTGTACATTATGTCGGTGAATTATTGATACAACACGAAACACACACTCATACAGACTTTACATTAGATATACTTTTTTCTCCATCTCTCTCTCTATTTTTATATACTTACAGAATGTAGTACTTCTACGAGTACTTGTCTCGAGTAAGTATATAAGTCTTCTACAAGTATAGGACGAGTACACTTGCTAGAAAGATTTGCGAGCTGATACGGTCAACGGTGACATTAAAGACATGTCTTTATCGTTCGCCGCGTAAGTGATCTTTTTTTACAACAACCTTCAAAAGGAAACTTATCTATACCTATACTCGTACACAAGTTGAAAAATCAAAATGTCAACCAACAAACGAGTGGAAATTATCTCATCAAAGTGTCACGCATCGTGGTAGTTTTGTTCGTTATGCTCTCTACCCTTCCACCAGTCCACCGTTCCAGGTTACGAATTCGGTGTAAATGGATGCATGAAAATAAAATTGCCTAATTGGGAACTGAAAGGGATAGGTTTCGAAATACTTGAAAGGGAACATTTTGTGGATGAATTTTCGTCAAATTTTTCCCCAGATTTTAGGTACAATTCTTGATATACGAGTATTTTGACAAAATTTAAGCCCAATTGAAACTCCTAATTTTTTTATTCGAGTAGATGAATTTTTTGAATGATCCCATGAGTTTCTATGTTTCAGATTCCACTCTAAAAATCAGAAAAATCAATAAATGAACGACAGAGAGGTTTCCCTGAAAAATTACACTCTCAATTATTTTCGAGAGTCGGAAAGAAGAGAAATGGAGAAGATATTTTTCTATTAATTTGCATCGAATCGAGGACTCAAAATTTGAGATAAGGTAATATTTTTAACAAATTCAAGACCCATTAAAGAAATGATGAAAAAATTGAGAAAAATAGCCAAAAACTTACGAAATTTTTTAGACTTTTTGACGTTGGCTATAAAGGCCACAAAATAGCTATTTTTCCCAAAACAGGTTGTGTAGAAGCTAGAGCGAAAAAATTGCTATTTTTTCGAAAATGCTTCTTCTCTGAGGGTTCATATCTCTGGGCTAAAAAATTGTTGACCAATTTTCGACTCAAAATAAAGGTCTCTGCTGAATTTAGTAAAAATCCACTTACTTTTTTTTCGGCAATCCACTCTAATGTACATCTGTGTCTTTTTTCACCTTTAAAAACCCATTGGCTACGTGCAGAGATATGAACCAACAAAGTTGAATCTTATATCAGTCAGCACATTGTTTAACAATCCGCACGAGTTCGGGCCAAGTTTTATAATTTCCTTGGCAATTAATTACCCGAGCATATATTAGATATCCCTCAGCCTGACTCCTACTAATAACCTACTCACGTACCTCACGTGAAACTATATAGCCGGAATGTCAATGCGACCGTTTCAGAATAAATTTAAATACATTAATCGTCTACCTATACATACGTATACGATTAATTTGACTAATTTCGCGTAATTACAGAAGTCCCGCTACATGTTTTTCTTGCTAAATGTATCAACTACAACTATAATCTCATTATAGGAAGTTTCCTTCGAATATGTGACCCGATACATTTGTACACAAAAGAATAAATCAGTTCTTTCTGCTGCAATATGGCAGGGGGTGAAGGGGAAACGATAGAATCAAAACGCCAAAGAATCTAGATTCTACATAAACCTATCGAGAAATCACGTTGTATGAAAAATTACGACTTGAGAGGTGCAGATCGACTGCTGCGAGCATCGCGCGAAATTTTCGCCAAACGTACACATCGAGCAGATAATCTTAATTTATCCACGAACACCTGTTACAGTAAAGAAGAAATTTCCCCTAAATATAAATTACAAACGTATACCTATAGCTTTATCCGCACAGCTAAGTATAATGTTCTAGAAAGCAAACCTATAAACGTGCGGATATTAAAAAAGAAAAAAAATTACTCCACACTTGTCTCGTGCGCTAACAAGTATCGCGAATGTAATCCGATATTTACGAGAGCTACGGCCCCGATTATAAATTTTAGTATTATACTGGCCACATCGTAGTACGTACAAACACTTTGGAACAGGATATCGAAAAAAAAAAATAACGTAGTTAACCGAACGTTTAATAACATCAAAACAGTCTCAATCCAATTTACTGACAGCGACAGGGTGACTTGTGAGTCAGTTTGAATTTCGCTCCAAGTATATAATGGATAGGACTAGATCGATAGGTGTTTTTTGTAAACATTTTTTCCCCATATTTGTAATAATTCCGCGTACCTGAGGTATTTATTAAGGATTAATATAACGGAGTATCGAAGTTATATACCGAACGTGGAATTTTATGGGTGCATGTGGTGTGAGTATGTGAGATGCCATCAACATCTCCATAAGAGATAATGCGTAAGGCTTGTAGGATCTGCTGGAAAACAAACGACGTTGTTGATCTGGTATTTAAAAACGTAAATTAATAATTTTTTTTTTTTTTTAGATTTGGAGCAGGTTAAGAACTTTATCGAGTCGTTTCGCTGAATTGAGTATTTATTAGCTATGAAACGATCGTATAATGGTGTTATTTTTTTATTAGTGATACACTTTCAACGTTAGGTATTAGTTTGATATGATACCTACTATCTAATGGAAATAATGATGATGCTGTTTTTATTATATTTTCACGGATGTTATCCGATTATATGACTAGGAAGTCGGATTGTTTTTACAATATACAAAGTAAGTTTTCTTGTTAAATGGTCAAATTGACCTAGCTGACTCGAGCTTATAGAGTGATTACATTTGGATCTGAAAAATATTCGGTATCGGGTCACTGTGTCCGGTTTTAGGAATTTATCTGTCTCTGAAAGGAATCTGCGTAATTCAGGTTTATGATTGGAGACTTTTAAAACTCTAATTTTATACCTATCAACTTGGGAACTGACTCTTTTTTTTATTTTTGAAAGATTGCGAAAGCATTTAGGAATAGGTAGGTATGTTTGTTGAAATAAGTTGGAACCTAGGTGAGATTCGGAAGAATCTTTTGCCCTTTTTATTTTGAGTTGGAGGAAAATTTGCTAAGCGAGAAACTACACGCCAGAAATCTCCTTGAATCAAATCTTCATCCATCAGAGTTCATTGAACGATTTTTTTTGTGAAAATTTGAATTTAAAATCGCCTTCAATCGACTCAACATGTTGAAATTGGGTTGTCTAGGTACTAACATGAAGTAAGTTTCGTCTTTCCAGCTTCAGTAGGTAAAATTTTGGAAACATCAAGTTTGAAAAATCTGCAGGATGAGGCTTAGAACTGCTCAAAACGGTTCGAAATCGTCCTCAATCTAATTAAGATTTGATAGAATTTTTATTTCTTGCATTTTTAGCTTGATTTTTAAAAATTTACCAAAAATAGAAAAATGTCCTTTGGCACTAGTGTGAAATTTTGGGTGGTACCTAATGTATTTTTACATCATGGTGTCTGACGTACCTAACTACCTACTTTTTTTTTTGAAAAAAATCACAACTTTTTTTTACTGCCATTTTTCAATTAAATTCTCAGAAAGCTCTTCACTCAACCCCCCTCTCCACACATTCAAAATGAACAAAGTCAAATTTTTCAGGAAAACTTTCAAAAAATTTTAACTGGAAGAAAACTCATCGACTGAACTGACGTCACATATTCCAACACTGTTGCCAATTTCATCAAAAATAAACTTTTTTTCAATGATTTGAAAGTTTTTGTTGTACCTACGTTTGAATTTTTTCATTTTTTCATTTGGCACCTTTTTGACTAAATTCACTAGGTAAGTACTGTTTCACTACTTTCAATACCCATTTTTAAAATCACTACTTTTTCACAACATACATTCACTACTTGTTAGACACCCTGTACAATGTACATGCTCTTTCGATTTAGCTCTGTTCTCTGTTCAATTTAATCATTCCATGGAAAAGGGGCCTTATTCATTTTTTTTTGTTTTTTTTTTTATTTTCTCAATTTTGAATAAGTAAGTATATTAAATTTTTTAAAAATAATTTGACCATATTCAGTAATATTGAAGTGTTCTTCCATGGAAAAAAAACGAATTGGAAAATATTTCCCAGTAAAAAAAATTGAAGTCTGTTTGAACATGTAAAAATCAGTTTAAAAAATGACTAAGGCCCCTTTTCCATTTAACCCCTCTCAATTCAAAAAATTTTCTACCAATTGAGATAAGTACTTAGGTACCCTCTTTGTAAGCAAAACATTTTTTTTTTTTAATACGCAGAGTGTAATTTTTTTTAAATGGTTAAAAAAGTGAAAAACATTACCTACTTATTTTTGAAAAAATGAAAAATTTCTATGAATTGGTTGCACTGTTTGCGTGTGTGAGGTCATTTCAGTTAAAGCTCTTTAATTTCAGTTTGGATGCACATGCCTATAGTTCCATATTAGTTGTAAAAATTAACTTACCTGTAGTGGTTCGTATTTTTTTTTTCATCCAATTAAAAGTTGTTGTTATTCTTTTTTAAAATTTCAATTTAGGTACCTAAGTAAGTTTTAAAAAATTTCATACTTGAATTTGAACAATCTTCATGGGCTGAGAGGAGGTTCCTGAAAATGTTCTGAAAATCAGTGGGAGAAGCCAATGAAGAATGAAGATTTTTGAAAACAATCGATCAGAACCATTCAATAATAGGGAATGAATAGATGCAAAAAAAATTCTAAACAGTTTGTCAGTTTTTCAAAAATAAAAAAAAATGTAAAACAGTTTAGGAATTTTCATAAATAAAAATTTTTTTTAATTAAAAAAATTTAATTTTTTTTTACTGATGAAATAATTTTTTTCAACGAGAGATCCATGAAACTTTTTTCAATATGAAAAGTTCCCAATTTCAAGCAATTCAACGTTAGATGGCTGAGTAATAATTCTCATGCCTGCAGGTATACTTGTAGATATATTTTGGATTCACAAATTTTATCACTGAAGAAAATTGGAGATGTATTTCGTTAGGTTGGGTCAAGTTGATCATCTTGCAATTCGATCCATTCAGTGTCGATTGTGACCCAAATTTTCTCTATAGGTATACCTACAGCTGGAAAATATTGAAAAAAAAATTCAAAAAATGTGGAAAAATAATGCAAGATCTTCTGAGCAGTGCTAGTTTGTTGATACTGCGCCACATTTCTGGCCCAAGACTCGAGTGCAATACGAAGCAATCGAATTCTCGAATCAAAATTCTCATCATAAAAGCAATAAAAATCTCAGCAGGTACTTCTCGGTACAGAAGACCTTTTCAAAACAACGAAGAAAACTCATCCTTGATATCGATGACTAAGCACATAATTGAAAATCAATCCATAATTTCAGCACAGTCAGGTTCTAGTATATACCTATATCTAAAGACCGCGTATCAACTACAAAAAACACTATATCTAAATCCAATTAAAATTCTCGAATCGTACTTCTGTTATCTCCAAAATCGGATAATTTTCGTCGAGATATCGAATTGGTTAAAAATTTCGTCAAATTTTGCAATCATTCGAGCTGCTGATAACATCTGTAGACATGTTGGCTACTGATGTATTGGAGCCTACGACGAAAAACTTGCACGATAATTTGCAACAAAGATATCGTACCATGAAATTCCTTAGGCTAATACCTGCGATGCTCTAAGTACTTTGTATGCGATGACCATGTTATCAGTCAAGCTGGACGTATGGTTTGCATTTTGATTACATACACTTCGATGCATCGATGGATTTAAAATTCTACTCCGAAACTGCCAATACAAATTACAATTATGGTAGACGCCTGCGCCTTCTTCATTCCTGCGGTGAATTTTTTTTCGCGGTCGAAATTCGGCGATTGAGACTACAGGAGCCATTCCAGGGATAACGTTTATCGAATACAGATACCGTACCTGAAACCTAAATTATTAATCTTGCACCAGATGATAACGTTATTGGCTCGAAAGACGACGAACCGTTGAAAAATTAATAATTCTCTCAAAGTTGATATCTAGTACGTTAAACACGACGACTATACGACAACGATCGAGTGGCACACGAATACCTCTATAGGTACATACCAGGAACATGAAGAGTAATATACATATTACTGTACAGGTATGCGGTCAAGTGTGTACTGTATACACATAAAATGGGATAGTTGTAGAGTACCTATGCTTTAAAATATATAGTATACTACACCATAAATATATCTGTTTTGAAGTTAAAAGCACCCGATGCCGGTCTACACACATACCCTGTTGATCGTAAACAATTAATTATTCCGTATAGTTCACGGGCTTTCGGTGCCAATTGAGATAACACCTGTTTCATTTAATATGTAAATTTCTGCTTCGTTTATGGCGCGTTTAATCGCCATTTAATTAACTAACGGCCAACCGCACCTCATAAATCACGTAATTGCCAGCCTAAACAACGCCAATAATTTAATTAATACATTTTTAATTATTACGCTGTGTAGCGAGTACCAACGTTCGGTCGCTCGATCGCGTATCACGACGGTATGCAGAACAACAACACTAATTTGTATAACATTGTGTTGTACCTACCTAGGTACTTATGTACGAAGTGTATGTACAAGACCACGAGATATGCAAAGTTATATCTATACCTATGGATATTGGTAGGTGCTATTCGGTTGTGATTTTTTATTGAAAAAATACCGTATTGAAAAGTTAAGTTATCGCACACGATAACGGCGAGGAAAATTTATTACTGTTGGTTGGCTGTTTGGTGTTTTCCTTTTACGACCTGCGACGAGACGCATCTTTCTCACAACGTTGCTGTGGGCTGTGTGGATGTGTTTTTACCGAAATGGGTCACGCGCTCTGTGTACCAAATTACAAACTATCTCGCAGATTTTTTAGATACAGATGTAACACAGCATCCCAAGCAGGGATTCTATCGTCCTTGCTGGAGAATTTATGGATAATTCGTTGGAATTTGATGATTTAAATGGATTTTAATTGAAACTAATTCGAGTTTGAATAGTTTAAAAATCAGCTGGTGGGTATTTTAATTGAGATAAGCTTAAATTAAGTTTAAATTGGCACATTTTGGAGAACTGGAGAAAGGATGCTGGAAAAAAATTAAGAAAAACAAAAAAATGCATTGTACCTACCTATTTTAAGATTTTCTAGATTCGAAAAAATACTCTCAATTTTTTACCTGAATTGTTTTTTGCTTCGCACAATTTTAGATTTTTTTCCTCACGAAGTTACTACCTATTCTTTAAAGCATTTTACGAATATGATGATTTTCATGCAAAAATCATCATTTTTTTTCTGCTGAGCAACTTTTCTTAGCTTTTGTTAATTTTTAAAAATATTTTACATAGTTTTAGTGTAATTTTATTTTTTTATTCGTTATTTTTAATGATTTTCTAACCCATTCAACGAATTTGTATTCCTTTTGAAACGTGTTTTCATTGAGTATATTTTGGAAAAATGTTATGGCATTTTAATCAATTCAATGTTCGTTTGGGAAATTTCATTATAATTCGACATAATTTATCTTCTGTTGAAGAATTTTACTGCCATAATATTCAAAACAAGAGTTCTGAAAATTTTTTCAAATTGTTTTCACAATGTTGAACCAGTGAAAATTGCAAATTCAATCGTTTCTAATTGCGCAATATGGTTTTGTGGAAAATTGGAAGTGTAAGTATGTATCTCAAAAAAATATATTTCACGACTGTTCTAAATTTCTCTTTCAAATAAGACGTTCCTAAACACTGTGCACTCCCTCCCTCTTCAAACATACAGCTCAAGTTTTTGAGTTTAAGAATTCAGTAGAAAATCAGCTCGTTATAATTGCGAATGTTGTTTCAGAGGGCCTTGAAATTGTCTAAAATAGTTTCTGTCTAAAAAATATTTAATGGGTAACTCAACCTACCTTTATGAAAATTGAAACTACCTATTTATTCTTAAACATGGCATAGGCAACAATAGGTACGAGTTAGGTACTTGATAAGGTGATTTTTTGGTGGCCAAATGACTTCAACGAGATGTAGCAAAAATGTCAAATTTTCAGATTAATGTTCAATCACTTCTCCCCTCCCCCCCTCCACCATTGACGAGAGCTCAAAGTATGAAGTTTCAAAATTTTTGTCAGATTTTTAATGTAGTGGTCTTCTGAATTCATATTCTATCATTTCGTTTAAACCATTAGAAAACTTCAAAGCCTTTTTTAGTCAAATTCAGAATGTCTCAAAATAATAGTTTTTCCTTCAAAGTATGATAATTTTATGATGAAAAATTTCCAAATTTTCAAACTACGAGCTCCTGCTCAAGAGAAAGGCAGGTGGACAGAGATGGAATTACCCTAAAAAATGTCAAAATACTCTTAGATACGTCTTGTTGAAGTATATAATTTAGCTACTTATAATTTGCCCAAGCTCCATCTTTCAAAAAGAAAAAAAAACTGAAAAACTAATTACCCTAGTAG
This sequence comes from Planococcus citri, assembly GCF_950023065.1. Classification (NCBI taxonomy): domain Eukaryota; kingdom Metazoa; phylum Arthropoda; class Insecta; order Hemiptera; family Pseudococcidae; genus Planococcus; species Planococcus citri. The sequence goes on along the minus strand of NC_088680.1, from coordinate 45,885,946 downwards.
GTAAGTAGATAGGTAATAATTTTTTTAAAATAAATTTTCAAACTAAAAATGTTGAAATAAAAAATCAAATTTTATTAAATGGTTCTGAAAATAAGACTAGGTACTTTTTTCCCTGCCTGGTCGGTTTTTTTTGTTTTTTTGTGTTTTTTTTTTCAAACAAAGAATTAATGGCCAATATTTATCAACCCAGAAATACATTTTTGAGCAAATAGGTATCTGCACGGAACCGATGAATTTTTCAAAAAATAGAAAAGGGGTTGAAAAAAAACGCGACGAAATGTCATCTCGTTTTATTCTTACTTCTACCCCCTATTTTTAAAATGAAATTTTGAAATGTGACTCTATATCTCACATAAAATTTCAGCAAAAGTAGGTACACCAATCTGTCAGAAATAAGTATGGCAAAATTGCAATATTTAAAAAATTTTTGAAACTATTTTCCAACTTTTTCTACAATTATATTATTCTTTTCTGTTCTCAAATTTTTTTTTCGACATTTCAATTTGAGCTACGTAGATAATGTCATATTTTCAGAATTTTTAGTTTTTTTATTTTTTATTATTTTTTTTTCAATACCTACCAATAACAATTTATTTTTATTTTTTTCACATTTCAATAATAAAAACAAAATCCCTACCCATTCCCAAAAAATGTAATATTTTCATGTTTTTTGAATCTTTTTTTTTCATTTTTTGATTTTGTTATTTTATTTTTCATTTTTTTACTACATTTTCTACTATTTATTCATTGAAAAAATATTTCAAACTTTTTGATATTTCACAAAACATCAAAATAATTATAAAGTCACTTTGACAAATTTTACGTTGAATTTTTACTTATTAATTTTTTCAATTTTTTACTAGGTACATATTTACTTTAACAATTTTTCATAAAATTTTAAATATGAAGAGTGATATTCCAAAACTCGCTTTGTCCATTTTTATCAAAGTTGGGTTTTCAGTGGTATCTGGTAGATGAAGTATTAACTCACATTCCTACATCATCAACCTACCAAAATGAGGTGTTAAACTCACCTTAATAGCCAATTCACTAAAAATTAAAAAAAAAATAATGTTCCAAAACGCGTTTTGCCCATTGTTATTGAAATTTTTTCAGCAGTATTTAGTGGATAAAATGTATACCTACACTCCTACATCATAAATCCACCCAAATAAAGTGCTAAACTCGCCTAAAAAGCCAATTTACCCGTTTAAAGGGAAACTGTTTTTCCTCTCTCCTGAAAAGTTGTGAAAATGGACAAAGCGAGTTTTGGAATATCACTCTTCATATGAATCTACAAGTTGATTTTGATCATTTTTCACATCTTTTTCAACAACTTTTGAGATACTTTAATAACTTTCTGTTTTCACGTAATTTCATTCTTTTTCATTCACTTCATACCTATTGTACTTACGTAATACTGTTCAGAAAAGTACCAACTTATACTTACTCGTAATTTTTAAAGTTGAAATGAATTTTAAAAAATTATTCGGCAATGTGTTTTTTACTTTAAACACACCGATCTGTGATTAGATACCACCCCTTCCATCATCAAGCAAGTGCACACTGTTCATTTATCTCACTTCTGCCCATTTTCTGTTGTTGAATCATAAATGAAAAATTTATTGACCTACTCCCTCCATCATACTCGAAAATTTTTAAATACGAACACATTGGAATAGGCAACCTTCCTCCCCCCTCCCTATCTGATTTTTCCTCTAAAATAAAAACCACCCATCCGAGTACAAGAAAACCAATAACCAAAAACACAAATCCCCAAGCAAAATAATTTTATAAAATTCCAAAAAATCGCATTTCTTTTTCATCTCATCAAACGACATCTACATTTCACCCTGTTTCAACTTTGGAAACATCCACCGTGTAGAATTCACCCTGTTTCTAAATCTGTACCAACATCGTTGCATTCTCATACTGACAGATGGCGCAGAACACAGCGCTCAAAAAATCCCATCTTCATCTCACACACCCTCTTATTTCTTCAACTCGTATCGTGGAGAAAAAAATGCCCCGAGCTCGAAGCGCCGCGCTACACGTACACGAGTGTGACGAGTACTACATCGTCTATTAGCACGCTATAAACTATTCGATGCTTCCATCTGTCGGAAATAACCGTAAATAATAAATTACCGGTATTATTGCCAGACCTCTTGAATTTTCTCAATTGCTATAAAAACTTTGTTTAAAGAGCAATCGGCTTCTTTCTATAAAACGTGACCGCCAAAAAAAACCACACTTTAATGTCTGTCTAATTTGTTTTAATGTTTCTGACATCGTCAAATATCACACATAAATCTAACTTTAACGTGTTTAAAGCCTATTTATTATTTTATAATTTTTTTTTGTGTAGGTACAATTAAAAATAAAAAAAAAATGAGAGAGAGAAAGAGAAAAAATATGTACAAATTTTACGACTTTATTAGCACCCATTTAAAGTTTATAGTTTTGTCGTCGCTTCTGCTATATGAGCCCTGTGTGGTTTCACCTTTCCTTCCTTCTCTTTTTATAATTCATTTATATACGCTAGGTTTATTTATATGTCAGTTTTATGATCGTGTATACTATTTTATGACTACACCATACGCGTGTATGTGCACGAGAGTGAGATTTTTTTTTACAAATCTTCTTTCTATAACTATGTATTTATGTAGGTTTATCTAATGCTTGTTTAATGTCATAGACGATTAAGATTGAAGAACTTTAAATGAGTTTTTAATAGATCTTCTTTGTGAGTAGGTACACTGTGTATAGTGCTACTTGTAGGTGTGTTATATGTACGATAAGATCGATGAATTCATTATGGATTTTTTTATTGTGTATTATGCAGGCGCCTGTTTTGAATTTATTATACCGGTATTGATTGTTAAGTTAATTTTTAAAGAATAGAATGCTATTATATATTGTATAATATGTGATATTTTTATGATATTACCGACTAACACTCGATGAGTATGCAGATTGCAGATACATAAATTTATTAAGTACCTATGTATTTGACTAAAAAGGAAGCCACGAGCTTGTATAAATTTAATCAATCGATTTTCATCAATGATAAGAGACAATACGTAACAGATATCTTATTTGCACACAAAAAAAAGGTCGAATTAACTTGTCGAATAATAATTTATTGAAGAGCAGAAATAATTTCCTATAGTTGATTTTTGGTGAATAAGATGATTGGGCTATTTCTCCTCTTCCCTGTAAAACTTGAAAATGTCAATTTTTCATTTTTTTCGATTAATTTATCCCAAACGTAGGAGATGGAAAACAAATGAATTTGTATCAGGACGACTGCTGATCTTGTAAAACTTTTACCCCCATTTCTTAGGTTAAAAAAGATAAAAAATTGTGATCTTTTTTCATTAACTTAGGTATTTGTATTATCAGAAATTTCATTCGTTTGAAAAATTTGGCCAGTATGATTCTCCCAATTTTTCTCAATTTGAATCTAATTGGTTAGTCCAGTAAATAAAGAGTTTGACCCAAACAAAATTGCAACAAAAGATTTTTTTGCTTTAAAAGGTCTAGGATGATGTTCTAAACAACATATCCGGAGCCGCCCCCGATCCACCTGGTGCGTTCCCCCCCACAGTGGATTTTAGCACCCCAAAACACGTTTTTCGTAATTTTCTCCTCCGCATTGCATTTTAGCGAAAAATGTGTAGATAGATTAAAAATCTACGTCAAATTTCCGATCTAATGATGTATCAACTTCCCTTGTTGGTACAAGGGGGGTGGGACTACAACCATTTAAAGAAGGGGGGTTTTCTGAAAAATGCGTAAAGGCAATAGCCGCCTAAGAGGGGTGAAATGGTCTCAGAGAGCGTTTAGATTGATATTATCATGAAAGGTGGGTACCATTGAGAAACTTCCGCGTGGAAAATTTCAGATCCACTGCCCCTCCCCTTTTTGGGGAACGCCCCTTTTCTAAAATTTCAAAACCATTTTTCTCAGCCCCATGTGGACCGATTTTGAAAATTTTTTAGTATGTTGTACACATCCTTTGGAGGTACACCCACAAAAATTTTCAGCCTCCTCCCCTCATATTTGCCCCTCAAAATGATGTAAAAATGTGTCGTAAGGAGGGTTGGGGTAAAATGGGAATTTTGCGGAAAATAACTAAGTATCAATAAATAGGGTGTCGTTTTCTTATGATTCGATACCGCTGAGCACGAATATGACGTCAGCTTTTTTCCTACCCTCATCTAGACCTCTCCAGAGCACTTAGCCCCTTCAAATTTGACTATTGTTAAAAAGCATAAAATAAGTTTGAAACGCCATTTTGAGAGTAAATATGAGGGGAGGAGGCTGAAAATTTTTGTGGGTGTACCTCCAAAGGATGTGTACAACATACTAAAAAATTTTCAAAATCGGTCCACATGAGGCTGAGAAAAATGGTTTTGAAATTTTAGAAAAGGGGGGTTCCTCAAAAAGGGGAGGGGCAGTGGATCTGAAATTTTCCACGCGGAAGTTTCTCAATGGTACCCACCTTCCATGATAATATCAATCTAAACGCTCTCGGAGACCATTTCACCCCTCTTAGGCGGCTATTGCCTTTACGCATTTTTCAGAAAACCCCCCTTCTTTAAATGGTTGTAGTCCCACCCCCCTTGTACCAACAAGGGAAGTTGATACATCATTAGATCGGAAATTTGACGTAGATTTTTAATCTATCTACACATTTTTCGCTAAAATGCAATGCGGAGGAGAAAATTACGAAAAACGTGTTTTGGGGGGCTAAAATCCACTGTGGGGGGAACGCACCAGGTGGATCGGGGGCGGCTCCGGATATGTTGTTTAGGACATCATCCTAGACCTTTTAAAGCAAAAAAATCTTTTGTCGCAATTTTGTTTGGGTTTACCTCCAAAAAGTGCTTTATTTACTGGACTAGGTCAAAAGCAAGTCTAATATAGTTTCAAATTACAGTCTCCTAAACCCACTTAAGTGTGAAATTTTGTGCACCTGTTCGAATTTTTGATAGTTCCATTTTATTTTTTATTTTTAATGAATTTTCCATTAGGAGGGCGCAAATTATTTCTTTTAAGAGGTTTTCGTTTGAAGTATTTCAATTTGATAGGTACCTATTCGTAAGTTCTTTTTGACTGTTCGTGATGAATTTGAATTTTTTTCTAGTTTTTCTGATAGGTTTATAATCTGTTTTTTTGTTGTATTTCCTTCCGGGGGGGGGGGGGCTAAATTGAAGTAACAAGTCCTTAATTTTCATACTTACCCCCTCTCCCCGCCACAGTGTTTTAAGAAACAGATCGAAGTACCTTTTTTTTTTAAAAAATTACTTTATTGTTAGATAATACTTATGGAGAGACAAGCTTTTCTAAATTATTTTTTTTTATTGTTTAAAAATGAAGAATATTGATCACTTTTTTTTGCTCTTCAAGTAGGTAATAATGTTCCATAATTCAAAAATTTCAATGTGACAACTTTGACAGATTTTGTATTTGGATAATTTTGACATTAAAAAAATCAAAATTTTTTGAAAAAGTTTTACCAAAATTAATTTATTTTGTATTTTGTTCAAATTTTTTCATTTTTTTTAGTTTTTAATGACAATTTTTTGATATTTTTGAACTTTTTTTGGGAGGACGCAGTTCCCCCCGCGCTCCCCTACAAAATAAGTCTTAGGTTTAATACTGGCAAAGTTTTTTCCATCCATTTTAAAAGTATCGAAACATTCCAGAGAAATAAAAAAAATGACGATATTTGTATTCAGTGCTCTCAAAAATTGTAAAATGAAATGTCACACGAAGTTACACTTTTTTTTTACATTTTGAGCAAAATTTTGAGGCTTCCTGCCCTTATGATTTTACTATAATTCCATCACAAAATGTTCATAGTGGTAAATATCACTTAAATTTTTGAATTTTTTGGATTTTCACCAACGTTATTTTTAAATGCTGAGACTGAAATTGAACAAGGTTTTGGAAATAAAGCTTTAAAAAAAAAACAACTTTGAAATTTTGAAATTTTTGAAATTATATTCTTAATCATATTTAAAACTCTGTAAACTGATTTTCTCCAAGTTGTAGCAGTCTGGAGGGGGTGTTACCGAAAATTAGGTTTTTCGTGAAAAATGCTTCATATGGCTCTACTTTATTTATTTGGGTAAGTAAACTAAGAGTCTTTCTGAAAAAAAAAAAGAGAAACAAAATTGTAGATCATCAAGGGGTCTAACGGTCATGATAGTCATGAAAAAGTCATTAATTTTGACAGGTGGTCATTAAAGTCATGAAAAGTCATGAAAAAGTAATGAATTTTGCTCGAACCACGCTTGAAATTTGTTTAAAAAGCCCATAAAATGAAAAAAATAAAAATAAAAAAATTTTTCAAAAAATTAGAAAAATGAAAAAAACTGAAATATTTAATTTTTGATCCCGTAAAAAATGGCAACCCTGTTCGACCAGTAAACAGGTTATTATATCTACTTATTTACTGGGTAAAAATTTTAAAAATAGGTCATGATTTTTTGTCTGAGTATTTCGTTAGACACCCTGATCATTGAAGGAGGGATTGTGTTCAATTAAGGGAGGGAAAAGCTCTTCGAGAATCTAGAGTGTTCACCGAATCCCTGTTTGATTTCGTAATTCGTGTGGTCATTTCCTTGAATTAAACTATTTATAAAATCATAGGTAGGTACTGGGTAGAGATACATGAAAATTGGTTCAAATTTTTTGTACTTAAGTGTTATTTTAATGGATTAAGTTCTTGACATTTTTCATCAAAATTGCAGTTTTATGGTAAAAATCACGAGAAAAAATTCTGGTAATTTTTTTTTTAGGAAAATTGTAATCATTTCGCTTTACTGCACCTTCCTTTGTAATTATTATTTCTGCTTAATAAGTACAGGTCCTCATATTACTTAAATTAAATAGGTAAATATGCTTAAACGCATGCAAATTTACTCACCACTCACTCATCATAATTCTTCGCCATTTTTCTAAATTAGGTATAAGCTTAATATTCGCAATTTGAATAATTCAACCGATTAAAACTGATCGCTTACCTAAAAAAAAAAGATAGAAAAAACCGCATATAAGTATGTAGAAGTACACACATACATAACTACATTAATATTTAACTTCATTAATAATGCAAAGAAATAACTCGTTAACGCGACTGCGCGGGCACGTGTATGTACATGGAATCTCATAAATTCCATAATAGAAGTTCAACTACTATGTATAAGTATATCGCATACTGCATAAGAGTAAAGTAGGTAAAAACACTTCAACGTACCTATAGTTACTCGAACTTGTTCGTTAATATAGTAGATATTATAACAATACGTTTAAAAATTTTAATAATGCCCTGCAGAAACTAAAAAAGAAAAATAGCCGTATTCAAATAAGCATATATCCACTACTTATATGCTGAGCAAGCCCAAGTACACAATATGTGAAGAAAATATGTGGCAGGGCTGTGAAGCGTGTGGGGAGAGTGAAAAAAAGGACGAAACAAGAAGGTTAAAATATACAAACACGCGAAATATAATTAAGAATGAATTTTTTTTTGTCAGTTTTTTTTTTCAGGCGGTTTGCTTTAGCAACATGAAATGTTGTAAATCGTATACTCGTACATAATAAGTTCTCTAATTAAGACAAACGTGCGTGGAAAACATAGTAACAGTAACCAATACAAAGTCTCAGAATGCACAAAGTGTCTGGTGCAAGAACTTCCGGCTGTGAGAATTCGAAATACTCGTAACTGGAACTGGATGTTATCGTGAAGAAAAAAAGATGGACGAATATGTTGCCTATCTTTAATATTGAAGGGGCAAAGGCTTATTTTGAAAAAATCAACTACAATCTAGGTATGATGAAGGAACAGTCGATTAGTCGAAGGAGTGCTTACTTTTGAACTTGAAAGAGACGAGATGCTCTCTATATTGGAGCTTTCTGAAATTGCCTGAATATGTTTTAAAAGGGAAGAGAGGGGGCACTGTCATTTCAAAATACTCAAAAAATGGAAATGTGAGGGATGAATCCTACCCTAAGGTCTTTTAGGCAAATACATACTTCTTGAAACATGGAATATTCAAAATTTGAGGAGTTACAGAACAAACAATTGAAAATATGGAAAAAATTACAAATTCAACTTTTTGGTTCTCAAGTACATAATTTATTTAAGTGTAACTTTGAGAGGCGACCAAAACAAATTTTTCAACAAAAATGGTGTGTTTTCAATATTAAAAAAACAAGAGGCAATACAGTGATTAATTTTTTGAGACCCACTCGAGATTTTGAGCCTCGGCCAATTTTAAAGGAAGGTAGGCCATTTCGTTGTAGACCTTTTTCTCATTTTTGAAAATTTTTATACAGCAATTATCCCTTACTTATTCACCCCTCTTACGATGCAAGTTGGAAAAACAGCTGAATCTGCATGAAATTCATATTTTTGAGCAAAAAATGATGACTAAACCGACCAAAGAGCCTCAGCTGACCATTCCCATACATCAACCCTAGACTCCTCGTACACACACACACACTCCTAAAATGTAATCATACTATCACTATTATACATCACATCCAAAATTATAGCGGTTTATTTATTTACAGTAAGTAATGAAAAATCAACACCATGACATCATCGATGAGATAAGCAGTCAGCTGCTGCGGTATACGAGCGACGACGGTAGTATATTTGACAAACAAAACTAAACTACCTTCCGAATGGATCGGCATGCTTTCATGCATGTGAATGCGGAAAGGAGGAGAAACATGTCAACAGAATTCAGACAGTTGGCCCTCCTACTTCATTATGGCAGGACATGTATTTCAAGATTCCAATATGGCTGTTTAATATACCTCGCGCCGGTTCCAACATCAACTCAACGGTTTAAAAAAAATATACCGATATTTTGTATATATGTAGTAAACCAAATCATATGTATTTATGGCGTGTTTTAATTTTATTCGTATTTTTCTGAACACGTTTAAATTCACTGTGTGTTATCTGGATCATGTTTCGGATACTTTGGTTTCGAAATAAAGTTAAACTCTGCAGCTGATTGAGATATCGAAGAATGGTCGTGAGATTTTTGCGAAGTTGGTAGGTCTAGGTATAGAGGTGCCTCAAAGAGTTTTAAATGCAGTGGGTCTACGTACCTACAGTTTGAGTTTATAAAGTTATCTGATGGGATGACCAAGGACGAACGTGAAATTATACCAAGTTGCAAAACATTCCGTCAGTATTGTAAGATGATATCATTATTCTATGCTACAGTCAAAACTTTGTTTGTACCGCGTGCGAGATGAAAAAAAGTGATGAACAGGTTGAAATAGATTGAAGATACAGTTCGAAAAATACTCTAGGTCTTTTTCGTTCTTACGCATGAAATTATTTATCGGTCGATTCATCAATAATTTTTGAAAATTTTGTTCCTATAAGTATACGTAGGTACTACCTTTTACCTTTCTCTTGTTGAATCATAACGTTCTATGGGCATCAAAGTAGGTAATCATTATCAGGGATAGATATTCAGAATCATAAGCTTATAATTTTGACTCATAGAACTGTAGGTATGGTCATCAAAGGCATGCAGTACAAAAATGTGCCTACCTGTTTAGGTAATACCTACCTACCTATACAGGGTGCCCAGAAATATCGAGCACCCCAAAGAAAGTTTTTCATTAAAAATATAGGTTGGCCACGTGAAATAGATGCATATGATTGGTGGAATGTTATCTCTCCAGTCCAACAACCAATCATGTGCTATCATTATCATCATTTACTGTGACCAACCAAAGTATTTCATGTAGAAAACTTTTTTAGGGGTGCTCGATATTTCTGGGCACCCTGTACTATTTATTTATTGAAAAAAAAAAAAAAAAAAAAAAAAAAAAAACAGAAAAGAACGATTGATTAAATTTCAATTACGATTATTAAAAACAAAATGACCTAATAGGTTTGACTCTGCCACCGATTTAAATCAAATTAGGGGACCCTGTCCTATGATTGCACAGTTCCTAAGACGGCACAATCCAAATTTCTGGCGTCTGGCAACGCTGATGTAAAAACTAACTGCACCCTGTCTTTGTGCTTCACATCTTCGACTTTTCAACGTAGTTGTAGTTACCTGCTCGAACAATTACCTTGCGTTCTTGAGAACGTATTTTTGTTTTTTTGCTTAAAAATTCGATCATTGCAATTTTCGCCGGAAGCTCTTCCAAATTGGTTTCATTATTAAAAGTGACTGAATGTAGGTATCTTATAATGTGCGAAATTTCATCTACTTTTTAATGCGCTACTCAGTTTTTTCATTAGTGTTTATGTTCATTCAAAATTGACTAAAATTTGAATTCGTATAACCAGTCCTATGATGGCGCAGCCCCAAAAGCAGGAGCTTTTCATCAACAAAAAGCGGGTAGATTTAGGTGAATCGTGTAGTAGTGTATATAGTGTGCCTAATGTTACATGTTTCTGTTCAAAATATTTCATAAAAATGTATTATTGTGAAAATATTGAAAAAAGTGGGATTGACAGCCAAATTTACTGAAAAAACTCTAACAGCCTTTAAACAAATAAAATGGGGTAAATTAGGGATCCTAATTCCTAATGCATTTAAAATATTAATTTCAATCGAATTCAAACGATATAGTTAACAGTTTTACTTCAAAATTGGATTTGCGCCGTCTTAGGAATGAAGTTGCGCCATATGTGCATTTGACCTAACTTACAATTCATTCAATTGAGACAAGAGTTTTAAACCAAAAGTTTTGCGTTTCTGGTGGTAAGTAGTAGATAGTCTGAGGGACCTTCCATCAAATTTTTGTCCATTTTGGTTGGATACTTTAGGAGTACCAGGCTCCAGAAAAAAAATTGCACCGTCTTAAGGCAGGGACCCCTATGTATTTTAGGAACTTGTGAGGTTTTGAATTTTCCATACACTTTACTTAGTCTAAAAGTTAGGTACATACTGATAAATTCAGGTATGAAAAAATTGGATTGAGTATACCTATTTATTATCCTGGAAAACTTAATTTCAAAGTCATATTTTAAATTACAATCACTTCAAGAGGGCCAATTTTGACTCCAGGGAGGAGAAAAGTAGGTAAGTTTTTTTTGGAAGCCCAAATTTTTCAAAAAACGTTGTAACAGGACAAAAAATAGGTACCTAATAGGTACCTACATTTTTTTTGCCTACGCCAAAAGTGGGTGGCCTCCAAATTCTTCAAAAAAAAACTTGTAAAATGTCAAAAAATAATCAACTTTTTTTGCTCATGTCAAAAATACATTTTGAAATGTTCTACATTTTTTTGAAAAAACTTGGGCCCAAAAAATTAATTTTTTCTCGTTTATGTTGAAAGTGGATCTCAAAACGCGTTAGTAAAGAAAATTTGACCAAAAAAGAGTATTTTTCTCTTACTTCCAGATTTTTAGGCATCTTTTTTGGTAAAAATTAGCCAAAAAAAATACCATCACACCCATCCAAGTCAAAATTTGGCCTCTGAATTTCTGAATAATCAGAAATGTTTTTTTTTTTGGTCGGTAACCAGCCTTTTGATTTTGTTCATCAATTTAAGACTAATATTTTTGAGCTATTTTAAAAAATTCACAACTCCGCAAAAATTTGAAAAAAATCCACAAAAAATAATCTAAAAAACGATCCTTGATAAAAATGCAATCATCGTAAACAATTCCCATTGATAATTAATTTTCACCCCATAACAACCTTAAAAATTAAAATAATTAGTCATCTCAAAACACACCAAAATTTCAAAGTCAACCAAACTTTTCTTATAATTTCAAATGCTTTATACGGTACTATACGACTTTATGATTAAGGACACATACCCCTCGGTTAAGTTCTCACAAAACAGCGTTATTTTGGCCGAGAAACAAATATCTTTAAAAGCTAATACGCAACAAGTTGAAAAGGCAAACAATAGAAAGAACATTACACTAGAATATTTCGTAGACGGCGGTACGAAAACTTTTAATTTGCAGTTATGGCCACGATGATGGCGGCACGCCGAAGTAAACATCGTGCAAAAAGCACGCTTCGTCGCGGATTATTGTTCACCATATCCTAACACATTTATATCCGCGGATACGATTTATAATACAATATAATACTCGAGTATTTCTTCTTCATATTACACATATGCCATGAAATCGAGAGTAAAAGATGCAAATGAAAGGGAAATTTTCCAATTTTTCCCCCAAAAATGGAAAGGGTAGGCAGACGAATTTTTTTATCGTGCAGTATGACTTTTTGGACTGACTTTTATTTGGAATTTAGGACCAAGATCAATTATTTCAATTTAATTGATAACTCAGCAATTTGGCTTAAAAATAATATTTTTTCAATTTTACAAAATTTCAAAATTTTTGCAATAATTTAAAAAAAAAATAATACCTACCTACATAATGATATTTTTTTGAAAGACCGAGAAATTCTTCAATTCTCTGATATTCCAACAATTTTTTTTTTTGAAAAAAAACGAATATTTTATAAAAATAATTTCAATTTACCTATTTTTAAATTCAAAATGCTTTACAAAACAGCACAAGTATTTGTAGGTAATTTAAGCTAGCATCATTTTCACCACCCTAACTTCTTAGCAGGTTAAAAAAAATATTATCTGCCTCTAAACCAGCATCGAAGATGACTCTACCTGGTCGGTCGGTAAAAAAAAGGTAGGTATCTGGTATACGCAAAAGAGAACCCAAAATACCTACAGAAGATGAAGAGAGAAGAGAGCCAGAGCTCGATACGACGCGTTGCGAGAGAAAAAAAATTCCTAAGCCTTTGCAAATACCGAAGCCATTCATTTTACGCAAAGAAGAGCTCTCGTAATGAAGGGTGTTTAAGGGGTTTTACAGGAGAGCGGAAAAATTAGGGTCAGTTCTCTCTTACGGACCGAGATTAATGTCGGATGAGAAATTTTCGGAAGCTTCGCGCGATTGGATTTCGCGTGATTAACTTTGAATTATTAAAACTAAGTTGCGAATGGAAATTACATTAGCTCGACTTTCCAGCATGGCTCTTTCTCTCAGCCAAAAATTACCTACGTACACTTTCGCTGCTCGCGCTCGCATTCTGCTCCATATTCGTCTCTTTGCTTGGCGTTATTTGTGTCGTAACCCGAAATCATCTCACGAGTGCGAAAAATATACCCCTTTCTCGAGTTCATTCTGCTAACATTAATTACCAATCTGTAACCGAGTACACAGCAGCGCGTATAAAGCCATGCAGCTTAATACGAGGAAATGAAATTTTACCGTATTGCAGGAAGAACCGCTTTAACCTGACCCAACCAAACTCGGCCACCACAGATGCCCCGTAATCCCATGTAATAAATATTCGCTACTCGCTTGGACATACCATTAAACTCCTGGACTTATTTGGAAATTTATGATCACTGCTTTTTGCCTGGATGTATTAGCGGCGAAATTCAGTGCCCCTGAATAAAGAATCCGTACTCCATAAATTTCCTACCCATCCAGTATTTTTTCCAGCAACGGTACCGCGCTCACGTGTACCTACTACCTCTGCCACATAAAGCAGCAGCACCACAGAGATAGAGAGAGAGAAAGCGAAAAAACACAGCTATATACTATACACCTAGCTCCTATATACATATGCCTCGTGAATATCGCCAAAAAAATATACCTCTTAGCGTATAAGTAATTAAAAAATCGTTTAGCCAACTCAAATAACGATAAATCGCCTGGTGACTTTTTTTCCACCCTAAAACGGTACCTTGTTTCCGTTCATTGTATGTAGGTAAGGTATCTAATACAATGTACGTATACGGTGGAATAATTAAAAATACACCGAGGTATTCTTTTTTATACAATGACCATCAAATACCATCATGCAAGGAAAAAAAATCAGCTTTAAAATAGAAATACCTTTGGGTAAGGATTATACAAATAATCAAAAGAAATCAATACAATTCTTAACAATAGGTCCGGTCTAGTTGTCTATAGGAACAATGTACTTAAAAGTGTGGTTTATAAGGAGCAAAAAACTATACCACATGCATTGTAAACAAACGTGTAGGTGTAATGGGCTTGAAAAAAAACTCTTTTTTTCTGGCGACAGTGTCTTTTTATTCTTTAAAGAAACTAGTTTCAAGGGTAGTAAAATTCAGAGTAAGATTTCGTCCTTTGTAAAGAAGAAGTCTGAATTGAAAAGTTGAGTTGTTTTAGTTCACAGTTGAGATGTTGGTGTTTGTGGACGGTTATGTCGTGTAAATAAGTGAAGAGAAGAACGTAATGTATAATTGAAGATTCTGAAAAGAGGTTCCTTGGTATGGCATAAGGGTAAGTTTTGAATTTGAATCATAGGAAATAAGGGTAATTTTGTGCTTAAATTAAACTATTTCCAACTGAGGTTGAGGAGGTTTGAAAATAATTCGGCAGAAGTTAGTTTATCAGCTAAAAATCCAATTTTTTTTTTTCGATGTTTGAACTCGAAATGAAAAACTTTCCAAATTTTTTGTCTCGTGCGAGAAATATTTTTTAAATTTTTCGAAGCAACTGTAATTGAAAATATTTTTACTTTTAATGTCAATTTCGTTGAAGTGATTTATCCCCACTGCAATTTATGTCCCCTCAATCGTGGCTTGAATTCGGATTAAGTAGGTAAATAACCAAAACAAAATGGATATTGGCAATTTGATTATAATACCTAAATATTTTAATTCTCCCTCTACCGTTCCCTTCCACTAACGCAAATCCAGGTTTCTCAATGGGCTAAACAAGGAAATCACCTGGAGTTGAAAAATTGAAGGAAAACGACTTTTAAAAAAAATGTAGGTATTACATGATACGATAGGAATAGGATTTTTTGGTTTAAAAAATAAACGAAATTACCTAAAAATAAAAAAAAATAAAATTCTTGATTACTGTTTATGACTTTAATTTGCGTTTGTAAATGCATTGAATAGAAAACATTGCAAAAAAAATAATAATGTAATTAATTTTTTCACAATTTCATTTTCGCATGCAAGTTACAGGTAGATATTACCTTGTTTTTCCTCATACCTACTCGTAATGTACAATTTTCAATGCTGTGGCTTTTCTCATTAAAACATATGCTGCGTCAAAAAATACACCTTTCAGTTCAATTTTATTTTTGGCGAATTTTTAAAAATTTAAATGGTTTATTTTCCACGAACAAGATCAAAATTTGATGAAATTGAAAGTCTAGTTTACGTCTCATTTCTGATCTCTCAAATAAATTGGTGATACGTAGTTTTTATGTAGCTTTTTTCAAACTGTCTTCAGCATATTTTAGATTGTCCAGTTTTTGAAAAGTTTTAGTAAAAAGGACCAAAATGAAATTCAAAATATTTATTTTTAACACAATAAGATACGTGCCTACTTACAAACCTGCTAAAGACTCTTAGGGAATCTAAAAACTGCACCTCCAATTGATTTGATTTTAAAGGTCAAAAAAAAGGGAAGGTACTTTACTAATGGCTAGATTTTAGCTTTTCTATGAGATTTTATCAAATTTTGATTTTTTCACAAAAATTCAGGCTCTATGAATTTTTAAAAATTTACTGAAACATTCAAAAATCTCGGTGCTGTATTTTTGTATAATTTTTCGACTTCTTTTATTTCATGCAAAAATTATTAAAAAGTAGTTTTTTGCGAGTCAAGTGCTTAAAACATGGATTTTACCGTTTAAAATTTGAAAAAAATAGGTATTAAAGTAAGTATTAAAAATAAAGGAAAAAATTAAAATTGAATAAATTTTTTTTCAAAATTCAGTTTTTTGAAAATTTTTTATTTCTTTGGTTAAAAAAATGAGAAAATTTGAACGTTTTATTGTAAATTCTGAAAATGTATAAAATAGTAGTTGAAACTTTCTCTTGAATATTTCAAAATTCAGTTTTTTTTGAAAATGTGTTTCTTAGTTGAAAAAATTTGAACGTTTTATTGTAGATAAATTAATGAAGGTGTAAAAAATTGCATATGTACTCGAGTATTGGTAATTTTTACTTCAAACAGAAGAGTAGCCATAACTATCAACTTAAAAAAAGTTAAAATTCCCAATTTTCATTTTTTTCTATTTTTGATTTTTTGGAATAAAGGACAGTGGGATGAATAATTCTTAAGGCTTTTACGCAGATAAACAGCACTTCCAAAAATTGATGAATTGTCGACCAAACAAATTTTTATTTAAAACTCTATCTTTGCAAGGAAAATATAATTATCTAATTCTCTTCGAAAAAATCAACCTTTTTGGACTCTTTAGTTCTTATAATTTGTATGTACCTATGTAAGTTGGACAGATAACTCGTATTTTTCCCCTCACTGGTTCAACATTTATTCCAAAAAGTATAACTATTATATTTAATTTCCTTCGATAATTGAATTTCGCTCGAAGTTTCTCATTTTTAATACGCAAAATAGGCTAAATCTCTGCAAGAGAATTTCACTAGGTACCTGGTTGCTGGAATATTCTAAAATTCGTCCAATGCTTTTTCAATCCACGACTCGCTTCCAGAACTCCAATTCTAACCAGTTACACTCATTCGGAATGCGGTTTGCGGCATTCGATAGAGTCAGATAGTGGAATATTTTGTTTACTTATAGATATGTAGGTTTAGACTTAGCAACCAGTATACTGCTTTTCTGAACGCAAGATTCGAAATGAATTGCAAATTTAAATTAATGCTGGTGGACGTAGGCAATTTTTGACACTTTTAATCAACACGAAAATATGTTTCTATGTTTTCCTCCACTTTATGTAAACTACCCAAAAATAAATAATTTGCTCAACCACTCAGTAAAGGGTGGTAAGGTTGGTAGGTCTAGGTACCCCATCCAAAAATAGAGCCCTATGGTATCAACATTCTAGGGGCTTGAATTTCATTTTTCGATTCATGGCAAATTTCGTACCCAAAATCTACTTTATTCAATTTAATTGTGAATCAATTCAATAAAACCAACCCTTGATTAATCAGGAAGTATTCATCCAAATACCAATGCATATCTGTTATTTCAGAAAATGTCAGCAAAAAGGTCCTCTATCGAATCAGCGTCGTAGCTCGTTGGTGGAATCGGACAATTTGAGGCAACAATTGATTGGAATGGCTACAGAAATGTGGCTGGGCTGTCTGTCGACTTTGTCATGATCATTAATTGATATGATAAATCAGAGCACAGGGCGAGTTTTTCATCCGTGATTTGAGTTAATGGTCCGTCAATCTTTGGGATTTCCAACTCCTTTATCTATTTATGATTCAATTTTTTTTTTTTTTTTTTTGTTAACATGCATATGTGAAAGTTTAATTTTTTTCCATAGGAAATGGCAAAGTACAATATGATCAACTGCCCCCGATGCTTTGGAGATCGTCATTGATGAAAATAGGTACGATTCTGTGAATGAAATGCAGCCATCAACTTCACCTTTGTCACATGACCTATCACTTTCACACTAATCCAGGGTGAAATTTGATTTTTTCGGGTATGAATTCACTTTTATCACGAAAAGAAGTGGCTTATGTAGGTCATAGAATTTTTGAAAAAGGAATGTTCCGTTTTTCAAACAGACCTGGATTGAGTAAAAAAGCAAAATAAACTAGATGTTTTAAATGATTTAGATTATAGTTTAAAATATTATTTTAAATAGATACCTATTACTTAATTTAGTGGATGATTTATTAATTTATTAGCTACCGATTATAATCAAGTTATTAAAAATGATCATAAGCTCTCAATTAAATTGAAGTTAAATTTCATGGTGAAATTATTCCATCATCGATAATAAGGCATTCGTTATCTGCTCATATAAGTTATGAGAAAAGAACGTCGCGGTTGGTTCACAATCACGCAAATTGTCGGGTGCTGAATTTTATGTTGAGTTGTGCAAACGTTTAGGCATAAAAATTCAAATTCAAACCATCCATCAAAAAACCAAATCAGCATTTCATCAGATTGGGGCAGAAAGCTACAATTTAATTTATAGGTATCCCATTTTCGACTTTATGAATTCATTAACGATATGTTATAGTTTCAAATTGTTCCGGAGGCTTGAGCGGATTTTCTACTTTTCAAAAATGACATAAAAACACCCCAAAATTTTCAAAATCAGTAGTAGGTATCTACAGATTCAAATTCATACATACCAGTTTTTCTCTATAAACCATAACCATTATTGAAAAACAATAGAATTTTGAATATTTTTTTCGGCGTTGAAAGATCTACGTATAATAGCTCAAAATCATCATGATTGATTTCAGAGGTCAAAAAATGGGTCCAAAACAAATTTTAACCATTCATCAAGGTGATCATGCACAATTTAATCTAACTTTAATTTTTCAAAGGGGAAATGATTCAAAACAAAATTAATTGTATCAAAAATTGAAAAATAAAATCCATTCCTCAAGATTTAGCCACAGTGGAGTATTTTTGGATGCGTTTTCAAATTTATCCGGCCCAAGCCAAAAATTGTTACCCAAAATTCATGAAAATCGCATTTTCACCAACAAGTTCTCATTCAAAACACGAAAATAAAAAATGACGTAACTTGGAATTAAATTCTACATTTTCTATCAAGATTTAAACGAGTAGGTACAGCTGAACACCTCACAACGCTATCGAGCCATGTTACAGAATCCAAGAAGCTTTCATTAAAAAACTGCGTGAAACAAACCCATCCGTCCCCAAGGCAAAAAAAATTGCACGTTGCAAATCACACAATCATTAATTTACCTTGAACTTCCTTCTTTTAACTTAAACATTAATAAATCATACCGAACAACGCGCTTAATCCGCCACTAATTTCCTCGACACGTTTTATTCGAAGTAAACTGAAATATTTCAAATAAAGTAAAAAGTCGTTAATTTTTTTCACGACATTTACGACTTTCCTACTGGTTAAATAGCAAACCGGAATCGCTTTCTTGATGTAATTTTGATAATAATCCAATGATATGTTTTTTTCTTCATTTCACGAGGTGTTTAAAATTAATTGCTCGGTTATCTCTATCATTAATTACTCGCTAGTGTTTTTCAAATTAAGTACACAAGTATTAGAAATATTTTTCTTGAAGAATTTGCCCAGTGTACTTGCCACTTGGACGATATATAATTTAATGAGCTCTAGATGCGATGTTCTGAGTTATTGTAGACATATCAGTTTATAAAGTACATATTCATAGCCAGGTATAGGTAACCGTACCTATGCAAAAGATGACCATACGAATTATGATAAATTTTTAAAAATAGATAAACAAAAATTAAAATATATACCTATTTGGATAAAGAAAGCCAAAATCTGAGGTAATCCAACCATTCAGCATTTTCTTTCACATTTCACTCGACAGGCACATCCCATAGGTAGTAAACTTACACAACATATTTATGATCGTAGCACTATATCAAACCCCCACAAACACAAACACCACATCCACCACAAAAGCTCGAAATACGAACCACACGCGTCGAGCACACCATCGAATCAAAACTTTAGCATAGCTTATGACGTATCATATTCCGAACACCACAGAGGCGACCACAATTGTAAAAATTTCATTCGTATATGGACGTCATCGTAGGGTTAAAATTCGATACATCTTGCACAAGATGGCTGACCAGCTTCCCTGCTTTACCCGAGACTAATTTTGAAAAGGGTCTGACAAGTATATAATGAAGTTTACAATAATGGTGGGGTAAAAAGCCCCAGGGGGATTGAAGAACAAAGCCGATGCTAGCAAACCGCGTACACTTTGGCCCCCTCTCGTATAGCCCCTCGCGTAGAGAACTGGTTTTTTCACCGACGCTATCGTTTAATCTACTTTTTTTTTTACGTTTTCGTTTTTCTCTACTTCTTATATTATGTATGTGCGTGTCTACCATTTCGTCGTGCATCCTTTTCCAGTTTCATTTCTGTTTCACGCGGATTATAATTAAATTTCGTCGAAAGGCGGATACCTCGAGCGGGTAGTTCAGGCAGTCGGCACACACACTCGATTGGAATAGGTGAAGAGGTGAGGGAGGATATTATGTAGTCGAATGGGATCGACCTAATGCACGAGTGTTTATGGTTAGACTATATGTTTTGATGTCATCGAGAAGATTTTCCATTGGAAATTTACCTATATTAGTACTTAATTCAGATAGTGAATAATTTTATGGTTCAAGCTGAGCGATAAATTATTATTACATAATTGTTAACGCCGAGGTAGATATAAGTGTTTAAATGGTTTAATGCTGTCAAATGAAAATATCATCTCAAATGAGTCATATGTGGGATTAGGTACACACGTCAAAAAATCTTTTAACGTTTCAAGAGCTTCAACAAAAAATGGTTGAATATTTCAAATTGAATTTTTTTTAAAACAAGTACATAAGTACGTAAGTAGGTATCCAAATTGATTTTATTTTATGCGTCCTAATCTCCAAGTAAGGCTCATAAAATCATTTCACAGTTCGATATTCCATCATGATTTTGAAATAAACATTAAATATATAGGTACGAATCAGACTTGATTTTAGAAACAATTCCACCCCTACAGGTGCTTAATTCAAATTCTTAAAAAAAACAAACATTGAGTGAATTCATCTATTGATGACGAAATATTTTTGAACTAAAAAAAATACAAAAATACATCACCAGTTAGAATTTTAAGTTCCAAAGTTCTTTTTCGATTTATGGTGAAGTTTAAAAATCAAATGGCCAAAAATTTGGAGGAAAAAATCAAAATTTCACCAAATTGACGTGTTGTGTTACTGAAAATGATTTCAAGCAGTTTTGAAACCTACAGCAACCTTTTGAAAATTTCAATAGGTAACCTAAAAAATGCCATAAAATCTGTCAAAAAATCTGAGTACGGCTGGAGGCTCCAGAACCATAAGAAACAACTTTTCTGAAATGTCGATTTTTTTTAACATTTTGAGCCCAATTTGATTTCCATAAATCCATCAGAAACCAAAAAAAAAAAAAAAAATGTTCTGCCGGCTAGATTTGTACAATGGATAATCGAAGAAATTCAATGTTTTATTTAAATATAGGAAAGTATACCTGATGAGTACTCAATTTCTATCACTTTTTGAAAGTACCACATAATTTTAAAAAGTATATTTTTTCTGCTTCAAGATCTAATTGGGCGAACATAAAATGCACAGATCTGGGATTTTGTTTCATATATTTGAAAATAGTTTTAAAATTCAAAGATCTGGAATCAGCTTTTTTTCACATAAATTACTTTTTCAAAAATTCAATAAAATTTATAAATGAACAAATCTGAGATTTTATTTAATTTTGGAAATGGTTCTAAAATTCAAAGATCTGAAATCGGCCTTTTTCTCACGAATTGCATTTTCAAAAAGTTGACAAACGATAAGTAACTTCTTTGAAACTATCGATTTTCGGTAGAAGAGAGCTGAAGGTTTTTTAGGAGCTGCTCCTCCCCCCCAGAACTCCTCATGCTGTGAAGATTTGAGTGACAGAGAGGTTCCATTGTGAGCAGAAAAGAAAACAATTGAAGCATTTTCAAAACGCACTAAGTCCAAAAAATATTGATAAGAAATTCATGGTACTTAGTACAATTTGGAAACGTAGAAATGGCCCAAATTTGCTGATTTTTTGATATGTTGTAGTCAAGACCCTTGGGTACAACATATCAAAAAATCAGCCATTTTGAGCCGTAACTTTATACTGGATGGCCTTGCAACCTCAGACTCTTTGAAAATGCACTTAAGTGGTGCAGTATGGAAACGTATCTATGCTTCAATTGAAAAACTTAGTTTTCCTCCCAGAAGGTCAGACTATAGATTTTGTATTAATCAGAATTTTTCACGAGAAAATGAGGATTTTAGAGCGAAAAAAAAGAAAGTTAAAAATCGCAAAGAAATGGAAATTCACTGAATTCAAACGTGACGATGAAACAAATTAACCGAAACAATTTGTCCTTTGCTGAGGTGAATTTATGATGAAAAAATCACCAGAATGTCCTCATGGCCCTGGAAAACTTTTTTGAATGTCTGGCAACTCTTTGGTGAATTTTGGGGAATTTTGGTGACTTCTCAATGACAGATTCACCAGAAGTCACCAAGTGAGTTTTTCTGTCTTTTTTTTGCGGGTGAATTGGTGAAGAAATCACCAAAATGTCCTCATGGCCTTTGAAAATTTTTTTGAATGTCTGGTGACTCCTTGGTGAATTTTGGTGACTTCTTGGTGACAGATTCACCAGAGTCTCTAAGTGGGTTTATTGTCTTTTTTAAGGTGAATTGTTGGAGAAAACACCACTCTATTGTCCTTATGGCCTTTGAACAATTTTTTGAATGTCTGGTGACATATTTGGTGAATCCTGGTGACTCCTTGGTCATTGGTGACTGATTCACCAGAAGTCACCAAGTGAGTATTTGACTTTTTTTTTTATGTGAATTCATGATGAAAAATTACCAGAATGTCCTCATGACCCCAGAAATTTTTTTGAATGTTTGACGACTCTTTGGTGAATTCTAGTGACTTCGTGGTGACTGATTCACCAGAAGTCACCAAGTGAGTATTTGACTTTTTTTATGATGAAAAAATTACCAGAATTTCCCCATGACCCTAGAATTTTTTTGAATGTTTGGTGACTTCTTGGTGACCAGATTCACCAGAAGTCACCAAGCCGGTTTATTGTCTTTTTTTATGGCGAATTGTTGGTGAAAAAATCACTACAATGTTATCATGGCCTTTGAAAATGTTTTCGAATGTCTGGTGACTCTTCTGCGAATTCTAGTGACTTCTTGGTGACAGATTCGTCAGAAGTCACCAAGTGAGTTTTTGACTTTTTTTAAAGATCGTCCGCAGCCTTTCTTTTCATTTAATTCAAGCATCAAAAAATGGCCAAGATTGAGCTGAAAATATGAAAATCCTATATTTCGAAGTCACATCTAATCCGAAGGGATGATAGAATTATGATGATATAGACTTTGTTCCTCTGCAGATGGGAGGCAGAAAAAAATGTGAAAAAATCGACTCAGACCATACCATAGCTATTGAGTCATAATTTGATATTATTTGTTAAATTCTAATCAACCGATTCGGCCAGGCACCCATTTTTTTCTACCTCCCTTCACTGCTCTCAAACTCCTAAGAAAAAGCTGTACCAGAATCCAAGGCACAAGCATGGCAACATTGGTTGCAAAGCGCGCTTCGCAGACATGTAAAATATTTAGATTAAAACATTACACGCTTGTAAGACAACCATTAACCATCATTATCGACGAGCATTCGAACGCTGGAAAAATTTATTACTTATTATGGTCGCCGCTAACTTATTCTTTCGCAGTGGAACATCTATTTCTATAGGTATAGATATGTGTGTCTGTGATGTTTCGGAGAACGCGTCCAATGTATACAGTATCTACCTATAATGTGCATATGCTTTGGCGTATCTATGTGTACCTATCGTATGTATACCTTTAGACCATAGGGACATGTACACTGTACCATGGAGAGCGAGAAAGAAAGAGTATATTTCATACTGGAACGGCGTGAACCATTGTTCTTGTCTGATCATGACCTTCGAGGTTTTATTTATTACAAATATAAAAGTGTCTAACGTACACAGGGCTTCTCAGCGTGCGATTTAGACTGGTTCTTTTTTTTTCGCATCGAGCATCGCGTCGTCATCATCATAATATCTACACTCTATGTAACGAATTGCTGCTCCTCTTCTGTACTGTAACATCCTCTTACGTCCAGCTCTCTCGATCTTCATGCACGAGCGTCGTCGTCGTCGTAGTCGTCGCAAAATGCACTTCACCAACTCCATGCTCCATCTCCATTGCTCCAGCGTACACATATATTAAACCTTGACGAATAAGCGTGGCTTTGAAAAATGCATCTCGACTTTGCCAGACAATTATCGTGAGCTGGTGATCTGATTAGCAATAAATAATTGTTCGTTTGTCGTTTCCCCGTTCCTCGATGCTGCAATTGATTATTCTATTTTGAAGCGCGATACGTGCCCTCTGCTGCTCCCCTTTCGCGCCAGCTTTTTATTATTCGAATGTCACAATCAGAATGGCGCGTTTGTCCGCACACAGCCCTTACAATAGCGCCTATCCATTCATCGCGCCTTATTATGTAATTCGAGCTCTATATTCTCTACTGAATCGTTTGAAAATTCAATCGAAGGGACACAGAGACTGAATGATGTGAAATTCGGCAATGGGTGAATTAGGAGAAGGGAACGAGGGGGACAAACGAGAGCAAAGACCTTTGATCATTTGTTGCAAGAGTAATTGATGGAGATTCAGACCACCTGAAAGAGTCATTTTCACCTACATTGAGTTTATAAAAATTGAACTTTAATCGGTCAATTAGGAGCTGAAAATATTTTGAAAATCTTTCAAGAGTAGACATCATACTTGATAGTTGATGGTGAGAAGTTGTCCCTCAGAAAAAATGTACCAAATGACATGACAGTGGCAATGGCAGATGCTCTTGAAAAGATCTCGTACAGTTACACGAGTCGATTACGATTACGTAATACGAGAGCATTTCTAAATTAATTTAACCAACGACGACACAGCGACGCGACGTGAACGCAGCAACGTTATTTCAAATATGGGTACAAGGTCGACGACGCGGTGAAATTTTACCAACTTCTACGAGGATATACGAGCTGAAAAAAAGGGCGTACACGTAGCAGAATTAACCCAAAAAAATCGACATTCATGTTTACGTGATAGAAACTACAAGCGCCAATTTATTACACGCGAAACGATGATTTTTTTCAACAAGGGTGGCTGTGGCAGAAAGGGAAGAGAAGGGAGAGAGAAGCTTATTACTGAAAGAAATGATATACCAAGCAGGTTAGCTGTTATTATTTGTATTAAACGCGATAGTAGTTGTATTACCATCACGTAAGGTATCAAAATTCACCTAAAGTTGATCGCCTCGTCATCGTGTAAGTAATTGAGCAGATTAATGAAAATAGCTATAATTGGTTCAGATTTGTGGGGGAAAAAAACGATAGTTTGGTTTATCAAATCACTATCAGTTTCAGTTGATCAATAATACATACAAGCATATGATGACTCAATCTGATAAATTTTTGGAACAGGCGCGAATTACCCAGCAGAAAGCACAGACTAACCATGGCTGGCGGTTGCCTGGGGCATCCAGCATTTGGTGATTCCTTCGATGTGATTTGAATATCAATACGAAAATCATTGCAAGATAGACTTGAAAAAAAAAAACGATCCGGTCAGTTGGCTTCGAAGACAGTTGCTGGTTATTTTCTACCACTATTAAGTACCTACCTAATTTCTGTTCACTGAGGCTTCCACTTAAAACTGTTCCAGTGAGGTTTTTTTTTTTTTTAAATTTAATTCATTGAAAATACTTTTGGAATTGTATCTTGATTTGGCTGAAATATCGTCTCATCCTTCTGATGTTTTTGATTCAAAACTCGAAACTCGTAAAGACTCTAGCATGGTGCATGGAAAGTTTATGATTACCTACAACAAACTGCCCATGCTAGAAAAAGATACTCATCATAAGAAATATTTCCCTTGTTCTAAAATCAAAATGTTTACACTTCACATTCGAAAAACCATCAATATCAATTTCAACGCGTGATTTTCGCAGCCAATTAATTTTACCAGGTAAAAAAATCAGGAATTCGAGGAAATGCTCACCGTCAACAGAACTGACCCATATCCATATTTCTGTGATAAAAAGTAAAAAAAAAAGGTTTCCAATCTCATTACCTACCTAATCACAGCACAGCTGACGTGAGAGAGTCATTTATTTAAATCATTCGCCAAACACTTCTTTTTCATATGTTACCTTGTTCCGTATTTATAGGCGATTCGCTCTGATATACTTATCATTGAAATCCAATTACTGCATAATTACGAAAGAAAAAAATCTCTTTAAATATAAATTAGCTAAGTTCCTATCATATCAATAAGTAAAAAGATACATTGTAACGTTCACTAAATGCTTGACGTAAATGTGAGTATGAAAAAGGTTATCATCTATGTCTATCTGAGAGAACTACATGAACGTTTGTTTCATGAACCTACCTATACGTATACATTACATACCGAGTGATACGTAGATAATGAGTACTAATTAATTAAGTAGGTAGGTATTTCGAAAAGATAAGAATACTTTTGTAACACAATCATCGTTAAAAATATGAACTGTTGAAATACTTCTAATTGAAAATATTCCCCTCCCTTCCTCTTGTGCTCTGATTGAATATTTCGTCTTAATGATGATGGATCGTTTCTAGGAAACAGATACAAAAGACAATTTTTGAGCTGATCTGGAGCCTCTAGCAAAAGTTGACTTTTTTCCAGAAATTTTAAATTGCTTCAGAAGACATTTTACTTGGACAGCTGAAAATTTTATATAATTCTATGAAGTTCAATATTCTGAATCGATTGGGGCAGATGAACCACGAATTCGAGGTGATGGTTTAAAAAGTGTATTCATTATTTTTTTATACATAATGTACTGTACCTACCTACCTACCTACCTAAACGTTGAAAATCTGAAAATAACAAAATACTTACACTTTTTAATCGATTTTTTCGAATTTGTGATTTATCTGTTCAATTTACCCAAAAATCAAAAAATCAACTTTGTCAGGTCAAAATCAGGACCATCAGAGTGATCCCAGCTATATTGAGCATTTAAACACAAAAAATCCTAATGTGTGATTTTTTTTCGAACGTAGAGATTACTGTTTTGAGAATGAAACCTTTCGAAGCACGAAATTCTCTGATTTGAACGAAATTAAGCCAGAACGAAAGAGCATGCCCTAAAACTTCCGTAACCAAAATTTTGTAAAGTTCATTTTTAGAAAATTCTAAAAATTTAAAAATTCAAGGGAGATTTTCAAACTTTTTTCATGAAATAACTATAATTTTTTATAGCAAAGTGAATCAATACTCCTTTAATACTGAACTCTCACATTTCAAAAATGTTCAATTTTGGGCCATTCTGGAGCCTCCAGAAATTTTTTAATTGCCTCCAGTTCAAAATTTCTGGAAAAATTTGAAAAATTTTGAATTTCATGATGAGCGCTTGAAACAGCCGAGAGTTTTCCAATAAGCACATAGGTCCTTCAGTCCATTTTTCAAACTCTCCAGAGCGATTTGAAATTTCTGGAGAAATTTTAAAAATTGCTGGAGGCTCCAAAAAGCTGAAATTGCGATTTTTTTCTTATTAAGGTGATCGTTTAGATGTACAAGACGATATCTTGCCGAAAAAAATCGCTCGTTAGATAGCTGTTCTGAAAATTTTATTTCTTTTCACATTTTCTGGAATTTACAAATTGATCAAAAATTTACTTTTGAACGTGAATTTCTGGAATTTCACGGTAATTGTCTAAAACAGTCGAGAAGGTGCTCAATAAATATCTATCAAAATTGTAAATGCTCAAGTTCATTTTTGGCTTTTCCAGAGTGACTTCAAGTTTCTGGAGAAAATTTAAAAATCGCTGAAGGCATTATGAATGGCCCCAAACTAGTAGTTGATGAAATGTGTGAGTTGAATTGAAGAAATTATTCACACTGGTTCACTTTTCTATAAAAATTTACATTTTTTTATGCCCTCAAAACAACTTTTTTGAATTTTTTAAATTTTCAAAAATTTTTCAAAAATCCAAAAATGAACTTGTCAGTTTAAAATGTTTCCTTATATGAGCAAATAAATACTCAAGCTCATTATTCAGATTTATGGAAAAATCAAAATCGTTTCAATATCTACTTTTGACACATTTTTTAATGTCTTACCTATCTGAATTGGTAGGTTACATATTCAACCAATGTCGAGCCAAATCCAAATCTATTCTCTTCACGCTATCAGGCATCTAAAATTGGTTGAAACTTGTGATTGAAAGTATTACTAATTGCTTTAGCTCATTACCAAATTGGGCGAACAATTCGACTCGATTTGATAAATTCTGATAAGCTTTCTTCTTACAAGAATTCCCAATTCGTAGAGACTTACTATACTTATTCGAATAATACTGATTAGATACTCTTTTCAACTAATTTGGAGCAAAATACATGGAATGTGAACCTTTTTACAAACCCTCTCTGTATCATAGCCCACTTCCATATCCTCTTATCTAATAATACTTCGAAAAATTTCAATATTAGGTACAAGACATATTTAATACCTACCTACCTATCTAGATAAAGTTACGTCAAAACATACAAACTAAGTACTAAATATAGAAAACAAACTACATAATAACAAGCTTATGATTCTATGTACATGAGCTGAGCTGTGCAATGTGTACCTTATAAGTAGTGTTATTCTGGTATATGAATAATATGAAATATCTACACCATCAGCACGCTCAACGGATAAACGAACTTCAAACAAATGTAGATTTATATCAGCGTAACCGAGTGAGCGAACTTGTTGGCTATGGAGACGTGAAAAAATAATTAATAGCGATTACGCGATTTTAATATACAATGGTACGAGCATACCTACATACAGAAGACGGGTGTGAGGTAGAAATAGTGGCTGTAGCTTTGGCATCGCCTTTCTTTTCTTCCTCTGTTTTATAAACACCACTATTATGATTATAATTACCACTATTGAAGTAACTTCTTTTAATTAAGTTAAGTAATTCTAAGTGTTGGAAAAGTATTTTTTGTGTGATCTAGCTTTGAATGTAGATTGCAGATATACAAGGTGTCCCATGAAACATAGACAATAATTTAACCACTGATACAATTGGAGGGGACAAACAAAAAATACCCCATAATGATGACTGGTTGCCTATTTTGTCGGTTGAAGGAGTAATACTAGTCTATAAATATTGCCAGAAAATGTTTAGATTATTTAAATGAAGATCTTAATAGGATTGCAGGTATCTACATAAATACCTGGAAAAATTCAAATCTAAAAATGTCACGTGATTTCAAATTTTATTCTATGTCTTCGAGAGTTGATGTTTTTTTGAAGATTGAAGTGCGCAAAAATTGTTCATTATGGATAGTCTATATTTCTGCACACCCTGTGCCTGTGCTCTGCTTACCAACTTGTATAATATTTAGTCATTCTATAGCTACTTTATAGTAACAGTACAGCCCATGAGCCCAGCTCAACGTTTAACATATCCATAGACACAGGCACACGCACACAAACAATCCAGAGACTACGAAGAGTTTTCGTTTTCAAACCCATTCGCTTTTCTATACAATAACACCGCATAAATTTCAACATTATACCGCGTCCGACTTGCGGTTATACCTCGAGGCGTACGAATTTCTTCGAATACCATTGTTCAGTCTGCCGTGAAAGGGGTAAAGGGGGTCGAGGGGGGCAGCCAGGCAAGGGTTTACACTCGAAAATTCGTACCACGAATATCGCAGTTGGTTGGCTGCGTGTGTGCGTATATACAGAAATATTATATAGAGAAACCATCTCATCTCGCCTAGCATCCAGAATCAGCCAAGTACCAGTCAAGAGTGGCTTTGTATTTTAATAAAACGCGTGTATAACTCTATGCTGAACACAGCTCGTAGTAGAGATAGATATAGGGGTAAAGTCGAGTCAAAAACCCACCTCCTCTTCGCGTCTTTAAAACCGACCATCGGCGGGTAATTTATTACTCGCTTCGATGGCTCATACAAAGTTCCAGAAATTACATCTGCGTGCACTTAGATCTATATATACCACAACGAATACGAAACTCCATACGAGTATGTATAGGAAAGCGGTACGTATGTATAGATATACTCTCCATAAACCAGTTCCTCCACCTTATGTACTCGATCGTCGTATTCCCATCGTATATAATCATATCAGCCACCTCATGCCACCGATAATATGTATACAGACACAGACAGAGTGTACTACCATCCTGGTGTATTGAAATATATTTACGTACTCAACTACTTAACAGTTAATTACATTATTGTAAAAGAAAACCATCTATTTGGAAGTCTATCAAATGAGCTAAGCTTTTAAACAAGCCACAATCTAGTTCGTTTAAATTTTATGTATTTAAAATGAGTAGGGCAGGCCTAATATACGTAAAGCATACAGATAGCTACAGGGTGACTGAGGAGATTCCACGATGTGTATATAGTGTGGTAATGTGATTTTTAAAAATCGTTTTACATTACAAAAGTGTTTGAGATAACTGACAGGAATAAGTGGTTGGAGGATACTAAATCATGAATACGAGTAAGTGTCTTAAATTTAATGGGATTTAGGTGCTTAAATATAGAAAAGGAATGTCAACAAAAACCCAAGAATTCGCCTCGAAAGCTCCGTTTTCATACATGTCATGGATAAAAATCAAAGCTCGTATTGATTAGGTACCTAGTTATTTTTTTATTTTTTTGTTAAAATGGCTAAAACACTTTTTCAATCTCTGCAATTCTAGTTGAGTTGAAATTTTACATCCTGAAAGAGCATATAATTATCATCCACACCATTAGAACCAAATTTTGAGCTGCCTAAAGTTGATGAGGTACCTATTCAATTTTTGGTAATTTTTCAAAAATGACAGAACTCCGTATCTAATTACCCATCACTACATTTTACAATAACGGGGTAGGTAAATGTTGAAATCAAAATCTAAAAGTTCAGGCATATGAAAAAAAATAATGCCAACGTCTCCTTCCAGCTATATTTAGGTCACAAGCTGAAAACTGGCGTACTTCAAAGCATGTTTCAACTGATTTTACCAAATCTGAAAAATTGTTGGTTACCTATGTTCTGTAGGTACCTACATTACTGGTAATTTCCTGTAAATTAATGGTTTTTTCAAAATTATATACAGGTAATTTTTTTGTAAATTACTGGCAATTAGTGAATTTCTGTAAATTATTAGTGAATTTCTGTAAATTACTGGTAATTTTCTAGTAAAATACTGGTAATTTTCTGTAGATTATGGATGAATTTCTGTAAATTATTAGTAAATTTCTGTAAATTACGGGTAAATTTCTGTAAATTACGGCCATTACGGGTAATTTTCTGTAAATTACTTGTAGATGAAGATACTGGTCATTTTTTTGGTACATTACCAGTACTTTTTTTTTTTGGTAATAAATCAGTAAATTTTTTAGTAGATTACTGGTAATTTTTTTGGTAAAATACGAATGTTTTTTTTTTGGTAAATTATTTTTTTTGACAAATTAGGTACTTCCTAGTAATTTTTTTGCAAATCAATGATCATCGTTTTTCAGAGTTATTGGTAATTTTTTTATTAATTACTGGTCATTTTTGCAAAAAAATTATTGGTAATTTTTTTTGTTGAAAATTTCTTGTATTTTTTTGTAAATTACTTTTTGTGAATTTTTGGTCATTTTTTTTGTAAATTAGATACTGGTAATTTTCTTGTAAATTCTGGTAATTTTCTTGTAAATTACTGGTAATTTTCTTGTAAATTACTGGTAATTTTCTTGTAAATTACTGGCAATTTTCTTGTAAATTACTGGTAATTTTCTTGTAAATTACTGGTAATTTTCTTGTAAATTACTGGTAATTTTCATGTAAATTACTGGTAATTTTTTTCAGGAGAAGTTTATTATCTTTCTCCAACAAATCCATTACATTTTACTTCAGAAAGTTCTACATGAGCCCTGCTTTAGCCCAGGGATTCAAAATGTTCATTATTTCGTCAGATTTTCATCTCAAAATTTAATTGGTTTAAAGGTGCTAATGACATTCTCATTTAAGTATCTACTGAACCGAATTTCAGCTCGTATCTACAATAAAGGCTCTCTACCAAGATTTCAATTTTTTTTCCTTCAATATCTATTATATGTAACTTAGGTATCTGTGGTGAACTCCTGAAAACCAATCCTTGTTTTCATTTCAATTTTTATGTAATTTAAGCATAACAATTTTCATGCAAACCCTTCCTCTTCTTTTCCTTCACAAATACAAAGAAATGACATTACTTTTTTCACGAGTGCAAATACGGTTTTATTTATGTATTTTTTTTTCGGATTCACTATGCCCTATGGATAACAATAACTCAATAAGAACAAATTTCGCTGAAAAAGGTTGATGACCCCTTACATGGGGTGACCATTGTTGAAACCCTGCACCAAACATCGATTATGTTTCAGCAATAGGAGCAACGAATCAATTGTTCAAATCAAAAGACAACCTTCCACCAATAATAAAAGCATCGCTGATTCATTATGTAGGAAGTAAATGGACAAGTTTTGTTATGTACTCGTATTCATTTTCATATGAATCTCAACTCTCATATCTTTTTTTTCATTTCAAATTCTTTAAATCATCGAAAAATCAATTTTTGATAGAAATATTTTACAGCATACTTACCCGTGCTGAAAGAAATCGATAAATGTCTAATTTAAAAATTTTATGAAAGCACCTCCATTAGGTATCTAGATAGGTATTTTCCAGGTAAGACCAAAAATGAAAAGGGTAACATGGCAAATTTTACAATCACTCGTCAACAAATTCTCAAACAACGAGCCCTTCAAATGAATCCAAAGCCGGCTTGGCTCAGTTAACACCAACCTAGTCCCATTACCTACATTATATACTTAGTTAGTCTAGCAAAAGGGCGCCGGGCTCGTTAATTTATCGACTAAACACGATGGTACATAGTAAATGCACACAGGAAGATTCAATTTAATTTGTTTAAACGCCGGATGCATTTGGATGCACATTCGTAGACGCGTCTCAACGTGGTATTTATTCGGTGCAAGTGCAACAGGAATTCAATGAATTAGCGTCGAATCGACCTCATTATTCATACCATCGCGATTTCATAGCATCACACCTCAAGTATGGTACTAATTCTATCGCGTTGCTCATATATAATTTGCTGTTAAATAAGCAAGTAAGTAAATAAAAATCAAAGAAAATGGAGTCGTTATATCCATACAGCTAATTTTATTGCACACCCAAGTGTCAGAAAACCCCATCAACATCACCAGCATCATCGTTTTCACCATCATCATCATCATGAAGAAAAACTACCAGCGTAACCATCTTAAAACGTGGAATTTGAAAATAAATTAAATTACGCTGAAGTAATTTATTTGGACGATTCGCTTTTCTCTACCTCTACCTATTCCCATTGTTTTTAATTTCTTTATTTTTGTTTCGGTGGCGTGCTTTTTCTTTCCGACGTAAACGTACCTACGTTAGCTTTACCTATCTTACCACAGCACATCGACTCTCACGAGTGCTTTAGTGGTGATCAGGGGGGAGGGCAGGGTAAAGCTAGAGAACGCGTTATACACGCGGTGTGTTTTCAAATGCAATTTAAAAAGGTTATTTCATTCGCATCCTTTAACACGAGTACATATTCTAAATTCAGTATTTTTTTGCCATTGTATACGGTGTATATATAAGAAGAGTTATGTACGCGGAAGGGGCGCCGAGTGAGGGGGGTACCTTCGTTCGCCACCTTTTTGGAAACGAGGCGCGCGTCGAATAAGATGGCCGAGGAGGCGGGTGGCGCGTTATTTTTGTTGGTTATTCTCATCTAGTGTTGTATAGTATAGTACACAACAGAGAGGTAAAGTACGAGAGAAACTTTCAACTTGCAAGATAGATTACACCTTACGTGTTCGACGTCGCAGTGATTGCCAAAACGCGTCTCAATGGTATCCAAAAATGCAGCCAAACGTGTGCCAATTTTATGCTACCCTGTGCGTTTACATGGCTCGCGCCACGAACAACGCAGGCGATCGGGGGTGGCAAATGCTATTAAAAGGAAAGCACCTTATAATTCTATTTCACTTTCTCATTTCTTTATTCGTGCAGCTGTAGCACTTTGCAATTTCCCGGCCGCGTATTGCTCCCCATAACTCTTTTCTAATATATTACCCTCATTTCAGCCGAAAAACAGTTACACACAAAAACGTTACAAAGTTAACTCCTCCACTCGCCCTCTCCTCAGCACTCATTATTCGTATACTATGCCGCACAACAAAAAATATCCCCCGAGTTCGAATTGCAGAAAGAGGAAAAAAAATATAAGCCAACAGGCAAAAAGAGTTTGCTAACCTAAAAAAGAAAAACCATTAGTTGGTCTCACAGTACCAAATTTCAACTCCCTCTTACCGCACTTTTATTTCATTTACCTTCTCTATATCTTTTTTTTTTCTTCACTTTTAAATATTGTTCATGTTCACTGTACCAAGTGGGTTTTTTCTCTTCTCTTTTTTTTTCTCTCCTTCTTCGACTTGAATAATGACTTCAATTAATAAAAAGTTAATTAAACTATAACTCGAGAACATGTTTCGTGTTTAAATTAAAATATTTTTTCCAGCGAGCTTTGCCTTTTAATACTTCTTATTTTTATCCCAGCTTGGCTATGTGAGCCGATGTCGTTTGTTTTTCCTCATCTTCGTGTACCTTCCGCGACCATTGTTGCCAGAGAAGATTAAGTAATCGGCTTTGTTTTGTTTATTTTTTTCTCCATCTTCACCTAGCGACCTTTTTTTTCCTCTGAAGATGAGAGGATTGCAGGGAGGGGAGTTACACGCGCTAGAAATTTTCTTTTTCTTTAATTAACAGATAAACTATAATTTTTCGGAAACGCTCGACTAACCGACGACAAGCGTAAGACCTAATGGGCCTTTTTTTTCTTTCGTGTGATCTATGAACCTTCTCGGTTTTCTTATACGCCGCTGGTAATTTTGCTCTTGTTGGAGCCAAACTGATATTATTGAGGAATTTTTTGATGCTGATTAAACTCATTGTAAGAGCTATAGTTTGTTAGTCGTTATGCTAGGATGGAAAATTGGCCGATGTTTTGCATATAGTCTGCGTGTAAAAATTCCACAACCGAAACCAATTAAATTTTTTTTCAGTTGTTTATAGAGGGTATGTGTTTTATCTGCGTGTAATTCGTTAATTGGTTGAAAATTAATTGAACGGCAGAATAGCTGGGTCCTTGCCCCCTATATACAAACAAACCCCTGCGTCGAAAAGCGAGTTGTCTGGCATTGTTACTAAAAATATTGCTCCATGTGACATACTTGGCAAGGAATTTATTTTTACTCGATGAAAAGAATGAATACGCAGCAAGCGAGCTATACCGCTTATTTGAGAGCTGAATTTTATTTCAAAATATTTTTACCAGTTATCTCATTACCAACTTTACGTTTCATGATACATTATCCAAATTGGAGGTAACATTTTTGAGCAGAACTGAAGAAATAAAGTCGAAGAAAATCTAAAAATATGCCACCAGAAGAAATTTTGGGGTCTAAAGTTCAATATTAATTTTTGGTGAATTTTTAAAAACCACAATTCGATCAAGTTCCTCAGAAAAAAATCATTGATCAGATTGAGGTAGAGAGCTCAAATTTTGTTTTTCTATGTTAGTTTCGACCTTTCAAATAGATTTGTTTGGTTTCACGAGGTTTTGAAGCATTTCAGCAGATTTATTATACCTAGAGTTAGTTTCCAAAAAATTCCACAAAAATTGATCAAAATGAATTCAGCTCCATGCAGACTCGGAATCAGGATCAAAAATGACATTTCAGGTAAGTAAATAAGTAAGCTAAGCTCTTCATTTCATGATTTTTGGTGAATTTTTAAAAACCACAATTGGGTAAAGTTCCTCAGAAAAAAAAATCAAAATTTGATCAGATTGAGGTAGAGAGCTCAATTTTTTTTTCTATGCTATTTTCGACCTCTCAAATCGATTTATTCGGTTTCACGAGGTTTTGAAGCTTTTCAGTAGATTTATAGATTTTTCAGTTTCTAAGAAATTCCACAAAAATTGATCAAAACGAATTCAGCTTCATGCACGATTCGGAATCAGGATCAAAAATGAAATTTCAGGTAAGTAAATAGGCTGAGCTCGTTATTTAATGATTTTTGGTGAATTAAAAAAAAATTTCAATTCGCTCAAATTCCTCAGAAAAAAATCAAAATTTTGATCAAATTGAGGCAGAGAGCTGGAATTTTAATCCTATGATATTTTCGAACACTTGAATTGGTTTATGATGGTTTTGTCTTGAAACTTCCCAACAAATTTATAGATTTTCTTGTTTTCAAAAAATTTCATGAAGATAAAATACCGCATCTGTAGACTCTGAATCTTGGATCAAGAATTTTGATGATCTCTTCCATCAATTTTAGCACAAATTTTCAAAATCTGTTTCATTTCATGATGGCATTAATACTTAGTTTTAAGGCTCTGAAATGGACTGGAGTCATCACAACACAATATTTTTCTATGTATGGTTGAAGATTGGATGTAAACAAAATTTTACTTTTTTACCTACATCAATTTTACCAATTTTTGGAAAATTAAGTAGATATATTTTATAAATAAAAACCAAATCTGAATTTTCAAAAATTCACACCTTTTCATGTATTTTTGACAAAGATTAAAACTTTGCTACATTTCTGTAATTTTTGTCAATTTTAATGCATTTTTGACCATTTTTACATCATTTTCACATGTTTTGTAACGCTAATTCGTGAGCTTGTAAAATTTCCTGAATTTTGTTCTGTTTTGGTAGTACTAAATTTTTAGTGATTTGATCGTTTTTTGAGCTTTTTCGTAAGATTTTAGCACGTTTATTTTGGAAATTTTCAAGCATTTTTTTTTGCATTTACAGCAATTTCATTGGTTTGAGTAATTTTTATGGATTATTGATGCTTTTTCGAGTGTCTCTGCACCATTTATACACGCTCTCAACAATTTTACACGCATTTTCGGCAAATACTGAAATTTTATTCCTTTTTGATGGTTTTGATGCTTTAGAGTATTTTTCTTAACTTTCATTTTTCACTATCTTTGAAGCATTTTGGGGGCTATCAAAATGTCATCGAGTAGTTTTGTGCAATTTTCTGTAATTATTTTATTATACTTTTTGAAGTCTTTTTAGAACATCTCAGTACGTTTTGAACACTTTTTCATATCGGTATTTTTGGCAAATTTTTGAGATTTTTTTTCATTGTTTTGTTATGCATTTTTAGAATACCAATTAGATACATATTATTTAAATTCAACAAGGGATGCACAATAAATTTGATGTTTTCCCAATTCTAGCTAAAATTCGGCAAAAAAAACGACTTACTCTTTTTGATTTCCATTATCATGTAGATAAATTGATCCATTATTATAATGAAAATAAGTCACTCACCTGTAACAAAAGAACAAAATAAATTGCTGATTAGTCAATGATCAACATTTGTAAATATTTAGTATACCTAGACATAATTTTTTTTTTTTTAAATGGATCGAATTCCGATCCACAAAAGTTGAGAAGACATAGCATAAAAAAATTGAGAAAAAAGTTAGATGTCTGCAAAATAATGCATCTATGTCCATCTTACTACATATCCTGAGAAAAATCGAATCCTATAACCGATTTAAACCCATCACATAATAGACGATCAAACTCTGAGGACGAGTCAAGTAATGCGTTTTAAAAAACATAAACTATACCTACTTACACTAAAGCATGGCCACTACATCCGTGAAACATTTTCTGTGAACGCGATTAGTTTATATATAGTATGCATATACAATTAAGAAGTCATTTAGAAACCAGAACCCTCGGTAAAAGTTTTAATTATTCGTACCATTATACTCGCCTACAACAGGACCAGGGTAGAAGTCGAGAGCAAAAGGGGGATGCGTAATCGCGGCTGCAAGAGGAGTTTAAAACGCGTTCTAAGTATTATAACTTTTTTTTTTTTTTCGAAACGGAGGGAAGATATTTCAAAGGCATTTATCATTTGACCATTGCAAAAATATATACGCACGAGGACAAACGTGCGCACACAGTCAAAATATACCATACCATACATAATGAAACAGTGCAACGATGGTAGACGTTTGTGAAACTGAAAATGGAACCCTACCGATCCGGCTATAGGTTTAGTGTAAGTAAAGCTCGTCGTTGGTCGAGGTAATTTATGAGATAACTCGTACCGGAAAATATTTGCGGCTACCGGAGCACCGGTGTGACAGAATTTGAATTTTGTTCCGGTCAAAAGGGAGTACGAATTCTGAATTGGCACAGGTGGGTAAGCTATTGGCTCGATGTCATACAAGGCGCAGGAAATCTATCGTATCAATTTTCCTGGTACAATTACATTGTTGTCGTTTGGAGGCTTATTATGGGAGAAAAATTTCTCAGAGTAAATCGTCGAGTTTTTTTTTTTTTTTTTTTTTTTTAGAAATTCACTCTTTGATATGGTATTTTAGTATCAACCAACTTGATAAAAAAAAGTATGGCCACTTGATTCAATTTCAAAATTTCACGTTATTGCTATTCTGAAGACATATAACTCTAGATATAAGTATTCTGCACATTCTTATCTAAATTGGACAACGTTGGTGTTTGTATATTTTTCATGTTAAGCTATTATCAACCTATTTCATTTACTTTAGCTTATTTTCTGCCAACTTTTGGTACTTCTCGTCAGTTTTACGCAAGTTTAAGCATTTAATCCATTTCTAAAGGTTTACAAATTAATTTTGAATTTTCATTTTATTTTATAAAACACAAAATTTTCAAAAAAAATTGACAATTAAATAATTTTATCAATAGGTACCTATCTAAACTCCTAATGAAATTTTATTGCTATGTTTTGATATTTTCCCGCCATTTTAAACTATTTTTTCGTCCACTGTTTATTTTTTGTAAATGTTGACCTGTTTTAGTTTCAAATAATTTTATGCTGATTTCGTTATTTTTTGATAATTTTTGGCGAACTTGACAAGATTTAGATTCTTTAATATTTTTAAAAACTCCAAGGGGAAAATGATTGGATCTGATCAGGTCTGAACAATTCATCAAATCTCTGATCTCGAATCGAGGGAATGTCCTGATCTGATCAGGTATTATCTGACCTGATCAATCAGGTCTCTTCCATGGTATCTGATCCGATCAAAACTTCAATCTGACTACCAAGATCCATGAAATTTCCAGATCTGATCAAATTGAATAAAATTTACTTTATTGGGTCTGATCAGGTCAGAACAGATCTAAAATCCTAATCAAAATTTTGAACATGGTCAGAACCAATCAATTTCCCCTTGTGTATAGTAATTTTTCCAATCTTCCTAGTGCAATTTTGCAAACTTTTACTGAATTGTTCTGAAAAAATTCCAAGTCATTTTTTCGTCAAAAATTAATGCAAATTTCTTATTTTTTGTACAATTTATCAAAAGAAAAAAACTAAATCTGATCAAATCTGCTCACTTCATGGGTTCATTTCGTTCTGGCCAGATGTGATTAAATCTGGTCACATCAAAGTTCTGATCGGATTACAAATTTTGACGTGTTTAGAAAGCCTACATATTCGGACATTCTCATCAACAATACTTCTGTCCACCATCCCAACCACAAACAAGCTGGCCTATGTTACCTAGTTGATCGCCTTCTCAGTGTACCCCTATCTCAGCAAAATTTCCAAAAAGAACTAGATACTATCTGCGAAATCGCAAAAAACAATGGCTATCTTCCTGATACAGTCCCAAAGCTTCTACATAAGAGAAAAAATGCTCTCTTCAGGACTAAGGTGACGACTTTCCCCGCGATGATAACAGTAACGTAATTTGGAAAAAATTCAACTATAATGGTGCTATTACCAATAAGCTTACTAACTCCTTAAGTAAAAAGCTCAAACACTTAAAACCTGATAAACTTGTAAAATTTGCCTTTAAATCTAAGAACACTATTTCTAGTTTGCTATGTAATAATAAAGATAAAATCCCAAATGACCGAAAAAGTGGTGTGTATAAATTGGAATGCAACACACGTAAAGGTATCTACATTGGGCAAACAGGCAGAGCTTTCAAAGTCCGAGTTAATGAACACCTCAGCGCTTGGAAAAATAAAAAACTTGGAGTCTCTACCTTTGCTGATCACCTACTCGCCAACAACCATTCCTCCAACTTCGAATTCAAAACCCTCCATGTTGAGAAAAAAGGAAAACGTCTGGATGCCCTGGAGGATTTCGAAATATTCAGACATGTAGAAAACAAATACAACGTTCTCAATGAGGTCATAAAAGCTCCATCAAACATACAACGTAATGTACTACGCAGCTTTCCATCTATGCAACCAACAACGCACCTACCCCTTCCCTAAATTCTAAGTACATTGTACAATTCAATTTCGACGTATTTCACCTATTCTGTTTCATGTATGCATTTTCTGCAAATCACTTGTGTTTTAATCTTTGTCTGATGATGGTATGTCGTACCGAAACGGCCGTCGCAATTATAACAATATATCCAGTGTTTCTTGTAAACGTGATTTTTTATTTTTATTCAATCTGCTCAGTCCTGATCAGATCCAAAAGGGAAGATCTGATTGGATCTGATCAGATCTGAGTAGGTACATAAATGTAATCTGGTCAGATCTGAACATTCACTTGATCCAATCAGATCTGATAAAATCTAAATAATCCGATCTGAGTTTCGATCCAATCAGGTCTGTTCAAAATATGATCAGATACATGATCTGGCCTATCAGATCTAGGTATTCAAGTTGAGTGTACCAATTTCTGTCAATTTTTTTTACGAGTCACTTTCAACTTCTTAATAAAATAACGGTCATTATTTTCGCTGTAAAACTTTATGAGGTTGGTGGAGGGGTAAGGGTAGGGGAGGAGAACTCATAATGATCACAAATGATACGACTATAGCGAGATTAGCACTAGTTGAACTTGAAGCAACTCTGTTTAGGGGACTTTGTCGAGGATAGACACATTTGAAATCTATGACTAGATAATTGAAATTCGAAAAGCTCAAACTTGGACTTTCAAGGCAAAAGCTGAATTTTTCAAAGTTCGTACAAAAGCTGAACGCCACTATGGAATAAAAATTTGAAGAAATTACAGCAAAAAAACTCTTTCTTATTCACCTTAAAAAAACCTTGATCCTTTTTAGATCAATTTTATTTATAGATGGTTATGAACAAGATTTATCTATAACTGGTCAAATTATCATTCATTTATCAGCAGTATTAGAGAAACCATTTGAATCCTTTAGGGCTTTTTCAACAATATCTGTTCATTTTGTTGTATGTAATGTAGATAGGCTACCTATGCTTAAACGTAGATAAGTCATTGCGTCATCGTCGTTTTAATGGATATGTTGATACTCGTATTTGTAGTTTACTACACAAAATACATGTACCCAGACATTACATTTTCGATAATCACGAAAAAGCTGGTCATTCTGCGATAATAGACTTGAAAATCTACCAATAAGGTTGACTCGAGTACCTCGTGTTGTTGATAAAAAAGAGGTTACATCGCGAGGCAAATTTTACAACTCACAATGATGATAACTCATAGCAACGTTTATCGAATTGTGTGTTTTTTTTTATCTATCCTACCTTCATAAATATACTGTTGCGAATCCGATTGGCGTGAGAAACACCTTCGCCATTTCTCATTAACCTGTAGAGTGTAGATACCAAAAAGCCCACTCCTCGAACCTCGATATACTCATGAATCAGGCCCATAATTCGCCTGGTTCGATTAACTTCTTATCTACACAGAACCAAAGACCAAAGAGACACTCGTGATAACCTACTTTATTTTGCGAAGAGAAAACGAAAATTCTTAAGTCTTCCGTGGGTAATTGAAAAATGCCACAGATAACCATCTCTTTACGTATTGTGCCCGCTATAATCGAGTACCTACCTATCTATCGGTAAAAAGATACATAGTGAGGAAAGAATAGAGAGAAAAAAAAAACTCGCAATCAGCTCAATAATTAAACGACGTGTATATCTTTGTATGCTACATAAGACGCGACGCAACGCGAACCTAATTATTATTATTCAGTTGACGTCTCTGTCATATGCAATTAAACCAGCATTGACGACAAGTAGGAAGGCATGTATGAGTAGATCTATAATAGGATAAATCTACTTAAAGATGATAATAGAGATATCACAGTACACACCGCCGGACAGGTGCCTTAATAAGTATACCTAGGTTAGATCTTTTTCTCTATCTGTCGTATTGTCTCAGAGCGCAGAAGCGTAGCATTTCATCAATAAATATTCTTTGCCTATATTTCATCTGTGCGCGAGTTTATCAAAAGTATACGTAGGCCTATATCTGTGCGATTATGACACATCATTAAGGTCACACCACGTCCTTATAGTTGGCAATATCGAATAAATCAATCGCTGCACCGGAGCTGGAAAAAATTATAGTATAGGCGCCACGTACTTAGCTATTCTGATACAGAAGCACGCGGTGTGATTGGTTTCTTCCTCTCTCACTCTCTTTCTCTAGGTAAGTAAAGACGAGAAAAATATTGCATAAAATACGATGCTCAATGCTCAACTAGGTACGTATATCGACACACGGCGGAAAAGTTGTAAAGCAAATATACGATGCCATTCACCGTTCGAGACAAATGTCCGCTAATAGCTTCAGCTTCTCAATGTCCGCGTCCGGTCACGTTTACAAAAGAAATCCTAATCTGAAATCAACGTTGTCGCCGCGCACTTCGCTGTGTATTCGCGTATCGGTTAATTTTCCCCCATAGATTTTTATCGATCGTAGAAGTCGATGCGATGCGAGGATGCGACGACGACGTTGTCGCATCCAGATGATATTCTAAATGGATGCTCACTGATTGCTGGAGAAGCTTATAGGATATTCAAAACGATCTGGGTGCATCTCTATCTACATATGCCTAATGATTTCTATACGTATGTGATCTCAGATTAGGTATAATCTAGGTGCCTATCAAAC
Source organism: Planococcus citri (assembly GCF_950023065.1). Lineage (NCBI taxonomy): Eukaryota > Metazoa > Arthropoda > Insecta > Hemiptera > Pseudococcidae > Planococcus > Planococcus citri. Next base: position 45,843,272 of record NC_088680.1, on the reverse strand, counting down.
CTATGGAGATGTAAACTTATGGGCAAAGAAAAGAAAAGCAGAAGGTAAATGGAACTGGAATATGCAATTGCAGACAGATGCATAGAAAATACCTATCTAAGAAGAAAGTTTCTTATTCCAACGCTTATAAGCATACTTAATATCTTCTTGAGCTTACTTTTGCATTCGATAAATTACCTTATTTATGGGTTTTAGTTTGCAAAATTTATACCTACAATCGTTAAGAAAATGTTGATTGTTTCAAGTATACCTATTGTTCTTCAAAAATTCATTCTGAGATGTCGTGCAATCAATAAAATAAATTTACAAATTTTTCTAAAGCTGCATCAACTCCTCGATGTCCTCTAGTCGTTCTGGCTACACTCGGAGGCACTGAAGGGGCAATTTTGTTTGAGAAAAAAAATTTCATAAAAAGTTGACCTTTTACATTGTAATATTTTTGGATTTTTAGACATAATTTTTCGATCCAATAATAAACTTGAAAAAAAACACATTCTTTACATGGTGAATTTTCAACTTTATCATATTTATCTCGTTTTCAAGTGAGCCAAACCAAAGTTTCTTTTCGATACTTCGACTCAAAAATAATCACTTTTAGTATTCTAAGCCATTAAAGATTTTTTTATTTTCTTCAGAAATTTTTTTCAAGAAATAAAAATATTTTGTAAAAAAGTTGATCTTTTATAATTTTTTCCAAATTTTGAAAAATTTGCCAAAAATCCTAAGGTAAACTTTGTACTCTGAAAATTTGGTTAGGTATTGGAATTTTAAGACATTTCACTTCTCAAAATCATACAAGGGAACCTCTTGAGATGTCACACTTCGATTTGAACGGGACCACGATTTTTGGAAAGAGCATAGTCTAAAACCCCCAAAACCAAATTTTCAGCTGCCCAAGTTCATTTTTCGATTTTTGGCGAATTTTTGAAAACTCAAAATTGACTGTTTTTGGGGATTTATGTTTTTTTTTTAAAAAAAAAATACGTACTTGATCAATAAAAATGGTCAAAATAAGTCCCAAAACTAATATTAATTACCAAAATCCAATTTCCACCATTTCCAGCCATTCTGGGGCCTCCAGCGCGATTTTTCAATTTCTCCAGAATTTTTAATTTGCTCCAGAAGGCGTGAATATGAAGTTGGGCAGCTAGAAATCGAGTTGTATATTACACTCCTCATAATTACTTATCTCATTTTCAAGTGAACCAAACCAAAGTTTCATTTTGATCCTTCAACTCAAAAATAATCACTTTTGAACTGTTCTGAGCTATTCAAGATTTTTCTATTTTCTTCAGAAATTTTGCGATGAGAACTAAAAATATTTTATTAAAAAGTTGATCTTTTATAATTTTTTCCAAATGTTTGGAAAATTCGTCTGATTGATTGTTTATTTAAAAAGAAAATGATGATTTAGTTTTTGAAATTCAACATTTCTTATTGTTTATCTGAAGCTCTTCACTTTTCGAGCTTTTTCGAGCTCTAGGTATTACTGCAGGCAAATTGGCCTGGGGACAAATTTCTCACTTTGTTCCCTTTCTTGATGGTTCTGTATAATAATTTCTCATAAGTATTTGCCTATTTGGTCCTTTTAGTTGATTCAGCAGTTGATTTTTTTTGTTAACGCATTTGGATCCAACGAGTCAAATTACCCCAATTTTCATGTTTCACCCTTCTTCTCAATAATTTAGCTTAATTATGATTTCGAAAAGAAATCATTTTCAAACATAAATACAAAAATGAAAAAGCGTAGATTTAAAGAGAAAAAAAACATCTTCGAAGCATCTCGATTTATTTACCTACGTTGTTGAAAAGATGCTGCGGCCCTTCACCTCTTCTTTCCAGTACCTACCCATCTACCTACCAACCATTCTACCTATCTAGCGACAGATATTCCAAACACATCAACGTTCTACATATTGATTTCGCATTAGCGAAAATTCAGGAAATACAAAAAGGGATCTTTTTGCTGTCGAGTGAAGTTTCGTGCTCCGCCACCGTCACCTTCGCTTTCATACCGAACATAATACAACTTTAAGTTCCAACTTATTCTTGGTTTTTTGCGCTTTGGCTCGAGCCCTTAGTACGTTAAACGCGTGATGGCTGCTGGTACACGCGGTGTAGGTATGATGATGGATGGAGCAGGAGGGAAGAAGGAAGAAAAAAAAGCTAGCAGCGACACTAAGTATACGAACGAAGAAATTGTGAGATAGAGAGATGGAGAAGAAAAAAAAGCTCCGAGTCGAATCTATTCCGACGGTAATGATTTTTAAATGATAATGTATATTTGAATGTTTTGTTCCAAAATTGTATATACGAAACGAGATAATAATGAAGTTGGCCGGAGCGCCCGCGACAACGGGAAACACTCTGCAAGACTAATGACGTACTACAGAAACGAGAAAGGATGTTGTAAAATGAAAAGCGCCGAGCAAATTTTTCAAACTAATGATAAAGCGTACGGCGGCGGCCCATAGGGAGCTCATTCGTATCAAATTAACAGCTCTATCAGCCGAGTCACAGTCACCGAGAACGCGCCTCTTTTCGCCACCTCCGACGAATCGATTTTCATCCTATGAGTAAATCAAAGAGCGAGAGCCTGAAACTTGGCCGATACTGCTGCGTTAATTACCAAGCATAATACAAGACTGAGTAAAAATTTCCAATACGTTGTCGTCGTGTGCTCCCCTCATCCCCTGTCATCCCTTGTATCTATGCCAAGAAGAAGGCATCCTACGTAGACAAATTATCATAAAAATCGTTTAAATTATGCCATACACTCGAGGCCTGAAAAATATCTACCTGTGTCAATTGATGCTGGTCGCGCGATCGTGTAAATAAACACGCGAACAAATTAGATCCTTCTTATACTACGTGGTCTTCACGAGTTCGCGACGGTGGTATTAGCAGTGTTTACAGCACGTATATAGAGATTAAAAATGGAAAAAAAATTGCTAATAGGTAAACCAGTTTATCAAAATTGTGAAAATACTCGACATCGTCGTCCTGGTTCTCTGACCAAGAAGAGAGGAATTTTTCTTCTTGAAAAACATACCACAGAGTGAAAAAGGAAGCGAAGAAGAAAAAAATACGCTTGTACTCGGCTGTAGAACGCGTTATATAAAGACGAGCATAAATAATAATATTAAGACATGAGCTACGTTTTGGATGAAGTTTTCCTAGTAATTTATTTACTCTTCCTTCGTTCATCTAGACAGTCCAGAACACAGCTTTAGTCTCTCTTATAAATTAAAAGTAAAAATCTTTCTCTCTTTCTCTTTCTCACTGTGTTCCAGAGTGAACCAAGAGGAGCAGAGAGGGCCCTATCGTGTATATGAAGAATTTACAAAGCCATCGTAATTTACGACCATCCATTATAATTAATACAGCTATATACCAAATAACTATATAATCGTTTTGGAAAAGAATTATAACTTTATATGCTAGAGGTATATCTGTGTTTATACCGCAGCGTCGCGTCGAGTTTTCATTTTTCTTATTCGTGTAACGTTATCGTTGCTTTTTTTCACCCATTTTATAGTGGTAGATATAGTTTACGGTTAGCAGCAGTATGACTCAGAGTTTATCAATAGTTTGCGAAATATACTTAAGGAAATATGTGAGGGAATGAACATTTTTCTTTTTTAAGCTTCTAAGATAGGTACTGTAAATTTAAAATTTTCTGTTGTTTGGTATTGATAAAGGTGGAATGATGACAAATTCGAATTATTTCTTTTGAAATAGATACATACACTATTATCTATCTAACCAGAAAATTTGAAATTTTCATGTCATTTTGGGTTCATTGAGGACCGTCGAGAAAAGAGACAAATGGAGAAGTTTGTCCCAAGGCCAATTTACCTGCAGTATAGTAGAGCTTGAAAAGTGAAGGGCCTGAGATAGACAATCATAAAATATGTTGAATTCAAAAAACCAAATCCTCGTGTTCTTTGTAAACAACCAATCAATTTTTTTAAAATTTCCACAACTTTATTTTTTATACGTAAAGAGGGCCAAAACGATATTTTCTTCTGGCCCTGTTCAGCTCTATGACAACTCTATTACCACCCACGTACAATGATGAAGAAATTAAGGAATCAGGAAACACAGAATTTTTCATTTTTTCCTTTCTTCCACTCGACTTCTTTGCACTAACAAGGGAACCTCTTGAGGTGTCACACTCCGATTTGAACGGGACCACCATTTTTGGAAAGAGCATAGTCTAAAACCCCCAAAACCAAATACCAAATTTTCAGCTGCCCAAGTTCATTTTTCGATTTTTGGCGACTTTTTGAAAACTCAAAATTGACTGGGGATTTATGCTTTTTTAAAAAAAAGTACGTACTTGATCAGTAAAAACGGTCAAAATAAGTCCCAAAACTAATATTAATTACTCAAATCCAAATTTCACCATTTCCAGCCATTCTGGAGTCTCTAGCGCGATTTTTCAATTTCTCCAGAATTTTTAATTTGCTCCAGAAGGCGTGAATATGAAGTTGGGCAGCTAAAAATCGAGTTGTATATTACACTCGACCTGTTTAACAAGTTTATCCACATTTGAGCCGATTTTGAGATTGGCACCTCAAAAGTGGATTTTATTTGACCAGCTTTTTTTCAGTTAAAAATCAAAAAATCAAAAGTTTCCCGTTTGCGTGGAAATTTTCAAAATTCACGCGAAACGCTGTGTTTTGTCCAAAACTAACCCCCAAATCCAAATTTCACAATTTCCCGCCATTCTGGAGCCTCCAGCTCGATTTTTCAATTTCTCCAGAATTTTGAATTTGCTCCAGAAGGCATGAATATGCAGATGGGCAGCTAAAAATCGAGTTGTATATTATACTCGACCTGTTTAATGAGATTATCTACATTTGAGCCAATTTCGGGAGTGACACCTCAAGAGTGGTTTTTTGACCAACTTTTTTCAAAATTAAAAAATCAAATTGTGTGGAAATTTTTGAAATTTGTGCGAATCGCTGTATTTCTTCAAGAACTAATCTCCGGAGCGCAAATTCTACCATTTCCAGCCGTTTTGGAACGAGAGTGACACCTCAAAAAACCACTGTTGAGGTGCCACTCTCAAAATCGGCTCAAATGTGGATAAACTCAACTTTTTCGTTTTTTAAAAGCTTTATTGGATCGAAAGAATATGTCTAGAAATCTCAGTAGTCAAAATTTCAGGGCACAAAGTTTACTTTGAGATTTCAAAAAATCTCACGAAAATGGATCAATCTAAACTCAACAGCTACTACTGCAAACCCCAATCAAATTTTCTCCTGGCCCCTTTGATTAATTTAGACTCAATATTTCGAAATTAGTTTCCAAACTTTTAATTTTTTCCAGTGTTTGATTGGATTTTTTGAAAGGGGAGGGGAGGGGAGGGAGAGTTTGACGCAGAAGTCTCTGAATGCATAAAAATGAAAATATTAACAAAATTTCAATTTTCAGCCCAATTTTTATCAAATTCCTATTCTCCATGGGAAATTCTAAATTTAACCCAACCACTTCATCTACCTACCTGGAAAATTTTCAAAGCAGCTGAAAAATGAAAATTTAATCATCAGTTCGACACTCCGAATTGGTTAAGACACGTTAGCTGCAATTCGAGGTGACAGTTTAAAAAGTTAATTTTTCAATTTGCAATTTTCTTTGGCGACAATCTTTCAAGTAAGTTTTACACGTCAATTTTCCTCCAACAAATTACAAGTTCGAGTTTCAGGTGCAACATTTTCCAACTCAAACCAGCCCACCCATCGACGACATCCTCGCTATATTTCACCATCGAACTGTCTCATACTAACGTAAATCCAAACCACCCCATAGGGTTCTTCAAACAATGCAACCCGCTGCACACATCCGCAAATGCACAGTGCATTTCACAAAAGCGAGTGTCTCCGCGCGATTCATGAATTCCAGGTCGTACACATCCGATTAAGGTCATTGCCGCACTAGGCGCTAAAATTAATAAACCCTACCCTGCGAACCGTGTACGAGTAATTCACACTGAGCCATCAATCAAACGCTATTTTTAATTGCTGGTTAATTAATCGAGCACGATGCCGAGTATAAATTGAATAAATTAGCCAATTAATTACACACAGTACGATCATGATATGTACAAGAAGGAAGGAAAAAAACCATCGCATTGCATCGCGTACAAATAAAAAACATGCTTTCGCGAACGTAATACGAATGCGATGCGACTCATCAATATCTGCACAATAAAGTCGACAAGTATAAAAATACCTATAGCCGAGTAATTCCTCAACCACGAGAGCTCTACAAAATGCAACAGTATTGTTCCTTCGACTTGGTCGTGATCATGACCGTCGGCAATTTCGATATTTTTTCACCATTCCGGATTTTTTCCCCCTTTAAATAACGAAAAAAAAAATCCAAAGAGCCATCGAACAGACCACATTCCAAACCTGGTTTCGTTCAGATGCTGCTACTTCATCGTATAGGTAACACAAAATACGTTTTATTCTAATACCTCGCGTTTATTCTATTTCGACTTTACATGGCTTTGCATATATCGAATCCAGTCACCAAAAAAAAAAAATCCGTCTCGGGTACAATCCGCCGTGCCTAATTCAAGGTCTCCTCGCGTTGACGAACATTGTGCAAAAAAACAATACGATTTTGCCGATTTGTATAGGCACGTAACGGAACTCCTGCGAGTATTTTGACTTTTTCCAAAGCATTTGCCGCTTAGCTTTTTTTTCTCAGTCTGCGTACAGTCAAAATATTTAACCGTTATCGTCTCTACCACCCGCTGAATTACACAACGAAACCACATTTGAATGAAGAAAACACTTATCTATAACCTTCAGGTATTTCTCAGGTGAATATGTACACATATAAACAACGCAACGGTTATTTTAGGGTGGTAAAAAATTTCGCTGTCGATTGAATTAGCATACCTGAATATCAGCACGATAGCGAAAGCAAATTAGATTTACTTTGAGTCGTAGTCGAGTCGTTTCTCGTAGATAATTTCGTATGTGTGAGGTTTTTTTTTCAGGGATAAAGGCTGAGATCATGTGTCTTCGGATCATTCTCGTATGAGGTAAACATCGAAATGGATTCGATTTGGACCGTGAAAAAGAATCGAATCTTATCTAACTAAACGTTACACGAGTAAGTACATACCAACCTACTTAATTTTGATTGGCAGCCTTTCTCTATGAATTGCGATGATGTCATGATTCATTAATAACTTCACTTTATCTACTCCAAATCAAAACAATATTCTTCCTTGTAGCACCAAAAGAAAAAAAAATACCAACGTTAATTATTTTATCTCGTGTAGATAAGTGTAGACTAAGTAGATATTTATAAGTCAGTAGAATCAACACAAGTACACCTAATAGGCTATATACAGCAAAGCGTCATTACATCATTGACATTGAGATCGTACATTCATTCTAATTTGTTTTACTATCGACTCTATCGTAATACTTTCAGAATGAAATCAAATCATCGAGATGAAAATAAACACGTAGCTCATTGATGTTTTTCCATTTAAAATCATTTTTTTCTACCAACGATTTCTAGACTTGATTCCAATCATGAACTAGTATTTTGGAATTTTTCTAAGGGAGAGAGCAAACTTCATCCCCTTCTCTATACATCTCATTTATTCTTTGAAAAAAAAATAATGAAAGGAGTTTCCAAAATCAAAGCTTTCATTAAAATATAAACTTTGAGTTTTCGAGAGAATTTTCAAGAAAAATGACCACGAGTTCATATTTAAAAGCAAGGGTGGGCAGGTCTGAGGAAAATTGAGTGATTTATCTCATGGACTTCTGACTACACAGATGAAACTGGATGAAAGTTGTGGAAATTTTTTTGTCCTTGCACATTTCTTGAAATCTCATTTTTCTTTGACAATTGATGATTTTGGATTTCATCTAACCAAATGTTTACCTCATTTTAAAAAATTGCCAATTTTTCGATGCAGTGAGAACAAGTAAGTTGGTAAATAATTTCATTTTTCAACATTAAATTAAAATTAAAAAACTGAAATTTTCAAGTTTTTTTGTGCTTGTTTTGCATAGGAATTTGTAAGACTTTTTCTGTTAATTTTCTGAAAAAAAAAAAATAGGACAAAATTTATAAATTCTACTGTAGAATTTTCAGATAGAACTCCATTTTTTCAAACAAAATTTATGTTAAGGAGCAGAACGTTTTCGTGACCTGTTCTGACAGAAGGTACCATAAGTTGAAAAACGTTTTTTTACAGTAGAGGCAAAAATGTAAGAATAAGTCAAAATTTTGAAAAATTGTTTTTTCGCGGATTTTGGTTGTTTGACATGTGAACTGTCATGTGACACAGCCACAACACGTAATTTAGCCGAAAAATGTGTTGAAAGCGCATTTTGAAGTTAGTGTCAGTCGAAAATTTGAGCGCTCAAAACTTTCAAAGCTATCTGGAGGCGGAACAAAGCATTCTACGGGAAAATTACGTCGAGGAAAATTGTAGAGAATTGAATTTCCAATCGATGTAATGTCATTAGTTTTTTTCTAGGAGGCTTAGTTCTCGATATATTTGCAAAAAAAAAGTAAAAATCAAAAAAAAAATCATTCTCATTTTATCTTATTTTTTTACGTTTTTATAATTCAAACGTGTTCTTATCGTAAATTCAACTTATTCCATGTTATTCTACGCACTTTCAAGTACCAGAATCCATTTTTTGAAACATTATGTACCTTTTCTCGGAAAACATCACATTATCAGTTTTCATAAATTTTTTTCAAATGCATTTTTCTCAAAATTTTGTTTTTCAATCCTTCAACTTCAAGAAATGAAAAAAGGTGGGAAAAAATGAGCTAGGAGGCTGGTATTGATCTCATTCGACTCAATATGATGTCTAGTTTTCAAAATGGCCAAAAAATTGAAAATGAAAAATCCGACTTATGGCCCCCCTATTGTCAGAACAGGTCACATTATCATTTTCTATTTTTCAAGATATCTCGAATAGTGGGAAGAATGAGGGGGCAGGAGTAGCCCCTGTAAAAATAGTTTATGTGGCCTGCACAATTTTTTTACCGTTCCAATAAAAATCCATTATCTACCTATAAGTCGACTAGATAAAAATATGACGATTTTAATTTCTAAATTAGGAATATATTTGAAGAGTGATATTCCAAAACTCGCTTTGTCCATTTTCACAACTTTTCAGGAGAGAGGAAAAACAGTTTCCCTTTAAATGGGTAAATTAGCTTTTTAGGCGCGTTTAGCACTTTATTTGGGTGGATTTATGATGTAGGAGTGTAGGTATACATTTCATCCACTAAATACTGCTGAAAAAAATTTCAATAAAAATGGACAAAGCGCGTTTTGGAACATTATTTTTTTTTAAATTTTTAGTGAATTGGCTATTTAGGTGAGTTTAACACCTCATTTTGGTAGGTTGATGATGTAGGAATGTGAGTTAATACTTCATCTACCAGGTACCACTGAAAACCCAACTTTGATAAAAATGGACAAAGCGAGTTTTGGAATATCACTCTTCATTTTCACTCATTCAAGTTCTATTATCATTTTTTTAAAAGATAGCCATCTGCTGATTTTCATTTAAAAAAATACATAATAAAAAATAAAAAAATGGGTATCAATTCAGAGTAAGATTGAGTCTAGGTAAAAAAAAGGAAAATTTTCACGTCTAAAAACTCAATCAAAATTTATCGAAAGGGTCATGAGAACGATCTGAATAGGTGGTCAAGAGTGAGGAAGAGATTGAAGGGGTTTTCTCCTCAGCCACAATTTCCTGGAAGGCTTCAAAAGTGAAGGACTTATACACACCGGCCCATCCAGCTACCGCGATCAAGCTGGCTGCGTACGACGACGATTAGCGCGTACATGGGACCATGTTCCTCCCTGTTTCGTTTCACCGAACGACACGAATCATTCCCACGCACTCCACGCGGCAACAAACCGACGAGCGCGCCCGCAAAACACGATATAAGCTCTATCGCAGTGTAACCGAAAAAACTTGTAAATTTGAGAATAGGTGATGAATTATCAGCAATAAATTGCAATAGATACGTAGTTACGTACATATTTCATTTTAATATTTATAATAGCGACATTATTTCAAATAATTTTTTAACGAACGGATACTTGGGTACTCTTCTAAAAAAATTTGTCAATACTTGGATTATATCTACACATTTTTTCTGGAGGCTTCAAAATTGCTTAAATTAAATTAAATACCAACCAATCTTGGGGGGAGGGGTCTACAAAAATAGGATATGAACGAAATTATATAGCAGGCTAGTTAAATTTAACCAAATTTTGACGTGCTTTCATGAAAAATAGGCAAAATAAAATTTTTTGAAATTCTGCAAAAATCAAAATTTCGACTCTAATGTTTTTTGTTGGTTGAGATATCTTTCTTGTTGGAAAAATATCTGCTTAGTTTCAAAATTCACGACATTATTAAGATAAGTAGCATGATAAGAAACCTTGAACTAAATTTTTCCACAGAGTTTAAAAAAAGGGAAAAAACTGAAAAATTTTTGTAAAAACAAAAAAAAAACACGACACACCGCTGAGAGTTGAAAAATTTTCCAAATTTGTCGACGCTGTGGCATTTCCTTGAATACTTCAAGTTCTTTATCTATAAAACTTCATCTCAAAAATATACACTCATTTTAATCCCTGCTGAGCACTAATTCGGAATTAATCAGGTTAGCCTACATCGAAACGCGAAATAAAACGGTGACATTTTATCTTTCCCGCCAATTTTTTCTCGATTTCCTCGAATTAACTAGTAACTGAAACTGGTTCCCTGTACCAATTTACTGCATTTTAATCTAGGAACACGACGTATATGAGCAGACAGCACCTGATATGCCTATATCAACCAATAGCATATGCACCGAGGGAGGCACCTATACTACATAGATAAAATTTGATAAGACTGTTATACGAGGTTTGTTTCGCCATTGGCGACACTTTTCCGCGACTTACACATTAGATTTCTATCCTTCATTAACGAAAAATCTGGCCGCCTGAAATGTTCAACAGTACGATTTATTAACGTTGCTATAAGTAGCCTATATCACCATACGACACAAACACAACATACTCGACGACCTAATTTAGACCTAATTATCACCGCGACTAAATTGAATTTGTTGATAAACAAGATCACAGCGTGAAACCGGTTGAAATACACCACCTTTATAACCTATAAGACCCGCGAATACGACATTATAAGACGCGAAGAAAAAAAGAAAACTCTAAAAAGAATAACATAAACTACACATTATATACCTACGATAATAAAATTTAATTATGGCGAAATGCACACAGGCCTCGGAAAACGTAAAAGTGAATAAGGAAAGAAATACCTATAATGACCGCAGAAAAAAAAGGCTTTTGCACTATGCTGGAGTCGATTGGAGAACAGGTATGGCTTTTGTATACCTTATAACATGTTACACGTAACACACACACAGGCACAAGGCGGAATTCAAATTATAACAGAATCCATTCCTGGTTCACTTCTCCCCCTATCTCATAGGTATATAGTAAGTATAGATATTTCGAGTGAGCGAGAAGAATTTCGACCATCGCCAGCTCAGTGGCATCGGTTCGATTTTCATGGAGAGGGTAGTCCGCGCGAATTGCCAATGGCAGCTAAAGAAATGTATTCCTATAGGATAGGGACTGTCAGCGATGAAATGATTTATTGTTTGTTATTAGCTGAGTAGTGGGTACCTATTCGGTACGTTTGATATTATTATCTTGGCCTACAGTGTATAATACGAGTATTGACGCTTCAACGATTTCACCATACACCATAAAGTGTAGATATACTAACTACTATGTATAGTTGGTATAGGTAGGATACACGACTAAAAGGAAAAACGTTCGCCAACGTCGAGGTGTTCGTGATATTTCCAAAGTTGGTTGGGGGTATGGAAGGGTAATCAATAAGCATCGTATCGCTGCTGTTAATTATTTGAAAAGTACACATACAGTGACGTTATTGACACTGTTGGATAGAGCTGATAATTACACGATGACCAATATTCAACACGTAGACTGTCTAATTGATCAATGATCAGCGTTTCAGCGCAAGTTCTTCTCTGAACAGACTGATACTTATATGTAGAAAGACCAAGTTGGTATTTTATCATGCTGTTTTGGAAAAAGGAAGACAAATGATTTAAATTAAAAATGAAGGTCTAAAGAAGGGAGAAAACACCACACATAGTGAAGTAACCTCAATGTTAGGTATGTTGAAAATTTCAAAAAATTCAACCAGTGTTTCACACTTTAAAATCTTCATTTCAAATCTTTTCAGGGCATGAGTAGGTATGAGTATTCAAGGGAAGGGTTTAAAAAAATTAGAACGAATTGAACACACGATACAATTGATAATTGTTTTATTAAAAAATATTTTTTTGAAAAATTAAAAAATGTTTACTTATTTGAAAAAAAAAATTCAATAGAGAAAACAAAGTTTAAATGTAAAAAAATCAGACGTGGACTGGGTTGGATTGGGGGGCCTCTGGTGCGGCAATATGGCGGATGCACCGAATGGGGCACTCAAAATTTTATCCTTCCCCTTCGGAATCATCCTCCTCCTTCTGTTGTTGAGTTTTGTTTTTGCTTTTTTGATTCAAATTCGTAAAAAAAAAAATCAAACTGATAAGATCAAAAGTATCGGTTTTTTCAGGTGGGGGAAGGGGTTGACTGAAAATTTGCCAATCGGTATGAGAAAAAAAATGTAAATTTTGCCTAATAAAATTACGAGTTTCTAAAATGACAATTTCGCCAATTGATCTAATAGGTACTCAAATTAAGGCTCATTAAAAAATACCTAATTGTCCTTTTTTTTTGAATTTATGAATAGAAGTTCAAATATGGATTTTTTTTTATTTTAGAAAAGAGCCAGAAATTGGCCCAAACGAAGCGAGAGCATTATTTGGCAACCGTGTGTTTTACGACAATTTTTTCATTTCTTTGGCTCCAAAATTTTAGAATTTGAATGATTGTTGAGTTTTTGAAAATTGAAATTTTGAAAATGAAAGCAAATAGATCTGAACCAAGCAAGGGCGAAAGCTTGTTTTAAGAGGTGAAAAACTGTTTTTTTAGGTGAAAAGTGCATTTTGTTACTTAATTGTTTGGTTTAAACATTTTTTAAAATCCGAATGATGGATTTTTTCTCTTCTATGAAGGCAATTTAATCAAATAATTATCAGTAAATTATAGAAAAAGAATACCTACGTCTTATTTGACAAATTTTGATTTTGTAAAAAAAAGAACCAACAAAAATCACTTTATTAATTGAAAAATAATTTAATCTGTTCCAAAAAATAACATACAAAATGAAAATTTGTTAGGTAATTCAGATTTGAAGTTTTGGTTTCAAAAAAATGACTCGAGTAAAAAATTAATTTAATTTTTATATTTTTAGTCTAAATATGAAGAAAGTTAAGGGTGAGGGTACCAATTATCGACCCCCTAGTTTATTTTATTGAATTTCTCGTAGCCAAATTGAGCTGGAAATGTCGGCGGTGGCTTAAACGATAGCGTGACATGTCTACTTCAACATCCCATCTTTTTCTTACATTTTCCAAAAAAGTTCAAAAATTCAATAAAAAAAAAGTGACCCAAATATCGACCCCCTAAAAAAACGTGTTGAAAATGAGTAAAAAACCACCGAAATCAAAGTCTAAAGGCGTTAAAACAAATATTTATTACTTAATACCTACCTGAATATAAAGTATTTAGAACGTTTTTACAAATTATGAAAATTGGTCACTTACCAAAAAAAAGTGACCCTAATATCGCCCCCTCAAAAAAACGTGTTAAAATTTAAAAATGAGTAAAAAACACCAAAATCAAAGTCTGAAGACGTTAAAACAGATATTTATTACTGGACATTATCAACATAAGAACATTTTACCGGAAACTTCGGCCCATTTTCTTACGATTTTGCTTCATCTTTTGGCATGTCTGTAGCAAAAAACAAAGTCTTGAAATGGCCAAAACAATGGGGGGTCGAATTTAGGGCACTTCATATAGGTAACTTTGACCAAAAATTTGAAAACTTACCGTTAATAAAATTATCCAAAAAGTAATTAACACTAATTATTCCTTCAAGTTGTTAGCTTTAAATAAAAATTAACAGGAAATTTATCCGCCGAAAACTATTTTCACAAGCTCACTTTCAACAAAATTTAAAAGTTACTGTTGACTTTCTGATTTTCGTTTTTTGCTTGTCCTCACCATTTGGCTTTACAGAGGTGATTTTGGTCTCATTCGCTTTTTCTGTGAAAAAGGAATAAGAAAAATGTCTTTCCAAAAATTTTGTGGCATTATCAGGCGAGTTAGAAGAGAGGTCGGATTTAGGGAGGGGGGGTCTATCATTGGTACCCTTACCCTTACCATTAATTATTATGGCGAAACGTAAGCAGGGGGTGGGTAATTTATTTACTAATTCGAGAACAAGGTAGATAATTGGAACCTTTCATTTGCCACCCTTACAAATTACAAACACTAATTTTCAAAATAAAAGTAAGTATCTACCAGATTTTTTTGTTGCTTAGGTAATTAATAACAGTTAGTTTAGGAATTACTTTTTAAAAATATTGGGACTTTGATTAAATAAGCAATGGTTGGAAATTAATGAAATGAAGAGTTTTTATCAAAGTGTCAGTCGAACATACTTCTTAAAAAAAATGTATCCAAAGCGAAAAATTAATGAAAAACTATAAGAATTGAATTACCGTTTAATAAGCTGGCGGTTTCTTAAGATTATGAGTGATTTCTCCAAAAATTGGAAAATTTTACCATAAATTTACTCATTAGGTACCTACACAATCTATAAAATATTTATTTGACGGTTTGCTTCATTTTTTTTTTTTTTTTTTTGGTAGGTAACATCAGAAAAGTAAACAGTTTTGCCTCAAATAATTTTTCTGCAATGGTTTTGTCCTTGAATGAACTTTTCAGCTTCCCTCTTTTGTGGCAAACTGCAGAGGATAGTAAAATTACGTTCACTATTAATCATTGTTATTTTATTTTATTTTTTTTAAAATTAAATTTAGAAAATTTCAACTTTTCCAAAACCATATTAGATGCTTGAGAAATCACATGGCTTCAAAGCTCTTTCCCATGTTTTCATATTTTTTGAACATTTTTGAATTTTTGGAAATTTCCAAATTCGATTTCAGTGCCATACAAAATTATAATATTTCGTAAATATGATTACTTCCGGGTTTTAAAACAACTTCCCATAATTTTTCATTCATTTATAATTTTTTTTCAGATACCTAGACTAAGTACCTACATAAGTAGGCAGGACAAAAAATTGAACAACAAAAATGTGGTTGTTGGTAGGTACCTGTTATGGGTTTTATTGTAAGAGGTCTTGGATCAAGTATATACTCGTAGGTATTTTATTCATTTACAAAAGAAGTTTGGAAGAGCGATTACTTGATATAATTACCTGTCGAGTATTTTGGTATGGATAGGTAGGTAGATTTTCGATAATGTTTTGATCAAAAGAGTGAAAACGACTATCTTAATTTTTGAACAAATTCGTAGCTTTTGAACGTACGTATTGACTGTTTTGAAAAAATTTCAGCATTATCTGAACTCGAAAATGTGGTTTGAAAACATGAAAAAACTTATCTATCCTGTTACACTCTATACATATTCTACAGTGTACACCACCTTGTAACCCGATACACAGGTAGGTAGGTAGGTACCGCAAATATACTAGTACTCGCGAAATGGTACACTTTCCAAAACACATTGTACGTGCGCACCTGGCCGACAGTCTGCCAAGAGAAAAATTTTCAACCGAAAACCAAACGAATGCAGCCCACCTCGCCGCGTTTGGCTTTGGCTTGCAAATGAGATACTCCATAGTTGGAAACAGGCCATATTATCGCAAGGCAAGACATGGAGAAGTCGCGCAGTTGTTTCTTTAACCTCGAGAGTTTTTGGCAAAATAAGAAAACATTAATTTTATAAAATCATTATTTATACCAACTTCCGAAAATTTTCTTCTCTTTTTTAAATCGCTACGAACGGCAGTGGCAGCGCCGCCGAATAGCGGATGGCATCCTATAGGTACACCACACATTGCACTGATTGATTCACGTCTCACAGAGTCAGTCACGTTGAATTTCATGCACCGGTAGATACCTCCGCCAAGTACAATTTATTGCCCTTATACACGATCGACTGTCTGTTAACGTACGATGATGTTTCATTCGAACATAGGTTAAATTTACCTTCTTCTATTTACACCGCACATGCAGACAATTGTTTATAAACAGATAAGAAAATAATAATAAAGGCCAATTAAACGCATCACAGGCTTATCTTTCTCACACTCGCGAGTCGCGGCGGTATAATATAGTCGAAAAAACGTTATATAACGTGTATAAAGATGGTGGTGGGCGGTGCTTCTTATGCTGGTTAATAATATAATAAAATCATGGCGATCTTAGCAACGACGTTAATGGCGTTACGAAAAATCATTAATCAATTGTACGTGGCAGCTTTACCCAAATTCTGCTCCTGTTTGTCTTCGTTATACAGTCATAGGTGTATGAAGAATTATTCTGAAATGCGTGAGTTCTATTCTATTTCCATAAATACCTACCTACAAATTCTAATCGGGTGTTTATTGAAGGAAAAAAAAGGAAATAATACCTGTATTTTGGTATTAAAAACCTTTCAATTGAAATGCCCATCAAAATTCGATTCGGTTCCCAACACAGTTTAACAAGTTCAAAATTTATAGAGGAGAAAAAAAAATTATCCGTACAAAAATCGAAAATCTGCACAGTTTTCTCTCACATACCTACCTACGAGTATCACACCCCCTCGAAGTCTCAACTGCCAAATATACCTTTGGAAGAAATAAATCTTATTCGGCGGCACATTCGTCATCCTTTTACACATTTCCGCACACATAGCTATAGCCTTGTATCATCTCTTTACAATTAAACTGCAGTCAAATGAAAACTACAATCTACCTACCCTATGGCTATTCTCATTTAGTGGAAAATCAACAATAGACTTGATAGGTGTTCCGAACCTCGTTCGATTTTTTTTTCACCCTTACAGGTAAAAAATCACAGATTACTTGACGTGTATAACGGCACATTAGACAATAGTTTGTTAACGAAAACGAAGGTAAGCTATACGTGATGTGATGCTATAAAAAGGAATCTTGCACAATGTAGCTTTGTCCTGTACACACCTCAAACGTCGATAATTATTTACAATTTTTATTTCAAGTGTTCCGTCTCTCAGTATAGATGCTTTTATTCTTTTGTTACATTGGTAGCAAATCAGGTAGCTCTTCAGGAATACAGCCATTTCCTACATCAAAGGATAATGCAGACTGTCTGTAGACTATACCGTGAACCAAGACTTCCTAAACAGGTTGCAGATTTTTCTAAGACTATCTATGTATCGTACATATGAGTTCAAAATTTTTCGATAACAAGGTACATATTTAATTTTTGGAGAACTGGACAAAATCTGCAGAGTTTTTCTCTTCGGGAAATGTCAAGTTTGGTTACTCTATTACTCCAACTTCAAGTTAGAAGCTACCTATCTGATAAAATTATGTACCATAAATGTTTTAAGTTGATATGTCACCCAAATCAGTGCGATAATACTTCGAAATAAAGTTTTCCTAACAATTGAAAATGAAAAAGCTCATAGAATAAAATACCATAATATGAGGTGCAGTGAGACGGTATATTTTCGAAAATCAATTTACTAGGAATTCATTATTTTGAAGGAGGTGGATTTTTATTCAGAAGCAAATTAAATTTGTCCATGCGAAACAATAAAATAAATACATAAATAAATAAAATAAAACCAAAACGATTGAAAATGAACCCCACGACGATTTTCTTTTCGTCTCGCCCACAAAAGGCTTCGAAAGTTTTAAGAAATTCATTTCCTAAATAGCCACAATTTTTATGAAAAATATTAGGTTTTTAAAAAATGATGAAATAAAATTAAAAACTCATGTTTATAGGGAAAAAAATCATGAATTTTTCAAATTCCTAGTCTTGGATTTCCAACAGAACCGTTTAGAAAAAATCTCCAATTTTTGATCTTAATTTTATTTTTCTCCTGGGGTTGTTATTTTCTCTTACAAGAAAAATTATGCGGGCCTTGAAAAACTCCCCTTATTGAGCCTGTTTCCAAATAACCCCGTAGGAAAGTAAAATACTTATTGTATGGGGTATTATAAGTACATACCCAATTGAATAAATATTCATAAATTCTTGACTATATTTTTTGATTTTTTCAATCATTTTTTTCACTTTTTTGAATTTTAATTTTTTGAATCTTATTTTTTTTCAATTCCAACATTTCCAACTCAAAGTTACCTATCTCTCATCTCTGAATCAACTCTGATTAAATCTCTTCTCTTTGTTCGATTCTTTTCAAAAATAAATTGAAAAGTCTATCTACTGAATCGCAGTCTTTTTTCAAAGAGTTTGGTCAAATTTCCTTAAACATCTTCAACCCTTTTTTCATAATATTTTTTCACAAGTAAACAGTTCAATCTTAACATTCCGATTCAGGGAATGAATTTCAAAAATTTCAACCAAAAATTCGAAGTGAAAAATTGGATTCTGATGTGACATTTCAAAAAAGAAATAAATTCAGGTCATCGCTCACTTTGGAAATTGAAAATTTTTTCAATTTCTTCAAAACGATTACCTAAGTTGATTTTCATTGCCCGATTTGAAAATTCAGACGTGAAAAAAGGCCAAGTTGACGAAAATTTGCTATAAAATTTCATCATCTAAAAATTTTTTCAACTCCGCCCACCTACCTACATAATTTTTTTTGGAACTCGCTGAGAAAAAGTTTAAACCCAACACTCATCTTCTGGATTTGACAATTTAGACAGCTCAAAAGGAAAAAATTTTTCATCCCAACAAAATTGGAATGAAATGCGATCTAAAATCCTTTGGTTTTTTATGAAAAAATTCGGCAAAAAACTGAAATTTTTGGCAAAAAAGAAAACTTTTGTGTTTTTGAATCAGGAAACCGTTCCGTTTTTGATCAAGTAAAAATTTGGGTACCCAGACAGCAAAAGCACAAAAATTTTGAAAATTTTTTAGAATTCCATTTCGGAATGGAAAATGAGATATAGGTAGGCAAGCATCTCATATCAATGTAAAAATTCAAAAATTGATAAATTTTCAAAATCAAATCTCAAATGAAGCAATTAATTTAAATTCACGTACGTAGGTAATTAATTTTTCATGCAACCCCAGTAGTTTCCTAAAATAAAAACTTTTTCCATTCGAGAATTTCGATGCTAAGTACATAGAAACATGGTACCTAGGTTTTTATACTTGAACAGAGATTCCAAAAATTTCAAATTGAATATTTTTCAATACTAAAAACTTTACAATTCTAACGCGGGTTCATTGTGATTTTTTCGTGATGTGAGTTGAGCTGTAACTCTTTTCAAAATGAGTTGAATCGACTGCAGAAGAGTTGATTCATTTTCAAAAAGAGTTTGCCCAACCCTGGCCACCCCTGACCCCACATTCAATTCTCTCTCCAAAATGTCATCTTGACCTGACTCAAATTCTACTATGAATCATTTCCCTGGTCACGCTGTAGAATTGGTGAAATATATTATTTAAATGTTTTGAATATCTATGGTTTGAGAAATCTTCAGCTTCACAGACTTGAACAATTTTACGATGAGAAATTCAAATTCACATGAAGTAAGTAAGTAAATAGTTTCAAAAATAGGTAGTTAAGTTACCTATGCAAAATTAGAAACCCTTCCGGGGAAAAAAATGAAAATTCAATGCCTCGACTCTTCACAAAAAAAAACACGAGTAAAAAATTGTTAACAGTAAGCAAGCTGCATATTTAACCAAACCCCTACACATGTTTCGAGTGCAATAGCATTATTCGAAATGGGATGGCGCCACAACACGTGATTCTGTTAAACGAGAATTTCTTTTGAAAAGAGAGGAAAAAAGCAACTCCATAAATACCGAGTTATCTACACAAACAGTTCGATGCAACAACGGAGGCTTTTCAACAGACCCCTTATGTAAGTAATAAACCATCTCCAGCGATAAAACTACTATCAGTAGTTTCGCTAATGTCATCTGCAATTATATTGCAACAGCAACTTGGCATTCCATATACTTAGTCCAAAGTTGGACCTCGACTACTATACGTATCAATTTTGTATACTTATGGTATATTATCTACTTAGTAGTTTCAAACTCGTGGAAATGTTTATTTTGTAAGTAGATATGTTATGGTGAATTAAATTTCATAATTTATCAAAATTCTGTTTCTATCGTCTGTACGTATGATGATGAATTTTTTGAACCTTTGGGATGGTAAGGTACCTATCTAAATTAGTAGGTATGAATAAATTACGTAGCCATTAATACACAACAATAATTACTTATCCTATTATTCAACTAAGTACATTATTCCGGCATTTGCTCAGTCGAGCTAACAAATCTGCCCAGGAGGACAGAGGCACACCCTCAAAAAGATGAGAAACAACCAACATTGAGGAAAACATTGCCTGGATTACAATTTTTACAAACATTCAGTAAAGTTTATACTTCAATTTGAGTCATAAGTATTTCAGCAATCCAATTTGGTACAAATTCATTCGAATTGAAATGAATTATAATGACCCATCGAATATTGAAACAGCAAGGAAAAACTATCACATACTTATAGTATACCAAAAATGAACACTTTTTCAATTTAACCAGATTATAAGTACCTAATTTGAATTAAATATCCTTCATGCCCATTTCCCAACTAATATCTGACTTCAATCACATTAGGTATTTCAACAAGATTTATGACAAGAGCCACAATTCAGGGCTTTTATAATACGACGAAAATATTAGTTATATAGGTACCTAATCCTACATATTTCTAATGGAAAATATTTCCATTTTGATGACTATTCATAATTTCACTCTCATTCCAAATAGATCCTACTTATGTTACTCATTTTTTTAATTGGGGAAAAATAGGTAGGTACCTATTTACTAATTTTCATAAACCAAACATTTTAATGCAATCACATTACTTCAACACTGCTACAAGAACCAGAATTTTATCACATTCTAACTGGAAGGAAGTGAATATCAGTCTATCAAGTAGTGTTCTTTTTGATTCACACTTCAATTCTCTCACAATTTCAACATGACTATACAAATGGCTCTAATTTAGCCTCATGCCAATTCAGTGAAAATTATTACTCATTCATTTTAACGAATAATTCAATTTATTCACGTTATTTTAGTACATATATCACTGCAACCAATAGAAAAATTGGATATAAAAGTATGATTTCTTCAAATTTAATTTGTACCTAAATTCCTTCAATAAAGTCACACCATTTCAACATGGGTCAAAAAACTAAAATTCGGTCACATTCTAACTAGGATGAGAAATCATCACATATTCTCTTTGACAAATATCTATTTCAATATCACTGCAACTGACAGAAAAAATTTACATGTATACACAAAAGAACCACGTGACAAGGGAAAATAATGCACTTAACTTTAAGAAACCTTATCAGTCAATTGTGTTATCAAACTCTTAATTTAGCCATGGATATTTTACACCAATTCACACAGAAAGCATCAGTTGTTATCCTTACACACAAATTACACCTCGAATTTAGTCACAATTATTTCATTATATGTAGCTGCAGCAATAAAATTCAGAGAAAATATCACATCTTTACAAATACATCATTTAGCCACATTACTTCAATCACTGTTACCAACCGAATAAATGAATATTTGTACATGTGTGAATAAAAGTCAACATGGAAACCCATGTGATAGGGTAAAGCACCCTACCAACATTTTGTTGCCAATACAGTTATTTCTTGGAAGGTAAAAAAGGTCAAAAGTAATTCGATACCTATGTAATTTACAACAAAAAGGTGAACAAAACAGCTTAAAAAAAACACCATAATAGATACCTAGGTATAAATGCATAATACTGTAAAGAAAACAAAAAACTCACCGAAATCGTCGCAGAGGCACAATACACCGGGCAGGTGGTATCTTCTTACATTATCATCGCAAACAATCCGCAGTCACTGGAACTTCGGTGGCTTCTGGATATCCTCGATGGAAAAAAAGGCAAAAATGACGACTCGAAGACGTAAAAATAAAAATATAAATGATAAAAACTCAAAAATAAAATACGACCATGCGGCGAAAAAGCGAAACCAAAACAAAATGAAAATTACGAAACAGAAAAAAATAGTTGAAACATGACAAATGAACAAAATACGAAATTAAAAATGATCGAAAAACTCAAAAATAAAAATAACCATTTAACCGGAAAAACCAAAAAAATGAAAAATACTGCGAAAGCATCGATAATAAAGGCAATATCATCGTTTAATTTTATAAAAAAAGAGAAAAAAATATTATATTGTCCGTGAAGTGGTTATATCAAGAAGTTGTCTACACAATAGTGTATGCGAGATAAAATGTTAGGCGGGAGAATGCTTTACGGCTTGGAAACTGATCACAGAGTATACTCCCCTGTCCCCCGTCCGCAAACTTGGTACCCCATAAAGTATAAACTGAACACGAGGAGAAAACCAGACGAAGATAAAACAATTATAAAGGACGGCGTGCGAAACGAAGAGAGCACTATAAATTGTGGGCCATAGAAGGGCGGCCGGGGGACACCTCGCTACTGAACTTTACAACCGGCGGGGTGAAGAGTGAAAGGGGAATTTGTAGCGGACTCGTTCTATCTTCGTCCTTCTGCCAAAGGATTCGCATCGGGTTATCTTTATCGCCCGGTGATCCATCTTTCTCTCGCACGTTCCGAACCTCTATAACTTCTCATTGCGCCTGTGTAAAACTTACGACATATTAAAACGCCCGTTTTCGCGTTGTTTTAATTTCGCGTCGTCGTTCCTCTTTTTCCTTCTTATGTATTGTTTCTTCTACTCTGCTTCCTTCTTCCTTTCTTTTTTCTCTCTCTTACCGACTGCAAACGTCGTATATTTCACAAGCCTTTGCTCTTTTTTCACGTTCGCCTTCATGGTGCTGCGCCTGCCATCATCTCTCTCTTTCTCCACGCGTCACTTTTTTCTCCTTTCTTTCTGCTTTCGTTCTTTCCTTTTCCTCTTCTTTTTTTTTTTTTTCATCATCATTTCGTATTTTTCGACACACCGTGAACTGTGGAGTACCGCAATAATTTGTCGAGGGGAATTTTAAGCAGATACTTTTGTTAATGGATAAAATTTCCGTCTTTTTGACAAATCTTTGGTAGAGGTATTCCCTCCGCATCATCACCAACTCGACGTTTTCCCCTTATTTTAATCCTAGTAAAAATACCTAATACCTAAATTATCCAGCGTCCAAGTGCCACCGAGTTCCAGCAGAATTTGCTCTAGATTGTCGTATTTTCATCCTCAAGGATTGATTGCCTCGTTCTTCAAATTTAGCTTTATAGCAAAAGTATTGACAGATACTGCAAAAATCGTGACTAACCTGTAAACGAAAAAAGAAAAAATAAAATGTCAAAGAAGGTATAATCATCAAGAAATAAGAACAAATTATGTATCTAGTGTTTAAAAAAAACTGCTGATAACGATAAGACCAACATAACTTCATGCTTTGAACAGATATACCTACAAACTTGAGTGTTGTGAAATATGACGTAATATTTGATAAGAACAAAATCGTGTTTTTGTACATCACTGTTAATGAACAAATTCTCGTTTTCTTTCACTTTTTTCACCTTAGGTAATTTTTTTCCTTTTTTGTCGATAATGGAAAAAACATGATTTTTAAATTTTTTCTCTTTTTTTTTGAACATTATCCTTCAAATGATATGAGAACAAGGTGGTCTATTAGCTTGGTGAGAAAATTTCCACTTTTCTGAGTTGTATTGGGTAAGAAACTATAGAACCCGGGTATAGAAATACGCTATCTTTGGTTATGATTGATATAGATTTTGAAGTTTTTAGTAGTTTTGACAGTGATGCAATTTTTTTATTTCAGTCTCATTTTAGATATTAAATGAAATCAAGAAAGTGATGGGAAAACATTTTTTTAAAATGTATTAAAATAGGTATGAGGTAAAAAAAAGGTGGTAAATTTATGGTACATAATTAATAATTATACATAACTATTGAATTGAGTCCTTTAAAATTTCTTCGTATAACCAAAAATGGCGTATTTCCACATTCGGTGTATAGTTCCCTAATACTGGGGATTCCCTCATAAATATTATCTACCTGAGAGATTTTATTTTCAACTACTGGATTCACCAGTCCACCTTACCACGATCATTTTCACCTGCCTGTATCACTTTTGTTGCATACTCATTTCTTTTAAGGGGCACTCTTTTCTTTTTATAAAATTTCCATACCTAAGAAAAAAAATAAAAACTAATGATTTTTGATTTCGTTTTTTGACATGATTTTAGGAATAGGTGAAGTATTTTTTTGGGGGGGGGGGGAGAGGAGATTGATCCATCCCATAAAAAATATTATTTCTTACGGCTTTTAATTTTGGTTTTTGAAAATTCTACAAGAGGGTTTAAATTTTTGTTTTCTATATGTTCTTTATACAGAGATCTTTTTTTGATATAAGCTATATGAGCGGAAGCTGTGATGACATTATAAAGAAACTTTCAAATAACTTTGGTGAAGAACAATAAGTATGGTTTCTGATTTTCATGATTTTTTTGTGCTATTAATACCTACCTACTTTAATTGTTTATAAATATATATAACAGAAGCACTTTTCATAAGAGAAGTAGATCTTTTAATTTTGCAGAGCAACTTGAAATGAAGAGTTATGTTATTCTCAAAATAAATCTCAATTTCTCATGTATTAAAAAAAATTGAAACTAAAAAAACCAAAAGACTCTTGTTAGGAAAATTTTAAATAGACAGAAATTGAAATTTTTTGCACAGTAAAATAAAATAAGGTAGGTAAAAAAATCTTTTTCACATAAAAAAAATTGCATTTCAATGACGTAATATGGGGGAGGGATTCCGTCTTAAGGCTTTCACCTTGAACGTGAGCATGAGTAGGTAGGTATGTACCTAATATATTCAGAATAGGTTTGTTTTGCTCATTTTTTCAGAAGGAATTTGGAAAATTAGGAGTCTGGATAGCGAGTAAATTGGCTCAAATGAACGTGTTTCTAGAAAATAGGTCAAGTATATTTGGGGTAGGTACCGGTTTTTCATTTTTTTCCACATCAAGCTGAAAACTGGTTTTAGATAGGTACATATTTTTGGGATCATTGAATGCAGTTGTGTAAAATTTCCTCTTTTTTCACTGTGGGGGGGTCATTTTTCGTTTTTTTTTCATTTTTCTGCGGGGAGGGGGTTTTATTTTTCTTGGGCTTGCAGTGTGGTTTTCTTTCATTAGGTTACTGACCCACAAAATCTACAAATAAGTAGGTAAGTACCTATATGACTAAGAAAATAAAAAAAAAGGATCCGAAAAATTATCAAAAATATCTATAGTTACTTATTTGTAATTTTGAAGAAAATTTGAAACCAGGGATTCTGACACTTCTCAGGATTAGAGATCTAAAATTTTCAACATCATAAAAAAAATTACCCACACTTCAACTGTACCGGTACCTATGGTCAGGTTTTGGTATGTGGTTCCTCAAATTTGGGTTCAGCAAAAAATAATTAGATTTGATTAAATCTGATTTTTTCGTGGACCCAATTTTGTCAGATCAAAGCTTTGATCAAATTAATTGAATCTGTTCAGACCTGGTCAGCTGTAATGAGAGAGGGAGGCCTGATTGGATCTGACCTCATCTTGCACCTGGTCAAACCATGGTTTTAATTGAATCAAATCTGTTCAGACCTGACCAGATCAGATCACATCTGATCAGATTCAGACATTTCCTGGATCCAATGAGATCTGATGAAAATTTAATCAAACTCTGAAGTTTAGATCGGATTATATTTTTTCAGACCAAAATCAAATCCAAGCACTTTCACGGTGGAGGGGAGTGTGGAACAGAATTTTCTTCAGAATTGTAATTTTTTAATGAAATACCTACGTTGAATTCGTTATTTGAAGAAAAATCATGGGAATAGAAAACACTGTCTTCATCACACACCCTTCTTTGTTGAGCCCCCTCTCTCCACACACACTTTAAAAAAATTATCGAATGTCGACTTCAAGTCCTTTTCCATCGCAACCTATTTTGAATAGTTTTAAACTAGAGATCTGCACTTTTCAAAAAAGTAATTTTGGTGAAATGAAAAGTGAAAAGTTCATTGAAAAGTTGTGAAAAGTGTGAAAAGGAAGTCGTGTGAGTCTCATTTTAAAGCTCTCAGTAAAAGCTTCAAATTGATGTATTTTTTGCCTACCTAAAACACACAAAAAAACAAATCATATTTTTTCACCTACCTACTTGATCGAAAAGTGGTAGTTTTAAGCCTTTCTGGAGCCTCTAACATTTTTGAGTTTTTCTGTTTTGAAAAAAATGTGAAAAATATCAAAATGCAATTCAGCGCACATATAGGGGTGTTGAATTGCGAAGGTGGAGGAGCGGAGAGAATGAAACTTGATATTTAATTTCATCAATGAGGTCAGTGTTCTCTGATGAGTAAATTGATTGGTCACTCGCCTTTTTTTTATAGTGAAAACTGAAAAGTGAAATGAAAAGTAGGAACTTTTCTTTTCAACTTTTCATTGAAAGAAAAGTACTTTTCACTTTTCAGATTGCACATCTCTATTTCAAACATATCACTTACATGTCTTTCTTCATTTAATCTAGAGTTCTAAAGAGAAAATTACCCATAAATTTCTCCAGGAATTACTTACAAATATTCTTCAATAAGTAATGCTGAATTATTCGTTGCATTACCTTATCAAACAATAGCTCACATGCTTAATACCTAAATTTACGAGTAGGTAGTTCACTTTCTCACACAGAAAGATGCACACAAAATACTGTAAAGACAACAAAAAAAAAAAAACAAAAAAAAAGAAATTGTAAAAACACAACACACTTTGACAAAACCCAAAATTGAAAAAAAATTGAAAATTCCATAAATTTAGTTACCTAATTATCAAAAAACATCAACACATCATACACATCATACAGTTGTGCGCATCACACCACTGCGCAACTGGATGACATGGCAACGACCTCTCACATATCATAACTCAAGCACTTCATATCATATCGCTTCTGCGTAACATCAACCAATAGAGAGTCATGATGGTTGCCACCTTCACCCTGCATTTTTATACAACCGTTCAGCCATTACAATCAGTTCATCCACTACACAAAACGTTACGAGAGAAAAATTGCTGCTACGGGTTCATTCTTTCTTTTAGTAGATAAGTATATCCAGAAAAAACAAATTTTTCTCAAACGTGAATTTCGTTCGCTGCAATTTTTATCACGTTCTTGGAGTTTTATTAAAGCCAAGTACACGGAAAAGAGCGCCGCATACGAGATCTATAACTCTTGCATTATTTAATTCTTCGCCGATCGTAAATTTTCCATTACGGACTATTGCAAAGAAATACGAGGCCCACAATATGCAGTTCTTACCGCACAATTACGCCGCAGTATAAATTTTTAAACCTTATTACTGGCTTGTAAAGCTACTACTTAAACTATAGCCGAGTAGTTTTTGTATACAGCTGATTTATTAGCTTAAAATGCACATAGCAAAGCTGTATGAAAGCTGCGTTTATTATTACACACGAGTGTGAATGTTATTCAAAACAGAAAACTTATCGTTTACACGAGAATTTACCCTGTCCCCTTTTTTTTTCTCCTGGAAACCCTCCCCTCCTCTCCTCAATCTTACCTGAAATAAAATTAAGGTCACGATAATTTTATGGAAATCATCACTGTCATTGCCATTTTCCCTACCTACATTAAGTAATTACATCATTATCACATTCGTATAGCTAAATACACAATGGGGAGGTAAATTAACCACCGCAAGCTGTCAAATTATTCAATTTCAAAGTACACGGTGTGAAATGTGCTGTTTACAAGGCAGTTGTAGCCTATCTAAGGTCGTCTGTGTTGTCGTCAATGTCGTATAAAAATTTAAAGCCAAAAGGAAAACTG
Source organism: Planococcus citri (assembly GCF_950023065.1). Taxonomy (NCBI): domain Eukaryota; kingdom Metazoa; phylum Arthropoda; class Insecta; order Hemiptera; family Pseudococcidae; genus Planococcus; species Planococcus citri. The sequence continues at coordinate 45,815,137 of NC_088680.1, read as the reverse complement.
CGAACACTAGTTTTTAAAGGCAGATTTTATGAAAGTGCTTATACAATTTGAACGGGGGTTAGATAACACTTTGTAGTTATTTCTATAAAACAGTTTACGGGAAGGTTATTTGGCCCAAAGTACGCACATAAAATGTAACGACATGGGCGACTTGTTGCGTTCTCTCTTTTTTGGCCCCCTTCTTCGTATTACCAAATAAAATCTTAACAATACTTCGGCTTCTTCATTTATTAAGTGCTAAAGGAAAAACTTAACTTGAATTCTTTAAAAATTTATTTTCATCTCGAAGTATAATTTTTATTGCCATTTAAATCGAGTTCGTTTTTCAACTTGTTCTTTTTATCTCACTCTCGCTTTCCTTCCCTTAACTATACTCGTATCTTCTATGTGTAGGTACGGTAGAACTCATATCTTGGGCTATTTTTTTTCCTTTTCTTCATTCTTCTAAATGAATTGTGCGTTACTTGTTTTCTTTCGCTGTATATAATTCTCTTTCGTTCGACATTCTTTTGTGAACTGATTTTTTTTTTCATTCGTTGTATTCTTATCTTGCTCTAATTCTTCTGTATAGAAGATCTACGCGTAAAAATTTATAGAAAGTGGTTCGGTATCAGCTACGAAGTTTTTTCTTTTTATTCCAAGAATAATAGAGTGTATTGAGGGCAAAGATATCTACACGCCAAAATTGTGAAAAAATTCAACATGGTATGTTTACTTGGTAATAAGCCCTGCCTTTACATTGTTTCAAAGATTGAGTATCTATACCTACGTATTACACTTCCCGAATGAAAACACAATACCCACCACTTGGAAAAAAGTTTTTAGGAGTTAAACACTAGAAAAATGTTGATTTTCATCACATTACTAACGATAGGCCAATGTATTATTTGGTGGAAAAATAAGTATGCGTGCTAACTTAAAACCTATATGTAGTGAGTTTTTCAAAATTTCAATCACGAAATAACTGGAGACATAATAGTTTTGAACCAGAAAAAAAACGATTATGATGTTAAATCATGAAATGGGTCACCAAAAAGCACCAATTGTGTTTTTTTACATGCTAAAAAGTTGATTCGAACAGATTTGAGGAAATTTTTCGGAATACTGGAATTCTCAAAATTTTGCTGGAGGCATCAAAAACTTGGTAAGTATACCTATGTCAAAACTGGGTATGCTGAAAATTTCAGCTTTCCAACTTCATTGTATAAAATTTTGTGAAAATCTCAACTTTCAAAAATCAGCTGTACCTAGGTTTCAACAGGGCTTGAGATCACTTTCAGTCGACCTAAAATCTCAAAATTAGGGTATGATGTGAACTGTAGCTTTCCAACTTGATAAGACAAAAATTTCGTGGTAATCTTGACTTCTAAAAACCTGCTATATATTTAACTAGAGGCTACAAAATTGTTCGAAACCGTTTTCAATTGACTCGAAAGGAGGGGGGGGTCAAAGATAACGTGTACATAGACATACCAATCTTCAGTTTTATAGCTTAACTGGGGGATATTTTGATTTTTTTTAAATCAATTTTAGCAAAAATTGAAAAATGATTTTTATTGGCACCTGAAAATTTGGTTTTCTGGGTATTATTTCAAGCCCTGGTTTGTCAATTCAAAGTTCTTTAAAATCTCAATTAAACATTAAACAAGTAAGTATGACTTAAATTCACTTAAGAAAGACCATCATCCAAATTTCTGAAGTGGGGTGTTTTGATTATGAAAATTGAAAAAAATTGTAGCAATTTTTCTAGAAGTATTTTCGAAGGATGATAATGGTTCAAAAAATAATTGGTCAATTTTTAACCAGCTCTGGATTTAGGCATGGGCTGAATAAGTATGATCAAGTTAAAATCTACCAATTTATTCTTATTTTTTCTAAATACTGTAGGTATAAAGTTACATGGAATGATTTGTTGTGAAAAAAAACTGTTTTTCCTAAACAAAGTTACCCCAAAGATTCGAATGAAAACCTGGATGAAGAGCTGTTTCATTTTATGGCACATGTAGGTAAGTACCCCCCCCCCCCCCCCTCCTCCCAAAAAAAGAATTTTGAGGTTTTTCAAATTTAAATTTGTATTAATGGTCCTTAGCAGAGAGGAGTTTCTCTGCACTGAAAAGAATTGAAAAATGAAAATTACATCAGAAATTTAGTTTCCTAAGATAGGCTATAGTATTCATATTATATTACTACTTTGCATTATCAAAAATACCATTAAAAAAACTTGAATTCGACGATCGAAACCAAAATAATTTCGAGTGTTGTTACTTTTTAAAAAATTTATTAGATTTAGAATTTTGTTCTTGATTTTTAAAATATTTTTCATAAAACCAAATTTTCAATGTTAGGGTATCTATTTACAAAAAAATTTGTAAATAAAACCAAAATAGGTAAATTAAAATGTATTTTTTTTTTAATTTAAATTTTTAAAATTTTGTTCTTGTTTTTCCGTTTTTTTTTCAATTTTCAATTTTTAGTAGAACCAAAATTAGGCTGCGAAAATAGTTTTCATTTTCGGGGTGGGGGCCGGCAAAAACTTGATGCTCACGGGTTGCAAACCCCTAAATCCGCCATTGTTTTTAATGTTTGCTCAGTTAAACTGAAATAGTTTGATGACAAAATTTTCAGATTCAATGATTTTCTTTCAATTTTCTTTGAAAAAAAATTCAATGAGTGCTTGAATTTCGGCAACAAAGTTAACCCGATTAAACTGAAATAGTTCAATGAAAAAATTGTCAAATTCAACAATAATTTTCTTACCATTTTATTTGAAAAAAATTATACTTGCTTAAATGAGTGCTTGAATTTTTTACAATTAAGCCTAGCTCATCATACGACAGAATGGAAGACAATTAGGAAAATATAACACTTGCTGGAATTGTTTTTTATCTTAAGAATTTTTTTCTCGAGGATTACGACCAAAGTTAACTTCACTTGCATGAAGCTATGATGGAATTTCAATTTGAAGAAAGAGGGGGGAAAATAAGTAAATTCAACCAAGAAAACAAGACAAGAAGTTCACCATCAAAAATGAATTCATCAACTCACATTTCTACATTTAGGTATTCCTCTTCCCTTCACTCCATCTCCCTTCCTTCCCTTGATCATAGCAAGGAGACCGAAAGAAAATTTCTTGAAGGCTTACAGTTGAAACTTTTTAATTATTGGTTTTAATCTAAAAATTCAATTTTTTTTCAACTAAAAACAGACAAATTTTAGGAAATTGGGATATTAAAACTATACTTTATCCAATTTCAAAGGTCAATTCTGCCAACTTGAAAAAGATCTTTTACTGTCCTCGATTCAAATATGAAATACATCATTATGATAACAATCTTCAAGACGAATTTTAATTTCAAGAAAGCCCCTAATATAACAGCCTTGAAGAGATTTCACCAAGTAGATACTGAAAAAAATTTTTAACTAGTGTTGGTAATTAGAAAATCACGATTGAACGTTTTAACATTCACTTCCTCCATTCTGCGATGATGATTTTTTTATCAGCGAATTTTCAGCATCCCTCCTCAATCATCCATAGGCAGGCAAAAAATTGAAGGGTTGCAAAATTGTATTCTTTAGTCCACAGTATCACGATTCATTATTTAATTCGAGATATTATTAGGTACATAGGCATTCATATCGCAAACTTTGTTCTACACTCGAAATATACCTTTGCATTTTAGGCAGGGCAAACGTCCAATTCACATAGGGCATTGTCCTTTCACCCTTACACCCTTACACCCTGACCACAAGGTACACAATCCGAACAACTATCACTTACCTACCTTGCTTTTCCTCATATCACAGAGCTCTCAATGTACCTACCTAATTCCACCAACCCAGCACCACCATCGCAGAATGAACCGTATAAATACATAATTCTACTCTAAGGAACAATCCAAACTGAAAACCTAACACCTTCTCTTCATTCCAACCATCCGCCCTCGCACTCAGCCATCGACCTATTTAATATAAGCTTCGGCGGCGCGGTGACTACGACGACGTATATTTCCAAATGGGAACAACCTCTCAACCTCTAATAATACAGTCGAAAAATATAATAAGAAGGAAACACTGTGCAGCATACACATACAGTAGAAGAGATGAACTCGTCTAAGAATAGTGCTCTAGTCTCTCTCTTTTTTTTACGCGTTTAATTAGAGCAATAAATTATACGAATAATATTCATCATTAAAAATATATCTATTACCATATTAGAAGTGCCCTAAGCGATGACGAAATAACTGCCATTATCATTGTGGAAACTAATTATCCGTAAAGTTATATCGTAGAGCAAGTGAGCATACACCAGATATTGAAAAAAGAAAAAAAACTGAAAAACTGGCGCGTATTATTTTTCCGGTTATGGGTTTTTGTTGTTAGTGCAGTGTATAGAGAGTATTTAAACACATTCGTGAGATAATCTTTTTAATCTGCGTATATTAAAATTTCGTTCGGGTTAATTTCATCGCACCAGAGTGAGGAAAAAAAATACAAACTTACGTGTAAATATAAAAAACGTGTTATACAAAGAAACAACAAATCGATGCATCGATAAGAGAAAATCAGACCTACAGAAATACGTAAAATTTTGGTACAAATTTAACCTATGGTTGGTACCATTCGTTTGATATTTGTGTTTACATTTGTTATAAAGAGAGAGAGAAAAAAAGTGAGAGAGATAGAAGAGTTGAGCTGGTAGGTATTTTCACGCAGTTGAACGCGGTTTTTTTCTCTACACTTCTTCTCGCCAGATACACTTATACTTTTCCAAGTGGTAAATAATTCAAATCTAACGTGTAACCGTAATTTACCTACAGCGGTGTCTCATAAATTTACACGAAACTCGACTATAAGTTTAAATGTTTTAAATCATCGGTTCGAATTCATAAATTTTGATAGATATCATTGGGGCGGGCGTTGTATGCGCTAAAACGTAGGTACACATCACACTTATTTCATATTTACAGCCGAATTTTGAAACCAAGCTTACTGTGTACACGAATCATGTAGGCAGCTACGTACATAGGTAGGTACCCACTACCCAGTACAGTGAGCACATAGATTGTACATAGAGAGAACTATAGGCCTCTGTTTTAACGCATACTACGTAGGTATGTACATACACCACCGAAAAACCCGACAATCAGGAAAATGTTAATGGTTGAAAAGAAGAGGAAAACGAGAGCGCGAGTGGAGAGAAAAAAAAGATAGAAACTAAAGCTTTGGCAAAGGGTTGACAATGATTAATTCTCCTCATTTTGTAATCCTCCTCCCGTCGAACCTCTTCGTACATGGAACCGAAATCCTCCACCGTCACTTCTGCCACTACCACCGAACCCGAATGATTTAATGGCTCCAAACCAGTGCGCTGCCAGTGCTGCTACTTGATTTATGTTATCCGTGTCGCCCTAACTGTGAAAAACGGCCCCGCATCCTGACACCGAAGAAAAGGTTACACAACGAACTTTCTATACTTGCCATCTCTCTTTCTATAGTGTACTCATAGTATGCAGTATACCAGTACTACACCAGCTCGGGTCTCGGGTCGCGGGCTTACGGATACCCTGGATTAGTACTCCCCCTCGTCTCACTTATTCGCTGCCTTCTGCCAACTCGAAAAATCCTCCCTCTATACCTTTCACCTTCACAGCCTCCTGTATTCCACCAGCACAAAAAAAAGAGGAAAAAATCCCAAGAAATTAGTAAATGCCGCTTTGGCCATTTTATATACACCGTGCCTCTCACCTATAGTTAGCTTTCTTTTGCCTTCCCAAAAACGACGATCCGGCAGAAAGACAGAGATAGTGAGGAGGAAAAAGCCTTCCTAATAATTAAATACGGTACACACTCTTCTTTTCTAACACACGCAACTTTAAAACGACGTTTCCCAGTTTAATTTTAAATTGCTACACGCCTTTTTGTACACGTATGTGTTTTGTGTACGTCGAACCCAGGAGCAGCAACCTCTGAATTTTTTTTGTTCTTATAAAAAAAAAACAGCGTGTGACATCGCCATTTATAAAGTGTATTAGGCCTTCTACATATATGTGTATTTAGTAGGAAGTGAGAATCAGGTTGAAAGTTGAACAGGATCAAAATTTTGATAAATTTCGATAAATTTTATCTTCATAAATTAATATTTTTTCAACTACTAGCTCAAATAGCTGTCTCAGTGTCTCATAGAATCGAACAGATTGTGATAAGTTATTGTACTTTATATTTTCCATGTTATTTCAGCGAACAAAATGTCTCCTCAATATCGAAAGAAGTGCATCTGAACTGGAGCTGATGACATTTGTTGAAACCGAAAATTTCAGACATTAAAGTGCATTCTACGATTTTTCATTTTTTCAAAATCAAATTAAGTCCAAAAATGCAAAAAATAGAAATTTCAATAAATTGACCCAAACACCTAACTCCCCAAATTAATTGAAAATGGGTTTGAGCCATTTTGAGCCGATCTGGAAACTTCACGAAATTTTTAAAAGTTGAAACTCTCACAAAATTTTATGCAAAGCAATATTTTAGAAATTCCAAATCATATATGTATCTAGGCTTCATAAAACTGTCCAAATTAACTTTAGCACGTATAAATGCATTCATCGATCTCACGATATTTTTCCAGAGTCAGTTTCAATTGGACAGATTTTGTGGTTTTTTTTTGTTGCGAAAACAGTACATATTTCCAAAATGTGACTGGGAGCTCCAGAACGGCTTGCAACCACTTCAAATTCACTCAGAGTATTGAAGTCAGGGTATGAAGTGAATTCTAACACTCTCCAACTTTCATTGGGAAAAATTCTGTGAAAATTTCAACTTTCGAAAGTCTTTTCGATAAGGTACTCCAGAACTTCTCAAAACAGTTAAAAATCGATCCAATCGATCCAAGGAATTTAAAATAAAATACGTAGCCCCTACCAAATTTCAAGTTTCTAGGTCAATTTTGTAAAATTTTGATCTACTTACCTATTTTCACATTTTTGGCCTTTCGTTTATTTTTTTAAATTCACTAAAAATATAGCACCTGAAATTTCAGTGGTGATAAATTTTTGTATTTTCTCTCAATCAGGCGCGGACTGGGTCAGTTGGAGGCCCCTGGTAGATGCACCGAATGGGGCCCTTGAATTTTTATCCCACCCCCGAAGAAATCTTTCTTTTACTGTTTTTTTCTCAGGTTTGGATACTTGAATGCGAGTTGTATAGGTACAATTGTTTTTTTTTTAATTTTTTATTCTCTTTTGCGAAAATAAGTCGATCAGACAAGAAAAAACTAGGTGTTGACTGAAAATTTGCAACAGGTATGAGAAAAAAATGCCAATTTTGCCAAACAAAATGACGAGTTTTTAAGATGAAATGAAATGAAAATTTTATCAATTTGTACATATAATACTCTCATTAAGTTGGGTTCATTAAAAAATTGTTATTTGTATTTTCATTTTTGAATTTATGGAATTTTCAAAAGCTGCGATTTTTTTTTACTTCAGGAGAATTGGCCTCAGCAAAGCAACGGCAAAAGCTTCCAAAAATTCGGAGTTCGAGAGATAAAACCAATGTTGAAAAAAATTTGTTTATTTCTTTTGATCCAAAACTTTAGAATTTTAATGATGAATAATTTTGAAAATGAAAAGAAGCAGACCCGAGTGAAGCGAGAGCAAGGCTTGTACTCAATCCCCCTCCCCCCAAAAAAATTACGAATTGAAATGTACTTAATTTTGAAAAGTCGAACTATTTCGAAACTTATTGATGGAAAATCGAGACTTTTTGACAATTTTTTGGCAGAGGAGCCCAAACGGAGCGACGGTAAAAGTTTTCAAAAATTCAAATTTTGAGAGATAAAAAATGAGGTTTTTTATGATGAGTATACACACATATTTTTTGACTCCACAATACTTCTTTTAAAATTTGAATATTGGTAGATAATCGAAAATTTTAATTATGAAATTTAAAAAAAGCAAACAGGCTTGAACGAGCGAGGGCAAAAGTTGGTTTTAACACGAGGCATTAGGGTCCATTGGTGTTTCGGGGCCCCTGGCGACCGCTAGCCAACATCATAAGTCAGTCTGCCACTACTCTCAATTTAGCTTTGTCCAGTTTAAATATTTATTCACCGGTTGGGGCACCTCTCTTTAATTTGAGCAACACTTTTTTGTACTTATGCACTTGAATGATTTTTTTGACAAAGTCAAAATTCGAACGATACTTATGTCAGGATTTCTCGGTTAATTAGTCACAAACAAAAATTTCAAGAAGTTTTGAATTTTCCAAAATAGTCCAAAAATTTTATATTGTATCTACTTAAACTGATGAAAAAAATCAAAATGTTTAGCCCGAATTTGAATTAGAAACTTCATTTAAAAGCTCACGGGGATAGTGATTTTTTTTGGAAGTTGAACATTTTTAACAAAAAAAAAAAAAAATTCGGGGCAATTTACTCACTTTTGAAATGAGCAAGAAAAAGAGTACCTATTTTCAGTATTTAAAACATTGTTTGGAAAAATTAGGGGACCTGAGGACCCCAAAAATCCCACTCTCAAAACAAAAATGGCCTTCAAAACACATTAGCATCTAAAACGTGACCTAAAAATATTATCGGAGTTGAGGTTGCCCAGCCACACATTTTGGGATTCTAGGGTAGCCTGCCTATTAAAAAAATAGCCCAAAATTACTTTTATGTTTTTTGTTTTTTTTTACACACCAAAAATTACCCTTAGAACGTGTTATTGGCACTTACTTGAAATGTTGCCTAGAATGTCAAATATTTTGAAATTTAATGGTGCATTTTTTCACAAAACAATTGTGTTCAAAAACGCCCATTTTGTACTTGCCAAAAAATGGCCCTCAAAATGCATTGGAAGTTGGAATATAACCGAATAAAAAATCCCTATACTTACAGTTGCAAGCCTGGTCGTAGTGGTCGTGAATTCTGAGATTCTAGATTGCATTTTTGAAAAAATAATAAGCCCAAAAAGTACATTTTCCCCCATATTTATGAGGATTAATCGTTAATTGCAATATGTCCTAGAAAGAAAATATCCCGGGTTGAGAAGCTGCACGATTACACATTTTGGGATTTTGAGATATTTTTTTTGCTGAAAAAATTGAGGAGCTCATAGCAAAAATAGCCCTTGTCACTTTGAAAAAAAATTGGGGAAGTTCATTTCTCCACTGCATTGTATGGATACATCAGTATGATAGCTCTCTAAAAGTTTTTCTAAGAGTAACAGGAATTACTCAAGTTGATAAAAAAAATCACTTTGAATACACTATACCAATTCGTCAGGACTTCACAGTGGTTTTTTGTCTTGCTTGGTTTTTATTTTCATTTTGGACAAGGGCTATTTTTGTAATGAGCTTCTCAATTACACCCCCAAAAAAGCAATACACGAGTATCACCAAAACATTAGGCTTCAGGAATGGTAATGTGCCTTTTGACTTTTTCATCAATTTCTGCTATTTTTTGGGCCATTTATTGAGATTCTTCAAAATCACACAAGACTCTCCACAACTATTTTATTTAGCGACTGAATTTTTTTTGAGACCCACCCTGTAGATCCTCATGTCCTGGAATGAAAAAAAAATGAAAAAAATATTTTTAAAGAATTTCCCCAATTTGAAATTTTTAAAATATTTCTGCGAATTCACGAATAAAAAAATTATTTTCGAACAATAAAGTGTAGATAATTGGCAACCGATAAAAATCCATTCATTCGATATCCTCGTTTATTTGCACCGAATTTATTTACATTTTCTTCTGTTTGTTTTATTTTTAAAAATCGTCGCATCGCAATACTTCACGAAATGCTGCGCTATACGGGCTTTTTATTTATATATTATTTTTTTTCCTATTTAAAGGCTTTAAACGTTGCGACGCGAAAGCGTATTTATGGCGCTATTTTTGGAATTTGAAAAAGCACAATCCGCCTCGCGCCTGGTCCCTGCCTGCGACCATGCTCCGGTCTTGGTCGCGTCGCATTTTTAACGTTTTGCTGCCACAGTTACACCTCCCATCGTGCGATCTGTACGAGTTTGGAATTTTAGCGGCAGTTTAATTAAGCTTCAGCTCGGTTATACGTTGTCGGATTTCCAAGCTTCGTGGCCGGATTAATGGAGTTTTCAAGTTATGTATTATTGTTTCTATTTTCATCTTGGTATGTGTGCGAGTGTGATTGTGTACGACGAAAAAGTATGCGTAGGGCATGGTATGTAGTAGTGAAGCTGTAGTATTATGTGTACGGTATATATATGCATACTATGTATACCAAAAGGTAATAACTAGTTTGGTGAAGTTTTCCACGCTTATTTAAAAGTTTGATTCTGTTCTTAACGAATTTACGACTTTAGAAGCGTGCCGAGGATTCTAAATTTCACCTTATTTACGATCTTAAATTTTATCATCATCGTGTACTATAAGATGAATTATTATATCAAAAATCGTCGTCGTTTGGATCAAGAGGGGTAGGTACATTATATATTTGAAAATTTAACTCATCTTTGCGCGAGTTTGCACGCTCTGGCGGCAGCTCGGTCTCCTTCCTGCTTATTGTACTTACATATAGGTATGTACATAAACATGCACAGCCACCTTTGCAGGTGTTCCCATATGTCACGTGTATCCCCATTACCTACCTACCTAGTACCTAATACCTACCTTACTCTATAGCTTAGCTATGAGATATATGCCGAAAGTATAAAAGCAATTACTCACCACTGTTAGTTATGTATGCTCCTACGTGAACCACGAGCGTGTTATCCCAAGAATCAATATTTCGTTTGTTTATAGCATAATTACAAATATACTACTACGTACATTTTAACATCTTTCATATTTCATCGTGTTTTACTCCTCGTTCTCTTCTTCGCTTTGCTGTAAACTCTACGCCAATATAATTGCTGCTGTGCGCATAAATGAAAATCACAAAACGTTAACCCTCGTAAATTAACCCATATACATGGCTTTCTTCCGGATACTACTGTTAAATGATTTATTTCCTTCTGCATGGTGTATGTTTTCAATCAATACTTAATAGCTTCGATTACTTTTAGTTGAACGAATTTTTTTTCGAAAGATGGTCATTGAAATGGGCTCACTAGGGGAAAGAAGTTCCTGATTGGCTGAGCAATTTTTGAACCCTGCACGAAAAAAAAAAATCTACAAAATGCCTACAAAAGAAGCTTATTTTAGGTGCTGAGTTATACCTTCTCAATTCAGGTAGATATTAGATACATAATTATGTCAAGTTCGTTTTCCCACCAAAAAAATAAAAATTTGACCATCTTCACTTTTTTTTAGTTTAAAGTACCTATAGTAATTCATCATCCAAGTAGATGTTTATCTTTGAAAGAAGTTTTTTGATATTGGTTGTTCATGAAAATAAATTAGGTACCCAATTTGAATTCATTAACTCCATGAAATTTGAATCTCCCTTTTTCCCTGCCTCTTCCCACGTTCGGTTCTTTCATCGTTTGCAAATTCAATCAGGTTTTAAAATTGCAGATGACCTACATCGTAAAAATGAATATCTAAGTAAAAATGTTTTAAATATTTTAGGCCAAAAGAAAAAATGATAAAATTGTGAGTAAACCGACGTTTTTGATGAAAGAGCATGCAACTCAACGAAAATGAGATAAAGGGGTGTGAGATGAAAGGAGGGGCAAAAGCTGACTCTCTCTCCCTCTAAAAAAATATACATTACTGAGTTGGAAATGTGCCTACTCAGTATTCATGCTTCCCATTAATTTGTGCAACTCAGAAAATTCAAAAAAGTCCCTCATTCCCATAGCCTCAAAAAATATAAAAAATCAAAATCAAATATTTACCTACGCTTTTACATAGCGTATGATCGAGTCGGAGGGAAGAAAACGTTGTTTGAAACCCTGAGGAAAATTGAAGTGAATGAACAAATAGTACGCTTAATTGAAGAAATATACACAGATAATGTAATAAGAGTAAAATCTGGAAACATGTTGGAAGCAAAGAAGATAGAAAGAGGAGTAAGACAGGGATGCCCAATGTCATGTAGTCTGTTCAACATCTACTTTGATGACATGATTAAAGAATGACTGAAAACCAAGCCAAAAGGGCTAGACATCAATGACACCCATGTCAATACCCTGCTAGTTGCTGATGATCAGGTGGTCTTTGCTGACAATGAAGATGACTTGCAGAAAGTGATGCACAACCTTCATAAAGTAGCTGATAAATACGGAATGAGAATCTCGTTGTCAAAAATAAAAGTTATGGCCTTCAAGGGGAAAGAGCCAATATGCAGTAAAATTGTTGTAAATGGACTACCAGTGGAACAAGTTAAAAGCTTTAAATATCTCAGATGTCAGCTATCATATGAAGGAGAAGTCGACGCACAACTTAAGATCAATAAATTCCTAAGAGTAAGCGGAGCGATAAACCGAGCCATTCCTCCAAGAAAAGTCAGAGCCAAAACTCAAATAAGAATCTACAATATGCTGGCAAGACCAATGCTACTGTATGGAAGTGAAACATGGACAATGAGAAAGGATATAAAAAGCAGAGTAACCGCAGTGGAAATGAGATTCATGCGACTTGCGAGCCACAGCAGGGTATACGAGATGAGATAGGAAAAGGAACGAAGACATCCTGAAGGAGCTAGGAGCAGAGCCAATCATTAGATGAGAGAAAGATTACAGAAAGAAATGGCAAAAACACATTGATAGAATGCCTGATGAACGGTCCCCTCGAAAAGTCAAAGAATACATGCACTCCAACTGGCAGGAGGAGCAGAAGAAGACCAAAGAAAAAACTTGATGACACATCGACATCGGCAAACAATTCTTCTACAGTTTGCCAGATGGGCTGAACAGCTCACCAGGTTAAAGTTCAATGATGATGAATCGATGATGATGACATTCTATAATGTACTTAAATTTGGTCAATTTTTATTAGAAAAACACTCAAAAATTCTAATTTTCACCTTAAAAGCAATATTTAATAGTTTCAACTCTCCCTTTAGTAAAATTATTTATTGGATTTGCTATAGAAGATCAATTAGTTACCTATAGATACAGTACTACGTAGTATAATCATTTTTCAAGTTTTATAAGCCGGCCACCATTTCCTAACAAATCACAGCCATTATAAATTGATGAGAATTGGATTAGCCAACATTGCTTGGGGGACTAAGGGAAGTGTTTTCTTGAAAATGGGCTACTTGGAAGAATTTGGACGCAAAGCTGGAAATTTTTTTAAAAAAGGCTTATTGTGAGGGAATTTTTTGGAATAAAATGATGCCAATTTTTTTTATTCGATGTTGGCAAATTTTGAAAAATTGAGAAAAACAGCCAAAAAGTAGGCTAGGTACCTAAATTTTTTCAAGTCTTTGAAATTGATGAAAATGACTAAAAAATTAGCACTACACTGAATTCAGAAATTAACCCCCTGGTTTAAGAAAATAAAACGATCTTGAATTTTGATGACAATGACTTATCTTAGGTTGAAGTAAAATAATCTCATGTGCTGTTTTGGGACTGGGCTATTTTTCCCAAAACAAATTCGGTATCAAAATAACTACGATTCCCCTCTTTGGGGGCCTATATCTTCCCTCCAGTGGCACTTTATGGAGATAAACAATTTTTCATAGTGCCTTTGAACTCACAATGAAAGTCGTGATGTGTCTTGCGGGGGATGAGGGAGGGGGGTGAGACTGAAATTTTCTCAAGTTTTTACCCCACATCCCCCTCGACGATTTTCTGCTAAAATTATCCACATGTAGTTTGAACAAATTTTGGAAGAGGGAGTTGGAAACAAAAATGTTGAATATTTCAAAATGGCCAAAAACATTTCTTTTATAATTGCAAACAATGGATAAGTCTCAAACGAGGCGAGGGCACAAGCTTTCAAAATTTACAATTCTTAATTTTTAAGGAGATGATTTTTATATCTTTAAAAAGAACCAATTTTGGCAAAAATTAAAAATTGTTTCCGAATTTTCAACGATGAGAAATACTTAAGTTTTTTTTTTGTATTTTAGCAAAAGTTGGGACTTTTTGGTAGGTAAGTAGTTTTGATAAAAACACTTCCGAGAAACCTTTTTTTTTGGAAAATTTCAAATAAAACAATATTATTTTTGATTTGAGAAGTCAATTTTTTGCTCTCCATCTTTGCTTAGATGAGATAGAATTAAAAGGAAAACTATCGAAAAGCTTCTGAAAATTTACAATTCAAGAAGTAAAAACCCATGATTTTTGATAATTCTTTGATTTTTCCAGCTTACACAATTTCTTCCCAACTTTTTCCAAATTTCACAATTTTTTCCATTTCTGTTTGGGAGGGTGAGACGCCCCTACACCTTTAGTCTCAAAGCAGGCATTATCTTTCTATTTTGATGCATCCCATCTCAGGTTCAATTACATATCAATTAAGTATATGTACTCCAACTAGTTGACTAGTCAAAAGGCCTATGCCTAGGCCTACTGTCAACACTTCGAAAGTGAAAACACGTCTTCAAGATCCCATGAGTACCTACCCAAACATAATGGACAAAAAAAAAACATCAAGTGATACGTATTACATAAGTATGCATAAAACTTGGAGATTTATTTCATTTGATTTAACCCTCTATACACCAGTACAGCATATACGAGTACACACTTTACATTCAAACAAGAATAGTATAGTTTTGTAAAACGCCCTGTTTCGCAGAAAGACCCACCACCATTAAAAACCGATAAAAAAAAATCGTACCCGAATCATTTTCATGTATCGTCCATGTTTACAGTGTACATATAGAAATACAGAGAGAGAAGAGAGAAAAAACACATTCTGCACTCACACACATAGTATCTATTTCATTCTTTCATAGCACGAATAATATGTACGTTAACGTTAATTTATCGAGGGTAACATATTCGAAGTGTACTTTTTTTCATTTCGCTAAATAAAAAATAAAAAAGAGAGAAAAACCAACGGCAGTTGAAAATTCGAATTTTTCACCAATTTACATGATAATCGCCCATCGTATCGCGGCTCGCGAGTAAAATTTCACGAACGATTTAATTTTTTAAATGCTCGAAATTTTATGTTTATGTAGCACGACGATGACGATGGTAAAATTGTTGACATAATATTTTTTACACTTCCTGAAACCTAAAGTACGTATACAGATTTTCAACCATCATCAGACTTTTCTGCAAGAACAACGCATTGTATAGTTGACTCTTTTTTTTTGGGATGCTAGAAATAAAGGTTTAAGGAAGGGAGTTACTCGGGGGTGCTGAACGGATAGGTCGTTATTATGACGAATGTACTCGTTTTAAATACACGTTATTACATTCGATATCGTACTTAGGTGATTTCATTTGGTATTTATTTTGCGCAGAATTATCGAATATGTACCGAGAGCCTTGGTGCAAATAACAATAGAAAATGGCACATATTTTTAATAGGTTTTAAAAAAGGCGAGCATCGTGTACCTAGAACGATCGTCTTTTCCGAAGCATTAATTTTTATTGCAAACAATTTAGAAATAGGATTAGAAAATGGAATAGACATACTGGGAATATCTGTCATCGGGTAAAATTTTTTCGGGCCCTGGGTTTAATAAATTACGGTAACTCGGAAGCGGTTTTTATACTCGTATAAACGCTCTATAATATATTATAAATAAAAAACCGTATATATAGATAGCGTATACGAACACGAGCACACAGAGCCGAGAGAATCACAGTAAAAAGAAAAAGAAGAAGAAGAAAAAACAGAAATTCAATTTTGAAAGTAATTTGTTATCACGGCGCGAGTAACACAATTTTCGTGATTTACGATCATCCTGCGCACGCATGTTTTCTGCTCGCATTACAAGGTACCTATATTTTTTTTTCATTTTTCTCTCTCTCTCTGTCTTTCCTGCTCTTGTTATTTTTTTTTCACACTCTGCAGGTTCTTCTGCAGGCTGCAGTAACCAATGCCAACCAAATCATCTCTTCTGCTGAAAAGGTGAGAAGGTGAATGTTTGCAAAACGTCACCGAGTAGAAGATACATTACATCGAACATTAGTTGTAAATTAAGCACGATATCCCTAAACCCCCACTTTACCCCCCTTTGCCCCCTGAATGTGGTGCAACCGGCGCCGCGTGCTTCGCGCTTTCGCCGCCGCGGCCAAGTAAACTATTTTAATAGCTTTTTGCGTTGGTAAAACTCAGTCCGCACATTGCGCCTTTTAACGCCCGCGTACGTTGTATTCGAGTATACACGAGGAATATATATTTCCTATCTTGTACCGTTTTCTTAAAGGAATGTAGGTAAAATGAGAGAGAATTTCTACTTTAATTTAATTAATTTTCGAAATTGTTGTTTAATTTAAAGGAAAACTCGGCGAGTAATTTGCGTCGTCGTCGTCTTCGTCTTCTTATATGGTGTAGATATGTTTCTTGGATGCTGGCTTTTTTACCCCCTTCCTCGAAGTTTATTTTTTTTTTCACCTTCTCTGTTTGCTTTACTGGTGGTATTATCGTGTTTGGGTGTAGTTAGGATGTGGTATTATGAAATACCAGAGTATGAGGTGGTCAGGGGGAAGGGAATACCATGCTTTTAAAAGCATACCATAGTTTGTATTCGAGAAGAATTCTTATGAAACGCTGCTTGCGTTAATTGCTGAATAATGGATTGGAATGTGCTTCGGATAAAGCTCTGCGGTGTAAAAGAAATGTACTCGTATATAGTCGTATAGGTGTCCAAATGGAACCTATTACGATTGAGAGTCGTGAGAAGTTTGAGTTGAAGACCTAATACACGTGCACAGTTGAGACATAGAGAGAGGGACGTGGTTTGAATTTCCATCAAGTTGGGTTGTCAACGCTGTGATAATTTTTTAATTTGACAAGTGGCGCATCAGCTAAAATTTCAACAGTAAAGACAGATAGCGGTGATTTTTTTAAAATTGAATTTTCATTCAAAACATTAGTCCACTTTTGAAATAGATTGAGGTTCAAAAAAAATCTAGCAAAAACTTTTTCAGCTAATTAGCCAACAAATTTTTGAGAGGAGTTGGATATAAAAATGTTGAATAATTCCAAATTGCCAAAAACGATGCCTTTATAGAGTTATTATAGGATAGATTAAAAAAATGAATTGTTATATTGCAAAAGATTAAATGCTTGCAAAAATAAATAAATAATGTTTCAAAAGTACCTAAACCAATAGTTGGGGAGCCCGCATAAGGATCTATTGCACCCCCCCCCCCGTCAATCCTCCGGGAAACTCTTTTCTTAAAGGAGGAGTTCCTAAGGAACATTTCTAGCCCTTGTCCTCAAAAAAAGTGGCCCTACTCACAAAATGGCGGCCATTTTGAATGACAAGTCAGCCGAAATCGCAGATTTTGCGTTCCATCATAGGACTTGAACGAAAATTTTTAACCCTTACAAAGGAAGATCGAAAGAGCAGGCAAAAATTTATCATCTGTCAAAATTTCAAGAGCTTAGGTGCCTTTTTCGATTTTTGGCGAATTTTTGAAAATCAAATTCAGGCCAAAAATGAGGGAAAAGTCAAAAGTTTACCAAATTGACCAAAAAAGCTGAAATTTGGGATATACCCTATTTTCGACATACCAAATCGATTGGAAACTGTTTCAAACCGTTTTGAGCAGTTCTGGAGCCTCCAGCAGATTTTTGAAACTCGAAATTTCCCAAAATTGCATCAAATGTAATGGAGATGGAAAGTCGAAATTCATTCTGCGAACTAATTTCAATACACTACGAATTCGACTGCAGGTGGATTTCAAGTCATTTTGGATCCTCCGGCGACTTTTTGAAAATTACTGGAGCCTCCAGCAGGTTTTTGAGACTTGAAATTCCACAACATTTTATCAAATGGAGTTAGCAAGCTGAAATTTTTTTCGCGAACTAAGTAATTTCAATACGATATGAAGTCGACTAAATGGTGGTTTTAAATGGTTTTGAAGCTATCAGCTACTTTTTGAAAATTTTAATTTTCCAAAAAACGCCATACAACCTTTCAAAAAGTCGCTAGAGGCTCCAAAACGACTTGAAATCCACCATGCAGTCGACTTCTTAGTGTATTGAAATTAGTTTCCAGAATGAATTTCGGCTTTCCAACTCCATTTGATAAAATTTTGGGGAAATTTCAATTTTCAAAAACCTGCTCGAGGCTCCAGTAATTTTCAAAAAGTTGCCGGAGACTCCAAAATGACTTGAAATCCACCAGCAGTCGACTTCGTAGCGCTTTGAAATAAGTTTGCAGAATGAATTTCGGCTTTCCAACTCCAATTGATGAACTTTTGTGGGAATTTCATGTTTATAAAATCTGCTGGAGACTCCAGAACGGCTCAAAACGGTTTGAAACAGTTTCCAATCGATTTGACATGTCGGAAATAGGGTATATCCCAAATTTCAGCTCTCTTGGTCAATTTGGTAAAATTTTGATTTTTTTTCCCTCATTTTTGGTCTAAATTTGATTTTCAAAAATTCACCAAAAATTGAAAAAGGCACTTTAGGACTTGAAATTTTGACAGTCTGGTGATAAATTTTTGCCTGATATTTCGATCTACCTTTATACGGTTTAAAAAATTTCGTGCAAGTCCTATGTTTGAACGCAAAATCTGCGATTTCGGCTGACCTGTCAATCAAAATGGCCGCCATTTTGTAGCGACCAATTTTTTAGTCATTTTCAGAAATTTTCAAAAATTGAAAAAATTTTATAGCTCATATTTTGGCTGTTTTTCTCAATTTTTTAAAATTTGTAATACAGTAAAATAAAAAATTGACACTATTTTATTCCAAAATATCCTCTCACAATAAGTTTTTTTCAACTTTCCTCCAGTTTTGCGTCAAAATTCTTTCAAGTACGAGTAGCTCCTTTTTAAGAAACACATCCCTTAGTCTCCCAAGCAATGTTGGCTAGCCCAACTCATCAAGTTGTAAAGAATGATTGTGATTTGTTAGGAATTTATGGCCAGATTATAAAACTTAAAAAATGATCAATATAATTATGTAGTATCTACTAATAATTAATCGATCTAAATTGCAGGCCAAATTTAAGAAGGTACCTATTGTAAAATGTAAAAACGTAAACATTTTTGTGTTTTAAATTTTTCATATTTTTTTAGACCTTGAGGAGGGACTTTTTTTGATTGGCTGAATTGCACAAATTAATTTGTATATGATAAGCATTGCCTCTCCATTCGTCCCAAACTCCCTTATTTCATTTTTGCTTAGTTGCATATATGCTCTTTGATCAAGAACTTTGGTTTACTCACAATTTTATCATTTTTGCTTTTGGCCTAAAACATTTTTGAAATTTTTATTTAGATATGATATCCATTTTTACGATAGGTCTTCTGCAATTTGAAAACCTCGAATGTACATAGGAAGAGGCAGGGAAGGAGGGAGATTCAAATTTCATGGAGTTGATAAATTCAAAATTGGGTACCTAATTTATTTTTATGAACAACACATATCGAAAAACTTCTTTCAAACGTAGATAAACATCTACTTGGATGATGAATTACTATACTTAAAACTAGAAAAAAAAAAGTGAAGAAAAAGTACAACATGGGCTTAAGGCCCTCCCATTCAAATCTTTCTAAATGTACGATTCACTATAAATAAGACCTAGATTGTTACAATCTGTAAACTTACTTCAAGTGGTATCATGTTTACAGCACATAATTATACAAAACGTACAATAAAATAAAATATTACTAGAGAAGAAACCATAAATAATTACCGTCGTCATTTGGAGTTCAAGATCGAGCCAAAACATGGCACATGAAGTTGACAAAAATTGTTTCACAAATCTCATCGTAGTACAAGAAACATCACAAACTTCAACAACATCGATATTAAGATGAATGTAAAATGTAGGTACACAATGTGAATATTTTCGAGGCAATTTTCACGATTTCGATGAAATTTAATTCAGATTTCTACTCTCGAATAACATTTCGTCTTTTTTCGAACCACGATATACTTTTCAATGAAACTGGTTCGAGTACACCACGTTCAAAACTGACACCCTAAGATACTCTAATGAAAAGAATGCATCACATCTGACCCACTTCCTAATGCTAATCTGTGTCCTGACGTGTTATTCGCTAATTTTTCACGCTCTTTAACCCAGCCCATGTCTGTTTTATGTTCGACCACCACTGCAGTGACATGCAGGATCTACAAGGAATTGAATAGGAAATTCATTCGGGTACACAGTTAATTACACACTTTCACCCTATAGCTGACTCAAAGGGTGTCTCGAACGATGCAACACTCTTTCACCATGTGTTGTCGATTTTAATTACTCTTACGTGCACAACTCTTTTCTCTTTTTTTTTCTTCTTTTACATAGATAAATTCGTACAATGGCACAGCATCTGTGTTATTTCGATGTGTATCCACTTGTAAATATAGAGATATCTAGTCCCAGGCAGCCTATGCTATTTCCGCTGTAGCACGACCGTAGCTAGGGATGAATGAACATCAACGAACCTTTTTGCACGAACGATGACACAAATTATGGCAGCAGCCATCATGCAGAGAGTTCGCCATTATAATTTCATCTCTCTGTATATCCATCATCTTTCGCACTAATAGCCATATAGTAGCCGAGCAATTCGTCAATTTTCACCTTCAGCTTGATCGCTGTAGTAGAGCCTGAGCTTGCTAGTTTTTTTTTTTTTTTTAATATTCGGGTACTCGGGCGGTATTTTTAAATGGTATTATTTATCGCACTCGGATGGAAATTTTAGCCATATTTTCGAAACAGTGACGACAAATTAAACCGCTTGTAAATACGGTCTCGCGATTATTCTTTCGAATGCGTGGCGCTGCCAAAGAGACTGAGAGAGACGCGAATGCAGCATTTCAATTGGCGAGCATCGCAGTTGCTGGCGGCCTGGACCCGTGTATAACTAATGTAGGTATGATGTTAAACTTCTTGTAAGCTCGTGAATTATACTCTTACTTCGGATACATAACGTCAATTTATGACTCGCGCGTTCTGCTCTGTGTATATAACGCAAATTGAAAATTTTATTTATTTATCACGTGTTAAAAACGGCACACCGCGGGCGGCAATCGGCACGCGGGGAGGGAAATTAGTTAGACTATGCGGTGCGTTTTTTCCACTCACCTACCCTTTGCTCCCTCTGCATATTCTTCTGAAGCGTACAGTTTGGTCTTACGTATATATACCAACAGTCGTCGTACGAGCTGTTTCGCTATACTTTTAACATCGTGCCTTTGATGTATGGCTCTCATAATCTTATATTGCGCTGTTTATTGTCGTCCAATGGATTGGCGATACAGATACATATAAAATATACATAAGCATGTATACAATATAAAAATGGAGATGGTTTACATGAGCTTTCTACTCAGATCTAATACCACCGATTTGATCTCGACTGCGACGCGAACTCGACTCGTCGCGCCAATACCATGCTGCAATCTCATCAATGGAATCGCTGTTCTAGAAGATGTTCTTTACTAGAAAAAAATAGTCGAGAGGGAGAAGGAAGGAGGAGTAGTTTTCCATTCAGAAATATTATCGATAAAATTAGCAATAATCTTCTTCAGAAATTGGCCCTTTATTTACTATAATTACGATGTTCCAATCGAATGTCATTTAAGAGTTGAACAATTCATAACATTTTCGCTACAATGAAAAATTTTTGAGGCTACCAGGGTTGAAAAAGTTTGAAATTTGCCAATCATATTATGTAAATTTTGGAAATATTTTAAAAAATTGATGAGCTGTTAAGGGAAGTTCTTGGTCACTCAGACACCGATTTTGCTTATATTTTTACAAAAGCATTCAAACCCATAGTACAGATCCTACTTTACAAAAAATGTTGGTAGCCTGAACAAAACATTGAGAACACCACCTAGACAAAGATTAGAGTTTTCCAAAACAGTCCAAAAATTGTATACCAACCTAAATACCTAATTGATGGAAAAACCATGGGCCTAAATGATCACTAATCATACCGGAAAAACTCTTTTCTGGGCACAACTTTTTGAAAAATTGTCTCAAAATTTCGGAATGCATGATGAAACAGTTACAAATTACAATTCAGGGAATCACCATGTGAGGAAAAGTTTTAGGTTGTGGATACGTATGTTTTTTGGATGACGGTTTTTAAACTGAAATCTTTTTCATATTATGTAGGTACGAAACAGTTTCAAGAAAGTCATTTTGGAGATCAAGATACAGACAACCTTGAGAGGTCAGAAAGATGGGTCAATGACCTTAAGAAGCTAGACAAGCAACAAACGACCTTGGACAGCCAGACAGGCAGACTAACGGCTATGGGAAGCGGGACAGGTAAGTTAATGACCTTGAGAGTCCAGAAACACGGGTCAATTATCTTGAGAAGACAGACAGACAGGTTAATGACCTTCAGAGGTCATCCATCCATACAGACAGACAGACAGACAGACACACTACATTAGGAAGCCATACTGGCAGGTCAATGACCTTAAGAGGCAAGTCAGGTAGACAGACAACCTAGGGAAGCCATACCGACGGGTTATTGACCTTAAGAGACAAGCCAGACGACCTTGGGAAGCTAGACACGTAGTTGTCGTAGTTCATTGACCTTTAGAATCCAGACAGACGGGTCAACGAGCTTAAGAAGCTAGACTGGAACACATATACAACCTCGAGAGGCCAGACAGACGACCACAATCTATAGGCTATACAGCTACACCTAGGTAGGTCAGTAACCTTTAAATTTCAAAGGTTTTTATTTTAAAAAAGTTGGATTGAACAATCATTTGAGACATGTAAGTAGGTGTATTTAAAAAAAACTCTATTACCCATTCATTTTGGAAATTGAGGATTTTCCCCAATTTTCTCCTAATGGTTATGTTGATTTTCAAACCCAGATTTACATACCTATGCAGACGGAAACAAAAAGTCAAGTTGATGGGTAGGTATAGAAATTAGCTCACAAGAAAAAATTTCAACATTCCCAAAAAATTGCAATAAAATAGATGGAGTAAAATAACACTAGGGTTTTCAATTTTAAGTAAGTAAACTTTATTCTGAAATTTCAATTTCAAAAAATTTTTTTTTGAGAATTGACAACATTTTCAAGCTTTTGAATTTAAAAAAATTTCTGTTTGGAATGAAATAAGATTTTGTGCCTTTATGTTGATATGTCAAGCAATAAATATCTGTTTTAACATCTTCAGACTTTGATTTTGGTGTTTTTTACTCATTTTAAAATTATAACATTGTATTTGAGGGGGTCGATATTAGGGTCACTTTTTTTTGGTAAAAGTGATCAATTTTCATAATTTGTGAAAACGTTCTAGATAGTTTATATTCAGGTTTTAAAGCAATAAATATTTGTTTAACGCCTTCAGATTTTGATTTCGGCGTTTTTTACTCATTTTTAACACGTTTTTTTAGGGGGTCGATATTTGGGTAACTTTTTTTTGGTTGAATTTTTGAACTTTTTTGGAAAATGTAAAAAAAAAGATGGTAAATGAAAATGTTGGGTCTTGGGGCTTTGGAACTTTGAAGTAGATATGTCAATAAGCTATCGTTTAAGCCATCACCAACATTTCCAGCTCAATTTGACTCCGAGAAATTCAAAAAATAAACTAGGGAGTCGATAATTGGTACCTTTACCCACAAGTATTTCCAAAAAAAAAAAATTTGCCAATTTATTTAGAATACATTTTTTTTGGCATGCTTTACACAGGCTAAAGGAGGAAAGGCCGAAGGATTTTAAAAACTCATTGGAATTATTAAATTTGAAAAAAAAAAACAAAAAAAAACATACAAATAACATGAAAAATTAAAAATTGATACTTATGTTTTCTATACAAGTCCACGAGCCTCCTGAAATGAAAATTTTGTTGATGAAAATGATCCTGTTTCAACTCGATTCTGTCTTGATGTGAACATTTTTCCTCACGAGATGTCAAAGTTGCCAAAGGAAATAATCAAATGTTGTGTTTTAAAGTATTCAATTTCCTTTTTAGAGGCCTTTCTTTAGGGCATACTTTACTCAACCAACATACCTACTTCGAAATTATTTTCAAATTTCATTTCTCTTTTTTAGATAGTATCCACCTACTACCTACTTTATTGGCGAATAATTCTCAGAAATTAGGGGGAAAGTTTTTTTGAAAGAGTTTTAAAAGAATTGAGTTGAAATGAAACTCTCTTAAAAATGAGTTGAATCGATTGCAGAGTTGATTCATTTTCGAAAAGATTTTGTCCCATTCTGATGTAAAGAAAAATTCAAAATCGAATATTGAACAACTTGTAATATTTCATCCGTTTAAAATAAAATTTAAAAAAAAATTAATAAAAGAAATTGTTAAATTTACAACTTATTTTATTTAGGCATCAATTTTTTTTTTTGGCATGACTTATGGGTACAGGTCTTAAGACATATCGAAATTTATGACCTTATTTGATGAAACTTTATTTATTTATTCATTTATTTATTTATTTATTTATTTATTTAATATTTTCAATGTTATTGGTTTGTGAATTGTTCTTCTTTTTACTTTTGTTATCTTTTTCATTTATTATTTGTTTATTCGCCTACTTATTTAATTGGTATCTGATTGTCTATTGGTGGTTTATACATTTTGCTCATTTGAGTCACTATATTATTATTATATGTAAAAAAATTTTGTGAACAAACTGTGGACGCTAAAAGGCCTAGATTCTAAGGCGTCCTTAAATAAAGATTTATTCAATTCAATATTTGCAAACTCTCGTAAGCTGTTCGAAATTCTGCCAACATGCCAGGAAGTAAATTTCCTTTGCAATCAATCATTCTATTGCTGCGATAAACCAAATAATTAGCGTACCTATCATATCATATCTACTTGTATGTATGTATTACAAGCTGTTCAAGATAAAGAGGTAGAGATTTTGTAAACATACATGTACGTCCTTGGATATAGTTAAATTGCCCGCACTAGAATTTGAAATCAATCAGAGAAAGAAACCTACATACCCAAATTCTTATACAATTTGTACTTTGTACTTACAATATTTAAACTTGATGCAATAAATTACCAACTCTCATGATGATGTATTCGTGCAGTATAAAATGAGTTCGATGAAATTTTAATTAGTACCTACTTGAAACGGTCTTTCAAAGTGAACATATACTCGAGCAAATTAAAGAACTCTTTATTTTTTGAAATGCTGGTCTATCAAACACTCAATTAAAGTGATCTAAAATGTCACTGCTAAAAGACAAATATCACACATGCTGCAAGCAATTTTTTACTTTACGAGTCCCTACCTTTGGAAATTGGAATTTTGACTCAACTTTTACTTTCCTAAATTCTTCTGAAAAGCTCTGAAATCGGTTATCTCCATCAGACCTCCTCCTCCCTCTCCCCCAAAAAACAGCATCCAAGATCGAAGATTTTACTACCCAAGTTTCATTTCCTGATCTCAACACTTTTGGTATTTTCCGAGCAAATTTCATTTTTCAAAATTCACATCAGCATTTTAGTCATTTTTTCCACACAATTCACCATGGGCAGAAATTTTTCGTTCCAACCCCACCAGATTTCCGCTCCAGTTACGTCGCCGATCAAGGCAAACCGTACGGTAGGTTTTTGTATGCGTCGTGCCAAACATTCCGAGAGCCTATAAATTCACACCCGAAAACCATTCCAGCTTCATAATTCAAGCCGACCAAATTAACACTACATCAACTTCACCTAGCACTTATACCGTAAGCTTTTACTACGCCACCATCCCCAAAGGACATCTAGCGGCGGTTTAAGCCCGCTCAAGCGCTGGCGCATACGTCCTACCCGCGCTTTAACCTCTCTCCTATACATAGAGGCCTACCTATCTAGTATCTACCTACCTACCTACCTACAGCTAGCTCAACTATATAAGGCTATGTACACGAATATAGCAGCAACGACGACGCAAAAACCAAAAACCGGAGCGCATTTTACGAACGCTCGTATATTATCGGTTATATTAAAACGCGCCGCAACGACTCGCTGAATTATTGCTTCTTATATGCAAGGGTTGAATAACAAACTTCAAATTTGCCTTTTTTTTCTCCACCCTGTCTCCACCGCCTACCCAATGTAAGAGCTATACTTTCTCTACGTCTATACAAGTAACACCGCATCATAAAGAACTCTGCAGCGCCGCGAACATCCAAAGAAACATACCAACTTTAAGCAGCAGCAACCTAGAATAAGATAAAAAACGTGTACACAAGTAGAATGATAAAGAAAGCGAAAGAAAGCAAAAAAAAACGACCAGATATTGTTACATTTCAGAAGCTTTAATGGTGTAGATGCTGCATCATATGAAGCGTGCGCATATAACTTCATATATTTTAGGCTTATTGTAGATTTATTTCGTCTATGGCAATATAAAAGTAAAGGACGCCTCGCAACGACTGATATATTGCGAGATTGTGTTCAAAATATTAAACTTTAACTATCCACTTTTTTCTCTCGCTCGCTCCGTCTCTCTGTTGCTCCTCAGTCGTATATACATTTTTTTCCTAATGTCCTTTACATTTTTCATCCTTCGTGCGAGAGTAAGTAGGTAGGTACATATATGAATTTTTTTCCTCTTTGGTGTTTTTTTCCGCGTGTTCTTATTCGTCTCGTTTGATATTCTGGACTTGAAATTCGACGTAGAAAGATATTGGAATGGATCAAGTCAGGCTGAAATTGGATGTAGACCAAGATCTAAAAATCTTTCTGAAATTCAAACCAATATCCAAGATTTTATTGTTTTCAAGATTCGAATAATGAGGCTCGAGAAATCGATTTATGATGATTTTGGACCATTCTGAAGTCGTTGGCAAATTTTTGGATTCTTTAGTTCTCAAGAAATTTCATCAAAATAAACTCAGGTTTGATAAAGACACCCTAATTCAAATTATGAAGCTTTCTTCGGTCGGTTCAAATACAGTTTTTCAAAATATCATCTCAATCTATTCAAATGTATGTTTTCTATGGTGTACTTCGCTAGCTGGCAAATTCAAAAATGCACTTGAAGCTTTTGACTAGCTTGGAAGAAAATACCAATCGATTTGAGATGATTTTCTTAAAAGAAGAGAAGGGAGATGTCACTAATAGAAAAATTGCTCAGCAAATTAGTTTTTATGAGATGTGGATTTTTTGGGCTCAAAAATAGGGATCACTAGACTTTTAAATTGAATCATCCATAACTTTTCTTTGTTTTTAATTTTTGTTTTTGAAATGATCAAATATTTCTTGTTTGATATTTTGAAAAATGCTTCCATTTATTCAACATCTCACAATAATATGGACCCATTTTTTTCTTTCTTTGTGTCTTTTTGTTTTATTATTGAATAAATTTTTGGTTTATTACATTTTTTAAAAAAAAGTTCAATTTTTTGATCAATTTTTCATTTTTTTAATTACTTAGTGTACTTTTTTCTACAAGTAAATCTAAATTAGGAAAATTATTCCCTTTGTTAAAAGTTTCCCAGTTCATGCCTATAATTTTTAAGTATCAATTGATATTTTTTCAATTCTTAAAAAGGGTTGAATTTGAATAAAAATAATTTCCAAAAATGTTGAAAAATTGTTGGAAAAATAACAGAAATATCCCAAATTAAATTTCTCTTCCCACAAGAATATTAAACCAGGACAGCTGACACAAAACACTGGTTAATCATTTTTCAATCACTGAGATCAGTTTTTCCAACTATTTTAATTTGTATATAATTTTTTATCAACATTATTTTAAAAACTTAGAAAACAAAGGAGTCCAAATGATGCATAGAATCTGGAAATTTTTCTGCTTTATATCAACATTATTTCATGACCTAGGTATCTCAATGATCTTCAATCTGCAATATCATTATAAACACGAATTTAGGCGATTTTCAAAATTTTTTCAAAAAAAAAAACACTTACTGCAGTGTTTGGTTTTATTTTAATACCTACTTAATTTATTTTTTAGAAAACAATTTGTTTTAACTCCCTCTGCTCACTTTCCTAACCAAAACTTCAACCACATAAATTCGTATTTTCGTAACTTTGGTGAATGAAAATTAATTTGTTCTTAATAATACAGAGTAGGTAAACTCATTTTTTCTTAATTTCCAAACCATTGGATTTTTCATTCCTACTTAGGTATTTTAAGATGGTTAACTCGAAAATTTCAAAATATTGGAATATAATCTACTTAATTTGACCCGTTTCACCCAAAATTTTTCCTATTCACAAAATTCAAACAATAGAAATGCTGGTTAATGAAAATTTGAAATGTAAGCACCGAATGTTTCCACTTTTTTTTTTTTTTTTTTTTTTTTTGAAATCTTACCTAATTGTAAACATTAAAATTTTACAAAGCAGTTGAAAATTTTCCATCCCTACTCGACTGTTCAATTTTTAAACTTTTGTTGCACAAACTTCAAGCTTTCATGAATTTGGTACCATTTTTATTTAATTTATCAATATTCTTAACCCTGATTTTTAAAAAAATCGGAGCTCCACACCCCTAGGTCCCTTTCTCCTTACGCCATAACGCACAATGGAAGAATAGTAGAACATCATTCTGTACAAGGAACTCATCCCAACCTGCAGAAAAACGTTTGGACCGGACACAGGAAAATCGAAAAAAATTTACCCCTCAGGCCAAATTTTAGATGATGAATTTCGTTTTTTACTTTTAAATGAATTTTCAAAATACTTTTTCAAGTATAACAAATAAAATTAGCTATTCTGGAGCCTCCAATGAATTTTTGAGTTCTTAATTTTCAGAATAATTGTCATAAAATGGACCAAAATAAATTCAGCGATCATGAACTTGCATTTTCACCGTTTTTGTGACCTTCTCAATCGATTTGAGGACAACATTTTTGAAATCTATTTCTGCATGTTTCAAAATCAGAGTCCTATTCACTGATTTTTTTTATTGATAGCAAACATGGAAGCTAAAATTTGGTTTATGCTCTATTTTTGACCAAAAAAAAATTGATTAATGGTCTTTCTGAATCAGTCTGGAGTCTGAAACCCAATTTTGGATCTATCAATTCTTTGTAAAAAAAAAATTGAATATCCCGAGAAAAGGGTCACATGACATGATGAATTTCGGTTCATGGGCACTGAATTTTATTTTGGCTCTTTTTATGGAATTTGCCCCAAAGTGGAAAAAATTCAAAAATTCGCCCAAAGCTCCGGAATGGCTTCTTCTTTACAAGAGAAAAAACCTATCACTATAATTTATTTGTCACGTAACAAAATTTGTTTTTGACCTCAAGTTCCAAAAATGAAAACTTCAAGTTTGAAAAAACAACTTTTTCAAAAAAACTTTTTTTTTGAGAAAATTTTTTTTAAATCATTTTTTTATGATAAGTACACTTTTTCAATAAGCTTTTTTTTGAAAACGAAAGTCATTTTTCTGAAGGAAAGGGAGGGACTTCTTCATTGCTGGGGAAAACTCTTGGAAAAATTCTATTTTATAAACAACTCATTTTCAACTTGAATTTTTTTAGGAAAACACGTTTGCTGTAGAGGGGGGCACCTTTGATCAATTTAAGAAGTCGAAAACTCGATGTAAATTAAATTTCTGCTTTCTACTTCAATTTTATCACATTTTTATTCCTTCGTAAAAACTTGAATCATCTTTTTTTTTCAAAAAAAAAAAAAAAAAAAATGGAAACATCAAATTTAGCCCATGAAATTGAAGCAGTGGTATATTTTTGGACGCTCTTTCGATTTTTGTTTGAACAATCCAAAAAAATTTTCATTCTTTGGAATTCAGGGACACACTCGTGACCCCTCACCCTCCCCCTGAAATAAAATGCAAGTCGAAAACGACAAGTGGATTACACACATTCCATAAAATGGAAGAAGTATTTTCTGAAGGAGGATACTTGAGACCTGCAGATGAATCTCAATGCTACTCCAGTTACCTACAAGTAAACATACATATCTCCTCTCAATTTTTTCCAGTCAGATTTTTTTAAATGAATGATTTTCTTCATTTGAGTCTACGAAATAATAAAAACAAAAAAACAAAAAAAAGAATATGAAATCCAAAACCTTCGAAATGGCAAAGGATTTTTTAATCTCTTATCTCTACATCTACGTCGCGTCTCCGATGTCTTAAATGGAACCCATAAATAATGAAATTTTGATTTATAATTTCATTACACATCATGAATCTAATACCCAACTCTTCTGCACTTTTCATTTTTTACAGATATTCATCCGAAGCGGTTTTGAAATATTAATAAGCCATCTTATTGCATAGGTACGTGAATCCGGTAAAAAGGGCGTGGGTGTTAGCTTAGCAAAATGTTATCAAACGACAAGAAGCAGCCAGCATCCAGCACAAATGTATAAGAAAATGTCTTCAGCACTATGAACTAAAAAGAAGTTGAAGAAAAAAAAATAAAACAAGTTTACATTTCTGCATATTTTCGCTATACTTATACGCCACATCTTATATGTAGTATAGTATGGCATACATATATGTATAAAATATACAGAATATACAACAACTATCAAGACGACGACGACGAATAATAATAATAATAATAATAAAAAAGTGTACACCATCGCGTATGGAACAGGAGGGAAAAAAATATAATAATAAAACTTGCCAGGGGTAGGAGGAAACTAGAAATGTACACCCCGCTGTTATTACAGCGTCGTACATGTTTAAGAGTCTAGATAAGTACATGTACATTCCAACTAAAAAGTTATACAATGAGATGATTTATTAAAAGCACTATCTCAAGACATTATTGAGAAATACTTAGCAGCTCGTCTGTCTCTCTCTTTCTCTCGCAGTCGTATAATCGCGAACGCTCATACATGAGGTTTTTTTCGTCGTACCTATATGGCGCCTGATGCCTGATACCCTTCCTTGATACCTACTTCTCGCTGTATATCGTGAATATAATATAGAGCAAATTTCGTAGTGTAAATTTTCACACCTTCGGTTACCAACGAAAAATGAAGCAAACGAGCAGTGGTGATGGTGAAATTTGTTGGCCCCGAATTGGTCGATGCTCTGCGGGTATAGTGTACTAGGAAAACTCATTTAGTCGACGTAAATAAATTTTACTCGGTTCGACGTCGCGGCCATAAAATTAAATAATGAAATCAATCACTGGAAATGCGTACATAGGGTTGCGCGCGCTAAAACCCGCCACCGGAATATTTTTTCCGATGAAATTTTACAAGTTACCATGGCAACCCGATCCTTTGCTCCGGTTCTATCGCAGGCTATATATATTCGCCGTCCGAAGAAGAAGGAAAAATAGAGAGAAAAAACCTCCTTGGAAATTCCGCATCTCTCTGGTCTCTCAGCCGCCCTTATAGTACTATCGTACATGTAGTTTCCTATAATGTTATATAGCCTAGGCAATTCATCGTGTTGTGGACTCGGTCATCATTTCCACTTCGTCATCGTTATATCCCTCGGAGACCGATCCAAATATCAAACTTGGATTGGTAGTATATTCGTCTCTCCACGTACTTGAAGCTCGAAGCAGGATACACAAGGTAGATACGTATAGCTGTAAGGTACCTTACCTCATTCTACTACAAAACTCAAGTAGGTATTCGTAAAGTAAGTCTAATACATATACCTCATCTATGTATATGTGTAGTAGGTATACTTGTTAGGTGTACTATACAGAGAACCTATGTATTATATGACACATCGAGGTAGGGTTACTCACATAAATTAACGTGTCGAAAAGACTTCGCACAATGCCAGCAATTAATCTTACAAACCTGCGATGGGAGAGGGTCTCCATTTTAAATAACTTATTGCTTGTACCAATGATATACGAGACAAGTTCGTTGTTACAGCTTCGTTCCTTTCTAACAACATTTATTTTATTTATCATACCAAAACATTCTTATATTTCGATAAAAAGTTCGGCTCATATAGATACCTATTACCTACCTACCTCTTTCTGTCCCGCCCTCACTCGCTTGCGCCTCACCAAGTCTATTCCAACAGTTCCAACTTCTTATTAGAGATGGACATGCCCATATACCCAACCTGTTCATCTTATTTGTACGAATGTGATGTCATGATGTGTGCGGTTTTCTTTTCCATAGAACACGTGTGGGCCAAAAATCGCCTATAATGGAATAACTTGGTTTTGTAGAATGAAGGAGAGATAAGAATGGGAAATTAATCATATTATCTATATGAGCTGAGGATGATTTACTATACGATGGAAGGGTAGGGAGCTTATAATCCTTAATCCAATTGGAAAGGAAAGGATACAGGTGGGAAACTTGAACTGTCTTACAAATTAGTTAGTTTACACTGATTCAGGTAACTGTCAAAACAGCTTAGAACGAGTGGTGGACCCATTCCAACAAAGATGGTCCCAAGCATAGAAGAATTTCTGCACCGAGGAAAGCAAAATTAGAAACAGCATGTAAAAATACATCACTATTTACCTTAGTGCAAATTTCAGGAGTTGAAGTGCATTTTCCGGATTTTGGTAAATTTTTAAAAATCAAGGGAAAAAATAAAAATTTAAACAAATTGACCTAGAAATCTGAAATTTGGTATGTCGTCTATTTTTGAACAATTAAATTGATTGGAAAGGTTTTTGAAAAATTTTGAGCAGATCCGAGCAGTTCTATGGAGCCTCCAGCAGATTTTTTTCAAGTTAAAATTTCCACAAAACTTCACCCACTGCAGCAGAAAGCTGAAATACTCTAATTTCAAGATACTGAGTTGTTTGGATATGGTTTTAAAATGTTCTGGAGCCTGTAAATTCCAGATTTTTAAAAGGTATGACCGTGAAAACTGCTGAAATTGTGAAAATTCTGTTTCCAGTTGCTTCCAAAGTGTCTCTCTCGAAAATTTGCAGTTCCAGAAAATTCTAGTAAGGAAGGTAGGTACCTATTCAAAATTTGATTTTTGGACAGATTTAGGTTATCATTCAAAGAGACTCAAAATATTAAAAATTGCCAATTCAGTTGTGGTTGATTTTTTATCATGATGGAAGCTTCAAATTAGTTGAAAGTTGTAACATTTGAATTGAGAAGACAAATACTGTATTTAAGTGTTCAAGTGTGACAAATTTTAGCCACGTCTGGCATGACTTCTCTCATTCTCAGTTTCAAACAGTGAATTTTTTTCTCCATTTTATTATACCTAATATGTTTCATTGCAGAAAAAATCTTGGAAAAAATTGGGGGAAATATTTTTTGCACGACGAAAAAGGGCGTCATCACGACAAGCATTTTTTCGTTCATAAAAGTTGGATGAACGACGAAAAATGATGAAGTTCCACGCCAGATGACGCCCGACAATAAAGTACTTATGAACGACTACGATTCAATAACGAGATAAGCAGTATTCACGACAAAATAATTTCATACACGACAGAACATTATCAGTTCAATTACAATATTATATTTTGTACAAATTTTGACAAATAATCAACTGAGGGTTTCTTTGAAAAAAATTTGCGTGAAATTGTATCTCAGTAGAAGAGAACCAAATTGGCCTAAGCGAAGCGAGGGCAAAAGCTTGGGGAAAAAATGAGAATTTTGAGGGTAGATCGGCGATTTGGTCGGCAAATAAACAATAATTAAATACATGATTGTAAAAAATTTGAATTTTTGAAAACTGAAACTAAAATATTGTTAGAATTTTTGTATGTACATATTTTCCTATTAACTTTCTTGAATTTCTCACAATTTCTCAAGTTTTTTCTACTTTCACGAAACCGGAGGGGGGCAAACTGTCGCCCCTTAGACCCCTTTCGCTTCATCCCTGAGGCCAAAAGACGAAGAGGGGTCGCCCATCAAAGTCCACAAAACATTACTTCTATAAACAGAAATTTTTTACATACCTACCTACCCACTTCGTTTTTTTGGTATCATTTTTAATATTTTTTAAACGATTATTTCTGTCGGTGAAATGCCTGTTTTTGATTGAAAAATTTTGTCGTGCATTGCCTTATATAGCAGTTGAAAGTAATAAAATGTCGTGAATTTTTTAATTCGTCGTTTGATACATTATTTTGTCGTTGGAGTGCCTTTTATGTCGGTGTAAGCTTTTTATTGTCGGGAATTTCCAATTTAGTCGTGGTAATGATTTTTCTGGCGTGAAAGTGCCTATGCTTGTCGTGCTGACACCCTTTTTTGTCGTGGTATTAAATCACACCCAAAAAATTGCATCAAAAATTACAAAAATATGTTAAAAGTCACATAAAAACAATTAAAGGCGACAAAAAATGACAAAATGCCTTGAAATTTTCACACAATCTTGCAAAAATCATCAAGATTGCTGAAAATTGTCAAAAAAAAATATATTCTAGGGATAAATAATTGAGAAAAAGTAAAGAAAATTGGAAAAAATGGCACGAAAAATTACAAAAATTTGTTAAAATGATTTGCAAACAATTTGATGTGCACTAAGTCCATTTTCAAAGATTCTGAGGTCGCAAGGCCATCTAGCATAAAGTTGCGGCCCAAAATGGCTGATTTTTTGATATGTTGTGCCTAAGGGTGTTGGCTACGACATATCAAAAAATTAGCCATTTTGGGCTATTTCTACGGTTCCAAATTGTACTAATTGTAAGTATCTATCATGAATTTCTTATCAATATTTTTTTGGACTTGGTGCGTTTTGGAAACGTAGGCTTCAATTGAACGACAAAAAATAACAAAATGTCTTGAAATGTCATCAAAATCATACAAAAAACATGAAGGTCGTAGAAAATTCTCAAAAAATCCTGCTCTAAGTATCAAAATTGCTGCAAAGTTTATTGTAAAATATATCAGCTATTAAAAAGTACCAAATTGTTAAAATTTAATGAAAAATGAGAACAATTGAGGAAAATTTCGCAAAAAATGATAGAAGTATGTTGAAATGCCATTTTGTGTATAAACTGTTCACAACGACTTGAAGTAGGTATCTCACTACATCGTCGTCGTCGTGGTGCCTACCTTAAAAAACTGTAAAATTTATCACGACATCTGGCGAAGAAAAAATTGACTGAAATATTGTTAATTTTTTAATCACCTTGTTTAAATGCCATACTAAAAAAAATTGAAAACGACTCAAAATATAATAAAATACCTCAAAATTTTGAAATCTGCAAAATTGCATGAATTGATATGAAAATTATTGAAGTAATATTTTAGTAGGTACCTACCTAGTTCAAAATTTTGTGAAAATTGCTTAAATATGTTTTAAAATTTCATGTAAACATGACTAAGCAAAATATAAAGTAGCATCAAGAAATTTCAGCAATTTTTCGTAAAAAATACCTGATACAAAAAAAAACGGTAGGAAATTGCGAATAATTTATTTTTTACTTACCTACCAATCAAAATGGAATGAAATATTGTAAAAATTATATTAAAAGATGAAAAGTTTGAGCCAAGTCACCGAAAATTATTTTAAATGCTTCCCTGAAGGTATCGAAGCCCTTGCAAAAATTTCAAGCAGAACATCAAAAAAACGCCATCAGGCCAAATTTAAGATGCTGAATTATTTCATTTCTATATTTTTGACGACTTTTTGAATTTTGAATCGTGTAATGATAAAAATCAAAATGTGATCAAATTCAGGTGAGAATCTGAAATATAGTTCAGACTTAATTTTCATTCTCCTAAATCGATCTGTGATGGATTCGAGTCGTTCTGGAACCTTCGGAGGATTTTTGGAATTTCCAGTTTTGGAGAAACTGCTAAAAAAAATTGAATTTAGAGGCTAAAAATTCCATGTAATAGTTCTGATAGTTCTTTTAATGTATATTTTAGGCACAAATTTTAATTTTTTTTCTGTGAGTTCAAATTTATATTCTGGAAATTTTTTATCTTCTTCGAGAACAGAAAAATTCAAAAATTTTCTAAAGACTTCAAATCACTTCTAAATAATTTTCAATCATTTTAATGAGGCCAGGAAATAGGATAGGTAAACCAAAATTCCTCTTTCAATGTTTAGGTAGGTATGTACTTACATGTTTGTTGACGAAAAATTTTTATTTATTTATTTTTTTCAAAAATTCACTCAAAGATTTTTTAGATTTAAATTCAAAAATGAAATTTTGAAAATTCGAGCCTAAATTGATTGAAAATGTCATAAAGATGCTAAATCCAAGTTTAAAGTTTTGATTTTCTATTCAACTTTTATAATGCCAATTTTCAAAAACTAGAAAGCCCTCAAATCCGGCAGAGGACCCAAATATCTCGAAACCATCACTAATCGATTGGTGAATTAAATTTTAGTTTTCTACTTCAATTTTACCAAATGTTGATCTTTTTTTTTGAAAGTGGGTCAAATGTCTTCAAAATCCTGTCAAAAAATCACAAAATTCGGCAGGGAGCTGAGATTCGATTT
The DNA here is from genome assembly GCF_950023065.1 of Planococcus citri. Taxonomy (NCBI): domain Eukaryota; kingdom Metazoa; phylum Arthropoda; class Insecta; order Hemiptera; family Pseudococcidae; genus Planococcus; species Planococcus citri. The sequence continues at coordinate 45,778,820 of NC_088680.1, read as the reverse complement.
GATGATGTATTTTTGTATTCTACTTCAACTTTTTTTTCTGCTATGAAAATACTCTACGTGATGGAAAACCATTGTTAAACACCTACCACATACATGAAATGCATTTATGTATTTCCAAGTGTTGAACCAAAATCAAGCAAAATCACTCCAATCGCTACATAACGACACATGCAATACAGCATCGCCTACATTTATAAACCACCATCCAGCTGAAATCATTTCTAAGGGCAAATTCACCTACGCCATCGTAAACTTTCCTCGTGCCCTCGCACAAGGTACTTTTTACTCTAGTCAGTTGCGGTATCCCTTATGGTGTACATGATACAATATATAAGTGAGAAATATTTTGAAAAATTGTCTAGAACGTAAAGCTCAAAAGCTGCAAATTTATAGCGCATAATTTTAGATATTGTCGTAACTAATAACTGTATTCGGCAAGTTTATCTTCAAAGTATTGAGTTTGTAAGTTATGACCAACCTTAACTACACTGCTAAAGGCTTATAGCGATATATTACTTTGTTGGGTGACGTGTTGTAGATAATAATGAGTTATAGTAACTTAGGACTTAAACTTTTGAAGGGCTTGTTTGCATAACCCCCAGGCGTGGCGACGCAAGAATAAGAATACTGGAGTTGGCATTTTCGCAGCCCTTCAGCAAAACTTTACAACGTTAGCTTTACGATATTAAAAAGTTTTTCTTTTCTAAGGGTTTCGCAAAAACGTTACTCTCTATCATTTTACATTTTTCGACGTCCCCTTTCTTTTCTCTTTCTCGCTCGCTGTAGATGTCTCTACAAAAAGTGCTCGCAACGTGTTGCGATTGGAAGTATCAGTACATAGCCTAGTATTTCGGATACACTGAGTCGATTTTAATTGTTTTCCGTTGTTTTTATTCGCCCTTGAATAGAAATTTATCACGAGATATTCGCAAAACCAACACCAACGACTACGACGACGTCGTCGATATTTCAGCCATACTTCCGCAGGCTTTTTTTTCTCCTCGCCCTTTACTTTTCCTTGCCTTGTATATTTGGAAATCGCGTAGAACACACCGTACCTCACCGCAGCACGTTTTTAAATTATCTTCTATGCAGCGAATTCGAACTACAGACAAGGGGCAAGATCGGAGCTAACTTTTTAAACGATTTCGTTTTAAATTTCATGTAAATTTTACTCGCGGGAATGGTGTAGTAGTATTTGGAATAAAAAGAAGCAGCAGACTGAGTCTGTGTGTGTGTTTTCCACCCGTGTTACGCATCCCAGCGTAAAATAGCCTCGTCGCGCTATAAAAATGATAAAACTTTTTTCAATACGATGCCTTTGCCTTCTTTCACCGCGCCAGCGGGGCTGAAATTTACGACACGTTCGAGTACCTAGCTTCGTTCTGGCGTGGTACTATATACACTTTGCTAGAAACACGAGGGACAAGAGCAGTAGCTAATTTCGCGCCGCACAAACCAACGCCAACACTAAGACTAGTCATATATCATGGCGAAAAACTTTACTCTTTAAATTGTTTGCTAAAATAATTCAAATTAAACGTCAATACCAACGAGCTACCTATGATTTACGATTTTTAATTAAAATAAATAAATTTACGACGACCGGTAAGCGCCTGGAACTGTGTTACCAGAAATATCTTATTGCTACCTTGCGAAAATCTGCTACACCTTACCAAGGTACCTCTAAGTATATTTGCTTCCAGATCCGCCATAAATGACGGCCACAAGTTATAACCATGGTAATTGGCAACTATAAAGTCCTTCTACCTTCCACTGCATCAAAGGAGAAAAACAGTCAGAAGCGTGGATCGTCGAATGATTTAAACTGATAGATAATTTTATGGGGGCTGATTGATTATAAGGTAAGGGAAGAGACAAGAGAAGTCTCAAAAATCATAGCCTCTTTAGACCAAAATTGGAACAGTGAAAACACAACTTACTTCGTTAAATTCACAATGTGAAAAATCAGACACTCACCTGAAACAAAAGAACAGAGTAAATTCTCAATTAATTAATTGTAGGTATAGGAGTAACAAATCATACAAAACAACGCAAAATAAATTGAATACCTAATGTCTGTAAGAGCTAAAGCTGCATAAAAAAATTCAGAGAAAAATGAAACCTGGTACCTCAGAAACATTGAAGCATGAATGATAATATTTAAGTATTTTATTTTTTCAATTTTTAATGGTTGACTTTCCATACATTTTTTTTTAGGGACTTGAAAAAATGAAGGAGAAATGAGGATCATTTTGGCTTCTACAAAAGGAAACACCCAAATCGCTGGTATATTGTTTGGATCGGACCAAGAGATGAAAAACAAACTCGAAATAGAATTTAAATAAATCTCTTGGAAAAATTTCAAATATTGAATTGCATGTTTTGATTTTTTAATAAAGTCTTAAAAGTTTTAAAGTCCTTCCATTTCTTAAAAAAAAAAAAAAAAAACTGATCAAATTGAAACGCAGTCCTGAAATTATCTCAAGTGAAATCTGTTTCTACTTTCCACTTCCTAAATGGATTCCTATCATTTTTGAGTGTTTCGGAGTCTCTACATAATTTTTGAAGTTTTTTTTATGAAATGTTTTGTTTTTTTTTCTGATTTTCAAAAAATACAGTAAAAGGGAGTCAAATAGCATTAATTTCCTCAAATTTGAATTTGATGATTTCGGAACAATTTTTCAAATCTTAATGCAGTTCTTCGAAAATGAAAAATTTAACAATTCGATGGATTCTCCAGAGCATGCTCAAAAGTCAAAACCATCACGAATGAAGTCGGGAGTTTGAAAATAGAGCATGATTAACTCAAAATGCTTGTAGAAGACGAATTTCTCATTTTAAAAAAAAGTTATGGCTAAAGTGAGATCTGCATTTGAACCAGTTGAGGTGAATTTTGAAAACTTAATCCTGAATAAATTAAAAGGACCACCAGAATGTCTTAAATCCAATTTATAGAATCTGAATTTCATTTGTACCTTTCTAAAGGATGTTTGAAAAACTAAAAAATTCCAAAACCCGCTGCAGGAAGCTTCAAAATTGCTCAAAACAAAACCTAATTTTAGCTTCTCTCCTCAGTTTTGTCATTTTTTGATTTTTTTTTTCAAAGAAAATGCGCAAAATTAATTTTGAAAATTTTTTCATCTACTTAGTAAAAATCGTCCCAGGCAAACTTTTAAAATTGAATCCATGAATGAGTTGGTAGGATCATTGAACCGGTTGATTCAAAATTATAAAAGCTAAACTTCATCTTTTTGTAGGATTTTTGAAAAACTGAAAAATCCGAAAATTTGCTAGAGGCATCAAAATTGTTTGAAACCACCACCAATCGATTCTGGAAGTGAAAAATAACATGGAAACCGAATTTCAGTCTCTTACCTCAGTTTGATCAAATTTCAATTTTTTCCACAGAAAAAGGCTGGAATTGAATTTTCAAAAATGCACTACAAATCGAGGAATGAAAATTCAAAATCAAAAATTTCGTCCAAGCTAATACGAGTACCTACTTCGTCATTTTTTTCATCTGACCAGTAAGAATCTCTTTCTTTATTGAGAGGTAATCGAGAAGTCCTTTTGATCTCTTGGAAAGTAAAATAATCTCATAGAAATTACCTAGGCATAATATAGCCTTAGTTAAATTTTCAAAACCAAATCTCAATTCTCAATTCAGTACATTTTCAAGGGGAGGGGGATATTTTGGACCATCGCCAGAGGAAAACAGGTATAGTACATACTTCAAGTCTTGTATTTCGAGGGAGAACTAGCTACTAAACTTGGGATAATTTTCACAGACTTGCTACACCTGGGAAAATCTGAAATAGTGATTGATTGATTTTCGAACCCAATTTTTCAAAACTCAAACTCACAAATAAATCACCAAAAATTATATTTTTCAATTTGGAAAACCCTTTTGATGAAAAAAAGAGATTCAATAATTTCATACTTCACAAATGAATCTTCATTTCAGTATCGAGGTTCATCCTCCATAGTTTCTACAAATCAAAGTTGAACTGTTTCACAAAACAATATTGTGTTGTCTATAGCTTATGATTTCAAAAATTTCGAAAAAATTGTTACTTTTTATCTCCTTACTGAAATTCCATCGCTTATAGTTCCTTTAATTTTGAAGACAGGCTATCATAAGGAGGAGGAACATTCTTCATTCCTCTCCTAAAATCATGAATACCTACCAAAAACCGTTTGGAATTTTATTTTCATAAATTGCTACCTACCTATCGTAGCCCTATATAGATAGATTTCCATCAAAAACCACATCAACTCTGTTGAGTATAGGTAGGAACAAAATCATCAAGTAGACAGGTAAATATTTCAAATACAAAATGTTGTTTTTCAGCCCATTCATTTCTTCTATAGTAAACATCAGCGAGCGCAATGGCGATCACATATTTGAGAAACACTTGATACGAGATCACGAGATAGACCTCGATGAAAGTTTGTTTTAAAAGCTAAGTCTTTCTCAGACGTTTATAATAATTTTTATATAAAACAACTTTTTGCGTGCGGTTTACACAGGCTTTAAAGTTACGACCACGTTTCCTACCAAGTTTTTTTTTTTTTACTCGATGCTAATATTATTTTTTCTCCGCCTAAGCTTTCCTCTCTATTTCTCTCTCTCTTTCTAGTTTTTTCTCTTCTTGAACCAAAATACTACTATTTATGCCATGATACGAGTATGCCTTACTATACACGTCTTATAGTACGATGTTATGTTTCCCCTAGTTTTTTTTTCTTCAAATGTGCCTATGCAATAAAACGTATTTCTCTTTATTGTAATGTTCACCCGAAAGTAAACATGCCTTTTTTACGAGCTGATGGTTGACAAATTTTTCCTCCTTAAGCGCAGATGTTCGATGTTGCGAATTATTCCAATTTACTGCGATTTGTAGAATATATGCGAGAGATGATAGTTTAGGTACTTGTACCTATCTTCTTTTTCTTTTATAAGCTGATGGAAAAATATAAGCAGACGATTATTGATGTTTACAATGGAGTATTCGATGTTTAAATTGGGCACATCTTAGAGAATTATTATTGTTGAGGAGAAGGAAGGATTCAATTCGTGACGATTTTTTCTTTTTTTTCTTCTTACGAGCCTATCGGATAGGTACCCTACTTTGAAAATTATTTTCACAATATTTCTCTAGTTAGATACATTTTTTAAGGTTTTATTTTATAGCCTTGCAGGGGCTCTAATTTTAATGCCAGATGAGGCAGAAAATCCAATTTACAAATGACACATTCAATTTTTGAATATTTATGAATTTTTTTAGTCAAAACAATAATAATTTGTATAGGTATACCTACTTAAGCAGAAGAAAAAATACAACTCCAAAAGTACCCATACCCGGAATAGTAATGTACTTGTTTTCTCAAGTACATTTGAAAATTTCATCATAATAGCTCTCCTCGCCTAATAAATCAGACCACAAGACCGACCAAAAGATAACTACACCTTTCTACGCCATGAGCTTATACAAATCGAGCTCAGACACCAAAGATATTCACCATCTAAAACGATGCTCGTGTAAAGGACAAATACGAAGATGGCTTCAATTTGTTATTACACCTAAGACAACAAGTAAAAATGATAAAAACAACATTAATCGTCTCATTTATCTGATTACAGCACTAAATCAGTCGGCTGAACTCTCGACATGGGCGCACATCGCGTACAGAAAATATCTGGCATTCGATTTCTCACATTAACCCCCTGCTCGAGCTCGATAGTAACTCTAAGCCAATGGTGACGAGTTCGCAGGGAATTGTAGGAATAGTGATATTTGTAAGGTATACCTAACTGAATAATATTCGTATGAAAATGTTTGGTGAATTGATGGCCATGGCTTGAGCGAGGTATGAAATATGTCTGGGTTCAGGAGATGAGAATGGTATTGGTACCCACACAAGAGTAAAAGAAAAGTACTGTACTTAAGTATTGTAATATGCATACAGGATGTTCTGAAAAATTGTCACAGGTTCCTATACTAAAGATTTGAGTGCGAATGGTCATGAGAATAGTGCGAAAAAATTTATTAAAAGGAGCCTATAGATTGATATTTTAAGGAAGTAATAATTTTTCAAGGAAAATTTTTTCGTAGTAGGCACTGATTTTGACAAAATTACCTACCTAAAATAAATTCATCGAAAAATTTATCATTTGACACATTTCAGAGTTGGAGGAAGGTGTGTATTTTAGTCGTATTATATTTTTTTTTCATTTTTCAATGTTTATTTTCAATTTTATTCACGTTAGCTTTATTTATTTTATTTTTTATTTTTACAAAATATTACATAATTATGACGTAATAAGATTTTGGAATTTTTTCCTATGCCAAGATGAACCATTTCTGGCCTTGATCCTTTCAATTTTGCTCAAGATTTTTTTACGAGTTCATACTGTTGAGCATCATTTAACTAGGTATAGGTATAGTCTTTTTCTCTATCAAAGATTACTTTGCAATTACAGTTTTAAATTTTTGTTTCAATTTTAAATTCAATAAATTAAAACATGAACTGATGGGCCACGTAATTCACACTCAGGAGAAAAAAAAACAAAAAAAATCGATGCACATAATTTTGAAATTTTTTTGAAATTTTTGAAGTCTTATTGTGGGGCTTCGGAGCCTCATATCAAAAAAGTTGGCTGAAATTTTAAATCGGTGACTCAAAATACCTATCTAAAAAAAACTCATGGATCATACAAATTTTCAACTTTTTTTTTTTTGAAATTTGAGATTTCCTCTCCTTTTAATTTAGGTTAAATTTTGAAAAAAAAGTTGAAAATTATTTGAAATTTGGTTTATTATGTTTTCGATAGTGCTTTTTTCAAATTTTGACTCACTTTCTTACGAGTTTTCTGCCATCCACAAATCTCACAATAAGTTCCCAAATTAATTTCTCATAAATTTTTTAATAGACTAATTTCGATCTTTTAAACTCAAAAATGACCATTTCTAAACCATTTGGAGCCTCCAGTAAGTTTTCAATTCTCTCCAGAAATCTAAAATCACTCTTCAAAGATCAAAAATGAACTTAAGTACCTTCAAGTTCAGCTGATGTTTAAGTATTGGGTACCTTTTTCACCATTTTAGAATTCCAACTTGGAATTTCAGGGACGTAGATACATATGTACTCGTATATTCAAAAGTGAATTTTAGACAAAATGAATAAACATGAGGAAATTTTTTTTACTAACCTTCCGATATCAACAAGATAAAGCTACATTGAAAGAGCACGTCCTAAAAACTCCATAACCAAAATTTTAGGTGCTAAAGTTCATTTTTGAATTTTTGAAATGTAAAAAAATCAAAAAATCTGTTTTCAAGGAAATAAATCATTTTTCATTGTTTTTTTTTTTTTTGTTTGAAAAAAATGAAAATAAATCTTGAAAGGTATCTACCCTTTAAGTCGAGGTCATTTTTGACCCTCTAGCGAATTTTCCATAAAAATTTCGAATTCATCTGGAGGATGGAAAAATGTTTTTTTTGGAGAAAATTGATGACTTGCTGGAGACTTTAGAAAGGCATAAAACGGACATGTCTCAAAGTGGCTATGGAGGGAAGGGGGTGCATAGTTAATTACTCACCCAGCTCCACATTGTATGAATTAATAAAAAAAATTAAAAAGCTGAAAAACTAACAGCTTTTTAAATTTTTTCAAGTTTCAAAAATTTGCCAAAAATCCAAAAATGAATTTTAGAATCCAAAATGGGGTTTTGATGGTCCTTTACAACAAACTCTTCTTACTTGATAAGTCATTGCAGCCACCACACGAAAAATTCTTTTAAGAAAAAACAACTATCAGAGGTATAAAATACGCTGAAAAATGTAAAATGATTTCTTTTTTAATTTCTTTGGGGGGGGGGGAGAGATTTTTTTCTGATTTTGGAGCTCATTCTTCATTGATCTGAATTTCTTAGAGCGGATTTCAAAGCCATTATTATTCAGGTCTCAAAAATCTTGGAAAATTTGTAAGACTTACGGTTTGTTGGGTTTTTAGATGCTCTGATTTCAAACGTCGCAACTCATTTTTTTAACACAAAATCTCGTTGACAACTTCAATAAGCCTCATCATTTCAAAAAATTTGAAAAGTTCATACGACCTACGGATAAAGGTAGATACTTTGCTGAATTTTCACAACTTTAGGTGGTTTTGAATTTCGATGCACCATTTTGACAGTAGCTTTTTGAACTTTACAATAAGACCCTGCAGTTCATAAAATTGAATGTCGTGTGTTGAGAGGTTATTGAGGGGTCTGGGAGACTCGTAGCAAAAAATCAAGTTAAAATTTGAAATCGGCGCCTCTCAAAAACTAGCAAACTACTGATCACACGGCCAAAATTATTATTTTTTTTTCAAATTCAAAAACAGGTACCCCCCTCCTCATTAATTTTGAAAAATTAATTACTTTTTGATAAATACATACTTACATACTTATCAAGAATTTTTTTTTTCAAATGTCACCTCAATTTTCCTTTTGGGTAGCTATAAATTTTGTTTGGAAGATGCCCAAGCGCTGGTGAAAAAAAATGAGAAAAATGTTATCTTGAGTGACTAAGGAATTACTTTTTGGTCAGGTTTTTTTTTTGTTTTTCACTTTTTCTCAACTATTAGATCATGCACGTATGTACAAATAATAGCGAACATTCGATGGGACACCTTGTATAATTCTCCCACCCTAAACAATAATTTTCTGAAAACGATGACTCGTCGGTCGTCTTCTCGGTATTACGTAGGTACGTCTTATAAACGTAGTGCATGCTTATGTAATTATTAATCTACGTTGAAGATATGGCTGCTGCAAAGCTAAAGGTGTACCTACACTCGATGGTGCGAGGAATTTTTTTCTTCTTATAAAAAGACGTGTCGCGTTATTAATCAACGCAGACTGGACGATTAATAAATGTCTTATTTTTCCAGCCTTTTTCCTATTCTGTGCGCGTTCGTTGGTCATAAATAATGGCGCGGCGGACACGAATGAGATGGCGACACTTGTAATCCGCGCCTGGCTTAATTAATTTCGCCAACTTTTAACCGGGCAACGTCGTCGATGCTTAATCGTTTCGGCGGATGTAATTTGTAATTTGTTCGGACTTGTACCACCACCGCACGTTTTCCATATTTTCTATTATAATCCGTAAGTACATATGCATATAAAACTCTACATATACCATACAGCATTGGATAAACCGAAACAGAGACTGGCACTATTGGTCGCTGTGGTTTTCTGCTGTTCGCCTCATCGTGTATGATGGCTGTACAGTGTACAAGTACTACATACAGTTGTATAGCCTATGCCATGCCGTTTTATAATGTATCAGCGGCAGGGCTAGACGTTGGTGTATGTATAATTTGATATTTTGCCAGTTTTTCGGCGTGTATATCGGCTTCGAGTATAATTTTATGCTATATACGTAGCCGTAAGTAAATAATAGCGAAAATGGAGCTTTATTTTAAAAACAGCTGTTTGAAAATATGAACAAGACTATATAATGTAGTTTTGGCAACCGAACAACGCGCAACTGAATTTCGTTACGGAGAAGTTTTCAAAGAGGGCTGTACTACATACTTATTCAAAAATGAAAAATATTCTGTTAAAAGTTTTCATCTACGATGCTATTTAAGTTAAAAGCCGACTATGGCCGTTCACAAAAGATACCGCTATTAGCTTTTAATAACTGGCTGTATAACTTATTCATCGCAATGCGTTTACTAGCAGCAATCGCCATCTTTGTGTCGCTGGTATATCATATGAGCTATAGTGCATGTGAGGGTTTAGCTTATCGTAGATAAATATGGCAAGTGCTCCAATTTTCCTGGTTGGGGAAACTTTTTCACAAGCTGATTTAACCAACAACGTATAGTTCAAAGTAGGTAGGACCTACCTAATGGGGAAGGCGAACAAAAAGTCTCGTAGGAAACCCCTCTTACTTACATTCTTATATCTTTTCATGAAAAAAATTATATTTTCAAATTGTAGTAATCTCTTTATTTTAAATATACACAAAATGCTTAAAGAAAAATTTTTATTCAAAATTCAAATTTTAATCAGATTCATAGATTGATTCTTCAATTTTCCCAAATTTTCGTTTTCAAAAAGTGTTTTGAGAAAAAAAATAGAAAAGATGGGAAATTGCTCAGACACTTATGTCTTTTGGAAACCTCAATGATATTTGATTCGAATACGATCATTTCGTCCATCGTCAAATCCAGCTTTTAAATTTTTAAAGTGAAGATAGTTTCTTTCAGTGAAGAAATAGAAGACTAAGTTAGGTACCCTTTCGTGTAAATTCGCCAAAAACCAACTACAGACGGTTGAGCTGGTGAATAGAAATACGTCGAGGATGTAAATTACCCTCAAATATAAATTTCACCTGGTACATATTAAAAATAATTAAGTAAGTAAACGAGTAGGTACGCATAATTGTAGAAGACGTCATCGAGAGGTGTTGTACTTTGCAAATAGTTACCTACACGTATAAAAATAAGAAAACGAAAAAATTTATTGCACCTTTCCAAAGCGAATAAACCGACTGGCTTGAATCCAATTACGTTTTTGGATACTGAATTATTCGCGAGACTTCTGAAAAAATATAAATTATTTTTAGATCACCTACTTTAATTTATTGGAAGCAAATCCGCCATTTTTCAGGAATTTGTTGCGAATGTTTTGCAATTCGGCGTTAATAACTGTCGAGGAAGTTTCACATAAATTTAAAGAATTTTTTTCGCACTTTTTGTGTTTTATTAGTTGTTGAAAGGTAAGTAAGTAATGAGTATTTTGCGATAAGGAACACACCATTTTCCTTACCATCGAGAGAATGAAGAATGAATCATAGATCTGGGCATTATTTACGAATACTTACGATTTTTAAAAGAGAATAAGTAGGTGATAGGTATACCTTTAAATATGGAAATCCCATTTTTTGGTCATTATTACCAAATTCCGAAAATTGAGAAAAAGAGATAAAAATGTTTTCTGGAGTTTTCAAAATATTGGTGCCACTGTATCCATTCTAAAATATCCCCTCAGTTTCAGGATTGATACATATTATGTTTTTACATTTCCATGTGATGAATGTTGTTAATACTAAAATATTTTCAAAACACAATAGTTTCTCAAAAATGAACACTTGGTAAATTTTGAACAGAACCTCAAAAATAATCTTGTAGTTTGACAGCAATGTCCCAGATCTACGTTTATTTTTTGAAATTGCTAACGAGAAAATAATGCATAAAATTTTTACATTTTTGGCATTCCTGAAAGCTGAAAAAACAGTGAAAAATCATTGCGAAAGATCTTACAGGATTGAATAAATATTTAGGTATCGTGATATTTAACTAGGTACAATATCCATAAGATATTTTAGAAAACTACCCATAGGGAAAAAATTATCGAAATTATCTACGAGTAAATTGGCAATGAAGGAGATAATTTGAAGGTAATAGCCCTGATGAGTGAAAATATCAATCATATGATTGTTTTCAATACTTAAAGTTTGCCAATAACGTAATTTTCCTCTCATTTTGAGCAAAATTGAAGAAATATTCCAAAAAATTACATAACTTTCCCTCCAAAAAGTTGCCAGAGTCAGAAATCACCGTGCCAGTGATATTTTTGAGTCAAATCGGTCCTAAAAAATTCTACTTTCATTCTGTAAACATTTCAGCTTTTTTTGCATTTCAAAGATTTTTTGACAAAAGAGATTGGATTGGGTTAGGTTATTGCAAACAAAAAAAAAATGCACCTTTGGTGATATTAATAAAATTATAATGTTTTTTTTTGTTTTTGCTTTAAGTAGGTAGTGGGTTTGTTAAAGTTTTACTTGAAGCTGTGTTTTCCAAACTGCGAATTCAGAAATCCGTTGAAGGCTTCGGAGAGGTTCAAAGCCACCTCAACCAAATTGGAAGACCGAAAACAGGATGAAAATCCAAACATCTGCTTTCCCACTCCATTAGATCAGGTTTTGTTTGAAAAAAAAATTCCAGTAAAAATTGTCTTCTGACGTTTGAAAAATTTTTCAGATAATCATTTTTTCAAAATATCACATCTACCTATTGAAAATTGAAAATGAGAGGTGAAAAATTATTTATTAATCGTGACGATCCTTCAAAGTCGGAATTAACCCTTTCCCTTTCCAAATCTCTCCATGAAATTTTTTTTCAACAGCTTTTTGAAGTTTTTTACCTTAGGCAGAAAATTTGAAATAAAATCAATAAAACTGACACCAATGTTTTTTTTTTTTTTTTTTTTTTTTTAAGAAGTTTTTGGGAGTACTCACCTACATTCTAAAGTAGGTAGGTAGCTGATATTTTAGAGCAGGTGCTGCAATTTTCGTTATGCTTAAAGGTGCAAAAATGCTTCATCCACACTTGTTGGGCTAGGTTTCAGGTTCTGTTTAAAACTTGAAAAAATGCAAACGATGAGCACATAATGCAAAGCTAGAAGCGAAATCAGATCTTTTTGGTGAAGAAGAGGAGAAGAAAAAAAATCAGAAGGAATCAGGGGAGGGATGTTTTTTAAAATAAATTTTCGAAATTGGCCTTCAAGAACAACACAGAAAAAACGTTCTCTCACAGTCCTACTAAAGTTTCAGGGAAGCTGATGTTGTGGGCGGAGAGAAGAGGAACCACTACAACTTGAAATTGTTGTCAGTTTTCCATCTCAAAAAAAAACACAAACAAACAAAACTAACGCACTGATGCATTAAAAAAATTGATTTTCAATGCGTGACTTCATACTTAAAAGTAACTGTTGAATTTTTTGAATAAAACTTCACGTTACTCTAGATGTGATCAGATCTGATCAAAAGAACCCGAAGACTCAGAAAAATTCGGGAACTTAGTAAAATTTTCATCATTAGTAAACTTCTAGCAAGCACTGAAGATTTCATGAAAAATTAAATTTGTCCTCATTTTTTCTAATATTTACCATACGAATGGAAACTGCCCCTCCCCTCCTTCAAAACAGGGACTCATCGTTCAAGCACAGAATTTTTAATTAACCGAGATGCACACGAGGCGTGAAATAGCTCACGTTGCACATACTCTTACACTCAGCACCGAATTCGGTACGTGCACCAAGAGCGTCGGTCGACCAGGAAAGCATTAGAATAACAGGAATTTAGCGCCGTATTATATGATGAAAAGGGGGTACGGTGGCATTCGCATCAACACCGTCTTCAACTGCGGGCTAAGTTACGAACTCACGTTTGTCATTTCGAGTTCAAATAATAATATAATACGGTAGCCTGCCAGAGCCGTGGAAAAGCTCGAAAAGCCGTCTCACTCCATTCCAATACGTGACTACGCATACCAAATTAACCCACAAATAATGCGCTTCCAAATCGTCCTTTTTCCTCGTCCTCGAATAAGGAGCGCGTGAATATTCGCGCTTATGGAAGAGGGCAGCTAGTGTCTTCGTGTTAAGAGATGAAGAAAAAGAGAAAAAACGAATACCACAGATATATACCCTGACGGCAGCAGCGTGAAAAAGGGTGCAGGCAGCAAACTTTAGAAACCGCTATCAAAAAATAAAATTCCATTCTAGTATTAAATGGAATCTTTATTTAAATTCGACGTCACCGAATCACCAGTGCTCTCCACATACATCGTACCTCTGCAAAGGCCTATTTTATTTTGGCTTGATATGAATTTGATTCCAAATATATTCGTACGAGTGTATAGTAAGTATGGGTGGCATTGGTAGCAATGGCGTTGAACCAGGAGTATCGGCCAGAATAAAGGGGTAGGTAGACCATCGTGTAATTAATTATTTCGCTCGCAAGGCGCAGATGTTGCAAAACTAAGAAACGTCCAGAGTTACCCTTATGGAGCACGGGTATAGGTAAAGTTCGACGCAGATATCAGCTAAATACCAAAGTATATACCGAGTAAAAGGGATAGTAAGAGATAGAAAAGGGATTGGAAATTACATCCGAGTGAATAATTGGTTAGTTGGGTGCCTGGGCAGCGCCGTGTGTATCAGTTAATCCGTAGTAAAGGATTTAGCGTTATATAAATAGCCGCAGTCTCATATGTTATACTCTTCCATGTACATATACGATGGCGATGCCCATGCCCCGTGTACCGTGCTGTGTACTCTACATGTACCCGGGTTACATCGTCCATTCTTTACCACGTTAAGACCCTTCTTCGTGGTCCAAGCCAACTTTATTCCTCTCTGTACTTTTAGGCTTACAAGCTTGCGCGTAGTATAGATGTATAGATATATTTTGCCGAAAAAGTTAATAAATTAAACTTTGGCTTCGCCTTTACAAACTACCGTACCAAGAATACCTATAGGTAGGTGTGCTGTGCCACCCTCGTCGTATCCTTTCTCAACTTTACCTCACAATAGGTTCCTGCATTCGATACGACGTGTGGTTTATTCTCTCCTTCCCTCTTGGTGTATGGCTGGTATACTTACCAGTGTAAGTTCAATACTTATGTGCATGTAATTAGCAAGCAGTGCACCTGCAGCAGTATTTTTAACATCTGCCAAAAACTCGTTGCAACATTTTTTTATCATCTCGCTATTTTCCTTTTTTTCAGCATGGTTTTTTTGGCTAAAAACACTACTTACGAATTAGTAAAACTTGAATTTCATCGATTGAACCAATGAGATGGAGGAGGAGTGTGAATCTGCTCACCACACCACTAGTAAGTACTGTACCTACTTTAAATTTCCTGCGCTCAATTTGATACATGGTCTGATCTGGTTTGAGCAATCAGGTCTGTCCTATTCAAATCTGGTCAGATATTACCTGAATTCCACCCCCTCTACCACAGGATCTGATCAGGAGGCATGAACAGAACTAATCCAAACACAGCTCTGATCTGATTAGATCTGATCAGATCTACTCGTACTTAATTAGATCCATGGAATATCCAGATTCAATCTCATCTGATCAGATAAATTCAGGTCTGGTAAGATCCAATCAGTTCCTATACTATTTTCATAATTTTTTGAAGTTTCAGCCATTTTAGCAAAATTTTAGTTCAATGACTACCCCATTGGGGGAAAATCTGCCCATACACTGAAAAAGACGCCATAACCACCTGTTTTATTGATGTATTCTGAATATATGCATGAAAAGCCACTGTTCAGAGGGTGGATAGGTGCACCAAAAAAATCTGCTAAAAATTATGCTACATGAATATTTTGTAGCATATTTTTCTCTTGTAAGGCCACAGTGCTTTGAGATTACGTGGCATGTTTCTTGGCACTGCAAAACACCAAATTACAAAATATGCCACTAACCCGTTCTTTGGTGTATTCTTTCACATTTTTCTAAATAACACGGGTAAACGCGGTATTTTACCCAAATGTTTCAGCGTACTACAGAAATATTTGCATTCATTCCATTACACGTCCCAGTGGTTAGGTCCATAGAAACGTTGCACTCCAACTCAGAGACCTGGGTTCAATCCCTAGCAGAGCCACAAAAGTCTTCATGAATATTGGACATTGGCAGAATTTATTGTGTAAAAAAATACGCGCGCTGATTAATGAGCAGAAAAGTATTGGTGGAAAGTGTTGCAATTCCTGCCACATTTTTTGTCGCATATCATTGGCAGATTTTCACCCAATGGGGTACATCATCATCATCGAGTTGTATAGCCGCTCGAGGTGGTATTGTGTACAAATCAATGCTTACCCTTATGCCAAATTGGATATTTGGGCTTACATCCTTTATGTTGGTGTTGCCTCTATCACGTTGATGATGTATCTCATGGAAATTTATTTTCGAGCTTCCACTAGTAGTTTCCCGCTTGCTTACTAGTGACATCTACACAAGCACCTTGGAGCAGCCGGGTGGTTTAGAGACCCTGAGCTCCTTAGTGTTGACCTCTATAGACGCTCGAACCAGTTTCAGCTGTTTGATTCTGCTAATAAATGGCATGCATGATCTATTAGCTCAGCTAATAACTGGTAGTCCCTCAGTAGTCAGTACTTGGCATGTAATGTTGATAATTGCACTTAAGATTTTTATTACACATACAAGCTTGCCTCTGTAGCTGGGTTTGAAATTTGAATCAGGTACCTCGTGAATGGAGGTCTGCAGCTCTACCTACTACGCCACCGAGGGACCTATTGGGGGCACATATTTAGTATAAAATTGATCATTTAAAAATTTATGACAACAAATTCACTTTTTTCAATTATCTACAAATGTTTATGTCTTTGTCTACTCAATGACTCATCATCTCTCTTAATTTTCCCAATTTTGTATGTGTGTGGAATGCACACATAAGCGACCCTGATGTTACAGCGATGGAATACACAATTTCTAAGCCAGAACCATATATCAATATCAACAACAAAATCATCTGTATGTAAACCTTTAAATTCAATCATGCTCAATGTCAACGACAAAATCACCAGCATGACTATTGTAAATTTGACCAGCACAGGTGCAAGAACCCAAAACAAAGTGGAATAGTGAGCCCTATCTGCTTTGTCAAATTCACTTGATACCTAGACTCAACAACTCAACATTCAACAACTATGACAATTCAACATCTCAGTTCTCAACACTTGACCCTATACACTCGCCTCATCAAACCATTCAACTCACAATATCAGTGCAACTGCTATTGACTCAACTGTGCAGTCTCCAGTCTCAGGATTCACACTCTGCAAACTCAATCATCCTGCACTCAGCACTGGACTTTTTTTCAACAGAATCAAAATCGAATAATTTAAGAGTTCTTCAGTCATCATCAAACTACTTCAAAATCAACTTATTCTGCCTAGTTTTGTTTTTCGAAATTGCTGATCCTCTGCTGGAGAGGGGCTTAGGTAGTGGCTGCTCATTCTAAAAGTTGAAATAAATTTTTGTTATTTGTGTTGTCATTCATTGTTATGTTACAACTCATACTCAACGACTCATCATCTCTTTCAACTTTTCCTATTTTGTATGCATCATTACGGTAGATACAAATGGTATCAGATCCAATCATTTTCCTCTGGGTTATGTGTAAGATTTTGTATTATTTATGACAAAATACAATTTTAAAGATATCATTCCAAAAACTGGGAAAATATTTCAGAACGCAGTAGTGACAATTTCATAGTCATTATTACCAATTTCAAAAACTAGACAATTTTTTTTCAATTTCTCAAAGTTGGTAGTAATGACTAAAAAATTGGCGCCCAACATATTTTCCCAATTTCATTACATCTTTCAGTATTATTGTGGCATAATTAATGTGAAATATTTGAGAAGAAAAAAATTTCAAAACACAAATTTATCCAAAAATATCCAAACGATTTGCAAATTCTCTACCTCTCATCGTCTGTAAAATCTTTGACATGGTCTTGGATTATGACAGCAATCGCAAAGAACGACAGTACTTTCATTTGGGGCTCGGCCATTTCCCCAAAAACTGGTTGAGTAGAAGCTTAAGCGAAAAAATCACAATTGCCCCCGCTTTGAAAGCCCAAATCTTTCCCCCCTCACAGGTGTACTCCCAGAGCTACAAAATTTTCTGAGCAACTTTCAACTCAGATGAAGATCTCTGTCAATTTTGGGGGGGGGCATCCACCTTAATGTATGCAGATATTTCCATTCTACATGACTCTGCATGTACACCAGAAAAGGAAAAGCAGTTCTGCTCAACAATTTTTTTTGTGAATGCATTTTTGAAGAAAAAACTCCTTTTTACAAAAAAATTCAATGTCATTTTTGAAAATGAATAAATGAGCAGCTCAAAATCAAGCAAAGTGAAACTAGTTCATTTATGACTTTTTTGAGTTAACATCACTGTCATTAGTAAAGTTCAACGAGGAATCCAGTGGTGCTATCGTCAAACTCCAAGGTAGTTATTAAAATGTTCAAAAACTGAGAAAAAAGCTCAAATGAACATTCACTCCAAATATCCAAAAAACTGTCCACTATAACCGGCACGACTTCTTTCCACCAAAACAAAAATAGATAGGGTAGACACTCATTATGAAAAATAAAAGCAGTAAAAAAATCATAAACTCTTATTTTATTACACGTTTATTCGAAATGTATCCGACTTCACAAACATCTTACAAAATAGAAACTTAATTCACATATACTATTACAAGATGGATACCTACATAAACCGGAATCAAAAAGGGGGGTTTGAAAAATGCATATTACGTATATTTTCATCACACATACGTGGATACATATTACACATATTATAAGGGTATGCTGTAGAACTAACATCAACAACACAGGTAAAAATATTCATGAAAGCAAACTACGTGTTAAAAAAATTTCAGTACTACGCATTGTCGACGATAGAACAATTTTATAGAAAAATTTTGAGATCATGACACTTATTTAAAGAGTTCGATCGTCGACATCGCATATGCCACACAAATTAGGTACTAGCAAATATCGGAGGGGAAAAAGAGGTAATTTAATCATAGGAAAATTTGTTGAAAATTTTTTTCTAAGCGCTCGTACATCTTCTTATATAAAACATAAAGCTTACACAATTTGTTTTTTCATATTTACATTGTAAATACTTTAATGGACGAGTGATTTTTTCCCTTCATCCATTCGAGTAGGTACTTTTTTAAATAACAATCTTAAAAGTTATACACATTTTACATAGGTATAGGGTAATTTCCACAATAATTTTTTGAGCAATGTATAAAGCCTTTTACAAAATAATCGCACACACATTCACACAGACGAGAAAAAAAAACATCATTATAAGGGGGAAAAAAGATGAAAAAATCATAGTACACATCTAAGGAAACATTTTACCGTAAATTAGATTCACCGTTATAAACTAGGCATCCTTTTTGTTTTACAATTAATTAAAGCATTGCACGCGTTAAAAAACTTCATTTCCTTAAGTTTTTGCCATTTAGGTATTTAGAAAATACTCCGAAAACCCTCGTTTGTACAGTATAAATAAGTATATAAATCTAATAGATTAATTCTTCATATAAATGGTAACGTTCAGCAAAAGTAAAAAGAAACAAAAAAAAACTCTCAAATCGTAACTTTGTTTCCTCCCTCGGAAAAAATTTATTATTACGATTAAGCTTGGAAAAATCTGGCGAGCGCCTGGTGTCACAAATCACCCATTCTTGCCCATCAAAAAGCAATCCATAAATCTGAAACAGAAATTGTAATATTGTTCTCAGCTAAACTGCTCCGAAACTTGATAACTTATTAAATTATACTCTCTTTCGGTGACGTACATAGTATGTTGTGCAGTATTATACCTAGACCTACTACCACGTAAGTATACTTTGTACAATGCATAAAAGTACAATACAACAGACGCACACCTCTTCTATAACCCTTTCTGTCTTTCATCAAGTTCCATTAAGTAAGCAGCGTGTAATGTGCCTTCAACCTTCATACGTCTACTGGCGCTACAAATGATTAATGCATTGCAACTGTATCACATTCTACAATATCTACACTACACGCACATTTTTTTCTTTCTATAGCCAAATTTTTATCCACTACTTTCACGCCTACATACGTCATGTCAACTGATTACATATTAAGAAATTCGAAACCGAATACAATTTTTGCAACAAACTTTCAAGGCTTTCATGTGTTTGAGAGCCCACCTACCTATAACCTAAAAAGTATGCTCGGATGCCAACAATTTCGTAAATAATGTAATCCTTTACAGGCATAAATCTCTTTCGATGCAGAAACCTTCAAAATATGTCTGCTTTAATTTATCTATTTGCATCTATGTTTTTGATTAATTGTTTGGGTGACGTTGCAAAAGCTTCCCATGCTTTAATTTCATAAAATTTGAAGAAAAAAAAGGTTCCTTTTGATTTTAAAGAAAGTTAGTATCATCATTCATCAATCAATATTCAACCTCTTTTCCTCTATAATATGACATTTTTCTTAAATTTACCATTAAATACTCGGTTGGGCTAAAGAACTCTTTACTCGACGGAAAATGATTGGATCTGATCAGATTCGAAATTAGATCAAATCTGTTCAGAACTGAATCCTGATCATATTCAATGGGAAAGATCTGGTTGGATCTGACCAGATCCAGACATTGTCGCATCTAATTAAATCAGACAATATCTGATCAGATCAGAATTTTGATCAGATTAATAAATCTGTTCAGACTAGATAATATCCAATAACTTGATTACCTACATCTGACCAGATTTAAGTGATGTGGATCTGATCAGATCTGATTGTTCAGGCCAGATCAGATCCTAACATTCCTCTGATCCAATCATATCAGTCCAGATCAGTCAGATCTAACCAGATTTAATTACATTAGAGTTTGATCGGATTAGATATTTTCAGGGTTAATCTGATCCAATTGAGGAAACCTGATGATTCAGATCAGAGTTTTGATCAGATTAGATCTGTTCTGACCACATCTGATCCCGACATTCCCCAAATTCAATCACCTCTAATCAGATCTCATCAGATCAGAGTTTTGATCAGAATTTTGATCAGATTAAATACGATGCAGACGTAATCAGATCCAAAGGAAACCTGATTGTTCAGATGAGATCAGAGCAAGCTTTATCAGATCTGGACATTTCGCAGATCAAATCACATCTCACTTGATCTAAAATTAAATCAAGAATTTTCATCAGATTAGATCTGTTCTGACCAGATCAGATCCTGACAGTCCCCAAATCCAATCACCTCTAATCAGATCAGAGTTTTGATCAGATTAAATATGATGCAGACTTAATCAGATCCAAAGGAAACCTGATTGTTCAGATGAGGTCAGAGCAAGCTTTATCAGATCATCTGGACATTTCCCAGATCAAATCACATCTCACTTGATCTAATTAAATCAAGAATTTTGATCAGATTAGATCTGTTCAAATTTAATGAAAAAAAAAATCAGTGAACTTAAATAAAGTAGGTATTGCAGAAATTGCTTGAAAGTTATATGTAGATAAATTGAAATGAAAATAAAAAGGTGGAAAATAACAAAAAATTGATATAAAATCGAGAGCATTGAGCAAAATATCGTGAAATAAACTTCCTTGAGCATAAATAAAATTGTTCAAAGATTATGATAAATTGATCAAATATTCCTGAAATAAAATCAAAATTCACCAAACTTATCTATACATACAAAAAATTCTATTTTGGCATAAAATCACTGAAAAACGTCAAAAGTGATAACATTTTCGAGTAAAATTGAGAGAATCTTGGGCAAAACTCGCATAAAATATCGAAATCAGTGAAAATTGATTAAAAACAATTGAAAATGACTAAAAATTGATATTTAATCGCAAACTTTGAGTAAAATTTTGAAAAAATTCCTTAACAATCGTAAATATTGTTGAAAATTTTGAAAAAATAAATCAAAAATCTATCATTAAAAAGAATGAAAAATTTTCAAAACTCACCAAAAGTACCTACTGTAAATAACACTGTAATGTTGAAATAGAAATCACTCAAAATCGCCAACAGTTTACGAAATTTGGTGATAGAAAAACAAACGCAAATAGGCTAAAATAAATGATGAAAATGTATTGAATTTAGAGGCAAATCCTGCAAAAATTTTTCAATTTTATTGAAAACCGCAGCAATCAATTTTTATTAATTTTGGGAAAATTTTATGAAATATCATGAATGTTGTTGAAAACTCATACCTACGTAGGTACTTATTATAAAACCACTATTAAGTTATTGAATCGGAGTTGAGATGAAAGGTGATCAAAAATAGTAAAATAAAACATTTGAAAGCAATTAAGAATTGATAAGTACCAAAATCACTGAATTTTTGAGACAAAATAAAAATTAGGCCAATACCATTAAAATAGATCAAAATTTATCAAAAATTGTATAACACCAAAAACTGATGATATTTGAGTGAAATTGAGTCAAATCCGACAGATTTTAACTTTTTATTTTAATTCAAATCAAATTTCGACACTTTCATGGAAAATGAGTCAAATTCAAAAAATCAAAAAACGAAATTCAGTCTTCATGAATTCGAATTTGTAAAGCATGTATTTAGCACTTTAAATCAAGTTGATTCGCAATAAAGTCACCCAAAAAAACACACACATTTTTCTTCTTCTTTCGAAGATTGTTTACAGCATTAAAGATAGAATCAGTGCAATTTCACTTTGAATAAAATATTTATCCCTTCCTCTTCTTCCCTCTCTTCTGCGACATTTTTGCAAGTCAACTTTAAACCCACACGATTCATCTTTATCAGTTACAAGATCCTAACAAAATCAAGGCTCACATAACTAAGCAAAGTAAATTTTTAAAATACCACTTAGTAGTAAAAATTTAAACATTAGATGTTATCAGAAGATCATTAGGTTAGATACTTGGTGAAAAAATGAAAAAAAAAAAAAAAAAAATGGATAAGGAACCACAACGAATGTTTATTATCTGAAACATTTATCTATCACCGGCCTTGTCCGAGCCTTCTTACACAAAAATTTCAACCATTCTTTTACACGCTGATGCACACAACTAACACGTCGAGCTTTACTAATTTAATTTAACCAATACCTGCCTATCTAGCCTATGCATCCTACAGTACGAATCCTTTACGAAAAAAATTCATCTAGATGTAGGCTTACATTATATAAATACATATCGTACACATACATACATTCATACATAGCACTCGTGTACGTGGATAAATCATGTTGTCGAAAAATTTACTACTCGTACTACTTGTTTTAAACGAGCTAACACAAATTCACACTTTTCATTAGTACACCTCTCGTCAAAAAGCTGGCGAACGTCGTAAAAGCTCTACTTAATATTGTAGCAGTCCGGCTAATTTGAGTCTAACAGCGAATCCAACATTTAACACGCTCGCTATAGTGTACAAAGTATACCAACATTCGTTAAAATGTTACGCTAAAACAGTTCTGTACGGCACCGATATAATTAATCAAAACATATTACCACACTATAATACGTTGTATGAACTACAAAATATGAAGTATTGTACCATATTAAACTACCTACATAGTACATACACACATATCACATGCTTAACGTGCACCAATGTATTATAATTTCCACGTGACCACGTGCTTGGCACATTATACACGTTTGCGAGGTAGATAGGTAAGAGGTGTGTGTAGAGATAGGTATCCGACGTGCCCAAGTAGATATTTTCCACGCGGATAATGGACATAACCAGAAAAGAAAAGCATAAATACCTATACACAATTCCATAACCAAATTCATTCGTATTTATGTACATTGAACGATAATATTGCAAAAAAAAAAAAAACAATATGTTTAACCAAAACACCAGTGCAAAAGCTATAAAGTAAACGCAAAATGCAATAATTCTTTTGCTAAATGAACAACTGACCACGATGTTTAAATGAGTTGAATTTCGCAAAATTTTACGACAAGCTCGCTGTAAGTATTTAGGTTTGATCCTTCTTCATCCTCATAAAGTTTGCTCTTCCATTACAAAAGATTACCCCTTTCCAGGTTCAGGAAAAATGTACTGAATAATAAATTGAAATTCACAGAGAATCATAGATCGAATTTTTGCTCAAAATTACCTAAATTTGGAGTAAAATTTTTACAGCTCTTTGAATTTTTAAGCTCACCAAATTCTTTGACTTTTTGACTATGTTTTTTGCTCAATAAAGAGCAACACTGCCACAGATTGAATATTTGAGAATGAACATTTTCCAAGACTCATAATATCTCAAATCACTTAAAAAATTGGTCAAAAAAATTCCCACGAGTCATCCACCTTTGAGGGGGGAAAAAATCTCAAATACTGATAAGAAAAAGCCTCCGTGAAAAAAATTGAAAAAATTCGTTCCCTTCTTTCATACACCCCTCCTGCTAATTTCCCTTTCCTGGAAATATAAAAGACGAAAAAAACCACAACCCTTTTTCTCCAGCTTCGACTTCACCATACCACTCAAACTATACGCAATCCCAATACCGATTTTATGAATTATTACGTTCATAAATACAAAATTTTATAGCTCGTTTTTATAAAAGATAAGCGACTCGGTTTTTATTTCGAATAATACTCCGGAAATTATTTTAATTTATCGGGTAAAAGTTGTATTAACCCGTAATAGCGGTACATTTTTCAAATAAGCGATTCGCCCCGAAAACCTTTTTGAAAAAAATATATATATGGGGGAACCCAAGTTCTACAGTTTATCAGTCCGGTATCGAAGCTAAATAGTCAACGGAAATTAATGACGTCATTCGTTAACTTTTTCTCCAGTTTTCAAGAAGTGTGTATAGCTTTACTATACATAGTATATAGTTTACTCGCTCTTCGCCATAGTGTGCTTTTTCTTAAACTTGTATGTATAGTGTAGTATAATACACTACAGCGTCTCTTTCTTTTACTCAGTTCGTTGTGAAAAGATTGTAACTTTCCTCCGATCCGAGCAACGGATAGAGAAATTTACGACGCGTCTTTAATGTCGGCAGTTAGTTGTGTTTGTGTATGTTTAAAATAAAATAAGACGAAAGAGAAGAGAAAAAAAACCTCCGGTATATAGAGATGAGATAGAGAAAAAAAAAGAAAAAAATATCCGATAGCGAAGATACATCCTCACTTGGCGCTTGCAGATTTCGTTTCCGTTCTGAAAAGACTCATCTCTTTCTCTCTTCTTCATTGGGATATATGTGGTGCATGTATATTCTATGATGTTATACACCACTATTATGTACACTGTACCATTGAAGGAAGTGGAAGAACGATGCCAAACGACGCCGATACAAAAATTCCAAAAGTAGGGGTTCGTAAAAATTTTACTACTCGCGACGACGAATTTCCTCACATTTATCACACAATATACTTGAGATTTTATACTTGCAATTTCCTTCTCATATCCAAAATTCAAGGTACCTATGAGAGCAACATACAACATCAAAAGCCAATGACTCAGGTGAGTAAATTCGCGAAAATTCTCGCCATCGAAGTTCTAATTAATCGTACTGTTGATGAGATCTTTATCTGTTCAGATTTGCTAAACTGGTTCTTTTTCATTCAACTTGTTCCTTATTTTACGTAATATGGGTTCGGATACCTTTGAAGTTTGTACGAATATCACCTATACGAATTATAGGTATTAATATAATACACGTGTAATATGCAAGTATAAAATGCATTAAGGCCATTTTCACATGTAAACAGACACCCTCGCCGATCATCGATATACCTACAGACAAAAATTACGTACATGTTTTAGCAAATGTGCCCGAGGATAGGTACATGGTAAGTACATTTGTTTATTTATAATAAACACCAATAAACGAGACAAGCTTGTTTGCCAGCATTTTACTTTGTATTTTTTACGTCATTCTCTCGAGTTTTGATCGGTATCTGGATCTGCTGATCACAAAATGCACACGAGGCGACAGATTCTTATCTTTAACTTCCTGATATCATTTTTGTAAGTAATTTGTCGAAGAAGAAGTCTGTCAATGAACTCGACTCCATGGTATAGGTACATTTATATGTTCATCAACAAATTACTTATTTAAAAAAATTGCAGAAAAATAATTATGACATTAAATCGGTACCTAAGAGAATATTTTGGATTTTTGGATTTTGGTACATTTATGTAAGGTATATAATAACTACCTCAGCATTTCATAATTTTGAGGAGAAAACAGATGAGAGCCAAACAGAAGTAACGAGTTAGTAGAGTCAAAATTTGAAAATATGTATTTCATTTTTAACCAATTAATTGGATCAACAATCAGTTTTTAAATCTTCACGCAGCCTTTTTCAAGAATTCAATTTTTCATTTTCGAGGTTTTTTCTCACACGCTGAAAACTGATGACCTTCATTTAATGAGTGGGTACAAATATCTCAATCAAAGCTCACCCAATTACTCTTTTTTTTTTTTTGGTTGACAAATTTACATTAATTTCTCAAATCTTATCGTTGATGCAATCTCCATTTTCTTAGGATTTTTCCATCTAACGTTAAGAAAACTACTGAATGATCAGAAGTGTCTCCCTTTGCATGAACTAAGCTTTCATAAAATTTTATTTATCTGTTTTTGGGATTTGGAATTGGATTTTAAGAAAAAGAAAAGTTTTCAGTAATTTATTTCCCAATTATATTCTGGCATTTCAATAAAAAATCATTAAATTATACACTTGGGAGAATATTTCATTATTTTCATTTTTGAACATTCCAGTTTTTAAAACATTTTACAATTCAAATCATAAAGTCACAAAATTACGATTTCTCTCAGGGACACCTACTCCTTTCGCAGACCTGCACTTGCTCCAACTAAAAAAATATGAAGACCAAATTCCAAAAAATGTATTCAGTCACATTAATCTCAGTATAACCAACTTGTTTTCTTAGCTAATTTTCAAATTAAAAATATCTGAGAGACCGGGAGAGGGGGTTGATTAGCGATCATATGTGTAAATTCTGTAAATTTGTTGATTAATTACCTCAAAAAAGACGTACACATAGTAAAATTGTGAGCCCTTCAAATCAATATCCCAAGCATTCAATCTCATCCTTTCTCTGGAAAAAGTTCAAAGCTTATGATCAGTGTAAAAGGCTTTTGAGCTTCTATTCACTGCAAGTTGTATGCCTGGACCTGGAGCAGGAAATATTTCTCAGAAAATTTTGGACTCCTGTTTTCCCTTCCCCATTTGTGTGTGAAGTCAATTTTTTTTTTCGTTTTTCACAAAATGGTATAGCAGGTTAAGATAATATAATCGGCCCTTGAAGGTTTTTCAAACAAAACGGGGTCCCAAAAAGTCAACTACGATGAGAAAAAATTTTCAAAAAATTAGACCTCCTCTGGAGCAATTATTTTCGAACTGATGGGTCGAAATGGGAGTTTTATATTTAATTCTTTTATTTTTCACCAAATGAAACTGAAAAGTTTGTCTTCTGTGGAATGTTTTCACTTACAGGTTTTGAATAAAGAAGTGCATTTTACCTTCATCCTTCGTTTCCAGTTTGCTTCATGTCCAAAACATCAAATTTCAAAATTTCCACCGGAAATAATTCAAAGAAAATTAAAAGGGGTTCGAGAAAAGGGTTTTAAAAAAATGAGGATTTTCAACATGCAAATTTGTGATTTTCAAGCCCATAAAAATGAACCCATAAAACTGTAAATTTTTTGAATGTGCCTTCATTGATCTTAAATTTTTTCAGATCTACCCTTCAAGTAAAAAAAGGATCATCAGCATTGAAAAGTTTGCAGTTCAAGAAATCGATAATTTTTTGACAGTGTTGTACGACTTGCAAGGTTTCAAAACTTTTGTCAACATTTTTTCTCATTTCAGTTAATTTTTGGGGCTTAGGCTAATAGTTTTACTTGAAAAGTCATCAAGGATCCATTCGACTATTTTAAACTTGCTACTGATTACAAAGCTTTCTTAAGCAATTCCAAATCACACAGAAAAGTGAAGCTCTGCTGAAGGCTTCAAATCGGCTCAAAAGTGGTAATAATCCATTTGAGAGAAGTATATTTCAGAACAAAAACCCATAGATACTGAAAATTTTATCACAATATTTACAATTTTTGAGTGAAAAAACTGGTACACGATTTACCAAAAATCAAAAAATCAACTTCGACAGCTCAAAATTTGGTCCAGATGAGTGGGTGACGTGATCTTCCAACTATAACCAAATAGCTCCATCAGAATTAGAAAATTATACTCAATTTTTTTGCATGAAAATCAAAACGAAGAATAGACCAAGATATGAAGTTCCTTTATTCTCGTACCAACTATTTCATAACCCAGGTAATCTGAAAAGTTGGTCAATAAATAAATTCTCTCCAGCACACTCTCGCCTTTACCTATCTCAAATTCATCGTCACATCTCCTATCTTTCAAAAAATAAAAAACCCGGCTAGCGACTTACGAATTCATTTAAGAAACCCTGTGATCCCATAAATATCGATGGCACTGCCACATTAACTTTTCGATTTGTTGATATTTTATTTATACATACGAAAATGGAAAACAGAACGGTCTTTTTGTTTCGTTTCATTCATTCTTTTAATGATTTATGCGAGTTATTCGTCGTGCTCCGCTATACAAATTTATATCGTGGGATATTCAAATGTGTTTTTATTGGACAATCTACAAAATTGTGCATAGTTTTTTCTTCTCCTATGTACATCTACGCGAGTATTTTCTTTCTTCGCATTCTTCGCTTCTGCGTATATCTGCTCCCTTCGCCCCTTATTGCTACACCACTCTCACATTCGAGTATTTTTTTTCTCCTCTCTTTCTCTCTCGCTGAGTCGAATTCGTGAAGATGAAAAAAAAATCGAACAGAGCCACTTATTCGCCTACGATAATTCGTATTCGGCAATATATCTTGTGGAAAAGAAGAGAGGGGATCTCGTACACCTCTTTTTAATACCAAAACTAACATGTGGATGCTGGGTTGTTGCAGCTTCGCGAACTTTAACATTGTATGTATTAAAAATATACATAGAGGTGGGTTATATAGGAGAGCTCGTGCGCTTTTGTATCGTTCAAAAACAACATAACCTTTACCTTGACAAAAGAAAACGCCGAAATAAATTATCTACTTCTTTTTTTCTAATGGCATGTACGAGTAAAGTGTATACTTTACCGCACCTCGTCTCGATTGTATATCATTTCTTGTTATTTAAAAAAGACTAAATTTGCATCGAATGTGTGAATAGGAGATTTTGCGTTGGTGGGAAATCCAATATCTTTGTATCGAATTGTCTTCATTTATTATATCTCAGAATAATTCGGATAGAACTGGAATCCTCTCATAAGTAATGATGTAATATACCTTTCATCGTTACATCCTCCCTGCTCCTCCATTCACTCCCGAACACACCTCTTCTCACCTACACCTGTATCAGCATCCAAAAAATGAAAACTTTGCATCTTTCATCAAACATAATTTCCATCCAGCTCGTGCATTTATATAAGCTCGGGCGAAGACGAAATTTAGTTAATAACGTTCCCAAAATTCGAACTTTTATTCGCACATCTTGGTTCGGCGTATACGTACATTTACAATATATCTCTATAATACACACACATACTCGTGGCAATAAAATATATCATAGTTTATTTTTCACTAAAGGAAATTTATTTGCCAGATTTATCCGCTACGTTTTGTTTTCGCTGCTGTTTGCCTCATCTGCAGCCCCCCTCATCCTTTGGCTCGACGCATTGTTTAAGATGCTACGAGTGAGAGGGGTTTCACCAGGACTAAAAATAATATCTGATACATCCGTTGTAAATTTTCCAAGCACATCGGACCTAAAGCTTCTTCCTTCTATATACACGATTTTCTCGCTTTTCTCACCAGTTCCCTCTCCGGTCACCCTCCTTCTTAGCATGTATACGTATATCAGCTCGCCTTTCACACGTATATCTATACCGACCCCCGTTTACACTCAATATTAAACGTAAGATATTGTCTCATAGTTTACTAATATAATATATTATAGAACTTTAAGCTATGGGACACCCCGGTAATACATTTTCTTTACGTGACCGGACGGATATTAAAAGAAATGTAATAAGTTCGCCATATATAGTACATATACAACTATGGTGCACAATATATGTATGTATCGTACAAAATACATATCATACGCCTAGGCAAGCACAGACACACAAATCGTGTTACACATGCTTTAAATGTAATTGCCATGTACCGAGTTCAGCGCAGCGTACTACTACTTCGTACATAAAATATTAAACATGTATGTTTACTGTTTAGTTACTGAACGAATGTCGCCAAAAATTACACCAAAGCATACCTTACTTGAGAATAAAAAATTCAACTACCTAGATGAGAAGTGAGAAATTATTCGCTGGGGTTTGAAAGACCCAAATTGATTTGGACCTCATTTTTCGATTTTTGGTAAATTTTTGAAAATCAAGGGACCAAAAATGGGGAAAAAATCAAAATCGCACTAAATTGACTAAGAAAGGTAAAATCTATTTTTTAGCCCCCAAATCAATTAAAAAAGATTTAAAATGATTCTGAGCAGTTCTACGACAGCCTTCAAAAAATTCTTGAAAGTTGAAATTATTTTATTTCCAGAAAATGATACTTGGGTACTCAATGAAGTTGGAAAGCTAAAATTTACATTGACTTTAAGTCGATTTCAAGCCGTTTTGGAATCTTCAGTTATAGGTACATATGTACTCTGGAAAATTCAGATTTTCACGAAGTTCCTTAAAAACTGTCTAAAATGGCGCGTGCTTGGTCAAATGGGTCGCAAACAAGCACCAATAGGGTTCACTCATGCTAAAGTTGATTTAGACGGAATTTATTGAGCACTTTTTGTAAATTCTAAACTTCTAAAATATAGCTGGAGGCTCTAGAACGACTTGAAAGTAAGACCACTCGACTCAGTTTTGGGGCATAACAAAAATTTAGAAGTCTAAATTTTGGTTAAAAGTGGCAATTTCCATGTTTGAAAATCTGCTGGAGGCTCCAAAACTGCTCAAAACGGCTTGAACCATCTCCAATCAATTCGAAAGGTATAAAATCGGGTACATTATCAAATTTTATGCAGTTTTGTAAATCAATTTGGTAAAACTTTGAGTTTTTTGCTTTTTTAGCCCAAATTTGATTTTTAAAAAATTTCCAAAAATCAAAAAATACACCAAGCTTTGGAAATTTTGGCCAGCGATGTATTTTTGAGATACTTTCTTGATTTAGTTGTCCGGTTCAAAGATTTTCCATGCGCCTGTTGGCTGTTTGGATACCTCCATTGTCAGTTTTTTAATGTTTTTCCCCCACAAATGCTTGCAAAATTTTTGTCATTTTGTTTTATAGGTGGTTTTTGTTTTATTACACACATTATTTTTTTCATGTTCTCAATTTCTATTAGAGAAATATTTCCAACCACTTTCTGTTATTTTTAAACTTTGTAAAATTGCTGCAATCCTTCGATTTTTTGACACTTTTGGTGGCCTATTTACCATTGTTTATTTTTCTTGATTTTTTTGTTTTCATTTTTAGATTTTTTTTCAATTTATATGCTTCAATCAAGTAATTCAAAATTCTAATAAAATTCCATTTCTCCCAGACAAATTATTTGTTAAATCACTGAATGTTTTTTCTTTTTGTTTTCAATCAATCTTTTCCATTTTAATGTCTAAAAAAAAAACTTTCAAATAAGGTATCCTTATCCAAGAAAATTTGTCAAACCGAATGGAGAAAAGGCCGAGAGAGCATACAAAAACACGCCACATAAGTAAAATTTTATATATGCTGAATTTTTTTTTTTTTGAATTTTGTTGAATTTTTAAAAATTTTTCTGAAATTGAAGTAGAAAGCAGACGGCAGACTTGTACCTCATTTTCGATCCCCTGAATTTATTGACAATAATTTTCAAACCATCCTGGAACCTATGGCGAATTTTCAAATTTTCCTGAATCCAGTGTTGAAAAAATTGCACACAAAAAGGACTAATTGAATTCAGATTTTGTAAATTGGGATTTATCATTTTTTTGAGTGACCCTCTCGACCTATGGTATTTTCAAGGATGGAAAAATTTTAAAATCTGGATCATAAACTAATATTGTAGGTCAACAGAAACCAAAAAATCAGATTTTATTTTTATGTACTTTTACCTAATACAGTATAGGTAGGTATACCTATCTATTTGAAAACAGGAGGCATTTATACCTACTATCTTTTTAAAGGATAATCCCTGGGGGAAAATTGAATCAGACTGATCACAAAGACAGTAAATTCGAGTTTATAGACAGTGAATTTCATATTTTAGTCTTTTTCAAGACGGACAATTTTTCAAAAACTGCAGGAATATCCGAAAATCTGTTGGTAACTCTAGAATGATTCAAAACCATCATCAATTCATTTGAGAGGTCAAAAATAAGCTGAAAACCTTCCAAGTTTCCCCCTTGATTTGATCAAATTTTGAATTGGAGGAAATTAGTCAAATTTAAACTCACAAAAATTAATCATGAATTTTTAAATTCAGCTTTTGAAATTTGGCATGATGATCAAATTTTTGAGTGTTTTTTCGATTTTGTTTTATTAGATCCTTATTTCTGTGTCAATTTGACCAGGGTTTAAACCTTAGATCATTTGATTTTGTTCAGTTTTTTTTTTTTGTAATTTTTTCTCAACTCACCCAAAAAAGCCAAATTTGAGGCAAAACTTATTTTTTGAAAAAATTGAGCATGCAATATATCGACTGGCGTGGTTCTCGAGTTGTGCCTAAGATTGGGAACAAAATTTGATTTTGAAAGAATGGATCATAAATCAGTGGTATAGATTCAATTTTGTAAAATCTTGATTTTTTTATGCAGTTCCTTCTGTAAAATTATATTCTTCACAAAATTTTTAAAAACAAAAGTTATTTTTCAAAAAAAAAAAAAAAAACTATTTTCTAAAAATGAAAAATCCATACCCATGCACTTCAAATTGTAAATTAGCAGTATTTGCAATTGGAAGGGACCCACACATACATCCGAGCACGGTATACTAAACCGCTTAATGATCGAGTAGCGCTACTTGTACACATAAGTGGTACTTCAAAATTTATTACCTTGTCCGAGTAATTGATATACATTGGTGTCGAATCTCACTTCTCTGTATACTACATACTTATACTATCATACGTGTATATTGTATAGGTAATAGGTATGTATCAGTGTATTAGGAACAAATACAACAGTTTGCACAATGGAGACGAACGAGGGGACGTACACACTTAACAATTTGTTCGCAACGTTTAACGTTTAACGCATATTGATTAGCTCCACCACGCCTCAGCCCATCACCTCTGCTATGCTACATTGTTTCTTTATATAAATTAGCACGTTTATCTATCTGCACGTTCGCATATAGGTACGAACGTACAATGCTCTCTCCACCGTCCCACATCTACACTCAGCACATGTGCAATTACTCTTCTTCGAGGATTATAGTACACATATCAAGCAGCGTGCAGCCGAATGCTTCTCAACGTACACGCTGGAAAAATTTTCTAATCGAAATTTCCCCACGCCTTGTCCCCTCTCTAGGATACACTCAATTTTTCAGTTTTCATCGCCATCGTCGCTAAAAACAAATCAACAACCGAAGACCAGACCAGTCATAAAATCATATACGCATTCGAGTACGTAAACGTGGATACCCAAAGCGACAATTCAATCATTTCCAACAACTCTTGATAACGAAAATGAACGCGTCAAATCTTTCCAATGTTCGTTAGCTCGCACACGATGAGAAAGAAGATTGAAAAATACCCTTACTCTGACACATTGCCATTGCCGAACGATGAAAGAAAAATAAAAGATAGGCTATCGGCGAAAAAAAGAGCAAAAAATTGCAATCGCGAGCGTATGGAACGTACACGGTGAGCTTTCTAAACAGCTCAGAGGTATATGGAATACGTATACTCGTACATAGTACATATATCGAACCAACCAGCAAAGATTATTTTCTTATAGAGAGAATTTTTCACTTCTTTTTCCCCCTATATAGATACGTGTATTTTTCTGATAAAAATAAATTAGTTTCAACGCTTCAAACATGATGTAGCGATATGTTGAACGTTTATATTCATATACGTAAACCTAACGTACAAGAACTCAGTTATTAAGAGAAAAACTCGAACACACCTTAGATAGTACAATTTCATAAAAATGTGTACCTTTGTCATAATCATCATAATGCATTGTACATCATCATACTCGTATTTTCATCATCATCACCATCACCATCACCATCATCATCATCGTCGTCATTAGAGATGCAATGTCATTCAACTTTTTTCAAGAATATGATGCTGATAGACCTTTTTTTGTCACTTATTTTTTGGGGGCTTCATGCTAATTATAGAAAGTTTTTTTCCACTTTTTAAAAATTCTTTCGTGTTTTCCAGTTTTTATGGCAATTTTTTGATGTTTTCGAAATTCCTTTGGGAGCCCTGCATTCCCCACAGAAAAGCCCTGTACTTATGATAAATATATATTCATTCATTGTGAAGAGAGAGTGATTAACTGATTAAACAGAGATGTCAAAAAAAACACCTAAAAATGGAGACTATACTGCAGACATGGGCAAAAATGATAATTTTTAAAAGCTCAAAGTTCTGAAAAATACTATTTGGTGTGGGTAGTTAAGTAAAAAATCAAAAAAATGACTAGGTCTGAAATAATTTTTCCAAATTTTTCATCGGTTTTCAACTTGCTAATTTTCTGCTCTAAAAAATGATTATGTATAGAGTCCATAATCATCCAACTACCACCCTTCAGAGAAGATGGGATGTGACCTCAAAATATTTACAAGATTTTTCTTTCACTTTTATTGGCTCAATCTTGGACATTGTTAGTCAAATGATGCTTGTGCCAAAAAAATTCAATCGTTTTGACGCACAAATCTATTTTAAAACTTTGAAAATGACCCCCACGCAACCGATCGAGAATTAACAAAATTTTAATTTTTATAAATAGATAAATCTTCGATGCATTGTGCGAATTTTTAGCACATACATATAAAACGATGAAATTTGCCTTAATTCTCTACCAAAAAGTGTTTTAACAACATATCGCAACAAAATTTTTTTCTTTCCAAAATTTGCATTTTTTAAAAGTGAAAAATGAAAGAGCCACAGAATTGATAATTTTTCAATCCGAGAAACTCTTCTAAAATATCTTTATATTCGTACCCATGCAATGTTGCCACTTTCAAGAATCTGAAAAGAATTGCAAAAATTTGTCATGTTTTTGGTTACTTACCCTATGTTTTTTAATTTTTTGGAATTATTGGAAATAATGATTGGAAAATTGGGAAATAAACTCTATACATACCTGTCCTAAAATATTTCTGCTCAGATCAAGGCAGAATCTCAAATCCTCATTACCTTTCGGATAATTTTTTCAAAAAAGTTCTCTCTTTGGAGACCAAAAATTTTTCTGAACAACTTTCAATCCAAAGTGAAGGTCTCTGTACTTACTGAAAAGGGAGATCCCTTCAATCTGTAGCTAGAGTAACTTTTAAACCAGACAAACAGGAACAAATATGTGCTGAAGCGCAATTAAAATATGAGTAAAAAATGAAAAAAATCTAAATTCAACCAAGTTGATATGAAAGGCTTAAATTTGATGTCTACCCCATTTTTGACTCTTCCTTTCCTCTTCCAATCGATTGGAAGCGTTTTCAAATCGTTTATGGGTAGTTCAGGAAGCATCCAGTGAATTTTGAAAGTTGCAATTTCCACAATATCTTATATTCAATGAAGTTTGAAGGTAAACTTGACTGTTGTAGGTGATTTCAAACTGTTTTGACGCCTCCAACCTATTTTTGGAAAATCCAGTTTTTCAAAAAACGTCTCAAAATATTTTCAAAAATCGGTTTCTGCAACTTTCAAAAATCTGCTGGAAATTTTATAAAATCTCCAAAATTGCCAGATGATTTTTGAAAGTTGCAAATTTTTTCAGCAGCTCTGCTGAAGAATTTGGATCCGTTTTCGATCGATTTGGAGGGTCAAAAATAGCAAGCATACCAAATTTCAACTTACCCAGTCAATTTGGTGAAAGTTTCATTTTTTTCACCAAAAATCAAAAAAATGCTTTTTGTCATCGGAAATTTTGATTTTTTGTACAATGTATTTTTGCGAAATCTTTTGATTTAGCTCAGTAAAGAAAAAAATAAGCTGTCAGTTGAGGTACATATCTGCTTTGTTAATCTCTGAATAGTTTGTTTGCCCTGATTCTAACCTTTCAATCATGATAATAGGTAAGTTAAAAATTTCTATGAAACCAATTTTTCCAAAAAAAGAAAAATGAAAAACTTGAATTTCCAAAAAATGAGCGATTGGCAGCGATAACTCGAGAAATCTTCTTTTTAGGTCACATCTTACCTGACTACATACCTATTCATTGGGCTACTTTTCACATGAGTGGGAAAATGTGTACTTTTTTGAAATTTCATGCAACTTTTTTTTGAAAATGTAGGCTCTCTAAAATGAAATTTTCCCTACTTGCGCTTAAATTCGATTTTTAAAACAAATGTAGGTAAGTAACCAAAAATGTCATGACTATTAGGGATAATATAATATGTACAGATGTTTGATTTTTTTTCGTCAATTTATTATGAAATTCTGCAGTGACTAGATGAGTTTTTGAAAAATCAAAACTTCGTTATCAGGATTCTCTATTTTTTTTTTGCTATACAAAAAAACTAGAAAAAACCTCTAGGAATCGCACATCTTACCTCTCATCTCCACACAAACTCCATCACCAAGTGTAGGTATACTTCACCTGGCGGCAAAAAAAGAGGAAAAACGCACACAAACATCTAGGAAAAAAAGAGAGACCTCTCACACAGGACAATTTGTAATCGCAATGCGATGCACTGCACGATAATCGGATCTCGAATACCATCGCGAGTCAGTATCTTCACGCTTTAGTCATCGAGCCGAGCCGCTTTTGTATGTATCTATGTACCTCTTCTGCATGCGGCGATACATGCATTACAATCCAGTCTATATGGTAAACGATGCAGTAATTGAAAGTAACCAATGCATTTTGTTTTCTGGCATCGAACGTTTTTATTCGATCGTATATACATTTAAATTAAGACGTCCGAACGTCGTCCAGTCATAAATTACTTTCTAATAAAACGTTCACCTTTTCCAACTTTTTATTGGCTTCGGTATCTATAGTATACTGCTGCAAACCAATCGTACACCATCCATACTACATTCAACATTGTATTATACACGTATACCTCTAGTCAGAAAATAAGAAAAAAAAATCGGAATATATATTAACTACAAAATACAAATAGATATAGGTATAGTATACAAGTTCAAAACCGCAGATTGGGATGCCCTCACACATGCACACACACGTAGGTATAGGTAATTGGTATAGATAAATACTTTAAAACCACCGCCACTCAATGTGGCCACATGGAATGCTTAATTATCGACTCGCCTATATTATATGACCTCTCCTCGCTGCCTTAAAAATAGAAAAATGAAAAAAAAAATGATATATTACGTGAACGCTTTTACCATCCTATATGCATGAAATACCACAACAACCCGAAAATTTTCTCATTTCGTTTTTTAATTCCGCGAACACGAACCTCTCTCTTCGTCCTACCTTGAAAAAAAAACACATCTCTACGGACAGTGACAAGATTGGCGGTGGCGGCAGCATTTCAATCGGCAATCGGCCATCATCTTTTTCCCTATAGTCATTTGCACGAGAGCTGCACAATCGTACGCCTCATCGCCAAAGACAATTAAAACTGCTGTGTCACACGTGTAGTGCGGGGGTGTAAGGATGGGAGGGGGCTCGGGGCACTAGGACGGATTAAAAATATACTCGAGCGCATAAACAATATCATCGGAAGCGGCGAAAAATACCGCAAAATTAAGTTTTACCCGATAAATTCCCGCAAGGCGAATAAATAATCGCGCAGACAACAGGACGACCGTCCCTTTTGACAGTGGCGGCGGCACAGGATAAGTTACAAATGCCCTTCTGGGATAAACAACGAGCTTCAATTAACGAGAACCATCGTATTGGCGCTATCTAGGCCATCACTGATAAAGTATCCAATTAAAAAAGAATCCCTTCGCCCGGATTGGCGCGATGTATTTATTGCGTGTTATCTGATACAAGACATGTAAGGTTTTTTTCGCCAAACCCCCCCCCCCTCCCATCATCATCCTACTTTTGCTGCTGCTTTTGCTGTATGTCTTTCCACTTCTGCACCCTACCGTCGTCCAAAATAACATCCGGCCAACTACCCCTTTTTCTCCAGCAGAATATAATCGGTGTATGGTATTTTCAACTTTTTGTTGCGAGACTCCTTCCCCTCGGCTCCTATCTTCATGTATATTCGAGTCGATGAGCTGCCATCGATAAATTTCATATAACTTGCCAGCATACTCGTGTACCAGTCCGGTAGGTATACCAAGTCTGAGTATATACACCTTTTCGTGAATAATGGCCATTCGATAAAACGTTAACCGCGTTCGCGATTAATTAACGGTCCATTCTGATGTTTTAATCAACGCGCTGCGCCGTGTAAATTCATCGTATATGCAATACGCAATACACAGGGTACTGGGTATCGCCTTTATTCGTGCTGCGAGTTGGATTATGTACGTCGTTCGTCGTCGTCGTCGTTGTCGTTGTCGTACATAGCTGATTCATCTGTTATGTTGGCCATTGACACTGAAGCCTGTGACCCCCTAAGCTCGTTATTTATATACAGGTCCTTACCCTGCTCTACCCTACCCTACTGTGTTGGTAGCTCGATCTTTACTTTATTATACTGGTTTTATTTCGTCACAAAAGTGTATCAATCAATGTCACTGGAAACATTATGGTTTCCGCTTTTTCAAAAAAACAACCAAAGCTGAGAGCTTTTTACCCGAATAATCAGACGATAAAAAAAGCTATCGAAAGCTATACGTATACACCTACCTATAGTGATTTCAAACACAGTATGGTCGATGATGATTTTGTTGGAAAATCTCTTCAGGATTTTCTGGGAGGCTGGCAAATACACTGCCTTTGATGGATTCAGTTGCTTAATTTTTCGTTTTTGGACTTTTTTTGGTACGAAGACAATGTTTTTTTTTGAGAATTAATCCCTGAATTCACAAAAATATTTGAAATTCAGCCAAATAAGATTGAACAATTATCCTTCAGAATATCTTATATCACTGCTCAGAATGTTTAAATTATAGTAAGAAATCGTTATTATCACACCCTAAATTTTAGCTTTTCCTGTCAGAATGAATGAAGTTCAAATTTCCATTCACCAACATTTAATAAATGAAATCAGCTTCAAGAATTTCATCTGAGGATGTATTTTCCCCTCCAGCTCATCAGTTTTTCTGCCATTTGAGATAGGTATATTTTTTATTTAAAAAACCATTCGAAAAAAATGCTTTAAAAAAATTCTGAAAAAATGGCGTTCATTTTAATATGTAGCTAGTTTATTGAAAAATGCAAAAATGAAATTAATTTTCAAAAAACAGTAAACACCATTTTTAAAAAAAACTAAAGAACTTTATTGAAATATTGAGAAAAGGTTGTTCAAAGATGAATATTAAATAGGTACCTACATTTTTTTAAAAATAGAATGTTCAAATACCTCCACGCATTATTAAACAAAAAGAGGGTTCATTGATGGCAAATTTAAATTTTTTTTCCAATTCCCCTTTTTGAGTAATTCTGGACTATTTCTTCAAATTTTTTTAGACTCGAAATATCAGAAGTAACAGTTACAAAATTTTAAATACCTATTACATTTTGAGGCCTTCTGCAAGATTTTTTACCCTAGGTGAGTTCAATTTCCCAAATTAAAAATAATGCTTACTTTCCATCTTGATAAGAAAAAAAAATTGAAAATTTTCAATTCTCTGACATTGCAATCCAAGATCTAAAGTATTTTGAACTGATATTGCACAAATAGGTAAGTACTTATAAATTTTACCTCGGTGGCTCACTCGAAACGGGGCTCACGCGGATATAGGTGCCTTAATTGGCTCATTCCCTGCCAAATCCTCCCCATTTTTGGATTTATATAGAGTAGGTACTCCGTTTTTTCTCCAATTTTTTTTTTTTTTTTTTTTTGTAGATTTCTTATGGTATACTTAAGTATTATGAAAAAGGAAAATTGCCATCATTGGCTCCTCAACGCCTCTTGTGGCAAGTGGAAAGGAAAGGGGGGGGGGTCTGTTTTTTTTTTCAGAAATCATAATTTGTCGTAAAATGTTCAACTTTGGAGTATAATTGCTCAAAACTGCTGAAATTTGGAGAAAATCTATTGGTGGCATTTTAAAGGTACCTAATTAAGAGCAGTTTTAGGACTTTTTCTCAAAATCGACAAAACTCCAAAGTTGAGCTTTTTTTGGAAGCAAAATTTTCAAAAATTTGCCGAATTTCAAAGCGATCAATTCAAAAATTTGAAAAAAATCTCAGAAGCAGATCTACATTTTTACAATATTCAAGTACAACTAGGGCTTATTTTCGAGGGAGCGCGGGAGGAATGCGTCCCCTCAATGGAAAGCTCGAAAATATCGGAAAATTGTCATAAAAACTTAAAAAATGAAAAAAATTTAAAAATAAAAAATAAACAAATTTTAATAATAGGTATTTTTTAAAAATTTGAATTTTTTTCAGGTAAAAATTATTCAAGTACAAAATTTGTCAAGGTTGTCACATTGAAAATTTTTGAATAATAGAACATTACTACTTACTTAAAGAGCAAAAAAAAGTGATCAAAATTTTTTATTTCAAAAAAGTTAAATTTATTTTAAACAACAAAAAAATGATTAAGGTGCTTCGATTTTTTTCTCAAAACACAGTGGTGGGGGGTATGAAAATTAGGGACTTGCAACTTCAATTTAGCGTTCTCCCAAGGAAGGAAATACAAAAAAAGGCCCGAGTACAACGATTATGACCTTTTCATAGTGGGGTTCGCAAAGCCATGAAAGGTACCACAATTTTGGTCAATAATATGTGAAAAAAGGTCGAAAATTGTGTGACATATCGTTTCGTATGTTTTCAAACTCTTTGAATTTACAAAATTATCAATTAGGTTATTTTTCTGATTTGGCCCCTTCAATGCTTCCCATATTGGTCTTACAGATTTCCAAAAAATTAAAAAGTTGTATGCCACAGATTATATAAAAATAGATTATTAGGTTTTTGAGAGCGCTAAATATAAAACGTCAACTAGATAGGTAATTTTTTTGATTGAGCTTTTTCAACCCCCCCCCCCTTCCTCGACTGCCAAAATTTCCTCGTTTTTAACAAATATGCCACACGATATTTGACATTTTTTGCATTTTGATCAAAATTTTGGAATTCTGTCCTATTTTATAGGATAGGGTATCTTTGTTACAACATATCATAAAAATGTAGGTAGGTATGCTTCCTAGATTTTTTCTTCAAATTTTTAAATTACTTAGATAAAACTGCACAATTTGACAAACTTTTTAAAATTGATTTTTCAAAAAGTTCAACTTTGAATTTTTGAAATTTTCGGCGAATATTTTTGAAACTCATCTCCACTGCCTTTGAAACACTTGAGCAATCCAACTCAAACGTTGAGTATTATGATGAGAAATTCTCATTACAGCACCTATCCCTAAGTGATGCTCCTTCAATCCGAATGTGAGGAACCTACCAAAAAAATAGGACGAATCGTAAGTCCGAACACCTAAATCCAAAACAGGGTTGATTTTACATGAATGGCCCTATCATTTAGCCACTTTTCGTAAACCAACAAACATGGCTGACCTCTCCTCATCACACTTTTCAGCACATTTCCAGCAATACAGCAGTGATTCCCATCTCTTACCCCCTCCGCATCCCTTTTTTCAACCCAGTTTATTAAACTCTACGCTCCATTACGACCAGACAACAACAAAATACCCCTTCTGTAGAAGGAAATTTTCATTTTCGCGCTCATTTCATCGCATTGCATTGGCGGCAGACTCGTTATCATAAGCACGTCTTTATTATCTTGGGTACTTGAACGAACGAGTGAGAGAGAGAGACAGAGATGATCATAACAAGAGGAGGAGAAAAAAAAGCGCGACCGTGAATCCGGATACGCGGCGAAAATTATTTCAAGGTCGTAAAAGGGTTACCCGTGAAGGTAGTTAAACTCAACGGCGGCGGAGAAGGTAATAACAATTAAAATGATAAATTGGTGGCGTTATGCGGGCTACGTTCGCTCTGATGTGCTGCACATATACACACAATCACGTCATAAGTTTCGCTCAATTAACTCTTTATAGTCTGTGTGTATACGCTTTTACGACGTTCAAAGAACGTACTTTACGTTAACGCAGGTCAGTATTAACCATAAACGAAATATAAGCTTTCTGTCATGTCTACGTATATAGTACGATCGTTCGATGCTTCTTCATCCTATACTATAGTCTACATGATGTGTACATATGTATTATGTGACTCGTAATTGCAACTGTGGGTTTGTTTCATCGAAATGACTGTTTAATGCTGGCGAGGTATACTTTGTGCTCTGATATGACTCTTTGTTAATGCCTCCTCCCCCTAAAAATTGGAGGTTTTTATCCTCCTCAAAATCTTTGTTAAGCATAGACCATGAGCTTATGGCTCAAAGTAAGACGAATTAAAAATGAATTTTGAACTAAGAATCTCAAAAATATTCTGCAACAATTTCCTGCTGGACTTCAATTATTTTTAAAACAGTTTTGAAATGATCCATCCCCCCCCCCACTGTTGAATTTTCCTAGATATTATCAGCAATTTTGCAGGTCTTGTGAAACCAGAAGAACGAGTAAAAACACTATCTCCCCTCACCGTTACTTGTGTATCATATGAGGTACCTATAAGACCTACCTACGTATCTCTCGTCTTATCATTTCGAATAATTTACCACACAGGGTCTCCGATTCCACTCCTCGAGCATTCTGACACCTCTTCATATGTTTTCTCGCTCATCTGCAGTCACCTGCGCCACACAAATAATGAAATACACATCGAAGATACGACTAAACATATTTCACACGCTGTACCCATAAATCACCGAGATCACCACCACCCCCACCCACTTATCCGCAACTCGGTACATACAAAATGGGAAAAAAATACAAAACCGAACCGCGGTAATAATTAATAACGCCATATGGCCACCGCGTAACGTTATTCGCGGATGAATTTAATTTTCGAAATGGCGGTTTAAGAAATTAAAAAAAACGCCAACAATTCCATCGCTGTGTTGGTTTTTTTTCTCATTTTGCTCTCCGCAGAGAATGAAAAAAACCATTTGTAATATTAGCGCTATAATTAGCTGCTAACTAAAGCATCCAACATCATCTTACATCTGGGTAACGTCGACCAGCGAACAAAAAGAAAAATGGAAACCTCCCTACATTGCCATGTTTGGGAAAAAAAATAAGGGATACACAAAGAAGCGAAATGAAAGATGAGACGGACAAACTTTCAACTTTTTTTTTTTTGTCTTTTGTAACTTATACTACGTTGCAGCTACTACTATCGCTCTAGATAGTAAGT
Source organism: Planococcus citri (assembly GCF_950023065.1). NCBI lineage: Eukaryota > Metazoa > Arthropoda > Insecta > Hemiptera > Pseudococcidae > Planococcus > Planococcus citri. Next base: position 45,735,809 of record NC_088680.1, on the reverse strand, counting down.
ATAAAAAATATACGCGTTCTTTAACAAATGGATCGAGTAAAGGGTACCCAAAATGTACCGAAGAAGTAATTTTTTCACTTCTTTTTATGCTTTACGGAGCACGAGTACGTATTTTACTCGTAGATTGCTACACTCGAGCTCGCGCCCCCTCTCGTGCGCATTTACGTAGACACCACGTTCATTTCAATTGTCATTATTGCTACGATAAAGATACTCGTAAAAATTATGTTTGTAGGGGAGACATCCCCCGATTAACGTGGCAGATTTGATGCTGGTGGACCGTTAAAATGTGATTTTATTCTCGTTATGTTGTGTATACGTTCTTTTTAGTGGGTGTTTTTTTCCCGCCAGTTCATTCAGGAGGTATTTAAATCTTATGTTTGAAGGAGTCTTTGGCATGAGGAGTTCATTTATCTTCATTCAGATCAAGTGCAGTGTGATTTTTCGCTAGACGTTTTTTGAACAGGAGTGATTTTTTTTCGAAACGAAGCTTGAAAAAATTAAAAATAGTCAAGCTTTTTAACCCATAACTACCAGTGAGAGCATTTCTTCAAAATGAAAAAAAAAAAATAAAGCAAAAACAGTGGGTAAAAAATGGAAAATTTTCAACTTTTTGAAATTGATGATGTACCTATTCTGAGTTTATGTAGGCTACCTACCTAGGTAAGTTTGGACCTGAATTCTAAACCCATGGGATCGAAAGGGAAGTCAGAAGTTCCCAAAATGGAACGATTCCTAATTTCATTGTTCGAAATAAAAATTATAAATCAAAAAATGATAAGTTTGGTAGTACCAGTGATTTCATAATTTCAAGGTAGATATAGGTATGCTTCATATCGACTGGAGATGCACTGAACGAGGAGTAAAAGTTCATCTCGACTTCTCGACACATTTCATGACATTTTTTGAGAATCTGGAATTTCTAACAAAATTGCTACAGGCTCCAAAAAAGCCTAATACTGTCTCGCCAATCGACTCGGATTAGCAAAAATTGGGTGTAAATTGAATTTCAGTTTTTCTCATTAAACTATTTTAGTATGAATTATGAATTTTTCAAATTTTCAATCGTGAAATCACTGAAGAAAATATGTATCCTATGGCTCTAAACTGACAGAAACCAATTTTGAAAAAATGGTAAGTTATCGGTTAAGTAAGTCATAAACAAGCAGCAATCGCATTTAATGGTGCTAAAAGTAAATTTGGATGGTTTTTATGGAATTTCTTGAGCATCTGAAAGTTCCAAAATATAGATGGAGACTTCAGAATGGCTTAAAACCACCTTCAATCAATTCAGCATTTTGAAATTGGGATGTAGGTAACGTACTATATTTCAGCTTTATAACCTCACCTATTGAGCAATATTTTATGGAAATTTCAACACTCAAAAATTTGCTGGAGGCCCCAGAGCTGCTCAAAACGGTTTGAAGTCGTTTCTAATCGATTCGGAGAATCAAAAACAGGTTACATACAAAATTTCAGTTTTCTAGGTCAATTTGGTCAAAATTTGATTTTTTTATTTTTGGCTCTTAAGGTCAATGGTTTTTTGAAAATTCAACAAAAATCGAAATGCACCTATAAGCATCTAAGATTTTGTCAGGTGATGTATTTCATGATGTTTTGAAGTATATTTGGCTAGTTCAAAAATGATTTCGCGAGTTGGGATACCTAGCTTCTTTTTCAGACACAATTATCGAATTTGGAGGTCAAAATCGGAAATATAGGTAAGGAAGTGATTAAAATGGATTCATCCGAAACCTGAACCTCTCAGATCCTTAATCAAGAAACTGAAAAGGCATCTGCACACAATTTTTTTTATCTCGCTTCAATTAACTTTTAAGAACGCTGAGAATTGTGAAAATAAAATTGAGCTGTGCAAAAAAATGCACCACGACGATGGAAATAAAAAACGCCATGGTCCCAAAATCTTTGAACCCTCGCCCCTTCCTGGAGGAGATCAATTGAGTCCAATATCAAAAATGGTGTCATGGGCATGTAAGTATGTTTGTAGGTAATTTCAATTTAAGAATTTAAAAAAAATGATTTCTTTTCTTGTTGTTGTTTTTTTTAGTAGGGTACCTAACCTATTAAAATATGCCACTTTTTAGAGAATTACCCAATCGCAAAAAAATGACAAAAGTCTCAATTTTAACCAAATTTCTGAAAATTTTGCTTCTTTGCTGAAAATTCCAAGAATTGTCAAAATGTTTTACTTTTTGCCAAAAATTTCTAAAATAGTTTTTTACCAAAAATTGCTTTTTTACCAAAAATTGCCAAAAAAGCTCTGTCTTTTGCTAAAGTGGTCAAAATGTCACCTTTTATGCCAAATATTCTCGCTTTTTTGCGAAAAATTGCTTAAAATTATCGCTTTTTTACATTAAAATTAAAATTTTAAATTTCTTAATTTTTTTTCAAAAGTTGTCCCAAAGTCTTGCTTTATTGCCAAAAATTGCCAAAAAGCCATGATTTCTGTTGCCAAAATTCTCTGCAGCTTTTCGCTTTTTGTCAACATTTTTCAAAAAAATATCTACACTTTTTTATAGAAAAGTAGCAAAGCGGCAATAAAGTTTCCATTACTGACTGTGAACAATAAACCAATATCATCAAAATTTTGACTTTTTTTTTTAATCTGACGTGAGTTTTCAACTCAGATATTTACCCCAAACGTGTCTGTTGGATTTCTGACCAGCAAAACAAGCTATTTTGAAACCATTCGGGTTACAAATATGATTCTAATAAAGATATGGATAGGGTTTCCAAGTCCTTCCTTTTTTGGGTTAGAGGAGGGGGGGGGGGGAGTTTTGTTGGATCTGAAAAATGCAGCACAAACTTGAATCACATTCGTTTTATTCCATTAGCAAGTTCTCAAAGAGCTATGAAAAGTTACAAGTATCATCGTTCATCACATCATCATGCACTCAGCATCCGATTTTTTTCGTTAAGGATGCCATATTTTCACTTTGAGGATTTATGGGTTCACCTTCTGTCGTGGTAGAGGTCTCAAATTTTGCGCAGAAGGCTTTCCAATTAAAAAAAATAAACTACCTTTGTGAGAATAATCAAAAGCCAAGGTTCATTTTTCATCGTTCCATTCGTAATGTTTTCCTGCCAATTGAATTAAAGAAAAAAAAAATAAATAAATAAAACGAATTCGAGCTGTCACAATCTATCAAAAAATTTCGCAACAAAGTAGCTGGTAAATTCTAACACATTTAAAATCAAAACAATGGGGTTCGTTCATCGACAGCTCCACTTAATTGGCCCCCGTCGCGTATCATCGGCGCGCATATGTCGCGTATTTCACGAAGCGTGAAAATTAACGTTATTCGGGATATTTTGCGCGGTAATTAAAGAAGCGGAAACGCCAGCAATTTCAGAACTTAGGCAAAGCGGTGAATTAGAGTGCTAAGTCGAGAGAAAAGTCGAAATATATAACCCTTTTTTAATCAGCTTGCGGGAAATTCGTGGGAGGATGAAGGTTGAGAACGTGACGGTACGAGGGTGAGTTTAGCTGTAGTGGGACGTATGGTATAGTATGGTTTATCTGTATAGTATAGATGGACGATGTAGCATGGTTTGGATCGAAAGAAGGATTCTACGAGGTATATAGTATGAGATGACGAGGAAAAGGGGTCGGAAAAAAGGAAGGACGAGCGGCGGCGGTCGTCGACTATACACAATATGGCGTGTTATAGGGAAAAGCCCGCAAAACTTATAATTAACATTGTTACAAATTCTACTGAGAGAATCAAGAAGACGATGCGACGACCGAATAGAAAGAGAATATAGCAAGTTCGGCGCTGCTGCTGGAAAAACAACACGTATAAATATCTAGGCGAGGGGATGCAGAGAGGAGGGAGCGAGCTGTGCGAGCTCCACAGCTCACAGCGGAGATGGTTTCATTCGGGAAGGCTTGCCGCTCGTGTATAAGATTAATATGCAATAACTCACATCTGTTATTTTCTAATAAGTTTATCCTATGCTATGTAGAGTAGCGCGGAAGCTGCTGAGCGAAAACTCCAGACTGTGGTTGGCTGGCGCGTACCGAATCTATGGCATGGCGCACGAAAGCAAGAGCGGAGGTGCATGGTAGGTGAGTTCTTTTCTCGAGGAAACATCTTGCACCCTTTTTGCGCCAACTTATGCGATTCGTCGACGAGGCTTCGTGTAATTTGTTCAGTTATTCTTGAAATTTTCGCGAGTAATTTATTATATCTGGGAACGAGACGAGATGAGAATGAGGCATGAGGCGAGAAACTAGAAGTCGTCAGGGTGGAAAGTGTGGTTGGGTTGATGTGGAAGAAGAACGATTTATACCACGTTTCAAAACTGGCGCAATTTTATCATAGTTTTGAAAAATGTTAAACACAGCTGTACACGATCGAGGTTTTGAATTTTGAACTCTGGGCGAATGGGAAGATAGAAGACAGTGTGAAAATCTTTAAAAACAAAAATTTGACGTTGAACCTTAACGTAGTGAGATATTTTGGGCTAACAGAGGAGGTAAATTTCAACAGGTAAACATTTTTTTGGAATGAACAAAAAAGGTTCAATGAGTGTACGAAAATGCACAAATAAGAAAAATTTCTAAAGCTGAATTTTCAGGTATGAATTTTTATTGAAATTATTGGAAACTTGAATTTGACCCATTTTTTGTGAAAAAGATCAAATTAAGCTGAAATTGAGGTAAAAAACTGGGACTTAAATCACATCATATTTTATTAGAAACATATTCGAATAGTTTTGAGCAGTTCTGAAACCTCCAACAGATCTTTGAAAATTAAAATTTCTACAAAATTTTACCAAGTGTAGTTCTAGAAAGCTAAAATTTACTTTATACCCCTAACTCCAAAATTTTAAATCGATTGTTGGTGGTTTCAAGTCATCTTCAAGCCTCCAGGAATTTTTTGGAGAATTTATTTATCTTAAAAAATATTATAAAATCTATCGAAATGAACTTATGGGTCTATAAACGCATTCAACGCATGATTAACCCACCAGCCAACTTGAGCCATCTCACCAAAAAATCTCAAATGCATGAAAGTTACCAAATTCATCATTTCCGTCACGATGAAATCACATGATCAGAATTCTATACTTAATACCCATTCGTAAATATACATTTTAGAATATGAACTCAAAATTAAATTTAATTGAGTATTCGCATCGTTCATTAGGAAAAAATAAGGATTAAATACGTCATTAAATCATGTACTCGACGTCAATTAAAATTTCTGAAAAAATTGTCTCTCATTGCCATAGTTAAAAAAGACTAAAAAACGTTCACACCAAATAACATGTGCTGAGATGACCTTATTGAAACTTCCTTTTGCTTCTGTATGCTTACAAAAAATCACAACATCATCACATTAGCTAACACATATTATCCATCTGCCCTTACCATACAATTTTTAGAAAATCTTATAATTTATTACTTCCCTCTTCAAATTATTTTTAAAAAAAAAATGCACTCCAAAAAAATGAAATTTTAAAATCGATAAATTTGAACATAAGAACCTACGCACTAAGAAGAAAAAAACGTACGATAATTTATCTCCCCTTCAGTAAAATTTATTTACCGAATTTATCTTCGCACATAAAAATCCAACTCAGCGTAAAAAGGAAGCCCACCGATGAGGAAAAATTCCCAACATCAGCGCTATAAATACGCCAAATCTTAAAAATTACCTCAAACACCTCAAGAGAAAAAAATTTCCAACCTAAATTCACCACCACGTTGGGTTTTTTCATCGGCCTTAATCAGTCATAAATTACGACCAGCTTATCTTCGGTATCAAAGTGCGGCTCATCTTACCCTTCTTTCACAAAAACACCTCAACCGCGCTATAAATAAATTCGTCTGAACGTAAACCGAAGCTAAATTAAGCCCTTCTTACCCTTTACTTAGGCGCCGAAGTCGAAGCAAAAATTACCATAAATTCTTTCCCATTATAGTAGGTACACGAAACACTCGAAAAACGCCAAGAACCCTCGACAACGAAAATAACAATAAAAAAAAGGGTTATTTAAATTCGCTGCTTATTAACACTCCATATTTTCAACGAAATATACTGCTGCTGCTGCCATAGTCACGATGCTTTGGGTTGTTGTCAATTGGTAGCAAGTGGAGAAGAAATTAGTATAAGAATGATTTGGTAGGAAAACAAAATCTCATATGGATAGGAACAATTTATATTATGAAGCATTTTATGTATGTACTTCTATCACAATAATATTCTTACACAGCACAAAAACATAAAGGGGAAAACAGCAACCACCTCATGATATCAAATAAAAGGTATAATTTTACCTTTTATAAAAAAATACACCATAATACGTATTATATACATCTTCGAAGAAATCATTTTCTACGCTTACTTTTCTTCAACCCACACTCCACAGTTTAGCTAACTATATAACTTTCTGCTTAAAAAAGGGAGGATTTCACATTATGTATGTGCACTGTTTTGTATCGCAACAGTGTGGTTTAAGTAATCAGTTTTTAAAGGGAGAATTTTCGGTATTTTGATTCATGATCTTCAAGGGTGCTAATGCGCAACATAAACGAAGATAAGAAAGTTTTATGATTATTATTAAACGCGACAAAAAATTTATAACGAGGGATCCGCCAGCGTCACCTCTGACTTTTCCAAAATCGTGTTGAGCTGCTTGATCGTGTTCACGAAGGTTTATTTCTTCCTATTTCATTGTTTGCCTTCTATGAATTAAGCTTTTGTAATAGATTTTCAGGACATACCTATAGAAGCTAACAAAACATTTTATTGGACGAATTTTCCTTTTGATTAAAAAGCTACGATGAATGAGTTTTCTCTGAAAATATAAATATTTGAAGTTGAGTAAAGTATGGGTATGAATAAGTTTACCTACATACTTACTCATGTTTTTAATTAAAAATTAAAGTCATTTTTCAAATTGATATTTTTCCATTAATTGTGCGATGCCATTCAGAATGTTTATTACCTATCAATAGTTTCAAAAGTATACCTACATTTGAAAATTATTCACTTTGACAGTGTCTTGAAATTTGACATTTTAATGTACCTACTTGTACATATAGGCCATCAAGTCACAGAATGAATTTAAATTTCTTTCTACTCCTCCCACTTGGCCCTTTTTCTGTGAGGAATAATCGGAGCACCCTACAAACCACCTACTTTGAATCATGGAAAGGCTTTAAAGAATGAAGAAATTACAAGAAGAAAATTTAGTTCACAAAAAAATTCTAGATAATGAAGAAACATTGAATGATGGAGAAACGTTGAGTAATGAAGAAGCTTCACATGATGAAGAAACTTTGATAAAAGTGAAAAAACTTCAAATAATGAAGAAACATTGAACGATGACAAAACTTCAGGTAATGAAGAAACTTTAAATGATGAAGAAATTTTGAATGTGTAACGAATAGAGATGTGCAGTCTGAAAAGTGAAAAGTGAAAAGTACTTTTCTTTCAATGAAAAGTTGAAAAGAAAAGTTCCTACTTTTCACTTCACTTTTCAGTTTTCACTAAAAAAAAAAGCGAGTAACCAATCAATTTACTCATCAGAGATCACTGACCTCATTGATGAAGTCAAATATCAAGTTTAACTCTCTCCACTCCCCCACCTTCGCAATTCAGCACCCATTTTTGATATTTTTCACTACATTTTTTTCAAAACTGAAAAACCCAAAAATGTTAGAGGCTCTAGAAAGGCTCAAAACCACCACTATTCGAAAAATGAGTTTGTTTTTTTGTGTGTTTTAGATAGACAAAAAATACATCAATTTGAAGCTTTTGCAGAGAGCTTTAAAATGAGTCTCACACGATTTACTTTTCACACTTTTCACAACTTTTCACACTTTTCAATGAACTTTTCACTTTTCATTTCACCAAAATTACTTTTCTGAAAAGTGCACAACTGCACATCTCTAGTAACGAAGAAACTTCGAGTGATGAATGAACTCTAAATACTTAGGTATGTACTTACTTAACAAATAAACTTTGAATGACAAAAAAAAAACGTTCAATAATGAAGAAACTTTGAAAGATGAAGAAACTTTGAATGATGAAGAAACTCCGAATGATGAAGAAACTTCAAATGATGAAGAAACTTCAAATGGTGAAAAAGCTTTAAATAATGAAGAAAATTTAATTAATGAAGAAACTTTGAACAATAAAAAAACTTTCCAAACTATCTAAAGAAACTTCAAATGACGAAGAAGCATTGAATGGTGAAAAAGCTTTGGATGATGAAGAAACTTCAAATTATGAAGAAATTTTGAGTGATGAAGAAACTTTAAATACTTACTTAACAAATAAACTTTGAATGATGAAAAAACTTTAAATAATGAAGACACTTCAAATTACGAAGAAACTTTGAATGATGAAGAAACTTCATAAAATTACAAATAAACTTTGAGTAATGAAAAAACTTTGAATACTTACTTAATGAAGAATATTTGAATAATGAAGAAACTTTAAATGACTAAGAAACTTCAAATAATGAACAAACTTTTGAATGATGAAGCAACTGTGGATAATGAAGAAACTTTGAACCATGAAGCAGGTTTGATTAACGAAGAACCATCACGTGATGAAGAAACTTTAATTAATGAAGAAACTTTCATTAATGAAGAAACTTTTATTAATGAAGAAACTTTCATTAATGAAGCAACTTCAAATGATGCAGACATTTTGAATGATGTTTGAAACGTTGAGTACTCGATGAAGAATCTTTGAATAATGAAGAAACATTAAATGATGAAGAAACATCAAATAATGAATAAACTTTGTGTGATGAAGGAACTGTGGATAATGAAGAAACTTTGAACCATGAATCAGGTTTGATTAATGAAGAACCGTCAAGTAATGAAGAAACTCTGATTAATGAAGCAACTTCAAATGATGAAGAGATTTTGAATGATGTTTGAAACATTGAGTACTCAATGAAGAATCTTTGAATAATGAAGAAACATTAAATGATGAAGAAACTTCAAATAATGAATAAACTTTGAATGATGAAGCAACTGTGGATAATGAAGAAACTTTGAACCATGAAGTCGGTTTGAAATGAAGAACTGTCATGTAATGATGAAACTTTGATTAAGGAAGCAACTTCAAATGATGAAGAGATTTTGAATGATGTTTTAAACTTTGAGTACTTAATGAAGAATCTTTGAATATAGAAACTGCAAATTATGAGGAAACTTGAAACAATGAAGAAACTGCAAATGATGAGAAAACTTCAAAGGATGAGAAAACTTCAAACAATTAATCAACTTTGAATAATGAAGAAATTAAATAGGTACACATCATGAAGGAACTTTACCTAATGAAGTCATTTCAGATACCTAATGAAAACATTGAATGATGAAGAAACGTGAAGAAATGAAGAAACATGTAAGTATCTACAGTAAAAAAACATAATCTTTTCTCTATCAACCTCAAAACATTTCATAATGACAAAAAACAGAGATTGAACATACCCTACAAACAATTTTCATTTCTAAACAAGCACTGAGACGATTCCGCACAATGAAGATGATAAAAAAATAAACATGATAATAACACAAAATTTGAGAAAAATTTTAAAAACTTTCAAAAATATTTCAAATAACCTAATAACTGAAAAAAAGAAGTAGAGAATAAAAATCTCGTATCAATGGCAATCTTTTTATGAAAGGCTTCCATAAAAAGTCAAAAAAAATCTTGAACAATCTTTTTTTTTAAAGCGACATTTTTGTAAAAATGTCATCAATTTATACCCGAGAGAGACGATAGCTTCACATTTTCCCCATCAAGCGTAATTTTTCTTACATTTCACCAAAATATCCTCACGTTATAAATACCCAATCGACTTTTTCATTTCAAAAACATTGTAACAACCCCGTTCCGGGCGTCCTCTCATCACCGAACAAAAATTATGATATACCAGTTGGAAACCATCCACGTTAAATTCTTCATATGCATCAAAAAAAGCAGAAATTCCCACCTGATCCTCTCTCCTTCGATGTCGTTGTCCCTACGAACGCGAAACTATACAGAAACCTAAATCACTACGAAATTAAACTATACAAAACTACACCGCTGGTTCCGCTAGCATAGAATAAACTTTTCATCTAAATTAAATGACGTTATTTTCTCTCGCAAACTTACATCGATGCGAAATTTATCGTCGCTTATTTCATAACAGCAGAACGCCATTTGTGTTTCACAAATGCCGAAACTGCAGAGAGAGAGAAAAAAATTAAAAAACAAAACCTCGACTTTAAATTATATATACGCGCACGTTTCCCGAATCCAGCACCGTCCCTTTTCACCCTGCCACCCTACACAGTATTCTCTTCGGTGTTAATTCAAATTCCACCCTTATAAATCGCCAATTTATCGATAATTAAATTCAATACCGAACCGCAGATTTAAACTGCGTTGTTTTTTTTCCTCCAACCGCCTACACACTCGAAAGGTTAAATTCGAACCCTCGGAAAAGCCCTGTACGCTAGTTCGACTAAAACACAGGATCCCAAATTCTGCTTTGCTGCTACAGAAAATTCTTATCCTGTATCAAAAATTGGAGGAAATGTTCGCAAAGGTGAGCAGGGTGGAACAAAATATTCACCAATTGTAGGTATATACTTACTGCAGACAATCGAAAGATATATCTACCTGGCGGCATAGGTAGGTATAATAGTGCAGAGTTGGTAAAATAAACTAAAATCGATATCGAGAAGTTTTCTTTTTACAAAACAAAATCCAATTATATCGCGTAAAGGTATAAAAGCCGTTATAAGTTTCCCCTCTTACGCGTTATTTGAGCATTTTCATCCCTTATCTGACAACTTTGTATTTTCTCTTCTGTCACATTTATCTTTTCCCTCTCTTAAACTTTCCATTTAGATACCTTATTTTTCCGACCAATGCGACAACCATAAATTATTCCTCTCTTTCTATGGTATTTCGTTTTCTTCTTTTTCTCTTCCTCGTCTTTCTTTTTTTTCTCTGTACCTTTTTTTTCTCTCGCCCTTTTCGCCTTTTCTTTCCATCTTCCTTCATGCTACTATACTGCTGTGAGCCAGCAGTAGTATCACACTCACACATACTTTCTCTTTCTCTCTTCGTTTCCTCGACAGACGATTGCTCTCTCTTATTGTACATATTCTCTTTTTTCTATGTATAAGTATTATACATATACATTGCTCGTTTTTTATTTCTTTTCGCTTTTGTTTTTATCTGTTTTATTCCTTGAGGTGTTGTTTTTCACGTTTTTTACACCATATTACCGGCGAATATTCGCCGTTTAAAATGTTTTTACTAGAAAACGCCGCCCCGCTCAAGCAGCCTGTTCCACTACTCCGCCTTTATTGCGGATTTTTTTCACCTATTTAAACAGCATCCGCGCTGAAGGGGCGAAAAAAAAGCGCGAAACGAAATTTGTTCGTATGCTCTCGCGACGCTGAACAAATTTACGCCGCGACATGATTTATCAAACGTTACTGCATGCTCATGCCGGTGGCCATATGTACTGTGTATGTATAGTTTACAACAAATGTTCATGAGTACGAATGTATCTCCGCGATATAAAAGAGAATAAGAGAGAAGGAAAAAAATAACAGCTAAATATCCGTAGATTTTATCGACGATACCTGCGTGTATAGGTATACCCTTTGGAGAAATCGCTCGTGTGAGGTTTTGCATGTCGTTTTCATTTTCAACTATTTTTTCCTTTTCTTTATTTCTCTATTTTTTGCTGATAGTCTTTCACCTTTTGAGAAGAATAATATGTAAACCGATGGAAAAAAATTATCTCGTTATTGTATCGTATAAATTCTAACAGAGGTTTATTCAACTCTCAAGCTCGCCTAAAAACGATTTTACTGCCAACAATTTTTTATAAACAAATTTCTCTGTTTATTTAAACGTAACATTGTTCATTCGAGAGAAAAAAAATCTGAAGAAAAACTGGCTCGAAATTTGGAGCAATAATTTAAGTAGATAGGTATATATCTGAAATGGAATTTTTATTAAAAATAAACCTCTATACGATGCATACGCGTAAAATTTGCCAGCTGTTCGAAAAAATTTTATAGTGATTTAAATGGATTTTCAACAGACCTTTTCTTTTTATAGCGCTTTTTCGATTACAGTGAAGTACTTTTTCATAGATGCATTGCGAATTTAAGCCTCTTTCGAATCGGAATTTGACTAATTTTATTGTCATATCAAAGCAGTTTCAAAATATTTTTTTAAAATTAAAATTAGGGTTTGAAAAATATTTTCACCAAGTACCTTACTTACAAGAAGCAGACAAAAAAATCTACAATCTGTTTACTCTGATCAATCTGAAATTTGATTCATTAAAGAATATGTCGTCATTCCCATCTCAGGATCAAGCTTTGAACTGCGTGAGTTCATTTTAAGAAATTTTGAGGGATTTTTCAATTTTGTTATCCCAGAATTGAAATTCTTTTCATTTGAAAATCTCCTGCGAAAAAAAATTGAAAAATCTCCTGAAATTCCTCCACTCGTCAATGTATTGCTCTCTACCTCCACCCCAACGATTGAGGCCCCTTTCAAGACAATTTGTGGTGTCCCAATAAACCAACTTGGTGACTTCTGGTGAATCTGTCACCAAGAAGCCACCAGAATTCACCAAGGAGTCACCTGACATTTAAAAAAGTTTTCCAGGTCTAGGTATGCTATGACATTCTGATGATTTCTTGATCATGAATTCACTTAAAGAAAGGTCCAAAACTCACTCAGTGACTTCTGGTGAATCTGTCACCAAGCTAAGTCACCAAAATTCATCAACTAGTCAGTCCAGTCAGAAAAATTTTGAAAGGTCATGCGGACAATGCGGACATGTTAGTGGGGGTTTCACAAAAAAATCACCATAAAAAGACATCAAACCCACTTGGTGAGTTCTGGTGAATCTGTCACCAAGAGTCACCAGAAGTCACCAGAATTCACCAAGGAGTCATCAGGCATTCAAATAATTTTTAAAAGGCCATGAGAACATTTTGGTGGAGTTTTCACCAAAAATTCACCATAAAAAAGACATTAAACCCGCTTGGCGAGTTCTGGTGAGTCTGTCACCAAGACTTCTCCAATGAGCCACCAGACATTCAGAAAAAATTTCTAGGGTAATGAGGACATTCTGAAGATTTTCTCATCATAAATTCACCTAAAAAGAAGGTCATAATCATAAACTCACTTGGTGACTTCTGGTGAATCTCTCATCAAGAAGTCACCAGAATTAACCAAGGAGTCACCAGACTTTCAAAAAATTTTCAAAAGCCATGAGGACATCAGGATGATTTTTTCACCAACAATTCACCATAAAAAAGACAAAATACCTACTTTGTGACTTCTGGTGAGTCTATATCACCAAGAAGTCACCAGAATTCACCAACCACTCACCAGACATTCAAAAAAAAAATCTACGGTCATAAGGACATTCTGAGGATTTCTTCACCAATAATTTACCATAAAAAAGACAAAAAACCTACTTGGTGACTTCTGGTGAATCTGTAACCAACAAGTCACCAGAAATTCCAAAAAAATTGCAAGGGCCATGAGGTAATTCTGGTGATTTTTTCATTATAAATTTACTCCAAAAAAAGTCAAAAACTCACTTGGTGACTTCTGGTGAATCTGTCACCAAGAAGTCACCAGAATTCACCAAGGAATCACCAGAAATTCCAAAAAAATTGCAAGGGCCATGAGGTAATTTTGGTGATTTTTTCATCATAAATTCGCCCAAAAAAAAGTCAAAAACTCACTTGGTGACTTCTGGTGAATCTGTCACCAAGAAGTCACCAGAATTCAGCAATGGAGTCAACAAACGTTCACAAAATTTTTTAAGGACCATGAGCACGTTAGAGTGGTTTTTTCACCAACAATTCACCATAAAAAAGACATTATACCCACTTGGTGAGCTCTGGTGAATCTGTCACCAGAATTCAAATTTAACTTCAAAAAATTCGGTTCTAAGGTTGAATTATGGGCTTTTTTAATGAGCCAAATTTCAGCTTGATCAGAGTTACTTGAGGTCCCTTGTGAGAGCGATTTTGCCATGGGATAAAAATTATAAATTACTAGAAAAATAAAACGAGAAAAGCTGAATTTTGCAACCGAAAAAGCAAGCATTTCAAAAATTTTCTACAAAGGTAAAATCACAGTGGGAAGGTTGGATTAGAATGGTCTTCCGTCATCTGCCGCTATTTTGGAGTTTGTGCACAGAGCAGCGGAGTAACCGAGTGATGACCTTATATTGGGGTCACCTAGACCTCAGGCAATATTGACCAAAAAAAGCTGTCTCGATCCCTTAAAAAACAAGGATTTCATTGCAATTTTGACAAACAAAAATTAAGATTTTCAGGCATATTAGATAGAACAAGAAAAAAAACATGTTTTTTTAGAATTAAAAAAAAAGAAAAACAAATTTTGAAAAAAAAAGTTTTTTGGGCACTATTTTAACAAAAATGGGTCTTTTTACAGTTTTCTTTTTTTTTTTTTACAAAAATTTCAATTATTTTGCATTTTAGACAAAAAAGTTAAATTTTTTGGTAGGGACCCCAATTTTGAAAAAAAAGATTTTTTTGAAATTTTGACAAACAAAAAAAATTTGAAAAAAACAAGGTTTTTTGCGAAGTTTGACGAAAAAAAACAGACCTAAAACAATCTAGAGGGTGCCCAATAAGCACCCCAATCACAGTGATAGGTGCTAAAGTTCTTTTTTTGCTCTTCCACGGCAATTAAAATCTTTTGGAGGGAATTATTCTCAAACACGTCGAGTCCAAACACAAACAAAAACTACTTAATTTTCTTCCTCAATAAACTCTGAAAACATCGGATACACGCTCTCCTCACCACCAGCACTATTGAACATTTGCCCTACCAGATCTACTTCTCCTTCATCAGTGTTGAAAATTACACAAATTCCTTCATAAACATGGCCATTAGTCGATCAAGTATTAAGTAAGTACATACATCTACGCATATACGAAATTCTTACATCTCACCGGCGCCAACATCACACAGCTCCTAAAGTTGGAAATCGAAAACAAAAACGAATGAAAATAAGTAAATGAAAAAAAAGCACAAACAAATTCCAATCGTCTTCCAGCAGCATCCAAAAATACCCATAAACGCACCCAAAAACCGCAGCATCGTACGTTGAAACCAGTATAAAGGGATACGGGGTGCATGAAAGGGAGGGCTAGATAACAAATTCTCGAATAAATTTCTCGTACACGCTCGAATAAATCGCCAGCACCATCGAATCTTTCGAAACGACTCTAAAAATTAATTTCGTTTACGTCGCTGCTGTAATTCTAATTTCGTTCGTGTACTTCGCGCCAGCGTTTAAGTATATCTATACATACGCGAAGAGTATACCAAAACGAGCGAGCACCATATCCGACGAGAAAAAAAATTTAAATTACTGAAACACCGTAGAGGATCAGGTGAATTCTCAGACGCTGGCCGTTTTAATTTTCTATCCAATTTTCCCGACTAAAAGACATTCTCGAGTTTAATAAAGATGCTGAATAAATGGAGTTTATTTACCAGAAAATAAACAGGATAATATCGAAGAATATAATTCAAGTAAAATACAAAAAAAGAAAAAAAAGTAAGAAAAGAATGAAAAAAGAACCAAGCAAAAGAATAAGAAAAAGCAGAATACAACGCAAAAAAAGAAAAGAAAAGAACAGAAAAAAAAGACCAAGAGATAAGATAATAGCAGAGTGTCTATTTTTAAACGGGGACACTACTAGCGCAGAAGCGACTAACCGGCCGGGGGGACTAGGGGAGAGGGTGCTTCCAAGTCGTAAACTATTGGATAAAAACTGGGGCCTGAAAAAGAACAAATTTATCGGTTGACTGCCAAGCGTCCCAAAGTGCAGACCCATAAATTAAAAGTCAGTAACAAATCTTTCCTGTGTAATACGTACTACTTCTCTTTTATAAGCTTCCGTTGCCAGAAAATATATTAAACAACGTCATACGAATAAAAACCCCTTAGATCGGCGGGGCCACGGAGTGTCTACCGAAATTACAAAAATGTTTCCTCTTATTTGGAAAATTTAATGCATTACTGTTATTTCTTCTCTCTGAAGATACGCGGAATCGAATTTGACGATATATTCGCGGATTATGTAAATCGCGTTGCTACTGTGTTCCGCTCCCTGCTCCGCGCCACCCGCAGTCTTTCTTCGTTTTCGTCTTTTGCCCTGGCAGACTGATTCCCAAGCCGCGAGTACCGCGTCAAAAGACGCGATGAACTCGGCAAAATATACATACAAACGGAAGTTTCAAATTTGAAATACGATTGGCTAAAAGTTCCATTTACGAGGCAAATTTTCCACACACGTCTCATACCTAGTCACCTATTCTGAATTAAGAGTCATTCGATGTCAATTTGACTAAAAAAAATGCTGATACCATTTTTTTCACCTTCTTACTTATGAACAAGATCATCATTTATTCTTCTCACTGAAGTTTCATCTCATGAATCCGATTTGAATTTAAAATTTCAAACCTGGATTTAAAGCGCATGATCTACGTAGGTAATGTGAATCTACTTTTGGAAGCAAAAGTTCATTTTTTAATTTTGGGTCAATTTTTAAAAATACAGGCAGCAAATACATTTTTGCAAAAGTCTATAGAATATTTTACATAAAGTAGGTACTCATTTAAATCATAATTAGTAAATATAGGTATACGTAATTATTTTAAAATTTTTTATAGTGCATAGCTACCTTTCATCTTGTTTCTCATAACATGTACATACCTTGAGAGGCCAGACAGGCATGACGGACGACCATGAGAGGTTAAATAAATAGGTCACTTGAGAGGGTAGACAGGCATACTGATAACTTTGGGAAACCAGATGGAGGAGTCAATGATCTCAAGTGGCCAGACAGGCAGACAGTCGACCACGAGAGCTATAGACAGGTACGTCAGTGACCTTAAAAGGCGAAACTGGTATACTGACGTCCTTGAGAAGCCAGCCAGACGGATCAACGACCTTAAGAGGCCAGACAAGCAGACGACGACCTTGAGAAGCCAGACAGACAGGTCAGTGACCTTTAGAGAATAGACAGGCATATACTACCGTACTTGTAGGTTGATTAATGGTTGCAATTGTCTGAAAAAATCAATAGTTTAAAATGATTTGAATCTTATTTTCAAAATCATGAGAACCATAACCAATGTTTGAGTTCATAATTCTTCAAAAGTGCTCAAAAATTTTTGATTTTGATTCTCGGCTCAAAATTCTTTAACAATATGTTCAAAAAGTTTCGTTAAAATATTCCAATTTCTTGCAAAATTTTGACACATTTTGATAAAGTTCCATGACACTTTTTTGAAAATTCCAAAAGTCTAAATTTTTCAGAGGTGCTCAAAGTGAGTAAATTTTGAATGAAATTTTTGATTTTACGCCCAAAATTTTGACCCATTTTGCGAAGTTTGCATGACAGTTTTTTCAAAATCCCGAAAATTAGATTCAATTTTTGAGCTCAAAATTCTTCAAAAAAGTTAAAAAAATAAGTTTTGATTGAAATTTTGGATTTTTACTGAAAAACCCCATTCTGATTAGTTGCATGACTCCATTTTCAAAAATCCCTAGAATCATGACCCAATTTTTTGAGCTCAAAATTCTTTTAAAAATCTTCAAAAGATATTTACGTGAAAATATTAAAATTTTGTGCAAAATCTTAACTAATTCTGATAAGTTACATGACATTTGTTTTGGAAATCCCTAACATCATGACCTATATTTTGGGCTCAAATCCTTCGAAAATATTCAAAAAAACATTTTCGTTGAAATATTAGAATTTCTCTTAAAATTTTAACTCATTTTGACAGATTGCAAGGACGCTTTTGAGTAGTTCTACAGCAGTTCATTTTCACTTGAAATTGGAGAAATGCATGACTTCAAAATTTGTGCTGCATTGCCTAGATTTTATGATGCCTGCGCAATCATTTTGTGCAAAATTTGCCCAAAAATTACACTTCCATAAGGGTTTCTGGTGTTCCATAGGTGTGAGTGGAAAGCTGGAGCGAACAAATATTTGGAGTGAGGGGAGTGCCCAGTAATATCCGGTGGAAAAGTTTTTGGGCTCGAGCCATTTCGAAATTTGGCGTTTTTAGGACCCATCCCATTAAGTATTGTGAAACGGCAAAAATCTTAAATAAGTCTCTTCTGACAAGCCAATTGAATACTTTTTGTCGGCTGTGCTGTAAATTATGTATTTTTCTTTAGTTTTAGATTAAAAAATATATTTGAAGCATGTGTTTCCAAAACGCATTAATGTGAGTCCAAAAAAATATTGATAAGAAATTCATGGTACTTAGTACAATTTGGAAACGTAGAAATGGCCCAAATTGGCTGATTTTTTGGGCCGCAACTTTATGCCAGATGACCTTGCAACCTCAGAATCTTTGAAAATGGACTTGGTGCGTTTTGGAAACACGTGCTTCATTTACATTCATCAATGTGCAAATTTTCAAAAAATATCCTCTAATATAAAACTTTCCTCGGAAAGGAGACTTTACGATTCTTTTTCATCAATTTTTTGGACGGGGGAAGTCCCTTTGACAAGACTATCAGGTAAGACTCTTGAGATGAAAATCGGTCAAATCTGTGAGATCTCAATGTTTTGGTTTTTCTTATTTTAGGTACCTAGGTATAAGTTAGAGGCACCCTTACCAATTGGATGCAGGAGATGGGGGTGAAATTGGTAGTATATGAGTTGATTTTACTCGATTAGTATGAACTAAAATGGGGTGTTGGAATTACAAAGTTTTCAATTAAAAAATTTTTTGTCCTAATTTCCAAGTTTTTCTACTCGTATTTTTAAAAATTAGAGAGCTCATTCGTCGAGGGGGCTGAGAATTTTATGACTTGATTTTTTCACAACCCCCCCCTCCCCGTATTCGGATTTTATTTCTTGGAATCACTTGACTTAACATTTTTTTTAAATACTAGTATATGTCTTAAGTATTTACGATTGGAATATGATCAAATATCTATCAATTTCGAATCTTCAGGTTGTTTGCGAAATAAGTCAGGATTTTTTTTTCTTCAAAAAACTGATGAAAAATCATAATTTTGAAGAATAAAACTGGTTTAAAATTTTCTTGAATGTACATACCAACGCTAAAAAAACTTCACGGAATTATTAAATTGAGCCTCTGAGAACGTAAAGGAAAAGCTCATACAAATGCAGAGTACACACTTCGGTTTTACCTACTCTTGGTATACACAGAAAAGGCAAATAAACGCAGCGTAGGTAGACTATACACGAAGTCGAAACATTGGTCGCGCGCGAGGTTGCCGGGTTCATGTATAATTAACATTACAATTGGGTCGGGTTTTCGGCGAATTCCTTTAATTTATCGGTTTTTATTAGGATGTGAAATTGGAAACAGCGCAGGAAGTATATAAATTACGAATAGGAACGCATGCGAAACGCTCCGCACTCGCGTTCTCATCCTATTCGTTTTGGAGAAAAAAGCTCAAAGCTTGAAAAAAAATGGGTGTTTTGCTCGCGCCGAGGTATATGGTACGTGGTTTTTTGCGCTCTTTCTTGCGAACGACGATGTAGTGTTGTAAAATTTATGTATTTACTATTCCGCATTAAAATAATTTTTCGTGTTTCGAATTAAGTAGATATACGTATTATTATTATAATATCATCGAAACCCTGTATTTGTGTAGAACTTATATCAAGAGACGACGAATAATAATTGGGATCAATTGAATCTTAAATGAGAATGCAGCAATGGAAATGCTCCAGCAGCTATGTTGGTTACAAATATAAAAAATCGTGTATAGGAATTGCATGTTCAATTTCAGAAATATGACTTTATTTTCATCTCGTATCTTTCGCTTTCACTAATATTTTTTAAAATGGCAATTTTTATTTTTTTTGATTTTTTCTATCTTTGAGGGTCTTCAAGTATTTCAACATTGTTTGAAGCATCAGAAGAAGTATTTTCTCGAAGAAGGGGTTGTTTGAAAGGGTTTTTAGGGGAAATGGAAAATTAGAATTTTTTTTACAGATCTCAATTTTTTAATTTTTTCAACTATAGAGGGCTCTCCATGAATTGCATGTTCAACTTCAAAAACATGACTTTATTTTTATTTCGTGTCTTTCGTTTTCACTAATATTTTTTTAATTGACAATTTTTTTGATTTTTTCCACCTTTGAGTTGTTTAAAGCACCAGAAGAAATATTATTCTTGAAGAAGGATTTATTTAGAAAGGTTTTGAGGGGAAATGGAAAATATTTAATTTTTTTTACAGATCTCAATTTTTTATTTTTATTTTTGACTATAGAGGGCTTTCCATTAGAGGGAGGGGCCCCATGTCTCGAAGTTTTCTTGAAAAGAGGATCGAGTATTTGGAAACAATTGGATGCAGAAATGAACAATTTTTTGGATAATATCGAGGAATTTTAATTTTAAAAATTTTTTCAACTGGAAATGGGGCTTCTGGTACGACATTTTCATCTGATGAAAATTTGATAAAAATTTCTACTAAAAAAATAGTTCCTTTTGATGAAAACATTCAAATACACATTTTGTTATTTTTTATTTTCATATTAGGGTCCTACTTTAAATCACTATATACCTATCAAATTTCATATGCCACACAATATTGGCGCCAAAATCATTAAATCTAATTGAAAACTTCCAAATCAGTCATGCATCTCCCTCTATCACCGAATCCTCGACTATGTCGCCATCGTCAAACAGCCACTCTAATTAGGTACCCATACCAAACACAACTCAGGTAGGCCCCAAGTCTAAGTAGCTATTAGCTAAATACACCACTATATACATACGAATATTATACAAACACATACCTAGGTATTTATACACATCTAGCGAGCGTGTTCGTGCGCTTAAAATCACATGCAAATTATAAATTGGAAATTGTGTGCTGGTACATATAGCGCGCGACCAACACCAGCTCGGCTGTACGTGTGGGTTACCGTCACCTTAACGTATTTTCATTCAGCTTACCTATGAATAACAGAAAAAAAAAATAGAAAAAATTAATATGCGTGTCGTGTAACACGACAATACTTATAACTTATAATAAATGTTTTTTAATCTATAAACAGTATAAGCTATAGAATTAGCCACGAAAATTCGTAATTTGGTCTCGGGGAAAAATTCACCGACGTAATAACCAAGGTATACGTGGTACGTCGTGTTGTTTTGGGCTTCATTCTCCCTTATTACAGAGAAAAAAAATGAAAAAATAAAAAATACACGCACATTTTCCATACACACATAACCTGTCAAGTCCAGCACACATATCTACGTTTTTCTCGTGTCCAAGATCGACGACCTCTGCCCATCCCTCTTTTTTCATTTTCGGTTTCCATGCTCTGCGAATCGCAGCGCGAGGAGTCATTTCTCTTATGATATTTTTCAATTCGTACAAATACCCTTGACACATGGGTTCGGTCTGAAGTCTACGACGAACGTATTAATAAAATAGCTTTTAAGTTGTATATAAGCTTGCACGACAACAATCGTCGAAAATTATTATTTTTCAAGACGCCCACCGCAACACGACGATTAATATAATTTCATAAAGAAAAAAATTCTCCGTCGGCAACGTCCTCTTATATACTTACTCAAAAAAGTATACACAACTTTATAAAATCACAACAAAGAATGTAGCAGAGAGGGCGCACCGCACAGGGCAACTTAACCGACACACAAAAGCTCGGCCAAATTCGGCCTAATGGATATAACAGCGCTTGATTATTTAATGAAAAATTACGTAGACTGTATCTTAAAGTCTTTGTCGTGACCCGGGCATTCATTATAAATGGTCGACAATTTTTTTTCCTCTGTCTAAAACTAACTCCACCTCGGCACCAGCGCTTTTATATAATGCTCATTTAAAGAAAAATCATATTGTAGCCACTATACGAGCTTTAAAATAGCTTAAAACATTTTATCTACGTATTGTTTGTATCCGCTTAGTGTGATAACTTTACATAGGCTGGTACACAATAGGGTCCATTTTACGTAATGTTTCCGCAGACCAGCCTACTTCTAAAGTGCTACAGTTTTGTCCAACTTAAAATATCGTACATTAAAATTTCGAATCAATCGAGTACTTCTATCGTGCCTTATATTTTCCTCAAGTCTTTCTCGAAATTGTACATCAACCAATTGCCACTGTAAAAGAGATTACAAAATACATTGTGAACAAAAAATTCTGATGC
Source organism: Planococcus citri (assembly GCF_950023065.1). NCBI lineage: Eukaryota > Metazoa > Arthropoda > Insecta > Hemiptera > Pseudococcidae > Planococcus > Planococcus citri. The sequence continues at coordinate 45,713,554 of NC_088680.1, read as the reverse complement.
CAAAGCGTATTTTTTGATTTTTAGTGAATTTTTGGAAATTAAAAGGCCAAAAATGAGAGCAAAATTCAAAATTTCATCAAAGGTTCATTTTGCATGAAAACCAAAATTAGAAGTAGGTAAATTAAAGTGAGGCAGAGTGCTAGTATTTGGTCATAGTCAATAGTCATTCTCCATTTTAGATCTCCCAGGTCGATTGGTGCTGCTGGTTTCAAGCCCATCTGGAGCCTGTAGGAATTTTTAAATTTTCCAGTAACAGAAAAATTCTCTAAAAATAAAAATTAAATACCTAAAAATTCGAATTGAACATCATCATGGTTTCTCAGGTTGGTATTGGACTATCAGTCGATTTTGGGAGGTCAAAAATACCAACGTCACAGAATGAAGCCAATTCCAACTTTTTCATAGAATTTGTCACTGAAAAGGTAGGGTGAGAGGGGGGAAAGTATTTGCTGAAAAAATTTGAATTTAATCTCAGAGTTCCGAAATTTTATGCCCGATCAAATTGAAATGACAATATTGAATACACTGAATCTTAGCTTATTGGGGTTGAATTTCATCTTGCACCTTTTCATAGCAATTTTTCTAAAGTTGGAAAATCTAAAAATTCGTAGGAGGCTGCGGACTCCTTGACATCATTACCAATTGATTCAGATACTTAGTCCAAGGTCGAATTTTTAAAAAATTTTCAAAAGTCAAAAAATAAAATTCAGCACTTGAAATTTGACCTGACGGTGAACTTTGGCCCAATTTCCAGGCAAAAACAAAGATGGAACCAAACAAATAAAAATATCCAATCAATTTCATATCATGGTTGATGGTATAAAATTGAAAATAAATCGATTTTCGAAGTTCAATCAATCGATTTTTGAGCACAAATTGATTTTTAATTGCAAATATACTCGAAACCATTAGTCGATAATTAATTGATTTTCAATCATGATCGATTTTTGACCGAGAGTCCATTTTTGGGACAAATATCAATTTTCCTGTTGGAACACAATCGATCATATGGGATCGAAAATCGCAAAAAAATCGATTTACGAGTGTATGAAATTTAATTTGTCAATTTCCACACTCAGCTTCCTTTCTATATTCACCTATTTTTACGATAATTTATTCAACTTTTTTCAAGAGTTTACCATTCCCAAATAAATTGTACCTACATTCTTCAAAAAAAAAAAAAAAAAAAAAAAAAAGAAAAGAGAAGAAAAGGAAAAAAACTCAAATTCAAATATGTATTGCTATAATAAAAATTGAAACTCTCAACGTGGGATAACTTTGTCATCGATAATGACGCCTGATGAAAAAAAAACTTACCATTACCATTATGGATGACTGCTTTTTGCTCCCTCTCCTCCCTTTCTTCTCCAGTCGCTTAAAAAAAATTCATCTTTCTCGAAGTCCATCACTTTTTTACTTTCGCCTAACAGTATTTTATTTAAATTAGGTACGTAAAGACATCCGAAGACCAAGAAACTCATTTCAATTTTTTGTTAACAAATGCTTTTTTTTTACTCGATAAGTAATCCGAATTTTCAAATATTAGGTATTTTTTTCTTCGATGAATCGTCGATAAATTAGAGAGAATTTTCATGTTGAAGGAAAAATTCGCAATTTATTGCTTTCGATAGAAAACTCCATTAGTGAAAAATTTAGTTCTTGGAGCGTAAATTTTAAATTTTTTTCAGAATAAGAAAACCATAAAGGAGACACTCGAATGAAAATACGATATACTACTGTAATCAAATAAAGTTGAATCGATTTTTTTCTCGAATTTTTTCATTTATTTCGCATAAATATTCGTTTTTATTTCATATAAATTTTCAACAAAAAAAAATAAATAATGGCTCAGATGAAAAATAAAGAAAAGGTACCTATCATCAGGAAAATTTGGGTCATGAAAAAATGTATCTACTTAACAATACCTATTCGATTCATTCCGAGCCTTTTTATTTAACTCCACCCCCTTCCATCATCATCCATCGTGATACAGTAGAAATTTGTAATTTTTGTACGTCCAAAATTCATAATAATTTCCTGATTATGAGTTCGAAAAAGAGAATTTGTTCACATTGCATGTAATTTAAAGTGTGCTATTATTTTTTATAGCCACAGCAAAATACTCAGAAAAATCAGGTTCATTTTTATTGTCCCAAAAATGAAATCAAAAAATGAAAAAAAAAATTATTTCAGTTTTTTTTTTCATAATCTTCTCAGAATTCCAGAAAAAAACAAGCAAACAAATTTCGGTCCACACAATTTTTCTTCTTTCCCCTCCCCATACTCTTCTTCATCGCGACACCAGAGAGGAAATCTTATACATCACTATACGGTATCTCAAAGTTCGATAGATTTTATTTCCAAAACATAAAGAATCTCTACTCTGCAGCGCAGTTTCAATACTCGTATCTCGGGTTCCTTTCCATCGGTTGCTTTCACCCCTTCTTCACCTTCCCATACATCTCTAAATTCGGCTATTTCTACACTTGAAGAATAATTGCAAAGGGATGTTTCTTTTTTTTCTTCATCGATAAAAAAAATACACGGTTCTATTTTATCGTCGCCACTTCAACCACATAAATCTTAAATTGCTGTGCAGATTTAGCGTCGTGTTCATTGAACCGTGGACAAAATTTTATAAATTTCTTTGACCATTTATACGAATGAAAGTTTTTCAGCTTTTTACACGCAGGCACATACAATCGATAAAGTCGCATTGGTAATGACAGCTGAGTTTACGTGTAGGCTTCGTTTTTTTTTTTTTTTTTTTTTTTTTGTTGAATTGAAGGTGGAGTGGGTAGGTTGTTGATAATCGAACTGTAAATTTATCTTTTGAATTTTTTTTACAACTACTGCAGCCTACTCATTTCTTTTAATGCTGCAATTTTTACGTACCTACTGAATTTCAATGATTTCTAGGCTGTTTCAGAATACCCTGAAACTTTCCAATTTGTATGAAACCATCGCTAGATCAAAAGAACATGTCATAAAACACCTGTAACTCAACTTCAAGTCTTAGAATTAATTTTTGGATTTTTGGAAAATTTTTGAAAATTATTTTAAAAATTTATTTTGAAACTTTTTTCATGAAATATAATTTTTTTCTAGCAAAATGAACCAATATGTGAACAAATTCTTCAATCCAATTCCCACAATTCAACGACTAGTAGTTTTGAGCCATCCTAGAGCCTTCAGAGAATTTTCAAATTTTTCCAGAAAATTTAAATTGCTCTAGGGGGACCAAAAGTTGACTGCTTTGATCACGTGCTTATTAGGCACCCTGAAGTTCATTTTTGGTCTCTCTTGAGCGATTTGAAATTTCTTGAGAAATTTTAAAACTCGATGGAGGCTCTAAAAAGGTCAAATTACGATCATTTTCTAATTGATTTCATAGTATAGGCATAACAGACAATATACCTCCCCCCCCCAAAAAAAACACGTCTCGTTATACTTAATTACCTATAGCTTTTTTGACATTTTTTTCCCAGTTTTTCTGGAATTTACAAATAGGTAGATCAGGAATTCATTTTCAAAGTGGGGCTTCTAAAATTTCCTGGTAACTAACAATTTAAGACAACAAGAGGGTGCCCAACAAGCACTAGTCGAAGTTTCAAGTCCAAAAGTTCATTTTTGACTTTTCCAGAATAATTCAAAATTTTTAGAGAAGAAGATTGAAAAATCGTTGGAAGCTCCAGAATGTCCCAACACATTTTTTTGATACAGATACGAGAATTGAATTCAATAAATTATCAACATCGAATCTCTTTGTTCAAAAAATATATTTTATAGAAAAGTTGAAAAATTTTCCTTGAAAAAACTTTTTTGAATTTTCAAAAATTCACTAAAATCTAAAAACAAACTTTAGGACCTGAAATTTTTATTGGAGGGGGGAGGGGGTTGAAAGACAGAGTTTCAGTGCTCAAAAAATTCTCTTGAAAGTCAACTTTATATCGTACCAGATCCATAAACTGTGGCCAATCATGTTCTTCAGGCAATTTTCACTTTCCATCCTTGCAATTAATTTCCCTCCTGATATGCCTTCTTCTCTGACACTTACGATAGTCTACCTTAAAACGACAACCCACCTCTCACAGGTATACCTTTCATCACCCTCCAGACTCCCCCTGACAATTTTCCAATTACTCCTCCATTCTCTCCTTCTGCAGCATCGCAGCTTCTCGAGCGAATCCATACAAAATGTAAAGTGTAAACCGACATATCGAAATTAACTATGTAACAGTCGCGTCGAATGGTGCGATCGCGAGGCACCGCAGAGCGTCATATAGCTGTGCGCCGCAGCAGCACAAAAACAGAACACAGCATTTTATCTTCAGTCCGATTTATGGGCCGCGTGTATATTTAAACCATACCAACAGACTTATTTACATTTTAATGGGTTATACTTATATGCGCATTTACTACAGTATATTCTAAAAGTCTGCCCCGCTATCAGAAACTACAAATAAAACGGCAAATCTTGAGGAAAAAATAAAAGGGCAGAAATAACGAAACGTGATACGGAAAAATGTGCTCGGTTTCAGCATTTTTCATCCTTATACCGGCCGTTCCCCCGTCGTCTTCGTTTTTTGAAGACGGTTTAGGGTAATAAACTACACTTGAATACGAAATAGCGGAAATTTATGGGGGCGCGTGTTTCCACGAGGATAACGAATAACGGTACTTCAGAGAAGAGAGAAGAAATAAAAATAGCGTACGGCAAAAAAAGAAAGAAAAAGAAAAGGAAAAATCGCACGTATACTCGTACAGTCGTCGGAGTCGCTGTATACCATAGGCGTCCTCATCGTCACCCCCTCCCCCCTACTCCACCATCTTCATCTCCTTATGCAGTCTCATTTCGATCATACAAATATACATTCTGTACTCTTGTATATGAACAGAGCATACGAGATGAGAAAAGAAAAACGCCAACGAGACAATTTTCACCTTGAGGCTCCTGTTTCCCTCTCTCTATCTCTCTCATGTTATCCAAGGCACGAACAAAATTTTCCCCCGCACCTCAGACCATACCTGAACATGCTTTTATCCTTTTGGGCATAAAATCCACGAAGGACCCAACTCTGCCCTAAAAATGTTTCCTTCACCTTAACATTTCGGCAACTTTTACCCCCCCCCCTCCCTGTTCTCATATACCTGTACCTCGTACTACGCTGCAGGTAGATGTATTTATTAGTATTTTATCATACTCGCCATATAGTATATGGTAGCTACTTTGGTGTTATATGGAAAAAGTTCGAGGGGGTTGGGTGTATGAGCCAACGTCGAGGTAATTTAAGCGTCAAGATTAACTATGTGCTAGGGGTTTTAGTTTAGTTTAGTTTAGTAGAAGGCGAGCGAGTATATAAGTATAGAATACACCACGCAAAAGGCCAGAAGAGAGGGGAGGAAGGAGGAGGTGAACGAGAGTGGAAAAAAATATATATACGAAATTACTTTTAAACTTTCTCGCAAAAGTTACTTAACTCTGCGTATGACATTACATCAGCGGAAGGCAATTTATGTAACAAACTTTGAAATTAGTATTGTTACGAAGGTGTTACTTTATACACCTAGTAGAGCTTCGCGTAAGTTCCATGCACAGGCGAAAGTTGCGTGTGTATGAAGAATATAGTAAAATTATGAAAGTCGGTTTCACACAACAAAAGACGTAGGTATCTAGCAACGGGTCAGGGGGCTAGGATGAGACGATCTCGCATGTACTACGTATAGAAGATAGAGAAACAGAGAGAGAGAGAAATGCAAAAAGAGACGAGACCAGTGTATAAAGTTATACCAACTTTGAAAACAACGTTAACGTATCAACAAAGTTTATATCTCTCGCTTGTACACTCTATATATATCCTAAACTTTATGTATATAGTATACATATAGTATTTCTTCGCCTCATCGCCCCCTTTGATGCTAAGGTAGGTGTGTATATGTGTAACATACAGCACTTCCCTGTGTATAGTATACTGCAGGGTTTAAGAAGGAGAGCCGAAGTAGACATCTTTCGACGCTTGTTTGCGCTTATGTTATGCTCTCTGGTTAAATGTACCTAGACTGTACCTCGGTGTACATCACGTAATCCATCTCCATTAAGCTTACAGAACTCTAACAAGACCTTTTTTCCCTATACATTCTGCGAGAGCATGAGTCTGTTAACCATTCATGCTTCGAATCATTTCAACGCTCATGGCTATATGTAAAAGCCAAATGGGAAGTGGAAGTGGAGCTGATTTATCGGATCAGTTGGCCCTGGTTCGTTTGTAATATGTCAACCATCGTCGATATATCGCGTATGTTTCCATTTCCTGGTATAAGTAGGTATTCGTCGGTGTCAAATATTTACAAAAAATTCAATCGCGTGGAAAAGTGTATCGTACAAATAACCAATTTACTTCAAAAAGGTATTGAAAATATCAACCCTTTACCTAACTACACTTCTTTCATCTTCTCCACGCATTATCTGTAAACGGATTCGAAGGGTTTTGCCATCAATGATGAGGAAATTTGATGTCACTCTTCCCCCCCTTTTTTTTCAGTTTCATCATTGAAAAATGTAGATATTAGATACAAGATATCTTGTATTCCCCCTCCCGAACATGAAATAGGCGGAAATCTTTTAAAAAACACGTGGAATAAGATGTTCTGATTTATTTGATATCAAAATAGGAACCAAAAAAAATCAAAAAATCTGATTTCCTCTCAAAAATGATTGTTTTTTTTTTTAGGAAAAGGAACTTTAAAATTAATTATTAATGCATTAAAAAATCTCAACAAATCCTCTGCTAAAATCTCATGAACCCTCCTCCTTGGGAAAAAAAAAATTTTCCAGTAAAGAAGAAACATTGAAATCAAGCTAATACGCGTAGATGCCTACTTTTAAGGGAATTCTCTAAATTGACAAAAAAAGTCAGAGAACAAACAGAATTATTTTTCTTATTTTTTCAAATTTGCGTTAGGTACCAGTACATTACCAAAAATAACCAACAGTTCAACAAAAATTTCCAAAAATTCAACGGATACCTCTAGTAAATTACCTAAAATTGTTAGTAATTTGCCAAAAAATTCCAATAATTCACCAAAGATCCTCAGTAAATTGCCAAAATTTACCTGACAATTGTTAAATCAACACTGCCAAGAATTTAAAAAAATTACCAGCAGGTAAGTTGTAATAAAATTGCTAGTAAAAACCTGTAATTACCAGCAATTTGTCAGATATCAAACAATAGTAAGTTACTAAAAATTACGGGTAATTTGCTTATGATTGCCGGTAGTTTATCAAAAAATTACGGTAATTTACAAAGAAATTACGGAAATTTACCAAAAAAATACGGTAATTTACCTAAAATTTACGGTAATTTACAAAAAAATTACAGAAATTTACCAAAAAAATACGGTAGTTTACCAAAAAATTACGGTGATTTACAAAAAAATTACGGAAATTTACCAAAAAAATACGGTAGTTTACCAAAAAATTACCGTCATCTACCAAAAAAATTACGGGTAATTTACCAAAAAATTACGGGTAATTTACCAAAAAATTACGGGTAATTTACCAAAAAATTACGGGTAATTTACCAAAAAATTACGGGTAATTTACCAAAAAATTACGGGTAATTTACCAAAAAATTACGGGTAATTTACCAAAAAATTACGGGTAACTAACCAAAAATTTTTGGGTAATTTACCAAAAAATTACGGTTATTTACCTGAAAAATCACGGTAATTTACCAAAAAATTACAATAATCTACCGAAAAAATTACGGTAATTCACCAAATAAATACGGTAATTTACCTAAGAATTTACTGTAATTTACCAAAAAAAATCATGGAATTTACCAAAAAAATTACGGTAATTTACCGAAAAAAATTTGATAATTTAGCAAAAAATTACGGTAGTTCACCAGACAATTACGGTTATTTACCTGGAAAATTACTGTAATTTACCAGAAAAATTACGATGATTTGAAAGTTACGGTATGCATTAAAAAAATTACGGTAATTTACCAAAGATGAATGGTAATTCACCTCGGAAAACCAGCAATTTACCAAAAAAATCATCAAAGCTTATTGGTAATTTACTAAACACAACTGATTATTTACCAAAAATTACTGGTAATTTGCCGAAAATTGTCAGTACTTAATAATATACAAAAAGTTGGCTATTTACCAAAAAATACCCATGATTTACCATAAACAACTGGAAATTTTTCATCATTTACCCCTAATTCACCAAATGTGACGATTAATTTACAAAACTTACAAGTAATTATGCAACGGCCAAAATTGTGATTCCAAACTTATCCGATAAATTTTCCAATTTTTCGAGGCATTCGCGAATTTTCTCAATAATATTTGGCCGCGCTCGGTTTTTTGATTTTTGTTTATGTACTCGCTAAAAGTTTGTCTTTTTTTTTCCATTCTTTTTCAATTCGTTGGTTCGTCAATGTACTTTTTCTTATAATTTTTTTATGTACGCGAATTCGCAAAATTTATATAATATCTATTTGTTTCATGTACTTTTCATGTTTTCTTTATAAATGAATTTATCTAATGACGATTTCTACTTTTTGTATCGTCATGTCTGTTACATAAATGGGGGCCCGTCCGGGATAGAAACGAAACGGTTTGTAATTTCGTTTTACATATTATTTTGTTTTTAACTGTTTAAAAAAAATGTTTGATCCAAGAAGTGATTTGGTTGAAATTTTATACCAAAATATAAACATCTGTATCGTCTGTACGTATCTACAACTACTATCTACAACTACGTTTTCTCCGCGGAGTTTGAATATGCCGAATGCGTCGACCTTGATATTACGTCACTACCTCCGATTTCTATCAAATGAGTCTGCATAATTTGCCAAATTCGTTCAATTTTCTGCAATTATCGATGTCGTTTTTTCTCAACCTGAACTGCCAGCAACTTGTGTCAATTGATTGGTAATAATACTTCGCTGTTTTCGTTTATTTCGTTCAGCTCATCACCACTCAGGTCATCACATCATTGTTTTCATTTGGTATTCAAGTATACATGGTATTTATGTTTTGAAAAAAAATACGTTTTTGTAATTTTTATGTATTCGTGATGATTTATTCGATAAATCACCAATTTATTTTCGCATATTTAAAACCCACAATATTTTGTAATTAATTACCTATCTTATGCTATTTTTTTAAAAAAATTGATTGATCAAGGTAAGAAATGGAGGAATTTTCAAATAATCCAAAATTGTTCAATTGTCTCCTTACATTAACTAAAACTCTGATAAGACTTCATAATCATCTAGATTTATCAGAAGGTAACAATATCCAAAATGCAAATCAGTTAAATTTCTTGAAAAGGTTTTATTACTCTGGTTTGTTAGCCCAAAACAATGAAAAAGGTTTTTGTCAGCCTTTTCCTCATCAATTACCTCAAATACCTGTGTCAAATTTTATAGAAACATTTAAAGGTAATGTTAATTTGTCTTCGAATAATGCAACCGATAATTATGATTCTACAAGCTCAATTCAAATTTATGAACAGAGTTATGGAAATTATCTCAATTTCAGTGATACAAAAAGATGTCTTTCCGAAAATAAGGAAATTAATGATTTTATTGAACCAAAAATTGTACCTGTTTCTCAAGTTTACGAACAAACTTATGGAAATTATCTCAATTTAAACCATATAGGTCTGAGAGTTCACAAAAAACCCGATCATGTAATTATCGATATGTCTTTTATGGATGATTTTTGTGAGGCAAAAGTATCGAGCGAATCTTTGGAAGTTTTGAACGAAAATATAAATAATTTCCAACTTGAAATTTTGAACTCAGACAAAAATCACGCATGTGATTTCACTCATAATTCTTTGAAAACTGAATTTAAAATCATTGATGATTTTCCCAAAGCAGAAAACTCAAATAATTTTTGTCCTGATTTTTCACCAAAGTTTGAAACTTGTGAGATCAAAATATCTGAAAAGGCTCATTCAGTTGAGAATTTTTCGGAGATTGAAAATATTAACATAGTTGAGGTATCTGAACCCTCAATTTTATCTCAAGTTTGTTGTGATTCGGAAAACTATGTTTTCAGTCCAAGTTTTTCTGAGTTTGATTTGTTAAAACTAGAAAATGAAATATTTTTTGAGCCAATCATGTTTGAGTCGTCTTCAAATAGTGTTACTAGACCACAAACTTCAAACTTGATAAATTTAGGATCGCAAATTCTAAAAGTTCATGATAAACTAGTTTTAGATGTAACTATAAGTGAGAACTCTCACAAATCCAACGTGTCTGAAGATCTTGAAGTTGAAATCAAACTTATAAATCCTTTTTTCAAACTTGTCAATAATTTTGATACAAAATTTATAATCATCAGTATAACAAAACGTTATTTAAAAATGATGTTTGATAAAACCGATCTCTCTTATTTTACTGCATTTTCTCATGCAGGGGGCAAGTCTGTATCTTTTGTAAAACCTTTGCAGGATGATAATTTTTGTGGATATAATAAAATGTTCGATGATCAATCGATTTTGAAATTTATTTTGATTTCCCTGAAACGCAAAAGGAAAAAATGTTTTTCAGATCTTTATGATTCGCTTTCCTCTGTAAATTTATTCGCTCAAACTGCTCTAAGTTAATGATTTTTCTGATCAATTAATTTTTATTCTCAAAATGAAAATGATTAATTTTTTCTGATTTAGTGGCATTTCTATGCACATCTTTCTGATCCAATTTTCCAACTTTCCAGTTTTTCTTCCTAGTTTTTTCCAATTAATCTTTTCGTTTTCCTTCGTTTTCCTTTCCTACTCTCTGGAATGGGGTGAGGGACTTTTGTCCAAGCCTTACATTCCAGAGAAGGTGGCAGACCATGGTGCAGGCTCGTTGTTTTCCATCTACGCGAGTCTCACGTTGGTGTCACTCTCTTCTCCTATTTTTTTATTTTTCCATGATGTCTCCCGGTTTTTGTCTCTTTTTCCTCATACTTAATATTGTCCTATATATTTTTGTTTTTTTTTTTTTTTAAATTTATTGTTTTGTTTAATTTAGAACGCGATAAAATTAATTTAGGTAATTTTTGATTGTTTATTATTATTTCACAATTTTGTTATTTTCATCTATGTTCAATTCAATTTTCTCCAAGCTTGCTTTGAGAAATTTGAATTAGCCAGGGGGCATATGCAACGGCCAAAATTGTGATTCCAAACTTATCCGATAAATTTTCCAATTTTTCGAGGCATTCGCGAATTTTCTCAATAATATTTGGCCGCGCTCGGTTTTTTGATTTTTGTTTATGTACTCGCTAAAAGTTTGTCTTTTTTTTCCATTCTTTTTCAATTCGTTGGTTCGTCAATGTACTTTTTCTTATAATTTTTTTATGTACGCGAATTCGCAAAATTTATATAATATCTATTTGTTTCATGTACTTTTCATGTTTTCTTTATAAATGAATTTATCTAATGACGATTTCTACTTTTTGTATCGTCATGTCTGTTACAATTAACCTGATATTACAAATATATTAATTTTCTAAAAATTATCAGGAATTTATGATATCATTCATGATCTACCAAAAATTAGCAGTAATTTGCCAGATGTCCTAATAGTTACCTAGGTAATTACCCAAACTAGAAATTTATGAAAAAATGTTAGTACCTAATTTACAAAATGTTACCAACTAACCAAAGATATTACCGCCACGAGAAATTATCAGTACTTATAGGTAATTATCTAACAAAAAATTACCAGTATAGTTTTTCAAAGTTAGATCAACACTCCAAGCGTTGTAAATTGACAAATTTTTCAAACGTTTTTGAAAGTCTCGCATTCGGTATAATTAGGTCAAGAATTATTTATCGTACTGTTTTCCAAGCTCTCATACCCCAGAGACAAAATGTTTTCAAAGGCAGCTCACTAGGTTTCCAGAGGTGAAATGAAGGGGTCAAGTATAATTTACCTAAAAAATGATGAATTTGGTTCAAATTTACGTCGATAAAATAGCAATTGATCTGTAAGGTAAAAAGTGTGATAATATTAATACCAAATTTCGACTTTCCACCTTGAAAGAAAATTTTGCGAAAGTTATAATTTCTAAAAATTTGTTGAAGGCTCCAAAACTGTAACTCGAAAAGCAGACTTCCGCATGATACGAGATGTTTTAGCAAGTGAAGCATTTTCACATACTTCCTCTTTCGATCAAATTTTATTTGGTGCCAGAATTCACCGTCAGAAATGAGCTATGTAGGAATTGTACGTAATGCTGGCGAATTTTCTATTCTATAAGTATTTTCAATCGATTCAATTTTGTCGTACATTTTTCAAGGCGAAGAAGAAAACAAAGTACGAGTGAAAAAAAAGAAAAAAATCTTCACTACACTCGAAATTTTTTCACGACAGAGTAGAAATTTCAGTACGATGAGATTATTCCGACGACGACAAATCTCCCTCCCTCCCCCCATACTATTCCCAAAGCTCGGAGGCTGTATTAAAACGGCAGTCTAATGTACGGAGGAGAAAAAAAAGAAACGAGAAGAAGAAGAACGAAAGAAGAAAAAAAATGGAGTTTCACGGCGTTAAATTTATTGCCAAGATTGCCATCGCAAATTGCGTTCCAAAAGAAATTTTTCACATTGAAAATTTATTTGAAATCGAGCGCTAGCTTTGCGCCTAGCTTCATTCTATACGAAAGAGATCAAGTTACTGGAGATTTTTTTTTCCTTATTGAGTAGGTTATTGTGCAATATCGCACATATATACGAGAAGTGGTCATAGTGAGGATTATAAGGGTGCTTTGGGGTTCAGGGAGGGGGTTACTGTACGTGAAAGTATGTATACTATGGTATCATACATTGTATGCACATTGGACATATTCGAATATTTCTTTGTCTTTGATTCTACGAAAAGAATTGTAACACTTTCAAATTTTGATTGTACTGTTTTCGTTCCTCTCTGTGGTATGTCGATTGTAAAAGGCTCAATTTTTAAGGGTGAAAAAAAAATACAGCATCCTTTTCACCAACTCGTGACCTACTTTTTAACCGGTTAACGTGTGTACGATTTGGAGGGTGTATCAGCTATTGTGTTGTGTGATACGATAGTGACGAAGATGAGGTTATTGAAATAGATACAGTATAACTTATATAAAAGAAAAAGAAAGATGGTATATGAGAGAAAGATTGCTGCTACTGCTGTTGGTGGTGTATTGTACTATGGATATGAGAGAAGACGACGCGTGTATCTATTTGCTGCTGTTGCCACTTCCTTTGCATCCCGTCTCACCCGCTACCGTCCGAGAAAAAAGACGAATAGAAGAGAAACTCTTCTTTTTCGATAAATTTAATCTATACACATTGGAGCGCAGGATGCACATACGACGACCAACCCTTAGAATCTATACGAACGTGGAACAGAGAGATCCGACGAATAGAGAAGGTGTGCGAGCGAGTGCACAGAAAGAGAGTCTGCAGCACGCTATCATCTTTCCACACCCTCGTTCTTCATTTAAACGCATAACTCATTCGACTGTCACTCCCAAACGGGAAAATTCCATACAAACAAGAAAAATATTTTATGATAAATCCTCTATCTTTCTTGCGTGCTGCAAAATATTACCAAACTTTAATATAAGTTTCGCCATCGTTTTTCATATTGATATTTACGTCCTCGAACCGTTTTTTCCGAAAAACCTATAAATTTTCCGGCTTTTCCTAATTTATCGCGTATTTTTCTCGTCGTCGAGATATTATTGTGCGTTGGTGTGTGTGGAACCGAACGAACGAACGCGTTGCTCACATCGTCCCTCTACTGCAACTTCGGTCAAACGGAGCAATGTCCATGTATAGGTATTGGAATTTGAGCTTGGGTTTTTTCTATCGTCGATTACGATAAAGGGGATATAATTTTTCGAAAAATATGAATAAAAAATGACGATACCGAAATAGTTTATTTTGATGAAGTTTGGTGCGATGATTTGGTGTTAAATATATGGTCAGAATGTTGAAATTAACAGAGCGTTTACGTAGCTAACTTGACCCAGTGTACCAAAATCCTCAACAAAAGGTACTGAGAGGCCCACAATTTCTCAATTTCCAAATTAATTTTTGCACCTACTGAAAAAAATTAAAAATTCTGGAAAAATCGAAAAGTGCGCTGGAGACACCAGAATCGCTCGAGACGATGAAATTCGGGTTCGAAAGGTTAGTGTTAGACAAGTCATCATCCATTTGCACAAATTTCAAAAATTTCTCTATGATTAGAAATTTTTTCCTGCATGAATAAAAGTAGATACTGTTTTTAAAAAAAAAAACACACTCAAAGCGACCGCCTCAACCGCCTGAAAATCAACTCAAATGTAACACGTTAAACAAGTCAAGAATAATCTAAAACTCAATTTTAAGCAGCTCAAATTGATTTCCACATTTTTTTGAAGAAATTTAAAAATTCTGGAGAAATCTAAAATTGCACAGGAGGCTTCAGAAGTTCAGAATGACCATTAGTTTAACAACCATTTCGTAATTTTTACTCAATTAAAAAAATAACGTAAATCGTCGTTAATGGTCAATTTTTGATTTCCAAAAATGTACCAAAAATCGATTTGGGCAGCTGAAATTTTGGCTATGACAATTCAAATCTGAGGTAGATACTATGAAAAATTCCTTTGTTAGTGAATTAAAAAAAAAACACTCCTGTAAAATGAAATAAAATAAAACTGACAAGTAGGTAAAATAGAAAAACCAAGTTTTTTTTTAAAAAAAAAAGGAACGTTCGCAGCTTATTCATTTTTAATCAAACTGGAATTCGGAAACACGCTCCTACCTCTTCATAGCTAACTTTAGAGTCATTAAAGTTGATTTCTCAATTTCATAGAAATTTTTTAAAAATTAAGAAACAGACCGATTTCTGAAGCAAAAGTTGAATTTTTAACAAATTAAGAAAAAACAGCCATAATTTAGTTGGAATACAATATGTACGAACTTTCAGACTTCTTGACCAAATTTTTGGTATTTTCGAAACTTTTTTGCACTTTCAATAATTTTTTGAAAAATTACAAATTCAAAGTTGATCAATTCCACAAGAGAAAATCGTAAAATTCGATCGAATTGAGGTAGAAAGCTAAACTTTGATTTCAACTCCAAATCTCTCATATCGATGTTCCTGAAAATTTCGAGTCATAACTACATTTCGAAACCCATAAATTTTGGAGTTTCCAGTTTTCAAAAAATGTCACGAGAAGACCAAAAGAATAGGGACTTCCATTTTACGAGTAGGTAACTCAAAAATAGAAAAATTGTTATACCAGGTGAATAAAAATTGAAATATATTTTAAAATTACCTACGTCAAGACAAATTTTAGTCATTGAACTTTATTGTCCAATTTTTCAAGATTTAAAAAAAATTTAAACTGGCTCATTTTTTATGAAAAATATCAAAATCTAAAAAAAAAAAGTGACACATAAGTACCTATGTAGAATACTGAAATTTGATTCATGTCTCGTTACTGACCTCTCTAATCAATTGTTGATGCTTTTGTACCCCTTTGGAGTCTTCAGAAATTTTTTTTGAAAAATTATCCAACAAAAAATGCATCATCTTTTCAGCATACAAAAAAATCCAAAAAATAGCAGGAGGGTCTAAAAAATCTCGAAATTACTGGTGATTAATTTGAGATGTCAAAAATAAGATGTAAAAAAACTTGAGCTTTTTATGAACCTCAATTTCACAAAAATTTTGATTTTTTCGCAGCAATGGGGACAAATTTGAAATTCAAAAAATTCGCTAAAAATTTATAAATTAAATTTAGGACTTGGAATTTGATTTAATCAAAAGTGTTTTTTTACAAATATACTCTCACAATTTTTTTTGTCGAAAGATTTTTTACTGGTTGGAATACTGCTCTTGTTGGAAGGATGGGACGCCTACAGCGGAAAATACTTAAACAAAGTCTTGTCTAAACATTTGTTACGCTCTCGATACCTGAGTTTTTTCTTGAGGATGAAAAATTTAAAAAAAAATGTACTTGAGTAATCAGAACCTAAAGTTAGATTTTTTAGAATTTGGTCGAAAGAGGTAATAAGTTATGTTTTCGATGAATTGATGAGAGCACTAAACTAGCAAGTATCTAGGTACTTTAATTTTAATTCTGAAATCAGCCTCATCTTCTCATTTTTGCATTTGAATAAAAATGTAATAATTTATCGTTCAAAAGAAGGAATTTCAATGGTAAGTACAAGTCTTCTCACCCAAGAACACAAAAATCATATTTTCATATCATATCTAAAAAATTTTCAAAATTGAAAAAAATCATTTTTGGAAATGGACGAAAAATTATTTTGGCTCTAAAATAATACAGAAATATCTAATTTGATATAATAAACCAAAAATTGATTTTTTTTCAGCAATACCCACATAGGATTCATATCTCACAAATTCAATTTTCATCGTAATCAATTTCTCTATGTACCCTTACCACATATGAGAACGAATCAACAATCTACTCTACCCATTCAACAATCAACATCCACATCCATCACAAATTGCACCTCATTCAAGCAAACAGTAATCAACTGATAACCATACGTAAAATTGACATCACCTCCATGTTTCGTTCGTCATAAATGAAGACGAGGAACAAAAACCACGAAATTCGTTCTCATCGAGAAAAAAAATACCGCATCACGGCGAGCTCGACTCGTGTTACGACATTAATGGCCGAATCATTTAACGAGAAAAAATTATCTCTACGAAAAAGTCGCATTAATATCGCCTGTCTATCCGAAAACCAATTTATTCCCCTTTTGTATTTTAATACTAACGATAAAGTTCGCCATGTACAAAACGCGATGTATACACCAGAGAGAAAGAACCTAGAAAGCATTGAAGCATCGTCGTCGCACTCGCAGCCAAAGGGGGGAAATGGACTTTACCGACAGCAGCAGCAGCAAGAAGATGGGTAAAATTCCATTTCTATATGAATATACCCACTTATACATAACATATCTACCACTATCATCGAATTCGCCTCATTGTAAGTACTATACGATGCAGTAGCACCCTTACGTCGGCGAACTTTTTCCACCCTTATTTTTTATGATAAACGATCAAAATATCATCGAGTCGTTTAGCAGCCGCGTGTATTTACAACGTCATATTAAACATTCCGATAGTTCCATCATTTCAATATTCGTATACGCCGAAAATCATCCCACCACACAAACGTATACGATGTATAGTATAATCGAGCACCACCGACGTCGTCGTCGAATTTCTTCTTTTGTCCCTCCCTCTTACCCCTTCATTGAGACTTTCGAACCATTTTACAAATACACTCACTTACCCTTCACTAAACTCCATTACGCTAGGTATGCTCGTCGGCCATCATCACATCACAGAAGAAAACAAAGTAGACGAAAAACTCAGTTAATGGAACTTAATGTAACCATTTGGTGTTTTAAATAACTACATTATTGCACTTACAGTCTTATACACGCACTGCAAATCGTATAGCATATAACTTGAGATACGTGCAGAAGGCAAAACTTAAAGGTTGCAAAAGACCATTACCTAAAGAGGTGTTGCTAGTTTTATTGGCAACCTGTGGTATATGTATGGTACCTACGTAATACGAGGTATAATACGCTCTAGCATACCATACCTCGTTCGTCTCTCTTCATCTCATCGCTATGTGTATCCCTCCATTCAAAATACATCAAAAAAGGAAATAGGTCAATTGTTACACAACTCCGAATCCGAGAGGGTAAGCCAAAGAAAAGGGTAGGTAGTAGGTACTTTATCCTTTGAACGAGTAAAAGAATCCAAATCAGCGGGATAAGTATTGTTTCTCAAACACACGTTTAGTAATATTATTATACGTACAGTACCTATAACGTTTCAAATGAGAGAAAAAAATACCAAGAACACAGTGATTTTTTTTGCAACACCTCGCCTCACACACTCTTTCGTGTCCTTTTTTTTTATACGTATACATAAAACTAGGAAATCGCTTACAGTTAGAATTTTTTACCCAGCACGCGCGTTTCTTGATTTTTTTTGCCTTTTAACCTTTTTATATAATAGCATTTTTTTGGCATTCGAAACCAAAACAAAAGGTGAATACGGTTCGACCGAATCTCCGGGTATACAGATCTGTCTGTCTATCTACCTGTCACATGAAAATCTCGGACCGTGGCGGTGTGTGAATTCAAACCGTTTGAAATTTTTTTTGTCGCTGTTTGGTCTTCGGTTTGGGCTAAATCGCTGTGGTAGACTCTGACTGACATGACGTATCTTTTTGTAAGGTTTTAAGATGATAGAGTCTTAGTTCCTTGCAAAATCATAGTAAGTATCAATACATTACGCTTTATACGTACATAGCAAAACATCAAAAGATTTTTTTGTTTTTTTTTCAATTCAATCATCATAATAAATTAATTAACTAACAATAATTATGAAAAATTGCCATTTTGAAATTTTTGTATTTTTCCACCATTGGAAAACTGTATTATCGTGACCAGGTACCGTATTTCTAAAATTGAACTTGACTTTTTCTTAACAATTATTTTACTTCTTGAATTTCCAAAGTTGTACATTTCCCCTTTGAGCTTCTCTCTCAAAAAATGTATAAAATTTTTTTTCACGTGTAATTTTAAAAATGCAAACTTATTCCTCGAACGTCATTATAACAGATCTGTTTTGTTTGCCTCATTTTGAACAGATTTTTCAACAAAAAAAAGCTCAATTTGAAGGTACTCTTTAAAAAAGCCCTGCCTATACCTATCTAATATTTTTTAAACACCTACTACATTAGGGGGAATGCGAAAAAATAAGTCGACGGATTTTGACCAAATTCAGCAGCGAGGCTTCATTTAAGTTTAAAATTATCCATAAAAAAAACTCTAAGCTGTTCCTTGGGAAGGGGGGCGGGAGGAGACTGAAACAGGAGAAATATTTTGAAACGTAGTAGTGCCAATTTCTTAGTCATTATTGTCAACTTTAAAAAAATTGAAAAAATGTCGAAGTTTTTAGTTATTTTTCTCGATTTTTAGGGACATCTTCCGGGAGCCAAAATTTTATTTTGGTAATTTTCAGCTCAAGAAGGTCACTGCTGAATTCAGTCAAAATCCGCCTACTTTTTTTTGAGTCGATTCACTCTAACAGGTATTTGTTCTATTTTTTGCATCCGTTTTCATTCATTTAAAAAATCAAATTTTGTGTTTTTTTTCAAATTGAATTTTTCAGAATTTTTAAAAATTTTTTATTCGAATCAAATGTTTTGATTTTCTCCGAAATCTTAAGAGAGTGAATTTGATGAATTTTTGAAAATTTTATTGAACTGAGAAAACATTATTTTGTCATGTACCTAAAAATAAATTTTCTTGATAAAAAAAAAAAAACATGAAAACAGAAAATGTGAGATTGTTACCTATTCTAATTATAGATCTGATTTTTATCAAAAAGTATTTTCACCACCAGATTTGGATTCGTAATAATCGATAGGTAGGTACCTACCTAAATTTTCAGTTTTTTTTTTTTGAATGGGAATGGGTTAGGGTGAGTCGTTTTCAAACTTTCTTCAAATTTTGATGGACCCTGAGAGAAATCATGGCTAAATAATTTTAATAAGACACAGAAAAAATTTCAAATTTTTTGGTTGACGTTAACACTCCCCTTCTCCTTTGGTTTGAGCTCAACGTTTTCAAAATTTGAAACATTTTCAATTGTTTCAATTTTTTTGAATTTTTTTTGGTTCGGGTGGCTTTTTTGTTTTGATATCTTTCGTACTTGCATATGGTATAGGTATGATGGATTTTGGCCATTAGAATAGTTCAACGTTCATTTTTGTCAAATGCAAGAATTCTCAAAATATTTTTTTTTCCCTTTGAAATAAGCTACGATAACTTTTTAAGCATCTCCTTAAGATGACAAAATTAAAATTGATCAACCGATTTACCTACATTTGCATGTGATTGTGAGCAATAATAAGACCGTACGTATGAAAAAAATCAAAAAAAAAAAAAAAAAAAAGAAATGTCGACACATGCAACTTTAAAACTTTGGGGTCGGGTAGTCAAGACGGGGGGGGGGTCAAACATTGACCAAAAAATTTAAAATTTTCCCTGAGTCTTATTGAGGTCATTTGGCCATGATTTGTTGCTAACAATTAAAATCTGTTAAAATACATAGGTAAGTACCTAGGTACAAAAAACGTTGAAAAACAACCCACCCTCATGGTGTTATCAAGTTATCAAGATTTCAGCAACCCTGAATGTAAGTATGAATCAGAAACCGCATTTGGTCGACTTTTCAAGTAGGTATAAAATAAGTAGGTAGAGGTACCTAAAGTTTTCCAATGTTAAAAAAAAATCGTATCTATATTAAATTTTAAAAAACAAAGCCATAGAATTTCCCATTTTCCAACTAAAAAGTTGACAAAATGAACACGTACTTAGAGTTGGAGTAAGTACCTACGAGTAATTCATGAGATGACTCACTAAATCGAAATCTGGTGATGGAATTTTTTTCCTTTTTTTTTTCAATGGAAAAAAAATTATTTAAAAAAAAAAATATTTTTTGAACGTATAATTATCAAAATTTGAAAAATTCGAAACATTATGATTAATAGATACCCATGTTGCTGTAGATATTACGCAGATCTCATCTTTCAAATTTTAAACTCATTTCGATGAAATCAGGATTAATTTGATCAGAAACAAAGCTTCAGAATGTTTGATGACGTCAATTTTGCCAGTTTTTGATTATCGACGAGAAGTCCTTCAACGATTCATCACTCCAATGATCTCTAAAAACCATGAAATGTGCACTTGACCGATCTTCTTAGTAGGTATAGGTAGTGTTCTTCGAAAAATTCGTCTCGACGTTTCTCAAGTAGGTAGGTATAAGTAATTCGAGATATCCAAATTCTAGATAATTACCAAGCCTTTACCATTTCTCATTTTTCCTCGCGAAGGCGCGATCATCGCTCACTATCCTCCACCAATCATCTCTAATCCAAGTTCGGCGCACGATATGCTTTCTTACACTAAAAGAAAACATGGTGATTTCCAAAGCGACGATCATCGTATACCATAACAACGCGTATTACCAGTTGTAATACGAACCACCATTCATCATTTCAAACATACATAAATCCATAGAGAATACATGAACCGGTTATATGTATTCTCTTTTATAAAACTTATCAAAAAAAAAAAAAAAGGTATATTCAAATGTTACGCCGCCGCGCTGTTTTATCCGCGCATGCCAACTAATCAAACCGGTACCTCCATATCTCATACATAATATAACACACGAGTTTGTTCGTCATTCGAAATTCGAATCTGGAAACAAATCTTATAGACATTGGAAACTAAAACAGGATGAAAGAAAAAAATCAACCAATTTCCAATACAGCTATTGTATATCTAGGTATAGGTACCTATTCTCATTATCTATGCCACGATTGACGATGGTAAATTTTGAAAAATTCCTCTACACATTCGATGAATAAGTAAACTGTTGAGATATTTCGCACATAGGTATGGTATAGTATAGTAATCATCTCCTGATGTGATATGTACTGTATACTTTGCCTTTGCTCATAGGTAAGTAGATATACTACAGGACGCGAATTGTGACACAGTCACGTTCCAACCGCCTAGATGTATTACTTAGGTAACTTTATTCTCCATTCATACGTTTCTTGCTGTATAGTATATAGATATGTACATTGCAGAGCGTATACCTATATAAAGTGTCATGATCGTTCCGACAGATTAACCGACACGAAGAGTAAAGAGGAAAACCAGAGTACAAATAAATCCTCTCAAGGATGCCCTATCGTTTACATATCTTATATATACTTACAATACTATAGGTACACTATACGATACGTTTACAGTACGAGTACCTCCTTTGTAAGACATACATACCTATAGGTACGGATAATGTGTATATTATACATATTTCGCTGTACTCCTTGTACATTATAAGATGTACATTTATATGGTACAAATACTATGCGGCTTAATGTGTGTAAAAAAATATTTATCGAATGTTGCGAATGCGCTATCACAATGCTAATTACGTGTTTAAAACATGCTTATTTCAGCTAATTCGAATGTGAAACGGTTTCGTAAAGGAAATGGCAACTTCTAAAGCTGTAGTTTTAATCCCCTATCACATGGTATGAGGTTTTTTTTTAGGTGCTGCTGAAAATTTGCAGACCATTCATGAGGTGGGAAAGATCCAAATTCAGCGAGGGCCTTCATTTTGAGTTGAATGTCACATAGAAAAATTTTTAGCTCCGGAAATGTCCCTAGATGGAAAATGTAAGCCCTTAAAGACTTTTACCTAACCTGTTTTGAAAAAAATGCGCAGTTTCAAAAAATAGTATTTGAGATTCTGTGTTGATCTAGGCCATTTGCATCAATTTAGGGTTCTACAGCGTGAATTAAAATTTTCAAATCGCTTATTTTTGAGTTAATTTGTACTTATTTAGAAAATATTTTCTTCTGAAATATTTTGCACCATGCCAAAATATCCAAAGGTATAGGTATCATTGCTGAAACTGGTGGGCCTGCTGGTCCAGGTGTAGTTGCTGCTGAGTTCTCCTTTTCTCAGTTACATATCCAAATGGGCCACGTGGTACAGATGGATATTTTTCTCAATCTTTTGTGATTTGAACGGGCTCCATGGTACGTACTTATTGCACTCATTCCAATATCTGAACAGGCCTGGTGGTATGTACAGATATTACGTCCTCTCCTTGCAATTTGAATGGGTCTTGTGGTACAGACAAATTGCATCATCCTAAGTATCCAGACTGGGCCTAGCGGTATAGTACGGGTCTCCTTACGACTTAGGGAAATCATAAGCCTTAATTTTGGTGGCTAAGTATGCGATAGGTTGCCATGTACTTGCGAACCAACAATGGACGCTCTCCCACATTACAACTTACAACCACATCCGTCAACTAGGGCCTTGGTAGGCATCCCGCTACTGAGACTGGAAAAACATTTTTGAACGCAGTGGTACTAATGTTTAGACCATTATTGGCAATTTCAAAAAACTCTAAAAAAACATACAAGTTTTTGGCAATTTTTCTCGATTTTTTTTTTGAAATTTGAAATACAGTAAAAGCTCGTTATAACGCTCTTCAAGGGACCGAATAAAAAGAGCGTTGTATTGTAAGCCAAAGCGCGTTATAACTGAAAGTCTCGTTTTAACACTGATTAGCATTATACCGCGAATTCTTGTTTTAAAACAAAAAAATCGTAATAAAAGGAAGTTCAAACGTAAATTTTATTTCAGATTTTGAACAACCAGCTGTATTATGTACATAAATTTAGAGGGGGAAAAAATCTGAAAGGGAACTATTAAAGTTTGATGTCAAAAAATCTTTCTTTTTTTGGCCAAAATCGAAAATATTTCCAACTGTTGGAAGTTGAAAAAAGTTTTTTTGGCAAAATTTTTCCAAAAAAGTTTTCAAACATTTTTTTCTAAATCAAAACTGTAAAAATTTTTAAAAATTGTTGTTGCGGCCAAAATTTTCTGAAAATTTTGCTTTTTTGTCACAAAAAAGTGGGTTTTTGTTGCAAAAATTCTAAAAAAATCTGATTTTTCCTGAATTTTAGAGCGTTAAAACGCGATTTATAATCACTCATGAGTGTTATATCGCGATTAATTTTACATTGGTTTAAATGGGGTTGTCTAGGGACCAGAGGAAATCAGCGTTATAACGAGCTTTTACTGTATTCACCAAAAAATTGGCACCACTGCGTTCCAAAATATTGCCCTAGTTTTAGAAATGAAATCTTCCCATCTTTCATCATAATCAAAGCGAAATATTTGGAAAGAAAAAGTTTTTGAAAATATGGAAAATATATCATTTTCCAATCATTTTAAAATTGAGACATGAGTCTACATATTATTAATGTTGAATTTTCAGGAACTTCCCTATCTCAAAACAGTTGAAAGACAACATTCTTAATCATCATTTCAATCGTTCCAATCCTAAAACACACATTTTCCTCCACTTTGTGGACTGGCTTTCGACACCCCCCCCCCAACTATGTCCAATATCCATTTCCGATACACTATCTCGTCATACGTAGATGAGATAGCATCCAGTAGCAGCATATAGGTCATGAAAAATGCAACCTTACAGACCTCTTTGCACATTTAGACGTAATTTTCGGCCATATCCGTTCACCATCTCACGCAACACATAGCTGAGGGCGAATACAGTACGAAGTTGCGCACGGTGACACGCCAACCAGCACATGACGAATTTTCGAGACCCGTATATATGAGCCACACAGGCACAGCGGCGCACCAGTCATGGCAACAGGCATCCAATCTGTTTGAAAATCCATTCCATCGCATAGCATTCGCATCTAATACGCATACTCGCTCACAAACATATAGGTTTATACTGAAAACGAGCTTGAAACTGGTTCCAAGTTTTCGTATACACACAAGTACGTACCTATGTACGTATGCTAAGATACTAATACAAAATAACCAAATAGGAATTAGTCGTACACGAGATCACCGAAAACACGAAATAAAGTCATATATCATATTGATATACGACCGGCTAAAAAAGCTGACAAGAGTTCGTGGGTTTGGTTATAGAGAAGAGAACCACAAGAAAAGACCAAAGAGGAAAGAAAAAAAACTATCAGAATCACATTGTGTGTCACCGAACAACCAACGATTCAAAATGATCAGAGATTGTGTTTGTTTTTTTTTCCCTCTCTCTCTGTCGTTTTCCTTCGCCCGCTATAGTTCACCTTTTATAATATAATCCTTCTCAACATAGTACATTACCCAACAGGTAAACTCGTAAATTTAAATTCACCGTTTCCCACGTATTTTCGACGACATTGTATCTATACGCGTATATATTATTTACCGAAGCAACCAGAGTAGAAGAGAGGAAAAACCTCAAAAAAAAAAGACACCTACTTAATTATTCGGAATTTGTTACAAAATATATATCTGTATGAGATTCGTATATAGCAAGAGTTGGATATGTACGCCATTGAACTGTGCGGTGATATCGTTCCAATATACCAGTTCTACTCTGGTGTGTGCGCGCACGATTAATGGAATAGAATTTAGGAATTAATTGAAAGTTGATTTCTTATCGATTTTTTTCCATACGTGAGTAAGTATAGCGAGTATTAAGTTAACCAAAATCAAGGGAGAAAAAAAAATACAACTCCGGAGAGAAAAAAATTCCCCTTTCAAGATTTCTAATTAAAAACGAATATCATTTGAATTTTAATTCGGGTTTATTTTAGTTACACCGCAGCATCCTGAAGCGAACTCATATGTTAATTTATTCTTATCTCACGTCGCTTTGGTTTGCATTAGCTACAAATCGTCTCACGGATTCCCTCATCCCTCTTAAATAATACCAGTCGTTCATGGCAAGACCTAGATCAATAATGAAAAAATTTTCATCTTCGAAACCGAACCATCTTACGTAAGTAGGTAATATATTCCACATACTTCAACACCTCTATAGTGATGAAATTCATCATATCATCGCCATTATAACTGGAACCAGCCATAAATACAAAATTATCCCAATTTCTAATGTACTCATTCTACGTACCTAAAATGCGACAAAATACACCACCGTGTACGTCAACGCTCCGCACAGAGAGCAACGATATGAAAAGAACATCCCTCTCTGGCACCTCCAGCACAGCAGCACCACGAAAAGCTACAGTATATAAGAAGTAAATTTGACCGCAAACGCGAACCAGCTCTACCTCGAAGACAAGAACCAAAAAGTCAGAAAGTAGGGAGAGTAAATTTATGACAAAAGTTGTACTTAGTTTCTTCTCACAACTAAATATAGTACCGTAGTTCATAAAATTAAACAGCTCACCGCATTACAAATTAGAAGCATGCAGCGGGTAATATAAAAGACGCCGGCAACATCACATCGGCAGGCCGCACCACTAAGCCAGTGGATACCATAAGTGGTACATGGCAGCAGGCAAAGGAGAAAGGCGTATTTCTGTTAACGAACGAGAAAGAGGGGTGCTCATATTTTACAGCCTATCACCCCACTTAGTGAATAATCTTCGGACTACCCAATGCTATGTGTACGGTCAGTGGTTCGTAGAATTGCGTTGTTGTGAATTTTGCAGTAGTTCGCAGATGGCTCGAGCTAAGACTTTTGAATGGGTTAAATATGCTATAATCGTGTAAGAAATGAGGATTTCCCATTTCGAGGGGGTATTCAAATTCATGTTTGGTAAATAGAATTTAGTCAATTCGGAGAAACGTTTGACAATTTTGGACTTACTGGTAATTTTGCGCAATTACTTACTCGGTAATTTTTAATGATTACACATTGTGAATAATTTCAGAAAATTACTTTGGTAATTTTGGGTAATAATGAGTATTTACCCGGTAATATTGAGTAATTACTTGGTCATTTTAGATAGGTAATAATTTAGTTATTTTTTGGGTAATTACTAGGTAATTTTGAGTAATTATTTGGTAATTTTAGATGATAGTTTAGTAATTTTTAAAGAAATTTTACTAATAAATTTTGGAAATTTCCATCGGTGATTTCAGGAAATTTCTTCAGTGGTTTTGAAAAAGTTGAAATAACTTTTGGTAATTCCTTGATAATTTTGGGTAATTACTTGAAATTTTGGGTAATTATCTGGTAATTTTGGGTAATTACTTGATAATTTTTGATAATAATTTAGTAATTTTCTTAGAAATTTTACCAATAAATTTTGGAAATTTCCATTGGTAATTTCAGGAAATTTCTTCAGTGGTTTTGAAAAAACAGGAATAATTTTAGATAATTACTCGGTAATATTGGGTAATTACTTGATAATTAAGGGTAATTACCTGGTAATTTTGGGTAATTACCGGGTAATTTTGGGTAATTACCGGGTAATGTTGGGTAATTACCGGGTAATGTTGGGTAATTACCGGGTAATTTTGGGTAATTACCTGGTAAGTTTGGGTAATTACCTGGTAAGTTTGGGTAATTACCTGGTAAGTTTGGGTAATTACCTGGTAAGTTTGGGTAATTACCTGGTAAGTTTGGGTAATTACCTGGTAATTTTTGGTAATCACCTAGTAATTTTGGGTAAATACTCGGTTATATTTTTTTGGAAATTTCTTGGTAATCTTGGGAAATTAATTTTGAAAAAACTCAAGTAGGTATTTAAAAATTACTAAAATTCTATGAAATTTCCACAAATTGGAGATTTTGTAAAATGTTTAGATATGGCATGGCAACTTTGAAAAATTTCTTCGGTAATTTTGCATAAATCTCATTAATCTCAGGTAAGTATGTACCTTTTGGTAATGTTGGAAAATTTCTTTGGAAATTTAGTGAAATTACAGGGTGATTCTGGGTATATGCATGGTAAAAGTAATCTTTGGTAATTACCTACTTAAGTCTGGACAAATTTTTGGTAACTTTGGGAAATTTCTTTGTGACTTTTTTTTCAAAACGTGGTAAGTAAGTACCTAATTTCTTGGAAAATTTCTTTGCTAATTTTGGAAAATTTCTACAGCAATTTCGGAAAATTTCTACAATAATTTCGGAAAATTTCTGCATTGATTTCGGAAAATTTCTTCATGGAAATTTCAGAGAGATGTTGGGGAATCGTTCGGTAATTTTGTGAAATTCCTTTGGTAACCTTTTGAAATTTCATAGTAAATTTGGAAAAAAATTTCGATAATTCAGGTAAATTGAGCAGGCTGATTTTGAGTAATGGAGGTGAATTTTATCAACTTAAAATCGACCAATCGACTAGATGATTTACCTTGAGGATAGTTTTCGCCAAGTTCAGTGATTTAAAAAAGACAAGAATTTTTTTTATGTATCATGATTTTATTTTTTGTAAGTAAATATTACAGACGTTCATGAAGTTCTCAAGCTGCATCGTTCAAAGCAAGAATCTGAATGAAAAATTCTCTACTTGAAGAGGAACCAAACTTTCTTTCCAGGTTTTTTTACAATAAGTATTTAACACAGCTGCTCGTAAAATCTGTACAATACTTTTTTCCCAGTCGTACCTACATTGAACACTCTACGTTTCTTTTTTTTATATTCCTATATCGACAAGAGCAGAGAAAATAAACGTACTGAGAATCACCGTATTTTGCAGATCGTACCTTAACCTACCCTTGCCTCAAGTCCCTGATGCTGGCACACCGACGTTCGAACGAACGAACGAACGAAAGGTTTTTGCACGATACAGCAACTAACAGCAACAACAACAACAGCGTAGGAGAACACATGGACCAAAGCAGCAGCAACTGGCTCTAAGACGAGAGAAGGCTTAGAATGGCGATAGTACTTCACCCCAATTTATAAACGGTAATTTATTGCTTAACTTACCCCTTAAATATACGAGCAACGGTGGTAAAAGAGGCAATCCTGCCACATGCCTATACTACTAATACCGACGTATATATCACATTCATTTTTCTTCGTTTGTTAAAAAAAAAAAAGGAAAAAGGAAAAAAAGTTGAAAAAAAAAGAAAGGAAAAGACGACCAAAGAAAAATGAGATCGAATAAGAAAATAACTTTTAAAAAAAAGAAGAATTACTCTCCGAACAGCGAGCAATTTTTATTCGGCAGAGAAAACTTCAAACATGGTTGTATTCGGTGTAAAGTATACAAAATGAAAACTTCTACAAAAGTCAATTTCACGTCACAATTTTTCTTGCATTTTTACCCCTGCTGACCTCACTCCGTGTTCAGATCTAACACCACCCTGACGTCTTATCCTATACTAACGTTGAGCTTTTTTTCTCGCTTCTGCCTTGTATACGTTGTGCTTCCACAACCGCGAATTTTCTCTCGTTTCCGGCAGTGTATACCATCGAAACTGTTAAAAACTTTTTCTTCGCTTCATTCGAGCGTAATAAGACGATAGCGGAGGTCGCGGGCCACCGGCGACGACGCTCAGCCAACCGCGAATACAGCAAACGCTGCTTGGAAAATTTTTCTTCTTGTTGTTCGAATAAATATAGGTACATAGTGATTTTTTTCTACTGTATCGACATCGATCGCTGAGTATAGTTACTTTGTACAGCGATTTGAATTCATTAATGTCGATGTTGGAAGGCTATAAATCAATTATTATAATACTGGTTAGTTTAATTTGGGGGAAGTGATGTGCTAACCGCAGATGAAGCTATAATAGCAGACTTCTATTGTACGAGTACGTGTCTATGTGTATGGTCTCAAATCTCAAATGTATGAAATTATAATATAGACATGGGAAAATATAAAAAATAATATTCAAATGAATTAGAGACTTGGGGCAAACAATTTTTTTCAGTTCATAGATGGCAACAAGCACAGATTGGTTGTTTTTCTAGGAACGAAGGAGAGAACGATTTTCATTCTGTTTGAAGGTACATTGAAGAAGAATAAAAACATTGAAAAAAAATTGAATAAACAAGTAATTTGACGAAATAAAAATAGTTGTACATCGTGTAAAAATAACAAAAAAATTGAGGCAAAAAAATGATAAAAAATGAGCATAAAAATTAAAAAATAGATAATTTTTGAAAAAAATTTTGAAAATATTTCTAAAAAATTGAAAATTCATAATTTATGATTTATTGATCTGATCTGAAATATTGATGTTTTCTTTTCATTTACTACTCAAAAAAAAATTCTTCAAAAAGTTGTACCAAACTTTACAAAATTCCAATCTAAACCTTCCTCACTGGAAGCGGATAAGCACACTCAATCCTTAATTTAAAATTCGTTTTCGCGATTTCAACAACCATGAAAAATTCTCATTACACTTTCATCTTGGTTATGCACGCAACAAAGGGTCGAATTACAACTCGTTTCCCTCCAATCTTCTCGCCATAGATTACTTCATTGCAAAAAAAGGGGGAGAATATATCCTTACGGCAAACTTCTTCAAGGGCTTACACTTGCATTTTTATCGAGTTACTCCATTTTACGCCTTCCTAGCGACCGAAGTCTGCGGTACGTAATTTAGATAATTGCATTTCTCTCTAATTATCCGCTAAATGGCCACTCGTTCTTTCACACCAAATCCATACGCCACCGGTGGTGGTCAACAAACGCTGAAACCGCCGTCGCAGTCATCTAACTAAAAGCATTTCAAAGGGATGACTGTAATACGTCTTCTGGTAAATGACTCGATTAATTTGTTGATGCTGTACAAGGTACTTGTTGTTGAACTTGTTTAGAACTTTGTTTTAATTGAAATAAGCCAGTAGGGTATATTTTTGAAGTTGATTATTCTACACGTTTTAGAATTTTCGAAGGGTAGATTATTTTTATCGAGATTTTTATGAATTGAAAAAAACTTCGATTTTCAAAAAAATGCATCTATGATGTAAAATAATATGAATTGGAATCCCTATTTGAAAAAACTGAAAACCATAAAGATCAATTTCCTTATTTTTTAATCCAGTATTCAGCTCCATTTCCAACTCTTTTTTTCAGTAATTTTTGAAATCCATCCATGTTTTGTATAACTACAGTTTCCCAAATATCGAAGCTGAACCAATTGCCTCAACATTTCCAAAAAAAAGAAAGAATGAAAACCAAACCAGCCCAAGTAAGTATATGAAACACTTGTTAAATCTATACCTACAATAAAAATACAAACAGAACATACGACCAAAGAAACGCCAAGCAAAACAGAGAGAGAGAGAAAGATGGAAGCAAAGACATAAGGTATCATTGACCGCACACACCGCTACCAAAACCTATTCCCTCACCCTACCATCTACATCCAACCACACAAGTACTCTGATGGCACAGCAGTAAGGGTTGGTAAGGAGTAGCAGAAGTAACATCGTCACACATACTCGCTGTATACGTACTGGAGAAACGAAGCCACAAAACTTACGCCCGTCTTGAAACCTAATCTTTACAATCCCTTAGTCCCCAAATAATCATAATAAGATAATATAAAAAAAGAAAGGGGGTCGTCACGGTATAATGGTTTTAGAGGTGTCCGGGGTGTCGTATTGTATAACTCGGCGAAAACAACTAACGCCAACACATAACGCGCGCGTACTTTCTCCCAAACAGAATTAACCCTTCGCCCGGCCTTTAGATTGTTCGCACTTTTAACGAACTACTCCAGAGATGTAGACTTCTTCTTCTTTTTTGTTTTTATTCGTTTTGCTTCGCACCTCCTGTGTCCATCTTATTCAGGCACTATTCAGCGATGAGAAAAAAATCGACCTTAATTTTTTGCTATATCTATTCGTCCTTCAGTGAGTGAAAATGTTTTCAAAGTGAGCACGTTTTTGGTCTAGGAGTTTATTTATTGGCGATTTTGGAGGGGAGGGGGAGTGATTCTCGAAGATGTTTGGAAAAATGGAACGTACTTGGAATTTTTAATAAATCACTGAGTATCTCAGAAGAAAAAGTATTGCGCACTATCCACATCATCACCGGGGAGGAAAGAGGGGCAACATAGTGTAAGGCCTTCGTTGGACTTTTTCAAAATTTCTGCAAATCCCAGAGCAATGTTTTTCTCATAAGAGAACCTTTACAACCCGTCAACTCCAATTGAACTGAAATTTGGCTTCCTGAAAGTAGGTACATAATTATATTTGTAATCAACCAGACCTCAGAACCAAATTTTGAGCCGCCAAAGTTGATTTTTGATGAATTTTTGAAGAATACGGAAAAAGCCTGGATAGATATATGTAATTATTAATTTTCCACAAAAAATGTACTTAAATAATAGTCGACCACAGAATCGATCACTACAATTTTCGAGCCAGTCTGGAGTTTCCAGCAAAAATTGACTTCTCCGGCAATTTAACATCGCTTTACTAGGCGCTTGTATAATGAATTTTGGCAGTTGAAAATTTAATATGTATTGTCATAAGTTTGACATTCTAAATTGATTAAAGTAGGTGAATCGCAAATCCTTGAAGGCGGTTATCGAGAGGAGTACATATATTTTTCTTTACTAATTGAAAACCTCAAATTTAATGAATTGAATTCCGGAACTCGAAAAAAATTCATTAGAATTTGATGTTAATTAATTTTTATTTAGATCTCTTCATTTTTAAGAGTCAGACAGTTCAAAATTTCTTGTTACATTATGGGTAATTTTTTGGCCAATTACTGGTAAGTTTCAGTCATTTACACTGAATTTTTAGTCAATTACTTACTGTTAATTTTTGGTAAATTACAGGTAATTCTCGGTAAATTACAGGTATCTAATTTTTTGTAAATTACAGCCTACAGGTAATTTCTGGTAAATTACAAGACAATTTTGGTAAATCACAAATAATTTTCGATAAGTTACAGGTAAATTTTGGTAAATTACAAGTAATTTTCGGTAAATTATAAACGACTTTAGGTAAATTACAGGTAATTTTTGATAAATTACAGGTAATTTCTGGTAAATTATTGGTAATTTCTGGTAAGTTATTGGTAATTTCTGGTAAATTATTGGTAATTTCTGGTAAATTACTGGTAATTTCTGGTAAATTACTGGTATTTTTTGGCGAATTACTGGTATTTTTTGGTGAATTACTGGTATTTTTTGGTAAATTACTGGTATTTTTTGGTGAATTACTGGTATTTTTTGGTAAATTACTGGTATTTTTTGGTAAATTACTGTTGATTTCTGGTAAATTAGTGGTAATTTTTGGTAAATTAGTGGTAATTTCTGGTAAATTTCTGGTAATTTCTGGTATTTTTTGGTAAATTACTGGTAATTTCTGGTAAATTATTGGTAGGTGTCTTATGTGATGTATGGAAAATTACTGATAACCATAGGTAAATTACAGGTAATTTATGTAGAATTTTTGCTCAATCACTAAGGTCACTTTTGGTAAATTATTGATTATTTTTGGTAAAGTACGAATAATTCTTCATAGATTACAAATAATTTATGATAAAATATGTGTACCTAATTGTTTGATGAATCATGAGTGATTTTAGTATTTTTTAGTTATCGTTATTGTTGGTAAATTACTTGTAATTTGTAATTTTGGGTAAATTATTAATAATTTGATACTTTTTATTATAGTTTATTGCTGGTACATTTCTTAAGAATTAGGCAGGTACCGGAAATTTTTGGAAAATCAATGAAGTGTTACCAACGAGAAATTTTCTAAAACGGCGACTTTCTGACGTTTATCCGACTTTTTGAAAAACTTGAAAAATTCGTGTTGAATTACTGTTAAAAAATTTCATAAGGAATTGGGTTGAAAGCAAAAATCATCAACTCTTTCGTAGATATTACAGAGCAGACTTGACTTCCACTTTTATTTTCTACCTATAAGTTTTTTTTTTTTTTTTTTTTTTTGGGTGTTTGTAATTACTTGATTATTACACCCGTCGTATGAGATTTAAATCGAGTTGGTAAGGTCAAGTTTTTTAATAAGGTCTAAGAATTTTTTAATTTCGGAAGGGTCGTCTGGTAAGTTGTCAATATAAAATTTAAAAAAATCCAAAATCGTGAATTTTTACAACAAATTACTCAACGCTTTTCTACCGCTTAAAATCAACCTCTGAAATCGATTGCTACCATTTTCTTACCAGTCTAAAACCTCCAACTGAGGTTAACATTTTTGAGCAATTTTAAAATCACTCCAGATCGTTTCAAAAATTATTTTTGATTCAGCATCTAAGCTCAAGTGACCACAAACTACAACTATTTCTCAAAGTTTTATGGTCTTATAGGGTTTTTTTTGACAATTTTTATAAAGATGATATCGATTAGTCTCAATATTGAAAAAATATTTCATATCAATGTACGATTCAACAAGAAAGATTTCCGTATTTTGAAATGTAAAATTTGATGTGAAGTCAATTTTCTCGAAAATTGTCAACTCAAGACGAAAAAACCAGGCTAAGAAACACATCGAGCGTCGCCATCTATGCACCATTCATAATACACCATAAACTATAAGCTAATTTGTGTATGATACGGTACTACGAAAAAAAAAAAAAAAAAAAACACAAGGAGAGGGATCCATATACCGGTCGCTTCGAGAAAACATACATAAATCACAACGTTGGCACCACTGAATGGAGACCTTGATGTAATCTGTCAAAAAGGGGTTATTTATTAGCGCTTTTTAATGGCATGGCATTTTCTATATGTAGTTTCTGTTTCATTATCAGATAATATATTTAACATGAGTTTTTTCTCCTTTTCACTCCTGGCTCGCTCGGTCGCCTGGTCGCGTCTTCTTCGAACGCGCGCTTATGTTACTCTCGCGCCTCCATGTGCGCTCTCCTCTCATCTTCTTTTTCTTCCAGGTCTCAAAATATAATACATGAACGTTGGTAAATTCTTACTTCATGATATAGCGCTAGAAGCAGACGTAATACAGAAAAATCATATCCTATTCAGAAGGGGAACGTGTACCGTGTAATATGGTTAAGTATTCTTTAAATGGATGAGTCATAACTCGAAGAAGAGGCTTCGCATCAAAGAACACGAACTTCTGCAATAATAATACTCGAGGTTTAAAACTAATTGGTTATTGATATTGTTTTCAAATCATCCAAAAATTGGTACTAGGTACACCACATTTACTCGTATCATGTCATTTCTATTCCTAAACCTTTTCCCCTCCCTTATCTCCTCCCCAATACATAAATTCGGCAATAAATCATTTTTCAACAATCTCGTCAACTGCATAATACATATAAATTGTATCGTCGGTGTGACGACACGACACATAAAACGATCATAAGCCGAGACGCGTTCCACATTCCACCGCATCATCATCATCATAACGACTCCCAGACTATGCTATAAAACCTCGTCGACGGTGGCATAAATACCGCGTCAATAATCCTAAACTGGTGATGGAAACGCGGAAAAGGGGGAAGATCAAACACAATCATTAAAGAATGATGAGGCGTTAGAAAATCAGCTGTTTTTACCGACGAAAGTGATAATAAACCCGCTATAACTATAAAGAACGACCTTGGGTCATAAAATAAAGCCGTCGCAACTATAAAACAGTCTGACCCGGGCTAGGTAGCGTATAAAAACGGCGTGTATGTGTATATACACACGGGCGTACGTCACAATCCCAAACAAACCATAAAACTAAACAATTTAATGCGGCTACTTACACATAAAAAGGAAACCGTTAGGTATTATGGTCCATATAATTATCATAAAAAACAATGACTCGCCGTTTCCGACGACGACGATGACGATACGCCGTCGCTTATGCACCATATTACACGCTAACCCGAACGAAATACACGTACAAGAGGGGAAAAATCCAGCTTTCGTGGTGTTCCAGATGCTCGCGAGAGAGCGACAGAGTACAGAAAGCATGGTGTACGCTCTCTATAAAGGTAACGTTGCACTGGAGAAGTTTGCCTGAAAGGAGAACGGTTTCAAGGTGGTGGGATACACACGTGTTGATTAAATTGCATAACTTGTTCGCCGTAAATACGCGATAGTGATGGATGATTTTTTTAAGGAGTTTAGATAGGCAACTTATTCGACTTTAAAATGATTCTTGGGTAGTTGTGCATGATTTGTTCGGTT
This sequence comes from Planococcus citri, assembly GCF_950023065.1. Classification (NCBI taxonomy): domain Eukaryota; kingdom Metazoa; phylum Arthropoda; class Insecta; order Hemiptera; family Pseudococcidae; genus Planococcus; species Planococcus citri. The sequence goes on along the minus strand of NC_088680.1, from coordinate 45,678,020 downwards.
TATTGGGATGCTGATGGTTTGTTGTGGTTTTTGCTTTGTTTGAAACAATAATAGGTATTCAATTGGGGAAAAGAGCAGAAGAAAATATTACATGAACAGATATTTTAGGATTCGATTTTACTTTAAGATTTCAGCAAAATTCAACATTCTGATTTTGGTGGGGATCATGTTCAAAATAACAATCGAAGAAAAAAAATTATGCTCTGCAGGTGATACATTTTTTAGGTATTCTGCAATTTCGATTATACTCATTTTTTTGGCGACATGAAAATATTTTCCGACAATAATAAAAAAAGAAAAAAAAATGATCGAGGATCCAAAAGTACATCATAAAGTCAAATTTCGCAGATGTTGAGTTTCATTTTTAAATTTTTTACGAATTTTTGGAAATTCAAATTTGGTTCTTTCTTCAATGAAAAAATAAAAGTTTGAAGAAATATTGAGATGGAAATCTGAAATTCAGTTTTTTCTCTGTTTTCAACCTCCCGAATCGATTTGTACTACTTTCCAGCCCATCTGGGGTCTCCAGCAAATTTTTGAATTTTTCAGTTTTGAAAAAATTGTCGTGAAAAAAATCAAAATACGATTCAGCATCTATAAATTCATATTTACTGTCTTTGCCATTTTTTCAATCGTTTTCGGCAAAAATTTTCAAAACAGTTCCTGCCAGTTTACATCTAAAATTTTTTTAACGACTGTTTTCAACCTTGAGGTGAAAATTTCCTTACCTATTCAAAAACAAATCAATGTAAACAGCCAAAATTTGCTGAAATTTTCACTTTTAACGTCTTGAATTAATTGGCGGTGGTGTCCAGCCATTCTGAAGACTCCGGTGAATTTTAAAATTTTCCAGTTTCAAAATGAAATTCTCATAAAAATAGCAACTAAGCATCTAAAAATTTCAATTGATCATCTTTATACGTAGCTTATCTTACGTTGATTTAGACACAAATTTCAAAAATTCGTGTCTCTCGATCAATTTTACTTTTCTTATTGTTATTCTGACTACTTGTACAGTAAAAAAAACATGCTCTGAAATTTCCAGAACAGTTTTTGAAGAATCGTTTGATTTGGAAGATCAAAACCAAAAAAATATCGTACGAGTTTAAACAAAATTTTCTTTAAGGTTCTTGACAAGGAGTTGGGAATGGGCCTTGGGAGGGGGGGGCGTACTTGTTCGAAGCAATTTTCAATTTGATCCGACTAAACCAGATTTTGAAATTTTGTGCCCAAGTTGATTGAAATGGCCTCAAAGACGCTAAATCCAAGCTTATCAGTCATGAGTTTTATTTTGTATCTACGTTTTTGTGGCAAAAATCCACATGGAAGCTTCGGAATAGTTTACAACCTCCAGTAATCGATTCCGAATGTCGGAAGTAAGGTATAAACCAAATGTCAGTTTTCTACATCAATTTGATCAAATTTTAGGTTTTTTCTTATGAATCCTTAGGTAGGTACTCAAAAATAAGTCAAATTTAAATTTTCAAAAATTGTTCAAAAATTGAAAAACGAAATTCACTGCCTGAAATTTGGTTTTTTGGTGTGATTTTTAGGTCCTTTTTCAATTTTTTCTTCGTGGGTAGATACCTAATTTTTTTCTGAAAATATACATTTTTTTAAGCAGAAAAAAATTTAAAGTTTTCATCACAAAAAAAATTTGAGAAAAATTGAGGATCATGTTAAAAATTTTCACTCACTCAAAGCAAAAGTTAGTATTTTAAAGAATAAAATTTCCCACCAATGAAGCATGTTTATTTACGAGTAAGTACATTAGGAAATTGTATTTTTGAGATGCCTTCATTTTTCATGCTCAATACATAAAACTCCTCTAAAAAAAAATTTTCAATGGATTCCATAACTTTTAAAATTTTTCAAAAAAAATGAATATTTAAGTAAATTATTGTTCTGTACAAAATGAACAACTCTCAATAATATTTCGAATAATATTTACGTAAAAGAATTTTTGCAATTCTAATTCAACTCGAATTCAAATCTCATCCAGCTTCGCATCCACGTGTTTCTAAACATTCCAACACTCAACACCTATACCTAACCTAGTTTCCCCACCACAAAACTTCACAACCATTCACAAATCGTAAATTACCAAAATGCAACATCCATAATTCATTTCTTTACTGCCATCATTAAAAAACACTCCGACGCTATCTACGTTACAACCATATCAACCACAGCTTCGAATCAATTTCCAGCTAAGTTACTAGGCCTCGCCAGTATCTACTTTTCCACAATGCAAGTACATAACAGTAAAGACGAAATTTAAGTCATCGTAAAATAGGATAGTCAAGTCACAGTAATTCAGACACATACACAAATATTACAACAAGTCATCCTCTCAACTTGCTACCATGTAAATTAGTTCCAAGGTTAGACTAATAAAATACATTATTCTAATGAATTTGTTCATTAAAGGAGTAATGGTCTGAACTAGATTTAATTGTGGTATACAAAATTACCGAGACGTCGCGAGCTCGGTAGCCTCAATTAACAACTTTTTTTCTATTTAATTTCCAAACTTGTAAACGAGACTTTGGATTGCGAAAAACTTCTTGAAAAATTACGATTTTTTTTTTTGAAATGATCAGTTTGCTAGTCCAGAATTTTTGGAGATTCAAGAAAATTTATATTATAGATAAATAGGTAAATTCATTTTTTGTACCAATATGTAGGTAAGTATATGAATTCTGAATTTTTATTTTTGAAACATGTACCTATTTGAATTACATGTATTAAAGGTTGACCTAGGTCCAGAAGGAGTTAAAAATTCGGTAGGTAACCTCACAGATCAAAAACTCAATTTAAATACAAGGAAATAATTTTTTTATTTTTAAAAATGCATTCAAGTGCTAAGAAGAAAATTTATCAAGTTTAAAATAGCTAAAAAAAATACTGGATATCAAAACCATAAAGAATTTGATCCTATAGTCATTAATTATACCTAATTACATTATTATCAGTGGATACTTGGAAAAATCATAGAAATAAAATTTCAAAAATTCAACCAAAACTATATGTATTCTTTTCCTACACTTTCAGAACGTCTGTCACATTCAAAAAATACCTACTCAACCAATTTGTAAATTCTATTCCCTCGTCACATTCTCATTTCTTCATCGCCATAAATCAAGCTCCCAAGTTCGGTGCCAAAAAAAGCGCAATCTGACAAACAAAAAATCCATCCCAAATGGATTGAACCCGAGACAAAAATTCGTAAAATTTCCTAGTAACGCTTCCTCTGTCGGTGAAAATCTCACCTCGACTTTAAATCTAAACAGCTTAGTCATTCCCTCGATGATTCGTTCATCAATGAGACATTTCTTTGAAAATATTCAACGATGAGCTCTCTAATTTTAAAATCTTCCCAGCTGTATAATTAACCGTTTCTACTTTCGTGCTGCAGATCAAAGAAGAAGACCTGCAGCATAAATCTCGTGTACGTAAACTTTATTTTCGTCATAAAACTACGAGATTGTTGTTTAATTTCAGGGGAGAGATGAGCATCGTTGGTGTTTGTCATTTATGTCACTTAAAACCATAAACAACATCGTACCTGAGGATCGTAAAATTCCTCGTCTTTATAGTTAACATTATGAAAGGCTTGTTTCGAGTTAACCAGAGTGCTCTATTTAGAAATTAATTTCGTACGTAATTTAATTAAGTGAGAAATTACATATTTAAACATTTAATTTAGTTGTTCAAAAATTCCAACTTTTTTTGAATTTTTATAGAATATGGGAAAATGTTTTTTCATCATTTTCATCCTTCTTTTTTCAGGTTATACAATCAAAGTATCAACGTGCTGATGAAGTTGCCTATACTTAAAACACATAATCGTCGTTCGAAGAACCATCAATAGACAACTACGTACAAATTCACAATCTACACCCATTTTTTTTTTTTTTTTTTTTTTTTTGCAAAAAGAAAACACCATTATAATCGAACACCTAATCACCTCCATTTCTTTCCGCAATAAGCGAGGGTTACCATAAACACAAACACGGTGCAAAATCATAGGGTGAGGAAAAAACAAGGCTGCTTGCACAGCTCATAATAATCCAACGAAAGAAATTATTTTTCCATGCTTTATCGCGTAAGCTCGGTTATTTTTCTTGGAAAAAGATCCCCCCTTTTGCGTCGACGTACCCTCTCGTCACCCTTGCAACTATCTCCTTGGTACAAAAACCCTTTCGCCGATCGCCGCGCCACACTGTAATTACTTCCCAGTTAAGATGAAATTTGCGTTGGAGAATTATACGCCTGTTGGAGGAACATTTCTGTATGCGTAACCCTTTTCATTATTTTAACTTTATGAGAAACAATAGGGTGACTCTCAAGACAATTTGACTAATTTATCGAGCCTAGGGTGAGCTAGAGATTTACGGTTCTTCCTAATGTTACAATAATCGTCGATTTAAAATTCAAAACGTTATCACGTTTTAAATTTTAAAGTAATTACTTTCCCAGGATTTAATACTAGCTGAGCTTTTGCACCATCTTATATATACCCTAGCAACTGGAATTGTTTGTTTTTTCCACACCGATGTTCACGATAGGCTTATTACAAAACCTTCTGGGGCGTATTTTTGCCAAAAAAATTGGCTAATTTTTTGTTCGCGTATTTTTAAAGCAATAGTGGGCGAAAAATTGGCGTTCGATGCAGTTGCTCCTCCGGGTTTAAAATTCTGAAAATAATTTTCAAACACCCTGATCACAAAATCCAAACAACTGGCTATTGTATCCTCAACCACATATAACATCAATAAGAGGGTAAATTTATCCAACACGATTAATCCGCCAATAACTTCCTGCCAACGTTTCCTGTACACACTTGGAACGATGTAGGAAAAAAACCCACCAGTACCGTTGAAAATTGCCAGCCAATAAAAATTGCCAATATCTGGATTTACGAGGCGTTTCGTATATCGACGCACATCCTAAATAAATTTGCCAACTATGGGTTTTCGTTGAGAAAAAAAAATCGAAACCCCCTACGTACACGAAATACATAAATAGCCCGGCATTTGGGCAAGATGTACCGAAAAAAAAAAAAAAAAAAAAAAAGCGCAGAAAAACCCAAGAATTCGTTTTTCTCATTCAGACGGGCACATTATACGTTTATAATACAAAAAAACGGAAAATTCGCATCTGATATCCGAAAGGGATGAAAATATACGTAAGAAAAGCCCGCCAAAACAGCGCGCACGAGGGAAAGCCGCATTTCCAACAACCAATAGCGTCGACCGTTATAATTAAGAGACATTAGGATCTCTAGCACCGCCGGTGCTTTATTACACCCTTAAGAAATAACTCCGCTCGTAAATTATTAAAGTTGCTCGCCGTTCTTTTTTCTCTCCTTATTCTTCGTCTCTGTTCGCTTTCGCCTTTTGCGCCTCTAAGCTCTCTCGCCGCTTCTTGTGCGTCTCCACCTCTACTCTTCCTCCTTCGCGTTGTTCTCTTTTGCAACTTTCAAGAGTCGAGTTTTCTTCTACTCTCTGTAGCGCTCTCGTATTCTCGCACACAGCGCCACTGTGAGAGAAAAGCATGAGTACATATACACAAGAAAAGGATACATAGTTTCCCTTTTATCGTAAAAAGCCACCGAAAGGCGGTCGAGACGCGTCGCTTGGTTGCCTTGCACCGCCTGCGTGTATAACTTTTAAACGTAATAAAGTTAATAGGGGCGACCGCTAATATTGAAAGATTGGCGGTATTTTTTTTTCCTCCTCTCCTTTCTTTTTTCTCTTCACTTCATATAAGATAACCGCGATTTATACTGCAGCTCGAACCCCCTCTTCCCCCGTATCATCTCCGACACTGCCGAATAACTTTTTGATTAATTGCTCCTCTGCGGTGTGTGGTAGTGCGCGGTAGTCTTCTACTTTGCTCTTTATTTTCTACATCTTTCATAATATTAAGTATCATCCTGCATACACACGACGAATGTTGAAGCGTAATATAGAAGAAAAAAAGCCCATGCTAGCCAGGCAAGTAACCCGTACTACCTAATATACTACGTTGTGTATATCAAGGGACTCTACGTGTGCTTTTAAACCAATAGCAGAGTTATATAGGTACAGGGCCCTCGCACAACATAGTGAAAAATTTACGACTAGATTACACTTTATTGCGATGTGACCGACGCTACTGCATGGTACTGCTGTTGGTAAATCGAATAGAGAATATTTTCCCGTATTACTCAGCCCATATCGAACCCTTACGATGAAGTGAAAACGTATCAATAAATTGCCCACCCACCTCTACCGATCGTTTTTGTGCAACTGGACGTAGGTATAGCTACTCGTACTACACAGCCCACCAATTTGACCACCGAATGTCCAAGTTAATTTGTCCAATTTTTAAACTATTTGACCCTTATCTATTTTGGGAAACTTGGGTACTTGAAAATGAGAACGTTTTACGTTATGTCTGAGAATTGGACAATTTAGAGTGGTATCTCCCATTCCATCGCATGGTTGAGTATACAGGGTGTCTCATCATACGTCAGTCATTTTTCAAATTGGAATTTATCGAGATATGTGAGGCGAATGAGACTACAAAAAATTATTGGTTTTGATAACGTATCGTTGCAGTTAAAATTTTAAAAAATGGTCAAATATATACAAAAATTACAAAAAAAAAGTGTTGATAGACTTCTGAAAATTATTTCGAAATGACATGAACATTCATAAAAATTGACAAAATAACACCGAAAAGTTGATCTACAAAAAGCAAAAAATCGTGAAAAATTTCGAAAAAGAATCACAAGAATTTGTAAAAAAAATATGTAAACCATGTTGAAAACTCAAGATGCTCAAAATACAAAGAATAATCAGTCAAAAGCAACCTAAAATCAGTTCCAGTAGGCGTAATATGTGCAAAAAAAGGTGAAAAGTGTTACAAAAAATTAATCAAAATTTTTAGGTACCTGAATGTTTTCTAGATATTTCATCAATTTGTAGGTACCTTCCCTATAGAGTTATTTTTCAAACCATTCAACAAATAAGATCACTAGACCAAAGGCCGAAGGTGCTGCAAATAAATATTCCTACGAAAATTTAAAACTAACTCTGGTCCTTTTCTCTCCATGCACATACAAAACCATCCTCACGTGGTTTTTTGATTTTTAGAGATTTTCAAAACTCTTTTTTCTTGAACTGCAAAGCAAAAAAATGTTGGGATTAGAATTTGAAAATGTTGAGAATGATTAGGAACATGATCGCTGTATTTGCTGAATAACCCAAATCTATACCTACCTCACGAACTGATAAAAGGAAATTAAACCCTATGGTTTGGTGGGTCGTTTTAATAGCCAAATGACTTCATCAAGGCGTAGAAAAAATGTCAAATTTTTAGGTAATGGTCCAACTTAGTTCTCTAGAGAGCTCTAAATTAGGAAACATTTCATATTAGCTATGAAAAAAATTAAAGGACGTACCATTATTTTGAGAATTTATGGACTTGAAATTTTCTGACGATTTAAATGTAGTAATTATAAAGTTGATCATTTTTAAATTTTAAATTTTTGTTCAAAAAAATTTGATTGAGCATATCTACATTTATAGCAAAAAGTTGTGGTCAAATTATCACAACCAAATGTAGAAAAAAAATGCAAATTTTTTATCCAATACCTGACCTCTACCCCAAGCCTCCTCCCACAACCACGGCAGGAGCTCCAAGTTTGAAAATTTTTGAAATTCTTCATAAGTAGATATTGGTTTGAATAATTTTTTCCAATTTTTTTTGGGGGGTGGGGAGGTTGAGGTAATCTTGTAAATAAATTAGCTGTTCAATTCTAACGATACAATCTTAATGGGAATAATCATAAAATTATCATATTTTGAAAATAAATATGTATAGAATTAATTAACTGCTTTGGTACTCACATTACTGTATCGATAATTTCTGAACCTAACAAGTAACAAACATGAATACTTGGTGACTTAAAAGTTCCGGAATCGAAAAATTAATTTCTTAAAAAAATATCAGCAGCCAAAAAGAAATGAAATGGCAGTCGTTGCATAGCAGAGACTCCATGTAATTCGCAGATAATAAAGTTGTTCCTTTGTAGTGATTCTTCCACAACATTTTTAATAATAAGTGAAAAATTTTGATTTTTCACCAACAAATTTTTGAAGTTTTTTTTCCTGAAAAATTAACGAACGGTCGTCGAATGGCGGGGGTTGCATCATCACGTGAAGACCATCGTGTAGCGTTGCATGAGCCACCCTAAAATAATCCGACGTAGACTACCTTTCGTACATCAATGATAATTGTCTGCCTGGTTCTCACTATTCAATTATGCCTGGCCTGCCCCTGCAAAATGTGGGCTATGCAATTTGAATGCGGGATGAAACTTCAATTACTTGGGGGAGGACCCCTCTGCTATTAATAACAACACAGTTTAAAAAGCCTGTTCGAAAACATATTTTTCAATCAAAAAAAATTTTGGAATTTTGGAACTTTTAAGTCACCCGGTACTTTGAATTTTTCTAATGTTTTAAACGTGACCAAAAAGAGTACTAAAGCAATCCAAAAACTAATATGCCCCCCAAAAATTCCAAAAAAATTCAAATTTCAAAAATTTGAGCTCTTGTTGAGAAGGTTAGACAAACTTTGAACTAAATATGTGACATTAAGTACAATGAACATTTGAAGTAAACATTTTTCCATAATTTTTTCCCACATTCTATCAAATTTCAGAAAACATTGAAAAATGACCCACTCTAATAAATGATATGAAAGCATTAAAAGACATCAATAGGCCATTTGAGCCCCCAAAGAGTTGAAAAAAAAGAACATTTGAAAATTTTTTAATTTTTCAAACATTGAAGTTTGAACTTTTGCGAGAAGGTCAAAGAATGAGCAATGGGAGGGGGTGGGTGGGGTGAGCATTGATGTAAAAATTGAAAAATTTTCTAAAATCTTTTTGAGGTTATTTTGCGACAACTCTTCGTTATGCTCTATCAAACTTTCAAAAAAAAAAAAAAAAAAAAAAAATGATTTGAATGGATTTTTATGATAATACAGATCCTCTTTTGATACAAATAAGCATTTCAGTATGCAAATTAAATTTTACAAGTATTTATTATTAGAAAAAAAATAAAAATAAAAAAAACTTTGGAAATGAAAACCAAACGAAGGAGATACCTCAATTTTTGGGAGCTTGCTATTTTTCCTAATTTCTGCCTCAAAAGAATAAAAAAAAAAAAAACACACTCAAAAAAAAAGCTTAGCACAACTGATCTGGGAATTTTTTATACAAGTCAACTCAAATGATCCTTTACCATTGAATTGGGAAAAATCACATTAGACTACTTGAACAAACCCTAGAAGATAATCCTTTAAAAACTGTGGAAGAATTGTTGGTGCTAAAGCTCTTTAAAAAGGTTTAGATCAATTATAGCTTCTTCAGTTTTGAAATTGAGCTGAAATTGAGAAGGACTTTTTTGTGCTCTTTTAATTTTCTAAAATATGGCACAATCATATCTATGATTCAACTCGTCTGCAATATGCAAGAAGTTATGCAACTTTGAAGAATTAACACTTGATCACCTCATATAACTGAATGACTTACCTGTTTAATAAACTATCAGTAAGTCAATTACAATTTTTGGCACATACTATAATCACTTTTTTCACCTCAAATTGAAATTGTAAATAATTTTGCAGGTGATGCCATAAAATTCATTTTATTGATTTTACTTATGAGAGTTATGAGGAGCAATAAATTGAAAAAAATTTTGAAGCCATTTCACAGCATTTAGATATAAATAAAGATCTTAACAAAAAAAAAGTCACGAAGACAAAACGTTCAAATTTTCATGATCAAAATTAGCTCAATTTCAAACATTCAATAGGACTTTTCAATTTTAGGGACAGGCAATAACTTCATAGCCTGAACTTTTTTTTCATTATTATACTTAGTCCTGTTCAAATCTCCAAACTGGACGTTTATTGACCACGTTTTTCAAATTCTTCAACTTATAGACTCTCAAATCCAAACCTACGTCAGTAATTTGACAGGACACCCTGTATACGAATCCAAAATGGACCAGCAAAACGCCTCTTCATCTGAGAGAAACGGCCTGATCGGGTAAAACCCGGGGGAAACGAACGAGCCTGTTATTATTACTTAAGGGATAGCGTCGAAGTTAAAATTGAGTCCGGCGTTTAATTGCTCACACAGCGGCGTTGTTTCGATAATATAAACTGTTAGCTGTGCAACGCCATAAAACAATAAAACATGGAATCTATCGCGCCGAGCCGCGGATTCGCCCCCGTTATCGTTCGTTGCGAGCCCACAAATCACGAAAAAGTTTATTACTGTGTTGGAACAGAGGATTAAGTTGTTTTGCTTTGTTATTTCGTTCTCCATGCTATAGTAGTACGTACTATACGTACTACGTAAACTCGTATTGCGCGAACGAGCAGGCAACGAGGGCCGTTCGTTCGTTCGTTTCGTTTTGATACGAGTCGCCGCGTTTACGCGAGCCTATGTACTCGCCGACCCCGACCCGCGGCCTGCCCCTTCGCCTGGCACATTTTACACCCTCCTGGCGCTGAAGCGCTTTTCCCTTTTCCGAGACCAGCGCCTAAAATGTCACCTATTTTCCGCACTCGCTTTCGTGTCTCTGCTTTTCCCTACCTCGTACTCTCTCTTATTTTTCTCTATTGTGTGCGTAAGCGTATAGTATATAGCGTCGTATACCTATAAATACTTCACACATTGTAGAACATGCCCTCTATCTGTTCTGAAAATGTTATAATACCAACTTTGATTACTTATTTACTCTATGCCCCCCATATCTAAACGCCTATTGTTTCCCTTCGAAGTGATTTTTTCCCCTTCTCTGTACACTTATTCGTATGTCTCCTTCACTATATTATGGTAGATCGTTTGAGGTCCGAGCCCACATATTTATAATTGGAGTGAATATATATCGTGATTTTCGAATCATCTAACCTAAATATATTTATACGCCAACGTTTTATAATTTTCATTTCAACAAAATAGGGTGATAATTGTTGCTGCAGAAATTCCCCCATACAATATGATGAGGAACGTGAGTTGAGAGGAAAGGGGGGTTTTATGTCATTTCACAGTCCATTTTGTCATCTGCAATAAAATTCATATTTATAACGAACGAATTCATACCACACTTATCACTTTTTCGCCCCCTTTGGTTATTTCTTTTATGAGGCCATCTTTGAAACGACGAGTGGACAACGACGTTTGTGTAAACGATAACGAGATGTAAAAGTAAAATGCGTGCGAATTGTGAAGTCTCCGGTACTACAATTGACCAATATATTCGTCAGTTGAATCAAAAATGCTAATTTTATACTTGCGGTTTTATGGCCAACCTAACACTTCCGAATTAAATGGCATTGTTGTTCGACCTCCTTCAACTGTTCAACTAAATATAGAAATAGATACCTATCATACTTGGGGCAAGCTGCACGCGAATATTGACCATAAAATACCCACTCGTAAATATTATTATGCTCGTATATAAGTAATATCAGTTACTGTATATTTATTTAGTGTATACTAGATGTATATTTTATATACGAAGAGATAGGCCGAAGATAATTATTATGTAGATACGATTCGCAACAAATTTTTCGACACTGTGATTATAATTTGGCAAAAATTAATTGGTCCCAGGAACGCGATATAATTTTTATGACCAGTCATTTTTTAACTGTAACGGAATACATTCTATATGGAGCTAAATTAATGTGTTGTAAAATTTTCCACTTTCTTTCTCGGTATTTGAAAACAGTTCGCTATATTCTCCTATGAAAAAAAAGCAAAAAAACACTGTTCATTTTTAACATACAAACGCGTCAATTATCCTAAATTTTCAAGCGAGGGTCGGTTTAAAAAAATATATATTTTCAAAAATATGTCTGAGAAAATGAATTTTAAAAAAATTTTCAATCAAATAAGAAACAATTTTTGGAAATTTTTTTAATAGGGAGAAAAGGTACATAAGATATTGAACATGTTTCTACATCTTCAAAAATAACTTCTGCTTAAATTTTGGTATAAAAAATGAAAAATTTGAAAACCTTTTTCTCACTTTTTGGCTCTGAACTGCTTTTCTAGATTTTAGTTTTTCAGAATTACTTTCGTAGATATTAGATTACAGTACCCTATAAAATTTTTTTCGAATTCATTGTTCTTTCTTAAAAAGTATCATAAGTAGAAATGACTTTTTGAAAAACTAAACAAAAAAATACGAGTAAGTAATAAAATAAAATAAAAAAACTTACCTACCATCACTTTAAAACACGTTTTTATTCAACTTCAAAAAATTCAATCTTTTTAAATCCTCATTTGCCAAACTTCTTGGCTTTTGAACCTTCCGTGGTTTATTCAAATATCCCTACCTTGATAGCAATAAATCCAAATTTTAATGAGCAACTCCTCAGTGAAAAAAAAGAGAAAAAAGGGTGAAAGAAAATCAGTGACAAAGGGCACATTCCAAGATGAAAATCCAACTCTCCATAATCCGTACAAAAGTTGGAAACCACCATTTAAAAACTTTAAAACTTGCATTAAAGACTTTTTACAGCCTCCTCATTTCACAAAATAATTTTCAAATTGGGTTCTTTGTATCGCTGGCGAGCACAAGATCCTCATTGCAGAGTAAAATTCAAAAAATACATTAAAATGAAGTGATACAATTTATCGATAGATTTTTAAGAGATCTTCAAGTTCAAATAACCACTCGCATTATTTCTTGGATGGAATAGAACACTTCAGTGCCCTTCCAGATCTCAATTTTGAGAGAAAATTTTGAAAAATGAAAATTTTTTGCTCAACAATGTTGATTTTTACTATTTCTATGTCTTTGATTCGAATTTCAATGTATTTTTCATTCTCCACACTTGAGTGTTTCCTTCACCCTCCATTTTTGTAGGAGTCAAATCTACCTAAGTAGAACTTTTGGAGAATTAAAAAAACAATCAAAGAGCCAAAATGTGAATGATTCAAAATTCTTTCCAATAGAGATGAATAAAAAACTTAAATTTGGGATGATATCCTATTATTATTACTCAAAACCGATTAGAAGTTGTTTTAAGCTGTTTAAAACAATTCTGGAACCCCCAAAATTTTTTGGGAAATTTACATTTCTCACAAAATTTTACCTAACTTAGCTAAAAAGCTAAAATTTAATACGTGCAGTAGCCTATATTCGATTTTTCAACTTTGGAAGCTGTTTCAGGTGTTTAGTCTGGAGCCTCCAAAAATTTTTGGAACATTTAAAATCTTCTCAAAATTTTACCTAATTGAGCTAGAAATCTGAAATTCAGTAAAATGTCTCACTTCTGACCTCAAAAATCGATTGAAGGAGCTTTCAAATTATTCTGGAGCTTCATGCAATTCGTTTGAAGTGTTGATTCATTGGCATGTTTTTTTTCAGAAAACTGAAATTTTCAAAATATCAGTGATTTCAAAACGATTTAAAACTGCCCCTAGCCGATTTGCCTGCTGTAGACAAAAAAATATTATAACAAATTTTTAGCTTTTTTTGTTATTTTTTGCTGTGAAATCGCTGAAGAAAATAAAAATGCACCATTCGCTTTCATATAGTGCTAAAGCTCCCTTCAACAAGTTTTCGAGTGTTTTTAGGAAATTGGAATTTTCAAACATATTACGTCAAAAGCTTCAAAAGGACTCAAAACCATCTTCAATCAATTTGTGAGGTTCAAAGTGTGGTATCTACTACATGTCCAAGTTTTCTAGCTAAATTGAATGAAAATATATAAGTATATATATTTTTTTTGAAAATTGAAATTTTAAAAAAATATTTCAAAGTTTCAGAACTGCTCAACGCGATTTGAAATCAGGATTACCAACCAAGCGAGGTCAAAAATAGTGCATACTAACCAAATTTCGGTTTTTTAGCTCGAGTAGATAACATTTGATTTTTTCCCACAAAGTTACCTACCTCTCAAAAATTCTCCAGAATTCCGGAAATGGACTTCTTTGCACCTTTGATTTTAAATGTTGAGCATTTTTGCAAGCTCTTTCAATATCTTAGACTCGGAATTTCTTTCTACATAGGTGCTATTTTAAATATCCTCAATATGATTGTGAGATTTCACTTTTTTTTCCAATAGAAGCCCGCAAATTATCAGAATAAATACTGAATAAGTAAGCATAAAATTTGAAAAAAAAATGATAAAAATTTCGCAAAGTACCACAAAATTATATTGAAGTAACCGTTGAAATGTAACAAAATTAAACTACGCAATAAAAATTGTTCAAAATAAGGATAAATAATACTTAAATAGCATAAAAAAATTCTTCAAAATGACTAAAAATTATCAAAATTTTTCAAATTATTATAAAGGCAAAATAAAATAAACTTAAATCACACACAAAAAAAATGTCGTGTTCTTATAATTTTAAAACTGTTCAAAATATGTACAAAAATCTTTAGCATACGAGATCTCTTATAGTCACAAATGGTAGTTAACAATTTTATAATTAGCATTAGATTGGTTTTAAATTACGTATGTAAGAAATCCAAAAAATGGGTAAGTAAAAAAAGATGTTTAAAATGCTACGAAAAGTGTTTTTAAAAATATTGGTAGGTACCCGGTAAACACATAGTACGCGATACGCCAGCGAATAGAAGGCGATCATCGTATTGGCAGCCGGCGTATCGCCGGCGGGAATCGCGTTCGAATCGCCGGCGAAAATGTCCGCTTTTTCCGCAGCGGAATCCGAAGGCGATACGCCGGCGGGAATCGCAGCGATATCGCTGTTGAAATAGAACGCGATTCGAAGGCGATAATCGCAATGATGTTTTGCTTTGGTTTTTTCCTAGTTTCTTCTCCCACATTAGAATCAGAACGTATTCTTCAATTAATTTTACGAGTAATTTACTTGTTTACATAATTAAAAATCAAGAAAACAAAATAAATAACGAGTAAATTAAGTGAAGAATGCTTTCTGATTCTGATGTAGGAAGACAAACTAGGAAATAACAAAAGAAAAAACGATGAAGTACCTATACTTGGGTAAATCACTTCACACAAGAATGCAACAACATCAATTGTAATTTATTAAAATAACCAAAAACACAAAAATTGGATTATGGAGATTTAGAATAATTATTCTAAGTCACCATACAAAATCCATTCGAAATCATCAAAAATTTATCAGAATTCATCACTAAAAAACAGTTCAAAATCACCATGAAAAATTCCAAGCTAAATAAAAAAATTAAATTTGAATCAATACAGTGAAAAATTTATTTTAAAAATCACAAAAAAGTGTCAAAAATTGCTAAAAAAAATTCATTAGAAATAATCACAAAAAAATTCCAATCTGACTCATCGCCGAAAAATTTATTCTATGTACACACCACGAAAAAAAATTGTTCGTTATCACTCCAAAAAAATTAATCAAAATTCAACACCAGAAAACCAATTTGAAATAAACACGAACGAAAAGATAAAAAAAAACACAACATTCTGCTCGTTATTGCATGCTTGCGTAAGAACATCTGAATGCTCACTCGATTGAACGCGAAACAAATGCGAAAATCGCATGAAAAATATTGTAAAAGAACTCTACTAAATTCGCCTTCTATTCGCCGACGAATAGACCGCGGAAATCGCGCTGAAAAAAATGAAAAAGATCGTTGCGAAATTCGTAGGCGTATCGCCGGCGGATTCAGCAGTGTTTTTTTCAAATTTTTTCAGCGCGATTGTCGCGTTCGATTCGCCGGCGGATAGAACGCGAGTATCGCGTTGAAAATATCACTGCTGAATCCGCCGGCGATACGCCTACGATTTTCGCAACGAGTTGTTTCATTTTTTTCTCTGCGATTTCCGCCGTCTATTCGCCCGCGATACGCCTACGATTTTTGCAACGAGATTTTTTATTTTTTTCACTGCGATTTCTGCCTTCTATTCGCCGGCGAATCGAACGCGATTTTCGCGACCGCGATTTCCGCCGGCGATTCGCGTTCGGTGTGTTTACCGGGTATAAATAAGTACACCTATTGTAAGTTATTTTATTGATAGGTATATTTCTTTAAAATTTAATGAATAGGTTTTATATTTTTTTTAAACTATTTTAAAGGATTATTGAAACATCGAGAAAACTATTTTTGCAGCGTATTTTTCGATTCTTTATTAATATTTCAAAAGAGTGTTTAAAGCAATTTTGAATGTATTTTTTTCATGTTCATTTCAGCGATTATTTTTCAAAAATAACAATTAGAACAAATTTACTCAATAAAAAAAAAGTTGCAGGCCCTTGTGGTTTTATGAGAATTTTTAGATTTTCCCCCTACCCTTCCCTCTGTTCTAAAAATGAATAGCACAGATGTAAAGCAGTCAGGTGAATATTTAATTTATGTAGTGAGTCGTTTTAAAAATGTTTTATAGGTCTTTAAAAAAGTGACTACCTATTTGATTTTAGTCAACAATCATGCTTATGAATAATCACACAACTACAAAACGTTTATCTCATTAATCATTATCTTTTGATCAACTTTTCATCACACATTATTGATAAATTTATTTTACATACAGAGCATATCACTATACACAATTGTAGCATTCTTCTTACCCTTCAGTCCCTTCGATATCATAAATCATAATTTACTCGTATAAATCTATAAATATTATAAGATAGGTATTCAAACGAGTCGATCATAGGTATAATTTAACAGCCTTTAAACTATATACTTTTGAATAAATAAACACGATAAGTACCAAAAACAAATACTTAAGTAAGTACATCAAAATAAATTCTATAAAACCTCGTCTAAAGATTTATGTATGTATAAAAACCTGTCAAAACCCCCCGCTTCTTGGAACCAATATTCGGCCATCATTCTTATACCTAGGACAGACCCGTCTGGTATCGTATGGTTATAACCAATCCAGCATTCAAGAAGCTTACCTTAAACGACCACATATCGCGCCTCGTCCATTCGTCCAGCCATCATCATCGTATACATGAATATTGCACAAATGCCCTAACTCTCGATACACATTTTACACGCGCGTGAAACCGCCACATTATACGCCACACCACGCCACATCGCGAACACCCGAACCACTTTGAACTTCGCCACTATAAATCGCGTGCACTCGAACTTTTTTTCGGAGCATTTTCTTATAATACGTGGGCATTTACTTTTTATACACACTATCGACATATTAAATTTAAAATTTAAAAAAAAAGAAAAAACTTTTAAACACCGGTAATTTACGCTTTAATCGCACACGCATCGCGAAATACTTTTATACAACGACAAAAAAAAATAATAATAAACAAGAAAAAAGAAAACGAAATAAAAACATCAAACGAACAAATAAAAACCAAAATGAAAAAGAAAACAAATGATAAAAATTAAAAAAAGAAAACAAACGAAATTATGAAAAAAAAAATGAAAAAGGGAGATGCGAACAGACATTATACATGGATTCAGTGATCGTTGGATCCTTGGGCGTTTGCTAACGCTACTGCTGCTGCTTTTTGTGCTTGGGCTTGTTTTTCTTGTTCGTTTAGTTCTTTGATGGCTTGAATTTCTTTCTTTAATTTCATTCGTCGATTTTGGAACCATATTTTTATCTGTCTTTCAGTCAGGCATAGTGCGTGTGCCATTTCTATTCGTCTTCTTCGCGTTAGATAGTGATTGGTATGGAATTCTTTTTCTAATTCTAAGGTTTGGTATCTGGTATACGTTTGGCGGCCTCTTCGTCTCATTCCATTTGCTCCTGCACAGATAGAAACAGAAAAAAGAAAACAAAAATATTAGTATAATGTTTAAAAAATGATCGGGTGCATTTTCAATGAATTTTGGGTTTGTTGGGTGAGAGGAAGGGAAGGGGGTGGTAGATTTGTGGAAATTGGTCACATTACAGGGACAAATATGAGGTGGGTAACTCTCAATCAGAGTCTGCCCTTGAGAAACTTGAGCATTTTTTTAAAACTCAGAATTTTGAGATTTTTTTCAACACCTACAATTTGTGATGAATTATTTGGCTCACGGAAATACTGCACACTCTTTTTCTCCGAATTAGAACTTATTGTTAGCATAGACTTTCAACACTCGTTTAAGTAGCTTAATAATATACGTCGAAGCGCCATAATAAATAATGTACCTACATCCACATTTCACACACAGATAAACCTATTTCACTTGCGTGTAAATACACAAACATGCACCATTTACTTGGCGACACTGTCCATTGTCGTCGCCGTTATTCGTACACTATACACTCGATGCGCCCATATTCGACTAATTAGACATTTACGGCGTAATGGTAGGCCGCTGAATCTATCGTGCTTCATTACATTTAATAGGTGATTTGCAATTCCCATGAATAATAGACGCAGCCATGCTCCAACAGGTTCATATACCGGGTGGTCAAAAACCAAAAAGCTGGTCGAGTAATTGAAAAAAAAAATCAAAAAATGTCTCTGCAGGGTTTGATTTTCTGTACCCGTTTCGATGGATAGGAGGAGGGAGGGGCTTGCCTCAAACACCATACTTTTATTTAAATCTGAATCCATGAAATGTGACTCAAACTTTTTTTCAAATAACCGAAAATTCAACACTTTAAATTGCTAAAAAAAGTATTTTGAATTAAAGAGGGCCCAATTTTTTTTTTTTTTTTTGGGGGGGGGGAGGAAAAGAAAATTAGAAAGAAGTGGGGGAAAAAATTTTAAAAATTGAATCCAAAAAAAACACATTTAAAGCATTTTGTTATGCAAATCTTCTTGTCAAATTTTATTCTAGCAACGACACAAAATCAAAAATTGGCTTTATAGGGAAAAAATTCTTGTGAGTGGTGAAGAAGAGATGAAAATTTGACATCCTCTAAAAGCTTTTCTAGAGTAATCGACTTCAAATCTCCAACGTCAATATGGCACTTAATCAGAATTTAAATGAAAAAATTGTATAAAACTTCACTTTAAGATATAGAAATTGGTGAGAAGCAAATGAGAAATTATAAGAACACCTAAAAAGTGAATTTGAACCACCTACAGAATCTATATCTACACTGAAATTTCACCTTCCGTGTCTAAAATGAGATTCTGGAATTCAACAGTATGTTTCCAAGACTCAAACATCAGCAATGTTTGACCCTCCTCTCCTTCCCCTCCAACCCAAAAAAAACCTATGTAGGACAAAAGTAAGACTTCTACTGGCAAACTTTTTCAACATTTCAATCATTCAATAAAAATGTATTATCATTATTTAATTATTGCAGTAAAGAGAAGAGGAAAGGGGATCGAAATCAACTACCTACGTACTTACCAGACAACATTTTTTCATAAATAAAAACATTTTCTGATTAATAAAAAACAAAAAAAACAAAAAAAACAGGGAAAACTAAAAGGATTAAAATTTTGAAAAGAAAGGAGAGAACAAATCAAAAATTCAATTTAAAGATAGGAAACGAAGGGCAAAAATTTATGGAAGTCCAAAAGAGCAGATTTTTAAGAAAACTTGACACAAAAATTTTGAAACAATTGAAAAATCTCTTAGGTTTATTTCATTTTGGAAATTTTTACTCACAAGGGAACCCTCCCACATGATAATCTCCGATTCGAATTAAGCTTGGATCGGTGAAAAGAGGACCTCAAAAAACCCCCATTCCCCAATTTTCAGCTGCTGAAGTTGATTTTTTGATTTATGACGAGCGTTTGTAGTTTTGAGTACACAAGTAGAAAAGTTGTTCTGTAAATTTGAAAAATGGTCGTTTCTCCCCACCACATGAACTTCAGCAGCTGAAATTTTGGTCAAAGGGTCTATGCTTGATACCTAATCGACTAATACTACCGCCGGCCGGATCTGGAATTGTCATCAGAAATCAAATTTTTTGTTCATCTGGTGGTTTTTCCATTGAAAAATTTGAAAAACCAGTAAATTAAGCTCATCTAATGAACTTCAAGGGCTCAAATTTTGGTCAAACAGTCTGTGCCGAATACCAAATCGACTCATACCATCATTGCCCGGATCCGGCCGTCCGTTCAGAAAACATGATTTTTTATACCATTTTTTCTCATGTTATGTGTGAATTTGAAAAATGTCCGTTTCTCCCCACCACATGAATTTCAGCAACTGAAATTTTGGCCAAAGGGTCTATGCTTGATACCTAATCGATTAGTACTACCGTCGGTCAAATCTGGAATTATCATCAGAAATTGAATTTTTTGACATGACTTGAGAAATAGGTAGTATAAAAAATACACAAAACTTGAAACACTCGCCAAAAATTGAAAAATCAACTTCAGCAGCTAAGAATTGGGGGATGGGGGTTTTTTGAAGTCATCTTTCCACAAGTCCAAGTTTCATTCAAATCGGAGGTTATCACTTGGGAGGGTTCCCTTGTCAGTTATGGAATACATTTAATTGTATCAAAAATTTTTAAAAAAAAGCTTTTGTCAAAAATGAATCAACAATAATTACCTCATCTTAAAATTCAAAACCAATAGTGGGTAAAAAATAGAAATCATTCCTGATTTGTACACCATCACCATTAAAATAGAGACATTGAAAAATTCAAAAAATTATTTCACTATAATCAAGAGCAATTCAAAGTTCATAGGACGAAGAAAAGTTTGAAATTCCAGTCCAAAAAAAAAAAACACTATTTTCTCTCATATTTATTTTTCTGAAATGTTGGTTGAGCATTAGGGCAAATTATAAAAAAAATATCAGAGAATTTTGACTGACTCTCGCTCTTCACCATAATAAAAATCGTAAAACTGGACGTTTCTGACCACAAAGCCACTTTTTTTCGCAATCATCCTTCTCACTAATCTATATATTAGGTAGGTACAGTAACTCAATAATTCTGCAAGAGTCCCTAATTTCTTTAACAAAAGTGAGGTTCACGAGACACATCAGATATGCCCCAAATATATTAAAAATCAGTCTTTCTAAAAAAAATATATTTCTCGAGTATATTCCTCACTCCTTCGTCGAAAATTCAAAAAAAACTGCCAAAATTACTCGTTCATCATTCTGTACTGTTTTTGGATTTCGGTTCGAGGTTGAGCTTTTATTCGTAATTATATGTAAAATAAGCCATTATACGAGATTACCACCGCGTATTTCGTTCAAGTCGGTGCCTCGCTGGAAAACCAGAAAACCCCGAGCGAGAACACGAGAGGTGGTGGAAGAAGAAGAAGAAAAAAAGGGCAACAGAACACGCGAAAATAAAAATATTCTAATAACATATTTTTTCGAACACAAAATTTTCATTTACGCAGCGTTGTAATTTAGTGCTTAATTACTGTATATATGCCTGGCGCAGTCGACCGAGGGGTAAGAGGCGAGCACGTTCCAGAGCAGCAGAATACACAAGGTGAAGAGGGTGGGGATGGGGGATGAGACGAAGAAAAAAAAGAAGCCTGGAAAAATGCTTTTATAGTATATATACGTAGTATAAGGTAACGCGCGCGTTAGAAAACTCCAAAACAACGGGTAATTTAGATGGCGTTATACTTTATATTTCAGACGGTAGGTATTTCTAAACCGGGGGCGTAAATTAACTCCTATATAACGTGGACGGGAGCGGTAACGCGAGAGAGCCGAGGAAAAGCCGTATAATTAGTCAACGAAGGAAGAAAGCGTAAATTTTAAAGCAAAATAAGTAGCCGACTAAGTTAAAACACTCCGGGGAGTGTACAGCAGCGAGGAGTTTTTCATATATATATAGGTATACCGTACGGGGCGTACGTACGTTCGCACGCAGCGAGCACACGCCGCCGCCAAAGAGGGTGTAAGGAACGAAACTTTGAAATATAAGAGAGGTAAAATTACGTACCGTGTAAGAAAAACAAAAAACTCGAGCTCGGGGAAGAAAAAAGGCGAAGCTCGCGCCAGAAAGAGAAAACCCGAGTGAAAGACGAGGAGGGAAAAAAACTACTACGACAAAATTATGTGAGACACGTTTTAAATTTGAACTCCAAAGGGAGTTAGGGGTTGATAAAAATACGGTCTCGGGATGCGATGGAGAAGGGAGAAAAATACGTCTGGTCTGGTCTCCGTATCTTTGCAAGACAGAAGAATTTTTCTGCTGCCATCTTTACCCTTATTTAGATTACACACTTGTTTTCTCTCTCAGGTTTCTCTTTATTTGTACCAAAACGTTGTATAAAAATTACGCGCCTCTTTTTCTCTTCTTTTTTTCACCCATCCCCCTTTTTTTTTCTCTCTCTGCTGTAGGAGTACAACACTCTCTTATTTTTGTTCCAAATGTCGTGTCACTACATAAAATACCCACCGCGTACCATCTTAACAAGTCGTCGTTTTAATTGCGTAATTTTTATTTTACTTATTATACTTTACCCTGATGGTTTTATATTCGAGAGAGTTCGCATCCTCGAAGGTAATATAAACTTAAACGCACCCCCCGAACTAGGAATTTATCGACCATTCTTCTAACTCTGACGTACCTCCACTTATATTCTGTATACTTGAACGCTTTACCTACGGGTCACGAGAAATACCCTCGATATATTTTTTTCGTCTTCGTTTGAAATTTAAATCATGCCGATTAAAATTCATTAAATTCTCGCAGTCGTTTTTTTTTTTGCTTTATTTTTTATTTTTCCATTTGGTGGTGTAATTTTTCTCTCTTTTTCTCGTTCGTCTGTTTCACAATCTCATTTGTCGACTAGTAAACGTATACGTGATAAGAATTTACAGCGATGAAAAGGTGAATGGTAATAGGATTCTAACCTTGCAATTTTTTTCTCTCCATTCTTTTCGCTGAGAAGATTTTTAATTGGAATTTTCTTTTTTTCGTTCGTGGTTTTTCTACGATAGTTGGGTAACACAGCACAACGTAATGTTCGAATCACTACATTGATTTCTTTTTTGGGAATTAATTTTAAAATTTCGTTTAATTTGGCTCGCGAAACAACATCCGAACATTTATCAAGTTTTATTTGAATGTCATCAAATTTTGGCTCAATTTTTTCATTCTCGTTCATGTCAACATTATTTTTTCAATTTCAATTTCAATTTAATTTAAATTCGATTTGAACTTTTTTTTCATTTTTTTTTTTTTTTTTGAAATTTGCTTTGACAGATTATTTTTTTGGATTTGCGAAAATAGTTTAAAATTCCTAATTAAATAGGTTATCAAGTATGAAGAAATTTTTCAAAAAAAGTAACCCCTCGAAATGACCAATTTTCAGCTAACCTTGCATTTTGTATCGATAGATCAATTCTACAACCCTCTGAACAAACAAGGCAACCCCACAGTAGGCACCTTCCGGTACCAAATTGACGAACTATTCGTATTTTGCCACGCTCGACCAATGCAATAACCTTGGAAGACCTTAAGATAACACCCCAGAACACCTCACGGTTTATATTGTCCTATGGAACGTAATACGAAGCAAGAGGGCTTTTCCCTCATCAAATCACTCAGTCGCTTTTAATTTGTAAAGAATACACTTCACGCGATGGAAAAAAGGTACGTAGACCGAAATTGCACCTCGATGCGGAGGTTACGAGAGTAAAGGCAACGCAGAAAGATCCACCTAACCCCGAAGATCTCCGCAGATTAAATTAACGTCGCTGCTTCGCTCGCTCGCAACGTAAAAACAATTTACCCAAGTTAGCAGATTTATTTCTGGGAATTAAAGCGGATAAAAGGGCGCATAAAGGTCGACACGACAATTTTATGACACCCGGTAAAGCCATCGTAACGTTTACAGTTTCCACTTCTTACTTACGGGTGCTAACTCTTCAGCTACCGCTTACTCTTCGATGTGCTTAGGTAAAATGATGCGGTGTGGCGGCCCATGGTGGGTCTGCTGAGGTCGGTGCTTTAATTTACTTCCATCGCCGGACTTAGAACTAATCTTCGTTAATTGAGATGGCCTCTTATTACGGATGGCGAAATTTATATTTACGTTGACTCGTGTTTTAGTTCGATTAAGCGGAAAAATTCGCACGTACCGGTATAGCGTTTTTCTCTCTCACTCTCTCACGCTTGTAGCACAGAGCGCAATCCTTTTCTCTCCCAGACCTCTACCATCGCTGTAGGTAGTCGTCGCAATTTTTCACCTTATTCGCCAAATACCTAGAGATGTGACTTTTATACGACTCGCTCGACTTTTTTTTCTGTATGGTACGTTCTGCTTGAGATCCTCGAATTAAAATTACGACCGGAGAAGTTACTATAAAACGTACGGTGCTTTAATGTACCTACTACCTACATCTAGGTAGGATAAGGTATTAGGTACATACTTGGAAAGTTTATTTGTACCTATCAACCTGAGATAAATGATGCGCTATCGCATTTTTTTCAACTTTCATTACGACAAAATGCACATACGAGTACTTATGATGAATGATTTTTCTCGAGGCTATTCTTATTGCGAGAACTTTACATCAGCAAAATTTCATCCTGATCGATGATGGGACGATTTTTGGGGCCTTGGGGGCACTTCTGATAATATTCTGGAGGGTAAAAGTTACTTCGATCGGTGAAAAAAAATTATCAACTTCATTTTTCGATTTATTGGCCAATTTTTGAAGATTCAAATTTGGTTAATTTCAGGAGTGGGTGCGATTCGGATCGTGTACTTTTATTCGTGATTTTTTGATTCGAATTATTTTCAAAGCTATTCTTTGGATCCGCTGATTTGAGCAGATTCGAATTGCCAAAATTGAATGCGATTCGTGATGCGTGATTTAAATCAATTTTTACACGATTTTGCCCAAGTGCCCACTCCTGGTTAATTTTACCTGAAAATCTCAAAATTTGATCTAATTGAGGTATAACGCTGAAATTTGATTTGTATTCCATTTTTCAGTTCGTATTTTATCGATTGATGTAGGTTTCGAGCAGATGTGAATCGGTCAGTGCGGAAAGGGGATAAGTCCATTTTTGCGTTTTTCAGGAATAACAAAAAACTGATTCATCCAAAAATCAAAAAATTTTAGTAAACATGCTTAAGGTCATTGAAAGAGGACCCCAAGACACAACTTTTAGCGCAGTTTCCAAAAAAAAATATTCACGTGCGTCGGTGCTGTTGCTGCCTAAACAAATGGGACTTAGACCCTTTCTGCACTCAATCGACAAAATTTCTTTTGAAATTTCTCGGGCACGAATGGGGCTTGATTCTACATCTAAGTACATCATTTAGACTGCTATCTCGTTTAAATTGGCCAAAAACCCCTTGAGTTCTAAGACTTTTTGCCGAAGTTGTTAATTTTTTCATCATTTTTCAGTTCAGAGACTAACTTAAATTTCAAAAAATGGTCTTCTCAAAAATGTTAGTTATTTTTCAAGGAATTTAAAACATTTTACAAAAAAGTCATAAATGCGGATCCGCCCTTTTTCTGCGCCCAAATACCACTTTCCCGGCAGTTTTGCGGAAATCTGACATCA
Source organism: Planococcus citri (assembly GCF_950023065.1). Taxonomy (NCBI): domain Eukaryota; kingdom Metazoa; phylum Arthropoda; class Insecta; order Hemiptera; family Pseudococcidae; genus Planococcus; species Planococcus citri. Next base: position 45,652,595 of record NC_088680.1, on the reverse strand, counting down.
CCAGTCGATCCGCCGTACTTTGAAACCCCCATTTCCGCAAAAATTTTTTTTTTCAAAAATGTGACTTGTTACCTTTCCGCACTGACCGATTCATGTATAGCCTTCATAAAATTCTTGGATTAAAATTGCAGATGATTATTTTTGATGGAAATTAAAAATTTCTCGTTTACGAACGTGTCGACATAAAAAGCTGGAATTTGGTTTATTTTTCATTTTTGACCTCCTTAATCTATTACTGGAAATTTCCAGGCATTTCAGTCTGTAGTGAATTTCTGAGTTTTCCAGTTTATGAAAAATTGTCGTAAAAAAGCCAAGGTGAAAATTTAACATCAGCATAAACTCGAATTCAGCGCCTTTTTAACCTTTTCGGTCGATTTAAGCACGAAGTTTCAAAATCAGTTTCTGTCGGTTCGAAACCAAAATTTTCTCCAGCGATCATTTTCAAAAAATTCCAGGATTTTAATAGACTTGGATATTACATGTAAATTTTAAAAACATGAACGGAAGTTGTTATGTCAAACGTTTGAAAACTTGGGGAAAAAAATCGAGCTACATATAACATTAGATACGTCAGAATTTTGCACTGGAGGGGGGGGGGTTGTCGATCAACTACAATATTTCAAGTTTATTTGATTTTAATGGGTAATATTTTGTCTTATTACTTTCAAGAATTTATAAACAATTGAGATGAATCTTCAACACTACGATGCTGGACTTTTGAAAAGTTGTATTGAAAAAAAAAAATGAATTCCATGCATTCTGAGTGAATCTATCTGATTACACAATATTTCAATTGACTTTCTAGAATTTGAAAAAAACGTCGATCAATTCTTAACATTTTTTCAGACTTTTAAAAATTTCGATAATAACTGAATCGTCATTTTCGCGATCCAGATTTTGAAGGACACAGGAAAAGAATCAAATAAGTCACTTTTTTAAAATCGTATGTTATTAATGGCGTTTTAAAGTTGTCAGAATCCTCCAACTTTGGATAGTAATGCCTGGAAATAATAAATCATACAACGTCCCACAAAAATAACTCGAAGCATAATGAAAAAAAATCAAGAGATAGATAAGTACGAAAGTTGAGGTACGAGTTGAAAAGTCACTGTTTTCGAAAAAAAAAAATCAGGTAAAAAATCAAGAAATTAGGGTTTTTCAACATCATGAATTTTATGAAAATTGATTATCAAGATGGCATAATGAAAAATTTTTGCATTTTAAGTAGTTACTTATTGATGCAAAAATTTTTCTCCTTTTGCCTTAGATTTGATCTCGGCTCATTTTTCTCCCCTCCTTCATTTTTTAGAGGCCATTTTGGCAACAAAAAATCAATTTTTTAAAAAATCTGTATGGACCACTTACATACATTTTTTTTTTCGGTGCAAATTTAATTCAAACCTGAACGCATTTTTGAAAATTTTCAACTTTTTTCATTCTTTCCCTGTACCCTTCAAATGTTCGTGTCGTTTGTAGAGAACCAAAAGTGACAAGAAATTTCAAAGTCAATGGATCAGGATCAGGCGATGATTGGGGTCAAATACAGAGACAAAACAGTGTGTTTTGGTCATTACAAATTGACTTCACAAGAATGTGGATAAGTAATAAGATAATTATTTGAACGAAAAGTTTGTGAAAAATGAAAAAATAAGGGGTCTGGGAACCTCAGCAAACTCATGATAAAATTTATCGTTTTACCTACGTATATTTAAAGAGATTTTCGTAAGTATTATTCCAATTTATTTTATCAACTCAAAATGGACTGAAATTTGTGCATAAAATTGGATACAGCAGACCGATGCGAATTATGTGAAACGTTTGAACACTATCGAATCTAAAATCACGTTTGTCTTTTCCTTCAATCGCCTGACGCAAAAAATTCGCAAAGGTGGGCATTTTTCGCCAACTCGCGGTATGAGTCCTTTTTTCAATTACTGGTCGAATCTTTGCTATTTTACTCGTGTAATGCTTCGTTTCTCCGACTTTTTAAAAAATTAAGTAGGTCATCCGTCTCGCAAACTGACTCTTGGATAACAATTAAACACCTTTATATTGTTGTTACGTATACCTTACGGGGGAAAAAAACAGAAAACAAATCACGAAAGAAAAGAAGGGGAAAAAAGACCAACAATGCGAATCCTTTTTACACGTTGATTTTCTCTTTCGCCGTATTCAAAGGCTTCTTCGAATCGTTCGGTATGTAGGTCAGTATTTCCTCGACAAAAAATCAACCCAGGTAACAGGTAAACAATGCAAATGGTGAGTTTTTGTTATGTAGTAAAAGTGGTAGCTTATTAGGATTGAAGTATCACCCGCTGGTTTGGGAAGACGATAACGTCTACGTGCCGGTGAAAGCGAATATCACGTTTGTGGAGTTTGCATTCATTTATAAAATGTAGGTAGACGTAAGACGGTGGCTAGTTCACGTCTGTCACTTTATTTTTATTTCATCAATCAACTGAAAGGGTTCGTGAAACTGAAAGGGAAATACTTGAAGGCAGGGTTGCCAAATTGAAGTGACACGAATGGATGTGAAAATAGCGAGATTTATTTTTTAGAGAGAGAACTTTTTAATATGGAATTTCACGAGTTCTTCAATTCTGTAGAATGTCCTTCTAGTCAGCTACCGTTTTAGTTCAATTTCAAATGGTTCAAAGAATGTGATTTTTTAGATCATTTTGGATGGAATTTTAGATTTTTTTGAACATTGTAATTCCAGAATGGTTTGTTCATTAGATTTTTCTCCCACGTTATTTTCTGCGATATGTTGAAAAAATCCAAATGATTTGATGTTGAATGGAAGTTCTATCATATTTTTCAATGAAACGAGAGTGAAATTTTTTCGTAACCAACTACACTTGGTTTTGAAAAAATCATCTAGTTGAAAATGCAGTAATTTTTATTTCATCACATATCTTTATCTTTTTCAGATCTTTTCTAAAACTTACTACACCAGCCTCATTTCCCTGTTGCCGTTTGAAAAAGATGAAGAGCCAGACGAGAGAAAAACACGTAGCAATTAATACACATCGGAGAAGAATTAGCGGCACAACCACCACATATCCTGCTTTTCAATCCGCATGCTCGCTTTACTTGTAGCTCTATCTTTCTCATTCCTCTATATGATAATGATGAATATCCAACGCCTTTACATTCGTTAAGTAAACATAATCCAATCTAACATCCCAGTTGACGTTATAAATAGCTCCATAAATCTACTCGCGAGGACAAAAAAAAGAAAAAAAACTATATCTACGTTTAAAAAAATACGAGAGTATTTCTACCGCATCAGGCAGTCCATGCAGTGGAGGAAAAGAGCAAGAGAACAGTGCTGAGGGAAATTTAAACACACTCGAATGTGGGATTTAGATGACAAGTATAATAGAAAAAACATCGGTTAACTGTAAGGTGATCGTACCATTTGGAGGTAAAGTGGTCCTACCCAGATGCTATGGTTCCTTTTTCTATACTCGTATATGCTATGGTAACATTCTTATCGTGGCGCTGCGCCGTACGGCCGCCCTGTGAATACTGGTAAAATGGAAAATGAGTTCTTTATCGTTTTAATGGCTTCTACGCTAGGTTTTTATGATTTACGACTATTTAATACGTTCGTACACTGCACACTAAACACTCACCGGGCAACTACTTCTCACCCTGTAATGACCAAGTTGACGAAAAATTTTCGCCATATAAATATACTTGAGCAAACGCCAGCCAACGAATATCTAGTTGCTGTTTCTATTTGGTAATTTATTCTCGACGGTCACTTTTGTTGTATAAGGTCGATAAGGTCGTCGTTGTCGTCATCGCTGTATAGTTTTTTTTTCTTTCGAGTAGGTGTACAGTGCTGGATGCTCGAATGCTAATATAGATGAGAATGGAAATACAATTCCTGTGAGTCTCGTATTTCTACGTGAATAATTATTTTATTTTTAACAAAATTAACGTGAATTAAAAATTATTTAAAAAATCAGAAAAATTACCATCGTAGGTAATTGAAAATATCGGCTCATAAGGGAACCTCTTGAGGCGTCACACTCCGATTTGAACGGGACCGCGATTTTTGGAAAGAGCATAGTCTAAGACCCTCAAACCCAAATTTTCAGCTGCCTAAGTTTATTTTTCGATTTTTGGCGAATTTTTGAAAATTCAAAATTGACTGTTTTTGGCGATTTGTGTTTTTTTTAAAGTTCGTACTTGATGAATAAAAATGGTCAAAATAAGTCCCCTTACTAATATTAACTACCCAAATCCAAATTTCACCATTTCCAGCCATTCTGGAGCAAATTCAAAATTCTGGAGAAATCGAAAAATCGCGCTGGAGGCTCCAGAATGGCTGGAAATGGTGAAATTTGGATTTGGGTAATTAATATTAGTTTTGGGACTTATTTTGACCATTTTTATTCATCAAGTACGAACTTGAAAAAAAAAAACATAAATCGCCAAATACAGTCAATTTTGAATTTTCAAAAATTCGCCAAAAATCGAAAAATGAACTTGGGCAGCTGAAAATTTGGTTTTGGGGGTTTTAGACTATGCTCTTTCCAAAAATCGCGGTCCCGTTGAAATCGAAGTGTGACACCTCAAGAGGTTTCCTTGTCAGCTTACAAAGTGTCCAACTTCTGTCAGAAAGATGGGGGAGGAGGTTGTATCAAAATTTTGAAAATTAAAAGAATTAATTTGCTCAATTCAAAAATCTTGGATTCGTGAATTTAACTAAATACCCTGATTTGGGGCACCAGAGACTTCAAAATGGACTGAGGAAGGAGATTTTAGTTGATTAGATATCCTGCTGAAGCAGTTAGGTACAGATCTGTTAAAGAAAAGTCAACTTTTGCATATTTGACAGGAAGTTGAAGGACACGGTTGTACCAAAAATTTTCTAAATTCAGAAATCTTGGATTCGAGAATTGAAAATAAACACCCTGATTTGGGACACCAGAGGCTTGAAATGGACTGGGGAAGGAGATTTAGCTGACTAGATCCCTTCCTGAAGCAATTAGGTACAAATCTGTAGGAGAAAAGTCAACTTTCGCTGAAAGCTTCAAGTCAACTTGAATTGTTTTTCTCTACACAAGCTTGAAGCTACTATAAGCGAGATTTTCGCACGCTAAAAAAAATACTTCCATTTACACCTCTACAGTGAGAGACGAGAGAAGATAAACTGGACGTGGCGGAGGAGGCCTAACTCGGCCGAAAATTGAAATTCGCAATCGGCGTTCGGCGCTCGGCGCTCTGGCATGCAACATCGAAGGAAGTTGGCGGAAAAAGGCAATTCGTTTGATTTTATTTATTTAAAATACACTGGAAACCAATTAAGGAACGGTTATAAATTACGCCGGCCGGAGCTACGTGTCAAGGTGAAATGAAATAATACCGGGGGCTGGGTGCACGCAGCAGAAAACAAGCGAAAGAAGCAGAGAGGAATTTCCAACGCAGCAAAGGGAGATTCGCCTTCATCCTATAGCACACTCCACAACTTCCACCTACGTATAGTTTTTCGCCCTGCTAAAAAAAAAGAGAAGAGAGAAAAGAGCGAAGAAATGGGGAGGGGGAGAGGAGAATCGAAAGATGAATGTACTAAGTTCGAATGTTAATACCGAATCTCGCACGCAGTGGTACCCAATTTCCATACCGATACCTCGAACCGTTCAGCCAATTGCCTACCTGCGTATCACGTTGCAAAGCTGCACATTTTTGGGCAATCTCTCGCTTTACGTATTCGCCGGCGAAGCGACGAGAAAAACTTAACTTTATTTATTACCCCGAGAAGAACGAATTCTAAAGTAACCCGGTGTGTATATGTATAGCACGACCGAGCGCAGGCACTGTTACGTATTTTGGAAAACTGTAATCAGCACCCTTTGCGCGCCAAACTATACCGTGTACTTCGCCAAAAGAGCGAGCGAGAAAGGAAGCGCATACGCCTATAATACACGGGCGAGCGGTGTACACAAAACTGAAAAATTACTTTAACACGTTTCCAAAAAATAAAAAAAAAGGAGTGAAAAAGTTGAGAAAAAAAAACGTTGATTTGATTTATCGTCGACGTCGTAAATTTTCGCGCCCAAATGTACGCGGAAAATGCTTAAAAAGAAACTCTATTTTAATGTAGATCCGCGTACTCGCTGTGCCTTTGCCCTCGTGTACGAGTATACGAGTGTATTGTTTCGTTTTCACTTTTTTTTTCTCTCTTTTTCGTCTTTCGTGTTCGTTTACGTGTTTTTTTTAGCGCGTAGAATAGCTTGCATTTTTCAACGTCGCGTCGCACGACGTAGAAATTACATTATCATAATGCATAGGAACTATATACGCGACGATTTATCGTCGACTTCATCAAAACGCACATAATCAAGCGCCAGTGCCCTTGCTCTGCCACTGCTATGCTATATGCGGTGTAATACGAAATTTCCAGGCTCGAGTATGTATCAACAAGCGAGGATCTGTGAGCCTAGATGATCACCGATGCGCCAAATTGAATAAGACTCGTATAAATAGCACGTTGATTGTGTTAAAAAAGGCCTAAATTTTTAATTTCGCCATTTTGAGTTCATTTTTTACTCAGGATTAGGCTACTTTTTAAAAGGCGAAAAAATGATGAAAATTTGAACATTCAATTTATGATGGTCGAATTTAGATATGTATTTTGAAGCCATTTCTGCAAACAAGAATTTTTTAATCAATCAACAGCCTCGAGTAAATTCTGATATTTTATTTTCCGGTGAATTTTTGAAAATGGCAAAAGCAAGCTAAATTTTCTACAAAAAGAGTATTAATGGAGATAAAAATCGTAAAATCGAATTTGTATTCCATAAAGTCAACCCCCTGAATTATTTGTCACAATTTTCGATCTAATCTGGAGCCTCTAGATAGCAAAAGTTGAATTTTCTCCAGCAATTCCAAATCGCTCCAAAAGACTGTTTGTGATCAACTTCGGCAGCTGAAAATTTAATCCGGTAATAAGCTTGACATTTCGGGCCGATTAAGGTAGATGAATTGCAAACTCAAGAAGATAGTTCAAAAGTGAAAGTACGTAATTTTTTGACATACTATACTTAGCCTGTTATTTCGTCCATTTTCAAAAATTCACCCAAAATCGAAATATCAACTTTGAGAGCTCAAAATTGAGGTCAAATTCTCTTTTAATGAGGCAAATTTCAATACATTTTACCTAAGTAATTTAGTATGAAGGTAGGTAAGTTACCAAGGGCCAATGTCCCCAATTGTTTTCTTTTTTTGACTTGAACAAAAGAAACTTAAGATCTTTGATAATTACTCCTGAAAGGGTGAGTAGGGGAGGGGGTACTAAAATTAAAAATTTGAGGAAACGAAAAAAGTACCAGATCTTATTAAAATTTTAAACCTGAACGTGCTTCATTAAACCTAACTTTGCTATAGTCGATTCAATTTGCAAGAAATCACGTCATAACTACAACAAGATTTGAGATTATAGTACACCATTCAGCAACCAATAACAGATCAAGAATACCTTCCAGTGCACACCGTATTATCGTACCCAACCATCAAGTATATACCAAAACATCGCAGAGCTATACGTATTGATCAGGGTACGAAATCTGATCCACGTATCTGTACCGTCAAAACATTGTAGTTATTCATTAAAACGCTTTATCGCGCGTTTATAATTACAACGTAGGAGGTATCCGAGGAAAAAACTAGTTTTCCGTGTAATTTCACGACTTGAACATCAGCCTTTGTTTACAGTTTAAGTCGATAATCACGGAGCTCGTTTTAAAATGTATCACGAATCGATACCAGCGTGTTTTAAATTACTACCGTGCAAGTATCTCTTAGGAGTAGATATGTGTATAGCCAGTTCTTTGGTTCTTTGACTTCAAAGTATAATGGAATCAGAAAAAAAATACACCTCAAGGCTCTAGAACCACGCGGTGATGTTTTGGCAAAAAGAATTACATCCAAAATACATCAACACAACACGTAGATACCTACTTCAGATTCGAAATGAAAAAAATTATCAATCTGATGATTCATCATCATCACCAATTATGTAGATATAAGAATATAGGCGTCGTCTTCATCGTCGTCGTCGTCCATTACAACCTCGAGCTGACTCTCGTAGGCTACAATATATTGCAATCATCACGATGCCACAGCAGTGACATTGTGTCTAGACAATTAAATAGGTACACAAGATACTCGCGTATTAAAGACACACGTTCCTTTACAAGCCCAATCCACTCACCTCACACACAGGTGATGCCTTCTTATTTTGTATTAACCATACCTCTCTTTAACTAACACCAACCAACGAGTATTGAATAATTAAAATATCCGTTGGCTGCGCATCGCGCGCAGACCATTGATTTATTCCTAATTATCACTCATACATCTCACGTTCGAACAATATTTCATTTTTTAAACAATAATAATTGCGCGTTGAAAATTATTAACTGCTGCTGTGTTTGTAATCGACAGTAACAATGTAACGAGAAGATTTATCGAGTTTATGGGTGTTCAACTGCTCATATGGGTACCCCAGCCCGATCTCGATATCACGCTGCTGTAATGATTTTCGCGTTATTTTCCCCTTCAACTCCCCTCACCTCGTCATTAGCTTGACACGATTGTTCGGGTATTTTTTCATTCCACTGCGCTTTAATGGGTTTCGCTCGTATATATTGTGTGCGGGTGCGAGAAATTAATTAATTTCCAATTAATTACAAAATACACGTGTGTAATACCTTCGTCGTGGGAGGGTAAACGATCTTCGTAGGTGAATAAAGTCGGGAGCTTGTTTCTTTTCTTAGCGGATGTTGTCGTTGCTTATCATAAAAGTGGATTCGAGGAGTACCTATACTTTTTTATATTATTATATGTACTTGTACCTAGTATGGATTTGAATTTGATAAAAAGGTATAACATATGAATTGAAAATGACATTTTTTTCACAATTTTTTCCTTTTATTCAAATTTTGCAGATTATATCAAATTTAGTAGGTGAATGATTTTTTGGGGAATTTTTCAAAAAAATTCACAGTTTTTGGCTATTTTTCTCGATTTTTTGAAGTTGGCAGTTATGACCAAAAATTGGTACCACTGCCTTCCAAAATATTCCTACAGTTTCAGAAATGATATCTTTCAATATTTTGACTCAATTAATGCGAAATATTTGCAAAAAAATTTCAAAACACGAATTAAATCTATAAAAATAAACGATTTGCAAATTTCCAACCGCTCAATGGAACCCTAAAAGTGGTTTTGGATTTTGATGGGAATAATATAGATCGACGCAGAATCTCAAACACTCTTATGTGGGACAGGGCCATTTTCCCCAAAAAACACGATTTTTTCGAAAATTCCCTTGTCTTTGAGGGACAATTTCTCCCCTCCAGGGGCATCTCCGGGGCTAAAATTTTTTCAAGAGGAATACTTTCAACTCAAAATGAAGGTCCTTGCTGAATTGTGTCAAAATCCGGCGACTTTTTTTTCGCGTCCCAACCCAATGAGCATAATTTCAACAAGGCGTAAATTTGATGTAGCAAAATGTGAACTGAACAGAGATAGAATTTCTTTAATTTTTTTCTTAAAAATGAAGTATTCACATCATATGTACGCATCTGCAATAATTCGGAAAAAAGTTCTTATCAGACATATGCCTGTCTGACATTGTAAGTGATGACAGCATTATTTCAATGACATTTTTTCGTAACTAAAAAACTGACTGAAAATGAGAACCTATTCGTATAAAAATGGTATTTTTCTCAGCAAATGCGATGATTATTCACAAATACCTCATTATTTTTATCAGCTCGAAATTCGATAACAAAAAACAGCCAGAAAAACTTCTTGATTGATTTACTTATTTGTATGTGGGACAATTTCAACTCTTGACTTTTGTCATTCGTTTCAAAAATCATGCCTATCTTCTGGTATTCTTCGATTTTCTAAATTTTAACAAGCACCCTCTTACAAATTCCAAAACTTGCCATATTTTCACAATAACTTCATTCCTGAACAAATTACTCTGAATACGAATTAAAAGAGAGTGGCCTAAGATGTGAGATACAACGGAAGTACTTGAAAGTTGAAACCATAACTCTTTTCTATTACGAAAAACACCTCTAATGATTATTCTCAAGTACAACACACGTAATAAATTCACAAATCGCCATCATCCATCATTTTCCCAAACTCGATCAATTTACGAGGCTAAATTTATGCATGGTAAAATTCACCACTCGATAAATAATTCGCCTAATACGAACACCACCTTAGGCTAATTCAAACACCATAATATCGATTAGGTCAATTTACATACACTTCGAAAACTGCTTTTAGTTTTAATTTCGCCATCCCTCACCTCAACATATATGCGTACAGAATCACAGCAGCTTATTCGCGAGTGAAAATAAATAATTAATTTAAGAAACTCGCAAAGACTGCGGGTAAATGAGTAAAAAAAAAAAAATAGAAAAAAATAAGGTAAGTTTTTAAACAGGAACTCTTGCATATACTCGTACGTCGCCACGCCTTAATAATTTAGGCGTTAATCTTGGTATTATGACAATGATAAATGGATCACAGCTTCCAATAGTATATTTCGGATCAGAGAAGAAGAGGATTTCGGATGCAAGATGGCCGTAGTGGTATCGAGAACCATACCATACACACCGCATGGCAGCCACAATTGCTATAAATCAAATTGACGGTACAGAACCCATCTATCTTCTTTAGTCGTTCTCTCTCCTCTACGGCGCTCTTCCATACCCCAGCACAACAGCCAACGTGCTACACAACGAAACATTACGTATGTACAACAACACACACACACACAAGCAGGGATGCCTAATTTCGATATAAATATGCGTCCGGTATAATTACACCATAATGAGCGAGCTGACGATGGGTATTGGGTATAGAATTAAATTTTACTGAAAAATTTTGCTCTTGTTTGATTTATACGTATATGAAATTTACGAAGGGATATGATAAGTAAACATACTCTCGAGCTCACGTGGATTTGAACCCATATACTAGAAAAAAAGGGCAATAATATTGTTTTATAGTGATAATATTTTGGTAACCACTTGTTCGTTTTCCGAGTTTTTTAAAATTTTCTATCGATTATTCGGAATTCTCCGGCTTTCTAAGAGATACGATATAAAGGTAGTAGGCTATAGGTATCTGCTCTCCAGTACCATACGTTTGGTTCGATTCAACCAAACCTGTCAAATAATTACGGGGCCGACGAAATTGATTCCCAAAGCAATTATACTTCCATTAACGTCCAATATAGACGATTTATCGTGCTCGCTCGACCGACACGACTGAAATTTAAAATCATCTCTGCATATATGTACAAATATCTAGCTGCAGAACAGATATTGTATAGTACTCGTGTGTTCGACCTTCAACGTCAAAAAATACTTAATTCGCACGTTCGCCCAATGGATAGTCTTTAAAGCGAACAAACCGTTATCAGGTACTATACAAATGCCGATTGCCAAACCCGCGAATTATACGATCGAAAATTTCGTACATCAAATTAGATATCATTTGCAGGTAGATAACTAGATACTGGGCGAGGGAGGCCAGAATCTTGTTTTCGTAGTTGACGTCAAATTCAAATTCAAAATCTTCCAAGTTTTTTTCTCTTTTTCACACCGAGCAGTGCAAATTTAGAGTTGCTAACCGGTAATTGGTAAAAATTTTTATAAGTTCAAGGACCTTCACACATGCTTAATTCGAACTGATATCACTATAGATGATTATTTTCTAAACAAGATACCTTCGAGGTGTGCTCTATTTAATTAGCATTCCCGCCAAATTTTCAATATCTATACCTAGGTAGGTATAGGTATGTATTTAAATGCACAATCTGGGTATACTTATCAATCAGTCCAGTAGAATTGAGCAAAAAAATAAGAATACATTGCAAAAATAAAGTTGGAAAGCTGATTTTTAAATGATAAATACTTATTAGAACAGTCATGTGTCTGTCTAGAGAAGTCCAACTTTCCATGGAGATACTGATAGGTCCCTTTCCTGCCCATTGAAATGAAAAAATCATGGAATCGAATAGTGGGAGAATTTTTTTCATATAAATTATCCAATCCAAGCACTACATTTATGCGAGTTCAGTAAAAAATATCTATTTTTTAATTAGGTACAGAAGCCAACAAAAAAATTGGCTTGAATTTCAGGCCAAGCCTCTTGCAAAAAAATAATATGTAAGTATTACATTTTCAGAGTTATGGAACTCGAAATTTTTAATGCCTACAAACCAAATTTTTTACAACCTATCCTGAATTTTCAAGTCTAGTTGCTTCAGTTTTGAAGAAATTTACTCAATTTTTGCCGAAAGAACTTCCCAGCAAAAAAAAACACTGAATATCCCACAAAATGAGGTTAAATAGATATCACTAACTCTGGAAAAAAAAAGTCCCCAAATTATTAGCAAAATAAAAAGTAAATTTTCCCAAATCACCCCCACCCTCTTGGGACCTTGGATGTCATAATCAGACTAGCAAAATCTGCAAACTTGAATACCCTCTTTCCGCTATGAATTTGGTCCCCTCCCTTCCTATCTTATGATTGAAACACTCCAGTTTTTTTTCAAAAAAATATTGTTTCTTGTTTGCAGAATATTCATTGAAAAATATATATGAAATGTAGGAATGGGAGGGAGACGGGGCAAGAAGCCCACAGTCCTCTTAAAAAATCCAGCAAATGTGTTGAAATAAATTTTTGAAAAAATGTATTCCGCTGAAAACACGAAAAAACTCTGCTACAAGTGCTCAAGTTCATTTTTGATCCCCCCCCCCATTTGGTATTCTAGATGAGTTTTGTTTAAAATTTGCTGAATGCTCCAAAATGTCTCAAAAGTGGTTGTTTCCTTGTTGAGGGGTTGAAATGAAGTAGCCTAATTAGATCCATAAATGTTTGAATTACTAATTTTAATTTTTGAAAATTCATTAAAAATTCAAAAATGAACTCCAGCACCTAACATTTTGTTTTGCAAGGGTTTTTTTAAGGTATGTTTTTTAAATCCCAGCTTACTTTTTTAAAACTAAAAAGTGTCAGTTTGAGTGGCTCAATTACAACCTGCAGATATCTAATTCTTTCCATGTCAAATCTCCTGTTTTGACATTAGTTTGACAATTATTATTCCAAACACCATCACCAATCACCATTCACCACACCAACAACTAGCAACTCTAACTCATGCCATGCATCATCGAAAATTCGCAACACCACATCTGGCGAAATTCTTACCTCTCATAGCAGCAATCTCGATCTTCACTTTACCAAACACCAAACTAAACTATTGCACAATTCGCATTGCATCCACACATACGACTTTAGCAACAAAAGGGTTCGAAATTCCATCTCACCTTTCCCTCACTCTCACTGCTCTAGGAACACAATAGCGACAATGACACCGGCGGCCAAAACAAAGATAGCCGAGAATAAAAAAAATTTTCGAACCAAAACAAAAACCATACCACCCGCCGATAAATCGGGTTATAAATCTTAAATTATATCTATACCAGAAAAAGAGAAATTTCCTGCCTTTTTCGATGTTTTTATTTCTTTCAAACGAAAAAAAATAAAAAATAAAAGAAACCAGAAAAATACTCCTAGCAGCGAAACGAAACATAGGAGAGAAAAAAACCAACTCGACCCGCTCGGTGTAAAAAAAAAGGAGAGAAAAAAGTGAGCAAGCGGCGCAGCGATAAAAACACACGCAGTCGTTTATAAAGTGCAAGATACTATAAAGGATTACACTTTCACTTCTGCGTCTTCTGATAAGAAAGATAGAGTATTTTTCGCGTGTGCTGGAATCCTAGCTGCCTCCAGCCTGCATCTTTTTCTCTCTTCCTCGAACCTCGTCGATCTACAAAAGGATTTAATTTTTTGTCGTATTTTTTCGCACGTTCAATAGAGGGAGGGAGGGAGGGGTGTACAGATACCTCTACCTATATGGAGAAATGTCCTTTTGATAAACAATAGGGGACTAAGTGAGTTTGTTTTCTATACCATCGGGTTTTAGGTATACCTTTTCCGCGTGTACAGTGAGGCTCTTACATCAGCAAAAAATCCAATGAATTTATACAGGGTGTCCCAATAATGAAAGTCTGTCTCGTGATCAGATACTTTCAAGTATTGAATATTGATTAGATTTGGTCCCTTTGGATCTGATTTGAACAAATCATTTTCCCCTCAGATTGCAGAATTGGTTTCTATAGTTCAATAAATTGTTCTAATGTCCTTAAGAGTTTTCAGAAGGAGGATGTAATAGACCAGTTTGGCTGAATTTTTACCAAAAAAATCTAAATTGAAAATTTGCATACTCCAAACATTTTGGAAACAACAATCGTCTAAAATTTTGAATTCTGTTTCAGAATAAAAATCGGTGCCTTCGAATGTATCTACTCATTTTAATTCGATGAAAGGATATTTTACTTATTTTGCAGATGAACAAACGTGATAGTTTAGGGTTCATATTTCGAGTAGAAAAAATACCGAAACCGACCATATTGCGCATTTTGATTCGGTGTTTGGGTACAGCACGAAGTATTTGTAGAAAAGGAAAAGGGGAAAAGAGTAAAAATGAGACGAGACGACAATATTTCGACCGAACATGGGGTAAAAATTCGTGTAGCACAAATCGGGTGAAATTGTGTAGAATTTCTATCGCTTTCGAGGTAGTACGTATATGTACTTCTATGCGTCCTATACCAATATTATGTTCATGTAGTATACGGTTTACTTATTTAAAAGTAACATTAATATAGAACTTTTTTCAAACAATCAACGTATGGTTCAGTAACCTTTAATGTTGTATATTTTTTATTGCAGATTTGAATCGTAATCACTTTTATAGCTGCACAAATTTTTTCTCGTAAGTACACTACATACTGAATATTTATTGAAAAACCTTTTGCTGGTACATATATTCGATACGTAGTTCTTGGATACATAAATATACGACTGAGCTTGATTTAAAAAAAGAGAAAAAAAACACGACGAATCGACGATCAAAGCGACAAATAGGCGTACACATATAGAAAAAATTCATTAGGCGTTAAATCGATGACGCGATAAGCACCAAAAAGACACACTGTTATTAGTACAGGTATCACGAATATACGAGTAAGAAAAAAAATAATTAAGGCGACATTGTCCATCAAGGGCCTACAAGCCAATTTAATTACGACCATAATTCGTACACCATAAAACGCGCGTGTAGTGATTAAAATTACAGTAGGCGTTGAATTGGAATTCCTAATAAGACAGGTGTTGGCATTGATGAGATGCCGAAATTTTTTCTTGCTTGTTGACCAGCAGCAGCTAGGCATATAGATACTCTATAGAGAGGCGGTGAGGAACGATTAACGAGCCCATTTTATACAGCTATTAGTAAATTACCCGTGTTTATCGATTTAAATGCCCAATCAGACGATTTGTTGGTGTTTTGCTTCTCTCTTTTTTTTCTCTCTCTCTGGGTAAGACTATGAGAACGCCATTGTGTGTCGTTGGTGTCCTGTCTAATTAGCGTTTTGTTTATTGGAAATTATACGTTTGATTGAAATTTATTATAATCGAACGTATAAAATACGCCGATTAGTCAACTATGCGCGGTTTTTATAAGCTCAACTTGGCTAATTGGCAAAAAAATAGGCGGATAACCGGTTTCCTATGTGGCTACTTATTGGTACGTGAAGGGTGTAAGACAAAATGATTTTTTTCCCATAGTTTTTTAGTACCTACATATATAGGTACATTCTACAGACTTGAGTGTTTTAAAAAACGAATTCCATGCCTTGGATTTCGGCATAAGAACTTCAGAGTGATAGGAATGGAAAATTGTGCGTGAAAATTCAAAAAACCAAGAAGGCCATCGCCCTCCCCTTATGAGCGAAAATTTGAAATAAAACAGGCAAAATTGGACGTTTTTTCGTTTTTTTGGACCCATTTTTTCGAAAAATTTATCTCTAATTTCGATTTTTTTATTCCTATGAAAATCAGATTTTGCCCAAACTGAAAAAACTTTGGAAAATTTGAGCCCAGTTGATTAGAGAAACCAAAAAAACAATAAATCCAAGCTTATGGGAGCTGAATTCAAGTTGGACCATTTTTATGACAATTTTCAAAAGGACAAAATATACAAATCCCAAAAATGTCCTGGAGGATCCAAAACCTACTTGAGCTAGCCCCCCCTCTCCCCATCAGTTTGGGAGGTTGGAAATAGGGCACACACTTGCCAAATTTCTACTTTTCATCTGAATGCATTCGTAACAGCATTTTTAAAATAATAATTACCTATACTGAAGAAAATTTAGGATTTCAATATTACAGCTCAATTTTACAAAATCTTGATTTTTTTCATACCTAAGTATACTTAAATAAGAATAGCTCAAAAAATTCTTAAAAATTCAGCACTAAAAACTAAAAAATGTAGTTCAGTGCACCTGTAACATTATTCATCTATATTTTAGTGGAAGGATTCTAGACGAACAAAAAATGGTTCCAACAGATTACAAAAGATGAGAGAATATAATAAAGTTTGAAAAAATATCTAAAAATTGAACTATCCTTCATGCAAGATTTCGTTTTCAAATTTTAGTTCCTTGAAAATTCAAACGCCAGTGAAAAACACAAATTTTTAATATTATTGAGGGAGAAAGCTGCTGAAATTTAGTCCATACCCACCCTATTTTTGACCCCTAAAATTGATCGAATGTGGTTTTGAGCCATTTTTGAACATCCATAGAGTTCATGAATTTTCTAGTTCTCAAAAAGTATACCTACAGGGTGCCCAGAAATATCGAGCACCCCTAAAAAAGTTTTCTACTAAATACTTTGGTTGTTCACAATGAATGATAATAATGATAGCACATGATTGGTTGTTGGACTGGAGAGATAACATTCCACCAATCATATGCATCTATTTCACGTTGCCAACCTACCTATATTTTTAATGAAAAACTTTTTTAGGGGTGCTCGATATTTCTGGGCACCCTGTACCATATAAAAGGGTAGGTAATATGTAGGAATTTCAATCATAGTGAACTCTATTAAGCCTATGAAAAATTATGACTAAATTGATCGAAAAGGTTCACAAAAAAAGTTCATTGGAATTTTTGGTGGAAAAATTAAATTTTATTTAAATCTTAAATAGTTGCATGGTATTTTTCCTAAACTGGAAATTTTTATAAAACTGTGTCTGAATTGATCACGTTTTCTTTGTGATTGATTTTTAAGCTGTTTTTATTGGAATTTTTTGAAAACTGAAAAACTCCTAAAATTCAATAATTGAAGCTCTATAGAAGGGATTGAAACCTTGAAACCACCACCAATCGATTCAAAAAGTTTGAAAAAGAATAAATTGTTATTGTTACCTACAAAAATATGCATAGTTACATACATACCCTCAGTCATAACATTAAAAGTCAATTATTCTGTTTGGAAAATTTTTGCTTACCTACAACAAAAAAATTAAAATGAACATTAGATAATCTGCAAATTAATTAACTTTTTTAATGTAGATCTATAGATAAACCATTACCAATAGGTATATGTATACTTTTAATACTTATGTATGTACATTGTAAAAACAAGGAAATTTATGTCAGACATTCAGTCATCGATTTCGCTCATCTTTTCGGATGTAGCATAAAAACCCCAGATCCCACAGGAGTAGCTAGAAAAAAATCCCCAAAATCCCAATGAAGGGTCCTACAGGGTCTGGACTGTCTGGAGTTATCTAAAGCCCATAGTTGAAATAGAAGGGGCAGATTCAAGATTTTGGCACCCCCTCCTCCAGCAGAATAAAAATTGCCACCTTCTGTCCCCTAAAAACTGTTTAGGTACTTGATTTTTTTCACATCGGAATGGGCCTGTTAGAATTTTTGAAAAAGATATTGATGCAAAGGTACAAAAAAAACTGTTAAAAAGAAATTACAAGATCATCAAGAACGGTTTTTCATTATTGGTATCTCATTGTCTCATTTCTGATTTTATTTGAATGTTGAATTTTGAAGAAGAGGTCTGAAAAAAATTTTGTGAACATCCTGAAAATCTTTTTGACAATCTTACTGAAAATTAAACTAGAAAAATTTGTTTCATTTTTTGTTTTTGTTTTTGTTTTTGTTTTTTTTGTTTAATGATGGAAAATTTTGGAAATTTCAATTTGAATTATGAATGAAATTTTCAGACTGTTTACGTTTTTCTGAACCGATTAAGGACAGGTTAAGCCACCCTGGAGCCTTCAAAGAATTTCTGAGTTCAAAGTTGCAAACTCTTATTAATTGCACTGGTGACCCTTTTCATCAATTTAAGAACACGTTGGAGTGAAAAATTTCACCACGCCAAAAGACACAGAAGCTGCTGACAGAAAATCTCATTTCTGGTAAAATTCTGACTACATATGAGTAATCAAATTTCGAGGCCTAATTTGAATTTAAAGGAGGAAAATGAGATTTTCAGGAAGCAAATTATTCAAAGAGTGTTTTTTTGGCCTTGGAAATTTTTTTTGGAAAAATTTTAGTTCAAAAATAAAAATACAATACCTTTGTATTTTTGTACAACGTACCAATTGCTAAACAAAACATATGGAATTCAATAAACTGGGTACTTTTTTTCAATAATAGGTAACCTGGTAATAGCAGTAAGTTCAGAAGCTCAGACTACGCGGAATTCAATCCTTCTTTGATAATTTGTCAACTGCGTAGCTTAGACGACTACTGCTAAATACAGCATAATTAGTCTACTTAAGTTTTTCGCGAATCTGTCGATCGGTATAGGGCACCATAAATATTCAAGCAACTGTACAAAGACGCAGTATAGCTTCGCAAACACGCGATAAAATTAAATTTACAAGTGCGTGGAAAAGTTTTTGCAAATTCACGTGGGAATTTCGATATAATGTCGATTTGGTGGCCATAAAGGCGTGTCGATAAAGTCAGTTTGGCAAGTTTGAACTACGATAGCCGAAATGTCATGCACTAAGTTGGAAAACGATCTTGGGAAAATTGTTATATTGCTTCGCTCAGTCTCCACCCTCGGATTAGGTTTTCGTCTGAGGCGACGATGGCGGCATCGGCAGCAGCCACATCGTAGCAGCGATTTTTGCAAACTAAAGCCCTTCTTTTAAGCTATCCCAGGAGTTCGATATATTCGACAATCCCTCCTACTTTTTTCGACGTAAATTTCACGCTGCCTTTTTTTCTCTCCTTTTTCACAGCTCTCTCAACTTTGCCGTGGTTTTCCATTTTTGCGTATTTTTTACGTATAAATACGTATACACGTGATAGACCATTTATGTACGCAAATACATATTTTAAGTTTTCGACGAAAAAGTTGAAAATACCAAAAAATGAAGAAAAAAACCAGCATCCTTAATCGTTTCATCAGCATAGAGACGAATTCACTTGGCATATAGTTGTTGTGGCGTGAAATTTCGAACCGCTTGCGGAAAAAAATTGTATTTTTTTCGCGTGAATCGCCCTTGTATAACGCGTTTTCCCGCCCCGCTTCCCCCTTCGCCCGGTTTCTCGAGCTTTATTCTGGTGTGTTTTGGAAAAATACACGGAGCCAGGAAGTCGTTAGATGATATTTCTGCGTAATGCTATTCTGTATTCTGTATGTTATTCACCATCTTGGTCGCTTCATCCTGTCTGAATGTCACCAATATTAAACAAGGATATTCATGTTTTATTCAAAAGAATAATATAATACCACCTCCCCGTATACTTCATCGTGGATGGCGCGATAGTTGCGCGACCGACGACGACGTAGTTGCCGCGTCTCTGGCTGCGACGGCGCGCTGATTTTCCTCCCCATAAAAATGAGACTCAAAGACCTTCGATATAATAACTTAATCGTACGATAACGGTCGCCAAATGTCAGATAAATTGTACCAGAAAAAAAAAAGCTCGTTACTCTTAAAATGACTAAGTCGTATAATAATTTCCAAGTTGGTGTTTTCCATTACAATGTAGGTACCTCTCGATAAAAATAATTTTTATTACTTTTAAATGAACTATAGAAGAGCTCGCGTGCGCCAGATCGTAAATAATTTTACAATTGCCGATGTCTATTTATTCCTCAGATACCTGACGCTTCACGGTTCACGCCGAGTGTACTAACAAAAGAACGTTTAACCTTTTTGAAAAAATTTTCAAAAAGGGCACGCAGCCTTTGCCCCCTAATGTTACGCAACGTTGATTTCAAATATATAGCTATATAAAGCCAAGTTTTACATATATGAGGCGAACAATCGAAAAATACCGCAATAAACAGAAGTCTGTGATGTGTTTGGGTGTTTGTCCTTTTTATGTATATTTTTTCCTCCACAAACAGAAACGAAAACCAAGAACCAAGTGTCCTATAAATGAAAAATATCTAAACGAGTACCAGATGTCCAGCATTTTAGTGCTGCCGATTGTTAATTTTATGCACTTATTTCTCTTCATTGAAAGTAACAAGAGCTCATATCGGACGTCCAGAGCCAATTAAATTGTTATGTACGGGTTTACGCTTGGTGTAGGCCATATGTTTGATGTGTGTGTATGCATAAAAGTTCACATAGATTTATGATCATGTAAGCCCCCAATATCAATCAGGGTTGACAGATGTACTTATTTTGGCTCAAATTATGAACCAGTGCTGTGTGAAGTTGGACACGCCAAATGTAAGTTTTTGCTGGTTGGTTAATGGTTATATAGCGGTGTAATAAGGTGTTGCTGGAAAATATGGCTAAATGGGCTCGAGTTACGACTTACGAGGGTAAAAACATACCATAAGATATACGAGTCTAATATGGCCACAGTTATATTGGAAAGATGAGAAATGCCGAGTTAATTAAGTCGTCTTTTGACTGAGTATAATATGGTGTAGCGCCATTTTTCATGTTTTTAACTACTATGTAGCTTGTAGGTCGACTACAATTTTTCCAATCAAAATCATCTTCGTTGGTTTAAATGGCCTTGTTTTGTTTCTCGCTTCTTTTCTCTCGCTAAACTTTGGCACTCGTGCATTCTTTAGGGGATGTTTTAAACGTCCATTTTTATTTCAATGTTTTTGATTCGAATATAGGGTACTACTAAAGTAAAGTGTATCTTATTTTGCAAAGTTGGAATTTTCCATCTCCCATCCTCAAAGTTGTTATCTTAGGTGAAAAAATTATTTTTTATTTTTTATTTTCCCCTATGTACAAAAAAGTGGTGCCAATAGACCCCCCCCAGTTGTAAAAAATCAACCAATAAAAATATTTAAGAAATACAATCTATCAAAAGTCTTTGTATTTGTGTTAAAACTTTTCTAAACAATCTCCTGTTCAAGAAAAATTTTTCTCCAGCCCTTCAAACCAACATATTGGATGACCTCTTAAAAAGGAGCTCCCCAAAGTTGAAAAAATAAGAATAAATCAAAATCAGGGACATTCTTTTGAAAATATGTAGCTATCTCATTTTCACAGAAAAATCTTCCCCCGGCCTCCCAAATGATGTTGGTTTCCTTGTATAAAGCCCCTCAAAGTCGAAAAAAATGAAAAATTTATACGTGAACAAATTCTTGGAAAATATTTTATTTCTAGGCAGAGGGCTTTTAAATAACCACATTTTCAAGGAATCTTTTGGTCCTCCAAATAATGTCGGTTCCCTTGCATGAAACTCAAAAAATTGAAAAATATCGAAAAAGATGAAAAATTGATATCTGTAGGTACAATTAATTACATACTTATTTGCAAATTTTTCATCTCCGAGTAGAATACTTCTATACTTAGATATATTTTTTTTTTAAAGAAAGACCTTCAACAAGCCCCCCCCCCTCATTAATGTTCGTAGCCTACATAAAGACATATGCAGCTGAAAAAAATGAAAAAATGAAACTGATTAGTATTTTTATTGATTCAATTCAATCTTCTTTCAGAGTTCTTTGAAATAGAGCTTTTCTGATGAAGATGCACCAAATCGCAAAGATTAAAATTGAAGAAAAAAACATGAAAATATATTCATTTTTTTCTTATTTTGAGAAATGGGACAATTTCCACTTATTTTTTCATCATGCAGAAGAGTCAGAAAAATTCACCTAACAGTATTTTGAATGAAAATTTACCAAACCCAAGGATTAAAATTGGAGGAAAAAAACCCAAAAATGCATTTATTTTTTCTTCTTTTAAAAAATGGGACAATTTCCACTTTTTTAATCATACAGCAGAGTCAAATAGTACAATTACGTGACAGGAGCGGAAAGTATGCGATTAACGAGTGCGAAGTTTAAGGAGCGAGGCGAGGCCGAGTGACTTAAATCGCACAAGTTAATCGCGTTACTGTCCAATCCTGTCGCGTATACTAAGTATTTTAATTTCATATGAGAGGAAAATAAATGGTGAAATTTTAAAAAATGGCTAATTTTGAATTTGTAAACATGTGCGGAAAACAGTTACTTTCCTCCCTAGGGAGGAAAATAACTACTTTCCGCACTTGTTTTGATAGATGCGTTAAAGACGTATTTTCCAACCACAAAACTGTCTAGGAAACTACTCATTTTCCGATCATATTTAACGCATCTATCAAAACAAGTGCGGAAAGTAGTTATTTTCCTCCCTAGGGAGGAAAGTAACTGTTTTCCGCACATGTTTACAAATTCAAAATTAGCCATTTTTTAAAATTTCACCATTTATTTTCCTCTCATATGAAATTAAAATAGTATACGCGACAGGATTGGACAGTAACGCGATTAACTTGTGCGATTTAAGTCACTCGGCTTCGCCTCGCTCCTTAAACTTCGCACTCGTTAATCGCATACTTTCCGCTCCTGTCACGTAATATACTATAACAGTATTTTCTCTAATGAAAATAGACCAACTCTAAGGATTAAAAAGTGAAAAAAAGTGGAAATTTCAATTTTTCGGATTTCTTGTATAATATTTTAGAATGGAGGGGGAGGGGAGGGGGATTTCCAGGCACGACTTATTTTCACTAACATGGTTGAAGACATTTTTCTCGTGAAATCTAACAACTTTAAGAGCTCTCCTTTCTAATGCATAGGTTAGCCATGGGCTGAGAGAATAAGTTGATTTTACCATAGTAGGGACTTGAGGTGTTGGGACTAGAAAGTTCACAATTTTAAAAATTTTGTCTGATATTCATTCTTTTATTTTTTATAAAATTAGGGGGCTCACCGGAACCACTTATTTTTCACTGAGGGGGCTGAAAATTTTGTGGCGTGATTTTCTTACTCAAAGTACAACTTGAGGGGATGGGAGGTGAAAAAAACGAAAAAAAGTTTTCCAGGATATGCATTATACTCGTAAATAGTGTACTTGATTCAGATTTTGAAAATTTCAATTCAAATTTGATGATGGTCAATTTTAAATTGTAGGAATCGTGCTTTACAGGTTGAAATACTTGAATTTGATGAGTAAAAAGGGGGTGGAGGAGAAGGAGGTGACTCCACCCAAAAATTATCAAAAACTTCATTTTATTCAAAAATGAGCCCACCTACTTTGTGAATCACTGGCTGAGCCTTCTGTAGGACTAGAAAGCTCAGAATTGTTTTGAGTAATCTCTTACTCAAATGAAACTTGTTCACCAATTTTCTTCAATATCCAGGATCTCTTTTTGTTTTGTTTTTTTGTTTCTTTCTTAATCTACATAGATACCACAGTGGTCATACTTACTTACCTCCCTCACCTCATCTCAAGCAACACACCTAAGGATATTTCAGCGTACGTATAATGGACGAAGGAAAATAAACTTTTGCACGATTCAAACGACGTGATGGTGATGGTGGTTTTACAGTACATTGCTATGGTTCATGTAATAGAGGTTTTCCTTTCCTGCTGCACCTCAAATACCTCGTCCCTTTAAACCATCGCATAGTTCAAGAAATGTATTAAGTATATACGGTATCTAAAGTACTTTTGTTTGTTAACCCCGTTTTGTAATCTGACATGTTTGAAAAGAGAACTACGAAGTAAGGTACCTACGTATATATTACGCGAGTAAAAAAGCAGCGAACAAAACAGCTCTATATTCGAGTCTTTGTTGCATTGCAGCGCACCTCAGGTTAGTAGAGGTTGGAATTTTTGCAGTTTGCACGATATACGTGGATTCCATATCGGGGTGAAAAACGCCACAAATAAGAAGCATAATTTAAGTAGAAATAGAAACCGTTCGTAATGGTAGGTAGTAAATAAATTTCACCCCTTTCCATGCCTTCCTTCATTGATCGTTCATGCGACGGTTTATTTATTTACTCCATTCCTAATAAGTAATTCTTAATGCTTTGTTGATAGGTGCGATAAATTTGGTTCACATTTTAATGTACTAGGTATGTAGTTACATTGTGATATTTTCTATTTTTCTTTTTTTTTTCTTTTGAGAATTGGAGGTGGTAGGGGTTCTTAATTTATTTATTGATCACCCCTAAAAAAAATTAATTCATTATTTCTAAATGTTTTCAAATTCTCATCAACGATGATTTAAAATTTAAAATTTCCAGTTTTAAAAATGGCACAATTCATTTAATTTATGAGAGACACATTTTTCTACACCTCATCATCAGAAAAAAGGCTGCCAATTCGAACAATTCCATATAGGAACTGAGGTGTCACCATCGTATCTTCCATCATCAGCCACAGTCACAGTCACAACTGTGGTTCGTGCGGTGCAACTCGACCAGACACTTCTAGGAAATCATTATTCAGCAGATTTTCTCACCTCTTGAAACCCGGACGACGATCGCGACGATAGTTTATTCAATTTCGGACATTTTTATTACATTCGATGCAGCACACTATTTGCATCTGCGTGCGAAGACCACTACAACCGTTCAGACATCCAATTATCTACGCAAATCCCAATTCTCGCTCAGCATTCCAAATCGTGCACGCATTATCCGGCCAAGTCCTCGTATTTAACCATAAGAAAACAACCATCGAGAGAAAAAAGCT
Organism: Planococcus citri; assembly: GCF_950023065.1. Taxonomy (NCBI): domain Eukaryota; kingdom Metazoa; phylum Arthropoda; class Insecta; order Hemiptera; family Pseudococcidae; genus Planococcus; species Planococcus citri. The sequence goes on along the minus strand of NC_088680.1, from coordinate 45,627,646 downwards.
GGTTGAGAAATTCGCGTTGGATGGTCGTAAATCGAATCTATTAACCCTTTATCTTAATTTTTCACTCATCGCATTCCTTCCTCACTACACTCAGTTGAGACTGCTGGCCTGGCTAGTTTTTCGTATAGCCGCAATTTAAAATTCTTGATAATTTTTAATCACTCGTTCGCTTAGATCTCGCCGTATTCGAATTTAGCCAGTGTGCGAGTGTGTGTGTCGGTGGGTAAAGGTACCTATATCTATGGTTATCGCAATCGTGTAAATGAAGTCATTAATTTTCCACCACTCCTTTGCGGCTAATAACTCGTTGACAATCTGGATTGAGATTTTGGGAGCATGTCGGATGGGTTGTGAGGGGTAAAAATGGAATACATAAATATTTCAACCTGTACCCTTTACCTACCGTTCCGCGAATTATACTACATATATCCTCCGCATAATGTATAATAACTCTATCGGGCAGTATCGCCGGCTGGACCAGCGTACACGAGGGTACTGGAGAGAAAGAGATAGACCATGAGACACGACCAACAAAATCCAATAAAATACGCGATTTTTTAAAATATACACCTCCGGTCGCCATTATTTTAAATCGGAGGTATTATACACGCACATATGTACATGGAACGTACAGTAAACCTGAGTAAGTGAGCAGAAAAAAAAACAAGTTCTTATGCCCCCTTTTACCTATCCAACCTATGGTCCAAAAAAAAACCTCTATACTAATACATTTGTCATTTGTTGGGCGACTTTTACCATGTATATTATGAGAGAAGGTAGCACATGCAAAAAAGCGAAAAAAAAAACAACATACATTTATCTATGGTATACGCGTTCAAATAGTATAAAAAAATCACGGTAGCTTGATAACTCGAGATTCGAGTCTAGCATTAATACATTTCACGGTCTTAGTAATATTTATGACAGCGCATTACCCATGTTATTGCATGACCCTCTGGTACCTCGCAGCGCACGTTCTCTATCTATCTCTGTCTTTTAATTTAAATAAATGCGTACTTTAAGCTTTGCCAAATGAAGTTACAAATCACCGTAATAATTTACTTATCCTACCGCGAATATCGTCATAAAGTGAACTCCCGCAGCCGATAGATAGCGCTGATTAATGAAATGGCGAATGCATCGCCGTTTATCAATGCGACTCCCGAGTCCCCGATCCGAAAGAATATTGGCGCGCGTCGTCCGGGCGACCGGCACGCCGCCCTCGGTGTACCTCCACCTATGTAGAGGTACCTAGATATGTGTATAGTACGCTTACTCGGCTGCGATATCCGAAAAACCAGGCTCGTTAATATTCCAAGCAGACGGCTATTATTCCAAATCGTAATTAACTTCCTATAAATTAGCAGCGCCTCGAGTTATTATACGTGTATATGAAGCTATTTCGGTGCAGTGCTATACGTACTACCTACACTTACCTATAGTACCTTTAATATACTCTATATGCACGTATAGGTACGACAAGCTTACCCCGCCTGTATAGGGATACACGAATTGTAAATAGCCTATACCTATAGTACTGGATGCATAAATAGGTGCACAACTTATGCACGTAGCCTAGCGATGAAAATGCTCAGGCTGTTTGTATCTTTCTCTCTCTCGGCTTGCCCATGACTCCTCTCACACTGCAGTAGTCAACCAAATGTAGGTAAAGGTATACTCCGCACTTGGATACTTTTTCCTTTCCAGTAGGTATGAGCTCGTAAGTCGTCGTATCGTATGCCTATATACTATATCACTATATTATACGTATTTCTACGTATACGTATGTATGTAGTTGGGTACTACGTTGTTATAGATACGCGTTTTCGTGCTCTCAGGCATCATTAACAACGGTAAACCAATATAAATCTGGATTCCGGAATTCGCTCTTTCAACGATTGTAAGCGACATCGTCTTCATATGCCCCCTGAGAAAATCCATTGCCAACGTATAGCGCTTTAAGCACGACAAAGATGACGAGGCTGCTTTTCCTTAAGCACTTTTTAACCGTATAAAGAAAAATAAAGCGTGTAAGCGCGCCAAGTCGAAAGATGCTTTTAAAAGTAGAAAGTACTTGCACGGTTTGTTACCTTTTCGTGTAGGATTGTTAAGGTGAGGGGTTCTCTTCGTTTTGTTTTCTACAAAATAATATGTATGTACTGCAAGTTAAGACATTGAATCAATGTTGGGGATCAAAAAATAAATATCATGGAAATGTGTAACTTTACCAATTTTGTAGCAAATATGAGCCAATTCAGTAGCAGACTGCAGTAAAACTATTGTTTTCGAAACAGATTACCTACCATGATTTGAATCTAAAAAAAAAAAAAAAAAAAAAAAAACTTGAATTGACGAAATATGTAATTACTTAGGTAGGTACTTGAAAAAATTCATTAATTTGGCAGCCTTTTAAAATGAATAAGTGAAAATAAGATATGTACTTTCTGGTCAACTGAATAATTGAAGGGTATTTAGATCTAAGTATACCAACTGAGAATCATTCATTTTCGTTTCATTTTTTAGACTTAAATAATCCATAAGTCACAGATGACTCTGTGAAACATTGCTACCTACTGAACCAGCAAGAAAATCACTGAATTAACCTAGTGGAATTTGATTAAAGTTGATCGGATCTGATTTGATTCGGATATTCCTTGATCCGATCTAATCAGATCTGATCTGACCCAATAATAGATATGTACTTGGCGGGATCTGACCAGAATTATCTGAGTAGAACTCATCAGACCTGATTTCTGAATCCAACATCTGATCTGCTCAGATATGGTCATTTTTCTGATCTGAGATTACTCTTGAATATCAATCTTTAAACATATATATCTGATCAGATCTAATCCGGATCTGATTTTAGATCTGGTCAGATAAGATTTGAACCAGCGAATGTCTGAATCTGATCAGATCTGATTTGATATGATTATTCAGATCTGGTCAGATCCCATCAGATCTATCCCACTAGATCTCATCAGATCTGAATACAAACAGATCTAATCCGATCAAACACTTTGATCTGATCAGATTCAAATAAGGGTAATATATCTGGATGTGATCAGATTTAATCTGGTATAAATACCAGGTCTGATCAGATATATTCTGATCTGAGAAGATCTCATAGCCCCCTCCCTCAATTGTATCTGATCAAGTCTGAACAGATCTATAGTCCTATCAAAACTCAGCTCTGACCAGATCTAATCAGGGGAATGCTCAATGTGATCAGATCTGATTTGCTATGAACCATCAGGTCTGTTCAGATATATTTGAATCGGTCAGTGCAGAAAGGTAACAAGTCACATTTTTGAAAAAAAATTTTTTTGCGGAAATGGGGGTTTCAAAGTATGGCGGATCGACTGGTGATGTCAGATTTCCGCAAAACTGCCGGGAAAGTGGTATTTGGGCGCAGAAAAAGGGCGGATCCGCATTTATGACTTTTTTGTAAAATTTTTTAAATTCCTTGAAAAATAACTAACATTTTTGAGAAGACCATTTTTTGAAATTTAAGTTAATCTCTGAACTAAAAAATGATGAAAAAATTAACAACTTCGACAAAAAGTCTTAGAACTCAAGGGGTTTTTGGTCAATTTAAACGGGATAGCAGTCTAAATGATGTACTTAGATGTAGAATCAAGCCCCATTCGTGCCCGAGAAATTTCGAAAGAAATTTTGTCAATTCAGTGCAGAAAGGGTCTAAGTCCCATTTGTTTAGGCAGCAACAGCACTGGCGCACGTGAATATTTTTTTTTGGAAACTGCGCTAAAAGTTGTGTCTTGGGGTCCTCTTTCAATGACCTTAAGCATGTTTACTGAAATTTTTTGATTTTTGAATGAATCAGTTTTTTGTTATTCCTGAAAAACGCAAAAATGGACTTATGCCCTTTCTGCACTGACCGATTCATTTAGATTAGATCTAAACAGGAGAATGTCCAAATGTGATCAGATCTGATCAAGTATCTTTTATCAGATCTAATCAGGCCCGAACCAATCTAATCAGGACTCAGGAGAATGCCCAAATGTGATCTGATCTGTATCTGATGAAGTCTGAATAGGTGTATAATCCGATCAAAACTTAGATCTGACCAGATCTAATCAGGGGAATGCTCAATATTATCAGAATCTCATTTTCTATGAATCATCAGGTCTGATCAGATAGGTATATTTGGATTAAATCTAAACAGGAGAATGTCCACATGTGGTCAGATCTGAATCTGATCACGTATCTTTTACCAGATCTGATCAGGTCCGAACAGATCTAATCAGGACTCAGGAGAATGTCCAAATGTGATCTGATCTGTATCTGATCAAGTCTGAATAGATCTGTAATCCGATCAAAACTTAGATCTGACCAGATATAATCAGGGGAATGCTCGATATGATCAGATCTGATTTGCTATGAATTATCAGGTCTGATCAGATATATTTGGATTAGGTAAATTTAACCAGGAGAATGTCCAAATGTGATCAGATCTGATCCGGTCCGAACAGATTTAATCAGGACTCAGGAGAATGCCCAAATGCGATCTGATCTGATCTAGCATGAATAATCAGGGTCTGATTAGATTCATTCAAATCCGATCAAATGTGATCAGGCCCTGTTGATTATTGGATCTAATCTGGCCTGAACAGATCTAATCAGGTGAATTTTCAAATGTGATCAGATCTGATCTGGTATGAATAATCAGATCAGATCAGATGAATTCAGATTAGGTCTCCCCTATTGGATCTAATCACGTCTGAACAGATCTAATTCAAGCAAAATTATGATCTGACCAGATCAATCAGGAGATTGTCCGAATGTGATCAGATCTGACCGGATCAATCATACCAGTTCAGATCTGATCACATTCGAACAATCTCCTGATTTAATCTGGTCAGGTCAATTAGATCTGGTCAAGTCAAATTGGATCCATGGAATGTTTGGATCTGATCAGATTTTAGTAATTCATTCACCGAGTGAGTCAAAAGGGTACCCCAGAAGAAGGTACGTTTTGTTGAACAACTTGTCCATTCGTGCGGATGGTAAAAAGAGGTGAGAGGGGATTCATCTATCAATGTTTGTATGTAAAATACCAACTCGACTTAATTGTAAAAAATTAAAATTGTTTAGCTTCATCCTCACCAAAACATTATTTTTTTCTGAGTTTTTTTATGCTGTTTCATCAACAAACTAATTTTCAAAATGGGATTTCAATACTCCTGAGGAGTGAGGGGCTTATAAAAGCTTCAAAAAAATTATTAACACCATCGCACAAGTGACCAAATTGATTGTTATATGTAAATCTGAATGGTATTGTTTGCTAGATTCTCAAGATTATTGAGAACGAATACAGATTTACTATTTACTTTTTTGGTTTTTAACATCTTAGTGCCCTCACAGTTATTCACTGTTTCCAAAATGAACCCGAAAAACACCATTATTAAAGGCACCTATTTAACAATTTGTTGAAATTCACATCCTATTAACACAACGTTGGAAAAAAAATTATGACCTCTCAAATTTCATCCACAAAAAAAAACAACAATCTTCGTACACTCTCCATCACATTAAATTTTTCACTCTACCAACAATTTCAAAAAAAAAAGCAAAAAACATGATCATCTCAAAAAATATTTTCCAAGTTGAAACGTCCACGACTAATAGTACCTACACATAAGAAAATTCATAACTCGAAGAGCTCTGTATTTTTCATTCCACCGTCGTCGTCACCCATTCCTCGGCTAATCAATACAATACGAAAAATTCATTCGGATATCCTTCTCGCATCGATATATATAGCGCATCGTCAGCACCGTCGATATTCATAAACCACAAAGAAATACCAAACTCGGGTAATTTTTTGCTCACAGCGTCATCGCGTCTCGACATTCTTCCGTATAATTTCATCTCGGGCACATAACCATTTCTCGAATGGCGAACGCCAACGAAAAACTCGGTAATACACGATACGAAAAAATGTGTAGAAAAAACCAATTGAGGCGAGCAAGGGGGCCAGAGAAGAAAAAAAATAACCATCGAAAAAATACACAGAAAAAGAAAAACTCCCCGACCATGCAAGACGCGAAATCAAATATTTAAACTTGGTAAAAATTCAACTTTTTCTTCTTTCTTTCGAAATAACGTACGCGTTTATTTTAAAATATTCCGCCATATAAATTCGCAGCTAGTTCCTTCCTCAAAATCCCTGCTTTGAATTTCATGAAGGTGAGTTACTTTGTATAGTAGTACTACTATACGCGGTGTGTAGAGTCGACGAGCTTCCACAAGGATATGAGACGTGAGGATGGGGTGTGCGACATGGAAAAATCTTCGACTCGAGTCACTCGCGTTGTTTTATAGTATTCTCCGTGCCTTTTAGAATATATATAGGTATATGTAGTAAGATAAACTTTCCAAGTTTTTTTTTTTTTTTACTTCTATTTATTTACAGGGTATTTTTCCTCTTACTCCTCTTTTCCACCTACCTCATCTTATCTATCGGTTTGTTCGTTTTATTGCAAATATGTCACAGCAACTTTCAAATCCATAGACGAAATAGAAAATATATAGCTTTTAATGGTGCAAACTTAAAAGCAATAAAATTATATTGGAAGAGTTATTCGAGGACGAAATTTCGTCTCTATATGCTCAAACCAATCGCATCGTGCGTTGTGATAGTTTTCCTTCGATCGAATAATCATCGTTTAAGTAGGTATATAATTCCAAGACACGATATACGACACCCAATCACACCAATAGCAAAACCCCCTGCAATGCTTGGAACTTCTGGCACTTGTACATTCAAGTACACCTCTATAAATGTATTGCCAAAACCTCAGCACAACAATGTGCGTGCATTCGCGTCATATATTTTGCGTATATTGCCAATGACGACTTGTGTACACGTTCAACATATTCCAAAAAATAATTCACATTCGTCCATTTTGTATCCAACAGTGCAAGGCTACCTCAACTTACACCTTAGGTATACTTACCAAGCAACAATCGTCGAGTAATATTTCTCGCTCTCTGTGCCCTTCCCCTTCTGTATAGATTTCTACAAACACTCCATAGTCGTATAAGTGTATCGTACTGCACATTCGATAATATAAACATTACTCTTTTTTTCTTATTAAAAGACCTCTTTTTATCTAACAACAAATCCTCCATACTATATACGAGCTCACAACAAGTGTCCACACCATATCGCACCGCATTACGTACACTTCTCACCATCTCTGTTCAGTGCACGATTAACTCTTGACCGATTGAAAAAAACTAGCAGAAAGAAAAAAAAATCCGAGATACCGGTACGCTTGTGTATCTGTCTGTGAGATACTCGTACATTTCCATGTGCAAACATGGGCGTTAAGACCAGAGTAAATGAAAAATATGTCGAGTTATACGATATACCGATAGATATTTCATGTCTGCTGTCGTATAAGCTGCAGTCTGACTAAGGCCAAGAGTGGTCCACATCTTAATCAACACAGCTACAACAACGACGCATAAGCCAACCATAGGCTACTAAAGTATTATAAGAGAGCAGAAAACTAGTATGTTTCTAGAGTTTTTTTTTCGCTTATTTCCCACCGCCTTCTTTTCCTGATTCCATCTGTACCTTAAGATACATACAAGCTGCAGTATGCGACTGATCGGTATTTCGCGTTTTATCTTTTTTATAGTATGCTTTATCCCGTTTGTGAGAATGTAGAGATACATGCAGTCGAGGAATAATCTTATATATAGTAGTAAATTGAAGTATGAGTACGACATCGTAATATTTCATAGCCGTGTAACCAAGTTAAAGAGCTTGTATATCGCTGTATAAACCATAAAGTAAAAAGTGTAGTAACACAAAAAATCCTATGGGTATGTATTCTATAGGATATAGGGTGTTCAAAAATGAACTCGTTATAAAGTATTGAAATTTTGAAAAGAGTACAGGTAACTGTCTAAAAATAAACATAGGTAATCATTTAATCAGTTCTCCCGCCAAATTACTCGTCAGTTCATTTTTCACACAGTTACTGGTTTCTCTTTTTAATTTACAAGCAGGGTCATTCGACGTCAATTCGACCAAAAAATGATAAGGGGGTCAGCAATTTTTTTGAAATTTTTTCCTGAGGAAAGACCTTCCGAAGGGATGACCAATGGCGCAAATCGCAGCCCTCTAGCCCTTTTTTAAAGGCTGCCAGGGGGTGTCAAAGTTTTCAGTGAACTTTAAAATATCATCCATTTCAGCAGTGGATTACTCGATAACCGCGATACCCACCAAAATATAATTTTTTCCAATAGTTAGGGGTTTTGAAAAGCTTTTTGGTGGTATCATAAAAATCAGTGTTGCCACTTTTTCGTACAAAAAATCAGCTTGAAAATTTTCAAAATGTAGTTCTCACATCGTTCAGACTCTCGAAAATCAGAAAAAAAAAATATATATACTATGGACAACTTTTCATGCTAAATAACATAGATATTAAAAAATTGGGATGGTATATTATTTCGTAAAATCGATTTTAAAAAAATTGAAAGTTTGCGAAAAAAATTCGATTTTTTGATTTAAAACATGAAAAAAAGTTTTGACTGGTGAAGTTGACCCATTTGACCCCTATTTTTACGTATCAGTTGAAAAAGTTGAAAAAAACTCCTTCACTCGATAAAATGAACCTCATCACAAAAAAATCAAAATTAGAAAAAATTCAAAAAAATTAACGAATTTCAATTTTTTTGCTATGAGTGTGATTTTTATCAACTTTTTCATGAAATACGTCAGAAAGAGGTCAAAATAAGTCAACGGAATAAATTTAAACTTTTTTTGATGTTTGGAATTGAAAATTTAATTTTAATTTTAATGAACAAAATAGTCAAAAAAATTCTCTCGTAAGTTTGTAATTTATTCATTTTTTTCAAGAATAATTTTTTATGGTAAAGACGATGACGAAACTGGTAGAGAAGGAGAAAGAGTCATTTTTGCTCTGAAGTCTAAACCCATTCAAATCAATAAAATCATTCTTAAAAAATATTGTTTGTCATTGAAATCAGAAATGTTTTCAGAACCATGGGTAATTTAAGGAACAACAATTAAAAATTTCAAGTCATTGTAAAAGCTGTGAACATGAATGACTTCAAAAACATATGAGATTTCTCAAAAATGATTTAGAAAGTTGTAAAAGGAGAACGGAATGTCCGAAATACTTGAAGTTATTTTTCAAAATTATTCGTAGAAAAATGTCACGAAAATATCATCAAATTATTTAAAAATTTCAAATGATAAAAATGTTGTAAAAGTTCTGTGATTTGAGTTTTTTAAAATAAATTTTCTGTTTGTTCGTCTGTTGTTTATTTATTTATTTATTTATTTATTTTATTTAATGAGTCATATACAGTAACTTATCGGCTAGAGGCTCGTATTTACGAGTGAAAAGCTTAAAATTAAGTTATACAGGAAATAAAGTTAAGTATTTTCATACAATTTAAAATTTTTTTTATCTAATTTTGTTGAGATTAGAAATGTAATAACTTTGTCTGTGTGAGAAGGGTTGTCAGAAAGGAGGACCTGGAGTTGGTTAGAACTTAGGTGTCTAGAGCGTTCATTCTGGCAGGAAGGGCAGTCTATTAGTAAATGAGCAATGTTTAGGGGGATGTTGTTGCATTCTGGGCATAATGGTGGAGGCTGTTTAAGGAATATGAATTGGTGAGTGAGAAGGGAGTGGCCAGTCCTGAGTCGGGTGAGAAGAACCTCAGATTTACGTTGAAGTTGCTCAGAAGTTTTCCATAAAGATGTGGTGTTTTTTATGCTTTTGAGTTTATTTGAACTTGGGACCTGAGACCATGAAGATTGAAATACTTCATGCATTAGTGTTGAAATACTTCATGCATTAGTGTTTTGGAATGGAGTTTCAAATCAGATAGAGGGATTGGTATGTTGGCAAGGGGGAGGTGGAGGTGTGCCTGTTTAGCTATTTTGTCTGCTAGCTCATTTCCTTGAATCTGAGAGTGTGAAGGTATCCAACATAGTATGGGTGTGCTATTTTGGAAGAGTTGAAGGAGTTCAATGATCTCAAGTGATATGGGATGTGAGTACTTTGACCTATAGTTTTTTATTGATGAAAGAGCAATTAGCATTGAAAGTAAGTATTTGCTTTAAAATTTTTATACATGTCCAAGTAAAAAAGTTATGATTAGCGAGGGAATTGAAATATTTGTACCCCTCCTGAGAAATTGAGCCACCATTAGCTTCTGCAATTTTGAAGATGAATTGTTTTGCTACAGAACTATTTTTGTTCATTTTCTAGGGTGGAACTGAAATCCATAATTATGTTGAAAAATTTAAATTATTGTTTTTTCAACTCTGCTTCATGAAAAATTTCACAAAAATAAAGCAAAAGTCATCTAATTCGTGAGTTCCTGCACAAAGTGCTGAACAAAGGGACATTCCAAGCGACGCGGAGGCCACTTCCTTTAAACTATTTCATCTACCCTCCTGACATGATCTATCAACAAAAACGTTATTTTTAAAAGAAAAAAAAACTAGCTTTCCAGTTATTTGATTGTCCTTCGAGTAATTTCCTTGTCAATATATCTTATTGCTAGCTGCGTACGTTACTACAACCCTTTCTTCTACATTTCTTGAAAACAATACGAATTTCTTTCATTATCATCAGTCTGCCAACTGTGCTCAAGGTTTTTTTCTCTTCATCACAACAACAGCTATTCGCAGAAGGGTTGAGAAAAAAAATCTGTAAACAGCATTTCACTGCAGTATAAACCTATTTTATTGTTATTCTATAACGGTTCGCGTATAGGGTGAAGTAAAGAGACCACTGTAGATGAATTTGATGCAGACTCTCAGTCGTATTACCACACGCGGAAGCAGAAATAGAGGGAACCTTATACTATTCATGCATTATTCACTTAGACACGGTCAAGAAAACACAGTTCTCGTATAAGAAGTCGACAGTATGCAGAAGCATTTCGCTTCTAAACTAGATGCATATAGCCGCGTATAGTATAAATGCACTTCTTTCGACTTGTATCGTACAATTTGCATATTTTATTGACTATACATGTTGTGCAAAAAGGGAGGAAATTGTTAAGGCAGGAGAACGAAAAAAAAAACAAATGTAATCAAAAAATGGCTTATCTTTATAAAATCGTATCAAGAGAACAGCAACACACCCTTATTGATGGGTTATAAAGTTCGAACGACAATAAATTTTTGAAACATTTCGCGGTGGTGATCGTTGCAACTTTTACTGGGGAATACCGCGTCGAGAAAGGGCTAGTACTTTGTCTACGTAGGAATATTTTTTGAAGAAAATTTAAACGATACCGGAGTCGTTGGTGAATTGGGTGAGATTATTGGGACGAGAGGAAACCTGCGGAGGGAAACCCCACCGTAACGTATTTATAACGCGGTAGTGCCCTGTTTTTTTAAAAAACAAACAAAAAAACTATGCCGAGGTTTTTAAAGGAAAATGTATTCTTTGGTTTGAAAATTTATAATGTAGGCGAGCTTGAGTGTGTGAATACAGTATATAGGAAATATATATACGGGAGATAATGTCGGTGCGATGGGAGACGACGAGGGAGGCATGTGAAATGAATGTAGGTGGTTAAACAAGGGAGAATGATTTGGGCTTTGTGCAGGTAGCGTATATATTGTTCTATGTGTAGAGCAAGATGGTGTAAAGGGGGTAAAATGAGAGGGCTTGTGCGTCCGAGCTGAGCAACCCTATACAATATATAGTTAATTACAGGCAACATATTTTGTTTCGCCCTATTTTCTCTACAAAGTATTTTTATTTTATTCGGAAAAGCGAATTTAGTCGGGTTGCGAGCTCGTGTGTATAAAGATGTACGCGCCTAGCCGTATTATATACGATTTTATATAGGTTGGTATAAACACGTGTAAATTATACGTAGGTGGCGCTCCGAGATTTGTCTATATTGAGGTAGTTTTTTGTTTAGACGTGTGTATTTATGACGCGGTCTACAATAAACGAGCATGAAGACGATAGTAATTGAGAGATATGCCGAGCGGTGGCAAGTATCAGCGGTGAAAAATTAATATCTATAGTATCGAGTTGTTGTATATGTATGTAATGTGTAATGTACCCTATCCTACCTATACTACATGTTTTTCATGAGAGTAGAGTATATCGTGTATGGTACCGGCTGTACATAGGTAAGGAAGGTACCTATAAAGATAGCAGGCAAAATCGATTGGCGGCTGATGGTAGTAAATTTTACGCAATCTCGTCGCTTGTTCCTTGTAAGAATGGTTTTTTGTTACGTCGACTGCGAATATTCTGCACTGTACAGGGTGTTTCGAAAAAACGTTACCTTTTTTTGAGTACCTATACGAGTACTTACCATAGTTAGAGGTATTTGATTCTTTGAGTTGAAATTAGCTCAATTTGCAAATCATGTTTCCAATATTTCTTCAGAGACCATGGTTGTGATAACTGAACAATATTGAACATTGAAAAATTGAAAAATTTACCAAATAATTTTAGGTATCTACTTCAATAATTTTTCCACGAATTAATTTAATTGGAGATGATAGAATTTTCCCTTGGTCCGTTTTGCCTGTTGACAGCTGTGTTCGTAGAAGAGAGGCAGAGAAGAAGGGTCCCATCGCATAATTTGTGCGAAATTTGGCAGGCATTTCATTATTTGAATTACAAATACCTACTTTTTAGTATTTTTTTTATATTTCTCATCCATAATCTAATTAGTTGGTAGAACTTCTAATCAATTTTTCAATGATTGAGTCAACATTTCGAGACATTGTTACATTGTTACATAACTTTATCAATTTTTTGTTATTTTTATACCCATTATAGTTTTACTACGTACATACAAACATTGAGTAACTTTTGTCAAATTTTATTTCACTTTGATGATACTGGATCAATTTTTTAAAATGCTTTATAATCTACGAAATTTACACAATATCTTGCTCAAATTCGGAGATATTTTATCAATTTTTTGTAATCTAAAATTATTTTTATGGCATTTTAACAAGTATTCCACGTTATTTTATGCAATTTTTGCCAAATTTGTAAAAAGAAACTCATCAATTATTTGGTAATTTTTAGCAATTCTTTTTAAACCAGCTTCATTTATATTTGTACCTACAGATATTTGATCAGCCTATTGCGATATTTTACTCGAATTTCAAGACATTTGAGTCATTTTAATTATTTTCATGAAATTGTTATACTTTTCAAGCAATTTTCGAAAAGTTTGCTCAAGGTATTGACTGATTTTCCATTCATTTTATGATTCAATGACTGAGAAGTCAGTTTGATAAAATTTTATTAGGATTTCTCAAATTTTAATTAATTTTTTCGCAAAAAATTACCCAAAATAAGAAAATTGCTTTCAAAAACTACCCGAAATTCTCGTTTTTTTTGAACACAGAAAATTGCAAAAATTCTCGCTTTTCTAACATAGATCGCGACAAAATATCATCTTTTAAAATCAATTTACAATTTTCAAAACCCTGTTTTTTCTTTAAAATTTTTAATTTTTTGCTACTAAAAAGTCTCAACTTTTGCTATCGAAAAATTACTCAAATGTCTTGTTTGACAGTAATTGTCAAAAGTAAGGTATCACCATTTTTCCAATAATGCCCAAAAAGGTGCTGAAAATCGTCAAAAATTCTCGCTTGCCCAAAAATTGATAAAAATTTATATTTTTTAGAAAAATTGTTAAAATTTTTCGTTTGCAAAAAGCTCTAAAAAAATTTTACTTTTTTCCAAAAATTGTCTTGAAGTTTCGCTTTTTGAGCTAAAATTTTTCAAACATTCTAGCTTTCTCAAAAATTGTAAAAAATTTACACTTTTTAGAAAAATCGCAGAAGATTGCCCTCTTTTTCAAAAAATTCCAAAAAAGCCCAATTTTTTCCCAAAGTTCTCCAAAAGTCTCGCTTGCTAGAAAATTCACAAAAATTTTCGCTTTTTGGGAACATTGCTCTAAAAAAAGGGTACTTTTTTCAAAAAAATTACCCAAAAGTCTCTGTTTTTAACCAAAACTAAAAGGTTGCAAAATCTACAAAAATTGCGAAAAAAATACCGGCTTCCCCCCCCCCCCCCCCGGTATAGTTACTAAAAAGTCTTGCATTTTTAGCTAAAATTTTCAATATTTTGTTTTTTGATAACAATTGCTTATTTGTAAAAAAAATGGCTAAAGATTGTCGTTTTTAGCAGAAAATTCCAAAAAGTCTCATAAGTTTGTTTTTTTTTAACAAAAATTGTGAAAAATCATATTTTTTTGCCAATAAATTACATCTAGGTACCAGTAATTCCAGTTTTTTGCTATTTTCATAAATTTTCGCTGTTTTAGCTCAATTTGTTAAAAATTTTACAACTTTGAAAAGTAGAAATTGGGCCAAAAAGACTTTCTTTTCGCAAAAATTTGTCAAAGTTTACTTTTTTAAAAATGAAAAAAAAATTTCAGGGAAGTGGCTGAAAAGTGTTGGTTTTTTTTGTAAATAATTCCAAAAAATCTCGCACAACTTCAGAAATTGCGGGAAAATGTTTTTTTTTTTTTCAGCACATGAGGTGACTGATTTTTGCTAAGGTTTTCAAAGTGTTGCTTTTTGACTTAGATAATGCCAATAATTCCCGAAAAATCACGTTTGTTTTGTAAGTATGTGTGTGTGTGCGTTTTTTTTTTTTTTTTTTTTTTTTATCAGGTATCTACTCATTGTTGAAAAATTTTTTGAGTTTCATTAAAATGGATATAACTGTGATTTTTTTTCGTAAAAAACCAAGAAATCTAATTTTTTTCAAAAAATTGTCAAAAGTTTCGCTTCTTTGGTAAAGTTTCGCTTTTGGCCAAATTTTTTTTTCTTCAAAAAATTGAAAACATTCTGCCAAAAAGTTTTGCGCGGGAGGGGGGTTCCGACTGCCTAGGGGCGTGAAAATGTTGAATCCGGCCCTGGAGATCTCCATTTGTAACTTTTCAAAAGCATCAAATTTCGACCTACTCGCCTGCACGAACAATATGCACCCAAACACCCACGCCACTTAAAATCAACGATGTTTCCTTTCACACCCTACAAATGCATAAATTCACACACGAGTACACAATCTGCAAAAAAAATCCTCCCTATTATCAGAAAAAAAAAACTTTCTAAAAATACCACTCTCATATAAGTTTAATTCAGATTTTAAACGTGCACCTTGTTTTCTTACCTGAGCGAAACGCACACGTCGCGTCGTATAGATACATTATACTTTGCGAATCGCCGCGCCCTTTACCTTATAAACCACCCTTATATACGTGTACAGGTGAGGGCACCGGAGGAAGGCGGGAAGAACGCCACCACCGCGTTGATTTCCTCTTATACATACGTTCGTTTTGTGTTATACGCAGCGCCATTAATTTCGCCAACGTTACAGTAGGTTTTCGCGATTTGATATAGTAGAGGGTGCAGCCAGAGCCAGAGCCAGCCAAAATAGGAGAGAAATGCCGCACCACCTCGCACAGAGCACAGCACCACGGCGTATACGTGGAAACGAAAACGAAGCACCGGCCAAGGGTGGCTGGGGCGGTTCGGGGCGCGACGTTCAACACGCAGATACAACAGAGACACCATTCTGCACCTGTTTTTGCCCTGCAACTTCGCCTCCTTTTATATACAATTTAAAATAAAACTTTCGCACCCGTTGTTTAATTAATTTCTAGCCAACAAATGTTACCGACTTTTAAATCGTTCACCAGTGTATATATTCCGGAACGTATTATACACGTACGTACGTACTACGTAACGTAGTGTAGGACGAAAATTCAGCTTCTAGCGACGACGACGTTTCAAGATTTTCGCCCAAAATTCCATTTCAACGATAATGCAAAAAGGCACGATGAAAAAGCACAACTCTTTAATAGTTATTTTAACTTCGCAAAGTATACATTTGTGTATATCTTCTTTCTGTTGCGGCTTTGTTTTTCCTACTGAGTGAAAAAAAACACCCCCTTGTTGCCTCCTCCGTTGCTGATCTGGCAGCAAATTAAACGTCGTCGAGCCATTTTTCAAATTTGGAATCGAGCCTAACTCACAGACGAATTTTTCCAATTGCCATAAAAACAGTAATAATTTTCCGGTTCGTCGGAAATCTTTAAATAAGACATTACAACTTGTCTTATCGACGGGGGTATCATGAACTCGACTCGGGTAGGGTAAAGTGAGTGTATAGGGTACGAGGTAAACGACATTTCCCAATAGAGTAAGCGATTTTTATTCCAAGTGCGTCATGCTTTAGGTATACTATATTGGGTAAAAGGGGTGTAAACTGCAGTTTTTTTTTTGCTATATTGAGGGTGCATTGTACGAGATAAAGATGCAGTCTCTCGTTCTCTCTCTTTCTGGCTTTCTTTCTGTGTAGTAATACGTATTACTATATCTTTATAACTTGTCTCTAAATGAAATGGAGGCGGTAGAAGAAACCTAATTTACTATTCTTTTCTTGGCAGATGAAACCTATGGAAACAACATGTTGATCTCTTTTTCATTTTATTTTTCTTATTTTTCTCATCCCTTAGAGCTGCTGTGTATGTTATATCGAGTGTAAGTAAGTATACATATACGATTCGATGGAGCGAATATTTTATTTTGTCTAACGGAGAGGTCTTGTAGTATGAGCAGTAACTAAAAGTGGAGCTGTTTTGGAATAAAAAGTAATCAAGTGTAAAATGACAGGGTGAGGTAAGCTCGGAAATTAATTTTGCCAATTTGAAGATCAACTCATACTGAAGTGAAAATAAATCAATAAAATTTTGTAACGTCACATATTTATCTATTGGATAGGCCGGGACATATTATGATGTTGACTAGCGATCGCCAGAGGCCCCGAATCACTAAGAGGCACCATGTCAAAACCCAAAAATATATCTACTATTTTCACTCTATCTGAACATGAATTTTTGCATACTTTTGCCCTCGCTTCGCTCGGGCCTGATGTTTGCTTTTCTTTCATAATTAAAATTTTTAACCACCCAATATTCAAATTTTAAAATTGTAAAGTCAAAGAACAGGTATACTCATCATAAAAAACATTATTTTTATTTCTCAAAATACAAATTTTTGAACGCAATTTTGCCCTCGCTGCTTTTGTGTTTCTGTGTTTTTTTCTGTTTGCTTGTTTTGTTTTTGCTAAACAAACAAACAAACAAAACAAACATGCAAAAAACAAAAAATCTCATCACTTTTTCGAAAAAAAAATTCAAGAAATATTCCTCTTTCTAAAAAATTACCGAAAACTTCCGTTTTTTTTGCCTAAACAAATGTCAATGGTCAAAAAGTTACTCTCATGTTCAACGTAGATTGGGAAAAAGTACTTATCATTTTTTAGGCCAATAATTTCCAAAAATTGTGCATTTCTCCAACAATATTCAGTCTTGCTTTTCACTTAAAATTGTCAAAATTCTCGGTTTTTTGCAAAAAATAATAAGTTTTATTTTTTCACAAGAATTGTCCAAAAGTCTTCCCTATTGCTGAAAATTTTTTCTTTTTAACATTTGAAAAGTCTCGATTTTTTACGTAAAATTGCCATAACTATGTTGCAAAGTAAAAAATTCTCATTTTTCGAAAAAAAAATTGTGAAAAGATGTACCTACCTACTACCTACTTAATTTTTATTCTCAAAAATTGCTGATTTATACTAAAATTACAGATTTTTGCTTTAAATTTTTTTTTACTTCGTTCGTCAGGAAACCATTATTTTTGTTAAAATGTCAGTCTCGTTTTATTTTTCCAAAAACCGCTTTTCAGCAGTTACCTAACACCTTTTAGCTCTTACCGATTCAATTATAAATACGTTAACAAAAAATTACCAAGTATTATTTATCTATCCCAAAATCATCAGTAATTTACCAAAATTACCCCAATTTACCAAAATTTCCCTAATTTACCAAAATTTCCCTAATTTACCAAAATTTTTCTAATTCACCAAAATTACCTGTAATTTATCAAAATTACCCATAACACACATAAATAAACCTAAGTATAATTCACAAAAAAAATACCTGTGGGTAATTTACCAAAAATTACTATTTTTCATTAAAAATTGCCAGTAATTTTGTTCAGAAAATTAAGTGATCAATAGTTCACCAAAAATCACTCTTAATTTACCAAAATCACTCAAAATTTACTAAAAAATACTTACCAATAATTCACAAAAAATTACCTGTAAATTACCAAAAATTACCTCTAATGCATCAAAATGACATAAAATTAATAACTAAAAAAAATAAGTGCCAATAATTCAACAAAAATCACCTGTGGGTAATTTACCAAGGATTACCAGTAATTTACCCAAAAATTCCAGTAATTTACCCAAAAATTACCAGTAATTTACCCGAAAATTACCAGTAATTTACCCGAAAATTACCAGTAATTTACCCGAAAATTACCAGTAATTTACCCGAAAATTACCAGTAATTTACCCGAAAATTACCAGTGATTTACCCGAAAATTACCAGTAATTTACCCGAAAATTACCAGTAATTTACCCGAAAATTACCAGTAATTTACCCGAAAATTACCAGTAATTTACCCGAAAATTACCAGTAATTTACCCGAAAATTACCACTAATTCACCCGAAAATTACCAGTAATTTACCCGAAAATTACCAGTAATTTACCCGAAAATTACCAGTAATTTACCCGAAAATTACCAGTAATTTACCCGAAAATTACCAGTAATTTACCCGAAAATTACCACTAATTCACCCAAAAATTACCAGAAAATATTTTTAATGGACAACTTTGCGATCTTTTTTCGAAAAATTAATAACAAAATTTCAAGCCAAAAAGAGAAAATCTGCCATTTGTCCATTTTCTCAACGTAAAGGATCGTCTACTGACGAGGGAGGAGATCCAATTTCACCAAATCTTCCTTGTACAATAAATTTACCCTTGTATCCTGTTTATTTATTCATATCTTGTGGAGTTGTGATTATCGTACTTATTCGCAAATACATATAATTCTTCTGTCCAACTTTCATTCTAATTCAATTTATCGTACATCTATATATATAAAAAAAAACATATCGAAAAAAAATCACTCAACCGAAAGACAGTCCGATCTCTTGGAAGAATCCAGTGTACACACAGTTTCTTCAAGGTGCCATAAATTTCGTTCTATAGTGAACCCCACAGCATCTTGGTTGCCATTACGATTATTAAATTTAAGATTATACGATAAGAAAATGAAATTACTTAATCCGTACTCATAATTCAGGCGGAAAACGAACAACAAAAACAGTCAGATGATACCTAATTACGGTAGTAGTGTGTACAAGGGAGAGAGAGAGGTTTCGATTTCCTGTGCACCTCCCCCTATCTCTGCCCCTATATATATGTGTGCTTTTTGACTGGTAACAACGTTAACGCGGGTCTCACTCGAATCTCCCTAAAGGATTACGCAGCCATGCACGGGAAAGTGTGAGCCCGATCCCTTGGCTTTAAATTACGATGCGGCCTCCTCCGCAGTCTGCATTGAGTTGCGACTCCCGCGACCCAGCCCGGCCATCGTGCAAATGATTTGTTTCGTCGAATATTTTGGCGATTTACCAAAATATTTGTATTTGTCGTTTTTGCCAGTAATAACATTACAAATCGGTATATCTCATTTCGCGTATCGTTATAGTACCGTAGGATACGTAGTATAGATACAGACAAGTCGAACGATATCGAGTTTTTGCTCGTCCACCGCCATCTCAATCGCGATCGCAGTTCTCAACATCGTCGTCGTCCTTCTAGTATACTGTCCTGCGACCTCAACGCTCCCTCGTCGCCAACTATTTTTTATCGACACGAGCCGATTTTACGCAACTTTTCCACGACGATTGCGGTTGCTAGGTTCGAGTTTTATTCCCTCCTTCGTCCGCTTTTCCGCGCTTCTTTCTTTCGTAGCGTAGATTTTCGTTATTGAGAAATTCGCTCTTCCCGATGCTATTTAATTAAGATGCTTTCTAGGGTTTTTTTCAACTCTCCTTTTCGTCTTCTGCCTCCTTCTTCGGATGTCTTTCTTATCCAGAACGGACTATAAATTGGTGTGAAAAAAAAACAATCTTGTAAGTTTTCGGTTTTGGTGGATGGTACTGGGCTTTTCTAAATGTGTTTTGATATTTTCACCCCAAGCGTATAACCACCTGCGAACTGTACGCGGTCAAATAATGTTTGGAAATATTCTTCGTGCTGGGGATGTTTGCGTTTGTGTTTTGACCAAGGGAAAAAGAAACGTTGTTTCGCTTTACGAGGATTCGAATGGAAATCAGAGTAATTTATACTTACTGGATTTTTGAAAACAAAAATTCGAACCCAGCTCAACTCAAAATTATGCCGAAAATTTCAAAATTGATGAATTCAAACAGCTATGTACTTGAAGGTTAAAAAATGATTCAACGAAGTGTTCTTGAGAACAAAATAAGGCCTCGAATTGGAGAAAATGAAAATTCTCACAGCAAATACTGCACTAACCCATGCCTTAAAAAAAATTAATTTCAGTTAATTTTTCATACATTTCTATTTTTCATCCTCCAGAGACCAGACCTCTAGAGCCAATCTGTGCAAACCAGATAATTTAGTTAGCCTAGTATAAAAATTTACAAAAAAAAAATTCCCTCTTAAACATATTTTTCAGTGAATTTCTCGCCAATTACAACCCCTTTATCGTAAAATATAATACTCGTATCTCACCTCGTATTGTTACTCTTCGAGCTACATCCCTAACCCAGCCATCCCCAATATCTCACCCCGTTCACCGATAAAATTTGATTTGCATAGCGCACGCTTGGCCAGACTCTCTGGCACATCAAACCGTTGAAAAAAAAAACTTTATACAGGTGCTGGATTACGAAACCCATACTGTATATAGGTATAGGCGAGTTTTTCGCGCGTATTTAAGACTGCAAAAGTCGTAAATCCTTCAGTTATCAAGAGAAATGAAAGTTTGGATAGCGTTAGCTGAGAGTAGGAGTAGGAGTAGGAATAGCAAGCGCATGTTAGCGAGTCGACTCGAGCCCCGAGCATCGTTTTCGAAAAACGTTCTTCGGCCAATAAATCCTTATTTTGATCCCGTTCTATACTATCTATTACCTCATTTCTTTATCCGAGCACGTTTTAAGGGCGGTTTTCTCTTTAAATGCGCTTTTAGAGAGAATAGCATAGCGAAAAAAAAGAAAAGAAAAGAAAAAATAAGACGAACAACATCGCAGAGAGGTAAATGATGAGGGAGAAAGGAGAAAAAAGCTTCTTGCAAAAACTACGTAAATACGATGCCGTTCGTATATCGTGATAGTCAATTTTACAAACGCGTACCAGTACGAATTACGAGCTTTTAAGTCGTCTTTTTAATTCAATATAAATAATTTCATAAAATTACCCCGATGAGATAAACATGATTTTTCCATTTTAATTATATTTTCAAAACCTAGTCTGTATTAGGTACGAGTAAGATACGATGAAGGTAGCTAAAAAGCAGCAGAATGTCTTATTAACAGCAAAAAAAAAAATTAAATAAGTTAAAAGAAGAAAATGGCCTGATATTTTTTTGTTTAAAATATACGGACCAGCGAAGTGTATTTGGACGAGGCACAAAAATTAATGATGAATACAAAGTCGGCAACTCTTCATCACGAAAGAGAATTTTTACTTCTAAATGATCAAATCAGTTTTTTTTTTCTCAATAAAATCAATCCAAATTGAGGATAGTCGAAAAATATGCATTAATCCAGAAAGAATGGGTCGTTTGTCCTCAAATTTGAGCATTTACCTAGTTACTAAATCGATAATTTGATTATCTCGAAGATCGCAATTAAGTATAAGACCGAAATTGTAAACAAAACCTGTTCCAATAATGAGACATTTCCATTGAAACATTTTTTAAAGATTGAAACTAACGCGAATTGATTTAGTACCATGTGTCTTAAAATGTACTTTCAGTCTTTGATAAAATTTGTTCAAGAAAAAATCACAATTTTTTTGGGGGGGAGTTTATAATTACTAGATTATAACACGCTACGATTGTTCATTGAAAATATTGAGTTTTTACGCTACCAATGCAATATAACTGGGTAGTTCTATCAATTTTACACAATTTTGCAGTATGTTTCCTCGCCAAAAAAAAAATTTTTGATAATTTTTTTTTTTTGGTTGGAATGGTTAATATATACACTTGAGACTTCATTGATAGTGTTGTGCCCAATTCATATCTCTCAGGGGAGGGGGGAGAGCCATTTGAAAATGTGGGACTTTTCTGCAAATTTCGAATCAAAACTGGTCTTTTTTAAGAGAACTGATCACCTACAAAATTAAGAAATGTGTTTCAGTAATTCAAATAATTTTTAAATTGAGAATATACCACGAATTTTAAGGATTTCTAGGTGAAAATTTCTCCGGCTTGGTCAAAAAAGTATAAATTCCATGACGAAGGAAAAAACATCATTCCCCATGACGGTGGATAAAACTTCATTAACTAGGGATAATATAAATGTAAAATTGTTTAAATTCGTGTTTTTTAGTGTAAGTAGTACCAGTACTCACCACATAATAATTTTTCAACATTTCTCAGTTTTTCTCTGTTTGTGTATGGCGAAGCTGAGAAACCATGACGAAAGAATTGGCAAAAGATAAATAAGCATATTTTCATGGAATCACGTTTTTATATTGGATAGCGGTGTTCGGATTCAGTATTTTATCAGGGGACAAGATTTGGTTAACTGCCTAAACAGTTTTGCCATTTTCAAACACCAAAATTTGTAAATAGTGAGCCATTGGGAATGCATTGAAAATTAACCATGCCGAGGGAACAAAAACTCGAAGACAGAGGTGTGAGGTCACTCCACAGCATATAGGTGTCACTGAAGTGAATTGTGTTCATACTGTAATTTTCGTGTAGTTTTTAGGAATAAAAAAACGAATGTCAAAATTGCAGAACATCACGACTCTTTGCTAACCAGCGATGTAACTATTTAAAAACGAGATGTGAGACAGCCACGACGATGGAACTTTTGATCATATAAGGGGGTCTGTGGCCCGGGGGGAGGGGGTTAAATTCATTGTAGTGCCTGAAAATGTTAGATGGGGACAACTTTTATTGACAAAACCATTCACCATTACTTTTCATGTGCATACTGTAAGTGAAATTTTACACGGACACAAAAAGTGTAAAATTGGTAGAACTACCCAACTTCAATTTTTGGTAAATTACCCGCAGGTAATTTCTGGTAAATTATTGGTAGTTTTAAAAACTAAATTCTAGATCATTTTGGTAAATTACCCGCAGGTAATTTCTGGTAAATTATTGGTATTTTTCAAAACTAAATTCTAGATCATTTTGGTAAATTACAGGTAATTTTTGGTAAATTACAGGTAATTTTTGGTAAATTACAGGTAATTTTTGGTAAATTACAGGTAATTTTTGGTAAATTACAGGTAATTTTTGGTAAATTACAGGTAATTTTTGGTAAATTACCAGTAATTTTTGGTAAATCACCAGTAATTTTTGGTAAATTACTTTTAATTTTTGGTAAATTACTTTTGATTTTTGGTAAATTACTTTCAATTTTTGGTAAATTACTTTCAATTTTTGGTAATTACTTTCAATTTTTGGTAAATTACTTTTAATTTTTGGTAAATTAGTTTTAATTTTTGGTAAATTAGTTTCAATTTTTTGGTAAATTACCTGTAATGTTTGGTAAATTACCTGTAATTTTTGGTAAATTACCTGTAATTTTTGGTAAATTACCTGTAATTTTTGGTAAATTACTGATGATTTGTGATAAAGTTTAGGTTTTTTTTTATAAATTACAAGTATTTTTTAAAATAAATTACCTACTGTCAATTTTTGGTAAATTACCTACCAGGAATTTTTTGTACCAAGTTGAGGAAATTTTTGATTAATACATAAATTGTCATTGTCACCTATAGTAAATTACCTAAAGGTAATTTTTTGTGAATTATTGATATTTTTCAGTAAATTTTAAGTAGTTTTGGTGAAATAAAAGTAAATTTTGGTGAATTATTAGTCATTTTTAGTAAATTCCTGGTTATTATAGGTAAATTACAGGTAATTGTTGGAAAATATCAAAATTGCGGCTATTCTCAGGTTGATTATTCGTAATTTTTGGTAAATTACCTAGGTACCGGTAATTTAAAAAAAAAATAAATTACAGGTAATTTTGATAAATAAATTGTGATTCTTGGTAAATTACCCACTGATATTTTTGGTAAATTACGGGTAATTCATGGAAATAGCCGATTCTTTTGGTAAATTACGGGTCATTTTGGTAAATTACGGGTAATTTTGGAGCAAGTTAATTTTTATAAATTTAAGTGAATTTTTGGTAAAATACAGCTATTTTTCTAGTAAACCACTGGTATAATTTTTGTTATAAATTACTGATAATTTTTAGTAAATTCCTGGTAATTTTTTAGTAAAGTACATGTTTATAATTTTACAATGACAACTAAATAATCGGTTTGCATAAACTACTGCAGGTACCTTTCTAATTGCAATAAAAATTTTGAAAAAAAAAATACGATTGACTCTTAAGAACTTGGAAAAAATTGCGATCATTTCTTGACATCATGTGAGCTGATTTCCGACACTTTCAATATCTATTACTGATGTTTGAGTAATAAAGAGGAGGGGGCAGAAATTTTAGTTTTTATCTCGGTGACATCTTTGAATCACTTTCAACGCAACTTGAAACAAGAGCTGATTTCATAATCTTCATGAGAGAAACGTAGAAAAATGATTTTTTTCACTCGATTCTGGGATGCATTTTTCCTTCAAGATGAGCTGCACTTTTCACACAATCCAATTATTACCACATATGACATTCCATCTCCTTAACGTACATCTACGTCTACGCATACTCATATTATATCACCCATATTAGGGAAAAAATTACACCCAAACACGCTGGCGACGATAAGCGCAGCAGCAAATATGGCTCGTTATTTATAAGCACTCGCATAACTTTTCGTCCAATAAGCATTTTTGGTCTAACTATACGTGTAGGATAGACGTGCATATCCAATGGATGCATGAATGGTCGTCTACGGTACGTATATAGCGCCAATAAGAGAAACGAAGACAGAGAGAGGAACTGCAAGCTCGTATGGGGACAAATAACGCATAACGCAGTTGGATATTACTACACAGGCTGCATATAGGAAGCCTCACACCGTATACGCTACATAGCAACATGTGTTGAAGGGATGTCACACCACAACCCTTGTCGATTTCCAGACAATTTCCGGTTTTACTATTTTAATAACGTCGTAAATCCTTTAGGTTAAATTTTCTCGCTGAAATATTGCACCTAGCCAGGCTTCATATTAAGAGACATATTTCGTCCGCATAAACGTCGTCGTAATACGTTTCGGAAGCGTCCTTTTTATTATAAACGGTTTATTATCGAGAGATACGCAAACGAGCGACTTTCGCCGCCCAAAATTGCGATAGTTGTTGATTTATCAGCGTACAATATCGTATATTCGCCATCCCTGATGGTCATTTTTACGACATACACGTGCATTCGGCTCGCATCTCTATACTTGTACCCGAAGCTATATAGGATATTATCGAGCAAATTCGATGGATGTTTATTGCTGTAATCGATATATATGCCTGCTCATATCTCTCCTTCTACATAGAAGCAAATCCTTTTGCAGAGACCATAATTAGATTCTACACCTTATACGTAATATATCGAGGATGGTATTAAATTCCAATAAAAACCTATTCGGATCCTCCTCATCGTAAATAAATTCTCAACTCGACGTATATTTTCATCATTAAGAAAGTCGAGTTTCAATGATACAACATCCAAGTCGGTGGCGTTCGTTAAGAATATCAAAAGCCTGAAGGAGTAATGACGATTCATGTATCATCAATCGACCCCCAGACAAAAACAAGAAAACCCCTTCGCCATCGAACCAAAGACATTTCTGCAAAAAGAATGGAAAAAACGAGGAGACGAACTCAAATTACGTATTTTCGCCATACAAATACAATCGAAGTCCTAACCTAAGACAGAGAAGCGCAAACGTAATACAATCTTCTATAACAAACTCCATTTAGTTGGGCATAAATATCCCATCTCGACCAATTATTTTCATCAGTATGGAAACATTGTAAGAACACGTTCGACAATACGCTTTACACTCGCCGACTCGTAACCGGTTAGCGTATTGCTTAACCAATAATGGAAGTTGATGTAAAATAAATAAAAATAGAAAAACCAACTTCGTCCAGTGTTCGGCCAAGCCAGGCGGAGCAATCTCTCGGAAAGGTATCCGCTAATGAGCTCTCTTATTTAATCTATCGTTCCAGACTCTCCACTCTGCAGCAGCCGATACATAAAGTGTATCATTGGAATTTCACTCGCAATCCAAAAACAGCTAATATACCTCGACAATAGCGAAGATATGTCCTCGCCAAAAAGAAAGAGAAGAAAAAACTATACCAACTTGGAAATTCGCTCGACAAAAAAAACACCAAGGTTTTGCGTCTGGTCGACATCGTCGACGACGTGAAAAAAAAACCACCTTCTAGTTCATTTTAATTAGCCGAGAAAAACACGACTCGTTTTATTCTCTTTTTTTTCTACCTCTCCCTCATCCGGCACAAATTTCCAATCAGTCGATAAAAAAGAGAGAAAAAAATCGCTAGCGAGTACAATGCTCGAATTCGAACCCCGAGGTGTACAAGTTCTCTTTTGCCTTGTGTAAGACAATACACGTATACCTGGCTGTAGCTAGCTCGAGCTCTAGCTAAATGTTGGTGTATAGTTATTTGAAAAATGCTATTGTTATAACGCCTTTCCTTCACCCAACTATGCCGAAAATTACGCCGAAATATTAATGAGAAAATTACAAAAAGTAGGTGAAAATAGACGACTCGATTACCATCGTTATAGAAGCAAGATACGAGTAGAATTTACTATGAAAACAACCGGGCTGTCTAGTATAACCGACACTTTTCCACTACTCAACTGTGTCAAGTGTGTAAAAAGGGGTAGATTTGTTGGGTTTAAAAAACCGCAACATATAAGGGTACCAAAACGCCAAACTCTACTATAACTATAAGCCTACCTCTTAATGAGCCAAGCCAAATACCATCGCAGAGGTCAGTAGTATATTGCGCCAAAAATGTCGTCCTGAATTGTCGTCTATCATTATAAATCGTCACAGAGATTACGTTACGTAGGTAGGTACCAAAAACTAAGCGGGTATCCTTTCCATCGTGCTGGTTGCGGTTATAAAATTACTAGGAAGGTATCATTAAGTATCTAGGTATCTATACTTACTCTAGTGTATCCAAATAACCGATTGTGAATTGAAATTTTTTGCTTACCTGCAACAGAAAAAAATGAGAATTAAAATTAAAATTTACCTGCGTAACACAGTCTTTGATTATTATTTTTTTCTATAAGAAAAATTGGAGTATTTTAACGAAATTCAGCAAAAATCTTCACTTTGAGTTTAGAGTCACTGAGAAAAAATTTGGGCTTTGGAGGTGTCCCTAGAAAGGAGATATGAGTTCTCAAAGAGGGGATATTTTCGAAAAAAATAGTGTTTTTTTCACTCTAGCTCCTAGGTACCCTATACCAATTTTGGATTCTTCAGAATCCATCCTTGATCATTTTCCCCCTCCTTCCCCCCGTCATCTCACCTGGTGAAAGAACCCGAATAAACTATTCTAAACAGAATTTTTCGAACCAAATCACTCGTATTTCTAATGAACCCCAGCTCTCAACACTTTCTTCCATTAAAAAATCTAAAATTCTCAAGATGACCGAATAGTTAGTGGAGCCGTTGTAGAAACAAGTATATACTATCCGGTCATCCAAAGCTCGCTCACGTGTACCTGCAGTGTATAATGCAGTGTATTGGTACGTTTACCCGCACCTCAGGTACAACTTGCCCTACCCTCGGAGATCCAGCCCAACAACCAAACACTATTAAAATTACACGAATAACATAATTTATACGTTTCTTCTCATAAATTCGATATATACAAAAACGACATTATAAAAAAAAAAAAAAGTATATATCCATGAAAAACCGTACACGTATATGAATAATTGCTTAATTTATGTAAGCCTATAGAATGACGCAGTCTCGATAATAAATTAAAACCGCGCAAGCTATAAATCAAACGTTGAAAAAGAATGAAGAATTTCAATCTAAAAAACACGTTTTTGGTCTCCTATATCAAGAGTGCAGTGTGGTTTTTTTCTTCATAGTCATAGACCCCGCGCCCATCAAGAGGGAACAAGGAGGAGGAGGTTTTTTTTCATCGCATGGCCATGCACCATCCTCTCATCGTCACACAGCCAAGAGACGAGCACATACTGTAGATATAGGTAACACTCGAACGTGTGTAGTTTTCTATATAGAGATTTTCGACCGTTTATAATAAAATATGCAGATATTTCGGAAGATGATCCGCCCATAAAATACACTTTCAGCACCAAAAACTCCCGACTAATTTTATCGATCTTGAATGGTTTCGAATTCTGCTGTAATAATACGAGTAAAAAGGAGTAAACGAGACATGCAGGTACCTAAATTTAGGTAGCCTATGTAATACTACATACTTGCTAGTACGATTTAATTAAACCAGATTCACTAATTAACAGCTATAAGCGAGCAACTGATTTGAAAAAGAGAAAAAAACGTTGAGTGTTGAGCATATTAATAGGGAAACAGCCGAGTTGAGGAACTCCCACCTTTTTGGTTAATTTTTTTTTTTTTTTTTTTTTTGAAAGAGTTCCTGATTCGAGAGCAATCACCTTTTTCCGTTTTCATTATCTACTGTTTTTTTAAATCAAATTTCAAACGAGAATAAAAATAAATAAGTTGGTAGAAAAAAATGTAATTAGAAACCAGTAATACACTCAAGTCTTAAGTGGGTATTTCGCACTGAAATAATCTTGCCTCAAGTTTTGAAATTCCATCAAACTCTACCTTTCCATTTTAATTCTATACAAAATGAATTTTTAAATGGTTTTAAATTTAAAAACATAACAGACAATTTTCTGAGAATGCCGAAGAAAATTTCTGATCTTTTTTCTAAATTCAATCATCAAGTACCTTGGAAATTCTTCCTACTCATTGTCAGAAGGAAACCCTGGATCAGCTCTTAATTACCTGCTAATTTTTCCAACAAAATTTCAAGATCCTACAAAGATTCAAGTTTCCAAGAGTAGTCGAAACATTGCATCAATCGATGAAAAAAATAAGATGACCAGTGAATACCCCCCCCCCCCCATTTCCACCAGAAAAAAGACAAAAAATACATTTCTGATCACATTTGAGTTACAGACATTTAAAAACTCAATTAAACACGATTGAAAGTAGAAATAACCAAATAGAATTTTTGGAGGGTCCATTTCTCCTCTCCACCTAAAAAATTGCTCGTAGTTCCAATTTTGGGAATCTTAATTCTTAATTTCTTACCAAGTTTTGATGCACCAAGTTCTCAAAACATGATGTTTGAGGTGCTAAACTCTGAAAATGTTTTTGGGTCACATTTCAATTTTCAACTACAAAATGTATTTCACCACTTTGAGAATAATTATCATCAACATGTGTGAGGAAAAGAAGAATATTTGGCCCCTGCACTTTTTTTTCAAAATAATAATGTTTCAAAGTCTCAAAATGTACGATTGAGGAACTTCAAGTAGGCACATATTTTGAGAATTCTTTTTCCAAGGTCATATTCTAACCAACTACCTTAGAGCAAATTCAAAGGCCATTTAATTGTGTAAGAAAAAGGCACTTTTTTAGGCCAAAATTTAAGAAAAAAAAGTGCTAAAATCTCAAAATATCAGATTAGGCATCCAGTGGAATAGCCAAGGGGATGAAGGGGGGCCATCTCCCCTCCTCAAGAGCGAAAATTTAAAATAAAGTGCTTAAAAATCTGATTTTGCCCTCTCTTTGAGAAAATCCTTGCTACACCTCTGAAAGCAGCTATAACTTTGGGAATCTTTTATTCAGATACATATTATCACTGTACTATTTTCTTCTGAAATCCATTTTCGACATGTGAGCGGAAAAAGTGTATTTTTTGACAATTTATACCATGTACTTGCATTTTTTTTTTTTTTTTTTTTTTTTTGGAAAAGTTTGAGCTCATACATTTGACTGAAAATTTGTGTTTTTCTGGAATAATAACGTTACTAAAAATTTGCTTTTTTAAAATCAATTTGTGTAATTCTGAGATAATTTTTGGAAATTCAATTCCTCATAAAACCTTCAGATTTCACCTCTGAGCTACTGAGATTTTTTCAAGAGCTGTCCTCTGGGCCTCCATGCTCTAAATTTTAAAAAAATCATGTTTTGATTTTTTTTAAAAATGACTAAATTGGTACCTATGTGACTTGAAGGATTTTTTGTTATATAGACATGATCAATTTCGCTCTCAAGTTAACGACTTTAATTTTGTTTCTAAAAAAAAAGCATTGAGCTTAAGATATGGTAAAATTCTGTGACCTTTTTTCAGTTTCTGGGTATTGCCCAAACCCCCTCTTACTCCTAATCGATTGCAACCACTTTCGAGCCCATCTGGAGCCTCCAGGAAAATTAATTTTTCTCCAGTATTTTAAAAACATTCTAAAATTAGTCCAGTTTCAGAAAACATGATCGAACTTGGCTCCCATTGAAAAGTTATGATCGGCTCGAATAAGAGGTTTAAATCAATTTGGGAGTTCATTTCGATGATTACAAAGATTTTCAAGAAATTTGCTCCAGAAATAGGTAAGTATTACCAGGTTTAAAACAACTATGACGGTTTGTTCTACGAAAATTCATTTTTTCCCTGCTTCCACATCCTAGTTCCTTCCTACTAGCATGCAACGAGAAGACATCTACACACCATTAGATCATTCTACACGTAATATAATACGTAAAACGAGGGTCTATACAAAAGTTAAAACCACGTATACATTTCCTCGCGACGCTCGACGCGCGTACGAGTCCATAAACTGTCATGCGACTTTAATTCCTGGCATTTTACAACGCGAAGCTCGCTTATTAACACGCAGGTATATAATAATATTCGTCACTTCATAAAATGCAAAAGATTATGAAGCCGTTCACCCGCTTAATTACTAATTAAACGTAATTTATGGATACTATCCTCGAGTAATACGCGAGCACGCCGAGCCGCGTTTAAAGAGCTACACGTCCGATGACGTTAGATACTCGTACTCGTAGCCTAGGCTACTCTTTGCCTCTTTCTCTTGTCTCTCAAGATACACCAACACCAGGCAACTTCCACCATAGTACATTGGTCCTATATAAGAGTATACATACGAGTATGTATAATATGTCTAGGTATTACTTCTGTACACCGCATAGTACGGTAGGTACCTACACGTCGCGTCGTCGGTACATTCAATGCTATAACGCTAATTAACGGCTTGCAAATTTACATAAACTAGATTTGATTTATAAGGCATAAAATTCACTTCTTTCTATTTCTGCATGTCTTCCCCCTGCTCCCTTTTTGATCTCATCTGAAGCTTTATATATTTACGATACGCGTTCGTGAGTTCTTGTAATGCTGCGTTTCTCTCGTTCGTGTGTCTTGTATCCTCAAGGCCTTCGAATCAGTCTAACTGTCTACCTCTACATGTCTTTGAACAAAGGCAAACAAAAGAGTTACAATACGCAAACCTTTTAGCACAGAAAAAAGGTATCTCACACACAAAATAACTCGATATCAAAGAAAAGAGAGTTACGTGATTGTTTCCTGGTAGGTGCCTGTCTTATGTAACTTTCTCTTCTTGAAGTATACCTATACTTACCTACACAAGAAGGCAAAAGGCTAGCGGGTTAAGAAAAAGGATACACAGACACAGCTCAGTTATAACCACAGAAACAAAACAAAACAACAATACGCATCAAACGGATCACAGAGAGAGGAAAAAAACACCTTTTATAATAATACACTGGACGAACAAACGAAGAAGAAAAAAAAAGAGGTTTCTAGCAAGTGAAATCAACGGCTAGCGTTTCTTGCTTTCAACCCTTAGAGTAACCAAGTCCTAATTATTATCCTCTACTTCAGTCTTTTTCTACAATCGAGTCGATGATATTGTTTTCAAAGATGTAAGACTACGTTCATTTTATGGAGTGAATTTTGGTGGTGTTTTTTAGCTCGGGTGTGTGGTTTTTTCGAAATGGATTCGTGTATGGTTGGAAATAATCGTGAATGTAGAAGATACACTAGAGAAGGTATAAAGTTCTTGGGAGCTTACGCGACACACAGTCAGAAGAGAAATACGTTTTGGTGGAATTTCCTAATGCTAAAATGCGGTAAGTGTGCATACATATTAGATACGTCTACAGTCTACGTACGTATATGGGATATGGGGTAGAATAATAGGGCCAAATGATATCGAAATTTAACAAATACCTCGTGTAGCATTCCTTTACTCTCATATAACTTACTATGCAATGTATCCAGTGATCGTACCATGTATGTAGGTAGAGGTAGGTATCTACTAGATACAGTGTATATGCTCATACATATAATCCAAATACCGCAATAATTATTTTACCACACACCATAACAAAACAAAGAATGCAATGCAACAAGGTCAGCAGCAAAGCAACAAACCACAATTGCTGCGTACGCCACCAAAACTCCACGCTTCGTTTCCAAATATATGTATGAGATGAGATCCGTTTTCGATGCATAGTATTGCATAAGTATGTACTCGGATATGTGCCCAAAATGCTCACTTTCGTATTTGAACGAGTAATTTAAATTTCCTTACTTTACAATTGGGAATTGGATAATGTGTGACGTGTTTTGATACAGTTGAGCTGTAAAGTTTTCTTCAAAAAATGGATTAAATAATGAATTGAAAAAAATTGTCGACTGCTTCAATTTTTTTAATTTAAAAAAATTGCAAAAAATTTTCAATTTTATTCATTACTTTTGAAAGCTTTGGAAATCACGATTTGCTATTCACAATTTAAATTTTTTTAAACCTCTCTTTTAACAAATTTATAATTTCAATCTTCTTTTGGCCTATTGGAGGGAGATTTGGTGCTTTGACATGAGATACCTAGAGAAAATATGAAGGAGGAGGAGATTAAATGTCCTAAAAATTAAAAAAAATCATTTGGACGTTTTGTCACTCTCTACTGACTTCTTCAACTTTGAACCTAAAAAAATAGGGGGACACGTGAAAAGTGAATCTTGGAGAGTAATTGATCTCATAGAAGCCCATTGGGAAAGGGGAGAGATTCCCAAAAAAAATGTAATGGTGAGGTTGAGGCTCGAGAGATCTGTGATATTTGATTTTCAAAATTCTGAGAACATTTTTCTTTTCTTCCTCCGGCTTGCTTCAACCCCCTCTTATTCCAATAAGTATTATACCTGCTGAGTATTCTTGAAACAAAATACAATTATATAAATTGTTAGCTCGGTTATTGCACATTAACAGCATTTCAAGAGTATTTTTAATTTTTTTTTTTTTTTTTTTTCAAGGAACGATTTGAACATGCGTGAGCGAAAGCTTTCAAAAAATTGGTTGGATAACACTTTAAGGAAATCACTTTCACTACAAGGACCAAAGTGAGACCTATTCCACTAGAATTTTAAAATAATCTCCCATAAAGCATTGAAAACAATTTTAGAGTTGAAAAAAAAAATTGAATCATAATAGAGCCAAACTCACGAATTTCCAAAAGTTTAAATTCAATGAACCAAACTGATAAAACTCGTTAAAAAATTGACTTTGATGAGAATTTATCCATTTGATTTTTAAAAAGTTACTACCACAACAGAAAAACATTTCTTACCGTATTTTTTCAAAATTATCATGAAGTTGCATACGAAACAGCAATTTTTTTTCAAAAAAATATATGATTTTTTTGTCGTATTTCAGATTTATTTTTTTTCATTATGATTTTTTTTCAATTTTTTTTTTCTTTTCCAATCCGTAAACATGTGTTTTTTATGACTTCTTTTGAGTGAAAATGTTTTTGACATGCTTCACTTAAAACTGAAACATTGCGATGAAATCCTCAAAATTGAGGTCTGTGACTGATTTCGTTTAAATTCTTGAAGAGTTCGTACGATAATTTTTTAGTAAACCAAAAATTTATTTTCGGTCAATTGTGCACTTTTGTAAACATTATTCGTGTTAATCCATCTGGGAAGCTTCTCATTTCAAAATGGTGATTTGAAAATTCAAAATTTGAAAAAAAAATCCATGGGTTCCCTTCACTACTTGAAACACTCAAAAAAACACAATACGTTCAATCTCAATTTTTTGAAAAATGAAGAAATCAATTCTAAAATCAAATTTTAGCCCTCTACTTTCAAAATATTTACGCTGGTGTGGCAGAATTTTTGTCCGCAATTTTTTTTTCTCAGCCTGGCAAACCTTTTGGGCCAAGCTCTGTTCGAAAATCTGTCTAGGGTCGATTCGGCTATCTTATCTGGTGAACCCTTTCAAAAAGTAGCCTTCAAAAGTTCAAATGTAGAATTTATTTGTAAATTAACCAAAGTAGAATGTTCTCAAGTTGAGTGATTGTGATTTTTTACAGTAAAAAAAAACAACATAATTTCAGATGTTTCGAGCAAGATATGAAATAGGTACCTAAATGAATTAAAAAAATATACCAAATCTTCAATTTAATTCCTGAAATCGTGAAGCTATGAGATTTCAGCCATCTATCGAATTTATTCATACCGTCTCAATACTCTTGGATATTTGAATTTGAGATAGCGATTTTTAATGCGGAGAGGACGTGTCAGATTTATCTACTGCAAAAAATTCAGCAATCCCAAGTGCAGAAAAATTTATGGTTTTTGAAATGGGTACTTCTCTAAATGACGTTTTTAAAATACCAGCAAAAGTAACTCGGTGCTAATTTTTATAAAAATATATCAGTAAAAAAAAGTTGGTCGGACATGCTAGGACTTTTGCTCACATTTTCATAAAATCGTATTTGTCTTTCTAGGGTTTGTTCCGACTAAGTTTAATTTTTTCTTGATTAAAAAAAATCCCAGTCACAAGCAACAACCATTTAAAAATATGTGGCCTATCATTTTTTTTTTTTTTTTTTTTTTTTTTAATGGAAATGAAAAAGGAGTTCCATGGTCTAAAAACACTACTTAGACCCTGATAGGATTCAGAAAATTTTTGAAATGAATGAGGGATAGATCATCTCTTCACACATCATTTCGTGAGAGTAATTTATAAAAAAAAAAGTACAAAAGGTTCATTTAAAAAAAAAACAAAAAAAAACATGCTCATAACATTAGTTAACAATTAGTTGAAGATATCATTTTACAAAAGGTTGTACACACTTCGGTCAAATAAATTTTGGTAATTTACTTACCCCTCCCCCCCTTATACTTACTCTTCGTTCAACACCCTCTCCTCTGTCCTCCACCACCCTGCACCGTTCTGCTTCAAAAACATATAACTTTAAAAGGTCGTTAATTTCCACGTATTTAAGTAAATTACACATTTACTTGATTTTTTCAACTCTCTCGTCCACTATTAATAATAAAATATGATAAAATCTACCCTGAGCACTGTTTGGAACTAATTGTAAAAAAGATTGATAGCTTCAGAAAAGGAGTGAAAAAAATCCGCGGGTACATAAAAATCAATTAAAAAATTCTCAAAGAGATGTGTAATTAAAACCACCCATACTATGTCAGTTTCAATTTTTTTTCACCACAATCATTTACGACATTCGGCTTTCGAGGCGGTAAAAATAGAGAAAGAGAGAGAGATAGATCATGATGTTGCGGCCATTATTAATATACATACATAAACTCACACCTTGTACTCATGAGATACCTATACCTAAACGTGTGTAGGTCTATAGCTGTATACCTATATGTAGTGCATCCATCCACGATGTACGTACAATAATTTCGACTTACACCTCATTATTTTTTAATTTTACGACTCGTTGATTTGTGACGCTGCTTAAATGTGAGTGGAAGAAGTTCGAGCTGCCCATATATGAGCTCGAACCTATTGTTTTTGTTTTTCTATTACGGCGCGGCGGTATCGTGTCCGAATATAAAAAGCGAAAACGAAAAGAAGAAAAAAACCGCCTAAATTAGCTCTCCCCTCTGCTCATTAAATATACACAAATTATACCTACTACGATGTACAAGAAGTTGAAAGCACGCGGAAAAATGGTACATTTCTAACGCACTCTTGATGAATAAAATGACCAAGGTGCACTCTGCGAGTTTAACGCATACAGACACACGAGCATGAGGTATGCTCACGATGGCGTTTTTTTTTTCATTCCATACCGTAGTACCATATTTTTTGACCACCACTTATGCATTCAACGAGGTGGTACCGAGAACGTCTTTCGAAATGAGATTTAATAATTGTAATTTGTACATTATACACGTTAATCCGCCGTACGATGGGGCAACGCTGTTAAATAGATATCCGGTACATCTCATCCCGGTAAATATAAGTTTTAACCTAACACTTTTCAATTACCGCAGTTGTATTCGTCGAAACCACACAACACGACCAAGACCATCTCACACAGCACACGAATCCAAGTCCAACTTCTCTCTTATTTTCGTGCTGCCATCAGGGCAATGGAGGCGGAAAGGCACAGGCATATAGGTATCTCGGAAACGAAAATTTTTACCTTGTTTTTTTCTTCTTCATGTTCGGCCGCGTGTATTGCTCAGAGCGAGTTATCATTAACATTTCGTCGGGTCAAAACCATTTCGTATTCGCGGTGCAGCGATGCAGCGTAGCTTTTTCCTCTCTATCCACATGTACATCCTATGATGAGTGCACTCTCGCATCATCGAGTTTTCAGAGCCTGAGATCTTGTACAGCATCATTCTAGTCCATAGATATTAAAAACTTCGCGATTACACAATCTTTTTTTTGAAAAATTCAACTAAAACGTAACACCAACGATCTTCGCAGCTTTTCCATTACACACAGAGAAGACCCAGAGTTCGCAACCGTGTCACTAGTATAGCGACATTTGACATTCTAGGGGGTAACAGCGATGGGGAAAAAAACATCCAGCGCCTATACAAGGAAGAAAAAACCAACACCCATTAGGCTATTGTTATGTTAAACGAACGGACGTCGTCACCAATTGGATGAAACTACTGGCAGTATTTTCAAGACTTTTTAACCAAGGGTTGCCATTAACCTTTTACCAGCGTGTTGAATAGCGAATAATACGTAACCGTCTGTATGGCTGCTGAAAAATAAACGATGTGCCATCGCCAGGTTCTTATTTGTTGTGCAGCACAGCTGCAATTCTTCGATGTTCGTATAATGTGTTCGAACATAGTTTTCTATCATCGTATCATACTTTGTAGTAGTAGTAAAATGGTCGTGAGTTCTTCAACAGTATAAGTATATCCGAATGCGAGGAAAAGTGTACGTGATTATTTTTTTTCCGCCGAAAAACATATAGGTATAGGCGAACATATGAATTGGAGTTATGTACAACACGTGATGATGATGAACGACCACGATGATGGAAACCTTCCAAAATTTGTTCCCCAAACACTGGTCATCAACTTCTGCCAGTAAGTTATACAATGTATAAGTAGAATAATATATTTAACCCTTTCGAGGTCGAGGAGGTTCCGGGGTACGCAAATTATAAATCTGGTGATTTTGTCAAAAGACATGTTTCCGAAGTTACAAAACAGAAAAAAAATTATCAAAAAATGAAAAATTCCAATCGCAAAAGAGGAAATTTGAAAAAACAATTTTGCTCATATTCGATTAGAGAAATGAGCGATGGAATGAAAAAAACAGTGTAAATTATTAAGTTACAGAAACTGAAAATAAAAACCAACAGACACATTAAAAATATGAACATAATAAATTTTAAGGAAGGAAAATAAATTAAAAATTGAAAAAAAGGTCAAGCCGCATTTCCTAAAGTTACCAATAACCAAAGGACCAGAAATCACAGTCTGGTGAAAAATGAATATTAGAAATAAGAATTTATGTCACCAAGAGAGCTTTTTTCATGAAGTTGAAAAATCGCATCGCATATCCAACACTAAGGAAAAATTGAAATTTTAATTGACAAATCAAAACAATCCTGAAAATTGACTCAATCTGATGCTTTCTGAGTTCAACATCTTGCAGTTGTTCGAATACGATTTTCAGACACCCAATAGAACGCATAAACCAGTCGCAAATCAACACAGTAAATCCATAAAAACATCTACTACAAGAAACATAATCAATTTACAAATCGTCGGTATCCGACTACAGTTTGAGTTATGCACACCCCATCTGGTGATTTTCTAACCCATTTTGTCATATTGCATCTCAAAACCATCAGATAAAAATTACTAAATTGGAAACCGCATCGCAAATCTGTGTCAGTAGCATTTTATGAGATTTTCAACTTAGCCAAATAAAAACCTCATCAATGTGGAATAAAAACTGCCTATATCCGAATACTAGTTTCTCTTTTGCACACCCTGTCTGGTGATTTTTTGATGCATTTCGTCATGTTGCATCACAAAATAATCAAATAAAACTCATTGAAATTGAAACCGCATCGCGAATGTCAGCGAGCAGCAGTTCGAGATTTTCGACTTAGCCAAATAGAAAACTCATCTAGTGGAATATAACCTGTCAATATTCGACACCCTATCTGGTGATTTTTCAGTGCATTTTTTCATGTTTTATCCCAAAACCACCAGATGGAATTTTTAAAAATGAAACCCACATCGCAAACCCTACTCTTTGACATTTTCTGCAAATCTGAACCTTATCAAAATGGTAATGTCATCAGTGTACAATAAAAACTGTCTATTTGCGACTACTGGTTCCCTTTTTGCACACCCTATCTGGTGATATTTCGATCCAATTTTTCATGTTTTATCCAAAAACCACCAGATAAAACTTTTTGAAATGGAAAGACTCCTTTTGGGATTTTTTGAGAATTTACACCTAATCCAAATAGAAAAACATCTTGCGCAGTTCGCAAGACCAACCAACTTTGCTCTAAATGACCCCCAGCAATTTACCAACATTTACCTCAGTAATTTACCAGACATTACCTCAAAATTTACCAATTTACCGAAATTTACCAATTTACCAAAATTTACGGAACTACCAAAATTTACCAATTTACAAAAATTTACCAATTTACCAAAATTTACCAATTTACCAAAAATAACCCCAGCAATTTACAAACATTTACCACAGTAATTTACCAGACATTACCCATTAATTTACCAATTTTCCAATTTTCCAAAAATTACCCCAGCAATTTACCAACATTTACCTCAGTAATTTACCAGACATTACTCTACTAATTTACCAATTTTTTATTACCCTAGTAATTTACTTCCAAAGGTTGACACAAATTCAACAAAATAAATTACCACACTAATTTAACAATACCAAAAATTACCACAGCAATTTACCAAAATTTACCAATTTACCAAAAATCACCCCAGTAATTTACCAAAATTTTCAACCAACTTTATTGAAAAACTGAAAATTACCCCAGCAATTTACGAAAATTTACCAATTGGAATACCAATTTACCAAAAATTACGCCATTAATTTACCAATACAAAAATTACCCAAGCAATTTACCAAAATTTTCGACCAACTTTAATTACGAGTAATTCACCAAAAATAACTAATCATTTTATTTACTAAAAATTAATATTACTTAATTCACCAAAAAAAAAAAATTATCAAAAGTTACTGGCTATTTACCAAAAACTTGATGTTTTTTGTTAAAACAAAAATTACACCAGAAATTTTTGAAAAATTTTGATTTTTTATGACAAAAAAATTTTGGACGAATAAAATTAACAAAAAAATTAACAAAAAAATCGACAAAAAATTTCGCCTCTTGACTCGCGCGGGATTCGAACACCCGACCTCCGGCGCATCAATCCTCAATCTACACACCCTAACCACCCCGTCTGTTTGTTGGGGGTGAGCCGTTTGCGAGATATAAGGGTGTACACAAATTTCAGCTTATCCATAACATTGAAACACACTTAAACGTTCATATCTCGTAAACGGCTGAATCGATTTCGACCAAATTAAAAATTTCTCTAGTTCAGTATCAAAGCAATATTTTGCCATCATCAGTTTCGACTCGAAGTTCGGAGCTTTCGAGTTCAGCGTGACACAAATTTATACATAAATTGATATATAAATAAATATATAATGTATCTATATATAAACTTCTCTCGTTTTGGGCCATACGTCTTATCGTGATCAGCACACTCCAAAACGTCAAGAAAACCCACCCCCACCCAAATCCTCAACCATCATGACAAATACAATACCTTACTTTTCCGTTTCACGGCAAAGTCGGTAAAACTCATCTGTGCAGATCTGCAGAATAAAAACTGTCTATTTATGATCACAAGTTACCTTTTTGCACTTGCTGTCTGGTGATTTTCCAATGCATTTTTTTATGTTTTATCTCAAAATGGCCAGATAACGTTTTTTGAAATGAAACCCGCATCGCAAACCCTACTCTGAGCCTGATCAAAACAGTTTTGTCTCTAGTATAGAATAAAAACTGTCTATTTGCGACTACAGGTTTCCTTTTTCCACTACCTGTCTGATAATTTTCTGATGCACTTTTCCATGTTCTATCCCAAAACCAACAGATAAAATGTTTTGAAATGGAAACCATTGGACTCAGAAAGCATCAGATTGAGTCAATTTTCAGGATTGTTTTGATTTGTCAATTAAAATTTCAATTTTTCCTTAGTGTTGGATATGCGATGCGATTTTTCAACTTCATGAAAAAAGCTCTCTTGGTGACATAAATTCTTATTTCTAATATTCATTTTTCACAAGACTGTGATTTCTGGTCCTTTGGATATTGGTAACTTTAGGAAATGCGGCTTGACCTTTTTTTCAATTTTTAATTTATTTTCCTTCCTTAAAATTTATTATGTTCATATTTTTAATGTGTCTGTTGGTTTTTATTTTCAGTTTCTGTAACTTAATAATTTACACTGTTTTTTTCATTCCATCGCTCATTTCTCTAATCGAATATGAGCAAAATTGTTTTTTCAAATTTCCTCTTTTGCGATTGGAATTTTTCATTTTTTGATAATTTTTTTTCTGTTTTGTAACTTCGGAGACATGTCTTTTGACAAAATCACCAGATTTATGATTTGCGTACCCCGGAACCTCCTCGACCTCGAAAGGGTTAAACGTTGTAACCACACTATGTAGAGGCATTTCAAGTTAGTATTATTGTAATCAACTACCCTATATTGTATTGCACAAAACACTTGGGTAACTCCCTCATGAGAGCGAACTCACGCACATTTTACTCATTCTCTCTCTCTCACTGTGTCTCTTTTCCTCTAATATAAAATAACATCCAACGTAGTCCTAGGTATACGAGTCTCTATGTTCTCTCAGCTATATAAACATTCAGATGGTAGGCATAGCGGATAAAATTAATCTCACAAAGTCTAAATTCCACCAAAGATGAAATTAATAAAACGCCGCCAACCGACCTTACGAAGATGTGCGATGCGGTATTTGCGGCCAACCGACCAAATTCTCTACTCGAGAGAATATAAATTGCAGCATACCTTTCGAGCGCTGCTCTATCTCTCATGGTTTCAATTATAGTACTGAAGTACTGTGAATATAGGTAGGAAGTATTATAGGTACCCTTTTTGTATGTATCCTTTCTGACTAGTCAGAGAGGTCTTTTCTTTGTTCGAATTGTCCGTGAGATCAGAGATGAGGTAAAAACATCACCGAAGATATGTTTTTCAAAAAAAAAGGACATTTGATTGTGATGATGAGAGTTGAAAGAAAAGACAATGTATCTGAAGGTAAAAATTATTCCACCATGCTTAAAAACTAATTTGGACTTGAAAAATAAAATAAAATAAAAGCTCCACCTCAGAAAAAAAATATTCCAAGTGAGATTAGTAGATAAGTTAGGTTATCCTTCTCCTAAGAAGAAAAGCAAGTTTCGCAAATGGCAGAAAAATTGTTAGTTTGGACTGAAGGCAAATTAAAATACTCGTATAGCATTTAAAAATTGTACTACCAGACAATATTTTAGATGCTGAATTTCATCAGAATTTTGGCAACATTTGAAAAAAATCAAGTTTGACATGAGTTGAAGTTTCTAAATTTGGTTTACCTGTCTCTCGATCAATTTGGATACGTATAATTTTTAAAGATCCATTTTCGCCGGTTCAATTCTACATTTTACTACCTATAAGAGTAGGTATATTATACCTACTCGTGGATAGAAGAAAAAACCAAAGGACAAAAAGTGTTTATAGTTTTAAGTCTTTCATTCTCCACAAAAGATAATTTGAATTTTTTTCTGCAGCTGCTTTTTGGCTTTTATTGACATTTTGGGTACAAAATTTCAAAGAAAGATTTTCCCATTGAAATCAGCCAGCAAAAATGATTGGACGAATCGGATTTGATCAGATGCGGACATTCTACGGATCCAATTTGACATGACCAAATCTGAGTATTGATCAATTGAATCTATTGATACCTGATCAGATCTAATAAGAGAGACCTGATCGGATCAGATCTGATGCAGACATTTTCGGATCCAATACAATCTTCCCATGTCCAATCAGATCAGAGTTTTGATCGGATTAATATCATTTCAGACCTGATCAGATTCAATCACTTTCTCCTGAGTAGTCGAAACTGTCGGCCCACATTATGGAATGAGAATAAGACTTTAAAATTTTCCATTTGATTTTTTTAAGGAAATCTCAATTTTATTATTTTTCAATTTATATTGTGTAACAATTTACAAACAGCTTAATGTTTTCCCATAATTTAAGCAAACATATCAAAATTCATAAAAATGTAGGTAAATAAAGTGCATTTGTTTTCATTTCAAACAATCCCAATCTCATCTCATCAGCTGATTTTAGAAAAGTAAAATTGAAGAGATGAAATTTGAGATTTTCTTTAGATGAAATTCAAATGAAAAGGATGTACTTTCACTTTGAAATTGAATAGTGCAGTTTTGGCTGGTTTTAAAGGAAAAATTTTTTTGAACCGGTTGCATAAGTATTACTTAGTTTTGAACCGGTTGTAAATAAAACCCAAAAAAACCTGTTGCATGCAAAAAAATTTTGAGTTCAACTAGACTTTTTTTCTCTTGATGGCTTCTTCTTCAATCCAGCTCGAGTATAATGGTCGGAGTAGAACTGTATCGACCAAAAATATGTACCTACTTGGCTGAAAATGGAAGGGAAACCTCCGCTTACTTGCAATTAAGATTGCATTTCTCCTTATTGGATTTGTTAGACAAAAATTCTCAAAAACAAAAAATAGTAACGATAAGTTTTCAATTCTCCAAAAGATACAATTCAAATTTTTTTAAAAATTCATTGACAACCGGTTCAAAAATTGAATCATTCCTATCAACAGGTCTAAAAAAATGTAGATGTCACACATGAAATTCCTACAAATATCCCCTTTCTATTTAAATTATTTCTCAAAAAAATCATGTTTTGTGATTTTCGGAACAACCTGTATTTACTTGAGACAACAATTTTTTGGATCTGTGCTGAAAGCGTATTTCAGGAGAAGTCCTACAATGCTGGAAAAATCATATTGTTATTCTATTCATGTTGCTATGAGACGTGTTCAAAAAGTTACCTTTTGCAAGTCTTTAGCATTTTTGAAACATACTGTACCCCATTAAAATTAACATAAGGCTTATAAATTCTAGGTAAGTATACTTTGATGGGACTTTTTCATGACGTTGAAAAAGAAATGCTGCGCTAGAGGCTGCAAAAGACCTTTAAACTTTCCTTGGGCAATCTATGTATATATATACCTATAGGTATTCAGGGGATCAAAATGCAGACCCGATTGTTTCATACGAAAATGGGGCAAATATAAATTTTCAAAAATTTGTCATAATACATATTGTAAAATGAAATTCAGCATTTGAAACATTTTGAATCAATGATGCATCATTGATTTTTTTTTTTTTAATTTCTGAATCTGGTCCATGAAGTTCCCAGTCCGTATCAATATTGTTGATCATGACCTTTTATTAAAATTCAGACAGTAACTTGAAATTGTTTTTGATCTGATTATTCTTGATCACATTCTAACTTTAATCTAAAGTGGCAGCATTTTCCCACTTTTTTTTGCTGTTTTAGACTCGGCATTCAACTGACTTCCACTGTTTGGGTATTGGATAGCTTTATTTTTTTTTAGGAAGAAAGTAGATAGGTACCTTCATTCCCAATCAGGTCCCAGCATCCAAACCATCTCAACTTTTAAAAATCCATAGGCTACTTCAGAAACCCATTAAAATTAGGCCATAAAGCTGTGCACCACTTTTTTTGTTGTTTACGTGTATGACACACTAGAGAGCAAAAAAACACCACTTCTACTCCTATACACAGAAGACGAGATACACACACCGAGAGTAGAAACAACTTTGGTGCAGCGCCCCGCCTCTGCTGCATCCTTTTACCAAACGTTTCGGCCACGTTCTCGGTTCACATGTATGGTTGTTATGTATGGTGTATTGGACGAAGCAACCGAGTTGTTTATATCACCCCTCCACACGCGAGAAACAGAAGCAGCCATCTTTATGGCCCTATATATGTACTATAGATGTATACTATTTATATATGTAACGTTTTTTTTTTGTATGTGTGTGTGTGCTTGTTTTTGTTGTTGTTGTAGTTGTTATACTATACTCTCATCTCTGTCTGATGTTCCTTTTCACGATATATAGGAGTTGATGCTCTTTCTCATCTTTTTTACT
Organism: Planococcus citri; assembly: GCF_950023065.1. NCBI lineage: Eukaryota > Metazoa > Arthropoda > Insecta > Hemiptera > Pseudococcidae > Planococcus > Planococcus citri. Next base: position 45,582,840 of record NC_088680.1, on the reverse strand, counting down.
CTTATATAATTATCGAGTGGGCTATCTCTGTGTGTGTAAACGATTTAGGTATAATAATAATTGTCTTCTTCCAGATTACGTTGTTGTGGTCGAGCTGCTCTTCACACATGAACAATACACGCGCGTACTCCGCCAGCATTACATATGTATTTAACATAGGCATGCACATGCTGGCTATCTTCAGCAACACCATTTTACGCGAAAATTTACGACCGTTATAAATGAGCTTTAACGATGTTGATATAAACACATAGTCATACATGCTAAACGATTCGGTAGTAAATACTTATGGAGGAGTCAGAACATCACGCCGAACTCGGTCAGTAGCGTGAAAAAACCACGTCTTCCGAATATGCCACTTATGTGCAGTTAAGGGCCTTCTCGATGTACCTGCTACCTATATCTGGGCTGGAGTCTTCGATCGAATTTACCCCGTGTTTACGTGTTTAGCTTCTACAGGTAGATCTTTACGAAAATAAATTTGCATATAAGTATACCTATACACCCATATGAATCTGCATAAGTACACTATACATACCTCCACCTATAACCACAGCACAAGAGCATGCACCCTTTTTCATACAGAAACACCATACCAACTTATACCTAGGCCTATCGTTTACTGCGTCGTCATATAGGATTTATTTCGCACATCGTAAATTTTTATCATCCACAGCCACAAACTATATACCTACCTATAGTATTTCTCACAGCAGCCCTCGGCATGCGCATCAGCAACACCTAAACTGCTATATACAGGATCTCTAACATTTAGACCTACTGTGCATTTTATACCTATAGCCTGTAGTTCAGTCTGCATCATCTGTACAAGCTGTAAGCTACATAAAAAAAAACTGCAATATCGTCAGCATAAGTACACGAATAGATTTCCCGCGCATTCGCACCTTTTGGGTCACGTTTTAACGTGTAAGAAAAAATAAAAAACGACGACCACGACGACTCGGTATACCGTATGTCCGCGTTTTGATGTCACGAATGTGCCCACAGTACTTGTACTTCCTTCGTCTGGCCTCTCACCCTACCATGTTCCTTCATTGTTAAGCCAATTTCAATTTTATGACCTGCAGAAGATGTTGTTGAAGGGTGTTGTGGATATTATCGAGATCGAGTTGGAACTTTTTTCTTTTTTTTTGCTACCAACGCAACGCATGGTAGGTAGTTTTGTTACGGAATAATTCTATCTACTGTGTGTGAGATGTGATTTTCTATAAGGTCCGAAAAGATTGGAAGGAATTTTGCAAGAGAAAGGTGTATTTCACAATAATATTATTTAATCAAAATTTTAGCTAGAAAACCACATAAAATTCCACACACCGAGCCATAGAATGACAATTATTTTAGTTTTCAATTGAGAAAAATTAAATTCTGGCCATAGCATGGAAGCATTAAGAGAGTGGATGGGCATTTTGGATGCCCTGAATGACCAAAATGGGCAACTTGGTTGAAGTATATCTTGGACTTCGACAAAAATTGGTTAGGAAGTTTGCTTTGAGTGGAAAACTATCCAGAAAATGATTATGCTATTTGACAGCACAGGAGGTTAATCAAAGGATGCTTAAAGTTGAAGATAGGTATTGCAAGTTAAGGTGAAAATTAAATTCAACGATTATATGTACAAATTTAATAGGTACAGATTCACCATCCTTTTGACTCTTTCAATCGATTTTGGCATTATTGGCACATATTTTCAAAACATTTTCCCATCGGTTCAAATCCATAATTACCTTCAGGAATTAAATGGGTAGGTATTTTTGTAATAAAAAAAATGAAAATGAAAATGAAAATTTGTCTTTACCTACTTATTAATGAAAAAAACGTTGGATTTGAACCGACCAAAAAATTTTAAATACGTGCCTAAATTTTTTAAAAGGGTAATAAATAGTAGGGTAATCTGAGTTTATATGGGCTGAATTCCATTTTCATTTACTTATTCAAGTACTGCAGAAATTTTTCAAAAATTGGAGAGTTCGATAATCCACTGAAGGTTTTAAAACAGCTCAAAACCATCACCAATCGACACGGACGGTCGAAAATAGGATACGAACCAAATTTCAGCTGTTTTCGTTCACGCAATAGCGAACGATACATTTTCATTTTCTTCTTTTTTTTTCAAAAAAATTTTAGGAGAAAATTTTGAATTTGAACCAACACAAAAATATTTTTAAAATGTACGCACCTAAATTTATCGAAAGGGTCACAAAAATGGTAACTCTGAGATTATAAGTGGTAGGTATCTTTCATTTTCACCCCCCCTCTTGGATTGCTTTTTTGAAAACTGGAAATTCTGAAAATCTGCCTGAGGCTCCAGAACCAGTTGAAACCATCACCAATAACTCGGTTGGCCAAAAAAAGTGTACAAATCAAATTTTACATCTCCACGTCTATCTGGAAAAATTTTGATTTTCCCCCTATTTTTAAGCCCTTTGAATTTTCAAAAATTCGTGAAAAATCGAAAAAAGAATTTCAGCTCTTGAAATTTTTGCTGGTTGTATGTTTTGGGATCCTCTTTAGATTTTCCTGTGCACGGTTCCAAAATTGTTGAACTGTGTTTTATCCTCCTTGATTTGAAATTTTTTGCTGTTGTGATTTTTTGGGCACCCTGTACCTATATGGTTGAAACATTTTAGGCATATCATCAAGAGTGCTTGTCATGAGGAACATACTCCATTTAACAAAAATGTGACGAAGGAATTGCCTATCTTCAAAATTGAAGGTGCAAATTACTGATTTTTATAATGCAAAAGTTGAGATCAATAATATTATTGTTGATTATGGGATTGGGCAGTGCATCATAAAATGAAAAAAAATCCTTGTATGAAAATTACGAAATGAATAAATAGTCCGTAAGTCTAAAAAATGAACTTTTTTGCATTGTCAATTCAATTTGAAAGTTTTATCAGAAATTAAAATTGAATTTTGGAGATCTCCATTCATATTATTAATGTTTTGGAACAAGTCTTTATCCCGCCCCCCCCCCCCCCCCCCATCTCTGAGATGCATATTGCATATGCATGAAATTTAACATAGGTACATAATGGAGATATAGGTACACTATATTGTTGGTACCTACACGATATAATAGAGCACAGAAGCTACACCTAGTTAGGATCTGTATTAGGTAGGTACATTACAAACAGGAAGGTATAGATTCTAGATAGGTATGTATAAGATAGACACGGGCAAGTCTCGCAATCTATCTTATCTCTCGGTACAGCATCCCATAGGAATAAACCGTACATTATACCTACTACAGCACACATATCTGTGTACAAAAGGGGGTTAGGTTAGGCTAGATACAGCAACTGTGCAGAGTATCGCAGTACACCAATAATACACGCAGATATACCATCGTATAGATGGAGTATATAGTGGAGCACGGCGTAGAAGGAGTTAGCGAGAGCATACACGTCAAAAGAATCGATGTTATTCCCATAACTCTCTCATTCTGTGTTCCCTCGCCTTATGCTACCGCCGCCCTTGTCTCCAACGGCAGCCGCATTATCGCATCCTTTTATACACTATGGTCGGTGTATCGATCAGCGAAAGAGCCGGTCGTCTTCGGGCGAACCATTTATTTCTCTCGGTCTAGCGCACTTTCCTATTCTCTTCCTCAAATTGTTCTTATATGTATCTTTAGTGCCGTCTGATATGATTTCTTATGTGTCGAGTTCACTGTACCTACGAGTACGTATATCTTAGGTATATTTTATTAATATCTGACTGAGTGAGGTACCTACCAATGTACGAAAATTATAGAAAATAGATATTAGATCGTACCACCAACAACACACGTTCACGTATAGTGTAAGTAATAACTTGTGATAATAATCGTAATATCCCTGTAGAGACCTATGCTATTCGAGGGCCTTTTTATTACGCCGCCTCGTGTATTAGCCTCTTGTTAGTGAAGTGCAAATCGCACCTTATCTTACGACAGGTGCAATACAATCAGTTCGAATTATTTCGAGTTCGACGTACCCGCCTATTTTTATATTTTTTCGTCCGGACCGTACACGAGGTTCGGCCTATGATGCACTCGATGTAACGAAAAGGGAAAAAAATTCATTAGCCCGGTCTATTCTAATTATCGAAACTCGAAGTCATCGACAAGATGAGACTGTGCCACATAGACGAAAAAAAAGTGTTGTATTTGTTCGAAATTCCAATTTGTTTATAGTGCTCGGTATTTCCGCATCTCGCTACACACCAACACCCATCAACACTCTATGGCAAAACTTCCGACACTTGGTCGTACCGTCGTCGAATCGAATTAATTAACGGCACGAAAACGTGATGCTTTCAATAAAAAGGCGCCAAAATATAAACACCGTTTCGATGTGGTGTCTCTTCTCGCCTCCACATTTTTCTCTTCAGTCTTCTTCTTCGTTTAACATGTGCAATATACTTCTGTTCAATTAATAAAGCAGGAAAAGAAGGGTAAAAACCTCTTCGTATATTTTCAACACCAGTATCGCCATTACTCTCCTTATGTATATCTACTTTTGAGTTCATGGTATACGTATACTCGTATAATTTGTAAAAAAAAAGCCACATATTGAACTAGGTATCATTTTGTTTGTTGTCAGACGATGATCTATTGCATAGCGCCATTTTATTAGGCAATCATGGTCCATGATCTTTCGTTAATGAAAACATTACTCTCGATAATGGAAATATGTACGGTATAATAAGGTGTTTACACGCGGCAGGGCCGCATGGCCATTCATTTATTTACAGCTAATGAATTCCCTTATACAACCGACGAACGAATGAGTGAAATCACCAGACTGATAAACGCATAAATATGTGCATATGTAGTTACACACAGGTACAGAATACAGATATAACGACTAACGAGTGGCCGAAGTGTAGCCTAGCCCATAGCCTAGCTGTATGGTTTGAATTAATTTTTTGCCTAATGGAAGCCGCTATCATCAAATAGAAATACAAAGCTCGTGCAAAGTTCCATTAATTTGTACGTAGTTATAAATTTGCATGGCGAAATTAAATATAGGTACTCGTATCGTGTAACATTTAGGTCTTGTACCTAGCTACCTATTTTGATACGGTTCAGTGGAAATAAACGAACAATTTGTGTACTTGAATCTGTAGATCTGTAGTATAAATCTGAGAAATCATTTCGTATTGTTTTTTAATCAAAGGAAGCCGCGTAATTTACTGCAAACGATTGACATTGGAAAAGAAAATAGATAAATGATTTATCAAAGGTTCTCGCTACTCGAATACTTTCATAATTTTTATCAACATGGGTAAAGTTACATCAGGTTATAAGATTATATATTATGTGATGTTGTTTTTTAACTTACGGTAAAAAATGAAAATATATAAAAATGGTGAAGAAATTTCTGTAGGGTAATTTCTAAAATGATGTCTAGACTATGGTTTGGAATGAAGGATTTCAAAGGACAGAAATTCGATGACTTCAAGTTTTCCAAACATAAGCCAAAGATTCAATTTCAATGAATTGGGTCCTAGTTTTGAATCATTCAAATGTTATGAAGTTTTTTCATGATGTGGTTTTTTTTTTATCCAGAAAAATTCCTCAGTGGTTTTTGGGGCATTGTAATTTCTAAAGGTACTTTCATCAAAAAAATACGTCTTGAATTAGCTGGGTCATTCCACGTCAATTGAACCAAGAAGTGGTGGGGGGGGGGTTCGGCGATTTTTTTGAAATTTTTCCCGTGGAAAGACCTTCCGAAGGGATGACTAATGGCGCAAATCGCAGCCTCCTAGCTCATTTTTAAAGGCAGTCAGAGGAAGAGTTTAAAGTGCAGTGATCCTAAAATAGCATCCATTTCAGCAGTGGATTACTCAATAACCGCGGTATCTACCAAAATGAAACTTTTTCTCATAGTTAAGGGGTTTGAAAAGCCTTTTGGTGATATCATAAAAATCAGTGTTGCCACTTTTTTTCGTACAAAAAATCAGCTCAAAAAGTTTCGAAACGTATAGTTTTCATATTGTTCCGACTCTCAAAAATTCTGAAAGAAATGTTATTATGGACAACTTTTTATGCTGAAAAACATATTAAAAAATTGGGATGGTACCATGTTGCAAAGTCGATTTTAAAAAATTCAAAATTTGCGAAAAAATGCGATTTTTTTATTTAAATCATGAAAAAAAGTTTTTATAGGTGAAGTTGACCCGTTTGACCCCTATTTTTACGTATCTGTCGAAAATGTTGAAAAAACCGTTTCACTCGATGAAATGAATTCCCCACAAAAAATCAAAATTTGAAAAGATTCAAAAAATGAACGAATTTTCATTGTTTTGTTGTGAGTGTAATTTTTATCAACTTTTTCATGAAATGCGTCAGAAAGAGGTCAAAATAAGACAACTGAATAAATTTAAACTTTTTTTGATAATTGAAATTGAAAATTGAATTTTTTCGAATTTTGATTTTTTTGTGAGGAGTTCATTTCATCGAGTACAAGGGTGTTTTCAACTTTTTCAACAGATACGTAATAACAGTGGTCAAATGGGTCAACTTCATCTATAAAAACTTTTTTTCTTGTTTTAAATCAAAAAATCGCATTTTTTCGCAAACTTTGAATTTTTTTAAATCGACTTTGCAACATGGTACCACCCCAATTTTTTAATGTGTTATTCATTATGAAAAGTTGTGTATTATATATTTTTTTTCAGAATTTTTGAGCATCGGAACGATATGAAAACTACGTTTCGAAACTTTTTGAGCTAATTTTTTGTACGAAAAAAAGTGGCAACACTGATTTTTATGATATCATCAAAAAGCCTTTCAAAACTCCTAACCATGAAAAAAAGTTACATTTTGGTAGGTATCGCGGTTATCGAGTGATCTCCACTGCTGAAATGGATGACATTTTAGGATCACTGAAAACTTTGACACCCCCTGGCTGACTGCCTTTAAAAATGAGCTAGGGGGCTGCGATTCGCGCCATTGGTCTCCCTTCGGAAGGTCTTTCCACAGGAAAAATTTCAAAAAAATCGCCGAACCCCCCTACCACTTCTAGGTCCAATTGACGTGGAATCACCCAGCTGCACAAAAATTGATTTCTTTCAGCTCATCAATGACAAAAAGAAACAACATAAGTATTCGAAGCTTTTCCGCCCCTTCACACAAAAAATAAAAATACCTAGGTACTTGAACTCGTAACATTTGAAAGGTTTGTAAATACAGGAATTTTTCAATGAAATTTTAACAGGCATTGAACATCTATCATACAATTGAAATTTCAGTATTTACCTCACATTCCCCATTTTTCTGGGTCCACCAAGAAATCAGGAGTTGCCCTTTTGCCCTCCTCTTGTGAAAAACTCAAAAATTCTAAATATAGATGTGTACTTTTTTCAATGCTTAAAATATTATTTAAAAAGGGTTTCATTTGGTCAAATCTTTTTTTTTTTTTTCAATTCAAATATTCGAAATACGAGAAAATTTGAAACAAGCACATGATTGAAATCGAATACCTATCGATAAAGCTATAAAGCTATTTGATGCATTTTTTTTCTTCTTCTACATTGTAATAAAAAAATCGAATCGTCTTAAATTTTGAGATGTGAGGCCACCCTCAGTCTATGCGCAAAAATTTCAGTGGATTACATTTATGTACTTGAATACACTGCCTGCCATTCACATTCCCACCCTCCTCCACCCATTCGCTCACGTTCGCCATTAAATACACATCCATACGCATATTTGCAGCACCCGTGTTGTATCTAATAACAACGAAAATGTAATTATAGGCGCACAATACGTGCATACGATGGTATCGTCAACGAAAGTTTTCCAGCTCGAAGATGAGTTTTTTTTTTCTTCGGGTGCTTCTACGTGCGATGTGAACTGCGCTCTGTGTCGGTAATTTGGTGGTATATACTCTATGATACGTGTGGTTTGGGGGGGGGACCAAGTATAGCACCGTATGTTTGCTGAGTCAGATAAAAGTACCATTAAATGACTCGCAGCGGTGATTTTTTATCGAAATATGTGACGTGTCAGGATAACAGAGCGGATGCTGTAAACCCCCTTGGTTTTTGGTGTAAAAGCAGTAAAAGCTCGATGAAGAAATTATTGCTGAGAAAAATCTCATTCACTCGCAAAGGAAAAGAAAAAAGTCATGAAAATTGACAAAAATTAAGAATAACCTGTCGATTATTTGGAAATGGTGAGAACCACGAACTATGAAAATTTTATTTCGGCTGCTTTTGATTTGATAAGTTGAACAGAACATTAAAAAATATATATATTTTTTTAATTTTCAAAACATCTGAATTTAGATTCAACAGCACACTTCATAATCCGCATATCTCACTTGAAAACACCAAACACCAGACTTTCACCTCGATAACCCCACATTATATACTTTCAAACCCTACCCCCATCGCCTTCAATATCTCCCAATTCCAGCACCCAGTAGCACCCATCAAATGTGATGAAAAACCACCACGAGTTCCAGAACGACCACCCAATTGCAAGCCAGTTTCTTTTAAAAACACCAATACACCCTTTGAAAAAGGTTGATAACCTAGACAGAAAAAAGATAACCAAGGTCAAAAAGGAAAAAAATAAACACTAAAGGGGTGAAAAGTAAACCTTCTCGCTGGTTGTATCAGCGAACCAAAAATATAACTACACATTATGACGCTTATAAAACAAATGCCTTTGGCCCCCGCGCTGGAGTAGGCGCCGTTCTTCCGGCGTCATTATAAAGACATTAAGCAGATCGCACTCATGCTGACATTACAGCAGATAGCTCATTTTATACTTGAGAAGCGAGCCGTTTATGTTGGCCATAAAAACCGCAAACGTGATTAAGTACTTCGATAGCAATAGTCGGTTCAACATCAAAGATTAATCCGCGCCTTTATTTATACTACATATTAATCGGAAATGAAATTCTATAAGACGCTTTCGCTAAATATCCACCATTAATGGGTTAATTTTATGCATTTATCATACACGATCGACCATATAAATCCCTTAAGTATACATAAGTATAACTCGATCGACACAATCGCTTTATAGTAAGTATTTATAGAAAAGAAAAAGTCCAGCCTTCTTCGCAATCCACCTCTTTAGATGCGACCATACTACATTATTATAATGAAAAGAATCGCATAGGCCTATGATCCATATGGGTTTCTGCCCTTATCGTAGATACTCGATGATTTTCTGCCAGTGATGCCGGTGGGAATTTTCACGACGATCTTGACCTTATGACGTTGTACACAAACAACATATCTTTCTCAGTCTCTTTAAGTTCATAAACCTTATATAGATTTTTTGGAACTTGTTCAACGCGTCTTATATCTCTACTCGTATTTACCTTGGTGCGAGTAAATTAAAGGTGAAGAAGGAAGAGAAAAAAAAAAGGCACGCTACGCGGTCTTTCGACATGCTCAAACTCCAAGGTAGCAATTTTCCGCATCTTTTAGGTCTGGCAAATTGCGTTTGTATAATGTTTCCAACCGAGCGCAACAACATTACCCCGCAGGGTTACAATATCATCTGCTCGGTCGACATCGCGTATAAAAAATTCATCGTCTTCGTATAGTCCTCATAATCGTCCCAGCATTACCTCGACCCTGATCGCGGAGCAATTAAAGCAAAGCGAATTTTATTCATGATCATCAATACGTAATTTACATTAAGATGTTTTATAGTACCACAGCTTGCTAGCTTTTCTGTGCAGGCAGCAGCATCAGCATCCATTATCGCGAGTCTCTCTGTTTACACGTTTGATAAGATGAGCGCACGCCGCCGCCGACATGCGACATGTTACCAGAGCTATTGCGAGAAAATTCTTTCTTAATTACACGCAGATTTCTCGCACTACTTATTCCATGTACGTGTAAACTTCCCTTTATTTCGCATCTCATTTCAGAACCGGTTGCGTAATTTTTTTGTACGTTTATAAGATGAACGGTTGTAAGGTTGTGAATTTAACGTGCGGTAATTTTTTACACTATATACCTAGTGCTGCGAATGTGTACCTGTGTATTAGGATGGTCTAAACGCAGCAAAAATGTCCATTTTTTTAAAACTTTCTCTAGATCTTTGTACAGCATGAAATTTTCCAATGATTTTGAGAAGCTTCATTTTTGAGATCATATTTCAAGCAGAAATAATCAAAATTGCATGCAGAAAGCTCAACTTCAAACATTTTTTTTTGATCTTTTCCAAAAACTTCAAAAAACATTTAAATCTATTTTTTCTTGTGTTAAAACGCTTTGAAACCTGAAAATCATTTTAAAAACTTTTAATTAAAAATCAGGGAAAAGAAGACCTTAAATTTATGCATCTAGCACTTATACCTACCTATGCTTAGGGTAGGATGGATACTAGAGTGGTCCTTAACTACATGGCAAATCAAGCTGACCCCACCAGAATAGCTGAAATTTGTATTTTAGCTTTTCTGGTGGGGTCAGCTTGGTTTTCATGGGAGGGGGCTAAAATCGTCATGAGAGTCTATTTTATGCAAAAGGGACCTTTTAGAGACGATGGAACTGGAAATTTTGAAATTTTAAACATTTTTCTTTGAATTGTTATTTTTTCAAATTTTTGAAAATTGAGGGGCCCACCGCAACCCGAATTTTTTGAAAATGGAAAAAATAAAAAATAGAGAATTATTTTCTAACCAAAGGACACCACTGTGTGGCGTTGGAAGGAGGAAAGACCAAAAACAACAAATTTTAGGACATCTCACATAATATACGAATTTCAGCTATTCTAGGGGGTCAGCTTGGTTTTCATGGGAGGGGGCTAAAATCGCCATGAGAGGCTTTTTTACTCAAAACGGACCTTCTAGAGATAATGGAACTCAAAATTTTGAAATTTCAAAAATTTTTCTTTGAATTAGGTTTTTTTCAAATTTTTGAAAATTGAGGGGCCCACCGCAGCCCGAATTTTTCGAAAATGGAAAAAATAAAAAATAGGGAATTATTTTCTCACCCGAGGTCACCACTTTAGGGGGTGGGAGCGGAAAAAATCCCAACTTCAAAAATAAGGACCACCCTAATGGTACTGGATAGCGAAAAAAAAATCGGCGGATTTTGATCATATTCAGCTGAGACATTCATTTTGAGTTGAAAATCACTCAAAAAAAAATTCAGCTCCATAGATGTCTCTGCAGGGTCAAAATGGGCTCTCAAAGATGGATCATTTTTGAAAAAAAACATGTTTTTTTCACTCCTGTCACTATCTAACCTGTTTTGGGAAAAATGACCCACTTCCAAATAAAATCATTTGAAATTCTGCATCGCTTATTTTTGAATGTGTTTTGAAAATTATTCTTCGGAGGTTATTATTTCGCATTTGGTAGATAATTCTTACGCCAAAATTTTGAAAGATATTATTCCTAAAATCGGGAAAATATTTAGGAAAGCAATGGTGCCAATATTTTGGTTATTACGTATTAGCAATTTTAAAAATTCGAGAAAATCAAATTTTTTCAATTTTTTGAAATTGGGAATAATGTCTAAAAAATTACATTTCAAAATTTTGGCATCAATGAGATAGGGTAGCCTTTTGAACCCACTTCCCCATCTCAGAATTAAACTTGGAGCCGATTTTTGGTAAATTTTTAGCTGATTTTCTGACAAAATGAGTCAATTTTGAAGTAAAAATGTAGAAATTGGTTTATGAACCCAAAACACTACCGCATTCTCTTATTGTGACTACTTACTTTCAAATTGATCTTAGCTTCGGAAGATTTTAAAATGAACTCACAGCGAGCTAAAAATTCTTTTACTTATAAGTTTATTATTGTGAATTGATTTGGCCAAGTGAATGGGAAAATTTGAGGTATCTAGCGTATTGAAAATTGTATTTTTTGGCATGTTAAATGTCTCGTAACTGGGATATTTGTTCAAAAAAAATTTCAAAATCATTAATTTTACTTATGTAAAGAATCAATGAAATATTTTTCACCCTCATAATTCACTTTCTCACTATCAATCGACTCTTAGAATCATAATTTAAAACACTTGAAACAAGATTTTTGTACTCAAGTTGTCAAAGTTGATGACAGCGGAGTCTGCAATCACAATTGATATGATGGGGCAACTTTCCTACATGAATCGATCTTTAGATTTTTATTTCAAAATATTCACTTTTTTTGTAAAGAAATAGGGATTTGCCATTTTTAAAAATTCCCAGAAAAATCTGAAAAATTATCTTAGACAGCTCAAAACTTGGATTTTTTGTGTGAAAACCTACGAGTAGAAAGATTTTTTGTAAAATTCAGTCTCAAAAAAATGTGGCAAGCCTGTTTCGATGCAACAAAGGGCATTTATCTATACGAAGATGGGTCTTTTCGATTTTTTGAGAATGGATCACAATCTATCTATACAGATTGGGAGGAGAATTTGCCAATCAATTGATAAAAATTCCTCTTTCAATGTATCTGGCATTTCGAAATTGAGCCTCTTCTTCTCAAAAGCCGTGAACTCGAGAAGCAAAGTGAAGGATTATTATAAATGAAGTTGTAGGTACGATTCACGCAAACTCTGTAACATTAAAACTCATTCTCACAAAAGTAGGGAAACTTCCGCATTAAGCTCTGCTTAATAAATCAAAAATCATAGGTATACCTGCGTTTATTGTACGTAGTATATACTCGTATATCTGTACAGGAAAGAAGTTACTCTACAACGATGGCAATTAAAGGTATAAACTCGCGTCTCGCGGTGCCAGTTCGCACAAAGAACGCGGGTGTCAAAGAGTTTCAAGTATAAATAGATTACCAGTTGGATAAAAAGTTGCCACAGCTAGTGTTTTGGTACGAGAAAGTAATTCGACGATACAATGGTTGAAAAGTCATAGGTAGGTATGTGTATTATACGTTCAATCCGCCAAAGTTAAGGCGGTACCTACCTACTACCTACCTATACTTTTACTATACATTTTGTGCTGCGTAGGATAAAAGCGCACCCACGGTGTGGTATTTGCGGTACGGTTGGAGCTTTTTTTTCGCACTTAATTGGAATGACTTTAAGAACCCCTACGTCAGGTTATTATGTTCCGCTACCGTAATTTACCGCACGTAGTAAAGCTTTATCTGGCGTGGCGGCTGGTAATAAATGGCGCCGTGTTACGTGCGTGGAAATACGAACACGTTCCGCGAAGAAAAGCATAAAGCTTATCATAGAAACGATACCGTCCGCAAAGACTATCTATCGGCATTTCGCAAAACATTATATTACATTTGTAGCCTATATTTAATGCTCAAAGCAGTCAAAGCTGTTGTACGAGACGATGTCGATGCCTATATCATGATATTAGGTCTTTCATCTTTCTGTATAGGGAGGAAATATTAACTTTGGCGTTAATGCGAGTGCGAGAGAAATTGAATTATCAGCAGCCAGACTCGTGTAATGTTGAACGTTGATCTAAAGAGCTTTTTTTTATCTCCTGCTTGGATATGCAGGTGCAAAGGTATCTCAAAAAATCCAGAATAAAAATACACATAATGGAGAGCTCCTCCTCGTGCAAATGCACCAACAGGAGCACGTGTTCAACTCAAAACTCAGAGTACACAGAGTACGAAATGAACCATGGTATCCCTTTTTTTCGAGTCAAATATACCTTTACAGTAGATGATATTTTATTTTCATCGAGAAAAATTCGTCCAAAAATATATACCAAAGAAGGACGACGGACTCTGGTAATTTATTAGGTTCGATTTAGAAAGAGAAAAAAAGAGGAAGTTAACGTTGTACGAATAACTATACTATAAAACTAGAAAGTTTTCTATACCTAATTTTCGTTCAGTCGACGAATAATTTTTCATTTTTCAAAACTGCAAGTAGAAGTGGTGGTCGTAAAGGTCGTTTATTGTGATAAATTACCGGACTTTTTTTTTTTGTTTCTTTCTTTATCGACTCGTGCTGGTTTTTTATTTTCATCGAACGGTGCGCGACGCGGAAGTCTTTGGCATTATAGCACTACAGAAAAGCTCGTAGCAATTTCTATACACAATGTAAACAAATAATTCGTGTAAAGAAGGAGGAAAAACACTACGTAGAAATTTTTTTATGTATTCGCGGAAAGCCATACCCGGTAGCTCAAAGCGCAGCGATGGCGTTGCTAATAGGTTCACTAGGTCGTTGGAATACACAGTTGTAGAATGTATAGTGATCGACGATACCAACGCCAATTACAACGCAAAATAATGACTTTGTGAACGCTGATAACGAGTAATCCGGGACCGGGCGGTTGTTTAGAAGTTTATTATCGTGTTGGGTGAAACGGGCGCGGGGGGCGCGGTCCGGGACGCAGTCGCGGCCATTATCGACGCGATTTTTAACGCGATGTTTGGGTCTATAGTTTTGTTGTAATTTCTGCAAGATGGGGTAGTTTTCTGGGGAGTTTATTTTCAGAATCAAAAAGTGGTAGTGATCAGTTGTGGTTCTCAAGGGACTGAAGAACCTATATATGTATTAAGGAAGATCACCACCCCCTCCCCCAACAAAAAAACACGTCTTGAATCAGCAGTAAAAAAATCTGACCCATTTCAGCTTATCAATGACAAAAAAAAAGAAAATTTAAATTATATTCAGAGCTTTTCTGTCCCCTTCACACAAAAAATAAAAATACCCACTTGAAATTGTGGGAAATTCATCAAATTTGAAAGGTTTGTAAATAAAGGAATTTTCCAATGAATTTTTAATAGGCATTGAATATCGCTACAATTGAAATTTCATTATTCACCACACACTCGCAACTTTTCTGATCCACTAAGGAATCAGGATTTGCCTTTTGCTCCCTCTCGTGAAAAAAACTCAACAAATTCTAAATATTGGTACTTTTTTCAATGCTTAAAATATTGAGAACAAATAGAATTAATTAGCAGTTCAAAAGTTGCGAAAATTGGTTCAAAAATATTACAAAAAACGGTTGCATATTTCAATGGGTATATTTTATTAATTTATTGAGAAATTGTAAAATTTTGTCCATTTCTTCGTTATCATTTGCGCTTCCTACATAAACTTCATCATTTTTTCCCCTAATATTTCGAGTAATTTTGATGCTAATTCAATTTTACAATATTTTATCAATTTTTTAATTCATTTTTAATACCTTATCTAAGTATTTATCTGACATTTTATCAACTTTTACTTAATATTCAGTGAAATTTATAAATATTTTTGATGGTTTATCTACCTACTTACTTCTGTAGGTACATATAATTTTATTTCAACTTTTCTCCTTTTTTTATTTTTTAAATTACCTAACCATTTTTTTTTAATTTATTAAAAAACTTGAAAAACATTTTGAGCAAGTAATTTTGATGACATTTTAACAAATTTGAGAAATTCGAGGCCACAAATTAGGTATAAGAAAATTTGGAGCCTTTAGGTAGATATTCAAAAAAGGGAAAGCTCTGATACCCGTATTAAAGCAAGACTTGAAAAATTAAAATCTCTTTTTCGGTTCTGAATTTTTACATTTTCAAAAAATTATCAAAACCATCAATCTTTACCAAAAATTTTGATTTTTTTTCTGAAAGGAAATTCAAAAAAAAAAAATTATTTTTTAAAGCGGATCGCGTCTCAATTCATTTTCAAATTCTCAGTGTGTTTGATGGATTTCCTTGAATAAATAATTAGTTACCTAAGGTCGATGCATTGTAATGATTGAAAAATTCCATTACAAAGGTTCCTTGGACACTTTAAGACTCAAAATATGAAACAACACACCAACAATAATTGTGAAAAAATTACTCACGTATTCTTATGATAGCTTCTTATCTTTATTACTGAAGTGTTCACTCACCTGCAACAAAAAACAAATAAACCTTGATTACTATTTGATTGTTCAATTGTTCATCTCATTATTTACAGTAATACAAATAGGTATACCTAGTTACATCAATTAAAATTTAAGTGAATTAGATGCTTCGTTCAAAAACTTTCGTTTTAGATATTTACTCAATTAGGAATTTGAATTGAAACATTTTGATTTCATCAAAACCGATAATGATAAAATAATTTTCACCGCATCCAAGTTCAAATGAATTGTATAGCAAAATTACTTTGTGGTAAAATAATGATCACAGAATATGAATTCTATTAAGATAAGGCTCAAAAATGTAACGAAATCGTTTAAAAAAATTCAAACTATAAGTAGTAAGGTAAGTATTCACACTTTTTTCATACTCGAATCACCCAAAATAAGAATAATTCCTGTCGACAAACTGCTTCCAAGCACATTTTCCCAACAAATACAGAAAAGGAAGAATAAAAGGCAAAACGCAGCAGAAATTAAAACAATCTGCGTCAACATAAACTCTCCTACAAAAACACGAATATTTCCAAAAGGGCTTCTCTCAAGAAAACTTGTTCGCATTCGTCACTTTTATTAGATTTCCTGCGAGATAAACTAAGTAAAGTTGAGGATACACGCGTTTGTTCTCTTCTAAGCAAAGTCAGCGCTTTCTCCATCCCTTATCCCTTTACCTTCATACCGAGAGGTAACAGCTGTCCACAATAGTTCAACTTTCATCATGCACGAAAAGAAAAATGACATTATACGTCATCGGTGCTACGCAAAGGCAACCGAGTGCGACGACGACCTAACAAAATCCGAAGGTTTTTTTCCACTTTCTGCACCTAGCTACCTACCTACGCATTGTGTATGGGAATAAATCGCAGTAGGACGAAAAGCGAGGTCGTAAAGGTGGCCAAAAGACGCGACGACATTTCCCTAAAACATGCGCTGCCATTACACACGACGAAGCAACGAGGAGCGGTGGTCTCCTCACATAGTCCTCCTCAGCTCGAGCTGGTGCTGGTGGTGTAGGTATACTATGTATCCAAAGGGGTAGAAGAGCGAGTATTGCTACAGGGTGGCCAGAAATATCGGGTACCCCTAAGAAAGTTTTTCATTAAAAATATAGGTTGGCAACGTGAAATAGATGCATATGATTGGTGGAATGTTACCTCTCCAGTCCAACAACCAATCATGTGTTATCATTATTATCATTCACTGTGACCAACCCAAGTATTTAGTTAGAAAACTTTTTTAGGGGTACCCGATATTTCTGGCCACCCTGTATAGTATCTACAGCACACGCATACCACCCGCTTATCGACTCCTACAGTCATAGCTATATAGCACTTTCTGTGTATACTATATACATATCGTACGTTATGGCCGCGCGCGCCACGCGAAACTATAATGTCACACGAAAGAAGTATAACGCAGATTCGCAGCCAGTAATCAATTATTTGGAAAATGCCAGACGCGCCTTTACCATCAGGACTGCCTTTCTTATGTTTTTCAATTACTTTTGCCTCGGAATTTTATTATACGACCAAACGGTTTTTACCATTCCGAGAATTCTCTATTTAATTTTCTTTCCTGGTTTGCGCAGCGCGTTTTTCTTCTTACTTTTTCTTTTCTCTTTTATTTTCGGGCGAGCTTTAATAAATCGCTCCATTTAATACGGATACCGCGCTTTACACCATTAATACGCGATGCTGCTGATGCGATGGCAACCATCGTATCGCTACAGTACACTCTCTCATATGTACCAAGACCTATAGATACGTCTACATGTACATGTAAGGTAACCTGCCAAATGTTGACCCCCTATACTGAATGTTGGTCCTTTTCTTGACATCGAATAAAACGACACATTGAATAATGGCCGTCGAGAGCTGATGGGGGCCCAGGGAAAATATCACGTTGAGCTCCATTAGTGAAGCAGAACCTATATTGAGGTTTTTATTGGGCGTGGGAGGAGGGTATCAACTGAAAATTTGTCGACTGATGTGGGAGAAAAATATCAATTTTGCCAATTGATAGATATAATATTCATGTGACTTATGAAAATTTTTATTTGGGGGGGGGGATTTTTGGAGGCCTCAAACATAAAATTTGTTTACTCTAAAACGAAAAACAAATGGCCCGAGTGAAGCCAGGGCGAGAGCTTTTGAAAGTTTGAATATTTTGAGATGTCTACGAGGAGTTTATTTTTCAATTTTTCAAAATTTTAGAATTCGGATGATTTTTTTTAGGAAGTTGATTTTGAAAAAGAAGATAGAACAGGCTCGAACGAAGCGAGGGCAAAAGCTTCTGACTTCCAGAATCCGTTTTTTCATATTCTGTGTAATTATTCTGAAATTCCTAGTATGTACTTACTTACTAGTTTTTAAGTTTTTGGTGTCTTAACTTCAATTTGTCTAGTAACATAAGTTAGAGCATTTGAGATTCGATTATTAATTTGTATAGTGAAAATTTTTTTTCGATTTTTTTCACTCCCACCCCCCAAAAACATGACCTCAGGTGAGAAAATAATACCCTGAAAATTTCAGCCCCCTAGGTGGAAAAAAAGTCATGCCGGTGCCCCCCCCCATTTTCCCATAAGTATACTTATAAATGAAAAAATCGAAGTATCAGGCAAAATTTTTAAAATTGTGAACTTTTTAGTTCTAACACCTCAGTTAGGTCCCTACTTACGTAAAATCAACCTATATACCAATTTTAGCCCCCTATCCCCACCCAAGACTAACCAGTGGATTAGAGCAGAGAGCTTATATATTTAAGCCTACATACATAGTGAAAAAATATTTAATGACGCCCTAAATTGTTGTTGAGTTTCACTAGAAAAATTTCTCCAATTACGTTAGTAAAAATGAGTCGTGCTAGGGAGCACACCTTCCCCCCCCCCCCATCTCAAAATATAAAAGAAATCAGAAAAATTGAAATTTTTACATTTTTTTCACATCATAATCCTTGGATTTGGTCCATTTTCATTAGAAATACTGTTAAATATTTTATGACCTATCTATATGATGAAAAGGTGGAACTTGTTTCCTTCCCCCGAAAATGAAAAAAGATGCATATTATTACATTTTTTTCTTCCATATTTCAATCCTTGGATTTGGTCGATTTTCATCAGAAAAGCACTACCTATGTCAGACTTTTAAAAACTTAGGGTGGTTGCGGGTTAGATGCCCATAGTCGGGGGTTAGATGCCGGTGTGTCGCGGTTTTTTGAGCCTCACTGCCATAATTTTCATCGAAATGATTTCAAATTTGCGCGAATCGGTAGAGCAATTATTCCTCTATATTATACTAAAACCGTAATTTTTTTTATCCAGTAGTTTTTTTGCAATTTGAAAAAAAAACAAGGTCACTTTTTGACCGGCATCTAACCCGCACCTACTGGCATCTATCCCCCCAGTGCGGGTTAGATGCCGATTTGGTGTGGGTTAGATGCCTCTACCCAAAACCTCCCCAAAAAAGGCTCTTGGAAGATTGAATTCGATGAAATCCTTTTATTTCATGCACAACAAATCAAATGAACATCAAAAATTCAAAATGGAAGTTTAATTAATCAAAAAATAAAAAAGGTGTTTTTAAGAATTGACAATATGTGTTAAAAATGAACGTAATTCCAAAAATTGACCACGCCAGTTGAAAATATTCAAACAACCATCATTTTTGGACTTTTTGCCGCAGTATTGACAAAAAAAAAATTTCACCTTCCTCACTCTCATTTAATTACTATGGGGCATCTATCCCAATCACAAAAACCGGCATCTATCCCAAAATGATGGATCAGATAGCGAGGTCAATTTTCATACCAGAATCAAAACAAATTTTCGTAAATTTGCGTGAATATGTTAGTTCAAGGTATATACTTATGCCTGAGATACTCACATGCCGTTTTGGAAAACTTTTTCTGGAGCAAAAATGTGTTTCAAAAATTACGTGAAAAAAATATCACCTGTTTTACCTACATAAATTTTTTCATTTGCAAATCAAACCAGGTTAACAATAACCGTCACAGATCAAAACTTTAACACAAACTATGTTCACCTTAAGGTATAATCTGTGCTAATCAGTTTTCAGAAAGAGTTGATAGGGAGTGATTGGTGACCACACCGGCATCTAACCCGCACCGGCATCTAACCCGCAACCACCCTATAGAAAAAGGACGAATTTCTGAATTTTGACTTTGAAAAACATTGAAAAGGATGTTTTGTAATAAAATTACCTATGTCAAGTTTTCACAGAAGACTTATTGACGTTCTGATACTTTGTAATGTAAGACTTGAAAACTTGGAAAAAATAGATTTCATTTTCAAATTTAAAGCAAAAAAACATATCCATTACTTGAAACCAGGGTTGTGCCGTAGAATACACCATGTAGAATACATGGACATTCTACGCGTAGAATAGCACATGTAGAATAGCCTGGAAATCATGTAAAATGCGTAGAATGCGTAGAATGTGTAGAATGCGTAGAATATGTGTAGAATAGGTATATGTGCAGACAATTTTTTTCAAAAAACTTAATTTTTTCATTTTTTCCATCATTTATTTTATAATCAGGTTACATAATCAAATAGAAAATTCACATTTCCAATTTAATTTGCTCAACAAAATAGTTGAACTTTCATTTTTCAAATCACATTTTTGATAAATAAACAATATTTTTGGCTTTTAGATGGGTGATTTTGTCGCATTCTACGCATTTTACATCGTATTTTACGCATTCTACACATTCTACGTCTATTCTACGCATTTTACACATTCTACATCAAATTTTACGCATTCTACACCAAAATGTAGAATAGGTTATTCTACGCGTAGATACCCAACCCTGCTTGAAACTATCTTTGCAGAGGAGATTATGTAGGTGGTGAGCATTGTAGAGGGGACGAAGAAAAGGTTTTTCTGGAATAAAAATTATCTAGAAGCATTCTGCACACAGATGAAAAATTTTCACCTAATTACGAGTACCTACAGGCATCAATTTTCATCTTTCTCAATATTCTTCAATTTTGGGGGTCTCATAAAAAAGGACCACCATCATTTGGAGGACAAAAGGTTGCTTTTCTAAAGCGGTTATCTAAAATTACTCTGCTCAGAAATGAAACATTATCAAAAAATTTGTACAGATATGAATTTTTCATTTTTTTGTAGATTTTTTCAACTTTGAGGGGCTTTATAAGTAACCAACATAATTTGAGAAAGTTCTTATTCAGAAAGATTCTGCACATATGTAAATAAAACATTTTCAAAAAATTTCTACAAACATCAATTTTTAATATTTTTTTTATTTTTCCCAAATTTGAGGGCTCCATGCAAGAGAGCCAAAATCATTATGGGGTTCCAACAATGATTTTTTCTTGAAAAGGGGGTTATGCAGAACTATTCTAACGTGGAAGTGAGATATTTTCATCAAATTTTCCATAACTTTGATTTATTATCATTTTTTGTGATTTTTTTCAACTTTGAGGGGCTGCTTACTAGGGGGCCAATATGGTTTGAAGAGCCGGGGAAATTTTTTCTTAAAAAGGGGATTATTTAGAAACATTCTGGGGCAGAAACAAAGAATTTTCATGAATAGAACTTTTTTTTGATTTTTTTGATATTTTCCCCCCACTTAGGGAGCCACCGGTACCACTTTTTTTTTACAGATAGGGGGAAAATAAAAAGTAGGGAATTATTTTCTCACCTGAGGTCATGTCTTTGGGGGGGGGAGCTACAAAATTCGAACTTTTCAAAATAAGGTACACCCTCTGTCGATCTAGACTATTGTCAACAAAATATGCATACTTACTCGTAAGTCTATGTGATTTTAAACCCATAATGAAAGCCTAGTCAAATTGAATCGGTCGAATGTGCGTATCTGATCTAATCAGATCAAACCCGGTTCCCCTCTCGGATCTGATCAAGTCAGAACAGATTTAATCCAATAAAATTTTGTCAGGAAATATCCAGATCTGATGTGATGTGGTCTGACCAGATCTGAACATTTCCAATCTCATAAAATTAGATACAGGAAATGTCCAGATCTGATCTGCCTTACCTGACCTGGCCAAACAACCAAAATGATCTTATCAATTCTATAGAACATGTTGCTGGAATATCAGGAACTGGAAATTAACAGGGTTTCTTGGATGACCACTTGCAAGGGATAAAAATTGGTAAAATGGGTTTCAAGTCACTTCTGCAAGAAAACTTTAAAAAACCTGGAATTCAAACCATGCTCCATAAAATTACATATGATTTTTATTTGCCAACAACCGAGTCAATTTTTCAGGCATGGTCAATGAACATCTTCACAGAGTTCACATGACACACTTGTAAAATCTTCTCTTCAAGAACCATGTATGTACTTACGTATCTTGAAATAAATCAGACACGAAATTCTAATAATCTTCGCCACATCTGTACTCTCAAACTATTACATACGAGTACCTACGCATCGAATTTAATTCACAACTGAAAGAATATACTCGTATAAGGTACATCACCACCTCGTCCCTCATATGGCGACAATCTACATAAAATTTGGCGCCTGGTACTTGGGAAATCTTGGTCAGCTAAGCGAACGTGCGACATTCCTACGTTGTCACGAGTATACGCAGCACATTTGGCGAAGAGTTAATTGAAATGTATAAACACGTTAAGAGTTGTCCGCGCGTATCCGAATCACGTACCATTATATCTATGACAAAGAAGGTGGACAGAGGCACGATTAAAATTCGAGCATTTAAGCCGGAGAATATATGCGTGTTATCCAAGGTAGCTTGGAATAAATACGTTTTAGAAATAGAATCGTGTAAAGATGTTATTCATGTCCTCATGTAGACATAGTATATAGTATTCTTTTATATAATCTTAAGGTGCTTTTGCAATTTTGTCATCAGTATACCTATTGGGCGCCAGTCGTGTTACATATGATGGGCACAGACTTATTGTAATGAAACGAGGTCGCAGTGTGTGGAGATTCTGTGCCAAAAAATGTGCTGACTGAGATGTATTTTGCCTATCTCTTCACAAAAATAAGACTAGGTAGGTACCTATAAGTAGATCAAGAATAATGTTCCAAATTGATGGTAGAGATGGTATAGTAGTTCAGTTGGGTTTAATTTACTTGTGCTTTGATGGAGGATGTTGGAAGCAATATTGCAGATTGCAGAGTATTTTCTCAAGAAGATTCAGTACCATTATACGATGGTGGATATGGAGTACTGAAAAGTAGACATTGGGTACCTGACCTATACATAAAAACATACAAGTATCTTATACAGCAGCAATATAGGTACTTCGGATCGGCGAGGTTTACCGTGCGTGTAACTGTGTACACTGCAGCCTAGGTACATGGTGGACTGACTTGAGGAGCATTTCTATTTTTTTTTTTTTTTTTCAAACATGCTGTGGAAACTGAAGCATATATATAAATTACTGTGCCGGTGCGCCTGCCTAAACAAGAAAAAAGCAGCAAACACGACCGGTACAATTCATCCTTCGGATTCCATACTTGGAATGTCGCAATGGAATACATTCTCTTTCACGGAAGATATAGTCGGAGCCAATAAAAGGAATAAATTTGAACTATGCTCTTTTTTTACGCTCCCTGCGCGCGGTATCTGCTCTGCCGCGCCTGCTTCAGGTCTGCTCGCCGTCTACATCTTTATATTTCTTTCGTTTTTGTTCGTGCCGTTTCTGCCATTTTTATAAGCAACTGGTAACGAGTTAATCATGTTTCGCGATGTCCATATAAGAAAAATACCAATTGGAATTGGACTTGTGGTTTTTTTTTTTACCTCTTCTACTACTCCGGCCTTCTTGTTGTACTGGTATACATTGGTCATTCTATGGGTATATTTCACAGTAAGAAGGAAGAAGAAAAAAACGTGATGTATTTTTCTCTTTTTCTACGCTTATAACGTATACTATGCGTTTTCAAGACGGATACCTTCTTCTGTGTACTGGAAACGAGCTGGAATTCAACAGTTGGATAGAAAAAAAAAAAAAAATTGTCGCACATGCCACACACGATGAACAAATGTCAGTGGTAGATCATTGAGATGTTTTATTTTCTTCTTCTTGTACTGGTTGCGGTGATCAGCGATCTAGGTAGTTCCAAGAATGATGATTTGTTGACCAACTTCAGATAGCTTAGTTGTGTAGGTACCGGTTTGTGACTTATATCTGTTGTATTTCCACTTCCACAGAATACCGAAAGAGTACTGAATAATTCCTTATGATCTGGCGAGAAATGGCCAATGCCAGTTACTAGATGGAAAACCACACTTCCACCTCCCAGCTGACTCTATACAATTTTCCAAGAGTCAAATGTGCTAATATTTTGGAAATTTGTGCTTCGAGAGACGTAAAAATAATGTTGTTTTGTAATGTGAGGACGAGGAGTTTTCAAAACGCTGTTTTTTGGACACCATCTTGAAAAGCCTGGGGTTCAATAGATACTGTAGATTTTGAACAGAGTATACAACGATGATACTCGAATGATGAAGGTCGAAATTTTGATGGTTAACGGCGGTTCTATTGTTCAATATTGTTTTTTTGGGGGGAGAGGGGGAGCAGCTGGAGGCATTAAAAAAATTAGATCAACATTTGGCATGCCATATAATCTCAAGTAAACGATTGAAAAACCTGGCCAAGCGTGTCGGCAACTCTGCAGATCTTCATTTTCGCGAGCACATTTTTCCCTATTTTCTATCTCACTTGGACTAAATACTTGTGAGAAAATTCCGCCATCGAAGACGTCGCGACGTCTTAAATACGATTCCAAATGTACCATATACACACGACGTTGGCAGTATTTACTGTACATATATCGTATAAGGGCTCAACATAGAGAGACTATACCTCACCCTGAGCGCAAAATCTTCATACTCGATGGTACGAACGAAGTAACTCGTAACTCGTCGTACATAAATAAACGCGCCAAATTAAGTGATTGCGACAATAAAATCCAATAATTCCTAAAATGCTTTTTCACGATAGATTTAACAATACGTCGCTCGTTTTCCCTTTTTCGCCTATATATACGTATTACGTACATAAACGCACCTCTATACGCTAGCGACTTTTTTCTCTTCTCTCATTTCACGGTGTATATCCTTTTGTTTGTCGTCGTCTGCTGCGAGAGAATGTTTATTACGCGTAAAAGCATTCGTTGTGTAACACGACGACGAGGGAAATGCTAGAACGTCTATCTTGTCGCGCGACGATCCTAAACCTTTGGCAATCTGCAAAATAAAACGCGCAGGGAAAAAATACCCAAAAAGAAAGAAACTTCGTCGTCTAAATTACAACTTCCCGTTAAAATGTAAACTTTCCGACGAATTTTTTCCCTGTTCGGTTGGCAGAGGAGGGAAGATGGCTATGCGATACTCATACGTCAATGAACCTTTCTCGGAGTAAACAAACAACCCGATGGTCTAGCAGATGGTGTAAAGAAAACACAGCCACGCTGATTTCCTCAGATGACCCTTCGAAATATATATTTTTTCAATGCTCGAATGCTATTGGTTGATTTCTCACAATTATATGGCTCTTGGGCAAAAAAAAAAGGTCGCCATTGTTGTTATTTTTTACGATAAAACGTGAAAAAATTGACCAAGATGATTGGGTTGCAAATGCTGACCATTTTTAAGCTCCTCACAGACCTTAAAATCAAAAAGATCATTCAAAAGTCTTTCATTTGGTAATTCATCAACTTCAAATAACGTTTGGAAAAAAAATAATTAGCGAAGTAGCTTACAATGTGTACTTTCAGAATATACTTTCATACTTGTCTTCACTCCAACTGATTTTCATAGTTTTTTTCATTTTTCATAAACTGATTGTGAGCAGATTTTTCGCATGGGTATAAATATGGGCCCCTAAATTTTTTTTACTTAATTTTGATTCAATATTTTTTAGAATGTTGTGAAAAGTGGGTGTTCTGGGTACATTTTTGTGTGTTTTACACTCATTTGAAATGGAAAGTCCTGAAATGGAAAGTCCTGTGACATGTCCATCCAAATTTGGTAAACGACGTGCAGTTGTCCATTTTCTGGTTGAGGAGAAAATTTTGAGGAAGAAAAATCACCAATCAATATAAAAATGTTGATGGAGATCGTGCTATGCCATTTCAAACAGTTTGAGCTAGTGTAGAATGATTTAAAGCTGAGGAGAGAGTGAATACTCGACGAAAACCGAGCCAAAAGGCCAAGCAGCTGCACATCATCTACCAAATTTGGACAGACACGTCAAAGGACTTTCCATTTCAAATGAGTGTAAAACACACAAAAATGTACCTAGCAGAGCTGAAAACGGTTATTGTCATCTTAATACGCAAAGTGGCTAACTCCAACTTTTGACCAAAATGAGGAGCGTCATCAAATTTTTCTTCACTTAATTCATAAGTTGAAACCTTAAAAACACGCCTGTGCAGGCCCATTTGTCCATTATCTGTGGTTGAAGTCAGGAAAATTATCTAACTCCGCTAAAGGATAACGCACTGTGTATTTAGCTACGTGAAACAGTTTCATTTTTACATTACATGAAAATGAGTTATTGAACAGCATCTGAAAGGTGAACACTTCGTAAATAACTTCAGACATTGAAAATTACCTCAGGTGAATTCACTGGTGTAGTATCCGCGTTTGAAGTTGGGAAAAATATCTAACTCCACTCAAAGTGGCTTAAAAGGTGTCAAGTGAAAAAAATTTTTAGGAGCATTTTTTATTATTTACTTTAATAAGTAACATTAACTATGTAACACCCATCAATAGTTGATAACGCTGTTTTTTGCTTTTCCTGAACAATTTACAAAAATGGAGTTGGCCACTTTGCGTATGAAGAAGACGTTATGCTACCCGCTTATCAGTATCTGGTTAAAATACTGGTCAAACCCGCTAGTAGCTGGTATCGAGTAGATTTGGGTACAGATAGTAGCATATAGCGAGCACAACCTAATCATTTTCGCACTTAGTCTGCGCACTCACCCCAAAACTTGATAATGCGTAAGTGGGAGGAGTTACGCTTTGATACCTGTCGTTCATATGTGTGATTGATGTTTGACAGTGATTGATGACAATGATGACGTCATGCTGGTACACCCCCAGCTACAATGTGATCTGGTGTGAAATTTTTTCAACTTGCTACCAGCTACTTGCGGGCAGCGGGAATTTATAGTATGGGTACTAGGGTTGTCCACATTTACACAGCAAAACTTTTTTTGTTAAATATTCACTGTCTCACCCGCTCATTTTTTTCCTTTAGGTGTAGGTAGTTCACAAAAAAAATTTCAGCCAAATCCGTGAAGATTAACCCGTGCCCCGGGGTCACTCAATGTCCTTATGGGAATCAACATAGGATTGTACCTGTAAAAAAACACAAAATTTCAGTTTTGACCGAATTTCTTTGAAATTGATGGTTTGGAGCATAAAAAGCAATAGTGTGAACAACTTTAAAGTGTTTTGACAAATTTTCAACTCCAAGGGGTCCATTATTGAGGAGCCACAAACCCCCAAATATCGTGAAAATTGCGGTTTTTGGCGTTTTTTGGGGGTTTGTGGTTCCTCAATAATGGACCCCTTGGAGTTGAAAATTTGTCAAAACACTTTAAAGTTGTTCACACTATTGCTTTTTATGCTCCAAACCATCAATTTCAAAGAAATTCGGTCAAAACAGAAGTTTTGTGTTTTTTACAGGTACAATCCTATGTTAATTCCCATAAGGACATTGAGTGGCCCGGGGGCACGGGTTAATCTTCACGGATTTGGCTGAAATTTTTTTTGTGTACTATCTACACCTAAAGGAAAAAAATGAGCGGGTGAGACAGTGAATATTTAACAAAATAAGTTTTGCTGTATAAATGTGGACAACCCTAATGGGTACACTAGTTACCCGCTGTTAGCGAGTACTGTTTTCAGCTCTAGTACCTAGCAACACAAAATTTTGTATTCCAACTCAGAAAATCCTGCTGAATCCAAAGAGTGGTCGTTCATTTGTGTAGCTTTTATAGGAGCTGAGCTACAGAGCGTGGCTATGACTTATGAAACCCTCCTCATATTAACAAAGAAGACAAGTCCAAAGTGTCGAAAATGTGACCATGATTTTTAAATTTTTCATAAACTTAGCCAATCTTTTGCATGGGTATAAATATGGACCCCAAATTTTTTTCATCCAATTTTGATTCGATGGTTTTTAGAATACCAAGCAAAGTATTATTAACAAAGAAGACAAGTCCAAAGCATCAAAAAACATCTTTAAATAAATTATTGTACAATTTTCTGTAATTTGTAGACATTTTTTGAGGGGGTCCATACTCGTACCCAAGTTCATATTTGTACCACTTTACATACGTACCTATGTCACTTTCCTAAATTTCAAATTTCTCTGAGTTTTCAAAAAAAAAAAATTGCACAATATACTAGAGTCTTTGGCCTTTTGAATGGTATATTATAAAAAAAAAATTTGATAATTTTTCATTTTTTTCTACCCTTTAAAGCCAAAAAGCTAGAGGGGGTCCATATTTGTACCTTCTCCTCTACCTACCTAACATAAGGTCCTGCTTTTTTCTAAAATTGTCAAACTGTAAAAGTCTAGCTTTCTGTTCAAAAATTTGACAAAAATAGGTAAGGTACATAAGTATTTTTTCAAAAATTCACAAAAAGGTTTGCTGTTTATGGGAATGGCTAAGGAACCGGTAGTTTTCCAGAGGATTGAGTACCACAGGTTTTTCAGAGAATTACCAGTAATTTTTCAAAGAACTACCGTTCATTTTCTTGAGAATTACCAGTCACCACAAAAAAAAATACCCTCATCGTCAAAAATCCGTATATAAAATTCCAACCAACCCTTCATCTCTATTTGCTCAATCAATGACCTCATCCATGTTTGAAACACTCCTGCAAAGACCTCCTATGCAGAATGAACTCGCCTATAATGGCTTAATCAATTACTTAATCATCGGCTCGGTAGTACTCGATGAACAAGTCGACATGAAGCCTAGTAGTTAGATTACCTATCTAAATGACTCGCATATTTCTAATACATAATGAGTGAGCAAAATCGAGCCTATAAAATAATTAGTGCCATCGTTTTAAAACAATTATCGGTCCATCATACATGCAATAATTACCATCGTTTGTATAATCTCGTTTCACCGATTTTTTTTTCTTCTCTTTAATAATAACGAGTATTCGTAGACATTGGACGATGTCTCGATGTACTCGAACCGGTTATTAACATCGATTATTAGATGAAAATGCAGAACCAGTTATGTTTAGATGGGAATTATTGTATGGTAATGGATGTAATCCGATAACACCCTTTGATAAAATGTACTCGGTAATAGACGAAAAAACACTCTGGAGAGATGATTTTTTGGAGATTTAATTTTCCAGCAGGTTTTACCAAGTGGGAATCTGCTAAACGAAGCTTGCTATTTAGTAATTCCGATTGAGTCATTTGCACGTGTATCTATGCTTCAGTATGTGCTTATTGGATGACTATAAAAATATAGATCTAGACCAACCAATTTCCATATTCCAAGACACAGTATGGAATTCCAACATTTAAATACCTCCCATAAACCACCATATTGATCAGAATCACACTGGAAGCCATTACCTCTTTTGAAAATCATTAATGAAAGTATGTTCTCTCTCTCTAGGTATTTTTTTTTCTACCGTACACACAACAACAAACACAAAAAAAATTTATACGGTTCCATATCACGCAACGACTTGAGAGAGCGAATAAGTTCGCATGTGAGTTCGTGTTCCTTCATAACAGACATGTCTTTGTTCGTCGACAAATAAATCAAGATCGAACACGCGAACTAATTAAAATCGAAGTCCAACTCGGACCGCGTTCTATGGACCAATGTCGTCGCGAAACCAACAACTCCAGCTATAAAAAAAAAAAAAAAAACAACTGGAATAACTAGAAGGAGAAAAAAATGGTGCTCCGCAACTCTTCGTCGTTAGTGTGTATCTCGAGCCATCGTCCAAACGAGTTCCAGCCGTGAAATAAATTATCATCTAGAAAACAAAACCGATTGAAATAGAACAACCAACAAACAGTCGCTGAGTCGAGACTCAGCGCCGGAAAATTTCACTCTTTCATGAACTCTCGACTGCATTCGTGTGTATGATTTTCTTTGACTTTTTTCTTCTCCTTTTTTTTAATATACTACTCGAAAACATTAGAGATGAGATGCGTATGTTATAGTATACGTTGAGGCATGTGGTACACGCGACGGTTCCAACTCCAAGAGAGAGAAAGAGAGAGAGAAAAACTAAGCCCTCTCTGCAAAAAAGAGACGAAGAAGAAGAAGAAAAAAAATGGGAAAAAACGTGATAACGGGAAATCGCGCAATAAAACGGAAAATATTCCAGTAATACGGCGCAAATGTAAGAAATGGAGAAAGATATTCGATCTAAAATGGAATAGCAGTATCAGATGTATGGCGGAGCTTTGTCTCCTTGACTTCTTTGCCTGCGCTGGAAATTTATAGAGACAGCGGGCGCTATCTTTCATTCGGGAGCGTTGCCGTATTCGTCGCACCCTTTAGCCCGCTCCGACGCTCCGCTCCGCCAACCGCGGCACGCGCGCCACCCAAAACGAAAAACGTTGCTCCTATTTTCTCTCCACGTTCTGCCAACATTTCTCTGCTTTCGGGTCGAGTTCGCACATCGAGTTGAAAAACTTACAAAGCTTTCGACTCGCAAATTTCGCGTACACAGCACCACCTGAACAAACCTCATATTCTGAAGAAAATTACCTATTTTTTCCTTAATTTCACCCCCACCCCCGCCTCCTCGTCTGCGTCTCTCTCTCTCTCTCTCTCTCTCGTAGCAGCAGCAGCAGCCAGTACCTAGCTATTATTTATACGTTTCCATTCGATTATACAACGTTAAACGAAATTATATAGTATGTTAAGGTATGAATACAAATGGGGTTGCCACGTTTTAGCAAAGCCAAGACTACCACCTTCAGCTTCCCTCTTCAGGCAGCCAGCACTCCAAACTCGATAAATGGGTCGAAGTTCGCCAACTATTTAATGCAAAATTGATCGCCACCACCGTCGTAGAGTTTTCCTCTTTCGTACTATACGAGTATAAGTATAACTCGTGTCGAAAATCTATAGTATATAGGAAATAGGCGCGAAGAATTAAAACTATACTTCGTCATCGTGTCGCTGTGATGGAAAAAATCTCGCTTTAAGGGTTGTTTTCATCGATTTGCAACTTTCCAAAGTATAGTTACGTTACGTTCGAGCCCTTATTTCATCACCTCGCAGCAATCTGTCCTACATATATCGCCATTAAACATTCCATATACGATATAGGATGACACCAACGACGTGTAGGTATTTTTTTGGAAACAGCTCGGTGGACTATTTCTTCGCAGGAGTATATTTTTTACTGGGCATTTTTCTCGGCACACGTTTGGCTGGAGGATGGTTTTTTTCGCGTTTGTGTATCGCGTAGCAACGTGCCTATACAAAAGGGTGCAGAATGTGAATTTTTTATACACCACAGAGGCGCGCATCCGACGTCGGTGATAAATTAGCAACAATTTTAATTTATTTTTATCTTATTTCATCTTCGTATCGGACAGTCGAGTATACGAGCGGCTGATTTACGGTCTTATATTTTTCTATATACCATTCTGCAGGTCTTCGTCTTGATTTATTTTATCGCCGGAAAATTACATTCTACTACCAATGAAATAGGATTTCGAGCATTTTTACATTCGTTATACGTTTTCTTTTTCTTATATTATGGTGGTGGCCTTTTTTCTGTGCTTTCTTTTTGTACCTATAGGTAGGTAAGCTTTCCATATAAAAATGAAGATTTTTTCACATCGTAGCCTACCTATCGTGTTTTTGAAAACAAAACCGAGATAGAAATGAAAATAAATAAAATCCTACACGCCAGCATCAGCACACAAATCTGAGGGTTTAAAAATACGTACTATACCTCGTGTATCCGTATTTGTACCTTGGTCAATAAGAATGCCTATACCTCTATACCTTTATGAATATCAATAAGCTCGATTTCAAGTATAGGTACAAAGAAATTTCATAATTTCGCGCTTGCTCCTTAAAGGCGAATAAATTAAAATTCTAAATACCACCAACTAGCTCCATACATCATTTACCAACGTACATATTTCTTACACCGGACACGTCTTTCTTTATTAAATTCGAATAAAAAAATCTCGTACAAGCTTTCTCAACAAATAAAGAATTATATTTTCGATCGCGCGACAGGTTAAAAAAGAAAAAAAAATTGTATGTGTACTTCGTGAGAAACGTGTGCGCACCATTGGACGAGCTGAGCTGTGGCATCTACCTATATACATGATTACGTGTATTGTACAACTCCTACATATAACCTGTTTCTTCTATTGGGTGAGATTAAAAGTAACACTTGGATACGTATTTTAATTTATGACTATATAAATAAGCCACAGATTAGTAATACGACCTTTTTTCATCTCTCTCTCACTTGAGGTTTGGTTATTTGTACGTCGGCGATGGACGAGACGCGACGATTTTTCATAGAAAATTTCCAAATTTCAGTATAGTGAATGTTAGGCCAAGTCATAGCTTCAGAATAGGACCTTTTGTTCATTGAAGTGACAGAATTTCCATCATAGAGTGAGAAAATAAACCGAGTTCAATAAAATAATTCAGCAGAATTGCAGAAAAGTGGTTCAAACCATAGAAATTTATAAGATCATTGTTGATATCCATAAATTAATAATTATACCTACTAAAAAATTACAAATATTCAACTGGAGGATCCATTGACAAATTTCAAGCAACACTGGCATGTTCAGAAAAGAACCCCCCCCCCACACCCCCGGGAGAAAACAACCCATTGGTGATTGCAGCTGCATGTCATTCACCATCTTATTCTTACCAAACCAAACACGTTTTAATTTGACGTTCAAATCACGTCACTGGAGATTTCCCGTTTTCATGCTGGAGTCAAGCAGTCTGTAAAATCCCTTCACTGGATCACAGCAATAATGAAATCCAGCTCTCTACTTATTCATTCATATAAACGTAGGTAACGTAAGAACGCCAGTCGCCAAGTCAAATCAAACTTCCAGCAAACAAATTATTCGTATAGATTAATTTAACATAGCCTATACCTTAGTGATAAACATTCCTCAATAACACAAATAGAGAATGCAGTTTGTTTACTAATTATTTCCAATCGTTCAATGTACATGACCAAGACCGAAGTATTTCTATTGTTCTGAATTTAAACGACCGTCACCTTACTAATTTTTTCATTTCGGTTACAACGTTGAATTTAAAATAATCAACGTATTCCAACAGTAGTGTTTAAGCTTAGTATTAACACGTTGTCGTCGATTTATCATTTCGATTGAATGATGTGTTAGTAGGTTCCTTAGGTACCAAATTTTCCATTGAATTTGGTGTGTGTTATGTAACCGTAGAACTGGCAATACATCGAAGTACTCATACCTAATACCTAGATTAAGCTGATACAACTGATTAATGCGGAGCATTCAATTTAGTCACGAATCATTACGTAATTGAATGATTTCCATTTGATAATGTCACATCATCAACACCAAACAAATTCGGGGATCGAATTCAATTTTTTTGCGCCCCTAGACAGAGCAAAAAATGTAGCCATCCCCCCCCCCATCAAAATGCACCATGAGAAGGCCTTATGTCAGCACTAAATATTGACTTTTTTCAAATTTGAAGTTCATTTTCGAAAATAAAAAAACAAACAATCGTTTAAAATAGATCTTATGGAAATACAAGGGTAGGTTGTTTTTCAGTTTTTTTTCTTCAAATTTTATTCATTTTTCATTTAACGAAGCTTAGCAAAAATCAGGGTCAAACGGCCTCAACAAGGTGTGCCTCTGGTCTTTGTTGCAGTAAAGGCACATTAATAGAAGAAAGTAAAAAGTAGGTAAGGTGTAAGAAAAATTTCAAATTTTCAGGTACTTACGTTTAAACCATTAGAAGATCTCGAAGTTCATTTTTGTCAAAATACGTAATAGTTCTGTCGTTCAATGACAATTTCATGATCGTATTTTCACATCAGAAAAATATTTGAATAAAAAAATAAAGAAGTAGAACAATTCTTTTCAAAACAAAGATACAAAAAATTTCCAAAATTTTCAAATTTTGAGCTCTCGCGAGGAAAGGGAAGGGATTGTCCTGAAAATTTGAATTTTTTCGATATCATATTGAGGTGTAGTTTATGGTCATGGTTTTTTGCTAGTACCCATCTATTTTTCAAAAAGTTGAAAAATAACACAAGATCAAAAGCAGGTTTTCATTTAAAATTTTTGAATTTTAACGCATTCTATCTACAGACACAGTGATTTGAAATTGCTGAAGAAAAATCAACTCTCAATTGGAGGGGTCGACTTGGGGGGACAAAAGAAGTTTAGAGCTATGCTCTGCAAAATTTGACAAGTTTGGGATTTTTCAGACAATTTTGGATTTTTTTTTTAGTTTGGCAATTAAAATTTTTGTTATGTAGATAATTTCAAGATTTTAGAATGTTTTTAAATTTTTTAAATTTGACAATATTAAAATATTTTTAAAATTTGACAATTTTAGAATATTTTTAAAATTTGACAATTTTAGAATATTTTCAAAATTTGAAAATTTTAGAATATTTTTAAAATTTGACAATTTTAGAATGCTTTTAAAATTTGACAATTTTAGAATATTTTTAAAATTCGACAATTTTAGAATGTTTTCAAAATTTGACAATTTTGAATTTTTTTAAAATTTAATATTTTTAAATTTTGAAAAACTCATTTTTCAACCCGCTTTCTTCAGTTTGGAGATTCATTTTCTCCGATCTATTTGAAGTGTGGAACTTAATAGCAAGACTGACAATTGAGTTGTCAGCTAAAAATCAACTTTTGCATGTCTCGAAAATTATGGTGATCGATTTTGTAGATCCTTTTTGTATGTAAACCTATTTTCAAATTTTGATCTTCACCCAGGTACCTACCTATTTACAATTTTTGTAGGGAATTGATAGGTACTATTATTTGGGTAGACAGATACCAATAGGTAAGCTATTTTTTTCAATCTTCAAAAATTCGCTATTAATCGAAAAATCAACTTACCTAAGCTGCTTGAAATTTGGTTCTCGAGTCCTAAGTGACTTATGGTCTTTATTGAGTGAGCCAAATTTCAGCTCAATAGTTGTTTATGGATGCGGTGAAGCATTTTTCATTTTACCTGTGGTATTTCACAACTTTTCTCTAATACTTTAAATGAACCATTCAGCAGAAATCTTGCTACGTACCTATAGATGAATCATCAAAAGTTTGTTGATCCACTTCTTTTTCATTTTTTCAAATGCATAGGTCTAAACCTTTCTTAATTCCTGGTGAGTTATCATTTTCAGTGGATTAGAAATTCACAGCAAGCTCAACTAGAATGAAGTTATATTTTGATATTATACCTTTTTAGTAAGTATTTGTAGAACGGATGTCAATGACGTTAGTTTTATTGGATGGCATTCGCATATACATGTAGGTACCTTTACCAGCTACCTTCCTACATAGATACGAGATTATCGTAAACGGCCATCTAACTACACGGCGGTTATATTTAATTCGGGTAATGTGATATTTTAATTTTGACACGCAACCCTTTTTCTCATTTGGCTTGAAAAAAAGGCGGAAAAACTATCAAAAAATAGAGTAACCAGCACCGCATTCGCGTTCGTTCGCTGGTTCGCGCCTCGCGATCGCAGTGGCACTGCATAAGTAAATGATGGCGAGCGAAAATATAACGCGAGCGCAGAGCGATATATGTACTTCGTGGGATAGAGAATTTCGCAACGTTTAATTTATAATAAAAATCTCGGCAACTTTTTACATATGGCCTAATACCGTAAACACACACACGTATAAAGTATATGCTGCTATATAGGATAACGGATTGAATTTATTCGTAGTCTTGAACAATAACAGTGAGTTTAGTCCAACATTGTTTTTTGGTAAAAAAAAAAAGAAAAAAAAGGGTAGATACGGTTATAGTGATGCTGGTATATACTATAGGATATATAAGGTTGTACGTTTATAGCAAAGAGATATATACGTGTAGTCGTATTATATTCCATGAGCTACATGCGAGTACTGAATACACACTATACACCAGCTCCAGCATATACATATAGGAAAAACCGATGCCAATTTTTATCCCGACAATAAGCGAGTACCGCCTTTTCCGGGATTTTCGAGAGTTGTGGCGTTGAGCCTGATTCCTTTCAAATGATATATGAAATGCGCGGCATTTTTCGTTATATAATGGCCAATAAATACGATATAATAACCAACGAAACTTGAGCATTATATTCCGCCAGAGGCGTCTGATTGTCGTCTCTTATATTACAAATATCTTATATTGTTGGCATTTTTTTTTCTCTTCATGCGCGTACGAGTAATTTTTCTTTTACGCGTTATGAAGATTTTTAATACGATTTTCTACCCACTGGAATTCGTCCGTCGTCGTCGTTGGCTTCCAGTACTATACAATCTGGTATAAGCTTAAAAGAAAGAGGCTCACCTATAGTAGGTAATGTGAGAGTGTAGGGTAGATAGGTTCGTTTGTTTGTAGTATGAGCAAGTTTAAAGTTGCGGTGCACGCCTAATTCGAGCACATAATTAATTATCGGTATCGTCAGACGATCAAGAATACATTTCATGGTTCGCGTATCAAATGGCTTTTTTTTATACTTTTAATTTTAATTACATGAAACAATGTTGATGATTAATTACACCATATATGATTGTAATTTGACTTATATATATTTTTATCATCGTTTCAAATCGTTATATTGTGGCGTTCGTTTAAGATTACCTTCTTTCGTACTTTGAGAATAATAAATTCAAGTTTGTAAGTTCACGAACTGTTTGTACACGAGGTATAATTACCACGGTTGTTTTATTTTTCAAGTTATGCGACGTTTAAAAATGCATAAATATTTTAAAAATGTGTGGCTTTAAAATCGTTCTGAATCGTGGGTATGGAAGAGAAAAAAGTGTCATATTGGGGTTAGGTTAGGTTTGGTTGGGCTGCCACCCAAATCCGAAAACCTTAAGGTATGAAGACATGATTGAAAATCACAAAATATAACATTTTAAAACTCGATATCCGATGCAACCTTTTGACACAAAGAAAAAAGTTCTTATTCGTGATCTTTTATACCTCGACAATTGGAAGTGATACCCTAAGCAATTGAAATTTCATGAAGAAAAAAAGGAAAACCTTTTTCTTCAAAATGATGAAAAAAAGTTTTTTTTTCAGACATTTGATTTTTTTTTGAAACCAAATTTCAACAGTTTATTCATAAAAAAGCAAACATTTTGAATGCCTATAAACCTAATTAATTATGATGAGAAAAAATTCTAACGAGAGAAATATTCCAACTAGAAGAAAATTTTTTGAAGAATTGAAACCAAACCAAAAGAGCTGCAAAAATAACTAAATCATCAATCAAAATTTCAGGAGCTGAAGTGCATTTTTCGATTTTTGAAAATTAAAGGGGCAAAAATGCAAAAAAAAATCAAAATTTCACCAAATTAACCTAGAAACTGAAATTTGATATGTATTTCATTTTTGGCTTCTCGAATCTCTTAGAAAGAGTTTCGAACCGATTTGAGCAGATTCCAGATTTTTGAAAAATGTGATAAAATCTGTCAATATAAACTTTATTGGGCAAATTTTGTGAAAATTTCAATTTTCAAAAATCTAATTACATCCTTCAGAATTGCTCAAAACGAAAATGGGTACACGTCAAATTTCAGCTTTACAGGTCAATTTGGTAAAATTTTGATTTTTTTCACATTTTTGGGCCTAAATTTTACCTTTAAAAATTCACCAAAATTAAAAAAGTAAATAATAGCGTAATGCCCAAAGGGAGATTTCTCATGTATTTTTTAGCAATGTTGACAGAGCTTATGGCAAGAGTAATTGCGAAGTATGAAGAAATTTCTACCAAAAAAATTAAGAAATGTTGGGGAATAGAGCGGGCAAATAGCGATTTTAAAAAGGAAAAAATTGGCACATCAATTTTTTCTTCGGGAATGTGTTCGGATGGACCCTCTGAACCACCAAAAAAAAGCCGACTCTCCTACCCCTGGAGGAAAATTTTTTAGGGGGCTGAAACCGGTTCCGATTCACGTTTTTTGCGTTTTACTCCGTAAATATTGGGTTTTTGAGAAAAACTACCATGACGAAAAATGTTCCCCTTTAAATTCTCGACAATTTGATGCTACTCTCGATACCCATTGCTCAAGGGGGGTGTCCAAAAAAAGGGGTGGAAAGAGTAGTTGTTTCAAAAAAGGTCAGTCCAATAAATTAATCAAAATTACCACTTAAAATCATTAGTTTTGGCTCAAATTTTTTTTACAAAGTCTACTCACCCAACTACTAATCAAACTATCATTGGTTTGTCTTCAACCCTCCTCGGGGGTTCGTGAGGGTTGCTTGATTTTTCAAGTAACACACTACTGAATCATATATTTGAAAAACAAATCTGGACGTGCGATATATCGAATAGTATGTTTTTGAGGTCGCTGAATACGAATATGAACTCATTTTTTGCATACAACCCCTCAAAGCCCCTCTGTGCCCCAAAATGGGGGTCAAAATTTTGAAAAATCGTGAAAAGTCGAGTGATATATCGAATGGTACGTTTTCGAGGTCGCCGAGTGCGAATATGAACTTATTTTTTGGGTCCCACCCCCCTATGTCCCTCTGTGCCCCAAAATGAGGGTGAAAATTTTGAAAAATCGTGAAAAGTCGAGTGATAAATCGAATTGCATGTTTTAAAAGTCGCTTAGCACGAATATGGCCTTATTTTTTGGACCCAACCCCGCACAGCTCCCAACTGCCCCAAAAAAAGGCCAAAATTTTGAAAAAATGTGGAAAGTCAAGTGACATATTGAATGGTATGTTTTCGAAATCGCTGAGTACGAATATGAACCTATTTTTTGCCTACAGCCCCTCAAAGCCCCTCTGTGCCTCAAAATGAGGATCAAAATTTTGATAACTCGTGAAAAGTCGACTGATATATCGAATGGTATGTTTTTTTTAAAAAAACACGAACTACGAACTACTAAATTTCGATGTTTTCTTCCATAAAAAAAAAATGATTTCATTTTGTTTTCGATTGGTAGCCAATACAGTAGACTCCCGATTATCCGACCTAATCGGGGGTGTAAGGTTGGTCGGATATCAAAAAAGTCGGATAATCCAAAATTGATGTTTTAAGCGTAAAAATGAAGTGCATAAGCTTGAGACGACAAGCTTTCATTCAGAAAATCAAGTTTTGGCACAAAACAGGAACAAAGAATCGAAAAAATAACTAATAAACAAAAATAACGTACTTTTGTACATAAAAGACAATGAAATACTGACTGAAATTATAATTTTTTGAGATAAGTTGGATCGATTTCAAGGAAAATAACACCGTTAGAATACAAAATGCTGAATCCTGGATTATTATTTACACTCCAAAATCAAAAATTAGATGTTTTTTGGATTATCCGACCTTGGTGGGTCGGATAATGCGAAAAGTAAGTCGGATAAATTCGTACCGGATAACCTGAAAGTCGGATAATTGGGAGTCTACTGTAAAAAATGAAATCGAAAACTTTACAGGAAAACAATCGAAATGAAAACACTGAGATAGACAAGAAGATTGACATCTTACCTACTAAAGACATTGAGGATAATTTTGTGGCGTTAGTAGGACGTTTGAATGGTAAAATGAGTGAAATAATAAAAATGAGTCTGTAGTCGTATTCAGCGATCTTGAAAACATACTATTCGACGTATTACACGTTTTTTGGTGACTTTTCGAACTTTTATCCTATTTAGGGGGCGTAAGCGGATTTTGAGGGATCGTAAGTAGAGCAGGAAAAAAGTGCATATTCCAGTTCAGTGTCTCGAAAACATACAAATCGATATATCACTCGACTATTCACGATTTTTCAAAATTTTGACCCTCATTTTGAGGCACAGAGGGGCTTTGAGGGGCTGTAGGCAAAAAATAGGTTCATATTCGTACTCAGCGATTTCGAAAACATACCATTCAATATGTCACTTGACTTTCCACATTTTTTCAAAATTTTGGCCTTTTTTTGGGGCAGTTGGGAGCTGTGCGGGGTTGGGTCCAAAAAATAAGGCCATATTCGTGCTAAGCGACTTTTAAAACATGCAATTCGATTTATCACTCGACTTTTCACGATTTTTCAAAATTTTCACCCTCATTTTGGGGCACAGAGGGACATAGGGGGGTGGGACCCAAAAAATAAGTTCATATTCGCACTCGGCGACCTCGAAAACGTACCATTCGATATATCACTCGACTTTTCACGATTTTTCAAAATTTTGACCCCCATTTTGGGGCACAGAGGGGCTTTGAGGGGTTGTATGCAAAAAATGAGTTCATATTCGTATTCAGCGACCTCAAAAACATACTATTCGATATATCGCACGTCCAGATTTGTTTTTCAAATATATGATTCAGTAGTGTGTTACTTGAAAAATCAAGCAACCCTCACGAACCCCCGAGGAGGGTTGAAGACAAACCAATGATAGTTTGATTAGTAGTTGGGTGAGTAGACTTTGTAAAAAAAATTTGAGCCAAAACTAATGATTTTAAGTGGTAATTTTGATTAATTTATTGGACTGACCTTTTTTGAAACAACTACTCTTTCCACCCCTTTTTTTGGACACCCCCCTTGAGCAATGGGTATCGAGAGTAGCATCAAATTGTCGAGAATTTAAAGGGGAACATTTTTCGTCATGGTAGTTTTTCTCAAAAACCCAATATTTACGGAGTAAAACGCAAAAAACGTGAATCGGAACCGGTTTCAGCCCCCTAAAAAATTTTCCTCCAGGGGTAGGAGAGTCGGCTTTTTTTTGGTGGTTCAGAGGGTCCATCCGAACACATTCCCGAAGAAAAAATTGATGTGCCAATTTTTTCCTTTTTGCCGCTGCTTTTTTACGTTATTTTCCCGCTCTAGAAATAAAAAGTTATTTTTTCAATAAAAATTTAAAAAAAAATTATCTATCTATTTTTTATTTTTATTTTTGAAGGAAATAAACGTTGATTCATAATTTTGACTTCAAAAGGTTCTTCTAAACTAATCTCTTTTTAAAAAAATATCCAAGTTATATTTATATCTGCATATTAATTTCTGTTCAATTGAGACCACTTATTTTGTTCCCATATTTTGGCAAACAATTTATAATACCTCCTTCAACTTCACTATCAGGTTGTTTTTGCAAAACGTTGATTTAAGAATTACAATATCTTGTAGGTAATTTTATTTTTTTCTGACATAAGTACCTATTGGGAAAAATCAAGTAAAAATTTCATTAATTTTTGAACATTCCGCTCGAAGGAGACGGAGGTAAAATGACGTTATGTTTTGCCAATTTTTTAAAAAGAGGCGTATTTTTTTATTACTGCGTTGATCTTGTTTTGAATTTAACAGTTTTCACGTTTTTCAGCTTAAAAAATCTTTTTCAGGGGTACGTCACTCAAACTGAAATTTTTGCATATTTATTGCATATTTTGGGCTAGAAAATCGCATAAAATAGGTATTGCATATTTTTATTATACGATGAGTATTTCTTCATAAAAATCCCAGCTCTAGTAACATTCAGATTTTTTATTCTTGTAAACGGTCGAACGTTTGAATGCTTGGTGCCTGTATTTATGAATCTGTCGGGGAGAGGGGGGTCTGCTTCAGAAAGTAGAGAAGGTATTCATTAATTTGTCGTAAAAATTGCAATTTTTTTTTTAAATTGAGCTTTAAACTTGTAAGAAATACACTTTTCAATCCAAAATTCTCACTACAGCTGACCCAATCAATCGCCAATTTTTCATCTATCAAGTTGATTACAGCGCCTTCTGAAGCAATTTGAAATCGCTGGAGAAAAGTCAGCTTTTTCTGGAGACTCCTGGTCTGTAGTATATGAACCTGCAATTTTTCAGATTTTAATCTGTACATTATTTGCCTACTCTTTTTTTGAAAAAAAATAATATACCCAGTACCTGCCAATAGGCCATTTCCACCATTTTCGAAAATTCTTCAAAAA
This sequence comes from Planococcus citri, assembly GCF_950023065.1. Lineage (NCBI taxonomy): Eukaryota > Metazoa > Arthropoda > Insecta > Hemiptera > Pseudococcidae > Planococcus > Planococcus citri. The sequence goes on along the minus strand of NC_088680.1, from coordinate 45,540,905 downwards.
TTAAAGTATTGACCTCGGGAACTCAAAATTTGGTTCTGAGGTCTGAGTGACATGTTCTTTGTATGAGCCAATTTAACGCAATCAAAGTTGACAGAATTTCAATATTCCATTCATTATGTGTTGGCAAATTCTTCTAGGCTCTCTTAATGAGCCAGCATATAAGATTCTAGCATGGAGAGGAGAATTTCCGAACCCTGAAGTTGGCTATCACCAACATCAAATTGAGCAAATTGCTGACATATGTGATATCCAGTGAATAAAAAAGCTGAAATAGAATTCAAAGGTCATCAAACCCATTCTACTCCCATATTTCTCACTCTTCCATCAAAAATCGATACAACAACACAGTCAAAATCTATTTCACTCGACAAAAAAAATCCATCCGAAAGCTTCCTTATATAAAACAAACACTTCTCATCGAAGTGGAAATATTCGCCATGTATGTAAGTATAGTAGAAAATCGCGTCCAAACTTGGCGCCAGTTCGACATTAATCAAACGTTCGATTCGGAGATTCAACGCGGTAGAACAGCTTTTTGGATCGAATTAAAAATAGAAGTTAACAAATTCGAGGTTTTATCTTTAAATAGCTAACGGGTGTACGATCTGTGCGTTGCACTGGAATATAGGTACCATGCACTCACGTGTTATGATGTGGAAGTACCTATAAGATGTGAGGTGCATGAAAGAGGAAGAAAATAAGGCGCAGCATCGCGCGAGAGGAAAAGAGAGGACGAAAACCAACGCCGAAATACTACGATGCACGTACAAATAAATCAACTAACATAAATAATAAATATTTGCCGTGGGTGTTTTCAACGGTGCGGACACGCGGGTATATCTGTACATGGAATGGATATCGACCATCGTACCTGGATATACGCAGGAAAAAAACCATTGTACTTAGAGCCATTGCTATGGAAGAGATACACACGTACCTATACAAGAGAAGAGATGCACATCGCTACGCACTAAGTGGCCCACCAACAATGCTTCGAATTCAAAAATTGTTATACTACACGCCCATTTCAGCTCATGACTCGTTTTAATTAAAGTATCCAAATCGAAATCAGAAGCTCGTTTCGAAACCTCTAAACTGATAAAATTAATCGTAATTTTTGTGGTATTCAAAATGCCTCGAATCTAGATAAACATACTACTAGGTATAGGTACCTCTACCTATATATGTAGAGTAGATTCGTTCAAGCTTAAATTGTATGTACTGCACACATCAGCCAATTTACTCCGCTGATGAACCATAAATGTGGTTAACACGCTCAGTGATCAGCAAGCCCACCATGAAAATATATCTATACGCAACATTGTCCATATTCAAGAGCTCAGCCATCTCCCCAGCGATTGGTGGTTAAAATCGCCGAATTCATCTTGCCCATTTTCCCCAGGCGACTTTTTACCACAAACTCGTGAATTTATCCCATAGACTGTCTCAAAACTGAAATAAATTCGCGCACGCCAAATAACAAAACAAAATTTATATCCGGGCATTTTCTCATAAATCAAACCGCCTTCGATTCCCAGGGGTGTTAAAAACATAGTAAGGAAGGACCACCTCTCCATCGCCTCGTTCCTAACACGCAGCATCGAGCCAGCGAAATTGGTAAATTGCGGTCAACAGCGGTACAAGGCTTGAAATGGGCTTCGACCCAACTGCACAGGGTAAAATGTTTCAACTAATCCTACATCCACACCAGTAAAACTCACTAAACGCGCAAATTTCGCAATTAATGAGAATCCTTTATATATACGAATAAAACGCTGGATGGGTTTCCTTTTCGAGGTCCTGTGTATGGGTCACTTATGTTGAAGTATTTCGGTATACAGAGCTCGGGGTATCTGGAAAAAAATATTCGAGTGTGTTCATTTATTTAAGGAGGAGGAAAGCCCAGCTGGTTTATTTTTTTCTCCTCCTTTTAGTTTATTTCTGTCATTCGTATTATATTTTGGTAGGAGATCATTGAAATTTAAAACCCTCGTGAATTATCACACGAAGTTAATTAAATCTGCCATAGTACTTTCTCTTCACCATCACGTTTTGTATTCTTCAAGGTACCTTTTCTTCCACCTTACCCTGTAGAATTTTGCACTACTGTAACTCTAATAAGCCCCACAAATAAACTCAGGATTACAAAAACTCCATTGTTTCGCACGTGTTTATTTATTTATACCATACCTACACCTTATATAATTCATCTTGGCACACCCATAATCAGGCCATAGCCACCCTTAACACCATATAAACAACCAAGTCCGGTGTTTTATTTGGCTTTAACCCATCTACCATATCAGAGTATCCCTTTATGAGGCAATCCTCTTTGCTATACAAATTCATCGATTTTAGTCATTCAAAATACCAACTAAGTACAGGTAAATAGGTATATAAGTAGGTTATAATTTACAAAATAGGTAAAGAAGAAAAATCTTCGGCTCAAATGACCTTATTCGGTTCACCGATTACGTTATTTTTCGCCGCTCGACGTTTTCTAGGTGTATTTTCGATATTCAAAGGCTTTCGTGTTGCCTACCCACGGTTTTTTCCGGCGTTACATTACCTACCGTACCTTATCATTGTATCAACAAGAAGGCCTCTGGTAATATTAACGATTTATGTTTTGAGAAGATTGCCTAATGTTTATGAAAAAAAAAAAAAAAAAACACAACAAAATAATAAATGACACGACATTTTCTTTCGGCACGCAAAAGTCACTGTGTTATAATGAAAACTCTGGAAAAAGTCGCTATACGACATTTTGACTAACACGAGGAGTAAAGGAAAACGTTGCTGGGTTTGCAGAGCAGACGCCTGCTCTATCATTTTTCCTGTGTTTATGGCAGTGTGTCAAAAGCCTGAACGATAATTCCCTTCATAACTTATTTATCAGTGAAACTAATCGATAAGGAACTTTTGTAGAGCCTAATTTAAATATACTTATAGTCGAAATTATTACAAATGAGTAGGTACTGCATAATTGCAAATGAGTAATTTGTGTTTCGGTGAATTTTAATGAATCCCTTCTATTCCTTTCAATGGCTGTGTGGCTTTTAATACGAGTAATTAGCGTACCAATGCATGTGATAACTAGGCCTATGAAATGGCAAAGAAATGGTGTTTACTAATTACAGGTTGAAATTTAGAAACAGGATATTTTCTTGTTAATTATACACCAATTAGAATGTGCTAAGGTATACCTAATTTATAGAGGGTGAAACCACCATTTTAATTTTTTGCAGCAACTGGGTAAACAATGGTTTTGTATTTTAACACCATACCAATAATGAATAAAAATATGAATTATCAAACTTTTTCAAATTTTTATTTTATTTTTTTCATACTTTCCAAGAACAAAAAAATACATATGTATTTGAAAATTCTTGATTTGAAAAATTCCACCTAAGGGGTGACCAAATCGGTTTAAATTTCTGATTTAAAGTCATAATACACTCAAAACACTCAAAAAAAAACTTTCAAAAATTTTTAATGTTGATTTTAGCACACCCACCCCCAAATTTGGGACCCTTGGAATAAAAATAGGCCCTTTCGCTATGTTTTCAGGAGCACACAACTATCATGGCAGCAAAAATGAAAATGGTAAACTTTTGAGTTTGTGCTTTTTTATGTTTCAATTTTTTCTTTTTTTGTTGGTGGAGGGGGGGGGGTCAAAAATCCAAAAATTTTAATTTTGAAACCAGTATCTCCTCCATGAAGCCAAATTTGTTCAAATTGCGAATTCATGAATTCAAAACACAAAATTAGAAAAAGCAAAATTTTTCAAAAAATTTTCTACGCTGATTTTAGCATCCCCTTTTCCGAAATTTGTGGCCCTTAAAATAAAAATTAGCCCTTCCATATGATTTAAAAAGCGAGCACTGGTCAAGAGTAAAAAAAAAAAAATGTTTCTCAGCTGTCATAGGAGTGAAATAAAAATTGAGGGAACTTTTCAAGTTTGCACGTTTACATAAAAGAAGATAAAATTTTTTGAAGAGCACAACCACACTTCTTAATTTTTTAAAAGTAAAAAATAAAAACCAGTGAAATTGAAAAATATCAAAAATATTTCAAAATAGACCAGTAAAAATTCTCCATGTCATAGATGGATTGCAACATTAGCATTCCATTGGCACGATTTACAAAACCACTCCCATAAGACAACGTGACTGGTTAAAATAAGCATGTATCACCGCCCACATGCTACCTATACATATTGTGCCATTAAAATCAATTTTTTCAAAGTATAGAAAGAGTAGGGAAATATCTGTAAGTTTATAAGCAATTTTTTCTGGTATTTTTTGCATAAAAATTGATGTGAATCTGTAAAATGAATTCAAAATTTAAAGATACCGATGCATCTAAGTAGGCTACTTCTATTTACAAGGTTGCTGGAAATGCTTGGGAAATTTAAAGGGAAAGTTCTCCAATTTTAAAAATGTGTTTCAAGGTGGATAACGAAAAAAAATGGGCGGATTTTGACCAAATTCAGCAGAGAACTTCATTGCGAGTAGAAAGTTATGCACTCAAAAATTTTTTTAGCTTCGGAGTTTCTCTGGAGAGAAGATATGGGAACCCAAAGAGGAAACATTATCAAAAAATAGTGGTGGTTTCTCTACTGTCACTATCTAACCTCGTTTGGGAAAAATGTCCCTGTTCCAAATCAAGGTGCATATTTGAAGCAAACATTTCCAAACTGCACCAAGTCCATTTTCAAAGATTCTGAGGTTGCAAGGACATCTAGCATGAAGTTGCGGCCAATCAAAATGGCTGATTTTTTGATATGTTGTGCCCAAGGATCTTGGCTACAACATATCAAAAAATCAGCCAATTTGGGCCATTTCTACGTTTCCAAATTATACCAAGTACCATGAATCTCTTATCAATATTTTTTTGGACTTAGTGCGTTTTGTAAACGTATGCTTCATTTGAGATTCTGCGTCGATTCATGCTATTGGCGTCGAAATCCAAGAACACTTTCCGAGTTCTACTGGACGGTTGAAAATTTACAAATTGCCGATTTTTGGGTATACTTCTAGCTCGTGAGAAAAGGTTTAATTTTTACAGAAGCTGAAGTTGTTTGAAAAGCACTTTTTAGAACGATTCCAAAGCTTTGAAAAAAATCCTATTTTTACAGAAGGTCTTGGGTAGATTTGAAAGTGATCGCAGCTGATTCCAGAAGTTCAGTTTGGGGCATAAACCGGCGCCGTTCTTCAATTTTTATTTCAAAATTTTGGACGTTTTTTCCTTGCCAAGAAAATACAAATATCCATCGAGGTATTTTCTCTATTTCAAAAACAATCTTTGAAAATTCAAATCTGGAAGTTTGAATTAATTTTGAAACGTGGGTGACAAACCTTTCATACTTACTCTTTCAATAAGTGTACCAAATTTCAGATTCATGCAGGTACATTGTAGTTGACGAGATGTTGAAAAAATATGGCAAATGAGTGGCGAATTTATCACAAAGGAAAATGGGAGGAGGTATAGGTATTAATGAACCTGACATGATTAAAATACACAAAAATGTCCATCATTCTGCCCATTGACGAAGTTGGCATTGAACAAGTGGTTAATCGACAAAAAGGCCTCACATCAATTCCAGAATATTGAGATCAGAAACAGACATAAACATATGAAATTTCCTCCCTTTTTCAAAAATAAATCAACTTTAAAATATATAGTTATCAATGGTTCATTTTTTTATTTTATTTTTTTTAATTCTCACATTTGTTATATGATTCATCTGTTTCAGAATATTCAAAGTCGAGCATGAAAAATGAAATAGCAGCTCAAAAAAGAGAAGATCGGCTCATACTTATTCAAATGCTAGTGCAGGTAAATTGATAGAAGAACTCGTCATAAAAATTGATAGAAAACTGAACTTGAACAAAAACATTAGATCTGATAAGACCTTTTCCTTCATTAATATGAGAAGAAAATGGCAGTAAGATGAGCCTTTTTTTCCTCTTGAAAAAACTCTTGAAAGTCGCCAGCATCGTCAATTAATGAGAGATTGAGTGATCATCCAGACATCAAACAGTTCCTTGAAGTTGATCCAAATTCTGAGAAAACTACTTTCAAGTACACAGATCGTTGTTATAGATACCCCTTACATTGTCTTAAACATCGAGTACATATAAACCGACTACATCTTGGTTTATTTTTAAAATCCTCATGTATGTTGAACGAGTTGAACGTGTACGATACCTACGTTAGATATAAGAATCCTGTAACGATAATTTTATCAATAAAAACCTCGCCCCTGCACCCGAACCAATTATCCACTTAAGACCCTTCTCAAGTTCAAACGCCGCGGTACCAATTTCACGCGATATTAAAGGTATAGGGCATAAACAGACGAGACGAGCGAGTAGCTACTAGCTAGGTAGGTATATGTACTATATACAGGAACATGGTAGCTGGGAAATTCAAAATAAGCTCATCTACTACACAAGCGTGGTAATTTATTAAAAGCTTCTGATACAGTTAAACGTGTTACGCGTTCAACGCACGTGTTAAAACCAGCAGCCAAGCAGTAAGTTTGGTGTAAAGTTTTCAAACTCGGCTTTTCCCCAAGAGCTTTGCTTTATCTTGTAAAAGTTGAAACAACTTTATATTTCTCTACGTACTATTATAAACTTTTGACTTAATACTGGTTAGTTCTTTTAACTTGGTCGCGATAAAACAAAAATATTTATACGAATCGAGACCTTCATTCACCTGCCTCCTATCGCTTTACGCAGTTCGCTGTAATTCGCATTTACCACTATATTGTATCTATCTACTCGTATATACGAAATGTATCTAGTCACAAAGACTGTATCTTTCTCTTCTCAATGTAACCTACACAACACAACAACAATATAGACGAAGGTGATAAATTACACCACCTTTCAAATATCAATATACACGACGTAACAATGATGTTGTTTTTATCTTATTTTCCTCTCTCTGTTTCTCATCCACAACGAGCACAAGCTCGCTCCAAATCTCACGAATTGCTGGAAACACTCGCTCTAACATTTCTACGCTGACTTTTTTTCTCTCACTTTATTTTATTTTCTATACGACAAATCAAAACAACATTCCACCAATATTTTTTACACCAGAAAAACCGAACTATAAAACACATAAATTTATGGTTACAAGTAACTTAGATGGTAGAAAACGTGGAATTACATGTTCAATGTATACTTTTCCTGTTTTTTTCTTTTTTAATTTTTTTGCCTCCTCTTCTTCGAGAGTACCTAGGTAAAAGATCGGAAACGCGCACACACGGGGGGGGGGTGGCGGGGCAACCAACCAGTAAAGTAGGAAAAAAACAAAAGTGTCAACACAACGTCGTTTAGAATTATTTTTTAAACGAGATTTATATCCTTGTACGATGTAATGCGTGCCTTTGGTTCGAAAAAGCGGTTTTCTCTTATCAGATAGGCTACTAATCTTTTTTTTTTCTTTGTAGACCACTGACTGGGACACAAATGTGCCCTTCGAAGATGGCCGTTATGTTTTTACTGGGTTTGGCCTCTCTCTCTCACTCTTTCTCTCGTGTACTCGAAAATATCGTAAAATGGTTTTAAATTTTATAAACCATTTCCCTCGATAAGTATAACCCAATAAATAATCTTAACAGGTCGTAAATATACTTAATGTGATAGAATTGCGGTTTTTACAACAAAACAACCCCGTCTGATCCATCGTAATTTTACTGTTCGACATAGAACCCCCGCTATGCTCCTTGTACCCTCTCGAGTCCCACTACTCCATTTCCAAGCATAATCTGCTGCGCGAGTAATTACGCAAAAATTTCATGCCAATAAATCCCCTTTCGCAGAATGTGTAACTCCGTTTCTCTCCCGATGGAGGCAAAAATGTGTATCGAGAGGTACCCTTAGGTTGATTGGTTCATTTTGGTCGCGTATAAATCTGCACAGCGGTGTAATAATATAGCTAAATCGTATATACCAGAGAAAATTTTCAACCAGTGGTTTTCATTTAGCTTGAATTAAGCTCGAATGAATCTTTGCCATTTCTAATCACGTTCGCTGAATAAATTCTTCTCTTATTTGAAAAAATTTTACGAGTTTAAGAGAGAATTTTAATACGTTGTCGTCGTTGTACGAAAATTAATTTGATATTTAATCGTAGCGTAAATCGTACAAAAAATTACCAAAATTAGTCGATAAATCTAGACGACGAGGTGTTTATTATGGCGCGAAATGTGCACTGAGTGTATACAGGGTGTCCCACTCCCATCGAACTTTTTTCAAGCTTCAAATATGAGTATTAGGGTGTATTGCGAGAAAAAAATCAACGGATTTTGATCAAATTCAGAAAAGACTTTCATTTTGAGTTAAAAATCACACAGAAAAACTTTTACCTCCGGAGGTGCACCTGAAGGGCAGAAATGGGCTTTCAAAGAGGAGGCATTTTGGAAATTGATTGTGTCAAAATTTTGAAAGATATCATTCCTGAAACTGGAGGAATAAGTATTTTGGAACGCGGTGGTGTCAGTTTTTGTGTCAATATTGCCAACTTCAAAAAATCGAAAATTTTTACAAGTTTTTGGTAATTTTTCTCGATTTTTTGGCGAAAAAAACACGATTTTTTCGAAAATGCTCTCTCTTTGAGGGTCCATTTTTGCTCTCCAGGGGCACCTTTGGAAGTGAATCGTGAAGAAACGTCGTCGGTGGATTTTGATTTACTTATGTAATTCAGTGAAGACATTCATTTTGAGTTGAAAATCACTCAGAATAAAGTTCACCTCAGGAGATGCCCCTGGAAGGGAGAAATGGACCCTCAAGAAGGGGGCATTTTGGAAATGAATTATGCCAAAATTTTGAAAGATATAATTTTTGAAACAGAAGGAATATTTTGGAACGCAGATAGTGACAATTTTTTTAGTCAATATTGCCAACTTTAAAAAATCGAAAAATTTTACATGTTTTTGGTTGTTTTTCCTGATTTTTTGAAGGCATTTTCCCTAAAACAGGTTGTGTAGGGACTAGAGCGAAAAAACCACGATTTTTTCAAAAATTCCCTCTGTTTGAGAGCCCATTTTCCCCTCCAGGGGCACCTTTGGAAGTGGATCGTGAAGAAACGTCGGCGGATTTTGATCTATGAAATTCAGTGAAGACATTCATTTTGAGTTGAAAATCACTCAGAATAAAGTTCACCTGTGGAGGTGCCCCTGGAAGGGAGAAATGGACCCTCAAAAAGGGGGCATTTTGGAAATGAATTATGCCAAAATTTTTAAAGATATAATTCCTGAAACATAAGGAATATTTTGGAACGCAGATAGTGACAATTTTTTAGTCAATATTGCCAACTTTAAAAAATCGAAAATTTTTTACAAGTTTTTGGTAATTTTTTGAAGGCATTTTTCTCAAAACAGGTTGGGTTGGAGCTGAGAGCCCATTTTTTCCCTCCAGGGATACTTCTGGAGGTTAAAATTTGAAAAGAAATCTTGAAGACTTTCTGACATTTTTTCAGATTTTTTTTAATTTTGGAATTCTGAACATTGAGTTAATTTGGGGGGGAAAAACACACCAACGATTTAAAACTTTCCTTGGAGAGAAGACTTTAATACACATATTTTTTTAGTCATTATTGCCAATTTCAAAAAATTGAAAAAATATCATAAATTTTTGACTATTTTTCTCAAATTTTTGGAATGAAAATAATGATTAAAAAAATTGGCACCACTGCGTTTCAAAATATTTCCTCAGTTTCAGGAATGATATCTCTCAAAATTTTGGCATAACGAAAAAACCATTTTTTTTTTTGATAGGTAATACCCTCTCTTTGAAAGTCCATTTTCTTCCTTCCAAGGGAACCTCCAAAACTGAAATTTTTTCTGAGAAACTTTGAACTCAAAATGAAGGTCTCTGCTGAGTTTCTTCAAAATCCACCAACTTTGGGAGGGGGAAGTAGGGGGGGATTCACTTTGATGAGTATGAATCAGGAACTAAGGGATATAAAAATACTCATGCTGAACAAAATGCCTATCCTGACATTTGAAGGGACATAATTTCGGACATTTTTAAGCCACGTTACCCGAGATGAACAACTGAAAAAAAAATCACAACACAATTTCAGCATATAACCAAAAGTTTACTTGCCCAAATTGATTTTTCGATTTTTGGTTAATTTTTGAAAATTCAAAATTGGTTATTTTCATTTCTTCAAAAAAATATACCTACCAAGGTACATATTTTTATTTTGTAAAAATGATGAGAATTTGTCCTGAAAGTATAAATATGTTTGCCCAAGAAACTGACTTATACCTATTAGCTCAGAAAATTATTGATGACTGATGAGTATAATGGTACAAAACTCGATTTTTGGGGGTGAACGAAGATTACCAGGATACAAATAGTTGAATCAAAGTAGTCCATAAAATTTCCTATCAAAAATAATTTTATCATATATACTCGTACATTTTTTTTTTTTTTTTGTTAGAGAGCTCAGATTTTGAGACATTTGTTGATTGAAAACAAAAATTGAACTTATGATTCTTTTCAAATTTGAATCCAATTGTTAGCTCTTCTGAAGACGAAATAAAATGAAAACAGCAACATCTGAAATTTTTTTTGTTAGAAGGAAATTTCAGGCTTTGCAATTTTATTTCCAAGATTTTTATTTCAGATCAGCTCGTAGTTTCTCAGAGTACAGCTCTACACAAAATTGGTAATATATTGATCAGATTATCAAAACAGGTAAATCACAGCACATAAATATCATTAATAATGTACCAACTCGTTTCCAAACGATATAAGTAGTTGGAGAAGGCGCGAACGACGCTAGATGTTAATAAAGTTGCATACCCATTGTACACACGTATCCTTACAAGGAGCAATCTAATGTTTACTGTTATCACCGCCGCCGCGTACTCCGCAGCTTTATTCTAGTCGCACTCTGGTAAAACGTATCTACACCGCCAGCGTCACCAACTTGTTACCGTAATTACCCGAAGGGAAACCGCAGTAATTCAAAGAAATTGTGGTAACTTTGTGTATAAGTTTTGTTTGTGTTCGGATAAATTGAGTTGTTGCTCGACGATGATTTATGGCGCGCATCGGGTCACGAATATGGCATGAGGAGAGAATCTTGTGCAAAACTTTACTATACAGAGGGGGTGTTATTCGCAATTGGGAATTTTGCGAGGGTCACAAGGGCCTTAGCTGATTCAATACGTGGTAACCGTTCTTCTTATTTAGAGACACATGCTTGTGTATTTGGAATCTTCGGAGTTGGTATCGGTGTGGCTTGAGAGGGGTTCATCTCAGACTGCGTGATTAATGGCGAAAAATACACTCTTGGAATATGGAATACCTTTTTAACGAGGGATGTATTTTAACTGATATGGAGGGGCTCTGAGTATAGCAATCAGATTTATGAAATTTTTAACGATTTATTGGCGATTGAGATGTATTTGTGAGAGGGTTCGAGGCGAAGGTGATGCGATTAGATGAATTTTAAAATGGGATTTATTTGGTATAAGATATATTTATGAGAATTTATTTGAGAAGGCTATTTTTAAAAAATTATATTTTAACGCGATGACGTCATAAATGGATCGGTTCAAGAATGATCGTAATCGAAACCGGAGAATGATTCATTTTGGTACAAAGATGAATTTTTAGTCAGAAATGATGGACTGTAAAAATTTCCAGAACTTTGAATAACGATTTTGAAAATTTAATAATTTTATGATTTCCAATTCTGGAAATATTCTCTGAAAGAATTAAAAATTCATCTCCTCTCATCCTCCTGAATCAGCCCACCGGCTAAATTCCCTTTCGTTGTTCCTTTGGCCATCGAGACCATCGCATTGCTCGTATTTTGCTTCTTTCAACGAACACTTGTAAAACGCATAAATTATATTATGGAAAAAATTAAAATATTCAGCAGCTCTGGTGATAATCTTATGGAGGTTGTACTAACCTCGAGGAACAATTACCATTTTCCAATTTACCTACGTATACGTATCCGCATGTTCTCTCCATACAACATAAAGGTTGTTTGGAAGCTTCCACGGGGTAAATATCCTACAGGAAATAATTTTGTACAGTTGTAGAATTCGAATAGGTAGTACATAAGCAGCCGATGACGATGCAAGTAATTTTCATATTCGCATTCGTTCGTGTGGACTTTTTGGTTAAAATATAAACTATACATTAGGCGTATATACGAGACGTGGAATTGGAATATGAGATTAAATCCCTTACCCACTCCGCGAAGCCCTCGAATCGACACATCTCCCTTATGCATACAAATTATATAAACGCAAACACCGTAATGTATTGGAGAGAAGGTTGCGCCAGTGCTGGGTACGCGCGAAAGAGTGAAAAAATGTTCAATTTAGCAGATTGCCATTGTTTAGCATGTTTAGGAATAAAAAGAAACCCTTATGACGAATTCGCCTATCGTATAATACACCTTCTCGTACACCGAACAGTGTATTGTGCTGGTGGGTTTTATGCACGCCGAATGAGGGAGTATGATAATTTAAATAAACATCATTTTTTAGCGTTGAATTATCTAGTTGACAATGGCGCTACGCCTGGTTCTGGTTACTGTAATACGAAAATGCTGAATATTTTATTTTAGGCAATTGGTGCCCTCCTCTTCTTGTACTTTCCCTGAGTCAATTTGTGCACATAGTTTTACACCCTGCGGTGTATTTTGGTGCGATAAGATATACAGGGTGTCCCTGTTTACCCTGCTTCATCTATCGCCACGACATGGAACCCGAATTTAGGAACAATGAGGTGCGAAAAATAATGAAATTTATATATTTATGGGCTTATTATAAATAAACAATACTTGAAATTAGAAAAGGAATCTTTAAGCAAATTTCTTCTGAGAGAATAATATTGAACGCCATTTTTCAAAAATGGTCTCTATGGTTTAGACAGTTTTTATGGCACATTTCTGGAAATCTGAAATTTCCAAAACGTAGCTGGAGGCTCTAAAACGTCTTGAAACCACTTCCATAGACTCAGAACGTTGAAATCAGGATGTGAAGTAAATTTAAATTTCCCAACTTTAATAGCAAAATAGAATTTAGTGAAAATTTCAACTTTTAAAAATTCGCTGGAGGCTCTTAAAATTTTAAAAATAGCTCGAAATCATTTCCAATCAAATTGGAGGGTCAAATATTGACTGCATGCCCAATTTCAGTTTTCTAGGTTGATTTGGTAAAGTTTTGATTTTTTTGCATTTTTAAGCCTCAATTTACTCATTTTGATTTTCAAACATTCACCAAAAATCAGAAAATCCACTTTAGCTTCTGAAATTGTTTGAAAAAGTAAGACCAAAAAGTGGAGGGAAAAATTCAAAATGTGAGCAAAACATTTTCTGCAAAAAAAAAACACACCAAAATTTAGTAAAAATTTTGATTTTTAAAAATTCGCCGAACGGCCAAAGGCTCTTAAATGTGAGCAAGACATTTTCTGCAAAAAAAATCACAGCAAAATTTAGTGAAAATTCAATTAATAAAAATTCGCCGGAGGCTCTTAAAATATAGCTCGAAATCATTTTCAATCAAATCGAAAGGACAAATATTGACTACATGCCCAATTTTAATTGTCTAGGTTGATTTGGTGAAGTTTTGATTTTTTTGCATTTTTAAGCCTCAATTTACTCATTTTGATTTTCAAAAATTCACCAAAAATCAATAAATGCACTTTAGCTTCTGAAATTGTTTGAAAAAGTAAGACCAAAAAGTGGAGGGAAAAATTCAAAATGTGAGCGAAACATTTTCTGCAAAAAAAAAATAACAAAATGAATTTTTTGTAAAATAATTACTCATTTAAAAATTTAAATCTGATATTGAAACTCGATCGAAACGTTGGCAATTTTAGAAAAAAGCACAACTTTGGAAATTATTGGCAAAAAAGTGAGATTTTTCATTGGGGGGGGAGGGGGGGTGTCAAACCTTTTGGAACTTTTTGCAAAAAAGCGACTATTTCAAACAAATTTTTATCAACAAAAAAAAAAGTTATGGCACTTATGAAGGTTTCAAAATCTTGCTCTTCTTAAAAATCGTAGTCTCGTTCAAATCAGAGGAAAACAACTCAAGAGATCGTTAGGTTCCTTTGTCGACTATAAGCTCATAGATTCAACTTCTGTTTTCTATCACAAATATTTCAAAAACTGAGTTTTCTGGCCCAAAAATTAATGAATCATTATTAAAAGGAAATTTCATGGCCTAAAATTTTCATTCTGCTCAATTTTTTCGTAGGACTCTTCGTTTGCCCCAAAAATTGAATTTCAATCAACTTATCATCAGTGTTCATTTTTTTTCATAAAAATCACTTTCTACGAAAAAAATCCAATTTTTGGGCAAACATGAGGTTTTACAAAAGAAATTTATAGAAACAAAATTGCAGCTCATTAAATTACCGATCAGTTGAGTCCAGCTCATTTTTTCTATCATGTTTGGTTCTTGGAATATTTAGCACAAAAGTTGATAAAAACACTCCATTTTTATTTTTAGAATTTTTACCCCCTCCTCTCTTTTCACTGTAGGATCTCTTGAAATATTCTCATCTTACGAGTAATTTTTTTTCAGTTCTTTTAATAAATATCAATAGGTAGGTAGGTACCTACCTATATTTTATACACAGCCATCTTTTCATCTTTCGTGTAGAGTAACGTGCTGATCCGAAATGAATATCTCTACTTACCTACTTACTTCCTCATTTTCTCAAGTGGGTAATACTCAATTCAAAACTTAATTCCAAAAAATTCAAAAAAATCTCCCACTTAGAAAAAAAAACTCCAAAAAACTACTCAATTCCCTAAAAAAAAAATCGCCATAAACGAATCAACTGCGTTGCCATCGTCATAAATCCAACACTAACGTGTATAGAAGGTAGGCTATACGAATATCAGCACAAAGCATAATCGACGATAATGTCTTCCAACCAACAACGCTCTCTAGAAATTAAATGAAATTCGGCGTAGTCTCTCTATAAAGTTGTAGAGTTCGCTCGAGATGTGGCGTTCGCCCTCCTAGGTAGATTTTCCCCTTCGTAATAATACTACGGCTATAGATGGCGATACGATCTTTATAGCATATTTAACTTGTTGCGGTTATCAACGACGATGGAAGCTGTTATTACTATCATCACATGTGTATTCACGTCTAAACGTGTACTGGAATCTGGAAGAGGTGTCGAAAGCTGGAAATAATGATATACGTTGTGGCTTCCATTCGGGTGGTTTTGTGGCGGTCTGGATCGATTCATAGAATTATTAATTCGATAGTTTATCGAAGTGCTACCTCAGTGTTCTTGAATGGAATTAAAATCAAATTCTATACTTTGTAGGTATAGGTATTCTTTTCGTCTTATAATATCACATTTTACCTACCTATTTTTATTTTTTAGAAAACAAGCATCACATATTTCACGATCCAGTACGTGAAGGCCTTATACACAGCCGGAAAATAGTTAAAAACATTTTCATTACCAGGGCGCTAATAATTCATCTAGATACTTCTAAACGAGTAATAAACGTTAAATTATCGCCAAACAACGTGAGAAAATATCGGTAAACGATTTACAATCACGCCAACCGAGGACAAAATATGTGACTATGAAAGTTACCCGCGCGAGCATTACGATGCCAGGGTGAGATGGGCAGGGGTAGATGTAGTATCTGTTGTCGAAAGTAATTTAGGCCAACTCGCTAGCTTGAATGAAACAATAACTGCTTCCTTTCGTGATACGGGGTGGTTTCCGAGAAATAATGAATGTTTATTGGCATACATAGGCATCCCCCTCGATATGTCCTTCTCAAAGGGTTTGCTTTGCTTATACACGTCGAAGAAGTTACACAATACCTTGCCTGCTTGTCTACCCTTTTCGACACTACACGTTCCTTTCTTATATTTTTAGATCGAAAAACTTGGATATTTTTGGTATTTGACTAAAAGTATGCGTAGGTATACATATTTCGGGAGTATACGGAGTCCTTCATCTATATTAGGTACTTATGTAATGAATATGTATATCGACTTATCTCATAATATCGATCAGTTAATTATTCTTCGATTTTTTTCTATATCTACTTTGGTTAATTAGATATTTACATACACCTCAGGCTGATTATTTGCAACTTTATAAACGGACCGAAAGCGTTTCTGTTTAAATTCGTAATAAATTTACACTTACGTGGTATAATTATATTAAAGGTAATTAATTAATAATTAATTATTTTTTCATCGCTGTTCGACCACCTAACATGTTGCATTATCCTTGAGTAAATTTTTCGTAAATTTATATAAGCTCTGGGCTCTATACTAAAATTTGTACGTAACAGTAGATATGCAAATTTACCTACTTTTTTGGCACACAGGAAGAGACTTTTAGGTTTGATTCTTCCCTCCACAAGTCAAAAAAAAAAGAACAACAACAAATAGATTGAACAGAAAGCTTTTTTGAGCATTATCAGTCTTACCACGTGTTGTGCCGAAGCAGTGAGATGCTGATTTGAAGAGCTTTACGAGCAGAAAAGTAGCATTAATTACTCTCAGCCACAATCAAGCTTCTACGAAAAATTATTTTTAAATTCTGCCAAATTTTTCCACAGATTTTTATTCTCCCCCCTTTCCCTCCTTCTCTACCTTCCCTCTCTACCTCCCTCCTTCACAATGAAAAAACAATTCTGAAACACTTCAATCGTTTTTTTTTGTGAATTTACAATCAATTTTATAAATTTTTGAATACCTCAATTTGAATCCAAATTTAATTTAATGACGACTTTCACAACATTTCAATTTTAATAATTTTTTTAAAACTTCAATAATTTTCTTGAAACTTCGGCTCTACGATTGAGGGGGAAGGGGGATATCTAGTATCGGTCTGCTAAAAAAAAAAAGTTCTTATGAGAAACACACCTGAATCAAACATGAAAATAACGCTGATTTTTTTTTCAATAAGTAATAAGTACAGAGACGAAAATTTTAATTTTGGTCTAAAAAATAGATTTTTATTCAATGAAGAGGGTAGGTAGGTAATTTGACTTTGAAAATGTTGAATGATCAAGTATTTAACTTTAATGATCAATTTTGGAGATATTTTATGGAAAATTCATAATTTCGATAACACTCCATTTGGTATATTATAATAGTTTTCAGTTTTTTCAAGCCCAAAAAAATTGGCTTTCAAAAAATTTAAATTTTGAATCAAGTTAGATACAATTTTTTCAACATTTTCAAAGGTGAATCCTCACGTTGAAAATTAAATTGTGAGTATGAAAGTGATTTTCCGATTTTTGTAACGAATTTTCGAAGATGAATGAAAATACCGAATATCGACGATGTAGGTACTCTATTAATTTTTACGGGGCGGGCTGAATTTTAGTATGAAAAATATGAAAATGGAGTTCAATGCTTAAGTCTTCCTCTCTCCCAACTATCAATCAAATTTTTCTGGAAATTCCAGACTTCATATCGACTCGAAAATGATTGAAATTGAAGGGGGAGGTGCAGGGTTGACTTGAATAATAATATAGAGAAAAGAAACCGATTTTTATATTTTTTTGGTCCCTACGGATTCATTATTTTGATGACAAATGAAATATGTAGGTATATTGGAAAAAAATTGTCCCCCCACCACACCAAAAAAAAAAAATGGAACGAATTTTGACCAAATTCAGCAAAGTGCTTCATTTTGAGTTGAAAATTACCCATGAAAAAATTTTAGCTCCGGAGGTATCCCTAGAGGGGGAAAATGGACCTTCAAAGAGAGAGCATTAATTTCGAAAAAAATCATGATTTTTTTCGCTCTAGACCCCACACAACCTGTTTTTGGGAAAATAGCTTTAAAAAATCTAGAAAAATAACCAAAAAGTTGCAATATTTTTTCGATTTCTCGAAGTCAGCAATATTGATCAAAAAATTGACACCACTGCGTTCTAAAACATTTCACCCCCCCCCCCCCAATGTTACTAGAATTATATCTTTCAATATTTTAGCATAAATAATTCGAAATATTTTCGAGAAAAAATTTTCAAAATACGAATTATCTGAAAATAAGCAATAAGAAAATTTTCAGCCTCTCAGTATGACCCCAAAACTTACTGGTCTTGAATTTTGACAGGAATAGCATTGATCGACACAAAATCTTGGCAATTTTCCCAAAACAGGTTGTGTAGAAACAGGAGCAAAAAAAACACGATTTTTTCGAAAATGCCTCCTCTTTGAGGGCTCATATCTTTCCTCCAGGGGCACCTACGAAGCTAAAAAAATTTCAGAGCAACTTTTTACCGAAAATGAAGGTCTCTGTTCGAAATTTGAAAACTGGAACTTGGGTACAGAAAATTTGATACTGAAATGTGGATGATGTGCTCTTTTAATGGGCCAAATTTCAACGTAATCGAAGACAACAGATTCAAGTTGTAAAATTTCTCGTATGAGATTCTACAAAAAAATGATATAAAAATTTTATCACTTCCACCTGTTACGTGCAAGTCGCAAAATAATTCCGCACAAATTTATGAAATATTTCACCAGTTGGCAACACTGAAAAAAAATGAAAAACAACTCCCCGTAGCGAAAGAGAATAAAAAAAATTTCAAAATTTAGAATTACTTGAAGGGTTTAAAGTTCAAGATGTTTGAACATAGAAGGACTATACGTATTCAAATTTTGATTGGTACAATTTTAGAAAATTTCAATACAGGGTGGTTCAAAATTTTGACCTTTGCGTCTCGTGTCACGTTGTGCCCATAATTTAGGTCAAACAAGATGGTGTGTGAAATTTGCCTACCAGCGCCACTTGAAGGGACTCTGAATACATTTAATCCGCAGCTTGGGTATTATATTTATCGATATGGGCAGATTTAGATGATTTTTTCATTATCTTTTGACCCTCGCCTTCACCTCCTTTCAACCACCTTTGGCTAATTCTTCGTCCAACTCTTTACTGTTTTCATTATACCTACTATAGTCTGTATTACTCTACTCGACGTAGCAGATAAACTCAGGTATTACGTTTAGTTTTGCTTTTTATTCGATCTCGCGATACCGTTCATCGTACTGTGCTAGTTCTCGCGGTGCGGCTCAGCGCGGGTGTTTTGAAACGGCGAAAATTTCTTGATTCAAATGAAATAACATACAAAAGGTCGGCCTTGGCAACAACCCCGCATTTCCGTACACAATACACTACCAATTGTCAGACCAGCCTTTTGTTTAGTATGAAACAACGTAATAGACAAAACCCATTGCACGATTTTTTTTACACAACTTTTTTCCATGCCTTTAAAAAACCATAGCAAGTTTTATACCTACTTTTATAAACGTATAACTTCCATTCGAACAATAAAATCCATCGCGTACTTGGTCGTCGTCTAACCGAGCGAGAAAAAAAAACTTATAGATTTTTTTTTTCAAACTTCGCTCAACTAACTACATCGCGGGACCCTTTGGATTGTTGGTTTTGTCCGCGAGTGCTGAGAGAGAAGGAGGAGAGGCGAAGTGAATTATTCAAATCGATCACAACCTCAGAGCGGTTGCCAAATTCTCGCAAACCATGAATTACAATTACCGACAGACATTCTGTATGGACGTGTCTTTGCATGTAAATGTACCCACAGAGATCGGGTACTATTTTTTCCGTACACATATAACTTCGCTCGACATTATTAAGCTCGTAAATAAACCGTGCTGTAGGATTGATTAAAAGGTAAATCTACGTATACGTGCGAAATAGAGGGACTTAAATGTGAAAAATTACCACCGCTGATGTATAAATTATTCAAAAAAAAAAAAACTTTTCATTGGGCTATCGCTTGTACTACTGCTGTTTTTCCTAAGCTGCTGACACATCGGATTTTTTTCCATTTTCATCGTAGCGTGGGTCCGAAATTTGCGAAGAGCCAGCACGTTTCGGTTTCTTGTTTTTACTGCTCGGCTACAAAAACACGCGTGCTGGACTTTTCGTCTCCACGATGCAGCCTTTTGTTTACAAAAGGGGTTGGCAAAATATTCGCAGATTTTCGCCAATTCCTTTACTTACTTTTTTTGTACAAGAGTTTCTCGCAACAATTACACATGTACGTATTTCACACCTCATACACCCCATACCCAAACACCCTTCGCGTTTTGAATATGTTTACATAGTTCCGACAAAACGATCCAACCCCCTTTGCCTCCACTGCAGAAAAATCAATACCTAAACGAAAATAATATTTTACAACTGAAGGCAATTTTGATACCTCCTATTTTTTGACTTATTGCACATTACACAACAGACACACTCACACATACCTACACAGACGGACCCATACACGTTTGCATTTGTGCTCGAATTTTACATGTTGGTACATTTGCAAAGCACATATGTTGCCTGCTTGCTTTCTACATATACGAACTATGCTACATGCCCATTATGAAAAAAAAAAAGGCTCGCCGCCCTCATTAATTAATAAATACCCGTTAGCCATTAAAACGACAACATTTGTAGTAAATTTATTTATTTTCCAAATATTGAGTGACCGAAACGTTTCACGAATTATAAACGCGTCGCGTTGTCCTGTGTCCTTTTTGCTATTTTCTCATATGTAAAAGCTACAATATGCCTTATTGGTTCACAATTGGCCGACCTTAAATAACGTTCCAGGGTTAATGGTAAACCGAAAGCGTGCCAGCGCAATTTTACGATCCATTGAAAACGTGAAAATTTTGTTAAATTTTCAAACTTTGCATCGACTTTGAAAAATATTATGGTTCTAGCGATGTTTTTCTTTCTCGTTTTGTTAATGTGCTGTCGCGTCTTGAAATTAAGAAAATGAGTAGCTAAAGAAAAATTGCATCTAGTCTGGTAATTTTTTTTAATGTAATCAAAGATATAAAAAAAATAGTATCAATGGCCAAGATTTCAAAAGTCAAAGTGTATTTTATCGAATTCTGGAAAATTTTTTAAAATCTGCCTGATTTGCCTCATTTGGCCAAAAAAATAGGAAAAAACAGGAATTTCGCCCTTACCTACAGAAAGTTAAAAAGTTTGATATACACCCTATTTTTGAAGTCCTTTGACTGAGAAAGGTTTTGAACAGTTTTGAGCAGTTCTGGAGTCTCCAGCAGATTTCTGAAAATTGAAATTTTCACAAAATTTTCACCAGCGAAGTTGCAAATCTAAAATTCACCCTATACCTATAATATAACTTCAACATACTGAGTCCATTGGTGATGGTTTCAAGCAATTCTGTAGCCTCTAGCTATATTTTGAAAGTTCCAGATTTTCAACAAAAAAAACTGTAAAAACCGTCCAAATAATTTTCAACACATATAAATGCAATTAGTGCTCGCTGCAGCAATGACCTGCTCGACCAATTACTCAACTTTTTTTGGAAGATTGGATTATAATTGATCAAATGGGACATCCAACCCGAACTCAACGCATTTCAGGTGCTGAAGTTCATTTAGACAGATTTTAGGACATTTTTTGGAAAACTGGAATTTTCAAAAAATTTCTGGAGGCCATTTCTAAAACGGTTTGAAATCATTTTCAATCGATTCATGATGTTTGAATTAATTGAGAAAAATTTTGTGAAAATTTTAACCATCATAAATTTGCTGGAGGCTCCAGAACTGTTCCAAACTGTTCAAAACTGTTTCCAAGCGAAATATAAGGTTTTGAAAAATGGCAACGTACCAACTTTCAGCTTTCATATGTCAATTTCGGTATTTTTTAATTTTTAATTTTTGGCTCAAATTATTTTATTTTCAAAAATTCGCCAAAAATGAAAAATCTCTTTCAGCACTTGAAACTGCAGCTGGTTATGTATTCATTCTCTTTTGTTTAGATGGCCACAAGAAATCGTTCAATTAAGTTGAGCTTTCTAATTTTTGGATCATGCAATTACAAACACCCACCCCTCCCCAAATGTCTTTTTTCAGTTTTTTTTTCTCGAAAAATCCTTCCTTTTTTCGAAAAATTGATTTTTTTGTAATGAAAAAATTCTACAAGAATTTCTGTAATTTTGTGATTAAAAAAATAAGTCTTTAGGAAAAATCGGGGGGGGGGGTTTACAAAACAGATAACAAAATTTGAGCTACCATAATATTCCTCAACAAAACGCAGTGCCATTATTCTTTTTCTTTGGATGGGGGAGGGGAAGGGGAAGGAACTTTGCTTCTTAGATATTCTAAGCGAAAGTTGAACTTCCTTTTTACAATTTTTTCTTTAAAAAATAGGGAGCTTTGAGAATAACCAGGCATCTTACAAAAAAATTTAGAAATAAATTTTTTTGTAAAACGTAAAATCTTTCACCTGTAGAGTGTGGTTGGTTTTCTATACGTTATTTTTGTTTTTGAAATAATTCGAGAAAAAATTGGGAAGCTCAACTTGATTGAAGAATTTTTTTGTTGCCAATTTTCAAATAAGCTATTCTATGCCAATGGAAAATTTCCTGTTTTCCCCTTAGAAATGGTATTGTAAATTCTTAAATAATTATTTTGCTTCTTCTTGATCAAAATAATAAAATTTTTTTCAATCCTACGCAACTCTTCCCCCCCTCCTCCTTCCCCTCTCCTCCTCAATTTTTCTTCTACAACTCATTTGTTGGTCTTTTTTTCTTCATTTCATAAAATTCTGAGGGGAGAGGCGGTCGGATCGGGGTTCTGAGAGCTGCCCCATGTTGTAACCAATTTGCACCAATTCGTCTGTCAAAAAAATTATCAGAATTTTAGAAACGAATGTAATTTTTTCTCCTAACACTGACGTGAGATACCTTACGTGAATAAACTACATGTCTATTTAATTCACATTATTGATCAAATAGTCCAAATTTTTAATTGTTTTATCATTTTAATATTTTTACCTTAACTCTTTCTTCCTGTTTCTGTATACAAAAGAGGAAAACCCGGCGGAAGAAGATTCGATAACATAATCTCAATTAAATTAAAATAAAACCAGCAAATATCAAGTACTCATTATCTACTTGACTAAATGCCGTAATATACCTATACCTACTATTAGAATTCCATCAGTTCACTCATATCGATGAACAAACCTTTTAATACCTACTTACATAGCTAGGTACGCCAAATCGGAACACGGCGAAATAAAATGCAATACTTAATAACGCCAGCCAGATCAAAGAAAGCTATTAACTAATGATCAATTAATCCGACATTAAAGGAGTCGATCGACACGCAGTAATTATTTTTTATTTTTCGGCATTGTCGATTTAATTGTAAATTACTCATTGTGTTTACTCGGATGTCAGGTTATCGGAGGCATAGGTCAATGAATATAGCTTATACGAGTAAGTAAAACCGAACAACACGTATACTTACACTTAGATAGGTATGTATATGTATGTAAATCGATGTGTAAATGAAGAAATCTCAACCATTATCAATTAGTCAAACGTGATAATAAAACTACAATAATGATTCATTTGGCTGCAAGTGGTTTGCGCACAAATGGGGGAAAACATAACTCGTTTGCGCACAAAATTAGAACTCGTTTGCGCACAGGAAATTTAGGGGCATATAGGGACAATACGACTCGTTTGCGCACATATTTTTCCTCTCATGTTCACAGGCTTAGGACTGTCTGCTTTAGGCGACCCACATTTCCGGCTTCCGCAACTTTGATCTTCAAGAACTTTTGAACGGTAGAAGGTAGAGCTTTTGATAAAACCATTTTTAAAAGGATAAAATGACTGCCTTGTTTTCGCAGCTTCAAACTTCTAGAACTTTTGAACGGTTACATGTAGAGCTTTCTATAAACACCCATTTTAAAGGGGATGAAATTACGAACATTTTGCTATATTAAAATACCTGTGCGTTCACTGAAGATTTCGAGTATTTTTAGTTTAAAGTTGGCATATGTAGTATGGAAAAATTGGGTAATAGAAGTATTCATAAAATCGTCAAGTTTTCGCGAAATGACAAAAATTTAACATCAATCGATAGAAAATTTAATTGTCTTTAGTTCGAAACTACATAAAAATCCACCCGAATCCGCGAATAATCGAACCGTTGGTTAGAACCAATATGGCGTATGCGTATACCTCGACCCCTCTCTAGCACTTTAATATCATCATGTGCTGAGATGTAGGTACTAGGTACCTGTCTATCGCAGAACCTACTCGATGAATTTTCACATTACAGCACTGCTTTGCTATATCAATGCAGTGACTAGTGACCCATTCGATGAATCTAAAAAGCTAGGAACCATGTACGATTGCAATTTGCATACATGTGCGCAAACGAGTTGTGGTCACTACAGCTACCCTGTGCGCAAACCACCTCTACTTGCTGCGGTCATTTTCCCCCATCTGTGCGCAAACGAGTTACGGCCATTCATTTGCAGATATGAGTATTAATGAGCCTTTTTTTACTAACGTAAGTAACTAATTTGGTGCATAAAACTTCCTCATAGCGTACTTAGGCTTCTTTATATCAACAGATAATGAGATAATATAGGTAAAGTAGTACTTACTCCATTTCGTCATCGTCGTATATAATCGTAAATTATTTTAAACTCGCACGTACCTAGATGATTCTTACCTGTAACAAAAAACAAAAGCAAAACATTGTACTATAAGAAAGATTTATAGACCGAAAAATCAAAAAATCTACAACTCTTCAGTTGATTTCAAGGTTTCGCTATTCATTCATTGAATAGCGGTTTTTTTTGTACACGATGTCTCCTAGCAGGAGTTGAAAGAATACGGAGAAAAAAAAGCCTTTGAAAATACCTAACGGTATCATTGTTATTTCCCTCAATATTACGAAATGCGGATTTTTTTTCGCGACTTGGCCAGGTATCTAAAGGTGTGAGTGAAAACGTAAGTATCTTTTAGCATTTAGTATTGCACGAATAGTGATGGCAGAAAGGATCCATCATTCTGGGGTAAGTTCAGTTCGAATTATTTATTGTAATGTAGACCTAACAAAGTAGAATATTTATGAACTATCGGCTAGTTTTACGTAGAATAAAATATGTGCTTATCGGTGTAAATCTATCGTAACTAGAAATCCATCATCACGTCATAAATAATTTTTTTTTCAACTTCCGCGAAGGAAATTCATATACCTATACCAAAATAAATATCGATGGATATTTTGATTGCCTTCATTTGCTGATTTTTTTTTTTACTGGTTGTTCCTCTGTTCAGTTAATCTTGGTTGCTCGCATTATTGCAAAAAAAAAAAAATGAATATATATAAGGGCAAGAAATTCCATATAGGAAGAGAGAAACCGGCACGCTATAAATGTTACATACGAGTACGCGGTAACCCGGCGAAACATTTAAAAATTAATGAAAGATAATGGGAGGTCCGTGGTATCAGTACATTGTCATCATTACTACCGCATACTGTGCGAGTATAACATTTTGGAATCTGGTATTTTATATTATTTATATCATGTTTTGGTTATTATCCTCCAACGCTTCTAGAATCATATCATATATCGTATTCCAGTAGGTGCATATTTATTGGTTGTCCACTTTCGATCCCTATAGTTATGCATGTAATCGAAGATTTCGCGAACTTGTTGAAATGTTGACATTGCGATAGGCTGTAGAAGAGATAATGAATGGTAGATATCGTATTTGAGAATTCTTTTGGTTGACAAAATTTCTTGAATCTTGGGTTTAAAAATTGAAAAAAATTTCAATTGATGATTTGTTGATTGGAGGGTAGAGAATTGATGGAAGTAGGAAAAATGCGGTTTCAGAATTTACCAATTGATTATAATAGGTATACCTAAAGTAATAAAGTTCTCACTTTTTTGGAACTGTTTTTTTTCACTTTTTTTTTACTTGACGGTGAGGCACTTTTGTTTTAATTATAACTACAAATTACTGTTTAATTTGATTAAATTTGAATTCAGTTCTCGTCTTCCATCTTCTAATCTACCCAAATGATAAATGAATAAAAAGTTGAAAATCCATTATACCTTGATTAATAGATGAATTTTTTATTGCTAAAGCATTTTCCAAGAAATTAAAATTTTATTGTCAGATAAGTATGCATCCTGCAAAAAGAGCTCTCATTCGATAGCAAAAGTAATTAATCTTCTCCAATATTGTTCAACTTTTATCAAAAAAAAAAAAATCATCGAGTCATTGATCATTGATTTTTATTACGTACAAATTCTTTTAGTTGTTGATTCATGATTCCTTACCTACCAGCAATTATTCAATCATGCATTTAATTTTCTCGGAAGCTTTGCTATTTCCTGCAATTCTTGAATAAGTTAAATCAGGTTTCTAAAAATTACTCGATAATTTAATATTTTGACGAATAAAAATATTTTTTCATGTAGCAGAAAATTTGGAAAATTATCAAGCAATTAATTTTTTTTCAACAAGATAATTGTGATGTTATTTTGGTTAATACAAATCTCGACGAAAAAATGTTTGCAATGAATTGGATTCGGTAAATTTTAAAATGTGATTCTGCCATTAAAAAAATAAATCAGACGTCTTCAGAAAGTTTTAAGGTAGGTATGAGAGAATTACCATTAAAAAATCGCGATTGTGATGAATTTAGATGAGGTGAGGTAAGGGAGGGAAGGAGAGGGGAGGGACAAATAATGCATAATTTCAAGTCTTATAAAAACTATCTTAATGATTGATCTTCAGAGAAGTATTTTTTGAGACAGATTGGTCCTTTATTGATTCGGCTTATTGAGGTTTAAAAAATGGAACCACAACTCAATTTTTAGCTGTTAACCTAAATTTATTTCCACGTACTTCTGAAGAAATCGAAAATCACGCTGGATGGCCAGGCTCCAGAATGGTTCAAAATGATGAAATTCGGATTCGTGGAGGGGATTGGTTTTGTACAAGTTACCTACAGCCATTTGAGTAAACTTCAAAAATTCCTCTCTAAATTTCCTGATAAAAAAAAAACGTAGGTACTCGATGAATAATCCGTCTACAAATTCACTCAAATGTGAAAAAACACGCTGAACAGCTCGATAATGAACCAAAACTCGATTTTTAGATGTCCAAATTAATTTTCGCACCTTCTTGGAAAAATTCAAAAATTCTAGAAAAATCAAAAATCACATTGCACGCTCCAGAATTACTCGAAATGATAAAATTTCGGTTCGGGAAAGTTTATATTACCTACCTAGTTTCAGAATTAATTTTCACCATTTTTACCAAATGAATAGGTACATTTGAAAAAAAAAAAAAAAAAAAAACAGAAGGATATTAAGTTACCTACCTAATGGTCGAAAATTGTGAATTTTGGATATTTAAAAATTCATCAAAAACCGAAAAATCGATTTGGGTATAGTTGAAATTCTGGGTATGGCAGTTTCAGACTTTCGATCTTTTTCCATAAAATTAGCAAAAAAATTTTCAATTGAAAAAAAAACAATTTTTTACAGACAGGACAATTTGGGAGACTTGATAGATTAGGTATATAGTTGATTTTCAAATGGAACGAACCTAATGAAAACAGACATCATTCAAGTTCCATCCAAAGTGTTAGTGAAGCCATAAGCAATTCTCATGATTAAGATAATACGGTACCTACTAAAACGATGTTAAGAGTTGTCAGGAGCAGCACATTAAGATACAAACCTATCTATTAACATCATTTAATATTCGCGTTATTTTAGAATAATTTTCATACTCGTTCGCATCGTGAAAAACTAGTTTTAATTATAGGTTTTACTTTCGTTAGTCATTTATGAGCGTAGCATCTCGTATACGAGTACAATTGTACGTAGGTCTAGGTACGTATTGTCTCATCTACGTTCTATGTTCTTAACTCTCAAGCTACTTCTGAGTGTTGAATATAAGCTGTAAGCATTATAAATTGCAAGAATTAAAAAAAAAAAAACAACCATAGCAGAGAAAAATCTTCCAATTGAAACATCTACTTGCATAGGATATAGCCTATATGTATGTTTAAGGTAGCACATTTCTATGTTTATCCGAACGTTGCGATGCTTTAAAGTACCTACCACTATAATATAAACTTTCAAAGTCTGACTTGTGTCAGTTCACAAGATAATAAAAGTGTTGTCATTAGGTATAAGCCACCCGCAAACGTAACCAATACTCGTATTCTTGGTCCATGATCTGGCTATATTATATGTACAGATACTGAAATACTATTTTCAAATGAACGCTATAAATAACCATTTCGAACTGGTTTCTCTTAGAACGAATAAATCGTGTAGTGTTATTAAAAAGCTAAAATAGGCCGCTAATTTGATTCATTCTTGGTAGTATACACGTAAGAGAAAGATGGTATCTCAATCAACCTTCCTTGTGTATACCTGAGATGATGATGACGATTGCAGCCACTGAATGTGAAGAGAACCCTTCGTCGAAGGAAGAGGTAGACTGTTGGATAGAGATCTTGAGAGTTAAATTTGGTAGATTATCAACTTCTAGTTTTACGTAAAAAATGATAAGAAATGATACCTACATTATTTGAGTACATTGAATTCAGAGAGAAAAAAAGTATCTAGATATATTGGGCTACATATTTTTGCATGTTCTTTCATGTTTTGTTTGATTCAAATATGTTTTGCTGATGGAGCCAGAGGTGCCTTTATTGGAGGGGGGGGGGGGGTGCAAAAAAGTCTACCCAGAGCCAAGTATTTCCCAAAATTTGATTTTTAAGGTGAAAAATTCGTAGTAAAAATATTCTTTCCATCATAAAAAAATTTATTTTTGAAAAAAAAATAAGAGAGATTTTGGAGCAAAAATATAGAAATGAGTATAAAATTGAATAGATTTTTTTTTTTAGTCTCTGCAGATTGAATCTTGAAAATTTGAAAAATCAGCATCCAATTTTAAAACTACCACCGGTATAAAATTTTACAAAAAACCAATGAAAATGACTGAAATGATGGGTTTCCAAAAAGTGCTTACGTACATCTAATCGAATCACTTTCATTTTTACATAGAAAAAAAAATTCTCCCAAAAACAAGAATATAAAAAATATGAACACCGATGACGCAATCCTATTGAGAATCATATTCCCATTACCAGATGGGTCAGGTTCGGCGGTTCAGGTCTCGATCAACTAGACGTAAATCATTATCGGTGGCAAATAGGAATTTTTTTGCTATATGTTAACTTTCATACGCGAAAACATTTATTATTAACGCGGGATACACAGTTACACCGAGAGCAGTATTTCGGACCAGACCTATAGTCCGGGGCTGGGGGTTTACCAATGGTGAATTTCCAATGGATTCGGAGGCGAAGTGAGATGGTGCTGTTTGGGCATAGGCTACACACCGCACTGTAATGGACGCTGTAATACGTATCACGTACCATACACATACTATCCATACGAATAAACCATAAACGCGCTATTCATCACCGTGTTTCGAGCGTATTTTGAAGTCTCCTACAGAATATTATTTATATAGGTTTTTAATTTTCTTCCGACCCCCGCCGCTGCAGACAGTACAGTCAAATTCGTAATAATAAATCTCGTCATTTCAGCCATAAATTACCGAGTAATTTTAAACTAAAACTAACAACGTAGCCAGCGGCCAGTATTGTCTCACGTTGTGAATGTTTCTATTCATAATGCATCCGCAGAGAGGCGAATAATTATTATCTCGGCGTTTCGTCGAATACTTTAATTAACTCCGGTAATAGATCATTTTTTTTCCTCGGATAATTTTTCGTTCACCGAGCATCGCGCATCGCGCCCTCGTCGCCGGATTCTTATATTCGTCTCCTCTATATGCCATTTCCCGAAATTAAGAAAACTTGTTTAAAAAAATCCACGTGCATAATCACAAACTATAGTACTCGGAGAGAGAAAAAAAATGAACGAAAATCTCCTTGCGCGCGTGTTTAGTTGAACAGATAGAGGATGAGAAGATGGTGAAGAAGTGAAATAAAAACGTAAACGCAGGGTTAAAAGATCAGTTCGAAAGAGTAATGGCGTTTGGACTTTGCTTACCACCTCCGCTATACCTTTAGCCTGCGTCTTACCCTTCTATCTCTCTTTAGTAGTATAAGGGAAGGTGATTTTAAAGTGGGCCAAACTATACGCGAGGCTGTGTTCTGTTTCGCAATCAACCCTTGTGTATAAGTGCCGCTGCCGTTTGAATTAAAGCATAGCGTAGGAACGCAACGTGCGGCGAGGTGGAGGTGCGATGAGGAAGAAGGTATGTGAACGAGAAACTAATACAGCCATAATTCTAAATCTTCGTCCAAGATAAAAGTCTCTGTCTGATGCCTTTACTATACACGTTCGCAGTAAACGTGTATTTAGGTAGTTGCCGTTTGTGTGAACAGTTACCTAGTCCGACCGATGCACCTCTTCGAAGGCGAAGGATGAGGTCTTGATGTATTAATTTAGTCTTATAAACCCGAAAGCTAACCCTAAACTGCAATAATACACCAAAATTGAATTTTCGTAGCAGAAATGCAGATTTTTATCGAAGTACATAAATGAAGTACGAAGTACCCATAGGTGTTCTGTAGATGACATTTCTGATTTTTCAAAATGATAGCATGTTATTTTGAAATAAAATTAATTTAAAAGAATTTAAATTTTTGAGATTTTTTTCATCAAACGATTGAAGAGTTATTTTAGTGATTTGTTCACAATAAAGCTTATATTCAATTTACTGGAACATTTTCTACTTAAATGGAAGCCCAAAATGTACCCATATTGAGCTAAATGGTGATGAGTCTACCACAGGGTACTTCAAAAAAAATGTTTCATACTAGATTTCAACTTTCAAAACTCAGCTTAAAGGCTTCCAGAACTGCTCAAAACGATTCTACGTAAATCGTTTACAATCGATTTGAGGGAGGGAGTCGAAGGTAGCTTGCATATAGGTTGTACAAAATTTTAGCTTTTTAGGTCAATTGAGAGCATTTTTATTTTTCAAATTTTTGACCCCAATTCGATTTTTTATTTTTGTGCCAAATTTGAATTATTTTTTATAACTACTTAAAAATCAAAAAATGTCACTTCACCATCTAAAACTTTCATTTTTCAAATTTTTGAACCAAATTTGATTTTTCATTTTTTGAACAAATTTGAATTTTAAAAAATTTATTAAAAGTCAAAAAAATAATTTCATCACTCAAAATTTTTATTTTTAAAATTTTTAACCAAAATTTTCATTTTTTAAATTTTTGACAAAAATTTGATTTTTTGAATTTTTGAACCAAATTTGAATCTTAAAAATTTATTAAAAATCAAAAAATTCACTTTGTCACCTCAAATATGGTTAAAACATGAACAAATGAAGAAAAACAAAATTGTAGAGTATAAAATTTCTCATCAGTTGAGTGCGATTCAAGTTTCCCTAGGAGACTGTATTTTCAAAAAATTTTCAGTAAAATTTAGAAAGTTCGACTCAAGTTAATTGCTTGTCAAAGGTTTGATTTTTTTTTCAATTTTTTTTTTGCTCTCACAAAAATTTGATTTCTGAGAAAAATTATGGAGGGTTCTCAAAAAATTAAAATTGACAAAATTGTTTGATTATAAATTTTTTTCACCTGCAAATTAGCATTTTTTTTTCAGACGAGTTCATTTTCAAGGAAAAGTTACAAAGCTGCGACCTGTAGGTAAAAAAAAAAAATTAATAATGCAAAAAGCTATACATTTTTTTAAAAATGACTGCACTTTGCGGTTTCCTGGCTCAGTCTCAGAAAAAATAAGGAGATGGTTTGTTCTTTTTTTTGGGGGGGGGGGGTGTCTCCTCCTCTCATAAAAGTATGAAATTCGAGCTCGAATAAATTTTATTTTTCATTTTAATTCAAACGGCTTATTTCTAAATACGAGTATTTCACATCAATCTTCAATGAAAAATGCAAGAAGAAAATCTAGTAGAATAGTCTTGTCAAATTAAAATGAGTTCAATGAACACCTCCCCCCTTCTTTCATCTAAAACCTTCATAAATATGTAATTTGCAATTTTTCATCATGATAAGACTTCAATTCCGAATTTCTTGCAAAGAAAAAAGTCTCAATTATTGAAAAATTTTTGCACAGGATACAGGAGAATCGTCCGAAAGAGCATCAATAAAAAATACTTCACCTCGAGGAGACATTTTTTTAATAATGTGCATCCTACAAAGCATTTTTGAGGAATTTCCCTCCCCCTCCCATTTTTATCAATTTCAATATGCTGATAAATTTTATTGAATTTCACCAACTTTTTTACATAATCAAAAACGATATTTTTATGTAGTTTTTTCGAACAAAAAATTTTCAAAATATTCTTCTTTGATTTTCATTAAATTCAAACACACTTTTATGTAAATTTTCAGTTTCATGAATCACTCTAGCTAATGTTTAGGCCCACACTTATGCAAAAATAGCTACAAATTTTCCTTTTTATGGTACCTAGATAATTGTAGGTATGTATGTATTCTTTTTGAGAATTTCTATATTCTAATTATTTTACTGAGCTTTCTGTGACCAAATTTTTTTGACACATCAGGCTCAATTTGAAAATTTACGAAGCATTGAAAATTGAAAATTTGCCCGCCCCAATCCCGCCCCCCCCCCCATTTGAATTTCGAGTCGCAAAAAATACCTCGCACTGCATCATGATGAACCACCCGGTATCATTGTCGTGCTGATGCTGTCAAAAGTATAGTAGAGTAAAACTCCGCACATTTCACCACCCCTTGCCTCTCACTGCGGTGTAATGATTCTCAACAAACGCAGTGACGACGACGCCACTTTATTCTCTTATGACGTCAGCGTCATTTAAAGCCTATAACGTCGTATATTTATAAATGAAATTTAATCCCTTTTTAACATCATTATATTATGCGTAAATGAAAATGGCCATAAATTTCATCGTCTTCGTATAAGTCTCTAGATTAGATACAGTGAAAAATAAACTTGTTTGAAAGGATTTTTTTTTTGGTGAATAATTTCCTTTTTTCATTTAATCATTTTATTTCAGGATTTTTGGGGAAAAATCGGGCACAAAATCATAAAATATTATGACTTTTTGCAGTCTCCTTTGAACTCACTGTGCTGAAAATATTTCTAAATTAGCAAACTGATCTTCAAATCGAAATAAAATGAGCTCTACCCACAACTTAAAATTTTTCAAATATAATCACTCTTCTTTCCAAAAATATTGAAATAAATCATAGAGAATTCGACCCAGAAAATAAAAAATCCTGGTTAAAATTACGACTTTTTGACTTCACAGTAGTTTTTTTAAAATGTTAATTCACCAAAAATAATTCAACAATAAAAAGGTACCTTGTTAGGTATTGCTACAAGAAGCAAATTCCTAAGTTCGAGTAGGTAGTCAGGTACATACACGAGTAATTTTAAATACTCGTATTTAGGTAAAACAATGATTTTTCAATCACGAAGCTTCTTTTCAAAATGCAATAAAACCGATGGGAAAAATTATTATTCCAAACTAGAAATCCAACAAAAATTACACAAGCTTCATACACCGATATGTAAATTTCTACCCGAAGAATGCACATCAAAAATGAAATAACAATGTTGATGCTCGTTCATAATAATCATAATCATAACTGAAAAAAATTCCTCTACAAAATCACATACGTTTCATGTAAGTAAAAAAAAAAATATGTACTTGTACATCAAGTAAACTGCATTATAGAATGTCCCTGGTTAAGTAGGGTAACGATACAATGTCGAAAAATACTAATTAGTTGGAAAAAAATTGAAAGCAAAAGTCGCGAATATTCGCGATTAATTTTATCATCATGGATTGAAACTGGTTGTAGCAAATTTCCTTATCAATATTGCGATTCAGTTATAAGGGCTAGGAGAAATTTATTCCACGAAACAATTTTCTTCACGCCAAAATGCTAATGAAATTTCTTCTAATTATGGCAATCTGATTTTCTAATATTTTTCTTCGTACATTCGGTAGGTACAGACACGATAATATGCATAGATATGTATATGAAATTGAGCACAAGTACTTCTTGTAGATAAGATATATGTAAATATAGCCAACCATGATTAAAATACTTGATATATTTTAGAATATATTTTATTGACAAGGTGGTAGAACTTGGGGTACTGTAGTGCTGAAGGCCAACTCGACCAAAATGTCTGAGCAGACTCTTCCCCTCGTTTAAATATGGGCATATAGGTAGGTACCACTGTAGGTACTGGGTAGCTATTGTTGCATGTCCAAAGATAATTAAAGAAAATCTTATCATTCATAAAGGCAGGCGGCAATCGCAACCACACAATACATAGTGTATATAAAAGTAGAGAGTCGCCGTTAATTATACGAATTATAAAATAACTTCCTACCCTTTTTTGACGAGCTTCAGCGTCAACGTTATTTAACATTTATATGGTCGACGACAAACTAGCTTTCCAGTTCTAATGCACATAATTACTATAAAAGTTTGCTCTGTTGCAGTCGTAATATCTGATCACACATACTTATGACGAGATGTGTGGCGATCTTTATAAGAAAGCCTGTGGAAAATGCAAACTTTCCAACACTTGTTCTCGGTGCGTCGAGTCGATTTGATAAATTACCCTCCAAATGGGAATCGCAATTAAGATACAAATAAGGAAAAGCATAATGTACTGTATCAACGTACCTACCACCTCCTATGTAGTATAAAGTAACGCTAAAGGGCGAATCTTTTACACTTTTTCGCCTTTTTGTAGGTGTACACGAAAGACGTTCTTAATACGGTATGTTCACGTTTAGAAAAAGCCATAAAAATTCCTTATCTAGCTATGGAAAAAAAAAATTAAAAATATCTTCTTTTAAAATGGTTACTCCTTTTTTGATATACGACGACTTTATTATCTGCGAGCATAAATAACTAAAATATGACAAGTGGTAATAGGAACGGAATCATTTAAGAAGGTGCATATAGCTGCAATTCGGCTCGCGCGCCTCATGCTACAGGGTGTTTGAAAACGTGTAGCGCAGACGCGGATGCGATTCCTGTATCCGAAAATTCGGCCATAAAAACTCATTATCGCGATAAGCTTTTTTCATTCGGATGAGAAAAATCGATCGAAAAACGATAAATCAAAAAAATATACCTATACGAAGCGTCGTGTCCGCGTTGTCACAGATTTTAGAAAAATGGAAAAACTTTCCATACGCCGGTACCACGGCGCGGTCACACTTACCCTTACCGCTTATTTTCTGAGCTACCGGTGGTATCCGCGTTCTTCTTGTTGTCGTGGTATAAATTTGTGAACGCGTCGTTATGTGTGCTTTTTTTCACTCCTCCGACTCAGATTCAGATTTTAAAAAAATACGCATACAAAAAAATATTTTTCTTATAAACCCCTAAACTGTTCTCATTATGTGCGAGCACGAACCCCATTATTTCCTTAAACGAGAAATGGCGTTGATAACCGCTTCGTGTTTATAAAATATTATCAAGAATATGTTTACGAGGCGGAATAATATGAAGAAATAATTCACCTAAGAGACGACTACGTTCAGTTTATCGTAAAACTCTTGCAGAAGTGTAAGGTGTGATTTTTACAATATTTTTGGTGTGAAATACTGCCTACCTACGAGATGAGATGATTTGAGTCGAGTTAGGATCATTTGGCTCCAAAAGCATTATAGAAAACGTTGAGATGGTTTTATATCGGACCAGTAGTTTGCATTTTAAAATTTTCTGAACATATTAAGGAAGAGAAATTACCCACTGAGTACTGACCAATTCTTGTTATTCAATTAAGTAGGTATTTTGACTTGAAATCACATTTTTTCAGTGTTTTTTATCTGATGCTCAATATTTTCCATCAGGATTAATTTTTTCACTCAACAATATGATTCAATTCTTTCACAGTTTGATCTAAATTTGAATATTAATATCTTCAACACAGATCTGAATTTGTAAAATAATTTTCAAAATTGATCTCAATTTGAAGATAAATTTTTTTAGTAGGTATTAATCTTGATCTAAAGAATGATTCAATTCACATTCAAGTAATCTCAATTCAAAAAGAGTGATTTTGTCAAAAAATTGAAAAATTTAATTTGAAAAAAAGTAAACATGTTGATTTCAATTTGAAAATAAATTCTGTAGCTGGATATTAATCTTAATTTGAAGCATAATTCTTATTCACACTGACCTTGATTTTGAAGATTGATTCTGTCAAACATTAATTTCAAGGGGTAAAAAAAATGCAAGTCAATAATGTTAATCTTATGTACAAGGATTGTATACAAACATAAGGTTCACTATTATTTTCTCAGGGACACAGGGAGGAAACAAGATGAAGTTAAAAACTAACATATTTTCAAAATCTACATTTTTCAGCTATTTTTTGACATGATTGATTACTCAATCAATTAATGCATTTTGTCACATCTTGGCATACGTTTCAAGATACCTCCTCCTAAAAATTAGCATTCAACTCATAAGACAAGCAATAATTTTTAATATTGCAATTTATTCCTCAATGTGTGGTGAATAACTGTAAATAACACATTTCATCACCAGTAAATCACCCTCCAAATCAGATATAGTTATTCTGAGGTTTCTTCTAACATTATCAACACACAGTACAAGTGCATCTGTCAGCATGAAAGAGGCAACCTGTGCACCTCCCTGTCTTCCAACTTCATAGCCCTTTCACAGACCGTGTTGAACTCTTGTTAGGTACCTTACATCCATACTTCTAGATCAACTGAGGATGAATTTCAGCTGGGGTTTAACTGTAAAATTTCAAAAATTGAATGATACCATTAAGTAGGTACTTCATTGGATAGAGCTAAAATGGGACACGTGTAATTAAACGTGCAAAAACAAAACTTACATAAATGCTAGAAACTTGGCATTAGTCTCAAATGAAAGATAAAGGATGCATCTTCACCCCCTCCAAAGCGCATTTAAATGGCTTGATATAAATACCACATAAGTCCAAAATTGTAAATTTTTCAGGAGAGCAAAAAAAGGTTTAAAACATTCAGATGTTGTTATTTGCAGTTTTAAATGGCATTATTATCATATTTTAGGGG
Source organism: Planococcus citri (assembly GCF_950023065.1). Classification (NCBI taxonomy): domain Eukaryota; kingdom Metazoa; phylum Arthropoda; class Insecta; order Hemiptera; family Pseudococcidae; genus Planococcus; species Planococcus citri. The sequence continues at coordinate 45,503,945 of NC_088680.1, read as the reverse complement.
TCTTAATGGTATTCGGACCGGTCTCTCACGTAGATGGCGCTAGTGTGCCCATTGTTCTAGAGTTCAGATGGGGCATTTTTCTTAACCCTTTCTTATTAGTCGCATTTTACCAAAACGTTGAATTTACGAGTTGAAAATGAAAATATGATTCGGTCATGATTAATATGCAACAGTAATCATAAAAATAATGTACATCGAATTAATTTTTCAGTTTTAAGTTTTTAACCCTTGAAATTAATGCTTTTTGTAAATGCTGATAAGAACGCCCTGTCTGAAAGATGTAAACATTCTGGCCAGCTCACTAGCGCCCCTATGTGAGTGCTCGGTCCGAATGGCCTGCTGATAATTTATAGGTTGATCAACAAGGACTTATGAGGTTTTCAAATTTAAAATTGATGAAATTCTTGTACTAAGTTACGTGGTTTTTAATAATAGAAACCTCGTATGTTGGACTTATGTGTTTTTCAATCTTGGATTTTTGCCGATTACAGCACTTGGGTGCATTTTTGACTTGAGTACTAGGTTATTAAATTCAGATTCCTCGGTTTTTTCTATACTAAAGAAACCACAAAAAAAGCATTTTTGAATAACCTGGACTTTCGTGCTATTTAAACTAAGCCACATTGACATGGTTTTTAACGATAGAAATTCCATCAGTTATTGTGATTAGAGCATCAGATAATGTTATAATTTTTAACTGATTATAATGTGTTTTTTCTCATGTTTATATAATTTTTAAATGTTTTTAACACTTTTCACCCAGTTTTTGCCTAATTTTTCTAAAATTTCAGAAGTTTTGTTTCGAACAACATCATTTTTAAAACCCACTTTTTTCATAACTTTTGAAGTTTTAATCTATTTTCAACCCTTTTTTTCACAATTTTTGCAAAATTTTAGTTCAATTACTACATATATACAGTAAAAGCTTGTTATAACACTTTCTGTTATAACGCTGATTTCCTCTGATTCCTAGACAACCCTATTTAAACCAATGTAAAATTAATCGCGATATAACGCTAATGAGAAATTATAAATCGCGTTCTAATGCTCTAGAATTCAGAAAAAAATCACATTTTTTTATGATTTTGACAACAAAAAACCAATTTTTGTGCTAACTTTCATGTAAAAAATTATCACTTTCTGAAAAATTTTGGTCTCAAACAGTTCTTTTTTGCAAATTTTGCAGTTTTGATTTTTAAAAAAGAAAAAAAAAAACTTTTATGGCAAAATTTTGCCAAAACATCCGTTTTTCAACTTTCAACAGTTACAGTTCATACAAACAAGTAAAATTATTTTCGATTTAGGCCAAAAAAGTAACATTTTTTGATAAGTAACCTTATCAATCTTTAATAGAAGCTTGATTACAAATTCTAACAAAAAAGGCAGGTAAGTGACTGAGGAATGTGTTTTTTAAAAAGAAGAAATTGTAATGATTAAAAGAATGAAAATTGAATGGTTTCAAACAACTGCAGGTACCTACATGGTTGTACGTTTTAATCTCACAGCAAAAGTTTTATTTTTTATCAATTCTCATTTAAGAAGGATTTCAGTCTTTGAATGTTCCCCAGTTGTTCAAATTCAAAATAAAGTTTACGTTTCCACTTCTTTTATTATGCTCTTTTCACTTTAAAACGAGAATTTGCGGTATTACACTCATCAGCGTTAAAATGAGACTTTTGCTTATAACACGTTTTGGCTTATAACACTCTTTTTTTCAGTCCCTTGAAGAGCGTTATAACGAGCTTTTACTGTATTTAGGAGAAAAACTGATTATGTAAAAATTTTTAACAAAAAACGTCACTTTTTTCAATTGGTTTGTGTTATAAGTTGCTTTATGTTATTAAATTGGGCATGGGAGAAATGTTATAGCATTAAGTGGCTCTAACTGTATTAGGTGATCATGATAGGTAGGTACTCATGGAGATCAATTGTGGAGATAGTAATCTCAATTTTAAGAATTATTCTATCCACAGTGATGTCAGATTAATTTTGTTAAAAATTTGCTTGAATGGGGGGGGGCTGTCAATATGTTGATATCAATTTGGAGGAGATTCTGATCTTTTGAGCTGATTTTTGATAACACTGATTCTGAATTTTGGTCTACTTTAGATGCAATCCCTCTAGATCCCGTTTAATGATCCAAATTTTGAAAAAATCGAAAATTTGTGTGAGTTATGGTTTGTTCAGTTTTCAGAGGTGCTAATGTGAAATTCTAACTTCGGTACTTTTTTATATATGACCTTCTACACCTCACAATAGTCTCCCAAATTTCATAAAATTGATCTGGTTGTGAATGTAATGAAAACATTCGAAGCACACAACATTTTGAACAGGAGGAAAAACGAATTTCTGAATCAATTGGTATTTGATTTATTTTACCTACTGGAAAAAAATCCTTAAAACGTGATTGAAGGACTACGTATAAACAAAACTAATGGTAAGAAAACGATAAATGAGTATATTCAGCCGATCAATATTAATTATTAAAATTAAATCACACCGTTAACAGACGAAGACGGACATACCAAGCATACTTCCACTAGGTACACGCACGAATTCTCTCATAAAATAGTCTCTCTGCGTTATCCTATAAACGAGGGTGTAAAATTTTAGGCACCACTAAACCGCGCTTCTTATTTACGACTTTCGTACTGCTATCAACTTTTGGCGATTGCACAGAAACAGACTACATTGTGTAGGTGTCGCTTTTTAAATGCTTTAAATTAAACAATTTCGTATTTATGTGCGGCTCGGCTCGTTCTCTCGCGAGTATACATATGTAAACGTATATATGATTTTTCATCGTCAGATTAACCTTCGCATAAAATACAGCAATGTACGCGCTCATAAGTAAGTAAGCATAGAGCACCACACCAACACAACCTTCTGTCTCGATCTTTAAAACAATTCTTTTAACAAATTGCCGCACATGAGCGAATAAGTCAAGATAGAGAGAGAGAGAGAGACAGACTTCAGAATGATAAAAAAATCTACCAGTAACACTTCGCATAAAAGAATCGCGATCAGGCACGCGATTACCTGCGAGTTTCTTTCTCAAAATAGAAGATAGGTAAAAAAAAGTATAACTAAATCGAATCGAAAAACAAACAAAAAAAGGTAACGGTTTGGTCGAATGAATGGTTTTTTTCTTATTCGGTTTCTGGAACCGCTTACGTATGGTACTCGTATAAAAGGTGTGTCAAGATGAAACGCATACAGCAGATGCATCAGAGCTTCCATCATGGCAGAAGGTGTAAACGTTAGGGGAAGTCGAAGGTCGTCGTTTTGGATACCATGGACTAGATCCATCTTTATAGTTGGTTCAGTAGTTGAAACAGTTGGTCACGTAGTTTTATCAAAACGTACGTACTTTTTCATATAATCATGTTCTACTTACACAATTATACAGACAAATTCAACACGTTTGTTAAATTACCAAGTATACTTATGAACCTGGACACCACTTGACTGAAAAAAATTATCAGCCAATGGTATCTGCAATGTGCAAATGAATCGTAAACGCGAAACGATCGACCTGTCGATCAAAAATGAAGTGTCGGTGAGTCTTTAATATACCTACACTCTGTAATCATTAAATATTGTACTATTAGGCTATCATCTTGGCATAAGACCTATAGGCTAATTAAATTTAATACTAATTCGCAGCGCCACACTTGATATGTCGACTTGGCCCAGTCGTTGTCCCGTTAGCACGCTATTTGTATGTAATTTTATTAATTATTTAGTGCCTGGTCATCACTTCGTATTTCATGCTAAGCTTTTCCACTCCTCGTACCCTTTGTTGGGGTTTTTAAAGTTATTATTAAAGTAGTATATTTTCCATTGATTTAATCGCATGTAACTCGCGAATTTTTAAAACCATGTGCTTTGGTCGCTTGGTCGGTCAATTGGCGCGTGCAAAATAAAAAAAAACTCGATTCGCCAGCTACATACAACAACGTTTTCCATATCAATTCACGCGTTTGTACAGCTCTGCTCTTCTGCCTTCTGCCCCGTAGTAAATTGCCATTAAAACAAAGACGCCCGCGTAAAATAAATCAACGAAATGCCCGACGCATGCGTTACACATTATACACTTTTATACGCTACAGCACCATTAACGATTAGCCTCGATATATTATTTTCTTTTACTATATAAATGCGAAATGTAAACACGAAATTTTACGTACGATTCCCGATGTAATGATTTAATTTTGCGCGCATGTAGTGTTCGTTAAAACTACCCCAAACTACCCCTTTCTCCCAGGTTATTTTTTTCCGAAATTTTCGCTAGCTTTTTTCACTTTTCTTTTTGTATTTGAACCATGCTAAAAAGGCACGTTCAAAGATGGATTTTTTTCTGAAATTTTCCTGAGAAATTGACTATTAAGTATAGGTATTTTTTTTTTCAAAAATAAGTAGAGAGTTGAAAAAATGAGTTCAATTTATTTTTTAGTAGGTACCTTCCTTGGAGGGAAACAGCCAAATATACACACTTTTTTGCAAGCAGAAAGTAAGTATTCGAATCTCATAAAACATTTTCTAGAAGCTGTGGTGGTTACGCCGGATGCATCTTGATAATTCACAAAACTTTTCCTTTTCTCATGCCATACCTAGGTATAAGTGGGTATACTTAAAATTTATTTTTGTAAAATTTCCGACTTGGGGCCTTTTTCATTTCATTGCGATCGAGAAGGAAAAAAAATTGGAGAGCTTAAATTCACGAAGAGAAAAATTCAACAGATGGATTATTTGAACCATTAAGCGTTAAGCATGATTTCGGGACTGTGAAATGCTTCCATAAATGAAGATAAAGTTGGCAAAATTAGTTCAATTAAGGGTATACGATATCTATATTCATGCTCCTTTTATTAACATTTTAGTAGAGAAACTGACCAACTTTGGCAGATTCCTGCTGTAATTTGAATCAACAGGATTTAAATACTTGGAATTCGATTTATTTTCATAAATTAATAGACTCGTGTGTGTGGTAATTACCTACTTGGAGAAGCACTTAATCCTCAACTTGATAAATTTAATATCTGTATTTGTATCAACTCATTTAAAAAATAAATAAGTAGGTGGTTCATTCATTGTTTTTTTATAAACGAGTTGAGAATTCTAAAAAAATTTCAAAAAAGACGGAGCCTTCCATGGCAAATGTCACCTTCAAACCCCCCCCCCCCCCCCAAACAAACAAAAAAAAGTACTCGAGAGAAAATGATTAAATTTTGATTTTTTGTTATCAATTATTTTTCGAGAGGCATATTTAAGGTATTTTCTTGTGTAGGCGAACTTTTCTTTGCTGACACCCCCCCCCCCCTTCACTACAAAAAATATTCCAAATAGCAGCAAATTTTTGGATCAAAAAATGAAGTCAAAAAAACATGAAAAAATAAACTATCCAGACAAATTTCATTTTCTAATAATTTCAGATAAACTCTAAAAAATTCAAAACTATCCAAATTTTCACTGAAAAATATAAATTTGACAATATCATGACAGAAAGCAGAAATTTATTAGTTCAAAAATTCTTAGATCTAATTAAAAAACTTGACCTTACCATATCGATATAAAATCTCACACGACGGGTGTAATAATCAAGTAATTACAAACACCCCCCCCCCAAAAAAAAATATCATATTTTTGACATTTAAAATAGATTTATGATGGTTTTGACCTCTTTAAGAGCCTCTAAGAGATTTTTATTTTTTCCAGTTTTAAAAAGATGCTGAATTCAATTTTTGTTCTTTTCACAAAATTTTTCTGAAACTGGATAGTGTATTAATCTTTTGAGATGGCTCCAAGAAGCCTCAAAACAAGAGGAAATTTGATTCGAAAGGTCATAAATAAGGCATGTTGAACTAGATTTCAATTTTATGAAATTTTGATTTTTTTAGGTATCGTAAACCATTGAAATTTTCAAAAATTTGCCAAAAATTTAAAATGAAATTCAATATTTAAAATTTGGCTTAGATGGTGTATTTTTGGATACCCTGATGACGAAAACTTTTTAAAATTTTCAACTGACATCATAAAAAAAATAAATTATTTTTGAAAAAATTTCAACTGCTCAATAAGAGCTTCTTCGGGGGTTTCAATTTTCTTGAACAATTTCAAAACTGAATGGTACCTATTTTTCAGAAAATTTTCATTTTAGCTTTGCTTTTTTTAAAAAAATGTCGATGGAAATTTGTTTGAAAAATGGTACCTTATATTTCATCGTACCAATGAAACCCTTTTAAAAAGAGAAAAGTGCTCATAATAAATTTCTTTGCAACGAACAATTTTTTTTTAAGAAAAGAGTTTAGTTTATGAGAAAGATGGAGGTGAAAAAATCTCCTCGAACAATATTTTTTCAAGAAAGTTGCACAATTATGCTATTTTACATAAAAAAACAAAACTTCAAAAATAATTCTAAAGGTATTGAAATTTTTTGGAATTTTAAATTTACCACAGCCATCGTTTACCTTCGAAATTGCAAAAAAATTGTTTTTTATGCATTGATACCACACACAAAAACTGATTGGGGTTAGAAAAAATCACTTCCTCTGATCCGAAAAAAAATCCACCGTTTTAACTTTGATTTAGGGAAATTGGAAAATTAATTAATTTTTTTGGGCAATTGCAATGCAATCTCACGTTTTTATTTCTCAGTACCTACCTAGTACCTACTTAACGAGTTCATCAATCCTCCTTCGTTTCAATGATTTTCTGAGAAAATTTGAATAGGTCAAAAAATTAATAATCATTGTCATGGTCTAAATTTGGAATGTAACAATTTCAGAATAAATTTTTTCCTAAATTTTTCATAATGCATTTTTATTTTAATAAAAAAAAAAAAAACTATGATTTGGAGGTAGAATGTAAAGCTACCTACCTCACTATTGTAGGTAAATGTCGTACTCTTGAAATTTTAAATATCGCGCAAATGTCACTAAACTTGAAGCGATAAGTCCCAGTTGACCAAATGCTAGCAAATTTTACGCTAGCACGAATGGTGCCGGAATTTGAGACACTTTTTTTAAAAATGCTAGCAAATCAGTAGTGATTAGGTCGCATTAGCGTAGCAGTATTGAGCACAAACAGCTAGTGTATAGCTAGCATAAAGCTAGCGAAAAGCTAGCATTTTGTTAGCACTTTGCTTGCAATTCTACTACGTAAATGCGACTAAATTGCGACTGATTTGCTAGCATTTTTAAAAAAGTGTCTCAAATTCCGGCACCATTCGTGCTAGCGTAAAATTTGCTAGCATGAGGCTAGCATTTTGCTAGCGCAGGAAAAGTTTGATTATCAGGAAAATTATTTTTACTAATTATCTTTTAAAAATACTAGGAGGTGTTTTCAATCAGGTCAATGTAGCTGGTAGTTCTCCAATATCCAAAAATAGGCAACTGACCTCCTACGCTAGCTCACCGCTAGCATAGCGCTAGTGAGGTGTGCCAGAGTAAGTAGAGTGGTAGCACTCTTCTTACTATCATACAAATTACTACCTTGAGCTTATATTCAGATTGACTACATACTTTATCTAAGAGTAGCAAAGTATACCATGAGAGAGAACAACGCTAGCAATTTGCTAGCATTAAGCTAGCGCTTGAGTTAGAAGTCTCTTTATTAAAAAATAAAGTTTTTTTTTTTAAATTAAAAAATTGCCAAAATTTAAAATTGAAATATCAAACAAACTAAAAATAAGAAATTTCAAAAACATTTGAACAACATTTTTAATGAACAAATTATACATTATAAAAAATGAAATAATTACAAGAATGATTTTTCAATAATGGAATATTCTTCAAAATTATTGTTCAAAGTTGAAAAGTAGCCAAAATGGAAAGGAAAAATACCTACCTGTTAAAATGAAAAGCATTAACAAATTTGAAATTTTTTTAAAAATGAAAATAAAAAAATCATTGAGAAACGAAAAATTACGTATTTAGGTATCTGTTAAAAATATTTAAAAATTCCATTTAAAAAATGAAGATATGGAAGTATTTTTCTGAAAAATGGGTGAAAGAGATTCACTGAAGTTTTTCTGTACTTGCATGAGTAGGCTATGAAGGAAATGCCAGTGAAAAACATGCTAGAAAAAAAATGCCACATACTTGCTCGCATTTTGCTAGAATCTAATTCCATATAGAAAGCTAGCTGAAAAGTGAGGGCAATCAGCTAGCGTTTTTCTATTGCTAGATTGCAAAGTAAAAGCTAGACGAGAGAGACTAGAGATCTGCTCGCATTTTGCTAGCATTAGATTGCTAGATAAACGTAAGCAGATAAATGCAAGCGTATTGCTAGTGTAGAAAAGCAAGCAATTATCCGTTAGTAAAACGCTAGCATTAAGCAAGCACAATTAGTGTGATACAAATGCTAGCTGAAAAAAGCGAGAGAATTGCTAAAGAATTGCTAGAACATAATTTGCCAGAAAAAAAGTACTAGCAAATTGCTAGCTTTTTGCGAAAGATTTAATGCTAGCTACAAAAAGGTAGAAAAATGCTAGCACTTTCCCAAAACGTGAGTAAAATGCTAGCAATACGCTAGCACTTGGTCAACTGGGGTTAGGTTTTGAAAATTCTGACAAAAATACCTACATACTCGTATCTACCTGTATGTTAAAAAAAAAAATTCCATCTCGAAGTATACTCATACAGCAACGTAAAAAAATCTACAGAACGAATTATCAACATAACAACATTGCAAAATCTGATTGTAAAAATTAGGTTTCGATGTAACGCCCTTGAAAAAAATTCGTATTGCGGCAAAATAATTAAACTATTTGGATTTATCGATAACCTTATCAAAGTACAATATTTCGAGTAGTCACGTAGGTAAAATAAAATTCAACAAATAACCCATTCTCTCTGTCCCTAAAAGCTATATACGATACATAATGCTGCTTTTATTACGCCAATCAGCCGCAATAGTTTGATGAACAAAATGTCTCTTTTCAAACACCTTTCTCTATTTCACAACCACAAATTAAAATCAAATTCTGCCAATTCGAGTGGCAAATTTCCTGCACTCGGATCTTTGCATTTTTCAAGTTCAAGTTTTGGATCCGATTGACCAGCAGTCAGCATGCTCAGCAGGGCAGCCATTATTACATTTTTCGCAGGTGTCTCCTATAGTAAAAATTACACCTTATACGTAGATATTTTACGATAAAATAATTCGATTAAAATTACAGCTCGAGTAGAAATAATAACCATAAGACGAATCAAACGTTCCACTGCTAATAATTGATGTAATTTCTACGTTTAACAACCTCGTTAAATAGCTTTTTGTACATGACCACGCGAACCACCGCACAAAGCACACCTCTGGGAAAATATTCGCAGATCTCTCATAATACCTACAACTACAAGTAATACACCTCGCATTAAAACACCACTACCTGTACAGTGTACACTATACGAAAAAACAGCGAAATGAAATCAAACACAGGTAGGTAAGTATACTCGAATTTCAAATAAAAATAAAATTTTGACACTTGACATGCCATAAAAACATTCCCTTATATGCGGGTACCGAATCTTTTTTTTTTCGGCGGAAAAACACACACAATTCGTGTAGTTTTTTTTTTATTACACGCCAAAAATAGTACATACTAAAATGAAGCCGTTTAACATTATATCATATTTGTTGTTGTAGGGGAAATGTTACCAAAAGTGGGGATAGTTTAGACCTTTACCAAAAAGGGTGAACCCGCTGTGATCACGGGTGTTTTGAAAGGCGAAGGGGCAGCGAGGAGACAGTTATTTAGCATACCCACGAGACTCGTTTAAATCAATAAGAAACCTGCTACGTAAATTATTATTTCCAGTATTATTTCACTATATAATATGGGTCGCGACGTTGCCACATGTATCATTTCCTAGTACCATCGTATTATCATTTCGCAATTAAAACAATAAATGAAAAGCCCAAACTTTATAATATAATTTAAATGAAATTTTCGCCTTCGCCGCCGAAAATACTGCACCGTTTTACACGTTTGCTTTATGGCTCTGACGTCGTAGATATATAATATTTTTTGTTTTATCGAGTTTAAAGCTTCGTATAATACCTGACAAAAAAATTTACTCCGGTGTATAAATACACGACTTATAGTATAGTTGAAGTGCTACCTTACAACCTTACACCTTATCGCGCTAGTAAAAAGGGATTGTTTAACAGTTTGACTTCGATTGTTAGTTACACTTTTATGTTTCCCTTTCTTCAAGTTCGCGTTAACTAAGTTGGTGCGCCATTTCGTACTTTATTACCATTTCAGGCTGATATTCGCTTATGTCATGCTTCGATGGTATTCTTGAATGCGAATTATTTGCTCGTTAAAATTTCACCATGGTGAAAATTTCGAACTTTTTTTACGTGTGGCTATTTTTGTGATGGGTACATAGTTAGGTTTTTTTTTAGGGTGGTGAAATAATTATGAGGTGCGTCATTAACTATCGAGAATTTAATGAGACTGTTGTCTGATATTTGGTTAGGTTAGGTAATTATGGCTATTTTTGACCTCTTTCAACCAGTGTATTTTTATCGAAAAAGAGTGTTAATTTTTGTTATTCGTGTCGAAAAAATTTTATTTTGGGACGAATAGGGAGTGATAATGATGAAGTAGAAAATTTCTCTCTCAAGTCTATTTTTCATTTTTTTCCCATCCAATTAAAATTTTGGTTATTGAATTTTAATTCTACAAAATTCAAAAGAATTATGAATAATAAAATCAAAAAAATCTCATAAATGCAATGACTTTTTTTGTTCTGCAATTATCAAGGTTGGTCAAACTCTATTTAGAATAAATCAACTATTCTCGAGTTGATTCAACTCATTTTGAAGAGAACTAAAATCAACCAACTCGACTCTTTTAAAACTCTCTCTCAAAAAAAAAAAAAAATCGAACTCCGAATCAATGACTTTTCTAAAGGAGTTTGATTCGACTCTTTTGCCAAATTATTTAAAAATATTCATCAAAGAGAATTGAAAGGAGTTAAAGAAAAGAGTTTGACTAAACTCGTTGGAGAAAGATCAAATTCAACTTCTTCTCAACTCATTTCTAAAGGAAATTACACTAAAAGTTGAATCAAAATCAAAGTTGAAAAAAATTTTTTTGTCCAACTTTGACAATCCCACTTCCAAATTCAAATTTCAAACAGGTATTTTGAAGTCACTTCTAGAGAATAGGTCATTTAATTATTAAAAATCAGAAAAATAAATTTATGAGAATCACCAAATTTAAAATTAAACAAAATACTTGAGTAAATAACTGGTAAGAATAGGTAGGTATATTTAAAAATTTTCAAAAATTTTGTATCTACTAGCTATCTATTCATGTATAGAGTTATTTGATGGAATGAAAATACTGGATTTCGACTACCAACTGGATGAATATTTAGTATTGTTTCAAAAATTTAACCCAGAAAATGTACCTACTCAAGTTGAGTTCAGAGAAAAATGATTTTAAGTATTTAGGTAGGTAATTAGAGATTTGTTTGATTTTTCAGTTTTTTGAGACATTTCAAAAAAATTAGGAAATTAATTCATAAAATACATTTCTTAAAATGAGTTAAGTACATAAATAAGTAACGAAATCAAAAACTAAAAATAAAGAAATTCCAGAAAAATAAATTGAAATGATGAATTGCTCAACAAATGCAATTTTTTGCAATTTTAAATTTTAAATCAATTATTATTGGTAGTACAATAAATTGGAAATTTAAAAAGAAAATTGAAATTAAAAAATTCAGAAACCCCCTTTGAAGTTATAGCCAGAGCGAAATTGAGCACTTTAATTTTTTACATTCGAGTGGCTCTCAATTTGAGGCTGAATTTTGAGATTAGAACGAGAGTTTTTTAATACTTACCTGTCTTGAAGTTTTAGAAAACAGTTCAATTTTTGTTTTTTTTGGGGGGGGGGTGGAGGGGGATTTCTTGAGAGAACTTAGCTGATGAAAAATTTAACACTCGATAAAAAATTTGCCACATTATTTTTCTACCTATCTGATGAAGATAGGTAAGTACTCAATATTTTAACTGAATCAGTCTCAAGATATTATTGTATTTTTTTATTCGTGTGATTGTTGCTTCATTGTACCAACCTATATCTATTTTTATGCAATTTTATGAATTTTTCTCAATAAAAAATTATAAAATCGTAACAAAATCAGAAATTTTTGCAAAAAGTTTACCAAAAAAAAATACAGTTGAAAGTGCTGGGAATTTCTATTCTCCAATTTTTAGTTCCAAAGGCACATCTATTTTACACTGGATTAAATTTTCTTCCAAGGTCATTGACCTCGACATAAACAGGAAAAAAATTGAAAAAAAAGTTTCTAGTAGATAAGTAGGTAAGTAATTAAGGCGAGTAGCTTTTTGCGATTTTGGTGAATGAATAAGGGTTGACGAATTTGAATTAATGTCAACGAGATCAAAAACTGATCGCTTTTATTCCTCAAAAAATGTATAAAAAATGGTTCAAATTTTTATACCTCTTTCGCTATAAAATTTCATCCTCGATAAAATTCTTCGTAAATCCTCACTTTTTGCAGAATATTTTGCCTATCTACTCCTTATGCAATGCAGATCACGGAGTCTTATTCTTTTTTATAATGAGTTGCCTATCACCTTTTTTGAAGGGGTGCCTATTGACAATTCAAAGTCCAAAACAGTTTTTTTAATTGTTCAAAATATTGTGTTGCTCGTTCAATATCAACTTGGCCGAAAAAAAATTACCAAAAAGAATGTACAAAAATGTCTTTAACTGTTGACTGAACTTTGAAAAATAATTTTAAAAGTAGGTAGGTAATTAATTTGACTCAATCACAACGTATGTAACTTGAAAAGTTATAGCAAAAAGAAAATTGAACGTTGTCAATTACTGAACAGAATGGGAGTGGGAGGGTGAGGAGCAATCATAAAATATTTTTCAGGTACATACAAAAAAATGGTAACCATGATTCTGCATTTTGATTGCCTACGCTGTTCCTGAATTTTAACACTGTATGTTTGTTTTAAAATAAAATATTCCCAATGTCAAGACTTTCAATGCTTGATAATGCCTTCAATTCATAAGATGGGCAAAATTTGTACATGACCAATTTTGTATAGACCTCAATGAGTTCTATAAGATGAATTCTGTTGAAATTTTTCCCTATCTGCCACAATAGATGTGGTATAGAGCATTGAATGTTCCTAAGCTGCGTTACTCCTTCAATTTGGTACTTAGGCAAAAAAAGCAAGTACACAATTTGAAGCTGAGAGTGTGAACTATACATTGGCTATAACAGATTTCCATTTCGTTGATCTTGATTCTTTGGCTGAACCATTTGATTACTCTGTCATGCATTTTCCATTTATTTGGGCATGTTTTCTTCAAGTAAAATTTTAAAAAATTTTCTGAATAATGTCACCTTTAATTTTCATGAGAGAAGGACAAAGGACAGAATGTACCATAAATGAGAAAAAAATCCAATTTCATTCATCAGCTATGTATGTACTTCTACCCGCAGCATAGCCCATACAAAATCTCTCCAATCAAGGTGAGATATTACGAAACGATTCCAATTTAAAAGACATAAATCGACCGACTAATTTCCAACACCTCATTGACCACCTAAGTCATAAACACGACGTTTCGTTGCTGATGAAGCATATTAACACATATTTGCGCTAGTTCAACGTGTGCTGTGTGCTGGCGGCGGAAAGAGTTTGAAAAATGTGAAATTAATATAACCACTCCTTCTTCTTATGGTTGTACTCGTACTATAGCGCATATAACAATATTTCCACGACACGGTGAATTACTCAGCCATCGTATCGTCTGGCTGATGGGCGAGTTTGTTTATCTGTAAGGCCGATCTAGTTCAGGTTATAATTCCGTGTATTATACTACAGTATTACATACGATGAGATGTGTAGACTTCTCTACCTATAGTTAGAGGTAGGTATAAAAGTACGAGTGTTGTTGGCAAAAAGTTTCATAGTAAGTCTACATGTACTTGTGTGTGTGAGAGCACGCATGGTAAAAATAATACGTCAGAATTGGCGCATTTATTATACAGCGTATGCATATTATAAGCGCACCAAGATTGGCAATGGGTGAAACAAAAACAAAAAAAATACGCGATATTTAACGAAATAACCGAACCGGTTATTCGTCGAAATGAAAAATACCTATTCAATGAACGAAGACGTTAATTATTATGCCTACAATACGAAAAAAAAAATTGAAACAAAACAAAATAAAAATCGAGTAAACGAACAGCTGAGAGCAAAAAAAACCAAACTTGTTCATTTTATAATAAACGAGTAAGTACGCGTAAGTTGTATCAAGGGTTAAAAAAGCACGAAAATTTACATACGACAACAAAGAAGAAAATTAAGGCAAAAATGCGACGCGATAAAAATTACATAATTGTGTAAACGCCGAGCAAAATATAAAATTAATTTTAAGGGTATTTTTTGGCTGGCCGCGATGCTAAAAGGAGCTGTTTTTTTGTTATCTTTGATCTGCAATTTAGTATTGTATTATGTATACTTAATGTACGTTGAAAAAAAAAATGTGATGCCTTGTACCTAAGCTGCTGCCCCCTACCCCTATTTGAAGGTTTATACTCGGTATGGTATACGCGCATTTTAAAACACACACGTCGCGTCCACCACGGTTTCTCTGCCCCTTGCCCCTTGCCCCTAAACCACAGCAACATTCTAAACGATAACTTACGAGCGGCGAATCCCTTCTCCTGGGATTTATTGATCATTACCTACCACTTTGTTAGAGGCAAAAATACTACTAGTATAACTTTCGCTTTTACCCGTACTTTCATATTTTTTGTTAGAGGTGTCCCTCCCGCGAGCTGTTGGCGCCCCCAGCCCCCCTCAACCCCGACCACCCTCATTCATTAAGAAGAACTCACTGTGTGTAGGTATAAGTTTTTCGTTGTTTACAAAACTATGCCGCTGCAGTCCCACATAGCCCCAGCCGGCGGCTCGGGCTCGGTGTGCTTTTTCGGCGAAATGTACATTTGACAACGTTGTAAAGGTCGTAAATTGATAATTTGGCGACGTTTCCTCGTGCGTAAAATAAAGTGAAAATTTGTTAACGGATTTTACTCGCGCTTATGAATATACAAGCGGTTTTTTATTTCACTCGTTCTTCTCTCATCTTGGCTCGTTCAGATTTACCGCCTCACTTTTCCCGCAGCAGCAGCTTATGGCTTAATAGTCGAATGTGCGCGGTGTTTAACACTGTACCAGAGAGATGAGATGGAAATCGAGAGGTTATTCGATAAAGTTGAACTCTCAGAGCCTATATACTATACAGATGAGGTGTTTTTATTCTCAACTGGAATACCATCGTAAAAAATGTGTAACAGGAAAAGATGTTTTTTTATTTTCACTTTCTCGCCGCGTTTTTTTCTGCTCATTTTAATAATCCCCCTCCGACCATGTCGCGATAAACACTTCAAAAGGGTAGAAAAAGTAAACATTTCCTGACATTTATGAAGCATTATCACGAGCACACGATATTCGACGTCGTAATATGGCGGCATGCCTTGCCTCTGCCTATACCTCTTACGGACTATGCTACATATATAAGGTCGTAAATTTTTTACAAAATCATCTTTTTCTTGTGTGGTTTTTCGTACATGTAAACATACTTCTGTATACCTATATTTATAGTAAATATACCGAGGGGGATGAAAGAGGGGCAGGGTGTATACGAATAGCTATAGGTACCATAAAAAGTATTCCTTTGATGTGCAACTTCGTAAAAGTGGCTTTTTTCGTTCTCTTGGCTTTTTCACGTACCTAGATATAGTATTTTGAAACGTTCTCGTCTAGACTTTTACTCGTGAACACCGATAAAAAGAAATTTTCGCAGATTACCGCGTTATTTCCAGTCCTCCATCTTCCATACAAAAATTCAATAAAGATTTGTTCAACGAGTCGGTAATTTTTTTTTATTATACCGTAACACTTGTTGGATTTTCGAGTATTTTTCAGCGCACGTATTATCTCCAAGTATATACTGAGTACCTTTCTTCATTAATAGTCTATATCTACGTAGAAGAATTTTTATCATCGATGTGGAAACTGGTGTTATAGAAGTGATCTATATTTTTTTCGTTTCCAGGGGTGAATGATGTAACATGGTATTGTTGTTCCTGAGGTTGCCAGCTGGCTGGCCCTGTATAATAATTTGTGTAATCCGCTCGTATATCATTCGTGATAGGGTACAACCTCTCTGTGTGTAGGTTCGTCCTGACTACCCCATCGTTCTCTCAATTTAGCGAACCCATTACCAGCTCCTACGAGTACCTACAGCTACACGGTCGGTGCAGTAATTAAACGTCTGTATCGTAGTAATTTTGATTTTTTAACAGAGAAACCCCCATCGGCTACGGTGAGATTTTCGAGAAATAACTATTTCTGTAGGACTGATGTCTTTATTATTTTTTACAATCGTATGGGGTAAGAAATGGGTTCTTGGATGAAGTTGTACAGGGTTGGATAAACCTGTTGGGCTACCGGGGAGTTATCGGTGGGCCGCAAAGTCGAGATTCTTACTATTTTTACGTTGATAAAATTGGAAAGTAATAGAAAAATGGATAAAATAATTTAAAAATTGAAAAAAAAAAAATACCTCAGTTTGTTAAGATTTATTAACATGGAAATGCAGTTTTTTTTTAATTTTCATATCATGCCAGACGCTGACCTCAGGGTGTGTTATCATGCTGCTCAGACTGTAAAATTTTAAAACAGAAATTTTACTCACGAAGTGAAATTCTATTTTTTTTTCAACAAAGTGCATATTTTGAAATTTTTTGAACAAAAAACATCAATAGACAAAGCACAAAATATTTTTCAAAAAAATTGATTTCTAAAAATTTGGCTCAACTCTTAAATGTTTAAAAAAAATTACTTCAATGTACCAGCAAAAAACACCAAAAATTACCAAACATTTACAGAAAAATTACCAAAAGTTGAACAAAAATCATAAGAAATTTGCCCAAAATTACCAGAAGTTTTAACCGAAATTACCAGTAACTCAAGTAACAAAAATTATCAGAAATTCACTGAATTTACCAGAAATCAACAATTTAGGTACCTAATTCATCTAAAATTGCCAGTAATTTACCAAGCATTATCAGTAATTCACCTAAGTATAAAATCACTCGCAAGTCAAGTAATCAACATTACTCGTAATTTACCAAAAATTTCCCAAAACTTGGAAATTATCCGTAATTTTTTAAAGATTTACCAGTAACTTACCAAAAATTATCATTAATTTACCAGAAATTATCAGTAATTTACCAGAAATTACCAGAAATTACCAGTAATTTACCAGAAATTACCAGAAATTTACTAGAAATTACCAGAAATTTACCAGTAATTACCAGTAATTTACCAGAAATTACCAGCCAAAAATTATCAGTAATTACCAGCCAAAAATTACCAGTAATTTACCAAAAATTACTAACAATTTACCAAAAATTACTAATAATTTACCAAAAATTACTAATAATTTACCAAAAAATACCTGTAATTTACTAAAAAATCACCTGTAATTTTACTAAAAATTACCTGTAATTTACCAAAAATTACCTGTAATTTACCAAAAATTACCCGTAATTTACCCTCAGTAACTTACTAGAAATTACCTGTAATTTATCTAAAATTACCTGTAATCTATCTAAAATTACCTGTAATTTCCGGAAATTACCCGTAATTTACCCGAAATCACCCGTAATTTACCCGATTACCCGTAATTTACCAAGAAAAACTGTAATTTTACCTAACACTGGGTACTTTCAAGTTTTGATTAAGTAATACAAAATTACCGGTAATTCACCTAAAATTACCTGCAACTCACCAAAAATATTGATAGGAACTGTACAGGATTGTTTCCAAGTTTTTACCAGTTTGCATGACTAAAATGTTTTGCATAATTTCAGGAACTCAACAAAGATTTTGTTCAAGTTTTCAAAAGTGTGACAAACTCTCAGAAAATTATTTCAAAAGTTCGTCATCGACCTAACTTTAGTAATTTAAACATCAACTTCTTTCAAGTCCTCAAAAGTCAGACCTGATACATTAAAGTCTGCTTCAGTCTAACTCAAAGTATCTGAAACTGGTCATTCCCCCCCCACCGTTTTCAAAATCTTGACATAGGTACTTGTAATGTCAAGAATACCTCACAACTTTTTTCAACGTCTTAAAAGTCTGGCAAAATATTTACCCATCTTGTAAACTACTCAAAATATTAGAAATTGATCAAAATTTCAAATTCCAAGTCCGTTGGTAATTCAAAATAAAATAGGTATCGTGACGTGGAGTAGTGAAAGTGACTTCAACTTATTTAACTAAGCTAAAGTTCATTCCTAGATCTTTGGCGAATTTTGGAAAATTCAAAAAATTTAAAAAATCTGCAGTCATTATTGACATTTTCTTCTTTTTTTTTTTCAATCAAGTGGTATTCACAAACTAGTGAGAATCATTACCTCATTTAAATCATCTTAATCCCAAAACAACCACATTATAGTACCCAAGACAATCCAAGTTCTCCAGCGAGTTTTTAATTTTTCCTCTGAATTTCAAATTGCTTTGGATAAGCAAAAAAGAAATTTTGCAATTGAAATTTCATTCAATCTACCTATCTCGAATTCGTTGAAATCAGTCTGATCAGTTGAAATGGTGGGTCAACAAAACATATTTTATAAAACCATAAATTGTCAAAAAAATGTATTTCCATTATCAATGTCCAAATTAACTCGATAAAACAGAGTCTAAAAAATCCACCAAACTTATCGCAACTCATCCATCTCACCTACAAATCGATCTATAAACCTACAGCGTCTTTTCACAATCCACAACGCCATCGTAAAGTGCTCGAAAACCGCACACGTTTATTTCGCCGCCCTAAACGATCGATTAAATTAATTAATGCAACAATAATCAAGCCGGTATAGGTATATGCTCGATAACTCTTCCATCCACATCCACAACAACAACATCCAGCTAAATATTAATTTACCGGCGCATTACAAAGTTGAAGTTATAAGAAGGAGTTTGAATACTTATAGTGTATATGTATCATATAGGCGAACTCATTGGTGGATGTAAAAAAATCTCTCGGTTGCGAATTAAAAACCACAGGCTGCTATAAATTTTCATACACGTAATATTAGCCTATCTTATATAGTTTGGAGAACAAACTGAGCTGGTAGTACACTCGTGTAACGGCAACACTGTAACGATTATTAAATCACTTGATTACATTCATTATCAATATTAACCAAACCGGAGGATTCTCAATGGCCGACGGTCATCGATACAATATAATTTATATTCCAGCCGAGTTTTTGGCCGTTTACCTTAACCTTGGTAATAAATTTAAGACAGAGAGAAAAAATACATCTCCCAATGGGTAATACACCTTTCTGTGTAATGTATCCTATTATAATAATATTACGAGCTCCAGCAGCATATGAATAATCATGTCTACCAGCACCATTGTGTATTTACAATGTTAATTTCTGCAGATCTTTTCTTACATTATGGCTGCGCGTATTGGCGGTTCAACATTGTGTAATAGTCGATCATTCGAGTGTGGTTATTGATCCTGATCAATTAATCTTTTCAACGGTATTTTTTATCGCCGTTTATGGGTCACTAATTAACGTATATTGTTTTTCATTTCCATTTTTTTGTAGGCTGCGAACCCATTAAGATCAATTCTGAACAGCGAACCGGTTTTCAAAATTTCCTCTTACATGCTCCGTTTCCTTTTGGAAAAAAAAAACGCAACTCGTTATTTAATTGCGCATCTTTGTCACGACTTTCGTTGTCCTCAGTATACTTACTCGAGATACATTGTAACAGAGTGAAAATTTATAATCGAAAAACCGTAGCTAATCCATCTTACGAGCCTACATCAAGACCAAGGTTACAGACACTGACACTCCTAAGGCAATGTAAAATTTCATACGAAAACCAGTTCCATCGAGTGTACCCCAGATGTCAACCTTTTACGTGTACTTACAATGTAAAACAATGGCGATAAATTAATTTTATATAGCCAAGCTGTACATAGAGTTGGAAAACTTCTCGAATACAGAGACGTTGATACTAAATTCCGGTAGCGAAATTATATGCTCGTATAAATGTACAATCATCACTCTCCACCAGTAACGTAGATCGCATTAGTTATACAAATTAACCATAAAAATACGCCATTAAATGTCACCTCTCACTCACCCATTTGACTATTATAGCTCCTACATATTATAGAGCTATATCGACACAATGTAGACGAAGAAAATGCACGAGACTTGAATGAATAAACCGATTAACCGGTTATTTGGAAGAATTTTTTTCCTTCCAGAATAAATTAGCCTTATTACTAACCTATATGAAATTATCAAACCGGTTGAGGTATCTACTACCGAATAGTAAGAAATAAAAGACTTTTATATACAATTGAACAATAATTTAGATATGAGCTAATGGAGCTAGGTAAACCGCGTAGTGTGACATATCTTTGGAAAAAAAACGGTGATGGGAATTGGAGAATGAGACATTTTCAAAAGTAAACACTCAATTTAAAAATAATTTAGACCTGGAATAAAAATATGGCAACCAGTTCGGTCCATTTGAATTATAAATCACTTCGGTGGATGTTTTAGAATTTACTAAAGATAGATTCGAATTATTTATAATGCGGGTGCGATGATACTCATGTTATTGGAATTGTGTTTGTTTTAGGTGCAATATACCTACAGGACTAGCCATGGATTTGATAGATTCTTTCTTCGATCAGCTCAAGACCCTTAATCACGACAAAGAAGAAATTAAATATCTACTACCCACGAAGATTTTTTGAATCCAACATCCAACCTCGAACTCATCAGAAACCTATGTACCTATACCTACCTATACTTGACTATCAAGTATAGAAAAAATGGATGAGCAAATAAATTCATCACATACGAGTATTACATAAACTTATAGGTAAGTATACAAGGTGAACCAGGGAATCCAGATTAAATTCATTTGAGATGGGTAAATGTTATCTATACTCTCACACACTTGGAATCATGAGACAGTAGACTAACAGCAAAGCCCACATATACTTGGATAGGTAAACATTACCAACGATGACTTGGTCGATTTGCAAAAGGAGATAGTTCATTGGCCATTCATGTCATTCCTTTTCAAATATTTCCAAAATGGATTAACACCCATCATTGTATCAACGAGGCAAATCATCGAGAAAATAATCACGTATTTTTATAATGACATTTTTGACGTTGGAAAAATCCATCAATGATTCCAACTGCATTGCGTATTAGCATGGCTGTAAATGGAGGACGGATTTTCGAGAGCAGAATAACTGCATTCGATTCGACAGGTAGGAGTTTCTTGATTGGCAACCGGTTTCGGTGGCGTGATTTGATTTTTAGAACTTAGTTTTTGTTTATTTAGAATTCAGGTATCTATTCAGTATTAGGTTATTTTGATTGTTTGAAAGTATTTATACATACCTATGAGTTGATTAATCATTTGACTGAATATTTCTTCAAATCAATTAGACACCTCGATGAAAAATCCAAAAATCGATTTATTTTCCATTTTCAATGTCATACTTACGACCGATCAACAAAAATGAAACTCCTGCTCAAAAATCAACCAATGCTCGAAAACCGATGAATGGAATCCCCAAAAATTGATCTCGGTATCTATGATTTTAATTCCATATGGTCGATCATGTTCTAAATAAAAAGTCAATTTCGACCTCAAAAATATCCTAAAAATTGATCGTGGTCGAAATTTTATTTTATATGATCGATTATTTTCAAAATGAAAAATTAATTGGTTTTCTAGATCTAGTAGATCTCCTAATCGAAAATCGATCCATCGAAATTCAAAATCGATTTCTTTTCGATTTTCGATTTCATATGATCGATGATCATGCTTGAAAGTTATCACTTATCAGGCATTTGTTTTGTACCTACATTTTGTGGTTTCATCTCGTTTTTTTTGGAGGGGGGGGGGAGTTGACCAAAATTAACATTTTTTTTTCTCATTAACTTTTCAGTCCTGATTTCAACCATAAGAAGAGATTGGTCTTTTCAAAGATGATGGAGACTCAGAATATCTAGAATCAATTATTGATCCCTTTGAAAATGAACTTTTTCTTTACGATTTCCAGAAAATGCAAAAATAATTTATTGATTACCTATTTCTTCAGATGGACTGACGCATTTTTTTTTTGAAAAATGATTTTTCCTAAAGCTTCTAGTGAGTCAGAAAATTTATTGATTTATTAAAATTTTTGTAAGATGGAAATTCAATTTGATTAAAAACTGGTTCCTGACTTCCAGTATCGAACATGGAAAAAGAATTTAATTATCAATTGGCGAAATTTTACAATCTCCATGTGTGAGAAAAAAGACCATTGATCAAAAAGTCAATCGACACAATCAATTTTTCAGAAAATTAATTGCTTATTTAAAATTTTAAATGAGTTGAAAATTTAATTAATTTTTTTGAACTGATCATTTTTACATTTTAGGGATAGAGAAAAGAAACAATTAAGAGTTTATTTTTAAAAAATGGTTGATTTTTTTGAAAATTCGTAAATTTTTTATTGAGTTTATAAATCAGTTAATTAAAAAAACGTAGAAATTGTTCTTAAAATATGACAAGTTGAAAGAAACAATCAACTGATTATTTTCAAAAATCAATTGTATACTTTTAAAAAAAAATTCAAAAATTTTGCCGGAGCAGTCTTTTGAATTACTATGCCTTTTCTCTTCTCACAAGTCTTGAAGATGGGAATTTATCCTTCAGAAGAAATCCCCAAAAACATACCATAATTTAGGAATTTTCTGTAGTTTTCTCAAGTTTTCAGTGCTTTACCAATTTTGAAGTCAGAAAAAATTTCAGGGAAGAGAAAAAAATAAAAAATAAACGAAAAAACAACAGTTTTAATATTATTTATACCTACCTATTTCAACAAGATTTGTCGGATAATAAGATGCCTTCAAAATATTATTTTAGCAAAAAAAATCCGACCATAAGTACATAAAATCAGTTGAAATCGGGAGTTGAATTAGCAGGAGCACAAAGCACCATATGTTACATTGAAATTAAGAAAATCATCCTCAAGCAGACAGTTCAAAAAACCAAACAAACAAACAAAAATTCGAGTCAAAAAAACTGAAATATTTTATAAGGATAATAAATAGAAATTCATAAAGCACTATTTTTAATTTTTTTCCACGCCTCTAAAATCATTTTTGTTTTTTTCAGCTTGAAATATAAAAATCAATCCAGACGATCGTTTTCTAAGAAATCAGAACGGTGATTAATTAGGTAGGTAATTAATTACCCATTCGCGAAACCACTCGATTAATTACTAAGTATCATCTATAAAAAAAATCAATCCCTGTCAGTTCTTCTGACCGATTAAAACTAGGTAATTGAAATGATTCACATTCGTCACGTTAAACACCACATTAAAAAAAAATTAGCCTAAAACAAACCTCATTAAAACGTAATTTCAAGTGTAAACCAAGAAGAAAATAATACTGAAAAACAGCATATCTAAGCAATAAATCAAGGCTAAAATATGCAACCTACCACAGCTTGCTACACAAAAAATCGAATTACAAAAACTTGAAAATTATAATTAAGTATTTACAATTTTTGCATTTTGAATTTTTTTCTTTTTAACCCCTCGAGAAACCGTAGCCTTCTGTATGATTTTTTTATATTTTTTTCACGATAACGTCCTTGTGAAAAATTCGTTCAGCAGTAAAAAAAAATTTACGAAAAATAACCATAAGAGAGATTTTTTTTCTGAATTCGTAAGAAGCTTTGGCATACTGACTGTAATAATATTTTTCAAAAAAATTGTATTTTTAAATTAATAAGTATTTTTTAACAGCTTTGAATCTGAGGTCAAAAGCACCATTATGCTCAGCAGCAATTTTTCAACACAGAAGGCAATGACATACAGCTTGTAATTTCCCCCATTCTCATTCTTTTTCTCGTATGCAATTTTCAGATGCTTCGAGCCTCATTAAAACTATTTTTGACACCTCTAGTATCAAGTACACAGATGATTGAAAAACGATCTTCAAGGATCTCGATCACCTCAAAAAGCAAACTAAAATGGTACGTTAATACTTAGATCAATTTTTCTTTCAAACATACTGCAACCTTCTAATTCGTACAATTATTTATAGAATATCGTATCATACACCAGACGAGACAAATTTTTCAAATAGATGGACACGTCCGAACTCTGCCATGCTCCGGTCAAAAAAAAAATTTCACAGAGTAAAAGGTTATACAGACACGTCGACGAAGACAGAAAATTCGAACCATGTAGTGTCTACAGTTCACGAACTATGGTCGTATTCTCATACACGGTGCGAAGTTCATATCAGGCGAACGGATAGGCAAATCTGATAACATCATTTTTCGCTCGTATTTAATTTCTATAATGACTCCTCGATGACGTGCGGTGCGGAGGTCTTGTTGTTATTCTCATGCATGATGAATTAAATTGCTACTAAATTGCTCATTTTATATAATTTATTTAACCGAGGTGAATTTTTTTCAGGACTGGATCTATTTTATTTTTCTACAATTTACTTCTTTGTATAAATAAATTTTTTCAATACGAGTTAAATTATTTAAAATTCATCGACATCTCGTTCTACTTGGTCACATTTGTAGTATTTATACACTCGAACGCGATATTTACATCGCATATAACCACATCGTATAGGCATACTGTATCTACGTCTCTCTGTGAAACTCAAGGCATTGATTGGAGTATAAAAAAATTCTCTCCGTATAGTGTTGCGGAATTATGTAAGCGAAACGTTGTTCTAAACTCGACTCGTAGTAGAGTATAAAAAATTCATCGCACGCATCTTAATTATGGCGCCCGAGCACGGCGTTTAATTGCGTAAATATAATTGATACGTGCTACTCGTCGTAGACAATTTTCATCTATAATTTAGATCTGTTTTCCGGACTGTCCTCACTTGCACTTTTGCTCAGACAGAGCCAATTATCACGCCAGATACGCATCGTCGCGTATACAAATACCATCGCATCAAAATGCCAGTGCCATATTCATTCCGAAGAAAAAACCTTTGTGGTGGCCTTTTGAGAATTTTTAATTGTATTTTTTTTTTGGAAAAGAGAAGGGGATATTCTAAGTGTAGGTCTCAGAGTCCCTCTTCGGGTGACATGATCTTTTCCTTGTGTATCTAATTATAGAACCATTTTTTTTTTTTTTTGTCAACACTACAACACATCGCATTACCTAGCAACTTATACCTACTACATATAAGGTGGCGCCTATATCTCGCCAAGCATAAAATGAGTACTCTTAAATTATTCATAAATTACCTACAGCAGCACTTCTCTCAAAGCGTAAAAATAATTATACATTAATTAATCACAGCGTTTCCATTTGCCTTAGTAATATGCCGCGATTTTTTTACCCCTTTCTCTTCACTTCACTCTACTGTGGAGTTCCTCTCTCTCTCTTGCGGAGCATCCGTTGAAGAATACTGCTCTGTTGTCTCTGATGATTTTACACATAGACGAGCGAGATATGGCGATGGCAGTGGCGGCGCAACCTTTTGTATTATAACGTGTATATTTCCAGATCGACATTTCGAGAATATATAAACACGTTAATTAATGATTAATTGCGTTTTAAGCGCGGATTAATTTATTACCAGATAAGGATACGTGTTTATTGAAAATAAACGGATGTAAATTATATCCCACAATTGGAACATTTAGCCGCATCAATGCTGCGATAAACGTAGGTACGAATACGAGTGATTGCTACGCTATAATTTCATATATATACGAGTACATCGATTGTATTATAAATTGACGGACTTATTGCATATAGGTAGTACTATATCATTTTAGAGGTAAGTTCATTCCTTCGATTAGGGACCTCAAAATGAGTGTTTATATTTTTTGATTTTTTTATCTCATTTCATGAGGATCACCAAGATGAGAAAAAAATTGACCATGTCGAAAGCACAGATGAGTGTGTGTAAAAGAAGACACAGTCGAATATAATCCCTACTATATATAAAAAGCTCTTGAGAAAATGATTTATAAAACGAGTAAAATTAAACGTATGTACGTAATTCGTATGTTTGATATGGTTAACGAATGATTTACAACCTCAATGACTATCTTTATCGCTAATTTTTTTTCTCGCAATTTATACACAACAACTACATCGGTTTGTTTATAAATATACGCGGTTGCGGTTTCTCGCCTGGGACATTTCTTCGCTGGCGCATATGAATACGGTGGTGGATAGGAGTATGTGGAGATGCTAATATTCCTATTCAATTAAAACAAGCGAACGTATAAGACCATGACAAGAGGCAACGACCAGTCAACAATAGAGAATTTAAATCAGAGATGGGATGGTTGCATATTCTCTGCCTGTGGTGTTCATGTGTAGGTAGGTATATAAGGGTATCATTATGAAGATGATCAATTTCACTACCCCTTATATTACTCCTCATTTTTTCAACTTTTGTAGGCACTTACCTATCTGGAGAAAAGGAACAGTTTTCTAAAATTTTAAACAAATTTCTACCTATACTTATGGCAAAATTTCTGCAATTTTATTACCCTTTCAATTGTTCAAAGATGGAGTCAATCTCAATTGTTTCAAATTAAAGCCTGTTTTTTTTCAAATTGAAGACATATTTTTCAAACTGAAAGTCAATTTCTCTAATTCGACTTCAATTTTTCCTAATTGACTGGGATATTTTAAAATGGAGTCAACCTTTTCAAAGTGGAAGTCACTTTTTTCATATTGAAAGTTTTTTCAAGTTGATATTTTTCTAGTAGGTAGTAGGTACCTACCTACTTCAATTTTTCCTTATTGCCTTCATTTTTATTTTATTTTATTTTATTTTATTTTTGTTATAGTGGAGTCGATTTTTAAACGGAAACCAGTTTTTACAATTAATTGAAAAGCGAATTTTTCAATTTTAAAGCTAACAAAATTTCTCCAGTAAAAAGTCAATTTTTCCAAATTGAAAGACAATTATCCAAAATTGAAAGTTGGAAAGAATGAAATTAATTTTGACTATTTTCAAATTTTAAGTCAACTTTTTCAAATTGAAAACCAATTTTCCCAAATTTGTCTAACGGTGTTCGAAAAATTTTGAGTTAATTTTTGCAAAACAAGTTCATTTTTTTCCAAACAATGCAACTTCAAATTCTACAAAGTAGGTAGAGTTGATCTTTTTCATTTTAAGCCAGCTTTTCTAAATAAGTCATCTTTTTCAAATTGAAAGCCAATTTTCCTGAACTAAAAGTCAATTTTCCCTATAATTGACTCGAACTTCTTAGAGTAGAGTCAGTTGACTTTTCCAGATTGAAGCTAGTTTTTTCGAAGTAGAAGTCATCTTTTTCAAACTGAAAGCCAATTTTTTCAAATTGAAAATCAATTTTTCCAAATTGAAATTGAAAAAAATTTAAAGTAATAATGTTGACCATTTTTCAAATTGAAAGTCAACTTTTTCAAATTGAAAACCAATTTTCCCAAATTTATCTAACGGTTTTCAAAAAATGTCAAGTTAATTTTTGCAAAACAAGTTACATTTTTCCCAAACAATGCAACTTCAAATTCTATAAAGTGGAGTTGATTTTTTCATACTTAATAAAGCCAGTTTTTCTAAATATTAAATAAGTCATCTTTTTCAAATTGAAAGCCAATTTTCCTAAACTAAAAGTCAATTTTTCCTATAATTGACTCGAACTTTTCAGATTAGAGTCAACTTTTCCAGATTGAAGTCAGTTTTTCAAGTTGAAAGTCAATTTTTCCAAATTGAAAGTTGAATAAAATAAAATCAAAAAAAAATCCCAAACTGAAAATCTTTTTTTTTCAAATTGAAAGCCAAATTTTCCAAATTGAAATCAATTTATTCTGAAATCAGAATGAATTTTTTGAAATATGAAGCCAATTTTTCTTGATTGAAGCAAGATTTTATGAGGACTTTTTTTCGAAATTGAAAATACATTTTTCAGAACTTGAATCAATTTTTTAAATTTGGAAGTTGAAAAAAATGAAATTAATTTTCCAGAATTGAAAATCGTTTTTAAAAAAATTGAAAGTCAAATTTTCCGAAATGAAATAAATTTTCTGAAATTAGAGTGAATTTTTTGAAGTGTAACCTTATAGTCACTTTTTCTTGACAGAAGAACGATTTTTCGACCAATTTTTTAGGAATTTTTTTCAAAACTGAAAATACATTTTTTAGAAATTGAGGTCGATGTTTTAAAATGAAAGCCAATTTTTCACAATCATTGAGGAACTAGTTTTCCGATCCGAATTTGTTTCTGAATTGAAGTCACCCAATTGCTTTTGAATCATAAGTGTGAATAAGTAGGAACGAGTACAATGCTCTTTTTCAATTTAACGTCAATTTTTCATGAAGATAATTTTTTCCAAATTTTAAACCAATGTTTTTAAATTCAAAATTAATTTTTTTTTAATTGAAGATGATTTTTTTTCTTTCAAATCGAATATCAACTTACTTTAAATCAAATAAAATTATTCAATAAATTTTTGAAGAAAATTCTTGGCACACTTGAAGTTCTTGATTAAAAATTTGTCTAAAAGTTATAATACGAGCATAATTATGCAGAAGGGATGAGGGCTCTTAAGTCGTTCAAATCTATTAACTCAACAAAAATGCTCAAAAAAAATGTTTAGAGCCCAAATGTGCTATTATAACATTACCCGAACAAGTGTAACCAGCTCCACCACAATACGTGAGAAATTAGCATATTCTCTTGGGCTCGAAATTTTTGGCGATTCTGTAGCATTTTTGTATTCCATTTATTCGAACTGTTATTATGGGATTCTACTTCTTTCGACTTTTTTTTTAAATTAATAAATTTTGATGCCTACCTGTACCTACATAAATTTTCAACTTTTCAAGAGGGGAAAAAAGTTTAAAACGTGCAGCTTCCAGTCAATTTTTTAAATTCCTCAATTTTTTGGTGCAAAATGAAAATTATTTTTTACAAATTTTTTCATGCATTAACATTTTGAAGACATTTTTGAGAAAAATGCTGAATTGATGCATTCAAAAATTTATCCAACTTGAAGTTTTATCAATCGAGGATGGGAGATCTGTTCCTGTCCCTTGACGCAGAAATACAGTGAGTAAAACGAAAGACATGATGTTTCCAAAATATGTAACAGGTAAGTACATTATGTGTATGATTTTGAATGTTCAAAGATCAAAGTCTTGAGAGAGGTCTGAAATTTACAAATGTAGATTTGAAATCTCAAATTTAAATTCAATTTTAGTCAAATGAAAATCCAAAAATTTTAATCAAAAAACGCTCAATCGAATTGCAAGACCTTATGCTCCAATACTCGAACGTATTTCCAAAGTCAACAAAACATAAAACATTCTCTTTCAATACACAGCATCTCTCCAGGAACTGCATCAGTGGCGCGTTCTAACAATTGAAACCATTACCATCGAAAACTCGATCGAGAAAATAATACCCTATAGTGTGATCATGGCGCACATGTAGTGTATGCACCTATACTGCATGAGACGGAATGGAATACACATCAAAAGCAAAGGATAGACAGACACAACAAGAGGAAAAAAGCCACCTCCTGCATAGAACACCATATTTATATAGAAGTCATCCATACATATACAGATATACTATAAAAGGGATGGAAACCATTCAAGGTTTTATGTTTCGTACAGCACTTACACCCTTATACACCAACACTATGGCTATAAGGGTTTCAAACCCTAACAAATTAATAGCTGGTTGATGGTAAATGTGGGTCAAATATCAGCTGATTTTTAATACCTCCGGAAGTACTTTACGACTTTATTTTCAATTTTCACTTTTTCTTTCGATATATTTATAGTTCAGGTACCTTTTGCTTTTGCTCAGGCTATGTCTGGTCGGCTGCGCGGCGCGGCGTGTTGCACTTTAAACACCTCTCAACACAGCAGCGGTAGTTTTATAGTTTTTCCTTCATCTTTCCCTTTCGGGTGCGTTTACCCTTGTCTGCTGGTGGAGTAAAAGGGTGCTATAGAGGGGCAACGGGGTTCTTAGCACCGTGCTTTTAAACTGCACGCTTTCTCATTCAGAAATTATGTAATTTTCGATATTATTGCTTTTTAATATACTCGTCTTACGCGTACCCCCGTGAAGTTGAGGATTTTTTTTTCTTTCTGCCATACAATAAGGTTCTTCTTTACACACCGTGTCGTGTTATACGTCAGGTTTGTTGGATATATTCGTATAATTTACGACTTAATTATTACGACGTATTTATTAGGTATGTACATAAGGAGATTGAACTGGTTTCAATTTTTTTTCTTCTATTTTTCGTGGCGTGATTGTTTCATCTTTTTTTTTTCGCCATTCGCCAATGTTTCGAGATTTATGCGAATTGTGTGTTTGATTGGGATTATTTTTAAAAATTTTCAAGCATGTATCGCTGTACCTACAATACCTACCATAACGTTCTAGTATAGTGTAAACGACCAATAGATTAGATTTGATTCGTATTTTATGGTCGGGTTATCTTTAATGCAACCGAATATCTATAATAAATTATACCTACGTACACGCTCGTTTAATACCACATCATAATCGAGCAATAAATGAATACGTATATGCACATAAAATACATACTTAGTATTTAATAGGTACCGTACTTCATTATTTGATTATATTGTTCCTTTTTTCCCTAAATAATTAGACAGATAACGTGTTATCAAATTATCAATTGTATGAAAAAAATCCATAACTTCGTAATCATTTTTTTAATTACATTTTAATACATTGTATTTGGATCATAAATAGTAGATGACCTACAAATCGTGCATTGTTTTGGCAATAGGCTAAAAAGAATCGAAGCGAAATTGCTGGTTCTTCTTGCTAAAATCATGCTATGAGTTTTCAAAGTTTTTTTCATTCGTGGAATTTTTATTATCTGGCTAAATATATTTTTTTAAATATTGATTTTATATTTTTTGATTCAATTTTTTTCAGTGATTTAGAATGCAAAAATTATAATTTGAAGAGGAGGGGGTCATTTTTAGGCTCCAACTGAAAATATTAATATTTTTCATCTCTTTATCAATTTTCAAATTACAATAGATTGCATAAAAACAAAAATACTTTTTTTTAAAAATTTCAGTCAAACAACAAAAATTGAAATTTTTTCTCTCATAATGTAAACATCCTACGATTTCAGCAAATTATCAAATTCGGTATAGGGTGTAATTTTTTACCAAATTATTTTCTAAAAACAAAAAAAAAACATTAGGCATTTGAGCTCTAATATTTCAAAATCCATTTTAAGGCATCTTTTTGGAAATGCAAAATTTGAATATTCATATTTTTTCATTTTTTTCAAGCTGGGAAGGATTTTTTCATTTTTTATTCGACAAAATTCATACTTAGTTACTCTTTGGGAACAAAATGACAGTAAATTCTCAACATTTTTTATCACCAATTTTGTAAATGAGAATATGTTGACTTTAAGATCATCAAAATATTTTATTTTTGGCCAGTTTCATTCAGTTTTTGTTGAAAATTTTCAAAACAATAATTTTTTATTTATTTAAATTTTTCTGAAGAAAAAATTACCACCGAAGTACTAATTTTTTACACAATTTCCTTGAATCTCTGGGCATATTGTTGATACCTAGATACTTTTTTTAGAGACAGAGTTGAATTTATACAAATTTTGGAGGCATTAATTATGGAAATATTTCAATTTTTTGCAATTTCGAAGCTGTTGCAATTTTTTAAATTATTTTTTCTTGAAAATTTGCAACAAAAAAAAAATGCATTGAACAATTTTTATAATTTTTAAGCTATTCTATTGATCATAATTTTTTATTTATTTTTATTTAATGAGTCAAATATAATTATTGGTGGTTAAAAGAAATTTTTTATTATTTTTTCGGGAATTTCAGAATACTTGATCAATTTTCACCGATTTTATTTCAAGTTTTATCAATTCTTTTAATGATGTAAAGCAGACTTACACTTTTTTGAAGCAGCTACCAGAAAAATACATGTTCTGTTTTTTGAAAATATTAATTTAATACTTGGAGTTAGCCTCATTTTTTATAAAAAGTTTTCAAATTTTCAATTACTTGCACTTCTTGGTACTTGATTTTTGAATTTTCATTTTTCTTCGAGTTTTTTTCATCAATTTATTATTTTTAGAAAACACAATTTTCAAAAAAAAAATAAATAAATAAATAATTTAATGAGTTTTGAAAAAAATGATTTACTCAAGTATGTATGTAATTGTAGGTATTAAAAATCATTTTTAAGGAACTTTTCTAGTTTTTGTACCTTGAGCTATACTTAAGTGTCAATTTTCAATTTCTTTTTCAATTTTTCCTCATAATAATAGTCAATTATTCATTTTCAAGCAGCAATCATTTTTTTTTCATCTTTAGATATTTATACTTGAGATGAGACATCAAAAAAGGATATTTCAATTTTTATATATTTTTTTTTCTTAAGTAAGTTCTTCTACCTTGAGAGTAAAGAGAGAAAATTTTCTACATGTTTTACAATTTTTTTTTCTAATTATAAGTTTCTAGTCATAGGTAATTATTCATTTTTAGACAGTAGGTAAATTTTTTTTCAATTTTTAATCGTTAATTTGTGAGCAGAAATTTTTTACAATTTTTATTACCTAGTGAATTTGTTATTAAAAATGTATCAACTTTAAATAATTTTTTGAAGCTTTTTTTTTTTTGAAAAAATACTTACATATGTAAGTATTAATTTTTAATTTAGTGTTTGCTTAAATTTACTATTTTATTTGAGTAGGTACTTAAGCACCTAGGTATTTATTTTTTTCTATTAACTTGGAAAATTATCCTCTTATTTAAAAATTTTTTTAATAGTTGAATTTCTTTCTGCTAATGTTCAAACTTTTTTCAAATTGATTTTTCTAATTAAAAAGAAATTTTGAGTCAAAAATTAACAATTTTAGCCAAAAATGAATATTTTGAATTTTTTTCAAATGAGAGAAATTATTTTTCAATTTTTTAAATTGACACCTACGTCTATTTAGTAAATTAATTCATGGCATTAGTTGGACTAATAATGAGTAGGTATCAAAAAACATGTAAGTAGGTACATCTAAGTGCAAATAAATATTACTTATAGTATTTTTGAGTCAATTTTTGTACTCAGCTTGTATTGGATCAATTTTTCTACCCATTCTCATCATTGGGAAATTTCACATAAAACCTCGACGAATCCTTCCACACATTATTCCCTGATTCTCGATGAATTTTTCACAATCAGACTCAGACCTATCTCACACCTACTCTGAATCATCTCATCATCATCAACCACGTGCACCTAATATTAAGCAAAATACATCATGTTCATCTTGACTCACCTGCAATGGCCATCCACGGATAAAAAGTATGATTAGCACTTTGCTGATGCAGCTGTGTGGCTACAGACGGTTGCGAGGAAGCGGAATTAATAGAGCACGTATTCCAGGAACCGGTTAAAGACGAGGTGACGGAAGAATTTCTGACGGATCCTGCGGACGCTCCTGGGCTGGTAGTCGGATCACCGCCGACTAATCCGAGACTAGTATTACCATAAGCCGATACTCTGGAATCAGGGGTACACGCCGAAGGCCTTACAGGTCCAATTAGCGGATTAGAATTCACACCTCCGGCCGACGATGCCGACTGCCATACATCCTTGGCTGCGGCGACTACTGCAGCGTACCCGTTCTGATGGCTGGTATCCTTGCTGCATTCTGATTTGGCAGAAGAGCTGTAATTGGCCGATTGCTGACTGTCGTTGTTTCCGTATAATTTACATGCGGCTGCTGCGGCCACCGATGCGTCGTAAGGGCTATCCTGAGGCGGTCTGCTTTGGTGCAAGGAATGATGATGGTGTTGCGAGCTGGCATAAGGTGACATACCCAATCCTAATGGGAATCTGTAAGCTGCAGCTACCGAGTTTTGCTCGTGATGGTGATGGGCTGTAGCGCCGGATGACTGATGGTGATGGTGACTACCGTAAAAACCACTTTGCTCGAAATACGAATTCATCTCGACGAATTTTTTACGATTTTTTAACAATTTATTAAGCGAGATTTATCGCAATTATTATGATGAAAATTGAACAATTTTTCAATTTTTCGCACTATAGGTCGCGAAAATTGTCGAAATTTTTGCACCGAAAAAAATCGAGTGAAAAACCAAAACAACAAAAAAAAACTACAAAAAACACGTACACAAAAAAATTACTAAATATTAAGAACGTGTCCACTTACGTTACGAATTTCGTCTCTGATGGTTCAGCGTGCGACGTCATCGTACGATGCACCAAAAAAATTTATTATTTTTCCCACGATCGTAAAACAAGACGGTAAAATTATCGACAATCGTAAAATAAATTTTCTCGCTCGTTTACGTTGATGTACTGTAAGTTAGTCGTCGTACAGCAGCAAATATTTCGTACTTGGCGATGTATTTTGTATATGAATGTATTATTGAGAAATGTTGGAAAAATATATATAAAAAAAATTATTAGGCTTTCGAATACTCGTAAAAACGCGCGTGCGAGGAGGATACTACTTCCCAACTCGTCGTCGTAAAAACTTAATCGTAACAATAATAATATAATGAGATCGTAAAAGTTATTTTATAGCTGGCTCGCGCGCGACAGAACGTAAACACACTGTATAGTCTAGAGAAGTGTAATGCATTAACGACTGAAACCCAATCAGTACTGAAAAGCTTTAAAGCATAGCACTAAAACCATGTGACTGCCAAGTGCCGGGGTACAGCGGACTATCGTAGTTTACACTTTACGTTTTACGATTATCCTCTCGCATTTCCTTTTTCCATCGTCTTTTCGCTCTCTATGAAACGGGTTAAGCCCAAGCCACGCCGCGGCGAAGGGAGCAGGAGGCGGTGGCGGCGACTATTAAAAAGGAATTCGAACCAGAGGTGAAGAATCTGGCTTCTGCTGTTCGGCGGCGGGGAGGAAAGACGAATTACCGGGGACGCGCAACCAATGAGGTGGCGATTCGTCACGGCCACTCGGCTGTGTGCGCTCGTCGGCTCCCGTAAACCGTGCGTGTGTGTGCGGGCTCGAGTAGCGCGAGCCGAACGCTCTTGTCGGTATTTCTCTTTTGTGTTTATTGTTATTCGTTTCTCTTTTATATGTTTTTCCCTTCCGGGACGAGCGTCTAGATTCATTTCCGTGGCGGGTTGTAGTGGAATTTTTTTTTCTGGACTTGGACGTTTTTTCGTCTTGGGATAAACATGTTATCTTATCATAGGTATGGATACAATTATTCGTGTATAAAATGCAACTTTTTCGATTGTTCGCGGGTTCGGATGAACTTTCATGAGGTCTCAAATTAAAGACGATGAAATTCCTTATCGATTGGTGTTAAATTTTTATTATTTCGCGTAAAAATGACGATTTTATGAATACTTTTATTTCACTGATTTTTGCATACTACGTACGTCATCTTCAAACTGAAAATACTCGAAATTTTCATTAGACACATACGTATTTGAATACAGCAAAATGTTCGTAATGTTATCCTCTTTAAAATGAGCTATTACCGAAAGCTCTACATGCAACCGTTCAAAAGTTTTCGAAGTTTTAAGTTGCGAAAACAAGCTGCGGATGGTAAGTATTGATCTTTAAATTAATATTACTCGAAATTTTCAGTGGACACATAGGTATTTTAATACATCAAAATGTTCGTAATTTTATCCTCTTTAAAATGGTTGTTTACCGAAAGCTCTACCTTCAACCGTTCAAAAGTTTTTGAAGATCAAAGTTGCGAAAAGTGGTTACTGATCAAAACTATAACTTACTGATAACACGATAACCATAATAATAACACAATTAGACCACTTTCCGCAACTTTGAACTTCAAAAACTTTTGAACGGTTGAAGGTAGAGCTTTCGGTAAACAACCATTTTAAAGAGGATAAAATTACGAACATTTTGATGTATTAAAATACCTATGTGTCCACTGAAAATTTCGAGTAATATTAATTTAAAGATCAATACTTACCATCCGCAGCTTGTTTTCGCAACTTAAAACTTCGAAAACTTTTGAACGGTTGCATGTAGAGCTTTCGGTAATAGCTCATTTTAAAGAGGATAACATTACGAACATTTTGCTGTATTCAAATACGTATGTGTCTAATGAAAATTTCGAGTATTTTCAGTTTGAAGATGACGTACGTAGTATGCAAAAATCAGTGAAATAAAAGTATTCATAAAATCGTCATTTTTACGCGAAATAATAAAAATTTAACACCAATCGATAAGGAATTTCATCGTCTTTAATTTGAGACCTCATGAAAGTTCATCCGAACCCGCGAACAATCGAAAAAGTTGCATTTTATACACGAATAATTGTATCCATACCTATGATAAGATAACATGTTTATCCCAAGACGAAAAAACGTCCAAGTCCAGAAAAAAAAATTCCACTACAACCCGCCATGGAAATGAATCTAGACGCTCGTCGGGATTCCGCGCTACCCAGGCGCTAGGGCTGCGCGGCCAGCGGAATGGTAATTGGCCCGAGTTAAAAACAGATAATCGACGCGCTATCTGTCCGAAACAGCCATTAACTCTGACAAGTTAATATTAAAAACAGATCTCATTCTCCATTTTCACTATCTCGAATGAGAGCTCCATTTGGCTTTCGGATGTTTGGTTTTTTACTGCATCTTGTTTCTCTTCGCATCTTCCCATCGGTTTCGTATAAATTGCTTCTGTATTTGGATTTCTATCGAGAATCTTACTGCTGCAGCTGAGTGGATAGCAAGATGGGTATTTTGGAAGATGAAAAATTAAAATGTTGTTGATTGGGACAGTTTTTCAATGTTTCGAAATGTGTACAGGATGTCCTGCCCAGTGTCCTTAAACTCGATTTGAAATTAGTAAAACACTAATACAATTTAGTGAGAACTGCAGCACAGAAAAAAATTATTGAATTTGACTTTTAAGAGAAGTCAAATTTACAGGAGCATCAGTAAATGCCACCCTTCTGTTGTTGATTTTTTTTTCGATGATTTTTCACTATTGCAAAAGAAGGAAGACTATATTTAGTCCATTTCTTTTTTCATCAATTTCAGCTCTGTTCACACTGAGAGTAAGAGAACTGGATAGAATTTTCAACAAGATTTCAACCCTTTTACAACTTTTGAATTGGACTTACATTATGAACATCACTTTGGCTCACTGGTTGCCCTGCACCTGCCCTCTTAAAACAGCGTCGAAAACAGTGGGTTGATTTTTTGACATTTCCTCTCAATTCCAACCAGAGACGTGCCGAACGTCAAACAGAAAAATTTAGGCGAAAAGTTAGGAATTTTTGAAAAAAATTCGACGAACTGGAAAAAGTTGAAAAATTTGAGGAAAAAAATAAATTTGTGAAAGCAGGAAAAATCAAAGAATTACCAAAAACCACGGATTTTTACTTCTTGAATTATGAATTAGAGAGAAGAAAAATTGACTTCTCACATTAAAAATAATCTTGCTCTTCTTGAAGTTTTCTCCCGCACCCCCCTCCCCACCTAAAAAACAAAGTTTCTCCAAAGCATTCCAGTCAAAGCTGCCAGAAAGTTCCAAGGAACTTCCACTGAAATATAAAAAAAAATACCCTATTTTTCACTGAAAATTCGAAACAATAATTTTTAATTTTTGTCAAAATTGATTGTTTTTGAAAATAGGCACCTTTGATAAAAATTATGTCCTGAAAAAAATGAAGAATTGTGAATTTTCGACAGATTTTTCCCTCGTCTCGCTCGGACAGCATTTATATTTTCCTGCAAACTAAAAATGTCCAAGCCAATAGCCATAAAAACCAACTTTTTGCATCATCAGAAATTCAAGAATAATGGTGTTTTACGTTTCGAATATTTTTTAATTTTTAAATTGCGTTTGGCCCTTTAATTTTGAAGATATAGGTACCTACCTATACTTTAATCTGTCATAATGACATGTTTTGTTCGTCCATTTCGAGTACTACCAATCAGTGAAGTCATTCAAATGATCCAAAAATTTTCTTACTAACTTATGTGTGAATTGAAGAAATCACTTTTTGGACTCAAATTTACCAATTTTAATTTTGAAAAATTTGTTCACAATAAGAAAATGCTTTATAGTACCAGAGCGATTAATCAAAAAAATGTATTACAACCAATTTCTCATTTTCAAAATTAAATAAAGCAAACTAGTTTCAAAAATTAAAATTTTCAAAGTTTAGGTTATTTCAAATTTTGAAATTTTGAATCTAGTCCCTTCAATTTTGTGTACTGGCAACTTATCATAATGAGAGTTTATGTTCGTCGTCTACTGGATTATTATGGGTTATGGCATCGTTTCAATGATCCAAGCATTTTCTTATTTTTGAGGAATTTTTCAAAATTAGTAGGTAAATTTACAGTTTTACGAAAGACTCCAACATGTATCTTTTTTAAAAATTTATGCATCCGAGTGCATAAGACCTTCAAAAATGCAAAAAACTGTTTTTTCAAGATTTTTCCCCACCTAGAGTTCTCATCTAAGGCTGAAATTTTTTTCCCCGCAATTTACTCGCAAGTCTATCATGAAAAGGGCTCAACTTTGTCATCGATCTGAATCTGGACCAAATTCATCAATTTTTTTTTGTAATTTTCATGTAAAAAAAATTGCATTAGGATGCCTTGGAAGTCCCATGAATCTCTTTTGAGGTACAAAACCCAAAACAATCGTTTTTCAATTAATTTTGCTCAAATTACAATACATGAATGTATTTTGAGTTGATATTTTAGTTTAGACAAGAAATTTAACATCGCAGGTCACTCCAAAAAGTAGTCAAGGATTCTCAAAATGGTGCGACGGTACAATTTTTGTAGATAATAAACATTACAAAACAGGGAAAAAATTGACGAAATTTTGTCCAGATTCAGGTTGATTGTGTAGTTGGGCCTTTTTCATGATGAATAGATTAACTGCGACCAAAATTGACACCTTTCGGCAAGAAAAATAAGTTTTTTTTTTTTGATGGTTTTGCATCCAAATGAAAGATTATTTTTAAAAATATGCTTATTACAGTCCTGTATGGTGCACATTTTGATGAGATATGCGCAATGTAGTACAATAATATATTTTTTGGAGATTGCAATGCACCTCTGAAGGAAGTTACCAAAAGTGCCACCAAAAAAACTAAAAATTTACAAAAAAAAGTGACAGAGCTGCAGGTCTAAACTTTCTATTTTGGATTTTAAAGAGGAAAAATACAACAATAATTATCAACTTTTACTTTTTCTTTTTTTTTAAATGAAAAATTCCATAGGGAGTAGGTAATACCTACTTGTTCCGTTAGGCGGTACTGATTACCTCCTTTGCAATCAACTTTTCATAATTCAAAAAATAAATCACATCAGAATCATCAGAATCGAGTTTTCGTCACATTTCTAAAAATTACCCCTTCAAATGTCCAAGTAGGCATCCATTCATGCATATAAGGGTGGAGTGAAAAAAACATGTTTTAGATTTCGAAAAAATTGGTAAGGAAGTTTACTTTCACTGGAACACTACCCAGCAAAATTTTGAGCCTCATAGCCGTAGGGGGGCTGAGCCAGAGGTCCTAAAAGTGGAATCATTTTTTAAATATGTGTTTTTTTGCCATTTTTGGTGGTGTTATTTGTGTCGAACCACAGTAACCCCCCCCCCCTTAAAAATGCAATTGTACTTTCTAAGCTTTCCTGACCCATTGACTTTGGATTTCGATACCATTTGGCTTTTGACTAGTATATGCCTTCATTAAGACTCGTTAATTGCGAAAATTTCGATTTCTCATCAATTTAATAACTTATTCCAATCGTTAAAACTTCCTTTTGAGAAAATAAAAAGATGCTAGGTTCATGCTCAGCACGTCAAAATTCCCCGATTATGAAAATTTATACACGACCATTCTGATCAAATTGTCCGAATTCACTTTTCTAGTTTGATTTTCTCAAACATCCACTGAAATAAGCTGTATTTCAACCTTTTGAGTAGGAATCTAGCGTTAGTTTTTCCAAAATATAATTTTCAATTGCAGAACCAAGTATCAAAATTGATGATGAATCGAAATATTTGCCACCCACTGATCTTTAAAGTCGTCTGTAGAGGACTTGCAAGAGGTATACCTATTGAATTTCAAAGTCAATGGGTCAGGGAGATTCGAAAACACAAATCGCAACGTTTTAGGGGATGACCGGGGGAAATACCCTACACAAAAATGGCAAAAACACGTTTTTTTTTTTAATTTCAAAAATTGCTCCGTTTCAAGGAACCAGGCTCAGCTTCCTATGAGGATAGGAGGCAAAAAACTTTTCTAGAGAGTCTCTCACTCACAGGTTTTCGTAAAAATCCAAGAAATGTTTTTTTTCTTCAATTCACCCTAATATAGGCACCTACACTACCTACAGCCTACACTCATCTACTTCTATCACCCAAATCTGTAGTATGGTAATGGAAAATGCTCAATGGGACACCCTGTATACTACGTACACAATCGAGGGTATAATAAGTGGCTTCTGAAATTACCTATAGAAGAGACCTTGACAAAAAAGTAAACTTTTCTCTTCTTGATTCCAAGCTGTTTCTTTCTCCATTCTACGATAATCCAAATTATAGCACACTTATTCGACAATAGAACGAAGTACTCTAGGCTCTCCTATTACCTTTCCCCCTTATCTGATCTAATCCAATTCTCACATTTAAAGTACACTACGTTTTCATTCCGACAATCGTAGTCAGACCTAAAGAGTAGCGAGACGTAAATTTTACGACTTGGCTGTTTTCACGTTCCTGTAAAAACTTCGTTGATGGGTTATTTTGACGCACCGTCTACTCTTACTTTATGGTTTTTTATAAACATTTTATGTGCTGTATACTGGCATTTTATTGGCTAGTGACAATACACCTCTCGCTTGCTCTTGATTTTCTATCTTTCTATCTTTTTTAAAATGTAGCCCTACTGTAAAAAGCACTACACACTACACCCTTGGAAAGTTTCTAGGTAAATTTTTAAAAATATTATTACTCCGCGTGTGTGTCATTTTGTACTGCCAAAATGATCTAACAAAGTGTTAAAGTAATACTCGTACGTTTTCTATTATTCTTTTTTAGCGTACTCAAACTGTTGTAGATGATATTATGTTGCTCATAATGAAGACAGCTGGTTTTATGATGATTTTAGTTGTACTTAGTTAGTTTATTGCGGTGTAAACAAAATACAGTCTATTGAGTCTATGCCTTGGTGGGTGATCTATTTCTTTTTTTTTCACTATAGAATTAATTGTTGGATCGAACACAACAAAATTCTTTGAAAAATTTACCACCAATTTTAAGAATATAATATTTTTGAATTAAAATGAAAAATGGTTCCGGCCTTAAAATTTCGTTTACGATTAAAAGTTTTTCTTTTAGAATTGTAATTTTATGTAAGAAAATTAAATCCTTTCATAATGTAAAAAATAGAAAATAGAAATTGAATTTGAAATCATTCTGCCAGTTTTGCCTCAATTTAAATCAGCATTACAGCCCCCTGGTATGAAAATTGTTTGCCAAAATAATTGGCTAATTTTTAGCTTCATTTATTGAGAGGAAAAAAAACATTCGGAGAGTCATTTCTGTGAGAAATTCTCGTTCTCAAGTTATCCAGCGTTTCTTCATATAACTTTTCATCCGTACACATGCACCTATCTTAACTCTCTCGAGAGTACTTAAGCACTATACACAGATCCACAGATGTTCTTTTAATACGAATATTTGTACTCGAGCAATCAAAACCATTAGTCCATCGCCATTGAAATTCAAATTGATGAAACGTGTGTGAAAACAAACACGCGCACATTCACTCGAAATTTTCCACTGGTAACTGCTGGAGTTCATTTTGTAAAAGGAAATTCCTATCACAGGGTTAAGAAGGCTCATAACTCACACGTGGTCTGGATAAACACTTGAAAGAAACGCACAATGAGTAGGTATTTATGTATAGTGTTCAACCAAGTAGGTAGTTAATAAAAAAGCATTCTAGCTGGCAGAAACCAAGTCGAACGAAATAATAGATCTCAAAAATTTCAAGCTGTAAGAGTTGATTTTTTGATTTTTGATCTTTTTTTCAATTCTTGATCCGAATGAGCCAACGTAACTAATTCCAAAGGGGACCATTTTCCAAGTATAAGTACAGACTACAGAATATCAAAAGGTTCAAGAAATGATACCACACTTAAAACTGAAACCCCATCATCATCATACTCAACACCAACTCTATAACCTATAACCACTTACCGAAATACACGCCATCCACATTTTCTAAGGCCTACTTCAACATAAAATCTATTATCCCTCCAGACACACGCTTGTTAAACCCCGAATAATTCATAAATGCGTAAAATTACATTGAAAAAGTCGTTAAAATTATGTAAACAATCGTTTATAAGCTATAAAACCACTCGAAGTTAATGTTTATAGCATCATAACAACGAAATGGCTCGCGTCAACCGTATACAACTTATACTCATTCGAGTCGCTCGTAATTTACGATACAGT
The DNA here is from genome assembly GCF_950023065.1 of Planococcus citri. Lineage (NCBI taxonomy): Eukaryota > Metazoa > Arthropoda > Insecta > Hemiptera > Pseudococcidae > Planococcus > Planococcus citri. The sequence continues at coordinate 45,461,255 of NC_088680.1, read as the reverse complement.
TACACCTAATTAAATCACTATCAACTAAAAGGTGTCAGCGAAATATTCTGTTCATCTGATTATCGGGCATTTAATCTGAAAACTTGTAAAATGGGCCTGTAGAAAGGAACCTGATAACAGACGACTTGGGGAAATGCGTTAAGAATTCGCATTTTGCTGATGATGTGACGATAAGATGGTATTTTGATGAAGGTTTTTGATGCGGAAAATAATACACATGTAAGCGATTTCGTGCTAAGGTGCGTATAATTTATAAAATACGAATTCATTGAGCATGGTTTTATTTTTTTGCACTGGTTAAGATAAAAGTACCTACAACATAGCCTGGCCTATAGGTACCTTTGTTGGTATACAATCCAACGACCTTGTCAATTGTTTATTTGGTATATGCGATGAAACCGTGACCATAGAAATGATGACTTCTTCCAGTAGATTGCGAATCCACCAATCTAGGTTTTTTTTGCAGAGGTCAATGGTACATCAAGATGGCGTGAAATTGCGAAGAATTTGTCTATACTATACTTAATATGCTGCTGTGAAAGAATATCTACAGTAAGTGAGCTATGGAAACGTGATGTAGGTATAAGTTAAGTACGTATGAGAAAATTTCTTTATTTAGAAATAAATACAATAATATACTACCCAATTACCCATCTCATTGTTGGTATATTTTTATAGTATTTTATTTTCAACAAAGTCATGGAATAGGTTACGAATTAAGTACTTACCTATAGTTAATTATAACTTTTGAAAATAATCAGCTTATGAAAATGTTAATGCAATTAAAGCTTTCGAGCTGTTTTTAGCTGCTTCTTATTTTAGATTCAATGCACCTACTGAAATATTCATTGATCACACGTAGTTTTAGTGGGAAAAAATCCTACGTCCAAGTATTAAAGTCATACCTAGGTAGGTACATATTAATAAGAAGGTTAAAATAGGTCGAATAATCAAATATAAACGACTTTCAAAAACTTATTTTAAACTATAGGTATCAAATTCTCATAAAATTCGGAGCTTGAATAGGATTTTCACATTATTGGAACCACTTCATGTGACAAAAATATAATTCAACGAAATTTTTATCGATGGAAAAAAATACATCAATTTAAAAAATATGGATTCTTATTTTAGTACAACTGTAGAGGTGGTTTGAACGATTGGGGGCGGGGGGGGGGAATTTAAACATTTACGAGATCGTTCCCATGAAATTTCTATCCAATTATCCATCACAAGTAGGTAAAGTAAAATATGCATACACGAAAATGAAAAAAGGTCCAGTTTACTTATTTCTGAAGGAAGGTACTTAGGTATCCTGCAGATACCACTGAAATGCAGCAAAGAAAATTTTGAACATGGCCAATTATTAATCAGATCACAACATAGTGAGACCTTTTTTCAGTGTTGGTACTTCATCATTATCAACTGGTAGGAAAATTTTTGCATCAGACGAAGAAAAATAGAGGAAAGCCCTAAAATACTCCACCGAGTAAAATTGCCTGTATCTAACTTGAATTTTTGATTTCTGGGAAATTTTAAAAAATTCAAATTTGACTCATTTTGCAAGAAAAAATATCAAAATTGCTCAAATGGAGGCATGAAAGCTGAGATTTGTTTAACATCATAAATGTACTCGTACTTAGATGGGAACCTATATTTTGAACCTTCTGAACTTATTGATGGTAATTTTGAGATGAGGTATTTTGCAGCCTTCAGAAAACTTTTGGGATTTTCAGGTCTTGAATGTTTGCAGAGCATGATGAATGGGGACAAATGAAATTCATCTGGGATTAACCTTCTGATAACTTTAAGCAAAGTCAAGATGTACATCTTAAGCTATTCTTGAACGCAGGCGTTTATTCGGAGTTTTGGAAGCAAATTGAACCAAAGACTCTTGATTTTTCGTCGTTTAAAAACATTTAGGTAGGTAATGAGTACCTAGTTTTCGTGATGTATTCTTTGATAGTTTCTACTTCAAGCTCACGATAAGTTTAAGAGTTTCGCAAGAACCATGGACTGTGAGTGATGATAATCTAGTTTTCGATTTATTTGGAACTTTTTGCACTTTATATGGACTAATTTAAAAATTCCGGAGAAATATAAAATCACACTAGAGGCTGTAGAAGAATCGGAAATGATACATAAAATTCGGTTCGTGGAGTTGATATTTATTTTTTTTTTTGGAAATGATTTTCCACATTTTTACTGAAAAAATGTACCTACCTAATTACCTACCTATGCATTTTTTTAAATCATAAATCAGCCAAACTAGACACTTTTAGATTTTTAAAAATTCACAAAAAATTAATTTTGGTAGCTGAAATGGCTGTAGGGATTTCAGATTCATATTTCAGACCATGCTCTTACTAAAAATCGCAGTTTTGTTCCAATCGGAGGCGAATACCACGAAAATTCCCTTAATGTGAGCTGAACAAAATTTACGTACCTATTTCTTCAGAAATTTACTTACTAATTGGGGCGGAAGGGATGGAAAATTAATCTTTTGCAATTTGCAAACGAGTCACCGTAAAAAGTTGAAATTCGATTCATATGCCATATTTTCGACATATTCGAATCCATTGGCAAAGTTTTCGAGTTATTCAGGAGCTTTCAGTGGATTTTTTTTGAATTTTTATAGTGAGGTTATTTCTCTTAGGGATCTTATGAAAACTGGGAAACCAAAAAAAAAATCTTCTAATGGTTTCCAGAACGAGTCAGTACTGCAAACAATCAATTTGAGGGTTGAGGTAGAGGTGGAAGAGGATGTGAATAGAAAAAGCACCAAATTGCAATTTTCAGTAGCAATGATGGTAAACTTTCAACTTTTTAATGGCAATGGTGTTGGAAAATGCATCATTTTGAAATTTAGTTCTTGAAGATTTTGTATTTTTGGATGATCTTTTCATTTCTTTTTTCTGGGCTGAAAGCCTTGCACCACAGATCAAGATACCTGTTTTCGAAAATTCGAAAAATAGAGAATTGTAGGCAAAAATAGGTACAAGTTTTTCATTCAAAAAAAAAAATAATAAAATAAAAGAAACAATTTTTTCTGGGATGATCCAAGTACACAGAGATAGGTACCTATTTATATTTCAATAAAGACACCCAAATGATGAAACATAAACATTTCCAAAGCTATAAAGTTTGCCTATCTTGAACGACAAATCACAACATTACGTAAGTAATTTTATACGCACTAAACAAGCAATTCACGACACAAAAAGTCGGTGGAAAAAAATACAACGTCGAAGAGCATATTAAGGAAAAGAGCAGGGAAATAGCGTTCATATGTTAATTTTATATTATTCATAAGCGCAAATATAAAAAAAAAACTGTCATTATCAACATTCATTAGGAATTCTATTGCCGAATAAAACACGAATTAGCGTGTTAGCAGCACGAAGACCAAGGAGTAAATTCAGACTCGAGCTCGTGTACCTGCTAGCGACACCTGTTAAATACTGTTTGAACTAAGCTGCGATTATTTTGCTGGAGATTTCGACTAAAAAGCGAACGAATTTGTCCACAGAGAGCTAACTTCTCGGGTCAACGTGTGAATTACGAACAGAATCGGATCTTTCCAGAGGGGTCGAACCGGTTTCAATTTCCATTAACGGAATCATAATTTAAAGTATTTTTCCAAATCACGTGCATTGAGCTCTTCATGCAGAAAGAACTTCACGATATATTTTAAAATCAAACTGTGCATTGTTTTCCAATATTCGACATCGACATGCGAAAATTGAAAACACGCAGCACTCGATGCACAACCTCAATGTATCCCAGCTCCACTACAAATGCTCACTGAGAGCCACGTGTCGAAAGAAATACCAGACTTATACACGTTTCGTCACGAGCAACGTAAATGAAAATATCATTAAAATGGGGGAGATGTTGTTTTTGAGGCAGACAAATCAAAAACTTGACAGCTTAACATTTAATACACACGCACAAAATACGCAGCCAGACGTCATACAACGTATACTAGTGACGGTACTTGAAAAATGGAAACTGGAAAAAGCTTCTCCATTAGAGAGAGCTTCGCCATCGCATAAAAGAGGGGAGTTGTCGCTATTTCTACGTCGTTTTCGTTACGTTAAATTCAATAAAAAGCGATTTTAATTCGCGTGTACTTAATGCCGTTTATTTGTTCAACAATCGAGCAAATCGACTGGAAGAGATTTATTAATGGCGTCTTTGGCGGCTCCATTTATACACCGATGCTATGTCTGAATTTTTCGCATAGGTTCTATATAATGTGATGGCGACCCTAATGCTCTCTGGGATGATGATGAACAAATTGGAAAGAATTTCAACAAATCAACATTCACGAGTATTTTTCACTTACCTTTGAAAAAAAAAATCGCACTGAAACAGCCACAATATTTTCTGCATCTCATGTAATTGAATCCGAATACCAAATAAACGATTGTTTGAACCAGGCTATTGAATTATTTTTTACCATTTTCTCTGGCGTGAAAGGCACCAATAGCTAGGCTAATTCTTCATCTTTGAATATATTTTTGAAACTGGAAACAAATGAAAATGAGCAATTTAGGAGCAGCAAATATTTAATGAAATTTATATCATCATATCAAAAACTTTCAATAGTATGTACAGCGCATGCTAATGCTTTGTATGAAAAATGTTATTCCTCTGTCCTGTGTATAGTGTGATGATTGGCAGATCAATCAAAAAACAAGAGCATACGTAATTCTTAAGAAGTGCTCAAATAATGATAAACTAAACTAATAGCAAGGTTTGTGATGGAGGGGGGGGGGGAGGATGACGACCAAAACTCCGACAAAAATTACCTAAAGAAATTTTCAATTCTCATTAGATTTGAAGGTGAGGCTGAGATTCATTTTTTATGGAAAGATAGATGAAGTAGCAGTACCTAAATATAAATTAAAACAGTTTAACTTTGGAGAGTTCTTATCAGGCTGTTTGAGACAAAATGACATCGCATAATTAAAATTCAAAAACAATGATTGAAAAAATAAGCTCATTCAAATGGTTCACTCAAAGCTCGAACTGAAAAAATTCAAATCATCATAGTTCAGTTTTTCTCATTCGATTGAATAACAGTGTGGAAAAAATATTGAGATTGAGACAAAAAAAAATCAATTTTTGAAAGAAAACAACCCAGTGGAAAATGGTTGAATGTGATCAGATCTAATTGGATCCGGCGTGGCGGCGAACTATACATTTATTTAGATCTGGTCAGGTCAAGTTGGATCCTTTCAAATTTGATCAGATCATAATCATTTTCCGTTGAGAAAGATGGAAACAGTTGAAAGCTCCACAAAAATAATGGAAAAAAATTTAAAAAGTTCTCCCTTGAAAAATGGTTATTTTTTTCAAGAATTTTCAAGTATGGTACTTAGCCACTTGGGTAACTTTGACTATTCTGTGCAAAAGTTTGAAAATTCAACAGAATCGAATTTGAATTTCGAAAGCTAAATTTCATTCAATTTTTGGAACCACAATAGGATGATCTAGAAATCGTCTGCCAAAATTAAACCATGAAGACGAAGGGGGAAAATGTTACCTATAAAGACTATTTAGTTGCCTATCTGGTGAATTGTAGGAATTACGTCATCTTTAAAAACTAAAGCCTGTCTATTCTGAGAAATGTTTAGAAAATAATCAAAAATTTGGATTATTTAAATCGAATTTGAAAATTTGAAATCTAGTTTTGAAAAATGTCTTTTTAATTTTGAAGGGAGAAAAATTGGCATAAGTATGTAAGTACTTCATAATAACATTTTTTTGCTCAACCCTACTATTGAGTAGGGTTGGTACCTACATCATTTAAATGATCCAATTTTTTTTTTCATTTTTAGAGCATTCTTCAAAATTGACGGTTTTTTGTTGTTGTATTGTATGATGTATTATCTACAGTACCTCCTTCAATTCTCCAGATACGCAACCAATCATGATGACTTTTTTAAGTACATCTTCTTCAACACTTCTTACAATTGAATTATGCAAATGTTTCGTGGAACACCCCATATACGCACTTTTTTCTAAATAAAGAAAAGAAGCTTCAATACTTACTCGTATTTTTAAAAATAGAATGGGAATAAAAAACCAGAAATTAACAGCGATAAACATGAATTTTCCGGATCGAAATCCTATTTACAAATAATGTTTCCTACTGTCGAGGGAACCTCTTGACGGTATTCATCTCCGATTTGAACAGGACCATGATTTTTGGAAAGAGCATGGTCTGAAACCCCCATAACCAAAATTTCAGCCACTCAAACTGATTTTTCAATTTTAGGTGAATTTTTGAAAATTCAAAACAGACGATTTTCGGATTTAACAAATCAAAAATTTTCAGTTGGTAGAGAATTATTTGAAATCCACATGAATGGCTGTATTTCGTATTTTTTTAAAAAAAAAACACCCCCATCTACTTGAAATTTTATCTTTTTGAGTTATTCTTAAGCCTCCAGTGTATTTCTAGACTTCTTCAGAATGTCTGTTATTATGAATATTTTGGTCAAAAAAACAAAGCACTCAAGGTGTAGTGTACGCCTAGAAATTGGCCCAAGTTTAGATAAACTCATGAAAAGAACGAGAATAAGCCACAACTGGATCTTGAGCTGCCCAAATTAATTTTCGCACCTCCCCTAAAAAATTTCAAAATTCCGGAAAAATGGAGAATTTCGCTGGAGGCTCTAGAATTTCTCAAAAAAATGGAGAAATTCGGTTTGGGTGAGTTGATATTGATTTCAGAACTGATTTTCATATAACACTCACAGGACATAAATACCTATTTTATAATTTTTTAACGTGCAGACATCGCTGAAAATTGGTCAATTTTGGATTTTCAAAATATCTCCAAAATTGGGAAAATTATAGACAGCTGAAATTTTGTTTGTGGGGGTTTCAGAATTCAGACCATGCTCTTCTCAAGCGAACGCCTCGAGAGGTTTCGTCTTTCAGCTCAAGCTTTCTGAATAAAGCTTTGTTTGTGACTGTGTTGCCATATTTGAATCCAATCAAGTAGATGTTTCAGTTTATTCAGAATAGTTGCTGAGGCTATTCTTCACCTCTGCCCTCCCTATTTTTATTGATTCAAGCTTTCATACTCAAAAATAAATAGATTTCGAAATTGATCACATAAATTACCTACTTACAGGTTTTCTTCGATGAATATTCATGTGATGATGATGAATGATGACCTGTTACAACAGATAATTTTTTTTTAGGGTTTAAGAAGGCAAGTATCAAGTGCAGTGAGATTTAAAATTGATCAAAATGTGAAGTTTAAAGTGTAGATAAAAAATTATTTTTGATGACTATTTTACCCCAAAATGGGCTTTGAGCTACAAAAAGGAGGTTGAAAATTGAAAATTTTCAAAAAATACAGTAGGCATATGATTCTGGCCAGAATTCGAATTGGACATACTACATTGACACACAGATCACTTTTTACTGAAAAATCCCTCAAAAAATGTGACACTTGTAATGTGAATGTGACAATCCAACACATCTTAGAATCATGTAAAGTATATGAGAAAATTAGAAACGAAACACTTGGGGTAAATTTAAAGTACATGAAGATAAAGAAGAAATGTGTGTAAAGTTGTTCTTGTTCCTAATTCGTGCAGGGATTTATGACTTGTTATAACTTATTCGTTTTGATTTGTTGAATTTTGAATTTTGTTGATCTTTGTTAAATCATGTTATTATTTTTGTTGAATTTTCGTTATATATTTATGAATTTTGCTATAATTTTTGTTGAGACTATTTTGTTGTTATATTTCTATTATTTGTTAATTTAATTTCTGTTGTTGGATTGTTGACGTTAAAGGCCAAGATGCCGGACGTCATAAAATAAAACTTTTTGATGATGATGATGATGATATGTGGGTTCTAAGACCTAGGACTTTGAGGGCGCAAAATTAAATTTTGAAGATCATCAGACCCAGAACCAGTCTCTAAAAGGAAAATGGATTTTTCAAAAATCGGATTGAGTTTGAGAGAATGGGCGAATCCAAGGCTTTTTTGGTGTATTAGGTAAGCCAAAATATGTTTCAATATTGCTTCCCTTAATACACGCCACTGTGAATCTGGATTTACAAAATATGACTCGAGTATTTCAAAAATAACCAATCAACTTTTAGGAGAGAAGGAGGAGAGCGAAATTTTGGTGCCAGTTTGGCTACCGACAGCTCCAAAAATTAAAATATGCAAAGGACTAGGAAAAATGAAATGAGTTTATTTATGTATTCATTTAATTATGAGTGAGTATTTTATTCTCTTCCCCTCCATTTATAGAGGAATTTGAAATGTGTTTAAAAGTCAGACAACATCCAATCCACCAGTTCTTGTAATGAAACTGAACACTCACAGAAGACAAAAATATTCGATTGCTGACTCTTATATTAATTTGAAAAACTGTTACATTGAAAAATCCAATTCAGTTACACTTCCTATACTCTCTAGCCAAATAACATTATGTTTTTAATTCTTCTGAATTAGTAACATTGTTTCACTCAAAACAAAATTATACCTACTCGAGAACAACCATTCAGATTGGAACTTGAAAAATCAACACCCAATTTCAAACATTTCATACAAGCTAATAGACAAACTCTGACATTACATTGTCTACGAAAGAATACTTATTTCTATTGTTTCTACGAATTTTAAAAGCATTCAACAATCCACATTTCATATCTATCATGTCTATTATAGACATTCTGCTTTTAAATGTTCCTTTTCTCCGAAATTCGGCTACATTCTTTCTCATTGTTACCCGCATATAACAGCATTAAGTTCACTAACCTTGTCTCATCTACCCTGAATCTAGTATATTCACTATACGCAAACTTGCAATATCCAAACGCACATGGCTCTAATTATATCATTGTCAACGATACGATAAATAATAAAACATAATAAATTTCCCCCTTAGGTAAGTAGTTTCGGTGCGAAAACGACCACTTTCAAAATAATGTCCAACTCAACATCGTCCATCGTACACTTAAATCATAAAATAAGTATATTCTCGATAAAACGCAACATTTATTTCTCATCAAAAGTTATAATAATATGTAACCTATCTATTTCTACGTGGTATATACGAACGAAGAGCACTTGGTATTTATCCAATGAACCATCTCTCCTCCTCCCCTCTCGTGATTGTGCTCTGAACCATACAAGGAACCTCTCTCTGCTCGCCGTATACCTAATCGAGAATGCATCAGCCAACATCGCAAATCCATAAATCAACGTCAATTGCTGGAAAGTTTACTTTATCTCAAACGCACACAGCACGAAAGAAAAAATTCTAAATTTACCGCCATATTAAAAAAAAAAGTACAAAAATGTCTTCGGTGGTATATAAACAAAAACCACGTCGAAAGAAAAAAAAGTATAGGCACGTAGATATCTAATAATGAAGAATTCCTCAAACATGGTTGCATTCGGGATGAGGGGACCCCACTAGAGAGAGCCTTCGTGTTGCCATTCGGAAAGGCAAAACGAACCTCATTTATTAATAGAAATTACAGTAGCGTTAATTTAAAGCAGTACAAGAATAAAAGCATATGCTCAGACAGCTTACATCCGAATATTGTTTATTTTCGTACGTTACACACAAAAACCCACGCCCTATCTTTAGAAACCCAACGTGTTTTACCTTCATCCATTTTAAAATATACTTATTAGAAATGCTTTATCGCAGATTATAAATTTCGACGAACAATGCGCACTTATGTGGTATAATTTTGTTAAACGTGCTGCTTTTTATAGGCATGCCGAAAAAAAATCGCGTGACGTGACACGCGTCTCTCTGAAATAACATAAGTCTTCGATAATATGAATATTCAAAAGGTTGCTTCTTTATGTATTTCAAGTTTTTTAAAAAATGATATCGTTTTAAATAACTCGTTCTCTTACAGTGTCTCGATTCGATATTGTAATTATAATTAAAAATGTCCAAAAAAATTAACGATAAATAATCTCAAACAATAGACCATTCAAGAAGCGATGATTTTTTTACGATTAGAAACACGATAATTAAAAGTGTTAACAACGTAAATGAAAATCCGCGACGTGATACTTGAGGTCGTCGGACACCAAGTTTACCTACTTCGCGGATGTCGTTAAATAGTAAAAAAAAAAAAATCAGCACTATAATTAAATATACAATGTTACTGGAGACAGACGCCATCATCATCCACTTTTATGGGCGTATTTAAAAGGGTAAAAGTTGACTAACAAAACGGATTCACTCATAATGGAGTGATTTTTTGCACAAATTATCATTCATACATCGAACACAGAACTCGATGCTATAAAATTTTCATAATTAACTCACCTATCGTAAATATTATTCTCTAGTCATAATCATCGGTAATTGCTTAGAAATAAATTTAAGCAAAACGAGCAGTATTTAAACTTGGTTAACTTTGTATGAAAATGGCGCGAAAAAAGGGATTATTCTGGTAATGGATTTCTTGGCTGAATAATCTCGATTTTTTTTCCTTCACAGACGTGGAAAAATCCAATTTCCTTAATTGTACCATTTTCTTGTTCCGTTTCTCACCGCGTGTTCTTCCTATTTGAATATTTCCAGTAGCGAAATATTAATTTAACGTATTTACGATGGGTTCACATCTGTGGAATGGCACTTCCCTTCATAATTTTTGAGCACGACACGAGTTACAAGGTTTCGTGTAATTTAGATGTGTACTACATGTGTTGTAAGTTTATTGTTTGTTAATAAATCATCGCAGAACGAGCCCTTGAAAATGAGCACCTTCTGTATAGGTAGGTAGTAGGTACTTGAGCAAATAGATAAATAACGTTGGGAGTACGAAAGTTGCATTTGGTAAGATTCTTGTACGATTTGAGTCATCATTGCAGCTTACGTAAACAAACCTTTTTAATGACTACCTACGTCTGATAAAAGAGCACTCTCAGTTCTCACATATCGAATTAAAAAAACCTCCATACCATTCTAGGTCATTTTTCCAAGCACAGCTAAGAAGCAAGTTTGCTAGGTTAAAAGCATCTCTCTCATCTGTCTTATAGATAATAAGAAGGAACTTGTTCCAAAAAAATACACTCTTCGTGTCTATTAGAAATACATTTTGAAGCTGGCTATATACGTATCTAATCTATTGCATAAATTAATTTTCAAGAAAAGGTATCACTGCAGAACCACGCGCATTTTCGAACCAACAAATGATTCGCCTTTTTATCATTACTACATACTCTCTTGGGTCTGGAGGTCTGCTGAGTTGTTTTGATTTGGTTTGTATGCGTGCTTGTGTGGCCTGAGGCAACCGAATAGGTTTTTAATCAATAAGATGGAATTTCGATTGCGGACACCAACGATCGTAAATTTCGCTTTTAATTTACCTGCTTCGAAAACGAACAAGTTGAATAATCAGTAAAATCAACACGCGAAGGAGAATGCCCAATACGAGTATCATCGTGTTAATAAATTTGCATAAGCGCCTACTGATAAGGAATAAAGTACGTGGCAAGAGTGCATGTTAATAAAATTGCATAACCGAAGCGCCTACTTACGCAGTGGATCAGTTATTTGGACATTTGAGGTTGTATAAAGGGGAATGAGAAGTTGTAAATTCATCAAGGTGTTGGCATTATTCGTGGTTCAAGTTTTAGATAGCCTTCCTTCTTTCCCTGTTCATCATCCTGATGCAATCATTCATTAATCTGAATGATGTTTTGAAATAGGTATTTTTCTAAGGAACGGTTAGGAAGAATTTTTATACTGGGGTATTTTGTAATACAGCAGCATCCTGATGTAATTTCTGAATGAAGTCAAAATAAAAAATTTTCCTGCTGTAGTAAAATACTTTTAAAATGGAGTCTTCTAGAAAGAAATTAATGACCCGAAGATGGATAATTGGAATTAAGAATTTAAATTTATAGAACTTTGGATTTCATCACTTTTGCAATAAGAATGGTTTGCTCAGCCTCCAGAATGCTGCAAAAGTTTTGAACTTGAATCAATTTTGAGTAAAATTAAACAAAATTCAGTGAAAATTTCATAAAACATAATTTTAAAACTCGTTAAAATGACAAAAAATAACTACAAACAACTTTAAAAATGAAATCTGATCCAAATCTTAGAAAAAGTGTGCATATCAGACTATTGAAAATTATTAAAAATTGAATGAAAATGATCAAAATCGAATTAAACATTGAAAAAAAGTATAAAGCATTCGAAAAATTGCGCCAAACTCACCAAAAATTGCTTAAAACGCCAATAAAAAATAATTTATTTTACCTACAATCGATGAAAAGTTGTTAAAATTACCTACCTACTTACACAAAAAATCACCAAAATTGATCAATTTGTAAAATCTGCATTTAATTTAAGTACTCGTACCAACTAAAATATGATCAAAAATTGATGTTTTAGTGAAATTATCAAGATTTGATCGATAAGTACATGCATAATTGAATTTTGTTAAAATGACACAAAAATGCCTCATTAAAAATGATTTTAAAAAAACAATAGACAAAAATTGATTAAATATGTACATAAGCTATAATTAAAATGAAATCAAACGTTATAAAAACGTCATAAAATCACAATGAAAAATCATGAAACTGAATTGAAAAATTAAAATCATTAAAAAATTGTCAAAAATTGATGTAACTTCTAGAGTGGTCCATTAACTTGTACATGGCAAAAAAAAGTGCGATTTATTCCGCTCCCACCCTCTAAAGTGGTGACCTCGGGTGAGAAAATAATTCCCTAATTTTTATTTTTTCCTTTTTCGAAAAATTGGGGTGCAGTGGGCCCCCCAATTTTCAAAAATTGAAAAAAATCCCAATTCAAAGAAAAATGTTCAAAATTTGGAGTTACATCATCACTAAAAGGCCCCTTTTGAGTAAAATAGACTCTCATGACGATTTTAGCCTCCTCCCTTGAAAACTAAGCTGACCCCCCCCCCCAGAATAGCTGAAATTCGTATTTTATGTGGGATGTCCCAAAATTAGTTGTTTTTGGTCTTTCCTCCTCCCAAGTCCCAACCCACAAAGTGCAGGTGTTCTTTGGTGAGAAAATAATTCTCTATTTTTTATTTTTTACATTTTCAAAAAATTCGGGCTGCGATGGGCTCTTCAATTTTCAAAAATTAAAAAAAAAACAAATTCATCGTAAAATTTTTAAAATTTTAAGTTCAATTATCTCTAAAAGATCTCTTTTGAGTAAAATATACGCTGATGACGATTTTAGCCCCCTCCCATGAAAATCAGACTAACCCCCCCCCCCCCCCCAGAATAGCTATGTACTGAAAAAACCTCATAATCAAGTTTCTATAACTTGAGGAAAATTTTAAAAATCAGTCTAAAACTGAGGAAAACTCAAAAAAAATTGTTAAAAAGTCACGAAAATAATTGAAAATTGGGCTACTAAAATTTGATGATAGATCATAAAAGTGAAGCCAAAAAATCCTGCTAAAAATATTTAAAAAATCAACCCGATGGTTGGAAATTGAAATGTTGATTAAAAATATAATAATCTCTATAAATAAAGGAAATCGCATTCAGTATCATGAAATTCACTCGAATTAGCATACAATTTCTTAAATGACTGAGTAAGGTCTAATGAAAGCGTCATAAAACAATAGATATTAAAATGCATCAAAATGACATAAAAGAAATTGAAAACGACACAAAGTAGGATAAAAAATCTCAAAACTTGGTCAAAGTCATGGGAAAATTTTTTAAATTACTGAAAGTCATTTTTAAAAAAGTAATAAAACAATATAAAAATTCCACAAAATTAAAAAAAAAATGCTAAAAAGATTAATTGTATGGTTAATGAAGATCATCATGAAAAATCAGCAAAAATGTGTCAAAATTTTGCTAATAAAAATGAGTTATAAATAGTCAAAGCATCATGGAAAAAGATCAGGGAAAATTTTAAAAAGAAATGTTTGATAAAATATCATATCAAAATAAAATGAAAAACCTATCACAAAAAAGGCAGAAAGTATCGAAAAATTGGCATCAAAATTTATTAAAAGTAATCAAAAATTGGTAAAAGATCGGCAAATGAAAAGCATAAAAAAATTATGAAATGATATAGAAATTTGATGAAGTAAAACTTGAAAATATGCTGTAAGTAATTATAAATCATTCGATGAAGATTGCTTCAAGTTGATAAAAAATCAGCAAGATCAAGCCAAAATTTTGCTAAATACTTTTAAAATTATTAAATTGTTATGAAAATAGCCGAAATTGACTAAAAAATTGATGTAATATTGAGAAACTTCAGCAGAAATATAAAAAAGTAAAAAAAGTTGTTAAAAATTACGAAAAATTGATCAAACACAATATATTATCAAGATGAAGTTAAATGTTGCCAAAAGTACAGTAAGTATACCTACCTGTGGTAAGTACAACAGGGTATAAAATGATGTGAAATTGGTAAGTATAAAAAAATCATTGAACATTGCTTAAATTTGATAAAATTTGAATAAAATTGAACAATGGAGCCAAAAGTTGAGTCAAAATACACAAAAAATCATTAAAATATGTGTTATGTTAAAATGACTGAAAAACAATTCATTTGAGCACTAGCTTCGCTAAAATGAAATTAAATAATTGATCTAACAGCACCACTTCATCCAACTGGAGAAACACGATGGACGATAATTGTATTCAGTCAGCTTTATCCCAAGTACGAGTAGGTACCTATTACTAAATTTCAAAGTTGGATCGTTCAAAAATCAAACCAGAAATATCGAAAAAGCCAGAAACTGGAAGATTTAAAAAATCAATACATTTTTTTCAATGAAATAAAACATCTGTACAGTTTTGAAACCAATCAATTCATCTCATCAGGCCTGCTTTTCGACGCCTAAATCTCTTCTCTCCGGGTTTCAATGCCAAACATCGGTTTATAGACATTCTCGAATTAAAACTCATTCATCCATCTTAGGTACCTACATACTTACCCTACACTCGTCACGCTGATGCAGATATCTGGACTCTCGTTGAAAACCTCATTATAAAAACAACCGGACTAACTCCCAAAAAATACACCAAAAACACCAACCAAAACCAAATGCTACCTAGTAATCATCCGAATAACCATGATTAACGGGAGTTTAAGCTTAATTAGAAAGAAAAAAGAAAGGAGAAAAAAGACCGGAAAAGAAAAAGAAGTTGAAAAAAAAAGAACCTAATGCCGACCATGAGTTGAAACACCGCCCCATATATATATTCGTTTGTTTGATAGTCAGTTCAACATTTATGCTGACGATGAGAGACGCATTGCACATAGGTTCTTCACCTTGCAGACCATTTTCACTATCTAGCTCGGAATGCATAGGGTAATTATGCATGGGCGCCACACTTACGCGTATATCAGTTGCATACTCGTACATATAAACATCCGCAGGTTAGAAAACACGAAACACCAGATGAATGGCGTGATTCGTTTATGCATCACGTTGCTATATTATCTACTTGTACTCGTATGTATTTGTAAGTACGCTGAAGCTTAAAGCTGATTCGTCGAGTGTAACGAGCGATATATCATGGTGAATAATTATAAAATCATCGATACGTCCTCGTTGTTCTCTCGTATATTATGTGTGGATAGGCTACCATAATCGATCCCATAAATTAATTACATAACTTATGGTTCAATTGAACCAGACGTCTCGATCTTGACCTCGCTATATGTCTGATGTGACAAATAAAACTGTCATATTTTTATTTAAACTGGTCTACCAAGTAACTCGAACTCGAGCTCAATATCCCTTCAAGTACGAATACGATGTGTATTATTTTTTGCATATCAACTTACGCATACTTTAAGAGAATATGGTTCAAATGCGTAAAATTACTACACCAAATTTGTTGAATAATAAATTATTAAAATAAGCGAGATGAATTTCCGAACACACGAGATGGATGAAATTAGTCGACATTGTTTTCGAGTTTAAAAACTCGGCCCATCACTTTATACGTAGTCACGATCTCCTTCCTGACTTAATTCAAGGTTATATTTTAATCAAAATCTTGTGCACGGCTTCCATTCCATGATACCACTAATTTTTCAATTACAATTAGACATAGCTACGTGTAATGTAACGCATATAGGTACGTGTAAAATTCTAGACGAAATTTCATCTCCCTAGGTATACCTACTACACATCGTATCAGTATCTAGATTTTTTCCAACTCGAACTCGACATCTCTAAAAATACCAACCAAACAGAGCAGATAGAGATGAATTTCAGGTAAAAACGCTACCGGCGTTACAAAGTATTTTTAAAATTATTATAGAAGCTATTCCGGTCGATACGACGATTGCGCTCGCAGCTCGACCTCCGATAAATATACCATTTGGGTTATACAACTACCGCGTTCTTTTAATCGTCATATAATCTTTGATTTGAAAAAAAAAAATCAAAAATACTAGTCCCAAGTTTTTGTTTTATAAAAATGTACATCGTCGTACAAATAGGATGTATGCAGGCAAATCGAAATGGTTTCAGTTCCCATTGCTAAAAAGGCGTTCCATCTGTCGAGTAGGTATAGTTATACGCAGAGCAGCGGAATCATCTTTCCCTTATGTAATTGCATTATTCTACCCTTTATAAAGCAACGATTTCACCTCTTTTTACTATACGCGGAGGTACTAGAAATGGATATTTTTAGACCACCTTTACGTGCTACGTGAAAGGGTATGTTGACAAGCTTGGTAGATTTATTTTTGAAAATATTGGTAATAACGCGAACATGTTTTTTTTGTTTTGTTGGTTGTTACAGGAAGAATTGGTGTATTTTTTTGTGACTGAAAAAGAAAAGAATTGGTGTGTGGAAAGTAGGTATAGGTATACTAACTTCTTCATTACAGGGTAAGTAATTGGTCCAACGTAACAAAAATCTCGCAAAAAATGTAGGTACTCGTAAGTATTTTAGAAATCCATACGAGTAAAATAAGTAGGTATACCAATACCTATTTATAAAATAACATCAGCTTTGAAATTCACACGACTATACCATAAGCAATCACGATTAAATTTATTGTACTGACTAATTAACAGCATCATTTCTGGGGAAGTACTTTGGTTAAAAAATGATTTTTTTTTGACATTTAAGACCTAGGTATTCATCGGGAATAATACCTAAATTATGTAAATGATGAAAAAAACACAAAATTCTGCATACAATTTTTAGGGAAAAATGAATTTTGATTTAATAAACAAAATTAATAAATACTCATTCTCAAAGGTCGAGCAACTAAAATTTTTGGTTAGAAATTTATACCAACCTGTATACCTACATCTTTTTTTTCATGAATGGTAATAATGGATATTTTTCAAAAGTGATACTTTTCCGAACGGTATTACCTATTTTCACTTTTTTTTTGTGACATTTATAGATAATCGACTCTCAGCCATGAAATCAGGGTTGGGCAAACTCCTTTTGAAAATGAATTAATCTGACTACTCTCAGTCTATTCACCTCATTCGAAAAAGAGTTCCAACTCGTCTCTTTTATATATTAAAACTCTTTTTACAAAAGAATGAACCAAAATCATACTCACTTTTAAAAAATTCAATCATTTTCAACTCTTTTTCATTTTTTTTTAATTTTGAAGAACCCCACAATTGCTAATAAGATAATTTACAATCACAGAAGACAAATAAAATACATATGATGATTTCAGATTATAAAAATCTAATACCTATTCCGTAGACATATAATGAAAAAAAAAGAGTTGAAAGAGTTGCAAAAAGAATCGCACAAGAAGTTAATTCAGAGTCAAAATCTGAGTTGACTCTGAGTTGAAGTAGAAAAAAAACTCTTCGCCCAAACCTGCTTAAAATATATCCTTGATGAAAAATCAGAGACCCACCCCCCCCCCCGACAGATTTTCGAAATGAGGAGGATTTTCAACATTTCCATTCATGTTTTATTTTTATTCTGCGAACCTAAATAAAGAAGAGACGATCTTTTTCAACCACAGGATTTAACTGTGTTTAAAATTTAAGGAAAAACTATATAAAAACTGTAAACTTTGAAAACCGCTATAAAGATTGCTTGAAATGTGTAATTTTTTAAAACTTACTGATAAGAATATCCACCACATGATAATATTTGGGCAAGCGGTTATGCAACCATCCTTACATCAATAGTCTTATTACAATCAGCAATTAGTAAAAGTCAGAGAAATTAGCAATTTTTTAAAATTATCAATAACTCTTCTGATTTTTATTGATGAATCAATAGCTGTAATAATATCAAAATTCTTAATTTTTAAAATTATAAAAACAATGACTAATTCTAAAAATTAGAGTAGGCAATTATTTCAATTTTTTTGTTGAACGGGAAATTCGTATAGTTTCTTTACTCAAATATGGACAGGAATTCATTCAAAATTGAAAGAGAATTTGAGGTACACAAATAATAGGACTGTCAAGAAAATCGTACACTTTTGACCCTTTTGAAAATGGGATCATTTGTCATAAAAATGTAAGATTGTCCTACAGAAATAGAGCACAGATATTGATGAGATGATAGGAAAAGCATTTATGAATAATTATTTAGAAAATTTACTTTTCAAGAATTCAAATTGTTCTAAACAAGAGCTATTCAGTATAAAGTTGAATAATTTTAGGAAAACTGAAAATTGAAAATCTGAATTCAGTGGTTATAGGATTAATTTATTTCATAAAAAGTTTATCTAAATCTGGAAAATTCTTACCACAAAAAATTCTGAGCAAAACTGTATAAATTAGGTAGGTACCTATATAATATTTGATCCATTGTATAAATGTATAGATATTTATTCAAGTCATCAAGTCATGTAGCCTTAGAATGAATGTTTCGTTCAAAAAGAAAATTTAAAGTCAGAAATTTTTATCTGGGAAAACATTTTCATGCACATGAAATATGCATCTCGAAAATGAAAACAGAAACTAGAACGCAATAATAAGAATAAAACAAAATGTATTATGTGATGAGGGAACAATTTTTGAAGGGAAACTGACAGGAAGATTGATTGACTGTAGAACAATTTTTCTGTCAGACTCCCCTCAAAATTTTCGTCTTAATAGTTTCTTTTTTATAAAAACGTTTGTATCTAGATCTACTCACTCGAGGACCAGAAAATGAGTCAATTATAGATGTTTTCTGGTCTGAAAAAATATCATAAAAACATTTTGCTCTCAATTAACACACATCAAAATTATAAAAATTTATACCTAGTCAATCTATCATAAGCACGAATGTTTACTATTTAGGTACCTATTAAAAATGTTTTTTTCTGAAATTCAGGGCGTTATCTCGAAGTACCAACATAGGTACATTTCATCACTGAACGCACCACAAAAATATCAAAATGATTTCGGATACAATATCTAAAGATTTCCAAAGAAAAGTGAATTAATATTTGTTCAAGACTAGGTAGATATTTACCGAGGTAGCTAACTGCTTAAGAAACACTGAAAACGCAATCTTGAAATACAGGGTATCTACCTACGAGTATGTATACTTAATAATATTATGCTTTCTGTTCACGATTTGTTTTCATTTTGCGGAAATTTGGGAAAGTTTTAATACCTATTTTAAATAATTTTCAAAAAAAAAATAAAATAAATAATGATAATAATAACATTAATCAAAAATTTCCACGGCGAGGAGAACCAACAAGAGCCAAAAATAAGTTTAGATCAAGCAGATCAAGTAGGTATTATTTTTCTCTCTTCTTTCCTTCCATTGTACCTAGGTAAGTTAGAAGATTTTTCAAAGTAGTTAAGTACCTAGGTACCTATTTATTTTTTAGTTCCGTTGCCTTAACTGTTGATGATAATTTATTATTTTTATTTCAGGCTTTTCATTTTCTGAGCTATTCACAGAAATTGAAGCATGGAACAAAATAGTTACCTCGAATTTTTTTTTTAGAAAAACAAACTATGGCAATATTTTGAACAATTTAGGTATAGGTACCGATCTATTTTTTTCTCGTAAGTGTAGAGGTTCATGTCTACGAGTATACTCAAATTATACTTACCTACCTATTGTTGACTCATAAGTTCATTTATTCAGATAAGTTATACTTACATTGTTTTTGATAATTCTTCATGCCATGTTTGAACCATTCATGAAGAATACAGACAAGTTACCAATATTTCACGCTTCCTTTGATATTACACGATAATTTCAGAGAGCGGATGTCGAGGTCGTCCAACTGTTGTAGGTATGTAACTAGTAGGTTAATTACTTTTTCAAGTTTAGTAACAAAATAGTATATTCGAGCATTTTGTGAAGTCGTGAATTTAGATATTAGTCTACAGAAAGTAACATCTACCTATTCTACCTGCATTGAAATTGACTCAATACCTAATTTGAGAAAGTCATAGGTAGATTTTATGAACTGACATTTGATACTTTTGCAAACGGTCCTCGAGCAATATTATAAGTATCAACATTATACATCATAAGGTAAGGTTATCATTCTAATGCGCAATGGACACTCATTTGGAGTTCTTGGAATCACATCTCACAAGGAAAAAGCTCTCAGGTCACACATAAAAGTGAATACGTTCTGACACAAGGAATGCTTCAAGACCTGATCGATAAGTAGACGAATTTCTATGCACATTACCAAGAAGATTTACCTGCCTGAATTCACTATGAAAAGATTTATACAAACTTCGTGCAAATCAAGCCTCAACTCATAATTTTGAACCATAATAGATAGGTAAGTACCTACCTATATGCATTTCTTAGGCCTATAGAAATCAGAGCACGATTCAAGATCAATATAGGTACGTAAGAGGCATTGTTCTTAAAATGTGTTCTGAAATTTGAGGCCTAAATGCTTGTAGAAATTGTGAGAAGACTCTTCTATTCATTAGTTAGCTTAACTATCTCTATAATAAACATACCTATATGTAATCAACGACAATAATACGGGCCTACTTACCAAGACGCATTCATTTCAACTCTTCGTCGCCTAAAAACACTTCGCACACATCGTTACAGGTATTTTATCAGCGTTTAGCTCGCATTTCGAAACACATCAAACTCGAAGGAATTTCACACAGGTCAACGCAAAAGTCGCACCACAGATCGACAAAACAACAAAATCGAACTGATTTTCTTGGTCGTCGAAAAAACGCCTCGTATACCTAAATTTGTTAGTCTACCCGTATAAAAGAGGGACCTTAAACGTTTTAGCTGCAGATGTTCATAAGCAAGAGTCATTTTATAGACCTATAAAACGTTTTAGTGCGGCCATATTTGTTTATCGAATTCACTTTTTCGTCTTAGTATGGATTTTGTTTAGCCTAACCTAACCTATATACTCGTATTCCTGTATAGTATACGATCAGGAAAGAAAATAGTCCTCGATATACACTAAATTCATACGTTAAGAGAAAAAAACGACGTAATTTTCGCGGATTTACTTTCGGTTTAAAAGGCGCATTAACTGTTGACTTCCTTTTCCTATTCGATGCTCTGTCTCTCTCGCTCGCTCGCTCTCTATCAGCGTTCACGAAACGATTGTTTCGCTAGCTTTTAGTGGCCATTAAAGTCGGCAGCTTCTAACGAAGTAGCGTTTTTCAACGTTATCGGCCTGTGGCAAGATGTCCTCCACATGCGCAACTTCATCGCGCACCTTGATATCGACCCAGCGAACGGTAGGCGGGACCTGGCTCGATGATTAATTACTTTTCGGCTTCGCTTTTTTTTTTTCTCCCATAACAAAACTAATACCCGATAACTCGTCGAATAGTCGCTCGTGTTATGAAATTATTTTTTCTTCGGTGTCTTTCGAATGAAAAAATTCGAGCAGAAAATTCACCTGGGGTATGCGAACTTTGGAACTCGTCTAGAATAATTTTTTCAGATACTGAGGCATTCGAGGTAAATTACTTGGCACAAAATTGTATGAATTTTGAAAGGTGTTACAACGAGGAAAAATTTCTTCTGCATTTTGCTAGGTACCTACCTATCTAGTACTTACACTACTTGCTCTTTCAAGCCTCAGTATTATGAGCTGAATGCCTCAAAAACCTAAGCGATGAATCATAGATTCTGACGTGACGCTCATTGGGAAAAGAATACAACAGAGATAGGCAATTTGAGAAAAATGATGAAAAAATTGAGGAAAATTAAACAGAAGAGTCAGGTAGTTAAATTTAGAAACAGAATGAGAAAAGCAATTCAAATAGGAACAAGCATTTGTGAAAAAACAGACTAGGTCAATAAGCGTTTGAATTAGCTATAAGCAGGGCTTTTTTTGTGGGGGAGCGCGGGCCAATGAGACATTCGAGTTTGATCAAGTTCGTCTAATCTTGACTTGATTTTCCTATTCAAATGGAATATTTTCACATTATATAAATAGGTACCTAAGCACCTTTAATAACTTCAACTACATAATTTAATACTTATTGGTTATTGCAGATAAAATGTCTCGTACCTTAAGATGCAAAACAAAAGCTATATAACCTGAGAAAAACTATCCATTGATCGCCTGATCGGACAAAAAATTGTGGAGACATGATGATTGAAAATTTCCATTGATGCCC
The DNA here is from genome assembly GCF_950023065.1 of Planococcus citri. Lineage (NCBI taxonomy): Eukaryota > Metazoa > Arthropoda > Insecta > Hemiptera > Pseudococcidae > Planococcus > Planococcus citri. The sequence continues at coordinate 45,438,690 of NC_088680.1, read as the reverse complement.
TTTTCCCAACTTGAATACAAAATGTTCTCATTTTTCGAATTCAAGATAGGATAATTTCAAGTAAGTATCAGTAACTTTCTAAGAAGAAAAAAAAAGTTTCGACTTGAAGCGATCCAGATTATTGTAGGTAGGTATCTCACTTGTCACTTCAAACTCAACTCTTGACTACTTATAGTTAAAATTTTGAAAAAAAAACAATCAAATTTTTATGCTAGGAACAAAAAATAAATGGTTTAAAAATAATTGAAGACATCTATTTTAAGGGGAGGGACAAAGAGGGATAATTCGTTAAAAAATAATTATTTTGGCAAATTCTCAAATAGGTAGAGGAAATGTAAGGTGCAATGGACACCAACCCTCTGATATGCCTGATGGTGCTTTTCAGTAACCTATACTTACTTGACCAATCACATACGACTTTTATGGGTTCAGAACCATATACCCATTTTTCAAATTTCCAAGCACGAAATCTCTGGAGAAATATGCGGTTTTGAACTCGCAGAAACAGACGTGTTTTTTTTTTTGAAAATCTGGAATTTCCAAAATCTGTCTGGAGGCTCCAGAATGGTTGAAAAATTGACTCAGCATGTTGAAATTAGGGTGAAAAGTAAACTTCAGATTTCATACTTTATTTGGTAGGTAATACGAGGTATGTAAGTATCTACGAGTACTTGAGTAAAAAGTTTAGTGGAAATAATCACGTTTAAAAAAACCTACTGGAGACTCCAGGAACTGCTCAAAACGTTTCAAAACGGTTTCCAATCGATTTAGTGGTTCAAAAATAGAACACAAACTCCAAGTTTCAGTTTTTTAAGTCAATTTGATGACTTTTTTTTTAGAATTTTTGACACAAATTGGATTTTTAAAAATTAACTAAAAATCGAATAGGTATTTGAATGGATAAACAAAATAAATGTACTTAGTAAGGATAATTTGTTTCCCTCCATTTAAAACCAAAATAATCCATTTTAGAAAAATTTCCTTCCAAATTTGTTTTTAAAAACACATAAGCAGAAAAAAATTTGAATTTTGAATGTGCACCTATCCCTGAAGAAAGAGATGTAGGTGGAAATTGGGTAAAAAAGAGTTCGCATATGGCTGTCAAAAAACTTCACACCATTCTCAAAACCTGAAAAAAAATTTTAATAGAAAATGACAGTTTTCAAGATCCTTCCCCGTCCACCACAGCAGCAGCAGCAACCATAACCCAGGATCTATGATCCGATGATGATGATGATGATCTTCCTCGTATATACTAATCCAATTTCAAATAAAAACGTTTAAGAAAAAATATTCCTACTTCCTACCACCAAATCAATGTAGGTAACTACATTTTTATTTTTTAAATATTTTTTGAAACTTTTTTTTTCAAATTTTGTAAAAGGAATCAAAATTGAAATTCTGAGCTTTTCCTGTGACGACAGTAAGAGGTTAGGATAGGTTCTATTGACTTCAAAATCTGAAATTTGTTTCATGCTTGTTTTAAGGCTATATTTTCAGCCTGCACTTTCAATACATATTTTTTTTCTAAATAGCATTTCATAACTCATCAGGTTTGATTTCCTACATAAATCACAATTCAATCATCACAGCTACATTAGAAGAGCTCAAAATTCATTTTTGCCGAGTTCAGTAGTTCGCAAAATATACTAAGTCTTTTATTAAAATAAATTATGAAAATTTTGTGATTATCTCATCTTAATTTCCAACATCGAACTTTCACATGGAGAAGAAGGTAAAGCACTGACCAAAAAATTTCTGCCTTTTCAGGGCCTTTGAGTCCTAATGAACCCGGAACAAATATTACTTCGAGACGCTCCTTGAAAAATCAACTTTTAGATCCAAAAATGATTATGAAGATAGAATCTAACTCAATTATCGAAAAATTGACATGCTAAAAATTGAAAAAAGTGAAATTTGGGGGAAAAGTGAAAATGTGTCCTCAAAAAAGAAGTGACAAAAAATGCCTCGCCTCTATGACACTTACAAATTTACAATTAGTAAGTAATTCATTATTATAGGGTCATTCCACGTCAATTGGACCAAGAAGTGGTAGGAGGGTTCCGCGATTTTTTTGAAATTTTTCCTATGGAAAGACCTTCCGAAGGGATGACCAATGGCGCAAATCGCAGCCCTCTGGCCCATTTTTAACGGCAGCCAGGGGGTGTCAAAGTTTTCAGTGAACCTAAAATATCATCCATTTCAGCAGTGGATTACTCGATAACTGCGATACCTACCAAAATGGAACATTTTCCCATAGTCAGGGGTTTTGAAAGGCTTTTTGGTGATGTCATAAAAATCAGTGTTGCCACTTTTTTTCGTACAAAAAATTAGCTCAAAAAGTTTCGAAACGTAGGTTTTACATCGTTCCGACTCTCAAAAATTCTGAAAAAAATATATTATGGACAACTTTTCATACTGAACAACATATTAAGAAATTGGGATGGTAACTTGTCGCAAAGTCGATTTAAAAAATTTAAACTTTGCGAAAAAATGCGATTTTTTGATTTAAAACATGAAAAAAAGATTTGATTGGTAAAGTTGACCCATTTGACCCCTATTTTTACGTATCTGTTGAAAAAGTTGAAAACCCCCTTTCACTCGATAAAATGAACTCATCACAAAAAATCAAAATTCGAAAAAAATCAATTTTCAATTCCAAACATCAAAAAAAAATTAAATTTATTCAGTTGTCTTATGTTGACCTCTTTCTAACATATTTCATGAAAAAGTTGATGAAAATCACACTTACAGCAAAAAAATAAAAATTTGTTCATTTTTTTGAATTTTGATTTTTTTGTCATGAGTTAATTTCACCGAGTGAAGGGGGTTTTTCAACTTTTTCAACAGATACGTGAATATAGGGGTCAAATGGGTCAACTTTACCAATCAAAACTTTTTTCCATGTTTTAAATCAAAAAATCGCATTTTTTCGTAAACTTAAAATTTTTTAAAATCGACTTTGCGACAAGTTACCATCCCAATTTTTTAATATGTTGTTTAGCATGAACAGTAGTCCATAATATATTTTTTTCAGAATTTTTGAGAGTCGGAACGATATGAAAACTACGTTTTGAAACTTTTTGAGCTAATTTTTTGTACGAAAAAAAGTGGCAACACTGATTTTTAACTATGGGAAAAGTTCCATTTTGGTAGATATTGCGGTTATCGAGTAATCCACTGTTGAAATGGATGATATTTTAATTTTAGGTTTACTGAAAACTTTGACACCCCCTGGCTGCCCTTAAAAATGGGCTAGATGACTGCGATTTGCGCCATTGGTCATCCCTTTGGAAGGTCTTTCCATAGGAAAAATTTCAAAAAAATCGCGGAACCCTCCTACCACTTCTTGGTCCAATTGACGTGGAATGTCCCTATATCTAAGGCTTTTCATTTTTTGAACCCTCCAGAAAATTGGAACCCGGACAAACAGTCCAATTTGCCCCTTTCTTGACGTCCTTGGCCTTAATAATTTCACAAACATGACCAAAAACTATTTCAATTACAACTGAACTTATTATTCCCATTTTATTCACACCGCAGCAACTTCTTATATTGATGAAAAAGGTAAGTAGGTACTAGGTAGTATTCATTAACTTACAAGTAGGTACGACTCGAATTACATTTTCTTTCCCTGTAATACCTTTCCCTCGTTTTATTCTTAATTAAAACCTAGACTAAAATCTCAGACATGTAACTTAACCCTCGTCGGTAATCTTTTCCTGTTTTTTATCGTTCATTAACTACGCACACACGCACATACTATAAGAACATGAACAACACAGCAAAAAAACTAGGCATATTGATACTTAGTCAGACGTATAAACACGAGTGCAATAGGCGCTTCAACTCTTCACCGTGGTATAAAGCTCGTGTTACATTCGCAGTTGAAAACTATAAAAACTCTTGTATCGCATTAAGAGTTGAATTGTTATTTGCAAACATTACCACCTTCATTAAATTCAATACGCGAACGTTTACCGTATTATTATATTTTATAGTTTTGTTCGCGCCGAGTCGCTGCAGCGATGGGCATGGGCAAAAATAGGCACCTATGCTTGTATGATTGCAGTCTACATACATTGTATTCATATATTGTACAACATATTTATCCAATACGTTAAGAACATCTGCGACGATATGTAACATTTCAGCAACAAAAAAATGGCGTCACTGCCGAAAAATTTATATCATATCTATCGGCACACGGTGAAAATTTCAATCACGTGTATCTATAATAACCTCCCTATAGGAGATTCATTAGCCTCTTTTTTTTTTCTACCCAAACATGATACATATTGGTCCACGTGAACGAGTTAGAAAAATCACACAAAAGAATCGAAATGCAGAAAAAAACCTAGACCAAATGCAAGGTCAATCTATAACAATGCAATCGTATAGAGTTAAAAACGTTGGAATTGTTTTTCTACTTTTATTATTTTTTTTCTCAAATACCCGACAGCATCGTTTGTATTTAGGTCACTATTTTGGTTCTTCTATTGTCGAATTGTATTTTTTTACATCTTTTAGTTTAGCGTTCGTTCGTATTCGTATTCAATGATGTAGGTGTTATAAATAACCCTTTTAAAATAGCAAAGAACCCTTTGAAATATGCCTTTTTTTTCTACATTTGTAGGAAACCAACGGTGATGCGGGTTCAATGAGAAAGAGTTACACAACGGTAAAGAATTGGTAACTAGGAATTCGTAAGGGCATTGTTTGGACATTCTTTGTGTTTCATTTCCGTAACTCGACTGTCGACTTCGTGATCCGTTATTTTTTTAGAAATTTTTACCTAAAGGGTAAACTATTGTGTGGTTAAGAGATTTATTGCTGTGTCGTGTGTACGTGAATGACGACACGATGATGTCTCGACCTGAAGTAGATGGGTTTCTCGAATGCCAAATATTACTGGATACCTGATTGAAATCAATTCTGTTCTGGAGGTTTCTGGTTCGCTCTGTCTTCAATCGTTCCAATAAGATGGGTGAGATTTGAATTTCGAGTTGAAAAAGTCAAGAATACTGACGATGTTGTTGAAAAATCATCGATATAGTTTTCCGAAAACTTGAGGAATTTTTCAGCGAATGAAATAAAAATGAGACCCATTTGCTTCGTATAGGATGCACTATAGGTATGGAGAAAATTGCAAATTTTTAAAAATCACTGGTTAGTATGATAGGGAACTAAATTGAAATAATTATGTTTTCAAAATTCTAGTACGATAAAAATTTCATGATTCATGTTTGAATGTTAAAATCTGATTCCATAATTTTTTCACCTTTCACGATCTAACAAGAGAACTTTTCAAATTGGCAGCCTTCGATTTGAATGAAACCAAGCTAGATTGAAAGAACGTGCCCTAAAATTCGCGTAACAATAATTTCAGCTCTTAAAGCTCATTTTTGGATTCTCGCCGAATTTTTGAAAATTTAAGAAATTCAGAAAAATTGTTTTAAGGCGGGTGATTTATTGTAAACTTTTTCAAGGAATTGAAATTTTTTGATCAAAATGAACCAATGAATTAGTAATTCCTTCAATCTCAATTCCAACAAATGAAAAACTGCAAGTTTTGGATCATTCTAGAGCCCTGGGTGATTTTTGAATTTTTCCAGAAATTTTGAATCGCTCTAGAAAGACTGAAAATAAATTTTAGAACCTATAACTTTGTTCGGTGCATGTTGAGCTCCCTCTCGCGTCCTTTGAACTGGTTACTGCGAAATTCAAGACGTTCCAGTTCGAAAGTGAATTTTTAGACAATCTATGTAAATTCATAAAAATAAGAAAAAATTAAATTCTCATTGAATTTATATCGCATTTGAAAAAGTTAAAGGTTCTAAGTCTCATTTTTGGCTCTTCCAATGTGATTATAAATTTTTAAAAAATTTGAAAATTTTCTGGATGCTTCAAAAAAGTGAAATTGCAATTTTTTTCTAATCGAGAAATCGTGCAGACAGAGACACATCAGACGATAGATATCTTGCCAAAAAATTCCTTCGTTTTACCTATATCTTTTTTGAAAATTTGATTTTTTTTACTTTTTTTCTGGAATTTACAAATTGGTCCAAAAATCACAGTATGAACTATTAACACTCCTGAAATTTCACGATGACAACGTAAAATAATCGAAAGAATGTCCAATCAGCACTGACCAAATTCAGATTATAGGTTCTAAAGTTCCTTTTTGACACCTCCAGAGTAATTTAAAATTTCTGGAGAAAAGCGAAAAATTGCTGGAGGCTCCAGAATGGCCCAAAACTACTTGGTAGGTAGTTGTTGATGTGAGAGAGTTGAATTGAAGAAATTATTCACATCGGTTCACTTTGCTTTTAAAACAAACTTCGTATATTTCAAGAAAAAGTTTACAAATCGAACTTTTCAAAAATTTTCTAAGGATCCAAAAATGAACGTTGGGTCCTTGAATTTTGGTAACGAGAGTTTAAAAAAATGTTTTTTCGATCTAGCTTCGTTTTGTTGAAATCGGAGAGTGCCAGTTTATAAAATTTCCTCTTGTAAGAATTCTAAACCCATTCGATGAAAAACAGCATCAATTTCCAAAACAAACCATTTGTAGAACCCTTCATTTTAATATCGAGAGTGATAGAATCCTAAAATGGAACACGAAATTTCATTTCACTTTTCTCAACAGCAAACGCAGGTACTTCTCGTCTTTGCAAACTTAACGCTATCTGGAGACAACTGTGAAAACCATCTGGCCGGTTAAATTTCGCAGAACACATTTTTCCAACCCAGCTCGTCGAGCTGCGATGCCAGCCAAGTAAAGAGGCAATTCGTAAATCGACTAGAATTAAAAATACCTATTAAATTGACCCCGATACTCGACGACAAAAAAGTATTTCTTCGAAATTCGCGCCGTGTAACTTTTGGTGAACGTTAGTAGCGTGACTAATGGCATTATAACGCATAACGTTGGACACCGCCAGAGATTTATTTCTTACGTAATTCAACCTTTATTTTTGTGACTTTTAGTAATAAAGAAAAAAATGAACCCGCATCGAAAAAGAAAAAAAGAAAAAAATCATCTAGTAAATATCTAGCCTACGTATACACATTCTAACCTGTGCTTGCGTATTAAAGCAACGATGTAGGCGTTCGCATATACATAGAGTACCATAGTACACAGCAGTACAATACTCTATAAACTATATAAGGGTGCCATATTAGCATGTTTACAAGCCTTATATGGCTTTATTATATTTATATACTTCATGTCGTACCATATTGCGTTTATTTTTATACTAATTTGTCGTGTAACAAGGACACGGTCGCGAGCGTGAATTAATCTACACTGTTGATCGAATCGAAAAACAAAAACTCCACCACCACCAAAATTTTCAACACAGAAAGTAGGTAGGTCCTTAGATGAATAAAATAGCCCGTGATTAATGAAAGCTCTATACATATACTGTAAAACCTAAGTACTCGTACAGGTGCTATTTTGGACATATCTCATTTCAAAAGGGGCGCTTTTATAATGAACAAATCGTGTACGAAAATGACTCCGAAGCACCTGTTCGACTCATAAATTGAACGTGATTACTGATTACCAACGTATTGGTGAAAACTTCCTCATTGATCATTCGTATAGGTATAGGTAGGTATATCGATATCTATAAAATGATATAGCTTCCGATTCGTGCAACTGTGAAAATTACAACCTCATTAACACGGTATTACCACACTATATTCAACCCTATAATACTTGGGCTACCGATTCTATACTCGAACTAATAGGTAATTTGTTATTACACGTTAAATCAACGCGTATTCGGGTTCATGTTGCCAAAAACTAGCAGATGCTAATCACCTCCTCTGCAGGCAATAATCTGCGCTACCTATAGTGCTAAGTCGATGCAAATCTTCGTACCAATAAAACAAATCTTCTCAATGCGTTATTACCTATACTCATCTACGTGTAGATATAAACTGTATAATTAAAAGCAGCAGCTATAATATAGGTGCGATCATCAAAGGTGTTAATAGATTATATGGATTATATTCTGTACCTTTTGAACCAGTTATATGCCGGCTGATTCAGGCCTTTGGAAATTACCACTGGAATTCATGTAGATATTTTTAACCGAAATATGAACATGCCAATATGGCCTAAGGTTAACGCACAACATGGGTTACGGATATTCATGACATCACGAATTGAACCAGTATGGTATCCTGATAAATATCAGACTTGAGACTTCATTGAACCAAAAATATATCAAAATGAAGCCTCATAAAGAATGAAGTAGGTGCATGGATACTAATATGTAAATTATAGCTTAAAAGAACATGTACCTACTCGTAGGTACGTAGACGTACAGGCTACAGGTATAGCTATACTGAAATTCTAATACTGGACCAAAATTTCAAAAGCTGAGACTGATTTTTGGTGAATTTTTGAAAATTAGGTATATGAATCGAGGAAAAAAATAGTTTGTATGACAATATTCAATTTTTTCATTTATTTTTTCATGTATTTTTTTTTTCAACAAAATAAAGCATTATCAAATAAATTCAAATTGTTTTGAGAAGTGCAAAAATGGGCTGTAACTTGTCTTTTGAAACTTTGATTGGTGTTAATTGGACACAGGATGGATATTTTTCAACTTTTTTCAAATTTTGCAGACGGAGCCTGGCAAAAAATTAAAGCTAAATGACCTGCATAAGACTCAGGAAAAATTTCAAATTTTTTGGTCAACGTTTGACACCCTCCCCCTTCCTTATCGACTCGAACTGAAAATTTTCAAAATTTGAAAAAAAAATTCTGAAAAAAATGTTTTTTTAGCACTTGCATGTGATTGCTTTTAAGGCATTAAAAAAGTTCAAAGTTTATTTTTCCCAAATGCAGGTTTCAAAATACTTACTCGAATCTATTCGCATTTTCCTTTAAAATGTAAAATTATAATTGGACAACTGATTTACATTTGTATAAAATAGTGACAGCAAGCACTATTAGGTATAAACCAAGCATATAAAACTTTTTAAAATTTTCAAAACTTCGAACTCAAGCTGGGGAAGGGTCAAACACTGACCAAAAAAATTTTAATTCTTCCTACGTCTTATTGAGGTCATCTGAGTATGATTTTTTGCTAGATTCCATTAAAATTCGAAAAAAGTTAAAAAACGATCCATTCTCTTGGACACCCTTTCGGATATTTTAAGATGTTTTCGGGGAAAGTCCTGGCATGCCAATTCAAAAATGAATTTTTCAGAAATTTTGTAGGTAAAAATTCCAAAATAATAAATAAGTGAGTCGAATTTTCAAAAAGAGAATACCTACCTACTCCATTTAATGAGGTTTGGCCAACTGATTTGAAAACAATTGCAAGTGGGGCCATATTGCAGCTTTCAGCGAGTTTTCGATTTCCACCCAAAATTTTAAATTTCTCAGGAGAGTCCAGACTCAGAGTGTCGACTCATTTCTGGAAATTATTTTCCCTGACTTTTCCAGGTTTTCCAGACCAATTATTTTTCCACTTTTCCATACCTTTTTTTTTCAAAATAAAAACAACCTTATTTTTAAAATTACCCCTCCCTTGCATTGAAAAAATCACGTTTTTCAATACGTTCGGATCCAAGCCCGAACTATAAACGAAATTACCCGAGCGACGCGAAGGAAAATTTTCCAAAATAAATACAGTAAAATTACTAGAATTATTAAAAAATTACAGATGAACACTTTCAAAAAATTCCCTCACTTTTGAGAGAAAATTGCTCAAAATTTCTGAAATTCCCTCCTGACTTTTCCAGGTTTTCCAGAAGTAAGGACACCCTGCAGACTGTTTTAAAAGCGGCTGCAATGTAGTCGAATGGGTTATAAAGTCACATCAAACGTATATTTCGTTTTTGAAAATCTCATTATTTCATTTGGGGGGGGGGGGGGATTTTACGAAATTGTTCCAAAATTTACTTTTGAACTGGGCACTTATCTACAACTGGTAATACACGTCAAGTACATTTTTGGCTCATCTATAAAATAATTTGAAATTTCTGGAGAAAATTTAAAAGTCAGTGGAGGTTCCATCACATTACAAAACTAATATGTAGTTTTTGAAGCGAAGAGATTGAAATAAAGTAATTATTTAAGTATACCTACTGATTCATTTTGTTTTCAAAAAATATTATTTGAAGAAAAACCATATAAAAATAACTTTTTTGATTTTTTTATATATTTTCAACAATTTGCTGAAAATCTAAAAAATGATTTTTGGCTCCTACTTAGAATTTTGGTTACAAGGGTTTTAGGACATGCTACATATTTCGATCTGACTTGGTTTCAGTCAAACCGAAAAGTGTCAGTTGAGAACGTTTCCACATTGATAAGATACAACTTGGTTTAATATAACGCATTGAAGGGGAGATTACTTTTACCTATTGGTACATCAACAATTCAAACATGGAGTGGAAAGAAGGGGTTCTTCTTTAATTGATTTAAATATGAACATTCGAAATACTCGAGAAAGACATATTTTCTAGGTACTTTATTTGCAAGGAAAAACATCAAACGTACTTAAGTGAGTACTCACCGGATATTTATTGAGGAGTTTATTCTGCACTCAGAAACAAAATTTCAAAAAAATAATTTAATATTTTAGGACAAATTTAATCCATTTATAGATGCTTAAAAAAAATGTGGCAGTTATTTCAAAATTCAAAAAGCATATAGAGCATAGGAAAAATGCACCATCCCATGAAGGTTTAAAAAAATACATATACCTATATGCAAGTGGAAACATAAGATTGGTCAAAAAATTGAAATTTCTCGTGAAGTTCCAGGAAAAATTACACAGTTTTTTTTATTCATGAAAAAGAGCATGTATGTAAGGCACTTATTCGTTTCGCTTTATTCAAAATTGCCTCTACCTAATCCACAAAAACTAGCTCAAAAAATAACGAATCTACATATACGAGGAAAAGATTTCCAGCAAGTTAAAAATTTGCGTGCGGGTGTTTTTTTGGTGTCCTGGATAAGGTTTGAATTTCAGGTGTCTGGGTTCAGCTGATTTTATGCCCTTCTTCAAGCAGGGGATTTAAACCTCCAAATTTGCAGTTTTTGCTCAAATATTTTCTTAAATATGTGTATTGATCGCAGCACAAAAAATACTTTAAAAATTTTTTGTGAGATAATAATATTTTTAAACTACTTACTTTTCTGGGAAAAAAATGAAGTAGGTATTAGATAAATTTTTCTGATATTTGCTCTGATCAGCCAATAATTTTTCAAATTTTTTAAAGGGTCTCAGAAATTTGAGCTCCGCAGACGTCTGAAGCATCGAAAAATTATTTTCAGTGGACGTAAAAAAGTTGAAAAGTAGGTATTGATGATATTAAGTTGAGAAGAAAAATTAGGTATCACATTTATAGTCTTGAAATCTATAATCTTAAACTTTCAGAGCTTCAGCCATCAGCCCAAAAAGTCTAGGTAAGTTTCATTATTTTCTAAAAATCATTTTTTTATGAGTTCAATTTGATTATTTAATTTCTGTATTATATACTTGCCTAAAAACACAAACAAAAACAAAAAAATACCACTTTCGTGGACCCGAAGGTCTAAACCTGATGAGCCTATAGGGGGAAATCCCCCTTCCTCTTAGCCCCTTCAAAAATATCACCCACACTGAATAAGCATCTTCATCATAACGAAAAACTTCAACACAAAAACTTCGCTACATTTCTCAAACCTAAAACCAGCGCAGTAAGTCGAACTTGGGCAAAAATTTCGCGTCAAAATATTAGCACAATAATAACAATAAAACAATAAACCAGACGTTATTTACGTCAATTTCTTTGCTTGACATTTAATGGATGCTGTATAGTCGACGTTATATTCCTACTAAACAACTGTCAATTGCTCCATTCTCGTTAACATAAACAAACCCCGCTGCGTACTCGGTACCACTTATTTATTTCCTAATTATTAAACTTTCTTATTTATTAGTTTTTCATTTCTCGGTTAATTTATCTCCCCATGTAACGTTTAATGAAGTAATAACCAGCCTGTTATGAACAATACAACAACAAACCGAAAAAAGAATCGTATTACTATGTTTACTCTCGTACAATGTAGGAACTTTTTTTTTTCAAGAAAATAAACCCAGCTGGATGACAATTAGAGAAAGAAAACGCGCCAGTAAAGAGTGTTGTAAATGAAAAATCAATTTTTATTCGTAAAAACCACGGTGTTTGAACCAGAGAATGACACGTGATAAAGTACAACTCGGTTTAAATTTCAAACACGTGTAATTTATGTAGCCGGAGCGGGAGCGCTCGTTATTCGAACGATTATTTTAATTTTTCACCGGAATTATACCTACTCGTACATACTCGTAAACCTACCCAAAGAGTAAATCATCGGTAAACGCGTCGTTAATCATCTTCATCACCAAACTTGACCCAGTGGTTTAATTTCATATACAGAGAAGCTCGATTCGAGGAGCAAAAACACAACCCCTGCTGCCAATAAAATGGCGAAATGGCCACGCAAAGCTATACGGACCTTTTAAAAACGACCAGTACATTCGAGCAAGTCGTTTAGCTTTTTCTATATGAAGTGAAAACCACCCTTAACGTAGGCGACCCCCATTAATGGAGTCTTTTTCAAGATTTATTAGCATTGTCTCGAGTTATTTCCATCGTGTAATTAATACGACGACGTCGACGAAGGAAACCAACACCATGAAAAAGAGGTAGGTGTAGCAAAAGTTTGAAAATTTATTCATTTATTTCGAGAAAAATCTCGTTTTTTTCGCATCTAGGGGCAAAATACACGAAAAAACCACGCAGGCTATAGCGCATCTCTCGGTGTTATCGGCGAAGTAAAAAAAATATATATATATGGTATATAAGAAATACACAACGCGTCGGAACGCAATATCCAACAACCGTAAAGATAGAAACTGAAAGAAATAAGATAGCGAACAAAGATCCGGGGGGCTTAAAGAAAGATAGCTTTCGTTTAAAAGACGACAGCAAGAGGCGAAAACGTGAACTGGCAAAAAGGGAGAACGGAACGGAATCTCGCTAGAAAGCAATTTCGCAATGTAGCATTATAAATATTTTGAATTACCCTAGCAGCTTAAAGTTTGGAAAACGGCTGCCTTGATATACAACTTAGTAGGGACAGATAAGCATATATCTTCCTTTCCTAAGGCGAAACTCAAAGTTTACCTAACTTTAATACCAGAAAACTTGAAGATAACTTCATATTATCTTATAACTTTCTTACTTTAAGATTCTTCGGTGTGTACCTTATATTATATGAAAGTTTAAATTGACCCGCTTTTATATAGCGCTTTAGTTGGCTCGTTTCTCTTCATCTTGCTCTCGGTGTGCTAGCTATACTAGCGCTCTTTTCCACCAACTTGCGAAGAGTAATCTTAATTCCTATCAGGGCATTAACTTTTATGGCTTTTCTTTTGTCATTTTCTTTCTTTTTCTTCTTTTTCCGTTTTCCCAAACCTCCACCTAGTCCCCCGCCCCGTCTCGCCTTGCAAACGTTACTATACCATGTACGGGCCCCGCTTGTACTTCTTTTTTATTACCCGGTTAGAATAAATATTGCATAAAAATTGCGCGTCTGTAATGCTTTTTAGTCCAACTTTCCTCTTCATTTAAATTTAAATAAACTCGCAAAAAGGCAGTACGAAAAAATATACATGCCTGATCTTGTTTTCCGATTTAAATTCCTTTTTTTTATAACCTATTTTGAGCGTACCTTAAGCCTCTACCTTACGCTGTTCAGGTGAGACCGTTTTGAAATTCCATTGAAAATACCTACACCTACCTACACTTGCTCGAAAAATTCCGTTGTGCCGAATAAACTCTTCAAAATGTAAGAAGTTAAACTTTTCAAATTACCATAATCAAGTATTCATTTCATGTGTTACATCTTCAGAAAAGAAGGTTGATGAGGAGGAGGGCGGTTGAAAAAGTCGCTGTTCAAGATTTTGCTGAAATTCAATTAACCATTGACTATTATATTTCTGGTTGAGGAACTTTGAAAAAAAAAAGATGTTCCTGAAATAATCATAGAGTTGTCTGAGCCATCATCAATAGTAAAATTCGCAATCAGAATACCAGAATTTTGAAATAAAATTCGCTAATGAAACTATTGAAGCCCCTGTAACTAAATCTAGAACGGTTGCGTGAAAATCTAAATCTAAAATGGTTTGTTTTGAAACCTAAAAAAGTGTCGTCGATTCGAATAAGACAGCAAATCCATTTCATCAAACGTTTAATTTTGAGAAAGAGGGATGGAGGGAGACAAAATCGCCCTTTATTCCTAATGATTTCCTGCAATGGCTCATCGCGTATCTTTTAGGTATTAAATATTTTGCAAGGTCTGAAAAATACCTTGCAACCTTGCAAGGGAACATCTTGCTCCACCAGGCATAGATTTTGATTATTTCTTTCTACGAGATCTGAAGGTTTTTCAATAGATCAACAATTTTTTAGGTAAATTTGTTAAAAATTAGAACACGTTAGCAGTCAAAATATGACGTAGAAAGAAAGTTTTTGAAGCTGCAGCTGAATAGTGCATTTCAAGGAGTTGGGACATTTTTTAAAAAAAAGATTTGAGACTGGAAAACGCAATTTTTCTTTCAACTAATGTGGAATTGACGTCCTCAAATGAATATGGAACATTAAAATATGATCCAAAAAAATTTTCAGAGTTATTGCGGTCAATCGCACACTTTTTGGTTTTATGGGCATTTAAAAAATTACACCATAAGTATGGTATGGGCTCGAAAAAATGCATTATTCCGCAGATCATGTCGAAATTGACCGTGAAACAGATTGACAGTTCAATTACCTGGAAAGAAGATTTTTAGAGCTATTAATAGCATTCCAATCACACATTTTTGCTTGTATTTTTTGTTTTTTTTTTTGTTTTTCCTCTATTTGGTCTAATACTTTTTTGCTTATTTTTTACATTCTCTTTTTGATTGGAAGAACTACATTTAGGTATTATTGTTTCTTTTGTTTTTTCTCTCTTTTTTGTTTTTTTCTATGCTTTTGTATTTTTGTATTTCTCGAAGTTATGTTTCTCCAGATCGAATTTTAGTTTTATCTCTTCAATTATAAATGGTCTCTCCTATTAATTGGCTTTAGCTGTTGGAGAGACCTAAATTGTAAAATAAATAAAATAAAATAAAATTTTGGGATTTTGGGGCATTTAAAAAAAAATGTTGGACAAAAAATACTTCATTTTTGATTTTATGTCAAAAATGATCATCAAAATGAACCCAAAAAGAAGCTTGTCAGAGTATTTTTTTTTCAATACGACCTCAAAAATACTTACACTATTTTATTTTCCAACTTGTACGTCAAAATTGACCATCAGAAAGACTTTTCAGTTAGAGACATGATCTAGAAAATAGTCTGTTTTTTTTAAAAAAGTTCTCGAGAATTTTTTCGAAAAAATTGGAGTAAAAAACACACTTTTTCTCTCAACTTATGTCGAATGAGAACTTGAAACGCATGAATCCTCAAATGTGATCCAGAATAACGATTTTTAGAGTTGCAGTTTCCCAATCGTGCATTTTGAGATTTGTTTTTTTTTTTGTGTTTTTAAAATTTTAATCCCATTGAGAAATGTCTTTTTTTTTTTTTTTGCTAACTCATGTTGAATAAGACCGCTAAATGAATCGATAGTTGAAATAATGGTCCAGCAATAACTGTCCAAACACACGATTTAAAATTTTTGGGATTTTTAATTTTAAAATTTGAGCCAAAAAAATATATGTACCTAGGTACATATCTATCCATACCTATTTATTTCTGAACTTCTGTCGAAGGTGACTAGGTATTAAAAAGTATTGGGAAAGGTAGTTTAAATATGGCCAAAAAAGAAGATTTTCAGGGCTATGTTTCTCAATTACACATTTTAAGTTTCGGAAGATTTTTTTTTTCTTTGAAAAATTTGAGCCAAAATACACCATTTTCAAATTCTTTGAAATAATTTTGTCCCAAAAAATACATACCTAATACTTTTCAACTCAGCATGGCTTTTGGTACTTAATTGAAATATGGCCATTGTAATTGCATTTTTTGAAGCTGTACCTATCTTTCTGATCCTGGGGGAAATATTTTGAAAAATTTGGAGCTCAAAAAAATGCTATAAGTAGGTACCTTAACTTATGTCAAAAGTGACCATCAAAACGCGTTGGTAGTGAAAATATAGATAACTTGGACAGAAAATTTTTGGAATGATGGTTTCCCAATCACACATTTTGAATTATTTGGAAATTATTTTTTGAAAAATTGGGCACAAAAATTACGTTTTTTCTCAACTTGCGTCAAAAGTAATCATCAAAATGATCTCTAGAAAAAATATTCCCAAAATTATCCCTCGGTCGTTTTCCAATAAGAAATGTTGGGATTTTGCGAATTTTTTTTTTTTTTTTTTGATAGAATTGGGCTCTAAAAAATACAACAATGATTCTAAATTTAATTCCAATTCAAATGAGACCACATCACCAGAATTGTAAGTACCTACCTTTTTACCTTTTTATAATAATTTTGTCATTCAATTTTTTCATTTATTTAAATTGTTCACTTTTTGGACTGTTTTGGAAAATTTTGGGCTGTTTTGGAAAATTAAAGTGCTCGCAAGACCCTCATTTTTCATCTGTATTGGTTAAATTTTTTTGGAAGCTGTTCTATGGGTCCTCATCCTCGTGTAAAAAAATGGGCAAAATTGCAAGTTGAATGACCGATTATTCGGATTATTTATTGAAAATTTACTCAAATATCTATCTACTTACAAAAAACATTATTAAATAAGTTTAAAAAATTTAAAAATAATGAAAAATTAAAAAAAAAACTTTAAGCATCTCAAAACAACATTTTTCATGTCCAAACTTTTCAAAATCAAGAATTTTTGACATTTTAACTTCAAAAAACTGTCTCATTTTTTTTTCTGTTTGAAAACGGCATATTCTACGATTCGGTGATTAAAAACTCGAGATATTGCAGAGTCAGAAATTTTTTCTAGGTTAGTTTCAACTCAAAATAACGATTTGTTTTGACTTCACACAAGTAATTGAAATTTCAATCAGTTGAAATCTCACACAAGAAAAAGATCTCGCGAATAAAAACAACAACGTCCAAGTTCAATCGAATTTTTACGATATAAACTGCATTTGTTATTTAATTTATTCAAATAAAATGAAAGGGTCAATTTCAATCATCAGAACAAGTTTACGATTCTTTCAAAACAAAAACCACCTGTAAAGAATATAATGACTTCATCACGTGTCACGAATTTCACGACTATCTAAAATTTACGTCATCTGTCAATCTTATGCAAATCCATTCTTTAAAATCTGTGAACGACGAACGTACTTCTAAAATCATAACCTAACCATTGATCCATTCAATAGACGATAAAAGAGCCACTAAAAATGAACCTGTTCTTCATTATATAGGAGCAATTCGAGTACAAACGCCTCAATTAAGGTAGAAAAAGCAACACACTAGTAAAAATAATTTATCGAATAATAAAAATTTTATGGCTCGGTATTCATTTATAAAAACCGCAACCGGACATTACTACGCTAGCACAGGTAAGCCGCCCAAACCCTATTCAGCGAACAGCACTCGAGACAGGGGACACTATATGTATAGGTATAGGTTACACAGGACAGATGATCGCGAAATGGAATCCACATATAAGACGACCAAGATACATGTAAAAAAATGGCAATCGGCGCGACACTCAAAGAGGACATTTTATTATCGCATAACCTTCAAAACAAAATATGTTTTATTGTGTCTGAAACCATCTTCCCACCTCGATAAAAAAATCCGAGCTCCATTTACAATACTTAAATCGGACTTTATTAGTTGGCTTGTCAGGGGGTATAAGTACGAGAGTAGAAAAAACAAGTTTTCTTCTAGACCATGCAGCATATGTATAGGTAGGTATCTATGTACCTGATGGAGCAGAGGCGGTATTGGCAGAAGCGAGAGAGCTGGCTGGATACAGTCTGGAAACAAACAACGATTCCAACCCAATATATCTTTTACTTACATAAATCTAAAACAGTAAGAAACTCTGCTTACAGAATGTAAATGTTATAAGAGAATTTCTTCTTATACTCGAAGACCAATAAAATAAAAAATATAAGAACTTTATGAAATTTATACGTTTCTTTTTTTTTTATCTGGTGTGAATAGTGTATATACATCCTGAAGTACATATATAAACCTCCATCCCAGTTGGGTTAAAACTCGCGCCATTTCGCCGTATCTTGGAAGACTGGGATACCTTGTTTTCGTACCCACTGAGTCTCACTCCACAACAAATGAGATTCGTGTATTTAAAATTATGGTAAAACTTAATCTGATTTATGTAGCAACCAGCATTGCTCCTTATCCAATTCTTAATCTTAGCAGCATTGACCGTTGATACGTGTGCTGTGCTGTGCATTTCCAACAATTAGACGACAGAGGTGTCCCTTGTTATTATTCTTCTCTCTTTACTCCTTTTTTTACTGCAGCTTTTTTCCCTCTGGTTTCTCCAGCTCGTATGTGTATCTGTATTCTCTACCATATAGCATGAGATGTTAGGCTACATCAAGCCCACCATATCGTATCTTATATACGAAGGTATACTTCGTATGTACCTGTATCTATACTCGGTTTTTTTACCGCAGTTGTCGTAAATTCTACGTACCAGCAGTTTTATATTTTTTCGTTTTTACATTTTTTCCCTTTTATATACATACATTTTCTATAAACATACGTCTTTGTTTAAAAAAGAAAAAAACATACACGACTCAAATAAAGACATAATTTTTTTTCCTTCGCAGAATGGAATTCATAAGTAATGAGTTTATATAAAAACAAAAAGGAAACCTATAGGTATAAATTAAACAAATTACGAAATAACTACACCATATCGTATAGCAACATCTCACAAAAGGTATAAATTCTTTCATCAGGCAGAATCTGATACATAGGTATAGGTATTTGACTACACGAGCTGTAGATTCTGCTATAATCTTACGACTGACTTTTATTAACAAAAATAATAGTACCTATGCATTTTTTTTACTTCTTATTTGCGAAAGAAACACGAGAGCTCTGCTATGTGCTTCATGTACTAGATGAATTCGTTTCGTGAAGCTAAAATTACCTTTCAATTAAGTATATGGTGAAATTGTTGGCGTGCCGATGGAAATACACATTAATATTGCCATTTAGATTTGTTAAAATGACCCGGGAAATCAACCGAATACTTTTAAAGCACGGAAAAGTCAAACAACACGAATCGACTATACAGCGGAAAATGTACTCGCTATAGCGTTATTTTTCTTTATTTTTCCACGAGCTTGTTGATGTTTTTTGTTAAACGAGTTTTTACCGCGCTATAGGTACTCAGACTAAAAGTCTACACACATTATACATTAGATATGATAATTTTAAGCTCGAAATTTTCAACTAATTAGATAATTTTTCGACTATTTAAACTAACATAGCATGTTTTACAAAATCTCTGCTCGTGTTTTTTTGCTCGTTTTTCGTTAGAAAATTTGATTATGGCCTATTTACATTTCGATGTAGTTTTTAAAACGAGTCAGACGATGGGAACAGTATAATTTATGAGGGTTTCGGTATTATAGGAGAAAAAAATACTTGTACGGTCGGAGATGTCTGATTGGGTAATATAAAATTTATAACATAATTTTACACGCATAGGTAATTTGGTTATAGCAGGTATTAATTTTTTTTTGACTTCCTGTAGTATTTATAAGGTTTAAAATTGAACTTGGAGCGGTTCATTGAGGTTGACTTTTAAGATTGAGACGCGACGACCTAATTAGTATTATACCTGTTATTAGCATTTTTAATCTGATGTTTCTTTACTTTGTGTTAATACAAGACTTGAAAAATTTGCTAAAATTCAAAAAAAAAAAACAACACAATGTAATGTAATTTGATAATTTATTACGAGCTAAACGCTTTTTAAAAAACAGACAGGTACTTGACTACCTACTTAGACTACCTACATTAAATTTATGGCATATTGCTGTAAAATCTCCTCTTCGAGGAAAGATTTCCATCATGGATGTACTTTTTTTTTTCTTGAAAGCAGGACTTCTTTCAAGTTTTCAAAAGAATGACAAAATGCAACCAAGTAATTTTTGAGAATTTGAGCAATTCATGCATGGAGTTTTTCCAAGTTTTCCAAAGCCGAACATTTGGGTAGGTAGGTACATCGAATTTGAAGCAACATTGGTCACTTTTTTCAGTTCTTGAAAGTCAGACAAAATACCGCAAAATCAAAATAATTAGTAAGTACCTAAGTATACTAGAAGTTAATCCAATTTTCCTCCAAATTTTCAAAAGTTCGCTACAAATATTAAAAAAACAACTTTTTTAAAAATAAAGCCAAGTCTTTGTCAGTGTCAAGCCGACTAGCGACCAGTTTTCCATTATCTAATTTTTGCAAAATGAACAAGGAATCAACTTGAACAGAAATTATGTTTATGTATCAATAATTCACCAAAAAGTGCCTGTAATTTACCAAAACTGATCAAAATTACCAGCAGTAATTTACCAAAAAATTACCTGCAGTAATTTACCAAAAAATTACCTGCAGTAATTTATCAAAAAATTAATAACAGTAATATACCAAGATTTACCTGCAGTAATTTATCAAAAAATTACCAACAGTAATTTACCAAAATTTACCTGCAGTGCCTAATTCAACACAATTTACCAAAAATTAAATTACCAGTAATTTACCAAAAAATACTAGTAGTTTACCAAAAATTACCAGTAATCTACCAGAAATTACTAGTAATTTACAAAAAATATTACCAATATAGGTACATAATTACCAAAAAATACCAGTGATTTACCAAAAAATACCAATAGTTTACCAAAAAATACCAATAGTTTACCAAAAATTACCAATAGTTTACCAAAAATTACCAATAATTTACCAAAAATTACCATAAATTACCTGTAATGTATTAAAAATTACCTGTAACTTACCAGAAATTACCTGTAATTTACCAGAAATTACCTGTAATTTACCAGAAATTACCTGTAATTTACCAGAAATTACCTGTAAGTTACCAGAAATTACCTGTAATTTACCAGAAATTACCTGTAATTTACCAGAAATTACCTGTAATTTACCAGAAATTACCTGTAATTTACCAGAAATTACCTGTAATTTACCAGAAATTACCTGTAATTTACCAGAAATCACCTGTAATTTACCAGAAATTACCTGTAATTTACCAGAAATTACCTGTAATTTACCAGAAATCACCTGTAATTTACCAGAAATCACCTGTAATTTACCAAAAATCATCTGTAATTCACCAAAAAGTTACCTGTAATTTACCAAAAAATACTGGTAAATTACCTGTAATTTACCAAAAATACTGGTAAATTACCTGTAATTTACCAAAAAATACTGGTAAATTACCTTACCTGTAATTTACCAAAATTTACTAATAATTGCACAAAAATCAACTGTTATTGTTATCATTACCCAGGACTTTTTTTGGAGACACGCTATCTCGCCAAAGTTGTAAGTCCATTATTTTTACCACCCTTTCGGCCCCTCCCTACCTCAAAAAAATTGATTTTCGCCTTACCCATTTAAAAAATTTTTTGTTTTGTTCCAAAAAAGCCAAACAAAAGACCAGTTTTTATCAATTTTGAGTAAAAATGTCAGGAAGCGTCAATTATTGAACAAATATTCAAGAAATATATGTTTTTGGCACACTTGCCAAAAGGTGTCAACTTTTGTCAAAATTATCAAATTTTTATGTTAAAATTGTCAAAAATTGTCTATTTTTGCCAAAATTGTAAAAAAAAGTCCAGTTCTTCTCAAAACTGTCCAAAAAATCCTGTTTTTGCTAAAAAATTTCCGTTTTTTTTCAAAACTGCCAGAGCTAGAGTGTCAATTTTTGGCGAGTTGATGAAAAGTTGTAATTTTTTTCCTAAAAAATTCTAACGAAGTTGTTTTTTGATAAAAAAGTCATATGGTCATAATTTTTGCCAAAATTGCTTAGAAATTTGTGCATTTACCTTCGCTACCGAAAAAGTCCTCAGTTTTCCAAACAAAAAGTCCTGTTTTTTACCAAATTGATTATGAAAGCTTATTCTGTTTTGTCAAATTTTATTTTTTTCCCAAAAATTCTTCATTTTTTTCAGTTTTTACAATAATTTTTCGATAAACATTTCCGATTTTAATATTTGCAATGCAAGTACTTAATAGGAAAGTATATTTATTGTTGAGCGAAAAAATTGAGGTTTTCAATAGCCAATTTTACAATATTCTTAATTTTATATTCCATTAAATTTCCTTCGATTTTCCCTTAATTTGATGGTTGAACAGCGTACCTAATTAATAATTACAAAAATTGCCAATATCATTATTTTCACCAACAATAAATTCATTTTAGCTACATTTAAATAAAAAATTAAATACGACAGGTACTCAATGGTCACAAAATTCGCGAGGTATTTCCACCACTTCCAAAACAAACCATTATCTAACAATACCGATCAAATCGTAGAAATTACACCCATCAACCACACCAGATCTAGTCATGGTAAAACCAGTGTGAAAAATGGCGATAGATATTCGATAAAGATTACAGGGTTGCATGCTTTCGGAAAAGCTCGAAAATCTTCTCTCAAACAGGTTCCAAAAAAGGTGAAAATTACGCCTCAGATGATTTTAAAAACACATTCCATGCATGAAAAGATACCTATCGTGAACTGGATTGAGAATGTTGACTCAGCTGATAATTAAAACACATATCAACGAATACATTAGAATAACTAATATGACATTGTAATTCCTACATTTAAAGACCATTGATTAGGTAAAAAAAAACAAAAAAAAAAAAACGCACCGGAGCAGTGGTCGCGTCAAATTAGAAAATATTACCTATTAGATTGTTCATCTTGTGCCCCCTCTTGTCTTCTACTTTATAACTAAGCCAAAGCCAAGCCAACCATCGTCATTTCAACAAGTTGCGTATATTCTCGTGCTAACTAGTGATAGAGGGGAGATATGCCGGACCTGTAAGGGTTATATAGGATTAAGTATATGTGTTGGTAACACTGATCACGCGTCGCGACACAGGGCTACAAGCCCACGGAGCGGCGCTGCGGCCGATTGTTATATTGTTGAGGTACGTAGTGATCGGACGTGTCGACGCGGTATAATCTCGGTGGTGTATTATAGCCATAATTGGCAAGAAAGCGTATAATATTAGTTTTAATTATTGTTTAATTAGTTTAAGTGTAAGTATCGTGTTGATACATATAAACCTTCTAAAGGTATTTAATTGTGTTTGTTCTTTTACATTAATACAAAGTGTCTTACACGTGACTACATTTTACTTATTGTGTGATATAATTGATATAGCCTTTGGCCGGGGTAAGTAATATTCTCAGAGTATTCAGCTTATGCAAGTATCACCGAGTGGTACATAATATCATTATATTTACATTGGCGCCTAACGTCAAGTACTTTTTCATTTTTTTGCTTATTGTCTACAGACAAATAGAGAGCCGCTAGAGCTCGTACACGCTTGCTATTTTTCTTTTTGGTGGTAAATCCGCAAATAAAAGACTAAAAAGTGGCTTTATTAATAATCTAGACATAAGTAGGAGCTTTTATTTGCATTTTCGCGTAGGTTAATTTGAGAAAATTAGCCAAGAAGAGGCGAAGCAAAAGCACTCGAATCAACGTGGTACGTGCTGCCACCGCCGCCCCGTCCAGCCGCCGAATCGGAAAACGGAGCCGTTGTCGCTGCCGCAACCTCGGACGATTTTACTGTCGCAGCTGCCGCTGCACCTAACGTATTTTACAACACGTGGTGTTTTCGCGCGTTTTTAAACAGCGTGATCTACCGCGTTGCGTATATATACGCATTTAATTGTACATATTATAATTCGTGACTTGTATTACTTGTAATAAAATTTATAACTACACAGTAGTGAATTTATTTTGGCGCGTATGTCAAACTTGAGACGTAGTGAGAGAAGTATAAGCCGTGTAGATTACAACGAGGTAACTCTACAAGGGGGAACTCATAGGCGCAGTCGAACACAAAGTGTTCCGAAACCGATTTCTGAAAAGCAAAATCAGAAAACTTTGGAAAAACCCGATATCGTATCAAACGAAAACATGAACGACAAATACACATTCACTCCTCGTAGCACGAATATTCCCGCCCACCCTCCCGGTGAGGACGATGATATAAAACACCTACGTAATTTATTACAAGAGTCATGGAAATATGACAATACACAAATGCAAACAATTTTTGATAATCAACGCGAATTAGCATCGCATATCGAAACAACAAAATCGGTAGCAACTGAAGCGAGAAACATCGCTCAAACCGCAGCTGAAAGTGCGTCGACATCGGCGTCACACGCACTCGAAGCATGTAATCAAGCGCAAGACGCAGCTACAAACGTACAATACGTACGCCAAAAATTAGATGAACTGAATGATTGGGCAATTAATTACTCAAACAAATATACGACATTAGACGAAAGCGCTAAAAAGAAATTTATAGAAAACGACAACAGAATGCAAAGCATCGAACAAAATGTAGCTGAACAAGTACAATTAGTGAACAATTGCACTATCAACCAAATGGCACTTACAAATACAGTATTAAAAATTCACGATTCGCTACAAGCAAATCCACAACAACGTGCGATCACAGGCGCAGACACGCGACCAACGAAGATCGACTACACAGCTATGCGTAACGCTGGCGTGTTCTTTAACGAACAGCGACGTTATTTCCCATACGAGTACATTAATGCGTTTGAAGAATACATTCTTGGATTTAATGTGACCGAATTTATGAAGGCCGCAGCCTTCCGTGCGAACATAGACACGAAAGACCAATGGGCTTTCAAAAGTATTAACTTACAAGTTCATGTATATAACGACTTACGCACGAATTTTTTAAATTTCTACTGGAATGCAAAAGCACAGCAAGATGCTGAAAACTTTTGCGATGACGCAAAATACTGCCGTTCGTTACCAGAAATCATTGGATTTATGATACGATGGTTGGAAAATTTCAAAAATTCCACTATTAGAGATGAAAAATTCATCGTTGACATGATGAGAGATAAGACACCAAAAATGTACGCATTATATGTCCAAAAACCGGACCTAACGATCGACGAATTTATTGAAATCTTAAGACAAATCTCGAAAAAAGAACATAATCCCAAACACAAGGAACTAAAATATACACCCGAAAAATTTACGACACAAAATACTAACATACATGATTTACGCACAGCACAAAATAATCTATTGATGCAGCAACAGCAAATGCTACAACAGTTCCAATCTAGATTCACACCGGAGCAATATGCTCAATTCTACAATCAACAAATGAATCAAAGATTCAACAGACCTCAAAATCAAAATAATTGGAATCAAAATGGCCAAAGATTTCAAAGACAACAAAATAATAACCAATCAAATGGCGGCCAACGCCAACAAAACAACAGATTCCAACAAGGTACACAGAGACCACCCCTACCAATACAAGGTAGGCAACAACAACCTAATACAGATACGACAGTAGCTATCTACAAACCTCCACAAGGAGGAAATCAACAACAAACATTACCAGTGAAACAAATGGAAATGGATGGCGTAATGCCAGACTACGGTCAAGAATACACCCCCGATTACGGGTATGATAACTACGGCAATTATGTCGATTTCAACAACACAAATTATGATAATAATTTGGATGATAGCTACCCAGACACAGCCTCTAATTCATCGCAGAATTATTTCGATACATCGATGACTCAAACACAAGCACCTATGACATATCAATATCCACCGGTATTTCAAGCACCCACATATTATCCCTACCCGCTAATGCAAATGCAAATGCCGACTTTCATGCCACAGGTAGATCCAAATGCGCTCGCAGCTCAACAAGCAGCACTACAAGCGCTAAATGAACAACAAGCTGCGCAGCAGCAATCATCGAATGTAACTCAAGGTACACTCACAGCGCCGGTAAACGC
Organism: Planococcus citri; assembly: GCF_950023065.1. Taxonomy (NCBI): domain Eukaryota; kingdom Metazoa; phylum Arthropoda; class Insecta; order Hemiptera; family Pseudococcidae; genus Planococcus; species Planococcus citri. The sequence continues at coordinate 45,412,608 of NC_088680.1, read as the reverse complement.
GCTAAACCAAACGAATACGCAAACACAAGCGCAAATTACGATTTTACCTCCTCCGAAGAAGGAAACTGAAGAGGAGAAGAAGAAACGTTTAGAAAAAGAAAAAGCTGACAAACTTACGGGAAACAAGTAGAGCTAGGCGACGCGGAGGCTTCGTCTAGCAAAATGCTTCCTCCACCGATTATGCAAAAAAATGCATTCACAGAAGACTATATATGGATAGGCGACGGTATCGTACACTTTATAAGACGAGGAACGGTACGCAGAGCCGAACAACTGCCAGAATATATAAGGGACCAGATTGACATTAGAACATTACTAAAACTAGTTTGCAAAACCAACTTTCCAAAAAATGCCAAATACATATTGTCCGCAGGACAAATTGAATTTAATCACTTTAATGCGCCTACTGAAATGGTAAAAGACAAATTACGTTTAATCGTAAACGCACTGCTAGAAAAAGGAGCGGAACGAATAATACTATTAATGCCAATAGCAAAACCACCGAAGAAAGGTGAACAAGGCACGAGCCTACATCGATACAAAGAGTATCGTAAGATGTTCCAAGAAATAGCAGACGACCACCCTAGAGTGACATTTCATAAGCAAATAGCTTACGAATTCTTACGCACTGAAACAGTCGAAAGTAACAAAAAAGGATGGTTCATTCAACCCGAAGAATCACCCAACGGAGAGGTTATGCCAATTGAGGCTACTTTTCACTATTGTCAAGCATACGACAGGTATTATCCTGACATGGCGATGTACCCCATAGTAATGGACTTATTATGCAAAATATTGCTAGATATAGACGATTCAGGCGAAGAAATGCCCAAAACAGGTAGTCTATTGAAAGAACCAATAAGCTACGTACGAGAAAATAAATTCAGCGAATGCTGTACACAAAAAACTCAAGACAAAATACAACTTAATCGCAACATGATGAAAACTTTGGTAGCTGTTTTAGCCCAAAAAGTAGACATAGATCCAGCTACTGGAGAATACATGCGAAGAGAATTTCGATCACAAGAAAACGGAAAAGCCGAATTCGTAAGAATAATTTACGATCCACCTACAAAAAGTGCACAGCTTTCAAAACCTTATAATACAGAAACGGCAATGAAGCCGAAATCAAAGAAACATATCTTAGAAGAACGAAAACAAATCGAAGATGACGATAAAACTGACATTGAAAATGAAATAAAAACATTTGAGGTAAAATCCTTGAACATGAATGGTACTATACCACCGGACAAAATTGTACACTATGACTATTACGAATATGATTCGATACTTGGAATGAAAAAAATTAAAATAGACAACCTCGGAAATCGAGAAATTTACGAAGACAAAGCATCACAAATGAGACCAAATGATCGATTAAATGAGGCAATATTAATGATGCCTGACATAATGGACCTAAATGATGTACAACTATCATTTGTAGACAATTTAAAAGACGACCCATGGATCAAAATATCCAAATATGAGCCAAACGAGGATGAAGAACATCCAAATCAAATCAAAAAGATTGAATTGACATTAGAGCAAAAAGCGTTAGACATTTTAGAATTTATGAAAACAAATGAGAGTGAAGCTCGTCACGAAACAAATTTACAACGACCAACAATAAACACAGAAGATTACTACTGCGCAATCCCCATATTTATAGACAATGTACCTATACCAGCTCAGTTGGACACGGGGGCATTGCCCAATGCAATGACAAAACCGGTAGTAGATTACCTAACAAGAGAGCATCCTCAATGGATCAAATACATAAAACTGGACCACCCAGTAAACCTAAAATTAGCTGATAATAAAATCATACGAGCAATGACACATATTGTAGAGGTATGTGTACGCATAGGCAACCATATGCTAACAATGCCATTTTTTATACTAGACACTGACGGATACAGCGTCATAATTGGTAGACTATCACTAAGATACTTAGGTATAAAAATTGACTGTGAAAATGGTCAAGAACGAGCTATCTGCAACCCTAAGAATGGTATACCGTTCACAATACCTTTCCTCACAGAGGATGAACGTTTTGAACTAACACCTAGATTTGGTTATGGTAGCTTACCATTGAAAAACATGATGGTATGTCCACAAAATGTACACAGTACTGTACGAATGATAAAAAATCATACACAATACCTAGATGAAGACTGGGCTCACGAACAAGAAAAAGCCAGAGAGCTTTACAAGAAAAACATGAAAATAGACTTAAACAATCTCGTAGTTAAGGGATGGATTACTCTTGAAGAAGCAAACAATGCTTGGAAGGAACTAGAAGAATATTGTGACATTTTCAGCTTTAATGCTGGTAAATACAAGGGCGAACAAGTCCGATTCAAATTTATAAATGACGGTAAAGAACCTGACTTGAAAAAATGGAGAGGAGAAAAATTCCGACCCTCACAAAAGATAATTGAATCTTTACGACGAGCAATATCAAAAATGCTGAAATTAGGCATAATTAGACCTTCAAGGTCAAACTACATAAACACCACAGCTCCAGTAATTAAAAAATCCGGAGACATACGTTTATGCCTAGATGCTGACGAATTAAACGCAGTCTTACAGAAAGTACTTACTGAACCAAGTCCGATAGAATGGATAATTTACGAGAACACAAGTGACAAATATTTTTGTACTCTTGACTTTACGTCAGGATTTTGGCAACTTGTTCTACATGAAGCTTCACGAAAATTCACAGCGTTCCAAGTATGTGGACAAGTATATGAGTTCTGTAGACTCCCTTACGGTTTGAAAATCTCAAGTGGAGAATTCGTCCACATGATGAACCAAGTTATTCCTGACCAAAAAGGAATTACAAAATTCGTCGATGACGTGAAGGTATCTGGAGCTACATTCCAAGAAACACTAAAAAGACTACTACACGTATTCGAACGCATTCGCGAAAATGGATTAAAATTAAATCCCACAAAAACACAATTTTTTCGCGAATATGCGGAGCACTTAGGATTTGTAATATCCAAAGACGAAATTTCCAAACAAAAGGATAAAGTTACCAAATTTATGGAATTTGTGGATAAACATACAAACAAAAAAGGTAAATTTAATATCACGACAGTAAAACAATTACTACAATTAATTGGACTGACAGGTCTTTACAGGAATTTTATTCCAAATTACATGCAATTATTGCGACCAATTTATAACTTGACTGTAGGTAAAAGTGCTAAAGATGGCAAAATACTGTGGGGCCCAGCCCAAGAAGAAGCTTTTGAAAAGCTGAAGACAGAATTCTGTGCAGATTTTACACTTAAGCCACCACCTCCTGACGTCGAGTTATACCTCGATACGTACGTAAGTGAAGATGCTATGAACGCAGTTCTATTTTACATCACAAATAAAGATAAAGAAGACGAACAAAAGCATATATGCTTATTTGTATCGATCGCATTCGAAGCTCACCAAAAGAATTTTACACCTTTTGACAAGGATATGATGGCGCTAGTCCAAGTACTTAAACGCCTACAAATGTGGGTATTTGGACGTGTAATTCACGTAAAGAAAAACCTATTAGCCACAATAAATAAATACAGAGACATGATGCAAACGCATCGCAAAGCAGCATATTGGATTACAATGCTCAACTGCTTTGACCTACAATTTTCAATGACCAAATCAAATAGGATGCTCTATATGATGAAAGCACCTGAACTTGAAATAAAAAATTTCGAAACGATGATTTCTACTTTTGACTTAAAATTTTTGGACGAAAATGTCCCAAGACTTTTCGACAAAATGTCAAATATATCTAAATATCAACAAACTGATGAAAACTGCATCGCAATGATGAAAATAATGAAGGAATATATACCTGTGAAAAACAAAAAAGAATTAGACAAAAAGAAACGGTTACTAAACCGATACAAAATTGTAAATCAATGCAATACGAATATCGGAGAACGTACTGAATCCGACACAGACGAAGAGATTCAAGACACTGTAAAGAAAAAGGAAATTCTTATGAAAAGACTTGATGACGATACATACGTTCCCTACTTGCCAACCGAACTTTTTTATGACACAGTCGATTTTTTACATACTGCCTATGGCCACACTAGTGCAAATAAATTAGACGCAGCATTTCGTCGCATTTATTACCATCCAAAATCACTCGATTACATTCGAGAAATCACTAATGCATGTATAATATGCAAACTCAACAAAAATTACGCTCAGCCAAAAGTGCTTGAATTCGGAAAAATAGAAGCCTACTCAATGGGAGAGGTACTCTCTGTAGACATTTATGGACCAGTTCCAGCTATACAAGGGGCACCTAGATACCTACTAGTAGCCAAAGACATTTTCACGGGTAGAAATTGGCTAAGATCGATGCCAGAAATCAAAAAAGAAAACGTTTGTCGAGAGATGAAAACAATCCTAGAATGGATAGACAAAAAGGGTATTAAACCTAAGAAAGTAATCTCAGACAATGGGAAACAATTCATCAATGACGACTGGTACAACCTGCTGGAAGACAGGAATATAAAAGTGGCACACACGAATGCCTACAATCCACAATCGTCGTCGGTTGAACGAACGATGCGGATTATTGGAGACAAACTCCGGACTAAAATTAATAAATTACACGATCCCTTTACAACGCACATATGGTGGCATACATACGTTCAAGAAATTGAAGATGAAATAAATAACACACCAGGTCCTTTTGGATTTAAACCCAATGAGGCCTGGGGCATCCAAGACTGTATTACAGACAAAATGCCACACAAAGGGGCCAAATACGATTTTAAACATAAACTGATAAAGTTGTTACATAAGTTAGCAAAGATTAAACTACCTTCGATGACAATCGAACAAAATCACAAAACAACATTAATCCCTGAAAAGGATGTATACTCGGATCCGGACGGCTATGCGAGAGTAACAGCTGATGGAGCCTGTTCCAAGAATGGAGACGAAGACGCCGTAGCAGGCATTGGAATTTGTTTTTCAACTGACAGTACAAAAAATATTTCACAGAAATTGGAATTTGACGGTGAATTTAGTCTATCTAATAACTATGCCGAACTAAAGGCAATTATAGTCGCACTAGAGACAATGTTAAAGAACAACTTTAAGAAAGTAAAATGCTTTTCGGACTCCAATTATGCGATCAAAGCATTAAACTATACTGTCACAAGATGGCAACAAAACAACTGGCTTAATTCTCGTAAGAAGCCAGTACACCACAAAAATTTATTTGAACGAATTCTAGAATTAGTGAAAAAATTCACAAGTGTACAGTTTATACACGTATATGCTCGTAAAATCGAGTACACAAACGTAATCGCAGATCAATTGGCGAAAAAAGCAGTCTACACGACTGAACACATGAAATCCAAAGTGGAATCAATGACTCCTTCTCAAATAATTGAGAATTACATACGCGAAAGGCGTAGACTACAACGTATTGAAGAAGAATACAAATACAATAAGGAGCATCCTGATCCTACTATCTTGAAAAAAGGAGACATGGTTCTACTCACGAACCACAAACAATCCAGTAAGGACAAGTGTACTGGAGAAAAATTTTACCCTAAAAAAGTGGGTCCCTACCTAGTAATAAAACGTACAGGAATAAATTCCTACTTACTAGAGCCCACAGACGACTCAAACATCAATCGTGTAGCCAACATAAGGCAACTCACTCTTTTCCTAACCCAAAAGGAGATCGATAGAATGGAAAAAGACGACAAGTTACATTCATACATTGATCAACGAAAAATGATTGACAAAATTAAAGACTTCCTAAACAAACATAAACATGATGATCAAAAATCATCAACAACTGACTCGGAAGAGGACATGCTTGAAAGAATTCAAGGTATACCATTAGCAACTGATGCGGAAAAGAAAATTTTCCACGAAGGATCAAAAATGGTCATAAAAAAACTTATTGACGTTGCTAGAGAGCAAAGACTTCAATTACGTAATAAAAAGAAATTAGAAGCGCAGCTTCAGCCCAAACAAACACAAAATGAGGAAAAAGAAAGTACTCAGGACAAAAATTCGACAGACGAAGCAACTGGGGCACAAAAAGCCCGAAAGCTACGTAAAAAATTATACAAAAAGCGTAAACAAGAAAAATCAGACAATGAAGCTAAAAAAGCTGAAATTAAAAAGAAAAAGCGAGTAAAACTTGCAGCGAATTTTACGAATCAGCCACCTAAGACTGACGACGAATTAAAAAACAAAGAGGTAAAAAACCCTACCAAAAAGGAAATAAAATTACCCACAACTACTCAAAATCCGGGGACACAAAACCCCCAACCACCTAAAAGTGGAATCAAATTACGTCGATCAGAACGCATGGCCGCTTACAGGCAAAGAATGGGCCCTACAAAGCCTAAAAAACTTAAGAAAACACTAAACGTCATAGACGTAGATGCTATCGACGTAATTGACTACACTGATGGAGAATACATCAACTATTTTGCACCAGATCCTTGTGAGCTAATCAAGGATGAAACTGAAATCTCCTCTGACGAATCTGAGCTTGACAATAGCAGCGACGACGGTCAATCGATCATAATGTCGCTAACAGACGACGATGACGTAGATCAGTTAAAAACTGAACAAGAAAAAGTATACGACGCATCGTCAGACAGTAGCTCTGAATCAGACTCAAAAGACGAGACCAAAAAACACAGCAAAAATGCGGAGCTGAAGAAAATTTCAATCTTAAAACGTCCTTCACAACAGGAAATAGAAAACATGATCAAAAGAGATCTCGACTTTGAACCCACAGAGGTCTACGATAAGGCTAATGAAGCTGAAAAACACAAAATCAAACAAAAATTCATTGAAAATTACTCAAACTTATCAAAAAAGATGAGACCAAAATTAAACATATGCGTAAGTAAGATCGTAGGTGACGCTTCAATAAAAAAATACCTAAGAGATCAAGTACAACTTGAAAAACTAAAGAAAAAAGAAAATCACGAAAAATTACGCCAAGACATGGCGGAAAGACGAGAAAAACGAATTACATTGGAAAAAGCTAAGAAAAAGCTTAATGACCTACGAAAAAATGACGCTACGTAAAAAGTTTCGGAAAAATCGCGAAATTTCGACTAAATAGGTATCATACCTACTTAACAAAATCTGCATAAAAAATTTTCTAGACAATTTTCATTTACTCCTGAATATAGCACTCATCCAACGCCGTTGGAATTTTTCAATTCGGATGAAAATTCGCGAAGTTAATTTTTCCCTTAAAATAAGGTAAATTCCCTTCGAGGGAAAAAGGGAAAAATAACTTCAAGTGAAATTAAGACAAACGAGAGTATTTCGAACGTTTTTTCGTGAATAATCGAAATCGACGTATTTTTCAAAGAAATTAACCTACGTGTGATACAAAGTATCGAAAATTGTACACCGAGTGATCTCACGCGAATTTGCGACGTAACGCGAGTATTCAACCTATCTTTCGTGATAAAATTTCGTGACAGTTTTATACAAATTCGTACAACGAAAATCGAAATGGCAATCCACAGCTTTACCCTAGAAGTCCGTCAAAGACGACAGGAGGCGACGATCAACATCGATTACATCAGTGATTTTGGAGACGCGAACAGACTTATACGAATTGCAACTTTTTTAAACTGGATGCAAAGACTTCGAATTCAACGAACCGGAAATCGCCAGCAACGACGGATATGCCATCACAGTAACTCGAGTCGCAAGACGTGGAGACAAAATAAGAACGACGGTGAAAATAAATGGACAAATACGTAAACGACCAGCGATACCGATAGCCACGTTCAGAGAAATCTCAGGAGCTTTTGGAATACGACGACCTTAAATAAAATTTAAATGTACCTACGAAGAAAAAATCTTCAATATCGAGTCGAAGACTTAACATAATGCGACACAGTCGCTACTTGCGAAGATTTTCAGCCAAAAGGCTTAATTTACAATTAAGATTGACTAGAATAATAAGACTAGAATTAAGATTGTAAAATATTTGAATAAAAATTCTCCACGACGTTAAAATGACTAAACTTTGATTTAGGTAAAACTTAAAAATAATTAACAAGCTAAAAACAGGTAAATAAATTTATTTCAACAAGAAGAAAACCGAATTTGAGAAATTCGCATCAAGACTACAAGTTCGATACGTAAGTATTAGGTACAAAATAGGTAAGTAATGCCTACATGACTGAATAATTAAATTCAAATACTCAAAACTATTTTCGCGTAGCGAAGACCTAAAACAATGACTTTTCCAAAATTTTGAAACACATTTCGAACCAAAATTGAATTTTTAATATTGCGACAGGCATCACTTTTGATTCGAAGTCAAAATTTTTCCAAAACCAACGAATAAACAGAAGTAGACGAGTTTACTTTGGAAAATTCATCGAACACGATGAAAGCGACATTTGGCAACATAGCCAACACAAACCGATTCGATCGAGCTAATTATATCAGCCGATTACATGACTAGATTTTTTCACATAAAACAACAAGTTTTTATTAAAATTACATAACAAAGGAAAAATATTCTTATACTAAAAGATGCACAGACTCATTAGGAACATTTCTATCGAGACAGAATTTTGAAATATTAATTAGCAACTGAAATATGACGTAAAATTAATCGAAATCGAGCATAGCTCGACACGTTTGCAATTGGACAGCAGAAATTCCTAGAACTTATCGTAGTCACCACTACAAACACATCACTTACACGATCGGTTCGCAACCAGCCGCCCGACCGGCGCCGTTTTCGCCAACCAAACGCTACGAACGTAGAAGAAGTAGGTAGGTGGGGGACTCAGATAAGCCGATACAACCGGCTGCATCGAGCGACACGCCGTACTTTACGAATATTATTGTTCTGTTCTCCGTTCGGGTATGTGCTTGCTCGTGTACTTTTGCGAATTTATGCTTTTTTAAACTGAAAGTTTTTCATAAAACGTGTCTCTTTTGACGTGTAATTGTGCGAATTTCTTCGCGAACTTATTGGTAACGTGATTTATCGAAAAATCCAAACATTTTTCGCGACTTTGTGCGAAAGGATTTCGGAATCCAAAGTGCGCTCGGTAGTGAGACGTGCGATTCAAGTCACGATCATACTTTTGTGTAAAGTGCGATTTATTTCATACTCTTAAGCTCGAAAGCTTAATTTCAAATCGCGAGTGCGAATGTCGGAAGGTGAGAAAGTATACGAATTTCCACCGATCGAAAAACGGCTCGCGGACATAGACCCACAGTGGAAAGTGTCGACGAATCCGAACGTTGACGAATCCGAAGTGCTAGCGACGCAAAATCGCGACTTTTGTGCATATCACACACAACGATTCGGACTTGCCACCAAACCTGGTGATTGGATCAGAGTAGCGAGAAAAATCGTGAAAGAGGCCAAACCTGGACCAGACGAGCCAACTTCAAGTACGAAAAGTACTAATAACGACAAAGACGGTGAGTGTAAATAATAACACACATTTATTTTTGCTTTTTAATGCATGACTTTATTTACGTAAAATCGAAACATCCGTGAACAAGTGCCGAATTATCGCGTATTTTTTTCGTTTCATTTTTGCTTCACAGATGTCGGCGCTTCCAGCATTAACGTGCGAAAAATGCCACCTCGTAATCTTCAAACCGGCGATCACGGCAGACCTAAAGGAAGCCGCCACCGTACTCGCAACAAGTGATTGCAAACACGTATTCCACGCAGCATGCGTAAGAGACATGTGTACCGAGGCAAGCGCCAACGGACAACAAATGGTCATCTGCCCTCGTGATCAGTGTAACATGACACTTTACGCCTCACAATTTCACCTAATGCAGACTACGCTGCAAGCGCTAGACTTACGTGCGCTGGCAAACTCGACAGTGGAAATTGAAGCTCAATTCTGGCAGGATAGCCACGCCACTAGCGAGCAACAAATTGCGCAAACCCAAGCTTTAGTAGCGAAGCTACAGGCAGAACTTACGAGTACGAAAACTCAGCTCGCTAAGACTAAAAGTCTTTACCAATTAGCGTTATCTAAAGCTAATGAGAGGCGATCACGATCAAGATCGACTACACCAGCGAGAAACGCTGACGACGCATCCGTTATTCTCAGCACAGCTGCGAACGTATTATCAGTTCAATCTGACAACACAAACCAACCTGGTACATCAACATCGTCACCAGCGTCCTACGCAGCTGCAGCCGCAATCCAACCGGACTTCGAAAATATTCAACGTCCGATACATGAATACAGACCACCGCTAAAAAGTACACAAGGTCAAAAATTGCCAACAGGCAACATACAAAAGAGCTTCGCACCAAACCCAACGATAAGAGGCCGAGCTCCGACTCCAACTTACAATCCACAACAACAGATGTTACAACATCAAATGCCGCCGCCACGGCTACCAAGAGGAATATCCCCCAGCAACATTCGAATGTCGAAAGCAAACCAACAACGTGCCGCAGCAGCACAGCAGCAAATGGCACCAAATGCCAACGTAAATCTGGCAGCAGCCAGACCTGACCAGGTACCTCCTCACGTTTCGGTGATGGATCAGGTACCACAATACGACGATCAAGGCAAATTGATACCACCTGCGCTACACGTACCTACAACTGAGAAACGTAGCATTTACCGCACACAACAGACAAAAAGTCGAAGCAAATTAGAACGTGAACGTAAAGGACCTTTCGCACAGACGAAACGAGAACACGATCGATTTTTTCGACGATATGCGATAAAAGCAACGACGTTATATCCATTCTTTCCACTACAATTTTACCCGTGTCGATACACACTCCTCGCGACGTTCCACAACCAAGCCGCGAACGGCGTATACACTGCAGTTGCAGCTCAAGACGTCCTAATGATGGGAGATGGATATATTTGGGGAATGATCCAATATATGCTTCGACTGCGACAAAATATGCTACAAGCATTACACCCAGGACTCTACCGACGTGATTTGAGCATTGTCGACCTGATCGACTGCCTAACTAAGTTAAAAAACTTACCACCTCGAGTCATGTACTCAATTGGAAACTGGGACATGTTCAATGGCATGTCACCGACGACTTTCCGCGAACATTATGCGGAACTATTAAGACTAATGCGAAAGTATAAGGTTAGAGAAATCTACCTTATGCCACTAATGTATTTTCCCGACCAGAATGAACAGCTGGTAGCAGCTTATACGAAAGTTTTCACGGATTCATGGTCGAGAACCTACAACGGTATCGTAGAGATAATGGGACCTGAAAACTTTTTTGGCAACATGCGACCGAACATGGACGACTTCGGACCGTGGTTTGAACCAGAGGTCTATCACGATTACGTATTCGCAATCCGCGACGACCTCATCATGCCGCCAAAAGATCCGAAAGAGCGGGAACGTGAAGAGAACGAAGGAGAAGAAGACGCCTTCCAATATTACGACGATGATACTTCTTCGGAATACTCGCAATCATCTCAACATTTCGTTCAACAGGACGATGAATTTCCAGAAAAACAAGCCGAATTACAATTCGAAAGTCCAGGAACGGATTACATACCGATTGGTCAGCAACAAGCTGGAGCTAACGACAATACACTCGTAAACGCGGGACTTAGTCAAGCTAACTTGGAGCAATTTAACGCTCAACAAGCGCAACAAACGCAACAACATGTTGCAATGGAAGGTATCGAAACCACACCGGAAACGGTACAAAAGATGGTTGATATACCTGGAGGACAACAAATGATGAACATTTCGACTACCAGATTCAATCAAGCTTGTGATGAATTGAATCAAACTATTCAGCAACATGCTCCTGAAACAAAACAAATGCAACCATTTGGAAACAATCAAGTTGCAAAACACCAAGGGCTACCCCCAACGATCGATAAACCAGCTTTCACCATTGTAAGAGATGGAAAAACTGAGTACACTGGACACAGTCCAAAAACACCTGAGAAAATGGAGGAAGGAATGGAAACGACTGTTCAACCAGGAACGGTTCCATTTTCCGAATACCCTTCAACATCAAACCCTGGTACGCCACAGGCGCCGATAAACACGACGCAAGGATCCACAGGACCATCGCCGAATAAGTCGCAAAATGCAGCAAACTTCCTTACTAGCACGCCGAAACCTCAACGCCAACAAGGCGAAGCGAATAGCAACAAAGATAGCGCAAACGCTACAATCAACCACGAAGATGCTGACATGCCAGAGAGCTAATACGATACAATCGTAAACACGACTTAGACACAGTCTAATACATAAAATCTGGTGAAAAATAACAACTACGTACGACTCAGAAAAGATAGAAATTTTGGCCATTTTTGAAATAATAATTTCAACTTCCAAATTGTAGGTACCTATCCGAATAAAAGTAGGTACTGATAAATTCAAAAAAGGTTTGAACCTAGGGACCAATTTCACCAGAATTTTCATTAAAAAATCTTCCACTCGAAGTCTTATTCATTTTTCGTAGTTTTGAACTTTGTCTAATTTTCCAAAATCGAGTGGACTAACGTAAAATTGCAAAAAATGAGTCGAAATTACCTTTTAACCTAATCGCGCAGCGATATCAAATTGACATTTTGTAAAAATTACCCACAGGGTACCTTATTAATCAACTTTCTCAACAGCAATCGTCGAAGTATTATCGTAGTCGCCACTGACTTGGCATCATCGCAACCAAGGCGAGGTAACATTCCGCCAACGTTTTCAACGTCGTTATCTGTATTCAAAGAAGTCAACTTTAACATCCGACGATAATCATCTGTATTTTGGTTCGATAATTCGATTAATCCGCTACGTTGCATTTTCGATTGATATATATTGTGCTGATTGTTATAATTTGATTACATGTAATTTTACTCGGTCACAGACTGATTAATTTTTGTTTATCTATAATTTTGTTTTCGAAAGGACTGATTAGATTTAGTTTTATTTTGTAAGATTTGACAAATTGTTTTACGATGCGTATTTTTGGACAGTTGTTTTATTTTTAAGATTTGTATTCACGACGCATCGATACAGTCCTATTTTCTATTGTATTTTGTAAACTTTTTGTTTTATTTTTAGAAGTTCTAAGTTTTTGTAATTTTTTATACTCGACGTACGACGCAACTTACTACCACAGGTAGACGACAAGTACCTTCAACTTTGATGCATAGCATCCAACTTTCGGTTCGCTTCTTCGACTTTGTCTCGTCTATCCTTTTCGATTTGGGAGTTTGAAAAAATTATTAGTTTAGGGAAAACGTCTTTATTCTTGATTTCTGTCGCTAGATAGTACATACTTACCCGATGTTTTCAACTTCGTGTATTCTGTCCTTATTCGTTGCTCGTATCTTCGGATGCGACAGCGGGTGGTGCAGGGTCGCGAAGGGGAGCTTCGGGGGTATTGCTACGTGCACAGTGGGCTAAAATTGGATTTACTCTGCCTCGAATTTCCCGCAGTGGAACACCACGAGGGGCAGAGACTGCTCCCACAGGGACCAGCCTTACAGCTTCGACATATCTTTCTCTCTCTGATCCGTGCTTTCCACGACTGGTTATACTCATTGAGTAAAGCCACGAAGGGGCATATGATAGAGGGGAGATATGCCGGACCTGTAAGGGTTATATAGGATTAAGTATATGTGTTGGTAACACTGATCACGCGTCGCGACACAGGGCTACAAGCCCACGGAGCGGCGCTGCGGCCGATTGTTATATTGTTGAGGTACGTAGTGATCGGACGTGTCGACGCGGTATAATCTCGGTGGTGTATTATAGCCATAATTGGCAAGAAAGCGTATAATATTAGTTTTAATTATTGTTTAATTAGTTTAAGTGTAAGTATCGTGTTGATACATATAAACCTTCTAAAGGTATTTAATTGTGTTTGTTCTTTTACATTAATACAAAGTGTCTTACACGTGACTACATTTTACTTATTGTGTGATATAATTGATATAGCCTTTGGCCGGGGTAAGTAATATTCTCAGAGTATTCAGCTTATGCAAGTATCACCGAGTGGTACATAATATCATTATATTTACACTAGTAATTAGCATGAACGAATTACCTCGGCTCTGTTACGTTAGAATCGTTAATTAGCGAACGCTGGCAAGTCGCGATACGCTCAAATTACTTTTTAATTCAGCCTGTAGCGAAAAATCGGCGAGCTCGGCTATTACGTTTTTAATGGCTTTCAATTTTACTTATACCGCGAAGCGACCAGATTAGAATTTTTTTTCACACAAGTCATCGAAGGTGGATTATAGGTGATGCATATATTATCGTAATAATAATACCTAAAAGTGTGCATCGAATTAATAGCTCTAATAAGTATATGCGAATTTTACACACAATACAGGAAGAGAGCATGCGCAGGTATGAGCACTCTGGTTTCTTTAGATCTACCTGCGTCTGCGTGCATAAACTGGTGTACCTATCTGGGTATGCGTACAGATATCCTATGCGACCAACCAAAAAATCCAATATGGCCGTGAGGGCGAAAAACCCCGCGCTTAGGTAGAGGTATCATAGGTGGTCCATACAATTTAAACCAGATTCTCTACATACGCGCTTATTGACAGAGAAGAAATTTTCAAAGATGAATTGGTACACGTGCAAAGAGCTGGTTCTGTGTAGTAGTTTATTGTACTCGATGCCAGGGTCACGGCTACACCCTACAGGTAAAACAAGACTCGTTCTGCATTACACATACATCCACAAAATACTCGCATAACACTCACACATACTAGGTACAAGCAACATAGCATAATACCCAGCACAAATGCACATCATACTGTAATATACTATTCTATACGACATCCAACATATACTCGTATTTCTTCTATACACTTTTTTCTCACCGCGCAGCATTGCAAAGCCTATCTTCTAGATGAGATTAATTCTCTGAGATTCACAGTTTTACAAAATAACTCGACGTTTGCGCTATTCCTCCTTCCTATAGTCTGGAAATTCGATATTATAAATTATTTTCGAATTCTGTTCTATGGCTTAAGGTATAGGATAAAACTTCAACTCTTTTTTAACTCCGCAAAAAAATAAAATTCTTCGAAAATATACCTATTAATAAAAAAAACGCAGCGATGCGAAACGAATCATCTAGACAGACTTATTCGCCGAAACCAAAGCGTATAGGTATACCTGTGCATTTTAATTTATCAACCTGGAAAATATTCCGCCACTTGGATAGGTGAAATAGGTGTAGGTAGGTATGTTATTTTATCTACAATGTAACCCTTTGATATCTCAATGCGATAACGTTATATGTAGACATTGTTAATTAATCTGGTCGACAATTATCGTCTATGTAGAGTAGTAATTACGCTCTTATACCTACTTATAATGTAATTATCATTTATGATACATTGTACGTACTTATAGTACGTAGGTAAGTACACTTGGGTAAAGTAGTATGTACCTATGATATAATCTAGCCATCGATGATACGGGTTTATAGTACTAATAATGAATCATAAATTTATGAAAATTTTATTACTCGTACCTACCTTGGATGCGAATAAATTTCAAATTTAAAAACTACTTTGGACAGGATTTGGGTCGGTATTATGTTACTATGCTACCTATACTTAGGTCGTATTTGTAAATACGCACGTGCTGCTCGAGTTTTTATCCTTAATTTTCTACTACATATACCTACTATAAGAGAGTTTTTATATCGCGTTTAAAGTATCAACTACCATTTGTACCTACCTACCTTCGTATATGTAACGTACCTATAATAAGTATTACTTATCTATGATTTACGTATGGAAGTCCAAATACCCATATCTTTTTTTATGGTTCGTTGAACTGAAAATGTGAAATAATGAGCTGACAATTTCTACATTTCAACAGTAATTAGCTACCTATATACATTTTACAAATCAATCGTTATTTTATACTTGAGAATATTTTTTAAAAAAATTGATTCAGGTATGTACTTCTGAAAATTTGATTTTTCATTCTCATTGGAATTATTTTATCAATCACATAATTAATAATTTACTCAAATGACACTCTTGAAATTTTTCAATTATCACCATAAGACTGTCCAATGAGCCCCAGCAGCCAAAATTGTAGCCTATAGGTGATAAGTTCGTTTTTTGAGCTTTCTAGAGCATTTTGAAATTTCTGGAGAAATTTGAAAAATTGCTGGAGGCTCCAGAATGGCCTAAAACTGATCGTTTTCGAAGTTGGTGGATATGAATTGTAGTAGGTACCTACCTAATGCAAATTTATTCACATTGCAATTCATTTTATGTGGGGAAAAAAATATCAAAAAGTTGAAAAATCAATATAAAAATAGTTTTTTCAAGTTTTTTTTAAATTTTCAAAAATTCTTCAAAAATTTGAAAATGAATTTTGGCACTTTAAATTTTTTACGAGGGCACCTATCTACAAGGCCATCTCGACTCAAAAACAATGATAATTAAATCGTTTTTAAGTCTCCAGTGAGTTTTCAATTATTTTCTCTTGCTTTTTGGGAAGGGCAAAAAATGAATTTTATGTAGTACCTATCTACATTCTATGTAATAAAATTGGTTCGAATCATTGGAGTTTTTTGAGCATTCTCTCCATTTAAGGGATTGCTGCCAAATTTTATGGTTGTCAGTGTTAATTTAAAAGTGAGTTTGAGTAAGCAAAATTATTATAACAATACTTACGTAAGTTTTTTTTTTAGAACTGCCTCATAACAAACATCTCTAGAAGATTTTTTTGAAGGGGAAGGGGATAGAGAAGCATAGACAAGATAGGTACACTAAGAATTCAAAACATGTGGTCAGGCTTTAAATATAAATACCTCTTTTCGCCCAATTATCATTTTTTTTTTCGCAACTGCTCATGGCAATATTGCCCATTTAGTTAATTCGAGTCTTTAGAGAAATTTGGAAATTTGACGTTTCCAGAGATAGTAGAAAGCTACCTGAAGGTTCCAGAATGGCCTAGAACTAACAGTTTTCAAAGTAAGGAGAGGGTAGAAGGCGGTCTCGAACTGAAGTAATTATTTTCATTGGCTCAATTTGTTCAAAAAATGAACTTTCATGAAAAAGTTTAAAAAATCGTCATAAAAACAGCTTTTTGATTTTTTTTCAATTTTCAAAAATTCTTCAAAAATCCAAAATGAATTTCAGCATCCGAAATTTTGGTTACGAGGGGTTTCAAAACATGCTCTTTCGATTTAGTTTGTTTCGTTCCGTTTAAAAAGTTTCTTTGTGAGTTTTTCAAACACTTGAAACATTTTTGAATGATAAAGTTTGAGAAAATTGAAAAACTTATCAATGGATTTTGTGGAAAAATTGGATTTTCACTGATATAAATGATACCTACATATAAATCTTGTAGGATGTAGGTCAATAATGAACATGAATTTGCCCTCGAGAACTTTTGAATGAATAGGTATTTGCACGGAAGATGGGTATTATCAAGAACCTTCGTTAAGAATCCTATACCCTTATTTTTGAGATATTTATCCCTTTTTCGAAAATATTAAAAAAATAAACAGCGTAACTTTACATCAAAAACACACGGGAAAAACGTTATAAATGGACAAATTGCCTATCTTTAAAATTTAAGGGGCCACCGAGCTTTGAAAAAAAAATGAGAAAAACGTATTTTTGACTCTAGGAATGGGCAGTACTTTAGAAAATAAACAAATGTTGTCATTACGAATTATTGCCTAACTTTGAAATTGAAGGGGCTAGTAATATTTCAAAAAAAAAAAATTGAGAAAAACCTGCTTTTGAGCTTGGGAATGGATAGTACTTTTGAAAATAAACAAATTCTGTCATTATGAATTTTTGCCCAACTCTGAAATTGAAGGGGTCAGAAATATTTTAAAGGAACATTTATTTTAAACGAAACAAATATTTATGGCCCCTTCAATTTCAAAGTTAGGCAAAAATTCATAATGACAAAATTTTTTTATTTTCCGAAGTGAAGTGCTACGCATTCCCAATGCCAAATTTACATTTTTCTCAATTTTTTTCCAAAATTTGGTAGCTCCTTAAATGTCAAGGATAGGCAACCTCCTTATAACGTTTGTTTCAAGTCGTACCCCCGGTAACATCAAAATCTGAAATTTCGATATCCACTCTCCAGACACCCTGTATATTGAAAAATATATTTTGTCTTTACCTATCTTTAAAACTCACACTCTTCGGAAAAATCGATCGATAAGTCGATATTCTGATACCTATCGATATTTTGAAATCGCATTGCAGCATACACAACTTCAGTACATCAAAAGGGATCGGTGAGTTTTATTTGCTGTGTTAAAATCGCGATGAAAGAACCCAACGTATTAAGTAAGTCTTCGGCCATTTCGTACTCATCGGTCTAGAAGCGTTATTCAAATCGTTGTCTCTGTATAGCTTTTGGTCCTGGTACATATCTGGGTATAAGAAATATGACGAACGGCGGCGTATCCTAGCGACCATTTCCGTATCATTGAATTCGAACCTCTTTCGAATGCGAGGCTCGATGTCGGTCGCTGCGTCGCACATCGCGTTATATTTTCGCAACATTAATTCCATTCGATATCCCTTACGATGCAGGCAACGCTTATATGGGAGTACGGTCCAGTTTTTCAAAATGATATACATTTCTGTTGTCTCGCTCACACTTTTCTCTTTTTGTTGTGTTTTATAAACCAGTATAAGTGAGGTCTTGGGTACGCCTACGACTTTTCTAGCTCAAAGGGAGGTCATTTTGCATGCTCTCCCTTTAATTTAACGCTAGGTATTTTCATTATGATCTCCATTAAACGTTTTTTAAGCACAAATGACCTTCCTTAGTATCTATAGATCTACTATGAAAATTCCTACTTGTGTGTTTCTTAGAATGGTAAATTAAGGCCTCCCTTCGACAGGGGTTTTCCAGTTGATGTTTTAGTCGTAGTAGTCGCTTAGTCAATCTGTTATACACAGGGACCTCCCTTGTGCAAGCGGTGTCCAAGACCTCACTTCGACCGATTACTAAACCAAGGTGTGATCATTATCAAAATGGACTATTTGCCAAAAATACAATCCATTCTCCATTCATAATCCGTAGCCTAAATACATATAGTAAATACGATATGTGAAAAACTTCACAGCTTGATAGATATAGAGGTACGACTTAATATGTAGGAATCATTGCATACCTTACAGTCATAGGTGTAGTATAGAATGATATTCCTCATCCTCATACGTACAACTGTATACACAGGCCTCTACCTTTATGTAGACCTTTTAACACCTGGAATTACGTATCAAATTCGCATTAATTTCACCTCGTTTGAATTACCAGATACATTTTAGTCGTCTAAACCTATAGAATTTACGATAACGAGGCACTATTTTGTCGCGCTTAATTTAAAAACCGATATTAAACTAAGCAAAGGTGAGTTTTGTATGCTTCGCAGCTCGACTTTTGCGAAATGATGAAGTATTATGGCGATGTAATGCGCTATTTACGATGGAATTATTTCATCGTTTTTGGCTCGAATATTTACGACGTGGCAGGAATTACGATACGTGTGTACGATTTGGTGGTTAGTTTACGTGCGAGTTTTTAGCGAACACGAGATACCAGCATGGTTGTATTATTTTTGAGTTTTAGCGTCGACCGAGCTAAAGGGGACGGGGGAATTCGGTTCGGGTAATTTTTTTACTCGTGTTTCCTGATGTCTGTATTGATTGCGGTGGTGCATAAATACGAGTATATACGATGAATGTGTCATGTAAATGTGTGCGATGGTTTACAATGTATAAAAGGATCAGTTCCAAGTAACTGACCGAGATAATTTATTGTTTGTACACACTGCAGCAAAAAAAAACGAAGTTGAAAATTTAAACATGAGTGATTTTATAGTTGATGGAAAATGCGAACGATTTCGGGGAGGGAGAGGGGATTGATCTTTGTTTGTACTGCATAGGTGACACCAGTTGAAAGGGAAAACGAAAAGTAAGATTTTTTGAAAGTTATGTTGCCAAAAAAACGAGATTTTCGATATTTTTTGATAGTTTTGATAGTTTTAATGAAAAGCAAGATCTTTTTGGTGGTTTTGGTCAAAAAAGTAAAACATTGTTTACTATTTTAGCAAACAAAAAAAAAACAGTTAAAACTTTTTATCAATTTTTAGCGATTTGGGCTAGTTTTTTTTGGAATTTCACAAAAAAACATAAATGGAAAATTTTTTCAAAAAATAGAAAACTTATGGCAATTTTTGGAAAAAAGCTAGCTTTTTGGCAGTTTTGTAAAAAGCAAAATTATTTGGTAATTCTGAAAAGAAGAAAGACTTTGAAATTTTCTGAAAATTTTGACCAAAAGAACAACATTTTTCACAACTTTAGCAGCTAAAAAAAATCACAACTTTTTCATAATTTTTAGCAGTTTTTTTGCAAGAAATCAAATTTTTTTGGAAAGTAAAACTTTTTCGAATTTATTTTAAAAAAGGAGTTTTTTCAAAAAATTAAAGGACCTTCCCATTTGTAGAAATTTTATACGAAATTTCCTGACGAATGAGCCCAATATCATAAATTGAAAACTACTTTTTGGCACTTAGGTCCCTTTGAATTCAAAATTTCATTTCTACCATGATTCTTCTTGTAAATCCCTGTAAAAAAAAGACTTTTGACACAGGTTAAATTAAGTAATGTTTTGAACTGAATTTTTTTTCAAATCAAAACGAACTAGTTCAATTAGGTGCTTATTAGAAATCAATCTGAATCAACTTGCAAAAAAACTGTCCTTCAGATGGTCACCCATTTGCACCTGAACCGGTCACTAGGTACATCTTTCTATAGGTACCAATCCCAGCAACTTGTTGTCTCGAACATATCCATTGGCTGACGCTTTATTTCTCTCACCAATCAAGGCGAGTGGATAAATTTGAAGAAAATGATCCCCCATCGTGAAATTTTTGGTCAGTTGATCGAGTTCGTATGGCACACAAAGCATAAAATAAGCTCACTCGATCCAAAAAAGAAGCAAAAAAAGACCAAAAAAAAATATAGTAAAACCCCGACGCAATTTTAAACATCGGAAACGAGGGAATAATTTGAAAATAAAACTAGCGACTTGAGTCGGGTAAAAGTTTGTGTTTTTTTGTGTATTTTTGTATGTGTGTTTTTTTTATTTATTTATTTCGATAACGTTTCGCGATACCGAAAAGTCGCAATAACCCAACCTCCCGGGGGCTTCCAACGGAAGCCGAACATAAACTAAAATACCTATTTCAAAGTGAAAAGGAAAATGTTGCAGAAGATAATTCACGGTTCATGAAGCAGCAATGGCTCAAGCTTACAAATGGAAAACGGGTCGGAAAAACGTGTTTTCCTGGTCTCCAAACAAAATGGCGGATCTCTGATGAATGTTTTTCTTTTACTGTGTATTTACGCTCCATTAAATTTCCAATTTCACCTTAATGGCTTAATGTTGTTTTACCTATCTGGTTGCTTCGGTTGGTACAGTTAAAGATACAAAACAGATGCCAGCAGTCGAGTTTAATTAACTCCTTTAATAGCTTTTCTCCCTTACGATGCTCGCGTCGTTGTGTTTTCTGTTGCTTGCTGGTGCCTTTCTTTTTTCTCTCTGTCTCTCTCTCGCTCTGTACCAAACTCCTCATCACTTAGCCCCTTTACAGCATTACGTGTATGTGTGTCTCGCTATGCGAACAATTTCCAAAAAAGAATTTCACGAGACGTTAAATTTTTTTCAAATTCTTTAACGTTTTTGTATCTATCCATGTAGACTATATATACGAAGCAGTTCGTAAAATTTTATTCGAAATGGAGAAAAAAATTACTCCGAAGTGGATTGTCGTAGTTGTACGGAAAATAACGAACATCCGAGTCCAAAGTGCTGATTTATCTACAAAGTCGTAGGGGGCCTTTAACACGGTAGCTGTTGGAATTACATTTTTGGACATTTCGACGAGTATTGTTTATGAACTGCATAGGTATGCTTCGACCAACCAGCCTATAATTTTCACCCACAGAGGTATATCCTTATAGATGAAAATTTTCTCGTACTATATTTTTATTACCAGGTCGTTAAATCTGACGTAAATGAACTCGTCGTCGTCAGCAACAGCAGCGGCCATCTCTTGTATAAATAAATTTCTCCAAAAGATAAAAAAGAAAAAAAATAATACAAAGAGGCAAAAAAACAGTCTCGTTATCGATTAACTCGATGGTAATAATTTTTAAATATTGGCCCATTAAAGCGAACGTTTAATAGTTATAACTTAATTCACGCAGAGATATCAGAAAGAACCGCACACCGAGTTTATTATAATATTTCACCTTATAACTCGAATATCTATACGAGATGGTCTAAGCGTGGTTAACGCCCATGGAACATTGCCAGTTATATGACTTATTAACGGTTCGATGCTTAATCTGGCGAAGCCCGTTTAATACTCTTTAATATTCTGTGATAAAGGAAATCTCGAATCTAATAAATTTGTAACGAGCCAGCACATAGCCATGCGGCCATTTAGCTATTCTTCTTATATACCTATGTATGTATGTACCATAGGTACTCTTATTCTCCCTGTATATATTTTTTTTACGAGTGCAACCATCGCATAGTCGCTTCTTCTTATGTACTGTATATTTTCGTGCGATAAATACTTATACCTCGAAAACAGGGCGTTTTATGGCCGGCTACTTAAGTACTAAATGCGTGGGTTCGAGGTGTGCATTACGACCTATGTGTATTGAGCGTTAATGGCTTGCGGATGAAGTGCTTTATAGCCAAACAAACGTACAAATTATGTAAACGTATGCGTAATGTATCAGCATTGGCAATTTGAAACCATTAATTGCGTTTCCCCCCTTTTTTTATACTGCAATAGGCAACGAGATTCATTGATTTGATGGAAGGATTGTGGAGAGTTAAATTCGCACAAATGTTGAGAAGATACATCTAATGGTTAGATCGTTTTGTACGCATGAACTTGTAAGAAGATAATCCTCGTTCTAGATGTAATTTGAGAGATATAAGAGCGAGCAAAAGAGGATTAGGAGTCAGAAGTCAAGATTTTATTGCGTGAAAAGCGTAGGATGTCTAAAAGTAGGTACACTTACAAGAGAGCAGGGACAGATATGGGCGATTTTTTTTTAGGCCAGAGGGAATTTTTGAACAGGGACTCGCTGATTAGTGTGGATTTGTCGAAAAACGGTATGATTGATGAGGGGGAGGAGGTGGTGATAATTTCCAAAAGTGCTTTATAAAGCAGCATTTTTTACTTTAATATATCTTCCTTTTCCTCATTTCCCTAAAAATCTTGAAAAATGAAAAATTTCACAAGTATACTTACTTAGGTATTGCTTTTCAAAAATTTTGTCAGAAAAAATTTATTAAGGTATGTATCTTATGTATAGAGTTGGAATTTCTGTGTAGAAATATGGTAAAAATATGCAATTTTTCACCTAAAATCAAAAAAATTCGCAAAAATTAACCATACTATGCAAAAAATATGCAAAAATATCAGTTTGAGTGACGTACGTTCTAAAAAGGGGGTTTCAATCTCAAAAATGTGAAAACTGTCAATTTAAAACAATAAAATGAACGCAGTAATCAAAAAATTAAATTAGCAAACAAGCCATTTCGTAATAATAAATTCAGTGCTTTAAAATTCATCATAAAAAAATTGTTGTGATTTTTTGAAAAAAGTCTTGAAAATGTAATATTTTGCAACATTTTTATAAAATGTGCAAAAAAATGCCAGAAAATGCTCAAGTATGCAGAAATCTGCTAGTTTTTCCCCTAAAATATGTTTAGTATGAAATTTGGTCTAAAATATGCGTTTAAAGTTTTGGTAATGTGAATAGCTGAGAGTCAAATTTTTAATGGATGAAAAATTATGCTGAAAACTAAATTTTGAAGTGTTTATGACCTCCTTATGCAAAAATTGGACCTTTTTTGGAATTTTTATGCAATTTTGTGGAAGTTAGGAAACATTGTATTTTGATAAGAATAGAAAAAAATACCTTTTTTCATAGGTACTTTCTTTTGCACTTATATCGAAAAATAAGCCCCTTAGAAAAAAACTAACGATATTACGACGATTGGAAATTCAATTCTCTTCAAATTTTCCTCAACTTTATTTTTCTGTAAAATACTTCGTCCCGCCTCCAGAAAGCTTTTAAAGTATTGAGCGCTCATTTTGGAATTTTTATGCTCAAGTTTTACTGATCCTTCTTTAAATTTAGGTAATTTTAAACATGTTGAATTTAATTTTTTTTATTAAATTTTAAAAAAAAAAAATGAATTTTGACAAATTTTGTTTGAATTTTATCAATTTACCTACATATATTAATTATGTTTTGATGATTTTGGTGCTTTTTACGTACTTTTGTCATTGAATACATATTAATAATGTTTTATGCGATTTTGCTAAAGGCCAAATTTTATCAATTTTTGATCACATTTCAAGCATGTTTTCACGAAGTTTCATGTAAATTTTGCCAAGTTTTACAAAAATTTTATCAGCTTTTGGCAATTTTGAAAAACATTTACTTTTCAATTATCTTATGCAATTTTTCAATTGTCTCAGCGATGTTTTGTGCAGTTTTTACAAAATTTTATCGAATTGCATATTGTTGAATTTCATCAGTTTTTTTAATTTAAGTATCATGATTTCAATAATTTTACAACATTTTTTAGCACGTTTTAAAGTTTTAACGATATTTTAAGCAATTTTTACAATTTTATACAAAATGTGGCGAAGTTTCATCAGTTTTAATTTTTATAATTTTTAACAATTTTAATGAGATTTTCCTGTTTTTATATACTTACCATTTTAATAAATTTTCAATCGTGTTTCATGCAGTGTTTGCAAAGTTTCCCCAAATTTTACCAAAGTGTTATCTTTAGTACATACATAATTTATGATTTTTATGCTTTTAAAGTTGTTTTTAATGTCATTATAAAAATATTTCTACAATAGATATCTATTTGTAATTTGTAAAAACCTTTCTTCAAAGCTCTTTTTCAACCATGTAAATAGGTACCTACTTTTTTCACCATTCATCAGAAAAAGCCAGTGGAATTATGTAAAATATACTAGAAAACTTAATAAAATGCTATAAAACCGCTGAAAATGCATAAAAGTTGATCAAATATTGGAAACGTGAGGAAGATCCCCCACTAAAAGCATCTAAAATATCAAAAAAGCTTTCAAGATGGCAAAAAAATCAATAAACCATTTTTTTAATTTAATGAAATTTTGTAAACCTCGAGTACTTATGGTACAATGGTACATGGAATATCACCACCACCCCCTCCCCCTCTCCTTGTAGAAAAAATATTTGAGGAGGTGGATAGCAAAACGCAATAACTCCATTTTTGGGTTTTTTTGGGAAATTACGAAAAATTGTCAGGAGGGGAAGGGTGGGTGGTCGAGTTCCGAAATTGGTGTCAAATGAAAGGGGAAGGTGCCACAAATAAAATTTCCACTCAACTTCAAAATTTCGGTCACCTGGGTAAGCACAGTGAGCAAAAGAAAAAAAGTTATTGCGCGTTTTGAACGCAAATTTTTTTTTTGGTGTTTTTCTGCAAAAAAACGTATTTTTTATTTGAAAAAATTGAAAAATTATAGAAAAAAAGTATGTTTAACCGAAAATTTTCAATAAAAAGCTGGAATGCGAAATTCAAACAATTCCTGTGTGTGATATGGCATTCAGAGAGTGGCAACGAAAGCACAATTTTTTAAAGTAACTCCTACCCAACGATTTTCAGTACCCATCCGATGAAAAAAAAACAGTGTTACCACATCTGCGCAACTGAAATGTATAAAAAGTAGTGGAGTTATTGCGTTTTGCAAACAAAATCTCATTTTTTAATGCATTTAGCTCTAAAATCAGACTTGTTTTCCTCGATTGCGCTATGATATTCAACTGATGGACAAAATCTGACACCGGGAATGGATTCCCCGTTGAATTTCACATAAGGATAGATATCAAACTCAATTTTCGTAATTTTGGAGTTATTGCGTTTTGCTATCCACCTCCTCATTTAATGTTGCCAACAATTAATGAAACTTCAGCAAAGCGTGATAAAAACTGCACGAAACATCCTAAAAGTATTCGGATTTCAAAATTGTACAAAAAACATTGGAAAACGCTTCGAAATTGATATAATCTCAAGAACATAATTCGAGCGAATAAAACTAAAATCGTCTTAAGATTGATGGTTTTTTCTACCAATTAACGTTGTTTTTCAAGAATCATTCCCAACAAATTTGCATTCAGAAAACAGCCTTATAAGGGTCACGATTCGCCACACGTCTAACGTTGTTTCACAAAAATCACCTCGAATAAAAATCTATAGGTATTTATAAATATGTACCAGGTTTCATTCTTCGTGTAACTTGCAGCCAATTCAATATTTTGTAAAAATAATTACAGTAAATTGTACCTACCACTTTTGAATTGAATTGTGAGTTGCCTGCCCTATTATTTGAGAAAGCTATAAAAGCGAGAAAGAATTTACTCATTTTAATATCTACTCAATAGAACATAAAAAATTATAAAAATATTATCAATGGTGTGAAACTTCCATTCACCGATAAATTGTAGGTACTCCATGATATGTCGTTACGACCATTTTAGTACCATCCTTACTAAATCCTCCTCCATTGCTGACAGAATACAGAATATAATGCACATTGTACAATGACGCAAAACAATAGCTTTAAATTTCATATTTCTCATACACAACCAATCATCACCACATTTTATATATTTCAGCAAAAAAAGAAGGTAAAAAAAACCAACCCTTGATTAGACATTTCACAGGAGGCTCCCTGCGATCAAATTCACTCCATCATGACCACTGTGATACGAATAAAGGCTAAAGCACTCGAAAAAGCTGTCCCATGTCGCTCTGCGGTCAACACACGCGCGTTTTCATCTATTGTCATCCGAATATATAAATATGGCACTAGCGCACGGTACCCTACCCCACCCTAGAAACAATCGAAAAATAATTAAAAGCTAGAAAAAATCACCCTTCGTGGGAACTGATATGATAATACAACCCCCTGGTCAAAGTTTCCATTTATGCCACGCGTACTCAAAAAGTCATGGTTGAGCTGCCGGAAAACGAAAATTAAATTAAATTATTTGATGCCTTTTTCCGTTTGTTTATGTATCTTTTTAGTTTAGAAGACCCCGGTTGATTATTTTTGGAAAATCTCTGTATACGCAAATATTTTCTATCATGCTGTGTAAATGAAACGTTTGTTTTGTTGTTTGAGGCAACGACAAATTTTTCTTACATAATATAAGTTTATGAGTACCCACGTTCATATTTGAATGGGGTTCAATCGTTCATCGTTCGCGTTATAGTGAGCAGTACACCATAACTATACAATATGAGAGTATCTCGGTACAATATACTGTATTATGGAGAACGAGAAAAAAAATATATAAAATAGGGAGCGTGAACGAACCACCGTTCAACATATTGATATATAATATCAGCAATAATGGCGAATCTATGTTTACGATTTAGTATTGTATACACGAGTGCGGTTTAATATATAATATTTTTTGACGTTTTTAGGAGCAGTGAATTTTGAGAAGAGAGACTTGACCTATATGCCATATAGCATAAGCCTAACCAAAGTATTAGAGTGAACTGCAAAGTACTATACAGTTCAAATTACGTCACAATCGCTCGTAATCGATAAATTTTATACACGACGAACAGATACTATAGAAAAAATTTTCTTCTACGAAGAATTTTCATCGAGAACAAAAAAAAAGAGGTATTATGCGCTAATTACACGCTCGTTATACAGCTCGTAAAAATTTAACTACCAAATAAACGATTAACTGTTCCGTTTTATGACGCATAAACATCAAAATAAAGAGCAAAAAGAGTGATTTTTATTGCCCCTTGTTTGAGTGTTGCGCGCTTTCATTCGGCTTTTATAGTCCAAATCACCGCACTCGTGTTCAAGGGATCATCGTTTTTTAGACACGAACAGGTTAGGTTCTTGAATTAATTATCTAAACGTTAAAGCTACGCAGATAGGGTTTGGAAATTATGTCGCATAGATTTGACTCACCTATGGAAATTTTTCGCAAGTTGGGTGCCCATTTTGGAGAAAATTTTCGGCCTGTGAGTCGGATGATTGATTGTTTGGAAATTACGGCGTTTTAGTGCTGTTTTTGCAACATTTAATGTACCGGTAATCTTGAGAGCTCTGAAATGAATGAAAATTACTTATTTTATTAATGACATAGGTATCGATATTTTTTATTTAAGTATGAAAATTGAAGCAGAACATCGTGGAAAAAATTACAATTAGATAAATAGGTAGATAATAAAAATTGCGGAATTCGTTAACGATATCCTATAATGTACATAGGGGTGAGAAATACAGCCAGAGAAAGGGGGCCCGGTGAGTGGATGTCAAAACTTCAGATTTGGATATAACCAGGTACGAGACTTGAAAAAACGTTATTACATATGAGCAAGTTTTCTATGTTTAAAATTTAAGGGGCAACCGAGCTTCGAAAAAAAAAACTGAGAAAAACTTATTTATTTTTTGATCTTGGGAATGGGTTAGTAGGTACTTTAAAGAATAAACAAATTTTGTCATTACATGGAATCTAGTACGGATTTTTTTTTTTAAATCACTACTTTTTTCACTACCTTTTTTAAACAACATTTTCAGAGACCTTTACTCGACCCCCCCCCCCTGCTCCAGTTACACAAATTAACAGGGTGTCCATTATTTTTGCCAAGTCATTTTCCCTGACTTTTGTAGATTTCCCAAGATATTTTTCTCTCATTTTCTATACATACTTACCCCGTACCTTAATTTAGAGAAGTTGTCGGGGGGGGGGGGGATTTTTTTCATAAGTTTCTCTTCAAACTGACTGAGTCGAGAGCTTTTGAAAATGTTTATTTCAAGATGCCGAAAAACGAGCTAATTTTTTGGTTTTCAAAATTTTAGAATTTGAATGATGTTTTTTGAAGGAAGTTTATTTTGAAAAAGAAAATAGAACATACCCAAGCGAGGGCGAAAGCTCTTGAATATTTTGTATTTCACGAGGCATAAAAACGGTTTTTTTTTGGTGAAAAGTTTATTTTTTAGTTTTAAATTTCAATTTTTTAAAATAAATTTTTCATTTTGATGTTGAAACAGAAAAAAACAAGACCGAGCGAACTGGGGGCAAAAGTCTTCGAAAATTTGTGAACTGAGAAGTGAAAAATAATGCTTTCCTCTCATCACAGGCCCATATCCGAAGTTTGCAATTGATCGTTATTTCAAAATTCCAGGGATTTTTCGTGAAAATTACAAAATTTCCTGACATTTTCAGACCGACCAATTTCCCTGACTTTCCCATGCTTTCATAGAAGAATGGACACCCTAATTCACAAAGTCAAATTTTTCATAGGGAAATTTTCAAAAAAAAAAAAAAAATGAAATTGGAAGACAAATTGTGTTTTTTATTTTAAATCAAAATAATTATAATGAAAAAACAATACAAACGAACACATTGATGAATTTTTTTCATTTTTTCACTACCTTTTTAACTAAATTCACTACTTTCACTACCCATTTTTAAAATCACTACTTTTTCACTACTTTCGTAACCTGTTAGATACCTACCCTGCATTATGAATTTTTGCCTATCTTTGAAATTGAAGGGGCCAGAAATATTTTTTTCTTTTAAAATATTTTTGGCCCCTTCAATTTCAAAGTTGGGCTAAAATTCATAAAGACAAAATTTGTTTATTTTTCAAAGTACTGCCCATTCTCAAGGTCAAAAGCACGTTTTTCTCAATTTTCTCTTTTGAAATATTTCTAGCCCCTTCAATTTTAAAATTAGGCAAAAATCAATAATGACAAAATTTGTTTATTTTCCAAAGTGCTACCCATTCCCAACATCAAAAATACATTTTTATCAATTTTTTTCAAAGCTCGGTTGCCCCTTAAATTGTAAATATAGGCAACCGTGTCCATATAACGTTATTTCTCAAGTCGTACCCCCCCCCCACAATTTTCTCACTCATTCTCATTCTCCAAAAATTCGAGTCGTAAAAAAAAAACATTTTGCATTCATTCAGTTCCCAAAAATTACCTGAATGTAAGTACTTGAAAGGCTCGAACTCCAAAGGTCAAGACTACACAAACATGCCTATTTTCAGTCTCCTGATTTTGACGGAGGAAAAAAGTTGCGATTTTTTTTCAACGCCCATTTTTTAAAACCTGTCCAAATTTTGGAGCTATAATTTAAAATGTTGAAAAAATTCTGAAAACACACTTATTTTTCTTGTATTTCTTACTATGAAGTTTTCATCATGAAATTCACAAAAACAGGGAGGCGGAGAATGAAGTAGGGGAGGGGGGGGCTAAAAAACCTCAAAATTGCCGTCAAAGTGTAAAATTGACAAATATTGTATGACATATTATTTCATACGGTTTCAAGGGCTTTGAATGTGAATAACTATCACCTTAATTTTCTGATATGACACGTTCAACGCCCCATATAGGGGCAGGGGCATCCAAATTTCTTGAAAATGGGAAAAAATCGTATGATATAAGTATGGTTTATCAACAAATATCGATTAATTTTTTCAATTTAGTCCCTTCAAAGCCACCTCAAATTAAATAAACAAAGCAATCGAAAAGTTTTATTAATTTTTTTCATTTTTGTAGAAATTTTAAGAGCCAATTGTGACCTTGGAGGGATCGAATAAAAAATTTTGTTGATATCTGTATTTTTTCAATTTTCAAGAATTTAGAAGCCAATATGGGGTGTGGGGAAGGCCCATATATGAAAAGTAAGTTGATATTTCCTGTGTCACAAGATATTTGACACTTTTTTTTTAGCATTTTGGCCAAAATTCTGGGGCTCTGTACCCTCGTAGTTTTGCTAATTCCATCACGAAAAGTTCATAATTATAAATATCATAAAATAATAATATGATTCCTGAATTTTTTTCAAACCGAGCTGATTTGACACAGAATGACCAAATAAGTAGGATTAGAATTTTAAAAAAACATTAAAATGTCTTTACAATAGAACCACTCTATCATGAAGCTCTCAGTTTTGCTCATACATTTTTTTAAAGGTTCAGATTAATTTCTCAATTGGTTCAAAACTCACATTTCTTCTAATAATCCCTCTCACAAATCATTAGTCAAATTCAAATTTCATATTAATTTATTCAAACCCTAAATCATATTGATCGAATTTTTGAGATTAATTTTCAAAAAATTGAAAATAATCGCAAGTTTTTCAATTTAAGTACGTACGTATCTGTTCAATAGATAACAAAAAATCATCCCAACAAACAAATTAATGTAAGAACCCGCACAAAAAAAAGAATAAGAATATAAAAAAAAACTCCCATCAATAAAATGAAGACTTTTCAGCACGAGCCAAAAACCTACATACAAGAGCATTCAACATAACAAACACATCATAAAATTTTTTACGAGCACTCGTCATTAAATACCGATTAAAACTCCTTTATTATACCTACCTATCCAAAGTCTCTTTACCTTCCTTCGATTCAACCCTTCCAAACTCGACACGAATTTCTACCAAATTCGATTCGTCAAACGTCGTAAAAATTAGCAGCAAAAAAGTACAGACGAGGAAAAAAATTCAATCTAGTGCGAATTAAATGTCAATATAAAAATGCCGATATAAATTTACGGCGGCTTTCGCCTTTTAAAGGAATGAGCTGTAAAAGGCATTTAAAGGTAAAAACCCAAGGGCGAGGTTAGATACTAAACTGTTTAAGATAGATAAAATAAACATCAGTAATAAACATTCAGTTATAGCGAGTAAACGTTTGCTTTGATTACCACTCAAACGATCATAAAAACTATTCAGAGGGTTAAAACAGCGTTGTACAGAACCTCTTCAAGTGAATTTTCCCTTCGCCGTTGTATTCCGCTATAAACCAAAGAACCTCTATACCTATATAGTTAAAGGTTACCGCAAAGATACTCTTTTTTTTTTGTTTAGGCCCAACATATTCGTGGATGGCAATTTTATCTAAATATTTAATACGCTCGTGCGATCCAGACTAATTTTATGAGCTTAGATTGATGGAAACGAGGTGTATAAATTTTGCAAAAACAACACCGCTGTAGTACAGTACTCGTAGATGGCGGCGTATTGCTTTTTATTAAAATAGGGAGAACGAAAGAATGTGCGACTGGAATGTAACCGAGTTTAAAGTGGAATAGGAAAAAAAAGTATTTAAAGTATTCGAAGGGGATAATTTTCGTTATTTTAATATTCCTAAAACATTCTATCGCAAAAGGAGGGAAAAAAACAAACACTGAATAGGTATTCGAAGATGGAGAAATTTTCACTTTCTTCGATAGTAGGTACGTATTTTCGATGCAAATGTTTAAAATTACCATTATCGATTCGTTGAGTAAGAAAGGAAAAAAAATTAAAATCCACCCTAAATTAATCGGTAAAAAGTGGAGAAAAAAATGCGGTTCCGGTGTAATTGTTTATTACATCTTAGGCTTTAAGAAAAGTACCAATTCGAAATTGCTTTTATGATTATGTTCATAAGTCTCGGAAAGGCAGTTATACAAACTGAAAGTAGAAGTTGTAAGGACCCTTTGGGAATAGCCCGAGAAACATTCTGCACATCCCAACGTTAGGTTAGGGGCTTTACCGGCAACGAAACGAAACGCAACGCAACGCAACGGTTCGGATTAAAAGTATATACGAATGAGAGAAGATGGCGACGCGGCGGACGGCGGGCGGAGCGGGCGCAGCGAGCGGAATGGGTTACATTGCATCGTCTTGAAAACAGCCTTAAGATGCCCCTGGAGCCGCATAAACTTGAACAGAAGCGAGCACTGTTTGAAAAGGATAAAATATTCAAAAGCAGCAAAGTTTGGAACTGTGCCAAAGTTTATTGTAACGACTTCTTCACCCCGTCAACGAGAGAAGTAATACGCCATTGTGGAATCGAGTATACGAGTATCAAATCCATTTCGTACTCATCTTGCGCAGTTTATCTTCGTTTCTTTGCATTTCTTATGAGATCGCCTGGTAGCGTGTTTTAAAACTTTAGACTTTTCGCATCGAAAAAGGGTTTTATAGAAAATGAAAAAGGTAATGCTGTCGATTGGTTGGTAGGTTTCATTATTTTTTATTTTTTTCGAATTGAAATGGGAATTTGAAAATAATAATTAATTTTGGAGATTCTTTTATGCATACCAAGACACTTTGCCTCAAATGTAAATCCTATTTCGAGCTGAAAATTCATCTCTGAAATGGTCAATCAGCGCTTGCTTTTGGACCCTCTTTCATGTTCAGTTAATTGGCTAAAAAACTGGATAAAAATTTATAAGTATACATTGGTAGGTATCAATTTATTGAGAAAATTTCAAGCTCAATTTGGAGCCCCCCAAAAAAGAAAATAAAACTTTTAAAAAAATGTTCAGAAACTGAAAATTTTCATGATAAAAAAAAATCGATTGCATTTTTTAAGAAAAAAAAAAACAAAAACCGTTGTTTGGACATACTACTTTTTCCCTTCAGTACAAATCTGAAAGGTACTCAGAAAAAATTTTAGCTCTGGAGGATTCCCTAGAGAGGAAGTACAAGTCCCCAAAAAGAAAACATTTTCGAAAAAATCGCGATTTTTTCGCTTGTGTCGCTACTCAACCTGCTTTGGGAAAAATAAAGTGCAAAAAGCAACCGGACAAAAAATGGTTTTTGCCACATACGATAGTTAAATCATCTAAATAATGGAATCCTTAGAAACTGACACTTGGATTGAATATTCAAATCTTTTGAAATAAACTTTTTCTCAAAATTGAAAAAATTTTTTTTGGAAAGATTTGCAACCCTTCTGAAGAAAAATGTCGCACCTCAATCAAGTGACTGGCACCAGAAAAATATTTGAACTGTACTAAATTGAATTGGAAGAGAATGCCCAAAAATAAATTCACCACCAAAAATTTTAGGAGCCAAAATTTTTTTTGATTTTTGGAGATTTAAAAAAAATTAAATTTGAGTCAAAAATGTGGAAAAAATCACAATTGTGCAGAATGAACCTGAAAAGCTGAAATTAAGTATGTACCCTATTTACGACCCATTGAATCGATTTCAAACGGTTTCGATCTATTTTGAGCAGTTCTGGAAGCTCAAAAAGATTTTTGAGAGTCGAAATTTTCACAAAATTTAATCTTTATGATAATTTGGAAAGTTAAAATTCACTTTTTACCCTTTGAAGGTGGGTTAAAGTATTAAAGCCGTTCTGGAGTCTAAGTGATTTCGGAAAAATTGCGTGTAATCAGTCAAGTGAATCACTAACGAGCACCAAAATCACTTTTTTAAAAAAAATTGTTTATATGCGTTGAAGGTTGAAGTTATTTTGAGATGATTTTTATGGCACTTCTTGAAAATCTGGAATTTTTTTAAATACAGCTGGAGGCTCCAGAATGTCCTGAATTGACCTCCAATTAACCCAGCGTGTTAAAATTAGAGTACCATACCTATCTATAAAAAATTTCATCTTTCCAACTCCATTGGGAAAAATTTGTGCAAATGTCAAATTTCAACAATCTGCTGGAGGTTCCAGAAAGTGCTCGAGAAGGTTAAAAAAAAATCTGTTCGATTAGAGAATTCAAGAGTAGAGTAGATACATACATACAAAATTTCAGCTTTCTAGGTCAATTTGATGAAATTTTGATTTTTTTTTTGCATTTTATGACCTATTCAAAAATTTTCCAAAGATCAAAAGATGCTCTTCGGAACCTAAAATTTTGGCTCATGATGTATCCCCTCCAGAATCGGCTCAAATGTGGATAAATTCATTAAACAGCTGTCGAGTATAACGCACAACTCGATTTTCAGCTGCCCAACTTCATATTAACGCCTTCTGGAGCCAATTGAAAATTCTGGAGAAATTGAAAAATCACGCTGGAGCCTCCAGAATGGCTGGAAATGGCGAAATTCGCCCTCGTGGGGTTAGTTCATGACGAAATACTGCGATTCGCGCAAATTTTGAAAATTTTCTCGCAAATGGGAAATTTTTGATTTTTGAATATTTTTATTTTGAAAAAAAGTTGGTCAAAAAACCACTCTTGCGGTGTCCCCTCCAGAATCGGCTCAAATGTGGGTAAATTCGTTAAACGGGTCGAGTATAACACACAACTCGATTTTCAGCTGCCCAACTTCATATTAACGTCTTCTGGATCAAATTCAAAATTCTGGAGAAATTGAAAAATCACGCTGGAGGCTCCAGAATGGCCGGAAATGGCGAAATTTGGATTTGGGGAATTAATATCAGTTTTAGGATTTTGATCATTTTTACTGATCATGTACGTACTTTTTTGAAAAAAGTATAAATCACCAAAAACAGTCAATTTTGAATTTTCAAACGTTCGCCAAATATCGAGATATGAAGTTGGGCAGCTGAAAATTTGGTTTTGGGAGTTTTAGACCATGCTCTTTCAAAAAATCGCGGTCCCATTTAAATCAGAGGCGGAAACCTCAAGAGGTTCCCTTGAAAGCCTAAAATTGAATTCAAAATTTCAGAGATCCAGGAAACTTTCGTGAGATGTTGGTATAATTTCTCGAGGTATGGCGATCATTGGATTTATAAAAACGAGGTTGGTAAAAGAATAGATATTTTTGATGGAAAACTCCCAATTAAGAAAACAATTTACGATTATTTAACGTGAATTTCAGAAAGAAATAGGAGACGAAGGAGTTTTAAAACCATGAATTTTGGTAGATAAATACTTAAGCAAAAATTTGGCAAAAAATTTTTCAAACGTAATTTTACTAAAATGGATTACCTATACCTATACATTCATTAAAAATTGAATGCAAAAACTGAAAAATTTTATCATGTTTTCAATTTTTAGATATTTTAGGAAACTTGAAGCATATTTTATTTAAAATTTAGGAGCGCGAGGGAAAAGATTAAAATATTACGACAAAAGTTTTGAATTGATGAAAAAAAATCGGTACCCAGCCTAATTGGAGTTTTTCAATTTTTAAGTTTTTTTTTCAACTGTTTTCAAAAGTGAAGGTAAACCTCAGGAAAGTAGGCAGCTATTCTAAAAAAAAAAAAAATTGAAAATCAAAAAAATTTAGACCATGTTAAGACCAAACATTCGCCAAAACATTCCCATCACCGCAAATACGCTCCCCGGCCCTGCTCCGTTTTCATTTGCAGCAGCAAAAAGAGTCGGTTGCGCGAATAAAAGTATATACCAGATAAAAACGCGAGCGTAATACTTTATTTAAAATGATCATGAACGTTAAATAAAGTGATTTTTATTGCTTTAAGATTACGACGTAACAATAAACGAAGTATTACGGAATTATCAAAAGCTTAAAAGAAATAGTTGGGGTTATTAACACGGCATTCCAGACAACTACACGCGTTTCCTTATTACTAGTATTACGATTATTAACATCCCTTCATATCCTTTACCCTACGTTCGTGACAAATTTTGGACACCGAATGAACGAGTACTATACACCAGATACGAGTATATAAAACCGCATACTAACCGAATGAATTTCGCATTTCTTTCTCTCAACAGATAGATAGATCTATGCTATGTAGTTCTCGACAAAATCTTCACCATAATATGCACTTATCTAGTAACGAACGCACCACGACCGAATCTAATTCTTGACTAAACCTTAACTCTTTTACGATCCTCTACACTGATAATTACCTGCGAAAAAAATTTCCGCAAACACCCCAGCAAACGTTTTAAAAAAAAGGGTTTAAAAAGAACATACCTAGACCTACATATTAGACAAAAAAAACCGTTTCTAATGTCTACCCACGCAGCGGCGTTTGTTTTGCCAACAACTGAATACCTCTATTGTATCGCATTGGAATGAACAAAAAAAATCAATCCTTTACTATATCCGATGGGTCGAAATGTATTATGTCACGACCTTGAACGTGAACAAATCTCGAAAAAACCAAACAAACAAACAAAAAAACTCAACGAAGTCAATTCGAATTCGTCAGGTAGGTTTTAACCCGATCTTCACTGTGAAGATATTTTTAAAAATCAGACACATGTGGCTATAGTGTAGTACGATTTATAATTACGTAGATGCACGGTACACTATTGTTGTTGGTATTTCATATTATACGGAGGAGACTGCATAAGAAGAAAAGACCGCGTAAAACAGGTAGATTGGTTCGAGGTCATCTTTTATACGCGATAAAATGACCATTGTGTTTGATTCATTAACGATATAGGTAACCCTTTGTTGAATAAAGTAACGTAATTTCTTACATCTAACTGTACATAATATAATGGGATCTTTCATCTGTGTGTATTTCTCGAACGAGGGATGACGATGACCATCGACCATCAAAAAGATCCCTGTAAAGGTACAAGTTCATTGTAAAACCACCATCTAGGTTACTGATGCGTAAAAAAAAAAAAGAAACAAGATACGTTGACTCTTCTCATGTAGATAAATGTAATAACACCTACAATATCGACAAAAGTCTTACATACATTTTTATATAGGAGTACAACGTTTGAAAGCTGAACCATCTGCGAAAATTCTCAAACCTTTGCATTTACATTCGAAGGTATGTATAAGTATTATTCGTAATGGGTGTACGTATTCACAGCAGGAGACCTTATTTCATGGAAGAAAAAAATGGCCAAGGTACAACAACGAGATACATTCATCATAGCGTGGGTGAATGCATAGATATAAGATGTCGCCATTATAAAATATTAATATCGAAAAAGAATGCACCATCCCATCTTTATAACCACAGCATCCAATCGATGCAAGCAGCATCTATTCAATGGTGCAGCGTCGTACATTTTGCATACCTTTGGACTGAACGATGAACCAAATTGAAACAGCACCTATACAAATACATCAACGGATCAAATTTCAAGAGCTAAATATTTTTGGTCAAAAGTCGTTTGGAAAAAAATATTTTTTGAAAAAGTTGAAAAGCTATAATTCGCTTTATTACAGCTTTCAAAGTTTTTAAACTTTTCAAAAATTCGCCGAAAATCTAAAAATGAACTTTGGCGTTTAAAATTTTGACTATTGCAAGGGTTTTAAGGTACTATGCTTTTTTTAATCCAGCTCAACTTTAGTAAATCAAAAGATGTCATTTTTAAATGATTCTTTTTTCAAGTTTCATACCTAGACCTTTAATTTATGCTTTGAATGACAAAAATAACGAGCATTTTATTGGTTTGAAACGATTTTATGGAGATGGAAGATGGAACAGTAGCTACGACTCGAGAAATCCTTCAAAAATTATCAGTACCTATTTACCTAATAAAATTTTGATTTTTAATGAACTTTTGAAAATTCTGGCCAATTTATTGCCATAAAAATAATATCAAAATATCGTTCAAATTGACATGAGAAGCTGAAATTTGGATTATACGCCATTTTCAACCACCTCAGTCTATTGATGATGATTTCAGACCGTTCTAGAGTATCCAGCCAATTTTCGAACTCTCCTGCAGTTTTCAAAAAACACTCACACATTTAGCGTGAGAAGACCGACTTTTCTTTAAATAAAAATTTTTTACGAACGAATTTTTTTTGAAATATTTTTACGGCAACTGATCTGTTTACAATCGAATTGAATTATTTACGAACGAATTGATTCACATTTTTTGAAATATTTTTACAGCAATTGATCTGTTTACAATCGAATCGAATCATTTACGAAAAATTGGCGATTTAGTAAATAAATTTATTGATTTCTTGGTGAATCATTCGACAATTTTTGATGAATCATTCGCAAAGGAATTGATTCGTATTAGTGATTCATTCGCAAGCGAATCGATTCGTATTAGTGACTCATTTGCGAACGAATCGATTAATTTGTTCAATTTTTGGTGAATCATTCACGAACGGATTGAATTATTTTTTGTGAATCATTCGCGAACGAATCGATTCGTGTAAGTGACTCGTTCGAGAACGAATCGATTCGTATAAGTGACTCGTTCGCGAACGAATCGATTCATATAAGTGACTCGTTCGCAAACGAATCGATTCGTATAAGTGACTCGTTCGCGAACGAATTGACTTGTATAAGTGAATCATTCGCGAACGAATTGAACTTTTCATTTAATTATTTTTCGTGAATCATTCGCGAACGGCTCGATTTATTCAATTTATTTTTGGTGAATTGTTCACGAACAAATTGACGAATCTATTAATCAATTGTTGATGAATTATTCTTTGTATTAATTTTTCGTGAATCATTTCGTGAACGAATTGACGAATAAATGAATCAATTGTTAATGAATCATTCGCGAACGAATTTGAATTATTTGATTGATTTTTGGTAAATTATACACGAACAAATTGATCAATTGTTGATGAATCAT
The DNA here is from genome assembly GCF_950023065.1 of Planococcus citri. Lineage (NCBI taxonomy): Eukaryota > Metazoa > Arthropoda > Insecta > Hemiptera > Pseudococcidae > Planococcus > Planococcus citri. The sequence continues at coordinate 45,373,226 of NC_088680.1, read as the reverse complement.
GCGCGAATGAATCTACTTATTCATTTAATTAATTTTTGGTTAATTATTCGCGTATAATTCGAGTAATATATCGAGTCCAAAATTGATCCGCGCACATTTGAAATAAGAAAACCGATAAATTCCAACATTTTCTGTCAAAAATCAACTTGCAAAAATTAAAAATCGTTAAAAAAAAACGCCATGAACAAGTTGGAAATTCAACACCAATAACTCGAATTTGCCATCTTTGTGACCAGGTGTCGATCGATTTAGGCACACGTTTTCAAGAAAATCCACTGGAAGCTCCAAAACGGCTTGAAAACATCATCAATCAACTCGAGGAGATTTCAGCTCTTTTTCTTTATGTGTACACGATAGATTAATATTCCAACTTTTTTTCAAGAATTATCACTAGAAAAATTTTTGGATTTGAACCGACACAAAAAGATTAAAAAAATATGTGCCTCCTTCAGATCGAAAAAAAAAACGATTTTTCTAATATGGTTTTTCTACGAAAAAATTTTACTTATCTGATGTTCTGTGATTTTTGTTTCAATATTTACCGATAAGTTGAAAAAATGGTTGAATAAATGCGATGCACTTTTGGATTACCTATCTTCTAATCGAGAATATACCTACATCTTTTTTGAAATGTCAATATAGTAATTGAATGCACTTTTTCATATTTTGTTTTCAGTCAGGTATGGTATGGTATGGGACTAATTCAATATGTTACCAAAGTTCTTAAATAACTCTACTGATATGGAAAAATATACTTAGAATAATTCAATCACCTTTGTCGAAAAAATCACCAAAAGGTATGTAAAAAAAATTCAGTGAGCATACTGAATTTATAATTTGTTTTAATCGATACAAAATGCAGTGTAAATTTTTTTTTCATGCTAGCCTTATATCAATAATCAAAAGATGATATCATTATTTTTTTTTAAAAAAAAACATACCACAAACAAGACGGCCCCTTTCCAACCTTGACACTCACTCTCTAGTCTCTATTTTAAAAAAAGCAGAAATAAAAAAAAATTAAAACAAAAGACATTAAAGGGGTCTGCTCAGCATCGTTTGCGAAATGAAGACACACGAATAGTAATTATCTACTGCAACGTTGTGAAAGCATTAAAAGTAAAAGAAGCTGGCTAGGAAAAAAAAACAGCACATAAATCTGTCTCAACTTTTATCCCTTAACTACTTTTAAATCCCGATGGAGCTAACTGAGGAAGAGTATATATAGTTAATTCTTGGAAAAACACAAAGGATAGCTTTTATTCTTATCTTGTTGAGCCTTCTGGCGCTCTCGGCCGGGTTAATAATCAAAAAGCATATCATAAGTTGAGCTCAGCACCAAAAGGGACTTGCTACGTTGATGAGGATTAACGTTATGTACGCCATTTGCATGTACGAGGGTATATTAAATAGATTATGGAATTATACGTATAGTAGATATATGCATACGTTCGAGGCCAGAAAAAGGCCCGGATGGGGGATTTTCATACGCTATGGAGGTGTTCGTCGGTCACTCGTGCAATATAGACTATTTATGTATGTGTGGTCTGTGAGTATATGTAGATGAATAATTCAGAAATTTTCGTGTTGGTAATCGAATAGAATCGTTTACCTAGGTATGTAAACTGTGATTATTGTAAAGTAATAATGAGAATAAGCAAAATTGATGTTTGGTGGAATCTCAGCTGCAAATTTTTTACGTCTTATTTTATGCCATGGAACAACAAAAATACCTCTTATAGATGGTTTAATTGGAATTAGGACACAAGTACGTGGTAAAACATGTCTTTGGTAGATATGATGAGTCGTTGAAAGCAAAACGCACACGCTTCCCGGACGTCACCTGTTCGTTTAATTTGTTTTGGCAAATTTTACAACTGTAATAAAACAAGTACTAAAGAGGGCCATATTATACGTTGTTGAAGAGAAATTTAATAAAGGTGTAGGATTTTTGGGGTAGGTACAGAAAGAGATGTCCTAAAACGCGAGATTTTCAGACTATACGCTAGATACTTCCAGCAACACCATCGTTTAATTAATTAAAACATAAAGGAGGCTCGAAACATAGGATCTCCAGAGAGAATACGAGTATCTATCGCTATGGGTATGGCATGCAAGTAAACACATCCAAGATGAAGTAGAATTTTCATCAAAAATACTTCCAAATTGGATATTTAATATTCCAAGATTCACTTAAGGTCGGCGTCTTATTAGCTGTTTAAGTAAATTAACGCCAAGTTGTCGGTCTTATATGAGAAATAGCTGCACGTTTCGTCTTCCGTATCCGTCGCCTGCTGCTGGAATGGTAGCGGCAATCTGGCACATTTAGAGCCCCGCTAAAACGTTACCCAGGGAATATGATGTTATTTAAGAAGATCGTACGTAATGGCCTATACGTACCATAAGAAACGTTATAATGTCGCGTGCCTTATTCTACCCTCCCTCCCCCCTCACTCTTACTTTTATGTATACACGTATGTGTATCTCGGCTCATCTTATATTACACGTTGAAGAATATATAGATGGTGGAAGCGGTTTAATAGTTTTTATCAAGATACACAACTCGGAGTATGTTACGTGTTTTGTGCAGTGTAACACATGTTACCAACATATTTCGCCAAATATTAACGTTTTCATTTTCGCAATAGTTACGTGCCGCTGCTGTATAAGAAGGATGCGCCCGCCGAAAGATGGTCGTTGTAGTATTAATTCATACTAAATGGCCACAGATTCGACAATATTGTGGGTAAAGTTCGAGTCATTTCGAAAGCGAAAGGCAACTTGTGTGTCTTATAAGGCCTATTCGTGGAGATAATTTTGGAGTTGCGCAGCAAAGACGTAGGTACCTATATAATAGTGGTACCAAACGACTAAAAACCACCCTATTCTTCACCCACATACCTACACATAAGAAAGCTCGAGTTACCTACCAAAATACTTATTTTTTTCTTCAAAATTTGCTTCCTTTTTAAAAGATTTGAAATAGATCAAATATACGAGTAAGTATCCTTGGGAAAATTCTGGTGATAACATCATCACAATTCAACATAACAATGACAAAAACCCATGGTGACTCTTTGGTAACAGCATCAGCACAAAGTCACCAAGTTAAAATATTCAATTACACATGCTTGGTGAATCTGTCACCAAGAAATCACCCGGAAGTTAAATATGAATTTTCTATGGTTTGGTGACTGACTTTCCTAGTGACAGTTTTACCAAAAAAGTCACCAAGCACAAAATCGATCACATATGTGGTCACTGCTCGGTGAATCTGTCACCAAGAAGTCACAAAAGGCAGTCAAATATGAATTTTTAATGATTTTGTGACTTCTTGGTGACTGATTCACCAAAAGTCACCAAGATTCATCAAAATTCAACAGGTACAAAATCTATTAGATACATGTGGTCTCTGTTTGGTAAACCTGTCACCAAGAAGTCACCACACGCTCAAAAAAAATTCTAGGGTCATGAGGATATTCTGGTGAACCTGTCATCAAGAAGTCACCAGAAATCACCAAGGAGTCACCAAACATAAAAAAATTTCTACCAGTCAACTTTTGAGATCAAAAATAAGCCTTGAATCAAATTTCAGATTTTCATGTTAACAGAGTTCTAGAATGAAGAATATTAAATTTTTTTTTTAAATGACTAAAAAATTTGAATTTGAATGAGCAATAATTTTGACCCTTCTGAAGTCTCTGCAGCCGTTTGAAATCACTATACCAATAAATTTCAGATTTCCACCCTAATTTGATTTTAAAAAAAATCATGGAAAATGAACAGAACTTAGATTTTTAAAAATTCACTAATAATCGAAAAATGAAATTTCAGTATCTGAAGTTTGGTGCTGGAGATGTATTTTTGATGACTTTATAGATGTCTAAGTAAATGTTGATTTTTTTGATGAGTTTCTCAAAATTTGGTTTTGAAGTGTGGGTGACGTGCTCTTTCAGCGAGCCAAATTTCATCAACTCAATCAATACTGACTAGTTATGAAAATTCTCTTGTGAAAAAAATTCTGCATTTCTATTCGTACTTTTTGGAGATTTGCTAGATGACAATTTTGAAGTCAATTTATTTCTGATTTTGGGCGAATTTTGCAAAATGATTGGCTTAAATTTTCAACTGTCAGGATTGCTTGTGTAGCGGTAGAAATGATCACTTTTTCCACTATAGGCAGTAGAAAATAAACGTTTCTACATAATTCTACAAGGTATTCGTGACGTCATACGCATTTTATTAAGGTGTTTGTGACGTCAGCCGCTAGAAATATTCGCGACTCATCAACCCTTCCACGATACCACCACCAATTTGCTGCCACCAATGAAACCTACGCGACACGCGCCGCTATGTCCCTACTTCCACGTCAAATATCTGTCATCCCTGCCGCTTTTACGTTAAACTTTTGTCTATAAAAGCTCCTGCACGAGCGTTTTTTCTTCAGTTGTTAGTTCCAACAACTCATCACGCTAGCTGTTCCAGTTGTTGTATGCATTCCTCCTCACGCTTTCAACTTCTTGCTGCCCAGTGGAATACCTTGGTGATCAAGAATTACAAATACCAATTTATGCTGTGGATACGCTTTCTAAGGACGCTTGGAACTTATCCCATCCATCATGGACCAAAATATCGAGTCACGCCTTACGCGTTCTTATATTTCCACCATTTTGTGGGATATAAGTCATGAAGGATCATAAATGAGGAACCGTGGAATGTAACTAGCACTCGGGCATCGGGGTTAAAAGCTTGTCAGTAGACACGGCACTCCAGAGAATGCGATGTCCTTAACCAAGACCCCAACAGGGGGTTGTATATGAGCTTTCTGGCTTTGAGCTCAATATGCAACTAAAAACGTTGAAAGCCTGCTGCCAAATTACGCATTCGATTTATTACATTTTCTATTAGAAGTTTATTATCATTTAATTATAGAAGTCTCATTCATGTATACGATTTGAGCAACCTGTGATATTACGTGTTTACGCTATCAATACATGAATTTATCATTTGGCTAATTGATGTCATAATTTCCTCAAACACTTTCTATCCCTGAGATGATTTATTATCAGGGCTTCCTACCTGGACAACTTATGACATATTCTATTACTTTATGACTTTGCGCTTCACAATATCAAGTTCCTCGTTAAATCGTATATTTGTTACGGTTCATGAGGCTCCTTAGGAAAGAGTCAGAGGACATAATGTTGGTGGATAATTGAGTTTATGCGAAGAAATGCAATTATATCGAGAATCAACAAAAGTAATGTGTTCGATTTCGAGATGTGCTCCCCACATTTTGGATGCGGACTTGTGCATTTTACGAGTACAACCATAGACGAAGAGAGAAAATGCGCATAATTACTTTCTCCCCTACACTTGCATCTTCTTCTGAAGCGATTTGAAATCCCGTTGAAAAATTCAAGCTTTTCTAGAGGCTTCAGATTGGTTGAAAAATGGCCGTAATCGATTCAGAGATCTTGACTTCAGTATATAAAACAATTTTCAGATTTCTGTCTCGAGATTTGGAGACTAATTTTTCTGATTGCGAGGCAGAGGTAATTTTGAGTATTTTTTCGCAAAAATAAACAGTTTTGCAACTTTATAAAATTTGAAATTTTCAACTTTGAAAAAAATTCACTTTTGAACTCGTTACTTTGGATTTGCAATTCACTTGCCATAATCGATTCAGAATATCCAACTTGGGAATCATTTTCAGCTGCCAAAAGTTGATGACAATACCTTCTCAGTAGTGATTTGAAACCACTGGAAAAAATTCAACTTTTTATGGAGGCGCCACATTGTCTCAAAAATGGTCGTAATCGATTCGAGGATCTCTTTTTTAGTTCACAAAACAAAGATGATCCGATTCCTTGTTTTCAAAAATTTACTAAAAATTGGCCCATCAATTCCAGCATCTCAAAATTTGTTTCCAAGGTGTGGGTGTCATGCTGTTCAAATGCACCAAATTTCTGCTCAATTTGAGCTAAGGTTCCCCTATCACTGTATTTTCAATATCTCTTGGTTGATCTTTTCATCCAAGCTATAGCCGAACATTAAAAATATCTCCATCTTACCCCATTGCTCGCCATAAAAACCGCTCTCTTTCATTTACCCTCAGCCCAGGTATACCTACACAACTCGATTAAAAATAAAAGAAAAAAAAATACTACACAGCACAACCCTTTCTTCTTTCATTTACTCGCACAGTTTGGAAACGTGCTCGGTGCACACCAATTAAAAAGCCTTTACTTTTACCCCTTAACGGTGCAAATAAATCGTCAGCTGCGGGCCAGCGTATCGTATATACCAGGCTCGAGCATAGTACCAGAGAAATTTGTGGAACGGGGAATTAAATACCATTGCGAAAGAATAAGGTTGCGCAAAGTACGAGGATATCGCGAATATAGGGTTGGCCAGTAATGTGCGAAATGGACCCTAGGGTTACAACGTCGGAGACTTTATATTAACCAGGCGTTAGGTATATCTGGCTCATATATCTGCGATAATTGCTTCGTTCGCTTCTAAAGCTTGTTAATACGAGTTTTAGTTCATTATATAGCCGTTATCAGAACCATTACACCGGTATTAAAACAGTTCCCTGTACGGCCGCAGTTTTCGGTTTGTATTTTATAAAAGCATCGATCGAGTATTCTGTGCTGTGCTCATGCTGCACAAACCCAAGCTGCTTTCTGCCATAAAGTATATCGACTCGAAATAATAAATTCGCCTACGTACGCAATGTACGAGGTGCGTCGATAATTGCAAAATTATTACGACCCTTGAGCTCGCAAAAAAAAACGTTCTGAATTTTTTTTGCTCAATAAAATCGCCCAAGAGGTGGAAAAAAGGTGGAAATTTATTGTATTTGTGTCCTCTCCCGAAGAGTATTGTTTTTGCGATAGAATTTTCGTCGATTATGGCCTACGATATTCACGAAGGGGACAGAAGAGCGGGGTATTTCTTATACAGCAAAGAGTATAAGGTCGAGATGGAGAAAAAAAAGGAAAAATATAAAAGCACGAATATATAGTATATATATAAGAAGATATTGTTACCATTCGGTGAGTTATAAGATAGTAGGAAAAACTTGGCACATTTGAATTTCAGCGCGCAATTCCTCCTCGGGGAAACATATATATCGCCTTTATATTGGTATTCTGAGCAAGATCCCATACCAAAAGTAACGAAGCGCTACCAAGTAGAGAAAAGTTTTTTTTTTCTTTTTTATCTTTGAATACATTATAATATAATATAAACGCGATGCCTGTGTTTCATTCTTTCGCCTTATATGCGCGTTACTTGTGTGATAAACGGCCCAAACGTGGAATAACCTTAAATGTTCTTTATAGCTTTCCTTTTCGTATGTTGTTGTAAATCTTGAAATTCGAGCGAACATGTTCTCTACCTAAACCGAATCGTTCACCGAGTCGAATGAATTAAGCATAAAACGAGTAAAGAAAAAATTCCAAGTATACACGAATTTTAAGCACTATGAAGGTTTATTGAGCTCTCGCTCAAAAAATTGGCATTCTTCTAAAGATTTCATTGTGAGCTATTTAGCTCAAAAAAGTAGCCTAATTATAACTTTTTTTCGATATATTTTGACTTCTTTTTTATTTGAATTTCGTATAGCGAAGAAACCTTGTGTTTTTATACATTTGAATTTTAGTCTTCTTTTTTATCGGGTGTCAAAAAATCCGGGATAGACCACAGTCAATGTTTTAGTGGTCCAATCGCAGACTGATCAATTCTTGGGGGGAAAAAATGACCCATTCATTGGAAAAACCCGACCAATTTTTTGGAAAATTGATCTAATTTTTTTGAGAAAAGTTGATCTGCAAAATCTTTGATAATTGAGGCCTTGATCACAAATCCAAACAATCACATAAGAATTTTGTTTTTTTTTTCAGATTGGGGGGGGGGGATTTCGTGTTTTTTCCTCTGAGAATTTGGTCGTGTTTCAAAAATTTAATCATTTTCTGTCATTTGAATTTTTCAAAAAGAAAACTGTCCTAAATTTCAGAAAAAACTGATCAATTTTTTAGGGGAAAAATGACCCATTCTTGGGAAACCCCCGACCAATTTTTTGGAAAAGTTGGCCAAATTTTTAACAAAAAGTTGGTCCGGAAAAGCTTTGATATTTGTGGCCAATTATTCACAAATCTAAACTATCACATAAAAATGTAGTTTTTTTTTTTGGAAAATTTCGTTGTTTTCTCCGAAGAATTTACTTAGTTAATTTTCGGGGAAACGGACCATCTTTGTCGTTTTGAGTACTAAAAAATAGATCCCTCTTAGTTAATTTTTGGGGAATGGACATCATTGTTGTTTTGAGTACTAAAAAGTAGATCCCTGAATCGATTACGACCATTTTCAAGCCGATCTAGAGCCTCCATAAAAAGTTGGATTTTCTCCAGTGGTTTTCAAATCACTGTTTAGAAGGCATTGCCATAAACTTTTGGCAGCTGAAAATACAATCCAAAGTTGGATATTCGGAATCGATTATATGGCAAGTGAATTGCAAATCCGAAGTGACAGGTTGCAAAGTGCATTTTTTGGAAAGTTGAAAATCTCAAATTTTGAAAAGTTTCAAAATTGTTTATTTTTGCAAAAAATTGCTCAAAATTACTTCTGCCTCTTAAAATCAGAAAAAATAGTCTCTAAATCTCGAGACAGAAATCTAAAAATTGTTTTGCATACTGAAGTCGAGGTCTCTGAATCGATTATGACCATTTTTCTGTTAATCTGGAGCCTCTAGCAAAACTTTTATTTGTGACTTGGATTTTTGGACTTTTTATTTTTCAGAAAATCTTCCAAAGATGGTTCATTAAAATAATTTTTCATTGTCCAATTTGAATACTTCAAATTACATATTTTCAATTTTTTACGTTACCCCCTCCCCCACTCAGCCACTCTTAGGTACCAGCGACATGAAATAAGTAGTTAGATAGGTACCTATATTATAGTTTCCAATCAACCAGCATCCAGAATTTAAAAAATCTCATATGATAATCCTTAATGCAAAAAAATAGGCATTTCGAACTCATTCGCGTAAAACTCAAGCTGACCTTTCAAAAAATTGAGAATTCTTCGAACCTATGCAAAATTCAGAAAGCATTTGAAATAGGTTCTCACCTACACGAAAAAACTACTCTAAATAGAATGGAAAAAAAATCGTGTCGTTATACGAGTAAATCCGCTTTAAAAAATGCAAATCCTGAAAATATAGCTGTAGCTTTGGAAATTAACATGAAGCATGAAAATGGAGCTATGCAGAGATGGTCGCACACGCAGGCAAGGCACGGGCCAGCCTAGCGCAGCGGTAGCGTAACAATTACTCCGAGGTATATATTTTCGGTTTAATCTCGCTAAATTCATGAGTTTCAACAAAAAGGGTACGGCGTTCGAGGCGGAATGATATTTTACGTTACTAATGCCCCTTCGTTAAGCTTCCAGGGTGCTTTCTCCGTCCTATATCTCTCTTAAGAGCTTACATTCCTACGGTATTTTCCAACTCTGCGAACGCTCTCCGCTTCTTTCCTCCTCAGCCGCGATCTCCACTCCATCGTAGACGCCTATTGTGGTACAGTTTGAATGTTAACACACCCTTAGATTTATATTTGTACTATTTCAACAGAAATAAATTTAAGACTTTGCTTAAATCCAGCTTCTAAAAAGGCAAAGCAATTTCGAAATTTTTGCGTTCCAGCAGTATTTCCTTTTTAATGTTTCCTCGTTTTTTTTTTTCTTCTTCTTCTTCTTTTTTCGCTCCTTTTTCCGTTCTCTTCTTTGTGTGTGTGTATATGGGATACGGTACGAGCGAAAATCGGAAAATGGATTAGATTCGCGAAATTTTATTAGATTCGCTTTTTCTGCTTTTTCTTCTTGTGCTTCTCTCGTTTCACTTTTTCTTTTTCTTCTTTCGTTACTTTCTCGCGCTATCTTCTTTGGTGTGTATATGCTTCTTTTCATTATTGTTTATACTCGTTAAATTGTAGTCGTAAAAAGCGTTGGAAATGCTGCTGTAAACTCTTCTATTTTCATTTGAACGCGAGCGATATGGGTTGAGAAAAATTTTTGCAATTTTGTAGCATTAGAAATTTATTTTTTTTCTACCACGTTTTTCTTCTTTTGATCCCCGCGCAAAGCCGGGCTGTGCTGCCTTTTCGTCTTTTGCTTCTTTCTTCTTCTTTTTTTTTCGCGTTCGCTTTTGCAAACGTGTGCCATACAGCATGCCATGCTACATTGAATGGAAAATTTTATTCGCTAGAACATCAAATTTCTATACGTAGTCACGTTTTTATGTATTTTTCGCCAGAAATGTTTAGTACGGCGATAATAGGTTATTCACTGCCTTCGTGTAATGTACGTACGTAGGTAAAAATGAAAAATTTTTCGGTTTCATAATTTTTCGATTATTGCTATAAAAGATTAATGCATTAAGCAATATAAAATTCATTTGAAATTCGATAGGTATATAGGTAGATGAAGGTGTACCTGAAAATGCAGAGCTTCTTTTAACAAAATTTTATTATCAGATCACATAGGTACCTGACATTTCCCTTCTACTTTTCTCAATTGGACAGCTGATATTAAAAAATGCCACAATATATCATTGAATCAGCATTTAACACTTGAGTTCCACCAAAATCATTTGATTTTAAACTAGCTAGGTAATAATTTTTTTTTTCACTCAAAAAACATCAAAACTACGTCCTTCCTCCTCCGAGAGCAACTGGTCAAAGTTGAAAGAATGATGGCTTTTTGATGTTTTTTATTCATTATAATAAATGTAAGATAATTCATTTCTTCGGTACTCAAAATTCAAACTTTGTTCTGTAAGTATGAATAACATAACATACCTAACAAATTATAAAAAACTTAAATAAAATCGAAAATATTTTTTTTTTGTAAACAGGAATTTGAAATGAAGCTTCAGAAAATTCTAAAAAAAAAATCGATGATACCGGAGGTTTTCAGTACCCATGGTAGCTACCTAATTTCCTGAAGCCGCCATCATTGATGTACTAAAAATGGTATGGTTACCAACTATGTAAATCACTAAAAAACTCTAAAAATTAACAACAAAAAAATTAATTTAAAAAAAATGACAATCTACCAAAATTCTGAAGGTCGTCTATCTGCCTATTTGACCTCCTGAGGTCATTGACCCCACTGTCTGATTTCCTAAGGTCATCTGGTCTGCATGTGCAGCCTCTTGAGGTCATTGGCCCCTCTGTCTGTCTGCTTCTCTGTTCTATTGAGGCCATACACCCGTCTGTCTGACTTTTCAAGGTCGCATGTCTGACCTCTTGAGGTCGTTGACCCGTCTTGCTGGCTTTTAAAGGTCACCAATATGCCAGTCTGACCGGTCTCTTGACGAGGTCATTGGCCTGCCTGTCTGGCTTCTCAAGGCTGTATGTTTTCATGTCTGGATCCTAAGGTCATTGACCCGTCTGTCTGGCTTTCAAGGTTTTCTGCCTGTTTGTTTGTTCTCTTGAGGTCTTTGACCCGTCTGTCTGGCTTTTCAAGGTCATCTGTCCACATTTTCTGTTTTCTTGAGGTCATTGACCCATCTGAACAGCTTCTCAAGGCTGTATGTTTTCATGGCTGGATCCTAAGGTCATTGACCCGTCTGCCTGGCTTTTCAATGCCATCTGTCCTTATTTTCTGTTTTCTTGAGGTCATTGACCCATCTGAACAGCTTCTCAAGGATGTCTGTTCACATACAGGGTGTTTAAATAATTTCACAATAGATGCAACTCGAGTAGACGAACAAAAAACGTTGCCTATCTTGTAAATGAAGGCGCTGCATGCTTCGCAAAATCAAAAATTTACAAATTTTGAAAAATTCATCAAAAATAAGAAAATGTTTGAATCATTTAAATGATGCCATAGTACTCGAGTGGACGAGCAGACAAAAGACATGTTATTATGACCAATTGCCTATCTACAAAATTTAAGGGACAAAGCTGATTCAAAATTTCCAAATTTTGAGTGCCTCAAATTTGAATTTTGAAATTGTACTTGCCTCTTCAATTTTGAAGATAGTCAATTGGTCATAATAACACTTTTTGTTCATCCACTCAAGTACTATAATTTGGGTTAGGGGCATCCTTTAAATGATACAAACATTTTCTTATTGTCTGCAAATTGAAGAAATTACCCATATTTTGAACTAAAATTTACCAATTTTGAAGATGTTTGAGTCATTTAAATGATGCGCCTAACCCATAGCACTCGAGAGGACGAACAAAAGAATGTTATTATGACCAATTGCCTATCTTCAAAATTGAAGGGGTAAACACAATTTAGAAATTCAAATTTGAGGCACTCGAAATTTGGAAATTTTGAATCCTTCAATCTTGAAGATAGGCAATTTTTCATAATATCATGTCTGTTCATCCAATCGAGTACTACTGTATGGGTTGGGGGCATCATTTGTATGATTCAAGCATTTTTTTCATTTTTGATGAATTCTTCAAAATTGGCAAATTTCCGGTTTTGCCGAACACGTAGCGCCTTCATTTTACAAGATAGCAACTTATCATAAATAACGTTTTTTGTTCGTCTGTGGTACACTCGAGTTGCATCTATTGTGAAATTATTGCCCACGTTTCATTTAACACCCTGTATATTATGTTCTCTTGAGATCATTGATCTGTCTGCCTTGCTACTCAAGGTCGTCTGTCTGCCTATTTGGCCTCTTGAGGTCATTGGTCCATCCATCTGGCTTCTCAAGACCGCCTGCCTGCCTGTCCTTTGAAGGTCATTGACCCGTCTGTCTGGCCTCATAAAGTCAAAAATTTTACTTTTGAACTTTCAAAATTTAAACATGTCAGAAACTTTAAAGAACTGCATTCAGTATTTTCTAAAGTACCTACATGTATGAAGTAAAACTCTGATACTTACAACTCAAAAAATGAATAACGTGAAAAAAATCCAGTTCATGTGCATTTCTTGAAATTTTGAAAACGATATTTCCAGCTGCTTCAAGAGCGAGGGTCGTCTGAGTCGATTTGATCATCATTAAGATCTACATTTTTTACTCCTTATGACACAAATTTTCTACCTATTTTCTGATTTTAATTTTTTTTTTTTTTGATTCCGTGTTGAATTTTTCTTTGGTAAGACAGCGCGTCCCATAGTCCCCAATTCATTTTAAGTAGAATGAAACCTCCTGTCTTGAATAACTGAATCACCATGATTTTCTGTCTGGCAAAGCAGGGTGCTTGTTTGATGTGATTGATTTTTTTTTTGGTGGGAGGAGAGTAAACATTTTTTTCAAAGAACATTATCCTCAAAAGAAATGAGAAAAAAAATTCAAAATTTCCACTTTCTCATACCTATGAAAATTTTGCGTTGCTCTTTTATTGGAAAAGTTCTGGACTGACTTCACTGGTTCAAACACAAAGCAAAATCTCTTCGTGGTATAGGTCCCAAAATTAGATCTCAACCACCCTTCCCCCCTCTTGAGCAATTTTTTTGATCCCTCTTTTTTCTTAACAGAGTCGATGCACTTTTTCACTCAAATTTTTGCGCAGAACAGTTTTTGATCCTTCTCGAAGCTACACCTACATATGTATACCTTTTGATCAACCTATAGCAATACTCGCAGACCAAAATCCATCAATTGACAGATTTAATAATATGAAAAAAAAATCAAAAAAATTCAAATCATGTTTTTCACATCAAGCTTGTCTCTATATTTTTTTTTCAATATACAAAACGAGCATATCATCAAAAAATTATCTCGTCTCAGAATCACCATAACTAGACGGAATATATAAAACGAGAGAGAAAGAAGACGCATTCTTATACTCGGTAGCCATGAAAAAAAATAGAAGGGGATATCGAAGTATCTCGATATTAGGCACGATGATGGCGATAGCGTAGCGTAGATGATGCGGCGGCGGTATGGAAGCAAAGTAGGAGACGCGGATTTCAAGAGGCATGTAAATAACTTTTAAAGCCAATAGTTGTCATACTTGAGGTTCAATTGAGCCATTTTGAATGAACTTCCCAACATAACCATCAACGATATTACTCCATTAACATTACCATTTATATGTCGTATCGACGATACGTGTATAAAACGACATGTTAACTAGTACGAGACGACTAAGTATTATACGTTTGGTATATTTATACGAAAAATAATTACATTTTTTCATCTTCTCGCGTGCCGTGTCTCGTAAACGTCATCAAAAATCACATTTTCTTTCACCTCGATAAAAATCTCGCCCAATGGTATCGCCCTCGCCATCTCGAGCAGCAGACAGCAGAGCAAACGCTGCGCAATAATTGCGGAGCCGTAAAACTCGTGATTTGTAATTTTTTTCCATCGGGTGGAGTTTCGGTGTTGGATATAAACTTGATGTATATTTTTGTAAAACAAACTGTATACAAAATATCTACATACAAACGATAAAAAAATTATAATTTCCAAACAAGCGGTAAAAAGAATAAAAACACCCCTAAAGCCTCTACTACTACTAACGTTTTCATTAAAATGCATCTTTTCTTCTCGTTTTTTTTTTTTTCAATTTCTCGCCTCTCGATGGTGGTATTCGAAATCGTCTCTAAGTAGATTTTTTTCTCCTTATACAATAGAAAATACAAACGAGTGTAGAAAGTGTGGTACAAGATCGAGTCTCATACAACCATTTCACCAAGTCATTAATGTACGCTGGGTACGGGTTTGTAATGTTTCTTACGCGCCATTACAAACACCCTTTTTTTTCTTCTTCCAGATATTTAATTCGAAACAAAGGTCACCCGATGTTACTAACGACCTGTGCATCCCTTATTGAAAACACGCTCTTATTTTTTTTCCTCCTCGAGTTTGTTTTCTTTTTAAAAATTTCGTCGCGCGTTTCTTTCCTCACACGCAAGATAAGTCGAGAAAAAAAGGCCGTTTTGGGAGCCTGCAACCCTCTTCGCCTTATTTCAGTTCGCAGCTGTATCTTAACGAAATTACTAACTTATAACCTAGCTTGTAACTTTAACTATGGCACAGATGCGAATAAGTGAAAACGTACGTGAAACTTATATTCTAGCAAATTTAATATCGCCGCTGGTGGGTAAGTAAGTAAGCTCGCGAGAGACGCCTCCTTATATGAGCAATATTTAATCGCGTTAAAAAATTAGACCAGCTGCGAGCAAGAGCAAGAGCAAAGCTATCGGCTTGACGAATTTTTTCCTTACTTTGCTAATATTTCTCTCATATTCGCCAGCTTATATATTATGAGAAAGTGCCTGCGCTGCTCAGCATAGGCAGCAATAGCCCGCCATAAGCTGAGTATATGGTACGAGAAAGTATCGCCTAACCTTTTTATTTTCTGTTACATATACATATAAGTTTTTGGCGCGAATGAAATTTAACTTATTTTTATTTGTAAAATAGTACGTAGTACGAACTGCGAAAAATGCTAAAATAAGCCCATAACGATACCGACATGAATAAGAAAGCAATATAAAGCTCGGGCCAGCGACAAAAAAGAACCCGTTTTCATATACACAAAACTTTGCTCCTTCGTATGCTTAGGTTATGCTACGCTATTGCCATATATACGTAGTATAGTACGCCATGTACTGTGCAATAAAAGACAATTTAAAATTCTCGTCGAGTAGATCAGCCCGTCTGTTCGGATCTCTCTGAGATGTTATTCTTTCCTTCTTTCCGTTTGTATTAAAACCGAAGGATTTCCACGTTTTATGAAAATGTCACGTGATTCGACTACATAAAATTCTCTTCTACAGTGGTGGTCTCTCTCGCCCTTGCTGACTTTCTCTCTACATGATTTCCTTTCCTCTCTGAGTGTACGCGATACTCTTCGTATTTACGAATAGAGCCTCGTACATAGATATGTGATTACGCGCATTTATGTAACATTACAGTGATTTTGTTTTTCATTTCGATATTCAGAAAACTCGCGAAAGCTGAAAAAAAAATTCCAAATTTTTAGATCGAAAAAATTATAATAGGTTGCATACCATTGAGCCTCAAATATTCTAACCTATACAGGATTTTACATTGGGCTTGGCTCACCTCAAGTAATTTACAAGTTGCATAAATGATTATCAGTAAAAATATTCACAATCTACGTATGTACTAAAAAATTTATGCAACAGTTGGAAAATTTTTACTGTTGTTTTTGAGCTGAAAAAGTTATCCAGTTCTCTTCCGTTTTGTTTCACCGAACGACACAAGTCACCACCACGCGCCACCATGACAACGAATCGACGAACGCTCGCAAAACACGATTGTAAGCTCTATCGCAGTGTATTCGAAAAAACCGATTGTAAGCTCTATCGCAGTGTATTCGAAAAAAACTTTAATGTATTTATCTACCTATAAAAACAAGTGAATATAACTCTTCTGTAGTCATCAGGTTATGAGGAACACAAACGTTAATGGCAAAATTACAAGCCCCGAGAAGAGGAAGTAGAGGTAATTAGTTTTTATTTATCCCCCCCCCCCCCAAAAAAATAAAAAAATTTAAAAAATGTCTAATTTAGGATAAGTATTCAATTCATGCGTATCTCCAAAGTGGTGTCTACAATTTGAAAACTAAGATAAAATTTGCCAACAGAACTGGAGAAAAAAATTTCTGTAGGCTCCAGAGCTACTCAAAACGACCTGAGGCTACTTTGAATTGATTTAGAGCAGAAAAAAGAGGAGTATGAGAGCATGAAAATGAGATTTAATCTTTCAATTAGTTGTACGACAACCCTATTGACAATTTTACTAGCAGAATGCTAGCATTAGTAGCACCCACCTAGCATGAGTAGCAGGAAACTAGCATGATACTAGCGTTATGCTAGCATGAAATGAACTGGCATAACATGCTAGCAAAATGCCAGCTTATTACTAGCACGATACAAACTAGCAAGAAGTATGCTAGCAATGAGCTAGCTACACGCTAGCAACATAACTACCGAATGAAGCTAGCATTTCCCGCTAGCAAAATGCTATCATATATCTAATATGAGATGAGCTAGCACAATGCATGCTAGCAATATGCTAGTTAAACCCTTGCCCCTTAATTACCAAGTGATGCTAGCAGTTCATACTAGCATGATGCTATCATATCGCTAGCATGGGGTGAGCTAGCAAAATGTATGCGAGCAATGTGCTAGTTAAACCCTTGCCTCATAATTACCTAGTAATTCCAGTTGTCCGTGCTAGCATGATGCTATCATATTGCTAATGTGAGATTATCTAGCAAAATGTATGCTAGGGATATGCTAGTTAAAACCCAGCACCATAATTATCGAGTGATCCCAGCAGTTCCTGCTAGCAAAATTCTACCATAATACTAGCCTGAGATGAGCTAGCACAATGTATGCTAGCAACATGCTAGTTATATCCTAGCGTCATAATTACCGAGCGATGCTGGCAGTTTCTCCTAGCATTAAGCTACCATGTTGCTAGCATGATATGAGCTAGTAAAAAGTACGCTAGCCAGACACTAGTTAATCCTAGCAGAATACTAGCATGGTGCTAGCATGGAATCAGCTAGCAGATTACCAGTTAGAATGGTGTTAGCACTTTGCCAGCAGACATTTTATTGAAAAATTCATCCTAGCATAGAACTGGTATGGTGCTAACATGAGGTGAAGTGGTGAACTAGCAAAAGACAGGCCAGCAATTTGCTGGTTTCATGCTAGCAGCATAACCACTGAGTAAAGCTAGCAGTCACTACTAGCATATTTCTAGTGCATTGCTAGCACCCTGTAATGGTGCTAGCATGAGGTAAACTAGCAAAAGGCATGCTAGCAATCTGCTAGTTACATGCTAGAAAGACAATCACTGGTAAACTTGCACTAGTCTACTGCTAGCGCTATTCTCACCTTGGTAAAGCTAGCAGTCAAAGTACTGGCATGGTGCTGGATTTTTGTTAAACGACTTCTTATGCAGGTGCTAGCAGTCAAGTGCTAGCATAATGCTAGCAACTTGCTAGCGTTGTTCTTTATCATGATACATTTAACTTCTCTTAGATGAAGTATGTAGTCAAATCGAATATAAGCTCAATGCAGTTTCTTGTTTAAATTAAGAAGAGTGAAGTTGGCAAACTAATCACTCAGTTTATACTAGCACAAGATGCTAGTGCAATGCTAGTTCTAAACTAGCATTGTAGGGCAATTGCCCATTTTTGGATATTTTTGGGAAACATACCATAATTAAAAATACCCTATTCTTTTATAAAGAAATTAATACACTTCTAGCATCATACTTATTATACACATGCTAGCATAAGCTAGCAAAAAGCTAGCAAGATCATGCTAGCACCAGTAGAACCATTTTGAACACCTGCACTAGCATATCTGCTAGCAAACGGATGCTAGCATAATGCTGGTCCTCCTGCTTGAATTATGCCAATTGTATGCCAGCATATGCTAGAAATATGCTAGCATGACTATGCTAGCACCAATAGCACCATTTTGAACACCTCTACTAGCATATCTGCTAGCAAACCGTCGCTAGCATAATGCTAGAAAAATGCTGCTAGCGTGGTGCTAGTACCATTTTCCTAGCATTGTGCTAGCAACAGTTTGCTAGCAGATATGCTAGGAAAGGTGTTCAAAATGGTGCAACCAGTGCTAGCATGGCCATGCTAGCACTGTTGCTAGCATTCTGCCACTTGAAATTGTCAATAGGGAATGACTTTTTCTTTTCGTATCTATTGATTCAATCCACATTTGACTACGAACTGGAAATTCTTCAAAATTCATGAAATGGACTCAAATACCAAAAATTTTGACTGCTGAGTTATTTCTGCATGTTTTTCTGATTTGTGAGAATTTTCGTTTTTCTTTTTTTCAATTCTTTGACAAATAGAATTTTTTTTTTGTATTCAAGTTCCTATAAAATAGGGAGAGAACAAATGGGGAATTTTTAAAATTTGATTCAATAGATGAAAAAATGACACTTTTCCAAATATTTCAATATCTATTTATTAAATGGAGGGGGGTAGTCAATTTTTTTCAAATTGTTTCCCCTCGATTCTACATAACTAAAGGAGGGGGAGAATCAAAATTCCAAAAGATAGAGAAAATAAACAGAAAAATTCTCAAGTTTGATGGAAAAATGAAAAATCGAAACAATTTTTAGGGGAATGAGGAATTTAAGTGACATTTTTCAATTTTTTTAACTCAAGGTATTTCACCTCGAAAAAATTATCGAAAATCACAATTCTAAAACAAACATACAGTATAAAATTTTAGAGAATGAAATATGGAAAACATGAGAAACAGAGAAATTTCGGAAAGGCGTAAGGGAGTCTAAACATTTTTTTTTTTTTGCTAAAAAATGTTCAGTGTCTATTATTATGATTCAATTTTCAAGAATATTTTGTAAATTTTATTTTGTATTTTTTAGCATTTTGCACAATTTTAGTAATATTTTACTCATTTTTCGATCATTTTTAGCAATTTTCATGGAAATTTAGATAATTGTAAATAGTTTGTAAAATTGTTTTCAAGAGTATACTTATCTGCCTTTTGGTTATTTTTAAGCTAGGTACTTTGATCATTTACATGATTTTTTAAAAAAATGTTTATAGTTTTATGTAAACTTTTATAAGTGTACCAGGTACCTACACCTACTCATACACATGCAATGTACAAATTTTCAATATTTTTCAAGGTAGGTAATTTTTTCGCAATTTTCAATGATTTTAATCCAAATTTTGTTATTTTCTTTTTTTTTTAATTTCTTTTAATTTTTTTTATTTTTTTGGTTCCCCGGAGGGCCCAGACACACAAGGTGTCGGGGGTTTTCTCAAATAAACATATTTATTTACATCTTAAATGTAAGACTAAATCTAAACAAAATGTAATATCTTAATTTCTCCCTAATCCTAGCTCTAAGATGCGGGGTGGGGGAAGGGGAGGGGGGAATAAGGGTTGTCCAACACGACCCATACCCCCTAGGCAGTTGCCAAGGGCCCAATCACCCCACCAGGCTTCGTTATTCACACATACCCATCAGGTAGACTGAGTCCCCCAACCCGTCTTGGGAAAAGGATTTTAGGAAGGAGAATTTGGTGCCTAGGGGGGGGGTCAACAAGTGTTGGTCTCCCCTTTGCATTACACGAGTTTTGGATATAGGGGGACTTTTGCAAGGAGGCTGGTGCACTTGCTAAGGGCTTTGCACCATCCTCACACATTGGACTTAAGAGTACAATACTAGATATGACTAATTAATTTAGGCTGAAAAATTTAGGAAACTGTACGATTAGTTAACTTGGTCTATTTTGCAAATATGTACCTACAGCATTATAATACCAGAAAGAAACCCACGCTAAATTTATTTAAGCTTATAGTTTTGAGAAAAATATATTTTTTTAAGTAGGGCATGCATAGGTTTTGAAAAATCTAACTATGTATAGTTATTTACAGCTTGAGGTAATGCATCTTGATGGGTTATTTACAGGGCTTCTTCAGGTTGATGTTTGGTTGGTAGATCAGGATTGAAGCTGTTCCTCCTTTGGGGTGCATACGCTTACAGTAACTGAGTGGTCCTTGAAGCATTCAATGATGGACTGCTTCACTGATGGCCACTCCGGTTTATCCAGACCACACCCTAGTCTTAGTACTGCTATCTTTTTGATCTTGAGTTGATCGCATTTGGCAGCAAGTGCTTTCATTGTTGTTACAAAGTCCTTGATTGACAGCTTATCATTGTACTGTTCTTTGGTGATAGCGTAAAAAATGTAATTTCCATCTTTTTTGAGTTCAACTACTTCACCAACCTTAGCACCCCTTGACCACAGAGTGTCCTGGTTACTGAAGGCTCGTTTGAACAGGAGTGCAATGCCCTTGGACATCCTGAAGTCTTGGCTGACACAATGGGCCAAGGTCTCATCAGATCAACCTCTAATTCCTCCAGCGTGAAGATTCCATTTGATTTGGTCTCTATCTTTCCCCAGTTGGAGTGTTGAATTTTCTTTCTAGTTCCTTCTCAGCTCGTTTGAGAACTTTCTCTCCACCCCAGCCGGTGGTTTCATGCAATTTAATGGATATTTTGCACAGAATATTTCACAAAATTATTTTTTATCAACGCTTATTTTTTTTACGAGTTTTTGGATTATTTTTTGCAATTTGATAACACTTTATCAATTATTCCGCCATTTTTAATAATCTTACATAAATTTTGCTACTTTTATGCAATTCTTTAAAGCTATTTTACAGCGCAGTTTCATCAAATCATCATCGCCCGATTCGATTTCACCCAGTTTTTCCTCCATGATACTTACCATATTATTGATCATCCCATCAACTAAAAAAAAAACACTTTCATTATCCCTCAGAAGCTGCTTAGAGTGAACCTGAAAATACAGCAATTATCCATTTTTTCAATGATGGGCGTATGTACCTACCTATTTACTTGTAAAGAAAGGGTTTTTGTTCGAAGACTAGGATCTTTAAATATTGAGAATTTAATGTTGAGAGAATGATGACAAACCTCCCAAAATTTTGGCCAACATATCACGAAAATGAATAGATCATAACTCATAAGAAAGAAATTTTGAGTAAGTACCCATCCAAGGTTTTTTGGGACGCAATTTTTTTTTACCTCCTTATGCACCCGCAGACTTCAAATATCAACTTATTTTTGGGTTGGAACACCTCCAACAACGTGCCTAAGGAGTCGTCATAAAAACTTCCTCAATTCCTCAATTTTCTCGCAGGCATTCTTTGTTTCGTCATTCAAAAAATATATACATACACATTCTCAAACTATCTCCCCTTTCCAAGAGCTTATTACATACTTTTTTTTTCTTTCAACGAAACGTTTACTTCTAAACTTTTTTGATTTCAGTAAATAATAATTGTAGGTGGTAGCCAACCAATTTAATTACAATCCACAAAGAATGAGTCAGTTATTATAAACGCCTGAACTTTTTCTTCGCTAAACAGAAAAAAAATCAAATACTTGGGAGTGGTTTTGCAAAAAATTATTCTTTCTTCATTATTTAATGATATAGTTCAGCTATATGTAACATAATATGTACCTATTTTCAGGGGCAAGCTTGTTGCAATGTACGTCAAAGCGTTTATATCGCGTGAGGCTCTTTTTAAAAAATAATTATAAAAACTCTCGATCTACTATAACAACAACTTATCGGAATTTGCAAAAACAAAATGGAAAAAAAATTCCCAACGCAACGAATATAGAAAACCTATATCTACGCTATAAATTGAATCGCAACATGAATAGAAGAATGAAAATTGACGATAAAAATACCGTAGTTAATTAAAAAATAAACCCATCGCCATCCGAAAACATTTGCGCATCTACACGAAAATTACAATACAAATAAACGCGGCACGCACATCGTCGAAATAATACGCCGATTATTATTCGCTTACACATCTCGGCTGGCGGAGCAGCGTGAAAAAGGAGTCAGCCAATTCAAACGAAATTAAACAAATACCAGAAGTTTCAACGCGTTTTAATAACTGCCTTAATTAAACTTAATGAAAGTCGTTGCAAAGGTGTACTATCGCATGTCGGGTCGGTGGCAGATTTTAAAACTGTTTTCGAGTAATTTTAAACTATACTCGGTTTAGTTTACGCGCTATGAAAATACGCTTTAATAGAGTTTCGCGCTAGCGTGTTTCAATATTTACACGTGTTTTTACGCTAAATTAATGATGATTGGGTTTTGCGAAGCGTATAGCCAAAGAATGGGAGGAATGCGGATTAAAAAATACCTCAAATTGTTGAGTTATTTTATAGAATTTGGGTTTTCTCGAACAAAGAGAGAGATGGAGAAGGTGGAGGGTTGATTGAAATAATTTTCTACGTAGGTAATTTCTCATTGGCTATTTTTTAAAAATTATTTTTTAATTTTTTCCTATTTTCTCAGCGCCCCCCCCCACCACCTCCAATGAATTTTCTCAATATAGTTTTTTCCTTTTTTCATCATTTTCAAAGAATTCTGATATCAAATAACAAAACATTGATCCCCAATTCTAGTTTTTTATATCTGATGAAGTGATGAGTGAAATAAACCCCTCCACTACCCTCTCTAAATTTATTGAAAATCTCACAAAACACCAGAGCATAAAATTGTTGATACTTTCATCGTAACGAACTCTCGATTGATTGTTTGATTTATGATCGAACATTTCATCGCGATTACAAAATAACCGTGTATGCAGAACAGGTTGGTTTACACCGTGCATATTTCCGAGCGCACTCTTCGGATTAGTAATTTAGATATAAAAATAAATCCAGTTGAAAAATTCATTAAATAACCGGTTAAAAGTGTACACAGATATGATTTTATCATTGAACGAGATCTGTTGTCGGCTCATGCTGCTGTTTTCAAATCGAGTGCTTGTAATATTTAATTATGCGGTCGTGACGTCAATTTAATGTACAAGAAGCATGAAAAATTGTATAAGTGAACATGAAGAGTTTTGACGTCGGTTGAGTTGCATTGAAACCCCTAATCTAATTTGGAGCATGGAACGCATCTGGCCACGAGATGTTTCTTTCTTCAGTTTCTCTTCCTGTCGATATCTCGACCCATTCACAACTAACTATAAGTGCACATAGATGCACGTAAACATCCACTTCACTCGATGGAGTAAAAAAATCCCCTAGACTTAAAGAACACGTTATTCTTTTCATCAAATGCGCCATTATAGTAGATGGAAAACGAAAGCCACCGAAAAGTGATATTTGCGGTTAGGGACGACACAACGACACACATCACAAATACCTTAAGAGGAGCGAAAAATACCACCTCGAAACCATTAAATTTAACGCTCAATGTATTTCCGAGTATCGATTTCGTCGACATATATTTGGTTAATTCTTTGAATTACAAACAAGCGAGACCTTTTACCGATGTAGCCGCCCTTTTGCTCTTTTTTTTTCCTTCGCCAAATCGTCATTATATCGCAATAGAGCAATATATGAGACACGACGCGTTATTTACGATAATTATCCTTCATTGGACTAGACAATATTTTTATTTGTTTATTGGTGTAAATCGCTAACGGTATATAAGAGTAGTTTTTTCTTCTTCTATTGTGTATCCCTGTAGCAGCACTTGGAAGTTATTCTGTGAGCTGTTTCGATTCTACAGCAATAGAACCGTTCGATGGTTTATTTATTGTCCACACATCTCAGGTATAACGGAAACAGTACTCGTGAGAGTACAAAGTTCGAGTACACAGAATTATTTCAATGTTTTCAAAACGTTTCTGATAAACGTATCTTTTACGTGTATGGGTAATTTGTCTTCGATAATATACCTATACTCGTACATATAGGAGAGGAAAACCCATCCTACATTGCAGTCATCTTCATAGTCAAGCAGATGGATTAGCGAGTGTGGATTAAGTATTGTATAATGGAACTGGAAGCTCTTTAGTATACGATACGACTATGTACCTAAGAGAGTAGGTATCTTGTATGCAGGTATGTAATATACCCACAATGTCGTGTTATTTACGACTTTGCGAATATTTTTGACGGAAAGTCGTGTCCTATGGTAATTACCGAGATGTTCCCTTGCAGTTGTAAATAATGTTAACATTTACTAGTGTACTTAGGTAATTTTAAAAGCCAAGTTTTACGACCTTAACCACGTACAACAACCAGGTTGATTCTGAGATTTCCGCCAGTCTAGTGTAAGCAAGGTAGGTACTTTTTAACTAGGAATTGTGTTGTTAAAAATGAGACTAATTATGCGGGGGTTTCGATACAAGATGAATAGTCTTTCTCAGATTTCACTGATATCAGAAACATGAGGGGATGCCGAAGATATTTTCTACTTGAACCCTTCAAAAATTTTAGCATTCTGTGCTGATTTTCACGTCTTGAAAAAAGTATAAAAACCATAATCAGTATTTTTTATTTAAAATGCTTATTTTCCAAAGAAAAAGGTCATGTAGGAGTAACACATCCTGTACAGATTCTTTTTGATTCCCATAACGATTTTCTGTAAAATAAGTCATCCAAAGTCCTAGCTAGAAATTGAAAAAAATATTGGAAAATTTGCCCAAAATCTGGCATTGATTGTCTATATTAATGAAAATTTTAAAAAAATATATCTATTATCTTCATCATCATCAAGAAGGGTTCAAATTTTGCTCAAGTTACACTACAAGGGAACCTCTCAGCTGGCATAGGTATTCGCCTCCGATCTAAATATGTTCTGAAACCCCACCCCTCACCCATAAAAAAAAACTTTATTAGTTGCCCTAATTAATTTTTCACGATTTCTGACAAATTTTTGAAATTTCAAAATTGACTATTTTCGACAATTTGTGCTTTTTTAAAAAATTAGATAGATTTCTAGGAAAAATGATAGCAATTAGTCTTGAAATTAATTTGAACTCTCACGAACTAAATTTCACCATTTCCGTTCATTATAAAGCTTTCCAACGTGGTTTTTGATTTCTCCAGAAGGTAAGGAAATCAATCCAGACAGTTTGTTTAAAATCGAGTTGTGCAGTATCTCGACGTACACATATTTAATGAGTTGACCAAGTTTGAGTCGATTTGTAAGCGGAAACCTCACAGCAGTGCCACTGAGAGTCAATGAGAGTCCGGGGTAAGAAAATTAGGAGTTTTGGAAATTTTTCAAACCCCCCTCACTCCACAAAAGCATTCGAAAATTTGAGCTCATGAATTGTTACAAAACAATATTTTTCCCCATAAAAAAATCCTTTCCTCCCCACCAATGATAATTTCGTTTTCAAAAAAAGTTTATTGGAAAAAATTATTTTAAAAAGTTTTCTCAAAAAAAGTTTTTTCAAATAAGAAGTTTCCTCCGGAAATGAAAACTTCATTTTTGAAAGTTGAGGTCAAGAAAAAAATTTGTTTTGCAAAAACAATAAATTTGGAGAAAGAGGTTTTTTCTATTGCAGAGAATTTTTTTTTCAAGAAAATTTTTCACAAGAACCTTTTTTAAAAACAGGGTGTTCAATATTTTTGACAAGTCATTTTCCCTGACTTTTCCAGAATTTCCAGACCAATTTTCTAGACAATTTTTTCCAATTTTCTACAATTACCCTATACTATATTTAAAGGAAAAGTTGCCGGAGGGGGGAGGAGGGTAATTTTTCAGGCGTTTCTCTTCAAAATTGATACTTTATCGGATATATACAAATAGCTGAACTTCAATTAACATTTTTATTTGAAAAAAAAATTCAACATGCAAGAAATTCTTAAAACTTTGAGATATGTGTTTCATAAGGATAATTTTTTCAAAATTCCAGGGATTTCTCGTGAAAATCACAAAATTTCCCAACTTCAGATTTGGATATGACCGGGTACGACTTGAAAAATACGTTATATAGACAAGTTGCCTATCTTGGGGCAACAGAGTTTTGAAAAAAAAAATGCGGAAAAAATAAATTTTTGACCGTTGGAATGGGTAGTACTTTGAAAAATAGGAAAATTTAATCATAATGAATTTTTGCTCAACTTTGAAATTGAAAGGGCTAGAAACACTTTAAAAGAAAAAATTGATCAAAACGTGTATTTGACCTTTGGAATGGTCAGTACTTTAGAAAATAAACAAATTTTGTCATTATGAATTTTTGCCTAAATTTGAAATTGAAGGGGCCAGAAATAGGCCTAGTTGTTTCTTTTTAAATATTTTTGACCTCTTCTCTTCAATTTCAAATTTAGGCAAAAATTCATGATGAAAAAATTTGTTTATTTTCCAAAGTACTGCCCATTCCAAAGGTCAAAAACACGTTTTTCGCAATTTTTATTGAAAGGTCTGTTGCCGCTTAAATTAGAGCTACCTACTCTGTTAATAAGTACTACATGTGTACTTGTGTTTCAAGTTTTAATTTTTTTTCAGATGATCAAAAATTTTCAAAAATAACATAAACTGGCAAGAATTACTGTAAAAATCTAGCATTAAAAAATTCAGCATATTTTCTCTGTTTTTTGACATAATCTTATTTCTATCCCAATGGAAAAGAAATTGAGATGGCAACACTGAAAAAAACTTGGGTAGGTATGAATTTTTTGAAAAAAAAATATAATATAGGTATCTTTGAGGAAAAATTCTTACAGAAATGTCAAGTTATCAACTTGGAAACCATACCGAGATATTGTCCGAGATTAGTGTAGGTAGGTAGCATTATAAGAAAAAAACCAAACCTCCAAATTCAATCATCTTGCCCCATCATCTTTACCATTGCAGTACCAAGCACAATAATAATTGCATCTCTAGTTTTGAAAGCAAATTCTTAAAATATGCACCATTCAAGAGTAGCTAAAAAATTCAACTCTAATTATAGGATGATCTGTGGCGTTAAACTGACCAACGACGAAGTATAGGACAAGAAGATAATAATGATAGGCTATAAACCAATAACAGATACCAATAATTGACGCCATGCGATGAAATAAGAAAAAAGAAACATGTAAGAAAAAAATCTACAACAAAAACACAAAACACGTTGTTAGAAACTGGCAAAGTATTGCCGAGGTAATTGGGAATATTTTAAGATGCTGTGCGCTGGTAGAACCGCAGGTCATCGTATCGAAGGCGTAGGCTCGATATAATGATTCTTGTACTCCCCCCTCCCCCCTCTCACACTCTTCCAATAAATCCATTTGCATCGTCAATCCGATCCCCACAGCGAGATGATAAATTATTTGAGGGTTGATGGAAGAACAAATCAAAGTAAACAGTAAGTAAATTGAAGATTTATAGGTACCTACTACCTACCTAATCAAACTGAGTAAACATATTTTTGAACTAAAAAATAATGTTTATATAGTCGTACTCGATGATTAGGTAAATAAACATAGCTTTGGTTGAGATATAAGTATATGGGCTGGTAAAGTTCACCCCACGAGCTCAAAAATATACGAACCAACTCGATCTTATTAATGCTCGGTGAAAAAAAAAGAAGTAATGTAGGTATACAGAAGAAAAAGAGAAAAGAAAGAAAGAGATAACAAAAAATGAGGAAATTTAACGACGAAGGCACCTCTTTTTCGCTATCTTTTCCGATATACAAGTAAAATGGAAAGTGCGCCGCAATTAGGATACCGTGTAGCTTAATGTACCGTTAACTGCGTCGTATTTCGTTGGGAAAGCTCGAGCTGGAGGTTTACGTTTTTGCCAAGCTTTTCTTCTTTTCGCTGGCGAAAAACCACTCGGGTCGCTTCGAAAAGCCATTAAGATAGCGGAAATGAACGCTATTCTTTCGCAAAGGTTTCAACCCCGAAGGGTCAATGATGTGTGATATGGATTGACATAGTTCACGAAATAGCGCGCAAAGGGTTCCCCCGCTCTTTTTTTTATCGTATCACCGCCAGTCTTCTTTTCAATCAATTTAACGACCTTTTTCGGACGTTTTAACGTTTTTTTTCTCCTGCATCGTTTCTTTGCACCATTTCGTGAAAATACCGTTACCAGTTAATAGGTTTCGGATTTTTACGTAATTAAATCGATATCTACCGTGGAGGCTTTTTCCAATTTGTTATCGCACGAAAATGAATTTTCCGACGATATGACGTTCATTTTTCTGTCGCTGTATGAGTATGCAGCGGCCAAATGAAAAAGGGTAAAGGCGATAGGCAAATTAATAACTCAGCGCTATGCTGGTTATAATTTTGCTAGATTATAACCCACCGCTGCCTTATATACGGATGAGGAAGGGTCCTGAATAAATTCTGATAAGGATGCCGTTAAGCCTTTCGCCTTTAAATACGCTGAGGGAGCGAAATTTTAATGAGAATGTATTCCGTTTTCAGCTCTTGCTCCGACGAATAACGAGCATTCGCCTTATTTAACGCACCTGGTAATCGGTTTATTTTGGATTTAATCTTGTTAAACGGATTATAAGCGGAGATGTAAATTGTAATTAAGCTTAATACGGTAGAGTTTTGTTTTACGTTGCAGTATGTGCCTTATTCCAAGTCGACGAGAAATTTTTTCGCCGTTTTTATCTCGTTTTCAGAAGTGATGAAAGTAATAATTTATATGCCAGCGAATGAAAACAAAAACGTTGCACGAGTGAATGGCGAAGTTTTTGTTTTCATATTTCAGCTCCAAAATGTTACACTCTTGTTTTCAAATCATTTTGGGTATCGACAAGTATTTTCAATTTCAGTCTATATTTTGAAAAGAAGTCGAAATATCTGGGTAAAGTGAGTAGCAATCTATGTTTAAGTTTTGGTCTTTTGACGCCCACTTTCGATGATAGTGACATGAAATGCCATTTTAATGATCAAATTACCTGAAGAAAATTGAAAAAAAGTGAATAAAAATTTTTATTCAGTATAGCTTCAACCAGATTGCACTGGTTATGGTGCGTCAGGGATTCTGGCTATGAATAAAAAAGTCAAGTGGCTTTCCTTACTTCATATGAAAGACAAAAGTGATCCTTTTAAAAGTTCAGTGAAACAAATTAGTCAAATGTTGAGCTTTCTTATGTTCGCTAAAAATATTTCAAAAAAATCAAAAATTTTATGTTCTAAGTACATTTTTAAAATTTGCACAAATAGCTCCATTTCGTTCAAAGCTTGCCCCTTCCACCCTCTGAATCTTAATTTCACCATTTCGAGCCATTTTGAAGCCTCAATCACGATCTTAGATTCCTCCAAAATTTGATGGAAAATTCTTCATTCAAGTAATTCTTCTAATTAAGCTATAGGTAAGCCATTTTTCTACAAAAAGTTTTTCTCAGACCCTCAAACGTCATTGATCCTCTTGAATCAAATCTTTCTAAAGATGGATTTTTTTTCAAACCAAAAATTGAAGTGGACACCTATAAGTACATTTTTTTGAAATTCGCCAATTGAAGGGAGTTGAGTATCTAAAAGGATTCTGAACAGAAATCAAAATTTTCAAGCTTTTTTCATGGGCTTCTACTTTAGTTATTTTATTTAATTTTTATTCTTCCAATTCGGAGAACTTTACATAAATAAATGACGACAACTTCCAGGAACATGAAACACATACCTAAGTTGAAATTAAAAACATTGAAATCACCAAAAATCGACTTTTTGAAAATGAAATTGAGAAAAATCAATTTTTTTCTCAGGGGGTTATGTTTTTGAGATATTCTGAGCAAAGTGTTGGAAAATTTGAAAAATAAATTAATTAATGATAGTTGATGATGATTTTTTTTTTTCAATTTTCTCAACTTGAAAAATCAGTCAAGTTGGTACTTACATACTTACATATTATTTGGTTCAAAACCTCCTTGGTCGAGGTTAATCGTGCAGGAAAGAAGCTCCTTGTAGACCCAGGGATATCACCGCACACCTCCTAGATGGACTTCGAATTTTGGCAGATATGGCATAAATTTCCATGATCGCAGCACTGGTGTTTTAAATGGCAAACTGATAATTCTAGAAAAATTATATTTTCCAAAAGTCCAAAATCGGGGTTATTCAGCTCGCCGAATGCAAAATTGAAAACGATAGATTGAATTCAAAATATCTGATTTAAAATTTTTTTATAATATTTTTTTTCGAACAATAAACTTGGAGTCTCATGATCCGCAACTTTTGAACATCTGTACGTCCCCCCCCCCCCCTAAAAAAAGTAGTCTTGGAGATGGATCTCGTTACACAGGAAATGCAGAAACTCAAAACACATCTTTTTGGGTGATGCAAAAATTCAAAAATATCTTGAAATCACGTGTCCTTCCCTAAAATAAGTTTTGGCCCAAGGCCTTGGCATGTAAGATGATAAGTTTATTCTTTTGCGCTCTTCACGGAATATAACAATGGGTTTAAAGAGAAAGAATATACATAAAACAAAACTATTGAAGATCATATATGCTTAAAAATACACATTTAAGCACAATGTAGCTCCTGTTTGTGCAATAGACTTCATGTAAAGAGCAGTAAAATGTATTCGATGAAAGGCAGCAACTACTATGTTACTCGAGTATTTTAACTTAAGCATTTAGCAACAATTTTGTTACATTTTTATCTCATCAAAAACCCTCCGAAACAAGAATGTCGCAGATTTACGAGCAATTAAGTTGCGAATACTTCACACATGCCGTTTTATATTCGCATTCGTTTCGCAATAAAAGCATCAACTGCGAATAAAAGCTCGCCGGCGTAAAAATTTCAACTCGATGACCATAAGTATTTCGTTTTAACACCCCCCCCCCCCCAAAAAAAAAAAAGAGGAACAACAATCATAAACGAAACAACTGATTTCTCATTAACACGAAATTAGCACCATAGAAAAAAATTACAACAATCATAAACGCATAAAACAAAATGATAGATGTGCGTTTAATTTCGACCTATGTTTCTGAGAACTATACGAGTACTACGCGCACAACTTCGCACGTCGTTCAATTATTCATCTCGAAGTACGATATTTAATCACGGCTATTGAAAAAGTTTTTCAATTTCGCCTCGATTCGAATAAAAAATTCCATTAGTGGCGATTTTTTCAGCGAAATCTGAAAAATAAATAAGTATAACTCGCGATAAAACGATATCACTTCACACAAACCAAGGGCGGTTTTTCCAATAAAAGTAAAGCAGAACTTTTCCTTATCTCTCGGCGTTAAATTTACAGCCACCTAATACCCGCAAATGAACGATTTTCACGAAGTCCGAAAAAATTGAACTGCCTCCGTTAAAGAATTAAATCTGTTACGTGATCGGAATTCGCTAACTCGAACCTCTGTAATATTTTAACCGGCGCGTTCTTCCCGAACATTATGGTTATTTATTTCTCCTCTGCCCGGTATATCGATACGAGCAAGCAAGCAAAAAAAAATCCAGTGAAGAATGGTCACCATGGGATTTCGTTCACGTTCTTGCGCTTTTTCTTCTTGCGTACCAACGCGGGCAACGTTTGAACCCCAAAAACTTCGACTTCGCGTCCGTATTACACCCCCTCCCTTTGTGAATTTTTACTTTTTTTTCTTTTTCAGACGTGTAATCATACCTATACATACGAAATCACGCAGTCGAGCGGTAATTTTCTGGACTGTGGCCAAAGGTCATCTTTCGAAACGAAAGGAAATTTAAATTTATACTCGAGTAATGGAATTATAAATAGAAAAATGGTAGTTGGTTGCGGTTTAATCATCGAGATTTACCTGTATGCGAGCTACGAGTACATGTATTTTTTTTTATAATTATAGGGCTATACGGCTACGTAGCGCTGCGGTTCTCAAATTTTCCTCCTTATCGTGATCTAACTGGTTTACATCGGACTAGATGCTATGCTCGTGTATCTGGTCAAGTTGTTACGCTTATACTTTGTGTACCTACAAGTCGAGAATGTTTTCTCACATTAGACAGTTCATCGCGAGTTATTGTAATTTTTTCCACATTTTTTGGTACATTTTGCTTCGATATATGCTGATGTTCGCTGTTTAGCGAGGCACGATCGAGATGCAGAATTTGTATGCTGGGATCATATAATGACTGTAATCATGCGAGTATAAAGCTCACATGTGTACTACATTAGAGTTTAGTTTTTTCAAATGTGTAAAATGAGCAAAATTGTAGGAATCCTACGAGTATGAAGCTTGAAAGTAGATAATGAACTTATCATTTTTAGATTTTCTTTTTCATATCTAGATACGCAATAATGTAATTGGGGCTATAACGTCTTGTACCTATATCAACACGTTTAAATGGTTTATTCAAATGATTCTAGACACCTCATAAACCATCATTCATGACTTTTTAGATGTTTGAAATTTTTGATTAAGTGATAAGCCCACACCTTAGCACCCCACGCCTCCAATTTTGAAAAAAGTGGGAGTCTAAGGACACCGAGAAGTCAAATACAAAAGATAAAAACAGAATTTTGAAATTATGTAATAGCAATCTAGTCTTGGTGAATTTCAAGTAAGTATTCCAGCGTCGGAGAGTGAGTGATTCAATGAATGAATTTTTAAAGAAGTACACTGACATTGGGTATACCTATTGAAAATATTCTGAAAATTGAATCCTGAATTTTTTTAATAAATCTTTGCAAAAGCATACTTACCTACCTATTACAAAAATAAAGGTTCGATTTTGACAAAATTATACTTTGAAATTTGAGATTTGAGATTAAGTACCCGGGGAAAAAAGTTCAAACTTGGCCATACATGATCATGTATGACGACTTCATACATGATCATACTAAAAAATTGTCCCCCACATGCTCATGTATGGATCATTTGTATGAAATTGCATGTTTTATATCATACATTTTATTCTATAATCTAGAAAAGTGTCTATAATCTGGAAAAATGTCTGAAATTCATTTATCCACATTTGTCTTGCATTCTTAGCACATCTTATGTACTTATACCATTCAGCAAATCATCCCATATATTTTATACTGACAATATTTTTATTATAAAAATTCATAAATTCTCGAATTTTAAGTATGATCATACATGTTCATGTTAAAAAAAATCCCCGCATTTACACATGATCATGGTTACACTAAATCATACTTGATCATACATGATCATATATGACATGTATGATCATGTGGGGGACAATTTTGTAACATGAGCATGTATGGAAACTTCGGTTTATGTATGATCATGTATGCTCGAGTTCATCCACCATACATGATCATGTATGGCCAAGTTTGAACTTTTTTCCCCGGGTAGGTAGATACCTACAGGTTCTATTTTCCTTGATAAAAACAAACATGAATTTGAGAAGATACCCCTCGAACGAAATAAAATTGACCCTAATCAAAAATGAATCGATTTTCAAAATAATACTTTTTGAGAGAAAAAAAAGAAATGTAATTTTTGTAGAAAACGCAAAAAAACAATAAAAAACAATTGACCGATAATGATCGACGAAATTAATCGATTTTTGATCACAATCGATTTCAGATCCGGAAGTTACTTTTTGAAGCTAAAACTGATTTTTCATTTCGAACGTGCTCGATCATATAAGATCAAAAATCGCAAATGAATCGATTTTTGAAATTCGATTAATCGATTTTACATCATGATCGATTTTTAATCCGAAAGTTCATTTTTGAAACTCAAATTATTTTTTTCATTTTACACAAAATTGATCACATGGATTAAACATCGCAAATAAATCGATTTTAGATCTAGAAGTTGCTGTCTAAAGCTATTTTCCAGTTCAAACATGTTCAGTCGAAGGCGACCAAAAATCGCAAATAAATCGATTTTTGGAATTCGATCAATCAATTTTCGATCATAATACATTTTCAATTCAAAAGTTCATTTTTGAAGCTCAAATTATTATTTTTTTTACATTTTACACAATATGATTGATCACATGGAATTACAAATAATTGCAAATGAATCGATTTTTGGTATTCGATTTATCGATTTCGAATCCATTTCGAACATGTTCAGTCACATGCGACCAAAAATCGCAAAAAATCGAATTTTAGAATTCGATCAATCGATTTTCGATCATAATCCATTTTAAATTCAAAAGTTCATTTTTGAAGCACAAATTATTTTTCTTTTCATTTTGCACAAGAAGTAGGATTGATCTCATGAAATTGAAAATCGCAAATAAATCGATTTTTGGTACTCAATTTATCGATTTCGGATCACAATCGATTTTAGATCTAAAAGTTAATTTCTAAAGCTATTTTCTATTTCGAACATGTTCAGTCATATGCGATCAGAAGTCCCAAAAATCGATTTTTAGGATTCGATTATTCCGTTTTTGATCATAATCGATTTTTGATTCAGAAGTCAAATTGTTGATGCTAAAATTAATCATCGAGTTTCTGAATATAATTGATCATGTTGGGTCAAAAATCGCAAATAATCGATTTTTGAGGTTCGATAGTCGATAATACGTACAACCGATTTTCGACCGTGATCGACTTTTGATCCCGAAGTCAATCTTTCATGCTAAAATTAATTTTCCTATCTAGGGGTGAAAAGTACTACTTTTCCAACCTCGCGAGAATCGCTCGGATGTAAAAATAAGTACTTTCCACCCTCGTTCAGGAAAAATTACTTCATTAAACTCGGAGAAAAAGTGATTTTGAACTCGTGTGAGTTGTTCCCCTCACTTCGTTCGGGTCACAAACCTCACCCTCGTCAAAAATCACTTTTTCGGCCCTCGTTGTGTAATATACTATCTCGTGTTTTTGAACATGATTGATCACATGGTGTCAAAAATCGCAAATAATCAATTTTAAAAGTTCGATACTAATCGATTTTCGACCATGATCGCCATTTTTGATCCAGAAGTCAATTTTTGATGCTAAAATTAATTATCGAGTTCCCGAACGTAATTGATGATATTGGGTCAAAATTCGCAAATAATCGATTTTTGAGGTTCAATACCTACCTACTAATCGATTTTCGACCATGATCGCCATTTTTGATCCAGAAGTCAATTTTTGATGCTAAAATCAATTCTCGTGTTTCTGGACATAATTGATCATATTGGGTCAAAAATCGCAAATAATCGATTTTTGAGGTTCGATAGTCGATACTGCATATATCTAACCGATTTTCGACCTTGATCGACTTTTAATCCCGAAGTCAATCTTTCATGCTAAAATTAATTCTCGTGTTTCTGAACACAATTGATTACATGGTGTCAAAAATCGCAAATAATCAATTTTTAAAGTTCGATACTACTCGATTTTTGACCATGATCGCCATTTTTGATCCAGAACTCAATTTTTGATGATAAAATTAATTCTCGTGTTTCTGAACATAATTGATCATATGGGGGGGGGGATCAAAAATTGCAAATAATCGATTTTTGAGGTTCTACGTTACTTGATCGATTTTTGATGAATTGAATAGAACATGGAGATTAAAAATATGTACCTATTCGAGGAAATTTGTAATGTCCAGTAGGTACACCTATCAACCTAGATAATGATTGATAATTAATCAAATCATCTGAGCCCTTATTTTTCAAACTTTCTAAAAAACCCTGGTTAGAGGTGAATTTTCTACCATCACCTGCATGCTCCCTCCTTTTAGCTCTGAGTCTTGAGGGATAGATACAAATTTTTGAGTGGTCTTAGAATTTTTTTACATTTCTCCTCTCATCCCCCTTCTTCAAGACTGGAGATTTTAGTCTATAGGTACTAAAATTTTGGAAATAAGGAAAAATTCATTTTGAAAAATTATCTGAACAATGGACGTTCATAACGAGAGTGGGCCCTTGAAAAAAAAATGAAAATCTATTTCATTTTTGAATACCTATCTCATCAAAGTACTCAAGATCACTTCGATTTCAAAAATGCAATTTCCAAATCAATTTTCCACAAACTTAAAATTGCATGAGAAATGTACTTAATCATTTTCCTCTTTTTTTTTCAGAATCATACCTATACCTATAGATAAGCATGTATACCTACTCATACAGCGGATTACATTTACCTATGGAAGAACAACGCCTTCAAAAAATGCATTAACATCAAAAACCTACCGCATTACTCAACACATCGGTGACTTAAAAAGTATAAAGGCAGGGACAGGACAGGACAGAAGCAAGACGACAATTAATCACTCACTCATCACCTGAGGCCAACACCCATACTTGATTATACCGACTCAAAGTCGTCGGCATTTGCAGCTCAATCAACTTACATTGGTCTATAATTAAAACTTCGATATAGATCGCAGCAGGATCCGTCGTACATTCGATATACCTACCAAATAGTTAAGTAATATCCTAATGGATTACAGTACGTGGAACCAGCCCAGCCAGGGTGATAAAGAGTAAGGGGGAGGCAACACGAGACACCACGAAAAGGTACCTATATCGGGTACGTCGCGGCATCCTTAAAAAAATTTCTTTCTTTTTTTTCCGAGTGAAATTAAATGAAGCCATCAAGGAAATATACGAGGTCGTTATAGTGAAGAAAGAAAACAATGCTAGAGAGAGAGAAAAAATTTGTTGACACAAGTATAAATGAAGCGTTATCATGCGACTCGACGTGATTGATGACACAGTCTTAGCAGCTCCAGGGCGTTTCGGAACCATTTTTGAACCCTCTCTTATTGGCGGTTGCTATAGTAACCCTGATTCCAGCCGCGTGGAATAACATCTATCCACATTGCCGGTATGGTATACTACACAGTATACGAGTTTCATAGAAGCATTGTAAATCCTACTACGCGGATAGGGATTACATATATAGATATTCGTTATACCGTATATGTACTGCATAGTAGCTGCGAGCTTCTTGTTCTCGTTTCTCTATATACGTTTAATATTTACTTTTTCTCCCTTTCTCTTTCCTTCGCTTTGGGAAAGCGTAGCTCGGAAAAAGCTGAAAAGAAAGCACGATATTTTCCGTTTGAAATTTTCTCAACTTCCGTGTACATTGTTTAGGTGTGGTTTTATTGACTTGTAAATCTACTCGGGTGCCGGACCGACCGGAATACGCACAAAGGGTAGTCGACATTCTGAAACCATTTTGATACTATTTCTTCGCCGTGCAGACTTCGGGTCGCTCTGCTATCGTAGTACACAATTACGTCCGTATATACTACCATCTAATGAAAATCAAAACCCGCCAAAATTACGTCCATTGAACTCCGCCAGACTCGACCAATTGCACAAACCTATAGCGATAGCGTTCGACAAACGCATTAGTATGCGTTCGGCGTAAAAACAACTGAAAAAGTAAAACCCCTCGCTATACAACGTACATGTCAGCTAATAAATTTAGCACCACTGTGTATAGAGTATGGAGAAAGAGAGAGTCGAACATACCAAGAATCCATTAAATTTATATTTATGACAACACGCACCTCTAGACTCATCCCTGCACATAGGATCGGAGACTGTGGCGTCACCAAATCTCAATCTCCTCCATTTGAACAAAATGCAGTACCAGCAATATAATGAGTCAATGATAAATACGTGAGATTAGCCCTGGTACCTTGCATTCGCTTACACACTGCCATAGGTAGGCACAAGCATTTAATTTATGCACAATTGATCAAAAAGAAAAAGGTATACCAGAAACAGAGGTGTAAATCAAGCCTTCGAGTGGATGTTAAAAAAATTTTAATTATTTCAATTATCGCGTCCTTTAAAGCATTCATCTTTTACCCAATGATAATCCTGTGTTAACTTACCGACCCATGCATAGGCTGGCCTTATTTGGATACCTATATTTTGGACAACTGCAGCCGGCCAACTAAATCTAAAGTACACCAAATGGAATACAACCATTTTCTGGTAATTTGTCGTAGAATTCTTTATGTCCACCGTACATCTTTCTGATTCACTTTTGATAATTTATTCGTCTGATATGTATATGTATGGACGAAGCTGACCAAGTTTCTAAGTGGACTTTCATGTTTGTTGTTATCGCCCAAAAAAATAAGACCTAGGTACTCCTACTCCCAAATGTTCGTATCTACCCGCAGAGAAATATATAGATAGGTGATGATGTAAGCTAGTTTTTTGTCTAGGAAATTCACCATTGGGAAAGGACGCCATGGACACAGCATCGCAGCCAAGAGCAGATAAACAAAAAAACACATAAATTACGTATATGTAGAATGTACCTATCTATGTATTTGTTAATTTTCTGAATAAAAGTGTCTCGTTGCATTAATTTTACTTTTTTGAAATAAACAAGGCCATAATGCATGGAATAGAAGCATGGCATAGAAATATGTATGCTATATGGGGTGAGTATCTGGGTACAGATCAGAAAAACCAAAGTTTAAATTCGAATTGCTTCAATTCACAAACAAGGCAAAAATAACACATTCTGTGGAGCATTGAATTTCCAATAAAACAGGTCATATGCATATTTTTTTGTTCAAAGTTCAATATTGAAAGCACTACGACGAGGTGATGAGTGGTTATTTCTTGGAATATGAAAAATTTGAAGCATAATAGGCAACTTTTCCAGCTCCATAGCCCCTTCAATAATGAATTTAGACAAAACTAGTGACGGGGATGAGAGATTTGGTAGAATATTGTCATCTCGTCGTCTCGTCTCAAAAAGCATTCAAAATCGTAATTTTCCTCTGTAAACAATTTTTGCACATTCAAATATTCGTAAAATATGAAGTCTGATATCGTCATTGATGGAATTTTCACTCACCAAGGTTAATTTGATTCATCAGTGACTTACTTATGCATCGACGAACTACTTTTTTACCTCCGAGACACCCCCCCCCCCAATAGCATTTCTTGAGATCAAGCGATTTTGAAATTCTTCATAAGCATTTTTTCGTAGAAATGAGAAGAAGGAGTAGGAGAGGAAGTGAATTTGAAATATACGAGTCTCATGAACATACCTATGATATATCAATTTGTAAGTTTTGGGGTTGGTAGATTTGGAATTTGACAAAATTTGAGTCATGTGACTCAGATTTCAAATTTGTCCCAGCTTCTTTACCTCCTCCATCTATGAATTTTTTTTTGCAAAATTCTAAATTTGCAACCCTCAAAATATACAAACCTATGCACTGTACGTATTACACGTTTGTAAAACTCAAATTTCAAATTTACCCCTCCTCTCCCCTTGCCTCATTTCTCACTCTCACGAAAATTTTATTGTTGAATCCGAAATCTATAATGACCCTCAGAACATGAAAATCCGAATAAGTATGAACGAATTTTTGGAAAATGGTTTCAAAATAATATTTATTCAATTTTAGATAAGTATGGGGATTCAGTCATTCTCAAATGATTCGTCGATTCTGAGCAGGGTTGTACAAAAAAAAAAAAAACAAAACCGTATTTTAAGCAGTTGAATTATGACAAACGTGTGTTTAAAACAAAATTCTGTTTTTTGTTTTTTTATTTCAACGTTTTCAAAAAATCTTCAAATCTAAATTATTTAAAATTTTGGTAAAATTATTGAAAAAATTTATTACAATTTTGATTATGAGTCATGCGTTGCAAATAATCATTTACCATCTATGTACTTTATAGGCACGTCTGATGAAAAAAAAGAAAATCAAGTTTGCTATAAAAAATAGAATTTTCTAGCAAAAAATACATTCAAAATATGCTTGAAACTCATTTTAAACGTACTTTAAGCGTTAAATCTTCAACCAACAAAAAATTTTGTTTTGTTTTTATTTGTTAAAAAAATAGGATTCGTACAATACTGATTCTGAGCAAATCGTTCGCGAACGAATTGAGTCCAGTTTTTGGTAATAGAATTAAAACTGTGAAATTTCGTCAAATCACCTATGCCTAATTTGATTTTTTAATGACTCATTCGTTCGCGAACGATTTTTCTTATCTGAACAAGTCGTTCGCGAACGAATCATTCACAATTCTCACCTATTGACGAATTAAATAATGGATATTGGTTTGTTTTGTCTTTCCGAGTATTTTTCAATTTGATTTCCAAAGGATTCGTTCATTTTAGAATGATTTATCGTTTCTGAGAGAATCGCTCGCGATTGAATCAACTCAAATTTTATTCAATAGATAGGTAAACTTCATAGTAGGGTGGTCCTCATTTTCAATGTTGATATTTTCCTCCCTCCCAACCCCCAAAGTGGTGACCTCTGGTGACAAAATAATTCTCTATTTTTTATTTTTTTTATTTTCGAAAAAATCGGGCTGCAAAGGGCCCCTCAATTTTCAAAAAATCTATAAAATATCTACAAATTTACTGTAAAATTTTAAAGTTTTAAAATTTCAAGTTCTGTTACCTCTCTTTTCAGTAATATAAACTCTCATGACGATTTCAGCCTCCTCCATTGAAAACCAAGCTGATTGACCCCCCCTAAAATGACTGAAATCTAATGTAGAATACGAATTTCAGCTAGTCTAGGGGTCCGACTTGGTTTTCTAGGGAGGGAGTTAATATCCTCATGAGAGTTCATTTTACTCAGAAAAGACTTTTTAAAGTGTTGGAACTTGAAATTTTCAAATTTTGCTTTCAACTTGAATTTTTAAAAATTTTTGAAAATTGAGAGGTCCACCGCAGCTCGAATTTTTTAAAAATGGAAAAAATAAAAAATGAGGAATTATTTTTTTACCAGAGGTAACCACTTTGAGCATTAGGAGCAGAATAAATCGCGAATGTTATTTTGTCATGTATTTAAGGACCACTCTTGTTAGTACTTTACAGAGATGTTAAACAAATACCGAGGAAATGTTTCCAAAATTTCCCAAAATTTGTCAAAAAATCGAAAAGTCAATTCATCGACGGGTTGCCAAGTTTCCCAAAAAATCAATGTAAAGATGAATTGACGAGTTTTGTATAAATGTAAATAATAAATATGCATCAATATTGAAACCAATAAGCTCCATAAATTACCGAACAAGGAGGGAAAATAATTAAAGTATACTCCATATATGAATGGGTGACATATGTTTTTATCAAAAAAAAAAAAAAAAAAAAAAATATGAGCACCTATGTTTTTTTTACACACTTCCGTTTCACGCGAGTCATATCTTTTTCAATATCATACATTTATAATTTCGAGGAACATGAATGACGCCTTGATGTCGTTTTCCTGTGTTGAAACAACTTTCCCTCCCTCTACACCCTTCCAATCATTCATCTTGAAATGATCGTATCATCAAGAGATAATGTAACGAAAATAATACTGCGAAGATTTTCAAATAATTAATATTTTTGTGACATGTACTCAATACTCATATACCTATATGTATAAGATGAAATTTCAAGTAAGTGCTTCATTCTACCTAAATTAATTATTACCTAGTTAATCCATATCACAAAAAGTAAATTGTTATTCAGCCTAAAAAGCTGCAAAAGTTCGTAATTTTCAGAGATTTTACTTTATTTGAAATTTTAAGTCGAGTTGAACTATAATTTTGGAACCTTGTGCTTTTAAATTTTATGATCTGAATTCTCATAAACCAATTTCCCATTCGAAATTATAGAAAACTTGAAATTATCAGAGTCATTCCCTTTCCCTCTCTATAATTGTATCAAACGATTGAACCGACAAGGTGTTTTTTCAGCATGATGAACAAGACCTCAGCAGGTAAACCGTATCAATTCGTTGTCCAGCCATTTTCAAAAGGTGGTAAAAAAACCACCCCTATAATCCTTATAATATGTAGGTATAG
The DNA here is from genome assembly GCF_950023065.1 of Planococcus citri. Classification (NCBI taxonomy): domain Eukaryota; kingdom Metazoa; phylum Arthropoda; class Insecta; order Hemiptera; family Pseudococcidae; genus Planococcus; species Planococcus citri. The sequence goes on along the minus strand of NC_088680.1, from coordinate 45,331,225 downwards.
GTACCAGGAAGCTCGTTAATCTTGGATGTGCGACCAAACAAGTACAATGTAATAACTGGTAAGCCACGGCTAACATATTGGAAAACCAGTCCAACGTGACAGGGTTATGTTTATATTAGTATTTTGTAGTTACCTATGGCAGGTATAGGGTAAAGAAAAAGGAGAGCGAGAAGGAGAAGGAAAAGGAGAGAATTTACATAGGAAAAATTTCATAATTCAAAATAGAGTAAAAAATATATTCCAACCTCCACGTTCCATGAGAAATAGCAACACCGTAATAAAGATGTCTCCGAATAACGAACGAGGTTGACAGAATTTTAATTAAAAAGTAACACAGCTACGTGCGGCAACGGCGGGGAGGAGGTAGTTTTATGGCTCTCGTCGTGACAGTTATTTTCGAGAGGGTTCGCCCTTGTATTATTTGTATAAAAAGCCCCGGCCTGCGAAGGGGTACCCAATTAAAAATGACTTTTAAGGTAGTGAAACGACCGTAAAAAAGATTTAATGTTGTTCAAAAACGAATTTATTTAAAAGATATTCTTGTGTGATTTTCAAAGGTTTAACTATCTTGTTAAGCAGCCTGTTAGAGGTTGTATGACAACGGTTTTCGAGATTCTTATATTTATTTATACGAATTTTTTTCACTGATTTGGGTCCACCTGCTTTGGGAGACGGTCGGTAGACAACAAACGTGCCAATTATCTGTGTGAAATAATCGCAAACGGCCAATGGGTGATTCTTATGGAGCAAATCGAATTGAATAAATAATGTATTTTTTTTAGTGTTTTTTTTTTCCTTCGACGCCAAAAGACGCTGGTAATGAGAAAAAAAATCTGGAAAATAATTGAACATTTTCTTCTCTTTTCCTCTGGCAAAAAAAACCATGAGAGCAAAAGCTCAAGTTTCTGATCAAGAATTATGAATTTTTATCTTTCAAAAAAATGATTAACCTAATTAATTTTTTTTTAATTCTCCACTAAAATTGAATTTTTTTGAGCTTCATTTCAAACTATAAGTGTCTCTTCAATGATCGGACCTAAAATCGAAAAATATATTTTGTCAAAGGGTAGGTACCTATTTTGTAATCAAAAAGGTCCACCTTCTGAGAAAATACGCGAAAATTGATGTTTTTCTAACACACAGCGAACCCTACATCTCCTTTAAGGTAGATAAACCTTTTGCTATGGTATAGCGCCATTATTTACCATAATGTCTGAAATTCTTTTATAAATTAAACGTCAAAAGATACCATTTTAAGACGTGTTAAACTGGCCCTAAATCTCAAAAGAACAATACGATATCGGAATGGTTACACAAGTTTTCCTTTACAGGCTTAGAGGCCGTAACGAGTAAATAAAGACGTAGAGATGAGACCTGGGGTTCTGTCGTACATCCTTTCATAATCGAAAATTACGAGCGCAACTTTACAGCAACCGCATCACCATTTCCAGGTAGGTAACTTCTTTTAAATTATCGTTTTAAAATCTCATCCGGGCGTACCTATTTTTTTTTTCAACTCCTTGCGAGTTTGTGAGCTCGACCTAGTGAGTATTTATGCGTAAAAAATTCTTCTCCAGAATGCCTCGGTCACGGATCACTACCGCCTTTGTTCGTCCATGACGCAATCTCTAAGAAATCATGGCCGACTAAAATGTTATCGACGATTTATGGCAACTCGCCCCATGTCACCGGTTTGGATTAAGTTCTCACTTTTGTAAGATACAGATACAGAAAGAGACGAAAAAAATTCATAGAATAAATTACAGCGGGTATAGAGTCGGGATGTGTGAAGGATATTAAACAACGTTGTTGTTGTTGTTGTTGTGTATGCGCGGGGATAAATATATATATTATAAGAAACGTCCTACATAAAAAGAAAATCTGATATGGTATTATGAATCGTCCATTAAAAAACTATTTAATCGAGCGTTGAGAAATGATGAAAAAACCATTAATTTCAAAATAGAGGGACAGGACTTGTAAAGGCATTTTCCTACATGTGGCAATTTCGACATTCGCACGTTATAATATCGTGGTGGCATTTATACAGGGTGTCCTATCAAAAATCTGTTACACTTGATGTTTAGTTTGGGTATAGTGATGAAGTGTGAAGAAACAGAAAATTTAATATGAAAACTACTTACTCACCTACTTTTGGAGAATCGATTCCGACTTTTTATCAAAGTTTGAAGAATGTAAAAAGTAAGTACTTCAAAAAATGAATTTGAGAAAGTGCTATAAGTGGGCAATTTGCTTAATGCCACAATTTCGAATGATCTGAGAAGTGTAATCATGCAAACGTTGGAAAATTATTAATTGAAAAATCTTAATTTTTACTTGGAAAAAAAATAAGAAGAAAAAGAAATTGATCAAATTGAAGAATAATTTTTTACGAGGTGGATTTTTCAAAGTGGATACTTATATGGCAATTACCAACTAAGAGCCCTAACTTTTCTCGCTCAGTAACTTATTTTACACTTTTTTTTTTTTTTTGCTGAGATATGAAGACACCCTATACTATTAAATAGCTTAACAAAAATCATCTATGCTTACAAATGGAAAACTGAGGTTTCTATGGGGGTTCAAATTCTCCAAAATAGTACAAAAATTGCCTAAATTGATAAAAAAAATCAAATGACCAGCTTCATCTCCAAAAAAACAAATTTTTGGTTAAATACAAACCTAATTTTTCACCAGACATAAGTGAGAAAAGGTGTAGCAAACGTTTTTTTGAAAAAAATCCAAAATTTATTCTGTTTGGAAATGTGCAAATGGGCGGCCAGAACTTTAAAAACCCTAATTTCAAGTCATTCAAATTGCCATGGAGTATTTTGGAATCCACTTTCAACATGAATGAGAAAAAAATGTAGGGGTCGACTGTTTTCATAAAGAGATCCATAAATGCCTCGGTCATATTCTCGCCACCATCGTATTCAAAAAGCCACTTCTAGTAGCAAAAAAAAAAACAGTGTATTTTTCGACATTTTATAATATTTTTTGAAAAAATTGCACCATCTCCCCCTCAAAAAGCACTATTTTCTCTGCTCAAGTCAAAATTGAGCCTTCAAAAGTGATAGTAATTTTTGAATGTAGTATGAAATGAGGTTTTTCGGAATAAGAACTCGCCATTCAGTTTTATCGTCAATTTATGCTATTTTTAGATTATTTTGAGAACTTCAAAACCTCGTAGGATCTTTGGTTTTCCATTTGGGGGACTAAAATTTTTTGAGAGGCACACAAGGGATTCCTCCGCTTTAAAAAAACGAAAATCTGAGTCTTTGAGAGATTTTAAAATCAAAGACTTGAGGTACCTCTACCTACCTAACTATCCTACTAATTTTTTTTTCAAGAGATCATCTTAACATGACCCCAGCTATCTGAAGTCATTTCAAATTCCAAGATTTCATATGGAAAAAGGAACGAAAAAAATTATATTTAAAATCATTTCGTTTTCAGAGTCCTCAACTTTTGGCTTTTGAAATTTCGAAGCAAAAGCTTAGATATTTGACCCTTAAATTTTTCAACATGAAAAAAATTTACATTGATAATCTAAAATTCGCGTGCATTTTTTTTTGGAAAAATTTCAAAATTCATAAATGGTCCAGGTGTCTTTCTAGGTGAATTGGTACTTTATTTTCAAACTCTAATCTTTAAATGCCAAAAATAAAATATAAAGAAGTAGGTAAATGAATTGTTTGGTATTTTTTTTTTCAGGATTTTCTCACGCAATCTGAGAGAGTAAAATTGTCTGTGATCATTTCAAAATGGTACTTAAGCATTTTTTTAAAATTTGAAATGTACCTTTATGAAAGATTTACTTTTCCAACTTTCAAGTTGGTTTGAAAAATCCAAAAAACGTACCTGGAATTTAAAAAAATAGGTAGGTAGGTACCTACCTACAGGGTGCCCAGAAATATCGAGCACCCCTAAAAAAGTTTTCTACTAAAATACTTTGATTATGGTCACTGTGAATGATAATAATGATAGCACATGATTGGTTGTTGGACTGGAGAGATAACATTCCACCAATCATATGCATCTATTTCACGTTGCCAACCTATATTTTTAATGAAAAACTTTCTTTGGGGTGCTCGATATTTCTGGGCACCCTGTATGTATATTTTCAACAAAAAAAAAATGATCCAGTACCCAAAAAATTACCTACAATTTTTCCAGTTTTTTTTACATTTTTTTTAAAAAAAGGAGAAAAATACATATGAAATTATTTTTTTTAAAAACTGACCATTTTAACACTAAGACCATCAGAAGCGATTTTTTAAATTGCTCCTCTTTCCTTTTTCAGAAATCACAAAATCTTGAAAAAATTGTTCATATTTTGTAAAATTAAAATTTTTGGATTTGTAAAAAAAAGAGTTGAGTAAACAAATTACAATTTTTGGTACCATCGTTTTAATTATCCTATATAGGAAAAAATTGGGAAAATATCATTTTTCAAGCACCCTGAAAACTGATAAAAATAAGAAATTGTACCAGACAGTCAAATTGGTCAGAAAATAACCCATATTCAGGGAACAATTTTCAAAAAAAAATCTATGCCTTCATAAAAATATTTTTTTTTTAAATTTAAATTTTTTGCTTTTTATATCTTGTTAAGAACCGAAGATATAGATTCTTTACTGGACCAACTGATATTCTGAAAGCCACCCAGATAAGCGTCCTATTCATAAAAAGCTATAATATTCCTTATACCCTCATTCATACCCAAATCTCAATTCACATGCACACTTAACAGACATTTGATAGTTACACCCTGTATAGTATTTCCGCAGATGTAGATCAACAGAACCTAACACGTATTCAACCTACCTACAATAATAGCTATAAAATGAAAAGATTAGGCCCATAAAGCTCTGCGTGCCGTCCATATACCATTATCTACACATAGTTATACCTACTACAGAGTAAATAAAAATAAAAATACAATTAAAGAAAGCCATAAAACTCGAATAATGCTACCACACTATACCGTATCGATATAACAAGCCGATTTCGATTTGTTTGCTCAACGAATGAATGTCTCATAAAAATGATGTTACTATTGGTTACTTCGCGATGACGCCCGAATCCTATTCAACAACGTGCAAATATACGAATCTTTTTTCCTACACAGGTATAGGTAGTGAAAGCTTTATTTAATATTAAAACGCATTTAATATTCTAGTTGACTTTTTTTTTGTTGTTGTCTTCAAGGTTCAAGTTTTGAGAGAAAAACGTAGGTAATTTTTCTTTTATAAAAGGCTACGCAATTTTAATGAAGTAAAAATCGATGTGACATAAGTCTCCGTGGTCGCAGCAGTCGCCTTGTAAAGAGCATAAGACAGAGGTGTTGTTTAAGTTGCAGCCTTGTAATTCTACAGGCGAAAAGTAACTCGGTGAAAATATGGCGAGTTTTCAAATGTCGTCCTTTTAAATTCACGCGCCCGTTTTCAGTTTCTACCAATTAATATTTTACAAAGAAAATGGTGTAATTTTATCAAATATTTACATACTTCGTAATGAGATCTTCGGCCGGTTTTCTTTTTCACGAATGTAGGCATCTGGAACAGATGAAAAAAAAATCCTTTTAGCGTGTATATTCGAGTTTTTTACAACTATATAAATTGATATAAAAAATTGTGAAATTGTTTCAAATGCAGATGTAATGTTCTCTAGGTACAATTTTTATCATATTTTTGGGGATAGTTTTGCTCACGAGAGTAAAATGTAGAAAATTTGAGAAAAATGCTCCCATTTACTGAGCTAACACAATAAAAATCCTAAACAAAGAAATTAAATTTTCTGATATTTTGACGAGTATGTACGAGGCGAAACTATATACGAATAAGGGGACAGATAGGATGGTGTAGCCCATTATTATATTAATAATGATCTAAACGATGGGAAACTACATACTACATTTTCATTTCAACTCATTTCAGAAATGAGTAAATTTCGCCATCTGTATAAAGTATTATGACATTTAAACCCTATGACCCTAAAAATAGCACTTATTTTAAATAGGCTACAGTGAAATTATCATCATTTCATACCACACAACACATTGATAATACTTATCTCGTATAGGCTTATGAATGGAATCGTCAAAATATGTAGCCAATATTTTGAAAAGAGCAATCCCTTTCAAAATATTATTGTTGGATGTCTATTTTTTCTATCAAATTTCATTATTATTTCAAGTGTGTATATTTTCGTCGCTTAAAACTCAGATTTTCCCCTCAAAGAAATCATAGATGATTCCATAAGGTACCATCTGCCATTACTTACTGCCAACATTCCGAACACTGAACGAAGTTGAGTAAAGTTAATACCCACAACAAAATCAAACCAGTTAAAATAGATCACCTTACTCGAACATAAAACAAGCTCAAAATCCCACACACATTTCCGAATTTGAATTTTCTTTCAACGAATTACGTACCTATACAGCTGTACCTATACCTCGCAGAGGAAAAAAAACAACAATGCTGAATGATTTTACATCGAAAGCCAACACAATCTATAAATTTCCATCGGAAACGTCGAAATTTATCGAATACCTATTAAAACGCGAATTTAATTAGTTTCTTGTAGGTATTTTGACAAACAAGCTGATCGAAAGTCGAAACATGAAAAATAACCGCATATCTTCAAAGGCAACGAGTAATACCGGTTTTAGACTATGGAAAAGAATTTTTTATGAACGCGTTTGTGTGTGTGAGATACCTACTCGTAGATGTATGGATTTTTATGAGCTTTGAATTTTCAATCAGTGCATAATAAGTATAGGCGTCGATTTGGTACTTTCTTGGTATCACTAAATAGTTGCAAAAAATCCACAATCAGAGTACTAATAAATTTTACAGTTTTCCAAGTATAAGGAGATAGGCTTATGTAACTCAAGGTTATGATAAAGATCATCTTTACCACTCCCGGAATGAATAATACGATTCTATGTTTTATATGTTACCTACCTATAAGACGTATACACATAATATTCTTCAAGAACTGATGAATTTCTGAATTGAGTGGACAAATTACAGCCCACAGCGGCTTGGAATAAAATGTAAAATTGTGGGATATTTTGTTAAACCTGTCTTTCCACCCTCCATTCTGTTCTACGAGTATTTAGTTTAAGTCTCAATACGAGCTTCATCGATCTTTATGAAAAATTGTCTTTGCCATCATTTGAAAAATTCTCTGGAGAATTTTCAAACTTCAGTTCAAAGAAATTTCAGATAAAATTTTAATAAACAATCAAAAACATCAAAAACTAAAATCATGCGCTTTCAAAAAAAAAAAAAAAAAAAAAAATGCAACAGCTAGTTAATATTAAATGACAGATTTTTCAGTTTATGAAAAAGAAAATCCTAGAATTAAAAAAAAAAAAAAAAACAAAAAAAATGTTTCCAACGAGAGTTTGAACTGAAAAAATCCAATTAAGTTCACACAGGAAAATTTAAGCTATTCTTGGTCTGTAATAGGTACCTACGAACACATTCCCTACTTTTTAAAAAAAGTTTTTAAAAGTTGGACATAAGTAAAGCAGGCTACACGAAAACAATTTCTGAGATCATTAGGACATTCTGGTGATTTTTTTCACCATAGATTCACCTTTTAAAAAATCCAAAACATACCTACTTGGTGACTTCTGGTGAATCTGTCACCTGGAGTCACCAGGATTCACCAAGGAGTCACCAGACATTCGAAAACAATTTATAGGGTCAGGAGGGTGTATTCTGGTGTACTTTTCACCATAAATTCAGCTGGAAAAAAGTCGAAAAATCACCTGGTGACTTCTGGTGAATCTGTCACCAGAAGTCACCCGAATCACCCAAGGAGTCACTGAGTACTAAAAAAAATTTTAAAAGGTTCTGAGGACAACCTCGTGATTTTTTCATCATTAATTCACCGGGAAAAAAGTCAGAAACTCACTTGGTGACTTCTGGTGAATTTGTCACCAGAAGTCACCAGAATCCACCAAGAAGTCACCAGAATCCACCAAGGAGTCACCAGGCATTCAAAAAAAAATTCAAAGGCTTTGAGGGCATCTTCGTCATTTTTTCATCATAAAAACACCTCAAAAAAGTCAAAAACACACCTGGTGATTTCTGGTGAATCTGTTACCAGAAGTCACCAAAATCCATCGAGGAGTTGTACCGGTAGGGGATGCGCCCGCAGCTTCCACCTAGAGGGAAGTTGTGTTCCTGTCGGAGTGGCAGCACTGCTTACGAGTAGTGCACTCTATCGAAGTAGTTCAAGATGCGCCACTCCGAGCTCCGAGCTTTGAAAGCTCGCTAGGTATATTTTCACTGGTGCTAGCGTAAGGTAGCAAGTTCAGAGCTTCCGCTTGTAGTCGATACTACAAGTGTATTTTATTCAATAATGTGTAGTGTATTTTATTATAAATCTTCGCGTGTGTTATACCAGAGAAGTGAATAAAATATTACGAACATTTAGCGGTCTTATGATCATTTATGAGGTGTCTCAACATCACTGCAATTTGATATCTTTCGCAAGGATATCGGGCAAGTTTAGGTTCCCTGGGCTTATTATATGCACGCTGGTCTTGACGACGTCTCCCTCAAAGTAAAGACGTCCCAAACCACCACATATTTGGCGCCCAAGCGTGGTTCTCTAACCCAGGGCTTTTCAAAATTGCATTTATTGCAATATTTAGGCGCAAGCAGAGACGTTTTAGTCGAAAACGAGGCACACCGCGTGTTCTCAGGCCTAGCCTACAATTGCGCTCGTAAGACGCAAATTGCAATTTATTGCACCGGAAACTAGTTTTTCATTTGAGGTTTCACCTCACAGAGACGATTCGAAGAAATCGCGAATTTTTTTTTATCGTTTATTCGGAAAAATTTCGGTCCAATTTGGTCAACCAGGCGACCAATCAGTCAACCAGGCGACTGCAACGATCAACCAACGGTCAACTTGGCGACCGCAACGTTCATCAGAACAGGTACGTGAGATTTTATTCTCGAAAAAATCGCGAAAAAGTGTCGAAAATCGCGTAAGAAATAAAGCTTTCATACCAAGTTCGACAAGCTTTGGTTTGGAAAAACCGAGCACAGTTGAACAAGCTCGACACGAAAGCTCAAGGTCAAGCGCCGAACGTTGTAAAAGCTTGTACCACGTACCTGAAACAGAGAAGTTACAACTTCGATAATGGCTACGAATAATTTTGAATATTTATCGGATGAATTTCTCGAATTATTACCTGAACGGATGCGACGACTATATGAGATGACGGCTGACCATAATTCTCCAAATCCTGGAATTGACAGTTCGCGACGATCCAGTTTTCCATCGATTAACTTGGATACACGTGTGACACAATTGCGACCTGAAATCAGAGAATATGACAGCGACGGCGTAAATCAGAGATGTTTAAATGAAAATCAGAGATGTTTAAATGAAAATCAGAATAACGGTAAAAAGCAGCTGAGACGTTCGACCAGAAATGCTGCGAAAGATGCTGATTTTGGACGCCGTGAACAACTAGGAATTCAAAAAACGCCTAAATCGAAGCCAACCAAAATTAGAGATCGAAAATTATTGCGCAGCCTGCACGAGAATATTTTAGATCAGAGAAGGGAATGGCGAAGTGCTGAAGTTCAGATCGATTCCCAGGAATATCAGGAAGCACTCGAGGATGGTGATTTGGATTTTCTAAAAACTGACTTAGACAAAATAGATGCGAATGGTGCTGATGAAGCTGTAGCTGGGAGCAGTGCACTACTGTCAGGATTCGAAAATCCTGATGCATCGATAAACCAAAATGAACTGGAATATGAACTCGAAGATGAAATAAACCGATCAGAGAGATGTTTAAAAAATATTGCTGAATCCAAAATGGCCCAAATTTGCAGTTTTGATCCTGTGAATTTTGAGAAGAAAATTGATTTGAAAATTGAGAAAAAGCCTGATGAGCAATATCCAGCGTCATTGTCTCAGGACGAGTTAATTTTTCGAAAATGGGCCTATGCTGCATCTGATAATCACGATAAAAATGAAGATACCATTAGTAGTCGAGTAATTGACTCTGAAAAGGCGATTTCAAAAACCAGAGATGATGTAGGTCACCTATATCTCGAGCTACGTGCTCAAATGGCCAGAATGAAATCAGATCTCAAAAAAGATCACGAGAAAAAGATCAATGATCTAAGATCAGAAATGAGAACAACCTTCAGAGCCTACAAGCAAACTACTGACCATGTACTCACCTCTCACGTGCTCATTATGAATAAAATGAAAGAAAGAAATATGTACATGAGTAACCTGATGCATCAGATCCAAATGCAGTATTTGGAAGATCAAGAAAATATGCAGATCGAAAGAGCGGAGTATTTATCATGGAAAGACCACGTTGACGGTTTCATAGCAGAGCTTCATGATCCAGAAGAACCACCCTACCAGCCCCCTGTTGTGCCCACAGTTGTGCACAACGTAAACAGTATCAATGCCGATAACACTGCCAGTCGCAGCAGTGTAAATCCAGGCAAAGGCGCAGATCTTTTCCAAGGAAGGAGAGGATCTAGAGATCGATCAAGGTCCCCCGCCCCCTACAGGGGCAACACTGATAACGACAGCCGCAGTAATGAGAGATGTGGTAACAACGGTAGCAGTAACAATGGCTATCGTACAATAGATAACAGACCAAATCGCGATAGATCATCTTCAAGAGAATCACGATCAAACAGAGATGATAGAAACAACGATCGAGATCATCGAAATGATCGAGATAGCAGAGATTACCGAAACAACGATCGAGATAACAGAGATAATAGAAATAACGATCGAGGCAGCCGTGATCGACGTGATAGCTACAATGATCGACGAGATAGCAGAAATGATCGAGATAACAGAGATGATCGAAATAGCGACCGAAGCAGCGATTATAACAACAACAATCGTAACAGCTTCGACGGCAGTAGCAACAGTAATAACCATAATCGTGACAACCGAGATGATCGACGAAATGATCGACGCGATGATCGAGCGAATGATCGAAACAGAAATGACGATGATCAAGAAGTACAGATTGATCCTAGATGGATTCAGGCAGAATGTGAGCAGCAAAATAACCCCCCAGAACGCAGATTAAATTATAGAATCAGGTTTGGAAATTCAAATTTCAACATAAGACCAGACAGATTGCGTGAATTTGGGGTAAGGTATTCGGAAGAGAACAAGTACCAAGTTTACAACTTTTTGCACCGATTTGAAAGACGCATGCAGCCATACCAAGTATCCCAAAGTCAGTACTGCGATGCCCTAATGGTCCTAATTGATGATAAGCTGATTCATATGGCACCTTGGAAAGATTTGCAAGAAAACAACACTGATTATTATCAATTGAGAAAAGATTTCATCGATTGTGCTTGGGGTCCTCAGAGACAAAATGAGGCTAGAAATCACTTCAGAAATATGCCAGTGTGTAAAACATCCTCGACCACACAATGTTCAGAATTGATGATATGGCTAAAAGTACTCAAAACTACGAACTCACCATTCGAGGATATTATTATGTTGATATACTACAAAATGACACCCAGTCTCAGACCTCGTTTCACTGAGATTGAATTGCAAGATATCAACATTTTCGAGAAAAGACTGAATGGAATGACTCGCGTTGAAGAGTTTGCTCAGAGACCACCTGAACCAGAAAGGCCTGCTACTCAGGCTCGAAATGTGCAACAAAGATCAGAGAATCGTCGATCCAGTTTTGGCGGCACTGATAGGCGCTCCAACTCATACACAGTGCGGAATAACACCAATGAAAACAAAAGTGAGCGCACAACTGACAAGTATAAAAAGCCGAGTTACGATAAAAACAAAAGTCAGCCCAAATCAGAGACTACCAAAACTTACCAAAAAGACAGAAAAGATGAGTCTAAGTATAAAAAACCGAAGGAAAAGACACATGGTGTTAATCAAATAAATAAGGAAGAAACACCATCAGAGAATGAAAGCTCAGAGGAGCAACAATCCCCCCCTACCTCACCTGAGGGATCAATTGATTCAGCAGGATTGCCGTCGGGAAACGAGTAGCTGACGCGTGCAAATTAGCACAAGTGGAGCAATTCCATGAGCTACCACAAGAAGAGTTTGAACTCATTGGAGATTCACTCGCAGTATTTTTAGCAAATATAATACCACGACGAAGGCCTGAAATCACTCAGCCTTATCTCAAAGAACAGATCAACATCAGCGATCTGAAAACAGCCATCAGAGCAGCCACCTTTACGAAGAAAAAAGCCATTATATCACTGGCTCAATATGAACTGAACTACTCAGACATGGCTTCGAGTGTTGTGAAAAAATATGCAGTGCAGATTATGGAGAATTTAAAGCAGAAAGGATTTGAAAAAATTATTTTGCTGTTTCCACTGGTAAAGCCAAAAACTTCTGCAAGTAATCCAGTATCGATGGACAAGTACTTTGCATACAGAAGAGCGCTAGAGTCACTGGAAGATGATGTTGTGTCATTTTGGTGGTCTCCTGCTGCCTTATTTTTGGACTTGAAAAGAGACTCACAAGATCGGTCTAAGCGTCAATTTCGAGTTGATAAAGATTACAACATGATGCCAGTGATGCATAAATTCCATTTAAGCAGAAAAAATGGCAGATATTATCCAAGATTTGCACGCAAAACAGAGTTGTTCCAAGAGATGGATAAAATGTACAATTACGATTGGCATCAGAAGAAACCTCCTGAGAATGGCACTGAGCAACATGGCACTCAGACTGAAGAGAGTAGAGAAGTTGTAACTGAGGAAGATGGCTTGCAATATGAAGTAATAAAGAAGAAAACTCTGATCGAAAAGAAAAACTCAGACATTCCTAAAAACATTGAAAAGGAAGTCGCTGATGCTGTAAAGAAAATAGAGAAGTTAAAAAAGTTCATGAAACCTCAAGTGCTCCATAAGCTACTCAACAAGATAGGAATCCCCTCCCCTCATGAGGAGGAACGAAACTTATCAGAGACGTTGCAAACACCTGCTAAATCTGCTGGGGCATCAGAGAAGTTAAAAATAACAGTCAATCACGTGACTGGGGCAACGCCTGAGCCCCCCAACACAACTCAGAGTGCACAACCGACAGCAGGAACTTCAATGAATTCAATCCAGCAACCTCTTACACCTAAACCATCGCTGCGCAGAGAGGAAATTGAGGCTCGAGTGAGAGAGCAAATCCTCAGAGAAAAAGACAAATTTGACACGTGTGTAGTGCCACTTACGATGGATGGCACCACCTATCCAGCGCAGCTCGATACCGGGGCAACCCCTAATGTCATATCAGAAGAAACTGCAAACATCCTGCTCAGAGATCACTATGATAGCGTTCAGTATATCATGCTAAAAAAACCTATTGTGTGCTGTTTGGCTGATGACTCAAAGGTAGAGACATACAGATATGTGATTGTGCCAAAACTCAAATTTGGAGAATGCGAGCTCAAAATTCCATTTTACATTATGAAAGGGTGTAACCAGACTTTTATAATTGGTACCAAAACCATGAAGGTACTTGGAATTAAGACTGATGTGGAAAATAAAAGAGCCACGTGCTGCCCTCCAGGCCAAGAGAAGATTGAAACACTCAACTTTATGACTGAGGAGGAGTACAAGAAGAAGATTACACTCAGACGAATCAGAGTAAAGAAAAAGAGCGTTGAGCAAATTGATTGCATATCCAAAAGAGCCAACACAGCTGATAAGTATCAGGAAATGGAGCCTGAAGATGTGGACGATGGTCCAGAGATATTTTTGGAAACACTGAAATCAGATTTGGAGCAAGCCGTAAATGAAGAAACCATTACGAAGAAACAGGCTAAAAAAGCATTTGACATACTCAAAGAATTTGCCTGTGTGTTCAGCAAGTATCCTGGAAAATGGACAGGACCGCCGATGAAATTGAGATTCAAGGATCCCAAGAATATCAAAAGATTCCATGGTCCGAAGTATACTCCATCTAATAAACAGATGCCACTGGTGAGAGAAGCTCTCAGAGTGATGATAGCAAAAAAGATCGTTGAACCTTCGACCTCACCCTACATTAATGCTCTAGTAGCAAACATCAAGAAAAATGGCGAGGTGAGATTATGCTTGAATCCTATGGAATTGAACCCTATACTCGAAAATGACTATAATGAAGCTCCATTGCTTGATAGAATTATAACAACAGACGGACGTGCCAAAATGTACTGTTGCCTGGATTTTGTGGCAGGATTTTGGCAGATGGTGCTACATGAAGCATATAGGAAGTATTGTGCTTTCATAGTAGATGGAGAAGTCCACCAGTTTATAAGGGTGCCATATGGATTGAAAGTGTCATCTGCATTATTTGTGAAAATGATAAACACCATCATGAAGGCAAAAAAAGGCAGAACGAAGTACGTAGACGATGTGCTACTCAAGGCAATGACTTTCGAAGAGATGATGGAATTACTGGTTGATACACTGAAAATAATCAGAGATAATGGACTTAGGCTCAATCCAAGAAAATCAAAGTTTTTCAAAAAGAGCATCAACCATCTTGGTTTTCAACTCCAGCCTGGGGCAATTTTGAAGCAAAATAAAAAGCTCCAAAAGCTTGATGAATTCAAAAAGAAGCACACCAACAAGAAAGGCGAATTCAAACTCAAAAATGAAAAAGAAGTTATGGCATTTTTGGGAATTGTTGGATTCTACAAGCGCTTCATCGCAGATTATCAACAGCTAGCAGTGCCACTTTATGAAGTGACTCGAAAAGAAAACTTCAAGTGGGGTGAAGAGCAGCAAAATGCATTAGAGATGTTGGAAACTGAGTATTGTAAAGAATTCAAATTAGCCACTCCCATTGATGGTGCAGATTTCTACTTAGAAACGAGTTTTACCCAAGATGCCATGAATGCGGTGGCATACCAGAAAGACAAAGATGGCGTAGATCACGTTGTGCTGTTTGTGAGCAACACGTTTAAAGAGCACCAAAAGAAGTACACAATAATAGAGAAAGAGATGTACTCGCTCGCGAATGCATTAAAAAAGCTCGAAATGTGGCTTCATGGATATACTGTGCACGTCAGAAAGGACATAATGTCAGTGGTGCACCGATTTAACACATTGGCTCAAATACATCGCAAAGCAGCGGCGTGGATAACGCATTTCAACTGTCACGATCTTGTTTATGACCTGCCAAAAAGAGTTGGAAAATGGTGGGATAGACAGGCACCTGAATTGACATTATACAGCACGAATTGGACTCATATGGTGCCACTTGGCGTTGTTTACAAAGATTTGGTCAAGGAGCAGTTGATTGATTGTCTTAAGAGGCTGGACTTGTACCAAAACAGAGATGAAAATTGGTCAAAAGTCATTCGAAGACTTCAAGCAGACGAGATTGACATGACTTCTAAGCAAAGAAAAGCGAAGAAACAGCTCGAGAAAAAATATGTCATTTTGGAAGAAGAAGAGGGTGTCAAAATACTGCATCGAATCAGAGAAGATGGATCTAAAGTGCCATGCATGCCTGATGAGTTGTATAAAGATACCATAATGTACTTACATGAAGAATATGGTCATGTGGGAGCTGCCAAAATAGACTCGATATTTCGACGCATGTATTATTCGCCAAATGTGCCAAAATCTGCCAAATTGGCTACAAGCGAATGTCTCGATTGCAAACACAATAAGAACTTTGGGCAGAAAAAGAAGCTAGAGTATGCTCAAATTGAGTCTTATGGCATAGCAGATGTCTTGTCAGCTGACCTAATTGGCCAGATCGCTAACAAAGCCAAGGACCCAAAATACATGCTAGTAGTAAAGTGTGTATTCACAGCCAAAGTGTGGCTCAAAACCCTGATTGTGGCTACCAAAGAAGAGGTCTCAAAAGCGATGAAAGAGATACTCGAAGAAATAAAGAAAATGGGGCACAAGGTGCGCAAAGTGATCACTGACAATGGTACTCAATTTGTAAGTGATACCTGGAATGAATTACTCAAATCCTATGGTGTAAAAATTGGCCACACCACCAAGTATAATCCACAATCAAGCTTAGTGGAAAGAACAATGAGAATAATTGGCGACAGGCTGAGAGTAAAAATCAACCAATCAGCTGAGGACTTTGATTATACTCATCATGGCTGGCACAAATATGCCAAACAGGTGGAAAATGAGATAAATAATACACCTACCGAATTCGGAGTGAAGCCAAATGAAGTTTGGGGAATTCCTGATAACTTGGCTCAAGATTTGCCAGTGCCTAACATTGGAATAAATGCCAAATTTGAATTGAGTAAATTACGAGAAGAGCAACGTGCCAACAATGTTCCATCCATAACATCAGAAGAAGCTCTAAAACTCAAAATGGACCCAAAAAAGCTCATTGTTGATAAGAAAGGATTTGTCTGGGTAGCTGTGGACGGAGCTTGCTCCCAAAATGGTACGGATGAAGCAATAGCGGGTATCGGAATCAGTTGGACACCTAGTGGAGACTTTAATGTTTCGGAAAGAGTTGTGCACCCAGAATACAAAAATTCAAATAATTTGGCAGAAATCATTGCGTTGATAAAAGCGATGGAAATTGCCCTAAATAACCAGATAGAGAAGCTCAAAGTATTTTCGGATTCCAACTACTTGGTCACTGCAGTAAATCACAATTCAAAGAGATGGGTAGAAAATAACTGGAAAAATACCAACAAAAAGCCAGTTCATCACAAAGCAGCGTTTCAGCAGGTCATTGAAGTCTCCAAAAAATTCAAGGAGTTCGAGTTGAGACATGTGAGGGCGAGAAAATATGACCATAATAATTTCGTAGCTGACAAATTGGCCAGAAAGGCTGTTTATACTCAAGAAGTGATTGATGAGAATATTGAAAATATGACCCAGCAGCAGGCTTTAGTGAATTTCATTCGCGAAAAAAGAATGCAGCAGAGAATAAATAATGAGGTCGCTTTCAATAAATTACATGGGCCCCCTACCATTTTCGAAAATGGTGAATTGGTCATGTTAACTTCTCATCGTTTGTCATCATATGAAAAAGGACTTTCAAAAAAGCTATTTCAAAAACGCTATGGTCCATATACAGTCGAACAGCATGTGGGTAGCAATTGTTACATGGTCAAAAATGTAGCTGACCCTACCGACGAGCAGATTGTTAATACTCGCCAAATGACGTCATACCTAAATAAAAACCAGTTGGAAGAGCTCAAAAATGACCTAAAGCAGAGATCAAAATTCGACAACAGAGATTTGGTGGAAAAAATCAGAGATTTTTCGAAGAAAGAAACCACAAGTCAAAATGCTGAAATGGAAGAAGAAAATACTGATGAGGAGGAGGTCGATGACCCCAGAGATCCGGAATATTTACCAAGAGGTTCGCGAAAGCAGCCTGAAAAAACTCTGGAAAAAATCCGCCAAAATTGCGAAGCAGAGAGACCTAAAAGAGATGTTACAAAACACGATGCAGAGTTCCGCGAGATAAAAAAGAGATTACGAAAAAAGCTCCCCCCCCCTCCTAGAGAAAAAGCTCAAAGATTGTCTCAAACAAACGTTTCCGGACGAAGATGAGTACAAGGAGAAGAGGGAAGCGGCGCGGGAGAGATATGAAACGCGTTCAAGAACGAAGCAGGTACCTACCAACGCTAAAAGCTCGAACTTGCGAGATAAAAATGCACCGGATGGCCTTGATAATCCTCGTAACAAAAAGAAGCGAAAAAAGACCGTGAATTTTATTCACTTAGAGATGTTGGAAAGTTTCGAACGTGTATATTTTGTGAAAGCTTTCACAAAGTACCAACCCAAGGCCAAGCTAAGTGAGAAATGAGCTTTTGTTGCGTTCAAGGCCAACTACTTTTAGCATATATATAGCTTAGTATGTTTCTATCTCCGAGTGCAACATTTTGATAAGATTATAACTGAGATAATTTAGGTACATTTAATCTAGATAATCCGCCATTTTGTAAAAACTCACCTATTGTTGGGGAAATTTTCGATGCACAACCGTTACAAGCTCTGGCAGTCATTCGTTATATTGATGCTGTACTGTGCAGAGCGGTGTTTTTTCGTCGTCCGTTAGCAGTAGAGAAGTTGAAAAGCTTTCGTGTAATTTTTTGAATAATTGTAGAATTTTTTTTTCGTAATTTTTCGTCGTAAGTTTTCTGAAATTAAGAAGCAGAATATGAGTAAGTTTGTAAATTAAAATTACATTATAATTAGGCAGATTAGACGTGAGAATAGGTACTCACCTCGTGTTCGTCGTTTGAATTTATTTTTTAACAGAGATGGTAAAGATTTGTCCGGTATGCAGCAAAGAGATGCTTTACGGTGAACCGCTCGCCAAAACTCTCAGCTGCGAACACTTGTATCATCGAGAGTGCTTTGTGTCGATGACGACGACGGTGGAAAAAAGCGGCGTGATCCCGATATGTATGACCGAAGGTTGCTTTCACCAACTCCATTCGAAAGAGTGGACCAAATTTGGCATTTCGGCTCCGGTACTTGCCATAGAGGAGAAAATGGCCAGTTTGGTAATCGAAAAAGGTTCCGAGAACCTGGAAATTACTGCACCGATAATCATTTCCTCCGACGACGAATGCGACAAAGAGCCAACGTGGAAGCGAGCCCAACCACAGGTGATGCTGAATGGTGAAGTTTCAATTACATTGGTACCTGCGAAGCCGAAACCTGTAAAAACAAAACCGAAGAAGAAAGTTAGTTTTGCTGCTGAATTAAAAATGGTGGAAAAGAAAACGGCAACGAAACTTCGGCTCGCAAGAAAAAAGAGATGTGTTAAAATAGTGAAGAAAAATGTACCTGATTCAGCTGTGAAGTTCGATCCAGCAAAGCAGTATGGCGATAAATGCACCGTCGTATTGCCAAAGCTTGAGCCATCGGCGCCGATCAAACTCGATAGGTCCAGTTTTCGAATTCCAAAGTTGAACAAAACGAATACCGAAGCTTCCAATGGCGATAATCCAAAGCTCAGCTCTCCGTTGGCTGAAACAGAAAAGAGCAAGGCGAGTTTAGAGACGATTAAAAACCGAGCGGAAATGCTGAAAAAGCTGATGTGAGAAAAGGAAGCACTTACCGAGGATCTTAAGAAGACCCAGCTTCCGCGGGAAAAACCAATCGAAAAACTCCAGCTTCCGGTGGTAGAGGAAACTAGACCGCAGCCAGCAGCTCAACAGCGCCAGATGGAACCAAGTCGCGACCCTCAGCATCCACTTCAGCCTATTGCTGGTCCATCTCCGGCGCAGCGAGTGAGAGAGAAGCGCGATCGTCGACGTGAAGATAAGAGATGTGAAAAAGCGCCGATCAGTCAGATTTTGGATCTCCGCCCATGGTATGTTCCAAACCGGAAGTACGAGAAAACCATTGAAACAGTCGCATCTCCGGTCACTAAAGTTTACTTGCCTGTGAACATTCATAACAAAACCAAATTAATTTTCCAAGAGAAGTTAAAAAGAAATTGGAGGATTCACGAAGATGACGCAAAGTTTATGAAATATCAATTCTACATTGGTCCAGTGCAGGTATACAAATTCAAAGAAACCGGAGAAATGATATTCGGCCTAAACGGATTCTGGCTACTGGGCGACGGCCTGAGCCACGGTGTGATACGCGACAATGTCTATCTCAAAAAAGACATCAGAAGAGCGGTAACGCATTCGCGGTTCACGGGTACCACGATCCCTGCGGGGTATTTGGAGTCCACCATCAGGGAGATGAAAAAGGTACCGCGATGGATGATAATGGCGATTGGACAGGACGACGTAGCCCAGCGGACACTCACTGCATGCCGTGAAGGGATAAAGGCGCTCCTGAGGACGATTGAAAAAAGAGGGGTCGAAAAATTGATCATTTTACCCATAGCGACGTACGAGGGCTGCTCCTCAAAAAGGAGAAAAGTGAACGAATTTCTCCGATATGATGCGAATCGATATTATAGAGGCGCCATATACTACGTACGAGATGCGGAGGCGATCGTTGCTAGATGCCCACCAAAAGGGGCTGTTCGAAAGGCTCAATTTTGTTGCGAAGAGCAACATTTCGAGTTAACGCTAAGTTTACTAAAATTGACCAACGAGATCAGGAGCAGTCGTCGATAAAAAAGAGAAATTTGAAAAAGAAAGATTTTTGGTTGTTTTGTTATTGTTTATAATTTAGTGTATTTACTTGTTTAGAACAGGCGGATTATCTGTGTTTATTTTTATTATGTGTTGTTGCACTCGGAATAAATTATTTTTCATGGTTACTGTTTAATTGTGACTAGATTATTTATTTGACTTTTGTAAATACGTGCAAAGTTTTTTTTTCCTTCCCAAAAAAAATTGAAAAATTCGCGTGAGTGTGCGTTAAGGAATTTTGAACGAGAAATTTTTTCAAAAATAGAGAAGTTCAGAAAATTCAGGTTCGATAAGAGGTCGAGAGAGGCGCGAGAAAGTGCTCAGTTGCGGAAAATGAGAGAAATCGCAACTTTCGAACTTGAAAAATTTGCAACCGGCCAGCTGTTAGTGTACATAGACAAATGTTCCTAGCTGTCCGTGGGAATAGCCAAATGTTCCCAGCTGTGTGTGGGGATAGCGACGAGCGGTTAGCTGTCCGTGATGATAACGCGGAACCAACGCAACACAACACGAGAGAAAACGAACGCGACACGATAAAAAGCCAACGAGAACGCAAATAGAGATGTGAAAACGAGGTACTTACTTCAGCAGAGATAAGATAAACAGGATTCCAGCTCCAGCTCCAAACAAACGATTTCCAGATCGAAAAAGCACCACTGTACTGGTAACAGAGAAAAACGGAAAAGATCAATAGTGAATATGAGCAGAAAATAAAACGAAAAACCAACTCACCTGCGTCACGAAATGCTGGACAGTACAGTAAAGTACTCGACGGGCTCCTGAGGATTTGGACCAACCTAAAGAAGAAGAAAAACGAGTCACCTGGTCTCTTTAGACGTAATTGTGTTCATCGCCGTTGTAAATCCACAGCAAGAAATCAACGCAGAAAAGGAGAAAAAACTTACCATTTTCCACTATGGTGAAATGGCATTTCACCGATTGTGATTAGGATTTGAGAACGGGAAATCTCTGGAACGTGAACGGAGTTGGTACAACATACCTGGAACGGAGATAAATAGAGCTTAGCACCGTACAACATACGAGAATTTTGAAAAATTTAGCAGAGAAGTTAGAAACTTACCTTGGTGTTGAGCTGAGTCAAAAACAGTCATCTCCGTCCGGTTCCAGTGAATTTATTTCGACGCCGATCGAATCCGGGAAAGTTGCTGCTGGAAAAGAAGAATATCATCATTAGGCTAACATCTACAAGTACGATATGGAACGCGTAATTAATTAAAAAAGTACCTGTTAATTACTCCAGGAGAAGAGTTCATTGATCTCGTGTTGGTAAACAAGCTATTATCACTCCGGCGAAGCATTTTTACAAGTGGTGACGCACCTCAACGCGTATTTTTTGCGCATTTTAATTTGCACTCATTTCTCTGCTTTTTATGTAAATATTTTGTGTTTGTGAATTTTGTAGCATTTTAGCGACTAAGTTGTAACCTATTTAAATATTTATATGACAAATTGTTTGCATCTAAGGTAATTTTAAGTCGCTAGTGCCGTGAAAGAAGCAGCAGAGATGTTTTAAAATTGGAAATTCGACTCGTTGGAAGTCATGGATGGATGCCGAAGAACCTAGCTATTCAACATCTTGGAAGCTGCGGGTTCATAGAAGCGGGGCAGAGGGGCCCTACCGTCCGTTGTCCGATTGGCCAAGTTTTGGCTTCAATGATCCAGCATCTCCGATGTCCACGCTGTTCAATGGAAGCGGGGCATATGTACCGGTAGGGGATGCGCCCGCAGCTTCCACCTAGAGGGAAGTTGTGTTCCTGTTGGAGTGGCAGCACTGCTTACGAGTAGTGCACTCTATCGAAGTAGTTCGAGATGCGCCACTCCGAGCTCCGAGCTTTGAAAGCTCGCTAGGTATATTTTCACTGGTGCTAGCGTAAGGTAGCAAGTTCAGAGCTTCCGCTTGTAGTCGATACTACAAGTGTATTTTATTCAATAATGTGTAGTGTATTTTATTATAAATCTTCGCGTGTGTTATACCAGAGAAGTGAATAAAATATTACGAACATTTAGCGGTCTTATGATCATTTATGAGGTGTCTCAACATCACTGCAATTTGATATCTTTCGCAAGGATATCGGGCAAGTTTAGGTTCCCTGGGCTTATTATATGCACGCTGGTCTTGACGACGTCTCCCTCAAAGTAAAGACGTCCCAAACCACCACAGAGTCACACGGCATTCAAAAAAATTTTAAAGGCTCTGAGGGCATCATCGTCATTTTTCATCATAAAAACACCTCAAAAATACTCATTAACTCCCCTGGTGACTTCTGGTGAATCTGTCACTAGAAGTCCTCAGAATTCACCAATGAGTCACCGAGTATTAAAAAAAAATTTTAAAGGTTTTGAGGACAACCTCGTGATTTTTTCATCATTAATTCACCGGAAAAAAAGTCAAAAATTCATTGGTTGACTTCTGGTGAAATTCACCAGAATCCACCCAGGAGTCACAAACACACCTAGTGATTTCTGGTGAATCTGTTACTAGAAGTCACCAGAATCCACCAAGGAGTCACTAGGCATTCAAAAAAAATTTGAAAGGCTCTGAGGACATCCTCATCATTTTTTCATCATAAAAACACCTCAAAAATTGTCATACACTTACCTGCTGACTTTTGGTGAATCTGTCACCAGGATTCACCAGGCATTCAAAAAAATTTTGAAAGGCTGTGAGGACATCCTCGTGACTTTTTCATCATTAAAACGCCTCAAAAATACTCATTAACTCACCAGGTGACTTCTGGTGAATCTGTAACTAGAAGTCTCCAAAATTCACCAATGAATCACCGAGTATTTAAAAAAATTTTAAAAGGTTCTGAGGACAACCTCGTGATTTTTTCATCATTAATTCACCGGAAAAAAAGTCAAAAATTCATTGGGTGACTTCTGGTGAAATTCACCAGAATCCACCAAGGAGTCACAAACACACCTGGTGATTTCTGGTGAATCTGTTACTAGAAGTCACCAGAAGTCACCAGAATCCACCAAGGATTCACCAGGCATTCAAAAAAATTTTGAAAGGCTGTGAGGACATCCTCGTGACTTTTTCATCATTAAAACGCCTCAAAAATCCTGAAAAACTCACCTGCTGACTTCTGGTGAATCTATTACAAGAAATCACCAGAATCCACCAGAGAGTCGCCGAGTACTAAGAAAATTTTTAAAAGGTTCTGAGGACAACCTCGTGATTTTTTCATTATTAATTCACTGGAAAAAAAGTCAGAAGTCACCAGAATCCACCATGGAGTGACCAAGCATTCAAAAAAATATTGAAAGGCTCTAAGGACGTCTTCGTCATTTTTTCATCATAAAAAAACTTCGAAAATACTCATTATCTCACCTGGTGACTTCTGGTGAATCTGTCACCAGAAGTCACCAAAATCCACCAAGGAGTCATCAGGCATTCCAAAAAAAATTGAAAGCCTTTGAGGGCATCCTCGTCATTTTTTCATTATAAAAACACTTCAAAAAAATACTCATCAACTCACCTGGTGACTTCTGGTGAATCTGTCACCAGAAGTCTCCAAAATTCACCAATGAGTCACCGAGTATTAAAAAAATTTTTAAAAGGTTCTGAGGACAACCTCGTGATTTTTTCATCATTAATTCACCGGGAAAAAAGTCAAAAATTCACTTGGTGACTTCTGGTGAGATTCTCCAGAATCCACCAAGGAGTCAACATGCATCCATTCAAAAAAATGTCAAATGCTCTGAGGACATCCTCGTCATTTTTTCATCATAAAAACACTTAAAAAATTGTCAAATACTCACCTGGTGACTTCTGGTGGATCCGTTACCAGAAGTTCCAGAAGTTACCAGAAGTCACTAAAATTCACCAAAAAGTCATCAGGCATTCAAAAAAATTTTGAAAGGCTCTGAGAACATCCTCGTAATTTTTCCATCATAAAAACACCTCAGAAATACTCAAAACCTCACCTTGCGACTTCTGGTGAATCTGTCACCAGATGTCATCAGAACCCACCAAGGAGTCACCAGACATTAAAAAAAATGTCTAGGGTCATGAGGACATTCTCGTGATTTTTTCGTCATAAATTCGTCTTTAAAAATACAATAAACCCACTTGGTGAATTCTGGCGAATCTGTTACCAGAAGTCCCCAGAATCCGCCAAGGAGTCACCAGATATTCTAAAAAATTTTCTAGGGTCATGAGGACATTTCGGTGATTTTTTCACCATGAATTCGTCTTAAGAAATTCAATAAACTCACATGGTGACTTCTGGCGAATCTGTCACCAGAAGTCACTATACGTAATTCACCAAAGAGGCACCAAGGAGGCACCAGACATTCAAAAAAATTTGATGAGGACATTCCGGTGATTATTTCATCATAAATTCAACTGAACAAAATGGAAAAACTCACTTGGTGGCTTCAGGTGAATCTGTTACCAAGAAGTCACCAGAATTCACCAAGGAGTGGCCAGAAAAATTCTGTAGAAATGATGGTCACGGTCACCATCATACAACAGTCAGATTGTATATTCAACACAATCATCACCTTTTTCTTAAGTGTAACTCTGAAATGAGCAGTAATGATAGTCTATTTTTTACCAAAATGTTTGCTCAATAAAATGTGTTGAATTTTCAACAAACACCCCCCACCTATTTCTTTATTTGCCTCATGCACTCGAGATATTTGCATAACTTTATCCCCTCTTCTCCAGGTCTCATACAAGTTCCACGATGATAAGGGTTAAACTTCGAACTAATTTTCATTCAAAAGCCCGGATTACACGATTTGAGAATGCGATGCGCCGGTGTAAATGAAATTACGACAATTGGAATGTGTGTATGTGCCCTCTTCGTGGCGAATGCTGCGACTGCGAGAGCTGGAGCTGGAGTATGCGAGGACGAAAGAGTAATGCGTGATTTACACTGCGACGGGAATACGCGCTGCTGCGGTTATTGTCGTGTCATTATTGTCAGCGTGAATTCTTCTTTATTCGTGTAGTTAAGCGAAGTTCGGTACTCGTACCATATATCATATTTACCGACTAACTTTAGGAATGTATCTCATAAGCTCGACGCCGAGTTTCGCCCATAATAAGCAACACGATATACCTACACACTACACAACAGCTTTGGTATCGTCGTAGCCTACTATGCTCCGCGTATATGAGGTATCCGCCTAAAAGCTCATGAAAATCTAACTTTTCCTCGCCCTCTGGTCCGCGACCTTAACAAACACTGTATTTCGATATTATTGTTGTCTGCTCTATAGGAATCCGCATGTACACGTACACACCACCCGTTAATGTAATATAGTGTGGAGCGATATCACCGTCTGTATACCATACCCCACTCCTCTGGTCCTCTTTCATCCTCCCTTATTAAATATCTCTTTCTGGGTGGCATGGAGCGAATCTGCGGGGCTGTGAGGGTTTTTCGCTTTATTAAAATCGTTTTGTTTACCCGCCTACGCTTATTATACGAGAGAACATTTCGCTATATTGCGAAATATCCGTAATTTACGAGGTGTTAGCGCGTTGCTCGGCTTTTGTCGATATTATTATTTTTGAACGAGTGCTGCGAAAAATCGTTACGCCTTTTTATGTGCATGCCTGCCTAAGTGCGCGGTTATAGTGGAGCGTAGCGTAGCAGCGCGTAGCTGCGCGAAGATTTGTCAGTGGGCGGGAGCAGCGAGGAGGGATTCCCTCCTCGCTGCTCCCGCCCACTGACAAATCTTCGCGCAGCTACGCGCTGCTACGCTACGCTCCACTATAACCGCGCACTAAAGACCATCTATACGCTAAAGGCGGTTTGCTTTTTTCGTCGTGATTTAATTTTCTTTTCATTTTTTCCCTCCCTTCTATACTTCCTTTATACTGGAAGGAAATATTTCCTAAATTAAGACACGATCGTAAAATTATGCTCGGAAATGGTTATTTTCCTTAAAAGAATGATGTACCGCCCTCATCTGTCTTGAACAAGCTGCTCTCTCTCCTTCGAAATCTGAACATCTCTCAGCACATTTGAAAGCGGTAATTCCTAGGTATGTACCTGAAATAGGTGAAATGCCCTTGTGTTCCTAGATTCGTGAAATTATAATAGACTATATTTTCTAGGTAACTCAAAAAAATTCATAGCCGAAATTCAACCCCCCTCCCCCCTCCTGAACAATATAAAGCTAAAAATCACTACTCATTTTTCGCTTTTCCAAAACATGGCGACAAAATAACAATTTCCGTTTAAAAATATAATATTTTGCAGATTTTAAATCGAAGTTTCCTAAACTTGAAAGAATGATAATAGTCCCGGCATATGACAATAGGAGTAATTGCACCCCCCCCCCCCCCGACAATCCTCCGGGACAACTTTTTTCTTAAAGAGGACATCCTAAGGAACATTTTAAAGCAAACTTTCTCAAAAAAAAGTTGGCCTTATTTACAAAATGGCGGCCATTTTGATTGACAGGTCAGCCGAAATCGCAAATTTTGCGTTTCAACATGGGACTTGCATAAAATTTTTCAAACTTTACAAAGGTAGATCGACAAATCATGCAAAAATTTATCACCTGTCAAAATTTCAAGTCCTTAAGTACGTTTTTCGATTTTTGGTGAATTTTTGAAAATCGAATTTCGGCCAAAAATGAGGGAAAAAATCAAAATTTCACCAAATTGACCAAGAAAGCTGAAATTTGGGATATACCATATTTTCGACATGCCAAATCGATTGGAAACGGTTTCAACCCGTTTTGAGCAGTTCTGGAACCTCCAGCAGATTTATGAAACTCGAAATTCCCACAAAATTTCATCAAATTGGAGTTGTAAAGCTAAAATTTATTCTAAAAACTAATTTCAATACCCTACGAAGTACTGCAGGTGAATTTCAAGTCGTTTTGGAGCCTCCAGCAGATTTTTGAAACTCGAAATTCCCACAAAATTCCATCAAATTGGAGTTGTGAAGCTAAAATTTACTCTACACTCTAATTTTAACACCCTCTGAAGACGACTTCAGGTGGGTTCAAGTCATTTTAGAACCTCCAGTGACTTTTTTGAAAATTACTGGAGCCTCCAGCAGATTTTTGAAACTTTAAATTTTCACAAAATTTCATCAAATGGAGATGGAAAGCTGAAATTTACTATACACTCCAATTTTAACACCCTCTGAAGACGACTTCAGGTGGGTTCAAGTCATTTTAGAGCCCCCAGCAACTTTTTTGAAAATTACTGGAGCCTCCAGTAGATTTTTGAAACTTGAAATTTCCCTAACATTAATTTATCAAATGGAGTTAAGCTGAAATTTACTTCGCAGACTACATGGTGGTTTCAAATGGTTTTGAAGCTTCCAGCTACTTTTAGGAAATTTCAATTTTCCAAAAAAACGTCATACAACCTATAAAAAAGTTGCTGGAGGCTCCAAAACGACTTGAAATCCACCAGTAGTCAACTTCGTAGCGTATTGAAATTAGTTTGCAGAATGAATTTCGACTCTCTACCACCTCAGTTTGATGAAATTTTGGGGAAATTTCAAGTTTCAAAAATCTGCTGGGGCTCCAGTAATTTTCAAAAAGTCGCTGGAGGCTCCAAAACGACATGAAATTTATCTGCAGTACTTATATTCCTTAGGATGTCCCCTTTAAGAAAAAAGTTGTCCCAGAGAATCGGCGGGGGGGGGGGGGTGCAATTACTCCTATTGTCATATGCCGGACTATAAAACTCTATTGAGGGTCATATGATCGCTTACAGTGATTTTTGGCTTCCCCCCACGAATCGTCATAAAAACTGCATAATTTCTACTTCAAATGAGCAATATGAAATTTTTTTCACAATTTTTCTACTCAAAGTGTCAAGTTTTGAGGTCATTTTTTTTTGAACTCTTGAGAGAGTTTCAAAGTAGTCGAAGCCACAAAATTATGATTGTACGTAAGAGGTAGGGTCTGATTTTTGTAAGTGAACATCGTCAGTTCAAGTTAAAATTGTAATGAAAGCAAAGTTTCTCAATACATCGATAATATTTCAAAATTAATGTCACAATTACAAACATAGGTACACGAGTTTAATTTAAACATAACGCTAACGCGATAAATTAGATCATAAAAAACGAGGGGAAAATGAATATAAATATTTCTACCAGCCTATTAGAACCAGCTGATTTGCACATTATTTGTGATGCATATTATAGTAAAATAAATTACGATTTTTGCAGCCTTTTTCTCGGATGCAATCGCAATTATCATGCTAATTATGCGATCGCAGCTGGGTT
Source organism: Planococcus citri (assembly GCF_950023065.1). Taxonomy (NCBI): domain Eukaryota; kingdom Metazoa; phylum Arthropoda; class Insecta; order Hemiptera; family Pseudococcidae; genus Planococcus; species Planococcus citri. The sequence goes on along the minus strand of NC_088680.1, from coordinate 45,302,878 downwards.
AAATGCGCATGCGAGTAATTCAATTTAAATATATTATCGATTATCGATCGAATCGAGTTATAAGCATTTTTGTACCCATAAACGTGGATAAACTGCATAATATCTTCAGAGAGAACGCCAACGTAAGATCGTATATGTAACAACTTATGCACTTCTGCACATTGGGATAACATATTAACACCCTGATAGGCATTTTTTTTAGAGCATTTTACGCGGTGCATTTGCACAAATAGCACTCGTCAAAATATTCCACCATGTTTTTGAGCAAATTATACATGTATGACCCTCTTCACCCCTCCCCTCATTGATTTATTAATCGAGACACGGTTGTTAATTTTCATTAAAATCGGCAAACACTTGTATAATGTTGACATATGGCGTAATTATTAAACCTACTTAATTGCTGATCAATTATGCTTCAGCAGCGAGTTTAATTTCCATACTATAAATAGTGTTACGTCGTCGTCGCCATAGTCGTCGATCGTTGTCGTCGTCATCGTCATCGTCGTTGAACCATATAACCCATTTTTCTGTAGAGTCTTGTCGATGTTGACTTATTGACTGGTTAAGCTGGCAGTCGAACAATTTTTTTTCCAATCAGAATCGGACGAAAGGTCAAAGCGAAACTAGTAATTATTACGCGCAGTCGCGGACGAGAACAATAATTTATTAATTATTTCACGCATATATTTCTTTTTATTATTAAAGCAGCTGTTTTTCTTTCTTTTTTTTACGAGCATTGAAAATAAATGACGGAAACTATATTTGGCCTCAAAATTCCAGAACTTAATTGGCTCATGAAATTATAATTTTGATTATAATATGTACATCGTACTGAAAATTAAAAACGTGAGTTTAATAGTGATGGAATGTTCTGTTTTCAAAATCTTTTTTTTTTTAATTCAAATCCCCCTCTTTTTCTCTCAAAATCGTTAACCGTTTGGGGGAAATCTGGATCTTGGAGAAAAATTAAGGCCTTTTCATTATGGGTCCTAATTTTCATTCGATTATTATTTTATTTTTTCGGAGGGCTCGCATATTATTTTATCTCTCTGGTTGGGCCTTCCTTGTCCATGAACGTAAAAAGTCATCATTTGTGTACATTTTGATTTATGGTAAAAAAAAACAATTTTTCCCTCGAGATGGAATTTTTCTATTTTTTCCAGGTTTCGATACTATTTTTTTTAGAATTTTTCTGAAAAATGAGTACTTAATATTTTTTGGAAAAATAAAATTGAAACTATAGAATTCTACATTTCTTTGATTTGAAAATTTCACATCTTAAGAGAAATTGGTAAAATTATATGTACCTATACCTACCTAGTTTTGGACGATTTTTTTCCAAGTTAGCCATTTTGACCTCAAAATTCATTATTAAAAATAGGTATTAAATTTTTATACTTTCTTAGGCTCTGGAGAGTGTATCTATTGAAGAATCCATACGAGTAAGTATGCATCTCTTTTTTATGATTTAAAGCCCATTCTCAAGTTCTTTTTATTACTTGAAGATCAAAATAATAAAATCAAAACTAAAATTCTTCACCCCCCCCCCCAAATGTCAAATGAAAAAACAGAGTTTTTGAAAAAGAGAGTTGAATATTTTCAAAATTTTTACAGTGGGTAAGTAAGAATCGTCTTGTTTCTTGATCATTTGTTTTTTCTGCAATGTGAAATATATGCATTCATATTCAGTGATCATCAATTGAAGTGAAGATGAAAAAGCATACGAGGTGTCATAAATTTAATTTTTCAAATCTGTATTCACAGTACAAAATACAAAATTCACTATTAAAATCACGTGAAAAGAGGCGAAAACAAACACACCCAGCTGGAGTAGGATTTTGGAACTGATTTAAAATAGCGACAGTGGCGAATAAGTTGCCTAGTTTGAAGGCAATTTTACGTCATTCACATCATACTTAAGATGAAGTAATAATACTCTGAATAAAATTTTGAGACAAAATCAATTTATAGCCCTCGACTAAAAAATTTGACGAAGTTTTCAAGACTTCTGACAATGAGAAATGTCGAGTAAAATTTTTCAATACGTAGGTGAGCAATTTTCGGTAAAGAAATATGATGGTTATCTATCGATGATTATAAATTACACAGGTCGTAAAAAGTTTCAAATGTTCAGATTTTCGGATACATTTTTGAACACAGAATGGATATGGAGATTTTCAGGGTAGACTCAGGAAATTTATGAGAAAAATCAACTAAATTGAATTTCTCCCTTTACAGGGTGTCTAACAAAATTTCAAAATGAAAAAGTAGGACTTAAGTAGGACTTTTAGCAGGACTTTCAGCAAGTCATTTTTCGAGCACTTACGAAATTTTTCAAGGTGGAGGGGTGGGGGGGGTTGTGGTCACAATTTACATTGAAGTTTTTATCAGCCAAATTTTTGTAAAAAATTATGTCTTCAAACATCCTTATGATTTTATTCAAACAAGTAGACGCCAAAAATACAACGTTTCACTTCAATTTTCAGTTTTATTTTTTCCTTATCAATTTTATAAATTGATGAATATCACACCATGTTGGCTTAAAATCAAATTTAACTCGAGTTCATTCATTTTGATTGTAAATATTTCACATTATTATTTGCTTCAAAATTTTGAAATTCGAATAGTTACTTTTTTGAAAAATTTAAAATAGAAAAAGAAAATCAAATGAGCACGAGCAAAGCGAGGACAAAAGCTTTCAAAAATCAGTATTCCAAGAAGCATGTCAACGGTAAAAATGAATCTCTAAATAGACTGAAAGGAAATGGCAGGGAAACTCAAAATTTTTTTCTAATTCGACTTTTTTTCAAAATTTTGAGAAAACTTGTAACTTGAAAATTTGTTTACTCTAATATGACACAATTTTATCTTTTCTCTTGAACAGTTTTCACATGAAAAGTTTCAAATTGGAAAAACACTTTGTTCTATTTATTTAAAGAAATATATTTTTTCAGAAATAGGTATTCTAAAAAATTGTTAGGTAGGTATCTGAAGGTTGGAATTTTTTTTAAAAATCCACTTTTATTTTATCTATTGTCTGTTTGAGTATTTTCCACTTTCCACCTATTGGCAAATTTTACGTCAAAATTTCAAATTTTTCCCAAATTTTCAGAACATTAAAACTCCTGAAAATTTTAATCCTGAACATACTAAAACTCCCATCTTATTCCCCTATCTCTCTTACGAACGATAAAAAACCATCACCAGAATTCGATTCAACTGCACTGAAAACGCACTGTTTCTAAACCAACATCGATCCAACTACGAGCACAATATTTCAGGTGGCAGCACCACACGAGCCATCAGCTCAATGCAATCTTTTCCTCCACGATTCGAACTACTCTCCGACTCGATGTTTGTAAGCATTGACTCGTAGATGGCGTTAAAGTCATTTCTCACAATCAATTTATCCGGCTACACGACTGCAATATAGGAAGAGCTCCGCTATTACGACATCGTTACGAGAATAATATCAAATCGAGTATTATTAATGCATTCGGCGATTGAACATTGAACGGTATTATACAGCACGTGTTTGTTTGTATGACCGCAAAAAAAATGTAATGTGGTCGTAAAACGAATCGAGTTGACAAATTTAAAAATATTTACTCGTTCGTTGTTGGGAGTTTAGAGAAAAAAGCACGAATAGAGTGTTCTCGTGTATGGGATTCTTGTTTCGCAGATGGAGACATCTTGATGAAAAAAAAATGGTATGAATAAGAAACAAGATGATGTTGACCTCCTGAGAAGTGAAATAACCATTTTAGGAATTCAATATATGCATATAAGAACATGTATTATAGGTGGATACGAACTATACCTACCTACTAAAAACCATTTAAAAAATTTAAAAGATGAATTTTGATCACATCGACGAAATAGATGGCTTATTTTATCAACATCAAGGTTTCAACACGAAACCTTTTAAATTAGATTTTCGTACGATTAGGTAATAGTGAAACCATTAATAAGTAAACATAGGCTCAAATCAAAACAATGCAAAATAAATTCATTATTCGTCATTTTGGAAAAAAATTGATTCAATTTCTTCATTCACACGAACAAGGGAAAAAAAGAATTTGAAAAATTTCACATGGGTTAAATTTTACGTAACCCCGATGAAATTGCATCGCTGGTTATCTGTTTAAATAACGTTCCACATAATACTGAACTAATAAGTAATTATTATCATCATTTATCGCGTATACCTCATGCAGGTACAAAGTAATACGCTCACTTTGGGGGGCCAGATGTAAATAATCATATATGCAATAAGTACATAGTTTCGAAGCGCCGACAATGTCTCAATTCAGTTACTCGCCTGGTTATGAATGTACTTTCCGTCGTAATTTATAAATTTTATGGCCTTTTTTTATCAAATGAAAAAATACTGCTTTCTGCTGCGAGCGATAGTGGTCTTTTACGCACGATAAATCAATTAACTTTTTGACGGCTCGATCCGCTGACTGCAGAATTTGGTCATCGCATAAATAAGTCAAAGAAGAAATAAGGGTACGTGGTTTGACGAAACTTGGCACTACTATGTAGGCTGTAGATATGTTCAGAGTACATGATAGGTATGAAAAATTTCTTCCATCAAGCCAAGACCTAACGGAAGTGTTGCTGATAATGAGCAAATATAATTTCCAAGTTGCAATCCCCTATACTAAACAATATTTTTCAACCTGTTTTAAATCATTTCCTCGAGCTGCGATTTCTTATTGAAATGTGCCATTTTTGTTGTCTGGTGGTAGACCTAAGCCTAAGCAATGGAATCTCGTGGGAATGAAGTAGTGGTTGTGCCAGGGAGTGAAGAAAATGGGTCAGGGCCAACTAAAGATATCTAAATCCAGTCTATGTACCTGCTTGGCTACCTGCTACCTAACAACTATAGGTAAGCTCTTTCTTTATGAAAAATTCAACCACTCATTGGTGAAAGTATTTCAACTTTTATTGAGCAGAGGAAGTTCTGAATGATTTTCAGCAGAAGTGGTCAATTTTGAAAACTCTTCAACGATGAAATTTTTAGCTGGCCAAAGAAATTCCTTCATATTTTTGAGCGGTCACTTCGAATTTGCGATTCACTGATTATAATTGACTCAAAATTACGAACTTATGATGGGATTCAATTTTCAGCAACTCAAGTTGGTTGCAGCCTCTTCTGGACCAATTTCCAGTTCACTGGAGAAGAAACTCGTAAATGCTCGAAATCGATTTTGGATACGAAGGGGAATGATCGATTCTACAGAACAAATAGATTTTCAGACCTTCATCTTAATATTAATTTCGATAGAGAAAAAGTTAATGCGGTAAGTATGGTAGGACTGGGAACCAATCAGCTGTTTTTGATCATTTTCAAAAAATTGTCAAAGTTTAACAAATCAACTCTGGCAATTCAAAATTGGGTTTTGAGGACTGAGTGACACGTTTTGAATCTGCATCTAAGGGACATACATAATTATAGTAGGTATAGTTGAAGTGAAAATCTTGAGCCTAACGAGAGGTATCCCAACCCACCGAAAACTTTTGAATCGGACACAAATGGAATTGAAAAAATACACCAAAAACGTAAATTTCAGATGCTGAATTTCATTTTTCAATTTTTGGCTTTAAAAAAATTCAAATTCAGTCTATTTTCCGTGAAAAAAAAATCTAAAATTGAATTAAAATTACAAATATTTAGTTTTCGTCCAATTTTAAACTTCCCAAATCGATTGATGATGCCTTTGAACCATTCTGAAGCATTGAGTCGATTTTAAGTTTCCCCAGTTCAAAAAATAATTTCATAAGTAAATTATAGACATAGAGTAAAAATGAAATTTAGTGCCTATAAGCTCGAATTCAGTGTTTTTGTATCATTTTTCATCTATTTTGGCACAAGTTTTCGAAATCATTTTGTACTGGTTCAAATTCAAAATTTTCTCAGCGATACTATAGCATTTTTGAAAACAGGAAAATCCTCTTTTGACTACGAGTTGGGAAAAAAGTTGAAATTTGGGTATTTTCAACTTCTTAAATTTATTGGTAATGGCTTTGAATCGTCCTGAAGCCTCCAGCAAATTTTTAGACTCTTTAGTTTTCCAATAAATAGCACTGGAGAATCCAAAAACCTGTTAGAAGCTCCAGAACGATTCAAAGCCATTACGAATCGATGTGCAACGTCAAAAATAAGGAAAGCATAGAAACCAAATTCCAGCCTTTAACCTCAGTTTGATAAAATTTTAAATTTTTTTCATGGGAAATGCTCGCACTTGGGTAGATTTTTTGTTTAAATTGCCAAAAACTAAAAAATTACCTTCAGGACTTGAAATTTGCGCTGTTCGTGTACTTTGAGATCCTCTTTCGATTCCTCTTAGTATGATCCAAAATTTTTTGTTCCGGTTCCAGATGCATCAGTACTTATCTACTCATTTCTTCACCTTTCATCACTAAATTCTTGAGAGTCACATCATCAGGGACTGAGCTCAATTAAACCAAACATTTATGAAGGTAAATGCATCTAAGTAATTTTGGATAATCTCATTCGCAATAAACAAACATAATTGGAACCGGTCACAGGAAAATTATTACACTGCTAAAAAAAAATGAAAACAATCAAAAAAATCTTCCTTTCAATACACTCAATTTCCTCATATAGCTCATTTATTTTTAGGAAAATTCCGACTCAAAATTAATTTTCTTTTCGAAAGTGAATTTAATAAGCAATTATAGGTAACTTCATATTTCCAATTCGATCTAACTCGAAAATGTCATCAATCCAACAAAAGTGAAATCTCTCCAGATGAAGAAAATTGTGGACACAGGTACCTTCAACTATCTATCCCCTCATAACTAAACTATATAGACAGCGTTTCCTTTCTGTTATCAAAATAGCAAGTAGCATATTGATAAGTGTGTCTGATGGGATAGGTACCATGGTTATTACGTCATTAATACCTATTTATTTGCATGTTTTGATAAAAACTATACTAATACAAATAGGTATAGTATACCTATGTTGTATCTTGAATTTTCATACAAACGTTGAAAAAAATACCTTCAACTTTTCGTTTTCAAAGAAATGGATGATATGAAAATTTTTCAAAAATTCTTTTCAATTATTCCCAGTCATTAATACATGTTTCGATAAAAACTACACGTAAGTAAGTATATGCTATACCCAGACCTAAGGTATACTTATTTTCAATTTTCACGCTACCTAATTTTTTGTTAAAAAAACAACAATAAGTAGGTAAGTAAAATTTGGTTAACAAAGAAATGGAAGGTATGAAAACTCTTTTTGAAAACTCCCTTCAATGACTGCAATTTTACTGTCCTTGAGTGATAAATACCTACGTCGTTTAAAACTACAGTCTCGATTTTATCACAACTTACCTATATTATAATATACGTTTTTGAAAAATAAGTACGTAGCTCAAAACAATGTACCTATATAGAGAAATCTACATCGACATTTTCTAATATTGGTGGGGGAAAGAAACAAAAAATCGATGTACGAGTAGGTACTTACTTACTTCAGTTACCAAGCAAAATGAATATGGAAAGTTTACACCATCATGACACTTGTGAACTCGAAACCTTACCTCACTGCCCAAGTCAAAATGAGTAAAACTTTGAGAGATGATGAGTAAGCATGGAAAATCTACAAATAAAATGATGAAAAAACGCCTATTTTTTAAGGCTGAAATTTCATTATTTCTCATTCTGAGTCTCTTCAATTTTCAACTTGCGTCTTGTTTCATGGCAGGTGTAATTTAAAAGACACTTCGGGCGCACAGGAAATCTTTTTTTTTTGAGAAGTCCGAGGTACCAAATCGTAACTTGATGAAGCAGAAGCTAAAAATTGATAGCTGATTGGTACACATAGCCAATGGTGAAATATGAGCAGTATTAATAGGTTGACAAAATTCTTGATATTCAAAACTCATTTGATTAATGACGTTGAGATGAGAAAGCCGGAAAAGGTGTTCAATTATGGCAAAGATGAAGTTTAATTCATCACCATCAGAATACAATAAATCTTTGGAAACAGTCCAATAGACGAACTTTAACAACCCATCAACTCCGAAATTTTCCTTAACTTGAGTACCTTAGAGTCAAACCCAGAATTCTCCAAATTTTTCAAAAATGATGTTATGATCGTTTTGGGTACAGTTAGTAGGTACGCATCGATTGCCATTCTCCGTTTTTACCTATCTGACACAATGACGCAGTCAGGGGGGTCCAAAGTACCGGGTCAGAGTCAAATTCCGAAAAATGTCCAAAATTTTCAAAAATGAGATTATGGTCGTTTTGGGTACAGTTAGTAGGTACGCATCAATTGCCATTCAACATTTTACCCTATTCGATACCATGATGGTTAGGGGGTCCAAAGTACCGGGTTCGAGTCAAACTTTGAAAAAAATACTTCAAAAAAAATTTTTTTTTCATTCTGGTCGACTATAAACAACCTTGAGATACTTTCAACAGACTTGAATCTAGAATTATATCCCATTTTATCATGCATTTTCGTGTATTTTAGATATTTTTTACAGACTTTGAGTCAAAACCAGAATTCTCCAAAATGGTATCATGAATTACTGCTATGGAAAGACTTGAAAAAAAATTTTTTTTTGTCAATTCGATTGTTACCCGAAGCACTATATATAGGCGAGATCAGAAGCCTGCTACTACTGATTCCCACCTTTCATCAGTTTTTTGCGTTTTTCTCAAAATGGTGAAAAGTGGAGAATTCTGGGTTTGACTCTAAGGTACTCACTTATCAAAAGAGAACGTTACCCATGCATTAGAATTGAAGTTTTAGTAGATGAAGTTGATTTTTCGATTCGGGAAGAATTTCTGAAAATGCAAAAGGGTAACCTTACAGTATTTAGAATGTTTCTTTAACATTAGATACTAAAATAAAAATTGCTTCAGTAGAAGATGTGATCAACTTCGGCTGCTAAAAATTGATTCTGTCTTAAGTTTGACTCTGTGAACTGATTAGAAGAGGTATAAGTCATGAATCCAAGGTGACAAGCTGGAAAATATTTTTCATAAATTGAAATTCTGATATTTAAAAAAAAAATCAAAATTGTCTTTTTCTGCAGCAGATCATTGGAAACTTCCTCCATTGCTCGAGATTAATTCTCTTCCCCAGGGGTCGACTGAAACCATTTTCGAGCCGATATGAACTAATATAGTAAGTATAATTTGATTACAAAACAACTGGAACCATTACAGAATTCTAAAAAATAGTCGGTTTTTGATGGAAACTCTAAGATGTGTATTTAGAGATTTAGAGAGGAAAGGGTAGGTCAACTTTTACAACCATTTCAACTTTCCTAATATTCATCTCAACACAAAACAAAATGCAATTTTTTCCAGGTGTAGGTATTTTGTAAAATAATGTATCAATTTTGAATATTTTTCAACTAAAATGCATTTTTTTCAATTTAAGGATGAAATTTTACAATTTGGATGAAACATCAATTCAATTAGAGTAAGTTATAGGTAGGTAGGTAGGTAGGTAGGTAGGTACCGTCTCGATATTGATTAATTTTCAAGAAACGTTGGTCGAATCTGACCAACTCCATCAAATCTGCACTTGGTGAGAAGATTCATGAACGAAAACTCAAATAGGTACCATAATTACACATAGAATCGTATATGTATGAAGAAACAAGTATATCAAAACAGCTGCTTGAGGGTGAAAATTCATACACAGCTGAGATCATCTAATTCACCAAAAATAAACAAAAATGTCACTGCTCCATCGCAAACAGAATCATATCGAGTTGTGAGTATGGAAACATGAGGCTATGAGCCTTTATCAGCAATTAGCACAAAATTCAATTACTTACAAGTTGATAAATGTTCATAATTTGTAAATTTTCCCACGTCATCCCCTTCTTTACACAAATTATCCATTCAAAATTTCAATCAGGTCATTTCGACGTACTATAACACCACCCATATATACAAAACACATGACTTTCAAAACACACACATGCTCAACACACATGCAAAAAGATATAATTCTATACCCCAAGTAAAAGCGTATCATAGAATGCGCTAGCGCCGCCATAAACCAATTGCGCATATACAATATACATATATGCCCCACGAACATCTAATAAGGAAGATATTTCGGGTTTGTTGTTATAGCACACTGTACACTTTCATATCATCTAATGACACCACGAATGAACGAATAACTAATTTAAAATTGGTCGTTATTTGCTCTTCATCTAATCAACTCGATCCCTAAGGGTATAAGAATAGACTATACGTGCCTCCCTATCATGCTTTATATATTACACCAGCACAAATTCAGTTCACCAACACATTATCACATAGAAAAGGCCAACTATAACGCCAAATTATGTAGTTTTTCTGACCAAAATATATCAACTATACCCTTCTCTTATCACTCAAACCCACATTTTCGCATTCCAATGAAATAATTCACTCTTTATGCAAAAAAAAAAACACCACCACCATTATCAAAAAGATTCCAAAACAAACCATCTGTGCAGATACCTTGCAACCTTTACCACCCAGCCCCTTTACAAGCAACTCAACTGCCCCCTCTACATAAGTTCAACCCCCTCAACCCAGCTACCTTATCTCGCCGCTGATAAAATAGTATAAATACGCTATAGCACAACATACCTCAGGGGCAGCAGGTGAAACAGAAATCCTTGCAGAGCTGCAACAAACTCGCGAACAAACATGTTCGTTTTGCTTTTTTCGAACATCGTGACTGGATCTTAAAGAGTAAATATGCGAGAAAATTAAAACAAACAGAAAAAAAATGAGAAAAAAAAGGAGGCAACAAAATAGTAAAAACAAAAATAGAAAAGAAAAGAAAAACTAATGCGAAGGAAAGTAACCGCTTAGTGGGATACAGGTCTTGCTTGGTAACCATGACGACAAATGTCCATGTTCCTTATGCTCTTCGAACACAGGTTCTTTGCTAGCGCGCTGAGAAGAGGAGTGGTCACACGTACACACCAACACTTCGACGTACAAACAAAAAAGCTCATAAATTTAGGCCAAAAACGCGTTTTCTTTTATAATCGAAGAGGGATTCTTTTTAAACGCGGTTGTTATCATTCTTCTTTTTTTTTCTCTCTAAACTTGTACTCGCTCTGTACCTTGCATAGTTCGTCCTCGTGGAGTATTCGAATTTAGGAACGTTGCTGGTGTGAGGGAATTTGGCCTCTAGCGCAAGAAGTACCATAGATAGGTGTGCACCGTATGATGTACCGAGACCACCACACCATCAGGTATTTTACATACACACAGATACGTGTAGGTATCTGTATCATCTCGATGCTCATGGTGTCCTAAAGATACATACGAGTACGGCAGATAAAAGACGAGTTTCACTTGACCAGTTTCGATCATCTTTTCTTTCATGATGGTGAAGCAGCATATTCCAGCAGAACCAACAGAGAAGGGTAAAGACATATCACAGAACAGAGCCCGAGTTGCTCATAATTATTCCATGCACCTACCGTCGTATCATCGTTCATCGAATATAACAAATTAAATACTACACAACGTTCGAAAAATATGCCTCCCATTACTGCGCATCCCTATACCTAATGGACTGATGACGACCAATATTGGTTTGGCATTAAACTTCCACACGCATAAGTCAGTGATGTACTTTGATACTATCGCGAATGAAATAAAAAAACAATTTTTTCACCCTTTAAGACCTTCTAAATGCGGTAAATTTTACGATCCAATTTTTATACCGAAAATAAATTTTACAATGGCAAATTTTCTACGATAGAAATTTCTTATGACCGATGCGACAGTGCATAAGTATATGAGCGTGGTGATGTTCTTTGATTTACGACTGTATAGTTGGTCATTTTTATGTATTTTGATATTTTATTATAAATAAGAATGTTTTTTTTTATTGTATTCGAATGTTTGTGCTAACGTAAGTTGGGCTAACTGGGTTCTTATTGTACAGGATTTGTAGTTTATATTTATTTATCGTCGAATTAGAAGAAATTTACGAATTCGTAATTATAAAGAAAAGTTTTCCCATTTTTTTTATACAGATACTTAGTTCATTTCATTATACCACATTTGCTTAGGGGACCAATCACAGACTGAATGAATTTCAAGCCTCTTCAGTCAACTCAAAATAGTCTTGAATACCCAATATCCAAGATGGCTTGTATTTTATTTTTAATCAGTTGTGGAAAAGGCTTGAATTTATACTTATTCAAAGAAGAAAAAAAAACAATTGAAAAAAAAACATGAAATGGACGCATAGGCTAAATTCCATGAAATTCATGCTATCGAAAAATAACCGATTCCTTCCTTATTTTTATGAATAAAAAAAAATTAAAAATTAGGAAAATGTAGTGGGATATTTCAATTTTGACTTATTCAAAGAAGTTGACTTCAAATACCTACTCAAGTAAGTATTTTTTCATTTTTTGAGTTGTGACTCTCCAGTGAGGTCTTCTATTGGAAAAATGAAGAAATATGTTGCATTCAGTAATCTTTCAAAAGTCAAAACGTAAGGTCAAATGGGGCAAATTTCAAAATTTTCAGTTTTTTTTATCAAATATACATTATTTTTGAAAATGGAGCATAATTTTTTTCATAAAAAAATTATAATGACAAAGACAAATTAAAGGGGGGGGGGGAGGACCTCTCGGGATGCCCAGCTCTAATTTAAACGGAACCACGATTTTTGGAGATGAGTGTGATTTGATGCTCTCATAGCCAAAGTTTCTACTACCAAAATTGTTTTTTTGATTTTTGGCAATTTTTTGAAAATCCAAATTGTCGAGTTTGGTGATGGGTAAAAGCATGTGTTCTACATTGAAACTATTCAGTAAAATTTATGAAAACTATTCCTAAAACTATTAGGCTACCGGCTACCAACTTTCCGAATCGAATTTTTTCATCGTTGCGGAACATTCTGGAGCCTCCAGTACGATTTCCCATTTCTCCAGAATTTTTAAAATTCATTAGATGGCGTGGAAATTAATTTGGGAAATTAAAAATTGAGTTGTGCCGTATTCTCAACTAGTTAAACAAACATATCCACATTTGTGTCAATTTCTAGGAGGACCCCTCAAAACATTGTTTTTTTTTTTTGCAATTTTTAAACGAAGAATTTCTTTTAAGAAATTAAAACTTTTTTGAAAGTGGGAAATTTTTTTGAAATTTGCACGAATGGCTGTATTTTATTTAAAGTTGACCCCTTCATCCAAATTTCACCATTTCAAGCCATTCTGAAACTTCCAGCGCCATTTTCAACCTTACTAAAATTTTTGAATCGTTCTAAAAAATGCAGGAATTAATTTGGACAGCTAAAAATTGAATTGTGACTTATTTTCGATCGGTTAATTGAATTTATCCACAAGTGTGATGAATTCTAGGCGGACACATTTAAGGTATTGTATTGGCCAAACGAATAGGCACCTTACCTACTTCATCAAAAAATGCTGCACAAAATAGCACACTCCAGAAGTGTTCACCTAAAAATCAGCCAAAATGCATAGATCAATCCGAAAATAGATCCAAAACGAACCACAATTCAATTTTAAGAAGCCCAAATTAATTTCTGTGCCCTCTAGAGAAATTCTATAATTCAGGAGAAAAAATTCGAAAATCGCGCTGAAGGTTCTAGACTGGCTAGAAATAGTGCAATTTAATTCATTCAGGAGCCCAAATTAATTTCTGCGCCCTCTAGAAAAATTCAATAATTCTGGAGAAAAAATTCGAAAATCGCACTGAAGGTTCCAGAATGGCTAGAAATGGTACAATTTAATGCAGGATATTTTCAGGATGATATTATGTATTTTCAAAAAGAAATCTTACCTTCAGAAAAAAGTCAATTTTGGATTTTCAAAAATTCACTCAAAATTTAAAAAATGATTTGGGTGACTGGAATTTTGGTTATTTAAGAGGGTTTCAGACTACCCATGGAAAGCTGATGATGGAAAACAAAACATCGTCTAAAGACATCAAAATTCTTTTTAAAAATGTAGGTTCCTGTTTAGTAGTGTAAAATGATCGCCAGAATCTCCTCAACTAAACATGATTCCATGGCTGCGCATTAAGTTGGTTCTATAATATTCCCAGTCCCCATCAAATACGATGAAATAGGTACGTATATAGAATGATAGAAAATAAAAGTAGGTATATAGGTGTTAAAATCATACTACGATACACAGTTCGAATGGCACGATTGAGTGCAGTAGGTTTCATTCATAAAATAACTTGCAGGTGAATATATTAATTTTTGAAAATCATTTAGGCAAATTTAGCTGGTTTGATACCATTTTTTTAATCCGATCATCACTAACAACATTTGAAATTGTGAATAAAAAACCGACTTGCAGCATAAATCGATTCATTATTGTGTTGATCATTATAACCAACAACCAACATCATGATCAAGGTATCTCAGTCATTGATCTTTCAAAATTACTTTACATGTAATTACCACGATCACCTGCCAAAAATAATTCGTTAATTTTATTTAAGAGGGCGATAAGATGAAATATCGTTTTGAGTATCAAACGAAGTAAATTGAATCTCGAAACAGTTGTTCAATTTTTTTTTTACTCCGAACATGGTAAATAAAATCCATCGACTTTTCTCGGGTGGGAGGGGGGGTCTTTACATGTTCGCAAATAAGCAATTCTGAAGTTCTGATTTCTTAAAATAATGTACTTTTTCTCAATTTCTACCCCCTCCCCTCCCCTCCCCTCCCCTCCCAAAGAAATAACCCCCGCACCCAAAAATTATTTTTGGATTCAACATTGGTTTAATACGAGAGTAGTATGGAACTTTGATCTGTATATAACCAAAGGTATGGAAGAATGAGTCTGTACTTTTCACTTCACATGTCACCATGAATACCTATAATATTTTTTTAAAAAAAGAATGAAAGACAATTTGTCTTAAAATTGCAAACTTTTTTGGAATCATAAGAGGTGATTATGCCATTTTTTCTTCAATATGCATAAATAAGACCTCTATCAAATTTACACAAATTAAAATAATTCATAAGTTGAAACAACGAATAGTAACGAATAAGTAGGTAAATAGATAGGTAATAAAAACTAGCAGAAATGAACACCCAAAGGGCACAATCAAATAAGTACCTAATTTGAAAAATTATTTAAAATCCTGCAAATTCTTTGAAACCTGGAAGTTTACACATAAGTACCCAATTGACAAAATCGTAAGCGTTTTGCTAGCGGAACCTCGCGTTTACCTCGCTGACTCGCGTTTATCTGGCGAATTTCTCGCGATTTCCAGCTAGCAACATTTCCTTCCTTACGCAAATCAAGCAGTTTACTAGCGATTGTAAGCTAGCGTTTCAGATGCTCGCAAAAAGCTAGCGATCATCTAGCACATTTCAGCTACTTTAAAAATGGTTAGATTTGCTCGTTTTATGCTCGCGAAAAGCAAGCGATCATCTCGCGCACTTGAGCTAGTTTGAAAATGCTTAGATTTGCTCGTGTAATTCTAGCGATCTGCGAGTGAATTTTTGCTAGCTCTCCTACTCATGACGCATGACGTCACAATCACATGATTACAGTTATAGTCTTTGTTTTCAAAGGGTATTCCAGAGTAAAATAGATAAAATGCCCCTGCCCTTGGATTTTTAAAATTTTAATGAAACATTGTTGGGTTCAACCCGCTCCCCCCATATTTACCACTCAAAATGCCGTTTTTTTTCATTTTTTTTATGCCTATTAACAATCAAGATTGCGAGGTACAATTTTGGAAACACGTTTTTTGGATGTATTCTTGACCCTCAGACATCATATACTATATTCGAAATTTTTTCTTTGGTGCGCCGTGGTGAAAACTTGGAATAATGTATTGTAGGGGGATGGGGGGGGGGGGGGGGGGGTGAAATGGGAATTTTGAGAAAAATGATTATCAATGAGTGGGGTATCGTTTTCATATGATTCGATACCGCTGAGCACGAATATGACCTCAGATTTTCTGCTACACTCACCTACCCCTCCCCAGAGTCCCTCAGCCCCCTCAATTTTCACAATTTTTGAAATAAAGTTATTTTGATGACATTGGTGTCGTTTTCATATGATTCGATACCGCTGAGCACGAATATGACTCAAGATTTTCTGCTGCACTCACCTTCGCCTCTCCAGAGCCCCTCAGCACCCCTCAATTTTCATGATTTTTGAAATAAAGTTATTTTGATGACATTGGTGTCGTTTTCATATGATTTGATACCGCTGAGCACGAATATGACTTGAGATTTTCTGCTACACTCACCTTCCCCTCTCCAGAGCCCCTCAGCCCCCCTAAATTTTCACAATTTTTGAAATAAAATTATTTTGATGACATTGGTGTCGTTTTCATATGATTCAATACCGCTGAGCACGAATATGACTTAGGATTTTCTGCTGCACTCACCTTCCCCTCTCCAGAGCCCCTCAGCCCCCCTCAATTTTCATGATTTTCGAAATAAAGTTATTTTGAGATGTTGGTTTCATTGCTATGGGAAAATTACATAAGTTCATTGTTATTGTACATGAAATTTCTCGTAGAATGAGCTACACCACATGGCTCCCCCTCATAACATTCTTTACTTTTTTTTTATCAGTATTTCGTTACCATATTTTTTTCTCGTGATTTTTCATGTAGGTATAGTCATTGAATTATAAAATACATACTCATACGTACTCAAGTTACAGTTATCATGCATATTATTATGCCACATATGCTCTGTATACCTATACAGTGCAGTACACATACAGATTTGTAACGTTTTCTGTGTAGCAAAAAAATCAAGGGTCCGCCCCCTCGGGGGGAGTCATGTGCTCTAGCTCATTCTACGAGAAATTTTATGTACAATAACAATGCACTTATGTAATTTTCCCATAGCAACAAAACCAATGTCATCAATACAACTTTATTTCAAAAATCGTGAAAATTGAGGGGGGCTGAGGGACTCTGGAGAGGGGTAGGTGAGTGTAGCAGAAAATCTGAGGTCATATTCGTGCTCAGCGGTATTGAATCATATGAAAACGATACCCTACTCATTGATAATCATTTTTCTCAAAATTCCCATTTCACCCCCCCCCCCATCCCCCTTCAATACATTATTCCAAGTTTTTCACCACGGCGCACCAAAGAAAAAATTTCGAATATAGTATATGATGTCTGAGGGTCAAGAATACATCCAAAAAACGTAATTGTACCTCGCAATCTTGATTGTTAACAGGCATAAAAAAATGAAAAAAAAACGCCATTTTGAGTGGTAAATATGGGGGGAGAGGGTTGAAAATTTTTGTGGAGATACCTACCAAGGATATACATAACTTCCAGAAAAATTTTCAAAATCGGCTGAAATGGAGCTGAGAAAAGTGTTATTGAAATTTCAAAAAAGGGGGGTTCCCAAAAAGGGGAGGTGGTGTGGATCTAAAATTTTTCACGCGGTAGCTTCTCGATAATGGTACCCACTTTCCACGCTAGTATCAACCCGAACGCTCTCGGGGGGCCGTTTCACCCCTCCTATGGGCCGATAGTTTTTTTGTGTTTTTTAGACAACCCCTCTCATTTGAATGGTTCCAGCTCCGGCCCCCTTGGGGGTGGAAGGAAAGTTGATGTATAACTAGATCGGAAATTTGACGTAGATTCTTTTATCTAACCACATATTTTTCGCTAAAATGCAATGCGGGGGAGAAAATTGCAAAAAACTGGTTTGGGGGGCTTAGATCCACAATAGGGGAGAACGCACACCAGGGACGAGCGGGGACTCATCGGATTCGTGTTCAGCACATAAAAATGGACCGGTATACCAATTTTAAGCTTTCTACCTCACGTTTCCCAATGACCCTTTTTTTTGTCCAATTTTCCTGGACTGTGATGGATATTTTTCAATTTTTTATTGAGGTTTTAAGTAGGTAGGTCTACCTACCTAACTGAAAATTCAATTTATAGATAAATGATTGATAATGAACATTCTTCTTTAAAAAATTTGCAATGAGAAACACTGATTCACACACTGTAATCCAATAAATGCCACATTACAAACTTGTACAGTGATACACCAATCAATACTTGGAGGGCCTGAATCAAATATCTCCGTCGTGGCCATGTCGTTAAGCGTAGGTAGTTAGGAACATAGGGTTGCTGGTTCGAATCCCCGTTAATTAGGTAGGAAAATTTTCGTAGGTAAATTAGGTCTTAAAAAATTCGTTGTGATAAGGGGAATTCAGACGTGAAGAAATTCTCAAAATTGAGGGTACCTAACCCCACTCTTTTAATTTTTGAAAATAAAATTTTGACTTTAATGGGTGATTATTATTTTATTTAGTGGAATGCTAGCGTATAGCGAGCTGAGAAAGAAGCAACATGTTCTGCTAGCGTTTTTATCGCTCAAAAAAATCCGAAAACTGCACAAAACGCTAGCTTTCTGCTAGCTTTTTCCTAGCTGAGGCTCGCTTTCTTTTAACGAACACGCTAGCTTTTTGCTAGTGATTTTCTAGCGTGAAACACTGGCGAAAAAAAGCTAGCAGAGAGTCCCAAAATCACGCTAGTGCGCTAGCGCAATTGTAGCGTGATTAGCTAGCTATTATCTAGCATTTTTATCCAAATTTTTGTCAATTGGGTAGGTACACGTGTGGTTAACTTTTCACAGTAAAACTATACTCATATTTTGTCAAAATTACCCTATAAGAGGCATTCTTACAAAACTAAATCAATTATTTCAAACGCATTTTTGGTTTCTTAATACGATCCAACCCAACTAAGTATACACATATAAGTATGTACTTAGGTAGGTCTAGAAATACTTTGTATTATGTACTAATTATACTTCAGCTAACAGTTTCAAATCCTCATTAAAGCAGAAAACGCAATTAACACAAAATGTACCTAGTTTGAATTTCTCCTTGAATATTACAACTGCATTTTGTTCATTATGTTGGAATATAAAGGGGACGACACGAGGTAGAAACATTTTATTTGGCTAGGGTACCTACCTCTACATATCTAATTATACTTCCATAGAAATATTTCATTCTAAGTGGCTCATTTCATATGCTTGTGAATATGAAAAAACACTTTCATTTTTAATTCCTGGCGAATTAAAAATTACCCAATAATTTTTCAAAAAAATTAATTGCTAAGTATAGGTACTTAGGTAGGTATTAGGGTGTCATTAGGTTAGTATGCAACTACGCATTGTGGAAATTTCTTCATTATGTCGTCGTCAGTTTCTACTTATGTACATGTTGACGAGGTATTTTCAACAATTTAGATAACAAAACTAGCGCGGCAAAAATCACCCAAAACAATAAAATTCGTTAACACTCTTCAAGTTTGAAAAATATTGACCTTAAGAAAGTTATGTACGATACGAAATATCATGTTTATAGCAAATTTAGTGCACTGTACATACTCGGCGCATTTGATGTATAGGTATCGAATCGATAAAATGGTTTGTATGCATTTTTACTGGGTAAGTGGGTAAGTTTTTCAAAACGTAGGTACTTGCTCATAACGCAAGTTCACCGTAAAACAATAAAACTAAAGCATATTTCATTTTTTTCAAATCCAACAGAACAATACCAATGCACGTACTTATAGCACCCACCTATACTTCTAACAGGAACCTTATGAGCAGTTTTCAAACTAAATAATGCATAAAAAGAAACAAAAAAGAAAACTAACAGCTACAAACTAGAAACATAAATCGTTGGCAAATGACTCACTTTGCACCGCAGCATTTGCTGGAAATCTTCTCATTCATAACTTGAAGTTATAGTTCATGGAATAGACGCGGCACTTTTTAGAGTAATCGTTACAAATACATAACATATGGACTCGAATGTCGACAAATTAATAAAAACAACTCCTCAACAGGGAGATTTTAGACGACGCGCAAGTAACACAATTTCAGCTACCGATGATAGCAAAATTATACTGTCGATTATCGTAGGTATTCTTCGTAATTAGATAGCATTCGAATCGTTCACTCATCGACCCGCACCACTATCAGTCAAACATTTTGCTTTCTTTTGTCAACATTCAATACGCAGAATAGGCTTGCTTTTAGGCACTATCACATGACTCAAGTGTATCGATAAAACGAGCCTAGCTATGTTAGTCTTGTATAATAACGATGCTTTCTCTTTTCATTCAAAGGGTTATTCTGGCGTTTTTATTGTTCATTGTATTCGAGTTTTCGAAATTCTTTTTATTTTTCTGCGTTTACCAAGACTCTTTTTTTCCCATTCACGAACCGTTCGTTCTATCTAGTATCTAATATCTATCAACATTGATGTGGTTAGATTCATGTCTCACAGAATTCTGAGAAGTGAGAATTCCTGTCAACGAAAATGAGCTGGAGCTGGACTGCTGGATGGAATCGATGACGAGAGGACCAGTGTTGCCATTTTCGATTGGTAAATTATTCGAACAAGGATTCAAAAATGTTTGAAAAGATGCTGTTTTTCTATTTTGAAGAAAAAATCGAAAAGTTAGGTAGGTAGTCGATTATTACGTGTTTTGCAAGGGGATTGAAGAAAAATTAATAAAAGATCCGAAACTGTTGAAAATATCAGGTAAATTTGGGTTAATCATTCAAAAATTCAAAAATCTGTAGATTCGGTTTTTTTCATTTAATTTTTTTGAATTTTGATTTTTTGATGATGAGTTCATTTCATCGAGTGAAAGTTTTTTTTTTCAACTTTCTCAATGGATACGTGAAAGTAAGGGTCAAATGGGCCAACTTCACCAATCAAAACTTTTTTTCATGCTTTAAATCAAAAAATCGAGTTTTTTTTAGCAAACTTTCAATTTTTTTAAATCGACTTTACGAAATAATGACATCCTAATTTTTTAATATGTTTTTCAGCATGAAAAGTTGTCCATAATATATTTTTTTCAGAATTTTTGAGAGTCGGAACGATATGAAAACTACGTTTTGAAACTTTTCGAGCTAATTTTTCCTACGAAAAAAATGGCAACACTGGTTTTTATGATATCACCAAAAAGATTTTCAAAACTCCTAACTATTGAAAAAAGTTCCATTTTGGTAGGTATCGCGGTTATCGAGTAATCCACTGCTGAAATGGATGATATTTCGAGTTCACTGAAAACTTTGACACCCCCTAGCAGCCTTTAAAAAAGGACTGGAGGGCTGCGATTTGAGCCATTGGTCATACCATCAAAAGGTCTTTCCACAGGAAAAATTTCAAAAAAATCACCGACCCCCTCCCTTTACCACTTCTGGGTCGAATTGACGTGGAATGACTCATTACTCATTTAAAACCTGTAAAGCGTTTGTTCTGGTTTAATTTTCCAAAATCAATAAGTACTTACATAATTGGAGCTGGAATTTATATACAGAAATAATGATGAAAATATGCAATATTTTATGCAATTTTCTCATCCAAAATAAAACATTCCAAGCGCAAATTTTAGCAACAGAAATTTATTCCTCTACTTTTTGAAACTTATTTTCAAAATTTCAAATTAGGCCCATTTTTTTATGAAAAAAAAATTTGACTACGTAAAATGCTAAAATTTGATTAATATGTACTTAGTACTTACCCTATTTTCCACCTCCAACGTCGATTGGCGATTGCTGATAGTTTCGTACAATTCTGAAGCCTTCAACGGATTTTCAGATTCTCCCGTTTTTGAAAAAATGTCATAAACAGGATCAACATGAAATTCAACCCTTTCAGATCGATTTAGACGCATTTTGTATCCTTCAAAAAAATTCTACTTGTGATGGATTCAACTCCAAAGTTTTTCGTAATTTTATGAAAAAAAATCAAAAACTCGCAGTTTGCAAAAGAGTAAGGGAAGTTCGGGCAAGAGGAACCACCCGGCAAAAGGAACCTTTGCTAGTAACTTTTTTAAAAATCATTCCCAGTGGTTGGTAACACTGAAATTCGATAGCTAGTAACCATTCTCAATATTATCTGTAACACCAGCAAAATTTGATCATTTTGTAAACGAAAGGAAATTTCATGTTGTTTCCAAAACACCTTAGTTCATTTTTTTAAAGTTACTTCTTATCACTTTATTGAACGTAATTGTGAAAAACATATTTTGGGCAAAAGGAACCACCATACAGCCTTACTTTTCTGCATATATAACATGTAAATGAACAGGTAGTCAAATTGAAATTCTTTGTCTAGATGGTAAATTTGGCTACAGTTCAACATTTAAGTCACTCGGCCCATCAGGCCTACATCACATATGAAGGGGTTGTATTGCTATGTAAATTTCAGCTAATTAGGTAAGTCCCAAATAATTTAATACTCGATTCCGTCGTTATTATATCAAATAAATTTGATGAAACTTGATAGCTTACTTTTTTTTACCTTCAAATGTTATGTTTTTGTTAATGGTTGGTTCCTTTTGCCCGGACATTTTTTTATGATGGAAAAAAGGTCCTCCGGAAAAATCAAATTTTAGTAGCCTTAAAGTAGCCCAATTTCGTCATAAATATACCGTTTTGTAGCTGAGAGCATGCTTTATTCAGTGGCGTATTCAGATTTGAAATTGACCTAAAAGAAAATATTTTACAGTAATTTTCGCTTAAATGGTTCCACTTGCCCGAACTTCCCTTACCTATAGATGAAAAACGCCAAAATTTGGTTGTTACTTACCCTGGTTTTGAGCAATTTTTCAAGACGTAAATTGGAGTTCATAGGTGCTGAATTTCTTTTTGACTTTATTTATGGCATTTTATTTTAAGCTGAAGGATTCAAATAGGGTATATAAACCAAATTTCAGCCAATCACATTGATTTGGATCAATAATTTTGACTTCTTTTTCATGGAAAATAATGAGCCAAATTTGAATATTTCAAAAATTCACCAAAAACCGGAGAATACGAATTTCAGCAGATGAAATTTGCTTTGGTGGTGTACTTCAAGGTCCTCTTTTGATTTCCTTTTGTCATATCTACACATTTTTGTGTCGATTGAGACACTTCCCTCGTGAGGAATTTCAATGAAATATCTTCAAAATTAGCGGGGATGCGAATTTAAAATGGATTTTGATTTCGATTATTTCGGGTCAAAAAATAAATATCTTTTAATGCAACTTTTTGTGGAAATCGAAAAATCTCATTTTTTTAATTGAGAGAGGAGAGAGTAGACTAATGAAGCGAAAATGGCCTTAGATTTAGTAAACCTAGACAGAATCAAAATGTGAAGGAATACTTCAGATTTAGAATGGCATCTACGTAATAGGATTTCAATGCTGTAGAAAAAGTGAAATTCTTATCAAACAACTCTACTTTTAAGTGGTTTAAATTACCTAGAAAAAATTGGTAAAAATTTGAAAAATAAACTTCAGACTTCTGTCTAGTTTCCTAAAGTCGAGGTCTATGATTTTGTACCACAAACAAGAGGGTTCTCCGTCTTTCCGTCTCATTCTGCTACAAAACCTCGCAGCCTATGACCAAATTTTTTCCAAGAAAATACGACCAAGAATCTACTACATCCATCGACCAAAAAACAAACGCGTCTATGAGAATGAAAACACAAAATTACCATAGAAAAGCCAGTCAAGCAGGAATGTTCAGTATTCACCACACGATACAATGCTTTATGAATTCCCTGTAGTGTATTACCTATAGAGCGAGCTAGAGAGAAGAGTGCGGTGCGTGAAATTTATATTTCTGACATTTTGTTCCCCGCATTCGCCGTGTCAACCGTTTAATCAGGTATTTTTTTTTTTTTTAGTCGTTGGAGAAGGACTGGTGAAAAAATGCTATACACAGACCAAACAACTAAAAAATACTTGTCGGTGGGTGAGACGAGTCAGAATATTAATGATATGTTCGCCTCCGCTTACCGAATTCCTTTGTCTGAACTTGTAGAGATGGCGTGTTTTTTTACTCTCATCCTCCCGCCCCTTAATCCTTCTTCCACACGTTTGGGAGATAAATGGTCGAAAATAGAACACGCTGGACATGTTTTCAAATAAAATTAACGCGTTTTTTTTTCTACAAGGGAGGAGGGATGGGGCAGCATAACCTGTGAAATTCTTCGACCATATGATGATTTTTTACCAATCGCGAGTGTTTTATGTGGAAAAGATTGGCGAAACGGAAATTTCATTTCGATGAAATGATCATTATTTGTGCACAAGTATAGGTATTTGTACACCTGATTAGGTACCTACGCGATCATAGAACCGCCAAAATACGGAAAGTGAATACGTTCTGTGTTCTATTCAACCAGCAAGCCGAATCTGTAGGTAGGTAAAGGTATACGATATCCAATCCATAAATTAATTCACTGTTGACATTTGGTTTTGGTTGGTTGTAGATTATCTTGAGAAGAGCAGACATGGTACGTGGTGGTCTGATGTTCGACAATCACCTCGGATATTTCGGCGGCGAGATCAAAACCACGTCTGTAAGTTTTTTTTTTTCGTTAAATCGATTTTGATGGGTACGAACGCCATTGTTGAAAGATATCGAAAATCTGCTAATATCCGTTTCACAAATCTTCACTGCGAGAAAGGGGTTAAAATGTGGAAGGAATTTCAAATTTTGCGTAGCTTATAGCCTTCAATTTTTTTCATCACTTGGAAAACCTCATTAGACTGCTCAAATCTTGAGATGATATTTGAAAAATTATATGCTAATCCTACTGCTTCATCATAGGTAATTTATCCTTCGGGAATATTTTTCGACCATCTAAACAATCTGTATGGTAGTTGAGAAGTATTTTACCTAAACCAAACAACTGTCAATTTTGTAATTGTGCCACATTCCTTGAGTAATATATATGAAAGCTCGCCGTATACAAAATTAAGCCGCAAAACTGCAGAAGCGCTCGATAAGTCATCGAGGACATACTCGTTTACGTCGTAAAAACCACATAAAATGTGCAACTCTCTTCGTAATATGTATAAGGTAGGTAGATAAATGTAATATTGCACGTCGAACTGAAGTACAAACTACATACATACACGTATATGCTCTGAGGTAGGCTATATTATATACGTGTGTGTGCATTTTAAACGCGAATAAAATCGAGAAAAAGACCAATTTTTCTTGAACGTATGCGCTAAAGGACACCCGTCGAGAGACAATTATATTATGTTGGCAATAATTTACATTACCGTACTTAGCTTATTGTTGTTTTCTCGCTTAGCTCAGCAGGATAGCTTGTTCTCTGCACATTATCATCATCGAACGTGCAATTTTTCCTAATTAACCATTCGACTTATTAATCGTATACATATTTACGTAATTGTATAGTTAAACCTTACGCGACAATCATCTTCGAATAAGTACCTACCTGAAACAGCAATCAGCATTCTTCTATGTATATCAACGTAGGTACCTGCAGTAGCTGTAGGCTGTGAAGTTGTGCACATGCACCTGCATCCCTACGTAGACGTAATACCTGCTGATGCCTTCGTTTAACACATTCATTTTATTAGAAATGTTCATTTCATACAGTGTATACAAATTACGATAGCTTGAGGTGTGTTTTTAATTAAATTATTTCTCTACAAATTGAAAACTCATATAGTGATAGGGGAGGTAGAATTCAAAATGAAACTGCTGAATCAACCTGCGATGAAAATTTGAAGTATTATAGAAGCATTTTTTTTAAAAACGGTGAAAACATTTTTATAACAATGAATGGAGAAAATTCGATCAAGGTTTAAACTTAATTTTTGACCTTTTTGTCTTCGCGAGACCTTATTGAGAAGCTAGACCAGATATGCAGACAAGCTCGAGAAGCTGAACAGGCTAATAGACCATCATGAGAGGCTATACAGCTAAGTCAGTGACCTCAAGAAGTCAGCCAAGAACACAGAAGACCTTGGGAAGCCTCTACTGATAGGTCAATGGCCTTAACACGCCAGACAGGAAAACATATACAACTTTGGGAGACTGTACCCGTGGGTTAGTGACCTTAAGAGCCCAGGCACACGGTTCAATGACCTTAAAAGAGCTGATAGACAACCTTGGAAAGCCAATATACTGATTGGCTAATGACCTTAAGAAGTCTGACAGACGGACATACGACTTTGCTGAGAGGATAGAGAGGTAGGTCAGTGACCTCAAGAGACCGGACAGACAAGTCATTGACCTTGAGAGACCAGACAGCCAGACGACCTCAGGAAGCCAGACAAACGGGTCGTTGACCTTGAGAGGTGAGACAAGTGGACAAACGACCTTAGAA
Organism: Planococcus citri; assembly: GCF_950023065.1. Classification (NCBI taxonomy): domain Eukaryota; kingdom Metazoa; phylum Arthropoda; class Insecta; order Hemiptera; family Pseudococcidae; genus Planococcus; species Planococcus citri. The sequence goes on along the minus strand of NC_088680.1, from coordinate 45,276,686 downwards.
ACTCAGACAGACGAGTCATTGACCTTGAAAGGCCTGACATTTGGACAGACAACTTTGAAAGGATCGAGAGGTAGGTCAGTGACCTTAAGAGACCAAGCAGATGGGTCATTGATCTTGAGAGACCAGACAGTCAGACGACCTTAGGAAGCAAGACAAATGGGTCATTGCCCTTTAGAGGTAAGACAGGTGGACAGACGACCTTGGAAACCCAGACAGACGAGTCGTTGACCTTAAAAGGCCGGACATTCGGACAGACAACTTTTGGAGAATCGAGAGGTAGGTCAGTGACCTTATGAGACCAGACAGTCAGACGACTTTAGGAAGCCAGACAAAGAGGTCATTGCCCTTGAGAGGTAAGACGGGTGGACAGACGACCTTGGAAACCCAGACAGACGAGTCGTTGACCTTAAAGGTCGGGCATTCGGATAGACAACTTTGGAAGGATCGAGAGGTGTGTCAGTGACCTTGAGAGATCAGACAGACGGGTCATTGACCTTAAGAGACCAACCAGTGAGACTACCTTAGGAAGCCAGACAGATGGGACATTGACCTTAAGAGACGTGTCAGAACACAAGCGACCTTGATAAGTCAAACAGACTGGTCAATGACCTTAAGAGGTCAGACAGACGGGTCATTGACATTAACAGGCCAGAAATACAAACGATGTTAGGAAGCCAGACGATCATGTGAGGCTAGACAGGTAAATCAGTGATCTTAAGAGACCAGGCACGTGGTTCATTGACTCAAGAGATCAGACAAGACAGTCAGCTTGACGACCTTTGGAAGCTATATTGATGGAAAAAACCTTGCAAAAATGGGTGAAATGGCAAAAAAGTTCATCAAATCTCACCAAAATAAAGTGTATAATTTTTCCAATGAAAGTTTTCGTAAAAGCTTCAAGCAGATAGTTACCTAGGAAAATTTGATTCAAATTCTGTAAAATTGGATAAATGAAGCCATCACATTCACGCATTGCAAATTTAAGAACCACTCTGAGAGTTGGTATTTTTTTTCATAGATAACGCTGCTTTTTGAAAACTACCCACAGCAGAAATGAATAAAAAGGTATGGGGTCACCGAACTTGAATTTCTATAACGAAGAATTTTTTAATGAGCCAGTTGCAGTAGAATTACGACGCTGAATTTAATTTTGGGATTTTTGATCGAATTTTTTGAAAGCTGAAAAATCTAAGAATCCTTTGAAGGCTCCAGGATAACTCAAAAAAATCACTGTCAGAAACAGCTTTCTTACTCACTTTGCTCAAAATGTTGAATTTCTTAAAGTAAAAAAAATAATTATGTACCTATATAAAATCAATTTTAATGTCCAAAAGCCTGAAATTTTTTTTAAGAAAATGGAGATCACCACCTGAAATGTTGCCTGCTGATGTAGATACTTTTAAATGCTGTTCCAACTTTTCTCAGCCTAATCCAGAATTGTTTCATCTAGGTACTTACTTAGTTGAGATTCCTTCGATCCTTCCTGGTAAACGTAAGTAGGAATATTTTAGGAACTTCTATGTTTGAAAGAATTCTCGATAAAAAAATATACGAGTAAATGATCAAACGATCAACACGTATCTACTTACTTAATTATAAAGCAGACGTGGCTGTTTTTTTTTTCATCCCCTATTTCAAGCTTCTAATTTTATTTAATTTAAAAGAAGAAAAAAAATACTTATCGATTAAAACCTTGAAAGTTCCCTTTCGTTTCTTTATTAAGAAAATTACCCTGCAATATCTCGATTCGATTATTTTATTTGGAAAATAAAACCCTCGAATCGTATTTCGGAATATAAATAAAAATTTTCTAATTAAATTACCGCGCAGAATCGCGCATATTCGAAAGGCAGAGCTTCGCGACAACATTGGCTGCAGTAATTTTCCGCTCAACTGCTAAAATAACTGTAATTTTACATTCTGTTTATACGTTCGCCGCGTAATAACCGTATTCGATATTTTATTGGAAATTTTTTATTAAAAGAAAAATGACCTTTTTTACCGTCCAGCTCAACGTATAATAGCGTACTTTCCAAGTATATAAATTCGCAAAATATATACTCCAGGATTCGCAATTCCCTTACAATGCTTTTCTTCTCAGACTGCTTATGTGTGTCGTTTCGTTTCGTAGAAATGAGCTAGTAAAAAGGCAAAATCTTTATTCAGCCGAACAAAAAGTGCGCTGAACAGTCCGCTACCATAATATACTTTCATTTCGAACCGAATTTTATCCTAACATACAAAGAATAACGTGGCACGAAGCACGAATACATTGTATTTTATCATTCAGGGTTACCTAAAGTCGATGGTTTAATTACCACTGATACAGTACCATCATAATTTCAACAAATTATCGCAGCGTGCGTTCGTTGAAACCGAAATTCTCGATCGATTAATCATTTAAATGATGCTGCGACGCGAATGTGGTGACAGAAACGCAAGCTGCAGATTGCCAACATGATTGCAAGTAAGTAAGTATCAATACGCTGCAGACGTACAATGTACATAATGTCAACTACATTGTATGAACGAATAAATTTACCAGCATCCGATCGTAAAGTCATGTCGACAATTTGGGGAAATTATCGTGTTGTATATTACGTCAAAAATTACATATAAGTACTTCCATTAGGTATAAGTAAGTACTTACTTACGTGAAACATTTTAACGTATCTATGCAAATTGCATAATTTCGCACCAAGCAGTAAGGAAGTTCTTATTAGCTTTTTTTTCCTTTAAAAATCTACCCTGCCTTTTTCATTCTGAGCCATGGGGAGTCAAAATGAGATCGACACAAACATAGCGCTTTGTCTGTCCCCTTCACACTCCATGAAATTGACTCGTGAAAAAATTAGGTAGGTATTGAACTTCAAATTATAAAATCACTAGCTCAAGAAAAAAAACTGGTATTATTTTGAATTAAATTTTTGAATGAATTGACCTGGGGCAAATCACCTCCTCGGCCCTCCCTTCGTCGGTCTCCAAAGCCCTGATATGGTTCCTTTTTAATGGAAAAATTGTTTTTAGAATTTGTTAACTTTTTTTAAAAAGGAAAGACCTGACTGACTTGTGTATTGTATGGTCAGCGAGCAGTTTACTCACCTATATTATCCATGACATTTTTGGGAAGTTGATATTTTTGAAATTAGATAGGGGGTGAGGATGAAAATACTTGAAAATTAGGTACAATCAAAAATCAAATTAAATGCTTTTAGAATGGACTTTTATGAGTTGATGAACAAAGATGTGTTATAAATATGAGAAAGAATTATGCATCATCAAAATTGAAGAAGTCACGTGCATAAAAATTTCACCATTGAGCCTAAATTTTCAAATACAAAAACTTGAAAATCCCAAAATGGGTAGGTACACTTTTTTGTTTGTCTACAACCCCACAAATTGAATTTTTAAAATTAAAATTAAGGAAATTCAAAATCTCAAAAATTCTCTAAAACTTCTAATATTTTTGCTCGAAAATTGAATGCTATTGGATAGATAAATAAAGTGCAAACTTTTATTTCAAAATCCCTTCTAGCGGATCAGAATATGTAATTATTTTCTGAGGTTTTGATTCACTACAATATGAATGAAATGTTGCTTTTCCAATATTTGAAACATTTCAACAATTATTTCACTCTTCCCTTTAACTTACCATAAAAGTTCTCCATGCCTCAAATGTCCTCAGATACATATGTATTATTCATTTCAATTTTTTATTTGGAACTTGGAAGGGATCTCTTATTGACAAATTTTTACGGTTTTCAAAAAGTTTATGATTCACAAAAGTCCTCTCATTTGAAAATGGACCCCTTTCCAGGCCAAAGCTATCCTATTGAGGTTTTATTTTGAGATTTTTCCTCATAATCTCACTCTCAGAATTTCAGCTAGCCAAATAGATTTTTGGAGAATTTTTAAAAATCCATAAATTGTGTTTATTCAATAAAAACAATGAAGATCTGTTTTGAAACTAGGTATAGTATATCAACTTTATCGTCGAACCAAATTTCATCATTTTAGACCATTCTAGAGTTTTCAGTATGATTTTCGATTTCTACCAAAATATTCAGTTCGTTTTGAAACTAGGTATAGTATATCAACTTTATCGTCGAACCAAATTTCATCATTTTAGACCATTCTAGAGTTTTCAGTATGATTTTCGATTTCTACCAAAATATTCAGTTCCTACAGAAGGCGTGAAAATTAAGGCTGTCTAGAATCGAGTAGTGGATTCTAACTTACCTATTTATTTAACAAGTCTGAAGTGTGTTTTTTCGATCACCGTTTTTGGATTACCTATTTGTAGGTCTCAAGTTTCACCAACTTCACCAAGTAAATTAACTAAATATAATCAAAACATAACCCAATCAAGATCAACCCGTTAAACAGGTTGAAAAACAATGCAGAATTATATTTTCACGTCTTCTGGATGAAATTTAAAAATTCTGAAGCAATCGAAAATTGCACTGAATGCTCCAGAATGGCTCAAAATAGAGAAATTCGGTTCAAAGGGGTTAATATGAGTTTTAGAGCTAAACTTCATCATTTTTACTGAAAGTAGGTAAATATTTTTTTTCAAAGCATGAATCTTCAAAAATACTTACAAGGGAACCTCTTGAGGTGTCAGACTCCGATTTGAACGGAACTGCGATTTTTGGAAAGGGCATAGTCTAAAACCCACAAAACCTCATTTTCAGCTGCCCAAGCTCATTTTTCGATTTTTGGTAAATTTTTGAAAATTCAAAATTGACTGTTTTTGGTGATTCATGCTTTTTTTTTAAAAGTACGTATTTGATCAGTAAAAATGGTTACAGTAAGTCCCAAAACTAATATTAATTACCCAAATCCAAATTTCACCATTTTCAGCCATTCTGGAGCCTCCAGCATGATTTTTCAATTTCTCCAGACTTTTGAATTTGCTCCAGAAGGCGTGAATATGAAGTCGACCTGTTTAACGAGTTTATCTACATTTGAGCCCATTTTGAGAGTGACACCTCAAGAGTGGTTTTTTGACCAGCTTTTTTCAAAAATTAAAAAATCCAAAAAATCAAAATATAACCGTTTGTGTGGAAATTTTTGAAATTTATGCGAATCGCTGCATTCTGTCCAAAACTAACCCCCCAAATCCAAATTTCACTATTTCCAGCCATTCTGAAGCCTCCAGCGCGATTTTCAATTTCTCTAGAATTTCGAATTTGCTCCAGAAGACGTAAATATGCAGTTAGGCAGCTGAAAATTGAGTTGTGTATTATACTCGACCTGTTTAACAAGTTATCTACATTTGAGTCGATTTTGGGAGTGACACTTCAAGAGTGGTTTTATGACCAGTTTTTTTCAAAATTAAAAAATCCAAAAAAACAAAAGATAACCGTTTGTGAAAAAATGTTTGAAATTTGTGCGAATCGCTGTACTTCTTCAAGAACTAACCCCCCGGAGCGCAAATTCTATCATTTCCAGCCGTTTTGGAGCAAGATGGCACCTCAAAAAACCACTCTTGAGGTGTCACTTTTAAAATCGGCGCAATAAATGTGGATAAACTCGTTAAACAGGTCGAGTGTAATAATATACAACTCGATTTTTAGCTGCCCAACTTCATATTCACGCCTTCTGGAGCAAATTCAAAATTCTGGAGAAATTGAAAATCGCGCTGGAGGCTCCAGAATGGCTGGAAATTGTAAAATTTTGATTTGGGGGGTTAGTTACGGACAAAATACAGCGATTCGCGCAAATTTCAAAAATTTCCTCACAAAACTGTTATCTTTTGATTTTTTGGATTTTTTAATTTTGAAAAAAACTGGTCAAAAAACCACTCTTGAGGTGTCATGTCATGTCACTTCCAAAATCGGCTGAAATGTGGATAAACCCGTTAAACAGGTCAAGTACAATACACAACTCGATTTTTAGCTGGCCAACTGCATATTCACGCCTTCTGGAGCAAATTAAAAATTCTGGAGAAATTGAAAAATCACGCTGGAGGCTCCAGAACGGCTTGAAATGTTGAAATTTGGATTAGGGTAGTTAATATAAGTTTTTGAACTTATTTTAACCATTTTTACTGATCAAGTACTTACTTTTAAAAAAACCTTAAATCGCCAAAAACAGTCAATTTTGAATTTTCAAAATTTCGCCAAAAAACGAAAAATGAACCAGGGCAGCTGAAAATTTGGTTTTGGGGTTTTTTAGACTATGTTGTTTCCAAAAATCGCGGTCCCGTTCAAATCGGAGTGTGACACCTCAAGAGGTCTTGTTAGTCAATTTTAGATTTTTAAAATTTTGCCAAAAGTAGAAAAATTACAGCCAAAATTCCAAAATTTTGATTGTGAAGGTTTGAGACCATGCTCTTTCCAAAAATTGGGGTACTTTTCAATTCAGATTCGAACACCACCAATTTTCCATCTTAGACAAAAGTAGCAAGTCTGGAAGGAAAAAACTAAAAATTTGAAAATATTTCCACATTTTTTTAGCAAGAATTTTTCTGTTTTTTCGGGATGTCTAGGTGACAGAAAGTAGGTAATTAGCTCTTCTTATTCAAGACTTGAGAGTAAAACAAAATCTTGAAATACCTGGGTATGTTTTTAATCAGAAATTTCTAAAATTTTGGTTGACCTGATTCCAAAAATGTCGTGCATAACTACTACGTTAAAATTTTGGAAAATTTTCAGAACATGAATTATAGGTATCAGCTGGAAATTTAGTAACAGATCATTTTTAATGCAGTTCTTTGCCCTTTTTGAGCAGAATATTCGAGATTTTTTGGTACAGATATTCACAATTGAAAATAGCTCCGGGGTGAGTTATAACAGGAAATGGAACCTTCAGGTATTACAGGTGTAAAAAAGTCCAAAATAACGAAAAAAGTTGAAAAATTTCATTCAAAAACATCAAAAAGCACAAAATTTTGGCGTTGAAACTTCTTACATTAAAAATGAATTTTGTAAGTAGGTACTTCACAAATTGTAAATTTGTCGAAGCTTCGCCCTCGCTTCGGTACATGAAAAGAATTGAAAATTCGATAGGTCATTTTCAATTAGAGAAGGGTTACCTATTAGGAAAGCATGTAGTGGAAAAATCAAAAATTATTTATTTTTTTAATAAGAAAGATGAGAGGGACTGCATTTGACAACAATTATTTTTGCACATGTGATGGGAAAATGACAAAAGTGAAAATATTCCCAACCTTAAAAATAAAGACCATCTTTAATAATAAGCATATAAAAATCTCACCATCCCCGTATATCGCCATACATAATCATCATTACATCGCCAACGCCAACCACTACATTCTGATTTGACAGCCCATCTCTCAAGTGCTTAAATAAGGGACTAGCTATTACGTATGGGTACTTTGAGAACCCGTAGCTGAAATTTAAGCGATATCGATTTTTGTTATATTCTTTTAGTGCGCATCCCGGAAACCTGCCAAACTTCTAAACTGCTCCGGAGATAGTAACCCTTGTTCTTTCGCTCATTTTACCTCGTCCCGATGCTACTTTTACTTCCCTTTTATTGCACGAAAGAGTATTCTCGATTCAAATAACGAAACGGCGCGGCGCGCTTCAGACCCTGCCATTTCGCATTTCGCCTCTCGGCCTCGCTCGTCTTGCTTTCCTCGTAGTATGTACTTCCAGCAACATCCGCCTCGTTCTCTACCTCTAGCCCCGGCCAAATCGTCCATAACGACGAGCTTTCCCATCGCAATATACATCGTTGGAATCTGTCTTTAGCAGGCGAACTTGTATTAAACGGATGACAACCGCAGTAAATTCGATGCATAAAATTTCCCCGCCTTTAACCCATTCACCTTGGTCGCTAGTTAATGAATTAAGTTAAACGATTATCGCGCTATGAACGCCCCGACTCTACGATGCTTTCGGCAATTTTCAACCGTCCAAACGAAATTGCGCGCCGGTCGAATCGATTTTTCCCTAATACCTATAATATGAGAGCTTTTCGCGGTACACGAATCCTACATTTAATGCGCGCTTTCGCCCGACCCTTCTCATCCCAGCGTTGCAAAATTTACTCTCTCTCGCTGCCATCTTTTGCCATCGTATATAGCGGCGCGCCGTTTTAAAATTAATTTGAATTTTTGCTCTTTTAATCGACGCGGCGGCGGTATATAATTTCATTTGCGAGTTTGCCATTTTGACGAAGGTATCATAAAAAATTGCCAGTGGTTGAAATTTTCACTCTTGGGATCTTATATACAAAATGGCTCAATTGTGGAGAAGAAAATTTCGCCATTTTATGGTAAATTTTGGGATACTCTCGCTGCTGTAGTTTACTTTAAAGTTAACGTTTGTGTAGTTTCTTTTCGCTTGGGAGAATCCTAAATTGTTATTTCCATGTGCTATTATTACTCCATACTTAGTTATACCATGATATCGCAAGTTTCCATTCTATGGTTTAATTTTACGTTCAGAATAAACATAGAAAATGGCTGTTATTGCGGTCGACTGAACTTTTCTAGGTGGATGGTAGGAGGGTTGGCTTTGTGTGTTGATATCGTTCGTTCATGTGTGGGCTGAGCTTGTGGTTTTGTGCTTGTTTGCTTTGCAAGTACATATATATATTTTTTTGAGACAGTGACGTTTTTATAGTACAAATAGTTTTTAAAATCTTACGAAAAGTAGGTAGGTACCTACTCACAATTTTGCCATCACTCATCACCCTAGAGGGGAAATTACTTTGATTTTTTATTTAAAAAATTGTAAACCCAAGTGTTTTAGATACATTAAAAGAGCATAAAAATGAACATTATCATCCAAAATTTCAAGTGCTAAAAAAGTATTTTTCAATTTTTGGTGAATTTTTAAAAATCAAACTTGGGTCAAAAAATGAGAAAAAATACAAAATTTTCAAATTGACTTGAAAAGCTGGATTTTTATATGCACTCTATTTTCCATACCCCCTCCTCTCGCTTGATTTGAATGGTAAAGGTGTTGAAAAGGTTTGAGCAGTTCTGAAGCCTGTGAGAGATTTTTCATGGGGGGGGGGGGTTGAAATTTTTACAAAATTTCACTCCATGAAGTCTGAAACTTAAAATTTACTGTATGCCCTAATTTTCAAACTTGATGAGTCGATTGGAGGTGGTTTTACGCCGTTCTGGAACCTCCAGCAGCATTTTGAAAATTCCAGATTTTCAAAAAAGGTCTTCAGTGATCTTACAATTGCCAGTTCGAAAAATTCACTGCACCCCAGCAGTTTGACGGAAAATCTGAAATTTAGTTTACACTCTTACCTATTTTCGACATAACTAGAGAGTATTGACTAGAGATGGTTTCAAAATGGTTTTGGAGACTTCATGGCAATTTTTTGGAAAATTCCAATTTCCCAAAAAATGTCATAAAATACGGTCAGTGCATGATAGGGACCCTCAATTTTTCAAGATTGGTTTCTACTGATTCAAATCATGAGAGTACCTATTTTTCAAAATTTTTATTATGAAATCATACCAGAGAAATTTACGATTTCGAACCAGCATCTGCAGGAACCGAATTTGGAAAATTGGTGTAAAACAGATCACAATGGTCACTAGCAAGCACCAATCACATTAATACAAGTCAAACTTAATTTTGACAGTTATTATTACACTTTTGAACAATTTGGAATTTCCAAAATGTGATTGGAGGCTCCAGAACGGCTTGAAACCACCTTTAATTGACTTTGCAAGTTGAAATTAGGGTATGAAGTGGGTAAATAATTCGAGCTTTCCAACTACATCAAATGAGTAATCATTGATGAAAATTTCAATTTTCAAAAATTTGCTGGAGACTCCAGAACTGCTCAAAAACGACTTGAAACCGTTCACAATCGATTTAGGAGGTCAAAAGAGTGCATCTTACTAAATTACAGCTTTCTAGATCGATTTGGTAAAGTTTCGATTTTTTCAGATTTTTGGTGCAAATAAAATGTTCAAAATTTCACCAAAAATCAAAAACTGCTCTTTGGCATCTAAAATCTTGGCCGATGATGTAGATAAGTATTTGAAGGTTTGAAATTAGGATGCAAAGTAGATTTTGGTTTTCCAACTTCATCAGGTAGGTAGGTAGGTAGGTAAGATTTTGTGGAAAATCAAACTTTCAAAAAATAATCGGCTCAAAATTAATCACATCGATTCGAGGGAAGGGGGCTCGAAAATAAGGTACATATACCTACTAAATTTCAGCTTTATAATTCAAGTTTGGTGAAATGGTGAAATGATTCTGTCCCATTTTTGCCAGGCCCAACGATTTCCAAAAATTCACCAAAAACCAAAAAATGCACTTAAGCGTCAAAAATTTTGGCTGATGTTTTTTGCAATGCTCTTTCGATTTAGAAAAAGTGCACGAGTACCTGCACTTTCCAGTGATCCAGGTACCACGTCTTTTGAAAAATTTGGTCTCTCTAAAAAAAAGAATAGTCCTATTTTTCTCCCTCATATTAAAATTGGTCCTTTATATGTACGTTAGTAAGGGTTTATTCAACTTTTGAATTTTCGAATTATTTTTAAAAAATTCAAAATCCAATGGGTTTGTGAATTTTTCATTTTGGTGACTGCAACTTTTTTGGGAGCTAATATCCTTTGATTTTGGGATCCAATGGATTTAAAATTGTTGAACAATAAAAAATCTTGGGATGCAGAAAAACGAAATATGTATTAGATAGGTACCTACTTCTGAGAAAATCGCATACAACAGAAAAAAATCGAACAAAAATGTAAAAAAAAATTGAAAAATTTTTATTTGGGATTGAAAAAAACTACTATAACGTTATCGAACAGTGAGTTTTCAGTCAGAAAATCCAAATCAATCACCATTATGATGAAATTTTCAACTCTTTTCTTTCTTGCAAGCATTTTTAAACTCGTCATCAAGTACTTAATTGCGAGCATCAAACGTGTCAGCAATTGTAAAACCCACTCCTTGAGTAAAAAATTGTCAGGTGTCATAAATTCACATACCTAGGAGAATTTTTTTTTTCATTTTTTAGCAATTCAACCTTCGATTTATCTTGTTTACGAGAATTTTGAACGAAAATGCCAGGGTTATGGTATGGTGGGGCCGCCTGCTGAGAAAATTTTCAGTTTTTTACGACGGTACTTTGTGAAAAAAAATTGAAAAAGAGACGATAAATTTGAAAAATAGTCCTTGTACGTTCATGTAGATAAAAATTACTCCAAAATAATTATCACTACTCATTCGTTATCCTTTTTGAAGAGTCTGAAGTGAAAAAAACTTCGATTTATCCAACAAAAAAACATCTTCGAAGGAAGTATACTCTTTGTAATACTGGAAAACTTGAAATTATCACGTTCTTATGGTAATTTTCCACTCGAAATGTTAAATTAAATTCGCCAGATGTGCATTATTATATATTGATACTTAAATAAATTCGAGTCGACGAGACGTTGAAAAAAAAAATACTTTGAGATAAGAATCTCGATCGAGATTTAAAGAATTTACGATCTGGCTTAGCAGACGTGAATGAATGAGTCCTTATTGACCTTAAATTTGACATTCATTAATTGATTTTTTCTTGCGGTAGGACATGATTGCAACTTGCAGTCGAGATACACATCTGCTCAAGTGCTCATACCTATATACTTAAACTTACTGCTTGCAGCAATGATCATCGAAATTTGTGAATTATTCGCATTATTTGGGACATATCTTCTGAAAAAATCATCACCCAATTATTGGTTCAACGTGTGCTGCTGATGCGATACAACACATAATATACAATACGTTTGTACAATATTATTATATTATGCGTACATGAAGGTAGGTGAGGTGTATTTTCATCGCCATCCATCCATCGAAATTGCGCGACGCATTTACAAAGGAAGCGAACCCGTTTTATTACTGGTAATTATGAACATCAACCGTCGACTTATGCTACCGAATTTACTCTCGGTACCCACATTTTTTGTGCGTGTATCGATTCGCTATTTATGTATTCGAGCCGATAGGTAGCAATTATCGGATAACGATTAACAATTAACGAGCAATCGAGCTACCACTTTAGATGTATTTTACACGTATAATGCTCTCCTATATAGTGATGCACACCGCCGGTATAGTGATTTCAGACCGCGTGAACCCTTTTACTTGTCGCCTTCATGAAGCTGTTTATTGTTTTTCTTGATATAATTTTCAATTAATTATAACTTCCTGCGTCAAATGTTGCGTTGTATCGCTGGTCTCTTTGCAACAATGTACCAACTACCAACACACAGCTGAACCATTACTAAGGAATTTATTAGGTAGTGTACATACCGGTCTTGATGATACACATTTTCAGACATGTGCATTTTTTGATCTCGTTTCCAAAAAAAAAAAATAATAATAAGTGTAATTTTTTAACCGAATTTTCCTGCTTAGTTTTGAAATAGAGAATACCTGCAATTATTGTGGAACAAGTTGGGGACATTTACCTACAATATAAAAAGTAAGGGAGATACTGGCTCATAATCAGCTTTCATTTCCAATGGTTTTAGGAAAACTCATCGTGGTGAGAAAACTTATGGTGAAAAAATGATTTTAATATTTTTTTTCATTGGGCATTTTTGGTAATTCTTCATTCATGATCTCAATGATATTAGGTATATTTCTCACAATTAACAATTTTTATACAAATTCAACTTTTTAATTACCTACTTCCAAAATATATTTTAACGAGAATTCTGTTGTTTTTTTTCTTCAAAATTTCAATATTTCCCTAATTTTTGCATTTATTGAAATAATTTTACGAATACCTACTTACTTATTCAATCATCTGTAAGAAATTTTTAGAGTATTTTTATAAATCATTTTTGAGATATCTAGCCAGGAGGTACCTTCTCGTATTTTGCAGGTTGTACTTTCCTAAATGATTACTCATTTTGAGATTTTGAGTTTTTTTTTTTTTTTTTGAAAAAATTTATAGATAGATAGATAGCTTTTATTATTATTCGGTTCAGCGCAATTGCGCAATTCACGAATTTTACAAATAGGATACTTGAAAAATAACTTAAGAAAGAAAAGAGTTAGGGCTAAAAAACCTAAAAGAAATTTTAAGGAAGAGGCAAGGGTGTTATCAGATAATTTGTTCAGGTATTTTTCAGTTACAGTTTTCAGAAAGTCGTCAATCGTTTCAATTTTGAGTTCGCGTTGTATTTGAGTATTTCGGCAAAACCATAGAGCGTTAGTGGCGACTTGACAAAATTTATTTTGGAATATTTGAAGTTTTTTCTTGTTTGTTTTGGAGGTACCGTACCACACTGGAGCCACATATGTAAAAGTAGGACAAAGAATAGTCTTGTAGATTACATAGTAATGCTGTTTGGATTTTCAAATGTGAACTTCTGTTGATTAGTGGGAAAAGTGTTTTGAGTTTGAAGTAGGTGGCTTTCATTTTCTGTGAGATATGACTTGTGAAAGTGAGTCGTTTGTCAAGGAATACTCCAAGATATTTAACGGCTTCATCACTCCATTCTATTGTAGTGTTTTCAATATTAATGTTTCTGGTAGGGTTGCAGTGGTGTCTCAGCGTGAAGATTTTTGTAACTGTTTTGTTTGGATTGAGTTCAAGTTTCCAGGATTTTAGCCAGGAGTTGGTGGTGTTGATACTTTGTTCAGGTTTGTCGATTGCACTGGAGAGATTATTACTTTGAGTGCATAAGCAGGTATCATCTGCAAATTGAAGAATTTCAGCATTTTATGAAGTTGTGATGTCGTTGCAGTAGATGTTGAAAAGTGTAGGGCTTAGAACAGCTCCTTGAGGTACGCTTCTGAAGATAGGTTTGGGGTCTGAAAGTGAATTGTTTATGCGAATCTGGAAGTAGTGGTCTGATAAGAATGATTTGATGATATCAAATAAGTAACGAGGTACTTGAGTATTCTCCAATTTTTGTAGCAGACTGGAATGCCATATAGAGTTGTAAGCTTGTTTAATGCCGAGAAATGCTGTGGCAGTGTATTGTTTATTTTCAAAACCGTGGTGGATAATTTTGGTAAGACGATGGAGTTGGTGTGTTGTTGCTGTATGTTTTCGAAAGCCAAACTGAAACTGTGGCAATATTTCATGTCTGTTAGTGTGATCAGTTAAACACTTCAAGATGATACGTTCTAGTAATTGAAAAAATTTAAACCCAAAATATCTATTCTTTTCCTCATTAAAAAACACACAGATTCCCAGATATAGGACATACCTAGGTGTCTACCCTAATTGCACACTTTGAGATTTTAAGTTATCTACATGTTTTTTGAAAAAATTGAGCTCCAAGCTACCTGCTCTTATCACTAATGAAGCCAAAATTGGGCCATCAAAATAATGTGATTCAAAAATAAATAAAAATTTCATAGGCAAGAAATTCAAATATTTCGACAAAGATGGTTTTTGAATATTTTTCAAGAATTTTGACTTTTGAGTCCAAAATAAATTGTACCTACCTAGGTAATGACTTTCGGGATTTTTGAAATAGGTGATGTAACCGATCAAAATGAGTTCAAATTTCTCAGGAAATTCAGAGATTTCGACGAAAATGTATTTCGACCACTTTTGAAGAATGTTGGGTTCAAAATTGAATCACGATTTTCAGGATTTTTTTCAAAAAGCTGTCATACTACCTATCAAAATGGGTTCAAAACTTCAAATTTCAACAGAAAATCAAAAATTTCCATCAAAACTTTTTATTAGCATATAGGTATGTATTTAAAGAATTTTGAGCCTAAAATTGGTTAGGATTTCCAGAGGTTTTGAGAAAGGTGTCACATGTGACCAATTAAAATGAGTTAAAATTTCTCAATAAATTCAAATATTTCGACAAAAATGTCTTTTGAGCATTTTTGAAGAAGTGTGAGTCCAAAATTGAATCTTGATTTTCGAGATTTTTGTGCTGAAAGCTGTCATGCTACGTATAAAAATTTATTCAAACGACATGAAAATCAAAAATTCCCATCAAAACTTTTTTAAAGCAGTTTCAAAAAATTTTGAGCATAAAATTGGTCTTGATTTTTGAGGTTTTTTAAAAAAATGTCGAAAATGAGTGAAATTTCGCGAAAAATTCTTCGATTAGTTTTTTAACTCACAGGCTATTTCAAAAAGTTGAAAATTTCATGGAATTTTCAATTTCAAGTTGATGTTGTTAAAACATTCTAGGAGCTATCTGGGTCCCCACATACCTTTGTAATTGTGTCCAAAGAGGTTTTCAAGTTTTTCAATTCAAATTTAGTTCAATAAATCGTTTAAAAACCACACACCTAGCAACTCATGTCTCATTCATTAAAACTCTATACTCACTTGAAAAATGTTGTCAATTTTTTTTTCTCAATAAGCATTCGCAGGCAGATGCACAAACTCTTTCAAACATGAAGATATTTGGCTCGTCAAAAGAAAAAAAATACCGATGCAAACCAATAAAGAAAAATTCTTCCGATACCTCCATACATTTTTCACGCTCGATTACTTTCTTAAGATGCTACTTACAATGTAATGAACAGATCGAATGCATCCGCATAAAATCGTTCATTTTTAACTCATCCAAATAATATCAGTCTACCTACTTGCATACGGAATGCGGATTCAGGAATGATTTGTATTCAAAAATTGGCTCATTTAGAAGTAAATTTAAACATTCACACTTTGCATCAATCACATGTACCTACTCGAACTCTGCAGCTAGAGGTATAGGTATCTACCTCATTTTCGAATGATATAACGAGTGAATTAATTCGTATTTGCTCGCGTTCGATGGCGTTATCGTTATAATAACGTCTTCTTTTCGTCGAGACTCGTAAAATTTCACAATTTCCTGTACTTACTTCCAATCGAAGCATAATGGTGGCGACAAAACGACTCGTATACAGAACAATATTTCGAATAAGTTTTCTTCCTTCTTTCAACACAGTTTAGAGTAAATATTGCTGGTAATCGATGTTCGAAAATTGCATTGTCTCACGATTTTATTCCCACAAATAAAGTTTTTGATATCATCAATTCACGTAAGATACTCAACTTTTTTCAAAAAATATGAACGTACCTAATAATACAAAAGAAAAAAAACTCCAGAACTATGTACATCCTCTCCCAGTCTCCCTCTTATACATATAAGTGTATATAATACCTCCGAATTCATAAAGGATTGGCAATCGTGAATGTTTTTCAATACGTTCTCGGTTCTCCGCAATGCATCTTCAATGTACAACTGAAGTAATACATTAACGAATCCGACACAGGGTGCATAGGAAATTCTTATTGGTAGGCCTTTTAATAGTTGACCGCCTACTCTACATTAAAAAACACAAAATACTTCTAATAAACGAGCCACATTTTTATGCCAAGCTATAAAATTCGACGTTTTACGATTCTCCGTTGTTTTAATAATCGTAAAAGAAAAAAAAAAGTTTCAAATGAATACCGAATTGCTA
The DNA here is from genome assembly GCF_950023065.1 of Planococcus citri. NCBI lineage: Eukaryota > Metazoa > Arthropoda > Insecta > Hemiptera > Pseudococcidae > Planococcus > Planococcus citri. Next base: position 45,260,301 of record NC_088680.1, on the reverse strand, counting down.
TACGAGATATTGTTTCAGATCATAGACTATAAATCCGTGTTTACTGTATTTTCTTTGTATGTTTTGTTATTGTCGGTCGGTTATAATGCGAAAAATATTCGCCATTGGGGAACGAGCCACCGCGAAAACAGAGTTTTCAAACCAGAATGGCGAATAGATGCGTTCCATAGAGTATTAGGTCACTTGGTCGAAAGAAATAACCTAAGTGATTTTTACGACCGGATTTGGACATTTTTAAAGCATTATCCAATTCTCCCTGTGTTTTTTGCGCAAGTGTAATTTTTTTCACTGGAACGCAGATGTAGAGTTTTATTGTTGGAAAGAAACAGATAGGTAGGTATAGGTACCTAGGTGAGAATGCTGAGTTGAACCTCTACATTTTGGAGTATATCAATATTATCGATATTGACATCAATGATCAATTGTGTAGAGTCTTAGATGCCTGAAAGTTGATAAAACATTGGAATTGATCAAACTTTATTGAAATGAAATTGAAATTTCTGAAAACTTGCTAAAAAGTTGATAAAAAACCGGCCAAATAGGTATAGAATTTTTTTTATTAAAATATCATAAAAACCGTTTAAGTTAGTAAAAGTTTACAAAACGTCACAAAATTTTTGAAAAATCCTGCAAAAATGACTGACCATACAAAATATAACTAAAAAATGGTGTGGTTTGAATTTTGGAGATCTAGCAGAATTTTGTGAATATTTTGAACAATAAGGTGATCTGAAAAAATGTTTGGTATGGAGATCAAGGAGCTAAGAGAGTCACTTAGTATTAAAAAGTTTTTGTTTTCAAGCTGTGTGGCGGATATGTTCAAAAGACAATGGTGAATTGCAGTTCAGCAGTAGCTGGTATATTAAACAGACCTCATGAATTTTGAAATTGAAAATTTTTTCATTTATTGAGAAAGCAAATCCAGTAAGTAAGGTAGAGATTTTAAAACCATCAATAAAGCATAAGTAAATTGAAGTTGTGTAGTTTGATATGAATTCCAGATAATGGCTTCTAATTTCTAATGGGGAATGTTTTTTTTTGTGGATAATTTCTCAGTTAAGTGCATAAAAAATCAATTTGTAGAGGTTTCAAAGCCAAGGAGGGTAGGTTATGGGTTTTTGAATGAGATTTTTGAAATCAATTTCAAAGTTTTTTATTTCAGAGATGAACTTGGCAAGTGGGTTGTCAGTTTGTTGGAAATGATAAAGTAAGCTGTATGTTGAGATAAGATTTTGGAGGGGATGTGATGGATTAGCTGAGGCTGATGTAATGAATTTATTTGTTACCTACTAGTGATTTCTGAGATTTGTGGGTAGTTCTGCAGCTTCACAGTAGATAATATACTGAAGTTGCAAGTCCCTAATTTTCATACACCCCCCCCCCACCCTCACGGTACTGTACATAATTTGAATTTTTGAGAAAAAAATCGATGTTCCCACGCCAAATTATTTTTTTACCTATATTGTTTAAACAAATATTTTCGGAATTATAAAAAGTACCCAATTTTTGGGTTAATTCAAGTACAAGCTAAGTACAGAAATCAAAATCATGTAAAACATGCTGAACATCAGTGGTGTTTACAGAATGAAATCATAGAGGGAATTTACCTACATTTTTATTTTTGATTGGGGGGAAGAGATTAAAACCAAATTCTTAGAAATAAAAAAGTCGACATTTCAGATAAATTTTCGAAAACCGTTCTTAATGAATTATTATTTGATTGAAACGAAGGTAAAATTACTGCTCGAGCGAAGCGAGAGTAAAAATTTGGTGAAAAATTGGTCCAAAAAACGAAAAAACGACCATTTTGTACCTAAGTTAAGTATGTTTTTATTTTACATTTTCATCAGAGCATAATAGTATCAAAAATTTTGAAGTTAGTGGTTCTGTTCAGAAAAAATGAAAAATTTGCACTTTTCAAACAGTTTTGGTATTGCGAGTATTTTTGGAATTTTATACTTATCTACTCAATTTTTGGATTTTTTAAATGCCTGAAAGTAGCATTTTGAATAGCCCGAGCGAAGCGAGGGCAAAAGCTTTAGAAAATTTGTAATTCGAAAAGTAGAACAACATCAATTTTAATGAAAGGATTCGATTTTTCTGATCCCAACATTTTTCAAAATTGATGGCGTAACTTCAATTTTTCAGAGATTTTTGGATTCTTTGGAAATTTTCTTGCTTTTTGAAGGAATTTCTATAGGTACTATTTTCTTGCTTTCTTGCTACTTTCTTGCCAGTAGATACTCTGATACTGAGGTACAAACTTGAATGCTAAATTTTAGATTCAGAGCGATTTCCAAATTTTCATCGTAAGTAATTCTGATCTCGGTTTCGCTTTTTACTATTCTGATAATTCAAAATTTTTTGAAAAAGTTACCAAAATTTATTCATTTTTTCTTTTTTTTCAAATTCGTTCACTTTTTTAATTTTTATGAAAATTTTTCAATATTTTCGAACTTTCCTTTGGGGGGATTGAGTCCCCCTGAGTCCCCCCACAAAAAAAGGCCTGTACTATGGGTGAGGAGTAAAGAGCTCCAATGCAAATCCGTAAAGAAGAGTTCTGAACAGGTCTCAAGATAACTATTGGCTGTTTTACTTGAAATTTTTGTAAAGCATGGACTACCATAGTCAATTTTGCGTAGTATGAGAGATTTATGTAGGTGGATTACCAGCAATTAGATACAAAAAATTAGGTAGCAGTAATTTACTAGAAAAAATTACTAGTAAAATTTACAAAAAAAATTACAGGTAATTTACTTTTAAAAAATTTCCAATGATTTATTAAGAAAAATTACCAGTAATTTACTCAGAAAAATGACCAGTAATTTACTCAGAAAAATTGCCAGTAATTTACTCAGAAAAATTGCCAGTAATTTACTCAAAAAAATTACCAGTAATTTAGTAAGAAAAAAAAAATCACCAGTAATTTACTAAGAAAAAAAAAAATCACCAGTAATTTACTTTTAAAAATCACCAGTGATTTACAAAAAAAAATAAAAAATACCTACCAGTAATATGCAAAAAAATTACCAACAATTTACTGAGAAAAATTATCAGTAATTTACTCAGAAAAATTGCCAGTAATTTACTCAGGAAAATTACCAGTAATTTACTAAGAAAAAAAAATCACCAGTAATTTACTAAGAAAAAAAAAATCACCAGTAATTTACTTTTAAAAATCACCAGTGATTTACAAAAAAACAATATACCATTAATTTACAAAAAAAAATACCAGTAATAATATGCAAAAAAAATTACCAACAATTTACTAAGAAAAATTATTAGTAATTTACTCAGAGAAATTACTAGTAATTTACTCAGAAAAATGACCAGTAATTTACTCAGAAAAATGACCAGTAATTTACTCAGAAAAATGACCAGTAATTTACTCAGAAAAATTGCCAGTAATTCACTCAGAAAAATTACCAGTAATTTACTCAGAAAAATGACCAGTAATTTACTCTGAAAAATTACCAGTAATTTACTAAGAAAAAAAAAATCACCAGTAATTTACTTTTAAAAATCACCAGTGATTTACAAAAAAACAATATACCATTAATTTACAAAAAAAAAATACCAGTAATATGCAAAAAAAATTACCAACAATTTACTAAGAAAAATTACCAGTAATTTACTCAGAAAAATGACCAGTAATTTACTCAGAAAAATGACCAGTATACTCAGAAAAATGACCAGTATACTCAGAAAAATTACCAGTAATTTACTCAGAAAAATTACTGGTAATTTACTCAGAAAAATTACTGGTCATCCTACTTACTAAAAACTAGTAGTTACCTATAGATGATTCCCCATCCTGAAAATTCATGAGTATTATGTTTGAGATGCCCCCAGCCCCCCAGGCCCCAGAAGTTATTATTCTTATTCTGGGTACTCACTTTTCTCCAAATCCACCCCAAAGTTCGTGATTTGACTTTTTTTTTAGGGGATTCAATTACCGACCTATCCCAATTTTTCTGTTTGATACAATACGCTCTCCAGGATGTTCCCACACCACTTTTGCCTCTCTCTTCCCCCTCTTCCTAAGATGATTGCTGAAGAATGTAACCAGTATTTTTAATTTCCCAACTTGATCGTTGAAAGCTGTTGGCTCATGACAACCGCTGAAAATCTCTTCTGAACGACAAATTTTTCAAAGTTCTTCCTTTTTGTTCTTTTTTTAGAGCATGTCCATGAGGTACCTAAATCACCTAATATAATATGTATTTCTACAAAAGATCTTTCATCACATTATACGTAAGGCAAGAACAAGTACTCATGTCATTTTTCAAAACAAAAAAAAGAGCAAATCAATACTTATTGCATTTTATACGGGCATCGAATAAAGTTCACTTGCATAAATCAGTCGTCGCGTATAACCCGAATTCGTCACAATATATATCAAGCTTTTTATCGTTATTTTCAGTTAGAACGGGAAACCTTGTTGGGAAAAATGATTTCCGTATCATACAATACGTTTTCAATGCTATGTGCATACCATTAAGTTGACAATACTTGTACAGTGGGGCAATTTAGATTGCGAACGAGAATTTTTTTTCAGTTACAACACATTGTACGAGTATGGTAAGGTACAGTAAAAAGCTAGCGCTATCTTGGTCCTTGAATGTTCAATATATCATGTTTGCTATCACGATGTGTATTACCTATACTCGCACCATTTTTACGGGTTCCATTGACGTATGTAAAAGGTGGGTGTCTCAAAATATGTTAGTTGGTCAAATGGAAAGATGGGTATTTGTATTCTCGTAACCTGAGAAAAAAAATCGCCTGCTTGTTCAAAATAACGTTCTATGGAAAGCACCCTCTCAACTCAAATGAAGAAAAAGAATAGATAACCAGTTTTTGGTGAGGGTGTTTGACAATTAGGATAGGAATTTAAATATTTAGCCAGAGAATATTCGTAGGTACCTATTCGTATCTTGACAACGGACAATTGGCCATTAAGAATGCAAATGAATTAGGCAGATATTTACCATTTCAGTAGAGCTTGACCACAAACAAGTTTCTTGATTCTTTTTTGCACACCGGATGATTATCTACCGGCTCCATTTTATTTCTATTCAAAACTGGTTGATTGGTCAACTCAAACGAACCGACGACGATCTAATCTAACGATTATTTTCGGAGATGAACATACCGAACATACGTTACTTGTTTCAGCCTAGAACTTGACCAAAAATCAAAGCTCAAAAGCTTCCAGTACATTTTGGGAAATGCTGACTTTGAAAAAAAGTTTAATGCTTTTGAAAACCGATTTAGATATTTGTAAAATTGCAAAAAAACAGTAAGCAGATAATAAGAGTCATTTAAAAGAGCAAGATAATTTTTTGTCCGCAATAAATTGCTATCACCGCGTGTACATAAAACATTCACGCCAATATAGATAAGTATTTAAACGTAGAAAATTTTCAAATATTACGTTTATTTACGACTGAAGAAATTTATTTTACATTGCGCTGATTTACATGCATACCTATACGTATAGGTAGCCAGGGTAGGTAGTAGGTATACTACCTAGCTACTTAGTACGTACTTATGCACAATGTACACGTGATTTTGCACACCTATAACATTGATGAATTTCGATGCTTTCGTTCTTTTTTAAACAAACAGGGGGAAAAACTTTGCACCATAAGTTGTTGCACATAGGTAGGTAGAAAGGTATACTATAATGTAATCAGCAAAATGCATAAAAATACATTGTATGTATAAGTGTGAGTAATATGACGTCGAAGTGCATGTACACTGTAAAGCGTTAAATATTGCATTTTAATGGGTATACTTTTCTGACGTGAAGTTTGCCGTTCATTTTTATCGTAATTTTTCTCTTTTTTTTTCATTTTTTTTTGCTCGGGAGGTCACGTTGACTTGATTAACGACCATTTTTAACGAGCGACTCGTTCTAGAATTGCGCCTTTTCTCGTTACGCTTGTTTGTGTCTAAAAATTGCAACATGGTGTTCTGAAAGTACGAAGAAGAAGCAAATAGAAAAGGTGGAAGGAGAAGGGGAAATAGAGGCAAATTTTCCAAGAAATACAGACGTTGATGGAGAAATTGTGTGGATAGGAATGTTGCATGCTTTGTTGGATAATACAGAAACAGTGTAGAAAATTTTTCCTGAAAATAAACTGAACAATAAATTCAAAATTCTGGGAAAAAAATTTCCAATTTATAAAGATCATTCCATTATTTTATTCTATGAGTATTAAATCAAAGTTTGCAAAAAAAAAAATGGCTTGCACTATACGGTGTAGTCGAGTTTCAAAGTCACTCCCTTTCTATGATTTCAAGTAGGAATGAACTATTGTAGAATTACTCAAAAGTGACTCTACAATCTATCAAAATGAGTAGAAATTTCTCAAAAAATTTAAAATTATCGACGAAAATATATTTTGAGCACTTCTGAAGAATTTTGAGCCCAAAAATTGTTCATAATTTTCGAAATTTTCGAAAGTGTCACGTGATCCATCAAAATGGATTAAAATTCTACAAGAATTTCAAACATTTCGACGAAAATATTTTTTGAGCGCTCCTGAATAATTTTGAGCCCAAAATTGTTCATGATTTTCAACATTTTTGAAAGCGTCACGAGATTTATTAAAATGGATTAAAATTCTACAAGAATTTCAAATACTCCAATGAAAACATTTTTTGAGCACTTCAGAAGAATTTTGAACCCAAAACTGTTCATGATTATTGAAACTTTTGAAAGCGTCACGAGATTCATCAAAATGGATTACCTAAAATTCAACAAGAATTTAAAATATTCTAACGGAAATATTTTTTGAGCACTTCTGAGGAATTTTGAGCTAATGGTCCTAATTTTCGAAATTTTTGAAAAAGTGTTATGCTAACTATATCAAAATTAGGTTAAAGTTTCGAGTGAATTTTAAATACCTATTGAATTTTGAGGACAAGTTTTGGTCATAGTTTTAAAAAATGTTGAAAAGAGTGATGTTGTGTGACGTATCAAAATGAGTGAAAATTTCAGGAGAAATTGAAACATTTACTTAACTAATATCAAACATTTTTGAGGCATTTTAGAAGAATCCTTAGCTCAAAATTATGAATCAATTTCTCAGAATCTGGATTTTCTCTCTTTATGATCCATTTTGATGGGTCACCTACATAACACTTCTTCCCAAATTACCAAAAAAATGGCCCAATTTTAGGTTCAGAGCCAAATTGAATTTTTTTAAAATGCACCAAAAATTTAAAAAGTGAAATTCATCCACTGAAATTTGATCTCAAGTTTTGATGATGCAAGAAATTTCTTCGCTGTGGTGTGGATATTATCTACCTACACTTCCAATAAGGTCCTGCTCGTGAACGTGATTTGATTTTTACCTCAGGGAGAAGTTGAGCATTCCCAATTCCATCACAATTCAACAAAATATACCATAGATTAAGTCATACTGATACCTAAGTAGGTATTGGAATAGGTATCGCATAATGTTTATTTCATTTCTGATTATGTCAGTTAGTTTCGAACAATGGCATCTTTTTTTTACAAGATATTTTTAAAACTGAACACTTGAAATGGTTTAAAATTTTTTTTTAATTTACACGTCTCAACTCCAAAAGAAAGTTTTCTTATTTTTCAGTGCATATTCTGTCTGGCTGTGGATTCAAAATTTTGAATGATTATAAATTTTATCAGAAATGAAATGAAGTACGGTAATTGAATTTTAAAGGAGCCATTTTGAGTGAGGATATGGGGACTCATTACGTCTTACTTTAATTACATTTCAATAGTTTTTTTTCGACAAGATGACAGAAGACTCTTGAATTCAAAGTAAAAATTTAATCGGATCAATCAAGAAATCAACCACCTTAAAAAATGTTGAAACTTTTAAAATTGAAATATTCATGCTGATTTTGTCTAAAAAAAATTGGAACCAACTTCAATCGAGCAGTAAAAACTTTTTAAACAACATTTCATTTTGTACCTATTTTTAATCAACCAATCGATCTACGGTTTCCAAACATCCCTTCCCTTTCGATATGAGTAACAATCTAAATAAATTCCTAGGTACCTAAGTATTTTTTGTGGAAAAATCAACACACTTGAACAAAAAATTCAACAGACTTTGTGATTCACGTTTTCTATTCTGGTCATTCATTCAATTTCCCAAACGTAAAAAAATGTAGGTAATTAAAATAAAAACAAAAATAAACCAAAAAATTCGACTAAAGGTATTGGAGAAGAAAGCAGATTAATTTCTTCTACAGGGTATTTAAACTTTTGTCAACAATTTATACTTTTCGATAAACATAGGTAGGTCTCACCTAAAAATTAGGTAGGCATGTTTGAAGATCATATTTTTATTTTTGAAAAATGTTAGCAATCGATTTGCTCATGTAGCATTAGCAATTTTGCTACTTCGTGATTTTTCCAGTCGTGTTTCCACTTTTTAATTGTTCTGAGAGTCACTTTCAAGATTATTAGGTATTCTAAATAGTATTTTTGAGATTCAATTCTACAAATATGAAAAATCAAACTGTAAGTAACTCTGAAAATAGGCCCATAAGTTAATCAGTCTGGTCATATTTCCGTAATAAAAGTTTTGAGAACTTTTTTCATGAGTAAATAAACGAGTAGGTAGGTAAAGTTTGAGAAAAAACTAAAACTATCTCCAATTCTTAAGCCCGCAATCTGAGTCATAGAACAGTTGAGTAAAAATCTTGCATGCGAACGAATATAATTCATTCGTACCACACAACTGATCTAAGTAGGTACCCAGGCAGTGCATTCTTCGATGACTACCTACCCAAGTACCCATAGGTAAAATAAAACGAGCAAGTTTGGGACAACTTTTTTTTTGAAAAATTATGTAAATATTTCCCATGATTGAATCCACAATCACTGTCGGTCTCTTGCTGAAAATTCATCTCATATTCGAGAGAAACTCATGGTCTCTTGCCCATCAATAAAATATGTTAATTATATGACAAATTTAATACTAGGAAACCATTTATGTTGTAGTATCCAAACCGGTACACCCCAAACATCCCGACAAATTCCTCATCCCATTTTAAAAAAAAACCATCACTCGTCGACTTAGAACTCCTCTCAATTCCCAATCTCTACATTCAAAAAATCTCAATTTGCTCTCATTCAATTAAAAAATTACGAAACCAAATAAAAAACAGAAAACGACAAAAAATCACATCCAAAACAAGTCGTTCATTTCATTGCCTCATCATCATCATCATCATCACTACGATGCAACGACCTTCAACCAAATACACCATAATAATTATCAAACTGATCACGTGTGTAAAATAACAACAAAACTCGCATGTACAATTTAGGCAGAGGTATATTTTAATTTTCTTTTCTTAACAACATGAAATTAGCGACAATTACTCTACATCTACGCGGCTACTATGTACACACTATACATCCTTCGTAGAAAGGTACATATTACGTATATAAATAAATATACCGAATCATCGACTGTTGAAAACCGCTTTCGAGAATAAAAAATGAAAAAAAAAATCATTGAAAAAGAGAAAGAAACAACAAGACGAAATACAAAGAAGGAAAATAGTAGTAAAAGAGAAAAATCTGCCCTTTTTTTCGCAAACGCGCAGAGGAACTAAGAGTGTTTGAACAAAAAAAAAAAAAAATCAATTTCACAAGGGTCAGCCATATCGTATAGTATCGTAAGTATTGCCGGCGTTATCATCTACGCAACTTTATCACCACCTGCCACCACGTTACTTTGGCGTCGATGAAGTTGCATACACGGTGCGCCGAAAATACCTACACTTGGACAATCGTCGAGAAAAAACGAAAGGGAAAACAAAACAATATGTTCGGTAAGTAAAAAGAAATTTCACACAACTCTAAATATTTATGCATTACGTATATAAAAATTACGTACATGAGTAGTACACTTATCTGCCTTTTAAAACAAATCAGATAAAAAATGAAAGGAAAAAACTGACTTAAAAATGGTTCTACGTTGAATTCCTCGCCAAAAAAAAATTATTATCGGAACACATTAAAGTTTATACGACTAATATACGTTGACTACGTATAAATTATTTTACTATTAAGTAACAACACAGATCTAGGGAAAAAATAATACGTAATAAAACTATATAAAAAAAACTACTTCAAAATGAACAAAGAAGAAAAAAAAGCAAAATATAAATATTCGGCCAACCAAAGAAAAAAAATAATACAAAAAGCAACCGCTGTGATATGTACAATTTGGTACAATACATACAAACAAAAAAAAATGAAAAAAAGAAACAGGGTAACGGAGAAATAAAAACACAAACGCAAGTTATTACATTAAAAATTGCAAAAAAAAGCAAATAAAAACGAAATTTAAAAAAAAACATGAACAGAAACAAAACATTTTTTTAAAAGTATAAAAAATCATACAAACAACGAACATATAAATATTTCATTTGGAAAACCAATTTTTCAAAAAAAAAAAAAATTTAGATCGTTTGAGACAACGATTCTTGTAACTTATTTCATAAATTACATTCGTTCATACTTATACGATAGAGATAAGCAAGCTGATCCTTTATGGATCTTGTTTTCAATGACATAAGGCTAATTTACATTTTTAAAAAAGTTTTACGCTTATAGTCATTAAACATACAATATTAAAATACTAAAAATATTACGTATATTTTTTACTTAATAAAAATTATTAACTTCTGGATTCAGCTCGCCTTAAAATCGGAAAAATTCGATCATCACTTGGTTGGGGATTTTGTTAATTTTTTGATTTCGATTGAGGCCAAATTTTTGAACTTTTTTCAACCCACAAAATTGTATCAAAAAAATTCAAACGGTACGAGGAAAATGAAAATGAAATTATTTTAGAATTACATCATCTGTCTGTAAGTATTATTTTTTTGGAAAATTTAAACAATTGTTCAGTTTTCAATTACACTCAAAAAATGCGGAATAAATCATAAAAGTAGAATTTTTTTCAAATTACATCAGCATCAGTACGTTGAAAAATTTAAATGCAGGAAAATTCGACCTTGCGATCAGCTCCTACATACTCCGAGAACCGTACCACGTTTTTTCACAATACACGGAATACGAAGGATAAAAATAAATTTAAAGAAAAAAAAAACAATGCAAACCGACAATTAGTCGTACTCGTAAAACGGAAAAATTAATAAACAAAAACGAGGAGGAACAAATTATACTGACGTCTTTTGCTAATACGACACATTCATCGTACAGCAGCTTTACTCTTAAAAAAAAAAAAGAAGAAAAAAAACACCTTTTTCATTGGCCCATGAAACACGACGATAAAAATATGGATACAAAATTTACGTATCTACGAAACTTATAAAAATAATTATCAACTACAAATGCATATTAATTTAGAATGAAAAAAAAGCGACCGATAAAATAGAAGGTAGATTACGTTAAACGTTATAAACTTGATGTTTTTTTTGTTTAATAAATTAAGGAGACAGAGATAGAGAAAGAGAGAGGGGGCAATAATAATACTTCTACGGCATAATCAACAAATTGTACATAAATACGAGATAAAAATACATAAAATCGAACAATATTATACAATTTTTAAAAAATAAACAATTGCACTCGTATACCCGTCTCATCAGCCCTTTTCCATTTAAACGGCAAAAATTACGTATAAACTTAACCAAATATCATTCTTGTATAACAAAAAAGAAGAAAAATAATAATAAAAACAATAAAAGCGGATTGCACTGGAGGTATCTTTTTAGAAAGAAAGGGGAGGAGGTGGAAACAAAAAATTAGGAATTTTTTTCAAACATAAAAAGTATTAATTAATTTTATTCACCTAATCGAATTGACTTACTCATTGGCATATAATATCGAAATGGACAGAGAAGGTTGGTAAAAATATTATTACTTAAATAGAGCTGATGAAAACATTAGAAAATATATGGCACATGAAGAAAAAATTATAATTCCTTCGACGGTCAGGCGATAATATAAAACTACTAGAAAAAAATCCTATTGCATATATCGTTAAACATGAAAGAAAAAAACAGCTTGATTTTCGATGTAAAAATTTGCCTAAATGTAGTAAATCATTTTTAACTTATAGATTTCGTTGAAAAAATAAAATAAAAATTGAAAAAATGAAATAAAAATAAAACAGAAAGAAAAACTCGTCGAAATCAGCGTCATCGGAACGAACGCCGCCCTTATATAAATTAAAATAACAAAGTTTAAAAAAATTAAAAATCAAAAACAACAGTTACAATCAATCAAATCATTACCAAGTAGGTATAAATAAAGAAAAAAAAATACACGGATCCGATTATGGACGTTGCCTTTATATTGGGAACTCACAAAAAAGTAAATACATATTCCCAACTTGAGACATCTTCGATGCGAAATGAATACTATGTTGCGCCGCAGCACCACGTCCAAATCGTACCCTGACTGATGATTTTTTTTTATTAAATTAAAAAAATATATAATTACTTATGGGAAACTTATGACTGGACTTTTCCTACGGAAGCTTTTAAGAGATCAGCGCCGTTGGTTTTTTCCAACCCGATCATTTTATGTTGATCGTGTAAACTTTGCTGGTGATGATGGTGTTGCTGCGATGCTTGCTGATCGACCATCTTATTTTTGTCTTGTTTGGCTTGTTCCATTTCGCGGTCTCGTCTGGCTTGCTCGTTTATCTCTTTGACCGCTCGTAGTTCTTTTTTCAATTTCATTCTTCTATTTTGGAACCATATTTTTATTTGTCTTTCGGTCAGGCATAAAGCGTGAGCTATTTCTATTCTACGGCGTCTAGTTAGGTAATGGTTAAAATGGAATTCTTTTTCCAGTTCTAAGGTTTGGAAACGAGTATATGTTTGTCTCCCTCGACGTCTCGGACAACCGTTTGGACCTGTGGACAGAAATTGTAAAGGGTTTCTTAATAAATGGGGTACATTTTTTTTTTTTGAAATTGTAATAAAATAAATTCACAGACTGTTTGATAAATTACATCCATTAGAAAAAGAATTTCAAATTACAAGATTCAGAAAAATAAAATGATGTATTTTTAGTGAAGGAGGGGGGGGGTTAGAGGGAGCAACTGGGAAGCTTATTTTTCTTAACCAAAAATCATTACTATATTCAATTTTCGACCCCCTGAATTGATTGGAAATGGGTTCGAACTGTTTTGAGCAGTTCTGGAGCCTCCAGCAGATTTTTGAAACTTGAAAAACTTTGCAATAAAATTTCACCCAATAAAGTTGAAGAGCTAAAATTCACTTCGTTTCTTAATTTCAACATGCTGAGCTCTTAGAAGATGATTTCAAGTCGTTCCGGAGTCTCCAGCTATATTTTGAAAATTTCATATTGTCAAAAAGTGAGTGTTTTTGAAAATATAAAAACTTTCTGAAGTATAGCTGGAGGCTCCAAAACGACTTGAAATCTTCAATCGACTATCAGTATGTTGAAATTAGGGTATACAGTATATGTTAGCTTTTCAACTTCAATAGGTAAAATTTTGTGGAACTTTCAAAGTTCAAAAGTCTATTGAAGGCTCTAAAACTGCTCAAAATGGTTTAAAAATTGTTTCATTCGATTTGTGGGGTAGAAATTAGGGTAAGTATGTACCAAATTTAAGCTTTCCAGTTCAATTTGGTGGAGTTTCGATTATTTCAGATTTTTGGAACAAATTTGATTTTTGAAAATTCACAACAAATTTTAAAATGCATTTTAGCAATTTTAATTTTGGTTGGTGATGTTCCTTCATTCTCTTTCGATTTTCGAGAAAAATAACAAGAAAATTCCATCATGAAAGTTTTTTCTGTTTTTTTTTTCATTTTTTTGAAAATTATCACTTTTTTCCAACAGAAATTGACAAATTTTCTCATTAAAAATCGTTACATTTTTTCACTGAAAGTTGTGGCATTATTTCATTGAAACCGTTCACATTTTTTTTCCTAAAAATTGTCGCTGAAACTTGTCACATTTTCTCACTGAAAATTGTCATATTTTTTCACTGAAAATTGCCATATTTTTTCACTGAAAATTGTGGCATTATTTCAGTGAAACTTTTCATATTTTTATTTTTTTTACTAAAAATTGTTGCATTTTTTTTACTGAAACTTGTCACATTTATTAAAATTGAAAATTGTCACATTTTTTCACTGAAAATTGTGGCATTATTTTAGTGAAACTTTTCATTTTTTTTACTAAAAATTGTTGCATTTTTTTACTGAAACTTGTCACATTTATTAAAATTGAAAATTGTCACATTTTTTCACTAAAAATTGTTAGGGTACATTTTTTCACTGAAAATTGTCACATTTTTTCACTAAAAATTGTGGCATTATCAGAAACTTTTCATATAATATATTTTTTTTTTACTAAAAATTGTTGTATTTTTTACTGAAACTTGTCACATTTTTCTAATAGGAAATCGTCATTTTTTCCAACAAAAATTGCCCAATTTTTTATACTTTTTTTCTGGTCTGCAGCCTGAAAATTTGTATCAAAACTGTTTACTGAATATGATGATGGGATGGCGGAGAGGGAGAGGGGGAAATAAAGCCCAAGTCGAGAATGGAGATACCTACTTTTGAAAACTGTGAACTTTCTTCCAAAAAATCATAAATTAAAAATGTAAGGTTAGGTAAACTTCTAGACACAGAAAACAATTTGTAATTTTAGGATTTTCAGTGGTTTACAAAATCGTAGAGAAAAGTAAATTAAAAAAATATATATATCATTTTATTGGGTTTCAAATTCTCAATTGTTATTTTTTAATATTGTTCGGAAAAAAACTGTTCAATCTTTTTTCTCTAAATCCCCCAAAATTTGAAAATATTGCAGCTGGTTACACTGAATGCGCTGAAAATCAATAGTTACCTAAATGCAATATTTCTTTTTTCAACCCAAAATGAAGCCAAAATCGATGAAATCTACACAGACTACACAAAATCATTGAAAAGGGTTCTCCACACGTGTGTATCTCAATTTCCTCTGTTGGGTTGTTTTTTTTTCAACAATTAATTCACATCTCCCGTTACTCTAGACGAGGAAAACAGTTAGACATCGACTACGTACTACGATTTTGGTGTAAATCACCAGGAAAAGGATAAAAATAAAAGGAAAAAACACACATAAAAAATAATTCTAGTCGAGATGACAAATGCACCCTAACGAGCCCGTATCTTTCAATTGAGCAGCAATTCGTATTCCTCGTCGAAAAAGGAGGAAAAAAATACCTCTCGGCTTCATCGCTGTACAGCCATCGAAGTATGTAGAGACCCTTCTCATGCGCAGAAGGACAGAGAACAGAGCCAAGGCACATACATAAATCGTTTACATGACAAACATCCCATTCGGTCGGCTTATAAAATGATAAATGTAGAAAAAAAGAAGACCAAATCGATTTCTTTATCCTAGGCAGCCCATTTTATTCACATTTCTTACCAATAAAAGAAATCGTTTAGCGTATAAAAAGGTCGCTAGCATAGGCTTCGCATGCTGCCGAGCTTTACACGCATATATATACAGCGCAGCCTTTCACATGCATCACAGAGCAAAAAAGATTTCAAACGAGAATTCCTCGAAGGTGGTTGATTTTTTCATCATCGAGATGGTGATTCGTCACGTGTTTATAAAAGAAGGATAGATAAGGTAACATATTCGCCAACATTTGTAATTCGAAGGAGTTTTCAAACCACGACCGATCGCGAATCACAATCTGCGAGGTCGTCAGCAGCGGAAAAAAGGTAGGATGATAAAACGTGCCCGATCATAATGTAATTAAATATCTCGCAGTAACCGTAGTAATAATAATATCTTCTGGTGCGTTGGCACTTTAAACAGCATGAACACAGAGAAGGTTCGGTTCGCTGCTGTGTGCAAATTCTCAAAAGGCGTTTTCCACGTACGATTGTACCATTATCTAAATTACCAAAAACGAGGAGCTTTTTCGTGCCGGAAATTGCAGCCATCGTATAACTTTGTGTAATCAGAAGTAGAGAGAGTTCCATAGTTTGGGAACGGGAACAGCTCGTAATTAGCTACTTGATATAATTTCAGCAACTTTAACCCTACGAGGGAGATGCAGAGAGGTGCACCGTCTTCATTGTAGTCGCATATAATAAACGTATAAACGAACAAGGGCGGATTTAATTGCTTAAAACAGTACTTAAGCGCAGCAGGCGCGCAGACTCCGATCTGCATTTCGGAGAAGGAACGCGTAGACGCTTTTTAAATATCTTCGGTTACCCTTCTAGGATGCTACGTACGTATTTCTTGCTATGGTTTCCACGTCAGCAAATTCTACCACCAAGCATCGAGACGTAAACGCCCCGAAACGAATCGAATTACAGCTCTGTCTTTGCAATTTTGCTTCTGCACGTACGAAAACATCAGCGAAGCAAGCAGAGAGCATAATTGCAAAAAACATCTGTTTTATTCCAATCGTGTATCGGAAATTCTACATCTTTGTATTGATGATACATAGAAACCCCATATAGCGGAGAATTTTCTTACATAAATGGGAATTTTCACCAAGGTACTCGAAAACATCAGTCTCATTATATCGCAGCCATTTCTATTACACCTATTATGTTACCTATATTAGTTTATTTTTATCCACTATGCGGTATTCGAAGCGAAACTAATTCGTCGACGAACGTTATTCTGAACAAGGTATTATTTAAAGTAATCGAAACGAATCGTAGAGTCGTTATTTGATTGATTCTTATGGTAACATACGTTTATAAGATTACATCTTATAGCATAACGTAAGGTAGCAGACCGAAAGGCACCCATAGACGTATTTCTCAGCCAAGGAGCTATATAGATTCAACAGACTACAAAAGGGGAGTCGACAAAATGGGTCTCGAAGAAAAGAAACAAAAAAACCAACAGGGTTCCAATATGTACACACAACATGAAAAAGATATACGATACGACCTTGCTATAGTATTCATAGTAATATAGGTATCTCTACCTACATTTCTTAGGTGTGATTGCTGCAGCTGTATATTCTGGATAGGGTTGGATAAACGAGTCAGGGTGTTGGCGAACCAACGAAAAGGACCTCCATCGGATGAGAGAATTTCAGAGCTGATTTTAAAATGATAACGATGTGGATTTTTTCTAATCGTGCGGTTAGATTGATATGGTCTAATTTTTAAAATTGAGATTTTTTTGGATATTGGAATAAGTATTAAGTAATGTAAGCGAGAGGCATGTTTGATTTAAAAGTCAAGAAGCTGTGATTTTTTTTTCAATTTGGAAGTTGATTTGAGAAAAGAAAGAAAAAAAAATCAGAAATATATAATTATGAAGGTTCACTCATGCTTCAAAATAGGATTAAAAAAAAAAAACAACAGTTTTCTTTAATATTTTAGTTGAAAAAATACCTACGGATCTTGAACTACCCACTAAGTAGAAAACAGTTGGGAATTTGTGACAAAATCGATCGGTGGAATCGCAGAAAAAATTCAATTCGAGTTTCAATGTAGGTAGATTTCAGATGGTGAATTTCATTTGGACCCTTTCTACGAGACTTTTTGAAAACAAGAGAATCATAAAATTCACTGGAGACTCTGGAATGATTCTAAATTAGCAATAAATAATTGATTCACCCAAATTCAAGTTTTCAACCCCATTGGATCAGATTTTGACTTTTTCATATGAAATGAACCGAAATCTGGTTTTTTGGTTTACCAATTATTTAGAAATTAAATTCAGCAATGAAATTTTGGCTATCCAGTGGTTTATTTTGAGATGCACTTTTTTCGTTTTTTTTTGTCTTGTCCAAACAATTTTTAGTCAGTCGATAATTTTTTCTCCATGAAATTTTTGCCACGAAGCTCTTTACGTAGAATTCTCCCTTGAAGAAAATTCTCTCCACATCAAATTTTTCTCCATTAAAATTTTTTCGCAAATTCCGCATTTTTCAAACCCCATTTTCTAACCTTAGCCAAAACCAATGTTATCAGAAAAATGGAATTTATTCGCTGAATGCTGATCTTGATTTGGGCTCTCAAAATTTGACTTTTTTGTCAGTAAATTGTCTCCAGAAATTGACAAAACTTCTCACTTTTTACTAAATTGCTGAAAAATCTTACTTTGTAACTTGAAAATGCAAAAAATTGCCAAAAAAAAACCTCAGTTATTTGCTGAAAATTGTCAAAAATCCTCGCTGTATACCAAATTACTGAAAATTTATTTTTTCAAATAAAAATGACTAAAATTGCTAAAAAGTTTTACTTTTTTTGCTAAAATTCACTGAAAACTGACGATTTTTTTGAAAAAAAAATTCCAAAAAAATCTATCTTTTTTAAAAGTAGCTTAAAATTTTCTAATTTTTGTTAAAAATTGTCAAAATGTTGCTTTCTTTTTAGAAATTACAAAAAATTCTCACTTGAAAGAAGTAGTTAAAGATATTCATTTTTTGCCAACAATTGCCAAAAAGTCCTTTTTACATTTTTAAACAAAGTGTTCTGCCTTTTTTTTGTGATTTTTTTCTATATTGAAATGTTAATATGCTCACGTCTTGTGACTTTTTTTGAATTTTATTGGGGGTTATTAAAGTTACTTTTTTTGCAAAAAATTGAGTACGAGCTCTGTTAGTGTAGAAATTGATGTTTTTCATTTTTATTCCTTTCATTAAGATTTTTTTTAATTTTCGAAAACGAAATGTAAAGAGCAGAATTAGCAACTTTTACCTTTCTTCCCCTAGTTTGAAGTTAGATTTTCAATTCGTTGGGATTATTAATGTTTGTTTTTTTTTTTGTTTTTTTTTTAGGATTCTAAATGGGTAGAATTTCTTGTGAAAAATATTAAAATATAGGTAACTGTTCAGTGTTCCTATCCCTTTCCATAAAAACGATGAAATTCACTCAAATTTTTAAAATAATTGAAAAAATTTATAAATTTTTGGTCCAAGTAAATCTCCGCTTGTTCGTTTTTTTTCTGACCTATTTCGGTGGGAAAATTTCAATCTCCTTAAATAAAAAAAATAGAAATAAAATACAAAAATGAAAATTTTTTTGAAAATTTTTAAAATTTATTTTTAAAAAAAAATAATAACATAGGTAGTTGAAAATGAGTCACTTTGAACAGATTTAAACTAGAAATGTTGACACTCTACTTTTGTGTCCCATCAAAGGTAGAGACTAGAGAATAACAAAAAAAAAAAAATCACAGACAAAAATTTGAACTGTCCAATTCACTTTCCATTTTTATAAAAAACTACAAATTGTTCGTTTGATAACTTTTCCATTTAAAAAAAAATAAAATTGTAGGAAAATGAATTTTTTCTCAAAAATTAGCTCTTGTTTTCTTCGATTTGTTCACTTTGAAGAAAACAGAAAGAGGTAAGGAAACGCAGTCATGAATTAGATCCATTGAAAAATATTTCATCATGAACAGAAATGAGTGAAGAGAGATCAAAAAATGAACTATTCTCTTTTCCAATCTCGATTTTGTAGATCAGATCTTGTCCAAGAATTGAATTGTTCAAGCAAGTTCCTATTTTATTTTTCATTCTTTTCATTGAAATTGTTGATAAATTGAACTAAAAACTTCCAATGGAACTATACCACCTAAGTATTATGTCATGAAAAAATAGAGTACCTAATGTTAAAATATTCCCGAATGGAAAAATAGTGCGCTAATATATTCCATACAAAAAGCATAGGTACCTAAAAGGTAGGGTCACAACGACCCCTAAATTAGATACCCGAATCCCCAAACCTTGACAATAATATTTCCAAATTCGTCACCGCATAATACGAGTATCTCACCTTGGTGAATATTTTCTTGCAGTACGTAACCATATCGTCGAAAAACAAAAACGTCTTTTTATATCCGTGACCAATTAATAATCGTTAATGACACCGAAATTTTTTTTTTCGCAATTAAAAAAAAAAGTAAACGCGAGAAGGCGACACAATTGTCTATACAAAAACGCAGTTCATTTCATACAAAGAGTTTACATGGTTATCGTTAAATTAAAATCATTCGCGAGAGAAGTGGCGATAAATCAAAATGATTTTCCTCTTTTTATTGTATAAGACGCACATGCTGCAGCGTAGGTACACGTAATGTTATTGCTGTAAGTAATACTTCAGTTGTAAATCATTTTTCAAGTCAAGTTACATATTATTAATATTTTTTTGGTAAATTTGCCAAGGCCAAGGCATTGATTCTGTCTCTTTTTCTCCAATAAACTTAGGCGTAATTCTTTCGAATCTCAATGAAAGCTGCCACATGTAGCAGTACCTATATCTGCAGCTGATATACCTATCTAATGGTCTTCTATATATGATCGAACTCACAAAATCTTAGACCCATCGTCTGAAGAATTCCTCGAACATTTCATTGTCCATTTCTCCCGCAGATATTTTTACGTTATTGTTTGGACAGATTTATTGCTTCGCACGAAAGCAAAACATAGAACCAATTTCAATAGAAAATTACCCATAGAAAGCAAGGGTTACGCAGCAGTGTCCTGTTACCTATACCTTTCCTTCGATAACCCTTTTGCCAAAAACCTTCACGTAAGATCAAGTGAAATCAGGCACTTTCTCTTTGCATTTAAATCTGCGGGAAGTGAACTATAGGTATACGAGAGTTGAGAATAAAAAAAGAAATCTATTCAAAGGGTTGTGTAATTGTATAATCGTTGTTCTTCGCGTAGCCTTCGAAAGCGAAAGGGTTAAATAATGCCTTTTGTCAATTCTTTCACGATATTATGCTCGAAGACCGTAAACAAATAAAAAAGACGTATTTCTTGGTATTTTTTTATACGTTTCTCATTCTTTTACTTTTTTTTTAAAACTTAAATAGTTTTTTTCTCAGTTGATGTTGAAGAAAAAAACCAAGGGTTTTAGGTATTCGAGTTCGATCGATTTCCGTTTCGTTATATTTTTTGTGGCCGTCTTGTAGGGTCCGTTAATTTATAACAAGGTCTTGTGCCGTTACTTTTTTTCTTTTTATTTTGGTAACGTTAAAAATCCTGTTATGAGTTGTTTTCTCAACTTTAGATTTCTTCTCGTTTATTCGAGCAAACCTTCCATTTATTTATTCCGAGCATTTGATTCGTTCAAACAAAAATTCAATCCTCACACCATAAGCTATTAAATTCTCCTTCTAAATAGGTAATCATGTTCAGTTTTCTGAGATACATATAAAATATGAGTAGGTAAATAAACACAGTTCAATAATAATTTATACATCTCGTTTGAATGTAAAATACTATGAAATGAATCCAAAAAACCTTTTCCTTTTCTATAGTTTTGTATTTTAAAATGTGATATAGGATGCCTACTTATCATCCTACCCTCATATTTTCATTTCTTAATATGATTTTGAGTGTTCATTACTAAACCTAAGCCTACTCGATTTTCGATTTCTTTTCCCTTAGCTTTATAAATAGGCAAATGTTTGTTTACTCTGAAAACCAATACACTACTTAAATCATGGAATTTTATATCGAAGGTAAGCAAATCTTGAAAATTCACCCAATGTCACGATACCATCTTGAAAATCTTTTGTTCAAAGCGTGGAAAAGGTTTACGCAATCTGGATCGATGTTAGCTTAGGCGTGTTCTCTTCAACTCCACGAACCAAAGGATGTGCACTAGACTAAGCGACATAATGTATAAAGAACTCTAGGTATTTAGAGTTAACCCAGTGATTTCCATAACGTATATTCTCATCATAGTAGTTCATACTTGCTATACGAAACCAGGCGACAAAAAAATAGCCCTCCATGTCTGTGTGCATGTACGAGAACTCATAACTAAAATGAGCAACGTCTTATGCTCAATGCTCATGGGTCGAGTATTGAAAATTCAAAATACGAGTTATTAACTGTCAGTGCATTCTGTCGCGCATAAATAATCCTCGGGCTCGTAGCACCCTTTTCTCCATATCATTATGTCAGACTTTGAAACAAATGGACAACACGAGCTTATACAGACTATACAGAGGTATATAGGGTACTGTACAGTATTACGGGTGCGAGACTATGTGCGATTGCAAAGTGTGCACTGCAACGCCTCGTTTTGCCGATCTGCCTGCAGCAGGCAGCAGCCAACTTGGTAATTTATATACGAGCGAGGTAATTACATTGTAGGGGAATTTCGCATTTGTTTTATCTATTTATGGGATGCATTGGGCGAAATGTGCTGCTCTGCTGCTGTATATAGTGGGTTCCTTCTGGCTTCTCCTTCTCATGCTTCGAGGAAACGTCGTATCTTATGCTGTACGAAATGGCCTTTTTTTTTGTTTCGTAACGCTACGTTACGATGATTAAATTAGGTAATACTCGTTGCAGCTGAGTTCCGGTTTTTGTTCGGATTAAAGATGGCGAAGGTATGGAGTGGCCCTGGGTTGATCGTTTTAAGGAGTTTTTCGTAGTGTTTATGGGGTTCTCAAGTGCAGTTCTGCGATGCTGATTGTTAATGGAAAAATTTGCAGGGATGTTGAGGGGGTCGAGTACCTATACTGAGTACGTTTTATTTTTACTGAATTTCGTACAATTGCTTTAACAAACTGCGAGTTAGTGCAGAGGAATCACTAGAAAGAGGAAGGTATTAAGTAATTCATACACTTATGAGATCACCTATAAAAATATTATGCCATGATTTAAAAAAATTAAAAATCCACTTTATGCTGTCCTACACTTTTCTACCCACCAAGTGATATTTACTAGAATTAAATCTTCAGAATGCATTTATCCTGACAGGGCTAGAGCCAAACAGAAAAGGTCCTTCATCAAAGTGATCTGTTTCCAAAATTTAAATAACTTTTTAAGACGATATGATGAACAAAAAATACCTCACACAGGTAGTTACCTATTATGGTGAGATTATCTCTGTTCAAAATTTGAAAAAACCATACTGGGTAATTAGAATCATTGGTTCGCTTGAAAATTCGAATTTTGAGCTTAATACAGTTCCTTCAATTTAGAAAACAGGCTCATACTACTTATATTTTTGGTTTCTCTTTTTTATTTCATTTTATTTTTTGTTATTTTTTGATGGTGAAAAATTAAAGGAACATCCAAAAATAGATCATCAATTCATCGTTAGAAATGGGATTTTTACGCAGAAATATGATGAAAATATGCACAATTTTATGCAATTTTTTCACCCAAAATATGCAAAAAATATGCAAAAATTTCAGTTTGAGTGACGTACCCCTGAAAATGATTTTTCAAGGTGAAAAACGCGAAAATTATCAATTCAAAACAAGATGAACCCAGTGATAAAATTAAAAAAATATGTCTCTTTTTAAAAAAATTGGCAAAACAAGTTATTTCAAAATAGATATTAAAATCATTCATCATTAAATTCATAAAATGGAGAAATAAAAGAAAAAAAAATAGTAAATTCAACTAAAAAAATTAGCAATCATTCAACTAAAAGAATTGCATGCAATATTTATTGAATGCATTCTGAGATTTTCCATCAAAAAACGCTGCCTCTTGTCCCTAACGTTGTTGTGATTTTTTGAACAAAAAAAGCCTTTAAAATGTCAATTTTTGCAAAATTCTCATAAATATACAAAAAAAAAATTACCAGAAAATGTTCAAATGAGCAGAAATACGCAGTTTTTCCCCTAAAATATGACAAAATATGCAATTTGGTCTGAAATACATAATATGCAAAATATGCAAAATGATATTGGGTTCATTCGTCAAGAAATTTCATGATTCGTGGACATCTTATCAAATATGCACTTTTTCTAGTTCATAAAAAAATATGCAAAGCATAAAAATTCCAGTTCTAACCGTCACACAAAATTTTATAAGCTGAATTTTTTTTCTTGATTTTTGTGGATATTTTGAAACTTGGGTACATAAATCTGGACCCTTTTCCACGAAAACATCAGAATTTGACCAAATTGAAAAATACATCTGAAATTTGGTATATAAGAGCACTAAAAGCCATCTCGATCAGACCTCAGAACCATTTATTTTGAGCTGCTGAAGCTGATTTTTGGCTAATTTTTGAAAATGACAGAATCGAGAAATAGCCTAAATTGTTACAGGATCCCTCATATCAATTTTCAACTAAAAAAGTAAAATCAGGTAGGCATAGAGATAAAAATCCTCCAAATGAATTGTCACAATTTTCAAACCAACCTGGAGCATCCAGCGAAACTTGGCTTTTATTCTTTATAGCAATTTAAAATCGCTATACATTATGATTATGAATTTAATTGAAGTAAGTGAATTGCAAATCCGAGGTGACGGGTTGAAAATCATATTTTATCAAGTACATATGTACAAGCTATTAAAAATTTTAAATTAAAAAAAATTCAAAACCGTCAATTTTTGCAAAAATTTACTCAACATTTTTTCTATTCTCCGAAGTTAACCCCTCGAATAAATTGCCACAACTTTTGAGCAGATCTGAAGTCTCTAACGAAAGTAAACTTTTCTAACAGCAACTTCGAATCGCTCCAGAAGGCGCTGTAATCATCTTCAGTAGATGAAAATTTAATCCTATAGGTGAATTATTTCAAATTCGAGATGACAGGTTGAAAAGTGTAGGTAAGTAGATATTTTTTAAATAGATAGGTACGTTGAAAATCTCCAATTTTGAAAAAAATCCAAAATTATCAATTTTTATAACAAATTACCAAAACTTTCACGATGATTTCGAGCTGTTTGAGAGCCTCCAGCGAATTTTAAAATTTTCCAGTCGTGTAGAAATCATCACCAAAATGGTCAAAATAAAATTTTACAAACAAATTTTCAAAATCCGTTTCTATCGATTTAAATTCATTGTATTATTGTCAAGCTAGGCCAAATGAGATATTTAGGTATATTCATTTTTTTCAAGAGTTGAACAATTATAAAATCTGCTGATGCTCCAGAAGAGCTCAAAATCACCGCTTACCAATTGATCCGAAAGTTCTAGAATAGGATAAGTAAAACCAAATTTTAGTTTTCTACCAAAATTGCATCATTTTTTTCGTGGAAAACGACTCAAATGTAAACCTCTTAAAAATTTGCCAAAAATGTTGAAAAATCAAAACTACCAACCCTAAACTTGAGCTTGGGGTAAATTTCAGAATCTTTCAATTTTTTCACATCATGTAACTAGGTTCAAAAACAGTTCCATTGATTGGAATTATAGGTACCTAGGTTAAAATTGAATAAATATAAAATTTTTCCAAGAAATGAAGTATGAAAAATTTGGCAACACTATCAGTTATCGAACCTAAGTTGATTTTTTGATAATTTTTGAAAATTGTAACATTGAATACCTAGATGGTAAATATTGCAGATGACAAGGACAAGGAGATATCAAATTATGGTGAAATAATTCTAAGAAAATCAGTGAATCAAAGACCTATCTTCAATTTTTTTTTTATTGACAGCACTTTTGCGTTTCATTCCGTTTCCTTTTTTTAGTTTTTTACTACGCATATTATCTTCATTTATGAAAACATTTCACCGAAGTAAATACCTCTACTTCTCTACCCTACCTATTTTCAAAATTTTTACAAAAATTGGACTTTCTGTATTTCAAAATACGCCAAAAAATTTCGAAAAAAAAGCCAAAAAATGATAAAATATATCGTTAAAAACTCCAAAAACATGCCAGCGCGGTTTGTATTTATATTAGATAAGAAACCCTAAACACATTCTACTTCGCATTTGTGTACAGATACACAGAAAAACAAAAACAAGAATAACAACGAAAGCACAACACGAGCTTATACCCCTACCCATCCACCATAGTAGTATTCTTCATCATAAGAAAAATATCATTATTTAAAACCCGAAATCTCCATCTTTAAATGCTCGAACAACTATAACAATCGTAAAAAAATGCCAAACCAGCGCGCAGCGGATAAAATTAAATCACCAGGATAGTAAATTTTATCGCAATGAAATTTTCAAACAATATAACGACACAACGATGACGTCTTCGAAACGACCTAAATTGTGTACTCTCGATTCGATGAAAATACGTACTCAACGTAATAAAAACAATTCTTACGCTCGGATAAGGGTTCATTATTCGGCGAATATTTTGCACATAATTTTTTATCTCGTATTGCAAATCTCTCCAAATACACAAACACGCTCGCCGCTGGTATAATACTCGAACTTATGCATTAAAAAAAAGGGTTCGAAACATCGCAAAAATATTGTAATACAAAAGCAGTCGGCGTCGTATAATTATCGAACTAATTACATTAATGAGTTTACCGGTCGTTATAAAAAAATATTCGCGCCAACCTTTAACCTATAAATTAGTAAATAAATACTATCTAATTGGTATAACTCCAACTCGTGATTGTATTTCGATTCTTTTCATAATCGTCGCGTCGATATGAATAATTAATTATTATATGTACCTAGATACATTGTAGAGCGGTTTAACTTCAAAAGATGTGCCAATATCGAGTACTTGTGTATAATATTTTGACCTAAAATACTCTATATCGATGATCAAAGCATTTTAGCACATGCTAAAGATAATATTTCGCGTCTTCGCCTTTGGTCAGACTATCCAAAGCACAGACACAGTCAATTAACCAAGCCAGAAATGCACCATAGTCGATAGAAAACTCTCATTACTCGAAAACCTGCAGCATAACTCCACACCCCTTTGCAAACTGCAATACCAGAAATAAGGGGTTGTAGAGTGTAAACGCCTTTAGCTTTTAGAATTTAAATCAACGCTGCCATACCGATATAGAGGAAACGGTCCAGCACAGCAGGCATCAAGGGGCGAAAGGGGTGAAAGAGAGTGGAAAAGAAATACGATATATGCCGATGTTAGCCGCAGGTGATCTATAAGGGATGCGATTATCCCTCGATACTATGATAATGGCGCCGCCGTTGTTAAAATCATGGCGAAGGCCTGCGTTACCATGGCAACCCGCCGTTTACCATCCTCGTAACCGAAGAAAAAGTGTTATATTATACGAATATTTGAAATTCACCCCCTATAATATTACATCGTACACTGTTCGCATTTTAATATCAACTTTCTTCCATTATATCGGAATTTATGCGCTCTCATAACGCGTAATTGTATTACAAAAACCAGGAAAAAGGGGTAGTTCGCATTGACGCGAGCTTATAGATTGGCGGCTCGCGACCTCCCTCGATACTCTCATCCCTTACCAGAGCATACAGCCAAACTTTCGCCGGCTTACTCACGCTTTTTATCGTCACTGTAACTTATACTTTTCGACGAAAGTATCGCGTCGTCCAATTTAAATACTCGCGCTTTATTTTTTGCCAGCGTTTTAGAGCGATATTTTTTCATTTTTCATCTCCCATAGGCCCACCAAGTACTCCCATATTTTATAATTTTTTTTTACCAAATTAAATCTCATCCTTAGGTATACGTATAATGTTCCCATAGAGGCGTTGGAATATTCCATTAGATTACCAGGTAGATATATGTGCAAATTTTCATCAACCTCTGGTCTCATCATATAACCGCACACACCTCCTACCTATGTACCTAATAGACTAATATATTAATTTTGTACGTCTCGTTAATTACTAATTAATATTTTTTCTACATACGACTGTGCAGTTTTCGATGATGACACGTATATAACGGGAAGTGCTGGCAGGTGTTTTTTGGCTTCTTATTCGTATATTCGTCTTATGCAGCGTCGGTCGTCTCTCACTCTCATCATAACCTTGAGCCTGTATTAGACCGTCTGAGAGAAATAGCCCGATATATCTTAATTTTTTTATTCACTCGTCTAATTATTCGCAACACGACAACACGAGTAAATAAATCATCGATGAGAAAAAAATAATAAATTTGATAATTGCGCGATATTTTGATGTATAAGGTGCTTGATGTGTACGTGTAGGTATATAGGTATAAGTGGAGGTACTCGTAGGTTTATAAGTACCTTATAAATGACCAGTTCGAGATAAATCTCTGATTCATTCGGTTCATTAGTCATTAGATATCTACACCTATAAGTTATATAGGTACTGAACCTATAACTACATAGTTTGTAAATGATTAAAATGCATTCGATGAATTATTATTAGATGAAAACATGAGGTTTTTTCGTCCAATTTTGTTTCCAAGTAATATGAGACTTTGTTGCATATGTAAACAAAATTTCACGTAGGTGACTAATAAAGTACATATTCGAGGTTTTTTTTGTATGCAGTATGAATTTAGATGGATGGGCAAGCGAGTGATTAAACCTCATGCTTTTTTATTTGTTCGAAGGAACGTGCTTATTCTGAAAATTTTAGATCATTAAATTTCTAAGGTTCTCCAAAAGCAAAGATTAAAAAAAAAAGAAGTTTCAAATTGAAAAAAAAAATGGGTAGGTAGGTTAGTACTGGATAAATTGCAAAAATAAAATAAGTACCTACCCACCTGCCTAATTATGGAAATTTTCTTTAAATCCCACCAAAAGTGCAAGATTGATACCTAAGCAAAGAAGACATTATGGACTTTTTTTTAATTGAAAAAAAATTTAAAACTTTTATAACAAGAAGAAAATGATGAAATTTTTGTAAAAATGAAGGGTAGGTAGTTGAAAAATTGAATAATTTTCAGAAATTAGAACTAAATTGGCCTAATAACAATAAAAGAATAAAAAAAAAACATGCAACGAGTACAATATTTTTTGAGGTAGGTACTTATTTGAAAAACTGATAAAAATTCGAGGAAAAATAATTCCATCAAAACAAAAATTATCAAAAAAATGTCAGTACCTACTTACTTACCAATTTAGGTAGGTATCATAAATTTGAATTTTTTTAATACAATGCCTAAATTCTTATCGAGTTTTTAAAATGATTTTTCTTTAATTCTGATGAAATATTTACTCAAATTCAAAATTATCTACTTACTTCATTCAAAAAAGAGAAACAAGAAGAAACCAAGAATGTGACCTGATATGCTGACCGAACAATAAAAAAAATCAGAGGGAAACAATTTTCAAGTCCAAAAATTTTTTTTGGCTTGAAAAAAAAGTTGAAGAACAATTTACTAGATAAAATTTAAAATCATTGGAAAAAATTTGTGTCAAGTAGGAACTTGGGTAGGTACTTATTAGTTATCTATGATTTGATATTTTAATAAATAATAAGACAGGTACATATCTAATTCACATCAAACCTCTCAAATTAAAAAAAAAAAAATTATAAAAAATTGAGAAATTTCAAAAAAATTGAAACAAAAAAAAATTTAGAATACAAAAATGAAAAATAAGCATTTTTTTCAACTGAAAAAATTGATATGAAAAAAAAGGAGAACTACTTGGACAAGTTTTTAAGAATCGAGAAAAAAAGTCAGCAGACTGAAAATTTGATGAAAACTAAAATGAGCAGCCAGAAAAAATTTCCAAAAAAAGACAACAAAAATATCGTCAGACAAGAAATGAATCCAACCGGTGGACGATTTTTTCAATTGGACGAGCATAAAAAAATACCTACAACAGGCCAAATTTCTGGTACTTAGGTGCTGAAATTTATATTTTTTACATTCTTAGTGAATTTTTGAAAATCCAAACAGAGCCAATTTTTAATGGAAAGTTCGTACTTAATTTAATCAAATTGATTTTTGACCTTTACAAATTGATTTGGTAGTTATTAGTATAGTTCCAAGCAGATCTGGACTCTGGAGCCTCCACAGTGGATTTTTAACATTGCTATAAAGTGAGTCGGTTGATTCAAACTCACATTTTTAAAAATTGTGATCATCAGAAAAATTCAAGAATAAAAAAAATTTAAAAAAACACAGGAGGCTCCAAAATAGCTCGAAGGGGGCATCGACCAATTTTGAAAATCAAAAATAGGA
Organism: Planococcus citri; assembly: GCF_950023065.1. Taxonomy (NCBI): domain Eukaryota; kingdom Metazoa; phylum Arthropoda; class Insecta; order Hemiptera; family Pseudococcidae; genus Planococcus; species Planococcus citri. The sequence continues at coordinate 45,230,496 of NC_088680.1, read as the reverse complement.
CACGAACCGAAGTTCAATTTTTTATATCGATGTAGTGCCAAAGGACGAATTTTTCTTCTCCTTTTTTCCCCAAAAAATCGTGAAGGAAAATTTTGAATTTGAAACAGCAGAAATTTCTACCTCAATTCGATCAAGTGTTGAGTCTTTTTTGGAAAACAAGCAAAACTTGAATTTTCAAATACATAATTATTATTTACCAAAGTTTGAAAAATTAATTTCAAGCACAGTATTCAATTTGATCTCATGATGTGATTTTTTTATGCTCTTTTGATTCATTTTCATTGGTAAGCAGAAAATTTTGGAAAAATTTTACACTTTTCAATCGAAAAAAATTGCCTATTTTAATCATGCCCAGAAATACTTATGATTTTTTGGTCTTTTCGATCTTTGATTTTCTCTTTAGTACTAAGGAAGTCATTTTCGATCATTTTGAAAATTTTAAAATATTGTTCAAAAATTCAATAACCCATTGAAATAAGTAAGCTATTGGTTGTATTCTCACTCAAGATGTCTGTTTGTCAAAACTCTAATTTTATTTAAAAGTACATATTATATTTTTCAACATTGTTCATTTGCTAAATGGTAATTATTGCTCCAATAGCCTATGACTAATAAAGTACCATTATTCCTTTCCAGAAAGCAAATTAAATGTGTGGTAAAATATAGCGTGCGGTCAATTTTATTGAACAGAGGAGAGGTCAGTGATACTGAACCGCACATAAAACATTGGCGAGAAAGCCCATCAGCTACTCTTTGTTCTTTACCATAATTTGTGCAATTATGCATTTTGAAAATGAATACATCGAAGAATTAATTATATTCGTTCAGATGGAATTAAATTACAAAAAGTACCCTCAATTCCTTAAAAAAAAAACAAAAAAAAACAAAAAAATAGAAATTCAAACCCGGTTACTGCTTTCTTTTTCTGCCTAAGTATGATATTTCTTTCTCCCTCTTCCTTCTTTCAGGTGCATTAAATGAAATATGTAATCTTAAAATAATATTTTCAAAAACATACGAGAACTCTTCTATGTAAGTGGAAAAATAAACACAATGAAAAATGCTACCAAACGATCACTTCGGGAATCATAATACCCATATGATAGGTACTCGTAATACCAAGCAAAAAGGGAAAAGAAAAATTACGAACGCTAGAGTGAAAAATGCTCCTCTCCTATTGCAAAAAAATGATTTCAAACCCGTGTTAAAAATCCAATCTGGCTTCTCCCCTGTTTCATTTCTCATATATATTGATCATTTCCATAAACAAAATAACCCTCAACCATGCGTTATGCGCCTAAAACGAGAAACAAAATGTCAATTCCATGTTCTTAGACGTTGTAAAATCGTATACTTATGCTCGTATTTTATTCTTCGAAATATTTCACGTTCCATTATCGAAACCTTATAGAGCAGCACGATGAAATGTGAAAAATTCCTATGAGTTGCTATAAAATTTATGTACCTATTTAGGTATCTACATTGAGAAGGAAATGCATTTTATAGTTGCAACATCATCATCGCCTCATCGGGTCAATTTCTTCGAAGATGACCGAATTGCAATCTAACGAGCTTGATATGCTATAAAACACTTCTGCGAGAACTACTAACATATAGTAAAAACATAACCGAATCTCGTTTCTATAATTCCGATCTTAATCAAATTCCAATACCCTCATCGAGAACAGAATCAACTCACATGTACACTGCCAAAACCACTAATTAGACGTGAAAACCTATCAAGCAAAATCTTCATTCGAGTCATATATCATATTTCAGCAATTTTTTCAAAAAATAAATTACCACCCCAAATTAAAAGGGCTTCAAAAATACACAAAACAGTAAACGGAGTTACCTTCGGTGACAAACTATAACCGAAGATCACATTGAAACAAAAAACCGGTCTGAATGAAGGTGAAACAACAATGTTTACTTTGTGTTTGAATGAGACCGCTCTTTAGTAGAGACAAAATGTTTTATTATCCTGTCGGTTTTATTTAATTACCTTTGTGCTTCTCTCTTACTCCTTTTTTTTTCGGTATAGTGAATTATTTATTTATTTCTCATTTATACGTTTTATTCGTTTTAAATAGTCACAACATTTACACATAGTATAGGAAGCCTTATAGGCCTAATAAACCATCGAATCGATTCTTTCTCACTCCTGCATATCCATTATAATAGCTACCTTGTCGCTGCAGTCGCGTGAAAAAAGAAATAATTCCAATTTTAATGGTGTTTAATTGCCAAAATAATGCCATCGTAATAATCATCCGCGATACAGCCGTTTTAATTGACTTGTTCTACTCGCTTCCACTTTGATGCAGCGATCGGAAACACACTTCTTTTTTTTTTTATAAGAAAATCATTCCGGATCCACACATATACGATCTCGTCCATCTCAACAAGAGTAGGTCTTTAGACACATGAAGTTGATATAAAGTAAAAACTTTCTTCATCGCTTTGAAAACCTTTTATAAATGAGGAAAAAAATCACCAAGGTAGTGGCGCTAACTGTCGCATTAAAACTTGAATTATTCTCATAAGTACATTAAAATTTCTTATACTACTAATAGAAACCACTCATCGAGACCATTACGTGCCATATTTGCGTAAAAATTATGAGTACGTATGCTTCGTACTACTCATCGTAGATTGAATTAGACTACACCTTCATTAAAATGAACAAAAACTTGGTCTGATGAAGAATTTTGAAGAAAAAAAAATAGATGTTTGCATAATGGTGACATAAATGGTCAATAAAAAATAATAAATTGAATGTTTTTTTGTATCTAAAATTATTGAAAATTTGGGATTCAATTTTAACCACATGTTTCTTAAACGAGTAATTTAAAATCAGACTGAAAGTGAAACTTAATTTCAACAGTTTCATGAAAAAAGCAAACATTTTGAATGCCTATGAACCTAATTAATTAATTTTTGATGAGAGAAGATTCCAACCGGAAGAATGTTTTTTGAAGAATTGAAACCGATTCGAAAGAGCATGCAAAAAATACCTACATCAGCAACCAAAATTTTAAAAGCCAAAGTGCATTTTTCGATTTTCAAAGAATTTTTGAAAATTAAAAGGCCAAAAATGAAAAAAAATAAAAGTTTTACCAAATCGACCCAGAAGCTGAAATTTTATAAGTATGACTTCTCAGATCTCTTAGAAAGGGTTTCAAACCTATTTGAACAGATTCCAGATTTTCAAAAAATGTGATAAAATCTGTCAAAATGAACTTTATTGGACATTTTTGGCATAAATGTGCAAATTTGGCAGAAACTTTGCCAAACGTGAAATTTGAGAATTTTGCGACAAAAAATAAAAATAAATAAATTTGTTTTCAAAAATGCAAAAAATGATACAAAAAAACTAAATCGTAAATTTTATATGTAGCTAGAATATAGCAATTGGCCTTTTTTTCACAGAAAATGTGCAGTTTTTTGCAGAAAGTTTTTTTTAAAGAAATGTGAACTCTTGCCCGAAAATGTGCAAAAAGTAAAATAGTGAACTTTGTGATTGAAAAATGAAAATTCCAAAAAAAATGGGAAAAAATTGAACCAGAGTAAATTTTTAAAAGAAAATGTGCATTTTTGGTAGAAAAGTGCAAAAATTAAAACTAAGAATTTTGTTACCAACAATTTTTTTTAAAAATGAAAAAAAATTGAATTGAAGTGAAAGATAAGAATTAGGGTTTTTTGACAGAAAATGTGAATTTTTAGGAAAAAAAAATGTTTGGCAGAAAAAGTGCAGTTTGGTAAAAAAAAAGGTGCATTTTGGCAGAAAAAGTGCAGTTTGACAGAAAAAGTGCATTCTTGCAAGAAAAGTGCATTTTGGCAAAAAATGTACAATTTGGCAGAAAAAAGTGCATTTGGCAGATTAAGAAAAAAATATGCATGTTTGGCAGAAAAAGTGCAGTTTGGTTTTAAAAAAGGTGCATTTTGGCAGAAAAAGTGCATTATTGCATGAAAAGTGCATTTTGGCAGAAAAAGTGCAATTTGACAGAAAAAGTGCAATTTGGCAAAAAAAAGTGCACTCTTGCAGGAAAAGTTCATTTTGACAGAAAAAGTACATTTTGGCAAAAAAAGTGCATTTGACAGAAAATGTGCAAAAAGTTAAATTGAGAATTTTGAGACCAATTTTTTTTTCCAAAGAAGAAAATCAAATCAAAAATTTTACGGTCAAAAGTTGAGAATTTGGGTTTTTTTAAACCAAAAATGTGAATTTTTAGGAGAAAATGTGCATGTTTGGCAAAAAATGTGCATTTTGGGCAAAATTTTGTGAAAATTTCAATTTTTAAAAATCTGATTGCGCCTTTAGAACTGCTCAAAACAAGAATGGGTACACGTCAAATTCCAGCTTTCCAGGTCAATTTGATCAAATTTTGATTTTTTTCCCATTTTTGGCACAAAGATCTTTAAAAATTCAACAAAATTAAAACATAAACCTTCTTTCAATTTTTTGAGATACCTTCCTCGTTTGTAGAAATTTTACCTATTGAAGGAGATGCTTGCAAAACGCACTAAGTCCATTTTCAAAGATTCTGAAGTTGTAAGGCCATCTAGCATAATGTTGCGGCCCAAAATGGCTGATTTTTTGATATGTTGTGCCCAAGGGTCTTGGCTACAATATATCAAAACATCAGCCATTTTGGGCCATTTCTACGTTTTCAAATTGCACCAAGTAGGTACTATGAATTTCTTATCAATATTTTTTTGGACTTGGTGCGTTTTGGAAACATATGCTTCAATTGATATAATATGAATGAAGGAAGTTTGACTGGCTGGGGGGGGGAGAAAGAAACTGGGTCTGCCGGAGAAAATTTGTTGAATTTTTAGGAAAGTAAAATGAGAGCCCAATGCCCATAGGGAAATTTCTCATATGTATTTTGTAGCAATGTTGACAAAGCTTATGGCTAAGGTAAATGTATAGGTACATAAGAAGTATGAAGAATTTTGGAAATAAAAAGTTATTTTCAGTAGAAATTTAAAAATTATCAATTTTTATTATCATTTTTGAAGGAAGTAAACGTTGATTCATAATTTTGACCTCAAAAAACTAGCACTTCCACTTTTCAAAACATCTCACATGGTTCTTCTAAACTGATCTACTTTTCAAAAAATATCCAAGTTACCTATCTACAGATTAACTTCTGATTCAATTGAGAACCACTTATTTCGTTCCCATATTTTGGCAAACAATTTAAAATACCCCCTTTCAACTCCTCCATCAAGTTGTTTTTGCAAAACGAAACGTTGATTTATAAAATATTACAATATCTTGTAATTTTATTTTTTTCTGACATAATCGCGCAAACGAAGAAAATTCGGTCAAAATTTACACACTTTCATGTGTATTATCGCTACATTTCCTTAAAAGTGGAACTCGACCTTACCTTGGTCATCACAAATAACACCGACCAATTCCGACATCGAACAAAAAAGAAACTCTATTAGCCAACCCGTTAGTTTATTACGTTTAGATATAAGAACTATGTATGCATATCATAGCTAAAGAAAACTATAACCAATTCGTACTTTTACAAGCTATACTAACCGACCTAATACACATACAATGTAAAACGCAACTTAATGCGGGCGTGTTGATCTTAACATTTTTTCAAATGGTAGGTATGATTGCTCTCAGTGACATGTGCCTTAACATCTGCACTGACACCACAGTCGTAATAGTACAACTAGAAGTAGCTTACTTCAGTAGCCCATGAGCATCTGTTTTTTCTTATAATATTCGTCATAAAAATACGTGTATGTGTATTTTTTTCTCCGCAAATGTGCACTTTTTTTACACACACTTCGAGAAGTTATTTTAACCGATATAGTGTAAAATTTTATAGCAAACTCGATCGATTACCTTAGTCTTTTTAATTAAGTAGGTACTTATATATAACTTACTAATGAACTGGAAAATTATTTTTAAATTTCGGTTCACGTTATAAAAGTAGAGTTTATTTATCTAGCCATTTGCATAATTTTTAATTTCGTTTTTAAAAAAACACACTCGTTTAAAACAACGCTGACCATATAAACAGGAAAAAGAGCGAATTATGTCATCTTTGTTAGTTTTAGGCCGGCTCGACAGCGAAAGTAGTCTAGTTTATAATGAGAAGATGAAGCTGAAGCTGTACACATAGAAGACGTATGCAAAAGTCCATCCAGCGCGATGCACATGCTGTAATATAATATTCAACCAACGACCAACACTTCGACACCTGATTTTTTTGCCCTTCGGTTTTTTTTTCATCCTAATTAATACCCGTTGTAATGGCTTTTCACTTAAATGTACCGAGTTTACATATGTCCATTTTAAATAGCCCATTTCCCTAAAAATGACAATTTTAGTCGAGCACCTACCCACTAATATTAAAAAAAAAACTACCCATAGCAGGCATCATCGTCATTTCTAACGTAATTAATACAACTTTCGCATTCACTACCTACAATTTATACGTTCGCACACACAGACGAAAAAAATTCGCATAATTAATGCGTAAAATTCTTTTTTTACCAACCTACACGTTATAAATCACACAGGCAAAAAATAAAAACTGCATCGCTTCATATAAATAGTATGTATGTAAGTATACAACAATGTATTTAATTTTCATATAGGTACAGGTACCTACGGTAGTACTCGTACTTAAGCCAACAACATTATTATAGGTGGTACAATAAAGTGATATCATAACCAACGTAATTATTCTTGCGCATAACAGCGTATAACATTTAAATTTATACTATTTAGGAATATAAAGTTTGCATAATAAATTTACCTGAAAATTATATTAATCGGAATGTATTATTTTGTAATTATCTTTTAGCGTGTATTTTTGCGCCTAGGCGACGTTGAATTGAAATTTGTTTCGTTGCATTTTGCCTTGAATACGCTCTATTTATACAGTCGATTTCTTTTGTAAATGTGTATTAAATGAATAAAAATGATAATTTTATTTGTGAATTTTCGTATGACTGAATTTTTTTGGCGAAAAAGGAAGCGAATAGTTGTTTGTACGAGAAGTGCAGCAGTGCATTTTATAGGATAATTACGTGGAAGAGGTCTGGAAATGCACATGCAGTACAACTACCTAATGCAATACCGATGTAAAAATTTATCTTATTAAAGGTTTATTTATTCAACTATTTAAAAAATTAAAATTAACAAGCTTCCAGAATATTTTGTTTGTTTAGTTTAAATTATGGACATTTAAATTCCCAGCAAAGCATCCAATCATATCTGGTTACTTAAGGATGCAATAGGGGAGACTTGAATGAATCTGACCACACGTGAATAGATCTGATTGATCAGATTAGGTCATGACCGGATCAGATCCGGAAAATTTTCGAATCCAACTTTAATACCAACAGAGGTAAATTCCTGAAAAGTTATCTATCAGAAATTAAAATAATCTCTTCAGTGCATAAGTGTTTGAATGGATCTTTTTTCTTCAAATTTCAGTCTCAAAGTATAAGTAGGTAAGAATGGAGACATTTTTTTCACATTTTTTCAAAAACTCTTTCAAAAATATAATATTCAAACTTGATTTAAAAAAATTTTTTTGTATTTCTCACAATTCAATGGTTTTTTATTTAAATTTTTTTCATCAATTTTTATAGTATTTTCTCATGTTTTTTGAATTTTTTGTAATGTTTTGCTCAAATCTTGCAAATTTTAGTAAGGTACTTACTTATACTTACTTATTTTTTTTTTAATTTGAAATTTTCAAACATTTATACATCAGCTTACTTATCTATTTTTGAATTATACATATTTTTTTAAAATTTGGTTGGAATAAACGGAAATAATGCGTCACAAAACTTGAAAAAAATGTCAATTAAAATTTAAAAAATCAAAGGTTGGAGGCCAAGTACACAGTCAGTCTTCAGTACCTAAAATTTCTGAAAATGTTTGGGACTAGTAATTTTCAAAAAAATTTTGAGGGTCTGAGAACTGCTCACCATTATTCAAATCCTCTTCCAATCGATTGATGACTGGTGAGAGAAGAGTGAAAAGTAGGGTGCACATAAAATTTCAGCTATTTATAGTACCTGCTTAATTATGAAAATTTTCAAATCTTTATCTCCACTGTTGGCAAAAACTTGGTTTTAAAAATTTCCCAAAATCAAAAAATCTACATCAGCATCTAAAATGTTGATAGATTGAATATTTTTGGATAATTTTTTTGACCTAGCATTGTTTGTTTATCAAAATTCATAAGTTGATTTTGATGGGTATTTTCCTTGTTGGAAGCCTTTGTTATTCTTGTAATAGATCCTTCACATCCCGTCAACTCCGATTGAGCTGGAATTTAGATCACTGGAACTGGAGGAGCACGTAACTTGGGCCTTAGAATCACATTTTGAGCAGACGAAGTTGATTTTTCAATTTTTGGGTAATTTTTGAAAATGACAGAAGCCTACAGATGGTAAATACCTACACCTAGCTACTTTTCAATTCTCCATAAAAAGAGTAAACCGATGAATACCGATAGGTAAGAATCCGAAAATCAGTTTATATTCTAAGGTCACCCCCCCCCAATCAATTATTTACTGTGATTTTCGAACCAACAAGTTGCCTTTTTTTCAACTTTCAAATGGACCCATTTTAGTGACAATAGATTCAGAAAGTCAGCTTTAGAAAATTAAAAAGATTTTGATTATTTGTAGCAAAGATTGACGATTTTGGAATTTTTTTAAAACTTTAGATTTTCTACTTAGTAAAAAATGCATTTTTTAACCTGTCGTCTCAGATTTGCGATTCACCTGCCCTAATCCATTTATTGGTACATCGAGTTCACATTAAGTTTTCAGTGAGTGAAATTGATTACAACACCTTCTGAAGATATATTTGAAATTTCTGCAGAAAAGTCAACTCCTGCAGGATGCAGGAAGCTCCAGATAGGCTCGAAAATGATGGTAATTGATTTGGAGGGTTGATTTCAGTACAGAAATCGATTTTCAAATTTTAATACCATTTTCAAAAATTTGCCAAAATTCGAAAAGTAAGTAAACTTCGACAGCTCAAAATTTGATTCAGAAGGTCTGGGTGGAATTCTCTTTCAATGGGCCAAATTTGTGCCCATCGGGGGTTGACAAGCTGTATAAGTTAAATTGCTTGAATATTGAGGCGTTTGTGGATTCAAAATGACCTCAGCACCATTTCCACGCACCCAATTTGTATTTTTCAATTGACTATTTCAGTACAAAAAGGGTTATTATTTTTCATGTGTGTCCATTGCAGTAAACTAAATGTGTGCTCAACCCCCCCCCCCCCATCCAAAAAAACGCCAAGTTCGAAAATAGTTGAAAGAAATTGTAAAAATTATTCAAGATATCCATTCACAAAATTTTAATTGAGTAGGTAATGTTTAAATTTTTTTTTTAGAATTTAGAATAATTTTTGCGGAAGTTTCGCGACCATTCAGTAATTTATGAAAAAAAACTCAACGCAAATTAAAATTTCAATTTTTTTGAAAATTACATAATTTCAAAAAATTTTGCATTAAATTCTCAAATTATTTTTATGGTTATTTCTTAGGACCCTTAATTGTGATTTAACCCCAATTAAATCAGATAACGCAAAAAGTCAAAAATGAATCAAGGAAATGAAACCGATCTCGATACAGACATCTCAAACAAAATAGGTAGGTATAGGTAAGTATAGATATGATTTTTTGATTTTAAGAAAATTCAATAACAAATACTTAATTACTTATACCTACTTTTTTCAACAAAACCCCATTCACATTTTTCGGCGAATTAATGAATAACCGAAAATGCAGAACCATTATGCAGCTTGTATGTCCTTCAAATTTACTTCAAAAATTCTTTAGAAAAACGGAACCATTCATTCAGAATCAACTTTCAAACCCATTCATATTTTTTGAAAAAAATTTCAATAAGAAGAAAAACAACAAGAAATTGGCGATAAAATTCAAACTCTCAGCACACCGCTCGCAAAACCACCGTTATTAAATTGAACAAACTTCCGGTAGCTACCTAATTTCCAATTGGAAAATAATCAATCGACTCGTTGTCCCGTTCATTATATTATAAAAGCACCTATATCGTAGATTCAAACACGTCATACGCTCACCTATCAGGTATTTTGCAATCCAGAATTGCGAATAGAGACAAAAAAATACCATAAAACGCAAATTAATATCAAAATAATGCATTTAATATGGCAAAAAGTTGGTTAATCAATCGCCTAACAAATAATTAAAAAATCATAATTACCTCTATAATATTCGAGTTAATAACCCTGAATTCGAATTAATTTATACACCAGTTGAGGTATGCTAAAGTGCGGAAAAAAATTCAAATTAGCATTCAAAGGAGGCAAAAAATCAATCACCATTGGGAGAAAAAAAATTAATCGACGAAAAATTATCGATATTGGCGTGTCGTGTGTGTTAACTTTATCAAGGCGAAAATCAGCCATTATCGGAGAAAAAAATTACCAATCGATAAACAATTTGTTACCTTGTATGTTTTTGCCATTATTATGTATTTAAATACGTATAAGTTATTTGAATGGTATCGATTTTTTTTGCACCCGTCTTACACAATATTTGGCAAAAATATGAAAAAAAAATTAAATAAACAAAAACAACTTTGAGTAATTTAGTTTAAGGTGGGTAAATTTGCGAATAAATAATCACCCGGGAAAAAATTGATTTAAGCTAAAACGTTTCTAATGTGCTGGAACAGGTAGGAAGGTATCGTAAGTTTAAAAAAAATAATCAGTACTTATCTAACACCGCAATGACAAAAGTAGAATGATGATTTCAGGTAGGTGAGGTTTTTTCATACGACATTCAGTTCCTAACCTACCTCAAAACTATCTCTGGGCCAGGCCACACTAATCGATCAATTTAACTCAAAATTAATTCAAAATATGACAAACATACCTGTTTGTATTTTTATCATTCCCGTCTCATATCCTGACTCTATTTGAAGCATATAAACTGGCTATTGGCAAAACACACGAATCGATTATCGAAGCGAAACACCGCAGCAACAAAACTATCCACGATTTCATCGTGAGCTATACAAAATCGTACTGAAAATAGACTTTTTTTTTCGTACACAGCAAAATAGAAAGTTTGATTACGTGACCAGATCATTGTAAAGGGTTGAATACGTAAAGAAATAAGAAAAGAAAAAAAAGGATACAATAAAACGTCGTATTTTAGGAGAAAGTGCGTATTGTTCTCTCGCGAAAGGGTTTATATACCTACCTGAGAATACGTTATTTTTTTTTTCTAACCAACACGTAAACTTTTTCCTTTGTGGATTGTTACCTAAGAGAATCCTTTTCTTTATCGAGTTACGTATCGAACAATTGAACGCGGAAATGGCAACAAAGTGAAAAAAAAACAACCAAAATCGTCCAAATGCCAAGGATTGAATTGATAAACTGGGTTATAATGTCATTTAGAACCAGTTCGCGGAGTTCGGACGCGAGATCTGGAAGATCGTGTTTTCATCTTTTATCTATAATCGGATCTGTTATTATTTTGTTCGCTCGAATGACACACACACATTTGCCTAAATTAAATCAGCATCGACGAAAGAAAAAAAAAATACTATATTGAAATGGTCCGCGGTGATCGTATAAGCGCGTGCTCTTCCATTTATACCTACCTATATACAACCAGTTCCCATTTCAATCAAAAAGTGCAATTTTTTATCCTTTGAAAAGCTCGTTACGCGTATTTGATGAAATTTTACTTCGCCAGCAATGTCTTAATTATGTGTAGATAGCTGTAGAGCTAGAGATAACTATACTTGAATATCTCGTCGCATATAAGATGGGTTTAGTGTGTACCTACATTTGCGGTATTTTCTATGAATATCACCTCGTGTGATAAATGCTACCGGCGTGTTTCTCGCCAGGGGGTATATTATGCCGCGTGTTTTTTAAATTACAAGTAGCGAATAAAAATTATCGCTAATTTTTCAAACTTATTAATTTCTACGCGCGCGTATCCACCTATATATTGCTACCAAATGATTAATTTTTTCTTTATCGTGTACGCATGAACCGGTTATTCCCATTCCGAGATACAAGATTACCTTCGAATGATGAAAAAATTTATTTAATTGGTTCGATAATGGGTTTTTAAAGAAAATCCGATATTTTGGAAATTTCGTTTCGATTATTTTGCAGCGCCGGATATATCGAAGGGTACTTGAATTTTTTTAAATTACGAGTTCCAGTTTTGGGTGGAAAATTTTTCGACTTCGTGAGGTCGAATTTTTGTGAATAAAAAAAAAATTCAAAAAGCCCTCCACGATCAAATTTTTAGCTCATTTGATGATAAAAGCATCCTCCAAGGATAAAATTCGGTATCATACTTGTAAGTATTAGGTGGTCAAAAAGTACAAAACATTTACTACTAAAAGGCTTCAGAAAAGTTTGAAAATGTCAAACATGAGTTTCAAAGAATCCTACAATCTCACAAAAAAATTAAGAGGGGAGAGTTTTTTACATTTTCATTCAAGAGAAGGATACCTATTTAGATTTTTTAAAAATTCTTTCACAAGTTGATATTAAGCTGTGAAAATGTTTCCAAATGGGTTTAGATAATTCAATTTAAAAGTTAAGAATCATTTTTGGGCTTGGAAAATTTTTGATTGATATTTCCAAAAGGAATAAAGAATAAGGAAAAAGTTTTGAAACATTTATTTGATTTTCTGAGCCCAAAAAATTATTCTCAACTTTTGAATTAAATTATCTAAACCTATTTGGAAAAATTTTCACAGCCTAGTAAAATTTTCAAAAAATTGAACAGATTTTAAATTTCATTTCATTTTTGACCTATGAAAATCTGACAAAGCTGTCACTTTTCTTTAGAAATTTACCTTATCATATTTTTTCAACTTTTCCAAACTAGTTTCTCGAATTTCTCAGTACCAACTCATACATTCCACAAAATAATAGAAAGAGGGAAGAAACATTTTTTTTTTGAGAACAGGCATCTCTTTTTTGAGCAGTCAAGAAAGGCGGGGAAAGGGATTGATGAAATGCTCGAGTCAAGTGGGTGCTTTTCTTGGGGAATTTTTCCAGTTTGTGTTCTTCTAAAAATTCCCTGATTTTGAACAAAAAAGTACAACAGAAAACCTCTTGGCTTTTTCCCTTATTCTTCTCAATTTTCCAATTTTTTTTTTTTGCAAAGTGACAACCTGTTGAGATTTCTTATTGAATCAGCCCCCTTCCCCTTCACCCCAACACACTTTTTGGAAAAATATATTTATTTGAAAAATTATAAGAAAAATAGCAGACTGTAAGAGCGTAGGTATATGAAAAGGGACCACTTGATTGAGAGTAAAAGTTCCCAGGAAAAGCGTTCAAAAGTTTTTCGAAAATTGAAAAAAAATGATTTTATGTCGTTTTTTATTTTATTTTTTTTTTGGCATTCTTATTAATTTTTCAATTTTTTTTCCTTTTCTAATTGAAATTGATTTTTTTATTGATTTAATTTTTGTCATGCTTCACTTAAACTGAATTAATATTTCGATGAAATCTAAGAAATTTAGCTCAGTGAAATGTTCTATTCAATTTTCAAAGAGTTTCCACAAAAATTTGATGATTTTTTTTGACTTTTCAGTCAAGTGGCTCCTTTTGTATACGCGCCCTCACAGACTGTAGTTTGGATTCTAACTAAAGATGAAAAATTCAAATTTAAAGGATTCAAAACCAAAATCAGCAGCATTTTTTTGAACCATGTGTTTTTTCAAAAATGTCTTTTTTTACATTTTTCAATAAATTTTTCAATGCATAAAAAGGCTTGAAGAACGAATTTTTCTCGCTAAAATTGACTCTCAAGACCGAATAACTCATCAAATACTGAATTCCTCTTAGTTTTTCTGAATTCTAAATGCAATTTCACCTCAGCTTGAAGAAGTGTTCTTTTTTTTCTCAGAAAAAATAGGGGACATGAAAAAATTGAGACCTGCTCTCCAAAATTCCTCTAATAAGCTATATGCAATACTGAACCAATTTTGATCTTCTGAAATTTTTATAATTTTTATTTAAGTAGGTAGGTACCTACTTATGAGATTGAAAAAAAAATAAGGCTTGAAGGAGTACCTACCTCTGCTTCCTTTCTTGCTAGATTTTTTTAATTTTTCATCAATTTTTTTTTTTATCAAATTAAAACATTATCTACAACAAGATGAATAAAATTTGTTATTAAAATAAATGCTTATGATTATGAATAATGAATCGATTTTAATCTTTAGTTTGATTTGAGGTATTCTCCTTATACTTATTTTTTCAAACGCAGGAAAAAGGGAAAAAACTTGAAATATCCTAAATGAAACTTCAAGTAGGTAATTACCTATGTTCTTTTCTCCCCATCATTTCATGTTGCTTTTATCGTATAGGCTTCAGTCAACTAAAATTACCTCAAAATTAAATTAAAATTGGGTAGATATGCATATCACACGTAAATTTTTTGCCATCATTATGATTTTTTGGCGAAAAGTTACGGTACTTCAGACAATGAATAAAATTATCACTAATAAAATTTCATTTCAACAAAGGTTATTTTAGTTTTTAAGAAAGCCTCATTACACCAAGTCTAATAAATTGCAATTTTTTTGAATTTAATTTTTTTCAAAATGAATACACTTTGGGTATTATTAGATATTTTTACAAAATCTCGCAGGAAAAATTTCATGCAGAAGCTGAAATAATTTTTTTTTCATTTTTGCTTCAATCATTTTCTATATGACTATTGGTTTGTTTTTAGAAACATTAGGTACAAAATCATAATATACTTAATTTATTATATAACCTTTAAAAGTGGGAATTTTTTAATGGAATTGCGGGAAAGCCACAAGGACAATTCTTTCAATACAAATGAGTTCAAAAAATTTTCAAGAAGGCCAAACACATCATGGATAATAGAGCAAACAACTTTAAAATTTCAATTTTTCGCAAATTTCTCAAGAACGAAAGAAATATTTGAGGGAAAAAATGATTCTTAGGGCATATTGGAAGTTTATTTTTTCACAGCGCAAGTCTCTTTCAATTTTATGATAAGTAAAATCCTCTGTTTAAACACCATTCTTCCTCCGCCAGATATCTCGGTGTTTCTCGTAGATTTTCACTCACGTCAATGGATAATTGGTTCGACTTCTCATGTTCATATAGAATTGAATTGTGCAGCTCTACAGTGAGATGAGATACTCTTCAAAGATGAAAATAAGTGAGCCTATTTTCGTCACCAAATATGATATTCGAAATTTCGCTCCGATTTAAGTAAGATAAGATGATCTTATACAATGAGAAAGAAAAACTTCAAACTGAAACTTGAGACATCAAGAAAAATTATGAAGCCACATATAAATTACCCACCCTAATTCGTTCACAATAAATACAGAACACGAGGGTATTATATTCTACAATAACATTCCATAAAACTAATTCCTTACAATGGGAAAGAATCATTTAGACGAATTAAATTCAATAAAACCATCGATAAAATTACCCCGACTTGGCCGCCACCGCGCCGCATCAAAACTACAGCATCCATAGCTCACCCTCGCATGATTTTCTTTTAAACCGACAATCGAAATAAAAGCCATTTATTTAACAATAGCGAACATCTCGAAGAAATCCACCCCCTCCATTGGCCAATCCAATACCGCAGGAGATTATCTTTTTATGCAGAAAAACACCGACCCAACATCTACACACCGAGAACCCTCATTAATCACATCTCGCAGTCGAGTCAGCTGACCACTGTTGCAATGGCAGTGAGCACGCGAAACAATGGGAATTTTTGCAAAAGCAAACTCATTGTGTGGTTCCGAACGAATATACTATAAATCTTATAGTTGGTATGGTATACGACACACCCAAAAATGGCGAACTTAAATTAAAACCATCGTTTGATCGAGCACATAGCGGAGAAATGTCCTTGTGAAAATGACCGACGACCAGCGACGAGCCGAATAAGTTAGATAAGGGTAGCGAAAAATTACTTCCACTTCAAGTCGGTTTCGAAAGTGATGAGGCACATCGAATCAAATTAATATTGTCGATGAGAGTCGATAAAAGAGCTTAGCGTATATACTTAAAAGGCACCGGTATAAACGTTGAGAATTGCTGTAGATATAAAACATCACCTTGTGGTATCGTCAATTTCACTCTTCAACCCTTATACCATCGAGGGGTAATGTTACCTTCGAAGGCGATAGTCGACGAGTCGACGAGTAATTTGTTTTTAGACCCTTTGCTTTTATTGGGATAAGGTGAAGATCGAGGGGTGATATCCAATCGAATACCCGTTCGTGTTCCTTGTACTTAAATTCCGCCCAATGTTCATAATTCTTTTTTTCTCGACAATAGATTTAGCTTAGCTGGTTCCTGGATAGATAGGTATAATATACCTTTACCTATATAATATCTACGTTGTCATTTATGCATCGCAGAGGTACTCCCTATATAGTCCCCATCTCACTACACCATCGTGTCTTTAGCTGTTTTTATTATACTTTTATATTGCGTTTATGTCACAACTTTTTAAAACTATAAAAACTTGAAATATTGTAGAAAATACCCCGGCCGAGCCCGTGTCGTATATATTTTCACGTCTCGATTTTTTGCTATTCTAAGGCATACTACACTATACAGAATGGGATCCGCGAGAAAAAAAAATCTCCGAGAGCTCGCTACATAATAAAAGATGCCCGTCGTAAATGTCGACCTCCGTAAACACAACATCTTCTACATCAGCAATTGGTTAACAACATACGCCTTTGATTCGATCGATAAACAAACCATTAAAAATGAAACAAAAAAAGAAAACAAAACCCATCGAATGTACTTTAAAATACCTTCTCTGCATCCGATATTAATTTATAACGCGTTTTTTTTGTTATTTTAATGTCGTTTTATCGCGAGAGAGGTCTTCTGTTCTTTATTGGTTAGCACTCGAGCATCTTACGTATCATCTCTGGTGATAATTGAATGTGCACGCACAAACCCCAGCAGTCGATTAAATCGCAATTAAGCGATAAATTTCACCGCAAAGTATATAACGCCAACAGCCAACACCTCTCTTCACTGCTGCTCCTACAGCTATTATATTATACCATCCGCCATACACAATTCCATGTTTAATTGTTTATATCCTGGTGAAAGTTATGCTTTTTTTACTACTCGTGCACTACCTACCACTACCAGTGTATATCTTCATCTTTTTAACGTAATTTATCGCTGATAAATGGTTGCTCTCGGTTTATTATCGAAACGATTTACGGATAAAATGTGTGGTATATGTGTATTTATCGAGTTAGAGTGAGATTTATACAATGTCTTTTCTTTCATTGCGCTGCTGTCGATGTTGTGGTTTCTGATCTAGTTAGATCAATTTATTGCCTCGTTTGGGAATGATTGTAACGTATAGATTATCCACGCGAGGTGATTAAATACTTTTTTTTTCGTTTTGTTTCTTTGATGCCTAATTTGATATCAATTAAAGAAGTTTTCGCTCTTCTTGTACACCATTTTGAAAATATCCTGTCGATGACTGCATTTGGCCAAAAAAAAATCGGTTTAGGAAAATTTTGATACTTCTCAACCACCCCCCCCCCCACCCTCCGAAAAAATTAATTATTGGGAACAATTTTCTGCTTAAGCTTTTTTGCAAAAATTGCAAATCTGAAATCTGATTTTTCCCTTTTTTTGAAATTTGATTTTTATTCTCTCTTTCTGGCAAAATGCTAAAATTTGACCAAAAAAATATTTATTTATTTATTTAATTTAATGGGTGCCATTTACAGCTACTAAGGCTAGGGACACCACAACATTAATTTTAATACAGTTACATAACAAACTAATAGATTAATAAATTAATAAATTAATAGTGTATGCCTACAATTATAATATAAACTATAGTTTTTGTCTTAATCCCGCGATATTTACAAAGTTCAGTATATTATTTATTGCAACTGGGTCATCTGATAGGATAGTATTTATTTGATTGGAATCTAGGAAGAGGGAGCGAGCTTGATGGAAAATGGGACAGTGTATGAGTATGTGGGGAACATTTAGAGGAACATTGCAAGTGGAGCACATAGGAGGAGGTTGTTTTAGGAATAGGTATTGATGGGTAAGTAAGGAGTGTCCAGTTCGAAGGCGTGTTAGTATTACTTCTGAACGACGATTTGGTTGTTCAGATGTTTTCCAGAATGATATAGTGTTTTTAATACTTTTTAATTTATTTGTGTTAGGAATTTGGGACCAGTAGGAGTGAAACTCATCAAACATGATCTTTTTTGCATGTAATTTTAAGTCAGAGAGGGGAACTGGTATGTTTGCCATAGGTAGATTTTTGAAAGCCTGTTTAGCAATTTTGTCAGTAATTTCATTACCTTCTATTTGGGAGTGTGAAGGAATCCAACATAACACTAAATTTTGAAGCTGAGGAGTAGACTGAAGAAGATTTACAATTTCTTGAGAGATGGGATGGGAGTTTTTTGATTTATAATTTTTTATAGATAGGATTGCAGAGAGTGAGTCTGAGAAGATGACAGTTTCATTTTGTAAGAAATCCGTAGTGTAGATTTTGAAAAAAATTTGAAATTTTTTCCTCTTCTCCTCCAAAAAAATGAATCGCTTGCAAAAAATGTCTGTCAAAGCTTTTTTGCAAAAATTGTGAAAATCTAAATCCGTTTTTTTTCTTTTTGGAATTTGTCTTTTATTCTTCAAGTAAGTATTCTTTCAGAATGCTGAAATTTGAACAGAAAAATCGATTTTAGGAAAATTTTGATCCTTCTCTTTCCTCTCTGCAAAAAAATTAATCTTTTGGAAAAATGTTCTGTTGAAGCATCTTAAAATTTTTTTTTTTTTCATTTTCCTTTTTTATCACACAAGAAAGGTGATCCAATAGCAGAAAACAATCTCGAGTCAGGCAAATCTAAATTGAAAATAAAGCATGGAAAAATACATCAGCATGACAACGTTTCAAGAGCTATAAAAGTGCAGATTTAGATTTTTGGTTAATTTTTGGAAATATTCAGAGTACTCCCTCCACTCTAAAACAAGGTTTAGAAAAGTTTCAGGCAGTCTTGAAAATTGAAATTTCCACAAAATTTATTCAATAAAGTTGAAAATCTAAACATTCTGATGAGTCGATTGGAAATGATTTCAAACTGTTCTGGAGCCTCTAGTTATGTTTTGGAAATCCCAGATTTTAAAGATAGGTATGTCATCAAAACTGTCTGGATTTTTGACCATAAAAGTTGAGTGATAAGACAATAAAACTTACCCAAGTTTTTGACTGAAAAAGTTTTTTCCTGATTAAGAAATAGATCATTTTTCACCTGGTAGCGAAAATTGAAAATTTATTAGGGCTCAAAGTTGCTGAAAAATATCGCAAAATTTTTTGAATTTGTCAAATCCAGGGGTTCAAATTTCAATATTTTTTAATGGAAACCTCTCAGTACTCAACTCATTTATTGATTTTTCTCATTTTTTTCCACTCAAGCCAATGAGATCACTCAAAAAATTTCAGCTGTCCAAACGGAAAATTAATAGGCCAACAGGATTTCAAATTTTACAGAAAATTGAAAAATTGCGAAATTTGTCGATGAAAAAATATTTAATTGGCATGTTGTAAAACGCAGGAAACCTCATTTTCGGTCAAATTACAATCAGGCTAGGGGAATTGAGACCTAATTTTATACGTACATATTCTAGCGGGGAAAATTTTCGAAATCTAAAATGTTGGCTAATCGAAACAATTTCTCAATTTTAGAAAAAATTTGAAAAAAACTCCAAAAATTGTTGAAAAATTAAATTTTTGAAATTATTGGGGTCCAAGTATTTTAATTGAAAAACGGTTACCGGGTTACGTGCTATTATGACTCTCCCAAACTGTCTTTTTTTTCAAATTCTAATCGTTCTAGCGTCTTTAGCCCAAAATTAGTTCACTCCAGGAACTTTGAATTATCTCCATGTACAGCTGAATATTAAATTGAGATGACTAAAATTTTGGTGTGCACCTCTTTTGAATAATTTAATTGAAAAATGCGCATTTCCAGTAAATTCCAGATGAACATACTTAGTCAATATTCAGCTGTTTGAGACATTTGAAATCACAAAAAAAATGATTTTGTGCTGGAGACTTCAGAACAACTGGAATTTGCAAAAAATATGTAGAAGTGGTTCATAATTATTATTGGTTTAATAATCAAATTTCTAGCATTTCAGCTCAATTGTATTGTAATTTCAATACTCAAGTGAGCACTTTAATTTTTTCAATATTTTTTTGGGATACCCAAATTATTTAGTACATTTTGGAAAATTCACACAAAATTGAGAAAACTTCTGGTGCTGCTAAAGTGGATTTTTCAATTTTCAGTGAATTTTTGGACCAGGAAAGTTGAAATTTGATATTGTGTAATGATCCTATTTTCAGTTCCCTCTCCGCAAATTCACCTATTGGGAACATTTTTGAACAGTTTGTTCTGGTGCCTTCAGCAGATTTTGAAAGATGAAATTTTGTTTCAAACGATTCTAAAGTTTTCAGCACTAGCTATCCTATTTTGAAAATTCCAAATTTTTGATGCCATAGAATTTACCTTCTGGGTCAATTTGGCAAATTTTTGTTTGCATTTTTAGCTCAAACAATTTTAAAAATTCATCAAAAATTAAAAAATTCATTTTAAAAATTTGTTTGTTTCAAATTTTTTTCTATGTACCAGTTGAGATAGGTATAGGTAGATATGTACCTCCTTTGTAACAATTTTTCAAATCTGAGGTGAAAGTTTGGAGTGATTCCTTTGAAGGGTCCAAATTTTTCAGAAAAAAAAGCGATGATATGAGGCAACTTTATGGGTGGATCCTCATACTCAGGTGAAAAACGATCGAAACCAGTTTGAGAGTTTCTCTTGTGGGAAAAAAATGAAATCCATTCATAACACCTTCAATTCACGAATCAGGCAAACTACTGATTGAATCCACTTTTGTAAAATTTTGGATTCTTTTGCAGCAAAAAAAAAACAACATAAAGGAAAGATGGGTTGCCTATGCTACCGATAAAAGGGAGTTATTCTACAACGACACCCTGTACTCACATGTGCACCAAGCAGTCGAAACTTACCGTTTCAAATAGGTATACCTTAATCCACATTACGAATTCAATTCAACGAATAATAACCAAAAAAATAAAACGTTTACAAATAGGATAAACATTAAAAAATAATCGTAAAACTCATAGAACAGAACAAAACAATAAGTACACGCATATTGCATAGTGTTGAAAATCAAACCGGGCGGCCAAAGGCGAGCCTACCTAACGGCATAATAGTTTTTCGTCGATGCTACTTTTTAATTTAATTAACTAATTAATTAAGGACGGTACGATTAATGCTCGGAATTAATTACTTTCCGTTGTTGAGTGTACCGACGTTGGTGGCGGTGGCGGTGGTAGCGAGTAAACATTACAACGGAAATGTTGGCAACTATTGCAGGTAATTACCAACGTGTTATTGTATTTATATATGTACCTAACTACCTATACAATACAACGCTGTAAGTATACAGACTCATATATTCATATTATAAAGGTAGAAAAAACCGCGAGTATAAAAAAAGTACCTAAATGACGTAAAGAAAATTGAACTTCAGATCGTGAAAAAAAAACTCGAGTGTCACGAGATCATCCTCGGTATACCTACAATTCGCCTCGGTGGAAAAAAAATTAAAAATGATCAAAAAAGTTGAGACAAAAAATAAGTGTATTAGGCTAGGAAAAAACGATTTAACGTTTTGTAAACAGTCGTCGAATTAAAAATAATTAATGATGCGGTAAAATGTTTTAAATGAAGGAATAGCGTGTTAGATTGAGTTAACGGTTACGTGCGGACTTTTTTATTTTTTTCGCTTTTCTTGTGTGGTTGGGTTTTTGAAACATTTAACGTGGTTGGTGAGAATATATGAGACGATTTGTGCGTTCTTTTAATTGTAAGTAGAGGAGTGATTTCTGACGAGCTTTATAGATCATTGATGTGTTTACTTTTTCATGATCAACAATGGAACCCTCACCAACTATCAAATCCACTCGCATACTCTTTCAGTTAGTCGAATTGGATTCTGTAGGCATTTTCATACGTATTTTATGAACAATTCTGAGAGATTATACTTTTAATTTTTATCATTAATAAAGTGACTTTACAGGGTGTTCCACCACAGAAAAGCCCCTCTTACCAATAACGTAGACAATCCATTTTGATTTTATGTACGGATGTTGGCCTAATCCTGGGATCGAAGGGGCTGAGTTGCAAACTTGAAGCGGAATCATAAATGATTGAAATCATAAAAGCTCTTGCTGTGAAGGTTCTTTTCACCTTCTTTCACAACGAACAAATTTTCAAAATAAGATCTAATCACCCTCCCTCCCCCCCTTGAGAGTACAAACACTCTTACTTTGATTAAAATTCAAAAAAAAAATTAAACTATAGGATGGCATAATATCGATTTATATCTAAAATTAAGGCACAGAATCCAAATATCACTTCATTTTTTGATCCGGTTTTGATGACCCCCCCCCCTCCAAAAATACCCCTAAACATAGTCAGACGCCAAAAAATTAAAAATGTTGTTCAACGCCTCAATTTGACCCCTATTTTTACATATCCATTGAAAAAGTTAAAAAAAAAACCTTCACTCAATAACATAAACTCAAAAATCAAAATTTGAAAAAATTCAATTTTAAATTCCAAACATTAAAAAAAGTTAAAATTTATTCAATTGTCTTATTTTGACCTCTTTGTGACGTATTTCATGAAAAAATTGATAAAAATCACACTCATGGCAAAAAAATTGAAATTTGTTTATTTTTTGAATTTTTTCGAATTTTGATTTTTTTGTGATGAGTTTATTTCATCAAGTGAAGGGGTTTTTTCAACTTTTTCAACGGATACGTAAAAATAGGGGTCAAATGGGCCAACTTCCCCGGTTGAAACTTTTTTCCATGCTTTAAATAAAAAAATCGCATTTTTTCGCAAATTTTCAATTTTTTTTTAAATCGACTTTACGACATAATGCCATCCCAATTTTTTAATATGTTGTTCAGCATAAAAAGTTGTCCATAGTATATTTTTTTCAGAATTTTTAAGAGTCGGAACGATATGAAAACTACATTTTGAAAATTTTTGAGCTAATTTTTTGTACGAAAAAAAGTGGCAACACTGATTTTTATTATATCACCGAAAAGCCTTTCAAAACTCCTAACTATGGGAAAAAGTTCAATTTTGGTAGGTATCTCGGTTATCGAGTAGTCCACTGCTGAAATAGATGATATTTCAAGTTCACTGAAAACTTTGACATCTCCTAGCAGCATTTAAAAAAGGGCTAGAGGGCTGCGATTTAGGCCATTGGTCGTCCCTTCGGAAGCTCTTTCCACAGGAAAAATTTCAAAAAAACTCCTACCCCCTCCCTCCACAACTTTACCACTTGTTTGTTGAATTGAGGTGGAATGACCCTGCGAACTCTTGATGTTTTGTTTTAGGGTCTAAACGATCAATTAAGCCCATTTTCAACCCAAGCACCGAAAAAAGTTGCCTAGTGCAACCATCGCAGTTGTTCACTTTTTTTCAAAGTAGAGGGCCATGCCAAATACAATGATGATCAAGTTAACCACTCTAGAAAAAATTCTGATAAGATGGAGAATTGGAGACGTTGTAATAAGTACCTCATTCGAAAAAAAAAAACAAAACAATAATTTCAAATTTTTATCACATTGAAAACTCCTTATACACAACATTTCACTATCATGGACAAAGTTTCCACATTTCTCACATTAAAGCAAGCTTACTCCAATCAATATCACCGAACTACGTTTAAAACATTTCAAACCCCAATTTTCAGCCATAAATCACTCGTAAATCGTTTAAAAACCCAGCCCCTCCATCGTTGCATACGTCGAATGAATTTATTTATGCTGATTTGGCAAACGGGGCAGGTAAACCGATATGAATATGATACCAAAAGCTTATCGTTTAAGGTACCTGGTTATATGCAGAAAACGTGTTGAGTTGATAAAACGTTTCACTAAAAAACACGGTCGTCGTGACGATAAAAGTCTTGTAGGTATATCGAATAATAAAATAATACCTTCTATTCAAAATGTAGTAAGTAGTTATATACGTAATAGCAAAGTTTTCGTATAATTTATTTTATTTTCCTTCAAATTTCTTTCGCCTTTTTTCCACGCTAATTTTCACTAATCGTCTTATAATATTACTTATACTACATATATAAGTGCAAGTATTAAATAAAAATCACGCTATGTAACTCGAGGAAAACATCAAAATATATAACCATTAAAAGTGTTTGGTAGAAAAAACTGCATCGTATAGGTACTCGTATGCGAATTTTCCGCAAAAAAAGGAAAAAAAAAACTATGTACCTACATACTCTGGCCGAACATTCACACGATTCTGGTACAGCTTATATAGGTAGGTAATACGTATAGTTTTGCACGCTTCGATGCACTGGGGAGTTTTTTACACCTTTATAGCATTAAATGGTCAATGGCGTTTCGATTTATAACGAAGATATGAATACGCGGAGGTGAGACAAATACGTATATTATTGTTTTCAAATATACTCGCTATATGAACCTAGTGTACCATATTAAAAACCTATTTATGATATGCACATTCGGTGCGAATGAATTCATTAATATCTAGGTAGCATATTCGTACGTGTAAAGAGGAAGTTCACCAGTTCGGCGGCTTTTTTTTCAACTCCAAGCTGCCACTGGATTCCAGGTGAATGCTGGTAACGTTTACATATAGGAATTCCAACGCTGGTAATTAATTAACAAGCTTCGAGCTGCGGCTAGACTTTTGGAAACAAAACGAAAGAGTAAAAAGTACCTACTCTAAATACGAATATGTGTGCCTAGGTACCTATAGAATAGGCGTGCGTTTTCATCGACGTATATACTAAATCACACGAGAAGCTACAACATTTTATGAAGTACCGTATTATTGCTACAACCACTATAAACATGAAAAGCGATATAATAAAAAATAACAACGCTATAAATTTTTAACGATCTCAAAATCGCGTCTATTCCATCGTACGTGTCTATGTCGAAACCAACTACCACGAAAAAAAAAATACACCGAGGGTAGATAAATTTACACCCAAAAGCCATATATCTATACTGTAAGTAGATCAGGTGTAGAAGAAGAGGTGAAGTGGGGAAGAAAAAGCCTACCTAGTACACGTGTGTAGGAAGCAAGTTCCGATCACGTGGTATTGGTATATCGGATCTGATACCTTTTTCTCAGCATCTTCGTCGAATTTGTAACCGGATATGGTGTCTTTGATCAATGATCATCCGGCAATTATGCTCTCATAGATTTTCACCAAATATACGACAAAAAAATATATCATCAACTCACACATACATGTATAAGTATTCATCCAGGCAAATAGAGTCGCCAATGTAACATCGTCGTGTACATGAGGTAACCGGTTTATTATATACTTTGTAGTAAAGTATAAGTAAACCGAATCCCGCTAACAAACACGTTTTAGTATTCTAGTATGCTCTTATAACGTCCAAAAAAAAACCACACTACATCTGCCACCGCGTGCTATTTCTAAATTAGAATAAATTTATCGCCTCGCTGACAAAAGACACGTAACATTTTGTATCATGCAACTGGATAAACAGTACCTTGCTTGTGTCACTATGTCGATGAATTAATTTTATAGTGAGAAAGGTCTTTTCCTATAATGTTGACTCATTGGTAATTTTTTTTTGGAGAGTTTGGAGTAAATTGAATTGATTTGAAGGGGAAATTTATTGTAGGAATAAGTCGGAAATTCCTGAATAGATCGTGAAATTCTCAAGATGGTATAAAAATGACTAAAAAATTATCGAAATTTTTGAAATTAAAAAAAAAAAATGTTCACAATTTTTAATGCTTACAATAAGTTTTTCTAACCCTGGCTGGGATTAGTGAAAAATTGAGGTAAAAGTGTGGAAAAAATTGATGAAATTTATTTGGTACAAAACTAATAAAATTTCAAACATTTCTTCACTGACTTTTTTTTTCTTTTGTATTTTTCATTCCAATGACTTTTCACCATTTTCAGATAAGTTTTCACCAATTTCTTGGTAGATTATTCCTCAATTTAAGTAACTTTTTTGTTGATTTTCCAATGACTTTTTAACATTTTTTTTATGGTTTTCTCATTGATTTCTCAGATAATTTTTCTAATTAACTTTCTACCTATTTTTCTACTGATTTTATAATGATTTTTTCAACAATTTTCCAGCGTATAATCATTGACTTTTTAAGGACTTTTCACTAATTTTCAGTAGAATTTTTCAGTGACTCTGGAATGACTTCACTGATTTTTTCATAATTTTTCATCAACTTTCTACTGACTTTCGCAGTAATTTTCTAGAGAATTTTGATCAATTTTCCAGCACCTCTTTTTTTTTTTTAGTAATCATTTTCCAATTTTTTAATAACTTTCTCAGCGATTTTCTGATGTTTTTGATGATATACATTTTCATCAATTTTCTAGTAATATTTTTACTGATTTTTCCGAAAACCTTTTCTCAAATTTTCGGTAGCGTTTCACTGATGGATCCTACGATACATTTTCATCTGCAATTTTCTAGTAATAGGCCTATTTGATTTTTCTGAAAAACTTTTCTCAGATTTTCGGTAGCGTTTCACTGATGGATCCTATTTTTTGAATTTTCAGTTAGATTTTTCAGTGACTGTGGAATGACTTCGCTGATTTTTTAATAATTTTTCATCAACTTTCTAGTGACTTTCGCAGTAATTTTCTAGAGAATTTTGATCAATTTTCCAGCACCTTTTTTTTTTTTTAGTAATCATTTTCCAATTTTTTAGTAACTTTCTCAACGATTTTCTGATGACTTTGATGATAAATTTTTATCAATTTTCTAGTAATATTTTTAGTGATTTTTCTGGAAAACTTTTCTCAGATTTTCAGTAGCGTTTCACTGATGAATCCTATTTTTTGTGATTATTTTCCAGTGAATTATCACTGATTTTTTAGCGATTTTTCACAAATTTTTCTGTGACTTTTTCAGAAAATTTTCAAAAGTACGTACTTAATATAGGTAGTCAATTTTTCAGTGTCTCTTCACTTGACTTTCTGAAATTTTCTACCAAGTTTTCCACTGACTTTCTAATGACTTTTCACTGATTTTTTTTGAAACGATTTCTCAAATATTTTGAAGGTTATATGTATCTACTAATTTTCCAAAACCTCAATACTGACTTTCTAATAACTTTTCAACTGATTTCCGTCAACTTTTCAACTGATTTTCTAATGATTTTTCACACATTTTCAAATGAAATTTTCACTGATTTTCCAATTGATGATGATGATGATGATGATGATGATGATGATTTTCTAATGAGTATTAGTCAATTTTTCAGTTTCTCTATACTGACCTTCTATTGACTTTTCAATTATTTTCTACCAACTTTTCCATTAATTTTCCAATGAATTTTCACTGATTTTGTTTTAGTGAATTTTCGCACATTTTCATCACATTTCCAGTGTTTTTTCACTGATTTTCAGTTCAATGGCATTTCTTCTAACCAATATTTTTTTCCAAAAAAGGAATTTTCTAGTGTCCTTTTATTGTTTTTGTTTTTTTTGTGACATTTGCTGTTTATTTCTAAATATGAAATAAAAATTCTTCACTATGATTTTTTTCCTACACTGAAATTGAGGGGCTTTATGGAAAAAGGGCCTTGGTCAATTTTTTTTCAGTGATTTTTACAAGTTCAAATAGACTTGAAAATTTTTTCTACTGTACAAGCAAACATTTTCCAACTCGTTTTTTTTTCATGGAAGAACACTTCAATATCACTGAATATGGTGGAATTGATAGAAAATTTTTTAAAAAATATATTCAGAATTGTAAAACTCAGAAAAACAAAAAAAATTGACTAAGGTTCCTTGTCCATGGAACCCCTCAATTATTGTTTTTCAATAGTTTTAAACAAACACCTCGAATGAGAGAAGACATTACTTATTATTTTAATAAATGCGGAATTTCCTCTTTTTCTTCAGAAATAATTTTTTTTCCACCCTCCAGTTTATAAAAGCAAGGGTCGAAAAAAAACCTGAGAAGTCTAAATAACATTTACAAACATTGAATTGCAAGTTATATAGTTTGGCACTCGTACGTTTGATCCTTCCCCCCCCCCCCATCTCATGTTTTGAAACCTAAATCAACTATAGCAACGGATTTCTATATCACTTTTAACGATATTTTGGACAATTTTACGACATTTTACGTAGGTCCCTACCTACCTCAGGATAAATTTTAAACACTTAACACGATTTAATTTTTGTAATATTTTAAACAAGTTCAGGTGTTTAATGTTCTGTTATATCTGCAAATTTTATTGCATCATTAATTATATTCGCGTTATTTTATCAATTTTTATGCGACCATAAACATGTTTAATCGTAGGTATAGGTATATTTTCAGTAACTAAGCATCGTAACTCTTCTCTCATGGAGAAATCCCACCAACATGTATGGACATTATGGTATACCTTTTATCTGCTTCTAGACGATACTGATTTTAATTACCTACCAGCCAATTTTTTTTTAACGATAAGTATATATTCAATTCCCTCATCTCTTTCTCCATCCTGCTGCTACCTAATAAAATCGGTAGCTACCGAACCTAATTACCCTCACATTGGTTTAAAAAAAAATGATAGATGGGTTAGGTGCCTCGATATGTGCTTGTAAACGCATAAAAAAACCTGTACGAGTACAAATAATGCTCGTGCCATTTCTGCACACAGTTTTAGCTTTATTTTCGCCATTAGTGAAGAAAAAACAACGAAAGTGAAATTGCACAGCGTAGGTGCTCGTGTACAAACTTCGGGTGGTCATTGTGTCGTGATACTATGTAATACGAAGCACATTCCAAGGTGCTGTTACAAATTGAGTATCTTTATTCAACCATATACTTACTCACTATACCCACGTGTTAAATCCATCAAGGTATAAAAATATTACTCGTACAAATTACACCTTGAATGAAATTAATTCCTAAGGGCTTCTGTATTACATATTTTGAAACATTAACGTGAATTTTACATTTTGGAACATGGAATTTAACAAAAATTACCTACTCGATTTCGATAAATACGTGCATTCGATGAGTTTCTTGAATTAAACGTTGCACCATGAAAAAAAAATCAATTCGATAAAAAATATCGATCAAGTTAAAAATAAATCCGTTTAATTTGAGCAAATAGTCGCGTAGCTAAAATAAACATTCTATTTTAGTGAAAATTCCGAGAAAAATTTTTTAATAGGGAATGTATAGTTCTTCGAAATAGATAAAAATCACAGGGAAACCTCTGTACACGAAACCATTTAATTTACCATAGCGAAAAGCTCGAATGTAAATTACATTGTAACGTTCAAACAAAGCACATCGTAAAACAACCGTTTATCGTAAACGTCCACCATCATACGGTAAATAATTAAATGGTTACCTAATACCTATATCGATCAAGCTACAGTGATTCATAAATCCAAGAAAAATACCACGACTATTTCGAATTTGGGTTTTTGACATCTACCTGTTTTGCCAAAACTCAAAACTAAATTCATTGTAAACAATCAAAATGAAACTCGTATACTCAAATTGTACAACTTTATCTGCTCGTTTCAGGACTATTTAAATATTCGAGCACTTGAGCTCGGTAAAAGTAACTTTTGCGAGCACATATCGCTAAAATTAAAACCCACCATAACAGTAATAATTTGCCATAAACGTAGCGTGAAATCGCAATTAGACTCGTGCTTCCGTTTATACTGCTGGTGTACTTTGGCGGTACGAATTTCAAAACCGAAAAGAAAAGCGAAATTTTATCCAACTATGGAAAAGTGCAATAAACATATCTCGTTTAAAAGTCGTAAAATAACGAACGACCAACAAAATGACTCTCTTTTACTGATACAATTTTCCAAATAACCTTCTCGTATATAATTTTCAACTTCCTTTCCAGCCCCTGCGCAGTTATCCCCTTACCCCTTGCGAGTTCTACGATACTACCACGCAATAACATCGAGTTATTAAATAACGAAACTAAAGCCTGCTCGAATTACGACTTGAAAATTTGCTTTTCGGTGCCTCTTCCTCCTGTGCTGGAGGTTCTGCATGGTAAAGCGAGCTTAAGCTCTGAACAGGGTTGCAGTTTTTCATATCCACTTAAAAACTTATCCCTTTTCGAGCATCTAGACGAGGCGCCTGGATATATTTTTTAATGGCTATAATATTTCCCACTATGGAGCTTACCGATATTTTTTTATTTCTCTCAAACATTCTACTTCCTTTCCATGAGTTGAATATTATACCTGTTTTTGGGCGAATTTTCTTCGAAGAGAAAATCGACTATTGTAAGTTTCTGTGAGCTCTGAACCCAGAGGAGAAAATTTCACCAATGAATTTGAGAAATAAAATTCCATACACGTATTTCGAATGTCGCAACTCTGCATCCTCCTGTATAGCATTTTTCATTCATACTTCACGACATCAAAGACTCTGGCTGAATTCTGTGGAAAGACCCGTTTAAAAAATACTACCGAATTATTAACTAATTTACCTAGCTCTTCACGTACTTGCCTAAATGTGCCCTAACCAGTCCCAAAGTCTCACCTCATCAGTCTAGTCTCGATCGATTTCCTGTTTCCGTCGCGACACTATCTCGCGCACGTTTCCCAGCGCCACTGCCACTGTTTCTATCATCACACGCCACCGCCACTATATTCACCTGCTAATAATTAATTCGTCTCTTTACACGTTATATACCCAACTCTTATACATACACTCACATATACGAGAAGATTTCCAATTTTTAATTTACCTTTTACCAGTACCAACGTTACGTCCTCCTCGTCTACAACTACAGCAGCAGCTCAAAACGGTTAAATATTTATTTGGAAATGTAGGAAGATGTTTCATCAATGTGAATAACACGTTTAAACTAAATTCTCACTTTGGACGTATTCCAAATAAATATCCCAACGATATTTACGATCTCACGTTGAAACAGTGTGTTATTTTGTATCGATGCCCCTCCCCCTTCCCATCCTCTCACTCATCTAAGCACATTGTTGTTTATCAACGTGGTGGTGTTCATGTTTGGCGCACTTATGAATGTGGTGTACATGGTTCGATTAGTCTATCTATCTGAATACCTGGGAATAGGTATGTATAAAAGAGTGAAGAGAAACAGCGACAGCGACACCGACACCGACGATTAGATTGCATAAACAAGATATCCGCATTTGGATATACATTCAACAATTTCCCCATAATGAGCAATTTTTTTTAATAATTCGAAAAACCGGTGCTATTTAGCGTTCGACTACGATGACGGTAAGGTAAAGGCGAAAAAAAAACGACTGTAGAAATATCCCATATATTCGCACAATTATCAAAAATGCCAACGGATTACGATCTTTATGTGTGGCGAATGGCGTATTTAATTTGATAAACGATCTTTTGATAGATATCTGTACATTATTACGGTTCCGCTAGGTGCCCCCTTTACCCCTTGAAAAGATCGCCAAAGCGCCAATATTCCGCAGCATTCGGGTTAAAATTTGAATACTTATATCGAGTAGGATGAATTAGGACCAGTGTAGAAAAAAAAACTCGTACTAATGAGACGTGTGCATCGTTAAGGTGAGTTATTACGTTTGTGTGGTCAACTTGCGGGCAGAATTAATTGTAAAATGAGACCAATTTTCATTATATGAGGGGAGAGGGGGAGAAGATGAGAACTCTCATGTCCCTTTGAACTTTACTCAAAAACACCATATTTAGTCCTGAATTATTTCTTAATATGAAAACCCATTGGGCTTCAATCCCTATACCTTAAAGGGTGATGTGTTATTGAAAGTCCTGTATACAAATTCCCAGAAGTAGGTATATTTTTTGTCGACTGCTTGATAAGTGATTAGTTGGTGCTAAAAATTCAAATTTAATAGGTTACTTGAAAACATTTCAAAAAAAATTGTGAACTTTCTCAATTTCAATTCTGAGGAGGTACGTTGTCCCTAATTTTTTTTTAAATTGGATTTTTTTTCAAAATCTGTTCATAGCCCCTTCAATTTGCAAGTTAGACACACACTTATTATTCATCCAACGAGAAAACGTTTTTTTGTTGAAATTTTAAATGAGATGACGTTATCAGACAGTTTGATTATTCATCCCCACAGAAAAACGAAAAAGTTGAATTTTAATTCAAATAAAGTGATTTTCAAGGGGATAATGATGCGATGTGATCAAAACTCAGATCTGATTACATCTGGTATGATGAGATCATATTCAGATCGGGTCAGATCAAATCAGATCTCCCCTTTTGGCTTATCAAGTTGGAACAAATCTCATCTAATTAAAACTTTGATCAGACTAGATTTGGCAACGTCAAATTGAATTCACGAAATGTCCAGATCTGATATCATCTGATCAAATCCAATCAGGTAGATCTGGTCCGGTCTAGTTGCATACATGGACTCTTCAGATGTAATCAGATGTAATTTGATCCAATCAGACCTTCCATATTGGATCTGATCTGATCAAAACAAATGTATTCCAATCAAAAACTTTGATCTTGACTGATCAAATTTGACCAAAACTTTAATCTGACCAGTTTTAATCAGGCCAAATTGGATTCATGGAATGATAGAATCTAATTAAATCTGATCAGATCCAATCAGGTCTCCCTTATTGGATCTTGCTTTTTCCGATCAAGACGTCGATCTGACCAAGACTGGACTCAGGACAGGTCAATTTGAATCCAAGGAATGTCCGAATCTATAATCAGATCCAATAAGATCTCTTTCATTGGATCGGATGTGGTCGGAACAGATCAAATCCAATCAGTATTTTGACCTGATTAGATCTGATTGAATCTGTTCAGGTCAAACTGGATTCAATGGACTATTTGGATTTCCCATAATTTTTGTATGGTTCTAATTCAAAAATAACTAATTAGAGATTCATAATTTATTTTTCTAGAGGAGGGGGAAGGGTTCTGAGAGGAAAATAAATCTAATTAGGTACTTAGTTCATATTTTCTTCCTAAAATAGCAAACAAAAAATTTTTTAAAAATCCTACAGTATTTTATAACCTTTTGAAATTGAAAATTTTTGAACGAAAACAGAAAATTGAAAGAGTACCAAAAATACACCTCCAAGTAAATTTTAAACCTAAAGACCAACAGGTATTTAGATAGGTAGCAAATTTTTTTGAACAATTGATTTTTTTCAATTAAAAAATTCAGAATATTTTGATTAAGTTGGGTAAATACTTAGAAATTAGTTTACGCCACAATTCTCTAAATTGATATTGAATCAATTGGTGATGGTCAATGGACATTTCTGGAGCCTCCAGCAGATTTTTGAATCAGTTTATTGAATAATTTGTCGAGCCAGCAACTGAATCAAATCATTGTTAATTTGCTGATTCGCAGGTGTCTCCTTACATTTTAAAGTTCGGACTTCTCAGTAGACGAAGAATGCTGTTTTCAAGTATAAATTTAGTTTTTACAGTGAATTTATGAAAAATAATCAATTTTAATCAAATTGAAGTGGAAAATTTGAAATTGATTCACATTTCACTTTCACTTTCAAGTACCATGATTTCTGATGATTTTGAGCAGTTTTTGAGCTTCCAGTCAATTTTTAGATACATCTGGTGCTCAAAAAAATGATCACTTTGAAGTACAAATTTGAAGTACATACATACTAGGGATATATTTTGAGAACTTCTCCAAAATCATTGAGAAAAAAGTTCCAAGAACTTTTAATTTGAGTTTATGGGTTTGCAGAATTTTCTGAAAACCT
The DNA here is from genome assembly GCF_950023065.1 of Planococcus citri. Classification (NCBI taxonomy): domain Eukaryota; kingdom Metazoa; phylum Arthropoda; class Insecta; order Hemiptera; family Pseudococcidae; genus Planococcus; species Planococcus citri. The sequence goes on along the minus strand of NC_088680.1, from coordinate 45,196,552 downwards.
ACAGTAATATCCAAAAATCAGCAGAAGGTTGTCTTAGAACGACTCAAAACTGCAATCAATCGATTCAGGAGGTTGAAAATTGAGTAGCTACTTGAGTAAAAAAAAACAACTTTCTGCAAAAGTTTGATTGAATTTTGATTTTTTTAAAAATGGGAAATGGACTAAATTTGGATTTTTGTAAATCCTTCAAAAATCAAAATCAGGACTATAAAATTTTCCTTAAAAAGGAGGAAAATTGAAAAATACTTTCAAATTTTAGGTTTCCAGTCCATAAAAAAGTTTTTCTGTTATTTAAAATATCTGCTTTGTGATTGGCTAAAATTACGCCAGAAACCATCAAAGTAGACAAACCGAGAAATAATTAAAAAACTGACTAAGTATGCCTCTCTCGATAAAAAAGAAACGACCCTGACTGGATCGTTTAGGGAAAAATGAATCTCTAATGAATGAGTGCATTTAATAGAGTGCCACTTAAATTGATAATGTTTATTTAATCCCAATTCTTTTTTTTCTCCTCGGTGTTTATGCACAATTCACGCGTACCCAATATCATGGTTTTGACTCACCAGTGATGTCTACCGCGTCCAGTAAACGTACGACGCCTATTAACACGCTGATAATTATTTTCCTAGGGGGTTTTCCTTTTACACACTCGTAATATATACATATTTCAATGACCAGGCATGGCTCATGAAACGTCAATCAAGTCGTGCCAAAAAAATGAAAAGTAAACGTGCAGCGATAAACGTTACCCAAATGAAGAAGTTCCCTTGGTGCTTATACCTGCCTACCTACTACGTTGGCCGAAATGCCGGTTTTATCGCGTTTCACACAATCTACCAGTTTAGGTACCATATTAATTAGGTTATACGTTTTATATGTATATTTTAGCAAATTCGTCCGGGTTTTACGTCGTTCATCTGTATCGTACACTTAATCAATCACAATCTATTCTACCGAAAGTATAGTCCGCTTACATACACCTAATATTGATGTGTACAGACTTACACCTTAACCTAGTTCATTTGAATATTAATTTTTTCTTTTTTTTTGAAAGCATTTCTACTCGTATAGTACTAAAACCTACAATACTATAAATATGCGCATGGATCTCATCGCGACTGAATTAAATAAATTTACACCCAAAAAGTCGAAAATTTCTGATAACTTTATTGCGTGTTATTTGAGCAGGTACCATATACTCGGTCTGCGTGTAAATTCTATATCTGACCAGTGCGACGAGAAGGACGATTAAAGGGAATTAAAATTAGATGAATATCGCGTCTCAAAACGTCATCCAGCTATGGTTTTTTCCCTGTTCATTTTTCAGCCTTCAAAAGGGCAATGAAAGGCTCTTGTAGTGTTATGTGCGAATGTCTGCAGAGGTTTTTTCATTCATTAATTAGGTACTCGCGTATTATGGTACAGTTTTTGATGAGAAATTGAGATGGCTTCATACGAAAGAGTGAGACTACGAGGGGATCTTTTGAAAACATTTATACTCATCGTTTGTACAGAAAAAGTATAACGATTTCTAATGTATAGGTTCATATATATAGTGTATGGCGTGTAAAACATAAAGTCGTAAACACGATTTGATGAGAGTCGTTAATTAAGCAATTAACGACGAGACATTGTTGTAAAACGAGCATGAAGAGAGAGTATATCGTAGGCCATAGTGTATTCGGTTGATTCCCGTGCGAAATAGGTAGATGTACAGGGGCAGGGGGCGGATAGGCATCAATGTTCGGACGCATGCACAGCACAGAAGTAACTACCAGTAGCAAAGGCGGTGGCACTGGAAATACTAAAATTCAGCAACGCGGTAATGGCTTCGGTGGCCGTAAAAGAAAACAAGAGATGCGTTATTGTTCTTCAAGTGAAGTTATTATCTTATCATGGTGTACGTTTATGGGCTATTTTTATTATTGCTGTTCGGCTTCTTTAACTGCGCCATGTTGTCTGCGTGTATTAGAAGTATATGCATTGTTGGCAAAATAATAATATACCTACCTGCCTATAGATGTGCTATACTGTGCACTCTGTATTGATTATCGCATACAATGTACATATGGCGCTAACTAGCTTGGTATTTCATGGAGAGCTGGCTACAAAAAATTAATGGCTCGTTGATAACCAAACGATTATTTTACGATTATGCACAAATATGGCGTATGATTGCGTATCATTGGAAAATTCCTATTGACTTCCTACCCTTCTCCTCCTCACATTGCTTAAACCCATATAGAGAACACAGCCACTTCAACTATGCGAAGAACAAATCAAAGATGCTGAAAGGTTCGACTCTGAGATGTCTAAAAATCAAAAATGAAAACACTTCAAAAATTACAAAGATTTTTTTAAAAACACCTCGATAAATGACTTCGAAATATGTAGGAATTGTAGGATGGTTTCCGAAACACGATAATACGCGAATATGAGAAACGTCAGCTCATTTTCCATAGACAATCGTTCTTTTTGTCGACTTAAAAAAATAACTCGTTAAATTATGACAATTTTCGTTAACGCCAACTGTCATCACCACAGACCTTCTACTCCTCGTGATTTATGAGCAACCGATGCGTGTAATTTTGAGTTGAAATAATGTCAATGTTGCACTGCTGGTTCTTTTCTTTCTTTCTTTTTTGTAACCCTTTCGTCTTTGTGTGTAGCCTAAACGATATGGGTTTACAACAAATGTACGTACGTTTGTATAATCAACTTATCATAATTTTGATATATGCGAGTATCACACATAGTATGAGCTCGCCAACCGGTTCCTGTCACTGGTAAAGATATGTAAAATATTATACGCATTTTTCAACAAAAAAAATATATACGTGTATAGATAAAACACAGGCATATTATTTCGCTGCTAGCTACTTGTAGGTTTATTTGTTTCAAAACAACAAAATAATATTTATTATGGTGAAATTTTCAGGACAAAAAATTCACGAGTATTTACCTAATTGTTGGAAAATTTCACGCTTCGTAATTTCGGTCTTATTTGTATGGGTTTCCCCCTCCCTTCCTGCCTTTTTTCCAAGGATGAGAAAATTGTTTGGACGAATTCCCATTCAAGATTTTAATAAAATTTCATCGACTTGACAGCTCCGAAATGGCCGTTTTTAAAAAAAATTTTGGGAGCTTAAAAATATTTACATGAGCATCTGAATCTTCGACATTGGCCATTAAAATGTCTTTGAAATCGATTTCCTAAGCAAGTGTACATTTTTTGAGAAAATCATTTTCCGATAAAACATCAATAATTTATGATTTGAAAAAAAAATTGATTTTATTTTAATCAACGTTTACTTAAGCAATCGATTAATTATGAATATTTATTATGCAGATACGACAATCACTGAATTACTCGTAAGGTAATTTCTGAATTCTTGAGAGAAAATTTTATTCAAAATTAGGGTTTTTGGCTTGTATTCCCAGGTTTGAACAATAACTCAAAAAATTTGAGAAGTTTCTGAAAATATTTCTTGATTTTTTGAGATTGACAATAGTGACTAGAAAAAATGTATTTCAAAATATTTCACCAGTTTCAGAAATTGTTTTCCAAACAGATGAAATTATGTCCCTTTTTTTCACAGATGATTTTTAAAAAATGCCATTTTGAGACTGGAAAATTGAGAAAATTATGTTTAAATAAGTAGAGAAAGAGAAGTTTTGGATGATTGAGAATTTTTATTTCCTTATCCTTTTGAAAAATTTCAAATTCATCCTTGCTTGATATTTCAAGTAAAATTTTTTTATTTCTTTTAAATCAAAACCAATCACATTTTTCTATGAGATAAGGATGAAATGTTGTCGTTACATGAAAATTTTATTTTTCAGAATTTAAAATCCGTTTGCTCAACATGGTTAAATGAAAACTACATACCATAATATTTCAAATTAGGTATTTGCTATTTTAGAAAATCCAAAAAATGCTCAATGTTCTTGATTCTTTTTCTTAAAACTAATCATTCGACAGAAAAGTAATTTTGACTTTTACAAAGGAACGAAGGAAGCAATTGTACTTACCCCCTTTCCCTTGAAAACGAAAACTTGATTTAAAAAAAAAAAAAACACTCATAAAAAATAATTATTTTTCTTTTTGAATCAATGAATGCATTATAAATATATCAATTTCATAAAAAAATTGCCTAATTTGAAGAAGTTCTGATAAATTATTTCAAACTTCGACTTCTTGTGCCTGGAAATCTTTTTTGACCTCTCCTATGAGAAAAATCTTAGCACTTTTTCTCAAATTTCATGGATTCTATCGTGAAAAATTCTCTCATCTCGAAACTCAGCAGAGTCCATACTTCCATTAGTTCTTCAAAAATGAATACTCAGGTATCTGTTCAAAATGTTTTAAAATTAAAATTCCTAAAAAAAGTTGCTCTCCATGAACAAAAATTAGCTCAGACTTTCAAAAGAAAAAAATCTCAACTGACAGATGAAAACTATAGAAACTAAAATGACATTTTAAAAAAACCAAACAAACAAACTGGTAGAGACAAAATTTGAAAGACAAATTTCATTTTGCAATTTTTGGACAAATTAGGCATTAAAACATTTAACTTGGTCCATTTCTCACGAACCAATCCTCTAATTTCGACCTTCGGGTAGGTACCTACTTTGGATAATTTTTGGATTTTCCAGTTTTCCAGAAATTCTTTGAAAAATGCAGGTCCAAAATATATGTATATATATTTTTTTGGGGGGTGTTTATAATTACAAGATTATTACACCCGTAAGGGGGGGGGGTTAGATTTGGTTTGTGAGGTTGATTTGAATCCAGCACCTTGAGCTACCTGTTTTAGAAACACGATTTACTGATTTAGGCACAAACTTTCAAAATCCGTTTTCGTTTTTTTTTTTTTTTTTTTTTTTTTTGATACAAATTAATAAGGCAATACTTTTCTTAAAAAAATATTTTTTTTAGGGAAACATGAAAAATTTGTCTTTAAAGAACGGTTGCATCGATCAACCAATTTTCATGGTTGGAAATGGATTGCCTATTATTATTTTTCAAATATTCGCACAGGAAAAAAATTTACCTAAATCCGTAAGAAAGAAGAAAAAAAAATTGAAAATTTGAATCTGAATTAACTCAAACGGTCATCAAGACACTTAATTGATCAGTGTCGAGACTGAATTTAATTTGGGCCTTTTTTTATTGTGAATTTTTCTGTCAATGAGAGGATCCAAAACAGCTTGAAACGATTACCTATACCTATTAATTGATCCGTAGACATCAAAAATGAGGCATAAATTAAAATTCAGCACATTCTGTCTCGATTTTTAAAAAAATTCTAAAAAATGGCCTCACTTTATATTTTTTAAAATTTTCAAAGATTTCAAAAATGAAATTTCAGCCGCTGCAGTTTTGAATGAGGTAGAGGGCAAGATAATTGATAATCTTTAAACTCAACATTTTAAATAATGTTTCCATTTCCCTGCTTTCTTTCACATTCTCTCCAACACCGAACCATAATCAAAACACAAATCCCAATATTTCTCAACTTTAAACCCGCCAAGTTGGCAGCCCTGTTCGAAAAAAACCCAAACCGTAATAACGACACTCCTTACACACTCATAATTTAAGGTTATTGCCTCTGTACCCATCTTATTTATAAAAATTCCATCGAATCACCCCCATTACTAATAACCATATCCACACGCTGGATCGATTTTTCACCTAATTAATTATGCCACATCGCACGTTCAAGTACACGAGAACCAATCGCATTTGAAGGAAATGCCAATTGCCAAACAACAGCAACACCCAACATATTGACGAATTTTCACATTAAAACGAGCTACCTCTCACCTCTCTCATTCAACCGATACCTCATCAACATTATAAAAAAAAGGTTAATTACTCGGGGGAAAAAACGAAAAATTAAAATATTTAGTAGCTAAATCAGTCCGAGTGTATAAGTTTTATATGAAGTAGTATGCTGTTGATAAAAAGTCAGCAACACCGCGCTGCTTTTCTTATCTATTACCTACATTTGACCCGTGTTAATAACGTTAAAAACATTCATACAAGCCCCATTTTAATGCGAACCCAATCCGCGAAAAAAAATTCAACCTTGGTGCAAAAAAAATTCAGTAATTAGACAATACGTAGGTATACACGTAAGTAACTAAATACGAGTTATTCATTATAAGAATACCTACAAATTACGTGGTACCTTTGAAGATCCATTCGCATAATAGTTCAGATACCGGGTGAAAAATTTGCAGAGGATGGAAGAGAGAGATAGGTAGAAAAAAAAACCGCGAAAAACCACACGCAATATTTACGTAGATAAACCGGTTGCCTACTTAGAGTGATCATTAATATGCATAATGTATGTTTACTTAATAACTCGTATGATTCGAAAAAAAAATTTGGCATTTCGCTAGATCTCGCATAGCATATTAAAAAGGGCTGTTCCGATGAGGGGGAGGGGGTAGGGAATTCTCCAATATAATGCTGCATTTCCTCGTCAGTACAACGAGTAATTTCCTGTTCACTTTATAGCGATTATTTTAGTACTTTGGATTATTATAGTGATACTACTGTCGTTGGTTGAGCACTCACTACAACATATAGATGAAAATGAAGATGAGCAATGCGGGCTTCTGTAAGGTTAACACTCTTTTATAGGTAGCTGGTTAGGTACCTACAAAGCACCAATAGTAAGAGAGTGAATTTGGTCGATTATGCGATCAATTGAGCGGAAAATATGTACACAATACCCGACAATGGTGTCGAACGAATTACTCATTTACCGCCCTCTGCTCTGAAATGCGTTAACCAATCATTCGTAAGTCGATTATAACCGCAGGAATTTAAATATCGCGAATTAACTTAATGAACGTCGTAAATAATAAGCAAAAAGAAACCCCATTAAATTTTAATTACCTGTACAGTGTACGTATACATTGACGGCGGAGCTCGAACCGCGAAACATATCGGTTCTCGAATTAGTCTTCGTTCAAGCTCGACAAACAAGAACCAGCTACCAAACTTCCACATGCACGTTATATTACATAAGAGAAAGATGATTTAAAGATAATTAATAGTGCTACTGGTGTACGGTAGGTGTAAGTGTACGTGAAAATCAGCCGTTCAAATTCAGTGATTACCAATTGTTTTTTCACATCGAGATCGTACGAAGATGGGAGAATTTTCCAACCACTGTTTGGTGTTTTCATATAGGTTCAATCTCACGCCACCAGCCAGCCACCTCATCGACAACAATGTAATTCGCAATATTCGCAGGTTAATTGGCATTCTGTAAACGAGACGCACCATCGCACCTGTTTCTCGCCTCGCGAGACTGTCTCCGACGCCGATAATATTTATTACATCCTTTTTTACTGCAACTATTACCCACCGGTTCCTTATAACATCACCGGTAGCAGTCTGCACCCGAAAGTGTCATACCACCCGAGGTTCGAGAAGGAGTTTTTCTCATTGACCGTCGATTTACGTCACCGTTACGCTACGGTACTCGTTATCACGTCAGTAGCATCCCATGGACCCATGACCTAGTCAAAATTTTCATTCAGTCGTGAGAAGAATTGAGATATTTGGCCGAATTGGCCGAAATTAAAACTGTCTTATGACGTCAATAAGACCACGGTAATGACATTTTTCACCTCTTTGGTATATCGAGCAGAATAATCCTAATAGGATGTCACATGGGAATTGTGATTTAAAAAAAGGGTAATTGCAGATCTACGTACATTTTCGAGTACATACTTTCAAATAGGAAGGTAGGTAGGTACTTCAATAAACTGTGATAATTTCGCACGATCCGTTATCACGAGTCAATTAAACACATGTGCGTTTTATTTGCGAAAATTATAACGTGGTCATTTGTTCGCACCTACCTACGTGATTTTTGCTCATCTCTCTCTGAAAATATTAAACGAACCATGTACAAATACCTACAAAATATTATGTATCTACCTATACAGGTTTACACGATTACTATTGTGTGGACTTATGTAGCCCATACGTGTGGCATTTTTGGTACATAGATTTTAGATTGTGAACGGAAGTTGACCGCGAGTTGTGATGAACATGAGAATTTAATTACGAATTAGTATTGCGAATTACAAACCGTCAGATTACAGAATACGGATTAACTACATAGCAATGAGCATGAAGTGATGGAATTTTACTATAGCTAGAACTCATATTTCTCAACACCCACTAGATAAATCACACTTGAAAAATTTCTACGAGATTGAATTTTTCATCTTTCAAATTGAAATTCTTACAAAAATACTTGAAAAATGTATTTTCCATTTTACACAAAATACCAGAAGAAAAATGTTTTTCATGTGAAAGCAAAATGCGATTTAAACTTGGGAAGTATGTAAAATATATCAATGTTGAATTTTTTAGACGTGATTCTTATGAAAAGTGAGGAAAATTGCCTCAAATTTCAGGTTATCAGTCTCATTTTTCAATCCTCGGTGAATTTTTGAAAAAATCAAAGCCCATTTCCCATGAAAAAAATCTTCATTCAAATGGAGTAATGGAAACTCCTCCGAAATCAACAGCTGTGGTGGTTTCGTGCTATTATGGGGCTTCCAATAAATTTCTGGATCAAGTATTCAGTTTTCAAATGATTCAAAATGACGATAAATGGAATAGTAACTTGAATATAAACCCTTCTCGTGTTCTTTTTGGCGGATTTAGCCACCTTTTCTTAAAATCTGCCACTTCTATGATAAAGCCCATACCGCTAATCAACTGAAATAGGTCGAAACTTCAGATATACGATCACAAAGATCACCAGAATATTTAATTTGAGGTTGTAGAAGTGATCACTTTTAATGACTCCTTTGTATGGGATTTTTTGAACAGTAAGTAAATTATTCAAAAAAAAAAAAAATCATTAGTGGCTTCAGAGACGTTTAAAATCATCATCAATCGTTTTGGTCATCAAATTTTGATATTGTCATTTTTTCAAACTGATTATTTACCTACCCACTTACAAAGAGAATAACTCAGCTGACAGAAAATTTTTCGAAACGAACAGAACTACGAGTAAATCGAAAAATCATACAAAAATACATAGGTACACTATCAGTAAAAATTTCAGGTGTCTATAAGTAAGTTATACATTTTAAGATTTTAAAGTACATTTTTGAAAATTCCTGGCTAAAAATGGGGGAAAATCAAAATTTTATCAAATTGAATTAAAAAATTTAATTTTGTGGATAAGTAGGTAAGCCTACTCTATTTTTCACAGCCCAAAACGATTCAGATACTTGAAACAGTTTTAAACCATTTTGAGCAGCTCTGAAGCCTTCAGCAGATTTTTGAAAGTTCGAATATCCACAAAATTTTATCCTTAGGGCACTTTTTGCAAATCTCAAATTTATTTGAAATCACCTCTGAACGACTCAGCAAATTAAAATTAGAGTAAGTAAGTAGGTATATCTGAAGTAAATTTCAACTTTCCAACAAATTGGGGGAAATTTTTTAAAAATTTGAAAAATCAAAAATCTACTGGAAAGTTTCACAAAAATAAAATACACACCAAATTTCAGATTTCTAGGTCAATTTGGTAAAATTGCCATTTTTTCTCATTTTTGGCCCAAATTTAATTTTTAGAAATTCGCCAAAAATCGAAAGACTCGCTTAAGCACCTAAAATGTTGACTCGCGGTGTATTTTTTGTAATGCTCTATCAATTTACCTTTCTCCGGTTCAAAACTTGTTCAGTAGGTAACTATTGTGAATTTCAAAAAAAAAAAAAAAAAAAACGACGTCAAATCGAAAAAAATGTAACTTATGCAACATCTGAAATTTTGTTTAATGGTGAATTTTTGGATATTAAGTACTTACTTGAATTTTCATTATTTTATTTAAAAACATTTTACTTCATTTCTCCAGAAATGATAAAATTATAAGTCATTCTTTTTTTTTTTTTGGAAGTTTTGCTTAGGTATAAAACTGTCTGGATTCTCAAAAAGTGATTTCCTGTAATAATTTTCAAGTCAAATCAAAAACCTTACAAGGAGACTTTTTGTCAAATCCAATCCAATTAAAATTTAGCTCTCTGAAAGAACGCCATCTCAATCACAATACAGGACCTTTAGAAATTTTCCAACCAAGAGCTGGGAAAGAAATGTCATGATATCTGATATAATTTTTCTGGTTTAGATTTACCTAATATTTTTCTGATTTGAATTGAAAAACCTCTAAGATAAGGAAAGCAAACTGGGCCATATGAATGTGAGGTCATCAAAGGATTTTTTTTTAAAAAAAACATAATTTCTGGAAAATTTATTTTTCTGGATTTAATTCTGCCTACTTTTTGGATTGGAATAAAAACTTTTCAAAAATTTCAATTTCAGACAAGGGCAGCAAATTGGCCCGAGCGAAGTGAGGATACTATATCTATTTCGAAAATTCATTATTCAAAAAGTAAAATTACATCATTAATGAGGTAGGTGAATCAATTTTTCAGCGAGTACGAGAATTTTTGAAAATTTCTGATTTGAGAAGTGGAAGTAAATTGTTTTTAGCTGACAAAAAATTCCAATTTATTCGTTCTAAAGTTGGAAAATTCGGGAAATTAACGATTAAAGTTGAAAACAAATCATGAAAGCAGCCATCAATTTAAAAGATACTTATACAAAATTCATCTGTCATCACTCATAAATAGGAAAATTTTTGAAAGTCTGGATCTCTCGTCAGTTATTGCTTTTTCCCAACTTTTCATTTATTTTCTGATATTCCTCAACTTTGTCAGGGGGCGGAAGGCAGCTTGTCTCCAGCCCATTTCACTTCGTTCCTGCCTCAGGATCAAGTTTTGAGCTGCCGAAATTGGTTTTTGGATTTTCAATGAATTTTTGAAAATGGTAGAAACAGCCTGATGAAGTATTAGCTATACTTACAACTCGGTAGTTTTTACTAAAAGCTTCAGATTATAGCTCCAAAATGGCCCCAGTCGATGAGAAGGAGAGAAAAACAGTTGTAGGTTGGTGTCAGCAACTGCACCAATTTTCAGATTTTTCTACAAATAAATAGGTAGGTACATCTCAAGTTTGTCTACTCTTATAAAATTTGATAACAAAGTTGTATAAAAAGTTTTAAAAAATTTTAAATTGTAAAAAAATTCTCAAAAATTCTCAAAAATTACTCAAATTAGCTGAAATTTGGCAGTCGTGGGGTTTAAAACATCCTATTCTCAAAACCCCAATTTTTTCTGAAATCAGAGCTAAGCTAGGCACCTCACAAGCACTCGATTCTCTTATCAGAGCACTAAAACAACGTCAGATCTGTATCAAAATTTGTTCAAACAGTCAAACAAGCATGTCAGCTTAATTTCCTCCTGCTGATATACACAGATTGCACTTATGTTCGGTACATTAAAATAATACTCAACTCTCAAGCTCACTCGTTTCTTTTTTCTTTTTTTTTCAAACCGAAAGAACAACATAGTTAATGTTAGCCGTGTTACGAGCACGTTAAAACGTCGTCGTTGCCATAATATCGTCATGATTGCAGCACATACACTGCATTCGTTCACCTCCACCTTCACCTCCACTCTTCGCGGTATACATTGTAGCATAGCATACACCATATCTGCAACATATTAGACTGGTTTTTCGCGCACGAATGCATTAAAATGCGTTGCATTAGACGGTGAAATGGGTTCTCGTAATATTGCAATTTTAACGTGGCTCGTAATGTCACGCAAAATGTAATAATTTACAACCTGCTTGCAACCGTTAGCGTTTTAAGAACATGAAGATAATTATATGGTCGTGTTCCAGAGGATATTGGTTATACTTACTGGAGGTTTTTTTTTAACGCGAGTAAACTTCAACTGGATGTACAATGTACATTCGGTGTTTCAACTGTTTCATGGTGTATCAATATAAAATGTATACAAAGTCTCCATTGATTATGGACCTATATTCAAAATTAACGGAATAACATCATTGTCATTATCCGTATGACAAAAAAAATCACTCGATTGATTATTTTCTCCTTCTTTTTGGTATTATCATAATTTTGAGCCTAATTGCTTAAAAAATGCCCAAAGAAGAGAGACATTATTTAGCATAGGTACCTAGGGAGTGGTGAAAAAAACTCGTATATGAGCATAACCGAAACCACTATTCTGGCGTAAATGTTTCTTTATAGGTTTTTTATACTTGGAAATATCGCGTGTTAACATTATCATTAGGTCATTCGAATGTCCGGAAGTACTTTATCAATTTCGTAAATGGAAATATTAAAACGTAATTAACTAGGATAAAGGGGAATTATAGAAGAGAAATAAGCCGAATGATAATAGCTGGAAAGACATTGTAGGTAGAGATACCTATGTACGATACATCCACACAAACGGTTCATCGAGAGAGACTTTGAAGAAGAAGAAAAAAATTCATTTTCACGAAATTCTCTCGAGTAAAATACCCACACACAACGATTAAAATAAACGAAAGAATAGGTGCTTAATACAATGTAAAGTGTAAGTACTCGTATATAAGTGCCACATGGTATTACTTACAGTACCATTAAAGTACCTAATATTTTGTATTTATTGAAAAATATATTATTTTCACCGCGAATACTCCGTATAAGAAGCTCGATACGCTATGAAATGAGTCGTAAATTATAAACGGACAAGAAGAACGTGAAAAATAATATTCTCTTTATTACTTACTACAACGACTTTAATATGTACTCGTAATTTTTATCGAGTAAAATGATTTATATGCCAATTTTATACCGTAACGTTGGTGTAAATTGCGAAGAAAAAAAAGACCAACGTTTACCCAAAACTCTGTGGCTAAAATAATTATTTTTCGAAAATTTTTAACGAAGTAGACAATAAAACGTTAAAAATTTTTTATATTAATTATTTTCGTCCAATGGCTATAAACCAAGTGGAAATTTTTTCCGCTAGGTATAGGAAACCAGTCCTTGAGAATGTTGGTAAATTTATCTATCTACGATACCTATAGATTTTTTAGGTTAGGTGTACACTGATGGTATAGAAGATGTGTGTTTTTAATCAGCACTGTATGTTTAGGAAGTGTATTTTTTTGTCAACGAATTTATGACTGCGATAGTGTTAGATTTATTAACAAAGTCATTGATGACTGGTAAGATTTGGCGAAGGTTTTGGGATTCGAAAGCAGGTACTGAGCAGGGTTAACAGGTGGATAATTTTGTGAGGATTTATTAGTGAAAGTTTCTAGATCATCTTTGGTTGATGGAGATTGAAATTTTTCGATGGTTGGAATTTTTTTTTAGTTTGGAAGATTGAGCTAAGTGATGTCGAAAAATCTTGATAGCGTTAACAACTTGGATAATTATTCGCATATTTTGATAAGAACAAAAATTTTGTAAAAAAAAAACGATCAAATTATGTCAGGGTATTTTTTTATTTGGTCAAAAATGCTTAAGCTCACACGTTGCGACGAAATATTTTACCTAAGATAAGAGTATGGACCAAAATAAGAATTGAAATGAACCTTTTCATACGTACATCATTTTGTACCTATACCTACCTCACATCTCATCTACGTAACTCGAAGATTAAATTTTTCACTAAACTTTCTCATAAACCTCCTTTGACGTCAGCAAGTTTGCATCAGCGAAGAATTTTACGGCTGGGAAATGCTTTTTACCGGAGTCTGCAGACCACATTCTTCACGTAAATATGTATTTTAGGCTGTTTTTTATTTTTTATCGTTCCACGCGGGCTAATTAATAATTGGCTCGCGCAGGTTTTGTGAAGGTGCGTACATTTGAGCCCACCGAGGTTGAAAAAAGAGACTGCGGATAATGATAAAAGATCACGTGAAAGCAGAAGTTATCCATATTTTCATTATCTCAACGAACAAGAGAATCTTAGCACTCTGTTAACTACAAATGAACTGAAATTTAGCTCATTAAAAGAACATGTCACTGCACACCTGAGGTTCAAATTTGAGGAACTGATGTCAATTTTTCAATTTTTGTAAAAATTTTCAAAATGACATGAAATACTTTTTACTTAGGTAAAAAAACAATTAAATCTCGAGATAAAAATCTTGAATTTATTTCTATAATGAAGTTGACCCACCCTCATACCCTCTAAAATCTATTGCGACCATTCTAGAACCGATCTGATACTTCCAGCCAGAATTGACTAGGATCCAGTACATTGAAATGACTCTATAAGCCACTGTAATCAATCTCTTTCTCCTCCCAAATCAATTGAGAACATTTTCAAACGCATTTGGCCTCACAAATACCTTCTGGAGCAATTTTATTATTCTTGAGATTGGCGAACTGGTAAAACAGAGTCAGTAACAGCTTTCAGTTCAGCACAAAAATTATCAGCAATCTGAGGGAAAGAATACAGAAATCGATTTTTAGATTTTTATCTCAAGATTAACTACTTTTGTTTCTACATTCTCAAAAATTCTCCAATAATCGAAAAGTCGACCTTGGCAGCTGAAAATTCGGCCTTGTGGTGAGAGTGACATGCTCTCAATCTTTTCAAAAATTTTGCATAGGAATCTTATCTTTTTATATCAAGAGCAAAAGGTGCAAGAAAAAAAGTTCTGAGAGGATTCTTCTTAGTTTCAGACGTCGTTGTTTTCATTTTCAAGAAATGTTGGAGATTTTCAAGCTCACAGAAGTAACTTTACCCAGAATAAAATGAAAGGACAGGGTCTAATCAGTTCTGGATAAATCTAATCCGATTAAAACTCAGATCTGTTTATAATTGGATGAGAGCAATGTCAAGATAAGAACGGATCTGATCTGATCTGATCTGATCAATTAGGTCTCCCTATTAAATCTGATCACGTCTGAGCAAATTCAATCCGATCAAAAATTCGATCTGATAGGATCTGATTAGATCTGACAAGGGAACCTCTTGAGGTGTCACACTCCGATTTGAACGGGGCCGCAATTTTTGGAAATAGCATCAGCTGCCCAAGTTCATTTTTCGATTTTTGGCGAATTTTTGAAAATTCAAAATTGACTGTTTTTGGCGATTTATGCTTTTTTTAAAAAACTACGTACTTGATCAGTAAAAATGGTCAAAATAAGTCCCAAAACTAATATTAATTACCCAAATCCAAATTTTACCATTTTCAGCCATTCTGGAGCCTCCAGCGGGATTTTTCAATTTCTCCAGAATTTTGAATTTGCTCCAGAAGGCGTGAATATGAAGTTGGACAACTAAAAATCGAGTTGTGTATTATACTCGACCTGTTTAACAAGTTTATCTACATTTAAGCCGATTTTGGGAGTGACACCTCAAGAGTGGTATTTTGACCAGCTTTTTTCAAAATTAAAAAATCCAAAAAATCAAAAGTTTCCCGTTTGTGTGGAAATTTGTGAAATTCACGCGAATTGCTGTATTTCTTCAAGAACTAACCCCCCGGAGCGCGAATTCTAAGTGTGTTTTTCGAAGATTTCTAAAAAAAAATCCGTAAACCTGAAGATTTGGGATGAAACAGCTCCAACCTCGAAAATCTTTTTTAACCATCCAATTACCCAATGATATTTTACCAAGTTTTTTGAAAAAATCTGAGGTCCCAAAAATACTACTCGTATTTTCCCCACACGTGTGGAAATTGGTTCTCTAAACTTCATTGTATACTAAATGGTATGACTAGAGCTTCGAGATCCCTACCCTACCACGCAAAAAACTACTCTCCCCAATCCTCTCATTCATCCCGTTCAATTTTCAACCATAAGTACGCATCAGAACCCAACCCTCGTATCTTTCGAGCATATCAATAAACCTTATTTTTATATTTTCAAACGTTATTTCCTAGTTAATGGCCATTAATGTCAACGCTGCGGATGGTTAATAACGCATATATTTAAGGTCATGTGCGACGCGACCATTAAAGTGAAGATACCCCGTAAAATTGTCATATTTTATACATACATACATTGAAGATACAATATTAATTAAGCACTCATCCATCATGTCCAGCGAACATCGTACTCAGTCATATACCTACTCGTAATACGAAATCGAAACGTGAGATCCAAATGCGCGAAAAAATCATGCTCGTAGGTACAGGTACTACTCAAGACCTCGCATCACGCTTCGTGGTATGCGTTCGTTAACCGATCTATTAAGTTTACATGCAACATTGTCACCTTTATTGGTATCCGATTACTGATTCTTATCTGGTGCTCGTCACCTTCATCATCTCATTAAAAAAGAAAAAAAAATACTCGTGAACCTAGGCGGAAAAAAATACCACACTAGGTATCGATTCGGTTAAACACGACGAATAAAGGAAAGAAAGAAAAAAAAAAGTTAAAATCAGCCCAAAACTAATGGTACATTCGCATGACTTATTGCCCATTAAATATCCGTTTTGTATGACTGATTAAATGTTTACCAAGTCCGCGAGCTTGGTATTCGTGCATATTTTTGATAACACGCTACGCACCACAGCGCCAGATTCTCAGCGTGGTTCGACCACGTTATGAATATTTCACTTAAGCATTCTCTCTCTCGCTCTCTCCTTATAAAGTCTTGTCGTACTAGTGACCTTTAAAAATAAAATTAATTAATATATGTTCTCCCTAACCTATATCGTTTAAATCAATGTTGACTTTCAAATTTTTCTTAACCCATTTCGCTCTACACATATTTATATTATAGGTCTATGTAAAATATAGCCATCTGACTGAATGGGAGATGTTGCGTTGATATGGGCACCTAATATACTTAAATAGGAAGTACTATAGTTTTTTCCTCGGTATATAAGCTCAAAAGCCTCGAGACTATAAATCGAATGGGAAGAAAATCTCTTTTCTACTTTAAAATGATTAAAAACTTATCAACTTACCGATAGCTGTCGCAAAACGAATGCATGCGAATATAACAGATAAAGTTTTAAATAAATTGGTCAAAATACTTGTAAATAGGTAAATCAGCCATTCCATGCCAGTGTCAGATAAAGTCATCCACTGGGTTATAGATTTGTTTCATATTTCTTTTGTCAAAACCTTAACCAGAAAAGTTGAATATGTACTTCAAACCACAGGTCTATATGGAACTATTTTCAGCTAGAGGAGGGGATGGGAACTGAGGAGAGTCAAAGACGACAGCAGTTGCTGAATCTTACAAATTTCAATTTCAATTTTTTCACTTTTAAGACATTAGAAATTTTTGGATTAGAAAACTTTTTAAGGGAGGATTTTCTGAAAAAACATACAAAATCAGTGTTGCCACTTATTACAACCAGAAAAAGTGTTTCAACTTATTTCAAAATTTGATCGAATAATTTTAGTGATTAAATTCAATGTATTTTTTTTTTTTTTTTTTGAATTTTTCAGCAAATTTTCCAAGGAAAAAAATACCGTTGATTGTGTAAAAATATCAAAAAAAAATTGTTCAAAAAATTTATTACTGGACAAAAATTGATGGAAATTGGTTTTAAAATATTTCCTAATCATTTTATAATTCAATACAACCACAAAAAATTTCAATTGTAATATCTCCAGCAACCTCATAAACTTTGGGAACCCCTGCCATAGCCAAAAAGAGACCAAGGAAGCTGAAATTTGCAGTGTCTATGCATCTTTTCTCATAGAAGTTCATAAGAATTAATGATATGAGAAAATCCACGACTCAACTTACAACTTTTCTCCAACCTGGACATGGAATAACCGAAGGAAAAATTTCTACATTTAATTTGCTTGGAAATAAAATACTGCTCGAAGTTAGGGTGCATTTGAATCACATTTACATACAATTATACCCATCACCAGGAGTGCCTTATTTATCTAAAAATATAGGCACAATAATACGTATGATAAATTCAAGTACAGGTACTTACCACAAACAACACGATCAAAAGGGCTCATCCAATCTGAAACGATAAAAATTGAATTAAAAATTAACCATAGACCATATACTTATACGATAATAGAGTAACTATTTGAAAAGTGGTTGCGTATTGTTGTGCGATGATGACGTCGAGATGATGATCCGAATAAATTCTGTACGACCTCTGAAAACACGAGGAGATAGAAAATTTGTAATGGTCGTTGTATAACACGCCATTAATTCATATACCACGAATAAAAACAAACCATTAAACTAATTTAAATGAAAGACGATCTAACAATAAAAACCAACGCACCGGACCAATTTCAACACGGTCGTGTCTCTCTCTTTCTCTGTACAGCAAGAGCTATGCTGTATGTATAAGACAACGTCATCATAATATCGTCGGTGTCGTCCAAAATATTTTCCCCCATGTTAGCCTATCTTCCCCTTTTGTATACCATGTATCCTACATATGTGGTCTAAAAATAATGCGTCATTTTTCGCCAGCAAGCCCGCGTATAGCAATTATTACACCAATCCCTTCTCTTTAAGTTTTATTTAAATTTTTTCTTCGTATCCTTTTTACCAAAACTGAGTCTAAACGTTGCTCGAGACATAAATCAACCGAGAGTTCGAAATTCATGCTTCTGTAAACGCCACCGCCATCGTTTTCTCAATAACACTAGGAAGTGCATTTTTAAGCCAAACTCAGAGCCAGTTTTGAATTTACGAGCGCAGTGTGAAAAACACATCAAATTTCGAGTCGTATATGCATATACGAGACACTCGTTTCGTATAGTTAGTTAATCTAAAGAGCTGGTATTTGTATAGAGATGAACGAATTTCATTCGTTTCAATATTTTACCGCGTGCCATGCCATCTTTTCTAGCAAAGACTCATACGATCGTAAAATTCTATAATACCAGGGTACACCAAATACCTTACGTACTACTAGTGAATAATCTCCCATACATGACGTAAAATCCTATCCTCTGCTCATTCTACAATACTCATAGATATCTGCGGTTACATTAAACAGACAATACTTTCTCGTAAATATAAACTATGTCATCATTAAAGACGCTTTTCATTTCGGAAGCAGATTTAAACACAGGGTATTAGAAGTTTACTCTGAGAACGAGTAGATTTGGTGAGCAAACGTATTGTAGGATAGTCTTCGAGTGCCAAGATTTTAAACGACGAAATTCTGCGATATTCAGATCCGGATTTAACAGTCGAGAATATTATTACACGATTCGTTGGTTTGTTCGTTTTCGAAAATTTATACACCTACACGTTTGATACGATGAGTTGGAGGGGGGAGGGGGTTAAAATATTTCGAATTAATACCCATAAAGTTTGAGAATAATTTGAGAAGTTATGAAGTAGATTTCTGTATAGCACAATCGTTTTACATATCTCCTACCAAAATAAAATGGCAATATCTAATTTTATGAGATGCCTGTATGAAATTTCCACTCAAAATCTCAAATTTCGCCCATCTCTTCCCTTCCCTCTCCAAGCCACGGTTTGGGGTTTTTGAGGCTTAGCCCACCCCAGTGCAGGAAATCGCCAAACTGCCACAGAAAAATAGAACTTCGAAAAAATCTCTTGATGCTCAATCAAAATTCATGAAAAAGATTTTTGGCTAATTATTTTCCTCGCACTTCAAGTTTGGGTTAGGAGTACCTAAAATCTGAGATCAGACTGACATTGGCAACAGTAGGCAGTTTCCCAGCATCCTCCTCTCTGTCTCTGGTGCTGGAAAAATCGAAAAGAACTGAAAAAATTGCTGAACTAGTTGGAACTAAAGCACATTAGTTGGAACTATACTCGGTCACTTGATTTTAGATAAATCAAAATCTGTCGCATAAAAAGGTGGGAAAAGTCTCTTTTCTAAAATGAAGTTGGAAATCATGGATATATTTCATGTTTGAAACATGCTTATAAAAATGAAATGTCATTGATAGAAATTCTACAGGATTTGTTTCAAGTTTTCGGAAATCTGACAGAACATGTCTGAAGTAATTTCGGAAACTCCGAAGGATTTTTTCAAAAATTAACTCAAGCTCAACAAAATGTCAGAGTGTACTTTCTAAAGATTTGACATAATTTTAACAATTCATTAATTTTTCCAAGTTCTTAACAGTCAGACTTGGTATTCAAAAAATTGACTTCAAAGTAACTTAGAGCGTCAGAACCTGATAATTTTTTCGAGTTCTTAAAAATCTGGACGAAACATTGTAAATCTTATAATTATGTATGTTTATTTATTTATTTTATTGGGTGCCATAAACAGCTACTATGGCTAGGGGCACCTCATCATTACATTTGGCACAGTTATCTACATAGCAAATTATAAATTATAGATATTACAAAGTAAGAAAATTTATACTTATGAAAGAAATCGATCCAATTTTTCTTCAAATTTTCATATCTATAATAGGTCTTAATATAGAGAAATTCGATTATTTCTTTCAAAAATTTGTCAAAATATATGTGTAACAGCATCAAACTGACTACCAACCAGTAACTTACCGAAATCACAGGTAATTACTGAAAGTTTCTGGCAATTTACGTGAAATTAGCAGTAAATTACATGAAGTCAGTAAAGTCATTGAAATATTATGATCGTTAATTTACGGAAAGTCACCTGTAATTTACCAAAAATTACCAGTAATCCACTTTCTCAAAAATTACCGGTAATTTACCAGAAATTTACGGTAATTTAGCAAAAATTACCAGTAATTTACCAAGTAATTACCTATAATTTAACAAAAATTTACCAGTAATTTACCAAAAATTACCAGTAATTTTACCAAAAAATTACCAGTAATTTACCAAAAAATTACCAGTAATGGCAGTAATTTACCAAAAAATTACCTTACCAGTAATTTACCAAAAAATTACCTCACCAGTAATTTACCAAAAAAATACCAGTAATTTACCGAAAAATTACCAGCAATTTACCAAAAAATTACCTTACCAGTAATTTACCGAAAAATTACCAGTAATTTACCGAAAAATTACCAGTAATTTACCAAGAAATTACCTTGCCAGTAATTTACCAAAAAATTACCAGTAATTCACCTAAAATCACGAATTAAAATACTTACTAAAAAAAAAGTTGAAAATGATGTGTGGAGAATTGTTGGTAAAGGCTTCGAGAGATCTACGTGTAGAGTTGAATCTGACATTATTTTTCAAGTGTTTTCTCAAAGCTCTTCCAATTTCCCAAATTTCGAAAAATTATGAGAAAGTGTGGGGCATGAATACGTCGGTTCTCACTAAATTCTCAAGTAAAAATTAGATCTCCAAAAATTTTTTTAAAAAAGTGACCAGAACCACGCCAAAAAGTTGAATTTGTGACTCCCAAAATTTCATCAATAAAATACCTTATATGTAGTTTGTATTTAAAATTTTTCTTCAAGTTTTGTAATATTTCTCATTTTTTTTCGATCTCCAGTACAAAAATATCCATTAAAAAGTTGAAATTAGATTCAACCACGCAAAACCTTTCCCATTCGACTACAAAGTGATACCTATCTCAAAACTAGAAAGTTTTTCGTTCAAAGGTTTCCACGTGTACGCATAAAAGCTTCTTTAAAAAAACCACCACCAACACAAATGGATCCTATCCCAAGAAACATTTCGCAATCGCAAAACTTCGAGTAAAACACCCCACTCGGTACATTTTTTTGGAGAAAAAAAACTGTAAGGCACGTTTCATATCCATTCGGTAACAATACCCTTATAAAAGAGAAATTACTCGAAAAACGGCAGCGAAACCGCTAAAATGGCTTCGATTACCCATAAAAATATTCTTATCTGGTGACAAAAGGCACCAACTAACTCTTTCGGATACATTAACCACGTGCGTTCGACGTTTTAAGCCATTCGAAGATGGTATCAAAAATTAACCGCGTCGTAAAAGCTATTTACCTACCAAAGAATAATAATCATCGAAGTATAGGTATACCTAAGTAGAAAAGATAGTCTACATATATTCGAGATAGGCGACAATGTTCGACAATTTTCTCACGCCCACCGTGTAATTATGGCCGTAATTTCGCGTACGATTTTGTCATGTACTTATGTACACTTATAGGATTTATTTCGTGTAGATTTTTATTGATTTTTTTTTCCTTCTTCGATGTACGTAAGTATATTTGGTGATGATGGTGTTAAAAGAGGCACATACTATACGTGTAGGAAGCGGAGCGAAAGTTTGTATTGAAAAAATTCGTCGTCGTAATGGCCAATTTACCTTAATTAAATATTTTATTCGGTTTTATTTAGATACAGGGAAGAGAACCGGTTGATACAGTGTTGCTGCGATACTTATCGCTCGAATTTATCACTCGGAAATAGGAAAAAAAATTACCTTATCCGATTTCCACACAACGTCGCGTGTATTAAATAATAAATATCGAAACGAAGAAGAGTCAAATCGAACCGTTATTAAGACCTTTTGGTTATTTTGTAAATAATTTGTAAATTTTTTCAAACGATAAGTATCATTTTGTATAGTAGGTACTCACTCACGTATAAATTTTAATAGATTTCACAACGCCACAACATCTGTATTTGGTTCTTTATACGTAGGTATGCACGCTCAAGTCTCTGATTCGAAATCAAAAATTACTTCTCATTCCCTGCTCCATTCCTTCAACATAAAATTGCTCGTGATTTACAGGGTACTTGCGGAGGCAATCAATTTGCGCAGAATTTTCGATTGTTTTTCAATATATTTAATGACAACCAGTTTGAAGGGCGCGATTGCGTAGATGTGCGTTGTTCTTTGTAATTAAGAACCGATTAGGTACCTACTTAAGAGATATTGCGTCGTTAGAGGCGACACCACTTTGTGTACAAATGACAACTGCTGTCGCGAGAATACGTTTTGAGAAAATCATCGCGCGTATCGAGTTACCCAGTTGACGATTTTTTTCTCCTCATTCTCTTGTAACTGATGCAAATTACCAGATACTATGTCTTAAGTTAACCGGCGCGATTAATACACAAAACCGGTTACCTACCTACTTAATGTGCATATCGAATTCAAAAATATACATTATTCTAAATGCATCAGAACGTTATGCACGAGGTAAAAAATGCATCCTACTTGAATGTGCACTCGGGTTGTCTCTTTTTTATTATATTTTTGGTTAGGGTTCAAATACCAGTCACGAGGAAGATTTGGTGATAGGTGATGAAAATGTGCAGTCAGTGATCGAGAGAACGATTAATGTTGTGATTAAATTGGCCATAACGGTGGCATTTATCGCGAATGTTGATTTAGTCAGCTTTGTGCATTGGTTTCGAGACACCTGGAATTTGGATTTTTGCATCGTGGTTTTTGCTGCACTAAGGCTCGTCTAAACTAGTACGAGTATATATTACTTTAATGATGCTTATAATTAGCCAGATCTGGGTTTTATGTTGAGAGTTATATAGCCAATAGGTTCTATGCGGGTAGTAAGTGGTAAAGAATGAGGTTTTTTTTCGAGAAAAAAAATCATTTGGTTGGAATGAGTGAGGATGTCTTTGTGCAATTATAACTCTTTTGTGTACCTACCATTCAATTCTCATCTATATTGGTCCAGTGATGTTGTGTTCGAACACGTTTTGCAATCAGCGTTTATTGTGGTCCAGTTTTTTTTTTTTTTTTTTTTTTGGTTTCATGTTTGAAAAAAGGGGTTGAGCTTTACAACTGTGGTAAATAAAATGAATTTCTCAAGGGAAAAATTGAAAAAAAAAATGAAAACAATTATAAGCAGTGGTGTAGCCATAGATTTTACCAAAGAGAGAGCGAAATGAGATTTGTTGTATTTTTTAATCAAATTTTTGTGTTCAAGGAGGAACGATCATCCTCTTGGTCCCATTTTTATACACCACTGACAATAAAAAATTTAAAAAGTAGATGTGCATATGCTCTAGTTTGGATTGGTAGGTAGGTAGGTAGGTATTTTTTTTAGGGAACATTTCGAACTAGCATTCGTTGATTAAACAAAATCAAGCTAGACCGAAAGAGCAAGTTCTAAGACCAACGTTCATCAAAATTTTAGCTGCTAAAATTTATTTTTGAATTTTTGGTGAATTTTTGAAAATTCAAAAAATTTAAAAAAGTTGATTTTTTTTCGAAAATAATGAACAAAGAATAATTCATTTTTCAACTCACATTCTTTCTCCTAACTTCGGAAATAATCGGTTTTAGGTCATTTTCGAGGTTTAAATAAGTTTTTAATTCTCTCCAGAAATTTTACACAGAGAAGGATTTTTGAACTAGCATTTCTGGACATTTTTAGCACCTCACCATCTAAAATAGTCAAGAGAGTTCCTGCTAAAAGCAGAAGAACATTTAAGGAATAAAAAAAAAACACCCAAAAATTTTTTGATGAAGATTTTTTCAATTTTTTCCCAACAAGAAAATTTTCTTAGCTAACGCCATTCAAATTGAACAAAATTAAAACAAGATCGAAAGAGCATGTTCAGGAAACCCCGTAGCCAAAATTTTAAGTTCCAAAGTTCATTTTTGGATTTTTGGCGAATTTTGAAACCTGCCTGAAAGACTCAAGAATGACCTAAAATTGGTAGTTTTAAATTTTTTTCAGGAGGGGGGATGAAAAAAAGTTATTATTTGTAATGGTTCATTTTGTTGAAAAAAGAAATACTTATTTGAAGAAAATGTTGAAAAATAGCCATGAAAACAGTTTAAAAAAAAAAAAAAAAAAAATTCTAAGAATTCACTAAATATCAGAAAATGAACTTTGGAGCCTAAAATTATGGTTACTGGAGTTTTAGAACATGTCCTTTCAATCTAGCATGGTTCAGTTAAAATTAAAGAATAATTTCAGTTCAAAATGTTCCCTTGTCACGAAAAATTAAAAAGAATTTGTGAAAAAAATTTCTGGTAGCTTCCTTCCATTTGATATGATTCTGGTACCATTACAATGTACACCTAATATGTACATACAAAATGACCCAACATTTCTCTCACACAGAATGAACCGTAATTTTGCAACAATAAGGAACTCTCCAAAAGTCATAAAACTCATAAATTTTACACAAAATTGCTTCACTGCACGATTCAAAAAAAGAAGAAAAAATCCAATAAAAATTAGTAAACTTCCTCACGAGCTCGAAGTATTTTCAAAATCTTGGCTAAATTCAGAACCAATAAAACCAATGACAACAATCTCGAATAAGTTGAAACTACATAAATAATCGAAAGTTGAACCTCACGTCGTACAAATTGCTGCAAGAAAGCGTTTCAATTTACTGATGGATTTTTGAAAACGCCTCTACAGATGAAGAAAAAAAAGTAGACTTTCAAAAAAAGAAAAAGAAAAAATAGGCACTTTGTGAAATTAAATTTTTCCAATTTCGGTCAAATTAAACTGTCTAAAAGTACCATTAATTTGGAAAAATATTATCGAGAAAATACTTCTTTTCGTCGAATCAATCGAGGTTGGAGCCATCGATGTTTATCCATTAATTTATATCGAATGGATATGATGACAGTTCTGACGTGACGGGTTTTCTAATAGAGTTGAATGTGATTGAAAAAAAAATGGACTAATAATTAGGATAATTTTTATGCGTATTTAAAATTAAGTATAGTAAGTACATTTTTGAAATTTTTGGACAGCTTGTTCAAAAAATAGGCAGCATTCAAATACTCGAAGAAAAAAATAATCAGGTGCTTAGCTCTCTGCATAAAAATTCAATTTTGTCAACGAAACGGCCTAAAATTTTACACCTCCTTCCTTTTCGAAATCATGTTTTTTCAGAGTATTCTAGTATGTGGTTTAAAATTACGAAACTGTTACAGAATATCTACTCGTAAATAAGCAATTTAGAAATTGAATTTTCGCTCTTCGGTAGGTGGAGGTTATAAATTTGATTGGCTCCAATTGGCCGCTAGTCTAACAGTCTGCCAGCTTAATTATCATTTTTATTAGCCATTCTATAACGTATATTTACTCAATAAACACTTGGATATTTGTTGACTTTTTGAATGTATTAATTTATACAGAGTCAATTTATATATGTACTTAAATTGTTGAAAGAAACGTATATTTCAGATACGAATTCAACTAAGTATCATTCTACACGTCTTTCAATCCGACGATTAAATTTTACTTATTTTTAGACGAATATCCGTGTTTTTGAAATTTTGTTCAATATTATGGGTCCATAGAGTTCCTCGAATCTCGATAAATTCATCTTCGGTACAATTTCTTTGATGATTGCCATCTTTCAACACTTCCGATATATACTGAGTGTACCTGTACAGTGTACCTATTTCATCATCATGCAAAAATCTCGTTCATCAGTAGGTTAAACGCCAACAAATATGGTAATTTGAGTAAAAGTAGAAAATATACTCGATTATTGAAACGAACCGCTGCAAAATCAAACTAGTATATCGACAATTCGACATCTATTAATTTATAGCGCCAGCATATTATACTCTATCTGTATATAAGAAGTGTACGCGGTAGCTGTATCCAAATAACTCGTAACGTGTATTCAAATTAACCCAAAATAACTTCTCGAGCGTATCTTCATTCAAAACTTTCATCTTATGGCCCGTGACTTCGCAATTTGAAACACGCTGAGTAATTTTTTCAATGACTGTGGCCGCCTCTCAATTGCATACTCGAAGTGTTTGAAATGTGTCAAAATTTATTCGAAGATTTTTAAATATTCGTGTAATGGTAAATACATTGTATGGTGATTCATTCGGCAGGTTTTTCGACCAATGTAGGTATTGCAAGGAGAATCGCGAAGAATTTGGCATCTTTCTTGGTATGCGAAATATTTCAGAGATTTTTCAAAGTATTTGGAATTTTTTGGTCGAGACACGATCTTGTGATCGAATATTATTTTGAATGAGTTCCTGGACTCTTTTTTTCGATAGGTCAGCGCAGTTATGTTTTGATTTATTGTCAAGTTTTTTGGCATCATTGAAAAGCCTTGGGAGGAAAGATAAAGAAATACACAAGATAGAGAAAATTTGAATTTTTTCTTCATGAAAATAAATAGAATGTGCAAATTTTAAAAAATTGCAATATTCTCAACTACCTGCCTGAAAATTTTTAAATACGAGGTAAAATCAAAGATTGTATTTTTTTATAAAATATTCCCACATAAATTTTATTCTTGACTCATGAAGCTTGAAGCCTCTAAATAATCATCTGTCCAAATCATATGCCTATCCACACCAAACTTGGTTTTCATTTTCGGTTTAGGCTTTCAAAATTTTTCCATAGGACGATTCCTGTTTCAAGAATTTGGATACAGCTGCATTCTTTAGATAGGTTTTCTTGCTCATAATTTGCACAAAAAAAAGAACAGGTGTAACTGTAACGCATTTTAATTTTTAATAGACTGATGTCATCTCCCGATAAGAATTTTATCAATGAAAATTAATAAAATTTTGACCTCGAGGCTGATAAATTGTGCCTCGATATAAAATTTGTACTCCATACTTAGTCCTCCCCCCTCCACCATTTAAATATAAATGAACTAGGTAGGTACTCATATTCTGACGCACACTTCATATACGATGCCATTCATTTTAATAATACTGCTCGTACATAGAAGCATCATAAGCGTTTGTAAACTTACATGGTGGCGGAAACACACATCTGGAAGTACTCAATATAAATAAGAAGGGGGTAAAAGTACCTACCTAAAACTACAGTCTACACGCATTTCTAAAACGTTCAGCCTAAATATGCGCAGGATAATACGATCCATGCACTCTCATAGGCTACACGTGGGTTCGAAATGTAAACACAACATCATTTATTCGATCACTTGGCCAGTTTACGCTTTTAAAATTATCGATATTTTTAACGCGAGAGATGCCGCACAGAGCCAATTTCTTGGCCATAGAGAAATTATATAAATATTAATTACGACTCGAAGCAAAAATTTGCATTATACAGAGATGAATCTCGTGTGTATTTATTGATGAAAATATTATTGCTGATTTAATGCATAGCTGTAGTATGTAGTATTACGATGTGGAGATGTTGGATTGTAAATAAACACACGACTTAATTGATTTCATTAGTATGATCGGGAATTATAGTATTAAGGGTTATTTGGTGACAAAAAAAAACTCAAATTTTATTTACCCAGAGTAAAGAAGATTTACAACCATGAATTCGAAGAAAATACCAGTATAGGTCCAAAAAAAATGTGTACAAATTTAAACCAATGATTTCAAATTGTGAAGGAAGCATTCTAATTTTGTATTTTTGATTCAACGCGAATCAATTCGACTCAAGAATTTTTTCATTCAAATAATCTAAGAATCATCTGATGGTGTCTGAGAGAAAAATATGTAAATTTCTGATAAGATTGTAAAAAATTTTATGATCTATAGCTTTGGATCTGTGATTTTTTTTTCAAAATAAGATTTCCTAGCGCCAAGAAATGCAAGAAATGCTTGATCAATAGGAATAAGATACATAATAGTCAAACCAGGACACCTTTGAAAAAGGCATATACGACCATGAGGCGTTTCTGCATTGCAATCTTCAATATTTGAACTCATTTATTTTGTTCATTTCATAGTTTGTTTCAGTTTTCAGTTCGGTCAACCATCGTTACAAAACAACCCTATGTAGTCCGCGAGATCACCGTATCTCCCACGAAGTTCTCGTGGAAACTCATCGTAATCGTTCGCGGTCTACATAAAATGACCATCATCAGGAAATTACTCGAGCTAAGGCGCACAAAATGGGGAAATTTCACAAAGATGGAATGAGCCTTTGGGCACCGTCTTCCTCATAGGTGGATTGGCAATGTTTTTAGAGACTTTTTCTCAAATCAAATTGAATCAAGAATTTTCAAATTTTTTTTGGAAGTATTTCAAAAAGGTACCTATACCAGCCAAGAAGATGTATCTGGGCGCTACAGTCGTTCATGAAAATGCAAAATACATAAATCAACTTTTTTCTTCAAATGTTACCCCCTCCCCCTCTCCCTCTTTGATCATCCTACATATTAAAGAAGAAATTTCGAAAAATAAAAGCGTTATGAAATTGAAAACGTCCCGATCTTCAACATTTTTGTTTGAAAAATTTCAATTCTTATAAGATTTTAAAATATAGGTAGGTAGTTTATAAATTTTATTTCATTTTTCAGAAAATTGGTACATAGAAAAGAATAGGTATATTATGTTTACTATCTGAGGAAAGCAAGGGCCAAATTTCAAATAGGCGAGTAAATACATACCTATATATAATTTTTTGATTATCCAAAAATTAATTCAAAAAAGCTTGAAAATTTTAATTTTTAAATAAATACTTAGGTAGGTATACCTATTAATTCGACTCTAGTAAATTCTGAAAAATTGCTTGTATCCTGCTTAAGTTTTGTTTTTTTTTTTCAGAAGAGGTAAATTTTATGAGAAAAAGTACTATACCTGTGGGCTCGAGGGACTCTAAGCCTCGAAAGCCTAGAGAAAAAAATCACATTATCCCCCTCACTCTTAGATCTATCTGCTCCCGGTTCCCCTCCCTTTCACCACCAGTTCACCGTGGCTAAAATTTTAGGTCATTTTTGAAAATTTTTGAACTTTATAAAATGACAAAATTGGAGTCGCAAACTTTGAAAAATAGGTACCTCGATGAATTTACCCCTCCCCACCCCATCAACATCAAAATTATAGCTCACGAAGTTGATTATAGGCAAAGCTATGCAATTTGAATTTTGATTGCCATTTCTCTATTTTGAGAAAAACTGTTAGGATCGGATAAACCTACCAAAGTTATAATAGGTACCTATTATCTTACAGAACTCTTTCTGCAGCTCTGTCTAAGTCTATTTTTAGTGCTGAAATTTTGGTTTTAGAAGCTAACCGAGGTGCTTTCCCAAGTATTGGAATTGACTTTTCTTCAATTTCACAAATCACGATTCAGATAAACTCTTTAAAACAACAATATAAGTCCCGAGTGGTTGCGTTATGTTTCCACGGGAACGTGGTGGGAACTCACTGTGCTCACTCGGGCTAAACTTATTTAGTAAAAATGCTAGCTAAACGTCGGCTAAATCGAATCCATCAAGCTAAACAAATCTATGCATCATTCCTTCATGAAACTTGAACAATCTAAAAAAGAATTTGAAAAAAATATACAAAATTTTCTGAGTTTTTTTCATTTTTGATTGCTATATTGTTTTGAAGATTTTATTCATTTTTTCCCCTAAATAATCGTCCCAGAAATCAATTGACACGGGGTGGTATGTTTTTTTTCCAAATGCGATGGATGAGGGGAGGTTAAAAAAAGGCAGCGGGAGGGGGAAGGGTACAGTAAATGTTGCAATTTTCATCAAATTTTTGAAACGAATTTTTGGTCAATTTTCTCTCAAAAAACTGGTCTTTTTACTTATTTTGATTCCCATCTGAAAAGAAAAGAGAAACTATATTAGAACTATAGGTATTTCGAGCTATAGGTAGCTTGCATTTTTTGCTGCTACCTAGGATCGGTTTGGTTTTAGAAAGTGAAAAGGACACCGCTCGGGTACAATCGAAGCTGGTGCATTTGTACAAAGGTACTTCACAGTAGGAGACAATCAGGACAACGTATCATCGTAAAGCAATAAAACCAACCACAATGAGAACGACACCTCACAGTAGCCGGTCTACAACGAAGCAAAATGATCGGATGAAAAGAGCGCCATACGATCGAACATCGATCTCTACAGCTTTTTATACTTAGTGATCGACATTCACACGCACGAATCGATAGGTAGATATCTCGACTCATCACCGCAACAACAATAGGTACCCCAAAAAAAGGGTACCCGAAACAATAGCCGAGTAAGTAATAAAATTAGAATAGAAAGAAGATACTTATATACATAGTAGAATGGCCAATTGGCCACTTACCCGTAATAGACATCCACGGATATCGAGGTAAATCCGGCATGCCTTGGCCGCCGGTGGCGTTAACTTGAGACGAACACGAATTCAAAGGATCGGCGCCGACGGATGCGGCAGCGGCTTGATGATAGAATGCGGCCATCGATGCGGACGCTGCGGATGCGGAATTTGCGGTCGCTCCGTTCTGATGGTGTAGCGTGTAGTTGACCATGGAATCTGCGGTAGGAACGTTACTGGTATATCGACACGATTTATCGCCGGTGGCCGCATCGACGACGGCGGCCAGTGCGGCCGAGCTGGGCGAGGTGAATGCTCCCGGAACCATGGATCCGGTGGCGAAGGCTGCGGCCGCTGCGGCCTGCTGTTGGTGATGGTGATGTGCGGCCGCTGCGGATACGTAAGGATACATTCGGCTGGCCGGAGATACGAGCGAGGGCGGCGGAGAAGACGAAGAAGAAGACGAATTATTCGTTAGACTGTAATTAACTACGGGCGAGTCGAGATTGCCAGCGTTGCTGGAGGTGATTACCGGATTCAATAATTGGTGATGATAATTCTGGTGATATTTCGGTAGCATACTATCGATAATGAATTTCGAACTCATTGCGGCATGCTGCTGCACATTTAACACAACACTACGATGTGATACGATGATTCATCGCCACCCTCAGCAATATAAAGGACTGCACATCGCGAACTCATTAAAAAATTCACACAAGCGATAAAAATTCAATCGATTATGAACCAACGATTACGAAAATTGATGGAAAAAAATCACTCGACTCGAAATTATACGTATCACGAGTAAAAAATAATAAGCTTATATATGAGCCGAAAAAACAAAAACAAAAACTAAAGAAAAATGAAAAAACAATCAAATGATTCGACTTCGGGTGTTATATTTATATGCTTTATTTTTTTACCTTCGTATATTCATGTTTACCGAATTGATGTGCGGATTTTAACGCGTACCGAAAATAAAAACCTTTTTTTTTTCCGTTAAAAACCTTTTTATGGACCGTTTTTGTGGTCCCTGTCGCGCGCGAGCGGCGGCACCCGTAAGTTAGGAAAAAAAGAGTAAAATAAAAAAAACTCAACGACGTTTTTCCTATTGTTTAGTAGCAATTTAGCTGAATGGTGCGCTGCGTGTTGCACTTGTTACGCGGTATCGTTTATGACTTTCGGTATGGTTTTTACCTACCGACCGAATGCGCTAACCCCTTATGATAATAGCCGCTTCCAAGACCCCCACTACCAAGGGGCACGCCGCCAATCGAATAACTCGCTCGGTACGCGCCTACCAATCGCGAACAGCGACTCCTACGGTCGCGGACGGCGGGATGCCTCGTCGAGCGACGTCGCCACGCCGCGAGTCGTCCACGTCCATCCACCGAAACACGAACCACGAATTCGAGCTACGCAGATATGCGTACAGTACGCGGGCCCGAATACACGTCCAAAGTATTTGAGATTTGGTACTGCTGCTGTATACTCTACCAGCTCTCTGTTCTCTTGGGCTGAGATCTGCAGCTCTCTTGCTCTTGTATAAAAGTCGAGCCAGACCGAATGATCCTTGCGGCTGGGAGAGACGAGTTCATTTCTCTCGATTCTGATGTTGATGAAATCTTCGAGTTATGTTGAGAAGAAAATTGATGACTTTTGAGTGATTTAGAGATGCTTAGATGGTCCATTATTGTGCTATAGGAAGAATCTGATGGATGGAATTTAACTACTTTTATTACATTTATGTAAATCTGATTTAAATTATAATGGGAGGTCATTTTGATTCAATAAGGTTCGAAATTTTCCAACAGGAATAGAATGAACTCCAAAAATGATCAAATTTAAATTTCAGCTCATTTTTGGTGAAGAGCCAGACCACGTGAAAAATTAGAATTTCTCCTTCTATAAACTTTTTTACAGTTCCTAATTCAAAAAAGTGATTATTTTCGACAGGTATCTAATTGAGATAGATTCAGAGTCCAGAGCTGAAAATTATTGTCAAATCTCTAAATTTGAAATAGTCAAATTTCACTACTTAAGATGCCAAAATCATTATTGATCAGTCAAAAACTACTGAGGCCAGCAGTAAAAAATTTCAAATAACTGATTTAAGCTGTATTCATTTTTTCTCTGTTTATCTTAGTGACGATATTTTGTCTTTCTGTTTCAAATTTAAAGTATAAAGTTGAAAATTTTCATTTTTTTTCTCAAACAAAAAGTAAAATGAACGATTCAACTTGAAAATTGGAAATTTTAATTTCGATTTCAAAATATAATGCAATTTTTCAAATATATACCTATGTACCTACTTAGGTACTCAATTTATTGGATTTCCTCATGTGCACCAAAGTTGTTGGGAAATGATATATAGGTAAGGGTATATACCTACTTACCTTAGCTAAGTGGGTAAATAAGTGTCCAGTAGAGATAAGTTACTTAAGTATGTAATTTAAACTTTAAATATAACTTAATATGCTATACTATACCTAAAGTAGAATCATGCAACAAAAAATTTTCACGTGATCAGTTTTTTTTTCTTCGTCATATTTGTGTAATCACTCATCTAATTCTCAAGCATACTAAACCCATAGATCCAATAATTAATGAACAAGAAAGTTATCCTCTCCCAAATCCCAAGTGCTGAATATTTACTTAAGCAAAAAAAAAAAAAATTATATGAAGAAGAAAAACGCTGGTGTATTTGCACTTGCTCCATAGCCCATATTAAGCTGGTGCATTCCTGGGCAACTTTTAAGCAAAAATGAGTTCAGTACAAGCAAATGGGTCTCAAGGTGTTTCTGGAAAGTTAAGAGGGGCAAAAGGTAAAAAAATGGCAAAATGTAAGTACGATCCCAGTATTATTTGAAAAATTTTTCAGACCTGATTTCGGGATTGAGATTTTTAAAACTGGAGGAAGAGGGAGGAGAAAAATAGAAAATTAGAGTTTAGCTGAATCACATTTGCAATAGTGGAGGTGAAACTAATGAAGTTGAAAAATTAGAAGCGAGTGTAAAAAAATTTGAAAAAGTATAGTTAATCTTTGATATTTCAACTGTAAGGATATTGAAAAATGAGAGCAAGTTTACCAATATAGGAAAAAAAGACCAAAACAAAATTCCAAAAATGCTTAAGTAGGTAAGTATTTCCTTAGCTAAGTAGATATCGAAAAAAATTGCAAAAAAAAGAGCTAAAAAATGATTTTGTTTGGCAAATTAAAATCCATTCTAATGAGTATAGATATCATGGAAAAGAATTCAAAAATTTTCTGACTTGAAATATTGGCCGGGGTGAAGGGTAGCGGGGGGGGGGGTACGGAGTTGATTATTAGGGTATTGACATTTTTTTCATGTATATTTTTTTTACGAAATTTGATGGCGTCTAACAAAAAATTATAGCCAAATGACCTCATAAAGACATTAGAAAAACTTCAGATTTCTAAATCAATACGCCCTATCTCTCCCTCTCCTCATGTTTTGATTTTTATTTTACTCAGATTATCTTTTGAGGTCTGTTATTAAGAATAATGAGAACTAATCTTTAAGTGATAGGAACCTAATCACAAAATTACCATAGTTATAAGTAAAGTACTTTGAATGAAAAAACTACCTACCAATTTATTTATTTTGAGAACTCCTGAACTTGAGAAAAATGAAGTTTGAGCTTTTGAATTGGCTTAAACGTGAAGACATAGAAGTATCAGACATTTAGAAACCACTTGAGACACATTTGAAAATTTAAAAAACTTTTCAAGCTTCAATTTTAGGAATTTTCCATCAAGATTTGACATTGGAAGGTTCAGAAGTGTCATATGACGATCCAGACGATAGGGTACTGATGCCCAAGTGGGTACTCATTGCACTCGGAGGGATAATCTGCACTGATGATAGGTACTCGATTTTTCTTGAAACATGCCTATTCTGAAAATTGAAGGGGCAGCTGTACTCGAATTTACAAAATTTAAAATCTCTGACGACAATTTCGAGTCCAATTTTCTGAAATGAACAAAAAAATACTTCATAAAAAAATTGTCTATCTCCAAATTAAGAAACCGAAGAAGTCACGAGCAATCAAGTTCTTTTTGGGGAAGGGGCAATCTTTTTTAGTGTTTTTCAAAGTTTCTAAAAGTTGAAATTTTGTTGACTCTGAAGGCAAATTCATTTATAGGTAAGTTATAACTTTTGAAAAAATCAAAAAATGTAAACAATTTTTGAAATTTAAGGAGCTACAGGCGACTAATTATTGAAATTTTGAAACATAAGGTACTGCAAATTATTCGACTTTTTGAAAAACTTAATGACTATTTGAAGGACAAATTTTTTTGTGGAGTAGGGAGAATGGCGAGGAAGGAAATTGAATAAATACCAAAATGGAATTGAAAGAACACGAGGCTCCTCAAATAATATTTATTGAGAGTATCAAAGACAAATTTAAAAAAAAAATTGAAATAGGTGATGAAATTAAACAAATTTGGATTGAAAAATAATATTGTTTAAAATGTAACTTACATATTTTTTTGAAAATATACAAATCTCATTTACCTATCAAAACAAACACTGGAAACCCATTTTCCATAAATAATAAAAGAATTTTCAATTCCATCACTGGAAACTCCCCCTCCCCTCCTCCGAAGATAAATAAGTATTTTCATCCTTTTCCTCGCTGAGGAAAGAGGGTCGAGGATTATCTGCAGTAGCTGCAACGGCTACATGGTCTTTTTTTATGTCTATATGATTTTTTTCATTTGGGGGGGGAGGGGGTCAAAAGCCACCAAACTCAGATCCATTTGTATCGGTGGTTTCAAGTGCTACCATATGTATTTCTTGAAATTATTCAACAAAATTCAAATTTGAAACAATTGCCTGAAATTTTCCCCAAAAAAGAATCATACCTAGTCCATATGCTTCCTTGGTTTTTTGAGGGAATTGCTTCTTGTTTTTTAATGTTTACGAAATGGTATTGTTTGTGAGGGTGAGGGTGGGTCTATCAGTGGTTTGATGAAGGGAGATCAACAGCTACTATTTTATGCTCAAAAAATTACAACTTTTGCTAATTTAAATGATCATCATACGTAGAAATTATTTTTTTCAAATGTGATAATACACCCTTATACCAGAGTGCGAAAACCAAAATGCACTTGCAGGTCCCATATGGGTTGATTTGATACAACGTTTATGGGAAGGGAAAAGGGAAGATGGATGTATTATCCATATCCACGTAATAATTTCCATCTAAAAATTCCATTTCCATTTCTTATCAATAATAGGATTACCCTAATCTAGCATTAATTCAGACATTACGAACGGCGCTTTGAGGATTATAATTAGGTGCTTACAAATCGTACCTAACTCGCAGTAAATCCAATTTTTTAATAAAACGTAGGCTACCTATATGTAAGTTATACCTATCGATATTTTGATGTGATTTTTCAAAAAAAAAATCGTTAATCCTTTTATCGAGCTGTTTAAATTTTTATACATTTTCGCAACATTAGGAAAAACCTTAAACTGATTATCGGTCATTGGAATAACAAAAGGTGAAGGAATGCTTAGGTATCATTTCTGTTCGCATGTATAGGACACGTAAATCATTTAATCTTGGTATTTGATCGAGAGATCGAGACCATGATTTTTTTTGCATGATATAATCAATCTTTCATTCAGTGATTTGTTTTTTGTTTTTGTTTTTTTGTTTTTTCATTTTTATTTACCTAACACGCATCTAATCTGTATTTTATTTTTTCAAATAGGCTCATCTTTTTTATTCTACTGCTTCCCTTTCAGTCAAAATGTTTTCAGTATCAGAGCATCAATGATGAAAATGATACCTACTTGAAGTCAAAATTCCAGAATCATACGTATTTCACATTCAAGTGCAGTGGATTTCTCACACTGCTTCTAAAATTTTTCTCAGCACTAATGTAAGGACCTTTCAGGATGTAACTCTGAAACTCATTTTGAGGAGAGACAAAAAAATTAAAGACGAGGCAAAAAAAATCAGAAAAAAATCGAAATTCCACTGCGATAAAAAAGTAAGATAGTTTTGGGAAAAAATGGAAATTTAAACCAAAAAAAAAATCCTCGACCCTCGACATACCAAACAAAATTAATAAATTAAAGACCAGACTACTAAAAGGAAAAAATAACACAGCCTGCAGCCTGTCAATTAATAAATCGTACTCGTACCAAAAAAACAGCTCGAAAAAAACCTTCACTTAAACGAGTTTTGGTATCAAAAAAATAAAGGAGGTACATGTACCCGATACAGGAATTCATTTGGAACACAGCGAAACACCTATCGTCTATCGTCTATGGTTATTATTTAGGAAATTGATCTCGCATTCCATCGTCATAAAACTACCCAATTTCTAGGAATTTTGAAGTGGTCGCGATGTGCGCGGAAATGACGTATAAATACAATCGACACAATAAACGAACTCTTTCAACAGAGAATTTCCCTTCGCGAAATTCCTCTCCGGTAAAATAACAAACTGGTATATTTCCTAAAACGATCACTTTTTCTTTCTTTTTTTGCAAAAAAACGTGCTCGCTTTACGCAACGTAAACGCCTGAAAAACGCCCATACATCCAAGTTTCATTCCCCTTCGTATTTTTATACCCATAAGCATCGGCGAAACGGCGCTATTTCACCATCTACCACGCATTCAAAAAGGGCTACAAAGTCAATATCATTTTTCGATACTTTTTACGAGGCGTAAAATTGTATCTGGGAACGCGCTCTACCGAAACTTCACGCAACTGAGACCCAAACAGTAGTATTCTTCTGTTGGTTTTGTGTAAGTAAATACTGTACCTAAATACGCTATGTTTTTTTTTTTTCGTGGGTAATAACATTACATACAACATAAGAGAAATCATAAACATCATTTTAATACAGCAATAAAATCCATTAACCGAGTAATACTCATGACGATTTTATTATTCATCATCGTATACTCCATAGAGACAAATTAAACGCATGTCTTAATTTAAGACACGATTGAAATTTTTTTTTGGCTAGCTGAGAGTTCTGAATTGACGCTTTCTTATCACGTGTCGGTATCTCAGCTTCCAAAATTATTTCAAGGTAATGTGAAATTTTGTCAAGGTTGAATGAATCAATCGTTTAGATAATCACTTACCGAATCTGTTAGACTGGCCATTTCATTACTGCTTGTCCTACTGAAATACCTGTAAAAAAAAATATAATTCCATCGTAAATAAGGCGATTATGAATTAAACGTGCAATAGCCAGTGTACTAAAACAATGCACAATAATTATTATTAGGTATCGTTAAAACCGTCGTTTAAACTATACAACCGTTAGGTGTTGCGTTACATATGCATTTTAAGGCTTTTAAGAGCACCATAACGTACTCAACGCAGCTTAAAACAGCTTCGTTTGTAATTTTATGGAAAAAATGTTCAAGGTTTTCTTCAACGAAACGTTTAAAAATGTTGCCATTTCACGCAGTGAGCATGGTACCTGATTTGTTTCGATACACGAAACCTAATTTCCTCTGTTCGGTTTGCTGTGACTCACACGCAACGCTCTACACACGTTCGAAATTGAGAAAAAATTTGAGATTTTTTTTGTTGCTAGAATTTTGACTATTCAACACTTTTCTATACTTTTTCGAACTTTTATTGAATTGATTTTTGTACCTGCCTGTTTTTGTTTCTTTTCGTTTTTTGTTTTTTTCATTTTATCTAGGTATGTGATTGCATAGAGCTTATGACAGGAAGCTGAAATTCGGCATGCACACTTTAAAGAAAGGGAAAATATTTTTTGCACGCCGAAAAAGGGCGTCATCACGACGAGCACTTTTTCGTTCATTAAAGATGAATGAACGACGAAAAATGATGAAGTTCCACGCCAGATGACGCCCGACAATAAAGTATTTATGAACGACTACGATTTAATAACGAGATAAGCATTATTCACGACAAAATAATTTCATACACGACAGAACATTATCAGTTCAATTACAATTATACTTTGTACAAATTTTGACAAATAATCAACTGAGGGTTTCTTTCAAAAAAATTTGAGTGAAATTGTAACTCAATAGAAGAGAACCAAATTGGCCAAAGCGAAAGCGAGGGCTAAAGCTTGGGGGAAAATGAGAATTTTGAGTATAGATCGGCGATTTTGTCGGCAAATGAACGATAATTAAATACATTATTGTAAAAAATTTGAATTTTTGAAAACGGAAACTAAAATATTGTTGGAATTTTTGTATTTTCCTAACTTTCTTAAATTTCTCACAATTTCCCAAGTTTTTCCTGCTTTTGCGGAACCGAAGGGGGGCAAACTGTCTCCCCTTGGCCCTCTTTCGGTCTGTCCCTGAGGTCAAAAGAGGAAGAGGGGTCGCCCATCAAAGTCCACAAAATATTACTTCTATAAACAGCAATTTTTTACGTACCTACTCCGTTTTTTGGTATCATTTTAATATATTTTAAACGTTTATTTCTGTCGGTGAAATGCCTGTTTTTGATGGAAAAATTTTGTCGTGCATTGCCTTATATAGGAGTTGAAAGTAATAAAATGTCGTGAATTTTTTAATTCGTCGTTTGATACATTATTTTGTCGTTGGAGTACCTTTTATGTCGGGGTCAGCTCTTTATTGTCGGGAATTTCCAATTTAGTCGTGGTAATGATTTTTCTGCCGTGAAAGTTCCTATGCTTGTCGTGCTGACGCCCTTTTTTGTCGTGGTATTAAATCACACCCT
Source organism: Planococcus citri (assembly GCF_950023065.1). Lineage (NCBI taxonomy): Eukaryota > Metazoa > Arthropoda > Insecta > Hemiptera > Pseudococcidae > Planococcus > Planococcus citri. Next base: position 45,157,083 of record NC_088680.1, on the reverse strand, counting down.
TAAAGAAATGCTTCAGGCTGGTTGGAGAAACGTCTTTGTCAAAATTAAACGATATAGTAGCACTAGTAGCACGCAAGAAGTCAATTTACAAATGTGCTATATGACTTTATTGCATACCTAGTGAATTGAAGGAGTTGTAATTTATGCCTGCAATCTATCAACTTTTCAAAAATTCGACGAACACTAGAAAATGTTTAGATATTCTTCAAATGATGGTCTCGCTAAGAAGCACTGTATCGATGGACGAATTAAGAAATTATAATTTCCTTATACTCAAAATTGAGGGGGATGAGGAGCCGATCTGAAAGTTCAAGACCACTGTTTTGGAATTTCTGTAAATGAAACAGGTTTGTCCCTTAAAATTTGAAGATAGGCAACTTGCCATGCATACGTGGCCCGTCACGGTTTGAAGATAGGCAACTCGCTATGCATACAAATGTATTTCATGACCATCATTTGAATTACCTGAACATTACATCTTTTAAAATTGCTGTAGGTAGTCTCATGTTTTATAAATGACATACCTCCTTCAATTTGTAAGACAGAAAACCAATTGTGATGATTATTTTTTGTACATCTAAGTTTTATGCAATTTTACTGAAATTTCATGATTTTTTTCATTGTTTTTATGTCCTTTTGATATATGTTTGAAACGTTTCATGCAAATTTTATGGACGTTTGCAGAATTATGGCAAGTTTTTTGCAAAATTTAGACTAGTTCCGTTACTTTTTCTTAAAAAAATTTTTATTACCAAATTTCGATGTTTTCTTCACTGTTCTCATCCAATTTTCAAAATTTCACAATGTCTTCACTTTTTCTACAAATTTTATTGCGTGTTGTTAAATTTTGCCAAATTTTGCTGAACTTTATCAAACTTTGTGCTAAATTTGATAATTTTTTTACAATTTTTTGTACATTTTTTTATATTTGCAAACTTTTGACAACTTTTATGCAAATTTTTCAGTGGCGGACTGGTCTATGATGTTGACTAGCGATTGCCATCGCGCAGGGGCTCCGAAACACCAAAGGGCCCCATCTTGAAATCAAAAATAGGCTATACAATTTTCACTCTCTCTAAAAATTATTTTTTCCAAACGTTTGCCCTCACTTTACATGGACCTCTTTACTTTTCAATTATTTCATAATTGAAATTTTTAATTACCAAATATTCAAGTAAACTCAACACAGAAAAACATTATTTTTTTATCTCTCAAAATATGAATTTTTGAAAGTTTTTGCCCTGGCTCCGTTTGGGCTGCTGTGTTTTTTTTTCAAATTGAATTTAGAAAAAATATCTCACTTTTCGAAAAATAATTGCGAAAGGATGTAGGTAGGTTGTACCTACTTAATTTCTTATTCTCAAAATTTTCCAATTTTGACTAAAATTATCAAATTTTTGCTTTAAATATTTTTTCCTTCAAAATTAGGCATTTTAAAGCCCAACTCGAGTATTTTCCGGAAATTGAAAAAAAAAATGTTGCCAATAATTCTCACAAAGTTCTTCTTTTGGCTAAAATTGTCAAAATATTGCTGTTTGCCAAAAATTGCAAAAAATCCTCACTTTTTAACAAAATTTCCAAAAATAGTCGTTTTTTCAAAAATTTTGAATTTTGAATTTTTTTTTAACTGTCCAAATTTTTTCTTTTTGCTAAAATTGTCAAACTCGTTTTATTTTTCCAACAATTGCCTTTTTCATCGAAAATTGCCAAAATCTTTACTTCACTGCCAAAAAATTGTCAACAAATCTCGATTTTCATCAAAAAGTTTCGAAATAGGTAGTTCAACTTTTCAAAATTGAATATATATTTTCAATTCGTAGTTACTTATTATGTATTCTGGTTTATTTGTAATTTTTTTCAATTACTTTTTGGTTACTTTTTCGCATCATTCAAACTTAAAAATGTTGAATCAAAAGAAATGACCAAAACATTGTTTTTACCTCTCGAAACCCGAATTATTGAAAGCTTTTGCCCTTGCTTTGCTGCAGCCAATTCTTACTTATCTCTAAACTAGAAAAAAATCCCAGTTTGAAACTTACATAAATTCAAAAATGTAAACAACAATTTTTTTAATGAATCTAACTTCATGTGAGAAGGTATTAGGTATCAATAACTGTCAAAATTGTCATTTCACTTTTTATTTGTACATATTTCATCTTAAAAACTTGTCATGTCATTCGGAAAAATTAGTATTTTTTTTCTCATACCAGACGGAAAATTTTCATTCAACACCCCCCCCCCCCAATTTATCAATTTTTTTCTAGTCGTCAGATCGACTAATTTTCGCAAAAACAAATGAAAAACTTTTTAAAAAAACTCGTACGAGAAAATTCTGCTTTTTAAATAAAAGTTTAACTTTTTGCCAACAATCGATAGAAATTCCAGCTTTTATTCCAAAAAACTCCAAGAAATCCCAGCCCCCCCCCCCCCCAATTGTCCAAAGGTAGGTACAACTCACATTCAATTATCCAAACCTAAGAAAAAGAGTATAGGAGAAAGATATCGTAAGTGGACCTATTCGGTGCATCTACGAGGGGCTTCCAACCGACCTAGTCCACGCCTGTTTTTCCCAAGTTTTAACATTTTTTGCTAATTTTTGTTGGTTTCAACTTAAAAACAAAAATATTTTAAAACTATTATTATCATGTTTCCACTGCATTTTATATAAAATCCAATCATTTTTCCCAGGAAAATTGTTCTCTAGTCTAAGTCGGTTGGGAGGGGCTGGTTGAACAAAAATCACAATTGGAGATCTGTATTTACCTTTGAGAGGTATTTCTACAGCTAAATTTTTATCTGATTGACTTTCAAATCAGAGTGAAAGTCTTTACTGAATTTGGTTAAAAACTCTTGACTTTTTCTCGTGACGCACTTTATTGCAGATAGGTATCATATTTTTGGCTTTCCGAATCGATTAGAAAAACTTCATATTTGACAATTGAAATTTTCGAAAAATTTCACCCAATTAATCTAGTTAGAAACCTGGAATTTTATTTGGTTCACAACTAGTCGATTATATTAGAGGCTATTTCACGCTATTCTAGAATCTCCAAAGACGTATAGGAAATTCCAGTTTTCCAAAAAATGCTAAAAAAATTAATAAATTTTTTACAGAGGACCCCTTTTTGTCCGTTCTTCACTATTTCTGAAGTTCAACCAAGTCCATCTCTTTTACCTATACATATTTTTATACAAGTACTACTCGGTCACTCCCATCTTGAATTAACCATCACTACCATCAGCGAATTCTCTCCAGCTCCGACTGAGAATATGACACAATATTATACCCAAAATAAACCACAAAACCCATCAATCTTTGGAAAAAAAAAGAATCGGAAAAGTAATCACTCGAAATAGACGCCTTTTCGTACCCTGGGAGAAACGATTGTGTGGTAGTATGCACAGTGTAGGTCCCGTTACGAGGCGACATCGACATATAAACACAAATGTCGCTTTTCTCATCGCCTATACTTAAATAAAAACGCCATCGAGAGGACTATTTAAAACGCCTTCCATATAGCTATCGCTGGATCGTTAAACGCATCGGGTATCGGCTATACTACACACTACACAGCTCACATCATATGTAGTAGACACATACACTCATCGTCATCGTATATACAGCGAACAGCGAAAGAAAACAAATAATCGATAAAGGAAAACATTACATCGCGATAGGCTTACGAGTATATACTATACATACAACCAGTTTGCCCCCTTTTTTTCCCCGAAGAAGATAAATTACTTAAATTACAGTTTAGCGTCTGTTTGGGATTTGCACGCCGTAAATAAACTTCACACGCAGCAGTACGAGACGATGCACCAGCCTCCATGCAGAGAGCTGAGAGCGTTCTTCTGAGGAGGAAATGGTCGTACGTGCGTACAAAATGCGTGCAAGACGACGCACGTAAGAAGCGAAGGAGAGAGAATATTGTGGGATGGAAGGCATGGAACATTGCCCTTACGAGAGTTTTGGAGTGTGTCTCTCGTTAGCGATATATATAACGATGATGGAGCATTACCGTTATCTTAAGTATGTGTTCATAGGCGAAGCAAGCAACCCCCCTTGGACTAACCTTACGCTCTTATCATTGAACAACATACTACGCTTCTTGCAGCTCTCCGGCTCTGGCCAAATAATCTAATAGCCTGCAGCAGATCACTTCGTAATAAAGAAACCGTCTTCTCGGCGATTTTCCATTCGGTTCGCATTTTTTCTTCTCGGTTTTTATTTCTAGGGCAATGAGATACTCGAGATCCTTATGGTAGTGTGGGTGAGATTGTGTGGTCAAATTATACCACACGAAAATCAAAAGTTTGCAAGGCGTGTGAAATGGTACCATATCGAAGCAGATATCCATATTCTATCCCTCGACAATTGCCATTCTATATCGACTTTAATCTTAGTTTTTTTTTTTTCGCTTTCATTCCACCAAGAGGAAATTTCTTTAAACGGAATAGCATCGTTTGATAGGTTATCCCAGTTTTATCGTCTATTTGGAAAACGTTTTACGCATACACACATCTCGACTGCTAAGACCAATGGTTTTCATAGCACAGGACACAAATCCAAACTGCGCACAACCCGTATTTCTAAATCGATTATATCTCGTCGGATGTATACTCTCGAGCCGACCAAATCAGGTGAAAAGCATACTCGTATACCATTCGCGTTAACATAGCGAATTGTATACCTATACACGGATAGGATAGTTTCGCAAACCCCTGGAAATATCTCTACTTTCCAAAAAAAGAAAGAAAAAAAACGTCGTCGCAACAGAAGAAGAAGTATAAAGAAGTAGCAAAAACCTTCTCCGGCGGCGCGAAAAAGACGCCGCATACAGCTTTCCAATCGATTGTTGGCGATAGTTCGCGACTAAAATGCTGAAATAAGTTTTTCTTTAAACTTCTCCGTTGAAAGTACGCGAAAAGAAAGGCAGTAGAGGTGGAATCTTTGGCTCGTAAAAACCAGCCCTCTCGCTTCGCCTTTACTTTTAGCAGGAAAAACTAATTTCAACATTCGCAATCCCTACTGTGAAAATGGTTCCAATGGGATTTCAAAGGTAAATGGAGGTAATTCAAAGGAAATGTATACCCCTGAGCTATTGATTTTGTAGCGCCCGTGACAGCGAAAATGCCGAACTGTGCTGCTATGCTGGAGGCGTTCTACCTACTCGTACTCTACCTATACTGTGTATACTTCGAGTACAGCTTTTCCCTCGTGCGATCGTTTTTCGTACATTTCTCTTGTACGCTTATTTTCAATCGAAGTAACACGAAAGGCGCGTGTAAACCTGCTTCGATATGCTTACCACATCGATTGGATGGTTTTGCGATATATTTTCTGAATTATGGGTTCGATTTGAATTTTTCAAGAACTTGCATTGATAATAGGTCTACTGGAGACGAATTTAAGCAACTAAGTAGGTATTGTACACTGCAGTCATAATTCTAGAGAATCATACACTAGATAAGGGTAAAAAAAAAACACCCGCAGATAAAAACAAATTCCCTGGAATTAGGTGCGAAGAGTAATAATAAAGTTTAATTGTGAGTACTTAAAATTAGAAGCTGATAGTAGTTGAATTCGATTGTTCAAGTTATAAATTCATTTTCTCTGATCAATGATCATTAAGTATGGTGAATTAATAATTACGAGAGTGCAGTGCCACAAAATTTTTGAGGAAAGTGAACACTGCCAATTAGATCAGTGTTTCAAGTATTTTTGATTGCGAAATTACTGAGATTTTCTCGAAGAGACTTGAAAATTTGGGTTCCTCAAGTCAAGTAAAATGTAGCAAGTTAATTAGGGTCATTCTATGCCAATTTTAAAAGTCATGCCTTTCGATTATGCATCAATTTTTTTTTTACAACGTCTACCCACCCAATAAGTAAGAAACTCGCAATCAGTTTGGTCCCAGCCCCCTCAAGGGGTGGGGGCTTCAATTAAAGCATATGTTTCCAAAATGCACCAAGTACAAAAAAAATATTGATACGAAATTCATGGTACTTAGTACAATTTGGAAACGTAGAAATGGCCCAAATTGACTGATTTTTTGATATGTTGTGGCCAAGACCCTGGGGCACAACATATCAAAAAATCAGCCATTTTGGGCCGCAACTTTATGCTAGATGGCCTTGCAACCTCAGAATCAATTATGTTCACGTGGTCTCGAGGTACTCAACTTCAGCAGCGCATACCTCCAAAGCTATGATACTTTGATCAAAACTGATTTCACAGTTCAAAGGGAGATTGCATTTTGTACTTTTTAAGTATTTTGAAATTTTCAAAAGTTGAAAGTTGAACTTTCAAATTTCACAATAGCGCTGTAAGATGAGAGCTACCATTTAAAATTCTGAAAACAATCCATAGATGTACCATTTGATGCTTTTTCAAAATATTCAATTTTCGAGATGGAATTTTTTAATGGAGGGGGAGCAGGTAGCACCCTCTCCACCTTTGGGCAAAACTTTTAAAAAAATCTGAAACATGTGATACATCGAATTGTATGTTTTTGGTGACGCTGAACACGAATATGACGTCAGATTTTTGATTAGACCCCATACACGGGTCCCAGCACCTCCCCAAATGAGGTGAAAGTTCGAAAAAATGGGTTCATTTGTGTGACACATGAAATGTAGTAAGTATGTTTCTGATATCGCTGAATACGAATATAGCCTTAGTTTATTCCAGGTGCTATTAAACATAACATTTATCAATTTTTGACAAATTTCTAAATAGGTAATCAAATTTGTGTCAAAAATGGCAAAAAAATTGAACTTTTATACCAAATTGAACTATAGAAAGCTAAAATTTTGTAACTAATGTGTCCTATTCTCGACCACTTTAATCCATTGAAATGGTTTTCAATGGTTTTGAGATGTTTTGGGACCTCCAGCAGATCTTGGAAAGTTGAATATTTTCACAAAATTTTACTCAATGAAGTTGGAAAGCTAAAATGATAAGGTTCATTTCCAAAAAAATTCCTGTTCCTTCCCCCATTTTTCAAAACATTAAAAAAATGACAATTTTTACATTTTTATGTACTTATAAGGCCTAGAAAAATTTTAGGACCTGGGGATGGACTCAAATTTTGGAGTTGGAGGCCAAAAATTTTTAGTTTTTTTTTCAACCCTTCGAGCACCACTGAATTAATTTTCAGCGATGTACCTAGATGCTTTGTTTCAAAGATCTTTTCATCTTCTCAAAAAATGAAGTAGAAAATTATGGTAAATTATGTAAAATTTTCCAAAAATCAATTTTTGGGAAAAATGAACCAAAATTTCTAAAAATTGGAACAGGGCTTTATTAAGACCTTGAATATAGCTTTCATAACTGACGGCCCTGTAGAACCCTTTCAAGGGGCCTTGAAAAAAATTTGGATCTGGAGGGGCCCAAATTTTGGATTTTGGAGCCAAAATTTTTTAGGGTTTTTTTCGACTCTCTGAGTACCACCGAGTCAATTTTCAGCGGTGTAGATGCTTTATTTTAAATTTTCGATCTTTTCATTTTCTCAAAAAATGAACTAGAGAATGATGATAATAAAGTGAGATTTTTCAAAAATCGAATTTGGGAAAAATGAGCCCAAATTTCCAAAAATTGGAACAGGGCTTTTCTACAACCTTTATTTTGGCTTCCATGACTTACCGCTCTGTAGAACGCTTTTGAGAGCCCTCAAAAATTTTTGGATCTGGAGAGGCCCAAATTTTAGATTTAAGAGCCAACATTTTTTAGGGCTTTTTTCGACTTTCTGAGCACTACCGAGTCAATTTTCACTTTCCAGTAGTAGATGCTTTATTTTAAATTTTCGATCTTCTCATTTTCTCAAAAAATTAATTATTACCTTCCCTACCTACTCGTATACCTATGAGATTTTCCAAAAATCAATTTTTGGGGAAAATGAACCAAAATTTCTAAAAATTGCAACAGGGCTTTATTACGACCCTGAATGTGGCTTCCATGACTCACAGACTTGTAGAACCCTTTTAAGAGACCTTAAAAATTGTTTGAACCTGAAGGGCCCAAATTTTGGATTTAGGGGCCAAAAATTTTGAAAGCTGTTTTTCAACCCTCCGAGCACCACCGAGTCAATTTTCAGCAGTGTAAATGTTTTTATTTAAATTTTCGATATTCTCATTTTCTCTAAAAATGAAATAGAGAATGATGGTATAAGTAATTAAAGTGAGATTTTCCAAGAATCAAATTTGGGAAAAATGAAGCAAAATTTCTAAAAATTGGAACAGGGCTTTATTAACGACCTTGAATGTGGCTTCCATGACTTACGTTTTCATGGTATTTTTGACAATTTTTCACACCATTTGAAATTTTTAGATTTTTTTTTTTTTTGATTTTCTGGTCAGTTTTCATTCGATTTTTTCAGTCAATTTTTATAGTCTATTTTGACGATTTTTTGCTTTTTTCAATTTTTTATATCATTTTCATGGTTTTTTTATGTTTTTTCAATTTTTTAGTCTTTTTTTTTAGGTCATTTACGACAAATTTTCTAAATTTTTAGACGATTTAGGTACCTACCTACTCGATTTAGATGCCATTTCTCGCAAGTTTTTGCAAGTATTTTTGGATACTTTTCGCCAAATTTTTTGCATTTTTTCATTTTGAATTTTGTTTACTAAATGGAGCATTCTTATTCACATACTTTATTATTGCACTATTTACTCTCATTATTCTCATTGACAGTATTTCAGGACAATTCCATTCAGGTCAACCACATTTTTGGGCTTTTAAAGTCCAAATTCCAAGTTTTTGAATTTTTTTGAGTGTTTTTCTCGTTATCTGCAGCCAAAATCTATCACATCATTTTTTCAGCAAAAAAAAAAAAAAAAAAAAATGTCATACGCAAGAGGGTTAGATAGCTATTGTAATACTGTCCATTTTTAGGGCAATTTTGAATTTGCGATCATTTTTTCTTGAAATTTATTCTTATCCTCTTCAATTTACAAATCAGGCAAAATGTGATCAGCCAACTTATGGAAAAATGTTGCTCATTTTTGGAGGTACCACACACTCTTGTGGTGAAATGGATTTCAACTTTCATTTTTTCAAAATAATTTTCCCTTTAACATGACCAAAATTTGAGATACTGCCATATTCCCCACCCCCCTCATCGAATATCTAGCTACTGAAAATCGTACATATTATAGGCTGATTCATTCGCAGTTTTCTGGCAAATAAAATTTCCCTACAATCACTCTCGATAATATTTCATATGCAACATTTGTATAAATAAATATTTCAACATTCAAAAATGTAAGAAAAAGTGTTTCAATCCATGATCAACGTCCCCCTCCCCCATTTTCCTCCTGTGAGAAAATTATTGAAAAATATTTAAAACTGAGCTAGCCCACTTTTATGCCCCATGTAAATAATCCAAAAGTTATAATCGAATCGTCAACAACCGGGGGTCAAAATCTTCTTCATATTCCATCCTTATGGGCACTTCTCATGCAATCATACACCGAAGCAAACACTTTCGCATGTTGATAGTAAGTAATACCGACAAAACCCTAGCAAGTTTCGCTGGTATTTAGGAAAGGATCAGCTGTTTTTTATTCATTTCGTCAGCTGTGCTGCAAAATGCATCGTATCATTCGAATCGTATAGCAGGAATGGCAGTGGCGCCATCTGTTCAAAGAAGGCTGAATTCGTGGCATGAAATAAAACAAACATTGACGCATTGTTAATACATAAAATTTTTTACAACGACTGAGGTAATAAAAATTCGTCGTAAATGACGCTTTTTTTGCTACTAAAATGCATAAAATTACGAATAAATTTCACTTCGTTATATTTTCTCAATTTACGTGTATAAATTTCTAGTATATGCGAGAAAAATCACGTTATAAAAGTGGTTTTTAGTCGACGTTATTTGTGTACGTGAAATTACAATGTAACTATTGTTACTTATTATAGGTACCTAGTACCTACACAAGTACACATGCACTTGACTGAATCCCTTTCAAATACACGTTTTGGAGTAATAGTAATCGTACGTGAGTAATTTTAAAAGTTTCTAGATATCCCTCAAAAATATATCGCTAGAATTGTAAACATATGTTAATTAATTCGTGCGAAAGAAATATTTTCGTTAAAAAAATACCACATTTCTCTGGCGTGATATCGTCAAGACTCGAAGTTAAAAGATGGACCATCGCGCCATCTATTGAACTCGGCTCAGACTGCTAAGAGAATTGCTATAAACTTAGGCTGGGCGTTGATCCGAATTACCAGTTTTTATAGGTCGTATGTACATGAGGATACTGAAATAAAAATGCCCTTCGTGGACCTACATGTGCATAAATATGAATATGGCGAATATTTTTAACCAATTACACGACATAAAACCAGACTTCACCATCAATTGTCGAGAGAAAATAGAAAATACCATCACCTAGTTTCCTGCATTTGCCTCTGGGCCTTTTTTGTAGCATACAGCATACGACAACGACGTACTTGAATATAATTTACCGCTAGGTACTGTTTAATTAATGTAAGGTTAATTTTTTTAATTACAAAAAGCTCGTTGATAATTGATGATAAATTACTCTTTTATAATGTTCGCCGCAACGACATTGTAATAATTGTCAACTAAAAACAGCGCCGCGTTAATATTGGCGTACATTTTCACATTTAGCATTGTTCGTCGTAAATGCACTTTAATTGCATAACGTAATCGTAAATCTTGACGCAAATTGTATGCAACGTGCGAGCTAGCAAAATTGCAATTTTACAAAGCGTTCACACTGAAGAGCCGGAAAAAGCTGTCATAGAATAACGTTTCACCTTACAGTATAAAGCTGTACACAAACGCTAGACGAATTAAGAATTATTGCTATAACATTTAAATTTCAGTAAGACTAATTCGAAACGGAAGTTTGATGGAATTTTAAATGAGAGCTATGTTCTCATTTTCTCGAGTAAGTTATCAAAGTGCGTAGATTGAGTGACTTTGCGATTAATACAGAAGCAAATTCTATATGCAAAATAGAGCTTCTGTGCAGCAAAAATACGAGTAGGTATATCTATACTATGCTTAGTTATAGTGCTTAGAATTTACGAGAGCGTTGAAAAATTAACTTTAATTCGCTGTTTATTGCTCAGTATGCTTATGTTGAAATTTACGTTTATTCTTCAAATGCGAACTAACTATATCTACATATCTAACGTAACATATTGCCATATTTTAGAGGATATTTATTATTTTCATCGTGGCATTTATTTCAAGTAAGTATAAATGCGATACTATAACGACCCGAGAAATTAATTTTATTATTTTGCCTGGTATAAGTATATTTGCGAGCAACGACGTTATATAGTGAGATAATTCGTTTGTAATTTATTATTATACCGACGCAAATATCCTCGAATTCAATGTGCTATGCCTCGACTAATTTGCTTTACAGTTGGTATCTGATATTTTAATTATGAAAAAGGAGCATACCTGATAAGCCACAATTACCATATTTTGATTTCCTTCCTCATTATGCTTAAGGAAATGAGTTAGGCCCATTAGGCTTAGGATGAGGAAAAATGTTGAAACAATAAAAAAAGCTCCTAATTATGTATTTTGTAATTTCCAACATCTCTTCGCTCATTTGATAAGAAAAATTAAGAGGTGTCATTGGAGCCAAGGAACCACCAAAGTCTGTAGACACCTACAAATTCAGGCAAGGTTGACAATAAAACATTTTAAAAGTAGATTTTTTTCTTTATTTCAACCCCTCCCCCACCCATAAAAAATAAAGAGCCTTAAAGCTGACCAAGATTTCCGCAATGATTTGAAAAAATCATGGAAAATGGAACTTGACCTACCCCAATCTAATTTTTTTTAATTCTAAACTTTTCAGAAAAAAAATTACCAATTTTCCTAATGATAATTGTAAACAGTTTATTTTTATACCTATATACGACCTCTTAGTTCTCTTGAGACAGGCTGCAAATAATTTTTTGAAGTTTTTGTGCATCTGGAAAGACTTGAGAGGCTCAATTCAAGGCCAAGGGGCTTCTAATATCACATGACTCTCAAATCGAGCCTATATAGAACACACTAAAATTTGTTTTAATGGTTTAAAAATAGCTTACTATTTTCAATTTCACAAATCAATAGGTTGCAGATGAAATTTGAGTAACTATGAAATGTTAGATCAGCTGTTTCAGTAGCCTTTTTGACCAATTTTAAGCACAAAAAAATGGGCGAGGGAAGAAAGGGAGGTACTCCAAAGTTGGGACTGATTGTGAGTGCTCTTTAACAGCTCATATCAATGTTCTAATATCCTTCAATATAATTGTCACAGATTTTGACTGCATAGGTAGAGCTGCCATTTTACCAGCCCTACCTGAATATTTTTAAATGAATAGGGTGGGGGGAGTGCTCTAATTTTCGGTACTAAGAACTCTAAGCAGCTTCATTGATGTTGGAACCTTTAATATAATTTTTTCTGATTTTGGCTTCGTAGGTAGGGATATCGTTTCGCCAGCTCTACTTAAGGGATTTTTTTTAATGGGGGAGAAAAATGTTAATAAAAAAAAATGATCAAAAGATGAAATAAAAAAATATGAATAGAAAGTTCAAAAAATTTGAAACTGGTTGAGTGATAATTCCCTCTATTCCTCATTAAACTATTAAAGCTCGATCTTGAATAATATTCTATAGTGATGATAAGAAGTAATAAAGAATTGTTTCTTGAAAAGATTATTTGAATTTAAATTTTACTAGTGTTTCAATTTTTCAACTTCAAAATATGTAAGTTGAATTGAATGTATTTGGCATCATTTTAGGATAATAAAAAATTGTAAGATTTCAAACTCAGAGAAAAGTTTATAAATTTTCATTTCAACTGTAATTTTAACCATTAACCGAAGTTTTAACTTCAACTAGAAAAATTACTACCAAAAACTGTAACCTTAACCTTGACCATTGAATGAAAAAAATGATCACCAATAACCCTAACCCGAACCTTAACTGTAATTTTAAAAAATTTCAACTTAAATTTTGAATTTCTTGTTAAATTTTTAACCATAACCTTGACCAGAAATTTTTTTCGGTTAACAAGCCTGATTTTTAGAGTGTATGCAGTGTGCTCGGCGTCAAAACTATGAAAAATCGAATCTATTTTTAAAATTTGCACAGCCTCATCCTAATTACGAAATTTCAAATCAATTTTTGTAGCTTGCCTATCCTCCAAATTTACAAAATGAAAATCTATTTGGAGTTTGCATGGCCTCCAAATTATAAAATTTCCAATCAATGTTTGGAGCTTGCATGGCCCCTAAATTACAATACTATTTCAAATCAATTTTTGGAGCTTGCATGTCCACCGAGTTACCAAATTTACAAATGACTTTTCAAAATTAGCATGGCCTCCGAACTATTAAAAATCAAATCAATTTTTGAAATTTGCCTGGCCTCTAAATTACTAAATTAGAAACCATTTTTCAGAATTCACATGGCCTCCAAACTATGGAAAAGTACATATATTTATTTTCGAGGTTTTCATGGCCTCCAACGTACAAAATTTAAAACTGACTTTTTGAGCCCACATTGCTTTTAAATTTTACGAACTTTAAATTTGCATTTTGAAGTTTTTATAAGCCAAACTGATGGGTCAACGGCCTTAAGAGATCAGATATAGGAACAGATGACCATGAGAGGCTAGACACTAGACATGTTAGTCAGTGACCTTATAAGTCCAGACACACGAGTCAATGACCTTAAGAGGTGAGGCAGATACGCAGACGGACGACATTATGAAGCTAGACAAACGGGTCAATGACCTCAAGGGGATAGACAGTCAGCCAGACGACTTTGAGAAGCCAGACAGACGGGTCAATGACCTCAAGAGGACAAATAAGCAGACAGACAACCTTGGGAACTCAATTTTAGAAACATGGATCAAGGAGTACTGATGGATCCAGATTTTCATGTTTTCAGAACAAGAAATCTTTATTGTTTCATTCCTGTAGGTTCCCCATGACCATTGATTTTGTAAACCATCGGCATTTTCAAAATGCAAAACCCTCCAAATTTTAAAAATGCTTAAATTTGCGATCAATAAAGTTTTAAGACCAAACAGGAAGATCAGTACCTGAGTGTTTCGAAGACATTCGACAGTTCCCAACACCTGATTATAAGTACTTCCTCGAGTCCTTGCAAAACCTCACTTATTCCGAGGCAGATTGATTCACATTATTCCTTGAAAAAAATCGTCTCCAGCCAACAAAAAATACACGATGAATGTGCACAGAATAAGCAGTCAATTTCCTTGGAATTAATATATTTTTTTTCTTAAATCATCTCACAAGCTGCAATTTTCTACAGGATGCATAAAAAATCCCAAAATATAGCTTCATAGGCCAAGGACGAGACACATGTGTAACATTCAGTATACGTGTTTCCCCATGCCATATTTTTCGACACCCACTGCGTTGAGGTAAAAATTATGCAGTCTTCAATGAAATGACATAATTAGCTCAGTTCCTTATCTTTAAATCTTTTTTAATCAAGTTTAATCACCAATAAAAAAATATTATACTACGACTTTGCTATTGGAAGGAAATTTTCACCCGTTTCTTAGTACATGCCTAATACACAGAGTATAAGTAAATACGTGGTTGATTTAAATATATTTTTAGCAGGAAAAAAAATCTAGCTCATTTTCTAAACTAAATAAAAACGCTAGAAAAGTCAGAAAGCAGCGTGTAACCGAACCGTTTAATTGCAACTATTTAGCAATTAACATTCAAAACGTGTGTGAAAAACGCAAAAATGTAATTCGCGTATCACGAAACATGGCTTATCTTTGACACAAATTACACCTTATAACAACTCACTTCATATTCGTGACTCAAAAGTAACCCATCGTATCGGTAAATTTTTCCAATACACAGTACAACTTTACCGCAACTTTGTCTCGAACCGGTTGCGTAAAAAAAGTCCATGCATTTGGCGTCAAGGGAGCTAAAACCGTTATAAGGGTTGCAATACCTGTTTCGTGAAGGGGCATCTTTTACCTTTCGGAAGAACTACACGTATCGTCCATGTTTCCACTTCAAAGGGTCATAAGCACGGTAGAATCCTGCGAATTGTTTGTGTAATCTTAAAATGACACGGTTAAACGACCAAACACAATAAACTACGTACATTCGATGGGTTCTTAGAGGATCGGATTTATTTATTTACTTTTTTGTTATTTCTACAAATGACTTCGCACTTCGGAATGTGTTCTCATAATTTAAGATTAACGTTTCCCCTTCCCTATATACCTATTCCGCTTCCTTCTGATTTTTTTTGCTCTTCCTTTCTTTGGAACCGAGCGAGCGACCCGTCGAGATATCGTGTTTCCCAGGTGAATACGTGATTTTCACAAATCTGCTATCGTAAGTCTTTTACATACGACGATGTGGCCTTGTTTAGAAATTTCCTTATCTTGCTCGCGTCGTGTATATTCAAATTAGCCACTGGTTCTTTTTCGCCCTCCTCTTCTCGTCCTCCCATTTCCCTATTATCGGGTGTAACCGTTAGATGGATATTTCATCGGATTAGAGTGTTGAGTTTCCATAATAAAGATGGACGAAGACGAAGTGATCGAATATACAAGGGGGTTAAGGAAATGTATACTGCTCATATTATCATATCGATTACCTATACCCAATGTCAAGAGATCCTGAATTGTTTGAATTTTCAATCGAACGGTTGGTTACCTGATCTAGAAGTGTTTTTGTTGTTTTTTTGTTTACATTATTTTATGTATTTATTTTTATGCAACAGTCTGAAAACCGGATCTGATTTTTATGATGCGAATGTTTTTCGTCTTCTGTTTCACAACCATCGATAAGCTTGGCCAAATTATTAATTAACATGAGAGAAGAAGAAGGGAATATACTTTATCGATTAGACGAGCTGCAATTATTCGTTACGGGAATCCATGAAATTAATTTTCTGGAAGACTTATACCTACTTATAACGACAACAAAAACAAAAATGTCAGTAGATAGGTATAGAAAGTAGGTACTTTCCTGCAAATGAGGAGTAAATTCAAAATGGGAGAAACAGTGGAAACACGAAACATTTGTTTCATATTAGCATCTAAAATATTCCTTATTAACGTTTAATTTTACTGATAAGCAGATAACTTATTTATGTACGAGTAAGATATCTACATTTCATAAAAATCTGTTACCATTTTACATCACATTTTGAAGCTGATAGGACTTCACCGAGACTTTTACATTATTTTTTTTTGCACGCAGCGAAGAAAAAAACTCGTGTGAATTTTTTAAAAGAATCATTCTCGTGGAAAACTTTTTTTTTGCTGATTTGCTGACACATATATGAATTGGAATCAACACTTAGTTAATAAATTCAAAGTTTTAAATGCTGCCAGAACAGTAAAAATGAACGAAATATGAATGAAGAGTAAATTTTCTACGGAATTGATGACTTTCTAAAACGTTGGAAAGTAAACAGAAATGTTGCCTAATCACAGTATTGAAGGAGGTGAATTACTATTGAGGTTCTCAATAGAAAAAGTTGGATGAATTTATATTTGCAATGCAAAAGTTCATTATAAAATCAAATTGGCGGTATAATAAATTTCAATTTTTTTTCGCTTTTTGGAAAAATTTTGCCACCCCATACTTCACATTTTAAACGCAAATTATATTATACAGGCAGATAAAATTATTGTGAACTTCGACAAAATTTCAAAGCTGCATCCTGAATACATATAATAGAATTCTATAGAGAATTTTTCAATATTCATATTTTTGTATAGAATTTTATGCAATCATTTTTCCATGGATAAGCCCCTTCAATTTGTAAGCTAAGCAGCAAAAAGTTATGCGAAGAAAACATGCTCATTTTTCGATACCAGTAATACCCATTCCCCAGGTCAAACAAAAGTAAATTTTGACCTAAATATTTTTTCAGAATGGTGCTTTGTTGTATCCAAATCTAAAGTAAATATTCAGCTCAGTGACTCTAAACATTTGAATTTTAATAAATCAGAACAGTGGGGACTATTGGAGTTGGGAATACCAGTTTTTTTCTCCAAAAATATGACTATAACAAGGAAAATAATCATCAAACTAAATTTTTATTTCATTTACATAAAATTTACAACAAAAAAGCTCAACATTCAAAGAAGTTCATCTGCATAAAAATTTACCCCAAACGAAAAAAGATGAAAGACATTTTTTTTTTAGAAAATTGTATGCAAATAAATTTTAAATCGCTTACTTTTGAGCGAATTTGCTTTCGATTTTTTTTTCTAATTTCAAAAAATCGAGAAAAGTAGTCGAGAACTTGACAAATTTTTTCGGTTTTTTGAAATTCGCGATAATGACCAAAAAGTTGGGTGCCAATGCATTCCAAAAAAATTTTTCTGAATTCGGAAAAGATTTCTTTCAATGTTTTGGCTTGATTAATGTGAAATATTTCAGAAGAAAACATTTTCAAAAGACGAATTTCCCAAAAATGAGAAGTTGGCAAATTTTTAACCGATCAGTAGAATCCTAGAACTAGTCTGGACTTTTTGTGGCAGTGGTCTAGGTCGACGTAAAATCTCAAATACAATCTTTTGGAACTGGACCATGTTTCTCAAAACAGGTTGGTTGAGGTTTGAGCGAAAAAAACTCTCATTCTTTCAGGACTCATATTCCTCTTTCAAGAGCATATTTGGGGTTGGAATGTTTTTTGAGTGCCTTTTTTTGGAGAAAAAAGTTAAAAACCAATTTTTGCAGAGGTCTCGCCTCCTTCTAAAAAACTTTCACCATCTCCTTTAAAAAAAAATTGCTCCATTAGGATTTGTTATGATACTTATTATATTTTTTTCTTTGCATAAAAAAATGACTTGAAAATTTTTCCATCAAGTGAAAAATGCTGGAGCAAGGGAGTCTATTTGGTTGGATGAATTTGAAGAGTGATATTCCAAAACTCGCTTTGTCCATTTTCACAACTTTTCAGGAAAGAGGAAAAACAGTTTCCCTTTAAAAGGATAAATTGGCTTTTTAGGCGAGTTTATCGCTTTATTTGGGTGGATTTATGAAGTAGGAGTGTAGGTATATACTTCATCCACTAAATACTGCAGAAAAAATTTTCAATAAAAATGGATAAAGCGCGTTTTGGAAGATTATTTTTTTTTTAAATATTTAGTGAATTGGCTATTTAAGTGGGTTTAACACCTCATTTTGGTAGGTTGATGATGTAGGAATGTGAGTTACTACTTCATCTGCCAGGTACCGCTGAAAAACGCACTTCGATAAAAATGGACAAAGCGAGTTTTGGAATATCACTCTTCATTTTCAGTAATAAATAAATAAATATGCAGATAAAAATGATTCAAAATGGAACAATATTCAGTACAAGGTAGGTACTTTCAAGTACCCGAATTTTAGATTCTCTTTTTTAGGACTCTCCATAATTTATTGTTCTTTGATCTGTTCTTTCAAAATTCAATGAATTCCAAAACCAAACTTTCAAATTAAATCTGGAAAAAGTTGAAAAAAAAAATTGAGTGCAAACTGCAAAGGAACACTTACCTACCCCTATCTATTGAATAATAAGCTCAGAATTTTTTTGAAATTTCTCTCCTCTTTCCATAAAATTCAAAGAATTCTATCACTTCGATAAGTATTTTTCAGAAATTCAAAATTCATCAAAACTTTGCAGTGTAGGTAGATATCTACTCATTTTCGAAAATTCTGAATGAATACAAAATGTGCGAGGTGACTTTCGCCCTCTTCCATAAAATTTAAATTTTTTAATCACTATTGCGAATTCAAAAAATTGAGCAAAAGAGCCAAAAACTTATGGAGTTTTTTGAAATTGGCAATAATGACCAAAAAGATTGACACCACTGAGCTGCGTTCCAAAAACATTTGCACTGTTTTAGAAATGATATCTATCTTTCGTTATTTTGACATAATTAATGTGAATATTCGCGAAGAAAAAATTTTCAAAACACGAATTCATCCAAAAATAAGATCTTGAATGCTTTCATTTGAAAACTACGATTTTCTCGAAAATACGAGTAGACCATCTTTGAAGACCCATAGATACTTACATCCCTTCCAAGAGCACCTACAGAGCAACAAAAAAAATTCTGAGTAATTTTCAAATTAAAATGAAGGCCTCTGCCGAATTTTGTTGATAAAACCCACACTTCTTTTTTGCGATCCGCCCTTATACTTACAGGGGTGGCCAAAAGTCAGCTTGCATGCTCGAAAATCACGAATGCGTCAGTTTACTGCTCCTGGAGGTGGGAAGAAGCATTCTACAAAAAAATGAAGTCGAGGAAAATTGTATAGAATTAAATTTCCAATCGACCTAATATCATTAGTTTTTGTCTAGGATGCTTATGTTTTTGATTTTTTGACAATGAACTAAATTTTTTTGAAATGTGAAAATTTTATTTTTCAATTTTTGCAAATTTGCAACCTGACTTTTGCCCACCACTGTATTTTATGTATAGGTGCCCTACTATTTTGATAAGTAAGTAAGTTCCTACTTAATTTATCGTTTTGATCGAAAATTTGCCCTCCAATTCCTTCCCACAGTATAGGACGTTGTCATTTATAAATCTCCAATCATGGACATCCAATCTTCCCCCTTTCTCCAGACACCCTACAGACAATATATGGTACGCTGCTAATCCATATAGAAAAATAATACATTCGAATTCATTTGTCGACAACGCTAATTAAAATTTATACACGAGAGGAAAAGTTGTTTTCCCAAGTAATTAAAAATTTTCATTAATTTATTGGGCTACGTTTCGAACAAGCGAGAGTTTTCATCAGTTTCGTACTTTTTCAAGCGTTAATAGACGTAAACGTCATACAAGCGGTAATTAATTAGTTTATGGCAACTCGCGCGTCTATAAGTTGAGCTCGGATTTTTTTTTCTTCATTTTTCGGTACACAGAAAAGTTAATTTTTATTGTCGATCTAATTAATCGTCACGAGAGCCAGCAATGAATACATATTTATATTCTTTACGCATACAAATGCTATAAGAATATGAACAAAAACACAGACGAAATTATTTGACGATGCATAGCTCCGTCGTTGTTGTCGTCGTCCTCATGCTGTGTGTCTAAAAAATTCATTCGGTTTAAGGGCGGTCGAATGATGAGTCGAAAACGGAAGCAAAGTTGGCGGTTGTGTTTGCAAAACATGCGGCCACGAGTCAACATGCGTTTATTTTTAATTTACTCGAATATTATCTCGGTGATGTAAAATATTTAAGATTATGGTATACTTAATATCAGGGAGGTCTTAAGTCAAGATAGTGAGAAAAAAAAACTTTCAAACTTCGTAAGATTATGTACGTAATTTTAATTAAAATCTCGTATAGTTAATATGTATAACTCGGATGTGTGTTGGCACTAGCTGGCAGCTGAATACATGTGCAAGATTTCGATGCTGATCATTCGATTAGTTTACGTCGTCATCATCATCATCATCATCACCATCACCAGCATCGTACATACGACTGAATTATAAGATACACGAATTTTTTCATATTATTAAATCACTCTCGAATGGAGGTTTCACCATTCACGATGCGATAAAAGGGATAATTTTATGGTTAAAACGGCTGCGAGACCTGGGTATCGAGGAAATTACTATATTCATTAAATTCACATACAGATGTCTCATCTTTTGATAGGTTTGACGTCGATATCGAGGCGTCTAAATCGTATACACGCTTTAATATATTTTGACAAATTCTTTTCACGACCCAACTTTTATATAAGATTATACATACAATGTACATATTGTCAAAGTTGCCGAACGCCTGTGTTTATTTTTCAAAAACTCAGCATTGTCAGCATATCTTTGTTATAGGTTATGATCGGGTTCGGCTGATGGCGGGCTGATTTACGACGTGTGATCTCTTTCAAAAGGTCGCATTAGAGCGAAATTCGTTTTGAAAATATCGATCTTTAATGCTCTAATAAGGTCGCCCGTTTTCCATCGAAAGTAATTTATGAAAATATACATTATTATACCAGATATACGAACCGAAGAATCGTTATGGGTTTATAATAATAAATAATGTAGATCGGCGCGCCGTCGCATCGACCGTGGCAGCGATACGAGCTGCGAAAAAAATCCCATACAATGTAAGTAGGTATGGCGAAGTTGTAGGGCTATGGGTGTCGATACTATTCTTCGAATATGTGCCATATAGTCGGCCATTTCGGCTGAGTGCCTGCACGTTAGGTACCTTTGTATACATACATTATGTATACGTTGAAGAATAGGAATTAAAAAAGGGGAGAATTTCGTACCTACGTATGTATAAACCTTTCATCGATCGCGGAAAAAGGGGACGAGACGATTCGTACACGTGTACAAATTAAAAAGCATGGATGTATAGGATGTATGAAGGTATACCTATAGGTAATATGTAGTAATGGATTCGCCAACTGGTTGCATATGGAAGAAGATATTGAAAATTTTCAGTGTGATTATTTTGATAAATGAACTTTATTTGAATTGTTGGAAGAAAATTGGGTCACATCTATCTATGGTTTTTTATTGTACTTGGTGATATTGTTATGTTCAATAATTATTCAATTTACATCGTCATTTCAGGTTCAATATCAAGCTGTCCTCTTTGAAGTCAGAAGGAAATTCAAGGCATGAGTTTTCAGACATTCCTCAAGGAACGGTCAAATGAAATAATATTAAATGGATTCAAATTTTTCCAAGTTTCTCTATTTCAAACGTGAAATTCAAATAAAGGATTCCCGATCACTCTGACGAACCTCATTTAGACTAAAAAAAATAATGTAGTTTGAAATAATTTGAAAATCTACAAAAATTCATTATTTAAAAAGTCTGATAAATGTGTTGCCGAACTAGTCAAATTTAAGGGGAATAAAACTGTACTTACACGTTGACAAAAAGTTTTATAGAAGATTTTAGAAAAACTATGGAACTAGTCTATGAAGCGGATTTACATTCAGGCAATACAGGATGTCTGGTGAGTGGATGTTTAAACTTCAGATTTGGATATAAGCGGGTACGATTGAAAAAAAAACGTAATATGGACAAGTTGCCTAGCTTTGAAATTTAAGGGGCAACCGAGCTTTTAAAAAATTGCAAAAAAACGAATTTTTGACCTTGGGAATGGGCAGTACTTTGAAAAATAAACAAATTTTGTCATTATGAATTTTTGTCCAACTTCAAAATTGAAGGGGCTAGAAATATTTTAAATGAAAAAATCAGAGAAAAACGTGTTTTTGACCTTGGGAATGGGTAGTACACTTTGAAAATTAAACAAATTTTGTCATTATGAATTTTTTCCCAACTTTGAAATTGAGGGGGCCAAAAATATTTGTTTCCTTTAAAATATTTCCATTTAAAATATTCCTGTCCCCCTCAATTTCAAAGTTGGAAAAAAATTCATAATGATACAATTTGTTTAATTTTCAAAAGACCTTACTGAAGTTAATTTGGACGGTTTTTAGACCACTTTTCAGGAAATCTGAAATTTCCAAAACATACTCGAAGGCTCCAGAACAGCCTGAACGCACCTCCAATCGACTCAGCATATTAAAAATACGGTAAGTACTAAGTAAATTTCATTTCAACAACTCAATTGGGTAAAATGTTGCGAATAAAATTTCAATTTTCAAAAACCTGCTATGGTGCTCCCGGAACTACCTCTCAAAACTGATTGAAACCGTTTCCAATCAATTTGGAGGGTCGAAAACCGAGCACATACCATATTTCAGCTCTCTTAGTCTATTTGGTAAATTTTGATTTTTTTCCATTGGTGTCCCAAGTTTGATTTTTCACAAGTTCAAAATTTCTCGTTTTTAACTTGTGAAAAAAAATCAAGTCGAACCGCTCGGCTCGTCGTCGTCGTTTCGATGCGGGCGCTCTTCGACTTTTCGCGTTTCTCGGAGAAATAGAAAAAAAAAGGCCCGTTCGCATCGAGAAACGAGCCACGAAGCGATCGCGGCGACGACGACTCGAACGCTCGCGCTACCCAGTTGTAAGCTCTATCGCAGTGTATTCGAAAAAAACTTATAAAAAATCAAAATCTTTTGTGAACTCAAAAATTTGATTTACTGTTTCCAAATTCGTAGTTAGAAAATTAGATCACCTCAATTCAAACCTGATGGACAATTATTTCAGCTTATTTTCAAATTCTGTGATTTTAGATTTTTTTAAATGTGCCATTGAAAATAAAAGGCCACAGGTGTAAAAGTGACTTTGAGTACATAAGTGTTCTCATAAGGATTATAAAATTACTTACTTATTCTCATACGCGAGTTCATATTCCATCATTTTTGGAAGGAAATTTGTACTCACCTGAAACAAAGAAAAATTGAGGTGGATTAGTTAGAATGATACCTACCTATATGAAATAATAATGATCGAAGGCAAAGTAAAAATTCTGACGATGCCCATGTTTAATAAAGAGCCAGAAATGAATATTCATAAAGAAAGTATACCATAAAAATTGCAAAATTGATTGTGAAAATCACTCAAAAATAACAAAAATTGATGGACCATCAGAAAACTACCAAAATTTGAGAAAATGGCTCATTTGGGTAAAATTTTGAACAGACTGCTTAAGTGCTTAGATTATTGAAAAATAAAATATTAAAATACCAAGAATTAATCGAAAATTCTCAAAATTGAATTATTTTTTGTAAAAACTGCAGAAAGTGCAAAAAAATTTGTCAAATTGACCCTTCCCCTTCCCACCCCCAAATGATTAAAAATTACCAGAAATTGATGGGATTTTTTTCAACCAAATTTTTAGAAAGCTCTCCACTCGACCTCGCCCCTCCCCCCACACACAAAAAAATTAACAATGTCAAATTTTTCACAGCAAAATTTCCAAAAAAAAAAGTTGAAATTGGAATTGGTAGAAAATTTGAAATAGGTAAAGTATTTTTTAATTTCAATCAAAATTATAAAAAAAAAATAATAATAAAATAAAAATGAACGCATTAATGATTTTTTTTTTCATTTTTTCACTCTCTTCTTGACTTAAAATTCACTACTTTTTCACTATTTTAACTATCCATTTTTAAAATCACTACTTTTTCCTTTACTTTTTCACTACTTCCACAACCTGTTAGATGCCCAGTTTTATTTTGAGAAGCATTCGAGGTGGTTAATTAATTTTTACGTACTTGATAGTCAAAAAAAAAAAAAAAGTTGTAAATATACCTACAATTTACTTTCTTTGAATATACCAAAATTTCTGCATTAATTTTCACTCTTGCATATTTTCAACCATTTCTTAGGTCAAATTTACTCATTTATGACAAATCATTGTTGGACCACTAATTTTCATTTTTTGCCAATTTTTTGGCCAATTCTAGAAAAGTTTTCGTTATTCTGTGCGATTTTCGTAATTGGTAAGATTTTCATGAATTTTTCCGCTGTTTTTATGCATATTTCATTTTAAAATTCAGTTTCTACAATTTAAAGTGATTCGTTCACGAATGATTTGATCAGAGAAGAATAATCGATCGTAAACGAATGAGTCCACAATAAATGAGACCAGATAGAAGATTGTACTTAGCACTTGACATTACTATAAATTTATCAACAGAAATCAGCGCAGATTCGTTTGCAAGAAACAGCGAATCCTTTTTCAATCTCCCTATGAAAATTGTGAATGATTCGTACGCAGACGATCTGCTCAGAATTGACAAACTACGTATTTGCGAAAGACGGAATCATTTGGAAATCAAATCACTTGACAGTTGACACACGACAAGGCAAAGCGAAACCTTTATGTATACATAAAGGTTTCCCATCTACCAATAATTCAGTAGAAAATGATTGGATTCGATCAGGTCAATGCAATTGAATCCATGGATCAAGTCTCTCAATCACTGGAAAGTGTACAAAAAAGAACTGCTCCAAATCTCGATCCAATTTTGAAACAAAACCAAACGTTTTACAGGGGAATAAAATGTATTGGAACAGAGCACGGTTGTTAATTATGAAACTTTTACATTTTTTTGCTCATTTTTGCTATAAACCAAAAACTGATATTTAAACTATCATTTATAAGGTACTTCACTTTTCCAGGTCCTTTTCAATTAATAAACAAAAATTAAGGAGAAGTTCGTCGGAGAGTGTCTTTTTTATGAAACTCATCAATGATTATCTACCTAGTCTTGACTAGGTATAAAAATGATCTTTCTTCATCATTTTAAGGACGAAACTTTTTTTTACGTACCTACCTAATGGAATCGATATACGAAGTAAGGAGTTTGTTTTTTTGCCTTCTCTATTCACATTCGTACTTATATTCGTATGCTTATATTTGTGTACGCAGGTCCTTGAAATAGATTCTTAACCTTTCGCTTATTACAACCTTGACAATTAGATAGACGTAGGTATACAATTAAAAGGAAGAAACAGACAAAAAACACCGAAAACACTATGCATTTACCTACTCGTCACTCGGCCAGGATTCGAAAAAAACGAAGAATTTTCTATATTGAATCGATGTGAAGGAAAACGGTCAGTGGGACCTGATTCATTGTGAACATAATTTACGCCCTCGTAAATATCTACACCGTCGAAGAATATTATTGTCCTCGTTATATCACATCGTTTATAGTCCATTATGCAGGGTAGCTCGTTGTTAAAAAAAGGGTTGAATTTAACGACTTTTTTTTTTGGTAAAGAAGAGAAAAAACACGCATATACACTCGTCACTCGTCGTATACACATTTTTATATAAAAAAAGGTCATCTAAAAAGATAAGAAAACCGAATGAAAAAAAATAACAATAGCGTTTATGATACTGGAATTGTATTCCTTAAGCACCTTTGTACAATTCTGTTACACTAGTAATGTATTCGTTTGCCCTTACACTATGAATTGTTTTTGTCGACGAGTTCCTCAATGGTGTTGTATCCTTCTTCCTTCTCTCTCGAAGATGGGTAGGTAGCTAATAATTTTGTGAAATGAAATGATTCGAGTACCTACCTACCTACCTACGTATCAAGGGAGCGAAAATGATGGCAAAATATTCGCTAATGGAAAGCTCATTTTTCGTCTTATCGTCTGAAAGCAGAATTTTATTTATTGATTTTCAATACAAAAGGATATTTTTTTCGCTGTCGATGGTATTTGTTTGAAGATAAGGGATTGTTGACTCGAGTTGCGAGAGTTTTGTAAAGCTGGTTTATACTTTAAGCCTATAATCAACTAGACCAAATTAACTCGTGGAATAGGATCGAGTTTTCCAACTTTTCGAGCACTATACGCGTCTAACTTTCCGGTTTATTTTGCTCGTTATCGAAGAGATTCCTTAATTTTATTTGAAACTTTTACCGTCAAGTGAAAAGGTAATTTTTTTTCTGCCTATCCAAGGACAAAAAAGTCAAAAGTGAAGTGATTTGTTGAAAATTGTATTTTTTACGACTGATTTAGAAAGTAGGTATGAGCTGAAGTGCGTAGGTATCGTTATTTTTCTTCATTATTTTGTGTGAAAAATTGGCTCTATTTTCATTTTAGATAAGTAGGTATTTTTTCAAGTTAATGGGGGCGATTTAGAATTTTTGGGGAGAGGAGGAGTATGCTTTCAGATAGAAGAATGTAATTGTGTCAGTAAAAAACAATTACCTAATAAGCAGGAAAATGTCACACAAAAATTACACTTCACTCAAATGAAAAGTCAGACCCATTTCTCTTTTTTTCCACTTTGAACGATCAGTTTTTCCAAACCAAATCTCAGAATCATGTTCACTCCCAATTATTTGAAATTTTCCCATTTAGCTAAAAGAAAACATGGATTTTCAAGCAGCGTTTAATTAATGCTTCTTGGCCCATAATATTTTTCTTTACAGGCCACAAAAGTTTTTGGTATAAATTAGAAGCTGAATAAAGAATGGAAAAGCACAGTAGAATTTTTCCTACCCATTTTATAAACAGTTTCGAGTTGAGAAAAAAATTAACGTAAGTACCTAATTTTTAAAACTTGAGCAATAACGAAAATATTAACTGGGAAAAGAATGCCTACTTCGAGTTTTCAGCTGGATTTTATTTATTCATCAAAAAGTTGAACTTAATGGTGATGAGCTTTGTTAAGGAGCTTATAAATTATGAATTTTTTATCGTTTTCATTTATTTATTTATTTTTTGATTAGAGAGAGTGACAAGCAGGTATCGTGCCTAACAATTATTAAGACGTAGGTATTGTAGTGGCATTTTTTATCATAAGTAGGTAGTCTTGTGACAATGCAATGTGAAGTTTTCTTTGGCCTTCAAGTCCTGCAAAAGTTCTGCTTTCCATCGACGAGTCCTGCAAGCCCTCCATTGTCCTAATTTTTATCACTTTGATATAGGGCATACTGCCTCCATCGCCTAAAGGGGGATGATTTTATGAACCCCTTAAACTGAAAAGTTTGAGAACGTGTGCTATACGAAGGGTAAAATAATCTAAATACTTAGCAATTTGTCATCAAGTAAATGACAGATTTATGATGACAAGTTAGGTCTTTGTATCGAGCTCGCGCCGCGAGCTTATTATTTAAAATAGGGAAAAATGCCGACAAAGATCTTAGCCTTTGGTCACGTGACTTACTCAAAAAATTATATATACAAGTAGTCCGCGGCATTTTCTCCACTTACAATTAGTTTCATTCGCTGCAGCAAGATGGTACTTCGTCATTTAGTAATAAGTTTTTATTTGTTAACACCTCGCGTGTGAAATTTATTTAATTTGATTTAGACAATCAATTGATCCGATGATCAATTGTATTGGAGTTCTTTTCGGTAGTTTAAGGTGTATCCGGACACCTGTAAATTATGCGAAGTGTTTATGTGAAATCTCGTTTAGTTAAGGTGCCATCGTCGTCCTTAGCATTGGTAGGACCCATGATAGAGATGGTCAATGTGGACAGTTTTCAGGTAAATGTTAAAGCGCATTTATCATCAAGGTAATTGGCTTATTACTAATTATTGTAATAGGTAGGTATGTGGAATCGGAGAATTCCATGCCTACCTAATATTTTATCAATGGTGTTTTTGCATGACTTCATCGTGTATTTTGTGTATAGGTTTCTTATTTTTCTACTCGTGAGCATTCCCTAAATAGGAGGAATGCTACGAGGAAATTAATTAAGTGCACTCGGTACTAGTTATAATTTATGCTTAATACTTCCTTATGACGGATCGTAGTAGACGTAGGCTACCGATTGGTAGAACCGAAGTCCTATGTATAAATACGTTATAATAAATTCTTTAAATTGTACTGTAGGTTGTTTTCATTTCAACGTTCAATACATAGATTTTGCGTAGTTAAGTCAGGTTATTGGTTAGATAGAGAGTCTTGAGCTATCCAGGCAAACAAGGAAATATTCACCCTCTAAGGTGATATTTCTAAAACTCACTAGCATAGGAAAACAAATAATTCCTCCTCTCCCTCTAACCGAGGCGTCTAGTCCTAACTATGTCAACTTTTCATCATAGAGAATTGCATTTTTTCAATCAGATCTCAAATTTTTAATTTATTTCCACTTTTTTTGGAAATTTGAAAAAAAAAAAATTATTGAAAAAAGGGCTCATCTACCGACTTTTTTAGAACCTGAATTACTTATTGTTTAGAGTTTTTGCCCTCGCTTCGATCAGACCATTTGTTCTTTTTTTTCACATTGAGAAGTCGTTGTTCAAATTTAAGAAAAGTTCAAAGTTTGAATCAGAAAAATAAACTTCTTCCTGCATAAAGAAACTTTTTTTTTACTTCTGAAAACATGAATTTTTGAAAGCTTTTGGTTTGGCTTCACTTGGGCTCGTTTGTTTTTCTTTTTCAATTTAAAAAAAAATCATCATTATAAATAATTTTCAAATTTTGAAATAAAATCATGAACTTTTTATAAGTACTAAGTAGGTAACTCATCACACAAAAAAAACATCTTTTTTTATACCTCTCGAAATAGGTACTGATTTTCGAGAGCTTTTGCCCTCACTTTGATAGGGTCAGTTTGTTTTCCTTTTTCGCAATTAAAAATTCAAGATTTGAAGGAGAAATGAAAATTTTTTTCATTCGTTATACAAATTAGACAAAATTGGACCAATCAAATGACAAAATTGTTAATTTATCGCTTTGTACTTATTTTACTTTATATTTTTTCCAAATGTCGTTCGAATTTTCCATCAATTTTCCAATCTCATTACATTAGCTGCAAGAACCTTAAAGGTGATGAAAATAAAAAATAAAAAATTGAAATGATAAAAATATTACATTTTTGACATCCACTGGCTTGAAAAAAATCTTGAGACGTTTGAAGGCTTCAGAAAAGCGAAAAATGTTTGCCTCACTATCTACCCCCCCCCCCTCTTCCCAACCAGAAATACCTACTCCCTCTCCCCTCGGTCTTAAAAAATCCCTAGTGCTTAAAAAAATGTCCTGCAGAAAATCCTGCTGAAGTACTCTGTTTTCATATTGAAATTTTCTTAGACACCCTGTTTGGTTTGATTTTGGAAATTTATAACTCGGTGGAACTCCCTGAAAAGTGATTGAAAAAATTCAAATTGTGAGGAAAAAAGAAGGAACATTCAAAAACGTTGAAATTTTTCAAGTTAGTGTCACACAAGGTGAATTGATTTTTGATGACTTTTATGCATCTAATTTAGCCACTAACCACAAATTATGCACTGGAAATTTTCCATTTGAATTTTATAGAATTTTGATAACAGCTTTACTTTTTCTCATTTTTCAATCATTTTTATTTCGATTTTATTACCTGCACAGCACATATTTTTTCGATCATTTCAAGCAAGTAGGTACACATTTAAAATTCAATTTTACTCATTTTTCGTAATTTAAAATATTTTATTTAGTCAGCTTGGGAGGAGAATTATATCAGAATATACCCAAAAATCACAACAAAAATTTAATAAAAATCAAAAGTTCCATTTTCACCAGAAGAAAAAAATCCAAAAAATTTATCGGGGTAAAACGGCTGCACCCTGTTGCGAACCATGCTTTATGAATAATACTCCATCATTTTCGTCTTCGCCTCGCTCCAGCGGAGATGTACGTGCGGGGAAATTTTTCTCCAGGTTTAAATCAAAAGCGTGCGAGCATAACTGCCATACGAGATACCTGCAGCATGTACCCAGCTAAATGTATGGTATGGCGGCGGCGTCTTGAACGACGACGTCGGCGCGCGGTGGCACAGGCGGCGCTCGGCGCTCTCCAGTCTCCGACATATTCACGAAATTTTCAAGTCAAGCGCGCTATAGCATACCTAGCTTTATTTAAACGGTCATAAAATCCGTAGGGCAACAAATAATAACCGGATGCCGGATAGTTGAAGTTGAAGGAACCAGTTTTTTAATGGTCGCTGCGTGAATCGCGCATACCTCGACCATTTGAACTTACTTATATGAAATATTAACCTTTAATAATAACGTGTATAATTTTTCTTACTAGTGCTCTTGTCTTTTTAGTCGAAAAGTGGAAGAAAAAAAATCAAAACGTTCGAATGGCCGCTCTAATAACTGTATTTAACGAGGTGCCGCCGTTCTCGTTGGCTCGATTTAGATGGCGGTCATCGCTTTGCTTTAGCGTTTCTCGCGGCAGCAGTTCTAGTGTTCTACGGATAAAATATTCAAAAAAATGTGTCCGGAAATGATGTAATCTCTATTGTATGTGTAAGTATTTCAAGGTGAACGTGGAAATTCTCCTTTGCTCTCTGAAGTTAACTGAGGATCGCAGATCGTCGCGGTGAAAAGTTTCCGGTCTTGGATAATAATTTCACTTTCAAGACGAGTCAGCTCGTGCTAACTGCTGAGGGAGCTTGATGCTTTCAATGGAAGAATTTTATCTAACGTTTGGCCGGGTGAATTGACTGAAAGCTTCATAGTCTGGAATATGGCATATATGGAGCAATTGCACTCCCCTCCCGAACAACTTTTTTTTCTCAAATAGGACATCCTAAGGAACATTTTAAAGCAAACTTACCAAAAAAAAAGTTAATCCTTCTTACAAAATGTGGCCATTTTAATCAACAGGTCAGACGAAATCGCAGATTTTGCTTTCCAACATCGGACTTGCACGAAATTTTTTGAACTGGACAAAGCTAGATAGAAAGAGCATAGGAAAGGATCTATTGCATCCCCCTGCCGATCCTCTGGGACAACTTTTTTCTTAAAGGGGGAAACCTAAGGAACATTTCTAGCCCTTGTCTTTAAAAAAAACATGGCCCTACACACAAAATGGCGGGCATTTTGATTGACAGGTCAGCCGAAATTGCAGATTTTGCGTTCCAACATAGGAGTACAAAAGTAGATCGAAAGAGCAGGCAAAAATTGATTACCTGTCAAAATTCAAAGTGCTAAAGTGCATATTTCGATTTTTGGTGAATTTTTAAAAGGCTAAAAATGAGGGAAAAAATAAAATCTTACCAAGTTGACCTGGAAAGCTGAAATTTAGGATATAGCCGAATTTAGACCTACCAAATCGATTGGAAACTGTTTCAGACCGTATATAGAGTAGTTCTGGAGCCTCCAGCAGATTTTTAAAACTGAAAATTTTATCAAACGGAGATGAAAATGCGAAATTTACTCTGCACTCCAATTTCAGAACTCTCTGAAGACAACTTCAGATGGATTCAAGTCGTTTTGGAGTCTCCAGCGACTTTTTGAAAATTACTGGAAACTCCAGTAGATTTTTAAAACTTGAAATTTCAACAAAATTTCGTTTTTAACTGCATATGATGAAATTTCGTGGAAATTCAAGTTTCAAAAATCTGCTGGAGACTCCAGGAATTTCAAAAAGTCGCTAGAGGCTCCAAAATTACCGGAACTCACCTGAAGTCGTTTTCAGAGACTGCTATAGTTGGAGTGCAGAGTAAATTTCGGCTTTCTATCTCCGTTTCAAGTTTCAGAAAACTACTGGAGGCTCCAGTAATTTTCAAAAAGTCGCTGGAGACTCCAAAACGACTTGAAATTTACCTGCAGTCGACTTCGTATTGTGTTGAAATTAATTTGCAGAATGAATTTCGACTTTCCAATTCCATTTGATGAAACTTTGTGGGAATTTCAAGTTTCAAAAATATGCTGGAGGCTCCAGAACTACTCTAAACCGACTAAAATAGTTTCCAATCGATTTGACAGATCTAAATTAGGGTATATCTCAAATTTCAGCTATCTAGGTGTCAATTTGGTGAGATTTTGATTTTTTCTCTCATTTTTGGCCTAAAATTTGATTTTCAAAAATTCACCAAAAATAGAAAAATGCACTTCAGCACTTGAAATTCTGACAGGTGATGAATGTTTGCCTGTTCTTTCGATCTACTTTTGTACGATTCAAAAAATTTCGTGCAAGTCCTATGTTGGAAGCCTGTCAATCAAAATGCCCGCCATTTTGAAAGTAGGGCCATGTTTTTTTTTGAGGACAATTGCTAGAAATGTTCCTTAGGATCTTTAAGCCAAAATTGAGAAAAAATATCAAAATTTTACCAAATTGACCTAAAAAGCTGAAATTTGGCAGTTACCCTATTTTCGACCTTTTAAATCGATTGGAAGCTGTTTTAACGTGTTTTGAGCAGTTTTGGAGCCTCCAGAAAATTTTTGAAATTTAAAATGTCATCAAACATAGTTGGAAAGCCGAAATTTATTCTGTAAACTGAATTCAACAGGCTATCAAATCGACTGCAGGTACATTTTTGAAGTCATTTCCGATCCTCCAGTGACTTTTTGGAAGTTCCAGGAGCCTTCAGCATGTTTTTCAATGTACCAAACAGAGCTGAAAATCCAAAATTTACTCTGCACTTCAATTTCAACACGTCATCAAGTCGACTGCAGATAGATTTCAAGTCATTTTCGAGCCTCCAGCGGCTTTTGGAAATTATTACTGGAGCCTCCAATAAATTTTTGAAAATTGAAATTTCTAATAATTTTTATCAAATGGAGTTGGAATTTCGGGATTCACTCTGCACAGTACTTAGGAGCTAAACATTAATTGGGACAGATTTTGTGGGATTTTCAATCGATTTGACAGGTCGAAAATAGGGCAAATGCCAAAATGGTAACAATCTTATTTCATTCTCACCTGAATTTTCTTACAACTTTTGTTTTTTATTTGTTTGTTTACGTTTTCTTCTCAATAACTGAACTGAATAGCGAAGATACGAACTCTTACTTTTACCTTACAGATTTCGATTCTGGTCATCACATCATTGTGAAACACCTTTCAATTCACAAAACTGTACAGTACATCGGCATCTCTTTATCATCCTACGATACACGAGAAGATACATTACCACATAGCCACAACACCAACGCATCATTTAACCCTATCTTCTGCCAACAAAAGACAATCAAACTGTACCTTTTTTTCTCCCAAAAAAAGAAGAAAAGGAAGAAAGACGTCGCAACATAAACAAACGCATCATCGTATCAAACCGTTACACCATTTAGTCGTAAAAAATCATCGAATTCTTTTGTACAGGCTACATAGCTAACGGTTTTTTCATACAAAACATTAAGAATTCAGGTAAAGGGTTGAATAACAAGCTCGTGGTCAAAGAGTTAAAATGTTTTGCACCTAACGGAAACAAAACCACGAGGTTTTTTTTTTCTTTAAACTGGAGCCAAAAAAGGAGCGTAAAAAATCACAAATCGAAAATGAGTTGTCGAGTTCAGTCTGAAACTCTCCCTTAAACTGTTTCGTTCAGTGTTTTCGATTTCATTTCGCAATTCTCGGTTGGTTTTCGCGAATACTTTCGATGATCTGTTGAAAATAAGTTTCACTTTTTATTCATCCAATAAGTCAGGTGTGGATTAAAAGTAAACGTGTACAAGTGTAATGTGTTGGGAGTATTCCGTATTCCTCGAATCGTTTCAGATAATGGCATCGTATGGGTCGTTGTATTACTGGTGAGTACATCGTTTGGTTTATCTTATAGCTATAAGTAGTCAATAGGTATCTACACTATATAGGAAGATAGTAGATATGTATAAGTTAACGTGGTGAGACATGATAACCAAAACAGTCGTAAAATTTCTATTATACCAAAGGTTTATAAATTTCACCTAGTATGCCATTAATTGAATACAAATTATCCGATAAAAAATGCATCAAACTGGCAAGGTCGTCACGTCGTTTGGATTTTAACAACGTTGTTGGTTTTTCATTTATTACCCTCCGAGTGTATCTTTCCTGCAGTATATAAATGTACGTTGTTAATTAATCGTATTACGAGATTATTTATATCAAAATCGATCCTCTCATTTTGGTTATAATCTACATACGCGATAGAGTAGTCGAATAAAAAAAAGGCCAAGCGGGGTAAAGATGGAGGGGAAAACTAACGTAATAATTCCATTTTCCATCAAATGCTGTGTGAAACATCACGATTATATATACAAAGTAAACGCGATAAATAACATTAAAACGCCATCGCCATCTATCGAAATACGAAAAAAAGATCCATTAGATTAGCAAATAAAAACCCGAATAATAAAAACCAGAAACGGTTAATCACCGCACGTTTTTGTTTACTGATCATGCTTTCTCGATGAATCGTAAATATGCTCGCGATTAACTGCTGTTTAAATCATCGTGTAACTAGGAGATGATAAAAAGTTCACATTGGCACGTATGCACCTATAGATCTTGAAATTTACTCTGGTTGTGCATGGAAGAGGAAATTTTATTGCCATGAGGTGAGATTTTCATCCTCATAAAGTAGAGGGTGTCAATCTTGCGTACGTTTAGGTAACTAGCTATGCAGGATGCCTATCTTGAAATTTCTAGGAGATGTTATTTTTAAAAATTACTTCAAACAAACTCTTCCAACATAAAAAAACTACTCTCCCCTGGAAAAATCTAGGCTACCTGAACAGAAAAGAAGAAATCCTGATTACCAGACTAAGAATAGGCCACACAAAAATTACTCATAACCACTTATACCAAAAAGAACCAAAACCCTCATGCCAATTTTGCAGAAACGAACCCATATCCATCCAACACATACTTTTCAACTGTCCCCAACTAAAACAAAACAGACTTACACTACAGATAAAAGAAAACCCACCTACTATCCCTGACGATCCCTCAGAAATACAAAAATTCATCTCCCTAGTAGAAA
The DNA here is from genome assembly GCF_950023065.1 of Planococcus citri. Classification (NCBI taxonomy): domain Eukaryota; kingdom Metazoa; phylum Arthropoda; class Insecta; order Hemiptera; family Pseudococcidae; genus Planococcus; species Planococcus citri. The sequence goes on along the minus strand of NC_088680.1, from coordinate 45,121,968 downwards.
ACATCGGCCTCACAAACCAAATCTAACCCCCCCCCCCTTACGGGTGTAATAATCTTGTAATTATAAACACCCCAAAAAAAAAAAAAAAAAAAAAAAAAATTCATGAAACCAATTTTTCAGAAATATTGATTTTTTTGGCTTTCTTTATGGGACTTTTGAAAATCTGGAACCTATTTGGAAAATACATCGAAGGCTCCAGATGGTCTTAAGGCGCTGAAAAGAAGGAAAATCGGTAGCTATCATTGCTGGTTTCTCCACCAACCCCCCTCCTCCCCTTTGATTTTGAGTAGGTCGAGCGGAGTTCGTTTTTTTTTTTCAGCAATTGAAACTCGTCTCATACTTCATACCCAACACTGGAGTCTGATTGATCGAAAAAATATTTTCGTGGTGTTTTATTGGTAATTGAAAGTACATAGTTTCAACAGTATTTTCCAAAAATTTCAAAAATTCATATCAATTCTGAGGTTTTTTTTTTGAACGCTCGATTCTCAAAACTTTGTCAAATTTTAGAATTAAGTAATCTATATTTTTGAAAAAAATTAGGAGGCTTAGGTATATTTTTATAATATTTGCAATTAGATATTAACTTTTCGTGCTTGGATTTGCAAATCCCAAGGGGGGCGAAGCCCCAAAATTTTGGTCAAAATATGAAAAAGATGTCAAATATTGTGTGATATATCGTTTCATACGCTTTCAAATGTACTGTACGTGAATATCAACATATTTTTTAAATTCGGATCCTTCCAACACCTCTCATTACCCTTTCTTCAAATTCCTGAAAACTGAAAAAATCGTGACATAGACTTACCTCCTCCCTCCACTCATCGTTCTCCTGAAATCCCTAGAAAGGTACCCCTACCTTCATTTGTCAGAATCGTCCAGAGAGTCACATTTTAGTGAACATTGTCAAGAAGCCCTCAAACGTCCTAAAGTTACTAAAATGTACTGGTTTTTTCCATAATGGTCAAAAATGCTTATTTTTTTAGGCAAAGTTTTTGTCTAAATTTTCAAAAAGTCCTGTTTTACTTAAATTGCCAGAAAAGTGCTGTTTTTTCCAAAATGATCAAAAAGTTGTATTAAAAAGTCTACATTTTTTGACAAAATTTTGAAAAATTCATCATTTTTTCCAAAAATATGAAAAAGTTACAATTTTTTCTAAAATTTTCAAAAAGGTTTTGCTTTTTTATGAAAATTGTCTAAAAGGTAAATTTATTGGTAAAATTGTCTAATATTCGTAAGTCTTGAGAAAATTGTCAATAAATTCATGATTTTTGTTACCAAAATTTGATTTTTGGCACGTTGCCAACACAAACCTAATAAGTTTTGTTTTTATTCCAAAATTTCCGAATAAAAGTCCTGCTGTTTTTTGCCAAAATTGCTCGAAAGATTGTTTTTTTTTTTTTTTTTTTTGGTCAAAATTGCCAAACAAAAGATGCAATTTTCTTCCACAATTGTCATGAAAAATATTGTTCTTTTTGACAAAAGTGTCGGAAAATTTCATTTTTTGGCAAAATTATCAAAACGTCCTAATTCCTGCCAATTGTTAGAAAGTCTTGTTTTTGCCTGAATTGTCAAACAGATACCTCGGTACTATATTTTTTTCCTAAAATTTTTCACAACGTATTGTTTTTTTGGAAAATTTTTTTAGAAAGTTTCATCATTTTTTTTTTGGCAAAATTGTCAAATTCTCATGATTGCCGAAAACTTAACTATAAATGGTTTATTGTTTTTTTTTGAGGCGTAAATACAAATATCAACTCATTTTTTATTATTTGTCCCCTCCAACGCTCTCAAGAGTTTTCTTAAAATTGAAAAAATCGAAAGACAAATGATTTATAAGGTTTTTGAAAACGCTGAATACAAATGAACAGCTCTATTCCGAAGTGGGTTAAGTTATTTTTCTCCAAAAAAATGCGTTTAAAATTTTTGTTGCTGTTTGTTCTGTTTCCAAAGGTCGGTGCACTTTCCCTTTCTTTGGACGTAGAACAATTGCTTGTAGAAAAATTTACTTTGAAAAATCGACGACTCAACCCACTTTTGAAGTAAAAATCTCCGTAAAACGTGTTTTTTTAAAAAATGACTTAACCCACTTTGGAATAGAGCTCTTCAAAATATAAGCTCGTTTTTTAATTTTTTTTCCAAAAAAATATTTATTCTGAGGGTGTTCTCAATCAATTGTATTAATTCATCGTCATGCCAAAGGTAGATGGTCCTCAAAATTTGTAAAATCGATAGCGAACAACAAATATTTTGAAGGCCAAAATTACTTTTCAATTAGTAATTTAACCTATGAGTGATTAATACCTACGATTTTTTAAACTTTCAGAATTTTTTGGATGGGAGGGGTGTATTAGCGAAATTGGATTACAAAATGAGTTGATATTCGTATTCAGCGCTTTCAAAATGTACATACAAAACAATATCACACAATATTTTAATTTTTTTAAATTTTTAATCAAAAGTTTGGCTATGACTCCTCACCCAGGCCTCCTCCTCATGATTTTGCAGATTCTATCACGAAAAATTCGCTATTGTAAAATATCGTGAAGTTGTATGCTTCTTTGATTTTTTTTCAAACTTTTAAATATTACACCTAGCTGCAAAATTTTACAAGTTTTCAAAAAAATAAGCTTTTCAAAAGAGCTTAATTTTGAATTTTTAAAATTTTAAAGAAATATTTTCAAAACTAGATACCTACTAATAAATCCTTCCACGCCTGTCTAAAGAGAGGAGGAGTCCTGGATAGCAACTTTTCTTCTTTCCTTTCCTATACATATGTATAAGAAACGTCCACAAATTGAGCGAAAATGTGGATGACCCATCTACGAACAAAACTGAGAACTTCCATTTCAATTTCATGTTTTGATTTTTATTTTTGTTGAGGAAATGAACCAAAATTGACTAATTTTTAGAAAATTCGCCAAAAATTGAAAAACGAGATTCAGCTAGAATTTGGTCTATATTATGGTGTATTTTTCCATTGCTGAAAGTAAATTCCAGTACCCACCTAATTCATTCTCAAAATCAATTTTGAGCTTCTTCTGTAAATTTCAACATAAGAATTCAGATCTTAAAATTTGAAATAAATATGTAAAAAGACTGGCGTTTTGATGGAACACCCTGTAGGAATATTGCATAAAACAGGGCATCTAGAAGTTGGCTATTGTTACCCTGCCATTATATGGCAATCCCACGCATTGCATAGCTCAGGTATGTATTATGCAAACTATACTTGACTCCTTGATGGCCATATAACTCGTATAAACCTATGAACGTTACGAGGCGCAAAATTATACCCTGTATTTGTATTCAATCCACGACGACAATATTTTTCACTAATTTACGACTCGATATACAGCAGCATGACAGGAATCGAAACATCCAAGACTTAGGTTAGCATACCCTGTAACCTCTCACTCCTACAATAGTTGGCTTAATACTCTTACTCATTGAGTGCTTTTCTACTCTGTTGCTCCACATTTGTAGCCTCCAAGTTCAGCTTCACGCTGTATAGTCGATTCATTAGCCAATTTTCTTTCCTCAAAATTAGCATCTTTGTATACAATACCCTGAAATGTATGTTATGTATAAAAGCAGCCTTAAACTTTAACAAGAATAAGCTATAGAGTAGGTACAACAAATACACAAGTCTAGCGCACAGCGCGGCGGCATTATACTAGCTACACAACTTCTGCCAAGAAATAAGTCGTAAAAAAACGTCATTTTATGGGCCGATCATTAAGCGAGTGCCCAAACCCCCGCATACGTAGGTAGAGAAGCTCACCCGCCGCCCGCCAAATTCACGCTTTCCTTCTCCTTTATTCGACCCTGTGTATCAAGATACGCCGCCACAAACGATCCGGCCTGTCCGTGTAGCGCGTACCTCTACCTATACACTGCATATTCCCCCCTTGGAGTCGATGAAGATGGTGATGGTGTGTGCCTCTCTCTCTCTGTCACTCTTTCTCTATCAGCCTTTACTTACCATAAATGTGCGTGTACATATATCTGTGTTTCTGTACGACCAAGCGCGAATAAACGCTACACAAAAACACGTTTTATTTTATGTCCAAGATACACTACACACTCTTCGACTAGTTTTACAAAATTACACAATTCTACCGGGTCCGAGCCTCGCCTCTAACCTCCTCCAGTGCGCTTATATTTTTTTCATAATAGACGAATTTTTGAATAATCAAGCGAGCATTGTCTCATTGCGCTAGTCTGGTGTAAAAATGAACGATGATGGTCGACAGTTTTTTCCTTTTGCACGTTATCTATTGATGTTTTCCTCCTGCTTCACCTTGCATGGCTCATGATTCCATTACTATCATGATCATCATCATCATCATCATGACGTTACACAGCGTGGAGATATTGTGATCATCAGGGCCGTCGAGAGGGTACTTTTCTCCGGGCCTCTGTTTTCTGGAGGGCTCGGCAAAAGAAGGGCCTGTGGTGAAAGAAAAGCCTGTGTTTTTTTTCTATTTCTCAAAACATAAATTTTCGAAAGCTTTTGTCCTCGCTTTGGTCGAGCTTGTTTTTTTTGTATTTTTCAAAATTAAATTTCCAAAAAAAAAATATTATTCTTTATTCAAATTTTTTAGATGAAAAAATAAAATTCTTATACATAGGGTGGTTGCGGGTTAGATGCCCATAGTCAGGGGTTAGATGCCGGTGTGTCGCAGTTTTTCGAGCCTCACTGCCATAATTTTCATCGAAATGATTTCAAATTTGCGCGAATCGGTAGAGCAATTATTCCTCTATATTATACTAAAAGCGTAATTTTTTTTATCCAGTAGTTTTTTTGCAATTTGAAAAAAACACAAGGTCACTTTTTGACCGGCATCTAACCCGCACCTACTGGCATCTATCCCCCCAGTGCGGGTTAGATGCCGATTTGGTGAGGGATAGATGCCACTACCCAAAACCCCCCCAAAAAAGGCTCCTGGAAGATTGAATTCGATGAAATTCTTTTATTTCATGCACAATAAATAAAATGAACATCAAAAATTCACAATGGAAGTTTAATTAATAAAAAAATGAAAAAGGTGTTTTTGAGAATTGACAATAGGTATGTGTTAAAAATGAATGTAATTCCAAAAATTGACCACGCCAGTTGAAAATATTTAAAAAACCATCATTTTTGGACTTTTTGCCGCCGTATTAACAAAAAAAAATTTCACCTTCCTCACTCCCATTTAATTACTACGGGCATCTATCCCGCTCACAAAAACCGGCATCTATCCCGAAATGATGGGTCAGATTGCAAGGTCAATTTTCATACCAGAATTGAAACAAATTTTTGTAAATTTGCTTGAGTATGTTAGTTCAAGGTATATACTTATGCGTGAGATACTTACATGCAGTTTTGAAACACTTTTTCTGGAGAAAAGATGCGTTTCAAAAATTACATGAAAAAAGTATCACTGGTTTTAGCTACATAAATTTTTTCATTTGCATATCAAACCAGGTTAACAATAACCGTCACAGATCAAAACTTTAACACAAACTATGTTCACCTTAAGGTATAATCTGTGCTAATCAGTTTTCAGAAAGAGTTGATAGGGAGCGATTGGTGACCTCACCGGCATCTAGACCTCACCGGCATCTAACCCGCACCGGCATCTAACCCGCAACCACCCTATAAAAAGTAGGTATCATTTTTATGCCTCTCGAAATACAAATTTTCAAATGTTTTCACCTCACTTGGGCCTGTTCTCTTTTCTTTTTTAAAATCAACATCCTAATTTTTTTTCAAATCCCACGATTTTGAAAGCCAAAAAATAAACTCCTTGGATAAAAAAACTTCATCTTAAGTTTTTTTCAAAACACTTTTCAAAAGATCTTTCCCTCGTTTTGCTCATAGCATGTCCTCTTTTTTTCCAAAATCAATTTCCTTTTTAAAAAAACATAAGTTTTCAGACCTCTCGAAATCAACTTTTCAACAACTTTCACCCTTGCTTTGTTCGGAAAAGTTTATATTTAAAAATTTTTAAATTCACTTTTGAGCCCTCAGCAATCCAAAATAGAAAAAATGAGAATTTTTACCAAAATTAATATGTTTTTCCTATATTGGTAGGCAAACTTTCAGTCAACCCCTCCACCCTCCTCGGACACACAAAAAACTACTATATAGTTTTGTCCCTGAAAATGGGACCAATTATATTTTGTTAAATGACAAAAAAAATGAAAAATTATGCCAAAAAATTATGGAAATGGAATAAAAGGATCAATAAGGCTTAAATCACAGATCTTTTTTTGATAGAAAGTTGATTACAAAAGTCTGACAAAATTTATATTTTTTAAAAGACGAAAAAAATCATATAGATAAATTAAAATTAGCAACGATTAAAAATTGAAGAGCCTTCTTTGTTTTTTTCAGGACACCAATTTTTTCTGCACTTTCAACTTTTTATTGTTTTTAAAAGTCTGATATGATAGAATTCGAGAGGACTTTTTTAAAAAAAATTTTTCAAGCCTTTAAAAATTACGAATCACACAAATTTTGGACAGGCTTCCTGCGCAAAAATGTATCTGCTCATGTCAAAAATTGAGGGTCCTACAGGAATAGATGAGAAAATTTTCAAAATAGGCAAGTAAAAACTGCACAAATTGACGGAAAAAAAATCAAATGATGGAATGACCATTTCTAACCTCAGAAAATGATACTTGCTTTTGGACTTTGAATCGTAGTTTTGAAATTCTCAATACTTATGTGAATCGTCAGTATTGTCAATATCTCATTTGGAGGCCCAATTCTTTGAAAAAATGACCTCGTAAATTTCTGTTTTTTTTTTTTTTTTTTCTAGGTTACATTCTAAATGTCAACAAGTTTTAGAAAAACTTTCGATATGACGAGTGAGAAAAATTGTATTTTTTGAGTCCAAATTTTATCAAACAGATCTCAAAATTTCAATAGAAAGTTGTTTCTTAGAAAACTAGCATTTTGAGAGCTTCTTTTAACCTAAGAGAAAAAGATTTTTTGGGCTCAACTTTTTTCTTCAAAAAATATGAAGGTAGAGCCTCTACCTACCCGATAAAATGTTATTTTTCTAGACCAATCTCCAACTAATGTGTTTTGGAGACTTCTTTCAATTTGTAAGTGAAAACAATAGGGTCCAAAATGTTTCATAAAAATGCCTCAAAGCCTAAAATCTCAAAGTGTGCGTTTGAGCAGCTTCACCTGAGAAATTTTTCATTTAGCTCTCTCCTCAAAAACCATCGAGTTCTGAAGACCACTTTTAAAATGGATGAAAGAAAGTGAATTCTTGGACATTTTGCGTTTCTTGAAAAATTTGTGCTCCAAAAAAAACGATTATTTTCTCATTCATATCAAAATATAGAACCTTTAAATATGATTAAAATTATTAAAATGTGACAGGAAATTAGGTTTTCTAGAGTTATAACTGGCCATTTCTACTTTTTAATCAGTTCAAGAAATTTTTGAACCAAATATTTTGGAAAATTAAAAACCTTTGTAAGACCTGTTGACCTGTATCTTTCGTTTAGGCAGTCAATATTTTTTCGAGAGCTACCTATGGGTCCCTCTGCGGCTCTGCTTTGGTAGCAAAATTATGTGACAGCAAGAGAACAATCAGGCATGTAAGTATCTGAGATTTGATTCATCTGGCACGTGCCTAACATGAAAATTGAAGGGCCAAGTGCCCAAATTTGCATAGGTAGGTACCTAAGTAAATCGAAAGTTCTGACCATGGATTCGATTCGTGAATAATTTTTTGAGATGAAAAAAAGGTTTCCTTACAAAACTGTATACTCCGAAACTAAAGAAGTTATGAACAATTATATATTAGGAATAACATTTTTTTTTATTATTATTTCAGTAAGTTCTTCAAAATTATCAAAAGTTCAACTTTTTTCAATTTTGAAGATAATTGTGTAACTTCTCAAAAAAAAAAAAGAAATAATAATGAGAACCAGGGAGCAACAGAATTTATGAATAAAATCATCGTTTTGAAATAATTATCCACATATAACTCCAAAACACACTATTTCCTTGTTTTCGTAAAATTTTGTGTAGATAAATTTTTTTGCCTTCATTCATCAGACAAATAAAGATCAAAGTTTTCTTAAGCTATATTTGCACCCAACAATAAGGTAAAACCGACCATAAAATAAAAAGAACCGCCAAATTCTCTGTTAAACATAAGCATAAGTTTCCATTCATAGTCGAGTGCGTTTCAAAACACTGCGTGTAATGACGTTATAATTCGACAAAAAAAAAAAATTGATCAATGAAACGCTCATTCATTTCGAACGTAGGTATAAATTATTCGCCATGTAATACACTAGACTATAAGCTACTGCTGCGTGTGCGTGTGATGTATTTTAAATGAAAATATGATTTAAATTTTATGTCTGCAATAACGACCTCGCGGTAATAACGAACGCTATTAAATTCCGTTCTATTTACGGAATATTAACCATAAAAGGTATTTCTCTGTTGAGATATTGCAATTTAACCGGCAGTTTACAATATGTTAATACCGTCAGGTTTTGGTTTTTTTTTCTCTTTCTTTTCTTTTTCACTTGTATTTTCCTTGTTTTCCTTCCTTTTTTTGCGCTCTCCGCGTCGTCATTAAAATTCCACCATATTATTGCGTATATAAGTGAGCTGTTAAACTGGTTCTTTTATTTACTTAATTAAAAACTATAGTACAACATAAGACACTGGTGCTCGTTATAGAGTGTTTCTGTTTAGTGTTAATTACTCGATTTAAAAGGCTATACAATTACGCCTTTTGCTCTTTTTTTTTCATCTTATATGGCGACTAATGTGGCTGGCATGGCGGTGCTGGAAATCGATCAATAAAATTATTTTTTATTGCTATTTGTCTTGCGATATATACCCATACAATATGGATTATGTATGAGGGTTCTCGATCTCGCCTACTTTTTTGTTACCGAATGCATTAAGAAATGCATTAACGAAAATTCTTTCCCGTTAATAAATTTTTCATCGACATAACGTCTCGGTTGGTTTTTTTGGCAGATATTTATCTGTGTAATGCGTGCGATTGCCGAAAACTTCATAATACTGCGTCGTATACTTACGTGAGTTTTCCTCACGTTTTACGACTTGGCATAAATTAAAAAACCTTTTTTATTGGTAGAAAATCATTTTAGAATTAACTAATATACCTACGAATTGATTCCACAGTCAATTACAACGGTATATTATGCGCAGACCAACGAACTTGTTTCACTATACATCTCGTACTATTATTAAGACGTTCGAGAATATATCGCGGTATTTTTTTACGACTTTATGTAAAAACGTACCTATAGTACATAAATACATCGACTTATGTCGAGTGATTTTTGAATTTATAAAGAGTCATCGTGACAGTGCGAATGATCGTGATAATAGTGGGCGCTGGTTGTAGGCCATTATAGAGTGGTCAAAAGTTGGGAATATTTTTATGAGTTCAAATAGAAGCTGTGTAGATGAATGTAAGTTTGGTCTGGCAGATTGCATTATGTATCTACTCTACTCATCAAAACTTGAATCCTCAGTGTTGAGAAAACCAGAATAAAATTATGATAAGGAAGATGAGAAGGAGGATCTGATTTTACAATATTTCGTCTGACTTTTAGAAACTTGGAGAATTTTCTGATAAATTCTTTCTATTTTGTCTTACAAAATTACATAAATCTACAATCCTGAAATTAAAGATAATTTTCAGTGAGTTACTATGGGTCATTTTATTGGTAGTGATAATTGGTAGGTAACTTCACTGGTAATATTCGGTAAATTATAGGTAATTTTTGATAAATTCTTGGTAATTTCTGGTAATTTTCTAGTGGGTAATTACCAGAAATTGATCGACGAAAAAATTACCCTTTCAAAAATCATGGAATATTTACCAAAAAAATTACCAAGAATTTACCAAAAATTACCAGGAATTTACCCGAAATTACCAGGAATTTACCCGAAATTACCAGGAATTTACCCAAAATTACTAGGAATTTACCCAAAATTACCGGGAATTTACCTGAAATTACCGGGAATTTACCTGAAATTACCAGGAATTTACCAGAATACCAGAAATTACCAAAAAATACCAGGACTTATCATGATTCTACCAGAAATTACCAGGAATTTACCAAAAATTACCAGAAATTACCAAGAAATTTACCAAGAAATTACCAAGAAATTTACCAAAAAATTTTCCAAAAATACTAGAATTTTACCAGAAATTACCAGGATTTTACCAAAACTTACCAAATATTACCAAGAATTTACCAGAAATTACTAACAAAAATATCGGGAATTTACCAAAAATTCACAGAAATTGACCAAAAATTACTAAAATTTTACCAAAAGTTACTAAAATTTTACCAAAAATGATGCGGAATTTATCAAAAAACTTACCAAAAATTATCAGCAATTTACCAAAAATCATTACAAATTTACCATAAATCATCAGGATTTTACCAGGAATTATCAGGAATTACCAAAAATCCAAAAATTTACCAGGAATTTACCAGAAATTATCAAAAATTTACCAAAACTAAGCAGAAATTTACCAAAATTTACCAGAAATTTACTATAAATTACCAGGAGTTTACCAAAAATAATCAGGAATTTACCAAAAATTACCAGAAATTACTGGTAAGTGTTTCTTTAAACATTACTGGTAATTTTTGGGAGGTTACCTACTGATAATTTTTGGTAAATTAGGTAAGTATACCTACACGTACCTATATACCACCAGTTTCTGGTAAATCACTAATTTCTATAAAATATTGGGTAATAAGATTTAAAACTTTTTTTTTTTAGAAACTTGGAAATTAGGAACTTCACCCTCATTTTTTCTTTCAATCAGATCACTCTAAAATAGTTACTTCCTAATTTACATATTTATCCCTCGAAGAATAGATGCATTTGAGTGATTTGAGGGCGGGTGAGACACTTACCTTCATTGAAATAAAAATTGAAGAAAACTAAAATGAATTTCTTATACTCAATACAAAATGGCAAGTTTCAGACTCTTCGAAAACTCCAAGAAACACAATAGGTGTACCATTTACTCCACGTGCAAATTACTCAGTAAAAACTCATTGCACTTTAATCATTTTCAATCGTCTTATTCTTGTAATGGTTATTCCATCAACACTTTAAACCAGTTGTTACCCAGCCACCCTCGAATCTCGGATACATTTTCTCCACGATATCTTATCGATACTTTCTACATTCACAAGCATCACGCTGCGAAGTGAGTGTTGAAATGGTAAATTATATCGACAATACATATGTCAAATTTGAAACCAGTTCATAAATAATATTTTTTAACGCCAGCACGCCTTCTATAAATTCGACAAAAATGACATAATAACAAAATAAACGCGCAACTTGAGTGGTGTTTTGCTGTAACAATGTACAAAAACGCGTGTTTTCATTTTAAAAAGAGAGGAAAAAAACTTGGCATTTTTTGGTCGGACGCGATTTTTATCTTTTTGAATTATATAATAATCAGGAAGCAGAGCGCATAATTTACAGAACTTTTTCTCTAGGTAATTTTTCAATGTTTTGTTTTTAGTTTTTTTTTTTTTTTTTTTTTTTTCATCGTGTTTAATTTATTAATAAACGTACATAGATCATAAGAGCATATTCACGCGCGGTCCAACGATAAACATCTTTAATTCCATTAAATCCAGTTTTGTAAAGCTAATACGTAAAATTTATTCGAAATTCAACTCACACGGTGAATATTTTTATCTCATGGCTGAAAAACGATAAGAGAATGAGAACTCGTTCGTGTACGAGTACGAGTGTATGGGACTTTAATTTGGGCGGCTGCTAAAGAGTATAACACTTTAGATGGGGGTTTCACTTGACGGCTATTACGACCATAATGAAAAGTTCTTTCTGAAAAAGTAAAACCGCCGGGGGACGAAAGGGAGTGCCGAAAATGTCAGCGAAAACTGAACGAAAGTTCGTGCTCATAATGTGAATTAAAGAAGAAAAGATTCAGTAGGGAATAAATGGCAGATTTCGTCGCCGATGCTGTACTTTGATCGTGCTACGAGTAAAACTACTCGAATTTTTCGTGTAGAGGAAATTGGTCCCCAACGTGGGAAATTTGGGCTTCACTTGAAATCGAAAAGTTTTTAAAAGTGAGAAAGCATAAAGCATGACAATTTTTTACTCCAAAAAAGTACATATACGAGTAAATAAGTCACTCCATTGGATAGCAAATGAACAGCGTTCAAATCCCATAAAATATGTTCCTTTTCCACCCCCTCCACCTCCCACCCAATCCCCCCAGTTCTGGCTGTCACATGACTATTGACGTATTCTGAGAGTCCCACGTTTTCAGTGGACATTTGGCAATCGTTGTTTACACGTTGTAGCCGACGGATAAAGAATTCGCGTATTTGAGGCAAACTGGTTATGCAATTCTATTAACATCTTGCGCATTTTTTGTCCATTTTATTTACTCCAGTGATGTTCAGCCCTTAATGATGTTTTTCTATCCCTATAATGGCTGTAGGTATGATTATTCTGAATTGGATCATGGACTTCTGAGGTGTTCTGAGAGCAGCACTTTTATGACTGACAGTGTTGTCAACAAATCCCAAGACATTTGGCAACATGGGATGGTAAAATTTTTGTTCCTGACGGCGCTCCAACCAGTCCATGGTGGGGGTTCTCTTTTCTGTGTTCGTCCCTTGGTTCATAACCGGTTTGCTCACCTTTACAGCTCGGTTTCAACTTGAAGTCATTCGGTTTCCATTTTGGATTTAGCATTCGAGATGAGTTCAGTTGGAAACATATTTTTAAAAACAGCATGTTGAGTCTGTACACGTACAAAGAAAATTACTGGATTCATAGTTAAGATTCCCCCCTCCTTTCACAAATTACTTCAAAATAATTATTTTGTTCAAATAGAACATTACACCGTTGAGTTGTCTTCAATTTTAAAAAGCTTATGAGTTGATTTTTTGCTCCCCGGCCTTTCCCATTTAATTACTTCCAAATAATCATTTTGTTCAAATAAAATATTACACAGTTGAGTTGTCTTCAATTTTTAAAAGGATATGACTGATTTCTTTGGTCCTAAAAAGTTTTTTTTTTTAGTTTTTTTGTTAATTTTATTCAAACAAAAAAGATTTTGGAACTAGAGGTATAGGTACCTATTTAAAAATTGAAAGAGTATTTTTAAAAAAAAATCAATCCCTGAATTTCATTTCTGACGAATTGTAAAAAATAAATTCTGGCCCATTTCCAATGAAAAAATTCAAAGTATCTGGATAAAAATTGAAGGATAAAACCGAAATTTGGATTATTTCAACTCTCTCCTTCCAAAATATTGACAGTATGGCTCCGAATTATTAAAAAGTTTCTATCAGACTTTTGATTTTTTATTTCGAAAAAAATTATAAAAGCAGCTCAAGTGAAATTCAACATTTGAAAAAACTGAATAAATCGTTCTGATGATGTCCCCCTCCCCTTTGATGAATTTAGAGACCCATAAAATGGGGTTGGGAAGAGAAATTGAATCCATCGAAAAAGTTATTCTGATATGAATCTGAACCCTGTTCACCCCCCTCCCCCTGCAATGGTTGAAGCTGAGCATTTCATGTAGGTATTCTAATTCTGGTTCTGATGATCATTATGCTTGCTCTAAAAGCTAACCTGAACCTGTAAGTGTTCAATAATTTTATCCTCCTTATGGTGACCCTTTTTTCTCGAAAATTTGACCCATGTGAAATATCCATGGACTAAAAAATGGATAAAAAAATACTCCAGATAGGTATTTTTTGAAGAGGAGAAGTTTCCAGCCAAATTTGGAATAAATATCTACAATTTTTGGGTCAACTGGCTATCTGCTATCACATTCACATTTGTAATTATTTTTATTATGTATTTATTTGGATCAATATCTATGCAACTGATTTAATAAATAGGTACAGTAGGTACCTATCTATCATAATGCATCCGATATTCTCGTAGAAAGGATATAACTACCTAGGTACCTACAAATTATCATTTCATTCTCTCGAAATAAAAATAGGTAGGTAGTTATAAAATCGAAATTTTTACGATCACTTGTAGAAAAAAAAAATTATCAAAACTTTCGAAAATATCTAAAATTTGTAGAGAAACCTTACGTCATTGTACCCCCTTTCGTCTGTAACCCCGTCCTTGGCCTTCAAATTTATATCTCAAAAAAATGAATTAGGTACCATACAATATACGAATGATAACGATTCGAAGAAAACTTGAGCTATAAGTATACTTTTATTAGAAAAAACCCCTATCTTCGGTACACAAACGTCGTGTCAAAATAATCGGTACTTTTTTTGCGATACTTCAAAAACGATTAGCTATTTATAAACTTACACTTTTCAAAAAAACGACTTTTCACGATAACAGCTGTTACAACATTTCAAGCTTATATTTTCCCCCTTCAAATCCAGGGATTACCAAAACCACATTAGGTTTAAAGAAGAAAAAATTCTTCGAGTTGGAGCATTGCTGTATTCGTTGCTGAGACCTTATAGAACCGACCATTTCTGCCTACTGGTGCCAATTTCGTACTCCAAGTCGAAAGAATGTTAACTTGGCTCGGAAACTATATTAAACGAGTTTTACTTCGGAAGGGATAAGTTTTAATAGGAAAGGTGTACACGCGTTTTGCCATAATACGAAACACCGACCGAGACCGAGACCGATACACACGCTGGCAGAGCAAACCAAGCGAAGAAGAGAGAGAGAAAAAAAAGTAAAATTGAAAAGGGACCCCCTTCTTATACATCCCTTCGCGTTACCATTTCGAATATAATAAGAACGATCAATATAAGGGTGTGGCTATGATTTCTTTCTTACGCTAAAATCTGCTAGGTACCTCTTTTTAAAAACCTTGGCAACTATAGTTCTCGTCGTCGTCGTAGTCTTCGTCGTCGGTGTGTAAAGGATATAATCATCGCTGTAACAGTGTAACGTGATGCACGGTGACCAAGTTTTTATTATTGGGTTTATCTTTGTATTGTGGGCTCTTCGTATTTCTGTTTGGTAATTTTATATACGAATATGTGTTCATTACCTGCGAACAGAAATATAAAATTTCATATGAGTATAATAATTTGGTAAATTATATGTTGACAAATTATACGAGTAGGTGCGATTGAGTTAATGAGCAAATGAAGAGCACCATTTAGACTACTGATAGTTAAGAGCCATCCCATGATCACATTCCTTACGAGGGCGTAATCTCAATTGGCAGGATAGACAAACAAAAATCTAATGAGCATCTAAGAACACACCACCATGCAAACTTTTAGCAAATGAATTTTATTATTCTCGAATTTTGAATAAATTTCTGGTAGTTTCAAGTGGTTCTATAGACTTTTAAACCCCCTGATAAGTATTAATTTTTCACACACTTTTATAAATAAGTCCAGCAAAGATCAATTAAAAAAATACACATTTTCCATTCGGTTCGCATCATCGTTCATTAATTTCTCGATATATTAAACGTATCACAATTCAAATCCTCGCCACTCAATAATCTCATCCAACTGCACATAAGCAATCCAGCTTAATTCCGAATTCCGGTCTTGAAAACTATTAAAATCGAACAAACGACCACATTTATATTTCTAATAGAACTGCAGCTGAGAATACACGATTGGTGAATTGGAAAAATAAACGCATTAATATGGTAAATGCTCGATAATGCTGGACAATTATACCTATACCTATCCACCATCCAGAGGCGGGAAAAAATATCTATAGAAATTAGTACCTCTATTCCGTATCCATGATAGCACATATACGAACCATTAGAAAAATTAAAATGTTGCTCGCGCACCGTGCTATTAATTTATTAACCTAGGTATTCCCCGTGTTAATCCTTTTGATCTTTTAATCAAAGTACGATGCGCAGTGTGAAAACACTACAGCAAGTGCTGGTGGAGGATTATAGTATGTAGTATACAAATTGATGCAAGTTCCACGAAATTAAATAATTATACGCGGGGGATTAAATCAACGTGTATTTTAACAATATATCGTATCCAGGAGTTGTTTAGTAGGTAATTTTGCAACAATCCAGAGCTGTCGGTGTTGTTGCTGGTTGGCATTGTGACGGCGCAGGTAGCGTTCACTTGGGTGACACTTTTTTGCCATTAAAGTAACACTATAACGATGTTTTTTTTTTTTTTAAAGGTTTTAGATAGTAAAGGTATATACGTAAGTGTTTATGAAGTACGGGTGCCTAATGCGATAAAAGAAGGAAAAAGTTTTAAAAGACATTTTTAGCCCATTTTTTGGGCTAAAAAAATTCAGCAACAACCATGTGGTAAAAATAAAGAGGAAGAATTGACTCAATTATAAAATTTTCTTAATTGGTATGCCTGAGAAATTAATTTTTATAATTTCAAGACAAGTCTGCTCTTATTCCCTTATCAGCATGAAACCGTTCTACAACTTTCAAAAAAGATACAAGAATTAGATAGAAATGAAAAAAATGTTGAATAGTAAAATCAATCAATGAAAAATTAAGATCTGTACAACAAATTCAGAAAAAAATTCAACATTCTAATTTGGAAGTACTGATTCGTCCGGAAAGTGTGAATTTGTTGAGAATAAAATTTGCATAATGTTTGTTTTTGTAGGTATTCATAATCAAAATTAGGGTTTTTTATTTTTATTTTCATTTTTTTGGAGGAAGAAGAAGAAATCTATAAATTCATAAGCATATTTAAAATGTGCCCAAAAAATCGACCTGTTTAACGAGTTTATCTACATTTGAGCCGATTTTGAAAGTGACACCTCAAGAGTGATTTTTTGGCCAGCTTTTTTCAAAATTAAAAAATCCAAAAAATCAAAAGATAACCGTTTGTGAGGAAATTTTTGAAATTTGCGCGAATCGCTATAATTATTTTGTCCGTAACCCCCCTCCCCCCAATCAAAACTTCACAATTTCCAGCCATTCTAGCGACTCCAGCGCTATTTTCAACTTCTCCAGAATTTTGAATTTGCTCCAGAAGGCGTGAATATGAAGTTAGGCAGCTAAAAATCGAGTTGTATATTGAACTCGACCTGTTTAACGAGTTTATCCACATTTGCGCGGATTTTGAGAGTGACACCTCAAGAGTGGTTCTTTGAGGTGTCACTCTCGCTCCAAAACGGCTGGAAATGGTAGAATTTGCGCTCCGGGGGTTAGTTCTGAAAGAAATACACCGATTCGCGCAAAATTCAAAAATTTCCACACAAACGGGAAACTTTTGATTTTTTGGATTTTAATTTTGGAAAAAGCTGGTCAAAAAGCCACTCTTGAGGTGTCACTTCCAAAATCGGCTCAAATGTAGATAAACTCGTTAAACAGGTCGAGTGTAATATACAACTCGATTTTTAGCTGCCCAACTTCATATTTACGCTTTCTGGAGCAAATTCAAAATTCTGGAGAAAGCTCTGGAGGCTCCAGAATGGATGGAAATGGTGAAATTTGGATTTGGGTAATTAATATTAGTTTTGGGACTTATTTTGACCATTTTTATTGATCAAGTACGTACTTTTAAAAAAAAGCATAAATCGCCAAAAACAGTCAATTTTGAATTTTCAAAAATTCGCCAAAAATCGAAAAATGAACTTGGGCAGCTGAAAATTTGGTTTTGGGGGTTTTAGACTATGATCTTTCCAAAAATCGCAGTCCCGTTCAAATCGGAGTGTGACACCTCATGTTTTTTAGGTAAGCATTTTTCTACAAAAATCTCATGATTCGTGAGTGAGTTGTGAGAAGAAATTGAATAAGTACGAGTATTTGCTACAAAAACGATAATTTAAAGAAAAATTATAATTTTTATGGTTTTTATCGTCCCTCTCGCTCCCTCGCCAACCTTCTCTCAAATGTAGGTCAATTTTACTTCCTATCACTTTTGTTAATACTTATTGATTTTTCTGCAGTATTTTGAATAAGGAACCGAGCGACAATAATGAAAATTGATCAGAGACATCAGAGTAAAAGCCAAACAAAAAAAATTGAATTAAAGGAAAAAAATGAAATAATTCAGCAGCCACCTAAAGGACAGTAAAAAAAAGAAAGATGTAAAAGGGAAGGGAAAATAAAAATTGAGCATTCCAACTACATTACTCATACTGCTTACAATAAACATCAAGTTTCTTCAAAAATGAGTAATTCTTTCAGTAGCAAAGCTTTGAAAAGGGTCATCATTTTTGACAATTTCTATATTTCCGATCCAATAATTGAATACCTACGTTGAGAGAGAAAAAACTAGGAGAGCCTCTCCTTCTACTCTTCACTCATCAAGGCCAAGGCCATAGAAAGTTTTGCAGGGAGTAAGGAAGAAATTTAGTATGGACTCAGATTTCCTAGAAAGATTGAAAGATAAATGGTCTGATACTGTGAATAATTTTTAATTGGGAATGGGAAGGGGCCCACATGGTTAATGTGAATCTGTCGTTGACGATCTGAGAGATGGGGGGGGGGGTCAGTGATCATTCACCAAAATGCCGAATAAACCAGCATTTTGCATTAAATATGTATTTTCTCTCTTTCCTCATTTCTCAAAAAAATCTCAAACAGTGTTAGACAAATAATAATGTTTAAAAAAAAAAAAAAAAATGAAAAATATTTTAAAATGCGATTAATAATAAAACTTCAACTGCTGTGCAATTTTCCAAGAAAAAAAAAGAAAAAAACTATAGATAAAAAATATAACAAAATTAATCAAATTTTGGTAATTTTTTTTTTGAAAAAAAGGCATCGTTCTGCTTGAATGCTAGAAATTTTTTTTAATGAAGAATTTTTTCAGCAAACAAGGGTTTGAAAGGTACTACATAATTTATTATAATTTTTCAAAAACCTTTCTGTATCGCCAATTTGAAAGAATCTGCATTTCTGCAGTAATTTGAAGAACTGAGGGCTTTAAAACTTTGGAGCATTTTACAGTTCTCACAAATTGTAGTTCTCCAAACCGCAAATTCTTCCAAGATTATCTCTTATCAACGATCAACCCCTGTAATTACATGACTTCAATATTTTGTTTCATTGCTAATAATAACCCAGAAGCATCACTACCGCCACCGTATGAACTTTATTCAACAGATCTTTCAATTGAAGATGAACTTGTCTTCAGAGTAACGAAATTCGTCGTTCTTCTTGTATATGCCAGATTTCGGTTCCTAGGGTCAATTATGGAGCCGCCAGCAAGGATGAAATACTCGTAAAATTTAAACGATGGCAAAACCCGAAAAAATTAACTTTCCG
Organism: Planococcus citri; assembly: GCF_950023065.1. NCBI lineage: Eukaryota > Metazoa > Arthropoda > Insecta > Hemiptera > Pseudococcidae > Planococcus > Planococcus citri. The sequence continues at coordinate 45,102,706 of NC_088680.1, read as the reverse complement.
ATAAAGTTTGAGAAATTGAATCTCAAATCAACCTCAATAGAGCCCAGAGGATGACACACAGTCTTTCAAAATCGAAAAATGGGAAAAAATTACACAAATGCACATCAACAGAACTATGGTGTTTATAGTTTATTGATACAAATATATTTATGAATGCCCATATCGGAGAAAAATTAGAAGAAATAGGCTTAGGTATCATACAACACTTGAACAATAAGATCGTGGATTTCTGGACCTACCAAGTCTCTTCAAAATTTCATCTGCCCAATGAAAATCAGAAAAAAGGGTTTCCACACGCATTTCTCATATCCACTCGTACTCTACACTTTATTGATTTTTATGTGTTTATTATCGAACATTTCTCTCTTAAACTTGTTGATATTTGATTGATACTTTCACGTCAAGTTCGAATTTTCACAAAAAATCCCACTCCAAATGTGAGTCTTCTATCTCGAATGTTTTTTTTTCGCATAATGTGCAAACAACTGACAAAGATTCAATCGTTATTCGTTAATTAAACAAACTGCAAAAAATCCGGAAGAAATTACGTAATTAGGTAGGTATACCCAAACCAGTAGTAGCGCAAAACCTCGTGCGAGAACAATAGAACTAGTTTAATTGCACGCGAATTTCAATACCAAGAATTTGCGATTCTTATCAGTACCTACTCCGAAATGTGAAAATTGAAATACTCGAACCGGTTAGATGAAGTATCCACCAGTATAATAAATTTCTCAATCGGAGAGAGAAAAATTGACTCGAAGGTGCTCGTATACCTACCTACTATATGCATTTGTACATGTGTCATGGAAAATAAACACCAAGGTCGCTCACGTGTACCTACCTAACGCAAGACTCGATTCCTTACACGTCTCGTCGTCACCGCGTCTAATTTTCTTCAAAACCTTTGGCGTTGGCAAATGCGCGCCAAAGTTGAAACTTTCGAACGGTGTGCGATTCTTTTGCAAGTACGCGGAAAAATCCGCCCACCGGGCAATTTCATTTCGGATAAATTCTTTTCACCCGGAATACACGGTAGGATGGTAGAGTGGGAAAAAGAGATTCAAATAATCGCGTACTACCGCTAAACTTACACCGCCTTATATAGTATAACTGTATACGTATACTTAAACCGTACCAAGGTTTTTCCTATAAGGGTAAACGAGTTCCGAGGGATTTTTCTAAAAACAAGCGAGGGTGGATTTATCCTCGCTAGGGGAGGTTTTATCTCGCCGGATTGTTCGGGCCTGTCGTGGAATGGGCAGATACTTTGGAATTGCGTAATATTTATGTACATGACTCAGCTACCGGCGAGTACACAGAGCACTTACTCCTAAAGCGCTTTTCATTTTCGGATATTCTAGTATTAACTTCGTATTGCTCAACATGTGCACAGAATGGTAAAAAGCTTCTCATCCAGAGCATGGTTCTTCCTCTTCCGTTGTCAACGTGTGTATCTACGAGTATTGCATCTCTGTTTGAATGGAAGTTCGTTTGGTTCTCGTACATGGATTGGAGTTACCTTTGGTCTTAGCTTGGATGATGTCACAGCAACGTTTTTTGGTATGAATATTTACATTTTATGTGTGTATTGTAGGATTGTACCTAATATTACTATATTAGGTATATTGATATTTAATTACTCGTTGGTAAATTAACTTCAAACCCTTTACTCCTGTGTTTACTCTTTCAACTTTTCAATGCACGATGGAAAATATACGGGAGAAGGTATTAGAATAAAATTGCATGATTTCTATGTTGATCTGTGTATAATTCAAATATGAACTAGGTATCTATTTATTTGAATACACCTACAAAATTGGGCTATATGACAGCTTAGTGCCCTGGATGAACTCGTAGTTTTCATTTTTAGCAAATTTTAGAATCAAAAATCGCAGTAGAATGTATTGAAAAACATGTCTCTGATTTTGGCCAAATTAACGGAGTAGTTTCATTATAGAGTTGAAAGTGTTCCAAAAAATGAAAAAACCTGTCTCAGATTTTGGCCATATTCACGGAGTAGTTTCATTATAGAGTTGAAAGTGTTCCAAAAAATGAAAAAACATGTTTCTCATTCTGGCAAAATTCACGGAGTAGTTTCATTATAGAGTTGAAATTGTTCAAAAAATGAAAAAACATGTCTCAGATTTTGGCCAAATTCACGGAGTAGTTTCATTATAGAGTTGTAAGTGTTCCAAAAAAAATTGAAACGTTTTGGTAAAGGGAGGAGATTACAGGGGTTAGAGTTATGAACCCCGAAAGTAGGATTTCTTTTCGAAAAAAATATACAAATGTTCTGCAATTCTACCCTATGCAATTTTTGTTTCGAAATATGAACTTCCCCGCCTCCCCTCTCCAAAGATACGATTCGAGTTTCTGTTGCTATACCTTCTCGACTTTACTTTCAGGGTGGCAAACATGTATTGAAAAATTGTAACTACGGTGGCAAAAATCAACATTTTTTTGGTTTTAAAAAAAAATTAAATTTCATTTTTTTAAAATTCGATCTATGAGTCAAATTATTTCGATGTGAATTCATTGTAAGCAATCACTTTACTGGAAATTTCATAATTCTTTTTTTTTTAGAATGTTTCTCAATTTATTGTCAAGACAGAGAATTGGAAAATCGTAAAAAAAAGTGAAATACATATGAAAATTTTTGAGCAAAATTAAAAAAAGTAATATGAATTAAAAACAAAATTTTATTCAGTATTGTTGGAAGTAGATACCCAAGCTAAGTAAGGTATTGTGAATATGACGTGGAAACAGATGTTGGACTACGTGAGAGAGAAGAGCGGAGAGGGGATAATTTTTGGACAACGTTTTACAACGCGGAAAGAAGGCAGAAAGCAATTTGTAAATTTCTACTGTTGAGGAAAAAAAATTCACAACACGGTATCTAAAACATGGCAAATTATACTTTTACAGAGAGCGAGCACGTTTCTAAAACCCCAGAATTGAACTTTGAGCAGCTGAAGTCGATTTTTCAAATTTTTTATAATTGTATCAAAAATTAAATGTCCTGTTGCACAATTTTTTACAAAACAAAAAGTCAGAAAAGAAAATTTGAAAACATGAGACCTGAAAATTAATTTATAGGTATGCCCGAGTCAATATCCTCCTCCTCCTCCTCCTCCTCCTCCTCCTCTCGAATCGATTGTGAAAACTTTGAAACCGGCGTGGAGCCTTCAGCAAGAGTTACTTTTTCTCCAGCGCATTGGAACTGCTCCAGAAGACGTCTAAATTGGAAAACCCAATCTTGTAGCGAATTGAGGTGGGCGAATTTTCACAGATCTGATGTAATGGGTTAAAGGGGGTCTTTTTTTAAAATTTAACGTATCACACTGAAAAATTTCAAAATTTCTGAGCGGTGAATGGCTCAGTATTTTCTCAATTTCTTTTAGTAGAAATTCAAGTTTTTCACTAAAAAGGGCAGCAATTTTTTCACGCAATGAAGCAAAGGAAAATTGGAATCATTTATTAAATTTGAATAGCTACCCAACTTTTTTCAACTTATAGGTTTTCTGGTAAAATTTTTAGGTTTTCTGCTGGAATTTTCACCTCTTTTAATTTTTGAAAACACCGTTGTATGGATTTCTCAATATCGATATTCGCGACTCAATATTATTTAAATGGCGATATATCGAATGAAATGTCAATATCAACACTATGTCAGCCCCCTCCTCCCCCCACTCCCTAAAAACTATCGCAACCATTTTCAAACCAACTTGGAGTTTTTATCAAAAGTGAAATCAAGTGATTTAACTTTTTTAGGAGCGATTCCAGTATTCACTGGGAAAAAGTGAAAATTTGCTGGAAGCTCCAGATTGAGTTGAAAGTTATCATAATCAATTGAGGGGAGAAGGAAGGAGGAACTTTTCGCATGAACATAGATTTTATGAGTTTTTATTACAAAATTCATCAATTATTTTTCCCCATCGTTTTCAAAGATTCGCCAAAAACCAAAGAAAATAGGTAATTCAACAGCTCGGAATTTGGTTTTTGAAATACCTAAGAGTGACACGCTTTTTTAATCAGCCAAATTTCAGCTTTTTTCACAATCTATCAAAGGCAAAAAAAATATCAAATATTTCAAAGACACGTCTTCTATCGGAAATCCATTCAAAATTACACTACCATTTCTAATCTCAACAAAATTAGATGAAAAAATTTAAAATTGTATGTACATACTTGACTTTATTTCCTGTGTATAACCTAATTTTAAGCTTTTCACTCGTACATACGAGCCTCTAGCCGATAAGTTGCTGTATATATCTCATTAAATTAAATAAATAAATAAATACTTAGATGCAAAATTTTGAATCTTCCTTTGGTTTAAACTGATTTCTAGAATCTTAGCAATTTCTAAAAATTTAAACCCTTTTAAAAATGATTGAAATTTGATGCAATTCACTTTATTCCAATACTTTCAACAAATTTTCGGAACCCACTTCTCCAACCAAATGATTGATGGTGATTCGTCAGTTCGTCATTCCAACTATTTTCGCGTTTTATAATTGAAAATTAAAAGTAAATACTTATTACATGAAAAGGTTCTTATACATTGAAATTCTTTTAAACTGAGATTCACTATTCGTCTGACTCTTTTGATCAATTCATCTTAGATAACATTTTCTAAAATTTGTTCCCGCCTGTTGAAAGTTAGATTTTTTTGTTAACAGGCTGTAGAATGGCTCAAAAGAGCTATAGGTATTGATCAATTTCAAGAGTTTAAAATAGGGTGTAAATCGAATTTCAGTTTTTTTACATTGATTTACGAGCATAAAAACAACCCCTATGTAATTAGATACTCATGCAAAAATTTTGGAAAATTTAAATAGCCCTGCTTTGCCTTATATTCAAGTCAAACTATTAATTTACTTCACTAGGTACAGGCAAAAGACTAATTTAAATTCCATAATGAACAAAACATGCTGCATTCAAGCTAAAAAGAAATAAATATGGTGGTAGGAGGAAAAGATTTAGACGAACGTACAATCTTTCCCTTCCATACTTACAAACGGATTTCACGCTAGATAAAATTTGCAGAATATAAATGTTCAAAAACATTACAGCTTAAAGAAACAGGAGAGAGATCTCATAAAGAAAGAAAAGTGTGCAAAAAAACCATTGCTCTTGAAATCAACCCTAATTTCCGACCATTTTGAAACAAATGAGATAAGCAACAAAGAGGGTTCTAATCTATGACATTTTTACGCATGCAATATGAATAACGATCTCCTCTGTTCGAAAGTATCCTTCTTTTTGCTTTTCACTTTGTTTCCATTCTTTGAAAACCAGCCAAATCAGTACACAGACGCTATCTACCTCAAAAAAAATAACAAAAAGTTTGCAAAATTGCGACTCACTCACATTATGTATAATTAAGCAGAATTTTATCGTAAATAAAACTGTAAGCCACCTACATCGACTATTCTTAAACAAGATGAACTACCTTGACCAAAATAAATACTAAAATTTAAACCTATTATCCGATCGTTAAAATAACCAATTGGCATTATTATGAACAACCATGACAATAATTTATGCATCGGAATACATTTACCTAAAAATACGACTATACACAAACTATCTCACCTTCTAGAAATTCGCAAATAGGGTAATACATAGGAAAAAAAATGAAAAGTCATCGATAAACGAGGCTACCTACGATTCTACGAAGTAAGTAGATGTAGCCTAGATTATACTACACGCAACAAAACATTATTTAAATCGCGATATAGGTACGACTGGAACCTATTTCCTTTACCTATTTGTAGGTTATAGGTAAATAGGCATCGCAAAATGAAAAACTAACAGATATACCGATTCGACTATATGCACACGTATCTTTTCATAGACAACAAAAATTCGTTCTCTGTTGACTCGAGCATTGTGACAGATACATAGACTCCACATGCCACCTGCAGAGCATCTGAGCATTCATTCGTCTTTAACCTTGACTGTACGAATCTTACACGTAGTTTTGGAATCCAATCAAGCGCGTTGCCTACCATTTTACTTGAAAATCTAGCGACCATTCTTATATAAGGAGCATAAAATCTGACACAAGATTAAAATAAAACAAGAGGGCGAGAATATGACAAAATAAATCTAACGTCTCGTACATATACTTATGAGCAGTATAAAATTGTTTCTGACTGAAGTACAAATAAATTCAATTACATGTACGATGAGTAGGTATATTGACTTAACTGGGGAAACATTAATATGCCAATAAGTGTCATTTGTTTATAGGTTCGAATAATTGATACGACTTATCCTTTTTCCTGTATTCGTACGCCTATCTGAACACAGCATCAGTCATCTTGGTGCAATTTACTCGCAAAAATAATTGAGAAAAATTGATTTTATCGACACTTCACGTCTGGTTTTTGGGTAATAAAACGCTAATTCGTATCGAAAATGAAAAAAAAAACCGGCTACACAATCCTTTCAATTCATCCAATAACAAAATACACTCGATTCGATTTCAACTTAACTCGTCAATTGCGCGTATATGTCATTTATTCGCTAATACATGCGCATCCATCCCGGCCCCTGCCTCCTTCCTGACGCAACCGGTTCGTGTGGTACGCGCCACGCTAAAAATCAATGTCTGTGCATAAAATTTGGCGCGGTTGCGACCAATTGGGAGGGATGGAGGTGGCGGAGGATCCATTAACGCATCATATTGCGCGCGTTAATAACTCATAAAAACCAATTCGACAATATCTGACGAAGATGACCGGTCAGCAACTGTAAAATCTCGTTATAACTCGTAAATAACCGCTACGCGGACATCTTAATGACCGGCAATAGATATAAATTAACTAATGACATTTTTTGCTCCGTTTACTCGATGGGATTTTTAATTAAACATCTAATAAAATCACCATAAAAATTATTCCTTCTATAAAGTGATGCCTACATCGTCTATATTGCCACAGTCGTATTTCGATGTAGACTGATATCGTTTGAACTTTCAGATCTTTATCATCGATTATGCAATGTGCAGCGTGATAATTTATACGTACAGGATTGATAGTTTCAAGTCCTTGGGGCATTTTTGAAAAAATTTGAATGTCTTATAATATGGCTTCCCTATTTGAAATAAAAACAAGCTAGAGAGGTATCAAATATTTAATTATTTGAAAGAGCAGACTCATTATCCAGAGTTGGGAATCAGGAATTTTTTTTTTCAAAATCAAAAGCAGCAAATTTGTAAAAAAAATATACTGAAGCCTTGGTCTCCAAAGAAAAATGTTCCACCCTGATTTTTCCACGAATGACTCAGGTCGTTCCTCGTGCCTTCAGAGCTCACCTCTTATCGATTTTTCGTTATCACTGGAGACAGCTGAGGCGGGATTGAAAAGTCGAACCCCCCCCCCCCAAACAACACCTTTAGAGGCCCGACTAAACCCATATGCCAAATCTTTGTCTCCTAGGTCAATTTGAGGAGGCTCCAGCGATAACACAGAATTAAAAAAACTGTCGAAGACATAAGCCGAAAAAAACCACCCCAACACAAAGGCAATTCTTCTAACGTCGGAGCCAATGAAAAAGAAATATACCCAGGTATACCTAGGTATACTTATAATAATTTCCAGGATTCTAAAAACAGCCGCGGTCAATCCACTCGTAAAAATTACACACTGCAGAAAAATAATGGCAAAAAGTACTGAGACAAGGCATAATTTATCGCACATACCTGCCATAAATTTTCTGTCGTTGATCAATGTTTACTGCGCGAGTTGAATACACGCTCGTAACATTCTAATTAGTGATTTAGAAAAAAAAAAAATCTTCTAATTTATTCGTCTTATATTCAGTAGCCTAGTCCACTGAATTGAAAATTACACTATAAAGAGGTAAAGCTGCGCAGACGCAGCCTACGGATATCAGCGATCTTGGGACGACTTGTGCATGCTGACGTGTTGATTGCCTTGTGCAAAAATCATATTAATCGTCGCAATGTAGAAAAAAAACATCGAATGGCTTAATTAATTTATTCTGTTCATTTGCTTTCGTCGCGTCGGTAAAATTTTCCTTTGAAATAAAGCGACGAAGAAAATTTCAGAAAATTATCGAAGGTACTCGTATGCTGCGACAGTATCGATAATGAAATCTAGAAAATTTCAGTTATTTGACTGGGTAGTGGGTAGGTAGTGACATTTCTGACCTTGGTGTGACAGTAGATAAGGCAGATAGTGTCAATTTTCAATGCAATTTTATTATGCAATTAATTTTTTTGCCAATTATATCTTTAATGCTTTACAAAAAAAATTTTGTCCAGACTTTGATCCAAAATAACTTAATGGAAAACAATTTAACTTGAGAATAAAGGCTAGTTGACTCTGTCAGTATTTACAGAATAAGGGACTGAAATTTGATATCTGCAACTACACATTTTAAGAGTTTTCACTATGACTTTACAGCTGCGATAAATTGAATTTTTGCAAAATAATTGAAAGTGTTTCGATGATTTTTGGTACTTTTATGTACATACTATTTGATCATTACTTGATGAGACAGTTTGATGTTAACGAACAGAATTCTTTAGGGTATCATTCACAGAGAAGAGATAGATATACGTACACGGAATTCCAAGTACCTAGATCACAAAACGAAGTAGAGTTCTATCCCTGTTCTTATTTTAATTTTCAAACAATGGAAGCAGGACTACTTACAGAGAAATGGTCAACTTTCTAAAAAAAAAAAAAACAGACTTATTCTAAGTGGCACCCTACCACGGTTCAAATGACCTAATTTCTTAAGCAAACATGGTAATAGGGTGGTCTACCCAAATGATGAGTCTGGAGTGAGAATTGAAGTAACGAGCATGACTAACTATAGATACTAGTACCTACGAGTGAAAAGAGGTTCCTTGTGTCTATTCAAAATCTCGGAATCAAATTCCACAATCAACAAATGAAAAGGCTATGTAAATGCATAGGCTCTGGCTCTGGTCCATTTTTCCTTGTGGTTTGATTATGTGTGTATGTGTACTTACCTACTCTTCGTCATCAATATAAAATTGGGGTGTAAATAATTGTATATAGGTAGTTTATTAAGAAGTGTTTTCAATTTTATTCAATGTTGATGTGCATTTGTATTTTTGTAGGTTAAAGAACTGAAATTCGCTCAACTGCAGTAGTAAAGCATCAAGCATTTATATCATCCCTGTAAGTAAGTATAGCAGATGATTTGATCTAGTATCTCAATAAAATAGACACTTTAAAATAGACTTATAGATAAGCTATGCAAATTGATATGATTATAAAGAAAGAGATTTTCCAGCAATCAAGTTACCAGAGTGAGAACATTTATAAAAACGTTCCAAAATCTTATTTCAATTCCGTAGGCTAATCTATCCTCTCTCTTTCTCTCACATTTGTTTCATGGGAGTTCATGATACAGAAACATAGCTGAATATAGGTACCGGGCTTTCATATAAGTGTAGGTACTACACTCACAGCGACTGTATATTTTTTCTTCCATTTTTTTCCACAACAAAATAAGTTTATAAAGTGTGTTTTTTTTAAAGGTAAGTAAGCCATATCACAATAGTTCTGTTCTTCTACAGATTGTTCCAAAGTTGTATAAACTTTTATGCATAGGCATACCTAACTCAATCAAATTCGAATTTAATAAAAATATATAGGTAGCATACAAATGTTCTAACTTGATTTTCAAATGGAATACTTTCTTAAATAGGTCATGTGTTCGTAGTTCATATAAGTACTTGGGTACCTATTTTTTATTCATGTAAGTACAAAATCAAAAAAATTTATAAGAATGTGCCAAACTCAGCAAAATATCCGGTCATTATTACAGATTTCAAAGAAATGAGAAAAATAACCAATAACTAATCAAAATATTTCGTGGTCTTAGATTTTGATAGCAATAGTTCAGCTCCCAGGTCGATTTTCGAAACTGTGGCATTTTTTCCGAGTTACTGCCTTATCTTTCAACTCAAAATGAAGGATCCCATCGAATAAGAAATTCAATTTTTTTTTTAATATATATACCCTATCAGAACATTTTGAAGCACACTCTACAATTCTACATAAAGAAATAGATACCTAGATAATATAAAATGAGTTCATAATTTTAGAATTTTTTACAGATTGATTCTTTTTTTTTTTTTTTTTTTTTTGAAAAGAGAACGAAAAAATTGTCAGCACTGCATGGTCCTCAAGCCTGACTTTAATAATGTGCTTATCAAAAAAAAAAACGAAGAAAATTTTTATTATCAGAATGGAACGCAGTACCTAAGTAGGTATTTAGGTACCCATTAAAAAAAGGTTTGAAAAGAAATCAAGGAAATTTCAATCAATTATCCCAATGAGCAAAAAAATGCAGAATGAACAAAATAATCCAAATTTCGATCAAAAATAAATAGCCAAGGCTAAATTTCAACTGCTTGAATTAATTTTTTGATTTTTGACAAATTTTTGAAAATTTCAATTTGGTTTATTCACTTTATAAAAATCAAAATTCGATTAAATTGAGATAATTTAAAACTTGAATTCATTTTGAACTACTCGTACGTCTTCGACCTCCCAAATCTTTTAATGGTAGTTTTGAAGCATCGTAGAAGAATCCTATGGATTTTCAAATTTTTTGATCTTTATAGTAAAAGTACAACAAAATGAGCTCAAATGAAATACTGGGCCAGAATACTCGAGATTAGTCGTTCTCGTGACCACTTAAATTGGTTGTAAACACAAATTTTCAAAAATTGTTTCATTTATTTTCATTCTATTTTGAATTCTTCAAATTGTAATTTCAGCAAAGTGGGAAATCTTCGGTTTTTTTCGTCTTATACTTAATCATAAGATGTGATTATTGATTAACAATTTGCCAATTTCATTTGGAAAAATGAACTCACTAAGAAAAAATCGAAAATTTATAATTTTGCATAAATTGCAATATTTTTGAATTTATATCAGTCTAGACATGAATTTATTTTAGTCTGACGGGTCGTCCGAAAAAGAGGTTATACCTATTCAATTTCTTGAAAACAAAAAATCTTCATAAAACATAGAAACAAAATTGACGAATTTGGTATAGGTACAAATTCAGTTAGATGGTGTATTTGCTCGACTTTCAGGATAAACCTATTAGGTACAAGATGAAAATTTCAGATCAAAACTGTCCGCTTTGGGCGAAAAAATCATATAGATTTTCTTTCATAAATTCAATTGATGTGTGGGCTTCAATGGATAGCATACCTATGTATCTAGACTATACAAAATTTGAAAAATAGGTACCAATCAAAAATAAAAATGCGTATAGAAGTAAGAAACGGCGAGAAGAGTTTGGAAGCAGAAACGTCCAAAAAGCATATCTGAGTCCATGATGTAAATCTACCCGAGTATTAACGTTTTTCATTATACTTAGGTAAATCAATTCGGATGAGCTAATGGCGTGACAAGCTTTTTCAAGGTCAAAGAACACAAAACCTCTTATAAAAATAAGTATTTCATTTTTGAATATGGCACACATGACACAACTTTTGATTTCATATCAGATTCAAACAAACGGTATTATTGAATATTCAAAACAATTTTCTAGAGAAAATATTCCTCACTTACCTTTAGGGATTGTAATCATCTCGCCGTGATAAATTTACGTATATCAGTATTGAATTTGCCCTTATAAAAAAAAAAAAGACCTACAATCAAAGAAAACATTGAATGAAGATTCCCCCAAAATTCGTTTAGTGCCATGAGAGCATTTGTTTCCGTAAACAATAAAAACTGATCAAACGCTTAATATCTGTAGTACCTACCTTCAAAATAATGATAATTTTACTGTGAAAAATAGATCTCAAACCACGCAATTATAAGTAATTATTGTCATTATCATTTGATAGATATTACTAGAGCTCGGATTTCTATGATTTGTCATATTTTCATTCATCGCAGAAGATCGTGCATATCCTATGGATTTTTGTGAATCATGCAATTCTGAGTAAAATGAGCCCAACTTGTTAGCGCATATTTTGCATATTTTGGATATAAATGCATATAAATGCATATTTTAGACATTTTAAGCGCATATTCGTCATATTTTGACCATTTTTTCCATTTTTCGGTCATATTTTGGAAATTTTGGCCAAAAAATCCTTTTTTGGCGGTATTTTTTGTTAAAAATGGAAAAACTTTGAAAAAATTGAAAAACCGATTTTTAAATTTTTTTCACCATATGTTGAGGTAATTTGTATGTTAACCTAAAATTAATTATTTAAAGTAAAATTGAAGACTTTAACCTCATTTTTTTGAATTTCTTAATTTTTCAGCCTTCCCTCCACCTTTAAAATGAAAAATCGTTCCTATAGGTACTCATATTGATGCTGCATAAAAGTGCATATTTTGATGGATAAGGGCATATTTTGTCATAATTTGATCAAAATAAATGCATATTTTATGCGCATAAAATGATTCTTTAAACGCATAAAAATCCGAGCTCTAGATATTACACATTAGGTAGGTATTACCTAGTTCTTGTAATTATGCGCACCTATACACTGTATGACACAAGTCAATACCATTAGATCATGGATTAAAAAAATTGGAGATTTTCCAGCTATTCCAGACCACCACGATGGATTTGAATCTTTGCATAATACCAATAAAAGCATTCCATACCTAATCTGTTTTCAGTTCCATAAGTTCGCCTTTCTAGCATATTTCATTTCGCCAGGTAGGTATTTACTTTATATAAGTTGGCTCAGGCTGTATATTAACATCATTCCGTATACCTTTTCGCAAGTATAAGCCAGCGTTCACCTGCTTTATTAAAAAATTTCGCCACGATGCCCGAGAAATATTGCAAAAAATAACCCTTACATCAAATATTTTGTTCCTCCCGCTTCATCAACTATAAAATATACCTACCTAAGGCACTGTTTACTCCATCTAATACATCTCAGTATCATCTACGTAGATTGTTTTCATTATTTCAGATTACCAGCGACTATCGCTCGAGCCACCACAGCTTGACTTCTACGCTCTCTCTCGGATCCGCAGCACAAAGGACGATTCGCAATATCCTTAGTTCCTCAGATTGGCAAAAGGCAGCCTGCGACTCTATACTACGTAGGAGATACATAAGGAGAAAATAGTACACGCAGAGGCGTCGGCTCAATACGTATACCTCATTTCATTGTACACGGTGCGATAAACGTTTTTGTGATATCGAATGCACACGAATCGAGCAGCTCCGCCCCTAAATTGTAGAGAAGAAACACACGCACACACGGTTCCCAAAACTAAGCAACCGCCATGTTGGAGAGACGAAGATGGAAATAATAATGGCACAAACGGATGTAGGTAGATATAATTCGTGAACGACGATGACGCTCTTCAACCCTGACACCGCCGCAAGCCGCAAGCCACAGCAGCTTTTCCAGCGTCGGCGTCTTTTCGTGCGAAAGTTCAACTTGAAGAAAGTTTACGCTTCTTGCCGCGCAACTTTCCGCCGAGAGACTTGGTCCGTCGTCGTGAGGCTTCATACCGCGTCCGGTCAGACTCCGTTCACACAATGTTGCTTTTCTATTTCGTCAGCGCTCACGCTCACATCGAGTGGAAGGGATATCCATCACATGTGCGTGCAACGGCCGCCACCGATATATCAAACAAAATACGCTGCAGGTAATGCCAATGTGAAATTTCAATTTTATTTTTTCCTTTTTACCTTACTTACTCTTAGACCTACCTATTATGTTGTAAAAGCATATCGTATAGTAGGTGAAATTTTGTCTTTTTATAGATTTTTTGCATAATGTGTATTTTCAATATGATGCTCTGTCCATGATCCGGGCAACATTGTTGAGTTGTGTATTTTTAGTCTACGAGTATTATAGAGAGCTTTCGGCGTGTCTATTTTCGCAAGCCTATGTCAATGTCTAGTTCAAAATCGACGTTTATCACTATTACACCCATTTTTACTCTTCTCTCCCTCTCCCCGTCACTGCCTCATCTATTTTCATTTCTGTATGCTCGTGTGTTTTCTTATAAATCTCGACATTTGCTATTTCGTTTTAAAATTGCTGAATAAGTGGCGTATTTGTAGGATTATGAGTAACTCTTACTCATTCTAGCGTCTAAAACCGAGTCAACGTACTTGTTTACTCGACTGTTTATTTATTTTCGTGATAAGACGCGTGTTTTATGAATTAGTTATTCGTAGTATTTAACCTAATATGCTACCTACATGTGTATCTCAATGGTAATTTCTCATCATTGGAGGGGGGAAAAATTATCAAAAATTTCATACATGATTCATAGAAAGTTTTCTTTAATAAATTCTTGGAGCAGACATTTTTTGAAAACATTGATCGACGTGTAAGTTGAATTGGAAATGAGTATGTGCGTTGTTTCTAAACAAAGGGGGGGGGGAGTAAGGTAACTAATCTCAAGGAAATATTTTATAAACGATATGATCAGTATTAATACTAATTCTATAAATTATGCCTGAAAACTACTTGGACCATTACCAATCGGACCAACAAGATGAAAAATTTCCAATTTTATGAATTAGAAAATGAATCGTGACATTTGATTCATTGTTTTTCAAGTACCTACTTATACTTACTTAGGTATATACTGGAAAAATTGAAACATACTTATCTGTGGAAAATGACGCGGATTACCTATTAAGTTTATGCGAGAATTTGGCTGGCCGAGAATGATTACTTGAAAATTGATCAAGGTTATTGTAAACATTTCCAAAACTTATTCATGCAAAATTATTTTCAAATAGGTAGATGAAGTATTAGGTTATTTCAAGTAATAGTAAGACAGGAATTTAGTAAGCTTAATTTTTTTCAACTTGTAGTTTTACAAGAAGTTTTCATACTGAAACAATACCTACATTAATAGGTACTCTTGCAGTTTAACTACTTTAAAGTAACTTAAAGGCAAAACTTGTCCGAAAAAACAACGACTAATTTTCTATACGGGAAGAAAAAAATGTAATGAAATCCATTTAAATTTGTCTAAGTATTTGGAAACCATCATTGTTTTGTAAAACACCTATTTTAACACATAAGAGAGGTACCTACCTGTTCTGCAACTAATTTTTGAAACTGACGAAGCCAAATCAAAAGATCATGAAAAAATATAAAGTATAGGTACCTACCTAGGTACCACCAAAAAAATTTCAGCGTTGTTAAAGTGCAGTTTTCAATTTTTGGTCAATTTTTGAAAACCAATTTTGAGTCAAATATGCAAAAAAAAACTATGTAGGTATTTCCGAATGCATTAGAAACTGTTTCAAACCGTTTTGATTACCTAGTTCTAGAGTCTTTAAAAGATTTTTCCAAGTTGAAATTACTACAAAATTTTATTTAATGAAGTTGGATTATACTTGCTTAGATTACTGGAGAAAAAAATGTACCTACACCTCCAAATTTTTAAAATACGGATGGAGGCTCCAAAACGACCTGAAACCGCCTCAAATCGACTCAGAATGTTAAAATTAACGGTACAAGTAAATTTTAGCTTTTCAACTCCCTTACCAGAAATTTTATGAAAATTTCATGGAGATTTATCAATTACATATTAGAAAACTTTCATGATGCTTCTGAACTGTTCAAAATAGTTCAAACCTGTTTATATGGATCAAGAAAGGGAGGAAGGTCAAAATAAGTTTTCCATATGAATTTGGTAAGATGATGATTTTTCTCAATTTTGGCACATTGATTTTCAAAAATTCATCAAAAATCAAAAAATGCACTTCAACGTCTGAAATTTTGATTGGTGATGCATTTTTTCATGCCCTTTTGATTTAACTTTGTAAAGCTCAAAAATTGTTCCTCTTTCAATTAATGTTCTCAAAATTTGAAAATCAGTTTGGTCAGTTGTTGTGAATGGAAAAGTGAGCTACTAACTCTCTCTTTCTCCTCTTTAAGAATTGGCCCGGAACAAACGTAATTTTGACCAACTTCTCTCCCTTGTTTATAAAAAATCCATTAGGTATGTAATTGAAATTAATCAGTTGAAAAATATTATTTTAAAAAATGAAAATTGAAATCTGGGGGTCTTTTCAAAATTTGCGGGACGCAAAAAATTCAGCTGACTTTCTGACATTATGCCAGGCTTTTAAGAACTTGAAATAAAATCGATCGACTTTAAGAGATGTCATAATAAGTAGGTATGTCAGACATTTGAAAACGAAAAAAAAAAAAATTATGACTTTCTTACTTTATGTCAGACTTTTTCAAACTTCGAAGAACCGATCAAATTGTGTGAGGTCGACGTTAGAAAACTTGGAAAAAAACATCTTGACTTTCTGACATTATGTTGGAATAGACTTTTAAGAACTTGGAAATTTTTTAAATTGTTTTTCTGAAATTAACTATGTCAGTCAGAACTTTGGGGGGGGGGGGATACATGAAATTTTTACTATCAAACTTTCAAAAATGACTTTTTGAATTTGGAATTCTAAACATTGAGTTAACTTGAGCAAAAATATTTATCCGTGATTTAAAACTTTCCCTGAGGAGACTTTACACAAATTCTCATCTGAGACTCATCATTTTTCAGATCCTCAGGAAATCGGAAGCTGGAGTAATTGCCTTTTTCTTCTCTTGTCAATGGTCCTGGGCTCAATTTTTTCAAGATTCTCTTTCTACAACTCCAGGTCTCACTACTTACTTAGAAAGTACATCGATACGTCCCAAAATATTTTCTATCCGACAGTTTTTCAAGACCTTCAACAAAAACCCTTCACTTTCAGTGCCGGTTTCAAGGGGGGGGGGGTTGGGTGAGAATCCCTCCCAAAAGTCCTTTAAAAAAAATGATGATAAAAAGTGGGAATTTTCCAAGCATTTTTGCGCTCTTGTTTCACTGAGATGGATGCCGATTACAATCCTACGAGTATGTTAAGCTTGTTCTAAAATTGTAGAAACAAACTTGGAAATTTTTTAAAATTTTGTGTCTTTCTTTACTTGAGCAATGAGCACGTAATAACTTCATTTTTTCATGTTTTTTTTTTTAGAGGAAAAGGTCTTTTTATTTTTCTCAAGCCCATCATTATAGGTATATTCGTAGTCGCACACTATTTACCTTAAATACTACTTACTTTGCAGGCAAATTTTAGTCACTGAAGTCCCTCCTTTTTAAAAATTAAATTTAAAAAAAGTGACATATTTTTTTAGTTTCTGCTCTCCGAGATGCTTGATTTTGCCCCCTTCCCCACCCAAAAAAGTGAGATGGCAAAATTTGTTGGTTCGGGCCCAATCATCCCCCTCAAAGGAAAAATCCTGGCACTGGACTGCTCACTTTTATTTTTATTTTTTTTGAATTCATCAAAATTGTAGGTCTTCTTGAACACATGATCCCTTACAAAATTTCATAAAATGGTACCATATTTTATGCCTCGTGTTCAATAAGTAATCTTATTTTGTAACGAGCACTTCCTTCACCTCCGCCTCATCAACTCATGATTGAGAAAATATTGTACCCATCGAATGAATAAGAAACTATCTATACCTGATCAAAATAAATCAGTATGAAAAAAAACATGGAATTAAAAATCTTTAAAACGATCATCTTAGACCACACCTATTCCAGGAAAATGCTGAGCTAAAATTCAAATTGAAAACCGATCAGGTAGTTTGTGATAAAATTAAATCATTAATTCGGCTATAGAATTTCCAATAAAAGAAATAAACGTCGGTAGATAATATTTTAATCTTCGACTTAGTAGACGAGTTGACTGTCACAAAATAAAATATTATCAATTTATTATGCAGTTCAGTACTAAACCAGAAATGTATAAATATCTAATTTCTTCGCTATAAGACTATTTTTATAATATTCTAAACCATAAATTGGCTATAGACATGAATTAAAATCCTTCTGGTCGTAATCAAAAACCTGCAAAAGTGTAGTTAGTTGTTGGTAATAGGTACCTACCTATTCTAATTCAAAATTGCACGTGTGCCAAATCATAATGAATGCATATTATTAAAGTCAATTCATCTGGGTACCTACTCGTAATTAAATTCAACATAGATGATTCAGTAGGTATAAGTAGCGTCAGAATACAAAATTCAGCTGATCGAACATCGAACTTCACCGTTTTAATGAGTATAGATTTGGAAAAAAATAGATTACAGAAACCAACATATCTGGTATCTATTTTTTTTTCTGCAAATATCAACATCAGTAGGCGAATTTCTTGGAACAAATTTTCGTTAAAGAAAATCGATTCTTAGGCATAGAAAATTTTTCGGATAATTTTATATTTTTCTTTGAAAGCAAACGAAACAAGTAAAGTCTATTAAATCCGGTCGTAAAATATTTCGGTTTTTGTCGATTCCACCAACAGATATTCCTTTAAATAAAAAGTTACTATAGGTTCGAAGTTATACACACACTTTTCTTCTACGTATAAGTACATATATTTTCAACATGTGTAGTATTCTCGTACACTCATTTAATTTTAATCGAGCTTTTATAATGTCTCCTCGTATACGTTGGTTAGATTTTCACAACGTAATGAAAATCTCTTCCAAACAAATACGTAGTATCAAAATCGAGTCTCAGTTTTAATCTGGCTAATGTGGACTGATGGCTAGAGAGGAGCTTACATGTGTTTTTACGATATTTTGGATATTCTCCCTTTATATAAGTGTACCATTGCCTTCGACTATGTACTTCTAAAAGTAACTTCTCATTTAGTTAATGCAATCGCGTGCAACGTCGTTTTTTTTCTCGAAGATATCACAATTTCCATCCTGATGTCAATTCCAGTTTCTATGGCCTATCCAGCGTTAACCATATAATTCCAAAATTACCTTAGGATTTTATAGTATACCCGGATAGCTCGATACTTGCTTTATTACGTTTCAGATTCTCTTAACCCATCGTCATCGTCTATTCAGACATTTTGTTAATATAAAAACACCTTTGATAATTACACCATTTTCATTATAGAAATGAAAAAGCACCCTTTACTCTACGACTGGGTCATCCAATACCGTCCTAGGAACGATTATCACCTCGTAAGCAAATTCCCAAGCTCGTTACGAATCTTATAGGTACATTTAAATCAGCCATCTTCAAGGTGATGCATCTGCCTTTTAAGATAGATACTGCGAACAATACTTACATTCGAGTATTTAGGTAGAGGAAGAAAAAAACACCGCATCCACGCATCCTTCAGGCACCATTTCAGTTGAACGACCTCTTTGAAGGTTCACGATATTCTATTTTATACAATAGATTTACCAATGCAAACCCCAGTGGTTTCATTGTTTACTTCCTCGAAAGGGTTAAGGAAACATGTCAAATAAATTACACGTCTTCGACCTTTTTTCTCTTCTTTTCTTTTTACATATAAACTAGTTTCGTGTATAGTAAAATACAGATAAAAAAAGAATTCATTGTGAATATCTACTCATCGAATATTCGAAGGCCAATGTCGATGTACCTGCGACCGCCAGCATCACCAAAATATCCACTCAACCCTTTTAACATTGCTTTTATCGTATTGTTTCCATTCAAATACCTAATACGTTGACGTATACAATCTACATAACCTTGAATTCGAACACGTTGATTTCCTCTCTGCAGAAAAAAAAAAACTATTTACTTTGTTTCGTTCATCGATCACCAAAAAAAAGTCTACGTGACTATTAAAATAGAAACAGCATCGTACAAGTAGGTAGATATACTCGTATAGTGGTAGGTGATGATGATGGTGTCCTAAGTAGGCTGCACACGAAAAAATTAAAACCACCTGGTATGTTTATTCGCAGCACCACCAATTAGTAATTTGTGAATACCGGTGGCAAATGTAATAAATTTTATTATACGTTTGAAAAACTCGTCAATAAAATATCAATTTCAATATTATAAGCTACTTGATACATGTTATAATTATTTTATATATACCTACTTAAGTAATTAAACTACATTATATGTTGCAGGGTTCGTTCATAAGCTGGCAGATCCTGGTACAGATTTAATCCTAAGTCATCGTTGCTGAGTATATATGATGCTTCCTGTACGTATACTGAATGTATCCTGAGTGCTTGTCTATCCGGTATACCTTCAGGATACGTAACAGGAGGTACCACCGTACATCGTTCCATCGTCTTCCATGCTGTGGCCTGCCTACGACGAATTACTAAGGAGAAAATTTTAATTTATGTAAGTTATTGTGGATAAAAATATCTAATATAGGTATCATAAGTCCATAATAAATTGCAGCAGAACAATAGTAATTGCACGAAGAGAAATAACAACACCACAATATAATCCACATTTAAAACATTCAACTGGTAGGTATCTAGATAATATGTGCTTTTGAATGAAAAGAATGAATAAAAAAATACCATTTGCCAAGCTCATCGTAATACATAGAACCAGTTTACAACCTGTAAATGACATTTACCATGTAACATCGTGTAAGTAATATGTACCTACTTATAATAATTTAATTCTTATTAATATTTCGCATTGTTATAAACACTCGTAGCTTAAACTAGTACATACTACATATAAGAATACCGTGCTATGTATGTAAATAAACAACCCATCGTGAGCAGAAAAAAAGCAAACACTTTGAACTTGAGAGAAATTTATCGTCTCATAAGTTCAAAGTTACACACTACATATATACCTCGTCGTGTCATGCCACCAAGCAACCCATTGAAGAATAAAAATTTCCCTGACATAAGACACGCAGAGTAGACAACAAACAATCCCATGCCATCGTACTGAACGAACCATGACCCTATCTGTGATTTTGTTGCTTTTATAGGTTAACTACGATAGATAAGTCTAGATGGAAAAATTCCACCACTCTTTCGTCATCATTAAGCCCATTAAAAAAATCCATAGTTGTGTTGTGTATGATATGAGGAGTTTATTCACTCGAACAAAACCTAAAAGAGTAAATGCTATGAGACAACGATTGTTAAATACACAAACAGCATCGGAATGTATTTCTTTTTAACGAACGTTTATTCGACTTGATAGGGTACAATTAAAAGAACTCGATTCCGGTCATATTCAGCACAACATAGAGTGGCCCAGTGAAAAGAAAAGAAGAGAGAAGGCGGTAATAAAAACTCGAGAGTGACGAGAGTTTTGTCACAGTGAGTTGTGCTCGTATCACAATTATAATGCTTAAGCACACACTGTACGATGACAAATCTGATTTGCATAATAATTTTAGATTTTATCGATAATATAGGCTACATTAATACCTATATGTTGGAGATTTTCGGCTGAAAATTTTATACCTGTACCGAAGTAGATAAATCAAGATTCCGAATTTATAAAATCGTATAAAAAATGTGTTATTTGTGAAATTCGGAGATTTGTCCCGCAAAAGAAGCTGCAAAGATGCAGGCTTAGGAAATATTCCATTTTTTTTTTTTTTGTGAATTTATGACATAAATTTTATTATTGCTTGTTATTTCAAACATTTGTAATGCAATATCTCCGTTAAATGAGAACAACTCGAATTTACTTTACTTTCAAGGAGGTTCACGAATACCCACATGACGTATTTCTTATAGGTTGAGATTTGTCGTTCATTAAAATCGCCATAATTATCGCCATTATGTCTTTTAAATTCGAGAAGTAGATACCTATAAGTATATTTTAAGGTAAGTGAAACTGAACCGATGGAGACCCCCAGCAAAGATTCATTTACCTTTTTCTTACTTATTAAATTTAATAACCAAACACTGCTGTGTATCCTCGATAATTACGTTGAAAATAAGATTCATAGGGTGTTCCAAAAATATGTCTGCAAACTTTAAATCAAATGAACTTCGTAAATTATTTTTCGAAAAAAAAAACATCTTCTTGTTTAGCTCAATTTAAGTGCAGAGGCAAGGTAAAATATTAAATACTAGTTGAACAAAATATTACTCATAACTTCATAAGGGATAAAATAATTTTTTCGAAAGCGACGAGAGTTTTGAAAATTAAATTTTGATTAAGTATGCAATTTGAACCAGAAAAAAATTACAAGACCTTCAATGATGAAAGCAAGGTCAACAGTTTGAAACATGGTCACCTTCAAGTATCTTGAACCCCCCCCTCCCTCCTGGAAAAAATACGTTAAGCTCAAAATGATTTCAAAAATAAATGTATACGGTAGTTCCTTGTTGATTTGTGTGGAAAAAATAATAATAAAATCCTCATCTGCGGTGAGCTTAAATCTGCAGATTTGTTTTCCTATTTCAGACCGCAACAGACTATTTGAAAAATCTTATGTTAGCTCACTTTCCTCTCAATCGAAGTCATATGATATCAAGTTCAAGCAAATTGGATGATAATCGTAAGTACCCATCCTACCTCCACTTCTCCCAAAACCAAAAAAATAGGCTATCATTGTACTGTTTTCCATTTTGAAATATCAAAATCTCACAGCATTTAAAAAAGCAAAAAATTGGGATTGAATCTACAGAATGAGAGTTTTTTTTATCCAAAAGGATAATTGAGAACGATTTTACATGAAAGAATTACATTTTTCAGTGAGGTGAGAGGAAGGGAACTGGAAAGGGGTCTTTTTACACTTGATTTTTTGAAACAGGTAATGGAAAATTATGCGATTATTTCTACGTAATTTGTATCAAAAATTAAAACTATTTCAATCATTCCATTGTATCGAAGAAAATGTTTTTAAAAATATCTTTATTTTGACCAAGTATTTATGAAACTGCAGTTTTATCATTTCCAATCTCAGGGGTAAGGGGTGGGGGTGGGGGGAGGGTAGAAGTAGAAAAACATTCGGAATCAAATATCTTCATACTTATAAATACCTATCAATAATTTTTCAAAACAAAATATAACTCAAGTACCTATAATGCAAAATTTTGAATTAATTATTATTTTTTTTTTTAAATTTAAAATCAGAGAATCATACTTAAGATTACACATTTAAGCCAATGAGTCTATTGTAGACATTGATTTCATTTTGGTGAAGAATTTGAATGTTCTCGCAATTCTAGTCTTGTGAAGACGTGATTGGAGGTGAAAAGAAAAAAATTGTGTACAGGCAGGTTTACAAAAAAATAACATAGGTACGTACTTTATTTTAAATAGATTTTTTACTGAAATTTTTTGAGAATTTGAAATTTTTGAATCAGCACAGGAAAAAATTTTGATCAACGAGAAAAGCTTTTATTTTCATTTTTCACCTTGTGAACCTACTTGAACCTTTTTTTATCTCAATTATCGACAAGGAACCTTCTCACGATGCCATTCTCCGATTTAAATACAATTGCAATTTTTGGAAAAATTGTGTTCTGAAACTCCCATAACCACAATTTTATTTGCATATTTCATTCTTCAATTTTTGACGAATTTTTAAAAACTAGAAGCAACCATTTCTAGAGGTTTGTTTTTTCAAACACCTATTGGTATTTATTTTGGAAAAATGATGCAAATTAGTGCCGAAATTAATTCCTATTATGTAATTTCTTTGAACCAAATTTCACAATTTCTGGGCATCTGAAGCGTCTAGCAAAATTTTAGATTTCTCCAGAAGACTTGAAAATTAATTTTTGGACAGCTCAGAAAGCAGTTTTGGTTTGTTCTCGACTTTTTTGAAGAGTTCATTCACACTTGGGCCAATTTCCAGGTGGACCTTTCGAGTGTATTTTTTGACCTGCATATTTTGGAAAAAAAATTCAAATCCTACAGAATTTTTGATTTGTAGGAAAACTTTTGAAATTGGCACAAATGGCTGCATTTCATCTAAAAAGCCAACCTTCGAATCCAAATTTTAAACTACAAACAGAAAAAATGACCCACAGCTTGATTTTAAGCTGCTGAAATCAATTTTCCATTTTCCACGCCTTCAGAAAAAATTCAAAATTTTTTGAGAAATTGAAAATCGCGCTAGAAGCTCTAGACTGGCGGAAATTATTGTGAATTTTGATCAGGGAAATTATTAAGATAAGATAACACATTTCACGATGGTTTCAAAAATCTTGTTATTGTTAGCTGACGTCATTTTTACGAAACACCTTATACCAGAAAACACCTTTATCGAAGCGAAAAGTAATACTCGTATACTCAGCATGAGTTTAAAATTCGATTTCACGTATAATTATATGAAAAATAGAGGGGGAAAATCTGTAATAAAAACTAGTATCGTACTATCAAAATAACAGAATCGCTCTCATAAAACTTATTTATCGAATACAAAATTAAAATGTAGGTATGGGTAAGTATCTACCTACCTATATGCATATGCAACTTATATATATACTCGCGAATTACAAAGTAGTCTTAATTTGAATCTCATTAATTAACCTAAACGAGTAATTCTGCGATACAGTAATGCATATGCATGCACCCAGGGAGTATGCTAATTAAGATTTAATTATATCTACGAAAGTAATAATATTCAGTCGTTTGCCATTTTGAAACCTCGAGGAAACATTTTGCAATCAACTTAGACCAGTATTTTACCAATGTAGGGATATTTTACACAGTATAGATTTTCATCTGCTATATAGTCTAGTATCACCTTTTCGAAACCTTCACCAATAAAGCGAATTACCTATAGCACAATAGAAGAGAAAGCTGTATTTTGGGCCAATCCGAATCGATCTAGCATTTTATCGTCAAGATACTTTCCTCCCTTATAGAAAAGATACAGATACCTATACGATTGTTTACACCTTACAACCCTTTCTCTTTTATTTCCTTTATAGCCACTTTCTAAATTTTTCACCACAATAATACAGCCATTAAATAGGTTAGTTTGTGATCGTTTAGCTTGTGATTCGGTGTAATGTGAAGGGTTTCGAGACTGCGGAAGTGAAAAATGTGTGCTAGGGAGTTCGGTGCGAATAATTACAGGTAGCATTGGCGTCGTCTAGGTTCAAACCAATCAGCTAATTAAACGAAAGGGATTATTTTCAAGATTAAGTACCAAACACCGGATTGAATTTGAAAATACTCGAGAACTCAACATGGCGATGGAGAAGACCTCGGTAAGTGTAGAATTATTATTTATGTAGGTATCAAAATTTATAACTCAATAGGTACCTATCCATTTTTTTTTGAGCAACTGAAATTAAAACCCTACAGTGAAATAATCTTCGACACATTAACGCAGTATTTATATAAAATTACCATGAAAATCAATTCGTTGGAAATTGGAAAAAAAATACTAATAATCGAGTAAACAAGCAGCACCTAAACAAGACATTCAGATCGAATAAGTATATAGGTACCTATACTACTACTAAAATTACTCACAGTCATAAATTGTCAAACGCTATTAAAAAGAAAAACCAAGTTTAGTGTTAATCGTCGTATCTGCTGGTCTTCCATTTGTTATGTAAATTATTTTTAAAAATCTTTTTTATGCTTGTTCCCTCGCTACGAAAATAATTTATAAAAATAATACCTACACATGAAAAATGAAATCTTTAAATTAGGACGCGCTCGTATAGCCACAAATCCGACAACAAAAAATAAAAACCATAAAACTGACAGAAAAATTATATAAATAAGATGAATATAACGACTACGCCAGGACATTTGCATATTTGCATTACGTTATTTATTTTTTTTCTCTTTCTCGAGAGTCTGTCTTTGAATACAACATCAAAAAACAAGTGAAACGATTAGAGAAAAGTTTAGAATGGGTTTAAAAATATCTAGTAAATCATCGAAGAAGTGAACTTACACATGGAGCGAATATCTGCGAAGAAAAAAAAGAAAAGGGTCGAACTGAATTTCAAATTGGTAGGTGGTATAGATATGAGCTTTCATTTCACCAAAGTGCAATTTTTTCAAATTTTGAAAATTCAATTTTTCTAATAAGTATGTGACTATCTGTATCATTTCGGAGAGAATTTGATAGATAAATGTTTGTAATTTCTTGCAATTTTTTGATTGATAATTTTAAAAGTCACCTATTGAGAAGAAAGAAGCCTACTTGGCAGAAACATTTCTGAAACAGACAAAGCTAAATCGAAATAATACCTAATTGCAAAAATACACTATTAATCAAAATTTTTGGTGCTAAAGAGCATTTTTCGATTTTTGGTGAATTTTTGAAAATCAAATTCGGACCAAAAATGGGACACATTAAAATTTTACAAAATTAACCTACAAAGCTGAAATTTGGTTTGTAGGTACTGCCCAATTTTTGAACCTTTAAATTGGTTAGAAATAGTTTAGAACCGTTTTGAGCAGTTTTGGAGGCTTCCAGTAGACTTTTGAAGGTTGAAATTTCCATTAAATTTCATCGAATGAAGTTAGGAAGCTAAAATTTACCAAACACTTTGATTTCAACATTCCAAGTCAACGGAACCTGGTTTCAATTCGTTCTGGAGCCTCCATCCATATTTCGGGGATTCGTGGTTTTCAAAAATTAAAATTTTGAGGAAATTTCAACTTTAAAAAATTCAATGGAGGTTTCATAAATTACTCAAAACGGATTGAAACTATTTCTAATCAATTTCGGAGGCCAAATATGAAGTATCCTACGCAATTTCAACTTTCCATCTGATCAATTGGTGAAATTTAATTTTTTCACATTTTTTTTGGTTCAATATTTTCTTAAAAATTTAAAAAAAATTTAAAAATTCACTTTGGCACCAGAAATTTTGAACGGTAATATTTTTTTGCATTGCCCTTTCAAAGTTCGCTTAACCCAGTTCAAAAATTTTTCTGTCCTGTTGAGTAATAAGTCATGCTTGATTTCAAAATTCACAGAGTTCACATTTAATTTGAGATAAAACGATGACTCAAGTTTTGAGTGAAAGAAATTATTGTAATATCGAGTCCTTTGAGTAGATACCAAAAGAGCAAAAAATGCATGCATTATATCTAATCATAAAATTTAGGGGTTATCTACCTTTTTTCCTCAATGGTAATTTTGTCCCCAATTTTGATCTCTCTTAATAATTTATTTTTAGTTCGCTCTTGCTTATAGACTGCTTTAAAAAAAAAAACTACTTTCAAGCCAATGAATTGATTTTCAAAATTCAACAGGTGGAAATAAATTCAAAAAGTCAATCAATTTAATTTTTTTTGAAAAATGCCCTAAATTATATTCTGAAATGATGAAGTTCAAATAAATCATTATAGGTCTAACCTATTTTTTCCCTTATACCTACCTACGCAATTTATTTTTTGGATCAGTGGAGCCCAATATTTCAAATCTCTAAAAAATTTATAAATTTAAAATTTAAAATTTTTTCTAAATTTTGAAATTTGCAAATTTTGTGACTTCCTTTGTAGAACAGGAGAGGGGGGGAGGGTTGAGTGAGAAGAATATTGATGTTTTTCTTGATTTTTAAACAAACAAAAAAAAAATTCAACAATTTTTTTTTAGGAACCAAAGAAAGTTGGAATTTGAATACCTACTTAAAACGAAAAGTTACCTACCTTACAAAATTAATACCTACCTAATTTTTATCAAGTCAAATTGATTAGTACTTAATCACAGAATGATTCAAAAAAGGCAAAGTAGGTATAAGTTTCAATACTCGAAAAATTAACAGAAAAAAATTGGACGAGTTTAAAAATTTACCTAGGTTGGTAGTACCTATTTCGTAATTGTCCACGTTAATATAATCCGTATGTGTCGTATTGTGAATCGTAATTATCGTCTGTAAATATTCTGTAATTTTTTTGCCTGTGTCGTATATATTAATCAACCAATATATAATCATTTTCGAGAAGTGATAAAAGAATAACTATTTGAAGTTCTTGATTTTCGTAACATATCGTTAATAATTTGGTTTCGAGTCTACGAAATACGTAACTGCCCTTCGAGTGGGAAAAGGGCATAAGTTACAGTATATTGACAGGTTTTTATAGAACTGATATGTTTTTGCCAATTAATCATCACAACAAAAACTGAAATTTTTTGAAACCAATTTTTGGGAAAATTTACAGAAAAATATCTATTTTCTAATCAATTTTTGCAAAATCCAAAAAGGGGAAATTGTGTGATTTTTTTTCGCAATCATCCTCAATTTTTACCAGTATTAGGGTACTTTGCTCAAAAAAAATGTATTTATGAACTCAGGAGTCAGTTTGTCACTAAGAAAGTAAAAGAGGGAAAAGAGGAGTCATATGAAATAAAACGACAATGGCTAGACAGTTCAAAGTCAATTTCTTCGAAAAAAAAATGTTATTTATCCGTTGTCAAGTAGTGAAAAAATTGAAAAAAAATTATTAATTTTTTCAAAAATTGATATTTTATTGTTTAAAATTTTGATGTATGGTGGAAAATGGAAAAATAAATTTTAAAATAAAAAAAATGATTCAAAAGTAGGTAGTACAAAGAAAGAAACACATGAAATTGGACTAAAAATTGAAAAACAGAAACAAAAAAAAACAATCAAATTCATTCAATTTAATCATAGGACTTTTACGTTCCAATTTTCTAAGAAATCAAATCAAATAAAAAATATCTGAAAATTGTTACACCGATCATTTGATCATTTAAAGCACTTATTCGCCTAGAAATCTACAACACTGCGCCTCTGATGTGAGAAAAGCCAACATGGGTGATAATTACCCAAACATCCTATTTGAAAGCTTCGCTCCCTTCATGGTCATATCACTCAACTCCGAACCAATTCTCACGCTACATAAATTAATTATCGAGCTGCAATTTATCTCACACCACGATACGTACATAACTACGAAGGAGAGAAAAAACAGAGGCAGGCCAAAAAAAAACCAACCACAACACGAAAATTCCATACAAGTTACCGTTCTTCGAGTCACCACCGCTACACCACTGGTTCATAATGGATCGCTTTCTATCGCATAAATCTCATTAATGAACATTCGCTAATGACAATTTGGTTAATAAAAAACATTTGGTGTATCCATTAAAACACACATACAGCGCACACCCGCATATTAAATCGAGTGCCAACGTGTTCGATTCTAGGGAGAGGGGGGAGGGGTAGGGAATGAGGAGAAGGAACCGCTATCGTACGATACCTACTACAAAATGAATTAATTAAAATTCAAAATGTATAAAAAAATCAACAAAATGAAACCTATACCATTATCAAGTGCTTAGGTACTTATTTCAATTTTCAAAAAAATATTCAAAAAAGACTATTTGGGACTTAAGCCCATTGAAGAAATTACAAAAAACAACGCCGCCCTTTAAAAATCATTTAAACGGTACGTCATCGAATGATAATTTATGGATCGGTGTGTTTTCTTTTTCGTGTCCAGACAACGTTTATTTTCTATTTATAAGATCGTAAAATTTTACGATCATTCGCGGTTAGCGTTATACGCTCTGTACAAAGTCTACAAGGTAGCTCTGTCCGCAACTCTATCTACACGAAGTATTCGACACTTTGGTCTGTTCGAGTCTCGAGAACTAGTGCCCTCTGATGGTAAATCGAGCAAAGTACACGATGTCGTCATGGAAACACGACTGTTTCGGCAGCGGGTTGTCCTTGCTAATCGTAATTCTTAAGCAGGATGACAGGAATACGAACGGCCATCGAGCTCAAGGATTCAACCATTATATCGTACGGCTGGCTATATTACTATAATAAGTATGGTATAATACGTTCAAATGAGAATAGAAATATCTCCGAATGCAGTCCTTTTTCAGCCTACGAGCACGATCGAGGCGAGGCGACGTGACAAATTGAGAAAGATCTGGGTCTGCAAATGCTGCGGCAGCCATCATCGCGGCAACCGTGTAAAAGCAAAACAAACCATTTGGCACATAATCTCAAACAATGTCCGAACAACTGTTTAGTTGGTAAATTTAACGATATTAAAAACGAATAAGGTTACTCTCGTCAACTTGAAAACCTCGCCATTGCTGGTTAAATGAAAATTTAAATAGCTCTAAAAAAGACAGAGAGAAAAAACTCGTTTCAAAAGACTCTTTTTCTCTCTCTCAGCTTCTCTTTGGTTCCTACTCATTCGGGTTGTATTTTTATTTCGTATTATAAATCACGCGATGTATCGGCCCCACCTCAGTTCGCGCCACCGATTATCCCAAAAATAAAAAAATCTCGTTTAAAGTTTCGTTTATGCTATTTACGAGCATTTTCGTGTAAATAAACTCTTCACTGCCCTCTTCACCATCACGGCTTCTCTTTAAACGGCGACGAGTGGAGTTGATGGGGGGGGGGGGGACGAAGGGGGTACATGATACGTTTCATCATATAGTAAGTATTTGTGTATTCTCTCTCATATGTACCGCAGAGCATGAAACATTCTTTACACAAGGCCTCGTGCTATACGTTGAAGTGATTTTTACGAGGGTGTAAAAGTAAAATTTAAATCGAATTAAACGTTCTAATGTACATAAATATAATAAACATAAACACATATATCCTACCCACGATATAAACGGAAGTGTTAGAAATTGGCTAATTAGAGAACCTAGTACGTAAAATTGGAGGGTTCTGGTTTGCAACAGGAAAAAAACACTCAACTTGAAGCTGTGTACTTTAAAAATATGCCTATATCCAGGCCCTGCTATATCTTTACCTACGCACGACAAAATGATGATTTACACACATTTTTCGACAGACCACCCAAAAATGCTATAATTTTTCAACTAGGTACACTACACTTTACCTACTCTACAAGCACCTATTTAAATTAATGAAAATTACATTATTCATGACCCATTATATGACTTGAAAATTTTCAATATTATTACCATATTATAAACCACTGAATTCCATTAAAAATATATCGAACAAGTTTTCCATTACTACATAGTCGTGATATCGATTCTTAATTCATATTGAAAGAAATCCACAGACTCACACACCCCTTGTCACAGAAGAAATGGACGACCAAAAGCAGCGACGCTACATCGTCGTACAATTCGTAGGAGGGCAGTTGAAAAAAGGGGTATGAAAAGCTATAAATTAACAATACTTGACAGCATATTCGAACAGCCATTAACGCATATTCGTGGTTAAAAGTTCGTATATGTTGTACTTGAGTTTGTGGAAGTGGAAGGGTTTGGTTGATGATAAAAAATCGATAGTCTGTGGCCTGCGATAAGAATACTTTTTTGATTTTTTTTCATATTTTGAATGGATGGGAGGGATAGGGCAGAGAACGAAATAAGAGCCAGACAGAATATAACGTCTAGATTTTTTAATTTCGATCAATTGGTTTATAGTTGAATAGGTAGAGTGAATTTCTTCAAATTTTTGTGAAAATTTTGAGGAGAGATTTGAAAAAGAGTAGTGAGATAATATCAAAATTTTGCGGGGAAAATTCAGTCTTCGACTCAAGCCTTCATTTGCCTCCAAGTTTTCAAATTTTCAATAAAAATTGAAAAAAATTTATATCAACTTTTGAAACTTGATGATGAGAA
This sequence comes from Planococcus citri, assembly GCF_950023065.1. Taxonomy (NCBI): domain Eukaryota; kingdom Metazoa; phylum Arthropoda; class Insecta; order Hemiptera; family Pseudococcidae; genus Planococcus; species Planococcus citri. The sequence goes on along the minus strand of NC_088680.1, from coordinate 45,071,362 downwards.
ATTATATAACTGGTATACTGTTAATTTTTTTAAAGACCATAACATTTTTAAAAAATGGTATTTTTTCCAAAAAAAAAAAATATATGAAGAGAATCAAATTTTTAGGCACACGTTAATGGAAAAAAGAAAAAAGTAAGTACATAAGTAAGAACATGGAATTTCTCATAAGAAGAGTGTGATTTCATTCCTTTCTAACATGTGAAGATACTTTGTTTTTTTGATATTTGGAACTCACGTTAGAAAGTTTACTTTGAATAAAGTTATTAATAAAAAATTTTAATTTGTTTCAATTATTCATTAAAAAAAAAGATTTTTGAAAAAAACTAGATAAAGGTCTTACAAAAAAATTGAAAATGAACAAAATTATAACTAGAGCATAAAATTTTCCACCAGAGCGTGATTTTTTTCTAAATAATGCATTTTTTGAAATATTTTCAGCCTAATTTGGAAAGTTTTCCTTGAAAAATATTTTTGATGGAAGATCTGAGACCGTTTCAATTTTTCTAGAGAGAAAAAAAATTAAAGGTGCAACGAAAAAATTGAAATGAAATTACCTATAGAACATGAAATTTCTCAAATTAGTTTTATGAGATAAGTATTTTGAGCAAAAATTGGAAAGCTCCACTTATTGAACAACTTTTACTTCAATCTTACATAATCTTAAATTGGTGCACTTGGGCAGAAGACCCTCCCTCCCCCTGCTAAATAATGAAAGAGAAAGAGAAAGGACTGCACTTCGAAGATCATTAAAAAATACCTTAAGTACTGATCATTTTATTTTGCCAAGTTCAAGGTGGAAATAGCTTTCTATGTACAATGGAATATCAAATTTTCGAAGAGGAAATGTAGAGGTTTGTGTCTGAGAATCCTTTCCCTGCTCTCCCAAACCAATCGAACCATTCCTGGAGCATACAGCAGAAACTGGCTTCTTTCCACTGGATTAAAACTGACTGTTTAAACAATGGTCCTGTTCCTGCCCTTGAAAATGGATGTCTTGAATGGATTGGCAAGGGAGATATCCTGAATGACAGAACATTTTTTGAATGGAACAAAACTAAATCGAAAGAGTATGTAAATTTTAAAGGCAAAAGTGTATTTTCTGATTTTAGCTGAATTTTTGAAAATCAAAGGGTTAAAAATGGACAAAAATCAAAATCTTGCCAAATAAACCTGAAAAGCTGAAATTAATTGGTATGATTGCATATCCTATTTTTGACTCTTGAATTAATTGGAAATGGTTTCGAATCGTTTTGTACAGTTCAGAACCATCCATTAAATTTCTGACAGTTGAGATTTGCAAAAAATTTCATCCAATGAAACTCAAAAATGGTTTTGTCCTCTAGGGAGGTTTTTTTCAATAAATGATCCAATTTTCAGAATTTCATCTCATAATTTACTCTCTATTTTTTGTAATTCATCATTTTCAAAAATGTGCAAAAAATTGAAAAATAAACTTCAGCTGCACAAAATTAGTTTTCAAGTTTGTAGGGTGGCATGTCTTCCTAGTGAGCCAAAATTTAACTCAATGAGTAAGAGAGTTTTTTTTACTCAAAAATGTGAAATTTCAAAAATTCAGGTATGTAATCTGAAAGGAAGGGAGAGAAGAACACTGAAAATGCAGCTCAAGTTATTGAATAATTTAAACTCATGAAGAACCTAATACGACACATGTAAAATATGTTATGAATGAGTAATAAGTTAGGTAAGTAATTAGTTGTCGCGTGATAAGGAGAAAATTATCAAAAAAAACATGCAGAAATCTTAGATTTAATGTTTAAAAAAAAGCATTCAACACATGTGTTGAGCCTTTTTATCAAGCATTAAGATTATTTTCACCATTTCTTATCCACGCAGCCATAGATCACGTCACACATGCAAGCTATTTTCAGTCATTTCCTACCAACTGTAGACAAAGTCGATTTTGAATTGGGGTAAAAAATAATTTCGATAACAAAAATATCATTTTATAAAAATTACTTGCACCGGCTACCCAGACGAGCTCTTAGGGCTTCAAACTTCCGCAAGGGTCTCGGATTAAATTTAAAATATGAGGGAGAAAATGGTCGCAAATGGAGAAAAAAAATCGAAAACAAGATAGGGAAGTGATGAAGAAAATTGTGCGACAGAAATTACATACATAAGCGACGAGGGGATGTGGAATTCGAATTTTGGACAAGGAGGTCGACCGAATGAAGGAGAAGTTGAATAGGGTGCAGAATTGAATTACCTTGATAAGGAAATTCCAAGATGAGTGAAATTATTTACACTTGTTTCGAGTCGAGGGTTGTGAGATTTTTTATTTTAAAATGTCCGTTGTACGAGTAGATACGATGCTCGATGCTGATGCTATTTAATCAAGTAGGAAATTGAACGTGGAGATTTTGAAGGTTTTAAAGTGGAACATTATAATGACGAAATATCTATACCTATTCTATATAGATGATACAAACTTGTCAGAACATTTAGAGCACGAGAGGATTGAAAAGTCATGTTTTTGATCAAGTTTTTCTCCTGAAATGAGCATGAGTCGATGTTAACAGCGGATTTTATATTTATGAAAATTTATTGCTACGAATTCGAATAATGTTTAATACACAGCACCTAACCTGAATTTCTAGTGAACTTTACGATAGTAAAATGTGTTTATGCCTTGGTAAATTCTATATGAGTCAATCCACGAAGGCATACATATAAAGGTGATTTATAGGAGATTACCTACGTTTTGACCAAAACAACTTTATTTCTTCGTTTTTTCGAGACTCACTTTGGAACAAGATAATACCACCTGATGCATTAAAATTATCGATAATGTAGTCCAAACGATTAAAACGTTTCTATCGTAAAAAAAAACAACAAAAAAATCAATATAATTTACGCCAAAATCTGAACTATAACTTAATTTACACGATTATACTACGTTATCGCGTGTTTCCTATTCCTATATACCTATACCAGGAAAATGAAAATACCTAACGGTACATCGATCGATTAAAATTATACCTAAGTATATGGAAAAATAATCCGATTAGAGGTCATAGTTAAAAACTAGATCAAAGGCCATGGTACACGATGCGCTATTTAAATAAAGGTAGAATTTTTTGCACGTGATTTCATCGTATTTAAGTAATTCGTATCAGGCAAATGTGCTGCTTGCCGCTGCCGGAAAGATTAAAATTTTGATGTCAAATTACGACGCTGTTAACGCCGACAGTTTAACGTGTTACAGACGAACGATGGTGAGATAAATTATTGGCTCGTTGGCGGGGTTTATACAAAGCGCTAAGTGGAGTTGGATGGCGATTTTTTGGGGTAATGATTGAAATTTATGACGGCTGAGGATAAAGTTTTATGAGCGTCGAAGATGTTTTGATGCCGAATGGGGGAACGCGTCGGTGTACTGGCTTGTGCTGGTGTGTTTTGCCAAGTAAAGTATTGAGAATGGAAATTTTCGAATGATTTTTATTGCTACAATTTTTCAATGATTGGGTTCAAAATTAGAGTACAGGAGAGGTTTCGATAACGAGATTGTTTTTTGCCAGAGTGTTTTCAACAGAAGTGTAGGGTTGGTGAGATGAGAAGTGAGATGTTATGGTGTTATGCTTAGTCTTCTAGGAAAAACAAAATGTAGGTATCAATTCTGGAAATTCAAACCACCACAATTTAGATTATTTTGATTTTCCTAGAAGAAAAAGCATGTACCTATGGATAAGTGTTATCTCTTTGTTTTTGCTCATTTTCAGCACTTGGAGGTCATTACATTAAAATTTACGAGTTCTGTGATCTTTATCAAATGCGATACCATATCAAAATATCGCAATAATGAAGTAGAATATTGCCTGTTTTTCGCCTTCTTTTAGAGATTAGATCAGTAGGTAACCTTCAGAATGCAGAGAAGTTCAATGCCCTTCAACTAATTTGTTTAATTATTACCTTCCGTACAGTGGAATTGTTTTTATTACGTACTTTCTTATTTTAAGTGTGAAGTTGTAGGTAATTAATTACTTTCTGTAAGTATCGAGCTATTTTTTTGAGTATAGGTACTGAGGTAATTTTTAAGAAAATATAATTTTTTAGAATCGACCTCGAACGCTGCGCTGGTGTAGGTATATAGGGTACGAAAAAAAAATTTAGGATGCAATTTTTATTCTAGAGCTAATTCGATTTCGAAGGGTTTTGTTTTAGGTACACTCTAGTTTACTCCTAGAAGATGAAAAATTTGGTGATAAAAATCAAACTGTTATCCTCATATTATCTCTATAGGTACTCATTCATTTGGTCAAATTTTTCCTTCGACGAGTTTTTAATAAAAATCTCGCCCCAATATTCATTTTTTCAAGGTTGTTATCACAGAAAGATACGAAAAATAATAGATAGCTTATGGGATGGAAAATTTCATTTTGGAGCAAAACACATTATTTTGAATCAGACGACAGGGGGCATTTCAACCATTCTTAAAAATTTGATCAAATTGAATGCAGAAAGCTGAAATTTAATCTGAATCGAGAACATTCTTGATTGGAATTTGAATTGGAGGGGGTTTCAGGCATTCGAGCTGTTCTGGAATCGAAAATCCCAGACTGACAATAACCGTTGAAAGAAAAAGTGCCAAAATAAAATTTATACTGTACTTCAAATGTCACAAATACAGCTGATGTAAGGTTCTGAGTGAGATAAGTTCATCATTCGGCTCTTTTTATGGGTCTTTTGAAGAACTGTAAAATTTAAACATTCATTGTGAAAACTCCAAGGTTCAAAACTTCAACTACTAATCAATTCAGTATAGGAAAAAAATTGCGCATGAATAAAGTTTCAGGATTTTACTTTGATTCACATCGAATTTGAATCATTCTTTGCAGGTCTCCAAATTTTTAAAAATTTCTAGAATTCGAAAAATGAAACTTAGCATCCAATATTTTACACAAACCAGATCTAACCCCTCCTTCTTTACGGGTGTATAATCTTGTAATTATAAACACCCTCCCCCCCCCCCAAAGGTGATGGGCTTTTGAATGATATTTAAATTTTTTTTCTCGTTCAAATTTTTCGACAAAGTAAACCACTTTCCTCGTAAATGAAGGGACAGCGCAATTTCTTTTTTCAAGCTGAAAAAATTACTCCTGAATTGAAATTTTTAAAGAATGATGAACTTTTTTGGTCGGACGGTAAGAAGGGGGAAGGATTATTCGTTACAGAAATTAATTCAATTTTCCCCATTCGGGTAATCACTAAGGTCTTTTAAAGCGTAGAAAGCAGAAAAATGATTTTCAAAGTTGATCAAAATTTTAATAAAAAATATTGAAAAATGCAGGGTCCAGATTAAAGAATAGATAAGTAACTCCTATTTTTTTTTTGAGTAATTTTCTCTTCTAAATGTCGCCAATTGAACATTGATTAAACAAAATTTAAAAAGAATGTTAACATTCCCAAATAAAATGTTTAATAATTTTTCAACCTTATTGCCTGGGAACATCATGAAGTGTCGCCCGGAGATTTATATGGAAAGTGGTCTCAATGGTTAGCTCTAAGCCCAAGTACCACACCATTTAAATCTTGGCAGCCAGTTTTGAGTTTAGCCCCCACAGTAAAATTTTCAAAAATCGCCACCCCCGACGCACTGGTTCTTCCCACGGCATTATCGTGGGAAAATTCTGACCCACGCGCTTGCTCAAAGGACTTCTTTCATTTTCCCATTCAACTAAATTTTTAGTATTACATCTTTTAAGGATTATTCAAATTTTTATCGAAAATAAAGAATTTGAATAATCGTAAAAAAATGTAATATGAAAAATTTACTCGAAAAAAAATAATAAAACAGACCCTATTGGTCAAGCGCGTTGGTCAGAATTTTCCCACGACAACGCCGTGGGAAATTCCTGAGCGTCGGGATGGCGGTTTCTGAAAATTTGAAAATTCAAAATTTGACTAAGGGAGCTAAACTCAAGAGGCCACTTTCCACCAAAATCCTTGAGGGACACTTCGTGAGATTCTTAGTGAGTAAGTACAAAACTCTCCAACATTTTTAAAAATAATCTCTTTAACAATTTAACAAATTTTCAAGTCAAAAACCACACGATTTTGTTTCAAAATGAAACGAATCAATGTATAAAAAGGTTCAACTTTTTCAGTCTGAAAAACAATTTTTGGGTCATTCTGGAATCTTCAGCGAGTTTTTTTATTTTTCCACGAACTTCAAATTGGCTGGAATAGGTCAGAAATGAACTTTACCTTTTAAAAAATTTGATTACTCGTACTCATGGTGACCTTCTAATTCCACGTGCGTTTTATTTAACTCAGGTATTATGAATTAAATAGGTATGTAGCCACGCTTTGGTATTGAAAAAAAAATTACATTTGAATTGACACTCCTGGAATTTTGAGATAACAGTCTAAAACGGTCGAGAAGGTTTTCAATAAACATCAATACAATTTGATAGCTAATAAATTTCATTTTTGGTTTTTTCAGAACGATTTGAAATTCATAGAGAAAATAGAAAACTATAGCTGAAGACTCCAGAATTACCCAAAAATTGTTGTTTTTGTGTCGAGAGGGAAGGAGCTAGGACGAGAGGGATGGAATGAGAGCAGGAGGGTGAAACGAAGTAGGTACTTATTTACAATATAGTTCGTTTTCTACGAAAAGCTGAAAATTTTTCATTTGGTATTTCTAATTGCAGATTTTTATTGAAGTTTTGTAATTTCAAAATTTTTTCAAAAATTCAAAAATAAATTTCAGCATTTGGAATTTTGGTTACTGGATTTTTAAAACACATACTTTTTCAATCTATATAAACCCACAATAGTCCCATACAAAATATTTCATCAATGATTCACATTTACATACAATTATGAGGGGGGAAAAGAAGAAAAACTGCGGCCTGGAATTTCTCTAATGATTACAAAAGGGTACAAGTTCTCTAAAAAAAAATAATAGATACTTTTTCCATTTTGTAGGCAATATTTTTACAAGCATTTTTCATTTCATTTGTCCCAATACACTCATTCAAATCATCACCGAGAGCTTAAACAGACGCCATATTCTCATTTAAAAATTTCTCACGTCTTATCTTTCGGCAAAACCTCCATTCATGACATAACATTTCTATCCATCCAGACAACTAATAAAGCTAATTAACAGCTAATTTTTTATGTGTAGCTCCACACATTCGGTACATGAGTCGTACTCGTAGTCTTCATTTTATCAACGCAAATCCGCCTTTTTCAAATAGGAACTTGTAGCATTTACGTCTTGTATGTATAATGTGAATGCGTGTGACTTTTAAGCATGGCTACTACTGCACTCCTGGAACCCTATATAATGTACGTTTTCGGTGTTTCCCTTGTGCTCTGAAACCCCAGTCCCAGTGGAAAAAAGCGTGGTTTGTTTGGCTATATATTATCATTGTATAATACATTAAAAAATAATTCAAAGGAACACATTTCATTGGAAACAACGTCCATCCTTCGTCTTACGTTGCAACGAAGGATTTACGAGTAGATAAATATAATAAATCACGATTTTTCTCCCCTTCTGGTGTACAGTGATGAAATTTCCCATCTGTAAATCATATCTAACAAAACCCAGTACCTACATTTTACACCTATACCTAGGTAGGTAGACTACGCCTATAATGGTATGGTTTACCTGTATTGAGTATGATTGTCGGCAGCAATACTATCATCTATTTTCAAGTACTCGATGGGACGATGCGAGTGAGATGAGGTGGAAGTTGACGAGACGAGGCGGAGGATGCGGTAAAAGAAACGTTATAAGAATTGTGGAAACTACTACATATTACTAATTCTTAAATAATTAATAGGCTTATCTTCGAATCTTTTGAAATATTTGCGTTCTCGATTACTATAAACTTTTCCAATTCGTTCCATCTGCGCCATGAGCGCGCTGCGAGGACCACATAGAAGAAATTAATACTCGAATAAATTACACCAGCCTAGGAAATGGTTTCGTTTTTCTACCCAGAGAGAAGAGAGATACCAATACAAGACAGAGAAGATTATTCAAATGAATCTCCGCAGCGTGTTCACCCCCCCTGCCTCTGCCCCAGCCAAAGCTCGCCTTGCCCCAACCAACGCGGTTGTTCGCGTACTTCATTATAAATTCACCGCCACGCCAGCCAGTCTCCCGCTATATATATCGTATTACCCTCTGAGGTTTCCACAATTCCTATACGTTGTTTATCGACCTCTCCTCGTTATTCCTTTTTTTTTTCTTTCTCGAATATACGACCACCAAGACAACGAAAACATCGCGATGTCAGCCACGCACGCACACACAAACGCACCAGCGAGACCGACCAGAACTATACACGCGCGCACGTGGTGTAATCACATTTCGCTCGCAAATACGGACGAATCACTGCACCAAAAACCTGCAATAAAATCAAAAACACAAAAAAAATGTCAAAATATTAACAATAATAACGAGTACCTAGAGCTAGATAATAAGTAGGTACATGGATAGGTAGGTATAAAGCTAACTCGGTGCGAGCAAATTCCCATGGTAAAATTCTCTCTTCTCGCAACGCAATTACCCAATTTTAACCAATTTTTTCCATCGTGATGCGATAAATTTTCGACGTGTTTTACGATTTATAAAGGTATCGTCGTAAAGAATACCCAACGAGCGACAAGTTGAACGTAAAATGCTCATTATTACGAGTTGAAATTTTCCTTCGTCAAATCATCTCGTATCTGTTCAACGTTCTGTATCGATATACTCGACTCGAGGTCGTATACCATATCGAGCTTTTCCTTATCGTATTTTCACCACGTCCAATTACAGCGTGTTAGACTGTCCGTTACGAAGTACGATATGTCAACCTGCTGGGTGATTGTTTTCTCATTTTTTTCCACAAAGAGAACGAGCGACTATGTACTTTAAAAAATAAAAGGTACTCGTTTGGAAAAATTCGCCTCTGCAAAGGACTCAAATTTTAATAATATTGATTAGTTTTTGAATAGACTATTTCTATTCGATTTTTTGAAAATAAAAAAGGAAACGTTAAGTAGATACGCATACTCACATTTAACTTGACAGTAAAGGACTGAAAAATCATTCATAAAAAGGGGAGGGAGATGCGAGTTACGTGTAAACAAAAAATCACACCAAAATTAATGAAGAAAAAAACTCTTCTGCACCTTTTTTTTTAAAAAAATTTGAATTCAAGAAAATTTGAGCAACTGATGCAAATCCAAATTCATTTTCAGGAGACTGGAGTGGGGGGGATGAAAAAAGAAAGTCAAGTATTTCAAAGCCTATTTATTTTGTGAAGACAAATTCCAATAAAATTAATTACCAAGACAAAAAAATTCAGAAAATTCAAAAATCTTGCATTTTATGAAAAAATATGATTTAAGAAATACAGACAAAAAACAAAGATGTGGTGAAAATTAAAATCTTCAAAATAACTGGGTCAAAAAAAAATCCAAAATGAGGGGGTTCAACTTCCGTAAAGTTTTGAACTGAAAAAAAAATAATTGAAAAACCACATTCCATTAAAATTTAAAACATTCTAGATTTCTGATTTGAAGAACAAAAATTTAATGAATTTATCATCCTTTATCACCAAGGTCTCAGAACAACTCTATAAACATTGTAGCAGTTTTTTCATCAATTTATATATTTTTTATCCCTCTCCCCCTCACACAGATCGAACAAAACAAGAAAACTGGTCCCCTATTCTCTCTCTGTTCTGTGAACAAAAAATATTATTGAGATTCAAGTGATTTGGGAATTTTGAATATGGATAAGGGCAGATTTTTTCAGATACATAGGTACCTAGTGTAGTAAAATTGAAAAAAAATGCGTTTTTGAGATACAGAAAAAGATGTTAAAAAATTGTATCCAAAAAAAGAAAAATTAATTTCATACCAGAAAACTTTTATTGCATTGAGAGGAGTTTTGGTCAAGTTAATTTTTTATTAAGTAGAGTCGGCATTTTTTTTTTTTTTTTTTTTTTTTTTTTTTTTTGATGAAAATTGTCAATTTTGAAGTTTTTTACCAGAAATACATATTTTGGTACCTACTACCTAGTTAGACTTCTCTAATCAAGTATGCATCTAAAATTTGATCTGGTCAGTTCTGAAAGTAAATTCATAAAAGTAATCAGAAGCGATTGGAAATTGATCAAATATCTCAATATCTCAAAATTTGAACTAAGCAGAGAAAAATTGGTCACCTTGGGGAAAAATATTGGGTCTGATTAGATTATTCAACTGAAAATGATCGGATCTGATCAGTATGGATTCAATTTCCCCTAAACTGATCTGACCAGAATTCATTAGATCTGATTGGATCCAATGGAGAACTTGATTAGATCTGATCAACCCTGACTGAACAAACCAAAATACATATAAAATTGATCAGATCCGACAGTTCCTCGAATCCATTTAGATCTGGCCAGATATATTTAGATTCAAGTTTTGATTATATTAGACCTGTTCAGACCAGATGAGATCTGACTAGATCTTATCAAAGCCTATGGATCAGACTGAATCAGATCTGATCAGATCCGATAATTTCTCTGATCCATCTAGATCTGACCACGTATAACCAGATCAGAGTTTTGATCGGATTAAGATCTGTTCAGACCTGATCAGATCCTATAATTTTTCTCTGGGCTGTACGAAGGAAAATGATCGTATTTGCTATTTGAGCAGATCTGATTAGATGTAATCAGACTGGTTTGATTTAATTTGACCAGATCTATGCACGAAGTTTTGAAATATGTTTGACCAAATCTAACAAGATTAGGAAGATCTATGCTTTCCCTGGATCCAATTTTATTTGACCAGACCTGATCGGATCAACAAATATCAATTTTCCCAAATAAAGTTGAATTTAATCGAAAATTACAAAAAATTGTGATCAAATATCATCAAAATGGAATAAAATGCGGCAAAAATTTCAGAAAGGTATCCTGAAAATTGTGAAATCGATTATTAAAATCACTTGACAAAAACTACTGAAAAACAGTAAAAATTGTTTTTAATAGCTAAAAGTTGATGAGACATTGAAAAATATCGCAAAAACTCTTGAAATAACAATAAAATTGTTGAAAATGACAAAATTGATCAAAAATCATCAAAATAAAAAAAAATGTTGAAAAAATCCCATGAAAATTTCATAATAACAAACTGTGAAATCTTTATAAAATCGACAAAAACCTGATGATGAAAAACAGCAAAATCATCCAACAATAAAATCGACGAAAATTGCGAAAATTTATAAAATAATATTAATAGAGTATGAAATAAAAAATTCCAAAAAATACAAAATTTATCACCCTTCCCCTCCCCCAAAACAGCTAAGTAAAAATGGTATTTTGGTATAAGTATTATAAATTGATGAAATTTTTGGAGAAATTAAGCAAAATGAAGCAAAAACTATATCACATAAGACATTCATAAAGCTCGTTTAATTGACAAGACTTTTCGAGAGTTAGTTATGATCTTAACAAAAAATGATTCGATCTGATCAGATCTGCACATTTTATGGATCCTTGATCAGATCGAAGTTTTACCTAAATATTCTGGATTTCAAATTTCAACCCTGAAGATGTTTTCTATGAATGAGTCACCTCGAACAAATATCTGTAGGTAGGTTATTATTAGAAAAAATCATCATTCATCCTATAGATATAAGTTATGATTCTTCATCCATGCTAACATTGTTTTCCAAAAATCACCTCAATTAAAGTAAATTAAACCAATAAGTATGATAGATATTCATTGAAAAAAAAAAAAATCAGTCAAACCATACATACCTAATCACCTGCCAATTACACTAAATGAAAATTACAATCGACATAACATTACCATATTTTCGCTGAATATCTCGAACCCAAAACACAACACCACATTTACATAGGTACAATTCCTTACCCCAACATCACAAAATTTCAAGAACAAAAAAGCACCTTTTCATACAAACACTTGAAGAATGATTAAACCACCTGAACACAACATCGACCCAACGTCATTTACTTTGAATGGTAAATTCGCGTCATTAGTATCGAGCACAGGATATTAAATGCACTTTAAAACGTTCGGTCCACAGCAATCAATACAATGCTTTTAAATAGGTTACAACAATAAATGACAAATGTCATCGGCCTGTAGCTGAACTCTGTGCACGTTAAGGTACAGCTTAGCTACATAGGTAAGTAGCCTTATCACAAATCCATAACGATAATTTTTAATTGAATTTATTTAATGACTTTTTCGCTCATTTATTTCGTCCTTAAGCGTTGCAAAACAATTACCGTATATATTTTGCCATTATAAAAAAATGCGCAGGGTGTAGTATCGAATAGCGAAAATATTTACGACTATAATTAGTTTCGATATCTAGAACGAGAAAAGATATTACTTATGAATATTTCTCCAAGTATAGGTATAATTCTTGGCTAAATCAACCTTGTTTACGTTAAATAGACTGCGAAGGCGAATTAATTACCTGCAAAGGAACAACCGTCGTTGAAAGATTTTTGAACTTCGAACAAGAGACCATTAAGTGGTTCAACGTGGAAATTTTTTTTCCAAAAAATTCTCGACTCGAAGTGTGTTTTTTCTTTCAATTTTTAATGGTTTTTATACCATCAGCACGTACAATGGGTTAGCTGTGCCCACAGTAGGTATACAGTTGTAGTGAGTAGGTAATGCAATAAGCACGAACGTGTTTTAATTACCCGTAGTTTTGTGACGAGAAAAAGGTTCAGTGATCTCGAAAATGGAATTAGAAATTTGGTTGAATAAGTACAACAGAGAAGGTAGGAAGGAGGGGGGTAAAACGCTGCAAAAACGAGTAAGAAGGCAATGTGGAAACAGACGCTGACAGGGTAAATACGCCTCTTTGGAGAATTTAACTTATACACGCTTTATTTTTTCCCAAAGTCGATTTCTTTTCTGCGGAATATTTTTTTTTATCCTCTAATGTAACTTTTGCAAATGGTTGAAAGTTTTCTCTTTCTGTGTACGTTTTCTGAAAAACGAGAAAACTTTGCTTTCTCAGCTAATGCGTAAAGTTTGGTAATTTTCGTTGTGCCGAAAGCGAGCGACGACGAAACGGGTGGCAAATCTAATTTTCGTTTCACGAGGGGTTGGGTCTTTCCTCGAATCGAACTCTCGGGAAACGTTGAGCTCGATATTTGGCGAGGTGCTTTTCAAAAAATACCCCTGCTGTACTTTCTCCCCCTGGTGTAATATCGCCGCATCCGGCCGATTGTATTGCGTAAAATGATTACAATCGACGTGAAAAACGAATCCGGGTAATTTTCGCATACATCTCTTATGCTACGAGACGTGGCGTTTTACTTAACGTGCGCAATCGGAAAATTTCCTTTCTTGTCCCTCAAGTCTTTCTATACTCGAGATGTCACTCTTATAAGTCTTATACACTGCAATTCAATCTCACTACCGTGTACACCATGCTGAGTAGCACCTAGCACGTATTTTGCTGCATTAGCTCGTTATACGAGTATGTATTTCAAGGGTGTATTGGTATTCTGATTGAGAGGGCGAATGAGATGACCCTGGTGAGGTGTTAATTTCGTACCAAAGATGAGATTTTTCTTTTAAACTGACTTTAGGGAGATTGTTCCAATTGGCTTTGGTGTTTTGTGAATGGGCTCGACTGATTTGGTGTTTTCCTAGGTACCTATTCGAATTAGAGAACGTTTGAAACAGAAATTTTGGTAAAAGAAATGTCCTAACCATACAAAATACTCGACTCCATAATTTCCCCCCAAAAAAACTTGAATTATTGTTCGAAAGGTACAAAAACAGGTACAAGAGAATCCGATCTTGATTTTTTACCACGAATTTCATCCCCCTTCTTTTCGTCTCTCTCCTCTCCAGAAAAAACAATCTGTTTTAAATTTTGAAAAAAAAACTGAAAATGATGAGAAAAATTTCACATACGTTTTTTGGGCCCACTTGTTTTCCATCCCCTTGGTTCAAAGCTTCAGGTGTTTTTCCCCTAAAAAATTTAACGTAAAAATTCTGTTTTTTTTTCATCGGCGTTGAGAATGACACTCAAAATGAAGTATTTTGTATTTCTAAAATTGTGCCCTATACCATAATTTCCTCATTTTTAAAAATTTTATAATGCACTTTTTTCCTCAAAAAAAAATAATGGCAGACGACGTTTGACCAGAATGAACAATTTTCATTCAGATTTGAAGATGAACAATCAGATTTCTGTCACCTTTGTAACACTCAAGTCCTCCAAAAATGCTAAGTCATTAATTCACTAGTTTAGAAATTACCACAATATGGAAAGCAGAACCATACATGGCAACTCAAAAAAAAAACAAGACAAACATACAAAAAACAAAAAAATACACAGGTTTTTCAATCGAAAAATGAAAGGTCTTAAATAATGGGCTTAAATTTTCCAAAATGGTTCAAAAATTGCATTGTAAGATAAAAAATGAAAAAAAAAACAATGAGGACAAAGTCACTTCTTCAAAAAAAATTTTAAATCAATATCTAAGTACATACGAGTATGTTTTCTCAGTTTCAAACTTAATTTGAAGTGTAGGTACGATTAGTAGAAATAACTTCGCAGGAATTTTATAAAGTTTCCAAACTTCTGACAGAATGTCAGACGTAATTTGGGGAACACCACTGGATTGTTTAAAGCTCTCAAAATGCCTGATAAAAAGTGAAAAAATGATTTTTGAGAGTTTGACAATTTTTTCCAAATTTCCAAAAATCCAGCCAAATGAGTATTAAATTTTAGTTCAGTGTGACTCAAAGTAGTGAAAAGGCATTTCGGGGCACAAAACTGTTATTGAACCAGCTCTGCTTCTGGCCAATTGTAGCCGAAAAAGCTCCTTAAACGAAAATCGATTACATTTTTTTTCAAGAAGAATTAAGAATCTGACTATCTCCCTCTCGCTCCTCTCCCAGTTCCAAATGTCAGTATTTTAGCACGTCGATCAGAGACCAGAGCCCTAGCAAAAATTACAAGTAGGTAATTTACTTACTAAATATTACCAATAATTGACCAAAGATCACTGAATTTACCAAATATTTGCAAGGATTTGTCATAGATTACCAAAAAATGAAAATTTATAAACGATTTCCCAAAAGTCAAATTTACCAAAGAATTTCTGTAATTCATCATATTTGTAGATTGTTAAAAAAACAAAAATTTGCCAATCAATTTCTAAATTTCAAGTAATTTTTGGTATTTTCCAAAAGTGACCAGTATTTACCAAAAAATCAGAAATCTACCAAAAAATACCTGTAATTTTCAAAAAGTTACTGGTAATTATCAAAAAGTTACCACTAATTTACCAAAAATCACGAGTAATTTACCAAGAATTATCAGTAATTTACCAAAAATGATCAATCAGCAATTTACCAAAACTTACCAGTAAGTTCTAGAAAGTTACCAGGAATTTTCAGAAATTTGCTAAAAATTACTATTAATTTACCAAATACCAATAATTTACCAAAAATTACCAGTAATTCACCAAAAATTACCAGTAATTCACCAAAAATTACCAGTAGTTTACCAAAAATTATCTGCAGTTTACCAAAAATTACCAGTAAATTCTAGAAATTTACCAGGAATTACTTAAAATTTGCCAGGAATTACCAGAAATTTTCCAGAAATTACCAGAAATTTGTCAGAAATTACCAGAAATTTGCCAAAAATTACCAGAAATTTGCCAGAAATTCAAATTACCAATAATTTACCAAAAATTACCAATAAATTCTAGAAATTTACCAGGAATTACCAGAAATTTGCCAGAAATTACCAATAATTTACCCGAAATTACCAGTTACTTTTACCAAAGATTACCAGAAACTCAGAAAGTTGAAAATTTATCAAAGATTTTCGGTAATTTAGGTAGGTACCTAAAAATTACAGGAAAATGAAAATTTACCAAGGATTTTCCAAGTCATACTTATCAGTATAAGTGGATATTTTTTTCCAAGTCCATTAGAAACCGACAACATTTTTAAAAATTCAATTTTTTCAGTGTTTCAAAAGTCTCACAGGTAAGTAGCCTGAGTACATATATACCTACCTACCCAATATCAAAAATTCATTTTTCACTTCAGCCAATTGCACTTTTTGTGATTTTGCGAATTTTTTTGGTAACAAAATTGAAGCCCTAAAAATGAAACACGACTTTATAGTTGAAATACGACCTAGAAACAGACGCATCTGATATGGACATTTCCAAGGAAAGCTTCGTGGTTCCTCACTTTGAGAGCGAGCAATGAGAAATCATCGTGGAAAATTTCTCATTTTCCAGATGATTGAGTACACACGGCAGCGGATAAATCAAGTGGGAAAATAACTCATTTACGAGTTGAAATTTGTTTAATTATCTGGTCGGCTTGTGCCGCGAAGAACAAGTTATACAATTACAAAGCGCTGAAAGAACCCAAGTTAACATTGTCGACAAGAGTTTAATATACCTACCTACACACTAAAAAAATAATTTTTGTGTTAGTGTTGGAACATTCGGAATTTATTTATGGCTCGAGTAACGCTTTTCTTCACATACGAGACGGTTTAATTAAACTTACAATGTATGTTTTTTGATAAATTGTAGCGATAATGGAATTCTTACGGTATGAGAAGGCTCACACACAGATGAATACAACGGATATTTGAACATACATGATGATGTGTGATGTAGAATTACAGATTGGTAGGCTATTACTTAAATTTTCATATTATTATGAATAGGATATGCTACCAATCCTATCAGATGTTTTGATAAGCTTCTGGCTTCGCTTTGATTGCCGACATTTTAAAATAAAGATATTTGCACTGCACATATGCAACAATCGCGTCGTCAGCAGTAAATGCAGCAGCGGAATAAAGAGGCCCATAGACGAATACGTGTGACGAATTTCAGCTAAAGCTAAACCATTGGCACGATTTTTATTACTCAGTCGCAGTTGTAAAGTTGCTGTTATCCGACAAGCGTGCAAAAGTGACTCGTGTGAATATGAAGATATCTCGACTAGCAGGATGTAGCCAAAGAAAAAAAAACACCGTCGATAATAATCTTATGTACACAGTCTGCTGCAAAGAAATACGAGTACATGTATTATAAATTGAGAAAAAAAAATCAAGGGGTTCGTTGCGTTAGTCTGTATGGTGAAAATATCCAGATGCGGAATCGCTATCATCAGCTGACATTTGAAATTTGAACGAAAGGAAACTGGATACTTTGCTCGTGTGGCATGAAACTAAAACGTATGCTTGCTCTCGTGTAACGTTTTCGAATAAATTATAAATTTTTCATCCTTATCAGAGCTTATTCAGTGAAACAATATGGTTGTTTGTTATCAACTAACACCCTATTCGGATTTTTAACCGAATTATTCAAAGGCGATTAGTCTCTTTCATTTGATACACGTGTATGTGATGGTGTTGAAAACGAGGATGTGGTTTTTCTCAACGGCTATGGAACGTCTGCCAATGACGAATGCATGTTGGCGGGTAAAATGGCTACAGGGGTTTTGTTTTGGTCTGTGAATTGAAGGGTTATATTTTTGGAACAGAATATAAATATGATCATGGAGTTTGATATTCAATATTCATGGAAGCTTTTGATGAAGAAGGCAGCGTTACCTATTGAAAATCAATTGAATGAAGTGTAATTTTTTTTACCGAAAACATGAACGAGGGAGCCTCTCATTCATTGCTTTCACTCATCTTTTTTTTCTGGAGCATGAGGGTGATGGGGGTTCACAGAAGCAGCTCGCAAAAAAATCAGCAACTCAATTCAAAAATTATAAAGATCCCACAGGGGTTTGAATTTTCCAAAAATGCCCCAAAAAATAAATCTTTCCATTCCATTTAATTTAACATGAATTCCTCAACGAAAAAATTCCACTCCACGACTACTTCTCGAAGCAAAAAATACTCACCAAAAATAGCCTTTTTACCCTTTTTGGTCACCCTTCATCGACCTCTGTTAATTTCAATCGCTAACCCATTACTTGAAAACTTTGCTGCGACATTCTCGATAACACAGAAACCCATTCAAAAAAACATTACCAGAATATTCGTTCGATTTAAAATCTCAGACTATTCGACATCCGCCATTCAAACCGATGTATCCGAAATAATTTCAACACGCGCTGCAAGTCCCCTCATCGAGTAACGATTTTTCAAAGATAGCTCAGCGTCTCCATTCGAGCATTATTTCACGCTCAATTTCTCGCATAAATTCGACAAATGCAAGAATGAAAACGAGAAAATCAAACGTTAGGTTTAGGAACAGACTGAGAAATATCTCCGCTTTGGTAATCTTATACTTATACGTAACTTCAACTTTGCACGATTCGCAATTCGATATAGAAAATATTCTAAAATAATAATGTACAATCTGAAATAAGCGAATCGAACCTTAGCCATAGATAAGTTTTAAATAACTATTTAATACCTATACGCGAATTTTCAAAAACTATGTTTTGAGTCGTGTGTGTTGCGATTTCGAAACCTTTTTCTTTTCGTTTTATTTAGTTCAACACACAACAATGAGAATTTCGAAGGTTAAAATTTCGTTCTGTTGAAATCATACAGTATACGAATATAAGTTATAAGAAAGAAAAAAAAACGTCGCGTAAAAATGAAATATTACGTATTCGAGGAAATTTTATTTTGACACAAAAATTACACGCTATCTCGTATTTTACCACCACGAAACCTGATTTATACGAAAAAGAAACGTTTGTGTGTGCTATCAGGCTAGGCTTTTGCGTGTATACGAGCTATATATTTTCTTTTCCCATATAATAAATCGAAAGTTTTTGTTCGTTGATTCGATATACATTTCAACAAGTCGTTCCATTTTGGATATTTTTTTCCCCTCGCGAAGCCATAGTTCTGGTTTCATTTCCTTCTCGTATAGAAAACAGATACAAACATTCACGAGAATGGTGTATTTTTTGTTTAGAAAATTGTTGGTGATAGGTTCGGCCATTTTGTGGCAAGCTGGCTGAAAAATTGTCTATTTGAGCTTAATTTGAGCATAGAACAAAATTCAGTTATGTTGCCAATAATTTATTCTCAACCTAACCAGCTTATAATCTAATCTAATTTACCTAAAAGTTATTGCCCTAAACATAAATAAAACGAAAAAATTGAAGAAAAAAATGGTACGAAAAGAAAAACCAAAAAAAAAGCTACCAAATTTTCAATTTTTTTCTCAAATAATCCAAAAAACTAAAGGTACATCAGTTGAGGAAAAAAAACGAAACCACAACATACAACATGACATAAACCTAAATTATGACGTCATCTTGCTTCCTGATTGATCCGCGAAAGTTTAACGAGCATTGAAACTCGTAAAAATGGAAAGTACGATTTAACGCTATAAAATGACAACCGCCGACGAAACCTAGGTCAAAGGCCAAGGTCAAGGATACGTCTTCGAAATTATAACGAGGTCATCAACCCTTGTATTTGTTTGTAATTCGAAGGGTAGTTTTTATTACCGAGCACGAATATGCTACAGTAGCCCATTTTTCTGTATGTACATCAAACATTTTTGTACACTGTGGTGTGTGCTTTGCTGCGACTGTCGAGGCTGCTGCTGCTTTGCCGCGTCGCGTTCCGCTACAAAATACGGATTATGTTTTATGGGCGCGATTTTATTACCATTATAGTGCTCGTTAAGCAGACGCATATTTAGGTATTTTGACGCGTTGCAAAAACCAGCTTCGAGCAGACGTTTTGTGATGTTGATGTACAATATGGTCTTTGATTGCTCGTATTGAAGTGTGAAAAGGAGAAAAATGTGATGAGTTGATTCATTCAATACATTTTTATGATGAATTGATGAAGCAGCAACTGATTAAATGTGATTGGACGATGTCTTAATTATGAGTCTAATGATTCAATGCTGCCATACCTAGGTACCCCAAAAATTGAATTTTCTTTTGAAATGTTAGTAAATAAACTAGTCATTATGAATGTTGACTTTTCGACATTTTCAAAATTTGTTCGCTGTTTTTGGAATTTAATTATTGCTATAAGTACAAAAATATATAAAAAGCCCACCATCACATGTGTGAGGCTGAAAAAAAAATTAATTCTTGTAGGGTGGAAAGCACTCGAAAAGTTTCACTTGAGATGCATTATTATTATAAGTGACCTGTTTCAGAATCAAAGCCTTTAGAGAAACAAAAACTTTCTTGTTTCTCCATTTTTCTCTCTTATTGAACTGTTGATGTTTTTAAGAAATTTTGTTGAGAAAAAGTATTGGGGTTTTCTCAGAACAAACTTGTAGAGAATGAAACTTCGCTTTAAAAAATGATTCATATTTTAGGCCCCGCGTATTCCAAGAACTTTGTATTTGTGTGTAGATATTTGAACACCCGTTAAAAAGTTCAACTCTGATCAAATGATATTTTTTCTTTATTTTTTTTCAATTAAAAAAATCACTCAAGTACCTACTATAAAAGCTCAAGACAAAATTTCATCATTTTTTGAACATTTTATAGCATTTATTTTCCTAAAACACATAAAATTAAAATTTTGCGTCAGTTTTTGATTAATAGAAATTTTTTGAAATTTTCTTAAAAGTTCAAAAAAAAACTGTTTTTACGGTGATTTTTTAATTTTTCGTAATTAGAAAAAAATTGTCAACTTGGACCCACCTCACACTCACTCACTTCGAAACCTTTCAGTTATAGGATATTCTGGAGCCTCCAGCAAATTTTCGATTCTCTCCCGAAAAATTTTGAATTTTTTTTGTTTTTTTTTGGGGGGGGGCTCCAAATTGTTTTAAAAACGGTCATTTTCAAGTAAGGGGGCGATTCATGTAGATGCATTACTCGATGGGCATCTCATTAAAAAAGTGGCTAGTCGTAAACTGTTCATCAAAATTTGATTTTTAAGATTCAACAAATTAGTGAAAACTTTACTTTTGAACTGATATTCTTGTTAGAACTTGGAGGCAATCAGAGTTACTTTGCTTAAATCCATTTTCGGTCCATTTAGAGCAATTTGTTTCTGCAGAAAATTGAGAACTCGCTATGGAGGCTCGTCCAGAGTAGCCCAAACTCGATTGTTTTCAAATGAGGATGATGGGATTGGAATGAAGTAATTTTTACACTAGTTTACCTGTTTCGTTTAAGAAATATTTTTTATGAAAATTTTTTAAAAATCATCTCCATTAAGTTAAGTAAGTAGTTAAGTAGATACAAGTACAGGGTGCCCAGAAATATCGTGAACCCCAAAGAAAGTTTTTCATTAAAAATAAGTATATAGGTTGGCAACGTGAAATAGATGCATATGATTGGTGGAATGTTATCTCTCCAGTCCAACAATAGGTACTAAAAATAGAAAAATGAACTTTGGGCTTTTTCAATCTAGCTTGGTTTCGTTTAAATCGGAAAATATCTCATCCAAAAGTTTCCTTGTAACTTCAAAATTTTCAAAAAATTAAAATTGATTCAATACGAAAAAACTTTACCATAGTTCATCCAAGAACAGTTCTTAGGCCTAGTTCAAGGTAAAGAATTGATTTCGGATTTTCTGAGACTCTTTTTTGATAACTAAAAGTACAGGAAAAAGTATTTTAGTTCTCAAAATTTTTCAAAAAAAAAATTCCCACGAAAGCTCAAAAAGTGCAAAAGAACTGTAAGCTAATTTGAAAGTGTGAAAATCTTTCATTTTAGCCATAATTCTGAATTTCTGACCTTTATCACGTTGAGACCATTGTCAACTTGAGTGAGAATTTTTTTTTTTGGAATGAACTTGATTTTTTCTTTAAAATGTCATGAAGTCTTGAAAAGAGAGAATGGAAAATATAAGGAGTTCTGAAATATGTGAGAAGATGGTCTAAAGGATTAAGCTCTGTCTGTAACTTATTCACTTTTTGACACTTGAACATAATTTTTTTTTTCAATTTGACCCCCTCTATCCTTACTTATTTCTCCAAACAGTGTCAAAATAGGGTCTCGAAACATATGAAAAAGAAACGACTCTTTTCGATGCACTAACTGGTCATTAAATTTTATTTTTAATTTATGACATCTGAGCTGCTTTGGAGAATTTAAAATCCTATGGTAGCCTCAATTTTTTAACTACATAATTCAGCTAGAAAAATTCTTTAAAAATTGCTGCCTATACGAGAACGATCATTAAATTAAATTTAATCAAGTTTATCAAATTTTTAGTCCTACATATGATAGCAAAACACCTACCATAATAATATTTTTTTTCAATTTGTATTGAAATGGGTAGGTCTAGGTACCAAAAATTTAAGAGCTCCAGTCACGGAGCTCTCGATGTAGTGTTAAAGACGTTCCAACTCACCCCCTTTGTCCATACACTGTGTAATTTCTTCATTTAAGTTCATACAACACATTGTCATGTAGTACCTATGTACTTACATACTCTACGTACAAGTAAGTAAATGTGTAAAAATACTTCGAACGACAAAATAGGCACAGCAGACACAGCCAACGCCACCATAACATACACGAGCGTAACCGCTACGTTAATTCAAGCGTATAAATTTCCACGGGTACATCGTACGTGCTACATGCCTAAAAATTTGTTTCTTTATTGCCATCTACTGTGAAACAAGTTTACGAGCTATTTTCAAAACAATGTTGTCCACGTATGTACCTACACTTCTCGACACAATTCATTGACTATGGAGCATGATTACTCGACAAATTTCTACCCCCTACGCACGTTAGAAAAAATCTAATCCTAATAGGTAGGTAGTCTGCGACCAATTTCCATCCATTGAAAGGTCCATCGACCATCGACCATCGCTACAGGTCAGCAGGAGATTAGTGTTCTACCTAACGCATTTTTCTTATTCGCCTTCGTTTTTTTTCCAACAAATAAAATATGAAAATTATAACTTATAGAAAATTAATATAGATTCCGATTCGTATTATAATTATTTTAAATACTCGAATTATTATACATGGGTTTGGAGTCGTACTTGACGTACGAAATATACGAAACGAACGCAACATTTACATATATGTAAGCTTTTTTCCATTTATTTTTTCATCTCATCTATATCCAATTTTCAAAGGCGGATTTCTCGAAGCGCCTTGACAGGTGATAAAGTACAGAGAAACCTCGTTGGTCTTGGTATAGTGCAGGCCAAAGCCAAACACACCGAACACTCGTAATTTTTTTTCAATCTTCTCCATGGGTCTTACGTTTCTCGTTTCCCACTCTTATAGGAGTTCTTATATACAATGAAGATTCCATTCTTTAATTCTTTAGATTATGCTGTACATACATCGGGGCTCCATTATTTATCGTTATGTAAAAGGATTCCATAAACGAATAGTTACGCGTTATACTTAGCGGGGTTATTGTCAAAATTTCAATGAATGGCGATGTTTCTTGGAACGCTCAATGGTTCTCAAAAAATGCGCTGATTTTTGATAGTCATAGGTATTTAAGCTGGAACTAGGAGTAAACAGTGACGTAATCGAGGGTGGGCGAAGGGGTCATTGCCCTCCCCATACGATGAGCTAAAATAAAACATGCAAAAATGCATGTTTTTTCGTTTCTAGGGGCCCATTTTTACGAAAAATTTCCGCTTTTGCTTCCCTCGAGCTGTAATTTTACTTTCATCATCAATAATTAATCATCACAGATTTGGTTTTCAAAAAATTACTTCTCAATTTCGATTTTTCGTGCATAAAAATTTGATTTAGCTCCTTTCTTGAGAAAATCTTAGCTACGTCATTGAGAGGATATTTACCATTTTTGGCGGGGGGAAGGGGAAAAGTATCAAGTTTTCAAAATGCATAGGTGATTTGAAATATTTCTACTACGTTTTCAAGAATTTTGTGGGGAGGAGGAGAAGTTCTCAGAATATGTGTTGATGTGACTCGAAAATTTAACATTATTAAGGGTCAATCTTTAATAATGATTAATCTCGTCCTTTGTCAATCCTCTATCATCAAAATGACATCAAAGGTATTTGAATGGCTTGAAAACAAACTCCAAATTTGAAAGGATTGAAATGGAATGAACTTTTTCAAATTTTTTAATGCAAATAAATTTTTAGGAATATTTTGCTCTTCGAAATTTTTTTTGTCAATTACGATTCACCTCAATTTTTTCAACAGTACAATCCTAACATTTTGAAAAAAAAATTCTTCGTTTTGTTTAGAATTACTACATATGTACATTCTGGTTCAAAAAATTTACATTCAAAAAAACAGAAAACCCAAAAATTAAGACTCACAAGCAATTACAGAACTCTGAACTTTTGTTTTAGAAATCAATTTTTATTTTTGTGATGAAAAACTTGAAATTTTTCTCAAAGCCATTTTTATTTAGGAACAAATTTTTCTCAAAGAAAGGATATTTTGAATTTTTGAGGTTATTTTTTTCATTTCTGAAGAAACTTTGATTCAAAATTGACCTCTCAGGCAAAAAAAAAAGTTTTATAAAAGGTTGCCAACTGTTAAAAACAGTGGCCTTTTTTATCGTCAATTTATAACTATACGTACGTTGATGGCAAACAGTTTGAAGTTCTCCACCCCTATCTCATTATTACTTCATTCACTTTTTTCTCGTATCCACTCGATCCTTGTATCCAAAAGTAAATTATAAATAGATTTAGGTACACTAAATATCACCAAATACCAAAATCCCACACACCAGGAAAAAGAAAACCATCCCATCTGCAAAATTTAGGAACCTGTGAACTTATTCCACACTCGAAAAAAAACTCTACGCAGACATTTTTCTATACCTACCGATATAAATTACACCATTACGCCATTTTTGTCAAAGCACACCTCTCATAATTACACAAATCCCTATAGGCTCATTATAGGCGACAGCATGATTTCCAGTATGTATGGTTTGAAAAATCTAATAATTTTCTCAAGCATGCACGAATTAACACGAGTGTTTAAAAAATTCCGTGGTAGTAATTGCCAACTGCACACATGTTTGGCTTATACAAAATGTGTAGTAGCTATACAACATGTCTACTGTGAAAATTTATTAGATAACATGCCGACGGCAGCGTTTTAAATCAAAAAAACTCGCGGGATAGCAATTTTCTCGCGTCCAATTACATATATCACATAAAAACCAGCGACCAGCAGCAGAAGCAGAATTTCAACAATACAAAAACTCGCCTTAGCTTATTAGCGCAGGCAGCGTTTATTGCACGTAAGATATACAGTAATAGTAAGTATGTACTCGTAGTACTATACGTATGCTGCGTATTTATATGTTTTCATAGTAAACGAGAGAATTTCTAGCTATATAACGTCATGTAGAATAAACTATACCGTCAATTTTTTTTCCTTTATCTCATAAACTTTTCATTAGAAAAGCTCGACTTAATAAAGGGTACTTTTTGTTGGGTATTTTTTTCGTCGTCTTGTTTTTCTTCGGTACAAAATGTAACCTAAGAAACGTGTACTGTAAACGTAATAAAGAAAAATAAAATCTTGTAAGAAGGGGTGAGCTTTTCAAAATAAATGTTCGCATTGTTGTTCGAGACTTTTGAAAAAGACAACCGACAAGAAAGGCAGAAAAAAATTACCAAGTAAGAGAATATTACGAAATACATAGAGAAGGGTTCTCATAGTATAACTTGTATTAAAAAAAGAAAAAGAAGCAAATAGGGTTTCTTTTTCCATCACGATAACAATATGGCTAAATGTGCAGTTTTTTCTTTCATTTTTTTTTCTCTTGCTGGTACTTTGTTTAGATAAAGTCATTTCTGGTTGACATTTAATATAGGTATGTAGATGAGTTGATGAGTGTAGAGTTGTATCTTTTGTTAGTAATAAAGGTCGTTGGTTATGATAGAATGGTTTTAGTTGAGTAAGTACATAATGCCCTATGTTTTTTGCTTCTCGAGATCAATTTCTTATTATTATTTGATTAGATTTTGATCTTCTGATGAGCTCCAAAGAAAATCAAAATGTCAATCGTGGGAAACTCGTAAATAAGGGTCTTTTTTAATTAATCAATACGAGTATGTATCTTTAGCAAGTCCACGGCTGGACTGGACTTGAAAAAGTCCAGCAGTGGACTTGAAAAAGTCCAGCAGTGGACTTGGAAAAGTCCAGCAGTGGACTTGGAACCATGGAAAAGTCCAGCTGTGGAATTACAGAAAGTCCAGCTGTAGACATGAGAAAGTCCAGCAGTGGACTTGGAACTATGGAAAAGTCCAGCTGTGGAATTACAGAAAGTCCAGCAGTGGACTTGAAAAAGTCCAGCCGTGGACTTGAAAAAGTCCAGCCGTGGACTTGAAATTTGACAATTTTGATAAAAAGTGGGTTTTTTGATAATTTTGACAAAAATTATAACATGTTTCACAGTTTTGACGAAAATCTGGATTTTTTGACAATTTTGACAAAAATTGAGAGTTTTGACATTTTTGACAAAAAGTTAGAACTGTTTTGCAATGTTGACAAAAATGTGTTTTTTTGACAATTTTGACAAACATTTAAATTTTTTGACAATTTTGGCAAACATTTGAATTTTTTGACAATTTTGACAAAAATCTGGTTTTCTGATAATTTTGACCAAAAATTAGGACTTTTTTGCAATTTTTACAAAAATGTAACTTTTTTGACAATTTTGACAAAAAAGTGGATTTTGTGACAATTTTGACAAAAATTTGAATTTTTTGATAATTTTGACATGTTTCACAGTTTTGACGAAAATCTGGATTTTTTGACAATTTTGACACACGCTTTAAATTTTTGACAATTTTGACAAAGATGTGTTTTTTTGACAATTTTGACAAAAATTTGGATTTTTTTGACAATTTTGACCAAAATGTGGTTTTTTGATAATTTTGACAAACATTTGGATTTTTGATAATTTTAACAAAAACCTGGATTTTTTCACAATTTTGACGAAAATCTGGATCTTTTGACGATCTTGACAAACCTGTGATTTTTTTGATTATTTTGACAAAATTGAGAGTTTGACAATTTTGACAAAAAATTAGGACTTTTTTGCAATGTTGACAAAAATGTGGATTTTCTGACAATTTTGACAAACATTACGATTTTTTGGGCAATTTTAACAAACATTTGGATTTCTTGACAATTTTGACAAAAATTTGGATATCTTAACAATTTTGACAAAAATCTGTTTTTTTTGACAATTTTGACAAACTTTTGGATTTTTTTCACAATTTTGACAAAAATTGAGAGTTTTGACAATTTTGATAAAAATTGAGACTTTGGACAATTTTGACAATAATTGGAGCTTTTTGACAATTTTGTAGAAAAATTTGATTTTTTTTACAATTTCAGAATAACTTCTGACTTTTTGACAATCATTCTAACAGAAATGGGGCACTTTCACAATTTTTACAAAGAACATGACTTTTTCGACAATTTTGAAAAAAAAGACTGAATTTATTCGAAGCTATTCCTGGACACTTCAACTTTCAAACATTGCGATATGCGATAAAAGTACAGAAGTAACTATCGATGTATCGATATTCTTCCCAATCAAATATCTATGTACATTCTTCATCATCGTCATCAATGACGCTATAAATTTGCAATTGTGTTATTGAAACGGTGCTTGTTATACACATATCGTATATATATACTTAACTAGATGCGTGTGCATGTTATTCGCGCGCTTGACTGTCGTAAAATTTAAAAGTTCTCTTTTATAATATACTGAATTGGCAATTTACACGTTAGTTATGGCTTATGGCATGTAAACGACGCGAGCTACGACGGCGACGTAGCCGAAGCGCGATGAATCCGTTCATAAATCATGCCGCCTGCGGACGCGGACGAAAATTTCCACGAGCTCGGCATTTTTCCACCCAACGGCCTGAGTAATATGCATACGTGCCAGTCGTAATTATATATCCGGCTAGAATATTTATCGTTAATAGTAACGCATGCTTGGAATCGCGAACACGCTCTTATGTATATAGGTACCTACGAGTACAGTATACTCTTATTCTCCAGTCTTGCAAATTGCATGAGTGAATTATAAATACATATTTAGAGCCCACTGCTTTCTGATATACTCTTACAGTATTTCGCAAATGAAAGTATATAAAATACTGCTAACATCAAAGAGGGTAGAATAAAAATCCTCCATTTGGAATTGTGTCTCGACTGGTATGGTATATTAAGTCCTTCGAAAATATAAGGGTTACTCTTTCAACCATATTCCTAAAAGTTATGAACAAATAACTCGTTTGTAACACATGGCGTATTACGAAATTATACTATTTTGCGTCGCCGGTGCGCTCAGCTCATGCCTTCGAATGTCGAAAGTATACGCAGCGAAATAATTTTTAATAAAACGAAAATGAAATTTTCCCAAATGGTAACGGTAATGTCAGTCAGAAATGTATTTTACGATTCAACGTATACTATAGTAAGCGAGTAAGCCTATACGAATATATAGTAAGTAAGTAGATCGCTATACTATGCGAGTAAGTATGTAGTTAAATTTGTCGTCATTTTGCGACAAAATCTTATTATTATGGAACGCACCTCTCAGCCTAACCTTTCCGGCGGTAGGTACTGCGCAGCAAATTCCATTGCCCACGTAGTAGGTACAGGTAGATAAGATAAAGGAAAAACTGTCAATTTTGTGTTTTCTGTCTTTTGGTTTACTCTGAAGCAGCCTCTTAATATTCTCGAGCATTGAGTTCGATCTTCGAGAATTTGGAAAACAATTATTCAACAATTATTTTCTGCCAGTATGTTATGATTGAAAAAAAAAAATTGTTCAAAGTTACTTACGTATAATGAATTATTTTTGAGAAATTACCAACTGAAAATTTTTGGTGCATTACCAATAAACTGAATTATTGTGAATTTTTTAATACCTGAACCACTGGTAATTTTTTTGATAAATTACTGTTTTTTTTTGGGGGGGGGGTTAGGAGGTTATGGGAAGGACTCGCTGGTAACTTTATGGTTCGTTACTAGTAATTCTCTTGTGAATAAATGGTAATTTTTTGGTAAATTACTGGTAATTTCTTGGTAAACAACTGGTAATTTTTTGGTAAATTACTGGAAATTTTTTGATAAACCACTGGTAACTTTTTGGTAAATGACTGGTAATTTTTTGATAAATCACTTGCAGTTTTTTGGTAAATTATTAGTAACTTTTTAGTAAATGACTGGTAATTTTTTGATAAATCTCTGGAAATTTTCTTGATAAACCACTGGTAACTTTCAAGTAAATTACTAGTAATTTTTTTGGTAAATTACTGGTGATTTTTTTTGGTAAATTACTGGTAATGTTTTTGGTAAATTACTGGTTTGGAGAGGGAGGGGGAGGGGTTTAGGAGGTTATGGGGAGGACTCACTGGTAACTTTATGGTTCGTTACTAGTAATTTGCTCGTGAATAAATGGTAATTTTTTAGTAAATAAATTGGTACTTTTTTGGTAAATTACTGGTAATTTCTTAGTAAATAACTGGTAATTTTTGGTAAATTACTGGTAATTTTTGGTAAATTACTGGTAATTTTTGGTAAATTACTGGTAATTTTTGGTAAATTACTGGAAATTTTTTGATAAACTACTGGTAACTTTTTAGTAAATGACTGGTAATTTTTTGGTAAATCACTGGAAATTTTTTTGATAATCCACTGGTAACTTTCAAGTAAATTACTAGTAACTTTTTAGGTAAATTACTGGTTATGTTTTTTTGGTAAATTACTGGTTATGTTTTTTTGGTAAATTACTGGTATTTTTTTTTGGTAAATTACTGGTAATTTTTTTGGTAAATTACTGGTAATTTTTTTGGTAAATTACTGGAAATTTCCTGGTAATTTTCTTGGTAAATTACTGGAAATTTTTTTTTTTGTAAATGACTGGTAATTTTTTGGCAAATCACTGGAAATTTTTTGATAAACCACTGGTAACTTTTTTAGTAAATACCTGGTAATTTTTTTTGGTAAATTACCGGGAATTTTTTGATAAAGGACTGGTAATTTTTTAGTAAATGAGTGGTGATTTTTTGGTAGATTACTAGTAATTTTTTGGTAAATTACTGCTAATTTTTCTAGTAAATAACTGGTAATTTTTTTGAAAAATCTACGTTTTTTTTCAAGTACCGAGATATCTGTTGACAGTGATAACTTTTGGTATTAATTTCTATTGAATCACTACTTCACGGTTTTTCCTGCCAATGCCAAAAGTGGTCAATTTTTTATCACATTTTTTTTCTCTCACTGCCTCATTATAAAATAACCAAGTACCTATCCCTATAATTACACTATAAAACCGAATTGGGATAAATTCGTCGATTCATTCCATTATTTTCTTCACAAAATTTGAATTAGGTCATTTCTGAATGCATTTTAGTTTTAGAGAAGCTGAAAATTTTTGATCTTTTTCCCCAAAAGTTGTGTGTGTTTGGAAAAAGATTTTTCAATTTCCTCACAATACGATCTATGTATCTACTCTCACATCAAAGCTCAAAAAAGTTAACCAAAAACGTCCTATCTGCATCATGCAGTGAAATGTCCATCACTCAAAATACACTCAGTAGCAAAAAGGTATCTACACTACACAAAACGTTAATTTAAACCTTGAAACTTGCAAATGAAACCATCTCTAAATCCAAAAGCCCTTTTAGCCTTATCGCAATATCCATTAAGCGACGAATTTGTAATTCGCCTCGACCACTTCCGTCCTCTCGTTTCCATCAGTACACGAAATGGTAAACCACAACCCCCGAGGGAAACCGAGCTCCGAGCAACTACGAATTATTTGCCGACGAGACTCGCGTACTCTTATATACCTAATCGAGGCGTAATTTTCGCCAGCTTCAGCCGTAATCGACTATATTACTATGCAAAGTGCCGTACGCCAAAAACGAATCTTCGCAAATTAGCATTATCTCAATATCCTAACTTGGGTCGTTTGGTTCTCTTCACCCTCTCGTGTTCTTGGTCTTGTTGTTTGAGCGATGAAGAACGGTGAGCGGAGTTGTGAGGAGAGTTTTCCGCAGGCCTAATTTACATACATATTTTCTTCTTGTCGTTGCCGAGAGAAGCGTGACAGAAAAGCCAAAGTATTCGTTTAGAACGTACCAACCCCAAGTTTTAATTATAAAGCTCAATTAAAAAAGAGAAAAAGTCTCGAGTGGTTGGAAATTATGCGGAGTTGACAATTTTTGAAATTTTGAACGAGAGTTGAGGTGAGTAAGGGTGGGTATATTTTTCACTAGTAAAAATTACCAAGATTTGTATCCAAAAAATAAATTGTTCAGCAACTAAACTCGCATCAAGGGGTATTGGTATCTCATTCTTCATCTTTTCCATATCTCATACAATATCTGCCAAAAAAATCACGTTGCTTTCACCCTTTTCAAAAGTCATCTCGTCACGAGTAAACGGATTTTGAAAAAATTTCCATCCAAGATGAAAATTCCATTACGTGAATATCAATATAATGCACCATATTTACATAAAAATTCACCGGTGTATAAATATTACCGTTGGCAAATCCGCGAATTCCACAATAATTTCACAGCGACTGCGAATAAATGTAGTGTATAACACGAATTTTCCATTTCCTTTATTCGACTCGGGGACCGATAAACTTTGTATACAAGATGTAGGTATTTTTTCCACCCTATCTGCGATGTATATATTGAGACAAACCCGATGTAATACTCGACAAAGAAAATAATAAACGAAAAAGTCGTTTTTCCACGTGAAAAGAAAAATTAAAGGAAAACTGAAAGTCGAAATTTTTAACAGGAAAAAAACGATGAAGTGGAAGATCTTGTTAAAGTAAATGGGATTGAAGCTTTTCAAAATATACGACGAAGCAAAGCGGGTTTCACGATATGGATTCCGTAATGGGTGAAGGGTACTTCTTTCAAATTCGACAAGCAGTTACATTATATAGATGTGGTGGTATACGGTGTTTCGTAAATATCGTTTCCCAATCGAATTTCCTTCTTTTTATAAGAAACCAACTATCCAGATACCTTTTTTCTTTTCTCTTTCAAATTCAACTGAACCTTTCTATCTCTCACTCACGTGAATTCGAGGAACCAAATGCTCGCGAACAAAAAAAAAGGTATAGCCTTACACAGATCAGATCATTAAAATATTCTTATGCTAGGCTCTTTTATATCGAAATGCATAGTATAATGGTCTATTATGTGGAGTATTTAAATGCATTTTATAATGTATACGAAGTATTCAGCAT
Source organism: Planococcus citri (assembly GCF_950023065.1). Classification (NCBI taxonomy): domain Eukaryota; kingdom Metazoa; phylum Arthropoda; class Insecta; order Hemiptera; family Pseudococcidae; genus Planococcus; species Planococcus citri. The sequence continues at coordinate 45,039,174 of NC_088680.1, read as the reverse complement.
ACGACCTTGATTCCTGCCTAGAAACACTTTCTCTTTTCAGATCATTCAACCCTTTCGCTTTTGGTTACCGATGATATACCCTTATATAGACGCCATTTTTTGCTTCTATTATTCATCAAAAGTGAAATCGACTCGAGTAAAAGAAGAATATCCCGGTGTTACTTTTGCGGCCACCCTCTACACTGAGTTTGTTAATATAAAACAATGTCAGCTGTCTTTTTACCACACAGAGATATGAATAAGGAAAATTTATATAAAACGAGATAACGTCACAAAGAAATATTCTCTATGCGGTCGCGACGCTTTCAGAGAAAAAAAAAACTCTCCCCAGCGATTTCTTGCCAGCAGAGAAAGAGAGAAGGTTTTTAAGCACTACCAACGCGAACATTTTTTTTTTGTTCGCTGCGAATAACACTATTTATTCCTCTCTCATACGCATCTAATGAATGTATAATGGAAAGTGAAGCGTATTCGACGTCGATGCCTTCATTCTCAAAAGCTATTTTCCCATTACTATGAGCTAAAATGATGAAAGCTTTTCGAGTAAGTAGATATATCTTGTATCTTTATAAATACGCCGTATACGATGAGGCGATTCGATGAAACATTATGAATTTTCGGCGCCATCGTACCTACCTACTGGAAAACAACTTACTTAATTGGGTATTACAACATAAGCGCAAAGTTTTCAAACAAAATGTACGTAGTCTGTACTCTCGGATGAGGCAAAGGCAGAGTTCATTGATCATATTTTTTTTTGCAGCGAAAAAAAATTAAAATGTGTTTGTAATAGGTAGGTAGGTATTATGATATGATCATAATAACTCATTATTACTTATTGGCAATACGTATAATCGATTATAGGGGCATTATATATCCATATCAATTAATTAATTTCGAATTAATCAATCGATTTAAAAATAAATGAATAAATAAATAATGACGATATCGTTTTACCTACCTATTTGTTTAACCTTGCTGCAAAATAAACTTGCAGACAAACAAAATAGAATATTAATGCATACGAGTGTCAAGTACGTGTATATTATTTGAGAATAACACGAGGTGATTTATAAAAAAAATAATGAAAAAAATTTCCTGAATAAATTGTATGGTAATAAAAAATCTATTTAAATTCTGGCAAACTGTTAATTTAATTCGATTAAAAATTTTGTTTGATTTCAAATGTTAATTCGATCGTTCAAATCGATTAAATGATTGCCTACTTATATGTTCTCCATTTGTCTGCTGATTTTTATTAGTACGTATATCTAAGCACGTTTAGGTATAATTATTGAATGAATTATTTTCTAATTTAAATTTGTCATTAAATTTCAGATGTAGCAAATTACTTACCTACTTTGTCTATGATTGGAGGGAGAAAAGGGAGAGGAGAAAAGAAAACACTACCTAACATCAGGTGATGAAATTTCAAAAAATGAATTTGATAAACAAATCAAGAGAATCTGCAATGGTTTAATTTCTGATACCCTATATTCGAAAACGAAAAACAGAGGAATGGACAAATGATACCATATATATAGGTACAGAGGAACATCAAGAGTGTTCAAAATACAACACCTGATAAAAATATCAAATGTTTAATTTAATTTTTAATTTTGGGAAAATTTTCTGAAATTAAAATTCGGCCCATTTCTTATGGAAAAACAAAACAAAACAAAATTTGATGGAATTGCGTGAAATTTGATCCGTAGATGTGGCTTTTTGAACCCCTTGAATTGATTGTATGTATGTTTTTTGAGATTCACAACTTTGAAAAAAGAAAGATTCGTTTTTCTGAAAAATGAATCGTCAAGTATGCTGAAATAAGCTTGTAAGATAGGACCTCTTGAATCGATTAATGACAGTTTTTTGAGTGATTTTGGACCCTCCAGCAAATTTTTTGAATTTTTCAGTTCTCATAAAATGCTGAAAAATAAATATGAATTTAATCCATCAAAAACAGATTTTGGAAAATAATGCCTAAATCTTGTTACGAGACGACATTTCTATTTGCATCTTTCATTATTGAATTTCATTAGCTTCTATTGTGGGATTTTTTGAAATCAGAAAAATTCAAATACTCGCTGGAAACTTTAAAACGACTCGAAATGATTCTGACTCTCCGAAGATCGAAAAAAGGAAATCCACACATCAAATGTGAATTTTTAGATCATTTTGGCCCAAAAATTTATCTTTTGTCAGGCACCAAAGTTGGTTAACTTACCTACTGATTAGATAATCTTGATCAAAAATTGTTTCAATCATTTTTAATTATCACTTTTTTTTACAATAAGTAGGTATCAAAATGAAAAAATTTAGTCTAATTTTGGAAATTACACTTTTTTCTTTCCTCCTTTTTTTTGGGAAAATAAATCATGAAAATGGATAGGTAGGTATACAGGTATCTAAACGTTTACTTATTGGTTTATCTGTTCGTTTTGCAATGCAATACGCTTTGTGACCCCCCCCCCGCTCCCACGGCTCCAAAAAAAATAATATTGCATTTTTATCAATGGCCTTCCCTTTTTTCATATTTAAAAATATTTTTTTGAAAAATATTCAATTTTTGAACTTAAGTCAGTCATTATCGATTCATATTTTAACATAATTTTCATTATTGGTACCTACTTTTAAAAATTCTAAAAATACCTACTTATTGAAAAAAGACAAAAATAGTGAAGTAAGAAAAGTTGAAATAAATATTCAATTTTTTGACTTATTTTTGGATACTGAACATCCCCCTTCCATCCCAATAAAAATTCTATCTACAAGTCTGAGAAATCATTTTTTGCTGAATCATCTTTTTTCATTACCCACAGGTTAAACAAAATGTAGAAAAATCTGATTTATATGTAACTTGAAGAAAAAAGAATTTTCACTTCAAAAATCGATATTCAGCATGATACACCGATGCATATTTTAATTGGTAAATAAGGGTATAAAATATCAGAAACCAAAACATCCTATAAATAGTTTTCCGGGAAGATTTTCATACCAAATATAAAAATGCTTTAATTGCATTTACAATTTTTTTTTCATTTTATTCCTGTACTTCGGGAAAGTGCGATTAGAAACCAATTTTTTCGAACTGTGAACCTGGAAAGTTGATGTGTTCAACTTTTTTGAAAATGATCTGCCTCTTATCCCTCTTCATTTCAACCCATTGGCAAATCACAAAAAAGTTGAACTTTCAAAGAAAAACCATGTTCGAAAATAAAAGTTTTGAAAAAGCTCAAATCCTTTATGTCCAACAAAATAAATGAGTATAACTTGGAAATTGTTTTCAATAATAATTCAACAACATGAGTAAAAAACATTAACCAAAAGCACTTTTTGAAAATATTTTAAAAGAAATAGGTAATAAGGGGAAAAAAGCAGTTCACAAATGAAGCAAATATAAAAACTTGGTGAAAGAAATGCCTTTGACCAAAAAAATGAAAAAAACAAAAATCTATACTACTAAGAGAGGATTTTTTATCAAGTCATAAAATCTTGTTGGAAATCGGGCCGAAATATGACAAAAATTTGGCAAAATTGCGAGCTTTGTCGTGAGGGTTTTTTGCTTTGAAGCCAGAGATGTAGCATAGCATTTTGTATCATTTTGGAAAAAAATAAGTATTCTCCCTTTTAATCAGATGTTGGAATATGAAGAAGATGAACATAGAGAGTTACAATTTTAAATGAAATTCCCTGTTATACTCGTATTTCATTAAGCAGCTATTTTTTTTGACTTGAAAAAAATTATTGAATTAGAACCCAAAGTTTTCGAAGAGAAAACTAATTAATTTTGCTAACTCACCAACCTGTCACCCTTTCTCTGAAACCGGTTGACATCTAACAATAAGCGAAAACCACATAAACTATCAATGATTTTATTTTCAAGAAAAAAGACACCTAAAAACAATAAAAAAAATTGATTCACCAATCAAAACCATTCTCCTATTTGAGACATCACTATTAATTAACCTAATACAAGGAAATAGGTATTTTTTATTTCACAAGTGTTCCAGTTCAAGGGACACTTCTACAGACCAGTTTTTATTATTCTACGCGTACCAATGATTTTCTAATATTTTTTCACAGGTTTGCAGCAGAAAAATCAGCATTAAAAAACCCAAGAAAGGAGAGAAGTTCGTAACCGGTCTTTGAGAAATGCTCGAGATACCTAATGATTGATAAGAAAAATCAAGATAGTCATTTTTAATGAAAGAAAGAAAACCCTAATGTAACCTTGGAGACTGGAATTATCAAAAGTATTAGAACCTATGTGACTGCTGCGGCTGCCAGGACAAACCATCGACATTTTGCGGAGACAACTCAGCTTCTTCATCTCTTTAAAAACATAAACACCTACCTACCAGAAGCCAGAAGCGAAATAAAATGAATACCTCACTACAGTAATTTTTCGTAGATAGGTATGGCGTTTAGATATATTATTCAAGTTCTAAAAAACTTCTTGGATCGTATATCTAAGCACATACTTAATTACTTACACTATGGCTACTTCTAAAACAACGACGACGACATTAATTACAAGCGAATGAAAAATGACCCCATTAAAATTTATACAATATCAATAGAGTACCTATCTAAGTAATTTGAGAAACACAGTTATAAATAATTTTTTTCCATTTCATACAGTATAGAGGAAATAATGAAATTTTTTAATGCTTGTTCTATACCTTACGAGCGTTTAAATAAGCTAATAAAGCATACATAATTACATCGAGCGATGAAATATGTATTGTAATTAAATTACCTATTCAATTGAGAAGTCGTTATCGAGCAAAAAAAAGAAATAGGCAAGTACTGATGGAGGAATTAGCTGGAACGATTTGACGTATAGGCTAAAAAAAAATATAGGTATACCTTAAGGTGTTCATAAAACAACATTCGCAACAAAATATATAAGCTATAAGTTCATAAATTACGAGTATTGTTTCAAGATATTGACGATGAAGAGTGTGCCACATTATTTATGACTGTATTTTAGCAATACAAAAGGATGTAGAATTGCAGTTATCAGCACGTTCCATATACTCGTATAGGTACTCGTAAGACTAACAATTGGAAACTTTTTAGCTACTTTATAGAAAATATGGATAATAAAGCTTCCGGGGTAAACCTCTAATTACCCAGAAAGCTTTAACCATTGGGTACCAATTGTTGCTAAAATTCGATTCAAATAGGTAGTACATAGGAAGCTTTATCTTATAGTACGAGAACTTGGTGGTAGATTAAAGTTGGATACATGGTAACACAGCAAAAAGAAGCACTTGAGCTGAACAAGAGTATACGGTTAAAATTTATGGCTAAATTTTGTACAAAGCTGAGCTCGGGCAGCGTGTAATAAAGATAAGGAAGAGAGAGAGAGAGAGAGACGATGGTGCTGGAGAATTTCTATAGCGATTATTTTCGAAGCACCTTACGCGGCGACGAATTCTTTTTGTTAACGTGATACGAAAAGTTTTCGACGAAAGTTTAGCTATTCTATAGGATACTCGCATATCTACTTTGTCGGCTGCGAAAATTTTCGCAACACAGCCTAACGATTGTGTAACTTTTCAGCATTCGACGACTACTGCGAATTACATTTAGGGCCCGAGTCTTTTGCTGTGAAATAGGTTTTAGGTATAACATTTTGTACGTTTTACAAGATTGACTGTCGTAATGGACAACCATTTAGTTTTATGGCGTTTTATTTCGGACGTGTTTACCTTCCCGCGCCGTCCCGAACTTTAATCCGTATAAAAGATTGAATTATTCTGAGCTTTTCATCTACACGACGACGATGACTGCCAGTTGCCACTGCCACCACCAATACAACAGCTCTTCGAATGAAAGTCAAATTTCAACAATCCACTTTGTACATAGTGTTTCGCTTTTGGCTTTTTCGCATTTTCAAGTCGCCATTGCAATCTTATGAATAGGTATTTACATTTTCACCCTCGAGTCGTCACGAGTGTAGGTACTTTACACAATGATAGAGTCAACTGTGCGATCAATTCACCGAATATAATAAAATTATACTATCTTTAATTACGTTTAGCATAAATAAAAATTTAAAAGAATTAAAAATTACAGAGTTTGTTCGCGAACCATAAATATTTTTCACTGTTTTTTTGCTCTGATTCGTACTGTGCGAAAAAAAAAGCTCCGCCGTAAAGCAACATAGACTTCCTTCTTTTCATTTTTTCTGACTAACGAGTCGGCCAACTGTGACGAGTGCAAGGACAATACCCGCTGTGCCTTGGCTTTATTTGCACGTGAATACAAATAATCTACCTATAGTTGGAGTAATTAGATATTTTTTTCAAAATGTATGCATATGCTTACTTTATCGTCGCAGGTACGACAAACGAAAAAAAAAAAACCGAGTCGCAAATCAAATCAACCGACAAATGGCCGCACCTTTGATGGGAATTTGGGAACTTTATGGTGTAGTTAATGTATATTTGATGGTTGGTAGGTACGTAACTATAACCATTGCAACAAAATATGGCACCTTATGTAGACTAGGTATAGTATGTAAACAATATGATAAGGTAATAATGGCTACTGTTTTACTGTATTTTATTATATGTAAGTAGGTAATAGGTATGCGAAGAATAAAGCAAATGAAAGAAAAAAAAATGGAAAGTGCAACGAGAAGATATGGTGTGTAATTTATGAGAATAATTTTTTCTTCTATTCTTTAGTTAGATATAGTGTAGCGTAGGCAGGTATTACTAAGAATGTATAATATAATGCATACTTGCGTTTGTGATAAAGTTCAAAAACCTATACCTACTTATACTTAACATATTTCCATCTCTTCGTGGCCTTAACTTATAGCTTTATTTATATTTTATACACATATACTTATAACCAGGTCCAACATCCATAATATTTTAATCTGCAAATGAATGTTTATGTCTATACTTATTACTTACCTATACTTATGGGGTAATTGTACCAAAATGAGTATTTTCATCAAACATGAGTTTGAAATTCGATCCGTTAAATTGAAAATATTGAGCTAAAATGTTTTGCTTGTATGTATTTGTATACAGAAAAAAGAGTGGGACGTTATTGGAAATCATTCAATCAATTATTTTCTCAATACTAGACGAAATCGAGTAAGAATTAATAACCCGGTAAACACACCGAACGCGAATCGCCGGCGGAAATCGCGGTCGCGAAAATCGCGTTCGATTCGCCGGCGAATAGAAGGCAGAAATCGCAGTGAAAAAAATGAAAAATCTCGTTGCAAAAATCGTAGGCGTATCGCGGGCGAATAGACGGCGGAAATCGCAGTGAAAAAAATGAAAAAACTCGATGCGAAAATCGTAGGCGTATCGCCGGCGGATTCAGCAGTGATATTTTCAACGCGATACTCGCGTTCTATCCGCCGGCGAATCGAACGCGACAATCGCGCTGAAAAAATTTGAAAAAAACACTGCTGAATCCGCCGGCGATACGCCTACGAATTTCGCAACGATCTTTTTCATTTTTTTCAGCGCGATTTCCGCGGTCTATTCGTCGGCGAATAGAAGGCGAATTTAGTAGAGTTCTTTTACAATATTTTTCATGCGATTTTCGCATTTGTTTCGCGTTCAATCGAGTGAGCATTCAGATGTTCTTACGCAAGCATGCAATAACGAGCAGAATGTTGTGTTTTTTTTTATCTTTTCGTTCGTGTTTATTTCAAATTGGTTTTCTGGTGTTGAATTTTGATTAATTTTTTTGGAGTGATAACGAACAATTTTTTTTCGTGGTGTGTATATAGAATAAATTTTTCAGCGATGAGTCAGATTGGAATTTTTTTGTGATTATTTCTAATGAATTTTTTTTAGCAATTTTTGACACTTTTTTGTGATTTTTAAAATAAATTTTTCACTGTATTGATTCAAATTTAATTTTTTTATTCAGCTTGGAATTTTTCATGGTGATTTTGAACTGTTTTTTAGTGATGAATTCTGATAAATTTTTGATGATTTCAAATGGATTTTGTATGGTGACTTAGAATAATTATTCTAAATCTCCATAATTCAATTTTTGTGTTTTTGGTTATTTTAATAAATTACAATTGATGTTGTTGCATTCTTGTGTGAAGTGATTTACCCAAGTATAGGTACTTCATCGTTTTTTCTTTTGTTATTTCCTAGTTTGTCTTCCTACATCAGAATCAGAAAGCATTCTTCACTTAATTTACTCGTTATTTATTTTGTTTTCTTGATTTTTAATTATGTAAACAAGTAAATTACTCGTAAAATTAATTGAAGAATACGTTCTGATTCTAATGTGGGAGAAGAAACTAGGAAAAAACCAAAGCAAAACATCATTGCGATTATCGCCTTCGAATCGCCTTCGAATCGCGTTCTGATATCGCTGCGATTTCCGCCGACGAATCGCCTTCGAATCGCGTTCTATTTCAACAGCGATATCACTGCGATTCCCGCCGGCGTATCGCCTTCGGATTCCGCTGCGGAAAAAGCGGACATTTTCGCCGGCGATTCGAACGCGATTCCCGCCGGCGATACGCCGGCTGCCAATACGATGATCGCCTTCTATTCGCTGGCGTATCGCGTACTATGTGTTTACCGGGAAGTTCCTGTATCGAATTTCGCAGTTGCTTTGATGGATATCTTTTCCAGACATCAAGATGTTATTTTTATTTTTAGGGAAAATAAGATGATATGATTATATTAAGGCTACATAGAGATCGAATGATCCCAAATATTGCGATATACTCTCACGAATGTCAATAATTTATTGAAATGTAATGATATATGTAGATAGGTACCTACCAACCAATCTTTGAACATGAGTAGATGCTTACTGAGCAAGAAACCAAGTGAGTGAACAATTACGTAATAACTTGACCAAATTTTAATCAATTTATTTTAATTGCAGGGGCATTGGGCAGTGATTTTCAAGAAAAGGCAGTGATACATATTGCTTTTTATTTTAGAGTATCTACTGAGATTATCTATGCACTGAGCCAAATAGATATACTTCTTACCTATAGTTCAGCTAAAGGCCTTTTTACAATTGTATAAAATTCGACACTTCTTATAGAAATCATATGAAGAAGAATAGAATGATAAAAAAAAAAAAAAAAAAATGAAACATACATAGGTAATATCAACTGATTGACAACTTTTTAAGCTCTCTTGCTCATTGAAATTATTTTTATGTACTCTCTAAAATTTGAAACAGTGAAATTTCACTGCTTAGCAGTCACGACATTTTGCCTTCTTAAAAGCAGTTGGGTCATTCCATGCCAAATCGGCGGATTTTTGCACAAGGGGTCTTCGATTTTTTTCAAAATCAGATCATTTGTAGAGGTCATCAAACGATGACGAATGACGCAAACCGGACATTTTTTCGATTTTTTTTGACGGAGCTGTGGCGCTTCAAAGTTCTCCAAAATGGCCGAAAATGGAAAATTTCAGTTGCAAATTGCTCCGGTTGTACGTGGTATAGAATTTTGAACTTTTTTTCAAATTGTAGTACTTTGAGAGGGTAATCGACGAGTGATGTCAAAATCAGTGTTGCCACTTTCAAAAACCTAAAAAAATCGATTTTAAAACTTATAATTTAAATATAACCACGATGTCCGCCAGTAAAAATTCTGAAAAAATTCTCAGTTTTAGTCCTTTTTATGTAGAATGACATATCAAAAAATTGGAGGGGCCTTTTTTTTCATTTTCGAGGAAAAAAAATTACAAGTTTTACAATTGCTGCTAAAGTACCATCAGAAACCTAAAAAATGAAAATTTTTGCATTTTTGAAATATTTTACCAATGTGTGGACGATAATGTGAAAAAAATCCCCCTCCCCCCATTTGTCAACGAATTGACATTTTTCGTGCTATAAATTTTTATTTCAAGAGTGAAATATATGCATTTTTCGTCAATTTGTCGACAAATTGGGGGGAGGGGGATTTCTTTCACATTATCGTCCACACATTGGTAAAATATTTCAAAAATGCAAAAATTTTCATTTTTTAGGTTTCTGATGGTACTTTAGCAGCAATTGTAAAACTTGTAATTTTTTTTCCTCGAAAATGAAAAAAAAGGCCCCTCCAATTTTTTGATATGTCATTCTACATAAAAAGGACTAAAACTGAGAATTTTTTCAGAATTTTTACTGGCGGACATCGTGGTTATATTTAAATTATAAGTTTTAAAATCGATTTTTTTAGGTTTTTGAAAGTGGCAACACTGATTTTGACATCACTCGTCGATTACCCTCTCAAAGTACTACAATTTGAAAAAAAGTTCAAAATTCTATACCACGTACAACCGGAGCAATTTGCAACTGAAATTTTCCATTTTCGGCCATTTTGGAGAACTTTGAAGCGCCACAGCTCCGTCAAAAAAAATCGAAAAAATGTCCGGTTTGCGTCATTCGTCATCGTTTGATGACCTCTACAAATGATTTGATTTTGAAAAAAATCGAAGACCCCTCGTGCAAAAATCCGCCGATTTGGCATGGAATGACCCAGTAGTTTTTCACTGTTTTGCAGTAAAAAACTACTGCTTTTAAGAAGGCAAAATGTCGTCACTGCTAAGCAGTGAAATTTCACTGTTTCAAATTCAGAGAGTACTTACCTAGCGATGAATCAAATTCCACAAGCAAAATATTATCAAAGTGATCTTTTTTTTTCAAGAACTCTTTAAATGATTTTTATGAATTCACGAAGACCCTTTCACTGGGAAGTTTTAGTAGGTATCTATGAGCAATTAATATGTACCTATATGAGAACTTATTCAAGATTTGTTCGACATTTGGTGGACTAGCAGTTTCTCGTTTCTCCTCCTCCCCCCCCCCCCTCCGAAAAAGGAAGACCATAATAAACCAGACTGATCTTGTAGGTACATACCTCGAATAAATCATGGCTGAAACTGTACCTACATTAGATCAGTATCGAGGATTTCATCTCGACCATTGAAATTGGCGGATGTACATGAGTTTGAGTAACTTGGGTACTGCGATCTCTCCCCCCATTTTTCAACAATTTAAGAAATTTTTGGAGCTACATAAATTCAAAAATTGTTACTTTCTCTCTTCTCTTCAACAGTATTATGTTTTTCGACCATTTACTTTTTTTTAAATAAAAAATAAAATTTCCACTACTAAAACAAAAATTTTTGAAAAAATGTATTCAAAAATAAAAAAAAAACTCATTTTTGCAAGTTCTAGGTAGGTCATCATTTCCATCGTTCAGGAAGGAGGGACATTTTCGGTTTTGTCCTTTTTGACTGCGCAATATTTTTGGACACAAAATAATAATACATACCTACGTATGGATAGGTAAGTTAAATACTTGGATACAAAATTTGAATTCAAAATCAATTTACGTATATTTGGATCCAGTACTGGTGTGATGAGGAAGGGAGTGTGAGAGTGTGATACCCTAGTCGTTTTTTAGTCCATTTTTGGGGCAAATTTTCATGTAAGTCAGCTAAATTTGAAATTTCGGAAGAGTGGCTAATTGCTAATTTGTTCTCATAGAATGTGTTATTTAAAACTTTTAATACAAATAAAATATTGACTGGACAATTTCAAATATTTCTTCACGATTTTTCACACACTTGCTTCACTTGAGCACATAGGTAAATATACAAATTTTGCTTCTAGATACTGAATTTTTCTTCTTTTTTTTAAATGAATGATTTAGGTAGGTACCTATTCAAAAAAATTTCAGAAGTGCCTCATACAGCAAGGTGAGTAGGGTTACATACAAAAATTTCACTTGGCATTTTTACCATTCGCATCATCTAAAAAAATTAGCTCTTTTTCAACAAAAAAAAAATTAATTTGAAAAAAATTTCAATTTTGTTTTTTTATTTTTTTTTTAAATTATTTTTCATTTTATTTGTTTTGAAAAAGTGCTTTTGACCAATGTTTTTGTTCGATGTTTTTGATCCATTTGAAAAAATCCTCATATTCGTGTTTTTTGTCGGAAATGTCACATTTGACCTTTTTTGAAATTTTCATTTTCCAACAAGATTTTTTTCGAAAACTCAACTTTTTAGTGATTCCGCCAAGTGGGGAAGGAGCCCTATCACACTCTTTAAAGCAATTCAATATTTCAGAGGATTTATGCGTTATGAAAGCTCAACAACCAATATATTCATCCAAAAGTGGAGCAATGGTCCCCGTATTTTATTCCAACTTTTGTCAAAAAATGTCCCCAAAGAGGGGTGAGGTGTTTATCCAAAGTATGCTTTCACTCATTCAATACATTGAATGAGACCACATCATACAGTTCCAAAATTGACCCAATAAGATTTTTTGCCTTTTTGGATTTGGAGGGTAATCAAATAAATAAGCACATCATTATTCCGAAATGATTTTAAGGAGCTGAAGGAGAACTGTGAGTCAAAGCGAAACTTGTGTTGATTCAATTCAAGATATCTATTGAAAGAATTTTTTGCATCGCATTTCAGGATTCACCGAGGCCTTTTTTTTTTTTTTTTTTTTTTTTTTTAATGATTTTAAGAGTTAAGTAGTAGTTTTTTAGGTTGAGAGATACTTAAGTAAGTACATAAATAAGTAAACAAATGCCTATTCAGGTCTTGCATAAATTTTCACGTTTCTGTTTCAATCTCAAAAACTTATAAAAAAAACAAGGGTCTCTTTTATCAAAACAACCAAGTCCCACATTCAGATAAATATCTACATTGAAAAAAAAATTGAAGGTTAGAAGTCACCTTGGGCAGCTGAAATTTTGGTTGGTCAAAATAGTTTTAGAGCTCGCATATATGTAGATATGTAATTTATTTTTCAACTGCGTAATTGATTGTTGAAATTATAGAACTGAACCCTAGAGATGTTTCATTGAATGCATTTGGTACAAATTAACTGTACGTAAATCTCAAATCTCATTGTCGCATGTCGAATAAAATTTATCTTCATAGAAAAAGGAAATTTTCTGTTTTGTTACTTTTCCCACAGTTAAGCAAGACTAAAGAAGGAATTTTTTTCAGTTTTTAATGCAACTTTTGATGTATATCTCTAGGTACTTAATACTTATCTCCTTTTTTTTTTTTTTTTTTTTTTTTAGCTTAAAAACTGAATTATTTATTTTTTTTTGTTTAAGTATGTTTTCAGCGACAGAAGAAATTTATACTTTTTTTGTTTCTCTTGTGATTTCATTTTATTTGGATTTGACGTTTTACTAAATCACGTACCCAGAATATTTGGGAAAAAATATAGGTAGGTTGGTAGGTAATTAGGTAAAGCTACTTGACACTGACATTTTTCATTTTTTCAGGAAATCAATAAATTTTCAAGAGGTAGGTACCTATCTATAGTTGGTATTTAAATTGACCACAGGTCTACCTGGTCACCATACGGTGTAATACAGCTTAGAGTTTGCTTTCGAAAGGATTTCAATTTCAAAAATAAATGAGAAAAAATTTTAAATCAATACCTACCCATGGGTAAGTAGGTAACATGGGATAAATTCTACCTTCTATACCGCAGGTGAGTATGTTGCTAGTTAACGTATTCTTAAAATTAAATAAAAACTGAATTCGAAACCAAGTTTACGAAAATGAGAGAGAACACAGGTAAAAATTGACTATAGGTAGGTGGTAGTTGAAAAATAAAATCATTTTAAAAAATTTGTAAATAAAACTGTTATTTCAAAGAGTTGATGTTTTCGACGTTCTTTCAAAAATTCAGCATTGAACTCACTACCTATGAGTATAAGTATATGGATGAATAGATTTTCATGGATGATATTTCTAATTCATCATTATTATATATAGAGTAAGTAAGAAGGTAGGTAGGTAGGTAGGTAAGCAAGTAGGTAATCAAGCACATTAGCAACATTTACTGGAAAAAAATCATATCAAGTAGTGAGGTAGGTAGGTACAATTCTTTTCGTATCTATCAAAATTGAAAAATGTTGAATCAAGTAGATACATAGTCTACAATATAAGATTCTATTATATCGAGCCAATCAATCTACTGTACCCTACCTATTTCAAGACAATCATAAAAAATTATTTTACCAACCACCAAAAACGTTGAAGCAAATGAAACATCCATAAAATGCAGAAGACTTTTCAGTGATGTTGATAAGAATACTCAAATAAAATTTTCACTAGGTACCTATCCAGCCTAAATCAGAAATAAATTCATGTGGATGTCTATGGGTAAGTAATTGTAGTTCAAATGAATTTTTCAGATATGACAACATCTAAGATTCGACACACATGAGCTTACAATTGGTAGGTATTTTTCGAACATGCAAGTTCAATCGATTCAGAACAAGTGGGTAGGTAATGTACCTACCTAAAAGGTAAGTATAGGTAATACTTTATTCAATCATCATCAAATCTACACATATTATACAAGATCACATGTCACATACTTATATACCTATAAATAAGCTGAATGCGATGACTTCACATCAAATAAGTACTTAATCATTTCTATAGACAGAATACAATCACATCAAGACCAACATCCAATAACAATAGGTAGGTATGATAAGTTATCATACAACGGAAACAATATCCGCAATCCATTCATTATACCATCACATCACACACCACGACACAGCGTATAGGTGTACCAAAAATAGCACCATTCTGAAAATAACCTCCGCAGCATTCGCTCAACTTGGCCCCAGTCTCAGGAGCCAGCCACATACACGCGTGGCACATACCATAATTTATTTTTATAAAAAATAATTACACGACAATCGTTCATACTCGTTCACTATTACATAGACATGCATATACATGGGCGTAGCGTAATATGATTTATTCTCATTACCACCACTTACCACCCGTCGTGCAGCGCCACCTACAACAACATCATTTATCATTCTTGCGATAATGGTTGCCGAGCAAAGCTGATAGGCGATTGGTTCAAAACCAGGAAGCCATCTTCGGTTACCAAGACAACCGTTCAAGATAATCGGATGGTTGGCATGGTAACCAAATACCGCTTATGACGTTCAACCACAAGTTGCAGAAATTTCAAGTATTGCCGCCAGATTATGCCACTGTGAATGTTATTTCCAATGCAGACTTACCGATATCTATACCATGAAGGGAACTAAAATCGTGTTAGGTTCTTTGGTGGTATCTTTTCTTTCGTTTGCATTACGTATTTCAGAGTTTATATTTGCCTTATCTTTGGTATAGGCAGAGGCACCTGTTTCGTAGCTATGTTATCAATGGTGTGTGAGCTTGGTTATCTGTACTTGTACTTGTTCAATGGGAACGTGATAATGAGTTGATTTTTCACTTTTGTATAGTCAAGGTCGGGCTGGGTGAGAGGGTAGGGTGATGGACTGTTATTTTTAAAGTGGGCAAAAATTGGTTTTTGAGGGAGAAATTTATGGATCAAGTGTGTGGGAATTAAAAAAAAAAAAAAAAAATGATGAGCCTTTTTGCCACAAAACGAAGAGGTTATAACTGCAATTTTCAAAAATGATCACCTTTTTGAAATCAATTGGTGAAAGTGGTTCCAATGAATTGTCAAAATGATTATTTACCCAGTTCTTTGAAGGAAATTATCTATAGCTAAGAATTGAAATAAATTCAAAAATTGAAATACACCAAAATACCAATCGCAAATTTTTCAAAAAATGATGACTTTTTGAGAGAAATTAGGAAAGAATTGAGTTGAAAAGGTAGAATAAGTAGGTACATGATTTATAAAAATGTCCATGAAAGACATTTTTGAAAATAATTGCAATGAATTGGAAAAATGACGAAATAGGTAGGTACCTATCTACTCAATTCAAGTTGAAAAAATGATGATTACTCCACTAATGAGTTCTACGTCTTCATGTAACCCATCATCTTCATCTTCAAGGGAACCCCATTCACTATCATTTGACACAGGCAAAGAACCTTCAGAAAAATAAGAAGATAGGTAAGGTGTGTAAGTGTATAATTGGCAATGAAATCAATCCCTTCAAAACCTCTCTATCGCACCGTCCATCACATAGAAATCAATCTGCAAATTGGCAAATGATTTTCTGCCATAGCAAATCTTTACAGAAGCCGGCATACGTTTCACTTTCCGATCCAATTACTATATCACACTTTAAAAACAAAACGATCATACACATTTAGCTTCAAAAACGAGCAATAAAACGAATTTTACGATATTTTTACGTCTACTCCACAGCCAGTTTTTATAGCCACGATAATGACAACAAGTGTAATACCCCTTCGTCCGTCTGGACTACTGTACCATATACAATGTTTCCATTAATAACGTTAATATATAGTAAACTAACGGTTACTTCAAATTGTGTTATTAACCTTGATTTAATTCTGTTATAATTCCTTAAAGAAGAAGAAGAAGAAGTAAAAAAACCGCGTGCCTCCTTTTTTTAAACTCTTCCTTGTACAACAATTAACCTAAACACTTGTAAACTGGTCGTTAGATTTTTATGAGTTAATGTGTCGATGGCTTTAGCGCGCGAATATAGTAGATATATACAGCACCATCATTCTTACAGCGTAGGTTAACCATTACACACTTAGATACACACACATACAAAAAAATAAATAAATAAATAAAAGGGTGTATGGCACGACGACGTATTTTTACGATACTTGTAATGGCGCTTTTACGAGCAATTCGTCAAATTGTCGTTTAATCATCGTCGAATCAACTCCCTCGAGATTTTTTTCTCCTCTCCATTCTTTTTTCCACGCAGCTATGTAAAAGTTGCAGAAAAATACGTATTGTATGCTCGCGATGACCACTCGTTTCTTACATCGTTTACGCCAGTTTAAATGGAGTAATAATACGAGGGGGCTCCTGTGCACTAAAACACTCGTCAGACAACGTAGACTATATCTCTCTAATGGTCTCTTATTTCTACACTTATCTAAAGAGGCTCTCATACAAATTCTGAGAAAATACTTACAAATACACGAGCAGACGAACCAGGTACATATTTTTTTATCTATATTAGGAGCCGGCATACCTATGACATTTGTGATTTTGAGAAATTGGAAATTTGCATAAATGTTTTTTCATTCTCAACAACGCCATTAACATCAATATCATGAGGCAAGAATGTAATAAAGTTGCAATGCCTCTGAAACGCTGTTTCCGTTATACTTGCCAGCATAGACCTCATATTATTGTGATATTTTCTATATTTATCTACTTGCGCTGTAACTTATGTATAGTCTACGTGCACTAGAACCAGAATCAGCCATCTTTATTTCTTCGATAGAGATGGACTGAAGAAATTTTCGAATAGTTGTTCTTGTTTCTGCTTATCCTACGTATTTTTCCACAGTCGTGTCTTGGAATGAGTATTTTTTGAACGTCAAATCTCAGCTCTCCTTCACACATACTGTAAGTAGGTAAGTATCTATCTATGAGAGGATAAAATACTGCGAAATGAATTTATATACTTACCCAGAAGTCATAAATTCATGCAACAATTCGCGTTGTATGTTACTGTTGCACGAGTAAGTTAAGCATAACACCAGACTTACACGATTGCTTTTTTGACAAATGTTTAAATTATTTGCTATGCTGGGAAGCTGAGATGTATATTAAAAAGCGAAGCAACAGTAACGAGTCGTGGTGCACTGAGCAGACATAAATCGTACCTATTTGTGATTAAATTTTCTTTCATTATCGATGAATTTTTTTACGATGCTTTGATTCATAGTGCATTTATATTCTCAACTTTTAGATGAAGTTATAATAAATACATATTCATAATTCGAACACGTGCATGAAATTCATTGGATGGAAAAATTTCTCTGAATTGAAAAATTAATTAGACTATGACCAAGTTGGTGATTTTTAAACTGAATTTATGCGAATTTCAAATAATAAATTGGGTTTATCTAACTTAGGTAGGTAAAATATAATCAATTATAAAATCAAAATTTTTAAAGTAGGTACCCACATTGAGATAAAGGGGTTGATTATAGGTACCTACCTATAATTTTATCCTGAAATTCAACGCCAGTGTGCAGTTTGATTCAAGTGATTAAAAAACAAATCATAATTTTCACAAATAAAGTAAGAAAACTGATAGGTGAAGAAATTATTCAAACATGTTGGCCCAAACTTAGAAAAGTGCTAGGTAAATTTTGAAAAAAAAATATGAAAACCTCCTTGAGTGAAATTTTAAATAGGTACCCAAAAAATATTTCTCAATTTTTTGGAGAATTTTCAAAAATTTGAGAATATGTAATTTGAGTCCAGTGCAAAAAAATACAGCCAAATAATTTTGACCAAATTTAAAGGAAATTTTCATCCTGAGTCGAAAGTCACCCAAAAAAGAAAAAAATCGTAGTTTTTTCGCTCTAACCTCTACCCAAACATGTTTTGGAAAAAAAGACCCAGCTTAAAAATAGTTTTTAGAGATCCTCATCAACCTAGGCTATTACAATTACATCAACGTGAAAATCCAATATCAGTTTTAGGGATTCCCAATTTTTTGGCCACTCTGTTTTCAACTTCAAAAACTCGAAAAAATTACATTTCTCGATTTTTTATGGGTCATTGACTAAAATGATGGAAAAATTGGTACCACTGAATTCAAAAATATTTTATTTTTTGATATTTGGCATGATTAAGGCATATCTACCATTTACTATTCGAGAAGAAAATATTATCTACAAAATATAAACTCTCCCGAAAATAAAAGGTTTGATAATTTTCATACGCTCAGTAGAATCCTAAAACTGGTCTTAAATTTTGATGGAAACATCCCCAATCGTTGCAGAACCTCAGAAACTGAGTTTTGGTGGAAGTAGACCATTTTTTACAGGACAAGTTGGGTACATGCTGGAGCCAAAAATATATATATAGGTATTAGTATCCAGACATGTCAACTATTGAATGGGTTAATTTTACTATACAAGTGGACTGACCAACTTGTCAACTATAGTTGACAAGTCATGGGTTAATTTTACTATACAAGTCAACTATGAGTTTTCAGAAACTTCCACCAGAGCGCGCATGGCTTAGAAATCAAGGCGCGAGGACAAACGCAGGGTCTACAGTCAATTTGTAGTGAGTAGAATGTGATGTGCTGGTGGAGATGTATGCAAATACATCGATCCTGAGTGTACAGGACAACAAATTTGACTTGAAATTTTTCAGTATTTTATTGGCCTATGGAAAATTTGAAAACATCAAAATTTTTTATGCTGTTTAAGCTTTCTTTTGGTGTCTTAACTTTCTCAAAATTCAAATTACTTAGACTCCATTTTCAAAAATTTTCTTCAAAATTTAGCCTAAAAATCTGATTACTTTTTTCAAAACATAGATTTTTTTAATATTAGACTGAATCTGCAAATAAAATTTTAATAAGTGATTTAGAACAGAAATTATACCAATTTTAAAATTTTGTTCACTTTTCTGCATATATGCCAAGTATAGTTGACATGTCTGGTCACAAGCAAATATATATATATATTTTTGAAAATTCCACTTGTTTGAGGAGTTATACATAGGTAGGTATTTTTTAGGGATGATTTTCAACTCAAAATGAGGTTCTCCACCGGATTTACCTGCAGAAGTTTAAAAGCTATGACACGAATTTCGATTTTATTCAGAATTTTGGAATTTTTTCAAATAATCAAAAAGTCTATTTAAGAGACTGGAAATTTAGATTCTGTCTGTCTTTCATCCAATTAGATGTGCAGACTTAACTTTAAGCAAATTTCAGCCAGTTACTTGGTTGAATTGTTTGATCACTTTTTTTTTCAACCTATACCTACATAAAGGATGTTAGCCCAAATACCCAATTCGGCATCAGGGTACGCGTTGATTTGTACGCGATACCACCACGAGCGGTTATACGACTCGATGATGACCTACGTACCTAATTATTTAGAAAGATTTTTTTTTTAAAATGATCAAAATCCTTTTTGAAAAAATGACATACCTAAGAATTCATTTATATTTCGAAAGATCGCATCAAAATATGTATCAATAAAACTGCTAAAAAAATTTAGCTATACTCCCTTCAGAGTTCAAAAATTCTATGGGCCAATCACACTACGATTGCAGCTACTTAAGTCAAATTGAGATAGACAGAACATGTTCTGAAAGCCAGTAAATAAAATTTCAGAGAATAAAAATTCATTTTCGCATTCATTGCAAATTTTTTAATCCTGCTTGAATATCGATTATAGGTAGGTACATAAGTAGGTAAGTATAGCAATTTTTTTTTAAAATAAATGTTCTTACATTTTTTTAACCTCCACACACGAGCTCGAAATAACCACTTTTGAGTCATTTTGGGTTCTCTAGCATGTTTTTTTTAAATTGATTTTCAACTCTTCCGCAGCCATTTTGAATTCCTGCGAAGAATTGAGAATTTACCGAGGGCTCCAGAATGATCCACAAAAGGTTTTAGAGAGGGGCAAGGGGAGGATGACACAAAAAAACTATTTGCACCAGCGTTTTGTAGGGAAGGGGGAGATGAAAAAGTTGAAAATTTGTCAACATAAGCTAAGTTACGTACTTTTTAATTTTTTTTTCAACTCACAAAAATTCACTAAAACTGAAAAGGTGATCTTTGGCACCCATTTTTTTCATCGTTTTTGACTCGAAATGAGCAATTTTTTTCCAATTTATAAGTTTGAAAAAAAATTTAATAATTTATTAGCCAGCCAAAACTCAAATACTTATTTCAGAAGAAAAAAAAAACACCAAGTTGAAACTGTCAAAAAATGAGGAAAAGTATAGCTACATCACTTTTCCAATTTTTTTTTACTCGTCAAAACATTGTTGACTTTTCATCATTGGAAATGGAAACAAAAACAAATTATTATTCAAGTAGGTACCTAACATAATTTTGAAATCTCCTGAAACCCCCTCCCCTCTTTCCCTTCCATCCATTCATAAATTATTGTTCACTATATAGTCACATCAGATATCAGAAAGCTTACAATAATGATTTTAAAACAAAATAAAATGTATAACTATCAAATGCGAAACTTTTAAAAACAAGGAACAGAACTTTTGTTTGTTTTCCAAGATGAATATTTTTTGTAGTTATCTTTTCCATACACGAGTAAAAAAGAAACACCAGATCACGAAAACATAAAAAATTCAAGAAACGATATTCCATATATCAAGGCAAGAAATTCCTTTCTCCGTAGAACAGTAGAATAATCGCGTGGATTAGATTACGTCAATCTAGAAACACACACCGAGTGAAATAGAAACGAAAAAGAAAAGGGAGAAAAAACATTCATAATTCTATTTTCTCGATGGATTCGTCAAAAAAAAAAAAAAAAAAACTTCAGAATAGAACCCCAACAAACTACACATATCAAATCTTCCCACGAAAAAAAAGAAGAAATAACTCGAATAAAAAAATATCATCTTTTTTTACCAAATATATGAGAGAAAAAATGGAATTCAATTTCGCAACTTTCCAACAAAAACGTTTTCTATTTCTAGTCGAAATTTTCCCCCATAGATATTTCTCAAGTTTTGGCTAAAAATCACGAATCTTTATCGCTTTACTTACCACACGTCGCACGTCTCTTCTAGCATCAACATTCCATTCGCCAAGGTGTATCTTATGACAAAACAACCGATCAACACACGAAAAAGTCACCTTTTCGGTACATTTGTTCAATTCTATACTAAAGAATGGAATACCTCAACTTCATCACATAGTATACCAAAAAAATTATAACATGGAAACCGCTTTTAAGCGCGAAATAAATTTTACATGTGACCACGAATAATCCAACATGTACATAACTTTACCAAAGGCGGGTCAATTTACACGCGCTTGTCATTTCAAAATTAATTCCATTAAAACAAAAACAACCATAAAGATGTAGATAGCAGCGTAAATTTGGGGGAAAGCTAAAACCATAATTGAAAAATATTACTCGAGTGGTTCCTCATACTTACGATAATTCAAAATGATAGGTATACAGCATGGAGTAGGTAAAAGCTTCGCAGAAATATTGATAAAATGGGAAACACATCGATGCGAATAAATTTGCATAACTTTCGCCTTAAAGTAAGGGTAGCAGTTTACATTCGAAAGGTGTTAATAAATTTGCATACGTTCGGGTGTTTCAGGATCAGGTATTTAGGGTTGAAATGATGCATCTATCTCGTGACAAAATCGAGATTCAATTCAGTTCGGGTTCGTAGACGATCACGAGATGTATAGCAAATTATGTGGTTCGGTTTGAGGTTCATTTAGGTACGGAATTATGGTCGATTACATTATGCTACATAATGATGTAACCAATAAAATATCCCTTTCAACGAGACTAACATATAGGGGATCATTTATATGAAGTTGTAAAGTACATGAAGAACTCTTGCTCGCCCAGATCACTACGTGTTTCTTTCAACTCGACTTGACACCATAAATCTATATACGATGAATCAAGTAGGTAGACTAGATATACAGAGGTACATTTTTTTCTCTCTCAAAATTACCATCGAATAAATTTAAATTTAAATTCATTTCTAATGATTTTCGGTTGTCATCAACCCCTATGAATTTTTCATTCCCATTCTCCCAGTCCTTTTCCTTCAAATAAATGTATAGGCTACCAATACCTAGTACTTGATGAATTGGTCATCATCTTTAAACGAAACACGATCCAATTAAAAAAAATATCCTATGCTATTTGACATCAAAACATACCCAAGCAATAAAAAATTTCATTCCAATCATTCGTTTGAATTGGACTTTTTAAATTTCCACCGTCGTCGTAGTCGAGCATCGCAGCAGAACACCGAACACAATCGAATTCCACTCGAATGTGTTCGCCGATAAAACGAAATTGAATACCTAAAAACATCATCAGGTAAAACGTATACGTTTTTCAGTTTGCTACGAGAAGAAACTTTTTATATTGTACTTAACGTAAACAACTTCTTCAACAATATCGAATTTTATCGTTTCGTTTTCTTTTATTTTTATAAAAACACAGCCAACGAAACGTTACTCTCGAGCTCCGGTGTACTATATATTTTGGCAGAAGAAAAGAAGGAAATTACGACATCGCAGTCGCGCAATTACATTGTTAGCAAAGTTTACCCAGCTCCCTAAAGATCGCAAGCCAGATAGGAGGTTTTTTTCCTCCACCCAACGACGTAATTTCTTACTTTCAAACGAGCTACAAGCACGAGAAATTCAACTTTGTTCTGTTCATCTCTCGTGCGTAGAAAAAAATTCCACTGAAATGCTGTTGTGTTTTTTAACCTCTGGAAGAAGATGGAAATTTTGTTTCATTATTCAATGTGAAACTGTTGCAGAAAATTCAAAATGTCGAGATGCTGGTATACAGGTTGCACTGTATTGAACGGTTGCTATATTTGAGATCTTCAGAGCACCTACCTAGACGCTAATTATAATTAGGAAGATGAGAAAAGTAAGTAAGGTAAGTAGAGAAACAAAAAACTTCTAACATTGACTTCGGAAATTATTGAAGTGGCAATGGATCAAAAATTCTGAAAATTAAGTACCCCCTCCACCCCAATCAATTTTGATCTTATTTTGAAATAGATAAAGAATGCAAATATTCAAAGCAATGCAATAAAAATTTGTCGAATGAAAGGCATAGCCTCTTTCAACAATCTTTCTTTGTGGTGCCCCAAATTTGGAAAATTGTTATAATATGTACTTGAATACCAATCTTTTATTTTCCTTTCTGCTCCTTTTCTTCCACCATTCAATTGATTATGGATCCGTTAAAATACTTCATCAGTTGTAGAGAATTTCATGCACAGTGTATTCTCTAAACTTTTTGTAGAACTATGTATTTAGGTACTCAAACATCTCTGGATCAAATTAAATTTTCCATCTAAATTGAAGGGGGTAAGGTGGTGAGGCAAAGCATCTCTCGTATCCTTGAAATTTTTCTTTTTTTCAAATTTTTAACAAAAAAATGTCAAATGGAAAATTATTTTTAAAAATCTGCACCATAGTTTATTTAAGTAGATATGACAATTCTGTTAACCCTTAAGTTTTTACACAATTTTCATCTACTTATTTTGAACACTGATGATAGTTTGAAAAATTTTTATTAGCTGAAAAAAAATCACAGCCTAGCGTGCATTTTTTGTGAATTTAGATCATTCAAAAAAAATTGGAACATTTGAAAATTATTTTTGACATCTTATCAAAAAATTGTTTGATGGTTTGAAAATTTTTATATCTTCATTCCCGGAGAGCTCATTGAACAAAAAAAAATCGATGCTACATTGAAAGTATAATGCACGTAGATATATGTACCTAAGGCAGTTAGATAGGTATCTGGATGCCTATACTTCAATTTTTAAATCGTTTAAAAATTTGATTTAGGTAGCTCCTTCAAAACAAGAGGCAGGCATTTTTTTAAAATAAATTTTCCCAACTTTTCTCCATTTTCCAGTTCCAGACACCGCAATTGAGCATAAGACACGAGTAAATGAAGAATTTCTGGAAGGGATGAACAAGAGGAGGAATTCTCACGCTATAAAATTTTCTATTAAGAATGGGAGAAGAAGTTGAAGAAGTTTATCTAAAAAAGTTGAAGACGTTTCATCACCCATGTGAGAAGCTCAAAGTGCTCAAATTTTTGAGTGCCTGATTTCAATTTTTTGGCAATCTTTTCTTCTACTTTCTTGTTGAGGAAACCATACAAAGAATGCAGCAGGATATATTCATTTCTCAAAAAAAAAAAAAGAACAAAATGAGTAAGTTTTACAAATGTTTCTTCAATTCACATGATCAGTCCCCTTTCTCAAGTACTTTACCCAGTTTTTAAAAAATGCCATCTTCTTTATGCTATGCATTTTAGGAACACTCCCTCCCGATCCACAAAAAATAGAGGGAATGATTGAGGGAAATTTTTTCTCACTTTCACAAAATTTTCAACTTCGAAAAATTGTACATCCCAGGAGAAAATAATCGAATCTGATCAGGTCTGATCGGATGCATTCAGATTCAATCAGGTCTTTCCTATGTATTGGATCTGATCAGATCAAAACTTTGATAGGGTTTAGGTCAAATATTAGATCCATAGAATTATCGGATATGATCAGATCCAATCAAAGCAAAAAATCGTCACTCGTGATGTTTTTATAAGTAAAGCCAACTGTGCAAGAACAGTTTTAAAATTCTGTACATTTTCTCAGAATTTTGAACTTTTGGATCCAATTTTAACAATGAATAGCTAAGTCAGAGATATCTAGGTTACAATTTTTTTGCACAATTCAACATCTTTTTGCAATTTTTTCTGTAGGCTTATATCCAGCTTCACAAGTCCCCCCCCCCCCAAAAAAGGGACAGGCATAACAAAATTTACAAAAATTACATTTGCCGAAAAAACTCATGTTGGACCCCCCCCCCCCCCCGCCAATCAAGAAATGAATTGAGTCATTAAATTATTGAAAATTTTCCATTTCTGTCCTATTTCTTTTTTATGGAAGATCTGTACATTTTGGGAGGAGATGAGCTCTAAAAAACTCAGTCAAAAACTTATGAAATTGTGCGGAGAAATTATTAATATAAGTAGCGAAAATGTTGACTATCAAAATGTAGATTTTTCCCAGTCAGTATCATAGACATTTGACAAAACACCCCGTTGACATTTTCAAAATTACCGACTTTTCAGTTCTGAATGTAGCCCATTTCACATGAACTTTCCAGTTCCTCAAATTTCTGGTCATATTTATACGAAAAATCAAAGTATGACGGACGATTAATAGGACACCCTGTATCATTAGGGGAGATTTAAATCAGTCAAATATGAACTTGGTTTACCCCCTGAAATGTTTTTCATTTCATACACATAGTCCTCGATTTTTCCCCTTCAGCTAGGGGCACAGCATCTATTACTTTCCCATATTATAAATAAATAATGGACACCTTTTTGGTATATCTGAAGATTTTAGCCGCTCTTATGGATGGATACGCCCGCGACACAGACTCATTATATAATGACCCTCATTATCGACTTTCGACTAAATAAGCAGCATTATAAAATATAAACATGGCAAGTAGGTACTCCGTAATATATAATGGAGAACACCTGCGACGAATTTCAACCTATCGTAGATCGATTTTTTGTGACGAGACGAGTGGGTACAGTAGGTAATATTTTTCAAATATTTTCAAACACTTTCATCTTTTTCGGCCATTTAACAATTGATCGAGCCAACAATGTATGTATATGTTGTGTACCAACCCCGAATTGTACAATTTCGGACTTGGTACACAACATATATAAGCTTGTACTTAACGATTTGGAAAATATGTTCGAGTAACTCAGTAGATAGATACCCATCCTAATGGGAGAAAAAAATTCATTAGTAGGGATCTTAAGATACCAGATTAAACCGGATGGAATTTTTTAAAAACGTCACAAAGATGGGTAGGTATGACGTAAATGAATATATACAATGGTCTGTTTATAATACAGCAGTATACCTACCCATAGATTATACAATATACACAGCTCGGCAAAAGGGGTCTCTCTAAAATAACTGAAACCACATCGCAGCAAACACACCAAGCAGCCGAGCAGTTATATCATAAATATGGAAGATCTTTGTTATAATGGAAGGCAGCCAAAATATACAAATCTTCTCCCGTGCGACCATCACTCTCACGAGTTTGAAAAAAAAAGCAGCGAGAAAACGAGCCTCCTAAGATACACCTTGTATACATAGTATACAAAGAGCCAGAGAGGTAGGTAGGTAAAGTTTCTTCATAATTCGCTAATTTCTTTACTTTACTTATTTACTCGAATATACCCTCCATTTTGCACGTTACACTCGTCTGCTGCAGGCGGCGTGTTTACTTAACTTCACGCCGAGCACAGATTGCCATTAGGGTAAAAACTAATTTACTCGGATTCGACAATATTTGTACGCTTAGGACTTTCATAATGGGCATGAGACCATTTTTTCAGCTAACTTTAGCTGGTTCGTTATTCGGTGCACATCTACTATACGGGTAGGTAGGTAAATAAATGTGAGATGAAATTTCTAAGAAATGTTTGTTTACTTGGACTTGGCTTTGAGATAAATCAGCAATGATCGAAAAGGACAATCAGCAGAGAAAACCGTTGGAAATGTGAAGCAATCTTTGCAACTGTACAATTTTACAAATATGGAGCATATTCTTTGTAATGGCTGATCTGTTTAGAAAACTACCGTCACAAATCACAGTTTCTGAATTTTAATGTACCTAAGTATTTTTCGGTATCACAACAAAACTGACAAAAGATACATTAGGTAAGTAAATGTTAAATAGCCAAATGAGGGCCAAATGGAAAGAGCATGCAAAAATACATCACAGCCAAAATTTCAGGGACTAAAATGCAATTTTCGATTTTTGGCGAATTTTTAAAAATCAAATTGGACAGACTGGCAAGTGAAAAAAATCAAAATGTGACCAGATTAATCCAAAGAGCTTAAATTTGGTAAGAAACCCTAGGATTTAGAATTGTTTTGAGCAGTTCTGGAGCCTCCAGAATATAATTTTTGAAAGTTGAAATTTCCACAAAATTTTGCCCAATCAAGTTGGAAAGCTAAAATTTACTTTTTAACCTAATTTCAATAGTGCTGAGTCGATTACAGGTAGTTTTAAATCGTTCTGCAGTCTATACCCCTATTTTTAAAATTCCAAATATCGAAAAAGTGCCGTAAAAACTGAGGGAGTATTTGAAAATGTCAAAATCATAATCAACAAACCCAAAATTAATTTGTGTTGAGTTGATTGAGCTTATTTCTGAAGGCTCCATTGAATCGATAATATCGTAAAAGCTAAGTAAGTACATATTATGTACATATTTTATGCAATGAACTCCAAGTGGTGACAATCTGGACCCCCCCCCCGCCACCAACAGCTCAAATTTCTGCAGAAAAATCAAAATTGATAAAATTGAGGTAGAATTTGGAAATTTTATTTGTACATACCTACCTTATTTTTGTCCCCTTGAATCGATGTGATGGTTTCAAACCCTTTCAGAGTCCTCGGAAAATTTTTCGAGTTGCCAATTTCGTCTTGGTCCCTTTCATGACAATTTTTCCAAAACTGGTAAATTTTAAAAACTGCTAATATGGGGCCAAAAATTTTCAAAATTACCAATTCGCGAGAGCTCAATAAAAATTTGAAACTTCAAGGTATAAGTAACCGGTAGAGCTGAGAAGTTTTAAAGGGGGGGGGGATTTTGGCAAGAGCTGAAAAAAACAAACAATCGTATAACATTTTGAGGACATACTCATTTGTCAGGTATTTGAAAATTTAGCTTAGTTTCTTGATGTGACTCTTCTAATCTCCATCACAGGCACCCTAATTTTGTCTTGAAGATGGAAAAAAAAAATCATTTTTTTAGGTTTTTGGGGTCGCTGTGGGTGAGAATATCGCCTCAGTGTATTTATACCACCCTCTCAATTCTGAAATTTCCTCAAAGGAGTACTTTGAGTCGGAGCCTGGTTTCATTTTTTTTTTATTCTTCGCAGGCAGTAGGAAAAAATATCCTGAAATTCGATTAGCTGATTATTATGAATTTTTTTAATGTCGAGAATATGGGATGATATCGCTGAACACTACGTTTTTTTCGAAAGTGACCCTACTTTGGAGTCCCCTAAATCCAACCATCTTTCCCTTCACCCAAAGGTCTAGATATTGAGGCATGAAAAAGGAGGGGGATCATTCATTACTCTTGATAAACTTCTCGAGCTTCCACTTTAGACAATTTTCCAAATTTTCCCCAAAAATTTGCAGCAATGACAACCAATTTTGTATTTTTGAAGTTCAATTGCAATTAAATTCTTTCACATTATTTTTGTCAATTTGTCAATTTTTTAAAAATACACATAAGATTACAAGCACACAAACAAAGACGAATTCATCATCCTAAAAAAACAACAACAACAGCAACGCTGGATAAGGGTTAAGGGTTTTATTAAAAAAATCCTAATCAAATTCGTAACGTTGATACTGCGGTAGATACTTCTCGGTCGTCTGATTTAATAAGCTTGGAACGTTTTCCTTAGGCAATATTTTCCGCTACGTTTGATTTTCTCATCAAAACTAACAACAAAATTTCGTCGAACGAAACGAAAGAAAATTCTTCCGTCAAGATACTGCCTCTACAGGGTGTCTCAAAAATTTACGTACGCTACCCAAAGCACTTTACGTTAGATTCACCTATCTAAGTATACATTCTATATTGCAGCATGAGACTATTCGGGTCCAGTGTTGAGATCATTTTGCATTTCGCACGCATGTATAGGTATAATTATTACACGCTTACGGTGTGAAAATCGAACAAGGTTGTAATATTGACCTTAAAAAACGCTTTCGTGACAAGTACGTGTAAAGATAAGCGGCTTAAAAACCGACACAGAACCGGTTTACTTTGCATCCATACGTGAAACACGTATACTATATGTACTATCGAGTATACACCTTCCCAATCACAAGTTCACAAATCTTATTCTTTCTCATTTAAGTATTGTACAATAGCTTCGGAAATTCTATCCAGACCTACGAGTATTTTCAATTGTTGTCACGGTATAGGGATGTGTCAGTCGCCCACCACTAGGTAGCCTACTGGATTATAAGGTAAAAGAATAGATTCGGCCACGTAGAGAGATCAACGTGGGAGCCAATCTCGTTGCAGATGCATAAGAATAATAATATGTATAGTATCCTGTATAATATACCTAGACTCACCTACAAAGTGCCGGCTTATAAAGGAAAAATACCATCGTAGATAAGATCTACCATAAGGTAGAATTTTTGCAAAATATTTTAGCTACCACGTTTCCGCAACTTATCAATATTTAATCTCGCATAATTACGTTTAAAATTGGCCCATATATATTTTTTTTTTTTCAAACATACATACCTACTCGTAATTTAGAATTTTAATTCATTTAATCCTGTTAATAATCGTTTCTTTTATTTTTCTAAACGTTTGATCAAGTTTATCGCGACACATTTAGTGAAAATTACGCAAACGAGTTGCTGCTTTTATTTTTTCAAAATTTTAATTTGATTTCATCGAATAAATCTCTCCCAAGAAAGTCTCCTGATACTGTCAAAGCATTTCACTTCAAAGCACAAATCATTTTTTCACCTTCGTCAAGGTCGAAAATATCGAGATTAGGTTGGAAAAATAACAAAAATTAGTCGGTTACCTGCTGGCGAATTTTTTCACTCGTAACCTAAAAATTAAATACGATGACAAATACGACACTACGTACGGCCATAATTAAGAATACTTATTAGCTTTAAGTGTATGGAATGAGATTTTGGGTAATTAGAATCAAACCCCTGGGCAGCTGTGAAAAATATTACGGTGTTTAGCAAAAGCTGAATAGAATTCGAGGGAAGCTAAAGATGTCTTTGAATTAATAATCTGATGATATATGTTGAAAATAAATCGGTTTAGAAGCAGGCAGGTATAAATCATAAGCGCTAATGAGTTTCTGCAGCAGTAGCGACGTAAATGATGCGGTTTTTTGTGGTTTGGTAGACAAAGTATGCTGCAGCAGACCTATTTTTTTGTCACATTTTAAATCTTTGGAAACTTGCGAAAAAATCAACGCCTGGTTTTCGACTGCGGAGAAAAAAACTAGTTGGGTAAACAACGTACCTACGTATTTACGTACGAGTATGTAAAAGGAAGCAGAATGGGTTAATGAAAAACAGATGACAAAGAAACATCTCTGTCATTAAGTCACTTTTTTATGGGAACTCACAAAGTAAAGCTCTCAAAAATATTTCAGTTCTTGAAGTTAAAAATTAAGGGTTCAATGAGGGTTTAAATTTTCTAAAATTATTCAAAATGGTACTGAATTTTTCGATTTTTTGGTGGATTTTTGAAATTCAAATTTGAGCCAAAAAATGTGAAAGAATAAAAATTGAATGAAACTGAACCAGGGAGCTGAAATTTAGTTTGTACTCTATTTTTGACCTCCCTAATCACTTGTGCACACTTTTGAACAGTTTTAAGTAATCCATGGAGCCTCCAGCAAATTTTTGAAAATTGAAATTTCCAGCTAAAATTCTCTTATTGCATCAACTTCAACATTCATGAGTCGATCGGATTTAGTTTGGAGTCGTTCTGGAGCCTCCAGTCATTTTCTGGAAATTCTAGATTTTCTAAAAAGTGAGTCTTGAAAACTGTAAAAATTCTCGAGCGATTTCATAATTGTAAATTCGATTCGATAAACTGGAATTTCCAAAAAAATTGCTGGAAGTTCTGAACCTGTTTAAAATTTTCTCCAGCCGACTTGGTTTGTTCAAAATTGAGCATAACTTTTTCGTCAAATGTGGCTGGGTGTAATGAATTTTTTAAAATTTTCAACGAAATTGCTGAAGCAAAATGTGGTTCTCAGCCAGCAAAAGCTGATAGGTGACTATCAAGCACCAATCTCGTTTATATGTATATGTGTTAAAGTAAATTCGGACATTTTTTTTGCTTTTTTTGAAAATTTGGAATTTTTAAAATATTGATGGAGGGTTCAGGATGGCATTAAATACACCTCCAATAGACTCGGTGAGTTGAAGTCTGAAGTTTAAAATTAAATTTCATATTTTCAACTTCATTGAGTGAAATGTTTAACCATTTCAAAATTCAAAAATCTGCTAGAGGCTCCGCAGAAGCGCTAAAAATGGCTCAAAATCGTTTTTAATCAATTTATAGTAGGTCAAAAATACCGAGAGTGCATATTAAATTTCAGCTGTCTATGTCAATTTGGTAAAATTTGACTTTTTTTCATTTTTGGACCAAATTTTATTTTCAAAAATTCACCAAAAATTATACATAATTATCTAAAAATATCCTACCTACTTACAAGGGAACCTCTTGAGGTGTCACACTCCGATTTGAACGGGACCGCGATTTTTGGAAAGAGCATAGTCTAAAACCCCCAAAACCAAATTTTCAGCTGCCCAAGTTCATTTTTCGATTTTTGGCGAATTTTTGAAAATTCAAAATTGACTGTTTTTGGCGATTTATGCTTTTTTTTAAAAAAAAGTAACTACGTACTTGATCAATAAAAATGGTCAAAATAAGTCCCAGAACTAATATTAATTACCCAATTCCAAATTTCACCATTTCCATGGCCATTCTGGAGCCTCCAGCGCGATTTTTCAATTTCTCCATAATTTTGAATTTGCTCCAGAAGGCGTGAATATGTAGATAAACTCGTTAAACAGGTCGAGTCTAATACACAACTCGATTTTTAGCTGCCCAACTGCATATTTACGCCTTCTGGAGCGAATTCAAAATTCTGGAGAAATTGAAAAATTGCGCTGGAGGCTCCAGAATGGCTGGAAATTGTGAAATTTGGATTTGGGGTGTTAGTTTTGGACAAAATACAGCGATTCGTGTGAATTTCAAAAATTTCCACACAAACAGTAAACTTTTGATTTTTTGGATTTTTTAATTTTGAAAATAGCTGGTCAAAAACCACTTTTGAGGTGTCACTCAAAATCGGCTCAAATGTGGATAAACTCGTTAAACAGGTCGAGTGTAATATACAACTCTATTTTTAGCAGCCTAACTTCATACTCACGCCTTCTGGAGCAAATTCAAAATTCTGGAGAAATTGAAAAATCGCGCTGGAGGCTCCAGAATGGCCATGGAAACTAAATATTTTTATGGTTATCTACTTATCAAAACAAAAATTTGGAGGTGGGGACGGGGTGATGTTCAATTTACATTTATTAAAAAATGTAAAATAATGAAAATTTCTCATTTTTTCAGAGCCAACATTTTTTTCTAAATAAGGTAACATTGATGGACTATATCAAAAAATTTCAATTTTTCTCCATTAAGAAAATACCTACATAGGTACAATTGTTTTTCCAAATTTTCAAACAGGTAGCTTCACAATTTTCAAATGTTTTTGCTTGTACATTTTGGGGACCCCCTTCGAATTTCTACTCAACATTAACTTGAGGCACACAATAACTTTTCATAATAATAAACAGTTCGGTTTAAAAAAAGATTTGTAAGGCATATAGATAGGTATTTTTTTGATAATCGAGATATACATATACCCCCCCCCCTCCCGTAGACCATTTAATCACTTCAATGCTGCACTTTCTTACAATATTTACATAGAATATTCCCTTACACCCCTTCCCCGCACTCCGTTTCCACCCTTAACAAACCGGAGTTTGGGTCCAGTTCGAATTCTATAGATACCACATTTCAAAAACCAATATGCATTACTTTCTCGTATCACTTTAAAAATAGGTAATTAAGAATGTTTGATTATTTTTTTTCAAGCATTCAACCGGTTGTTCCATTATGTACGATTCAGGTTTAGTTCATTCAAAGCTTGTTTTTACCGACGGAATTAAACTATTCCGATTTTGAGTTGGTATTTGGTATAGGAGATTTATCGCTGCATTAATCTAAATCACTACCTAATAACAAGCCGCGCGACAATCTAAGCATCTCTAATATGAGCATTATCATTTGCACTTCTGGTACCAAGACAATTTCATGGTTCACTGGCCAAAACAAGGTTACTCGTATTTGTTGTGTGCTATATGAGAACAAAAGAAAACCCCAGGTAGGTATTTTTGTAAGTAGGTAGGTACCTACTTGAACTTGAATTCGTTTGAAAATTCCATACCAAATGCCTTAGGAAATATCGATCGAATTAATGAGATTTTCGATAACATAAAGTGTACGATTTATTGTTTTCCATTAAGCACCTCTTTTTTCCAATTTTTCGATATGGGTCATAATTACTTTTTTTAAAAGCATTTTTTCGCGTATATTAATTGATTTTTAATATAAAAACCACCATGAGGAGATATTAATCCTTTAAATTATTATAGGTATTAATTACCTCTTAATTAAAAAATCGTGATCGAAATTTCATTAATTTTTTTACTTAGTCCGAGATCCTCGATCTATCACATACCTACCATCAATATACTTTGGCACGTGCATAAATACTCTACGCACATTTTTAAAAAAATTATATATTATGTAATAATATCCTACGCATTATTTTATAGATTGGGAAAAAAAAACGTATTTTGTATAAATAATCCACAATATACGTACTTAGCAACCAACACACGTATTTGTATCCCATCTTCATCACGAATACATTAAAAAATTCGTTAATTAACGTAGTCATTTGATCTATAGATAGTTGTTCTCTCACATTTTTGTCTTCTATTCAGCTGTATGGCTTGGTTCGATCTCGTAATCTATTAACTAAACCGAATTATATGAATACATTTGGTTAAAATTCGTCACCATAATAACGAAAAACTTTCTGGTATATATTTCCATAGCCCTCACCATGCTTAATCAGGATGGAAATTTTTCAGCGAGGGAAAAGCCTCATAGCTGCGTGATAATTAAACTCGAGCCAAATTAAACGATAAGGGATTTTTTCCTTTTTAAAATAATATAGCGTGAGATGAAAGAAAATAAGGAGGAGAGAAAGAAAGACTATGGCCAGAATTACGATACGCTTTATAGTATAGCAGCTCGAGAATAATCTTGAAAATATATATACAACAGATCTTACATAATGAGAAAAGATAGAGCTCTTTTCTGTTCTTGACGGTGCGCGATTCAAGCTCCGAGAATACAGAGAAACGTTAACGAGCCATTTATAAACGTTCGCCATACAAAAACTTCAGCGTGTTACCTACCTTTTCGAAGGCAAACTTTCTTAATGTAGGTACATTTACCCTTCGCTTAAAACTTTCACATTGTCGAGTATATTCATTTATATTATCTATACAGACTGAATAGAGAACAGGGTGTTTCGTAAAAACCTTTTTATATGCATAAATTTGAAAAAATTTTGCAAAAAAATTAGAAATTTTTCGAGTATTACTAGTTAGGGTATACCTACTTATAGGCTTAATTTGAACAGCGGCTGGTAAAAAACTTATAACAGCACTTCTTGGGTAGATAAGAAAGTATACGTACCTACCTATCTATTTTATTAAAATTTAATCTCATCGTACCTGCGTTAAAATGAAAATTTATTCACGACATAAATGGTTTTAATTTTCAACTCGACGCCATTTTTTATATTTTCTATCAAAGTGGAATCAGCTGGGAACAAATTTTTGCAAATTAAGCTAGGTTTTCATTAGCGATGTAAGCAAGATTTTTCAATTTAGTCCAGCCTTAAACCCAAAGCCATACTAGCCATACTTTAAATACCACGCAGAAGACTTCTATTTATCTATTAACGAACATATAAATTAGTACTAAATGAAAGATCTCAGCAAGCAACAAATGGAAATATCGTAAGGTCGTTGGTTGGCTTGACACTTCAAAGTTCAAAAATATAGATGTCCATTAGGTTAAAGTATCTAACTGGTCACATTAATTGAAAAAAATAAGCACGAAAAAAGTGTCGATATTTTCGTAAGTATTTTATAGATGGTACTCCAGTCTCTGGCTCGTTCGTATTGGGTCCATGATTTTCTTTTTCAATTATCTCTTTTTTTCAATTGGTGTTTTTAAAAATTAGGTATTTTTTAGAAGATGGAAAAAATATCAGGATGTGTGAAAATTTTTCAAATAGGTAGGTAGATGTTTTCATTTACATGCACGATCTTTAGAAGTGATCAAGCAATAGTTTATTTAGAGATTCATTTGATTCAACATTTTTCTCATAAACCCCCCCCCCCCATTTGAACCTGAAACTCATGATTTTAACGAAACCAAGCTAGATCGAAAGATCGCATGCCCATGAGAATTTTAGTTAAATCGATTTTTGGTGAATCGTTCACGAACAATTTGAATCATTTTTAGTGAATCATTCGCGAACGAATTGATTCGATTAAGTAACTCGTTCGCGAACGAATCGATTCATTTAATTAATTTTTTGGCGAAAATGTTCACGAACAAATTGAATAATTTTCAGTTAATCATTCGCGAACGATTGATCTGTGTAAGTGACTCGTTCGCGAACGAATTGATTCATAAATGAATGAATTATTCAATTTTTTTCCAACTAATTTTTGGTGAATCGTACACGAACGAATTGATTCGAATAAGTAACTCGTTCGCGAACGAATCGATTCATAAATTAATGAATTATTCAATTTTTTTCAACCGATTTTTGGTGAATCGTACACGAACGAATTGAATAATTTTTAGTGAATCATTCGCGAACGAATTGATTCGATTAAGTAACTCGTTCGCGAACGAATCGATTCATTTAATTAATTTTTTGGCGAAACGTTCACGAACAAATTGAATAATTTTCAGTGAATCATTCGCGAACGAATTGATTTGAGTAACTGACTCGTTCGCGAACGATTTGATTCATAAATTGATGAAATGAATCATTCAATTTTTCCAACTAATTTTTGGTGAATCGTTCACGAACAAATTGAATAATTTTTAGTGAATCATTCGCGAACAAACTGATTTGTGTAAGTGACTCGTTCGCGAACGAATCGATTCATTTATTTATTTAATTTTTTGGCGAAATGTTCACGAACAAATTGAATAAATTTTAGTGAATCATTCGCGAACGACGGAACGAATTGATTTGTGTAAGTGACTAACTCGTTCGCGAACAAATTGATTCATAAATTAATGAATTAGGTATTCAATTTTTTTAAAACTAATTTTTGATGAATCGTTCACGATCGAATTGAATAATTTATAGTGAATCATTCGCGAACGAACTGATTCGTCTAAGTGACTCGTTCGTGAACGAATCGATTCATTTAATTTTTTGGCGAATCGTTCACAAACGAATTGAGTAATTTTTAGTGAATTCTTCGCGAACGAATTGATTCGTCGAATGACTTGTAGTAGGTACAGTTTACCTACTAACTCCAATCTCGTAAACCACTAGTATAACTTTTGGTGAATTTAAAAATAAATGTGAAATTAACAGTAATCACTAATCTTGGGTAAATTACGGGTATTTCTCGGGTAAATTACGAGTATTGTTTGAGTAAATTGCGAGTAATTTGTTTGGTAAATTACAGGTATTTTTTTGGTAAATTACTGTTAAATTCTCGGTAAATTACGGACAATCTCTCGGCAAATTTACGAGCGATTTCTCGGTAAATTACGGGTAATTTCCTAGTAAGTAAATTATCAGCATTGAAATTAATGGTAAATTATTGGTATTTTTAAAAGTAAAATAAAAGTGATTTTTCGTGAATTACTGGTAATTTTTTTGTGAACTGCGAATCGAATACGTACTCATCATCGTATTCAGTAAATTACTGGTAATTTTATAGGTAATTTTTTTGGTAATTTTGAGAGAAATTGGAAAAAATTAAATAGAAGCCTTAATAATAAAGTTCACAGCAGCGACGGTTTCCATTTCTTCGCCCATCTTATCAAGCAGGTATGCACTCAGATTCATGTACTCAATTGAACCTCCCAACACTTCAATATCAATGTATTTTGTGATCAATCAACCTCACGTGATTCAATTATTTATCTCGATGAAAAAAATCCGATCAAATACAAATTAAACTGTTGCGCGTTCGGAATTGTAATAAGTATAGGTAGATACAAAATAAATGACATTATCATGAAACAAAGCGTATTAAACGAAAACAAACGCCTTTCATCAACGTTCGGCTAATTTGTTACCACTTGGAACCGGTACGGACGGAAGCTGAGATACAATTAATTGATTTCTCATTAAATTCGCTGGGCTTCGCACTAATCCTCAAAACCAGTTGCCAAAATGAAAATGGTAGCATCCATATTCGATCATATGTTAACGTGTTAATAGAGGAAGGAAAAGCATTCTTATTTTTGTCGTTTTTTTTTCAAGAATTGAAAAATTCACACTCAAAGTTATGAGCAATCAGTGGCGTAATAGCCATAAAAGGGCGAAGGAGGCCATCGACCTTTTCTCTTGTGAGCAAAAATTTAAAATAAAACATGCAAAAATTGACGTTTTCTGGGCCCATTTTTTTGAAAAATGTTTGCTCTAGCTTAGCTCAAGCAGTTGATTCTTTTCAGCTGGAAAATCTACAAATGGAGACTCCAGCTTCAGAACCACTCAAACAGTCAAACTCAATTTCAATCGATTTCAGAAATCAAAAATAGAGAAAGTAGGTATACACAAGGTTTCAGCTTTTCGTCACAATTTCATCGATTTCAATTCTGATCACTTCAAGAGGAATACCAAATAAAATTTTTTCAAAATTCAATAAAAATTGAGAGAATAAGAAACGAATTCTAGCCCTTGAAATTTTGCCTGCGATATAATCCCCAATTCCTCTTCCAACTCTCTTGCAACTGGTTCGGAAAATTGTCTTCAAATTAAAATATTTTAATTTCATATGATCGGAAAATGAATAGTTTCCTAGACAGTTTTGTGGTTGGAAAATACGTCTTTAACGTAGCTATCAAAACAAGTGCGGAAAGTAGTTATTTTCCTCCCTAGGGAGGAAAGTAACTGTTTTCCGCACATGTTTACAGCTACAAAATTAACAATTTTTTAAAATTTCAGCATTTATTTTCCTCTCATATGAAATTAAAATAGTATACGCGACAGGATTGGACAGTAACGCGATTAACTTGTGCGATTTAAGTCGCTCGGCTTCGCCTCGCTCCTTAAACTTCGCACTCGTTAATCGCATACTTTCCGCTCCTGTCACGTAATGTACTATTCCTCATCGAAGTCCACACACACCCATTTTTCAAAGGCAGGTACTCGCCCACGTAAAAATCTCCACTATTACCTCACACAATACACTTTCACAGGTCAGCTAACGTAAGCCAAGCTAACGCAAAAGCTGCTCGAAAAAGTATTCTCGTTAAGTGCGTATCCATTTTCGAGACGTCCGTTACAAATGATCATTTCTTTTAAGCGTACAAAGTTTGTTAGATTAAATTACGGAACGCGCCGAGCGAGTAACACGCGGAGAGAATGAGCAAAAGAGCGAGAGCAACGGTGGCGTGGAAATTCTCTCGTCGTTCAAAATAAATTAAGTCCCCGAGGTCTGAGCCAATTTAGTGAAGTAGAAAATTTAAAGTAAACACGAAACGCGCTGCGTCGCCTTATGCGCTCTCCCTCGCCTTCGTCCGCACAATCGCCGAACCATAGAAGCGCCCGGAAACGTCAACCAACAAGGGGAGAAATGATGGAATGAAAGAAAGAGAATATAACGAAATGGTAGTATAACCTCATATCGGAACGCTTTCTTCGCAAAATTGCCGTAATTGGATGAAGCGCACAGCATCTCTCTTATTCGTATCAAGCTCTGGGAACTTTTTACTCTCATTTTTTTTTGTCTTCTGTCTCCGTCTTACTTTCTTGTTCCCTTTTCTTCTTCTGCTTCTTCGTCACTACACCTAATGCTTTTTCTTTCCACAGTGTACAGAAACCGGGCGCACATTTCTACACGCGCTGTCTCACATACATTTTTACCAACCCCCTTACTGCTCGAATATACGAGTACACCGAAACTTGAAAGATACCAGGCTTGTGAGGCTGCGGCCTTTTACACGTTCGTATTGTATAAATGGCTCCGGATACGTGCGCGCCTCTTTTTTTCACTTTTTGCTCTTCGCGCCATTACTAAATATACAGAATCCCTTTACTATTCAGTCTATTCTGTAGGTTGTATGTGAGGGGTATGTTCATTCATGAGATGCTTTCGAGTATCGATATTGAGGTGGATGGTGTCTCAGACTCGTACAGAGGCCTTATAATGTATGTGAAGGTGTTTTAAAATTGAATCAGGAATTATTGTATTTACATGATAGGTAGGTAGATATCGATGTTCATTTAAGAATTTTTAAAATGTCTATTAAATTGGATCAATGGTGTGAAGAGGAGAAGTGAATATGTATTACGAATTTTTGTCGTTAGCGAAAAAGTGAGATAGATATTAGGTTAGACAGGCATGACTTTTGATTGGTGATTGGGGCCCTTTAAACAATAAAAGGTATACACTTTGTCTAAAAATTAGTTGTTTTCTCGTGAATGCAAATGTGATGCAACGCGAGAAACCCTACCATAAGTTGGAAAAAACATTTTCCATAAGAAATTAAAAAATTAAAAAAATGTTTCAATTTTAACGTTTTAAAAATGAGAGTAGCAATGTCCAAATTTTTCAAATTAATTTTTTTCAAGTGTTTGTTTTTTTTCTTGAAATTAGGTAGAAAATTTACGAAAATTAATCAACATTAAATTCCCTACAATTTAATTAGGTAGATTTGCGTGACTTGAAAAATCAAAATCAAAAAAATTGCAGGATGGGGAGGTTGTGGTTTGATACTACAAGTACAAGAGCAGTGTAATATAAATTATTTTAGATCACAACCCCCCCCCCCCATCTGTCGGGACTTATATAGACCAAATTAGATGCCATGAACGTAGCATACTCAATTTTCAAAACTTTGGGAACCCCTGAATCGGTTTCGCAACTTGATCTCAAAAATGTGATGGTAGTTTGGGGAACATGAAAATGTACTCTTTCAACGGTAACATTGCGAAAATTTTATTCCTGGCGCCACTCTTTTGATGATAAAATACGAAAAATTGATAGGTAATTATTTTTTGCTAAATTTGCATTTTAATAAAATTTAAGGGATGGACTTTGTTGAAGGAAATACTAAGTAGGTACGAGTGAGACGCTTATACAAACACTTTGCAGCAATATAAAAAACCTTTCATATAAGAAGTTTTCTCGATTTGAAATTATTGTCGTCTCAATTTGCCTAGACTAAAAAAAAAAAATCAAGTTCATAATTGAGACATCAATATCCACCATTTTTTTTCCTAATGGGTTTTGATAACGTGGTCCATTAGGTAGGTAATGTGTTAATGTACCTGTTTAAAACCATCCAGTCCCAAGCTAGAGATTTCATTTTTTTTTTCAGGGGTTCCACGATATTTTTAGCATGAACCAATACTCCATTTTTCGAGACTCAACAACATTTTGGAGATGGAAAGCCCAATTTTTAATCAATTAATTAAATTTTTAAAGTACCTACTTACTTGAAGTCTAAAATTAAAAATCAGGAATTTTTCATGCTCTTTTGAGATGAAATTTTCTGATTTATTTTTAATGTGTGTTTTTTAATTAAATAATATTTTTAAAATTACGAAAGTCGCTCATTTTTTTCAAAAATATTCTCAATTTTTTTGGAGAGGGGAGGGGGGACGTAGCGGAGAATTTTGAGATCTCAAACTGAAAAATGACTAATAAGTTACTTATTTTACAAATCGATTCCAGAATTTCCACTTTTCCAAACATGTAAAATTGTTTAGAATTTATTTAAGGGGATTTACCATTTTGGATTCTTGATTTCAGAAAATTTGAAAAAAAAAAGAATTAATTGATGCTCAAGTATTTTTTACTCAAAACAACTATCTGAAGCGATCTCATTGAGCTTTTATAGCTTCTCTTTTTTTTTCAACAAGAAAAATACTTCATTTTTTGCCCTGAATTTTTGCAATTTGCTAATTTTCGAGGAGAGCAGAATTATTTTTTTTTTGTTTAAAAATCTAAATAAAATGACGAAAGTAGGTATCTATGCATTCTAATTAACACACAGCTTCTACCCCCCCCCCCCCCATTTATAGATTTTTCATCCATGGATATGATTTTTGAAAGCTTCAAGTTGCCCGAAAAAATAGGCCATTTGCAGAGAAAAGAGTGGGTACCTATAGCTGCAGGGCTTTTGTTGTCGGGGGGGGGGGCGGAAGAACTGCGTCCAACCAAAGGAAATTTTGAAAATATCGAAAAATTTCCAAAAAAACTAAACAAATGAAAGAATTTGAAAAAAATGAAAGATAAATAAATTTTAGTAACTTTTTCAAAAAATTTATAATAAGTATTTTTTTAGGTCAAAATTATCCAAATACAAAATCTGTCAAGGTTGCCACATCGAAAATTTTGAATTATGGAACATTATTACCTACTTGAAGAGCTAAAAAAAAGTGATCAAAATTTATCATTTCAAAACAGTTCAAATTTTTTTTAACAATAAAAAATTAGTTTAGATACTTTGATTTTTTTCTCAAAACACAGCGGGGGGGGCGTATGAAGATTAGGCACTTGTAACTTCAATTTAGCGTCCTCACTCCCCCCCCCTTCTCCAGGAAAGAAATACAAAAAAAAACTGAGTATACTTAAGTATAGGTAAGAAATTACCAAAATGTATGGAAAACTCGATAGAGACCTAAAATATGTAGCATGAAATTATTTGTGTCAAAATAAGACTGAGAAAAATTCTTGAGCATCACCAATTTTTGGGCAGAGAAGTTCCTTTTTACACAAAGCTCAAAAACAATATAATTTACAAATA
This sequence comes from Planococcus citri, assembly GCF_950023065.1. Classification (NCBI taxonomy): domain Eukaryota; kingdom Metazoa; phylum Arthropoda; class Insecta; order Hemiptera; family Pseudococcidae; genus Planococcus; species Planococcus citri. Next base: position 44,996,923 of record NC_088680.1, on the reverse strand, counting down.
TGAAATTCTATTATTTTGAACAGGAACAACCAGAGGAAGGCGAAAAGGAGAATTTTTCTCTGGTTCACACTTTTTCAGAGAAGGCTTCATTTATTTTTCCTAGGGCCAGATTCTCTATACTGTACAAAGCCTTGATTTTAAATGGCAGGTACCTAGACCTACCGAAGTAGGTACGAGTATTTTTTCTTTACCCCCAGCTCTTGCCCATATAAGTATGTACTTAACTAATTATGTTATTTGCCAAAAAAATCAAAAGTACGAAGTTTGAAGTTCAGACTAAAATTCCCTTCTCTTTTTCAGGGAAAATCTTTTTGAAGATGAAAGCCTTTTAATTAAAAACTGAGAAGTCATAGACACTGCACGTTATTTATGGAGGTACCTCCAGACATCATAAGTTCAACTCACATTGAAGCAGGCTGTAGGAGATCCTTGAAGCATTTGGAATGGTCTTTTGAGAGCTCTAGAAAAAAAGGCCTCAGAAAATTACTATAGAAGTACCTATGACAAAAAATGGTCCAGATTATCTCTAAAATTTTTCTAAAAGTATTAGTTTTTTTTTTAAAACTTTGTCTAAACTTCAAGAATAAACAGGACAGGGAGGGTCTAATAAATTTCTCATTCAATGGCTTCATTATACAGTCTCTAATTACCGCCAAAAAAAAACCAACCAACAGCAACAACTAACAACAACAACAAGAGGGAGCTCCGAATTTCCAGAGCACGCCCTTACTCGTTGGTTATTCGATTAATCTTTGTACAATACAAGACATCATTATACGTACACATCCGACTAAAGACGTATCGTAAAAATGCGTAAAATGTTGCCTCTGCGACACCTATAAAGAAGCGTACTTTATACGTGTTGCAGTCGTAAAAGAAAAAAAACACACGTACAATTGACTGTGTTTTTTTTCCTTCTGCTCTTCTTCTCCTAGCTCGTTCTCTTTTTATCTCTCGCGCAACTTATACTCGAATAAATACGAGCTAGCTTCTGTATAATATTCTAAAACAACCAAGGGACGGATTTATGTACTCGATCAACCATTAATTACCTTCCAACGCGCGACAGGCTACATTGAGAAAGAAAATTTACTAACAAACTATTTTATTTTTTTAACGCATATGAAAAACAAGTAGAATCAGAAGCTAATATTTTTCCAAAACTATTAAGTTATCTAGTGTACGGACTATATACGGAGCACAGCGCCACACATCCTAGAAATTAAGATATTCTAAACGATTTCCAAGCAAGTGTAGGTACCTTTCCAATGGTCCATATGCTATAATATATCTTTACCTATCTATCCCCTCGAAGTATTAAAAAAATCCCTGGGTGGTCGCGTAAAAAAATTTTGATAATTAAAACCGTCGTTTTTCACTTTTCAGCTATTAGTTAAACGTACACTTTGTCGTAAGTCGTGTTGCAAGTGCGAAAAAAAAAGGAGTACGTTCGAACCAGACTAAATTTATGATAGTGGAATTTTTCAGCTGTGGCTCGCAGTCGGATATATCTTAGAGATGTGCATTTTAATTAGTGAAATTGGACGAATAAAAATTCAACCAGACACATCTTCACACCATGTTACCTTGTACGTATGAATTTATTAATACGAATGAAATAAGTAAAATGAAGGCAGACCATTATAAAATTATTCGCGACAAAGTGAAAAAAAAGATGTCCGCGTGTGATTAGAATGTTTCTGCCGTTCTAGCTCTACTTCATACAACGGAGAATAGCTCGTCGTTCTTTCGAGAAAAAATTCAAAAATTCCAACGACGAATTCCTTGAAAAAATTTTGACACAAATTACACCACGTCAAATTAATTTTAAACAGCGAAAAAATTTCTCCTCGGTTCATTGAACACTAATTTTTTTAGCCTGAATATTACTTTGTATCAAGCTTGTACATGTTCTAGACGTGTTTTAATCAGATATTACACCTTGTTTAATGTTTATGAGTATTTAATTACTGTTCTAGCCTAAAAATAATTTTATTTTAATTGTATAACCTACACCAAACACAAAACAGTAAATGTATTAGTCTAGGCTATAGTCTACGTATGTACTTAACCATAGACTGGTAAATTTTGTTATTCGCTTATGTAAACGGATGCCATTAAACGAAATACATGAAACAGCAGGTGTTCTTATTCTTTCTTGTTTATACGATTAACAATGATAAACCGCAGAACGAAGACCCAATTTCGGTTACTACTCGTATTTGATAAAGCAGTCAAAATTAAATACTTTAAGCTGGTAGAAAAAAATTATTTAAATTTGTATCAAGTATAGCGAGCGTGTCTATTGTTTTTACAGTAATTTGGCAAAAAAAAGTGCTCGAATGTCGATGTAGCTAAGTATATCAAAATTGTATATCAACGTTTTTTATCAGTTCACTGCTTCGATGGGTACCATACATTCGCATAGATAATAGGATTAACGCAGACGTCTAGGTAGATGTTTCTCGCTTTAATTAAAAATTCATACAGCGAATATTTTGTTGTATCTATTGTTCCTGTGCAAGTTACTGATTCTTTAAACCTCTGTGTAATGTGGTATAGCTCATGAGGAAGTCATGAGATACCTACATTTATATAATTCCGAACTAATATACAAGTGCCATTCATTATTTAAGAAGGTGCATCAAGGTCAGAAGCTTTGTAAATTTTCATCTCATTAATTTTCATGGTGCGTTGTTCACTTTCTATAGTATACCTAGGTTAGGTACTCGTACAAGATTACGAGAGTAATTTTTATTTTGTCTACATGATTGCGAATGTTTAATTTGAAGATTTTAACGGTTTAATTAGGAAATGCAATTTTTTCCTCAATCAAAATCAATTTAAATTATACAGGGTGTTCATTAGATGTCTGCCATACTTTCTGAAGATTTTATATATATACATAAGTACAAATAGGTACATTCAGCCGAGTGTGGAGATAGAGAATGAAAATCATTTTATATGAGCACTGAGCAGATTGTCTATTTCAGTACTTATTTGAAGGAGTGATTAAAAAAATTACAAGTTACTAGACTTTTTAGTATCAATCGTGGCAGAGTTATCCAAAATTGACAAACAAAAACATTAATTTTGACAAAATGATGAACAGGGTGTCCCATATGAGTATAAGCCGCCAAACTGAAAATTAGGATGTGACCAATCACTAACAACAAACGCATATTTTTAAACAAGAGAGGGATGAAGTAATTCCATTGAAATGTGAACAAAATTTTATCAAACGAATATTTTTGATCTAGGCAACAGATTGATCCGTTCGAGTCGACTTGAGATGATTTCAAGTAATTTTAGAGCCTTCCAAATGTTTTTTTGAATTTCTTTTTTCAAAAAAGGGTCGTAAAATTTGAAAAATAATGAATTGTTCCGAACCGTCAGAAACCGATTTTGGAAAAAATGGTGTAAGTATCATTGATGAAAAGAGTCACTAACACACGCCAATCGCGTTTATAAGTATTATAAATAGAATCTAGATGATCATGCCATAGTAGGATTTGGATGGTTATTATGGCACCTTTTGATAATCTAGAATTTTCGAAATGTAACTGGAAGCTCCAGAATGGCTGGAAACCACCTCTAATCGACTCAGAATGTTGAAATTAAATTTTAAAGTAAATTTTGGCATCCCTCTGCAAGTATCTACTTCATTGGGTAAAATTTTGTCAAAATTTCAAAAACCTGCTGGATGCTCCAAAACTTCTTAAAAAGGTTCGAAACTGTTTACAATCGATTAAAAGTAGTCGAATAAGTGAACTTGTGTTCATTACGTTTGCGACCTCTGGTGAGAAAATAATTTCCTATTTTTTATTTATTCCATTTCCTAAAAATTCGGGCTACGGTGGGCCCCTCAATTTTCAAAAAATTTTAAAAACACAAATTCACTGTTAAATTTCCTAATTTTAAAATTTCAAGTTCTATTACCACTAAAAAGTCCCTTTTGAGTAAAATAAACTCTCATGACGATTTTAGACCCCTAATTTTCGAAAGATTTAGCTCTCAGATTAATCAAGCCTAATTTATTTTATCTTTTTGAAAATTGAAATTTCCAAAAAAAATCATCATAAAGCTTCCAAAAATCCGAAAAAGAAAAATAAGAATTTTTGAAATTGGAAAAAGTGAGAATTTTTAAACCAAAAAAATGACATTTTTATCGCTTATTTCACTTTTAAAATTCGCCGTATTATTCCACAAAGTCAGTGATTCCCCTCCCCCTCCTCATACAACCCACCCCCAGTGGAATTTGTTTTAGTCAACATGGGGGCCAGTTGGGAAGTTCTGGTCCTCTGTCTCCCTTCATCTCCAATAAGGAAGCATTCGCCAGCTGCATCTCATGACTGATAAGTGAAATCCAAAATACGTTTCCAGAAGCTACTGAATTCGAAAAAAAAAAACAGATTTAATCTGTTCATTATTTTTGCTGTACTTTATTAAAAATTCAACTTGCGCTAATAATCACTTTTTAAAAACTATTAAAAGGACCATTAAATCATTAAGGGAGAGTGGGGGCTCCTGCGTTGTTATAATTCATTGCAAGTAGGTATGCGAGTGAACAGTTTGCATCAACATTTCAGTAATGACTCATAAACAACTAATTTTAAGATTTCAGCTATTCTAGGGGGCCAACTTGGTTTACAAGAAAGGGGACTAAAATCGTCTTGAGAGTTTATTTCACTCAAAAGGGTCTTTTGAGTGATAATCGTGCTTGAAATTTGAAAATTTGGAGATTTTACTTACAGTGAATTTGTATTTTTATTAAATTTTTGAAAATTGAGAGGCCCGAATTTTTCGAAAATGGAAAAAATGAAAAATAGGAAATTATTTTCTCACCAGAGGTCACCACTTTTGGGGTTGGGAGCCCAGGGGGGCGATCCCAAATTTGAAAATAAGGAACCGCCCTAATGGAGAAGGTACACACCAAATTTTGGTTTTCTATGAGAATTTGGTAAAGTTTAGATTTTTTTAGCATTTTTGGCCCAATTTGATTTTTAAAAATTCATTAAAAATCGAAAAATGCACTTCAGATCTCAAGATCTCGGCTGGTGATGAATTTTTCCAAGCTCTTTTGATTTAGCTTTGCGTAGTGTAAAATTTTGTGTGCTGGTTTGAGATTCCTCCCTCCTCCTCTCTTCATTCTATATTCATTAAGAGAAGTTTAATGAGCTAAGGCCTTTCTCTAAGATTTATACTTTTATAGATATAATAAAATTATTTTCCAAATTATTCCAGAACAAAACAAAAATTTCTAAACGCGGTCATTTCAATGTCCTCTCCTCGCCCTTCTCTATTCTGATCCATCAACAAAATTTTTGAAACGTTTATATGCACTTACACATCCAAAATTTTACTACGTAAAAGAATCACAATCGAAAGAAAAAGTATTGAAACCCATACTTATAATTTTCGTGTGCCATTAGTCAATCTCATTTGCAGCATCTCATCAAGGTTAGAATCTTCCTTCCTAGTCAGATTCTTATTATATTTGTTTGACGAAAAAAAAAACAACGATTTAACTTCCAAGTCTATCGACTTTTCTCATCTATTTCTCGCAACAAACCATATTCAATTATCTCTCCACTAAAACATCATCTAAGAACACTTTCATTTCTTTCGCCTTCGAATATTCGTTATCGATTGCAATCTCCCAAAAGTTTCATTTATAGAATACGTATTTGGCACGAACTCACCCCTATAGTGCTCGACGCCAGCCTATGACACTTCAGCTCAGTCTTCACACGACTCAAGATACAATAACAAAACCTCCATTCCTCCAAGCTCATATCGATGAGAAAAAATTCCGACAACGGAATTTAAAAATAGCAAAAAGGTTTAAATCGAACGACTGCAGGCGGCTCGTAAATATTGGAGTCACGATTTCATAAACGAATGGTCGCACAAATCCGCCGGGCGGCGCAAGTACCTCTCTATATACGGTACACATCTATGTTGCTGGAGAGCTACACACAGCTCGCCCAATATACCCAATACCCATACGCGTAGATATAGTACCAAGTTGGGAGAAAAAAGAAAAACCAAGGCGAAAAAAAATACACTTATTATATACCCCACGAGCGCAAAATATCCGCCGTGTAGTGTATATCGAAATCTTCCAAGATTGTTTTTATGTTTCGGATTGTGCGATATACGTGAAAAACGGGCGCACACAGAAAGCGAAATCATTTTTCATTTTACGAGTTCGAAAAAGGTAAGAAAAAACGTAACTTGTTTTCTTATCGCGATATTACGTTCGAATGCGAAGCGATTAAGGAATATCAGTTTTGAAAATTGTTCGCGGCCAAGCTGAGTTGCTGACCCGTTTTCTGCTATATTTAGACGACCAGAGCGCATAATACGTGACCAAAAAGTTATATTAGGTTTCATATTCGTCTGTATTGTGTACCTAGTACCTACCTATAGGTAATCTAACTAGAACTGATACATATGCCATATGTGAAAGTGAATGAATCACATGCATGTATGAGTATTTGAAGCTCTGTATATGGATAAAATTGATACGGTCTATTTTTCAGCCTACCTATTCACAATATTTGAAGTGGTTGGCCCCTTTCTAAATATTCTCAAGAAATGTCATAATCCCACAGGTAACTTGAGAGGGAGCGCATAAGCCTCCAAAAGAATGGTTACACATGCATGCCCTCTCCACCTGTTGCCACATGAACGATTGGAGGATATGATTTGAGGTTTTGTATCAGCTCGAACGGCTGCTCAAAATGGCTCGAGATGGAGCCAAAATTATGGTGTACAGAAATTTCATATTTTCAGCCTCAAAATAGGTACAATATTATGAGTAGGTAAATACAAATCTGAAATCTTGAATATTTTCCATTTATTTCGGTCCAAAGATTTTTGGAAAATTTTAAAAATTCAAAAACGAGACCTTTTTCATACTTTTTTAAATTAAATGCATAAAAACAGTTTTTTTTTTCATTTTTGGATTTTATTTTCAGGTTCTTTTTTTCATTGCTTCTCCAATATATAAAAGTTGAACGTTCGTAACAGTTAAATAGCAATATCATCGAAAAGAATAGGTCAAAATTTTGCCTAAAATTATAACCAAGCGAATTTTAAACAATTTACAATTTAGAAAAACAAAAAGTAGACAAAATTTTTAAAGCTCCTAAACCATTACTTACTTACAATCAAATTAGGATAATTTTTAAAACATTAGAAAATTGTTCAAAAATGAAGACAATTTTGAAAAAATCTACCAAAATTTAAAAATTGAGCTAAGTACACTCCAAAAAGTTAGCAACAATTTCAAAACATTAAACAATATTTCAAAAAATCCGACAAAATTTCGAAAATTTTGAAAAATTTGAAAATATTTGCTTTAAAAATAAGGCCAACATCCAAAATTGACAAAACTTTGGGGAAATTTTACAAAAAAATTGGATAAATTTTCAAAATTTAGGGCAAATATTTGAGAAAACTTTTAAAAGTTGTGCAAAATTTCAAAAAAACTAGGTAAGTAAATTTTTAAAAAAATCAAAAAAAACTTTAAAAAATTAATTACATAAATCTTCAAAACATTCACAATTTGTTGAAAAATAGAAATGTGGAACTTGGAACTGTTTAAAAATTTTGACCCAACATTTGAAATTTGTTAACATTTTTAAGGAAATGGACATTTTAATAAACTAGACAGTAGACATATTTTGCACACAACTTTTCTGAACAAAAATGGACAATAATATACTCAACTACCTATTGAAAAAATGGGCAAAATTTAACAAAAAATTAGAGCAATAATTTGAGCATTTTTTTAAAAATAAACTCGTCAAAATTTGAAAAATTGGACAACCACTTGAAAATCTACAAAACTTTATCAGGGTGTCAAACAAAACTCCCAGAAAAAAATCGTGACTTTTTCATGACCTATCTTTCACATTTTAATCGCATGAAAACACCCCCGTCCCCCTCAATAAAAAAACAAAAAAAAATTAAAAACTGCAAGGAAATTTTTTTTTTGATTTTTTGAACAAAATTTCCATTTTTTACTTATTTTTTTTTTTTAATTTTCAAGTGTATCTTGAGTAAAATTCATGACTTTTCCATGACTTTTCATGACTTTCATGACCATCTACCGAAATTTGTGACTTTCGTGACTTTCATGACCGTTGGACATCCTGTTAAAGCAAATTCTTTAAAAAGTTGGGCAAAATTTTGAAGAAAAAAAACGTGCAAATCATCAAAAAGCTTGGAAAAAAAAAGAGTAAAAAAAGATATGAAAATTCAAGAAACTGAACTAATTTTAAAAAATTGGACAACATTTTGGAAATACGAGTATGTATTGGCAAAGTTTGAGAAAATTGAGTAATACATTCAAAAATTTGTCGGAATAAGTTTGAAAGAATTAAAGGCAATGTTTCCAGACTGAGCAAAGTTTTGAAGGCATCACTTTTTCACAACTATAACGTTACCTACTTTAACGTTGAAAAAATTTCGTTAGTTTTCTTCAATTTTAATGAGGTCAATGACCTCGAAAGAAAATTCAATGTTGTTCAGAATAGTCATGCAACACCTACACGTGTTCGAAAATGGCACCCACTTCAAATTAGGTCATTTTGAACCCTTCCTGTTCTCACCATTCTGGATCAAAAAATGGAGAAATCACCAAAGGAAATACGCAGAATTTTACAACCATATTCGAAAAGTCGAGAAAATTAATGCAATTGAGAGTAATTTCTCACACTTTCAGAACATTTCATAAAATCAAAGAAAATCTCTCAAAAACAGACATAATTTGGAAAAAATAACAAAAAATGAGCAAAATCAATAATTTTGTAGATAAATTTCCATTATTTACATCGCCGTTTTTCGTTTTCGAGGCAATTCTACGATTTCAACGTAATTTTTGTTCTTGGAATTTTATTACAGACACAGGCTCATACATATGTATTCACATTGCTACCTAATTCTGCGACACACTTTATGTTAATTGTTTGCAAAAATCGCAAAAATCAAATCAATTAATTTATACAAAATTTCATATTTTATAATCTCCAGACGACATTTACACACTTCCAATTAGGTATCAAAGTAATTTTAATATTTTTCTAAAAAAAAAAATATATACAGCATAATTTGAATTTTGTATCGCAAAAAAATCTAGCCCAGTAGTGGATTCCGGTAGTACAAATAATATAATATCCTGCGCTACATTGTAGCTAGGCAATGCCCGGATAGACAGAGGCAATTAGTAGTCACATAAAATTTTTTTACGTAACTTGGGTAAGTAGGAATAATAATTACGAACGATAAATCTTTTTAAATACTTCTCTATCGTAAAGGCTACACCTAAGCAAAGCTAATATTCCGTCTCGAGCGTCTATCAAATATTTGTCAAATAACTTACGACCTTAATTACTGAATGATAGTAGAGGAAAGATTACACCTAGGCAACAACAAAGTCTCGCGATTTCAGAGCGGCGCGTTTCAAATGCAAATTTGCATTAACCTTACACGTTACACGTTACACGTTACCCAAATATTTTCACGAAACCAGACCAGACGGTAAAAAATATGAACAAGGAAAAGAGTGCCACTGTTGCATATTTGCCGTATAATTAATCCATTTTTGCATATGTTTCTATGCATCGATTCGCGTGCTGCGAACTGCAAAACACCAACGATCAAAGCAACTCGGTTTCGAGGAGCCGACGACGGACGATGTGATCGATACAGCTCACGAAATATACCTACATACGTAGGTACTATAAGCAATGTCATTACACAATTTCGAGTCGAAAAAGAAAAACATTATGGAAAAAAACACCACACCGAGTTGCGTTTTTTGATGCTTCATAGGCACGCTATATGTACACTGTACCTTCGCGTATATTCGAACATGTATTCTCGGCCAAAGTTGAAAATTACGTTGTAGAAATTTTTTTCGAACAAGTTCACAAAAAAGAATATCTATACTGTTTTAAATTATACCTAATACTTCATAACACCGACCAACTTCCACGTTTACGCAAACGGTCAACTCGAAAACTGATTTTTTTTTCCTAAACAACCAAACTATACCTACCCATAATGCACCTCAAGGTCTACTTATGTTCGCAGGTTAACGTACTCAGGTGAAAGAATAAAAATACCTTTGATTCTGCACTCGTAGCTATGTAAATGTGTTCAAAGAACCTAACCCTTTTAGAACGATACAAAAAAAAGAAACAGAAAAAAAAACTATACAAATACAAATGATTCTAGGCGTATAATTCACTATTCAAAGTGGACTCTCGTTTTCTCTATAAAATATGTGTATGCTGATACGTTTGGTCATTGTTATTGATTGAAGCAAAAAAAAAAATACAATCTTTCAAGCGGTCTCACCTTTTTTTTGCCTAATTTCGACGTGTGTTTTTATGTACGAAAGAGTTGAAAGCGAACGTTTAAGGAAGTTTGCTATACGAGTCAAAAGAAACCTCGTCTTTTGTTCGAAAGCTATAAAATCTATTGTGGCAGGAGGCCTGATCGGTAACATTATTTGAATACCTAATTCTACTAAACATCGAATCTATACGAGTCACGTTTTACCTTCATCGGTGTTTAAATGTTCGTGTTATATCAGACTGCCTGTTGATGGACAAGAGTGAAGTATTATTTGGGATGACGAAATAGCGAGGAAAATTATTACCTTTAAAAATCACAAAAATTCAACTCGAGGATGCAATATTTCTGAATTCTAATGATTCAAAAAAAAATGTTTTCACGAGAATTATTTAGAACTTTCATACAAAATGAACGATAAAAGCTCAGCATCAATTTTTTCAACTTGATGATCAATGTCTTCAACTCCTTCGTCCTGTAATATGACTTTAATTAAATAGTAAGTATACTTATGTGTCTACTATAGAGTGAATCTCCCACCAAAAAAGTCGACGGTTTTTGAGCAAATGCAGCAGATACCTTTATTTTGAGTTGAAAGTTACTCAGAAAAAATTTTTTACTCCGGAGGATCCCCCTGGAGGGGATAAATGGACCCTCAAAGAGATAGAATTTTCGAATAATTAAAGTGACCCTATTTGAGATTCTGCATCGATCTATTTTATTGCAGTCAAAATCCATCAACACAATTTTTAGGGTTCTATGAGCGGTTGAAAATTTGCAAATCACTTATTTTTGAATAAATTCGTGTTTTGAACATTTTTTTTCTGTATAAATATTTCGCAATAATTATGCCAAAATTTTGAAAGATACCATTCCTGAAGCTGGGGAAACATTTTGAAATGCAGTTGTGCCAAGTTTTTAGTTATTATAGCCAATTTCCAAAAAATCGAAAAAATTTCATAAGTTTTGACTGTTTTTTTTTTTTGAATTGTTGAAAGGCGATGTATATCTCCATGGATTCTGCAGGAAGAAGGTTCTCATATCTATGTCCTCAAAAAAATATAAAATCTCCGATTTAAGAGAAGTATTAGCTACATTTGCCACCCCCCTCCCATTTTCCAAAATCGAATTTTTGACGAAAATGAACAGATAATGAGCAGCTCTAGAACTAGCGTGTCAATTTTTTCTCGTTTTAGAATATTTTGTAAAATATTCTCTCTTCATAAAAAAAATCAAAAAATCCTGAAAACGAAAAGAAAATTTTTTAAATTTTTTATTAAAAATTTTCTAATAGTTGCTGACGAAGACACTAATTTCAAAAAGGATGAATGTAAATTTCGCTGAAAAATTGGCAGCAGGAAATTTGAGTAAAAATAGAAAAATGTGCCCAACCAAATGATTAACCATAAATTTTAATAATTTTCGGATTTGCAGCACAAAGTGAGAGTTAATTGCTTTATTGAAGAAAATATGGTTTTTCTATAGTCACAAGAGGGGTCCACAGAGTTATCAACAATTTTTTCAAATTTTTCAAGTAGGTATTTTTTTTAAAAAAAAACAAAAAAATGAACTAGGCAACTAGAATACTTACCGCAATGAGTTTTTTTGGCCATATTTTAATTTTTTAAAAGATGTTTCCTAGGTACAAAATCGTAGCTACGAGCCTTTAAAAATGAGTCATTGGAAGTAGAAAATGAAAAAATCAGATCATTGGTTTTTTGTTTTTTTTTCTCTCTCCAAACCAAGGAATTGATTTTTCATTCCGTCCCAAAATAAGAAAAAGACTTGGAAAAAAAAATAAAAATGACACTTGGAGATTCGTAAAAATTAAACGAATCAATAGATTTTAAAATCAAAATTTCAATCAATTTGATACTTTTTAAAATAATCGACAAAATCAATCTTCATAACTTTGAATTCAAGGCAGAAATGCAGGTAGAGAGGGTAACTAAGATCAGTCTCAAATTTCCTGGGTAGTTCGGGAGCTGAAGAGTTTATGGAACCCCTCCCTCCAACCCCGTTCAAAAAACAGTGCGATGTGCGAATTACACATAATGAGCCTGAATAGGCTCTAAAACACGACAGCACGTTTTCAGAGTCCCATAGAGAAAGCAAAGGGTCGGGTGCAAGTGCACTCTTCGCCCTTCTATCGCGAACTTTGGACCTGAGAAATATAAGGTATGCAATAAATGAGAAAATATTTATCGTGCGAAGAGCTAAACTTTCAAAATTCATTTTAAGATTTCAATTTTAATTTTTCTAACCCCCTAAAAAATAAAATTTTTCAAGAAAATTTAGGAACCTCTGCTGAATTATTTTTCTTAGAATCGATTTTTTATGGGAAGCTTTGCAGGACCTATTTCGGCTCTCATAGATTTTAACACGAATTTGAAAATTAGCTACCTACATAATTAGGCATACTCCTTGAAAATTTTTAATTCAATTTTCAACCTGTATATAAGTGTAACGAGTCTTTTTATCATTAATTATTACTAAACAGATCTCTGAAAAAAATGAGAAAGAAAAAAATTAGCTCTATACCTATCTGACGATAATTTCAAAAAAATTAAAAATAAAAAAATTAAAAAAATTTTTGACACGTTACCAGCAAAGCTGTCGAGAATCAAAACGACCACAAAGCAAAAATAATTTGGCCCCTTTCCATAAAAAATTATTTAAATAAAATGGGCCATACTGCAGTTTGCAAATTAGTAAAGTGAATAAATTCGAAAATAATTTTTTTTTTAATTGCGAATTGATGACTTAGAAAGAAAAGAAAAAACTTCTCAATGGATTTTTCAAATCCAAACCCAGGACAATTGATAATTAATTATTTATTTTAGGCCCTTCATTTTTCGAACCTTCCAGCAGAAAGATATTAGGGGAAGGATGCCTCCATTTGCTTTTTTTCAAGATTTTGGTTATACCAGTTTTAATGTCCTCAATTTACCCCTGCCCATCACCCTTACTATTCTCTCAATGAGGGAACATTTGCTGCCCTTCTTTAATTATGACTCCACACAACAAAATTAAAAGTTTCGACCAGTCTGCTGAAAATTGGCAGGTGAATTTGAAACTTCTATGCAGAACTTTGAGTACCTTCTTTGTAATTATGCAGCATAGAATTAATCTATTTCAAAAAATTGAGAAAAAATAGTGAACGATTATCCCAAAGTATTTTACATAAAGTGTAGGGTAAAAAAATTTATGAATAAACATCACTTTCCAACAGGTTGTTTTGTATTACCTGAATGTGGCACACATCTCCATTTTTTTTCTTAAATTGAAAAAATATATACATATTGATCTAGGTAGGTATCTATTAAAATTTGCCTAAATATCTTGTACTTACATATACGTATCTACTAATAATTATCTACCTATGTCAATACTTCTGCGCATTTTTTTTCTTCTCAAAAAAATTCTCACACGGCACGAACCTGACAGACCTCCAAAGTATCTACCTATACAAGCTCACAAATAACGTCCATTTTATTCAAAAAGAATCCAACCAATACACTTTACATAATCTGATAGTAAATAAGCCTTCATTTTTCTATGGATAGGTTCGACATTCATTTTGAATATAATGAATGGAATTCGGGGAATACCAATAACAGGTAGCTATAGCGGATAATCTCAAAGATACCTACTATTATGCTGTGTAACTGATTTCTCAAACAACATCAAAATATCTTTGCGGTATAATGCGATTGAAAAAGCCTGTTCAAGGCATGAAATATGGTCATATTTTACAATAACATTTCAAAAATTTACAAGTAACTTATACGCACTTGTTGCAGGATAAGGAGGAAGAATAATAAGAAACAGGTAGGCAGGTATTTTTGATTTGTTGATCGAATCCCAAAATTCTCGTATTCGTTAGGTAGGTATTTAGAGTTCCTATATTTTTGAATTTTGATGTATGAAATTAATTTTTAAAGAACAAGAAATATTTCTCAAATCAGGTAGGTACTTTTTCATTGGATAGAAAATGAAATCATCCCTCGAGTAATTCAATCTCTCATTCCTACCCTTTATTTTTATTCATTACCATAATTTTAGTAGGTACACTTCAAGTCTTCTAGACTTCCTTACACAAGTCTAATTGTGTAGACCACTCTCTATAGTAACTTTCCAATTCCTCAAAGCAAAAATAATACCAAAAAACTGATAAATAAAACAAGAAGCACGTAGTGACCTCGAAAAGAAAAAAAATTTCACACCGTATAAGTAAAATATCGTTTACGTCTCATGTTCTACGACTTATCTTATTATTTTATCAGCATATACTACCATGCGTGTACAAATACTACAAATAAGCGTACGATATTTTTTTTTTAGTTTCAACAGTTGACGATGACGATATAAGAAAATATGTCAGACGTCAATTTGTTACGAAATATCCCAATAATACCTCTACCTATAGCGAGAGTGTTTTAAATTTAGATTTATTGTGCAATAGCAATATCCAATCCAAGCATAAACGTATGAGCAGGCGATTGAAGAATGAAGAAAAATTCAAGTGTTTAAATAAGGAGCTTCCACATTTTAATTATTTACCCAACTATAGTCATGAATTTTAAATTCAAATGGGCTTTAAGAAATCAATTTTCCAATTCCTACAGAAAATATTACACAGACACGAAAAAATGAAAAATAACTACACGAGTACATTTGTATGTAAGCAAATGAGCCATTTAATAAATTCAATTTCGAAACAAGCGTTCTTCGCAAAAAAGGCTCGAAAAAAGAAAATACAGCAGACATAAGTAAGCCCTACATCAAATAAAACAAACCAGGCGCACGAAAACTTATCAAGTAAAACTCATCCAAAACGACAAAACTTTCCGCCCACGCCAATAAATTCAGTGAAATTCCTCTCGAGCCTAAAATTTTCAAAATTCAACCCCGATAAGTATAATCAACTCTATAAAGAATTACTCTTCGAACCAAGTTGGTTAAATTTGCTTTTCTAAAAACTAAAAAGCCCATCGCAAAAAGCAACGAGCGGCCCACATGCGAGCATTTCTTTACAATATTGTCGCCGGCTAAGGCTAACAAAATTCAACGCCAGCCCAACAAGGTCGCCTTGGTTCGTGTTTTTTTCCTCATCGTCTTCGCCTTCGCCTTCGGTCGATACAAAGTCGAATACACTGCCGATGTATTTTCAACTTTGCTATCTAAATTTAGTGGGGGAGAATATTTATGATAAACCTTCGAGCCGGGTTTCACAGATAGCGTTAGCAGTACGATAAAATTCGAGTAAAACGTTCTTTTCCTATACCATCGACGAGTTCCATTCGACTATGCAACGATCTCATTTTCGTTGTATTCTTTCGCTGTAAATGCAAAGGGGCAAAATACACGAAATTCCCTTTTGAAGGGAAACCGAGTGCACTTGAAAACGTAGAACGAATCATTTTATATGGTTCTTTGGACAGAGTTCGCTACTGGTTTGCGTGTGTTTGGGTCATTTCCAGAGGCAGGTTTTTTGATCTATTGATCATTTTTTCGGCGATTTTTTTTCACAGGGTGATATATTATTTGCATTAATGTAAGAAGGAGCGACTCGAGTATAAATTTAAATTATGTACTAGCTTGAGGTTCATAATGAAGCAGAATTTATAATCATTTTATTATGCAACCGTTTTTCGTCTGTATCCCTGTGACTTTTGAAAAATATGTTCAACTTGAGAACACGTGCAAAAATTTCTATCAACTTGCACGCAACTTGAACAAAAAATTATGAATGTAAATTCACTAATAATCAAAAAGCTCTCGCAGACGAACTTGAATTTGACCGTTCGTCTTTTTTCTCGTCTCCCAACGTATCAGAAAATTGATTTCTACTATGAATTGAATGCATTTGAAGTTTACATAATATTGGTTGTTATTCATAAATTTTTTGAAATTTTCATAAGTGTAATAAATATTTTGAATTTTCCAGCAGCAGGTGACTGAGACAATTTTTCGAATACCCAAGTATAATTTCTTCTCAATTTTCTTCAATTTTTCCAAATAAGAAAAATCACAATAATTTCATAAAATTTCTCGATTTAATCTCAATTGTTTAGATTAGAGCTCAACTCGATCGAATTTAAAATAGCAAATTGTCCTCATCCTTTTTTGATCTAATGAATGAAACGGAATATTTTTTTTAAAAAACCCGATTTCAAAATTGCTTACAAAATGCTCGCACTTTAGATACCATAACTAACAAACATTGATTCATTTTTTGAGCTTTTCTTTAAAAATTCATGAATTAAATGCTCAAAACAATTAAGAGTTGAAAATTCAAAAGTTTGTCACCCCTAATCATGTCCTTGACTTCTTTTTCGGAACATGAGAGGTGGGGGAGAGAATTAATTTAGAAAAAAATTACCATTATTTTTTTCACCAAAGCATTGAAGCTCATTGGTTGACTCCCAACTGAGTTTGGAATTTCCCAAAAATTGTCCAAAAATTACGTATAAGCAGATGAAAAAATTGGGTGACCAGTTAGGTACACCATTTCGAGAATTTAAATTTCTAATTAGGTACGTTTTCTGAATTACTTGGCCCAGTTTTGACAAAAGTGGGAAAATGGTATTTTGGAGCTCAATTTTGACACCTTCAAAGTGGAAAAAATTGCATTTTTGAATTAGTAGGTACACTATTTCGAAAATTTAAATTTCTGATTAGGTACATTTTCAGAATTACTTGGCCCAATTTTGACAAAAGTGGGAAAAATTGTATTTTGGAGCTCAAATTTTGAGATCTTCAAAGTGAAAAAAAATCACCCAATTTTTTCATCTGCTTATATGTAATTTTTGGACAATTTTGGGAAATTCCAAACTCAGTTGGGAGTCAACCAATGAGTTTCAATGCTTTGGTGAAAAAAAAATTAGTAATTTTTTCAAAATTCTCTCCCCCACCTCATATTTACGTTCCCAATCGCACATTTCAAGAATTGAGGGATTTTTTTTGAAAAACTTGGAGTCTAAAAATACAGGGTTTTTCACTTCCACGAAAAAAGGCTCTCACATACCCAATTGCACATTTTGGATTTTTTTTTAACGAAAAAGAACCCCAAAAATACTAGGTATTATACTAAATAGGCAATGTCAAAATTGGGCCTCTACACGTGATTACAATGTTTGAATATGACCAGAAATTTTATTTGACTTTCTTTCCCGTCAATTTATGCAATTTTTGGGCTATGGAAGTTTTCGTTTGGTCAGCTGAAATTTTCTACAACGTGCCCCATAGGTTCCCATTCTATAACAATAACAAAATTAAATTTGAATGATTGCATGACTGTATTCCATTTATTTTTACACTTTTTCATGGTGTTGGTACATGAGGGTTTGAGGGGAAGACCCAAAATTTTGTTCGCGATTTTTTGTATCGAGTCTTTTCATCAATTGTCCAAAAAACGACTCACCCATAACTCAAGGTTTACGTACTTTTCCCTTCAGAAAATTTCGAAATCGTGAAAAATGGGCTCAAACATGAATAGAACTAATGTCCTTGAACTTTTTTTTCAATCCCCCGAAAAATGCATAAAAACTTACAAAAATCTACAATTGAGATGATTCATCGAGACATTAAGATGGTTTCAAATGCAAAATTCACTCCCCTTTCTCTTCCCTCGAATCGATTTTCTGCAACAGACCATCGCCTCAAATTGAATGCATGTAATTAAGTATGCTCAAAAATGAAAATTTCATGCTTAAAAATGCTTCAAGAGATGTCTTATTTTCACCCTCTTTACTACAGAATTATTATAAAGTGTCCTAGACTGTTTTACCTCTTTTGGAAAATCCCCCTTCACCCTCTAAATTAGCCCCACCCCCTTTCCAGGAGAAATGAAACTAAATCATCGAGATTAATCAATTTCAAATCGCTCGGAAATTATTCCACTAATCTACACATCTTCTAATAAGGCTGTTGGATACCTATTTTATATCAATTATTTTCATTATTTTTCACTTGTGAATAAGCATCGCTCGTGTACAAAAGCCAGTCAATTAAAAAGCCATAAAATTTGATCTTCTATCTCCCTTTCTTCTTCCAAACACTCTCGAATTCATTCATCTCTTCGAATGACCTTCCCATCGAAGTACTTTTATATCTCCTACGACCCTCCTTTTTAGCTCGACTACACTTGCCACAGCAGTCAGAGCCGCGCAGCCATTGCCCCATAATATAGACAATATTCAACGGTGCAGGACCAGTTGTTCAAAAGGGTCATACGTGAAACCAGCATCATCATGAACGGATTTCATGGCCAAGTCGAAACACTTGGCTTAATATACAGACAGATACACCTATAGCCTGTGTATTTATATCGATTACACGGAAATTGCGTGGCTAAGTAGTATAGGTAAGTATATAATCTAGTGAACAAATCTGCTCGAAAAGAATTCTAGCACAGATTAGTCTTATGACATGTTTATCGTACGTGCACATATGAAAATTGTCTATAGTATATTCGAGTAACTTAAATATGATAATAATGTATTCTAGTTTCCAACAACACTGTGGACTTCGAAAAGAAGAAAAAACTGGTTAGACGTGAGTAACGTTATGACCTTTGAATATGGAAAAGCTTTAATGCGTTAAATTAGATAACGCCCTGTCAAATAAATTCGCCTCCGACTTCGGCGTAAATTAAAAACAACTTTAATGTTGTAAATTACCGAAGAAAACTCGCAGCAGCGTGCATTGCATTTACGCCATACTTATATACTTTAAAGAGAAACACAACAGAGTCATTTTTTCCCGGTTTATTAGTCGCTTATTAATTTTTTTTCTTTTTAATCAATCCCAGGCTACCTGAAGTGGACGCGGAATGTGACTCGGAACACAAAAAGGAAAATATACAGGGTGTTTCGACATCAATACCTCCTACCATGTTTATAGAATTCAAATCGAGAATCGAATAGCAAAACTAAAAAAGAGTCAAGAGTGTACAGAAAATTTCATTCGAACAGGTTGTTCATTTTTGGCATTTGAAGAATGAAGGTAATTTCTTGGGCTGAGCAAAAAATCACCTGTAAAATATGATAGAAATTTCCACATTCTTTGATCAATTTTTACATCTGATGGGACACCCTGTATATACCCTCCACGTTGACTGGCTCTAGCTACTGATACGCAGTCACATAATTAATATTGACCAAACAATGTTAATATAGTAAAAAATTAAATTAACGACATCTATTTAAATTAACGCCAGCAAATAATGAAGCCATCTCTAAACAGTGATTCCGCGAAAACCGCAACTGGTTTGTTGCTAAAATTGCATTTTAAACCGCTGACCGCTCAATCGTAAAATCAACCCCCTGTATCTCCTTGCCACAAGCTGGTTTCTTTCCGACATTAAATTTCGTCGCTGCAGCTAACTCGAAATTCTTCGCTAATGGCTCGAATACACGTTCGATTTAACTTAATTTACTTAATTTTCTTAATTATCCGTTGGAAATGATTTAATTTCGCCAGCCATCACAGCAAACCGCAGCAGTATAATGTCGCGGTCACGCTAAAAAAAACAACTCGCAGCCCAAAGAAATATATTGTACTAAGACATGAAATACCACAGTTATATCGTGAGTAGAAGATACTCTCGTGAGCATCAATTACCTACGCCATTTTCCACCCCTTTTTTTCCATTCTTTAAATGCGGGCGAGAGGCGACGCGACGCGAATGACGGCAGCGAGCTTAATTCTGCGTCACGTCGTGAAGTCAACTCGAACAAAAATATGGCAAATGTCGCACCGAGTTTACGTTTAATTAAATGGAAGGAAAAAAATTGCATTACGACTGGTTTAAATAACGAAAAATCACGCGTCGTGTACTCACCGAACTAAACCGCACCAGTGGATCAACTACGCGGCCTGAAACAAAAAAATCAAAGGATTAATTAGTCATCGAAATAAATTACTTAGGTGTAATGATAAAGCTTTAATTATAAGAGTAGTCCGTAGTCTGTAATTTTTCAATTCAACGAATCACATTTTTCTCACTTGAAAAGCTACATATCAATTTAATAGGGCTCGGTGACGCAAGTGCACCCTACCCATCATCTCTTTTGCAGACCTTGGGCAAAGTAAAAATAACATTTTTTGATCATTTTTGCCAATTTCAAAAAATCGAAAAAATTTCATAAGTTTTTTGCGATTTCTTTCGATTTTTTTAAATTGGCAGAAACGATTAAAAAATTGGCACCACTGCGTTGATATCTTCCAATATTTTGGTATAATTATTGCAAAATATAAATATCTGCCAAGAAAAAATTTTCAAAACACAAATTTATTCATAAAATAAGTGATTTGCAAATTTTCAACTGACCATCGGTAGGACCCTAAAAGTGGTCTTGGATTCTGACGGAAATAGCATAGATCGGCGCAGAATCTCAAATATGTACTTTCATTCGAAACTGGGCTATTTTTCTCGAAACAGGTTGTGTAACGACAGGAGCGAAAAAACCACAATTTTTTCGAAAATGCCATCCTCTTTGGGGGCTCAAATCTTCCCTCCAGGGGCACCTCCTGAGATGAAATTTTTTGTGGGTAACTTTCAACTCAAAGTGAAGCTCTCTGCTGAATTTGGTCAAAATCCAACAACTTTTTTTTTTGGTGATCCACCCTCATCTACTCCTTTTTCCAGTTACCTACGTAATAAGTAGGTAATACCTACTCATCTTCAAGTTGGAAAAAATAAATTCAGCTAGCAGTTGAAAATTTTTTAAAATGAATATAACTTACTTTATGCAACGAAGTTTTAAAAAAATAACGCTCGAACTGGAAATTGGAAAATTTAAGACGATGTGTACCAACTTCTAGTTTGGCAATTCGAGAGTTTCTATTTGATAAATCTTGAATTGCCTACACACTTTTTTGACATTCCAATGAAGAATTCAGAAACAAGAATCAAAAAAAATTACTAAAATTGATTCAAAGTTGAAAAATACCCATAATCTGCACACTTTGTTGGGAATTTTTCAATTTTTTTTTCAATACCTACCAATTATTTCTGTTCTTAACCTAAAAAAATGATTTACAAGTTCTTTGATTTTTTTAAACACTTGAATCTGATGAATTTAGGAGAAATTTGAAAAAATTGTTATTCTCACTTATTTGGTTGAAAAAATCATAAGCTAAGCACATAGGAACCTATTTCAAATTTTTCAACTTGAATCTTAAGTTTTTTTAGCAGAATATTTTGGGAGAAAATATTATACCTACCTAATCATTAAAATGGGTCGGGTCGTTTTCTATTTTTTTTTTTTTTTGAAATTTTATGAAGCCTCGCGAAAATTTGAAAAATTATGACCAAAAGACCTTAACAAGGCGTATAGGAAAAATTTCAAATTTCAACTTCAACAACTAATTTTCATTTAAATGTGATCGTGTTAGTGGACACAAAACGACAAAAACATTACCTACGACCTAAACCAGAAAAATTTGACTTCTTTTTTTTGAAACAATGTGAAATGATCTGTCATTGGGAAAAGGGAGAGAGAGAGATTCAAGTATTGACCCAAAAATTTGAAATTTTATTGCGTCTTGTGGTCATTTGACCATATCTTTAGCAAAGCTCCATTATGCACCATCAAATTTCTTGAAAAATAGAAAAACTATCTACAAATATTCAAGTATCCCATTGATCATGCTGAGAAAAAGATCCGCATTTCAAATTAATAAAATTGGAAAAAATGTATTTTCAGTCGAGAATTTGAAGTTTATTCTGTTAGGGTATTATTTTAATCCCCCTTCCATATTTTCAATAAATTTTATTGGTACGATAAGTATACATAAATGAACCTATGTACTACTTAGCTAAGTAGATTTGAAAAGAGGAAAAAACGAAAGAAAGTAATGATAAGACTCCGAAGTAGCATAAAATAGGGCAAAAATCCTGCAAATGGAATCAGTAACACTGAAAACATCAACATCAATAGTACATAGATAGATACCAAATGTGAAAATGGTGAGTTGAAAACGCAGTAAAAACAAATAAAATTTCGGAAAAGTTATGGAAAGTATTAGATAATGTAAAACGTACCTAAAGAAACCGTATGAAAAATGATATCAAAATTGTTTAAAAAATTAACACCATTTTTTAAAAAATGAATAAAACTACCAAATAAATAAAAATTATGGGAACATGAATTTAAAAAAAAAAAAAACAAATAGGTTTCTACTCTCTAAATTTGAAACAGTCAATTTCACTGCTTAGCAGTCACGACATTTTGCCTTTTTAAAGCAGTAGTTTTTTTTTACTGCAAAACAGTGAAAAATTACTGAATTGGTCAGTCAAAATGATTTTTTACTGACCAATTCAGTAATTTTTCACTGTTTTGCAGTAAAAAAAACTACTGCTTTAAAAAGGCAAAATGTCGTGACTGCTAAGCAGTGAAATTGACTGTTTCAAATTTAGAGAGTATGTAAGTATTTTGGCAAATTTTTTTGCTATAGGCATAAGTGTAATTTGCTTTCCTTCAAACATGCATGATGATTTTTCTCTTATTGCCTCAACAATTTTTTGTGGTGGTTATTTTTAGAAAAATTTCTCAACCTTTCCTTCCATTTGATTAAATTTTGCCAATTTTTTTGGTGACAATTTTATGAACATTTTTCATATACCTACGTATGTAGATAATATCTACTCATTTAAACTAGCTAATTTCCATCTAATATCTCATGTAATTTTTTCCACCTTTAAAAAAATTCAAATAGTAGTTCCAAAACTCAATTTCACGTACCATTTAATTCGATTTGCATGGCAAATCAGAGAATTTCTCTTGTATCTAGGTATACTTATGAACAATTTACTCGTATCTTAATTTTTACTTATATTAATAAACAAATTTTTTACTTCCACAATAATGTGACGCATCACGTTGTAGGTATATTTAACGAACCATACGATGCATCAAAGAATACAAAGACTACTTATGTTTTGAATAAAAATTAAGACTGTAGGTATTCCCAGCATGAAAGAATCGTTGACCTCTCTCAAGGACTTTCGAGTAAGAAAAACAATTTGGGCAAAAAATTCTCGGAATTGGTGAAATTTGAAACTAAACATATTTTTAAATCGTTGAAAAATTTACAACAATATTTTACCCCCCACGCATACTAGATATTGTTTTGCAGAAACATAGGCCACCTACATACTTACATAAATGCAGGTATACAAGTATAGCAACTTGATAATATTCAGCTTGACATAGCATACAATATACCTGATGTCTATATGATAAAGGTTCTTGATATTACATTTTTTATAGGTAGGTAGTATAGTTAACGATAGGAAAAGGCAATTTACACATATAGGAAGGTATACATCAACTATGATTTATGAGCAATTGATCATAATAGCGGATAGAAAATTGATTACATTTATCACAAATTTCAACTTGTAATAGGTATGAAGATATCTCATCGTGATAGGGTCGTTCATTTCACAAGATTTTTTCGATTACTTTGATGCTTTACAACTTACACAGGTGAATTTTTCGGGAGCTCATAAATGTTTAAAATCATATATGCAGCATAAAAAATCAGCTTAGTGTACTCAAGTTGGGAACTGAAAATTTGAATTGGTTCTGCTTTTTCCTTTTTTAATGTTTGGAGGCAACGAGAGAGTAGAGCAAATGTTACGTCAATTGCCCCTCTTCTCGCTCGCATGAAAAATAAAAACATTAAAAAATTAAACTTCATGTTGAAAATTTTTTTTAAAAATTGAACCCTGAAGCACGAATATAATGGTTTATCATTTTTCTCCAGAAAATCGGACCATCACAGCGAATTTCCTGGTTTCCTCTTTCCTCCTCTCTACAGCCCCATCAAAACATCCAGCATTTCTAAATGACCTTTGCAAGATTCTCTCCGGAAATTTGCCATCCTGTCCTCTACTTTAAAAAATGCTCCTACACTAAATTTTAAAAAAAGTACAGTTCATCATTTTTCATTTTTTGAAATTTTTTCTTGGAATGAAAATATTTTCAAGACACGATTTTTTGAGTCACTCAAAATTTGAAAAATCTGAGAACCATTTAATTTTCAAATCTTTAAAACCTATCAACAGTTTAGTCGACTAAACGAAACGAATCGAAATATTACTACTTTGATTACAACACCATCAGAATCAAAGCCCATCCTATTTCCTATATTATCAAATCATCATTAAAAACAATCATCTTTCGAGCTTGCAACAATTCAAGCCTTCATGTAGTTCTGAAACAACTAGGTATAGGCAAACTACAATATATTCTTATAGACTCGTTATCGGACGACCCGCCTAATTTCAAACAACATTACCCTCATACGAATATAAAGAATATAAATGATGACTGCAACTCGCAATATTTTCTTAATAATCTGACCACCCGTAAGGCTTATAATCTTCAAACGAGAGAAAAAAAGGCCAAAGTATAACCTCATCATCTTTCAGAAGCTTTTCTTTATGGGTATAGCGCGTTAACCCCTGCAGATATGAAATGATATGTAATGTAGTCATACCCACATAACTTTTCTACATATACATTGAACAGCCTATACAACATAAAAGATACGACTATAGGAAAAAAAGAAAAGAGTAATGCAATTTCCACAACAATCTCTGTTTTACACACACAGACTTTAAAAGATGAGAAAAAAAATCAAAGTTGACTTTTGCAAAAGCTCTATACAATGTTTCCAACCCTAATAGCTTTAAGTTGAGAAATACACGCATTGCATGAAAAATTCGCTACATTTCGTTTACCATATCGATCTTGGTAACACGCATGCGCTATATTACACAGTAGGAGCAACTTTTGTATAAAAACACATCGCCCTATATATTGCAACGATAAATATAAAACGCTGATGGCTCCGAAATAATGAAACACCGCCATCTTTGGAAACACAACTATCGCAGGTAATGTTCGTTTCGTTCTTTCGTAGCCTATACTACACTTGTAGTACTTTTACCTCTCATATAAGCATTCGAGGTACAAGCCCACTACTCGCCCTTCTGTTTTTCATCCCTTGTCCTGTACTGCAGATATAGGTGTGTAAAAAATCGAAAACTTTTTTCCGAACATTTGTATAGGTACGTGTATAAAAATACAGTCGATCAATCGAACTGTATAAGGCAATGGAAAATATTCGCCGGCGCCAAAACTTGGCTCATCGTATAGGCTACTATAAATTTTCTATCCAAAAATACAGCGTAGCTCCTGGTATAAGGAGTATTTTTCGCAATATAATTTTTTCCTTCTCTCGTTTTTCCTGCATTATACACGATTCATTTACAAATACTATAATAAAATACAGTATGTAGCTCAACTTCTTTCAGCTCGGTCCACGCGTTGATTTGATTAGAAATTTAAAACAGTATAGATATCTCGAACTGAAAGTTGAAATGTATCAATATTACTCGTATATGTACGAACGCATACGAACGTATAAAGCAGTAAAATATATCGAGCAATATTTTATAAAATGGAAATTTATCGATAAGCCGCTTAAACCAAATTGAATTCGCTCGCGAGCTCTTTACGATAATAAAAGCAGAGCAATGTCGCCGACAAATTCACCTCTAGGCTGTAGATAAACGTGTAGAAGGATTGGCATGGTTTTGGATACATGCCCTTTAAATCAGTATTTATATTGTGTGGTCAACTGGAATAAAGTTTCCATTTGTATGATACGAAAATTCGTTTATATGCTTCACGTATACGAGTCGATTTATATGATGATGATGACGATGATGGTAGGGGTTGAAAAGATATCTACTCGAGTCAAATTGTAGTTTATGGTGTGTTTATTTTGAATGAGCAATGGCAAACTTTGGTCAATTTATGCAGTAAAGTTACATTCATACATTTACATTGCTTTTGATTTTAGTTGAAAGTTTTCAAAATCGTAAAAAATATTTTTCAGGATTTTTTTGCTTTTTTAAGAATGGTCACTGGTCAGGATATGGACAGGAGGGTATGGCAAACTATAAGTGTGTACTACACGTAGCTTATCGTTTCGCATTCGCTCAATCATTGCGAGTATTCGATAAGAAACAACTTGGAAAGTTTCAAGTCGAAGTATTTTCTTTAAATTACTTACACCACAAGCAAGATAAAAAAGTACTCTATTAATAAGCAATGGAGCATTTTTCAAAATTTTTTTTCGATTCATGCTGAAGTATGTATAGAATGATAGTTGGCATTCGAAGTTTAAAAAATACTATCTACCTAATCTATCCATCAATCCATGAGATTTATATTCACGTTGGATTTTTATAGTATGCTATCTACTCGTATAAATTGCTGACAAATTTTATAGCAAAATTAACGTGGTAGCTACTTAATAAGAATTGGAAAAAATTATCAGTCAGTTAAAAAAAACACAACGAGCAATTCTGAAAATGATTAAAAATTCAAATGAATACAGATATTTTTTTTGGATCAGAATTTGAAAGTTTTCAATAAATTAACAATTTTATAGAAACGTGGGAAATGATAGATAAGTAAGTACTTAGGATGGTACAGGTAGGTAACAAAAAAATTCACACGCAAGTAGACACACAAAATTTCGTTCGTCGTTTCAAAAAAGTGATCGCTGTTTTAGCCTACATACAGGTAAGTAATTACTATGAGGCACTTCTGCATAAATAAATAAATTGAAATCACATTTTCCATACAAATAAAAATCAAGGCTATGTGTTGTATTATTTTGATCAAAGGATAGATAGGTACCTACTTATGTGATTGGAAAAGTAATCAAAATTGTGTAAAATAAAATTTAAAAATTAAAAAAAAAACAGCGAAAAAGATGTTTATATTTATACAGGTACCTAGTGTCTGTAAAAAAAATAAATAAAATAATGAATAAATAGTAGGGCTGTAAGCAAATTTACATCAGTAATGTGCATAATGAATAATCAATTATGTATACCTAGATACCTACTTATTTCATATTTTCGTCAATAATATGCGATCAGTACCCATCAGGTAGTAAGCAACATATGCAACAGAGTCATTTTGTCATAAATAGGTACCTTACCTTTCTTTCATTCGTTTTTTTTTTCGTCACAATTGCCAATTCTAAAAAATCCGTGAGAAAATATTATTCACTTAAATTTTTAGATTTTTTTAGTTTTTGAAGTTAGCAGCAGACTGAGGGTCTGTCTCTGTCCTCCAGAAATAGATTGAGAAGCAATTTTTTTTAGGAGGGGATTTTCAACTTACGTAAGAATGAAGGTCTTTATTATGTAAATATTGTAAATGAATTCGGTCAAAATCCTCCAACATTTTTTTTTGCAATCCACTCTAGCGTGAATGTCTGCTCCTACTTATCAACTCACAAATTAGACATACCCATAAAAAATGTTTCCATCAATAAAACCAGTTTTACTTTGGAAACATTTTGACCAAAATACAATTATCAAAATTTAAAAAAAAAATGCACCTGAGAAAAATGAGTCAAGAAATGATGATTTAAAAAAAATCAACAAGTAAATTCAAAGAAATCAGCATATTTTCGAAATGATTTTCAAAAAATAAATTAAGAAGGAAATAGTTATACCTAGACCCATTCAACAAAAAATCAAAAGCAAACAAACTACAAACAACAAAATTATCAATACAAGATTTCTGAACCAACAAGGACACCTATCAAAGTGTTCGTCTCTAATTTGAACTGTATCAACATTTTTGAAAAAAGTGTGGTTTGAAACCCTCATAATCAAAATTTCGGCTGCACCAATCAATTTTTCATGGATTTTTGAAATTCAAAATTAACCACTGTTCATTTTCAGTGATTCGGATGGTATTGATGCTATAGGTAACTTTTTTGAAAAAATATACCTATAGATCAGTGATAGCTATCTAAACTCTGTTTAACCGAATTTCGCAATTTTCGGATATTCTGGAGACTCCAACGTGATTTTCGATTTCTTCCGAGTCATTAATATACGAAAATTAATTTGTACAGCAGCTGAAATTCGAGTCGTGGCTTAATACTCTCAACCTGTTTAACAAGTTTATCCACATCTGAGGCGATTTCTAGACAGGCACCTCAAGTGTGTTTTTCTGACCAACATTAGGGAAATAAATTCAAACTAATCAAAAAATTTTCCGTCCGTAGGGAAACTTCTGAAATTCTCACACACCGTCTACCGATTATCGGACATTCTGGAGCCTCCAGTGGCGCAGATTTCAATTTTATCCAGAATTTTTAAAGGGTACCTCGACCACCCTCCATTAAGATAGGCAAAATGCTCTCAGCCTCGGATTTTGATAAAACTCACAGGGTATATTTAGTACCCTCAAAAAATAATATTGAGCCCATAACCCACCCCCACCCCACCCCCCTCAGCAAGGAGGAGGGCCAAAAAACGTTTTTTTTTTCAGGGGAAAAATTCTGAATCCAGCGCATGTTTGAGATAATTTTTTTCTGTGAACAAATATAGTTAGAGGATACATGAGGGTACCTCCCTCAATATTTTCAGAATTTTTCATCGTATATGGGGGGAGAGGGGGGAACAAAAGAAAACTTTGAATCAACATTACTCCGAAACGAAAAAAACATACCAAAACGATTTTTTCGTCAAGTATGCATCTTTAGGTCTACTTTCTATAGAAATCATCACTCGGCCATTTGGAGTGGTGGGTCAAGCTCAAAAGCTCAAAAAACTCTCAAAACCCACGTTTTTTACGGTTTTCTCCAATTATGCACAGATGCAGGGTGTCTACCAAAATTTAATTTTCAAAAATAGCGACTTTTTCGCGACTTTTAGCGACTTTTTTTCGCGACTTTTAGCGACTTTTTTTCAGTTAAAAGTACCTCCCCCCCAAAAAAAAAATTTCCAACGAAGAAAAGTTTTTAAAATTTGAAGTTTGGACAATTTATAGCGACTTTTTGGTATTTTTGGCGAAAATCGCGACCTTTTCGCGACTTTAGCGCCCTATTCTCAAAATCGCGACTTTTCGCGACTTTTAACGCTATAGCGACCTGGTAGACACCCTGAGATGGAGGAAATCGAAGAGAACTAAAATTATTCAGTGTGAAATTTTACCTAAGAATGTGTAATTAAAAATTAATTTATACTGCGCGATCGTAAAACTAGGCGCAGATAACCGAAAGGGTATTCCTGGGTAAAATATAGGTGAAATGCCCTTGTCCTAGAATTTTTGAAACTTTGATGAAACATTGTTGGGTACCTTAAAAAAATGAAGCCGAAAAAATTCCCCCACCCCATTTTCCTTGCTCAAAATAGCGAAAAAACGATTGTTTCGAAAAAAAATCATGCTTAAACGAGTTTTGAATAAACAATTTTTTTTCTAAAAGACATGGAGAATTGGAGACCAATTCAGGAAATTTAAAATCGAGTTGAGGCTTATTCTGGAACTGTTTGACGAATTCTTCCCACAGCTAAATTTCTAGCTTCCTTCCTAAATTAATTTTCACATTCTGCAGAAATCGAGATTCGAATGGCCGGAAGTGGTGAAATTCGTTTTACAGAGGTTTAGATGGGTTTGATGAGTTCTGAACTATTTTTTATAATTTCTACTACGTAGGTACCTGGTACATAAATAAAAAAAGGTATGTCTTTAATAAAAAAAATAAAAATAAATTGTTAGAAATGTTTAATTTTGCATTATTTCAAAAATTCTGTAAAAATCAATTCAAGCAGCTGAAATTTGGTTATGGAATTTCAGACCACATTACTCTTGCCAAAAATATCATGTTTGTTTAAATGGGAGCCGGACACACTGAATGGTTTTCTAATAAACATGCAATTCTTTCTTCGTTTTTTGAGATAAGTGGAAATTTCGAATGATTTTTTAAAATGAGCACCCTACAAAATCGCCAGTTGTGAAAATAAATATTTCGAATTCGGAAGATTAATTTATTGTTTCACTCGCTCTCACGCTCTCACACCCTCACTCTCCCATCAAGTGTAGTGTACCTCTTCCTAAAGTGAAATAATGTCTAGAGATGATTCAAGGGTGTGCAAGAAATTTATTGAGGCAGAAGCAGTATAGCAGTACATCCTGAAAACACTGTAAGTGCAAATTTATTGTGGAGGGTTGTAGAGAATGAAGGGCAAAAGGGATTACTTGATCTTGATTCCGATTTCCTATAGAGCTCGTGAGATGGCGAAGGGCTAACAAGATGTCAAGAGGAATACAGATACAAGTTTTGGAAATTAACTTTGAACCATTGAAAAACTGAAATTTAAATTTTTATACAAGAAGTGTGTAGGTAATTGATTTAAATCGTACTGACAAACATTCTAAATTGAGAAGAAATAACTGAGGATGAGATCAGAGTTTTTTCTTATGCAAGTACTGACATTTTAAAACTAGCAATAAAAGCAACACATCGAATCAAAAATTCGGATAACTCTCGCAACATCAATTCACCACATTTTGAAAGATCACTCAAATCACTTTAAGTGAAAAAGACCGAAAAACGAGTAGGTAAATTTTTAAATCCATTTAAATTCTCAAGTCCCATAAGTTGATTAAATTTTGGGAATTTATGCGTTTAATAATCTCTTAACCCTAGCTTAGCCGCAACTTAATATTCAGTACAATACATTTTAGAACCTCTTTCTCTGCCATCTTTCACACACGTGTTATCTTTCTCGAGAAAAAAGCCACGCACACATGCATAAAAGATCTTCTTGTAAAACAACACACTCTTAAGTCTAAACTTTGTTCACATGGTGTAAAATTTAATTAAGATTACGTATTAACGAATTATACCAACATGTACACGTTCGGTGTACAAGTAAGTAGTAAGCATATTAAGAGTATTTCGTAAGACGACTAACTATACGTCTACACGAGAACGGCATTTTATTCAAATCACCATCTTCTTTCTGCTTTTGGACCAGACCAACGATGATGCTTCGAGTCGAGCTGGATCAATTCGGCTTTTAACAACATCCGATTAATATTCAAAAACGCGCCATTTGAATACTGGTCCAGCTTAATACAAATGAAGTCATTCATTAATCATTTAAAAAATATACGCACGCCCAGACTTAGTCGCCGGAGTTGTTCTTTCGAGTAAAAAAAGCCATCTTATATATGCATATGATTGTGTGAGGTGGGAAGAGAAGAGCAGAGGAGGTGTAATGTAGTTAGCCTTCCTACACAGGTTGACATCAGGACGATGAAAATCTGGTCAAGTGGATCTAAGAGCGTATAAATTAATAAGACCAAAAAAAGATGAAGGAGAGGAAAAAAATTCCCAATTAACCATATTAAATAGGTATTATGCTCGGACAAGTCGACGCGATACGTAGAATGGGTTTGTTTTCTTTTTCTCATCAGTGTCGTTGAATAAATCGATAATTTATAAAATTTATAACCACCTAATGGACAAAATTATTTCTCGTGTCCATTTGAGGAAATGGAATCCGAGGGCATAACCTTCGACATGAGTTTCCCGCGTAATATACCCACTACACACTCGTGTAGAAAGCTGCGAAAAATTAACTAGGTATTCGAATACATAAACATTGTAATACCCCACTGAGAGTGAGAATTCTTTCCCATAAATTGTATTTAAAGGCTTTTTACGTAATATATGTTTAGCCATCATTCATTTGAAAAACAGTCAAACCAATTACTTATACATTGTACTTAGAAGCGAATAAATAAATCATTTTGATATATCGATGCATCGGTATTCGCCATACGATGCAATCAATTATGCAAATATTTGCCAAATTTTACATGCATCTGACTATCAAAGTAAGAACGAGAGATGTTATGAGAAAATTGACCACTTTCATCGAGCATATTAATGTTATTCTCCGTTACAAAATTCCACAACATATTTCAATAATTTTTCTCAGGCTCAAAAACAGTAGAAGCCTTATTGCCTACATATATGGATAGAACTTGTAAACAATTGGGAAGAGCACACAAACATTGAAATTCAAAAAATATCAATTGCAAAGAGGGCGATATTCTACGTACATTTATGAGAAGGAAACAAAATGAGCAAAAATACAGACACCTCTTTCTTTAAAATAATAAATTAATTATAAATAAATCTTTTCTGACTTCACTTTCCCTCTTTTCCAAAGAAAACAAACATCAGCATCATCCAATAATAAATAAGGAAGGTTTCAGATCAATTTGAAAATTTCAAACAAATTTTTAAAATGATTAAAAACAGAAAAATGATCTAAAAAACTGAAAAAATCACTGGTTTTCTTTTTAAAAATTTTTCAAGTTTTCACAGATTTTGAAAATTTTACGTTCGAACTGAGTAACCTCTTATACAGAGACACCACTTCATTTACTCTCACTTTCAAGGAAAGAGAAAATATGCATGCGAATCAGGTATTTTTTCAGACAAACAATTTCTTCATGCAAGGTGGGAAGCAAGAAAATTTTCAAAAACACGAAAAATTGAGAATAGTCATCTTTTTTTCAAACCACCCATTTTGATTTCAAACCACCAAACAAACAAAAGTCCAAAACCAACAATTTTAAAACATTTCCGCGGTAAAATTCCCACATCGAACGACCAAAAAAAATAAACAAAAATCACCCAACTCACGCCATATTCTAATCAAACGTTTAATTAAATTAAACTCGCGATCAAATCGAACCCTAAAAAAGTCTCTCGGGTAGGAATAAATCAGCCACCTATCGCGATGACTTCTACAAAAAATAAACTAATAATTAAAGTATACGAAGGTACATGCATAATACATACATCATCGTGCACATAGGTTGAAAATTCTTCACGTTCACGTCTAACCCCCTCCCCCTTTTTTAACCCCCAACACAAATCCACACTCACAACCCTCGAAAGTAACTTCCACGCAACATGAGCATAACTAAACTCACATGCACAAGTCTACTTAGGTATAGGTATAGAAATGTCCACACACGTTTCAATTTTTTTTTTTGACAGCGAATACCAAATCAGGGTGGGAAATGGGAATAATACAGCTCGAACCAAGATAGGAAAAAAAATTATATTCAAATCTTTTTTCGTTGTGTCCACGACCACAAAAGCGAAAAGAATATAAACGAGTACCAGCAAAAAAAAATGCTCATTTTCGAACATCTTCCGACGATAAAAACCCGCTCTATTTTTACAACCCGGAAGAAACGCGTTCACAATAGGAAATGAAGAGTGTAAATAAAAAATAACTTTTTTTTCTTAAATTGACCGCCGAGTCCGATACGATTAAGTTCTTCTATTGTTACCATCCTCGGTCATTTGGTGTTGTAAAAAAAAAAGAATACCGCGATAAAAACTCGCCGAGATTTCCAGGAACTAAATAGTTGTTGATAATACACACAAAAAAAAGGGACAATAGGCTCTCACGAGCCAACGATTAATATATTTTTTCTTAAATTAAAACACCCCCGGAAAACGTGCACTATATATCTTTAGTTTGTTTTGCTTTATACAATTTCGTAAGATTGATCGAGTCAACAAAAGGATTTCCATAACAAAGATGAGGCGAATACTTTATAACTGTAAAATGCTGAAGAAACGCTGCATACAAAATAGCTTGGGTAAAGATGACAAGTGGATGATATACAGGGTGTCCCGTTAAAGATCTGGTGAATTCAATTTTTAGAAAAATGGGTAGAGGATGGGATTAGTCCCAATCAGAGGCGTTGCTTAGGAGGGGATGGGGGGATAATCTCCTCAAGGGCCTATGATAAAAGAAAATCCAGTTTTTTTACTTTCCAAAACACAAATTTTCAAAAGCTTCTGCCCTCGCTTCGCTCGGGCTTGTTTTCTTTACTGTTTCATTTCCGAGAAGTTCAAGATGAATATTTTAAAGAAAACATCAAGTTTTAAAACCAAAAAATGAACTCCTCAAAAAAAATCGTTTTCATTCCTCACCGAAATACAAATTTTTAAGAGCTTGAGCCCTCGCTTGGGTCTGTTCTGTTTCCCTGTTTAAAATCAATTTCCTTAAAAAAAAAAACATCATAATTCTAACGTTTTAAAATCCAAAAATAAACTCCTCGTCTTTACCATGAAAAAACGTCGTTTTTACGCCTCTCGAAGTAGGTAGGTACAAATTTTCAGAAAGTCGGTTTTCTTTCTAAAAGTAAAAATAAACTCCTCGCATTAAAAAACGTTCATTTTAGGCATCTCAAAATATCAAACCTCTCGCCCTCGCTTCGCTCGGGCAAATTGTTTCTTGTTTTAAGGTAAACAAATTTCACATACGAGGCCTCCAAAAATCCAAAAAATAATAAAAATTGTCATTAGTCATATGAATGTTATGATATATCAATTGAAGAGCTGTATAAATTTTTCTACAAGCAATTGTTCTATGTCTAAAAAAAGGAAAGATGCGCCGACCTTTGGAAACGGAACAAATTTCAACATCAAAAATTTTAAACGCATTTGGGGGTGGGGATGACTTAACCCACTTTGGAATAAAGCTCTTCAATTGGTGAAATTGATATTTTTCTTCTACATCAACCGACAAATTTTCAGTCCACACCCCTCCCTCTCAAAAACCTATTGTTGTTGTTCTGGCCCATTTTTTCTAGAAATTTTCGCTCTTCATTTTCATAAAATCACCTCGCACCATGACAGGTTTCCAGAAAAGTACCTCTAATCCCCCTTCCAGAAAAATTGGAGCGCGACGCCCCTGGTCCCATTTTTGATTTTCAAAGTTTCAAGCGCATAATACATACTAATTTTTCCAAATACGAAAAATTCAATTTGAACTTAGGTTGAACACAG
The DNA here is from genome assembly GCF_950023065.1 of Planococcus citri. Taxonomy (NCBI): domain Eukaryota; kingdom Metazoa; phylum Arthropoda; class Insecta; order Hemiptera; family Pseudococcidae; genus Planococcus; species Planococcus citri. The sequence goes on along the minus strand of NC_088680.1, from coordinate 44,961,826 downwards.
TTCCGAGCCACAAAATACGTGGTGGAGTGACACCAGCGCGGCGTCGCATGCTCTTGAGTTGAAAAATTCATTATACATACAATAAAAATCTTCCACATGCGCTTGAAACTTCAAAAATCAAAAATCAGGGAAAGTAGTTTACTTAAAAAAGTGCATAGAATCCGAAAATGACTTTGGGGTTTTTTCCTAAAACAATACTGATGTCGCTACAAACTCGCGAAGTAGGGCAAAAACAGCAATTTTTGAAACTTTGACAGTCTCTCATGACCACAAAAACAACTCCAATTGAAAAACCCCACTCTGGTTTTTGTTTTAGGGTCTAAAGTATCCATTAAGCCCATTTTCAAACCAAACACAAATGTGCAGTTGCCTAGTGTTATTTGCTTTTATTTGCATGTTAAAACTAAGGGAAATGAATGAGGTTAATTGTAATAAAAGATGAAATAACTTACCACACATGAGGTCCAGATCATTATGTCCTGGTTCACTTGGTATTCACAAACAATTCGCGCATTTTTATTACAAGTAAATAATTCGCGTAATCTTTCTTTCGATTCATCAATACACTTTTTAAAAAACACGAAGTAAAAATCAAATCACGAAATATTCGAAAACTACCAAAATTACCAGATTTTAGCAAAGAGGCGCACACTTGAAACTAATCGCGAAACTGGATTCATTGAAAATTATTAAAAACGCGGATCTAAAACAACTGACCCGGCAAAGTTATATTTTTGGAAACTACATAGATCCACAAACACAAAGGTTAAAAAAATATTAAGGAAAGTGAACAGATTGTTTTTGCACACCTCACTAATCGTGAAACAGGATTCATTGAAAATGGATTAAAAACGTTAGAATGAAATGAGGAAAACGCGGGAGTTGTTTTTTTTTAGAAACTTGATCCACCGAGTATAAAGAAAGATTAAGAAAAAATTGTTTCCTGAATTCAAAGGAAACAAACAAAATTGGTTTAGAGTCATATGGCTTTTGAGTAACTGAGACTCAGTAGTCTACATCCTCGTTGAAAATTAGGGAGGTGTGCAAACAAACTGTCAAGTCTGATTTTGTCATCAAAAGAAGTGAACAAACTTTAGTTTTGAGTCACATGGCTTGAGGCAGGTGGTCAGGGTGTTTACCAAAATTTGATATTTAAAAATCGCGATTTTTCGCGACCTTTTTTTCTCAGTATCCCCCTTTTTTTTAATAAAAAAAAGGGGGTTTCCAATAAAGTTCACACTTTTTCGCGGGAGGGGGGGGGGGGTTATGAACTTTCAATAGTTCCCATGTGACATAAAAAAATGTATGAAATAAATATTACATACTTTTGCAACTGAAAGTTAATTGAATGATATTTTTTTTTTAGAAATTTTGCTTTACCAACAATCTAACAATAATTTCCATAAAATTCCAATATACCTAGGTAGATATTTCTGAAAACACACATAAATGGCGCGAGGGAAGCGAAGCGTGGGCAAAAGCACTTGAAAGAGAAAAATTTGAAATCCCTGATGTGAGAGGTCAATTTTTCTACCCACCCTCAACATTCAACCTTTGGTTAAAGAAAAGAAAAATAATATGTCCGAGCGAAGCAAAGGCGAAAGCTTTTGAAATTTTGAATTTTTACTCTCTAAATTTGAAGCAGACAATGAAAATTAGTAACAATGTGTTCACATTCCTGCGATTCATCGAAAATTAATAAAAAAAACCAGAGAACTTGGAAGGAAGATGTGGAGTAAAAACAACAAACTGGGCAGAGTTACACACCTTTTGGAAAAAGAAATATTAAGGGAAGTGAACACATATTGTTTTTGCACACCTCCCTAATCGCGAAACAGTAGACTGTCAACAGTCAAGTCTGATTTTGTTATCAAGAGAAGTAAACAAACTTTTGTTTTGAGTCACATGGCTTGAGAGAGGTGGTACTCGGTAGTCTACATCCCGTTGAAAATTAGGGAGATGTGTAAAAATAAATGTTTACTTTTCTTAATATTTTTTGAACCTCTGTGGACTGTCAACTGTCAAGTCTGATTTTGTCATTAAAAGAAGTAAACAAACTTTAGTACTGAGTCACATGGCTTGAGGGAGGTGGTACTCAGTAGTCCATATCCCCAAAAATTAGAGAGGTATGCAAAAACAACATGTGTTCACATTCCTACAATTCATTGAAAATTAATAAAAAACGCGAGAACTTGGAATGGAAGATGTGGAGTAAGACCACAGACTGGTCAGAGTTATATTTTTGGAAAAAGAATAGTAAGGAAAGTGAACACATAGGTATTGTTTTTGCACACCTCTCTCATTTTCAAGCATGTGGACAACGGAGTACCACCTCCCTCAAGCCATGTGATTCAAAACTAAAGTTTGTTTACTTCTTTTAATGACAAAGTCACACTTGACAGTTGACAGTCCACATGAGGTTAAATAAAGATCAAGGAAAATGAACATTTGTTTTTGCACACCTCCCTAATCTTCAAGGAGGATGTAGACTAGTCTCAGTTCTCAAAAGCTGTATGACTCAAAACCAAGTTTGTTCATTTCCTTTGATGACAGAATCACACCTGACAGTGTTGGGTATAGTTACTAAAAAAAATAACACCCTGGTATTCAGGAAACAATTTTTCCTTAATCTTTCTTTAACCTCCCTGGATCAAGTTTCTAAAAAAAAAAACCTTCGCATCAGTAGTTTTTCTCCGAGTTTTCCTTATTTCAAGTTCTCGTGTTTTTAATTAATTTTCAATGAATCATGTTTCGCGATTAGTGCTCGTTTTCGCGTTTTTTAATTAATTTTCAATGAATCCTGCTTCGCGTTTAGTGCTCATTCTCGCGTTTTTTAATTAATTTTCAATGAATCCTGTTTTGGGATTAGTGCTCGTTCTCGCGTTTTAAATTAATTTTCAATGAATCCTGCTTCGTGATTAGTGCTTGTTCTCGCGTTTTTAATCAATTTTCAATGAATCCTTTTTCGTGATTATGTAGTGCTTGTGCTCGCGTTTTTAATTATTCAATTTTTTTTAAAAGTGTAGTGATTTTTCAAAGACATAATGATCTGGACTTCATGTGTGGTGAGTTATTTCATCTTTTATTTATTCTCATTCAGTTCCCTTAGTTTTATCATGCAACTAAAAGTAATTTTTTTTCACTATTTCTCTTATTCTCATTCAGTTCCCTTAGTTTTATCATGCAACTAAAAGTAATTTTTTTTCACTATTTCTCTTATGTTCATCTTCATAATACCTCATTTATTTTTTTCATTTGAAAAGAAAAGTCTTCAGGGTGGAAGTTCTTTATTTTGGTTCATGTTGGATACAGGTTTTTTAAATAAAAATTAAGAGTTGCTTTTTGGAAAAATTTGTTCAATCTGAACAAATCAAACCTTTTTCAGTTTTAAGAAATACATAAATTTACACCAGTGATTCATGGAGGCGTTTTTTAAATAAATTTGAAAACCAGTCTTGACAGGAAAAATTCGTTAATTTGGGAGTGGTTGGTTTGTTTGTATGTTTGTTTGTTTGTTTCTTTTTTAAGCACAGAATTACTTTTTGGAAACAATTAGTTTAAATTTAAAATTAGATGGTTTGTTGATTATAAGTGCTTGTAGATAGACTTTTCTTTTTGTTGCTGGGAGTTCTAATAGTTCTAATATACAGTCATTTATAAAATTAAGAGAATGGTATAAAACATTTTGGTTCCTTTTTAGTCTAATTTGGTTTACACTCATATCGCACCTCGGGAGTAATAAGGTTACATCTCAAAAAAGTGAAATTTTACAGGAGAATGATTTTCTTTTTTTTTAAAACTTGATTCATTATTTTTATCAACTTATAATTAATTGTGAGGAGTGAATAGCACCTCATTTTAAAGATCTGGTATTCTACCTTCATTTAGCATAAAATTTCATGTTACCGAAGTTGTGGAGAATTCAATTTCCAATCGACATAATGTTGTTAGTTTTTTTCTAGAGTGCTTAGTTTTTGAGTTTTTCTCAAACACTGAAATTTCATGTGCAAATTAATTTTTCTGAAAAGTGATCAATTAAAATTTTTTCCCATTTGGTTCAAACCAAAAAAAAAATCCACTCTTTGTGACTATTTCTAATTGACAAACAATCAAAACTATCAAAACTGTTCTGGTTCAACACTTTTACTTTATGAAACAGAAAATAATTACTAATTTAGATTGTTTCCAAAATTCAAATTCTATTAGAATAATAAGTGGCCCCCAAATGGAAGCAAGATCCGCTGGATCTTGCTTCAACTCCGAGTCGCACGTCCACGTCGTGGGGGCTGGCAGGCGCCGGATTTCCTAAAAAAGGGATCCGGCGTGCTAACGCGACAGGGGGGCGTGAAGGCACGCTTCTTTATTTTAAGTTAGTTTACTAGCTTAGGTAGGTAGTTTTAGATGAGTTGTTGGACTGTGGTGCCGGTTACACGCTTTCTGGTAGCAATTTCAGCCGAGATTACTTGGTGGGAGATGTGCCATTGTGGGTGGACGTGGCGGGGTACTGTGACCACAACGGTCTTTAGGGTCTCCTGGCTCCCTGTTCCTGTCGGGAAAAAATTCCTGTAGTGGGAATCACTTTTCCTGATTGTTGGCGGACAGAGAAGGCTCTTGGTGCTGCACTGCTTTGTTGCGTTTGCTTGCGGCGACATATTGAGCTCTGGGTATGATTTGCTGTCGTTGGTGCTCGGGGGTTGTGTTCCTGTGCACCACAGCCTCGATAGCTCTGTAGGGTAATTTATTTAAGTAGATTAGGATGTATTAAGTACATAGATTAAGTATGTACATCAAGAAAGAAGGAGAAATGGAGGATGAAGAGTCTCGCGTTCAGTTGCGTTGTCGTGTTTGGTCGCGTCGCTTGTGGGGTGGTTTAATCCCTTTAAATTGGGGGTTCAATCCCTTTAAATTGGGTACCTATCCTTTTTCTTTTTTTTTTGGTCCAATCTTTTTGAGGGGTTCACTGCCCAGCCAGCCAGCCCTCCCTGCCCGGCCTACAGTCCCTGCCCGGCCCTACTATCCCTGCCCGGCCTACCCTCCTGCCCGGCCCCTCCCTCCCTGCCCGGCCCCGGCCCCTGAATGGGAGCAGGTTCATTTCCTGCTCCAACTCCTAGTCGCACGTCCACGTCGTGGGGGCTGGAAACTTGTCAAACTTGTGCACTCATGATTCACTCATGAAGTGGCAAGTTTGACATGCTGACGCGACAGGGGGGTGTGATTGCACACTCAACTATTTTTTTGGAATGTGTTGTTTTTATTAAATTCAAAACTCAGAACCACTTTTAGCCCTCTGGCATCTGCCAAGTTTAGTGCTTAAAGATTAACAGTTTGTGAAAATTGAAAATTTTCATGTTGGCCAATCTTTTTGAGCGGTTCACTGCCCAGCATACCCAGCCAGCCCTCCCTGCCCTCCCTGCCCAGCCCGGCCCCCGAATGGGAGCAGGTTCATTTCCTGCTCTAACTCCTAGTCGCACGTCCACGTCGTGGGGGCTGGAAACTTGTCAAACTTGTGCACTCATGATTCACTCATGAAGTGGCAAGTTTGACATGCTGACGCGACAGGGGGGTGTGATTGCACACTTCTAAATTTCTGTAAAAGTCAATAACTATTTTTTTGGAATGTATTGTTTTATATTTCTCCTCAAAAGTTGCGATCTGAGTTTCTGAACCTCCTTGACTTATTAAATTCAAAACTCAGAACCACTTTTAGCCCTCTGGCATCTGCCAAGTGCTTAAAGATTAACGGTTCGTAAACATTGAAATTTTTTATCAACTTGGAAACACTTTTCCACTAATAAAAATTCTTCTTATGAAAAATCAACACCGAATTTGTGTTCAGCAGGTGAAAATAGCCCGATTAGCATACTTTTAACGATCATTTCGATCAAACTGTCCAAAAGTTCACTTTTTTTGCATCCACTAAAATGAATGGAAAAATATTAATTTCGAAAATTTGATCGAAACGATCGCAAAAAGTGCGATAGTCGGACTATTTTGACCTGCTAAACACGAATTCTGCATTGGTTTTTATACCCATCGCAGGCAGGTAACTATACCAGAGTTTGATTGCAATTAAACACGCATTTTTCCACGATCAATCGCCATATTATATACCAAGAACATCCAGTTGAAAGTGTGCGTTGGAGTAAATGTACCTATATAGGTACATACTTACACTTACATTACATACGCAAAGAATATTTTTTTTACCATCATTGCTAATTCTGACCTACCTCAAAAATGCACCGCTAACCGGTATGTAGATTCTGTAATTATGTTTTACCGCATCGTATGGTTTTGTAATTAGCAAGAAAAATACTCGCGAGTATGTGTATGTTATATCGCGAATAATCATTAAATTGACGCGCGGGCTTCTTCAAAAGGTTTCAAATCCGATGAAAGTTGCGTGTGTAGAAAAAAATAAAACATACTCGTACGTAGGCCAGTTTTCTATTGTAGAAAGTGTAACGTAATTGAATGCTAGGTATATATTTATCTAGGTACCTTGACATGTAATCATTTTTCAACTTTTTTTGTATTCTACAAAACCTTGAGTACCTTAAGTTACCTGATGTAGATTTTCGTTACAATATTTGCAAATGGGTACCAATGAAAAGTTTGTTATCGGCTTTGTTGTGCGATGATTTCAATGTTGAGGGAAGTAGGTAGCCAAGAAATTGAAAGAGCATTCAAAAATACACAAACAAATTTCAGGACCAAAAGCTCGAATTTTTCAAATTTTTGGAAATTTAAAAAAAATTCAAGTTTTGTGCGTCAGAAAAAAAAGCATCATCCGGGTAAAGTAGACGAAATTACTCCAATCTTGGATTTGAAGAGCAGTCAATCCGAAATCGGGTACGCTGACTCTCATTCAGGTCATTTTTCAGGAATTTTTTGAAAACTCAAGAACCAAAAAATTCACTGGAAAGCTAATTTTGATTTTTTTTCATGAAAAATGGGCAAAAAATCGTGTACTTACTGCATGTTAAATAAGTTTTAGTCTTCGGTTTCAAACCACCTCCTTCTTTTTCGAATCAACTGTAGATATTTTTTTTACATATTTTAAGATCCAAAAAATCATCGAGTACTTATCCTATAGTTGAGCATACTTGTATAATGTATAAAAATATCATTTTCAGCAAAGATGAATTCAGATTACTGAAGCATATAATATGGAATTTTTTGCACTGGGGAGGTTTCCCTTGTACGAGGTTGCTCTGTCTACTCTATAGCAGAAAAAAATGTGCTACGTGACGTCAGGGTAATGCTGATATATACCCACCTTTCATTTTTTTCATTTTTCCACCCCACAGAATTTTTAATAAAGATTATCATAAGCCTACGTGGTGGTAAAGAAAGCTGCCTTTATTTGAATGACGAAAATTTATCATCTTTCAGGACGATTAAGTATTGTACATCGAGAGAAAAGTGAAGGCAGTGGCAGAGACACGTTGCGAAGAAAATAGGGGAAAATACTTATTATATAACTCATACTATAAGCTAGGTAGGTAGGTAGGTAGGTAGGTAGGTAGGTAGGTACATATCTTACGTATCTTACACAGCTCTGGCACACAACTCGCAGTATAAAACCTTGCAGACAGGAGGAGATGGGTATATAGATTTGAAAATGTAAAAACTTGTACAATTTTGAAGTTTGAAAAATACGCGTTGAAAAAATTTTTTATGTCATTTTTGAAAGGGGAACACGAAACGAGCGGAGCAAAACACAACGCAAGACGCCGAAAGTTTTTTAGTACGCGCTTTTAAAATTACAACTTCTCCGAGGCATGGCATGGCATAGCATGGCGTAAGTTATCATGGCGCGCGTTTTGTCTTCTTACAGTATATGAGGTTTTACGTTATCGTAAAAAAACTTTTAATAAAATAAGCTGAAGAAGATGTTAAATTTACTAATTTGCTGGTTTTATGCAAATGACGCTGACGCGCGCGTATAAGGTCACATCGACCTCATCTCTCTCTCGTCGTCTTATAAATATATTTTGTATAGTATAAGTATAAAGTTATGTAGCACTATATACCAACAACAAGCATACGTAGTAGTAAGAGTAGATATAGAGTTACGTGAGGAAACTGGCAGAGAGCAGAGGGATAAAAACGAGAGAATATATAACGCAGCCGGCACACAACCTTAAGTAAAGCAGGCCGGAGATCGGGCCATGCAGAGGATGAGGGTACACGAGTATTTCTCCTGGTTCGGATATTAGATCACGTTTTGGCTGCAAAACGAGAAAATGTCTTCTCTTCATTATAAAATAGAGGAAATTTCGCTTTTCTTTTGGGAATTTTGTTCGGAAAAAACATCGTATAAAATGTTACCTTTTACAAATACTAATATAGTATTTCTCTCTGTTTCTACGTTTTTCGGTTATAGAGGAGCTTCAATACGTAATTTATCGCACAGATACCCACTCGTAGTACTTACATAAGAGCCCAGTTTGCGTTTCGTATTTCTCAAGTTGTGTTTTGTAAACCGAAACGGAAAAAGGAAGGTACGTAAGTTCGGTTTAGAATGATGCTCTGGGGAGAAAAATTCCATTTCTTGAGTCGAGCTTTTGCTCGAGTCACCATTTCAGCTATCTATAGGTATGGCTGTTGTGACGAAATTCAAATGGTAGGGTCACTTTTTCCTGAGAAATGTGCTTTTGAAGTGTGTTGGCTGTTTGGAAATGTAATCATGTGGTGAAGAGATTCCAACGGGGATGTTTTTGTTTTTTTTTTTTTTCGGGGAATGTTAATGGGGCAGAGTCAAGTAAACTTTTGTTAAAATATTAAAATCAAAATATCAGCGAGCAAATTTCATTTTTGTATTTTCGTTGAATTTTTGAAAATTCAAAATTGGCAATTTTCGTAACTCAGTTGATGCTCATTAAAAAAAAATTATAGGTACATTTATTCAGTAAAAATGATGACAATTAGTCTTTAAACCGAAACTAAGATTAATATTCAGTATCAACTTTCCTGAATCGAATATTCATAATTTTCATTTCAGTAATTCTAGAGCTTCTGGTGCGATTTTTGATTTCTCCAGAATTTTAACATTTCCCTCAAATGTGAAAAAATTGATTGAATAGGTTACAAATAAAGCACAGCTCAATTTAGCTGTCAAATAAATTTACACACCTTCTGGAGAAATTTTGAAATTTTGCAGATGAGACCAAAAATCACGCTGGGGGGCTTCAGAATGGCTCGTAGTGGTGAAATTCGGATAAGAGGGGAGAGGGGTTAGTTTTAGACCAGATACAGCCATTTTGTTACAAATTTTGAAAGTTTCCTCACGAACATAAATTTTTTGATTTTTTGATTTTCTTCCATAACAAAAAATTTTGAATCGGGCAAATTGAAATCGATAGAGGACCCAAAAACACTTCAGCGACCAAAATTTCAGGAGCTGAAATTCATTTTTTTAATTTGAGCAATTTTTAAAAAGTTAAATTTGAGTCAAAAATAAGGAAAAATAAAAAATTTACCAAAACAACCTAAAAATCAGAAATTTGCTTTGTCCCTTCGTTCCAATCTCCTGAGTCGATTGGTGACGGTTTCAAACCGCTTTGGAGCCTCCAATGGATTTTCGAATTTTCCAATTTACGAAAAAATGAAACGATGTGAGTAGATAGATTTGGGCTGAAAATGAAATTTAGCATTTATAAAATCGAATTTACCATCTTTGTGGCCCATTCTATCAATTTAGGAACAATTTTCAGATTATTTTTGGTTTCGATTCAGATCCAAAATGGTTATTTCTCCAGCAATTAGGTACACTTTTAAAAGCAATAAAAAAAAATGAAAATCTGCTGGAGGGTTCAGAATGATTCGAAACTGTCGCCAATCTACTCAGGAGGTCGAAAATAGGGTTTAAACACAATTTTCAACTTTTTTTGTTCACGCATTCACAAACGATGATTTTTTAATTTTTTTTCAAAAATAATCACGTGGGAGAAAATTTTGGATTTGACTCGATACGAAAAGATTTTGAAAATGTGTGTCTGAATCGGTCGAAAGGAACAGAAAAATATGATTTAAGTTCCTTTATTACCCTACTTAACAGCGTTTTTTTTTCGAGAATTGGAGAATCCGAAAATTTGCTGGAGGCTCCAGAACGATTCCAAATCATCACCAATAGACTTGGAATATCAAAAATAGGGTACAAATCAAATTTCAGCATTTTAGGTCCATTTTTTAAAATTTTGATTATTTTTTCCAAAAAAATACACGTTAAATTAGAATTTTTAAAAAATTCTCTAAAAAATAAATGAATTACCTCACAGACTATGAAATTTTCGCTCGTGGTGCCAAAAAAATACAAATATAGATAAACTCGTTAAAATGGGTCGAGAATCAGCCACAAGTTGATTTTTAGATGTTCAAAATGATTTTTACACCTCTTGGAGGAATTTCAATTACTTATTCTGAAGAAATCGAAAATCATGGTGTAGGCTCCAGAATGACCGAAAATTCTGAAATCCGGTTCGAAGGAGTTGATATTGGATTTTAATTTCATATGATCGGAAAATGAGTAGTTTCCTAGACAGTTTTCTGGTTGAAAAATACGTCTTTAACGCATCTATCCAAACATGCGCGGAAAACAGTTATTTTCTTCCCTAGGGAGGAAAGTAACTGTTTTCCGCACATGTTTACAAATTCTAAATTAACAATTTTTAAAAATTTTCAGCATTTATTTTCCTCTCATATGAAATTAAAATAGTGTACTATTAAGACTAATTAGTAATTACTGTCATTCTTTTACTGAATAAATATACCTACCTACCTATTTTTTAAAAGCATAAATAGGTAACCTAAAATAGTCACTTTCGGACTTTCAAAAATTCGCCAAAAATCGAAAAATCAATTTGGACAACTGAAATTTTGATTATGGAGGTGTTAGACCATGCTCTTTCCAAAGAGAGGTTCCCTCGTTAGATGCAAATTTGAATTACAGAACTTTCAAGTTTCAACCCATCATCAGTCCAACTCGTAAAATTTTTCAAAAATCCAGGAAAACCCAAAGAATGAACTCCAGACACATGAAACTGCTTTTTAAATATTTTTTTGATGCACCCACTCTTTCCAATTCAAGAGTTCCTGGAATCGTATATAGCCAGGGGGTTGAAATAATTCCCTCGTAAAAACCAACACCGTCATAAATATCATTGTATTCATAGATGATTCGTGGCTCGCGATCAAAATTCACACATGTAGCTTTTATCTATGTGTAAAATTGAATTACGACCATATAATACCACCCGCATTACCTACTCTAATTACCCATGCTCCACCTAAGGCGAAAAAATTGGCGTCGAATAATTCGCCGATAAATCCTTCTACAAAGTAGCATTTACGATACGCTTTAAAATTTTTATAGGGCTCTTTTAATTAAACATAATCGGTGTTATATCAGCTGTATTTGTTATTTATTGGCGTTATTACGGTAAATTATAACAAACTAGCTAGCATCGTATGTGCGAGTACAACAAACAAATCCGGTTCATACAAATTTTGCATTTGGTATTCGAATCGTATATATATACCTACCTACGAGACTAATGTGAAGTGTAAAGCTGCGAAAATGAAAGAAATCGTATATTTGCACCGCGGGTGGCCTGCAGTTAAATATCTACTAGTTTGTTTTGCACGTTTTACCAATTACCGCGTGTCTGGAACGTTGCATACGTATGCCAAAAACAGGAAAACGAAAACATTAACCAGTTTTCATGCAATCGAATTTATTCTTATCTTCGTCAAATATTTATTAATAAGGTAGGTATCTACTACAATGTATGTTTGTGCAGGTTAACCGAGGATATCCGATCGATAATTAATTTCGTGTTCCTTCTGCATATACGTGTATGTACGAGCATACACTGCAGCCAATGACTCTCGGAAAAGGATTTCCACATACCCTTCATTATATTTGAATTATTAAGTTACGTGTAGATTCGCTATCTTCAGTTCCTCCCACGTATTTTACCCTTTCGTATATTACTCAAGTTACTTACATATGGATGAATATCGCGAAACTCATCTACTCTCGTATAACAATATAGGGAGACACGAGACAGATCAAAGGGAGTTTATCCATTTTTAATGGATTCCTTCCGTATTTTTTCACCATCATTTTGCGGATCACGTGGTGACGTAATCGATTATCATTATGTCAAGCACGTATCCGCTGCTTGCTACGCCATCATTCTTTGGCGAACCTTTATATAAATGCATGTACACTAACTCATGTGTGTTTTATATTTTACACGAGTCGAATAATATTATTGAATGCTTACGAATGTTTTGAATCTATTTTACCCACAGAACTGCGAACAATCTTCTTCCTTCAGTATTTAATCAAAAGAAAGAAGAGAACTCAATTCTAAAAATTAAAAGTGTGTTAGGAAAGAATCAGGTAAATTCATTTGAAAAAAAAAATCAAAAAACAAAAAAATGTACATTTTTCCAAACATGACCAAGAAAGCTCAAATCTGATGTGTAGTTGAATTCTAACTCTCCTTCCCCCAATCGATTGACAGCAGTTTCGAACCATTTTGAATAGTTTTAGAACCTCCAGAACATTTTTTAAAGTTGAAATTTACGTAAAACTTTACCCTTGATAAAGTTAAAATTCGAAAATTTACTTCGAACCCTAATTTTAAATGTCGAGTCAACAAGATATTTTGAAAATTCCAGCTTTTTAATACCTATTTAAATTCCATAAAAATCATCCAAATTAACTAATCGAATCTTTGAGCTTTAGACTTCGATGTAGCGGTGGACTGGCCTATGATGTTGCCTGACGATCGCAAGCGTCCCTGCGACACCAAGGGGCCTCCAGGGCATTATTTGAACCAAAAAAATGTGCTATTTTCGTTTTCTTTTAACATAAATTTTTGCAAGCTTTTGCCCTCGCTTCACTTGGGCCAGAATTTTCAAATAAGTAGGTGCATTTTTCAAATTCTAAAATTGTGTTTTGTCAAAAAAATCTGAAGAAACATTGTTTTTGTACTTCTATTTTCAAAATCGAAAATTTTAAAAATCCGTCATTTAAATTCTAAACCACAGGGGAAAATTTCTTTTCCCTTCAGGAATATGGTACTTCAAATTCATGTGCGCAAACGAGTTATGACCACTAATACTAACCTGTGTGCAAACTACCTTTCCTACTAAGGTCATTTTTGGCCATTCGCGAGCAACTCAAGAAGTAGGACAAAAACGGCCATTTTCGCAACTTTGACAGTCTCTCCTGATCACAAAAACCGCTCAAATTCAAAAACCCCACTCTGTTTTTTGTTTTAGGGTCTAAAGTATCGATTAAGCCCCATTTTCAACCCAAACACAAATATGCAGTTACCTAGAATAAAACTAAGGGAAATGAATGAGGTTAATAATAAAAGATATGAAATAACTTACCACACATGAGGTCCAGATTAACAAACAATTCGCGCATTTTTATTACTAGTAAATTATTCGCGTAATCTTTCTTTCGAAAAACCAATACACTTTTTAAAAAACACGAAGTAAAAATCAAATCACGAAATATTCGAAAACTACCAAAATTACCAGATTTTAGCAAAGAGGCGCACACTTGAAACTAATCGCGAAACTGGATTCATTGAAAATTATTAAAAACGCGGATCTAAAACAACTGACCCGGCAAAGTTATATTTTTGGAAACTACATAGATCCACAAACACAAAGCTTAAAAAAATATTGAGGAAAGTGAACAAATTGTTTTTGCACACCTCACTAATCGCGAAACAGGATTCATTGAAAATGGATTAAAAACGTTAGAACTTGAAATGAGGAAAACGCGGGAGTTGTTTTTTTAGAAACTTGATCCACCGAAGATAAAGAAAGATTAAGGAAAAATTGTTTCCTGAATTCAAAGGAAACAAACAAAATTGGTTTAGAGTCATATGGCTTTTGAGTAACTTAGACTCAGTAGTCTACATCCTTGTTGAAAATTAGGGAGGTGTGCAAACAAATGTTCACTTTCCTTAATCTTTATTGAACCTCTGTGTACTGTCAACTGTCAAGTCTGATTTTGTCATCAAAAGAAGTAAACAAACTTTAGTTTTGAATCACATGGCTTGAAGGAGGTGGTAGGGTGTCTACCAAAATTTGATATTTAAATTCCAATATACCCTAGTTCACACTTTTTCGCGGGAGGGGAGGGGAGTTGATGTACTATCAACAGTTCCCATGTGACATAAAAAAATGTACGATATTTTTTTTTTTAGAAATTTCGCTTTTTAAAAAGATGAAACAAGCCCGAGCAAAGCGAGGGCAACTGCTCCCCCAACAATCTAACAATAATTTCCATGAAATTCCAATATAGTTAGTGGTAGATATTTTGTGGGCAAAAGCACTTGAAAGACAAAAATTCATAATCCCTGATGTGAGAGGTCAATTTTTCTACCCACCCTCAACATTCAACCTTGGTTAAAGAAAAGAAAAATAATATGCCCGAGCGATGCGAGGGCGAAAGCTTTTGAAATTTTGAATTTTTACTCTCTAAATTTGAAGCAGTTAAATTTCACTGCTTAGCAGTCACGACATTTTGCCTTTTTAAAAGCAGTAGTTTTTTACTGCAAAACAGTAGAAAATCCACTGAACTGGTCAGTCAAAATGATTATTTTTTGACCAACTCACTAGATTTACTATTGTTTTGCAGTAAAAAACTACTGCTTTTTCGCGACTTCGCGACCTGGTAGACACCCTGGAGGTACTCAGTAGTGCATATCCTAGAAAATTAGAGAGGTGTGCAAAAAAACAATGTGTTCACTTTCCTGCGATTCATCGAAAATAAATTTTAAAAAAATGAGAACTTGGAAGGAAGACGTGGAGTAAAACCACAGACTGGGCAGAGTTATATTTTTGGCAAAAGAAATATTAATGGAAGTGAACACATTGTTTTTGCACACCTCACTAATCACAAAACAGTGGACTGTCAACAGTCATGTCTGATTTTGTTATCAAGAGAAGTAAACAAACGTTTGTTTTGAGTCACATGGCTTGAGAGAGGTAGTACTGTTGAAAATTAGGGAGGTGTGTAAAAATAAATGTTTACTTTCCTTAATCTTTTTTGAACCTCTGTGGACTGTCAACTATCAAGTCTGATTTTGCCATCAAAAGAAGTAAACAAACTTTAGTTCTGAGTCACATGGCTTGAGGGAGGTGGTACTCAGTAGTCCATATCCCTGAAAATTAGAGTGGTATGCAAAAACAACATGTGTTCACTTTCCTACAGTTCATTGAAAATTAATAAATGTGGAGTAAAACCACAGACTGGTCAGAGTTATATTTTTGGAAAAAGAAATATTAAGGAAAGTGAACACATATTGTTTTTACACGTCTCTCTAATTTTCAAGGATGCGGACTACTGATTGTGAGTACCACCTCTCTCAAGCCATGTGACTCAAAACAAAAGTTTGTTTACTTCTTTTGATAACAAAATCAGACTCGACTGTTGACAGTCCACAGAGGTTAAATAAAGATTAAGGAAAATAAACATGTTTTAGAACACCTCCCTAATTTTCAAGGAGGATGTAGACTAGTCTCAGTTCTCAAAAGCTGTATGACTCAAAACTAAGTTTGTTCATTTCCTTTGATGACAGAATCACACCTGACAGTGTTGGGTATAGTTACTAAAAAAAATAACACCCTGGTATTCAGGAAACAATTTTTCCTTAATCTTTCTTTAACCTCCCTGGATCAAGTTTCTAAAAAAAAAACCTTCGCATCAGTAGTTTTTCTCCGCGTTTTCCTTATTTCAAGTTCTCGTGTTTTTAATTAATTTTCAATGAATCATGTTTCGCGATTAGTGTTCGTTTTCGCGTTTTTAATTAATTTTCAATGAATCCTGCTTCGCGTTTAGTGCTCATTTTCGCGTTTTTAATTATTTTCAATGAATCCTGCTTCGTGTTTAGTGCTCATTCTCACGTTTTTTAATTAATTTTCAATGAATCCTGTATTCCTGTTTTGGGATTAATGCTCGTTCTCGCGTTTTAAATTAATTTTCAATGAATCCTGCTTCGTGATTAGTGCTTGTTCTCGCGTTTTTAATCAATTTTCAATGAATCCTTTTTCGTGATTATGTAGTGCTTGTGCTCGCGTTTTTAATTATTCAATTTTTTTAAAAGTATCGTGGTTTTTCAAAGACATAATGATCTGGACTTCATGTGTGGTGAGTTATTTCATCTTTTATTTATCCTCATTCGGTTCCCTTAGTTTTATCATGCAACTAAAAGTAATTTTTTTTTCACTATTTCTCTTTATGTTCATCTTCATAACACCTCATTTATTTTTTTCATTTGAAAAGAAAAGTCTTCAGGGTGGAAGTTCTTTATTTTGGTTCATGTTGGATACAGGTTTTTTAAATAAAAATTAAGAGTTGCTTTTTGGAAAAATTTGTTCAATCTGAAGAAATCAAATCTTTTTCAGTTTTAAGAAATACATAAATTTACACCAGTGATTCATTGAGGCGTTTTTTAAATAAATTTGAAAACCAGTCTTGACAGGAAAGATTCGTTAATTTGGGAGTGGTTGGTTTGTTTGTATGTTTGTTTTTTTGTTTTTTAAGCACAGAATTACTTTTTGGAAACATTAGTTTAAATTTAAAATTAGATGGTTTGTTGATTATAAGTGCTTGTATGTAGATAGACTTTTCTTTTTGTTGCTGGGAGTTCTTATATACAGTCATTTATAAAATTAAGAGAATGGTATAAAACATTTTGGTTCCTTTTTTGTCTAATTTGGTTTACACTCATATCGCACCTCGGGAGTAATAAGGTTACATCTCAAAAAAGTGAAATTTTACAGGAGTGATTTTTTTTATTATTTTTATCAACTTATAATTAATTGTGAGGAGTGAATAGCACCTCATTTTAAAGATCTGGTATTCTACCTTCATTTAGCATAAGAACACTTGGAAAAATAAAATCCTAAACAGGAAATATTTCAATGTTTGGAAAACATTTTGAGTTATAATCTTTCATTAAAATTGATCTGGAGGCGAAAGGAAGCGTCTAAAAAAATTTCATGTTACCAAAGTTGTAGAGAATTCAATTTCCAATCGACATAATGTTGTTAGTTTTTTTCTAGAGTGCTTAGTTTTTGAGTTTTTCTCAAACAACTGAAATTTAATTATACGAGTATGTGCAAATTAATTTTTCTGAAAAGTGATCAATTTAAATTTTTTTTCCATTTGGTAGAAACCAAAAAAAAATGTACTCTTTGTGACTATTTCTAACTGACAAACATTCAAAACAATCAAAACTGTTTGTTAACCCTTTGTATGTACAAAATTTGCTCAAAAAAAAGGTGGAATTTTTTGATACGTAACCTTATTACTCCCGAGGTGCGATATACACTCATACATCAGGTTTGTTCATTTTTGTTTTGGTTTAACACTTTTACTTTATGAAACAGAAAATAATTACTAATTTAAATTGTTTTCAAAATTCAAATTCTATTAGAATGATAAGTGGCCCCTAAATGGAAGCAAGATCCGCTGGATCTTGCTTTAACTCCGAGTCGCACGTCCACGTCGTGGGGGCTGGCAGGCGCCGGATTTCCTAAAAAAGGGATCCGGCGTGCTAACGCGACAGGGGGGCGTGAAGGCACGCTTCTTTATTTTAAGTTAGTTTACTAGCTTAGGTAGGTAGTTTTAGATGAGTTGTTGGACTGTGGTGCCGGTTACACGCTTTCTGGTAGCAATTTCAGCCGAGATTACTTGGTGGGAGATGTGCCATTGTGGGTGGATGTGGCGGGGTACTGTGACCACAACGGTCTTTAGGGTCTCCTGGCTCCCTGTTCCTGTCGGGAAAAAATTCCTGTAGTGGGAATCACTTTTCCTGATTGTTGGCGGACAGAGAAGGCTCTTGGTGCTGCACTGCTTTGTTGCGTTTGCTTGCAGTGACATGTTGAGCTCTGGGTATGATTTGCTGTCGTTGGTACTCGGAGGTTGTGTTCCTGTGCACCACAGCCTCGATAGCTCTGTAGGGTAATTTATTTAAGTAGATTAGGATGTATTAAGTACATAGATTAAGTATGTACATCAAGAAAGAAGGAGAAATGGAGGGTGAAGAGTCTCGCGTTCAGTTGCGTTGTCGTGTTTGGTCGCTTGTGGGGGGTTCAATCCCTTTAAATTGAGGGTTCAATCCCTTTAAATTGGGTACCTATCCTTTTTCTTTTTTTTTTTGGCCCAATCTTTTTGAGGGGTTCACTGCCCAGCCAGCCAGCCCTCCCTGCCCGGCCTACAGTCCCTGCCCGGCCCTACCATCCCTGCCCGGCCCTTCCCTCCCTGCCCGGCCCCGGCCCCTGAATGGGAGCAGATTCATTTCCTGCTCCAACTCCTAGTCGCACATCCACGTCGTGGGGGCTGGAAACTTGTCAAACTTGTACACTCATGATACTCTCATGAAGTGGAAGTTTGACATGCTGACGCGACAGGGGGGTGTGATTGCACACTTACCTATTTTTTTGGAATGTGTTCGTGAAAACTGAAATTTTTCATCATGGCCAATCTTTTTGAGGGGTTCACCGCCCAGCCCTTACTTCCTTCCTGCCCAGCCTACCCTGCCAGCCCTCCCTGCCCGGCCCGGCCCCCAAATGGGAGCAGGTTCATTTCCTGCTCCAACTCCTAGTCGCACGTCCACGTCGTGGGGGCTGGAAACTTGTCAAACTTGTACACTCATGATACTCTCATGAAGTGGCAAGTTTGACATGCTGACGCGATAGGGGGGTGTGGTTGACACACTTCTAAATTGCTGTAAAAGTCAATAACTATTTTTTGGAATGTGTTGTTTTTTATATCTGTCCTCAAAAGTTGCGATCTGAGTTTGTGATCTTAACTACTTACTTGACTGGCTAATGTTGATTATCAACAGTACAGAGCTACGTAGTAGTACATATACCCAAACAAATCAGACATTTGCGTCAAAATACATATACCACTCAAAATATCCTTCTCTGCAGCATACTGAAACACCACGCTTTATACAAAATATCAGACTGAAAACTTATTCAATATACAAAAGGTTGCCATATCTTACAATATTACTTCGGGCCGGTTCATTTCGCTTTCACCAGCCAGGGTTGTAAAAAATAATGAAAATTCGCCCACGTTAAAAAATTGCCAATTTTTTTAGCTGGAAAAACTGGCTTTATTTTTTTATATGTACGACGGTTTTTCAAAACGAGCTTATTTTTACGAATTCACCGCCGTTTTATAGTGCATCTTAAACTTTGAAAGAAAAAAATATACAACGCGAAGGAAGACCAAAAAAAAGCACAACTTCAATGAAAAGCCACGTTCGCGATAAAAAGCATTTTTCGATCATTGCGGATTTTAGGTTTTTTTTTCTATCGCGATATTATTATGATCGAGGAAGGCTGGTACAGTTGTACGATGTTTATGGTTGAGACGAACATAGGTAGGTATACGGGGCGCAGATTGACCAAAATTAAAGGATTTGTTTGTTTTGTGTTCATTCGTGTATGAAATACGATGGATTTGGAGAGATTTCCTATAAAAAATAAAGCCCAATTTTGCGCAGTGGTACGTTTGTTGTGTGGTTGGAAAATTACATTATTTTATTGTTCGAATTTATTGCTGTAGGAGTATTTTTTGTTTGGTGGATTATGAAAAGGTCCAAGGTACTTTTGCACAGGTTTTTTGGAAAGAGGGACAGATGGTCTGTACTATTACTTTGAAATGACCAGTTATTTCTTTGCCTTTTTCCATAACTTTCAGTACCTACCTAAGTTTTTTTTAAATTCACAATCCCCTTCTCTCCTTCCCTCCCTCTCATCTCAAAAATTCCAGTTCAAACTCTCCTTCCCTTCGATTACAGTTTCTCATCAGGAACCAATTACTTACTTATGCTTCTGGGTGTGTACTTTCGAACATGTTCCTGGGTCGTTTTTACAAAATTATCTGGTATCTTAATCGCAATTAAGCACACCGATGATTTTTCATTCGTTTGTTTTCGTATTATAAAGTGAAAAATTAACAAGTACGAAAACGCAAAACAATGTAGTAAGTAACTTATTTGATGAAGTTCTTACAGTGCTGGCTCGTTAGCCCGTTACAACTCTCCAAGTCGGAAAACATCATGCTGTTTCCATGTCCTTGTATCGTGTATGTAATTAATTGCATCTACTAACGAAAAACCCGTAGTACAAAGTACGTTTTCCTCGCGGTGCGTCGAGTATGCACGCTGCATGGCAGAGAAAAAATGAAATATACTCTAGAAGTCGAGATAAAGACATATCACCGTCATATCAACTCGAACGGGTTGTATTTTTTGCGAACTCTTTAAAGGATAAAAGATTATTCGCGGTCGTAATTTATACGTGTACACTTACATACGTGTGAGGAAGTAAAAAGGCAGGGGCAATGGTGATAATTGCAATGAGCGACTTCCTCGACCGGTGGGTACGTTTGATCCGTACATGCTACATAAGTTGATGGAAAAGTACCACCTTCTCAGCAGGATTGTGTGGTTTTTATTCGCTCAAGTTATAATATTAATATACTGTGCATTGTGGTGTATCGGGGGGGGGGGGAGTCGGTTGATTTTGACCAAATTCAGCAGAACCCTTCTATCTTGAGTTTGAAAATTACTTGAAAATTTTTTTAACGCTGGAGGTGCCCCTGGAGGGCAGAAATTGACTCTCAAATTGAAGGGAATTTTCAAAAAATTCGTGGCTTTTTCGCTTGGGAAAATAGTCCAGTCCCAAATGAAAGTACCTATTTGAGATTCTGTAAAAATCCAAAACCACTCTTAGGGTTCTACTGAGCGTTTAAAAATTTGCAAATCGCTCATTTTTCAATAAATTTGTGTTTAGAAAATTTTTTCTTCACAAATATTTCGCATTAATTATGACAAAATATTGAAAGATATCATTCCTGATTCCTAACACTGGGGAAATATTTTGAAACACAGTGGTGCCAATTTTTTAGTCATTATTGCCAATTTCTAAAGTTTGAGAAAAATAGCCAAAAACTTAATATAAAAATTGGGTACTTAATTTCAGCTCATTTTTGGGGATTCTCCAAATTTAGTTAATTTGAATGAAGAATTTTTTTTTACTTTTTGATCATTTTTAGAAAATTTTTGAGCACCTATACCGATCAAGTTATCTACATTAAAACATCGAAGCTCTCTTAGTTGATATACTCGTATTTAGGTAGGTACATGAAATAAAAAAATTTTTAGACTCGATATTCAGATATCGATACGTTTGAGATGAATCAGAAACTCTATACTTTTTTGAAACTGAAGAAATATTTTGGAATTCAGTGGTGCCAATTTTGTAATCTAGGTACTCGTATAAATACCTGTGGCCAAATTTCAAAAATTCTGATGAGTTGACTAGGGGCATTTATCTAGTTTTTTCGAAATTAGTCAAATAATGACCAAAAAATTGGTACCATTGTATTCCAAGTTATTTTCAAAAATGTCTCCTGTTTGGGTGCCCTATTTTTGCTTCAAGGACGTCTCCAAAGCTAAACATTTTCTCAAGTTATTTCAACTCAAAAGTTTCCATGCAATTTCACCAAAACCATCCAACTCTTCTTTTTATGATGCGTTCTAATTTGAATACCCACCTACAATAGGTCATAATTCGTGATTGAAATGTGCACAGAAAACTAAAAAAAAAGGTGAATTTTAAGCATAAAAAATGTCGGCCACCTGAGGATAAAATTCTTTAGAGACATGATTTATTCAAAAAGATATCTCAAAGTTCCGAAATGTGCTTTTGAGTGCGTACAACTCCAGCCATCTCATTTTCAGGTTTTGTCAACTCAAAATTTCAAAAACATGACCAATAATGTCTAAATGTGCAGATATGGGCATCTACAAATCTTGAAAATTTATCAGGTGCTCTGAGCCTATAAGGGAATCTTCCATTATCAGTGAAAAAAGGTGGTCTTTTTCAAGTCAACTCCCCCTCCCCCCAAAAAATGTCATAAAATCTTGAAAATGTGATTGAGCTGCTGCAGTCCTTGGGGACTTTTCAAAATCTTTTGTTTATTTGTTTGCTGTTGTTTTTTTTTTTTGCAAAATTTGAGCTTCCAAATAAATATTATTCCACAAAACTGGTCATTCGAGTTTTTCATCGAATTATGCAATTTTTAAACAATTTTAGGAAATTCTTAACTTCACAACAATTTTCATTTTCCGTTTGATCAGCTGGAATCCATTTTTTTGGAAGCTATCTTACGAGTACTCATACTTATGCTTTGATTTTGAAAAATGAGCGTAATTAAAGATGAGTCTCCAAAAGATCCCTCAGCTTTAAGCATGGTGGTCATCAGTGAATAATGGAATAACCCCATTTTTTGAAGGATATTTCAAAATTGTAATGACAGAAGAAATGAGAAAAATATGAAAGTTAAAAACCTTCAGAAAATAATTTTCAAAAAGAGTCTGACCGAAAAAATACTTGAGATCGAACTCTCACTCCAAACTTCTTTCTTTTACGTTTAAAAATTTTAAATAATGAAAAAAACATGAAGAAAAAAATATCGTAAATACTTATACATCTCACAGAGAATTGGATGATTTCATGAGAAAGAAAAGAACGATCTCCCTCTCCCTCATCTCCTCTATTTTAACCAAATTGAACAGTTGTTTTAAAAAACGCGGTAAAAATGACCAAAAATACAAACATAAAGTGGTGGGGCAAGAAGTCAAAAATTTCTGAAAAATTTTTCCCTATCACAAGAGGAATCATCTGTGACCATTAGGAAGAAAATCGAAGTGGAGGCTGATTTCACTTATTATTGAAGAATGAAACTCGATGTCTAAAATTTGGAAATTCTACAGCAATTACTTATTGAAAAGGAAACAGCACCATCAACAACAAGAACAAAATGGAAAATTAATTATTTACAGATCGTACATATGTAGGAGTGGAAGAGAGTATCCGTATCCACCCATATAACTTCCTGAGTTTGCACTCGTTACAACTTTGTAATTCGAGGAAGGTAATAAATCTTGTCTATCTTTTGATATGTACTTTAATTGCACCTTCAGATGAACATGCATAAAAATAATTTAAATTTATACAAAACCTGCTATAAATTACTCTGCTATACGGTATAACAATGTCGGTGGGCTATGCGGGAAAACAACAACAACAATAAAAAGCCCCTATTTAAATCTATAGGCCATATCTAAGTATCATGCTCTTTAAGTTACAACTTGAAATTTAGGGAAAAGTACTGTACAAGAAACTCGACAATCAAGTCTTAACATTCCGGAAAATAATTCCATTTCATAGTAAAATCCTTGAAAAAAATTTCAAAAACGAGATTTTTTAACGTCATTGAACTTGAGACGAGAATTTATTAAAATTTTAAATTTCGAGATATAGAATCTTTTTTATGAACATGTCAAAAAAAAGTAGATAGGTACCCTACCTACCTACCTACCTACATTTAAAAATTGATGAAAAATTTTAAAATTTTACAAAATTTCGATAGGCAGGCAGCAACTGATAACCAGTTGATATGTATTTGCCAGCCATCTACTACTAACGAGTAAGAGTAAGTGTAACTGGTTCTGTGCATTGAAAATGACTTTCGTTGATTGGCATTGTTTTGCATCTTTATCTAAAACTAAGATCATGTTTTGTTCCAGTTTTTGGTTGAATATTTAGTTATTTAATCTAAATGCAAATTATTTCGATAAATACACGATATTGAGGTCATCTTGCAGATAACTGGTAATATTATAATTTGTGTGCATATTATGCATAATATGATTTGAAATTCTAGCATTTATAAATAGGTTTAGAAGGTACAGTACACACTAAACAGTCAGTAGCTACCTTTTGAATTTCATAGTTATACAGGCTCAAGTTAACTTTTGTTACAACTCCCTTCCCCCCACCAAGACATCCCCATACAGTCATCCCATAATTCATGGCACTACGTGCTTTCAAAACAACAAGGTGAAAACTTCCATAATGAAAAATTTTACCAGCAAACTGGAGTGAATTTCCAAGTACCACGGAATCCGCTCATTTGGTGCAAATGCTTCGTAATGGCGAGTAAACTCCATTTAGCGTAATTACGTAACGTCAAGTCGTGAACATTCGCTAAGCAGGCATACGCTATACCTATATCTGCACTTGGAGCGAATTAAAACGTACAGAGCAGCCAACTTTACTCGTAAATTCAACATTAACGGGATATTTTCACGCGGTATATTACACTCTGGGAATCATTTCGTCGGCAAAATGTAGGAAGCATAGGCAGCGAGAACCTATGAACGCGTAATCATATCACAAAATACCTACATAATTCACTCGTTATAATATGTCTCCCTTTGCTCTTTTTTGCAGCCTCGACATTCTGCTAACAGCCAAGTCAGGCCAGTTCGCGACCCTAAAAATTTTAGGTAAGTATACTCGTATGGTACACAAGTGCAGAGTGGAAATTCCTGCCAATTTTCCAAACACGATATTAAATTTATATGGTGGGAATTTCATCACCGATCGAACAAAGCTACGGTGTAATTTATAGGCACGCGACACGTTGGCGAATTTCAACGCAGCGTGCTTCTCTCACGTCATCGTTAGCCAAAGATGCTGCTTTCTTTGAGAAACCGACGACGACGTGAATTCTGCACCAGCAGATGTTCCAATTATATCGACGTATATACTTCAATTTGGCTAATTCATTGCCCATTAAATATCGCACCATAGTACAAATACACGTATTGCCAAAAGGATGCATTCGTAGTACCTGCGTTATAAAAACACGCGAATTATCATAATTTGGTCGTAAACGACGCGTATAAGTATCGTGTTGCACATCAAATTAATAAGCCATACTTATACTTATACTTACTTACATTGGTACTCGTATTTGCAATGTACATAGAAGTATATAAGTGTAAGTAAGTATAACAGTGATATACGCTCGTATATTATTTATATTTATGAAATAAAATCAACATAGTATGAGGCGTCCTTTTTATTTTTATTAAGTACTGGTATAAATTTTAATCCAACAACCGAATAAACACGCTGCTGAGCCCGGCGAGAAATCAAAACGTACATAACGTTAACGTCGTCGGCGAATTGCACCTATTAAAAAACACTTCGCGCAGTCTCACGACAAAATTACATAAAAATTATAGCTTTTTAATGGCTGAATCAAATACACGACGTTATTACATTTTTGTGCATTTCGCACGCGATTCCATGCGTTGAAGTGAGACAGATGAACAAACATAGATTCGCAATGCATAATAACCATCGACGACGGGTGTTTGGAGAATGATGGATGGGAGGTCGTGAAATTTGGCGGGAAAAAGTACGACGAACAGGTTGTCTTTTTCTATTCCACATGTATGAGGGAGAAAACTGTAGACATTTTTTCAATCGACGTATTTGGATTCAGTGCATCGAATTGCTTCAATTTTTATTTTTTTCACAATGTTTTATATGCATACTTGGCTAAATTTTACACAGAGTATTTCACTCTAAAATCCGAAAATTTTCATAAAAAGTTTATTTAAAAAATCTATTTGAAAAATTTATTTAAAAAATTTAATTTTGAAAACTTATTTGAAAAATCTAATTTTGAAAAATTTTTGTTTGCACTCGTGAAAGTCGACCAGTGAATTTCGAATTAAGCATGCAATCTGAATTGCTCCATTGAAAGAGGCATTCCAACAGGTAGAACAATCTTAAAGCTGGTCATAATTAAGTCGAAAGAGCGCGCAAAAATACACAAGTCAAAATTTCAGACGCTAGATTAAATTTTTTGTTTTTTGGTAAATTTTTGGAAATCAAATTTGAGTAAAAATTAAGAAAAAAATCAAAATTTTACTAAATTAACCAATAGAACTGAAATTTGGTACATGGTCTATTTTCGACCCACTAAATCGATTGAAAACGGTTTTAAACTACTTTTAGTAGTTCTGGAGCCTCCAGCACATTTTTTAAAGTTGAAATTTTCACAAAATTTTATCCAAAGAGTTTGCATGCTAAATTTTATTTAATTTTTACCCTAATTTCAACATTCTGAGTCGATTGAAAATAGTCTCAAGCTGTTCTGGAGTCTCCAGAAAATTTTTGAAAATTCCAGCTTTCCAAAAAATGTCATAAAATTTATGTAAATGAGCTTTAGCACTTACTAATGGGCGCACTGCATCCTGGCGGCCCATTTGTTCAATTACGTACACACCAATTTCCCAAAATCGGTCTCTGTTGGTTCAGAACCGCATAATTTTTTTAAATTTTCAATCATCTAAACATCGGAGAAACACATATTTTTGAATTGGCAGAAACTGATTTTGAAAAAAAAAATGTGTGTAATTGATCAAAACCTTAGGAAGCTACATAGACAGACACACAGACAATTACGAGAGGTCAGACGGGTAAGCAGACAACCATGAGAGGCTAGACAGGTAAGTCAGCGCTCTTAAGAGGCCAGACAGACAGGTCAATGACCTTAAGAGGTCGGACAGGCATACAGACGATCTTGGGAAGCCATACTTATGGGCCAATGGTCTTGAGAGTCCAAACAGACTAACGGGCGATGTTGGGAAGCCAGATACAGACAGCTCAATGTTCTTAAGAGGCCAGACAGGCAGACAGGCATACAGGCAGATGACCTTGAGAAGCCAGACAGGCATGTAAACAACTTTGAGAGTCTAGACAAGTAGGTCAATGACCTTGAGAGGCCAGACAGACGGGTCAATGACTTCAAGAGGCCAGGCATAAAAAGAGGAAGAGAGGCGACCTTGAAAAACAAGACAGACTGGTCAATGACCTTAAGAGGACAAACAAGCAGACAGACGACCGGTAGCCAGACAAACAATTGTGAGAGGCTAGACAGGCAAATGACCTAAAAGGTCAGACCGGCGGGCAGATGACCTTGGAAAGCCATACTGATGGGTCAATGACCTTAAAATATGCCAGACAGACAGATAGACAGACGACCTTGGTGAACTAGACAGTGGACAGATAGGTTAGTGACCTTAAAAGTTGATTTAAACGAGTTTTAAACAGTACTTTTTCAAAACCTGGAATTTCCAAAATATTTCTTCATTCCAGAACGGCTTGAAATAATCTCCAATCGACTCAACATGTAGAAAGTTTGGTATGTTCAACTCCCATTAAATAAAATTTTGTTGGGAGTTTCAACTTTCAAAAATCTGCTGGAGGCTCCAATACAGTTCAAAATGGTTCGAAATTGTTTCAAACCGGTTTGAAGAGTCGAAAATATCAAATTTCAGATTTCTAGATCAATTCGGAAAAATTTTGATTTTTTTTCCAATTTTTGGCCCAAAGATTTTCAAAAATTCACCAAAAATCGAAAAATTCACTTCGGTGCCTGAAATTTTGACTAGAGGAGCATTTTAGAGTGATTTTTTTATTTAGCTTTGTCCAGTTCAAAAATATTCCGTCAGAAGGGACATCTCCCCTGTAAGACAAATTCATTTGTCTTTTTCTAAAAAATTCGCCTGAATTCGAATTCGAAAGATGAAATATTCAACACAACAGAATACCTTTCTACCTACTAATTAGTAATTATGTTGACACAAAATAAATTTTTAACCATGGAAAAGGATGGTACATGGTAGTAGGTACATACATACGTTGAAAATTGAACAAATTTTGTTATCACAATGTTTTATAGGACTGAAATTTAAAAGTTATTCGCGTTTAAATTTAGGAGTTCTTTTTTTGAAATTTGTATGCATATATTTTACGTAGAGTTACTTATTGTTCAATTGTTCATTTTCTAGGTCATTTTTTAAATTAGAAAATTTTTTACTCGCATACTCATCTCCTTTAATTTTTTAAGATGAATGAAAAGTCAAAACAACACATTATGTTAATTTTTTGATGAACAGCTCCTCTTTGAGGTTAAAAATAGATTTCAACTTGAACTTTTTGAAAATGTAATTTGCCCCTTCAATTTCAAAGATAGGCAACACCTCCAGTACAATCACGATTTCAGCTACCTAATGCATGCAACATTTTCATTTGGAGTTTGGAGATGATAGGTCCGTATTAGATACCCAGCAGTGTTCGTGTATTTTTATTACACATACTCGTATGTAACTACTTACCCAGCAACCTAGCTATGCACTTTTTCGATATACCTACATATTTTTTATCAGATCAAATTTGATTTTTAAAATAAGTTTACTTTCCTTGTGAGCAGTTCACTATAAAAAAATCCACATCAACCACCTCCCCTTCTCCCTCATCTACACTCACATTCCTTAATTTTTGAAAACGAAACTTTAGTCAGATTCTGAGCAAAGTCACATCTTCGAAATTCGAAAACAAATTTCTTTAACAGCGCAGCGAGCGTATTTTCCATTTTAAACGTACATTTGTTTTTTCTTCATCTCGTCGGCAACATCTAAAAAGTATGTTGGAAAGCGGCCGAAAGCCATTTTCTTTTGATTGCCTTCCATACGAACGTTAAATTTTCGTCCACCGATATCCCGATATCGCATAAAAGTCACGTACTGTGTACGGCACAACGAACGGTTTTTTCCACCAGCTACTTTATCTGGCTTTTCCGGCCCACCCGTACCAATGGAAAATCTTTCTTTCGAAAAGAAAATTGAGTTTTCGTCTACTCATCTATACGTTCTGTCTATTCAGACGCAACCATCGCGTTCTACTTTTCTCTTCTCGCGCTCGCAACTCGCAACTCGCAGCAGACTTTATTATTATTGTTATTAGCGTCAGAAAGGTTTTCCATGTAGGCCTTTCTGGCGCTAAGCTATAGTTTATATACGCGTGTAATCGTCGTATACTATAAAAATTGGGCCAATTTGCCGCCACCGTAATGCAACTTTCTTCGTAAAAATTACAGCCATATGGGGAAATATCCGAGCTCGAATGATTCGTAAATTATTTCCAAATCCGTTATCATTTCGTTGGCTAATACGCCAAAAAATATACAAGGACATCGTCGATATAACCTTCCCAAAAATGAAAACCACAAAGTTCTAAAAGCTTTGCCGCCTTAGCGACTCGACAACCGTGATAAATATTTCAAAAAACGCATATCTGACGCTAAATACTCGTCAAAAAATGCTCGTTAAAATTGACAAACATTTTAAAGTTTTGCACAATGTGTCATTTTCTAGCAAGAAAAAAAAATGACAAGCTTCTTCCTATATATACTCGAGCGCGATAATGCTCGAGCTAAGTTTATCGCTCAAAATGTAGGAACACCGATAACTTAAACCCCAAGTATGAAATTTTATTCTGACGTACTACGTCTCGATTTATCGCAGCCATTTTACTTTTTTAATAAAAGAAAAGAAAAAAAAAAACTCAAAAAACATCTCGAATAAAGTTTAGGTAACAAAAAACTATATACAGGTAGGTACCTATATACTATAAAGTCGAGATAACAATAAACTTATATTCGCGACATTTTTTCTCCATTTTTGTTTCTTTTTTTTTCTCTTTTTCAAACTTCCAATGTGCAACTACAGATTGAACGTCATAAAATGAATTTTTACGAGTGCTTTTTCAATCGACATAAAATTCAGATTTGATAAGCTTTATATGTTTCCAGAGCGATAGAGGGAACAAAATCCAAACAACCGTTCGCCAGGTAAAAGAAAAAAAAATCGACAAAAATCCGACTCGATTTTGCTCCGCAGAGAGGAGGTAATTTCTTTTTCGGCTACACCGACCAAACCTATATAGGTAGGTACTATAGGTACGTAGAAATAAATCTCTTTATTTCGCGCGCGAATTGCCGCCATCGTAAAAACATGCTCACGTGTTACACAAACCTAATCTTACATATATGAAATCTGTATCGGTATAAGTATAAAATTTCGAAAATACCTCGAGTAATCAATTCTTCTATATCCATATAAGGAACTGGAAGAAGAAAAAGTACAGCAGGAGGAGAAAGGAGGGGAAAATACGAAATTTCGTTTAAGAAAAACCATCAGCAATTTTACTACTTCGAAGAGCTGCTGTTCTTTTGCCAATCCGACGATTTCGTTGTGCCAGAGATTTTTATTGCAAGTACGTGTGTAGGTACGAAGCTAGGTAGATAGCTTTCTGCAATAGTTTGAAAAGAAGTTTAGGCACAAGTATTTCAAACGGTTCGAATTTCAGCATGATTTCAACTTTAACAAGATAACTTCGATTACCCAGTATACCTAATCATTCATAAATTATTATCGTCAATTTTCAAGTCACATGATTTAAATTTAGGCAGATACCAGTACTAATATTTAAGTTTTCAAAAATGAGTACCCATCATAAATACAATTGGAATGCAGAAAAGAGAGCACCGACGCAGCTCTATCTGAAAAGGTATTCAATAATTCATAATGATTTTTCAATCAGATGAATTCAAACAGAAATGAAAATTTGTTTGTGAGAAGAAGAGAAGATGGAAAAAAAGGGACCAAGTATATATACCATACATACATACATATGTACCTATGAAGGAAAATTATTGAAGAAAAAAACGAAATAAAAATTACCATCAATTTTGCATTGGTGAGGAAGTCCATAATCTGTACAATTCCTCAAAACGCAGAAAAATTTTCAAAAAATGGGCCAAAAATTAAAATATTGATCCCAAAAACTGGAAATTACGAAGTATACCTGTATATATTTCTTTCATTCACTCATTTCACCTATAATATCGAAGTCACGTTCGATTTCAAGGTGATGAAGAGTAGAGCACCCCATGTTTGTTAAAAGAGCAATTAAATTTTAATGGGATAATAAAGACGATGCTGGTTGTACATTCAACTGTAGCATGGCACGAGAAATTGAATCAAATCTCAAAGAGTAGGTAATATGAAAAATCATATCTACATTATACACCTATTAATAAAAGGTGAATATCCGTAACAACTACCTAATAAATTGCCAATTTCAATAAAAATTTACAAAATATCCATCAAACATTTTTATTGAAATTTCACTCGTCACAATCATGGGCTCCACTGCTAATAGAAAATTGATTTTTCAACATGAAATTACATAACTGCTTTACCGATTGTTTTTTAAGCTGAGTTCTTTGACCTTTTCTCCAAAATAAGAATATTTACATTTTGTCGAAGTCTCAAACTTTCTTCGACTCACCTATACGATAAAAATCACTCAGGAGAAGAAGACGAAGAGAGGCAAAGGGAGACACATCGTTGTTAAAAATTGCGGAAATTATGTTTTGTGAATGGAGAAAATTTTGTTCAAGTATACCCAGTTTAATAAATTTATTGTTGAATTTTGAACAGGAAAAATTGAGATTATTGTAATGTACGTTTTTTTTCGAGGAATGAAGGCTTCAAATGGATGATTTTCATTTTTTCGTCAATTTTCTCCTACCAATGATTTGATAGGTATTACAATAGAGTGTAAGTACCTTATTTTCCAAAATTGGAATTTTTCATTTCCCCCTCTCCTTAAGCTGCAACCACATGTGTTTCCCACAAGCCCAACATTGAAAAACTCGTGCTGGGAGCACCTCTTCCTCCTCAATTGAAAAAAAAAATGAAAAATTCTACTCAAGTATCCAAAAAATCATTTCTACGTCAGAATTTTTCTGAATCATCCCCCTTTTAAGAAAAAATCCCCCCACTCCAAGCTATATTGCCCCATAATATTAGGAAATCAAAAAAAATGAAATGTGAGCTAAAATTCAAGCTTTTTTCGGAAATTTTTCATTTCTAGATATTAATATTTTTTTAAATATCGATTCTTCAAAAATGAACCTATACCTCGATGTAAGGAGCCCCTCGAAATGAGAAAAAAATCAAAAAAGTGAAGGAATTGAATCCAGTAAATTAATTATTGCACAATTTTTCATTCTTGAGCAGAATCCTTCTCAACTACTCTCTTCACAAGAGAAAGCATGCCTCGGTCAAAATGAAATGAAATAGGTAATTTTTTCCAATTTCAAAATTTGCATCAGAATTCTTTTGAATAAGCCCTTTTCCAAGAAAATAGTTGAAATCTTGACACGAACCACTTTCTTATTACTTGACAATTTCAAAGAATTAAAAAAAAATATATCAAATTTTCCACTTAAAGTAAAATGTTTTTCCTGAAAAAAAAAAAATAGGTAAGTATATACTTATCCACAAAGTAAAAAATGAGATATAAATAAGGTACACCTTTAGAAAAGCCCTTTATATCTGTCAGGTGATTATCTTGAAACATTTTTTTCACGTTTCACTGCGTTTCTGAAAAAAAATCTCGTGAATAAGTGTCACTCCCACTTTCTTTCCACAATTAGTTTACTCAATGGTAACAAAGTCCTCAACTCAAAAACGTAGGTACCTACCCAAAACAATTGTTCCAACGTTTCGAACCTGTTTTCAAAAATAAATTAGGGCACTTCAGAAAAATTACCCCCTTCCTTTTTTATGAGGGAGACTGGCTTCAAGTTGACTAAAGTTTCTGACATGAGCACTTGTCAAAAATTAAATTACGAATACATCAAATTTAAAATTGTCTGAATTTGGTAGATAGTTCCTTCTGTTGCTTTTTTCAATTTTTATTTTAAACGCTCGAATTACGATGCAAGAAGGAGAAAATGGGACAGGTGCCTTCTAAAATCCAGGCTATCATAAATTTTGGTCTTGAAAATTCAGAATTTGTGCACGAATGAACATAGGATAATAATTTTGACCATTTAAATTTTGACGACCATTGAGAAAGGATTGAAAATTTTTGAAATTGCGAAAAACAACACGCTTATTAGGGAGTTTTTCCATCTGAAAAATTGAAATGAATATTAGGTATCTGGAAATAGATCGTATAGAGAAAAACGTTATGGCTGGCTAGGGGAGGTTAATTGCCCCCCAAATTTTGATAAATAATTAATATTTCAGTCATTTTTACACACTTATTTCCATTTGAACTTCTTTAGACCTGAAACGAAAAAATACTTCAGAGAATAATATTTTGAATTCATGAGGGCTCATTTGAGAAGATTTCTACGACTCAAAATTTTTAATAGAATGAAAAGTCACCTAAAAATGAGTTTTCGGATTCGAAAATTATTATAAATAGTATAATCTGAACACAGTTGAAAAAACTTGAGATGAGTTGAACAACATGTCGAGCAAGAGGGGGGGGGGTCAAAATGCCCAAAAATGTTGGGAAATCAGAATCAAAGCATATCTATATTGTTACAGCCTCATCACTTCACTGACTTTATCAGGAGTAAAACTATAGATAAATGACAGAGAAGTAAATCCTCGAGGAGAATTTTTACCCCAAGAAACCCATGATAAATGGGGGTTAATTTAGAATTCAACTCAAAAAAGAACTTTAACTTTGCTTCCATTTTCACTTTTGCATAAATTACGCCATTTTCAATCATTAGGAATCCTGGCCTTAGCCAATGAAAAAGCATCCGGTATAGTATCATCATTCGTTCATATACAACTACATAATTCACCATAGATACACAACTATACAGATGAGCTTGAAAATATGGAAAAAATTACTCCTCGAACCAATTAAAAAAGAAAAAAACACTGCATTCAGAAGCAACGATATGTCCCAAGAAGTACGTAGAGGTAGGCATAGTCATCTTTATCGTATCAGGTTGTCGATTAATCATAACAAACACACACACTTCCATCTCTAACAGATAGGTAGATATACAAGTATCAAGTACAGGGGTATACAGTACACTATAGGTACCAAACATCATCCACTTATCAATCTGAAGACGGGCCCAGCATGAATCCATTTAATAAATGGTGGATATAATATGGGTACCACGACCATATCACATGAATCCTTGCAAAATCACCATTCTGCAACATTAAGTACTAAGTTCACCTTTAGCAACTTCAAATTAGCGCATTTTTTCGATTATGTACTTACTACCATAGTATACATTCAGACGGGTACAAAGAGGTACATATGTACTTAAGTACATTTTGCACTTGCATAAACGAAAAGTAAAATATCGCGATGGTGCATTTAACCAATACGTGTAAAAGGTAGGGAGAAAATGGAAAAAAGAAGCCGAGAAATTCACCCGTTAATTATACGCTGCAGTAGGTCTAATTATGCGGGTGTAAAGGGAAAAAATAATATTCCGAAACGATTAAGACGCGGAATATACCTTACTATTTAATTAACAAAAACCAGATGAATAATTCGCGAGCGTCACGGCATCTCGATCAAAGTTACCGGGCGATATTTTTTCTTTTGCAATTTTCACAGGAAACGGATAAAACCGGTTAACTGTAACGCGGTTAACGAGATTACACACGGTTAGAATGTATAATATAGGTACCTATATGAGAATAATATGGGAACGTGAAATTGCATACTTCAAGGTTATATCGTGCATTTTGCGAGTTATCACGCAGAAAAATCGCCATCCTAGCTGCCGTACTACTATTGAAAATTTTTTTCAATTTTTTTCTACTTATGTACCATTGCAGGTGCGAATTTACATACAAATGATTCGGTATAGTATAGGTATAATATTTCAAAAAGAAAAAAAAGTTCAAAGTCAAAGAAATATACCGATTTTGTAGGATCGTATATTATACTAAGTATACACAAAGAGAAAGAATTAATTAATAATATAAAATTAAAGTATCGATTAGGTTGCTATAATATATGCAATAAATGTAAATTTTTCGATACGCACATCAGGGTCGTGTATTTAGATTTACATTACCACTCGTCGATATATTATTTTTTTATTATTTTCATTCTAATACACGAATTCGAGCATATAATGTGGGACTGGAGGCATTATATCGACGTAATATTTTTCAGTTTAAGTATACGTAGGTATCGAGTTACCAAAACCGTCTTTATTTATAATCTGAAAATATATGGAATCGATTCTAAATCAATAATTACCCATATTATAATTTAATGGAAAAAACACATTTTTCTCATAAGCACCAGCCTAACGTCTTCCTCATTGAAAAAAAAGTCTCACAAAAAAAACGTTACAAAATAACTGATCTATCTTGGCTATAACTTTGTTCTTCGAAAATAAGCCTACTAAATAGTAACTGCAGCATACGATTCCCCATGATCAACGCAGCATATACCCGAATTAGTTCAAACGACCATCATTAGCTGATGTGATCCAGATAATAATAATTCTTTTTGGATCAAAGATACTTTAGGGTTTTCACTCGAGCAACACTGGTGAATTTTCAAGTGATTGCAGCGCTGCATCAGCAGATTATCGAGTAACATCTACAAAGTGCTTGGTTCAAGATTATATAGATGGCGGGCCTGTGTATATAAACGCACTGCATGGAAGAGCATCGGATTCGTTCGGATGAAACGTCACTCTTATAGTACGTTAAGGGAAACAGAAACCCTTACACAAATACCAGGGATGATTCGAAGTTGCCTATACTGAGATCTAGGGATGAAAATGATGTTTGGTTCTTATAAAAGGAGTTTTTTGAATTCAGATTCTTCATTTTTTGTCATTTCAACTTGATTAGATGAATAAAAGTTTTGCGATAGATGACATTAATTTCTATCTGGGGAGATTTAAAATAAATTTAAATTAATTTTTTTCTCATTTCTAACAATTTATAAATCCATTAGTAGATGTATAGATATAGGCATTTCCATAATTTAACCAATAGGTATATAAGTTGTTTTTTAATTACGTAATTTTTCATTGCATATCAAAAAAAAAAATAAAAAAATTCATAGATAATATGTAGGTACCTACGTTGAAAAAGGCCATAAGTTCAAATAGCACTTCTCGCTTGAGGTTGAAAAAAATCAAAAATTTTCAAAAAATTTCTCGAAATACCCGAACTTATTTTTGTAAAAGATGTGACAAGAAAGGTAGAAAATATGCAATTGAAGCATATGTTTCCAAAACGCACTAAGTCCATTTTCAAAGATTCTGAGGTTGCAAGGCCATTTAGCATAATATTTCGACCCAAAATGACTGATTTCTTTGATATGTTGTGCCCAAGGGTCTTGGCTAACTTGGCTAAAAAATATCAAAAAATCAGCCAATTTGGGCCATTTCTACGTTTCCAAATTGTACTAAGTGCCATGAATTTCTTATCAATATTTTTTATAACAACCTATACATTTATGTAGATGTAGAATCAAAAAATTCTGTGACGAGTTTATTTCCTAACACAGAAATTGAAGGGACCACATACCAAGTACAAGTATCACTAAAATTGAATACCCACTACGCCCCCCTCAAATTGGCAGATCCACAGGATAGTCTACAGTCAACATCTCTCTTAAGCTCCAAAAATAAAAATCGAGCTCTTAACGTAAAAATGCTTAGAAATATTAATTTTGTAAAAAAAAAAAAATTAAAAACTTCAATTTTGAGAACTGCAAAAATCTACTCTTTTCAAGAAGTGTGGGTAAAATTTTCGGATCGCACGAAAAATGTTGAAATTTTCAAGAATGACTCTATTTTGTCTGAACCCCCTCCCACCCCTCCTCCGTCTAAATCTCACAATTTTGAGCCATTCTAAGACCCTCAAAGTCACTTTCGATTTCTTCCAACAATTTTCAATTTATTTCGCAAAGGGATAGAAATTAGCAAAAATTTTATTTTTAGAAAGTGTGGGTGAAATTTTGAAATTTGCGAGAATAGCTCTACCCTGTCTGACCACTCCTCCCCTCCCCATCTAAATTTCATCATTTTAAATCATTCCGAAGTCCTGAGAGTGACTTTCGATTTCTTCAGAATTTCTAAACTTCTCGAAAAGGGATGCCTTGCTTAACAATCGACCAGCACTAGCAGCTTATTCCTGTAACGAGTTGATCCATATTTGAGCACACTTTCGAATGAACATCTCGAGTATGTTCTTTTTGATTTTCTGAATTTTTTTCTCCTCGAAGTATTCACCTGGAAATTAGATCGAGAATGAACCACAACTCGATTTTCAGCAGCCCAATTAATTCCTATGTTTATTCCAAAGAAATTCAAAAATACTGGAGGAATCTAAAATTGATCTGATGACTCCAAAATGACCAGAAATGGTGAAAGTCAGTTCAAAAACATTATTATTACACTCATTTTTAAAAAAAACATAAATCGTCAAAAAATAATCAATTTTGGAATTTTTAAAATTTGCTATAAATCGAGAAATCAATTTGGGTAGGTAGTTAAAATGTTGATGAAGTATGGGCCTTTCAGACCTTTTTCTTTCCAAAATCGCGGTTTCGTTGAAATTTGAGGCGGATTTTCGAGACTTGAGAGGTTCCCTTGTCGTCAGATCGAAAGTGGGTGTCAAACTCCTTAAGTGACTAAAATCAAAATATTTGATAAGAGTATAAATGTAGGTAGATAGGTATAGTAGATAGGTTGGTAGGTAATGCTTTAAAAACTTTCTTAACATTGAAACATTACATTGCTACCCAGTTCCCAATGAGAAGTCGTCAAGTGAAATTACCTTCAAACAGAAAAATTTTTCAAGAAATTCAATAGATACGAGTATACTTTAACTAATATTTTCCCCAACATTTCATTTGCATAGACAAAAAATCAGAAAAAGCCAAAATTTTTCATTTTTTTGGTAATTTTTCTCACTCTTTGCTACCAAAAATTATAATTCAAAAAGTGATACAATTGGGTACAGAAAATTTCAAATTTTGCAACAAAATTGATAAAAATTTTGACTGAATAAAAAAAAAAAAAACACGTTTAGAATACAATAGGAAACATTTTTATAGAAAAACTGCCTACCTAATCTTCAGATTGAATCCTAAATTTCAGTAAAAATTTGCATCATTTTTTTTTTCAAAATCAATTTAATGAAACAAATCAGTACACTGAAAGTACATTATAAAGGCATGAACCATTTTCATACATACAAAGATAAAAAATTAGAAGAACGTAATTCAAAGTAAGCAAATTTCCAATTCGACTCGCAATATTGTCTACAGTAAATTTTTATGAGGATCTTGAAATTAAACACTGCACGTGAGAATCTCACACCTCTATCAATGTAAGTAGATGATTTCAAATAATTGAATGTGTTGAAAAATAGAAAAATTGCCAGATTAAGGAGCCAACGTACTTTTTCTCTCGTTTATCCAATTTTAAAAATAATTATTTTTTAAAGAGAATTTTAACTCGATATCAAACATATTTTTTATAACTTTCTGCAAAGAGTGATCCTTTAAAAAATATTTTTCAAAGAAAATCCATTATTCTTACATTTTAAAAATTAATTTCAATAATGATGGAGGAAGAGGGGGCCACACAACTCGACAATAATCAAATCACAAACATTTGTGAATTTTTTGATATTACAGAAATCATATAGATAGGTCACTAATCCAATCCAATTGAATAGATATTCACAAAAACTCTCCAAATCTATGTTTCAAAAAATTACGACTTTGGATGAATTAGCTCAGGTATTTTTTTCTACCCTAAATCAAGACCTTTTTTTAAATTTATTCTGTCAACAAAATTATATACTTCAGTATACTTGAAATAGTGGCGATTTTATTTTTCACCAATTCCTTTTTACAGTACATTTACATACTTTTTGTCCTCAGATACCGTAATAGGTTCATATATCTTAGCACACCACTTTCCGGAACCTAAATTGACCCAAAATACCTACTCACAAATAAAAGGATCGATTTTTTCACACACCGACCACACTGACCGCATATCCTTAGGTATACTCGACCGCTCAAGAATCAATAACCCTTCGACGATGCGGCAGAATCACATTGATCTATTTAATTTCCTAGACGATTTGAATAGAATAGACTATTTATACATAATATTAACCATTAAAAGGATATACCGTTAGGTATAAGTATGCTATGTTTTGTAAACATTTCATTGTTCACGATGGGTTCGGTCCTTTGAAAATCTCATCGGTTCGAAAGCAATCAAATGTATTTCACGGCTTATGCGGCTATCTAACTGTAATATGTTTTTGTTCCATATTATTCAAATTTTTTATACACCTAACCTAACCCACACTCCGTTATCGTAGCCTGTCTTTTGACCATTGCATTTGATCTAGATCATCACAGATTTTGTAGTAAATAATAAGCATTCGATACGAAAGTCAGCCAGTTTCGATCGTGGAGAATTCGTCTGTTGACATTCTTATCGAGTATTTTGAGATTTAAAATGTTATTTTTCGGTATCGAATGTCGAGTGTCTCGTGCTGCGGAGAAAAAAAATGTGAAAAATGTGACACTTAACAAATTTCAAGCTGAATTTATTCTCTGAAACACGTTATCAAGGATGAGATCTTATCAATACAAGAAGTGTCATAATGTCAAGGTATACGTTGGTTTAAATGTCATCGAGTAACTGAGTAAGTATTAGACGTAATATCATTTCCATTAATTTACCTAGGTATGTAGTATGTGTCCTATACTATTTGACTTTTTTTGCACATTTAAAATTTTTTGAATAATTTAAATAGCAGTATAGATAGATAAATGTAAAAGAGAATCATATACTTGGATAAATCACCTATTTTTTTTCTTTTTTCATTTGCGAATAATTCGATGAACATT
This sequence comes from Planococcus citri, assembly GCF_950023065.1. Classification (NCBI taxonomy): domain Eukaryota; kingdom Metazoa; phylum Arthropoda; class Insecta; order Hemiptera; family Pseudococcidae; genus Planococcus; species Planococcus citri. The sequence continues at coordinate 44,922,301 of NC_088680.1, read as the reverse complement.
TTTCTCTCGGGTCATAATTTTTCAAACACTCTCATTTATGATACGAGATTTTCAATGCTAAAAAAAAATGTAGGATTGGAGATGTCGAGTTCTACACACTCTCTCAAGGCCAGATCTAGTAGTGCATGATCTTGAAAAATACATTTTCTCACATTAGGTACCTAGATATTTATTATGTGATCCATACACGAAAATAATTACCAAATTGACATTTTTTTTGTATTTTAAAGAAAATGTCCCCAATCAGTTGAAATTCCATCACCCAGGCAAAATTCTGATCGCATCAAAAACTAAAATTCCTTTCGATATCTTATAGTAAAAATCTGAATGAACACGTAAGCTGCCTGCAAATCACCTTTAAACACCGCCCAATCAAATCCAAAAAATATAACCAATAATGCCCGGTGACTGTTCATCTTTCTATAGATGTGCATCGATGGCCTTCTAAATGACTCACCGCACCTGTGATGGCATTTCCTATACCAACTCGTACATGGTATCGACTTTCAAACCAGTTTAAAATTAAACGAAATTCAATCAGTGTAATGCTGATAACCCATAAACATGCCAAATTTTCGATACGTAATAATTATGTAATTTTCAATAGCAGAAGATTTGCTTAATTTCTGCATAGCTATGGTAGCCATCAACAAAGGTGAAGGTGTATGTATTAGGGTGATTCGGGGGAGGACCATTCGAATTGAAATGTTCGCAGTTCGTAGCCATTTATACCATTTATGTAGTGTAATAATTCGCCCTTCACCCTACACATGTATAGATATCATACTTCTATCGACGCTTCTTCATCATTCCGCAGTATGCAGAGAGAGCTCAAATTTTCGTGACCATTTTAGTGTGTTTTCAACGAAGGAAATAACTCTCGTCTCACGTTGAGAGCATCTATAATTACACCCAAATGAGTAGGCCTAGTTAACTTTTTTCCAGTGATATACAATATCCTTTGCTTTTCGCATACTAATCACTTCATTAACGTCAAACGTTTCCTCATGCTTAATTTTTCTACAACCTGTGAGGCCACTGAACTTGGGAAAAATTTCTTCTCTTCTGTTCGGTCAAACTGCACGAAAATACTCGAGTATACCAAACCTACAGTGTCGCACCTCGATTTATATCAATGAGACAGGTTAGAGAAATCTACTAGGTATAGGCTATAAGGCCTCGGAAGATTAACATCCATGATGGCGTTTTAAACCTCGTAACATTGTATTATAAGATATCTGGTTACCAAACTAGTTTCCTCGCATCTACAAGTATTTAATACGGTCGGATTTTGGAAGCCATATTTTGGTGTCGTTTTATTGGCTGGCTTGTTTCACGTGTGCAGTACGAAGGATGCAGTATAAATGCACCCTAATCCTTACTCGTTCGGATATAATACGTATAGAGGTACTTGAACACTTGTTTTTAAGCAAAGATTTGGCGAGGGTAAATCTTTTTGAATTTTTTTTTTTGGGGTGTTTATAATTAAGTACAAGATTAAAATTGAATATAGAGATTTAGTTTTTTCAAATTTTGTATAAGATAAATGTGATTTTATATATAAAAATTTTCAGCATTTTGAAAAAAAAATTGGGTTCATCGGGCATCCCTCAGAAGGGTAAGATTTCCAAATTAGGTATGAATATTTTAGGTTCCACGACAGAAAATTCATATGACATGTTGAGTACTTAAATCAATTATATTCAATAAATATAAAATATTTTGGTTTGAGTTGCTACAACTTATAGGTTAATACCTAAATCAGTAAGCTAGACGCTATACATATAGGAAGTACGGGCAAAATCTTTTAGGTATCTATCATCGTCGGTAAGGAGAAATACTATTTCAAGTAACTTAAAAAACAATTATCAATCTATAATTTTCATTTTCAAATTATAATTTGACAAGGTAGGTAGGTACCCACTTTCATTTTTTGAAATTTCATCATCCTTTTTTCAATTATACCTATAAATAGGTACCAACCTATTTCAAAAATCAAGTCATTAAATCAATGATTAGTGATTTTTTTATGAACAAAAAAATACCTATTTTTATACCAAAATTATTGTCATAGAATGATTTTTCAATTGAATTATGAGATAAAAACCAAAATTCAATTTTTTTGGTACCTAGTCGAAGAGGCAGAAAAATATTCAATACCTATTCTTCGTATTTTAACGATTCATCTACAGAATTTCGCTAAAATATATTGGAAAAATAAAACGAATATTTATTATGCTCTCATGAAACCATTTACAAATTATTTAGACTAGTTACTTGATGATTACCCATTGATCTTGAAAAATTTTCTAATTAGATTATATCGGATATTTTTCAAAAATAACTGCACATGGTACTTGTAGGAACTTATTTCATTCAGAATCAGATAAATGCATCAATTTTTTCATGTGAAAAATGACTTAAAATCTGGATGCATAATTCAAGCAATTTGATGAAATTTTATAGAATTTAGTCATGTACATTGAATCCAAAATTGTTCAGATTTAATTCATTATAGTTCATTCAAAATTGAATAGAAAAATTACCTAGATGTTTGGAAATACACACATCTATCTACTGATCGGTTCCTTTTTCAGGGATGGAGGGAAGAGAGATGTGACAAAAATTGGAAATTTTATGAAAATGTTATCTATACCTAAACCTAAACAAAAATTTATTGAAGTGTGACCCCTCCTGGCCCCATCCTGAAAAAACGAAATTCTCAGTAATTAAGAAGGTAAGTACCTATTTTACAAATTAACGTACCCATTATTACAAAAAAAAAATTGAATTTTTATTCAAGGGAAGAAGCTATTTGAAAACAACGGTGTCCATTAATATAAATAAATTTTTTAAAAGTTACATCGATTATCGGTCGAATTCATGAAATTGGCAGGTTTTCAGCTTACTTTTTAAAAACATGTTCATTCAACCATTTCGGGAAAAAATTAAAATTTGGAGATTTGTGTTCATAAAAGCGCCCCTTGATGAGAATCAAAACATATTCGTGACCACTTCTACTTAATTGGATTGATTTTGACCATATTTTCCAAAATTCACATCTGCATCTACCAGTTTGAATCAAGACCCATTTTTTTCTTCTTTTTTTTTCAAAATCATTGCCAAAGAAACATGCTTCTGAATTTCAGAAAATTGTTTCAAAATTGGTTGAGTTGAAGGTGGCTAAAATTTGATTTGACGATTCTCATGAATGTTCCCAAAATTATGAATTCAAAAATCAGCTATAGGTACATATATGCTTCACAGTGGTTCAAATCTGCACTTAATCAGCTCAGAAGATCAATAATGTCGAAAGCCATTAAATCCCCGGTAAACACATAGTACGCGATACGCCAGCGAATAGAAGGCGATCATCGTATTGGCAGCCGGCGTATCGCCGGCGGGAATCGCGTTCGAATCGCCGGCGAAAATGTCCGCTTTTTCCGCAGCGGAATCCGAAGGCGATACGCCGGCGGGAATCGCAGTGATATCGCTGTTGAAATAGAACGCGATTCGAAGGCGATTCGTCGGCGGAAATCGCAGCGATATCAGAACGCGATTCGAAGGCGATTCGAAGGCGATAATCGCAATGATGTTTTGCTTTGGTTTTTTCCTAGTTTCTTCTCCCACATTAGAATCAGAACGTATTCTTCAATTAATTTTACGAGTAATTTACTTGTTTACATAATTAAAAATCAAGAAAACAAAATAAATAACGAGTAAATTAAGTGAAGAATGCTTTCTGATTCTGATGTAGGAAGACAAACTAGGAAATAACAAAAGAAAAAACGATGAAGTACCTATACTTGGGTAAATCACTTCACACAAGAATGCAACAACATCAATTGTAATTTATTAAAATAACCAAAAACACAAAAATTGAATTATGGAGATTTAGAATAATTATTCTAAGTCACCATACAAAATCCATTTGAAATCATCAAAAATTTATCAGAATTCATCACTAAAAAACAGTTCAAAATCACCATGAAAAATTCCAAGCTGAATAAAAAAATTAAATTTGAATCAATACAGTGAAAAATTTATTTTAAAAATCACAAAAAAGTGTCAAAAATTGCTAAAAAAAAATTCATTAGAAATAATCACAAAAAAATTCCAATCTGACTCATCGCTGAAAAATTTATTCTATATACACACCACGAAAAAAAATTGTTCGTTATCACTCCAAAAAAATTAATCAAAATTCAACACCAGAAAACCAATTTGAAATAAACACGAACGAAAAGATAAAAAAAAACACAACATTCTGCTCGTTATTGCATGCTTGCGTAAGAACATCTGAATGCTCACTCGATTGAACGCGAAACAAATGCGAAAATCGCATGAAAAATATTGTAAAAGAACTCTACTAAATTCGCCTTCTATTCGCCGACGAATAGACCGCGGAAATCGCGCTGAAAAAAATGAAAAAGATCGTTGCGAAATTCGTAGGCGTATCGCCGGCGGATTCAGCAGTGTTTTTTTCAAATTTTTTCAGCGCGATTGTCGCGTTCGATTCGCCGGCGGATAGAACGCGAGTATCGCGTTGAAAATATCACTGCTGAATCCGCCGGCGATACGCCTACGATTTTCGCATCGAGTTTTTTCATTTTTTTCACTGCGATTTCCGCCGTCTATTCGCCCGCGATACGCCTACGATTTTTGCAACGAGATTTTTCATTTTTTTCACTGCGATTTCTGCCTTCTATTCGCCGGCGAATCGAACGCGATTTTCGCGACCGCGATTTCCGCCGGCGATTCGCGTTCGGTGTGTTTACCGGGTCATTAGCTTTCTATTTCGATTGAATTGGACTTCAATATCATTATTTATAGACCAATTCAAATCAAAATTCCCGATTACAAAAAATTTAAATTCAGCCATTAAAATTTGAAGAATTCTGTAATAATTTGAGAAAAATCTGGCACGTGAGGGTTGCGAAAATTCTAAATTCGCCCCTTTCTATTTTCACTTGCCCACAACTCTCATTTAGGTATAGGTAAATTGAAAATCGAGTTTTAAAAAAAAATATACCCAACTAAAAATTGGAACATAATTTTAAAAAGTTTCTTGACAGTCTATTTTAAAATGTTGGGTAGGTAATAGGTATGTAAGGATGATTTTATTGAATAGATTTTTCTCAAAAATCATAAAAAATCGACTCACTTACCTACCTACTTATCATTTCATTCTATGATTCATATGCAAAAAACTTGTAGATTTATCTACTCACCTGAAACAAAAAACAAAACGAAAAATTCATTAGAAAACGATCATCTCAATGTACTTTTAAAAACTTCAATATATCCATGTGTAATAAGTATAATATCTTTCTGGGGGGGGGGGGGGGGTAGATGAAAAGAAAAAAATCTATAATCTATTACACAAGTTTCAAAAAAACAGTTCAATTTTCGGTGATTTTTTTGAAGAATTCATAAATGTAGATTTTCAAGTTGATTCGTTGACAAATGTTTCCAATTTAAACCCGTCTTTGTCTGATTACAGTACCCACCTATATTTTACTGTGAGTAGAATTAAACTGGTCAAAAACAGTCTATTACATGTATCAAGTTATTGCTAATTGGGGGCAATAAAAATTGTATTTCTCATTTCTCGCTCTCCTTTCATTTCCCACAGATCACGTATTCTGCGAAAATACGTTTTACGGTACCTAAGTACATGATGAAAATTATAGCTTAACTGATGACTGCTTGGAAAGAAATCTAGGAAAGAAAAATTTTGGAACTATTTGGTATTTACTTACGGGTGGAAATGATCTCATACTCGATACAGAGTAGTCCATATTTCTTTCGCAATTTGACTAGAAAATTGATGACATTTTTTGCAATGAAAACTTTAAGAATTACTAAAATCAAATTTACCCCCTTTTTTGCTTCATTTCATTCTCTATAAATGTAACCTATTATGGTATTTGAAGTAGGGATGATTATTTGTGCAGATCATGCAATTTCGCTTTCGACATAATATTGTAAAAATTACTTCTTTTAAGCCATTTGCTTCATTTCATTCTCTATAAATGTAACCTATTATGGTATTTGAAGTAGGGATGATTATTTGTGCAGATCGCATGCAATTTCGCTTTCGACATAATATTGTAAAAATTACTTCTTTTAAGCCATTTGCTTCATTTCATTCTCTATAAATGTAACCTATTATGGTATTTGAAGTAGGGATGATTATTTGTGCAGATCGCATGCAATTTCGCTTTCGACATAATACTTATTGTAAAAATTACTTCTTTTAAGCCATTTTTTGAGAGAAAATTGATGAAGAATAACCTGAAATTTCATATAGCAAAAGAACAGTAGACAGTGCCCAAAAAAACAAAAATTTTCAAAATGGAAGCTCCAAAATCTGCACTTATTCGAAATCTTGAAATCAAATTAAAACCAGCATCATGCCTCTGCCCATCCTCGTTTCCAAGCAACTTTAAAGCTACACAAAACAACCTCACAAAGTTATAATTACATTGATAAAACCAAAGACACAAACATAACAAAATTTCCTTACCCACACATCCCAAGCTGAAGACATCGAAGTACAGAGCATGCGTTATACACAGCAGCGATCTCAAGCGTTAAACCCATAAAATTAATGAATATTTTTCCTGCTCATCTTCATTCTGATTCCAGCCATTGTCTATAAACCACGCGCGCAATAGTTTGCATTTCCATTTTCCATATTTTTGTACAAAAATAAAACACCACATCGTCACCACAACGCGTCAGTATACTTCGTTATAAGATACATACAAATTCACCTCTCGAGACCAGCAAAAGCTTCGACTAAACAAGAATTGTCAGCTCGAACAAATACTGTGCAAAAATGACAGCAAATACATATATCTACCAACCACCCATAAACAGAATAAACGCAACAAAACACAGCCGCAAAGAAAAAATAATAGAAAACGGGGAAAAATATTTGAAACAAAGAAACTATAAAAAGAATATAAAAATCGGAAAATAAAAATCCAAAGTGGCCCCGGTCAAATCAATTCGCAAAATAATCGACCCAGTATACACCAACATGAACGCCCAATTCGTTTTCCAAATCCGACTTACAATTTATTTTGTTTTTATATGTATCCACGTATAGTACATATATCATATAGTGCGATGTGTGGAGAGCAAGAAGAAAGAGGAAAAAGATGAAGAAAAAAATATATCTAAGGAGTAAAAATGTTCGCAGTATGAGAAAAAACGAGAGAGAAAAAAAGCCAAAAAATACGTAAAAGTTCATAAGTAGCAAACAGTATAAAACTGCTTACACGTATATACATATCGCTATGTGTATGCTTTTATTATCATCGTAAAAATTTTCCCAACGAAAAACTATACATATATTTTTGGTTGTTGTAAATGGCAGCGATTGGTTTTTATTATTTTTCCTCGTTTTTCTATACTCTTCTCCTATAACGTACACTTATGATTGATTAATACCGATGGGATTTTCTTTTTTTTCATATTTGTTTTAGCAAGAGTTATATATTGTATCGGCGTATAGGATTTCACGCGCCTCTGTTTTCCATAAATGAGCTCCGCCTTAGGTTTTTCGAATTTGTTATGTAGAGCTTTGGATCGAGATTATACGAAGAGTTGTGGTGTTGTACTCGTAGAAGCTTTCTTCGATATGAAAATACAAACTCCCTGATGTCTACCTTACCCACATATTATTTATTAAAAATGGGCACAACTCGTCTACCCCCCCCCCCCCCCCCAAAAGGCTCAAAAAATCCCAAACTGTGAATAAAAATGAAAAAATACAGGCCTATTCGAAATAAAATTGAACCTACGAGACGAGAATATTCACAAGTCACGAATTTGGGTTTTTTTCCATCTAACCACACACTCCTCGCAGTTAAGTATTCAGTTCACTATTCATTTATAGTTGCTCCGACTTAATCAGAAATTCTTCATTAAAACTTTACCTACATCGACGAGCAAGTTATTAATATCTTAATCCTTATAATTTTCTCAACTAACCCGTTCATTAAGAACTAATAATTTGCCATACTCGAGGAACCTATTCACATTTCAAAAATTCCACCTCTCTGCAGCCTGCACACCCAACAAATCATTATGCACTGGTCGCGTCATCCTGAAGTCGTAAAAATAATCGCCATACACGATTCGTTTTCAGAAGAAAGGGAGACAGAGCGATAGGTACAGAGATGGAGAAAAACGAGCTTTTTAATATACTACCAAAGCAACCTTGTATTTCGGTTTGAATTTGTATACGAAGTATTCATGATTTATGCGTCGATTTTACATATTACATTATATGAAATTATACATTGTTGAGAAAAAAAAACGCGATTTTGTTTTGAAAAATTACACAAAATTATAAGAGAGAGAGAAAAAAAAATTAAATTTCGATACTATAAAAATGGACTCCCGACTGAGTTAACACCATGTAATTACCTTTAATGCTGCGTAATCTAAAATCTAACGTCAGTTTTGATCCGTTAAAATACGATCGTGTATGCAGGTGCTTATTAAGCAGTTTTTCTTAAACGATATTTCCGTTTATTAAAAATTCCATTAAGTGGATAAATTTCCATTTTGAAATTTAAATGAGAAAAAAATTGTCCAACTAGGAAATTTATCTACCTCAGTGGGTAGCGATATGCCAAAAAATATTCGCCAAATCAACTTCCCTTTACTCTGTTCCTTCTCAATTTGCAAGATAAACACTTTAAATGGTTGCGTTTCAAGCTTCTGGTCTTTGTTTCTTTGAGATCAATGTCGTAAAATGTGTATTTTTTAAATTGGATAGCTATAGGTGCATGAATTAATTCATTTGGGCGTATTTCAACCAAGTTTTTAAATTAATTTGGATGTTTTTAATATTTCCAAGTAGTGGATGGCGAAAGCTTCCTCTTTGATTAGAATATTAGGTACCGTAGTTACCTAGGAGACAAAATCTTCCTTCATAATTAAAATATGTAGCTTCTTTTGAAATGAATCCATTAACAAAATGAAAAGAATTGAGGCAACTGGAAATAATAAGTATTGCAGTGGCATTTATGAAGTCAGTGATTTAATGTGTTTATGCACGAAAAATGCTGAAGTTGGTAACATTGTTTATAACTCTTCCAACGTTAACAAAATTAGAATAGGTTAATCGTCTACCTCGTTTTGTCAAATGTTAACTTGACTCGGAGAAAAAATGGGGACAAAAAGCATTAGAATTTTTTCAACTTAGACTATACACTTTTGTGAGACAATATGAACATTTACTTATTTTGTCAAAAAAAAAAAGATTTTTCGTAATTTGTGGCAAAAAAGCTGGACTTTTTACACTTTTGAAAAAAAAGAGTAGGTAAGTAAATAAATGACCGAATTTTTAGCAATTTTCGAGAAATGAATTCTTTCTTAATTTCTGGCCAAAAAAACTAAGATTTTTTGGGAATTTTCAGAAAAGCAGATTTTGCAATTCTGGTTAAAAACTTGAAAAGCCCAATTCAAAAAGCTTTACTTTTAACCATTTTGACAAAAAAAACACAGATTTTTTAATATTTTTGGCACAAATACAGTTTTTGGCAATTTTGGTAAGATTCCTTGCATTTTTGGGGAAAACACGAATTTCTGAAATTTTGAAACAAGTAAAGTCTTTTGCGGTTTGGGCAGAACGTTTTGCATTTTTGGCACCGAGAAACAAAATTTTTAGCTATTTTCAACAAAATTTATTTTGAAGTTTACGCAGGAAAAAAAGAGCACATACGTTGAACAAGATTGCATACCTACTACTTCATCGCTTTTAAAATGAGATCCCCCCCCCCCTTAAACTGTAGTAGGTATTGTTTTTATGCTCTCATTATGAAAAAATAATTGCTTTTTTTTCACGTCCAAAAAAGTGGGGCTAAGTCGAGCTATTAGCCTTTCAAAAAAAAAAAAAAAAAAAAAATCATTGAGAAAATAAAAAAAATGTTTCAGAAAAATTCTCAATTTTCTTGACAGAATTCTTCTGAATACACCCTCTCCCTCATCTCAGAAAAAGCCACCATCAGCACCTTTTCCAGTGTTGGTGCTCCTGTAATAAAGAATCTCCCCCCCCTTGAGAAATCCAAAATAGGTATGTAATAAAAGAGAAGTCGATGAACAATAATTGAACATTCTGCAAAAACTCTTCAAAAAAACACATTTTCAAGAAAAACCCCTTCCTGGTCCCCTTAGTAACGTTGATCGCATTGTCCAGAGTCCCCCGAAATTGAAATCAAATCGATAGGTAAAATCAATCAGTGAAGACTCTTCAAAAATGATCAATTCTTTTCAAGAAAAACTTCCCTTACTTGATCTGTACCAGGGCCACACCGTTCAAAAACATCAAAAAATGTAATGAAAAAAAATCCATCTAATCTTTTTTATCTGCATTAGAATTTATTACTCTGATCAACACCATTTTGGAACCCCTCCCTTCTCCCCACCCTTCCGTTCTCCTGCTAATTTTTTATGTTTTTATCGTAAAAAGTTTGGCCAAATGTTCAATGTTGAATTATTGAAGTTGTGATTGAATCAGATTTGAAGAGATGATTGTTGGATCTGACGTTCAAAAATTACGCTCGGATAAGATTGAACTTTGAGCAGTGGATAAGTATATGGTACCTACATCGAACTTCATCATGTTGAAATCGTGAGGGCCAGAAAATGTTGAATTTTGATGTTTAATCCATGTTGAAATTTATGAAATTTTTCATGTTGATAATTTTAAGTTGAGTGAAGATGAATTTTAAAATTCAAGAACTCTCTACATTGATCCTTCGAAGACGTTTGGGTACCCATATTGTCAAAGTTAAGATTCAATTCTTACCTAATTATTTTAAATTTGGATGTTTTTTGTATCTGAGAGTACAATGTGAAGTTTGAGCAATGCATTATTGAACATTATCAATTTTAGCCCCCTCAAAGAGGGAACATTTTCGAAAAAATCGTGGTTTTTTCGCTTTTGTATAGCTACACAATCTGTTTTGGGAAAAATGGCCACTCAGTTCGAAAAAACAGTATTTTACTGCCGTAAAAATCCAAGACCACTTTTAGGGTTCTATTGTGCGGTTTGAAATTTGCAAATCGCTTATGGTATTTTTGGATAAATTCATCGTGTTTTTAAAATTTTTTCTTGGCAAATTTTTCGCATCAATTATGTCAAAATATTTCTGAGACTAAGGAAATATTTTGAAGAATAGTGGTGTCAATTTTTTAAAATAATTTTTGCAAATTTTAAAAAACCGAAAAATTTAAGTTTTTTGGTATTTTTTTTAATTTTTTGAAATTGGCAAACATGATTAAAAAATTTGCATTACTGCGTTTTAAAATATTTATGAAATATTTGCCGAGAAAAAATTTTCAAAAAACGAATTTATCCAAAAAAAACACGATTTGTACATTTTCAGCCGCTCATTAGAACCCTAAAAGTGGTCTTAGATTCTGACAGAAATAACATAGATCGACGCAAAATCTCAAATAGGCCAAATCACCAACGTTTGGGATAAGGCCATTTTATCCAAAACAGCTTGGGTAGCAACAGGAGCGAAAAACCCTCAATTTTTTCAAAGATGCCCCCTCTTTGAGGATCCATTTCTCCCCTCAAAAGATACCTCCGGAATTGAAAAAATTTCTGAGTAACTTTCAACTTGAAACGAAGGTCTCTACTGAATTTGGCCAAAATCCGCCGACTTATTTTTGTCGATCCACCCTAGTGAATGTAGATACCAAATTTTGTAAAAATCAAGAATTCACATCAGACAATTAACCAGTAGCCAGTTAATTATTCGCCGAGTAAGCTGCTGCGAAAATAAAGCTCGCAAAATATCGATTTTTCAAAAGCTTTTTTTCGCGTCCGGTGCGACGTACCCGGCGACCCGGCGGATGAACGAATGGCGCTGCATTTTTAGACGCGAGAGGGTACGAAAATAGTATGTTTGTGTGAATAGGGCGTAACTCTTTGAGAATATTTCGTGCGCATTTCGCTGACATAGTCACGCACAGTGTATAGGACGACGTTCGTTGACTATAGCGAGCTGTATTTTCCTACTTAAATGATTACCATAAGAGCGTATATTTCGAGAATAAAAACTACAAAGTTTAGTAAAAAGTGTACACCTACTTATTATGAGTAGATATGCTTCTGTGGTACACTCGTCGAATTGAGACGACAAAGAAAAAAACTTGAAGAAAATGATATACGTTGATACGGTTGGTAATTTTAATTGATGGCCAGGTTCATACAAAAGGTTCCGACTGCAGAAAAGGATTTCTTTTAAATACTTTTCCTATTACAATGTCGAGTGTGTACGACTGTACGTGTTTCATATGCCATAAAGATTTCTTAAAGCGTTCTCAGATCACAGATGACTGAATCGTCTAGCTTCGCCATATGTTATTATGAGTAAATCGTAGTACGATATCGAATACATTTATATACCTATCCGTGTAAATACCTTATTCTCTTACCGAATCGTTAAATTCGTTCCGGTTCTCGAGTACGTGAGATTTTCTTCTCAAAATAATGCAGCGATGGCAGAAAACGACAGCAGAAGAGTGTCGATGATTACGTAAATTTTAAAGATGTCCGCGGATAATCTCCTATCAATATGTAAATAGGATTATTATACATTTTGTATAGACCTATGGACCAACTTCGATGATGTGCGTATAATGAAATGAACACCAAGTAGACTATTTTCTCTTCAACTAAGTAACAATTCCTATGCGATGATAGGGTGTTTCTTTTACGAACTAAAAAAGTAAATTAAACAGGCAACTTTTGCGCAAACTACGTGCCCTATACTCTGTATTTTGTAGCAAGGTAGATAGTTTTTATAGGCATAATATTATTACCTACAACAGCACTGCAGGAAGACAAGATCGCGGAGAAATACGAGATGGTTGCTTTACTTTTCCATTCATTTGCTATTTTCACGTGCCTGTATTTGTTTTTATATAAAAAGTCGATCGCCTGTAAGACGACCGGGACCGGGAGAGCGGAGAAAATTAAATTTTATTTATTTAACAGGAAGTACGAGTAAATAAATTGTGTATCGAACGAAGCAGCGTGCCGCTTTTCAGCGCAACTTTTATGGAACTTTTAATCGAAAAGTGTTGTATTTGAGAAATACCTTGATGAAATTCGCTTTATAGCCGAAACGTGTCGAATTTAATTTCCAACCTATAAGATGGTCTTAATAAATGATGACGAGGCTCGGCCGTGTTTTCCCCTTTGTATAAGAAGATAGGATATTTTTATCCTTATGTATACCCAAGGTTGTGAGCTACATCGAATGAGAAATTAATTTTGTATACGTCTCGTACACCCGGTTAATGTGCCAAAGGGTTTTGACGAGAACGAAATTTTACAAGGGCAACGTTTTACGAGTGTGAGAATTTACTCAGCTGGGCTAGAATTTGGATGAGGTTTTACTTTTTGATGAGTGTTCGGTTTATGGACTGAAATAAGCGAAGGTGTTATGAGTAAAGACAGGTAATGAAGGTTGTACTACATACAACTTGAATGAGCTTTTTCTCAGGATGGGAAATAAGTAGGCTATCGCTTCTGGATTTTTTCCTCAGTATTTGCAAACTTTTTCTCCACTGGTTGGGGCACTTTCCCTCTGCTCCAAAATAAACCACCCTCTCGTCATAATTTCAAACAAACCGAATCCATTTAATTCAAAACACAATTACACATCTATATCTGCTCACGAATGCGTATATAAATCACCACACAAACCATTATCATCAATTAATGGCAGAGTAGGTCTAGTAGGCGAGGCAATCTAAACAGCCAGTTCACTAAAAAGCTGCGTGTTTGATTCGTAAACACCAAAATTGGAATCGAGCCAGCACTATAGCAGGAAAAAATCGTTCGCATTTACGTTTCATGTCAGTCGTACGTCGCACTATATGAAATATATTTAAAAATTCTTTCACGCGTTTACCATCATAAAGAAAATTTCTTTTGAAGTTACCTACACTGAGTATAAACGTGAGTCACGAGTATTTACTTGTACCTTTCCACACACGTGCATACTTTCCTGCATCAGATCAAATCTATCAGGTCACTTTTCTATCCTTTCGTATATCAACATGCAGTCAATGAGTACAGCAAACACAGGCCAGGAAACTTTCTCGAGCTTTAGCTTTCAAGTTGAGAAATACTTTTACAAACGAAGACGAAAATTTCCATAAATTCGTAATAAATTCCATACGAGTCTGACTCGCTAGCCAATCTTTTGTTTACGCTTTTCAATCGAGCGTATATAAAATTTAATCTTTCTTCGACATGTTTAGCAAACTATGCTGCTGAAACAGCGCTTGGCATATAAAAAATACCGCAGTAGCGAAAACTTCTTTTCTAATTTTCTATAAGTAGTCGTTCTCCATCGAGCTGATGTACCATCGTATACATACATATAGAAAGGGGGTAAGATTTCTTGGCGCTATATCCATACACTATATGTATAGAATGCTCTTTCGAGCACGCATAATAGTTTATCGAAAGTTTTACGCGTGTTCATCATATTTTTCCTCGTCGTCGTTTCGAAAACATGTTAAAGTAATGTAGCATTTTCTAGAGAGTTTGGAAAATTGCGAACGCGCGTCTTTGTGTCGTCGTTGTAGGTGTATAATATTATAGATGTTACATCTCTAAATTTTGTTTGTTTTTAGGCCCTTTATGATAGCTAGAAACAATTTTAAAATTGATATAACGTTAAGGAATAAGGTTCGAAAAATTATTTATGGTGAAAAAACGACATCAAAACTGAAAACAAAATTGATAAAAATTGAAAATCAAAAACTAAAACAAAATCAAAATTTTCATGGTGTTTCATTTTCGTTACTTACTCGAATCTATATTGAAATTAATTTACCAATTCAGTACTTTTTTCAATGCACTTTTCATAATTTTTGAACAAAATTTCATCTTCTAACATGAAAAATGATATAAAAATGAGCAAAAAAAATGGAGAAATTGATTTCAATTCTACTTTTTTAAATGCATTTTTCATATTTTATGAGCAAAGTTTAATCTTCCTTCATGTTCACGATTCAGTACAATCCTGCAATCCTCTTCTTCAGTTGAAAATTGAAAATTGTGAAATGAAAATTTTTGAGCTGTAGCTATTTATTTTTGGAGACTTTGATAGAGTTGACCATGCAGATAATTACTAGAGTGGGTCATTTTTTCAAAATTTGACGAACCTTAGAAAAAATCATGGTCAAATGACCTCAACAAGACGTAAGGAAAATTTCAAATTTTTAGATTTAGGTTTAACTCTCCGTCTCTCCCTCCCCCACACCTTGGCTACAGCTCAAAATATTTGAGAATTTTTGAAACGTCACAATTTTTCAATTTTTTATAAATTTAAGTGGTTTTTTGATTTCATTGGTAATCACCTCCACAAAAAAAAAGTAGCAGGTAGGTACCCAAGGAAGTCATTTTTTTCGACGCATGAAAAATTCTCAAATTTTTTCAACTTGAAGTTCTTGCCAAGAGGGAAGGGTAAAAATAAACCTTAAAATTTGGAATTTTTTCCTTCTTAATGACATCATTTTGGTGATGATTTTTTGCTAGGTTCCATCAGTTTGAAAAAAAAATTGAAAAACTATTCGACCTAATAATATTTCTCTCCCAGAATAAAATATTTTCAAATTTCTGGTTTTCTGAAAACCTATTTGAAAAACATTGCAAGTCGTTGAACTCATTAAAAATCCCAAACGAAAACCACGTGGTTGTTTTGTTGAAAAGAAAAGATACAATTTTCAACAATTAATGGACAAGACTAGCAGCTATAAAAAATATAAGGTGTGAAAATTTTTTGAAAAATATTTCACATAGAGCTGGCATTTTAAGACAATCCTGATTTATTGAGAAAAATGTTTTGTGATTATTTTTATTCTTACTCTCTGGAGTAAGTTGGTTATGAACAAAAAGGCCTTGAAAATTTCAACTCCCAAGCTGAAAGTTAAGTGGTGCCAAAAGCCCCTCCTCCTCCTCCCCTCACGTCCCACAGACGAGAAAAAAAATCGGAAAAATGAAACATGCACCTACCTAATAAAAAACAATTGATCAAAAGGTCTGAACTATATGCACCAGAATTTTTGTAAATAATCCCTTTGCAAGAAAAAACCTCTCCTCCGATCCTCCAAGTGATTTTGGACCCTCATCTGCACAATCCTTCTTCTACAGTGTTGAAAAAAAAAAAATAAAGAAAATGACATTCAAAATATTTTCCAAAATTTTAAACTTACTCGTATGTGCCATGACTGATTTTTTTTTTTGAAAGCTTTTCATTCAGCGAAAGTTGTTCTCCCTCAATATGCCATAAGCCGAGTGATTTTTTCTTACTGTATTTCCTGTCTCAAAACGAATTATTGAAAAGAACTTGCTTGTTGAAAAAAGTTTTAAAGAATCAATGCAACAATTTCTTGAACTTCATAACTTCAAAATTGACTTGACTTCAGATCACCAGCGCAGAAGAATTTCACAATTTTCGACATCGATTAAACATCAGATTCAATATTGTGTGACCCTCGATTTTAGTACCTGCTGATTTAAACATTGATAAAGTTCATCTCAAGGGGGGGGGGGCAAAACCAAATTTTTAGGTATAAAAAATGGAAATTAGAGGTAATTTTCTGAAAGCCTTTCGTGATGTGATGAACTAAACTTATACCTACTTACTGTTCGAGTAAAGCAAGAGCGAAAATTTTTCAAAAAAATTGGTTCAAAAAACGAAAAAATTCCCATTTTTGTATCAAGTTACAGAAAGCCTTTAATCGGATTTAGAGGGTTGGTTTTAGAAAAAAATTTGATATTGTGCATTTTCTCCCTTATTCTGGTAAAGAAAACGCCCATGAGATGTTTGCCTGAATAACGAGACCAAATGCAGATGAATTCGTCAAATAGGTCGACAATAGATCACAACTTGATTTTTATCTGCCCAAATTAATGTCCCAAGTCTTTTGGAGAAATTTTAAAATTCTGGAATTGTTTACATTTTTTTCAAAATTCTGATCAAAAAACACCACTGAGATCTTTGCCAGGAAACCGAACTGAATACAGATGAACTCGTCAATCAGGACGAGAATAAGTCACAACTTGATTTTTAGCTACTCAAATTGATTTCCAAGCCACATGGAAACATTTTTAAAATCTGGAGAAATGAAAATCGTGAAATTTAGATTCTGAGGGTTGGTTTCACACAAGATTATACCTACACCTAGGTACCTAATCGATGAAATTATCTATCGTTTCGGGATTTCTGACAGGATTGTTTTTCTCTTAATAAGTTGACTTGAAATTGACTTTAAAAAACCAATTCGCATCTACATAGCTTGAATGTTTATACGAGTACTTCAATAGCATCAATGCATGCTCGTATATCCTTATCCTTAGAATATCGTTTCCAGAGAAACGACGAGTTGTCCAACTAACACCATTTCGAACACTGCACCGTAGATAAGCTCTAGCTCCAATACTAATATATTTTTTGCTCTCTTTTTTTTTTTGCAAAATATACAAACTTTTTACGCTGTTTTATATTCTAGCACGGTCGTTTTGCGAGCTGCCAACGAAAATTGTATACAAGCGTCGTTTTGTATAAACTTTACTACCTTCGTATACACACCAAGAAAGAGCAAAAAGCCCCCCCTCTCCGGTCCTTGCTCACTTGTGTATCCTGGCCGGCTCCGCATTTATATTAAATTTCCTCGAACCAGCACCTTGGAATTTTATGTACGCCCTTCTAAATTACCTCGTTTTAAAGCTTGTAACTTCGCAACAAACGACTCATTTCGCTTTAAAAAACCCTTCTCGACGTACCTTCTCTGTAGTCGCTTTTTTACACTACATTTCGATGGCACTGGTAGTACCTCTACCTACGTTGCAAGTGTCGACGATAAACCTATCTAAATGCTGGTAACGATCAGCAGCAGCAACGTCGAAGAAAAACTCACGAAGGGCTAATGGGTACTTTGGCGAGCTTTCGAGCTAAAATAGGTAGTAGTGAATTCTATGTAGGTACCTAAGTAAGTATACGCTCCAGTAGTGTAAATTTTCCACTATATACTATGGCGGTAGTATACAAAATATCGCGTTATTAGCTCCTACTATAGTAGCTAATGGAGATGCCCACGAGTTAATGTCGTTGTCGTACTATTTATATAGGTCTACGTGAAAATTCATAATCACCATTTTCGCACCATGGTACGCGGCGCCTTCTCATTTTTTACGACAGCTTTGCCGTCTTCTTGTTGTTTTTATTCGTTAAATTAGGCTACAAAATATACTTTATACGTTCGTGTTTTATGTTTACATTTTTCCCCTACTCTTCGGTTTGTGCATTTGCATTATAGTATGTAGGTACCTACATACCTAATATGCCTTGCTTTGAAATGGCATAATCACGAGTATGTACGAGTATATGTTGCTTTTAATTACCTGACGCCTAATAAATGTGCGTACTTAATGCTCGTATGTGTACGTATAGGTACATTACATATTTTGCGACCATCGTATAGGGCGAATTTCCCTTTTAGATGAGTCTTTTTCCACATGCTGTAAACACAGGATCTTTGCATTTTATACGCGGGTGCTTTTTACACGCGTCTCCCAAGTGTACATTCGCGTGTAATTATAAAATTGTAATGTACCTTCTCTTTAAAATCGTGTACCATAACAGAAAGCGCAATGTGGGTGGTACATATACAGGGTGTGCCAAAAAAGACGATATCTTTTATTTATACCTTTTTTGCTAATGAGGGAACCTTTAAAACTCACTATCCAATTTGAACGAAAGTAAGTTAGATCGAAAGAGCATGTTCTAAAATCCCTGTAGCTCAAATTTCAAGTGCTAAAGTTGATTTTTTTGTGATTTTTTAAAAATTTATTAAATTAAAAAGAAAACTGAGTAGGAAGGTTGGTAATTTTATCAAAAAATTGCCCTCGATTTACTCGAAAAGAACTGAATACACTCGAGGTTGATTTTCATGAAAAATTTGGAAAAAATACTAACATAATTGAGCCCCTTGAGCTCTCGGGTAAGATGAATTTTTCATTTAAGAACCCATTTCCAGTTCAAAAAAAGTGTTCAAAATGAACTATGAATATTTTTTTTCGCTCACCCGGTATTTTCATACGATATGATGGCAGCAGAAGAATGGTCATTGCGGCGCCTCGAATGTATGCAAAACCTAAGTACCTATATACCTGTACCTACATTTGCACTTTTCTTCCATACGATATGGAATGAATAGAAAATAGCATTCGTTTTAGATACGCGAGCCGTTAACGTAATTATCTATTATTCGCCGTGTAAATCGGTTTACCAAGAACAAATTTCAAAACCGGTGTGACAACACGTATAATAAGTAGGTATATACCGTGCCTACAACAACAAGATGGACAACACTCATACGCCATACCCAAACCGATTGAGTGTATAATTATCTCATGTACAAGATGATAAATTTTTCATCTTATAACCTCACTTATGCAAATCAAGAATAGGCTAGGTATATAAGAGCATTTTAATAAACATAGCCTCTTAATGCTTGAATCATGTCAACAATAAGATTCTCAAATTTTTTCACTCGATTGCATCGATCTCTGAAAATCAAACACTTTACATCTTCCAATCGTCTCGACTCTCGAAAATGTGGGACAAATGCGAAATCCAAGTGAACACGTTCGGTTCTGACCACTCCTCTTAACACATGGAAAATAGATGTCCGAGTAGGTAGGGGTCTAGGTACTCTTTTGTAATTTTAAGCAATTGCTGCTGCTTCGATTTAGTCTTCGACTTCGTTGCATTTTGTCGATTATTGTTACATAGACGAAGAATGACCGGACAGCAGTAGGATGGTTATTGGTTTTCTATGGAAAAGGTGTGTTTGTACTGGGTAGATACTGTGTTAACGGGTCGTGTATTCGTGGTCCATTTCTTTGAAAGAAAAGAAGAAAAAAACACTGGAGAGTGTATCTTAACGGTATAGATGGTCGACTCTAGCCCGTCTATTGGGTTTTTTCTTCGATTGTTTCGAGGGGGAAGAATCAAGAATGTGTGTAACGGTGTCTTTTTTTCTATCAATTTATTGTTGTAGTGTAGGGTATTTGACTCGACTGATGAAATTAAAGGGTATGTTGGAATGATTTATACAAAAAAGATAAAGAAGAAACTCAGATCGAAAAAAAGCTAAAAATTACTGAGAATTTCGAAGCATGCAGGTTTTCTTTCTCAGCGAATAAATAATATCGTAGCAGAGCATAAAACAAAACATGTTTCCTTTTTTTTTACTTTATCAATAATTTATTTTCTTAGGTAATTCATTTGGAAATTTATTTGTTGTCGTTTCAATAAAAAATCATAAAAAATTGTGATAAGAAAAAAATATCGACGAGAGACTATTGTTTTTAAATTTTTGGAGCAATATTTTTATTAGTATAGGTAAATATCAGAAATATCGAAGTACAAAATCAAGAAAATAATCAACAATTTTTTACTTATTTTTCTGCGCAGAGATTGCTGAAAAAATATTGAAGTTATTGAGAAATACATATGTAAATTACATTTTCCCTGGAACGTCTTTTACGTTTTCTTCTCCAGATTTTTTTTTATACCTTCCATGGGTAATTGGGTACCTATAATTAAGAGAGGAAAATTCTCCATTGTTATTTTTTTCGATATCCATTCTTGTTCAGATGTACATACTTATACAATAGTTCTGTCAACATTTCTTCTACAAGAGGTCAATCCTTTTTCCAACTACTGAAAGATGTACATTTTTGAATTGGGATTCGGTGAAATCCTATTTTTTGAAATTTGCACCATTTACTCTTACTACAAGTAGATAAGCTATCCCAACCAACACAAAAAATTTTGAAACTAAAAAAAGTGGAATGGTTATTACAAGGCCCCAAAATACACCATCAGCCAAATTTCAGAAGCTACTAAAAATCATTTTTCGATTTTTAAAAATCAAATTTGGGTCAAAAATGGTAGAAAATTAAAATTCTATCAAATTATATCCTATATACTCGTACATTATGTATGTATGTAGAATGCTAAAATTTGGTTTTCAATTTCCCTCATTTTGGTCTGCTGATTACTAATTTTAGATTCGATTGCAAAATTCATTCAAGGGTTTCCCAAAGCTGTGAAAATGTAGCATATTTCGATATCGTTTGTTTTGGATTTTAAGTCCTGACAGAAAAAGAAAATACCTAATTTTACAATTGCATGTACAACAGTTCAAATGAAAATATTTTGGAATTCAAAGGATTCTAAGGATTTAATGGGTTTTCCCATTGAGTGATAGGGTCCTATTTTTTCTGATTTGAAATCTAATTCACCTACTCGACTGTCTGGATGCAAATTATGAGGAGATGGGGAGATTTTGCACCAAAAATACTTACATTAATGAAATGATTATTTTTTCAAAATTTTAAAAATAAAGAGTGATTTAATCTATATTTGAAGGGGTGCAGGAAAAGGACCAGATAAGTCGAAAATTTTCAAAAATGAGTTCAGGGTCGAATTAAATTCACACCGAAAAGTGGGAAAATGCAGCCCATTCAGATTTTGAAAAAATTCGATTTTTGTTTTGCAAACAACAAATTTTTCGATTTTTTGCTTGATTTTCTCACGAAAAGAGTGACTTTTCAACTCGTAAGTTGCATATCTCTTGACTTTTTTTCTATTATGCCTCGAGTTGTGTTTGTGGGTGGTTGTGTGATATATTTTTCAGTCATTACTTTCATGAAATTCAAATTCATAACAAAATTGGACACCAACCAAAAATAAAAATATCAAGTTGTAAGACGTATTGCAATCAGCAGAAAATTTTTTGGATCGAACAAAGAGAAAATTAGGAGTAAGTATACGATCAACGCACCTTACTAAGCCACATTTTACTCGCTGTAATTCATTTTTAAATTTTTGGCAAATTTTTAAAAATCTAAATTTGACTCAAGTAATTTCTGTGAAAAATCAAAATTTTATAAAATTGAAATAGAATACCGAGATTTAACCCCTCAACTCGACTGATGACGATTTTCAGTACTTTTCAGCTTCCTTCCCTTCATTTTGGTCTTTCTTCTTACTATTTTTCCAAAAACTGGAAATTTAAAATTTTGCAGAAGAAAAGTGCTCAAAACTATCACCATCTATTCGAGAGATCAAAAATAGAACATGAGTCCAAATTCAGCGGTGCCTATTTCAATTTTTATCAAATTTTGATCTTTTTCATGGAATGGACCGCCCATTTTGATAATTCAAAAATTCGTTAGAATTGAAAGCTGAAAATCAAATTATGAAATTCGGTTTGGTGATGTTTTTTTTGAATTTGCGTTTTCTCTCATTCGTATAGGTAGGTACCATTACTTGTGAGAAGCCACAAAATTGTAAATTCATTGCTCGTTTCCAATCAAAAAAAAAAAAAAAACCAAAAACTAAAACTCATCCTTGAAAAAAAAATGGAAGTACGTATCAAACTGCTTTTATTCATAAAGAATTGAAGTTTTTACAGTTCAGTATCTATTTTATATACCACGCAAAGTCCATTTCAAACATTTGCCATTCATTGCACTTTTCTCGTTGAATTTATGCATAATTGATGCAGACTTCCGCTCGTCTGCCTACACATTCCGTATGAATTCGCCGCCATCAAACTCAAAGCCACATTTTCACTTGGGTTTGCAGTCGGCACAGCTAAAAGAATTTCTTGGTGGAACATAATACATATATATATAAGAATTGCATACGTGTAATTGGCGTTCGGCTTTATTAGTGCGCCAGATACCATATGTGGTGTGGATGCATCGCCCACCTCGTCAGCCAGTTGCACAGAAATTAATCGTTAATGAATATGTATAATGCATAAGCAAACTTCAATTATCATGCCAGACAAAGCAGAGATTTTTTCGTGGATAAAAAATGATCGCAGTTTACGATTGCAGGCGAACACCTCAATTCAATTAACTTACAGCAAAAGTGCATCCTGAACATAGGTACCTACCTAATTAAGTACCTACATAAGTATACCCAACAAATTAATTTTTTGGGTATTTTGGTATACATTTTTCATCGACAGGTTTATTCATCGGAGACATACTCGGGCGAATAAATTACATCAATGTCGATGCATTGGCAAAACCTTGATTCAAATATGAGTCTTCTTAATTTCCCAAGATTATTAATCATTGCAAGAGTAGGTAGGTACATACTATACATACACAGTTACACACAGTTCGAGTCATCGAGTCCCCCGTGCTGGTAAACTGCTGATAAATTTCAACCCCTAATGCATTCAATCTCCTCATTACAGGTCTGATGCAAATTAAATCAACTCCATCTCGCGAATTCAATTCATTTCCATGCTAAATAAGTTTCGCATCAGTTTTATCGAAACGAAGAAAATTTCTTTTGATAGCTTTCGTTAAAAAAAAAAAGAAGAAAAGTACCCCGGGTGGCCGTTAAATTCTCGCTCGGTAATGGCGAAAATTTTGCCTTTTTCTCGTTTCCACAGCTGAATAGTTTCTCAGCAGTATCCATTTACATAATTGAGCTTTTTCTTTCGCTCGAAAGGCTTTTATTTTATCTCATCTACGAAGGCTAAATTTTTGCATCGCGTTCTCCGAAGGCATAGCGGTGAAATTTGCTAGTATTTTTTTCCTCTTTTTCTCATCCAATATAAATAATATACTTTTATATGACGAACATTTCGTCGACTTTCATTTGCCGAATACCAATTTTCTCATCCGGAGACTCTAACTCGTAAAAATAAAAGCAAAAGGAAAAAAAAGAAAACTCTTTCGACGAAATTTTCAACCAGTAGCCTGTTTTTCGATTCGAGCGTTGCTTTTTTTTATCGTTAATTTAAGAATATTGTAATTTTGGTAATGCAACGCTTCCATTTTATACGTATAATTTTCCATCAAAGTATTTACCCAGCGACGTATACCGAGGCGGTAAATTAGCACTTGGTTAATAATAAGGAAAATGCGTATACAAGGGAGCGAAAATAATAGTCTGAAGAAAATTTATAGTGTAAATATATAACGTAACGTACTAGCGAGCGTATAAAATTAAAAGCATTAAATTTTCTTCGCCAGCGCATAAAGCTCATCATTCGAGATAAAAAGTATATACTCGCAAGTTTATAAAATTTATCCAGCTCGAGGAAAATTCTTAATTACAGCGAAGCCTCATCGCGTTAGCCTGCGACTAACGCATATGGCACAAGGCACAACACCCTTTATTTTTAGGACGAAACGAGGCGGAGTTTAAGGATTAAACTGGGCTATAATTTCGAATGTAAATGTCTAAACATTGCGTGTGAACTAACGACGGTTGTAATTTTGGGAAATTTCGAGTTCTGTCGTGTCTAAATCACCTCCATCTTGAGAGTACTAGGTCGGTAAATAGCGTATAGCGAAAAAAGTCACGTTTGATACATTGTATGTACATTGAAGAGGGAAAATACGCAAATGTGCTATTTTTCATTCGTATGGCAAGACCACCCACTGCATTGGTTGATACTTAACACCAAATCCCAATCTATGCTTACACCGAAGATGCTCAACGAAACTGGTTTCCATTTTTCATCTTTCGATGGTTGCATTCGAATAGGCCGGACTCCAGGTTGGGTATCTTTCTTGGGATAAAATGTAATCTCGTATCCAATCACGAAATCACTATTTTAAAATTTCGATAAATATTAATAACAATGAAAGTCATTTGTTCCTATCCCAAATTACTTAAATATTTGTGGACTAACTTTTTTTACCACATATGTACTTAATGAAATTAGGTTTATACCTTAATTTTGACCTCCCAAATGAAGTGGTGCCAGTTTCAGGTTGTTTTGGAGTCTCCGGTAGATTTTTGGATTTTCCGGCTCTGGGAAAACTGTCATAAAAAGAGCCAAAATGAAATTCGGTGTCCATAAATAAAGATTTTCCATCTTGATGAGCTTGCAGATGAATTTATGCGTGAATGAAATTACTTGCAACAAATCAAACTCAAAATGATTTCTATACTGATCCATTTTTTGATTTCTGGTTAATTTTTTGAAAATTGATGCATAAGTAGGTAGATGTTTTGGGCCAGTTTTTCATGAAAAAAATCAAGCTTTGATCAAATTGAGGCACAATAAAGCTCAAATTTAGTTAATGCCCCAATTTCAAATTCCCAAATCGATTGATGGCAATTTCGAGCTGTTCTGGGGCCTCCAATGAATTTTTGGGTTCTTTGATGGGTTCGTAAATGAGGATCTGGATTTCATTTTGATGCTTTTAATGGCACCTTTCATTAAACAGAAAATCCAAAAATCAGCTGTGGACTTCAGAAATAGTTCGAAACAATCAATCGATATTTTTTTTGAAAAAATTACTAGGTACCTACTTTTATCATTAGGTGCCTTTTTTCATCCAAATTTTCAGAAATCTCTCCACTCGTCCCCCTCTCTCCACAAAAAAATTCAAAAAGTCAAATTTTCAACAGGAAAATTTTTTCAAAAAATAGAAATTGGAAAAAAGTTTACATACAAAGTATTTTTTAATTTCATCAAAAATTAATTTTTTTTTCGATGATTTGAAGACTAAATTTACTACCTTTTCACTACTTTCACTAGGTACCCATTTTTAAAATCACTACTTTCACTACCTACCTGTTAAGATTTCCTGAAAAATGGAATTACCTATTCAGAACTTCAAACTTAGCCAGGTGGGGTATTTTTGGACGCTCTTATGATTCTTCTTTATCCAGAATAACAATTTTTCTTTTGGATAAAATACCTACTTCATACCTTTTTTAGCTACCTACCTACCTACCTATTACATACACCTCGATATTTCAAACACCTAGGAGAAAATCAATTTAAAAAAATTCGAAAATAAATTTTTTCATATCAACTTTTTTTTAAAAAGTTACATCATAATTAGAATGTTTATATCTAGAAAACTCTTCAATTTTTAATCTTTTAAAAACTTGGAGTTTTTGATATTTTTTATGAGGACCTTTTTTGTTTTTTCAAGATAAGATATGTCCCTGCAATTAAGGTTTTGTATATTAATGTACCTTGAAATGTACCTTTGAAAGGTTGTAATTTTTAATCTCCCATTGCTTGAATTTGTTACCTGGAGTGAGAAAATTGTTCCGAATTTTCCACATTTGAAAAAAAAAGTATCGAAGTATTTACTTTTTCTGCATCAGAATTTTTCTTAAAAAAAAACTTTTCAAAGAAGAAACTTCAACTGACCCTCTAAGCTATATTTTTTGCCTTCTGGTATGGAGCCATCAAGTTTTTAAGAAGTTTCAAAAAGGGCTAAGTTCCTAGGTAATTAAATCAAAACCGGAGAGAATTTTTTGAAAATTTCTTATTTCTTCGTCAAAAATTTTTCAAATACACCCCCCCTCTCCCGGTTTAAGAAAAACTTTCTCAACCCCCTAATTGGCGTTGTTTTTTTCAACATAAGTACATATATGGAGACCTGTAATGTTGGAAAGGAACTATAAAAAAATAAAACATAAAAAATTAGAATCTGTACAGTTTTTTTTTAATTTTAATTTTTGTAATTCTGGTCCAACTCACCTTCCAAGGACCCACTGCTGGAAAAATAACCTCCCTTGATTTCCTCAAACAGTGTTAATACCCTTAAAAGAGAATGCTCAGATTTGTTCTAAAAAATAATAGGTACCTTACCTATATAAAATAAAATGAGTAAATTTCTTTAAATTTCAATCCCTGTCTCACAATTTTCTTGAATAACCTCCTTTTCAAGAAAAAATGATCAAAGAAAATTTTCTACTTGGAAGAGACTTTTTAAAATTTATGAAAAAATTATAATAAATTTATTTCATTGATTTTTTCCCATTTTGGGCACCAAGGGCACCCCCTATAAAGTATCAAGGGACCAATATTGTTTAAGGAAACCGAGGGAAGTTTTCTATTGAGAAAAAGGCGATTCAAAAGGGATTGTACTAAAATTGAAAAATTTCCAAAAAAATTGTTCAGACTTCAGTATTTACTTTTTTTTTTTTTTACTTTTTCCAACTTCGGCAGTGAGAATATTAGATAGAAGGTGAAAAATTCCAACTTTCCGAAATAAAGTGCACCCTATTATGGCTAACTAATTACGCCAAATGAGATTTTGATAAGAAATTCAAAATATCTGATTATTTTTTGCAAAGGCATCAAAGTTTAGCCAACCTTCAGTATATAAGACAATTTTTAATTCTATTTTCTTTGGTGAATCTATAAAAAAAAAATCATTTTCAAACAGGATTTTTTGACGCTTTCAATAAATTTGTTTTCTTTCATTCACTCATTAATTTATTTTTCCATTCTCGAACAAAACAATTCCCAGTCATTATGGACTACACAGCAATAATTCTCTCTTAATCAAAAATCCATCCCACCATTTCGCAGTCCACGTCCGGGAAAAAAACACAAGGTACCAAAATACACCTAGAGAAACCTCACAGTCACAAAAATCTGATCGCCTATCGCGTGACGGTTGAATTTATGGCGACTTAATCGTCGTAATAAAATCACGCGATGTTTTCGTTCGAAGCATTTTTCATCTTTTTATCATTTTAAATGAAAATTTATGGCGAAATAATTTGTATTTTTATCGCACAAATCGAAATTTGGACTCTAGAGTGTGACGCAACTCGAAGCTCTCGGGGGTTAATTTCCAAAAAAACAGCACGACTCGGTATGATCTACAAGACGTATATAGGTAAGGTACCTATTATGGTAATCTTGCACACACTTTCATTTTGTCTCTGTCAACCAATCTACTGAGTGAGGCACTTCACGCAGTAGGAATTCCTTCCGTTGATGAAAATTTGTCGGTGTTTAAAATCTCACCCATCGCACATATGTTTATACTAATATCCACCTACTTATGGATGCATATAGAATACCTACATCTGGCTATGGGTATATAAATTTCATCGCTACCATATCACGTATATCCGATCGATGTTCCCAATTAATTTGATCGCGTATAGAATTAAATTTTCATTAAAATAATCCTCGTGGAGATTTTTTAAAACGACTAGAAACATTTTGAAAAAATTTACAACGCTCGTTTTCCAAGACGTTTAAATTCTTTCGCTCAAATGACGAACTGGTATTTCGGTCGAGTTGTTATTTACGATATTGTCGTCCATAGTGCATTCAACAGCCGCAACATTCGTATAATAGACATTATTTTAATCGGTTTTGTATTTCTTTTTTTCCTCTTCTACTATGTATTTTTTTCTCCTCTTGTATACGAAACACACATAACGACTACAGTTTTCCATCAACCGTAGCATTATTAGTGTAGCTCTGCAACAATGTCTCCTCTCCTATATATACTAAAGACGTGAGCACTAGAGCTAGATATAAATTAAGCAAATGGGGTACAACACCAGAATATCGGTTTGAATACACGTTTTCAAAGTTCAATATGTAAGTACGTAGTATGCCAATAGCAGGCACTTCTCTCAATGGACAAAAATACCGTTCTAGTTGATTAAACTTGCGCTCTGCTATACATAGACATGTCGTCGAGTAGCGAAGTGTATTATTAAAATTTATGTCTTATTATTATTTCGGCATCTGTGTTGTGTACAGAGCTGCATAAAGGTTTCAATATTCTCGTATTTCAACGTTTTCTTAATAATAAATGGTGCAGACGAAAACGTTTCTCAAGTACAGAGAGTTCCATAAAAACCAGCTGAGCCTAACTCTGATCGGTTTTACATTGTTTTGAAATGAAAAATTTTCACCAAAATTGTTTAAAAATTTGTTAAAATACCCCTTTGAAGCCCTTTGCAAAGGCTTGGCTATGGAAAATGAAGACATTATCGAAAAATCCAACAACTCCTCATTTATTTCCAACAACAGGACGAAGAGAATCGATAAGGTCAATTGTCCATCCCTATAAAAATCGCATCCAATTCACACAGTCAGGTATATCATGTTACACAATGAAATGATGAAAACCTCGTCTAAAATATTTATACTTCCAAATAAACCACTTTAATTCAGTAACTAACCAGAACCGCGTAATAAAGTTAATTTACGACGATATTACCAATTCCATAAAACATTTTACGCGATTCCAAGTGTAAACATCCGTCGGTCGGTTATTGTTACCGTTGAAAATAATATAAAAAATACACATACATCGCCGCCACTTAATAGCCAGTAAATCACATCTAACAGATCAAATTCATCGCTATAGTGATTTAACACTTTCTCGATTTGTGTTACCATCAATAAAACAATATATTCCTAATAGCCTAAGAAAAAAAAAGACCTTCTGACTAAAAAAAAAAATCAAGAGGAAAACTTCATAAGTACCTACATTTAGCACAGCGCGTGTTGCATATAAGTTTGTCAAGTAAGTTACAACATGGTCGAGTTGTCGAGCTGATGAAAAAAAAAAAAAAAGGAGATGGAGAGAAAAGTAACGTAAATTTTCGCTCAAACCTCAGCATGGGGTAAAATTTACATTACTTAAGCGGAAAACAACGTCGTCATTTTACTAATGAAAATAATTCGTTAATTTCTTTTCACAAATATACCCCGTGCATTTGGCCTTACACGTGTATAAATTTACCTGTGCACTTGCACTTATCGGGGCTAACCTCTCGTCTCCTTTCTCGACTCTAACACGCGATGTTATATTATAAGAAAAGCAAAAATACCGAATGCATTTGACTCATATACCTATGTATGTAATGTACTTACTTATATTTACGTGTAGCCAGGTAGCAACCATTCGAAGAAATTCTTTATTTGAAAATTCGTTGAAATTTTTTAAAAAGAAGACTCGTCGATAGAAATATTAATTTTTGCATCATAAATAGCTGATTTATGTGAAAATAAGGAAAATATGTGTAATTATGTGGGTATTAATACAGTATGTCGTTTTTTTCTCATTACAGGAATGAGTCAAACATCAACACTTGAAGAACTTGAACAACCACGCGAAAAAAAAACAAATAACGACCAATTTGTTTTTGAAAAAATTTCAAGAAATTATATTTAAGAGTAAATGAGCGGAAAATACCAACTGGCTTCGATAATGATATTTAAATACAATGTAATGTAGGTAAGGTACCTGCCTTCCCCACTATGTACTTGAAACTTGATGAAAATGTGCAAAAAAAACCTACCTATATTTTGTAGGTATGGAACTGTTCTGTTTTCTGGGTTACAAGTTTGAAAACTGTTGCTTGGCGTATTATGCGCAGAAAACAACCGGCTATGTAATTTTCAACACACTTTTCCGATTACCAACAATTTGGTGAGAACTTTGTTATTGAAGAATAATTTTGCAGTGATAATTGTCAGAATATTCGATAGATAACTTTTCCATATAAGCTTGGAGCTTGGAAGAAAATGAATTAATGTTGCAAATGGATCGTTTTACTTAATAATGTGTGTATTTCAATAAATTATTATTACGTTTTGGTTATATTTCATTCGAGCAAAATGCAACAAGTTACCAACGAAATTCCTAGTTAACTCAATTTTGAAGAAATTCTTCAAGAAAAATTCGCCTTACTTATTCCTCAGCAGTTGAGCTCCTCATTTACCATTTTATCCAGACAGCTGTTACTTATTTGTACAAAAACTGGAAACTAGTTGGTACCAAAAACTTGCCTTACCCAGTTGCCCTTCTCCTCCACTCACTTAAAAAAAATATACCACCCTTTTGCCCGGATTTTTTCTTATAAAAAAAATTAAACTAAACTTGAAGAGTTAAATTTTTAAAAAAAAAACATGTTTCTTTGTTAATTTTTCGAAAAATATTCAAAATTTCTTGATCGTGTTTATACATCAATCATTTTTCAAAATTAAATTCTAATTGTCACTTAATGACAATCTCAACTTCTCATCCATTGAGACGTTGATCGGATTATGGAAGACACTCGTAATATTTTCAGGTATAGGAAAAAAATGTCAAAAGGATTACTAAAATTTAGTGGAGGCCTTTATTTCTATTTGGAAGTCACCCAGAAAATTTTCAGTCTCAGAAGTGTTTATGAAGGGGAGATATTGAGAGCTTTCAAAAGAGGAGGCATTTTCGATAGAATCGTGTTTTTTTTTCGCTCTCAGCTTCGGCTCAAACTGTTTTTGGAAAAATGACTCATTTCCGAAATATAATATTAGAGGTTCTGCGTCGATGTAAGCAAAATTCCCATTAAAATCCAAGACCACTTTTAGGGTTTTTACAGAGTACAGAGTGATTGAAAATTTACAAATAATTACTCATCATTTGCTTATTTTAAAAAATATTTTGTTCTTTTCTGGATTCGGGAAAAAGAATTCGGGATTTTTGTTTTTGGAAAATTTGTATTCGGGGAAAAAACATTCGGGAAAGTGTCTGGTTACCCCTACTCGAAAATAAGTAATTTGTAAATTTTCAATTGCTCAGCAAAACTTTAAAAATAGATAGCCTTAAATTTTGACGGCAAAGGCCTAGGTCAACGAAAAATCTGAACTATAAGTACTCGTACCTATGTACTTTTATTTGGAATTGGGCAATTTTCCTTAAACAGGTTCAGTGAGGACCAAAACGAAAAAACCATGGATTTTGAAAATGATCTTTCTTGAGGATCCATATCTGTCTTCCAGGAACAACTTGGGGGGCTAACATTTTTTCCTAGTGACTTCAACTCAAAAAATGAAGGTCCTCACTAATTTTGGTCAAAATTCTCCGACTTTTTTTCGCAATTCAATGCAATGCATTCCCCCAGAAAATGTTTTTTCTGGTTGAATTTCATCTAAAATCAAAAATAATTTTTAATGAGCCCAAATTTCTCAAAAAAAAAAAATACATTGTGTTAAGCCTGAAAATTTAATTGGCAGTGGTTAGTTGTACACATAAACTTACTACGTATTCTTGTTATACATAATATGTGAGCTATCATTCTTTTTTCAGGTCCTCTTCCAGTCCAATGATCAAAGAAAAGCTTCAATTTTCCAAAAAAAAAATACTCTACAATTCTTGACGGGTCAAAAGTACTTTTTATACTTGAATTTTATTTGAAAAAAATGAACACAAACAGGTGGTCTTACAAATTTTTTCACTCACATCGAAAGTAAGCCTTAAAATTCAGTGACAAATGGGAAATTCCTAAAATGAATTTTTTGAAAAATTCGGATCCTTAAAAATAATAATGTACTTACTTACTCGAAATAAGAACCAAATTAAAAAGTTTTTCAAAGAAATGCTTATCTGGTCATCTAACTAACTAGTCCATATATTTTAAGCAATTTCATTTTCCATCAATTTTAATCCTCCCACAAGCAATCACCTTCAAACATTTGC
Source organism: Planococcus citri (assembly GCF_950023065.1). Lineage (NCBI taxonomy): Eukaryota > Metazoa > Arthropoda > Insecta > Hemiptera > Pseudococcidae > Planococcus > Planococcus citri. The sequence goes on along the minus strand of NC_088680.1, from coordinate 44,889,945 downwards.
AGTTTGACTAACCGTCTGAAGTCGCAAGCCTTGTTTTTCTTCAAAAATTTCTTTTTTTACGCAAACTTATTTCATTTTAGCTTATCTTTTTTTCTATTTTCAAAAATGCTTGTTATCAATATTTTCATATTGAAATATCAGATGCCTCAGAAGGCTTGATTTTGATTTATAATGGTATTCGGTGTCATAAATCGAAAAATAGTCAATTTAAGGTTTATTGCCATTTGTGACATGAATACTTTCTGAATGTGCGATTTCCAGCAAATTTTGAGTTCTGGGCAGCAACCGACCTCACTCAGTTTAAAGCACTTCAAGTTTTATCCGTCAGTTTGTCTCGTAGCCGAAAGGGTTAAGGCCAATAATAGAAATTTCAAAGTAAAAATTTTAAATGCCCACTCAAAATGATTTTTTTTTTTTACTTTTAATAAACTTGCCTAAAAAAAATAGCCACACTCTTGGAGGTTTCAAATTGAAGAGTGATATTCCAAAACTCGCTTTGTCCATTTTCACAACTTTTCAGGAGAGAGGAAAAACAGTTTCCCTTTAAACGGGTAAATTGGCTTTTTAGGCGAGTTTAGCACTTTATTTGGGTGGATTTATGATGTAGGAGTGTAGGTATACATTTCATCCACTAAATACTGCTGAAAAAAATTTCAATAAAAATGGACAAAACGCGTTTTGGAACGTTATTTTTTTTTTAATTTTTAGTGAATTGGCTATTTAGGTGAGTTTAACACCTCATTTTGGTAGGTTGATGATGTAGGAATGTGAGTTAATACTTCATCTACCAGGTACCACTGAAAACCCAACTTTGATAAAAATGGACAAAGCGAGTTTTGGAATATCACTCTTCAATTGAAACAAGCAAAGAAAAAATAGTGGTTTTAATGATGGGCAAAAAGTTGATCACGAAAAGTGAAAAAGCTTAAAATTATACTTTCACTTAATACCTGCAGAATTTGTACTTGAACAAAAAATGGATCATTAAAATATGTATTTTGAAATAAAATTGGATTTTTTCTAGCCATGTAAATTAAAAATCTTCATTTTCAAAAAAAAATAAAAAAATTAACAATCATTGTGATAAATGGAAATTCCCAGTGCACGAAGCACTAAAAACATTTTTTCGTAATCATCGAACTTTCTTTGAGACAATTTTTCAAGACACTGATTTTTTCTGGATTTTCATCCCCATTTTTTGAAAAGAGTTCTTTATTTCAAATTATTTAAGATGTGTATACAGGAAGAAAGGGAGAACGAATGAATCTTAATATTGTTTTTACTTCGAAATTCAAGAGATGAGGCTGTGAGCTGTCTTCTTCAAAACATGAAGGAGAATTTCTCTACTCAAGGTCAATACATTTCCAGCAACTTTGTAACATCCTACTGCTGGATCTAATCTCATTAAATAGGCAATTTAAACACAAAATAAAAATTCAAAAAAGATAATTGAGAGATTAAACTCCACAGATATATCTACCTCTACTGTCACTATTTATAATTCTTCCATACCTTGAGGTAATATCAAAGCTGTGAAACCAATCAGTTTGCTGAAAATCTCGCCCACACCAGCGTCATAAATTTGAGCAGGTTTATAATTACTTGACTTACCGCATCGTCGAGCAGCTTTTACCAGCCCAGTGCCCATATTCAACGATGTGGTTACATTTGGTCAACACTTGTCACCCAATCTAATGTCTTTTTTCGACAACATGCTTGTATATTTCTATACCTACGATGTATTTTCTTCAAGATCTTATCTTTGATTGGATCTATGTTCGACATTATGTTAATTAACGTGCATTATATAAATCTCAACGAAACTTTAGGTGCTCGAGAAATGCGATATTCTATACGAAGATTTTTCTTTTTCAAAAACCTGACGAAGATAGGTGAATTACTGAAATATTCAAATCACCTACACCATTAAAATATACCTATCCAAGATCCCAACAGACGACATTGGAAGAATTGTCATCACGTTAGCCATGTTTGAAAATAATTTGTTGAAAATCTTCCGGACCCGTGCCATGTTGACCACGAACGAGAGGAATTTTCGCTTTTTTTGTGTTTTAATGAAAATTTATATCATATCCTGTCAAAAAACTCGTTCTTCGTTGGATTATTTTAATTACCGGACAGAAATTATACATATTATATATAGTGAACTCGGTAGCGTAAAATGTTCGGTTATCGTTCGAATATTTTATGGCCGTTTTTTTTTCATCTTTCAAAGCTTACCTAGCGTATAGCTGTGTATACATTTTCGCAAACATGTAAATTAGTATGTAAGACTCGATAGTTGAGTTGAGAAGGAGGGAAAAAATGCGCAAACGGGATTAAACCGAGACAGCAAGGATTTGCTGTGCATGTCAACGCATCTCATTATTTCATATAAATTACAGCGTTGTTTAGTCCAAACGGGCTTCTTAGTACGAGTAGTTTAAATATTTATAAATAAGTATAACGAATGTAGCAAAGTAACAGCCAGGGCAATCGTCGTCGTCGTCGTCAATTTTCTATGTACATCACTATTCTACTCTCTTTGCAAAATGATCTTATTCACTTTGTGTGCGCTCGGGTACGTTTCGTATTTTTTTTCTCTTCGCCTTCATAAAAAATTCGAGTTATTTTCACCATCAGCAGCATCGAAAAGAAACTCGTAAATTATACGGCGTGTTTTTTGAAAGCTCGTAAATTTTACTCTTTGAGCGCAAATTTCTTCGCCATCCGAGTCGTTTCGCGCAAAGCACCACTTTCCGGCTCCGTTGGTCGATGATTTGGATATAGCAGGCCTCAGTTTTTTAAAAGCGGCTAACATTGTCACACACACACATGTGTAAACGATTTGGGAACCATTGCCAAGAAGAAAATTAAGTGTATTTTACATATTCCATCTTTTTTACGCAGGACACCTCCCGACAAAGTCGCCGATAGTGATTTGTACATTAATAACGTATAATTAGCAAACTACACGTAATTTCTACCTTGCTCGTTCCAAGGAGAATAAATTAACTCGCTGCAAGCCCGAATGTATACTTTGGCAAGCCGGCTCGGGTCTCGTTTTTTTTTTGCTGTGCAATTCTCGGAACTATCTACGAGTTCAGTTAGATGTAAGAACGATAATTACCCTGACTTTTCTGTTTTCTAAACGACGAAGAGTGTTCCAAGATGTAGTCTGTTGGATTCGTATATGAGCCCCTTTCCCTCATTCTATTTGACAATATAGATTGATGTAAAAAATGATTAAAATTCAACCTTTGATCATTGACTTTTGAATAGAATTTTTTTGAAGATGATTAATTAGAAATTGAGAGAGGTGGGTAAAGAATCCAAAAATTACTTTTTTTATTGACCAACCGCGAAAAAAATTTTAGAGAAAAAAATGCATTCAAAAAAATTGCATGGAAATGTATTTTAATGTATCCAAAAAGGATAGTTTGAGCAATTTTTCCCTGTGTATTCTGACTTGTATCCCCCTCATCAAAACACTCATCTTCTCCTCATCATTTCTGACTTGAGAATTTTTAGTCAAATTGATTCGAGTAGCCCCCATAAATGGTCATTTCAGATTTGTGATTGTGGATGTGGATGCCAAATTTCATCTATCTGAGCCCTTTTTATGACACTTTTTCCAAAAACGTGAAATTTTAAAATTCGCTGGGGGCTTCAGAATGGTTTGAACCCGTCACTAAAACTTTCAGTTCCCAAAGTGCATTTTTCGATTTTTATTGAATTTTTAAAAAACAAACTCCAGAAAAAAAATTAAAACACCAAATTCGCCAAAGAAGCTGAAATTTGATGAGGTGCTCTCAAAAATGATTTTGAACAATTTTCAATAACATTTCTGGAGCTTCCAGCAGATTTTTGAAAGTTGTTTTTTTTTCAAAAAAAATTCAATTCAATAGATTAGGAAAGCTGAAATTGATTTTATAGGTAGGTAGGTGCCTTAATTTCAACGTACTGAATCCATTAAATGTATTTTCAAGCTGTTCTGGAGCCTCCAGTGAAATTTAAGAAATTCCAGAATTTTAAAAAGTGTCATAAAAACTATCCAAATTTAGATTTATATTTCCTAGTCAAATTTACAATCGTAGGTAATAATTCTCAACTGGTAAAAAACAGATTTTGGGAAAATGTTTCGTTGCAACTTTTGAAAATTTTCGGAAGGCTCCAGAATTGCACAAAACGATTCAGAACTATTTTAAATCGATTAGGGGTCGAACAAAAGGGATAAGTAGGTACATCTTATTTCGGCTTTCCGAGTGGATTTGAAGAAATTTAGATTTTTTTTGCGTTTATGGTCAAAATTTAATTTTCAAAAATTCTCAAACATCGAAAAATTGAAAAATCCAGTTTGACCCTTGAAATGTTGTCTGGTGGTGTTATTGAAAATGAACCCTTCAGCCTTCTTTATTCTTCACATTCAAAATAGGTATCAATTTCAAAATGGGTCAGGCAAAGGGCCCATCTTAATAAAAGTGGTTTTTGAGACGAATAAAAAAATTGAGTCTATTTATTCAGAATAAACTCTAAAAATTTGTGAAGAAAAATGAAGATTTTTTGAGACGATGTTACTTTTTCAATTCTGAATTATTCAAAATCCTTCGTTTTTCTTTTTTCAAAGCTGCTTTGGGCTCCTACCAACAAACTTATCCCCAAGCAAGTAAGCACATTCAATAAGCCATGACAGTGAAGATTTCAACGTCATTAGAACATTCTCACCAGACTCAGCCTGTCATTATGCCAATGGTTTGAATGTTTCCATACGATTAGATTTTTTCACTATGTACCTAACCTATAGAATACCAAATACCAACCAGATGTTTTATGAAGCGGCTTCGCCCTCACACAACTTCAAATACATCATCGATTGCCGCTTTTCTCACAATTATGACGTCATTCAGCAACAAAAAATGAAACTCAATGCTGCATCTACGAGATTAGAAAATACCTATATTTCCAATTAAAAAACTATACATAACGAAAAAAAAATTAATAATTTCCACCATTTTAAACCTATAGCACAGTCAGACATACCCTTAAGGTGAATACTCCATAGGTATGTATACAGCTTGATGTATCTCATCAAACAATAATTTCTAAACACCAATAGAAGGAGGAACCCATCACACCATCACAACTGCCAGATCCATTTATCGATATCCCAAAACTCACCACACGTCGACTTGTCTAGAGAAACACCTTCTAATACGTATAAGTAAGTACCTATATCTATTCTGTTACACATCAACAGGTATATTGGACGGTCATTATCAAAACCTGAATAGAAATCGAACAGGTATTAGACTCATAAACACTCAAATTCATTCACCTATTAAATCTGAATAAAAAAAAATATTGTTAACCCTTGAAATGGGTACCCGAAGCAAGAAACCTATACTCGTGTATATGATACGATTTTCACATTACAGATTACCATCGACACCCCATTCACTGATGGGAATTTTTTCTTCTTCTCATAAACAATCGAGAAATAAAATAATACACACGTGTAATCGTACTCATCGCCGTTTACCAATACCAAATTATAAATACCTACACCGATGAGGAGAAAGATCAGCCACATCCCTTAATATTTTTTTTCTGTTTTTTGTTTGTTCGTAACCCGTTAAATTACACTCTTTTTTTCTTACTCGAATCCGGAAACATAAAAATGCTTTATCAATTCAAACATCTTCGGTATCTTCTTCTCTTTTCCCATTTTTTTTACGTGTACTGTTATTGTATAGCCTATGTTACTGGACCAGAAATGTATACAATTGAACAAGCTGTTCGAAAATTGGACGAATAATAATCATAATTTTTTTTTTGAACTTTTCATGCAACTTTTGAAAAAATCAATATCTACAGAGTTGTCAATACAACATAAAATTGATCAAGATTGATTGTTTTTCTATGATTTTATATTACCTAACACCATAAAATCGTGATTATTAAATTTCTCAATTGAACATTATTTTTTTTCATCCAATTTTATAAAAAATGTGAAGCTCGACCATTATCAAATTCTCAACTAAGACTATGAATTAAGTAATTGATATAAGCTGGTAAGTAAGATTAGCATAATGAATTATCCAATCTGAAAATGAAATTTTTTCAATTTCTCCATGATAGGTAGGTACCTAAATCATAAGAACATCCGTCACAATTTTTCCAATTTTTTCAAACCAATATCTCCAATACCTATTTGTTCAACTTTGAAAGTATTGTGTGTTTTTGTTTGCTCCATTTCAGATTTTCCTGCGTCTGTCCCATTTTAATTTGAAATTCTATGGGAAAACATACGTCAAAAATTTGAGAAATATTTTCCCTTCGAGATTCACATAGGCAAATGAGAGGTTAAGTATAGGTAACTGTGAGGTATTCTATCATCAATGATTAAAAACATGGTCATTTAGTGAGAAACCAGAGCTGTTATCTTTTCGCATACTCCGAGTAACTCCGAGTAAAAACGAGGTGTCGATTCCTGACATTTTTGCACTTGCACTGTAGCGTAAGTGTGAAAATGTCAGGAATCAATACCTCGTTTTTACTCGGAGTTACTCGGAGTATGCGAAAAGAAAACAGCTCAGGTAACGTTTTTTATTTGAACCAGTTCTCCAACGAATGCTACTTTATTTGAAAATTCGTCGAAGACTAATATACACACCAGAGGAGCAGACCATAACTAAAATCTCAAACATCTAGTTTCCTCGATTCACGAATTAAAAACTAGAGAGCGCGCAAGAACCAGTTTTGCCAAAGAAGTGGTTGGTAAGTGGACCTTCAAGACACAAGGGTAAAATAGAGAACAAATCTGAATTTCTCAATATCATCCGATGATAGAATTTTCCCTTAGATTTTGCTCACTCCTCGCTCCTAAAAGATGAATAGGTAAGTCTAAGCACACAACACATTTTTTATGGATTTTATGCAGATCAGCACATCTGTTATATAAAATGAAGTGATTTTATCAATCGTTCACCAAGAATAAAATATTTCAAGTAGCTACCCAGGTATTATGGTTTTTTGTGACTGATTTTACAAGAAGCGTGCATAATTGGGTACTTATCTAACATACAAAAAAATTTTAAAAATTGAAATCAGTCATTTTGAAAATTATGAAGAGGTTAGTCCTGCATAAATTTCAAAATTAAAAGTACTTTATTTACGTACATTAAGTACGTATTTTCATTCTAAATAGGTTTAGGTAAGATCATAAAGATTTGAAAGACGTAAGCACAAAAATTTCAATTGGATAAAAAAATGTATCTAAAAAAAAAGTTTGAAAAAGCAAGGAGAAAATCCACATAATATTGATGTATGTTGATAGAGGTACTTTACGTAACACAGCTCGCGACGATATTTTTACACTTCAACGTGTTGGTTGCCGCTGATAACACCTTCAGGAGTACCGTTTTCGCGGGATCTTTATCAATGAATTTAAGCAAGTATTTCCCTAACAATCCGATAGAATGCGATGTACGTATGAATCAAGCCGCGAAACGCAAGCTAACTCGCTGACGAGAATTGCGGTAAAAAGTACACTACTGTGCTATCGATACTTCGATAGTCGACAGTTGACGAAAGTTGAAATTTTTTTGAAATGCACAGCATCGCTGAAAGTACTTTCGATTTGTGTTGAACAAAGTATGAGTTGGTAAATATGTAGTTGTCAAATTTTGATGAAATGATGAATTGAATAGCCACCATAAAAATAAATTCGTGCCATTTATGACCAAAAAACTTGAGAAAATTGTAATTTCAAATTGAAAAATTGCTGAAGTGGTAATTTTTTAGCTTAAAAATTGAGGAGTACCTTTCTCGTACACTAATTAGCATAAAGAAGGTATAGTAAAATGAATCATTTTTTCAAGACAGTTTTTTTCAAATTATAAAAAATTCATCTCATTTGATGAAAATTATATGTGATTAAATTACTTACTAGGCAATAGTTTTTGAGAAAATGTGTTGAAATTTTCATTTCCGATTGACCATCATCCCCCTTGTTCCACATCTTTCCACACAATATCATTTCAAAGTTCAATGACCCCATAAATTAGGTACAGCAATATCTAAGAATTAGGAGCAAGTACTACTTTTTTCTCTCAGTGAACAGCATCAAATTTTGAAAAAAAAATTTCAAATGGAAATGGAAATTCATATTCCTTTTACTTACATAAAAATATTATTGTATTAAACGTTCACAATTTTCACAGTGTGTGAAAATATGTTCGAATTTTACCAAATAAGCTATATTTTTCACGATTTGTAATCAATTTTACATTTTTTCCTTGGTTTAAAGTTACAAAAAAAAAGTCAGAATGTTTCTAAGAATTTAGAAAACATTTTTTAATAATTTTTACAACGTCGCAACCGATACATACTTTACCTTAGTAATTCAGGTAGATTTGAACACCTTGAATAAGTAGGTTTAAGTACCTACTTCATTTTTGATATTTTTCAAACATTTTTTTTAAATTCAAGGTACGCGATTTTTTTTCGTGAATTCGGATTTTGCGATCCAATGATCCATTAGTCCATACTATTTAAAATATTAGTTCAATTAATGCCTATCTACAGCCCATTTTTTTTTTTTTTTTTTTTTTTTTTTGGTAAAAATGGGTAGATATTCTATCGTATAATTTTCACACCACTTAAAAATGGTAAACCTCAAGGATTTTTTTTAAAGAAAATTTTTCCTAGAGACCTCCTCTTCCCCCTCTCACCTGAGAAAAACATAAATCAATGTAAATTAATTTTTGAGATATTTTAAGCTTTTGAAATATTTAAATTGATAACTGGCAGATCATACAGTGCGTATTACATTACAACTGTAGAAATCAATAACAATTTTTTTTCCAAGTATTGCTAAATTTCAATTTCTGATGAAATTTATCATCAGGTACTCAATAAAGCCCATTTTACAATTACATTTTTTTTGTTTACCTACAAAAAAAATGTCAAAATTGCAAAGTCACTGCAACTTTATATTTTTCCAAAAAATGTAATGTTCCTTCTCAAAGATACTGTCACCCTCACCCCGTCCAAAAAATGGCAATTTTTTCTGAAGGAAATACCCAATACACCAAATTATAGGGATGGATTTTTAGGGGGAGGGTCGATTTAAAAAATGTGTTTACCTATTGATCAAGCCTTCAGGTAAAATTAATACTCTACCTATATGAGAATTGGACCTCAAGTATCATTTTTTTAAGGTCTATGTATCTATTTCTTTAACATTTCAATTAAAAAAAAGTCGTCATTCTCAATTCATGCCCTATCAACAACGTTCTATAAAACTTTGTCCCTTCATATATTTTGTCATTTTTCCAATATTTGAAAAATGTCATACCAAGTTGAAAAATTGAGAAATTTATTTTCGTCGTCTTTTGTTCAAAATTAACAGAATGTTTTGCAAATGTACATTATTAAGAATACATACGTACATATGTAACCACCATTAATTTTAGAAAATCTCCATTGCTTTGCTAAACTTGCATATTTTGGCCTATTTCATTCTAATCTGAGCTATGGAATAGCACTTTAGGGTGGTAATCACAGTCAACTCCAACGTGTACTTCAAATACAAAAAAGGGTCTTAAGAATAATGTTTCGAAAACATCCAAGAGAATCCTGTAAATCTGTCTTCATTGATAATAACATATTGCCAGCTCCATGTGAGTACATACTTCAACTGTGTATTATGATAAAGAATGGAATAATTAACCTAAAGGTACCTTCCCATTCCTATGAAACACGATTTAAAAATTTGGCAATAGGTGAAAATTTAAGAACAAAAATTATGAAAAATAATGTTGATTTTATGGCCTCAAAAATTTACAATAAAATACCACAGGAATTAAAAAATATACCATCAAAGAAACTTTTCAAGAATAAACTTAAAAATTGGTTACACAGTGTTGAAGAAATGCTGCAACTAGATGGATAGCAATTCTTCAAATTTATTTTGTATTGTTGTTCTTTTTTTTTTTTTTTAATTTTTTATTTAAATCCAACTTGTAACATATTTGCAAATTGGCATGTACTTTATTTATTTGTATCTATTAATACCTAAATTTTTGTATGTACTGCCCTGACATTGTAATACAGCGAAAGCTGTCAGCTACAATAAAGAAAAAAAAAAAAAAAAAAAAGAAGCACATTACTCAGAAATTTTCAATTCTACCTAAATACCTCCCCCTCTCCCCTATATATGACCTCTTATATGCCAGTACACAAACTAGAATTTTGATGGTTTTTTAGGAAGAAAATTTCACCAAAAAAAAACAATAGTAATACAAATTTTTCAACAAAAAAAATCATTCGTTTTTTTGAAATTTTGAAAATGCACATATTCTTGATTTTTCGTATTGGAAGATACGAGTAATGTTTGTAGAAAATTTTCACTTTTTCTTGGGAATTACACCCTACACCCTAAATTCCATACCACAAAAAGTAATTTTTTCAAATCGAAAAGTAAAGGAGGCAATTCGCCCCAAGGCCTCGATTTCTGTAGTGAGTCTCAGAAATGAAAAACCCGAAAGTGGGTTAATTATAAAAATCGACATTAGGTACAGTTTGCAAGATTAGACTTGAATAAAATGTACCTATATGGGAAAATTTCAACTTCTATAAAGTTCATTTTAAACAATCAATTGATCATGAAATTTATTTTATAGCTGAATCTACGTGGGGTCCATTAATTTTACCCAGTCAATTTTCAATGGAGAGGGCTGATTGGCCAAAATGACATTTTCCATAGGCTCATTTATGGTTCTCAGTGTTTCTGTATCCCTCGATACATTAAAATAAAAATGAAGAGGCATTTACCCTCATAGAAAATCACTACTAGCGTCATTACTAAAAAAAAAACACTAGTAACTTTTTCGGCAAGTAGCCTACTACTGACAAACGTTACTAATGACTAGTAACGTTTGTCAATAGTAGTGACGCGCGCATATTTGCGCATTTTGCACTGAAAATCATGTCAAAAACATGTTAAAAGTAGCTATGTACTCGTAGACTGTCCTAGGACAACGGATTCTCCCCAAAAAAATTTTGAAAATCATAAAAAAATTTCTCACCTTAGGTGGGATTCGAACCTACAACCCCTTGCACTCTAGTCATCTACTTTACCTACTAGGCCACTGTGGCAGTTGGAAGAAGTGGTGCTTAAAGCATTTATATGCGCTTTTCAGCACTCTGGACTTTGAAAATTTTCAAGTATGATGATTTTACAAAATTAAAACTGCGGATATATAGATGAGTTTTTAGTATGTTAATGCTTCTAGATGTAAATTAAATGGATATTGAGTCATATCTACCTATAAAAACAAATAAGCTTTCCTTATTTGTAATTTTTTTGAAATTTATCCAAATTAAAAATGATGCAAAAAATTGATTTTCATGTCTGAGGCATTTTAATTTTTTAGGAAGTTGTGATATTTTTAAAAATATAAATAGGACCCGAGCAAGCCAGGACAAAAGCTATTGACAATTGGCAATTCTTCATTTTTTTTTAGGACATAATTTTTGTATTTTCAAAAACAATCAATTTTGGCAAAAAAAATAGAAATGTTAAATGATTATTTCCAGATATTCTGCAAAAAAAAACGTGATGTGAGAAAATATCAATTTTCCTACTCTCTAATTTTGGTTAGAGAAAGGAAAAGGAAAATGATCTGGCCTGAGCAGAAAGTTTTGAAAATTCATAATTTAAAAAAACATGGTTTGTGTGGGCTTGGTCATTAGTAGCGTTGAACCATTCACTAGTAACGTCGAGTCAGTCGCTAGTAGCGCCAAACTGATCACTAGTAACGTCAAGGCAGTCGCTAGTAACGCCAAGCTTATCACTAGTAACGTTGAGTTGGTCGCTAGTAGCGTTGAGCTAGTCGCTAGTAGTGTTCAGGTGGTCGCTAGTAGCGTTGAGTCGATCGCTAGTAGTGACGAGCTGGTCGCTAGTAGTGTCAAGTTGGTCACTAGTAGCGTCAGTACACACGCTAGTAACGTTTTCGGAAACGCTAGTAACTTTTTCGGAAACATTAGTAGTTTTTTGAAGTCACTAGTAGTGATTTTCTATGAGGGTAAAAAATCAAAAAATTGCAACAATTTTTTCAATTTTGAAAATACGCAAGATGTACAGACAATGTTTAACTGAAAATTAATTTTTTTAGAAGATTCACAGATCATGTAGGTATTTTAGTTTTTTCATCAATGGAAATTGTAAAAAATTGAATTTCCACTAAGGTAAAATGGGGTAATTCCGATGGCAAAATTCAAAATTTTAGCAATTTCTCATTTTTTGGATTTCCTGTACATTTTGGGGCAAAAATGATGTAACAACTTTATTTCTGCGTCCTTCAGCTACACATTGACTATATTGAAGAGTGATTTGTGTGAAGGCTTCATACATATAATTGAAAAAACATTTTGGAAGGTTGAGTTATCAGAATTACCCTAAAAATGGGGTAATTCCGATAATGAGTTTTATAAGGAAAGGAATTCTCCCAGGGTAATTCCGAGCCAGTAATGTTGAAATATACCATTTATTGCATATTTAGGTTTTTATTTCATGTAAATTGAATCATTAGAACAAAAATTGATTTTTTTTTACAAATATGCATTTTTGAGGCATAATTTTTGAAAACTAGACCAACTAGAGAAAAATGCCCCGTTTTGAGGATTTTCTTTCATAATTTCGACCCCCTAAAACTATAATACATCAAAACAGAGAAAAAAACATTGCAGGACAATTTTGCTGGGGCTATCGGAATTACCCCACAGCATGAAAAATGATCGACATGTTAAATAATTCAATGCCACCAAACAAATAATTATAAAAGCAAAATCAAAAGAGGTACTGACACTTTAACACGTATTCGTCAAATATTAGCTTCTAAACAGAATTTTTCAACAAGTTTTGAACGATAAAAACGAGTTTCAAAAGTGCACTGTTTTTTGCGGCAAAGGATTTGGGCATTCAGATTTTGAACACTGCACAGACTTGAGAAAACAGAGCAGATGAACCATCTGATCATTAATGGGTGTAGGTTAGCACTAAAACTACCTACTTTCTTCATCATTTGTGCCAAAATGTTTTTTGCAACAAAGCTAGGGCTTGCTATCGGAATTACCCCATATCGGAATTACCCCACTTTACCTTAATGGAATATGTTTAGTTATATTTTCACAGCTTCAAAATTAAAAGTACGAATGTAATAAGCATCTGCATTATTCGCTAAAATTCAAACTATTGAGTCACAAATTCGAACAAAAATTCCAAAAATTCCTGCCAGGCTGAACTTTTCATCACAAACAAATTCTTCGAATTCTCACGACAAAATTCCAATAAACTCAACTTTTTTTAGAAAAAAGAAGTACAAACGCCGAAGGAAAATTACCATATTCAAGTACCCAACTCTACGATTGCACGATTCTGAAAAATTTTACCATACTTTTGATAAAGTGCAAATAAATATGGTATGAAAAACGATGAGATTCCACACATAAATGCGCGTCTCAGTGCTTATGAAAACACTCACGAGCTTGAAGCCAGGTCAATTATCGCATCGCAGGTCTCAGTATACGAATGTGTGATATGTGTAGTATATACGCAAGTTGTGTATGTGTAAGTGTATAAATGGAGTCGGGTAAAATCTGGTCTCGCGCGGCGTAATCAAGCAAAACACCAAGCTATGGCACTTCCCTCCCCTATACCAGGCGTATATGTATAGCTGGAACGATATAAACTTTTACGAGCGTATTTCAGTTCTTCGAGGCTCGTCATACCATTGGCGGAACTGGAATAAAATTACTGTAGCAACGACTTCGCGCTACGTTCCATTATTCCGCCAGCACCGCGATACCCTGCTCTCTGCACAAGTAGAGAAAACCGGCCCATGCATAAAAGAACGAAATGTATAACGCCAATGCCTGTGCCATGCCAGTGTGTGAGTATGCAGAGTCGAGAAAACGAAACAAATATGGAAAAAAACACTCACACACACATGTCGAATACCATATACCATACCTAGTAGATATATATGCTTTTCTACGCCTTTTTCAGCCTTTATACAAGAAGAATCGATTTGCAAAATTAAATCAGCCATGAGACGTATTGCGCATGGTGAATGAAATCGCCCTTTTTGCTTAAACCTACAAATACAAATGGTAAAGGATTGCCTGATGCATGGTTGGAAAATGGAATCGATAGCGTATTTTGCAACTTCGGTGTCAATAGAATATACGTACCCACCCCAAAAGCGAAGGGGTTCGTTTACGATTGCATACTTTGTATCACTATGCGGAAATTGAATTGAAATAAAAATTTGTGTGGTAAAAAAAAAATTAAAGGATAATAGAATTGAGGATTCATACAGAAAAAAATCATTGTCACCTTCTCAAATTTGTCATGCTTTTCCATCAAATCGCATAAAGGTAGAGGCGTAACGGTGGGGTGAGGGATAGAGGTGATCGCCCTTCTTTGCTGATGAAAATTTGATATGTAAAACATACAAAAATATTGAGCTTTTTTTTTGATATTTTCATTAACCTTTGATCATAAAATAAGCTGATGATTTCATCTTCATTTTCATAGAATAGATTATGTTCAAGTGGGTAAGTTGATGGGCATATGAGTAACATGAAGAATTTTTAAAAAGTTGGGTACTTGAATCAAATTTGGATATTTTTATACCCAAAAAACTATAAATCCTGGCTATGTCATTATTCAAAGAAAAAATTATCCTCTAAAATTAGGATCACTGCTCAAAACATGTGATAAGTAGGCTTAAACCTGATTTTTCGTGATGTGGGACATTCTATGTACGTAGAGAACTGAATCAAATTTTTCCTGAAGAGAAAAATCTTCACACGATATGTTTTTAGCTGCTAACAAGAAAAAATTCACAAGAAGAATGTACAGGTAAGTGAGTACCTATACGGCTATACTCGTATCATACTAATTATCATACTCAATAATAATACGAGTAATTAAAGAAATAATCAATTTAAAATTGTGTTTTGAAATTGACACACTTGAAACTCTTTTTTTAAAAAAATGAAACATGAAAAAAAAAATTATTTGGTAAAATTATAAACTTTTCCTACGTAGAATGTAGTCTAAGTATGAGCACAGAATTTTACAAATCTGCATAAAAAATTATACCAGCCCTCCACATCCTCTTTCGCATCTATTTTGTCTATTCCCAGGGCTATAAAACCAAAACCAACAAAATAATAGTGAAAACACGAAAACAAAACAGAAAAGGAAATCAATAAAAATTGAAAATCAAATCCGTATGGTACGAGTATAAATTGTGATTTATTTTCATTTTTCTGTTCACAGATAAAATGAAATGAATTTTCAATTTTTGGCCAAAAGAAAAATGGAGATCTTGAAGTAGGTAGGTATTTCATTAAATTTTAAATGTTTTTTCCATTTTTTACGAAAATAAAAATTGAAAATTGTGCAAATTTTTTTAAAAAATCAAAAATATACAAAAAAGTAATTTTTAATTTTTTTTTCAAATTTTGCATGATTTCTAAACAATTTTTACCCCTTTCTTTAGCTAACCTGAGAAAAAAAAACAAAGTTTCTGACGTTCTTACTTACTCATATTTTTCAAAAAAATTCAAAAAAAGAACTGGAGCAGTAAAAAAAATTCAAATCTAATTTTCGAAACGCCGAATGTGCACTTTTCAACTATTCAACATACACTTGTCACATAGTCACAACAAAATCAAACATTCGAATCTGAATCCAAATACAACTCTCACGTGTCTCTGTGAAAAAGTCAGAAAAAATCCAACAAAAAAAGACGAATAAAATACCTCGAATTTATTCGTATAACTCCGAATCGATTCTCATTCAGATCTATTACAGATGGCCTACCCTTTTCGCTAACCCGGAGATGAAAAAAAAATGGAAAAGGAAAGCATCTTCGCATCAAACGAGAAAGCTGAAAGCATATGTAAATTCAATCGCCGAATTGGAAAGTTATTTCTCCGATCCCTTTTTTTTGCTACATTATATCTACCCTACCACAGCGTCTACGACAACGTTAAAAAGGGAAGGAATAGTCGAGAATTCGAGATATTTAACCCGATTTCTTTCTACGTATTTAAAGGCTAATCTACATAAAATGTTTATACTACCACGCCACACGTCCAAACACATTTGAATAATAAATAAATCACGTGTCGATCTAACCAACTTAGCAATCAATCCTCTATTCTTCTTAGTTCTTATAATAGTTTAACAAGGGTTTAGTGGATTTCTCTTTTTAGACCCAAAAGCGATGGGGTTGGATTTGAGAAACAGGCAATAAAGGAAATTAGTTTGAAGTATAGATGCAAAAAAAAAAAAAGAGAAATTCCCAAGGATGATGACGAAATACCTACTCGTAGCTGTTTTAAAGTAAAAAAAAAAAAAAAAAGGACAGAAGAAACGGTGGTGTAGATGGCTAGACATTTATTTAAATGTAGACAATGCTTTCAAGTATGTGCTACATTTCTGAACAATTATAAATAACGTCTTTACAGAAGTACTCTAAAGTCCCTGTCCTTCCATTAAAAAATAATAATAACTGTGCTCATGAGCAATTGCAATATTTCTTCTCCCGTTCTCTCCCTCCCTCGAAGGACATGAATTCAGAAAATTTTACCACTGGAACTTAATTTGCTGATTCATTCACAATCATCAGAGTATTTTTGAAGAACTTCCATTCACTAGAAAATTCGATCGAAAAAAGAAATATGGAATAAGGGGGAAAATGTATCCGGGTAAAATAAAGAAAGAAAGAATTTCAATTCAATGTTCAAGATGGCTATTCAAGCAAATACCTTGCGGTCAGGTCACTAAACCTCAAACTATAGGCACGTCCCACAGTGGGCTGTGAGCACCCTCAAAACGGGCGTAATTCAAAAACTTACAATGAACCCTAAAAAAATGGTACAATGATATCCTCCCTTATGTTTTTGGGGTCGCAGAATACGAATTTGACAATATTTTTTTTGTAGGGGTGGGGGGTGAGGGGGTGAGGGGAGCGAAAAAGTCAAAATTTGACTATAATGATGTGTGATATGTCGAAATGTATGTTTTTGAGGGTGTAGATCACGAATCTGACAATATTTTTTTCATAGGGGTCAATGGTGGGGGCTGAAGGGGGTGAAAACGGCGAATAATTCAAAATTTGAATATAATGATGTGTGATATGTCAAAATGTACCAAATATGAATAATTCAACTAAAAGTGAGTAATTTTCATCAATTTACTCGATTTTAGTTGTTATAAAGTAATTATAGAGGTATAATTTACGTTGAAACTCCGTTTTTTGCCTACTCTGCTGCATAAATAGTAATAGAAAAAATTTTTGCACGTAGATGCACGGGAAATTCCAGTGGCTGGTAATACTTAAGATAGTGTATTTCAAGATGTTAATTGCCATTTTTGCTCCAAAGTGCTCCGGCGACCTCCACAGTCGATTATAGTGAAAAATCTTGGTGAATTTCGTCAAAATGTGACAAATTTTTTTTTCCAGGGACTTTGACGGCTCACCAATAGAAAATTCTTCATCCCCCACCCTTCACCCCTTCTACACCCTCGAAAACGTACATTTTGACATATCACACGTAATTATGGTCAAATTTTGAATTTTTCGCCGTTTTTACCCCCTTCATCCCCCACCATTCACCCCTACAAAAAAAATATTGTCAAATTCGTGATCTACACCCTCAAAAACACACAATTCGATATATCACACATCATTATGGTCAAAATTTGAATTTTTCACCCTCTTCATCCCCCACCATTCACCCCTACGAAAAAAATATTGTCAAATTCATTATCTACAACCTCGAAAACATACATTTCGACATATCACACATCATTATAGTCAAATTTTGAATTTTTATACATTTTCACCCCCTCAGCCCCCACCATTGACCCCTACGAAAAAAATATTGTCAGATTCGTGATCTACACCCTCAAAAACATACATTTCGACATATCACACATCATTATAGTCAAATTTTGACTTTTTCGCTCCCCTCACCCCCTCACCCCCCACCCCTACAAAAAAAATATTGTCAAATTCGTATTCTGCGACCCCAAAAACATAAGGGAGGATATCATTGTACCATTTTTTTAGGGTTCATTGTAAGTTTTTGAATTACGCCCGTTTTGAGGGTGCTCACAGCCCACTGTGCGTCCCCTTTCTATATGACCACATATCCGCGATGTATTCTAACCCATTACAATGTTACAAACAAACAAAATTTATGAGTTAGTGAGACAGGGACACATTCTTTCATCGAGCAAAAGAATGCATTCAGTACCTACTGATGCTTTTGATGTAAAAACGAAAATCAAGTTTAACAAACGTACCATGGGAGCGGCGCATAAAAGCTGAATTATTTTGAATTAAATATCCCAATTAAGACTACAAATCTTACAAAATGGATAAAAGTTGTTAGATATATGTATTTTGGGTAATTTGCATAATATCATATTCATATTAAACTATTCATCTATTCAGGTATTTCAAAGGTGAATAAACTCACAAAACATATGTATACTCGAGTATCACAGCATCCATTGGTGGATATTAGGTGGGGTAATACATATGTACAAGTTTTTTTTTGTAATTTGTAGTTTTAAAACCATTTACGTAGAAAATGAAAATTATTCTGAATCACATGAAAATGAAATATGGAAAAATAAGTCCAAAAACGTCTCATCAACACATTTATGCCAGAAAATAAGTATGATCAGAAAAGGCTTGGTATTAATCGACTTATCGGCTTCTAAATGCATTCATGCAAATCGCAATAGCAATCGCTGAATACCATTTTTAATAAGTATATAAACGAGCAAATAGCACGAGGTACAAGTTTTTTGCGTGTAGTCTACGCAAACAAGTTACCTCATAAATTTATGGTTTGATTATTGATGACTTAAGGTTCAACAGAAGGGGAACGCCGCAATTACGTAGGCACAAGAATTTTTGTACTTGGATATGATTTATTACGAATAAAGTCACGCTAGGAAGTAAAAAAAAATGCACTGATTTCCCTAATAACCGTACAATATGTATAGGCAACTCATTATAGCCATGAATTTCATTAATAAACGATAAATCGTCCATAAGAACTAAGTATACGTAGTATGTAGGTACATATACTAATCAAATTTCATGCAGCAATCAATTTTCTGCAGCAAAATCATGAATGAATGTATGTTGGCGCCTTGAATTTAAAGTAGGTACCTTACCTACCCACGTTTATTTAAGATAAAAAGATCTTGATAAATGAAAATTCAAAAATAAACATAGCTAGATACCCTATGGTATAAATGAATTCAATTTGTATCTATATACCAAAAAAAATAAGTACTTATACGGTAAATTATTCACTAATTAAAAAGACCGTCTGGTGAAAAAATTCGAATTCAAGTTTCAGAAGGAAAGAATAAAGTATTTGAAAACTCGCCCATTTCTCAAAACATGAAATTAAAACCTTCCAAAATTTAAAAAATGCTTATCCCAATCTTCTTTATTTCGTGTTGAATGAAGTGATTGCAATTTTTCAGGGTCATTTGTAGTCACGCAGTCTCACAGAAAACCGCATTGAGAGGATAGAATGATGAAGATCAGGTAATCTAAAATGATTTGATCTGATCCAATTTGGCCTGATCAAATCTTATCACCTCTAGTTACCATTGCTTCGATTGGATTAGATCTGTTCAGACTTTTGATGGGATTCGGCCTACTAAGATCTGATTACATTCCATAATTTTCCCCTCAGCAGTCAAATTAGACATTATTTATCAAAAGGTAAGTACCTAGGTATTTTTTTTTTTTGCAATTACGAATTTTCTCAATTTTTTGGTAATTGAATTTTTCACGAAAAATTGTGAATTTTGGGACAGAAAATGAGCAGGTATTCGAAATGTATTTACCTACTTAAATTATAGCAAAAATTGTGAATTCTGAGGCAAAAAATAAACTTCAAAAATGTATACCTAATCTTGTAAATTACTGCAGAAACAATGAAATTGGAGTAGGTAATATTCGTTGGATTGAAATCAGGCAGTGTCGGTTTCAAGGGGGGGGGGGACTTGGGTGAGAATCCCTCCTCCCTCCAAAAAAATCCGGGTTTTTTTGGAAAAAATGTTGATGGTAAAAAGTAGTAATTTTTCTAGAATTTTAGCACTCTTCTTTCACTGGGGTGGATGCCGATTACAAACCCATGTCTACCTTGTTCTGAAATTGTTGTAACAAACTTGAAACGTCTTCAACATTTTTGTGTTTTTCTTTCACTTATGCACATCTCACTTCATTTTTTCATATTTTTTAAGAGGAAGACGTTTTTTTTTTGTTTTCAAGCCCACATTTGTAGGTATATATACATTCGTACACTATTTACTTTAAATACTACCTCCCAAACTAATTTCAGTCGCTGAAGTCCCTCCTCTTTGAAAAATGAATAAATAAATGACAAATGACATATTTAATTGATTTCTGTCCTCCGAGAAGCTTGATTTTGCCCCCTCTCCCTCACCGTAATTTTTTTTTTTTTTCATATATTTAATGCTTTTACTGTTAAAAGGAAAACATCTAAAGCATAATGAGATGACAAAATTACTTGGTATGGATCCAATTATCCCCCTCCTAGGAAAAATCCTGGCACTGGTACTGAAATCAGGCGATAGTACCTAAAACTTTTTATCCAAAGAGCTGAAGCTGAGTCACTTTTTTTACCTACTCTCCCCAAACCATCAGCTCTAATGAACTGAAATTTGGCTGTTTCGAAAAAAATGACCAGTCAAGTTCATTTCTCAATAATTATTGATGAATTTTTGAAAAAAACACTTCAAGTAGGTATTGACAATCTAGGTAAGTACAATGTACATCCAGTAATTCCACACAAAAAAAGGAAAAAAATCAGAAATTCAGTTTCTGGGTGGAATCTTTCCTTCCCGTCATCTCCTTCTCAAACCAATTCCGACTCTTTCCTGAAAGAGTCAACTGTTAACTTCGTTATTGGCAAATACTTGGGAGGCAAATTTTAGCTTAAAAGTAGAAGCAACAAATTCAGAAAATAGACTTTTGAAGTCGATGACAGACGTTTTCAGTGGGTTCCATCTGAAATACTTCGTGTCATTTTAAAATAGATATTCAACGCGTGAAAAAATGCATTTTCGGACTGGGACTGGATGAAGTTTTTAGTAGTCTCAGTTGATTACAGCGCCTTCTACAGCTGTCTTACGTAATGCACTAGAGAAAAGTGAACAATTATTGAACATTCACTGTAATTTCAAAACCGATTCAAAAGTAGTTTCAATCGTTTCAAACGGTGGAAGGGAAAGGGAATGGGAGGCTCGACTTTAGCATAGAAACCGATTTTAAGATTTAGAAAATCAAGATTAAATTTACTCATTTTGTAAGTGTGAAATATTCTTTTTCAATCAATAACGTAGACACTGACTAGTTTTGATCATTTTCAAAAAAATACAAAAAAACATATGTAGTTGCAGAAATTCGAAATTTTGTTTCAAAGTGTAGATGGAATGCTCTAAGTATTATATTGAGCCAAATTTGAATTCAATATTTCAATTCGAGTGCAAGCATGATGAAGACATGTATTACAATTAGGTATACAAATGCCTGATGCCTTCTATTGAACTCGATTCTCATTGGGGGGGGGAGAGGTGTTAGAAGTTCCCCTCTCTTCCTCCTACCATCCTTCGAACAATCTCAAAAGCAATGACTACTTGACTAGCTACTAGTTATGCTTATGTATACCCAATATAAATAAAATTAACTCACCAACACATTCAAGCTCCATACAGCAGCTAGACCATCGTTATCGTTCCCATTTAGTTGCAAATATCCAAGCACATGGCGAAACGAATAAAAATATCGAATGTCGCCTCCATTTCTGCCTACCTGCTGCCTGTAGGCTGTAGTGGTGCCATTTTGCGATAAAATTTCAAATAATTTGCATTTGCGAACGAAACCGACACAATAATAAAAAAAACAAACTCACAACATCACCATAAACATGTGCACACTGAACAGCTCCAGTTTCCAGTTTAACATCCTTATTAGCATTTCGTTTCGGCGAATCAAAGAAAAGACACTGTTGAACTTGTTGTAATCGAGAGTGTTGAAGTTAATTTATGAAAATTGGTTCTGCTCATTTTTTTCACAGCAAGTAAGTAAGAACACATAATGTCAACATACGAACATACTCATTATACCCGACGGAGTTTTCCATACCGACCAGTGTTGCTCGTCAATCGTCATAGTTCGAGGCTCGAGACTTCGGCTCAAGTCTATTGAAGTACGAGTTGATTCATCATAATCTTAATTATCGTGAACACAGACAAAGAACTTGTTAAAATAACATCTAAATAAGTGGCTGGAATGGAGAAAATACACAATACAAGTCAATTAACACACGCGACATTACGTTAACTGATGAACACAAACAAGAAGCTACCAGATAGCACAAGTAATACATTGTATGGTGTCATATTCGTAACGATAAAATGGCGTCGTCGGTGATGTACCCGAAGTAAAATGTGAAATTAAAGTTAAACTAAACCCGCACCAAGATCGATTACACTACTGACACTTTTCGTGACATGTGCTCTTATCATATGTTTATCTTTTCATCGACCTCTACTAACAAATAGATCTTGTACTCGTACCGACGCGACGCGACGATAGTCGATAATTCACCGAAAATCGTAGCGTTGCTCAACTACCGACTACGTTCCTTATCTTATACAAGGTACTCAGAAATATCGAGTACCCCAAAGAAAGTTTTTTATTGAAAATATAAGTTGGCAACGTGAAATAGATGCATATGATTTGGTGGTATGTTATCTCTCCAGTCCAACAACTATAAATCATGAGCTATCATTATTATCATTCACCGTGATCAACCGAAGTACATATTTAGCAGAACGTTTTTTTAGGGGTCCCCGATATTTCTGGGCACCCTGTAGTTGTCAGTTGTGTTTGTTTTTCGAATTCGATTGACGATTTCCTGAAAAAATTTCAACAATGGCAACGATTCTTTCTTGGAATTTTCACAAAAAAGGGCTCAAGTATACCTACTTACTTGCTACGTTTGCAGCGTTCGCCCTCAATTCAACAGCGCCAGCTTCGCGTGTGTATTTTTCCATTATGAAGCATACGAATTACGAAATACGAATATATGAACAAAATTGGAGTATTGTAGTATTTTTTTGTTGTGAATTAATTTAATAATTTTCAAATTGTAATGTAGTAGAGTGGTGCATTTATGTATAATTAAGTAATCCCAGTTATGGTATATGAACTTGATGGTTGCTATAGACGAAAATAACTTACACGAATTTGTGTATGTAAGTTAATTTTTTTCTTTTAAATTTATAACCATAGTGGTTAAAATTTCATGATCGAGGTTTGATAAGGTTACAGGTATTTGAAGTATGCCGCCAATTCCAGCATAAAATGAAGGTTTAACATGAAAATTCACTGATTTTTTTATATGGGCATATGGCGGATCATGCATATTAATTTTTTTCCCTTACATCGTTCGTGGAAATCAAGCAGTGATGAAAAAAGCCAAGCGTGTTGGTAGTTTCTATGCAAATATTCTAATTTATTTAGGTAGGTATAGGTATATTTTAAGACTTTATAATTCGTTCCCCTCCACCTTGTATGTACTTCTTGTGTAACTAACAAAGTACTTGTAAGTTTGTTTGCGTACCGAAACAATGACGTTACACGAATGAAACTGTAAGAATTGTTTAAATTTCCGTTACCAGTTCCTACACATGGAATTATTTCTAAGTATAACTATAGGTAGCCAGTTCTTGCATGAATTAATTTCATTGGTCAAAAATGAAGAGCCATATAGAAAAGAAGAATTCGTCAATTGCTCAATTTAGCTCGATCTCATTTAGTTAGATCCATAATATTTGATTCGAAATGATAAACTCTATGATGATTTCAAGGATTTTCGTTTCCTAAGATCCTAACTCCCAAAAGAGAGGAAAATGTTGAAAAAATAAAAGGACAAAATCAGTTTGTTTAAATGAATTACCCTAGGTACAATATACAGTAGGTATTTTTTTCGCTGGGAGAGGGGTGAGAAGGGATGGGAAATGCTTTTCAATGACCTGCTCTCCCTTTTTCATTCCAATTTGACCCAAAGAACCGAGGTCCTAAGCCTTAATGATCTTTCAAGAATTATTGCGGTAGGATACTGAAAATTCAGTTGTTTTTTTAGCAGGTAAGTACAGGGTGCGGCATCTTTAGGTTATCATTTTGGTAACACTGCTGTGGTCTCTTCCGCGTGTCTGAGAAAAAAAATGAATACATGGTTGGAAAGAGGATAAAATGCCATTTTAAAAAAGTTCATTTGATTTTAAAAATTACATCTGCACGATGTTTACCAGTACCTTTTACAAAAGTTGTCGTTTTTCAACACTTTAAAACATTCTCCAAAATTGGTTTGTCAATTGCGGCATATTCAGCACAGATTTCTTTCCTTCAAATCTTCCAAATCATGAACTTTGGTTAAACATACTTTTTTTCTTAATATGTCACCATAGAAAAAAGCCACAGGCATTGTGAGATCCGGTGACCTCAGTGGCCAAGGAATGGAGCCGTTTTTTGAGGTGATTCAGTTCCCAAACATCTTCTCCAAAAGTTGAATTGTCCTTGATTCTTGAACGAATGCGCTGTGGCCCCATCTGCTCTTCATAGAAAACGAATATTGTCTACTTCTTATTTTCAACAAGATGTGGCCACCGCACACCCCTGTTCAAGGATCAAGGACAATTCAACTTTTGGAGAAGATGTTTTGGAACTGAATCATCTCAAAAAACGGCTCCATTCCTTGGCCACTGAGGTCACCGGATCTCGCAATGCCTGTGGCTTTTTTCTATGATGACATCTTAAGAAAAAAAGTATATTTAACCAAAGTTCATGATTTGGAAGATTTGAAGGAAAGAGTCTGTGCTGAATATGCCGCAACTGACAAACCAATTTTGGAGAATGTTTTAAAGTGTTGAAAAACGACAACTTTTGTCAAAGGTACTGGTAAACATTGTGCAGATGTAATTTTTAAAATCAAATGAACTTTTTTAAAATGGCATTTTATCCTCTTTTCAACCATGTATTCATTTTTTTTCTCAGACATGTGGAAGAGGCCACAGCAGTGTTACCAAAATGATAACCTAAAGATGCCGCACCCTGTACTATCTAGATTTGTGAAATTGAGTAAATGAAATCTCATGATTAATAATCCTCCAAAAAAACTCTTCAAAAAAGAATTACACCCCGCCCTCTCCACGATTCCTGATGAACCTACTCCATGAACAAAAATTAAAAATTTCAGTAAGAAAATGTTATGATATCATGGTGGAATCCGCCCCTAAGAAAAACAACCTACCACTTCACCATTTATTGTATAAGACAATCTATGAAACAGCTAATGAGCCAAAAATTTGGGGGCTGACAAATCTTCCACACTCCAGAGTCAAGTTAGATTACTAAACTTATTTGAGGGATCTGTCCGCCCAAATTATTGGCTCATTAGCTGTTTCATAGATTGTCTTATACAATAAATGGCGAAGTGGTAGGTTGTTTTTCTTAGGGGCGGATTCCACCATGATATCATAACATTTTCTTACTGAAATTTTTAATTTTTGTTCATGGAGTAGGTTCATCAGGAATCGTGGAGAGGGCGGGGTGTAATTCTTTTTTGAAGAGTTTTTTTGGAGGATATCAGTACTTTTTTTTCTATATTATTGTGATGAAGTGTTCAATCTATAAATAAATGAAAATAGCATTGGTGGCAGGAGCATGCAGAGAGTGGACAGATTACTGGACATTTGTCATTAAACTGACTGGAATAAAAACAGTGGGTTTTCAAGGGTGATGGGGGAAGGGGTTGACCAAAAATTCGCCGATCAGTAAAAAAAGACTTTCAATTTTGTCAAATAAAATGACAAATAGCGAATATAAATTTCTAAAATGAAATGAGAGATGAAATGACAAGTTTACCAATAATTGATAAAAATACCTAGCCTATTAAAAAATATTTTCCTTTTTGAATTTTTTGAAGTTTCAAAATGGAATTTTTTAGTTTAGGAAAAGGATAGAAAAAATAACTGAGTGATGCGAGTGAAAAAACGTTCAAAAATTCAAGAGGTGAAAAACGATGTGTTTTTCAGGTTCCATTTTTTGGCTTCAAAATTTTGGAATTTAAATGTCAACTTTTTAAAAATTTAAATTTTGAAAATGAGAACCAAACAAACCTGAACAAAGTAAAGCAAAATGTCATTTCAAGACGTAAAAAAAAACATGTTTTTTCAAGTGAAAAAATGTATCTTGTTTGTTTTAAATAAATTTGCATAATGAAATTTTTTCCATGTTTACTTTTTAAAAAAAAAACAAGGGCAATAGAAAATTTGTACTTTAGGAAGTGAAAAACGTTTTTTTACAATGTATTTTTAAAAATTGAACATGTTAAATAAAAATCATATTGAAAAAATCAGCTTACAAAATTAAAAATTAAAAAAAAATTTTTGATTCTGATGGGGTTCGAACCGGAGTCTACTGCGTGGCAAGCGGAAGCTTAAATCATTCAGCCGCTAGGCTGCTCAACGTTTTGGCGCATTTCAACTGCATACAACACCGCCAACACGTGTTGTGCTTTAAACTTAATGGACATTTTGATATTGAACGTTTATGTGCAATAATAATTATTATTGCGCATAAATGAAAGCTCATACCAATTTGAAAATATTAAAAGGCACTTCCGTGGTGTTTGAAGTATATGTGAACATAATTTCAACGTGATTGGGACTTTATTCGAAGCTGCAGCTTTGTCTAAAGAATCAAAAATGGCGAAAATTAGTATTATAAATTTACTGTTTCTTTAGACAAAGCTACAGCTTCGAATAGGGCACAAATCACGCTGAAATTTTGTTCAAATGTACTTTGAACATCGTAGATGTGCCTTTTGATGTACGTACATCTATCCCAGCTTTGGTTTGATTGTACTTTGCAGTGGCGCCCAGAGGTTGCAAAAGTGCTATTGCAGAAATTTCATGAGGGCCCCAAAATTTTTTTTAGGAGAGCCCCCATTTTTTCAGAAAAAGCCTAATGATTGCCATGGGTATATTTAATTGTGCTATTTTTTTATGGGAAATTTGGATGAGTTGTATCTTGTCTAAAACTATCCCCTAAATTCAAATTTCTCAATTTCCATTCTTTTTTAGAGCCCTGTATTGATTTGGTTATGTTTATTAAATTTCTGAAGTTGAATTTCCATTCTTGAAAATTTTTGAAAAATTATGTACATAGCAGAACTTGAATTTGCGAGGGCAAAATGATGAAAAAATTGATTATTCAAAAAGTAAAATAACTGATGCAAAAAGTTGATTTTTGTAGCTTCAACATTTAGCAATTTCAACAATAGTTTTCAGGAAATTATAAGATGCTCAAAAATAGAAATAGGCACAGGCCCGAGCGAAGCGAGGGCAAAAGCTTCGAAAATTGATAATTTTTAAAGAAAAACAACATAATTTTCGACGTGAGAAGTTAGGTTTTATACCGCCAACTTTGGTCGAAGAAAAGAACAGGAAAATGATGATTCGAAACGTGAATACCTACCTAACATCATTCTTGAATATTCTTGATAATGCAAAAAAACTGGTTTTAATGACCTAGGCATTTTTAGTTTTCAGGAAATCATAATAATATTCTTAAAAATATGAATAAGGCTCCAGCGAGGTGAGGACAAAAGCTCTCGAAAATTCACATTTTTTTTTTCTGAGGACATGATTTTTACATTTTTATAAAGAATAAATTTTTAATTTTCCGCGAAAAATATGTCATTTTTTGACATTTTATTGAAATTTGGGACTTTTTGGAAGTTCTGATTGAAATTCATTGGATTTTTTTTTTGGAAAATTCCAAGTAAAACAACATTACTTTTGATGTGAGAAGAGTATATTTCTTCTCTCAAACTTTGGTCAAAGCATGGGAAAAAATGATCTGGCCCGAGCGAAGCGAGGCAAAAGCCTTCGAAAATTAATAATTCAAGAAGTAAAAACCTATGGTTTTTGGTAATTCTTAGATTTTTTCAGCATACACGACTTATTTCCAACTCTCCCAACTTTGCTAAAAAATTTCCAAGGTTTTATCAACAGCTTTCTGTCTTTAGGGAGGCGCAGAGAAAATCTGTGTTTCGAAATGAGGGTATAGGACAAGTCATGCTATTTGGGAGGGTGAGGGTGCGTCGTTCTTTTGCCAACAAAAAATTGTAATTTTGACGCAATATTCAAAATTTTAAAGTGCTGAGCACTGTGATATCAAACTTTTTTGAAATGAAAAATTTGCATATGCTTTGAGTATTATAAGTATTTCTGGAGTTTTTCTGCTTAATTTTCATGTTCCTACTATTATTGAAAGCAGTATCATAAATGACCCAAGCGAAGCGAGGACAAAGTTTTGGAAAGTTTGTGATTTGAAAAGTAGAACATCATCAATTTTAATGAAAAAATTCGGTTTTTCTGATTTCAACATTTTTCAAATTCATTCATATAGGTTTCTTGAAATTGTAATTCTGCAGAAAATAACCAAATTCGCCCGAGCGATGCGAGGGCAAATGCTTTGGAGAATTTGTAGTTCGAAAAGTAGAACAACATCAATTTTGATGCAAGCATTCAGTTTTTTTGATCTCTTCTTTTTCTAAATTTTATCAATGGTTTCTTGAAATTTTAAACGCAAAAAGGAGAATCAAATTGACCCGAGTGAAACGATGGCAAAAGCTTTTCAAAATTTATACTTTCAAGAAGCAAAACAGCAGTAATTTTGAAGTGAAAAGTCAGTTTTTCCAATCACTGGAATTTTTGAAACTTTGAACAAAAATACATTCCAAGCACAATAATGAACAATTTCAAAAATAGAAAAAACAAATGAGCCCGAGCAAGCAAACGCTTTTGAAAAAAATAAGAATTTTGAGGATAGATTGCCTGGTGGTTTAGTCGGTAAATCAACGATTTTGCCGGAAAATTCCAAATTTCCACAGATCATCAAAAGTGGTCAATTTTAAATTTTCAAAAATCACAAAATCAGTATCAAACGCGTTACCGACGACATGCCTACTTGGTTCACAAAAATTTACAGAGAAATCGCAAAAATTAGGGCCTGAAGGATCCATTTTCCTAATCTTGATTTACTATGCATTAAAAAATAAAAATTCATAGCTCAAAAGGGGCCTCTTTTCACTAGAGGGCGCATTATCCACCCAGAGAACTTATTTCTTTTGGGGCTCACTTGAGCATATAGCATCAGTCAGCGAACTTTGCTGAACACATAGGGAAATACTCAACGAATAAAATATGTAGGTACCTATGTAGATGTACATATGAATAATGTTGTATTAATTATGATACCGTACGACACTCGTTGTGTTGTGGTTATTTCTTTTTTTTTGCTCTAAATAGATTTTTTGCCTACCAAACTTTAACTTGAGGGGCCTCAAATTCTACTGGGGCCCCAACATTGCAAGGGCCCCTATTGCAGCCGCAATAGCGCAATACCTACGTGGGCGCCACTGGTACTTTGGATAAATGTACTGCTCGTTTTTTCAAAATTTGTCATTTTTCAGCATCTTTAGACTCCACTCAAGCTTGATGTAATTGGGCTACAAAGCTCAATTTTTGCATGAACATCAAGTTTGTGGTGGAGAAGTGCCTTTTGATATTTTGGGTTAATTTTGCGAATTTTTGGGGCCCAAAAAGGGGGGGTGCAGGGTCAATTTTGAAAAAATTTACAATTTTTTTACCTTAGTCAGTAATGGTTGACAAATCAAAGCTATATTCCAAATTTCATCAAAATTGGTTCGGCCAATCCTTCAAACTTTGAGTAAGTGTTGAACAAGAATTTCGCCAAAATGACAAAAAAATGGCTAATTGAAACTTCGCGAATTTTTATTGTACAAAAATTATTCTTATATATTCTGAAAGGTATTTGAAAAATAAGAATAAAATTATCTGTGCGTTTTTTGAATAAACGCATAGTTTTTGAGAAAATTGTGTTTGAAACTCGGGCAAATTGCATTACGAAATAGTTACAGAATATAACTCCGTCTGGCGTTGCGCCGCCTACGGTTGAACGCGTTTCATTACGCGTTTGAAACCGTGGGAGGGCGGGGTGGCAACGCTACCGCGTCGCCTGATTAAAACTTTTGATCGAGGAAGAACATTAAGAAGGAATCAGAGACTGGCTTTGCACTTCAAAATAAGTATATTAATCTACTCAAGTTGAAATAGAAAATTTGTGATTTTTTGACATTTTCTGCGGATCTGTGGTTTATACGAAAGTGATCCCCTCCCCTCTTATCCATATTTCGACTTTCGAGTTCAAATTGGCATGCGCTCAGAACAGAATCTTCCTTTGAGCAGCCAGGTCTCCCCTCCAGGGACACGTCTCCGGGGCTAACCTTTTTTCGGAATAACTTCCAAGTTCCAACTCAAAATGAAGGTGTCCATCGAATTTGACGATAAACTCTGACATATTTTTTCAGGGAGAAGGGGGAGGGGGCATTGATGAATTAATCATATTCGTTCTTGCATTGAATTGAAAAACATAAGTGTGAGATACAACTGGGGTGAGCAAAAATCAATTGGGTAGCCTGTACGTGTGGTCCTTGTCAGACCGATCTTTTCAACCCAATAAATTATCATAATATCATTCCTTCCACTGCGAACCCGTCAATCTTTATCAACCTAAAATTTAGTTCGATGAAGGAGTCC
Organism: Planococcus citri; assembly: GCF_950023065.1. NCBI lineage: Eukaryota > Metazoa > Arthropoda > Insecta > Hemiptera > Pseudococcidae > Planococcus > Planococcus citri. The sequence goes on along the minus strand of NC_088680.1, from coordinate 44,859,110 downwards.
ATTATAGAACCCTCCCCTTGAAACTAAATTTTGAACTGCTGAGGTCAATTTTTTTATTTTTTGTAAATTTTGGAAAATACAGGAATAATTTACTTGGGCATTGATGTACCTAAATTTTACTTTTCTACGAGAAAAATCTTTATATTAAAGATTTGAAAATTTTATTGATTCCTATGTTCAGCTGTTTTTCTTCAGAACTCCCCCTCCCACCCGAATGAACTGCAACCCTTTTTGAACCAGTTTAAGTTTATGGCGCGATGGTTCTATTTTTTCCTGCTCAGTACACTCTGAAATTGCTCCAGACCTTAGTAATCAATTTATAACAGCTGAAAATTGAATCCTGCCAATAGTTTGGTAGGTATTGTGACAGAGAATTAAAGTAGTTGAATCTCAAAACCGAAGGGACCAACGGGTTGAAAAATACAGTTTTCTTTCTTTTCCACAAAATCTCAAATCCAGTAATTTTAAATTAATGTTTATCAAGAATTGTTGGAAGCTTCTGATCAGTTTGAAATTCGTCTCAATCGATTAGGGAAGGGGTAACTTTTGTGCTATACATGGACCAATTTTCAGAATTAAATTTGTACATTTACATCCTGGGCTTTTCCACAATTTTTATAAATTTGTCAAAGATCGAAAAAACATTTTCAGAAATTTATAAAATTTGGTTTCAAAATGAGGTTGAAACGCTCGTTAGTACTTCAAAAAGCTCTACTTAAGTTGGGTAACGATCGAGTTATTAGGAGTAACTCCCCCTTCTTGTCTCCTCTCCTCACTCCTCTCCCCCTTCCCATCCAAGCTGGAAAAATTTTTGTTTTAAAAAAACGTATATACAAATAAAGATACTGAATTTGGTGAGCTTTTTTACGTAGATATAGGTACGTTTAGGTGATGCACGTTACAACCTCTCTGCATATCAGCATTTTCCCATCGGGTTTTATCCTCACACAAACTTTGTCCTCCTCCTCCCCTCTTCTCATCCAAAAAATGCTGACAATTGACAAATTGCTGAATTTGAGTGACATTTTCATAAATCTAGTGAGGCAAAGCTAACTTACGTATTAAAGCTTTCCAATGTTTTTGATAGACACAAAACTTTTTTTGGTACTCGACAGATATTAATCGAAAGATTTTTCAGATATAAGCTTAACCACTCCCCTCTCTCGTCACCAAAAATAAGGATAAAATTGTGATAAACCACCGGATTTGGTAGGCTAAGAATATTTATCGATTTGAAAAAGATCTCGATATAGTCATAGGTACCAGGTTCTGGAAGTATTACAATATGAATCAGTTGGTAAGTATACCTAATCATTGTTCGATTCCATTTTGAGATAGACGAGAGGGGAGGGGATTGCGTCGAACCTGAACCTGAGGTTCTGTGAGGGATTCAGCATCAATCTTATCAAATTTTCAATTTAATCCTTGTTTGAAAACAGATATTTCTCCTGCTTGATTCACGAGTAAAATTAAATTAAATTTTCCAATTGAAAATATTTTTGGGATTCATATTCAATTTCAATATTTCTATTCAAAAATAAATCGATCAAACATTCTCGTTGCCCTCAATTTTTCAAACTCACTCCCTTGCACAACATCAATGACTTGGAAATAAAAGCAAGCAAGGTAAGTAAGTAATAGGTAAAATTGGTAAGTATTTTAATAAATTTCAAGTTATTCAACAGAGTAGTATGATTTGTGCAATGGTAAACTTTGATCACGAGGTTGAGAACTTTAAACCCAGTGTTGCCTAGGGCAGAGATTACAAACATATCAAATCAAAACTTGGGTTTGGGTTGATGGTAACCAATTTTGAAAAATTTACATGGATTTTAATGAACAGAGTTTGTCTAAAAAATGAAAATATCAACACGATCATGCACCATTATCCCAAAGACAACATTCCAATTCGATAAAATTTTCAAAAAATCCAATGCATCGATAGAATACCATAATGAAAACACACGAGCTACCAGAATACGATAATCTGGAATCTGGATCATCTGCGCCCAGTATGTAAAAATGCACCTCGTACACCGAAAATATTCACAAACGATAAGAGCTGATAAGCGGGCTCGAATGTAACCCCTCCATATTTCATTATCAATAGAAAACAAGAATCAAGTGTAACAACAACTGGTACTTACCATCCCACTCCTGGGCTGCGGCGGCGGCGGTGTTTGTTGAAATTGGCAAACAGAATCGCGTTTCTAACTGGTATTTATCCATGGCCGAGCCAAAGCCAAGCATTTGCCACTATACACACGAACCATATACTACATCACATCCCGGATATCCGTATAAACCGCATAACACACCGTCGACACGCTATACTAGCCAAGAGCAAAAGCTAAAAGCGCGATAAGAAAAGAAGCTTAAAAACTGCGAAGGGTTGTCAATATCGACAGCGAATATTCCGGTACAGGGTTGCTTGAAGAAGTACCTTTAGCACTGGCAGCGCAAGTGGGGGGTTCCAGTACAAATTTAAAAGGAGGGATATTTTATAGATGTGTAACTTGTACCTCTCTAAAAGCGAAGAAGACCAATACCGCTGAACGAAGATAGAAAATAAAATCGTAAAATTTAGAGGACTTTTATATGTGTCTTTTCTTGGTGTTGGAAGAGTTGGGCCAAGTTGCAACGATGGGCACATTCGGGGTATAGAGCACGGTTTATGTCGTAGGGTGCCCCTAGAGTAATAAATGGCGAGCAAAACCTGTGTGCGCAGCCGTTTATAGCTCTGACGGTAAAAAAGAAGCGATCCGATGTTCACTTTTATTAACGTATTTGTCACAGAAGGAAACAAAACTGTACCAAACCTTTCTCTCGGATGACCCTACATGGCTCGACGAATGATTGAAAAAAATGGAATGCATCGAAGGGGTAAGGATGATACCACTTTCTAGAGATGATATTTTGAATACCTACGGATTGATTTCGAGCACTGGGCCTATTTGGATGACTGGTTTTCAAATTATGTCACCTTAAGGTACACGTATTTTTCGTCCAAGACATTCGAATCGTTATTATCGTAGTCGTAGCTCTTACTGTTGAAACTCTCGGTCGCTCATAGGACCAACGGCTCTTATGTGGATTTGAACGACCGTCATAAGAAGGCGTAAGAAGTGCAGGGTTAGTCGGTGGGCCGTACTATGTAGATGTTAGATAACCGATACACATCGTATCTCGTTGAAAGAAACTTTGAGAAAAACGCCAGGGCAGCAACAGCAACGTAATATATTTCCGTCGATTGTGTAAACTCTCGCTGGATTTTATGCTTCTCATTAGCGTCACACATATCGAGCTTATTTTCTGCCGCGGTGGGTAACAAGTTTGTTTATAATAATCGCGTCGAGAATGCTTTTTATTTTTATTTTTTAAATGGAAAAATACCATTTTTAGTCTCGATGATGTCGTCCCGAAGGAATCGTGCTCGGTAGCTATTTTAATTTTAATATCATTCTTGGGTTTCGTTTTCCATTTGTGATAATCGTTAATTTAGGCTGTGATGGGATGGAATGGGGGAGGGGGATTTTGGAGCTTTATGACTAGGAGTGGTGCTTTTTAAGTGGTGTTGGGTTAATTGAGTTCCACCTACACACAAATATCTTCTGAAAGCTTTTGTTTCCGCATTGTAATTAGCCAACCAAAATCTGCGAGGCATAATAGTGGTTTTGTAAAAGATATGATATTTCCATAATAAAGTGCATTGTCTTTTAGTCTCCAGTTATAATTTTAAAGATTTTTTGGGGCTGCTCAACTCAATCAAATGTAAAATTTTCTAATGCTTTTCAAAATCGCACAGCTCCTCCCCTCCACACCCTGCAAAAAAATACCCACGGCCGAAGTCCGATCACAATAAGAATTGTTGCGACATAAAATAAAAGTAAAACATTCTCTTGGAATGAATGAGGATGAATATTACAATTTGGTTGAAAATCAAATTTCTAAAAATTGAGTAAAATATGTACTTACTTACTCAATTGCAAACAGATCGCTGGATATTAATTTTTCAACCTTATTTTTTGATCAGATTTTTAAAATTACCGATTTCAGGTTGAAAATAAGAATTCTTAAAATGTAGGCAAATTATCGTGCAAAATGTTGACAATTGTAGGAATTACCTACATATCTACCCATAATTTGAATAGCTGAATTGAAATTTTACGATGAAAAAATCACCTGAAAGAGGCCACCCCTCACCGATCCTTTCCCCAAAGAGCTTAAAATCGGTAGAAATGGTATTAGAAACGCATTGAAAACATTTGTATCAAGGAATTAAATTTTGGTCAATTCACAACCTGCGGCACAAAAATTTTCGATTTTTAAAATTCGATTTTTAAGGGTAGAAATAAAGCTAAGAAAGCATTTTCATTTTTTAAAGATTGGTGAGCATAATTGAAAACAATTTCATTTTATTGAATCAAAAAATACACTACTCGAAAATCGAGTTGGCGTAAAAGCTGTGAAAAGGCTCAATTTGATAGGCTGTTCAACTTTCCATTTTTATGAGCTTACAAATTTAGGTATTTTAATTTTTTAACAAAATTTTAAAAAACTAAAAATATTTCCATTAAAACGACAACATGTCTGATATAACAATAGGTACCTACCTAACAAGAAGAAAAGCAATATGGAGGAAAATATAAAATGATACCTACGGGCCGGATTATCCAAAAAAAATCGGCGGATTTTGGCCAAATTCAACAGAGACCTTCATTTTGAATTGAAAGTTACAGAAGAATTTTCAGCTCCAGAGAGAAATTGACTTTTGAAGAGGGGACATTTTTGAAAAAAATCATGGGTTTTTCGCTACCTATACCTACCTATTCTCTACCCAATTTTTTTTGCAAAAAATTGTCCAGTCCCATATGAAAGTATCTATTGAGATTTTTCATCAGTCTATCCTATTTCGTTCTTCGCAAACTTTCGCAATAATTATGCCAGAATAATGAATATTGAAATGATATCATTCCTGAAACTGGGAAAATATTTTACAACGGAGTGATATCAATTTTTCAATCATTATTGCCAACTTCAACAAATCGAAAAAATTTCATAAGTTTTTGGCTATTTTTCTCGATTTTTTGAAATTGGCAACAATGACCAAGAAATCGGCACCACCTCGTTTCAAAATATTTCCCCAGTTTCGAAAGAAAAATAATATCTTTCGATATTTTGGCATAATAATTAATGCTAAAAATATTTGCCAAGAAAAAATTTTCAAAACACGAATTTATCCAGAAATAAGCGCGTAATTTACAAATTTTCAACCGCTCAGTAGAAACTTAATAAAATGGTCTTCGATTTTGACGACAATAGCTATAGATTGACGAAGAATCTTAAAATAAATACCTAAGTAACTGCATTCTTTTGAGACTGGGCCATTTTCCCCAGAACAGGTTGTGTAGCAACAGGGGTGAAAAAACCAAGATTTTGACTTTTTGTTTTCACAGTTGAGAATATTTAGAAATTTTAGATATAATTTTCGTAATGAACCTGAAAAATTAAAAAATATTGATAAAAAAATTAAAGAAAAGTATCTATGTAAAATGAACAATAAAAAAATTCAAAGAACTGGTCACCCTGAAGTCGTTCTGGACTTTTGAATCTTTTCAAAAAACTTCTTGAAAGATAAAAAGGAGATTCAAAAAACCATGAGAACTGAGAAGACAACTTTGTGGTGAAGGGGATAAAATATGAGAAGAGTGTTGTACTTAAGATCTTACAGAAATTTTGAAAAGGTCTTGCGAAAGTCAGGTATACCTGGGTATCCTGATTTTAAGATTTTGTTGGATTCCCTGAAGATTTCTCTAAACAAAATAGTGTGCTGAAAACATTAAGCAAGTTGTTATCATTGCTAAGTTTCAAAATTTAAAATTTGGTTTGCAAATTGCATGGGTTAAATACTTGTGAATCGAAATGCATGGGCATAATGATTCTTTTCCATTCAGTTCTTCTTCTTATGTATTATGATTTGAAAAATATAGTTACCTCACCTATTATGCACATGTCAAAGTTCTCTTTTGTGGTTCGCAAACGAAAGCCGGCCGATGACCGAGCGAATCGAAAACGGTACTTTATTTTGAAAGGAAGATTGTAAGGTGATCTGAGATAGTATAGGTAATAGGTATAGCTTTTACTTTTCAACATGGATGTTTTTTATTTCACTCACAATCAGAATATCCAAAGTCAAATTTTCGAGAACCAAATTGACAGTTTTCTAATTTCAAACTGGTATCCTGCATTTAGGATGATTCACAAAAAAAAAAAAACTCTAGAATTTTGACCAAATTTAATGAAAGCTCTCCTTTTTAATTAAAAGTCGCCCAGATCAAATTTCAGCCCTGGAAGTGCATGTTCCTGATGGAGGGGAAATATTGACCTTCAAGGAGAAATTTTTAAGAAAAAAATCGTATTATTTTTGCTACAACCCCTGCCTAAACCTGTTCTCCACTGTAATTGAAAAATATGACAAAAATTATCAAGCAGTCCGGTCGGACTGCCCCGCCAAGCAAGAAAAAAAAACGAACACAAAAAAAAACAAAAACGGATAATACCAAACGTGATGACAGTCCGGCCACTTACTGCTTATATTCCCTGAACAACTAAGCGTATTTTCGATGATGAATTTCTCGCGAATAAATACACGCACGAATCTGATTTTTTGATATGTTGTTGGCATCAACGAGAGCTTTAATTTGGTATGCTTACAAACTTTCTACGGTAAAAAATGATGTAGATTGGAATACCCAAAGTTAGCATTTTGGGGTAATTTTTGAAATCACTAATCTTCGTGTCAAGAGAAAACTACTGAACCAATTCAAGTCAAATTTCGTACACTGGTGTAAATTAATGAGTTATTTTTAGATACAACGTCAGTTTTGAAAAAAAATTATTTTTGACCCCCTTTTTCTCAATTTTAAAATTTCTTTCCCCCCTAAAACACCCTCAAAATGAAAATTTTTCGCGGTACCGTAGAAAAGGGTCATCTACATTATATTCGCCATCATTGTGCAAAATTTCAAGCAAATCGGTTCATTTGGAAAGGCTGTAGCCTTGTCAACGGAAATTTAAGCATGAAATTTCGTGATGACTATTTCCATTTTTCATCCTAAACCACCCAAAAAATGAAAATTGTTAGCTGTATCATAAAAAAGGGTAATCTACATCATATTCACTATCAATGTGCAAAATCTCAAGCAAATCGGTTCATTAAGAGAGGCTGTAGCCTTGTCAACGGAAATTTCAGCATGAAAATTCATGACAATTTCCGTTGACAAGGCTACAACTTCTCCAAATGAACCGATTTGCTTGAAATTTTGCACAGTTGTATTAAATGTGATGCAGATGACCCTTTTTTATGGTACAGCAAACAATTTTCATTTTTAGGGTGGTTGAGGGTGAAAAATAGAAATATTCATGAAATTTCATGCTTAAATTTCCGTTGACAAGGCTACAGCTTCTCCAAATGAACCGATTTGCTTGAAATTTTGCAAAATGATAGCGAATATAATGTAGATGACCCTTTTCTACGGTACAACGAGAAATTTTCATTTTTGGGGGGTTTTATGGGGGAAAGCAATTTTCAAATTGTGAAAAAGGGAGTCAAAAATGATTTTTTTAAAAAACTAACGTTATATTTTTAAATAATACCCTAATTTAAATCACTGTACGAAATTTGACTCATATCAGTTCGGTAGTGTTCTTCTAGTGAGAAACTTTGTGATTTAATCAACAAATTATTCTAAAATTGTTGGTGTACCCGAATTCCCATTAATAATTTATAATAATGTACATTATTTAAAAAAAAAAAAAAAAAGTCGTGATATCAATCGAAAATACTTTTAAAAAGCAAAAATTCCGCCAACCAAAAAAAAAAAACTTACCTACAAAAAAACAAAAAGAATTGTCAACAAAAATCTGATATTCTCAACGTCTTGGAGTATGTACCCAGATTCGCATTAACAATTTACAATATGTACACATTAAAAAAAAAAAAGTCGTGATATCCATCAAAAATACTTTTAAAAAGCAAATTACCGCCAACCAAAAAAAAAAAAAAAAAAAAAAACTTGCAAAAAGAATTGTTAACAAAAATCTGTTCATTAAGTAACTTTAATGAAAAAATTCATGATATCAAAACATCGCCAAGCAATTTTCATTCAGCAGTTGTGATCAGGAATTGATATGGAATTTCAAATTAATTTGGTACTTACTGAAATAAAATATCCATAAGTTTGAGAACTGAATTGAAAAACCGGGCCAAGCGCCGGCGGAATTTATCGGTCCGGTTTTTCAATTCAGTTCTCAAACTTATGGATATTTTATTTCAGTAAGTACCAAATTAATTTGAAATTCCATATCAATTCCTGATCACAACTGCTGAATGAAAATTGCTTGGCGATGTTTTGATATCATGAATTTTTTCATTAAAGTTACTTAATGAACAGATTTTTGTTAACAATTCTTTTTGCAAGTTTTTTTTTTTTTTTTTTTTTTTGGTTGGCGGTAATTTGCTTTTTAAAAGTATTTTTGATGGATAAAAATTTCCGAACATTTTTCTGAATTTACAGAGCGATCGTGAGAAGGATGAAATACTTACAAGTCCTGGCATCGATTTATTGATAACTTGATGGCCCAATCTTGAAATTTAAATGGAAGAATTTGAGTAAGTAGGTACCTAATAACAATCATTTGCGAATAGGTATCCTATCAACCTACCTATTTCAAAAACTGTTTAAAATGAGAACAATTTTCATTAATCCATCAGAAACAATTTGGTAAGAAATGTGAAAAAGTTCTCAATTTTTGCCTCTTCTCACATAGGTACCTACACTTAATTTATTTTGATTATATAGTTTTTAATTCTCATCAGAACCATTTTTCTTTCTATTTCTAAAACAATAACCTTCATTGATTAAGCAATTCGTATTAAGAGGTAGGTAAGGCATAATTAATAATGAGCGATATGCGATAATCCAACACCTGTTCTGAACTTTCTCCTGGTTTCAATCTAAACGAGTTTATCACCACAGTCAATCGTGTAACTAAAAAAGCTTCCAAAAAACCAACACTTCTTTTCAATTTAACAATCAACTTTCAATGAAAGTAAGTTTACTCGTACAAACACACTTTCCTACTCGGAACGACCATTAAAAAACAAACAAATCAGCATGCAACGTGAAAGAAATATTTCGCACGCTGTTATTCGTTCGATTTTTATTTCAACACAGGACGCTGTAAAGTGCATTAACCTTATATAGGTTTTACAAAATACAAATCACTAAAACCTACTCCGCTAACTATTGTCATAAATGAAATAAAACACAACTAATTGGCTACTGGCTACTGTTTTGAAAGAAGTATAATATAGAAACAATCGTCACATTACTTCGCCGACTTTGACAAAACAAAAGTAAAAGTAGGTAAGTATTATATCTAATGTGTTAGGTACCTATAATATTGAAACATTACCTGATGATAAGTACACCACACAGTTTTCTCATTTGCTTACAAACATAAATAGGTAAGTATCTAGGTGTAAAACAGTAGAAAAAATTCGCGACAAAACATACAACAGAACCACAATCACTTCACCAACTGATTTCCATTTTCGTCATTTGCCATATAGAAGTACCTAAAACAAAAAAAAAAACTCGAAGTTGTTTTTTTAGAGGCTATAAACGATTTATTATGCTAAACGTCACGTGATATCAAAATTCTACGGTGTTGAAGAGATTATTTCTGCTGAATACGTTTTTATTCATATAATAATATTACGAGAATGAGTACCTAGGTCAAAAAATATCCAGTAGGTATTCGGCGGCTGTTTCGGTTTCGGTTTCAAGACGAATTCAGATTGGAGAATGGAGACGCAGACGTTGGCGTGCGAATTCTTCCGCTTGAATGATGTCTTTTGATTGAAATATTGCAATGGCGAAGGGCAAGGTCGCTATTTATTACCTTGAATGTTTAACAGATAACATTTTTTTCGTTTATGACTATGTCATACCTTGCGGTTCCTAAAAGCTGACGTGTGCACAAATATGAGCAACTAATTAGTAAGTAGGTATAGGCATGGTATAGGTACTTATAAACAAAGTATTTAGGTGAAATGTGGGGTAAATTTTTAATTGAAAAAATTAATACAGCTATTAGGTATACCTGAATTTTTTTTGTTTCGGACTTTTAATGAATGTTGCAGCTAGGTACGTTTTTTTTGTTCGTTCGTTTGTTTATTTATCGGTTGTTTTTTTTTGGTACTTATCAAGTTTTCTCACCCATATTATCAGAGCTAACTGATACAAAGAAAGTAAGAGTGAAAAGTGCCATTAATCTACTCCTCCACTTCTACTTCAAGAATCATTATTTGAGCTAAAATTGCGCGAACGCAATCAACAAATTGAAGCATAGTGAACTAGCACAGTAGGTATCCCCTCTCTTGATATAAACTTCTTGAAATTACATTTTCACCCCGACTTTCATATTGAAATTTTTGTACATATCTCAAGCAATGTATACCGTAACTAAATAATTTGAATTTAGACATTTTATTTTGAATCAAGGAAATTTCAACTTGAGGAGAAAATTTCACCATGCATCATCCACGCTTATTCAAGTTTTTTTTTTTTTTTTTTTTTTGAAAAATGTCGTTTTTTTATTTGATTGAAAAATCGTAACCCTATGACCAATCCAATAAATTAAATTTAGGCATCTCAATTATTAAGTACTGTATAAGAAATTCCAAACATAAACATGGCTGTGTAAATTCATTGTTATTTTAATAAGTACAGGTAATTTTGGTAATATTCTCTGTTTGATCACCTGCTTGTTGAATTCTCTAGCAGGTACGAGTGCAAAATTTATCCAGTTTGTCTCATCGTTAGGTTAGTACATATTTTTCGGAGAGTGCACGACTGCCGAACACTTGCTCCATTTAAGAATTACCAGCTGATTTACGATTTTCTTACCAAGTGAGAGCATTCGCTTATTGCTTATATTGGAAAGAGTTAAATGCGATATATTTACTTAAGCACTGGGTACCAATACGATTTACACATGCGGGTGATTTTATGCGAATTCATTGTTGCTTTTCAATATAGGTTTAGGTATCCTCAGATACGATACTCTTCCAAGACTAAATTCCTGGTTCTTATACCTGACTGAACGGCTAAACTGACGTGGAAAAATTATTACGCAATATTCACCGAGGTTATTTTTTTAAATGTAAGTAAGTATTAAGTATGGTAAATATATTTAATAATTTTATCACAATCGTAAAATTTTTAAAAACATTGAAATGAAAATTGCGGTAAAAAAGCGAGTGAAAGGTTTATTTGTTCAGCTCACAATTGCCCAAAGAGCGTAGGTATGCGTAACTCAAAGTCAAATTTGTGACAAATTATTTTATTTTATTTTTTTATCGTTGTAAAAACAAACCAGCACGTGTGGGCTATATCTACACATTACACTTAGTTACTACACGTACCAATTGAAGCCAATAAATGAACCATCATTTTTTGTCTAAAAAGGAATCTTTTGGTCACTTACCCACTGATTTCGCTTAATTTTTTACTAGAGCATGAGTAGGTATACCAGTATCTATAGGGCACCTCCCAACGAAAATTTCGGCTGGCCAAATAAAAAATTGAGGGTCTTGATAAGGATTTAAAATTTTCAAAATCGTGCAGAAATTGCAAAAATTGATGAAAGAAACCTAATGACCGTGCGGATATTATTCCGAAAAACATACATTTCTGGTGATACTTATTTGAAAATATGTACCTACCTCATGATTTCGAAATGTGCAATCGGGCAGCTACAACTCTGGAAATCTTCCTTTTACAGTAGGTACCTATAGCCAAAAAAGTGTATTTTTTGACACTTTGCAACGTTTTTTGAAAAACTTGGACCTCTGAATATACTTGTAGCCTATAGGTATACATACTTTTGCACTTGAGTACCTACCTATGTGTGAGAATGAATTTTTTTTTGAAGAGCTACAATACCTATTGTAAGTGTGGATCTTCAATTTTATTTTTGGAAATCGTGGGTTTCTGGTGTTTAATAAGTCCAATTTAATTTTCCGAAATTGAACTGCAATGCAGAATTTAAAGTAGGTAATTTAGATGATTCAACTATTAAACGCACATTTTGTCATTTTCGCAATTTTTATCATTTTTTGGCAAGCGCATTTTCAAAATATTGGCCAAAGACCCCTTTTCAAAACAGGTTTTTAGGCAAAAAAAACGACAAAAATTTTTAACTTTTCTAGTAGGTAGGTAGTAGGTACTTAATTTGAGAAAAAAAAAAGAAGAAATACGTTTCTCGATTCTCTTTACCTAATTTTAAGCTTTTAAAAATTGAACTTCATTTAAATTCAAAACACATTATCTCAAGAAAATCTTACCATGTTGCCCATGTTGCTCGCTAATTGAAAAATTACATTCAAAGACACACATGTTGCGCTCTACTGGTAGATACCTAAATAGGTACCAAAAATTGAATTTTTTGATCATGGGCTAATTTATCAAAATATCAACCTCGTGCTGATTTCTAAATGAGCTAGTGCAAAATTTCAGGCGTGCTAAAACTTTTATGCTAAGTATAAGTAGGTAGATACCTAAGTTGAGTTTTCAGTTCAAGTGTCCAACTTGGTTTTCGGTTTTAAATTCTTCAAATTTTCAGTTCAATTTTTTCATTTTGGTTATAATTATTGCAAAAGTTTCAAATTCAAATCTTCATAAAACATTATGCTATAGGTGGCCCTCCTTAGAAAAGTCTAATACGTAATTAAGCTGTTTTTGGTGTTTTTAAGGTATGACTTTGAATGAAAGAAAACATTTTTTCAAGTTCGGCTTAAAGCTCAAGTTATCAGTTCGCTCGCTCAGTAAGTACCTGTAGGTTTGGTTTTCAGTTCAAGTTTCAGTTCTGGTCGAAAATAAATCAGTTTTATCTATTTTTAAGGTTTTCAGTTTCAGTTAAGTTTTCAGTTTAACACCTCTGCAAAAAATTTCTCATGTGAAATCCACTATCAGAAATTTGTAATCCTCTAAATGACCAAAAATCAACTTTGACGGATAATTTTTTTCCCAATTGTAAGATATGTCTTTAGAATAAATACTTCCCTACCGGCCACATATCTCTAATAGACAGAATATTTATGACCGTAACAGCTTTTCAGCTATTCAGCTATTCCGCTAATTATTAGATATCTTTCAGATATTTGTAAAAGTTGTTAAAATATTCCATTTCAAGTAACGTCTAATAGTTAGCTATCTGCCCAAATTTAAAATATCTATTAGAAACAAATTTAAGATAGCTTAAATATATCGTCACCGGGTATTAAATAACTAAACAAAAATTTACAGCAACTATATTATGTCAAATAGATACACAGTAAATTAGTATGAATTTTTGTCTGGTGACAGATATACTTTAGGTATCTATTTGATGTCCGAGTTCATTCAGATTTAAACCAATGAGCAAAAAATTAAACAAGAACTTCAGTACTCAAATTTTCGTGATAGAAGGAAGAACGTGTCGTATCGGAAATGAGTATTTTCGTTATTCTGTGCTTGAAAGTGATCGATTTTTGACTAAAACGCGTCGAAATCGCAATAAATTACAATAAACGAGTTCTTAAATCACATTATGATTTGTTTTTTCTTCAATTTTGCTTTTTAATAAGAAAATACACATTCTAAAACGCGTTTTTTTTGTGTAAATGTGAAGAAAATTTAAAGTGTTTAAAAAATAATAAGTGACAAAGCTTCTAGTAGGTAATTTAGTTTTAATCTAAGAAGAATTCACGAAAAATAATGGCAAAGTGAAGTCAGCAGCATGTTCATTTTATCTATAGTAAGTTGCTGTATTGGTATTATAATAATTGACACAAAAGAAACTTATGATTGTGTAGTGTACAAATAAATTATGGAGTGTATATGATTAGGTACCTAATCGTGAATTTCTAATTCTTAGGTAACTTACTGATAAGGTGAATACCCATCTACGAGTATGCTGCTGACATCATTTTGCTATTATTTTTCTCTAATTACACCTGAATCACTTGAAACTTTGTCACTCATTATAATATTACCTATTATTTTTTGATCACTTCAAGTTTTCTTTAAATTTATTCAAATAAACAAGTTGCAGATTGTTAAAAGTACCTTCATTTTGCAGGGCAAATTTCAGTCATTTTAATAGCTGAGAAACATCCAATAGATATCTGTAAAGCATTATGGCTACAAGGCATTGGAGAATAGATATCTATTTCTTTGGCGCATTGCAGCCATAATGCTTTACAGATATCTATTAGCCTTGTATTTACCAGGTAATACTACATAAAAGGTACTTTCCTGTTATTAAAACAAGGTAATTTCAGCTATTCCAGTTATCCATTAGCTGTATCTTTGGCTGAAAAAAATATCTAATAGATCTCTATTAGACGTTTGTGGCCGGTAGGGTTACTACTTAATTTAATTTGGGAAAATATACCAAGGAGATGAAAGTACATGGATGTACCGACTTGATGATTCATTAATTCTTTAATGCCGATTTAATCGATAGAAAATTTGAGAATTTTTCTATCTTTCGAAGTGAATTTTTATTAAAAGTGGTCGTCAAGTATTACATTGTCTACTTCACTTCAAAGATAGCAGAAATGAACCGAAGAAAAAATGATGAATTTTTTCAAACTCTCTCTCTCAAAAAATGCATCAGTCTCAAACCCCTCAAGCCTGACATTTTCACGAATTTTATGATCATTTTCGAAAAATTTGATCCTATAGTAGGTACTTGACCATTTTTTGTGATTTCCTGCAATTTTTTATGTTCACGTTTTCGATTTTATAAATTTTAAAGCTAATTTTAAAAACATTTTTGCATACTTTTTTTAAGTCTATCCTCCTCCCCCAAATGAGCTTTAAATCGATTTTTTGTTGTTTTTTTTACAACTCCCGAGATTTTTCATGCTTTATTAAAAATTTTGTTATGTGATTTTTCTTTGAAGGCTATTCTCGTTCAAACCCTTTCAAATAGCCACCAAATTGAATCTGAATATTGAGTTTTAGAAAATTTTGATAGGTAAGTTTAATAAATATTGAAATTAATTTTTGAAAATTCCAGGAAATAATGAAAATTAGGTAGGTTTTTGTGCCCATGAAACGGATGTTTTTTAACGATTATCTACCCATTTTAATACGTGCATTACACGAAAGTTAAATTTTAATTGCTCTTTTAAAAAATATGTAGGTATTGGTCTGTCGTATATCTATGTAATGTAACTACCTAGACCTACAGTGTATGGTAAAGAAATTGTTCAAGGGGACGTAAATTTCCTGATCTTACGTAAGATGTAAATTTATAGTCTTCATTTTTCTACCCAAGGAATCATGAACGTAATAAATTTAATTCTATATTTATTTATGATTATTATTTAATTAAGAGTTGGTAAGTGACTTACTTTGTTTTACTCGTTTCTGGTACAAAAATAGTCTTATAGGCTTCCATTAAAACATATCCTTTTCATTTAAAGATTGAAAGGACGTGCGTTGTCTGGCATCTGCTTGGAATTTAATAGATATGGCATGGCGCAGTGTTTTTTATGTCTGGCACTTTTTAAAAAAATAATTATGAAAAAAAAATATTTGGGAAATTTGGCAACATGATGTGTACTGTGTAGGTACCATGTATTTTTTGGACATTCATAATTTTAATTTGATGATAATTTTTTGAAACATATAAATTCAAAATGTCACTAATAGTTCACTGGGTATGAAAAAAATAACAGAACACACATATACAATCTATTAAATAGACACATAAATAATACTCGTAGATATCGAACGTTTTGCTTCCTCTGTTGGCAAAATAAACTGATGGACTGCTTGACATTGTTTTCGATTAATGCTGCAGCATTTAGAATAGAAAGCGGGATCTAGGAGAAAGTTTTATTGGTATGCAAATCAACGTTCATTCCGTAGGGTTGACTGTTGATTGTGGAACGAAAAAAGGGAAATGGAACAGGGTGAAATTAGATGTAGATGCCTATAACATTACTGTAGAGATGGTACGAAACATTTTAAGAAATTTACCTACTGTTTGTAAGTGAAAAAAATGATTGAAATTTTTAATTTTTGACAAGGTAGGTATTATTTAACCACTCGTATTTAGATAATTGTATATATGTATTTTTGTTTTAAATGTAGGAACCTCATATCGATATCTTTCATTACAAAATATTTCGCCTGTGTGAGGCTAGAGTTAAAGATACACGTTTGAAAGAGGTTTTTTTTCTCATCAATGATTTATACCTACGTTTGTTTGTATTTAAAACAGTTTACGTTTATTTTTGTATACACTCGTATATTTTATGACTGAATGGTTCGCAAACAAGCCGAACCTTATCTCTCGACTAAATGAACCATAGGAGCAAAAAAAAAGTCGTGAATTTTTCATCAGAATTGAAACAAACGTTTCTTTACATACTACACACGTAATGTTTACACGACTTTCAAAACATTACTCATGGTCGTACAGGTCGAATCGAAATGAAAGCTGCGCAGACTGAGACAGAGAGAAAAAGCTCGCAAGTCGCAAAAAGCTAACACCAACAGCGCCAACGCCAACCGTTATTTGTACAATCGATCGCATGTATTTCGTCCCCCACTATAAATTCAACCCCAAAACTAAGTCGACCAATGGCGTCGCAGAAATAAGATTTCATTTCGGCGAGATTACATCTCCGCCCTCATCCGACGTTGAAAACCTTTTAAAGTCGTCGTCGCATTTTGACGTCTTTTGAGTTTTTTTCTCTCTGTCTCTCTTTCTGTTATCCTTGCTGTATTAAACATTTTATCGAATGACTTTATTCACGTTCTGTAAACATTGCCACGTAAATTCATTTTGCCATTGGTAGATTTGATACATTGTATATGTACTTACCTAGTACGTGGATCGTGGATTAAGTAGAGAGTATGGGAAGTGTAGGTATAAGGTAACTGCACGCAATGAGAATATCACTCCGTAAGTATGAAAGATCAATTTAGCGGAAATTTAGGCTTTTGTGATGGAATGGTGAGAATTTCTATGTATTGTCATTTGGATTTTTTGGTATTGTCAGAATATATGTGAGGGGTCAGCATTTTGCCTTCTTTGAGACTGCTAAGTAGGTAAATAAAGGCATTATTTTCAATATTGCGGAAATGGGTTGAATTGGGGGTGTTAGTTGAGATATTTTTGGTATGAATTGTGTTATTACTTACATACCTACTTGGTTTTTTCGTGACAGTCTTGCAAAGCTGATTTGATGTCTTATTTTGTAAGGAAAAATACCATACAGGATGTGGAAAGAAAACGTAAGTAACGATATTGTTGAGTTGTCATATGAAAAATTACCGGATTAAATCTGAATTTATGGAACCTACCCGCCAAATTTTATTCTTTACATGAAAGTAAGAAAATTGTAAATCAGTATACAGCAAAAGCAATTGGATTTTCCTTTATATAAGTAAGTAGGTACTTACTTGCCTACGTTTAGGAATTATGATAACTTGATTAAATGATTACCTGCTAAGCCATAATATATCATGTGAGAGCAACCTCCTCCTCATCCTCAAGTTGGGTAAAATGATCTTCCATTTTGAAAAAATTGATTAGGTACCTACTGCTGAACAATTTTCAAAAATGATTTTTTTTTTCATAATGAAAAGTTGAAAAGTGATAATTTATGGGGTGAGAAAATCAGAGAGAAAGTTTAATTTTGAATTAAAATTTAAAAAATAAAATAGGGATACCTACTTCCCTATATACTCTTGGAATCATGATCCATAGTAGGCCATTTTCACACATCCCTTATATGTAATACTGAATATGAATCCAAATTTGTATACCTATCAATTTCAAGAACTGATTACCTACATATAAGTTCACCTATAGACCTACCGTAAAATTATAATTAAACCTAAATTACCTCACAAGGAAACTTCTCGAGATGTCTCATTCCGATTTAAACGGAAACCGGAATCACAATTTTTGGAAAAAGCATGGCCTGAAATCCCCACACTCAAAATTTCAACCGGCCAAAAATACTTAAAATTTTCGATTTTTTGATGAATTTTTGAAAATTTGAAAATTGACTATTTAAGGTATACGAATTAATTCAACCATTTCGAGAGATTTTTGGTGCCTATCGCGATTTTCGATTTCTCTAGAATTTTTGTGCTCCTCCGGAAGGCACAGCAATTGTTTTGGGCTGTTGAAAATCGAATTGTAACTTATTCTCAGTTTGTTTAATGAGTAAATCCATATTTTTTGAGTCAATTTTGAGACAGAACACTTCGAGTGTGTTATATTTAATCAAAAAAAAAAAAAAAAAAAACACCTGAAGTATCCGTTTGAAAATTGGCTCAAACTTGGGTGAACTCGTTAAGTAAATTATATCAAGAATAACTAAGCTTCTTACGTGACTATAGATTTTTAATTGCTCAAATAAAGGAAATCAAAAATTGATTTAAAAAATCAAAAATTGCATTCGAGGCTTTAGGATAGCCTAAAATGGTGAAATCGGGATGAGAGGGAATTAGTTTTATGTAGGGTTCAGCTCTTCGTGTGATTTTTTTAAAAATCTCCGCAAACAGAAGATTTCTGAGTATTTGAATTTTTCTTCTAAAATAGGTTACCTTCCTACCAAAATTGGCTCGTCAAAAAAACACACTCAAGGTGCCCACCTTCAAACCATCCAAAAACTTGATTTGACTTTCAACTGCCCAAATTAATTTCCATGGCTTTTAGAAGAATTCAAAAATTCTGGAGAAATCTAAAATTGCGCTGGAGTCTCCAGAATGACCGAAAATGGTGAAAAGGCAATTCTGCTGGGTTGATATGATTTCTACGACTTTCTAAAAAATTTGTACGAGGTGGATAATTTTTTTAAAGTCCCTGGAGGTTAATCTCAAAAAATAGTTAAGTAGGTAGTCAATTTTAAATTTTCAAAAATTCGCCAAAAAATGAGAAATAAATTTAGGCAGCTAAAATTTTAATTTTGATGGTTTTCAATCATTCTCTTCTCGAAAAGCGTGGTTCCAAATCGCTTTCAGTCTCCACCCTTTATCAAACTAATGCCAAAAATGTCATGTCTACCTAGAGCTCTTTTCTTAATTTTCAATTCCTGGAAAAAAAACAGGATCACAGCCTGCTCAGTCAGCAACAACTTTCTTCAGAAGTCTTTTCTCGAAAGAACTTCACCAAGTGCCGAACGCCAAACAAGATTTCACTTCACACTTCGTATCCATCAATCCAAAGAAGTAGGTAATTTATATGTAAGTAAGTATGTACCTCATATTAAATTTTTTTGAGAAGTGCATACTTTAGGAATTGAAGGAGAAATTGTTTGGATTACAAAGTTATTAAATTTTCGGGAGTAATTTTTCAAAACGAATAAAAAAAGCTCCCTTTCGTAACAACCTAACTATTTCTAAAATTAGAGCAGCTGTAAACAGTCGAAATTTTATAAAGCAGAGGGAAAAGATTTCCAAAGTTTTTGAATGAAAGATTAATTTCAACAAGTTCGTGCATAAATTCCAAATTTGCATTTATAGAATTAACATGGAAATTTATTTTTACTCCTTCAATTTCCAAAGAAAGCATCCTTCAGAAAAACGAGATGTACGGTATAAGTTACCCCTGCGAGTTGATTATGTAGGCAACATGTCGTCTCAATCGATTAATACATTATATTACCTTGTATTTGTCAGTTGGCTTTTGGCAAATTCTCATCTAGGTACCTAATAATTACCAAGCAGGTAAAGACATAGGTACCTCTATCTAGGTAGAGAAAAAAAATAATTAAAAAAGCATCAAATTTTTTAAATTTTTATAAAATTGAACTAGGTGCCATGTAATTTTTTCTTTTTCCACCTAGTTTTTTTTTCACTCTTACTTTCTATCCAAACGCCAAAAATATCGCTTTTTATTTGACTGACCTCGCAAAGAAATCATCTGCGTCATGTTGATAAATTAGGTACCTGCACCAAAAAATATGTAGAAAAATATACACGGATACTCGTACTTGTAAAAGTGAAAAAATTAAACGATATTATTTAATCATCTCGAAAACGGAGAAAAAACGTCTTTCGGAATAAATCATCTCTCTATCTCCCACATTCTAATTATTCTAATCGATAAGCTAATTCACAATTTATCCGATTCCCAATCACGTTGAATATTAATGAGATACTCGTAAGTTAGCTTCACACCAGATGTGAAGCTGTGTGTGCATATCAAGACGACAGTATGATACCTTCGTACGTTATAATCGACTGTATCTTACACCTAGAAGATAGGTATTAGGTATACCTGAGACTGAAGACCCAAAACCTATACAGAAATGATTAACGTTTCGATTTACGTGTGTATCTTGTCATCGATTCCATTACACATTAATTTGTAATTTGCATACCAATCTGAACGAACTACAACGTGTATAAAATGTTGTCGTATGCATGAGGAAATCCTATGCAACAGTGTTCTTCTTTACGTAGGTACTTTATAAATATTTTGTATCTAGGTGGTTATTTATGCTAGATGATTTGTCGTTTTGTAGATACGATCTGTGATTTTTGTATACCTTTGATCAAGGCTCTGATTGAAATTGACGTTAATTAGATACCTATAGACTGAAAGGTGTTGTTTCGATTTTCTCGAGAAAAAAAAACCTTTCCTACGTCATACGAGTATGAAATTATCGTACGAAATACTTAATTGACTAATAACGTTTATTAAGCATTGAGTCGTAATGAATATGCTTCAAGCATGAGTGAATGACACCAATATTGATCATATGTACCTATTTAGGTATTATTTGATGAAAATACCTAGGATTAAAAAATTGTTCGTATTATTTAGCAAATGCAAATATGTACACTCTTACGTAGTTTGCTTACGTTATAGATGACGAATATTTCCATTCATACCTTTTCCCTACTATGTAATCGAGGGTTTTCAGTGCTGGTCTGGTTGCCAGTATGTTAAATGTAAGGGGAAAACAACTAAGGTTTTGTTTCTCGAGATATACCTACCTAAAACTTGTTTCCACGCAGTTGGATAATATAGCATTATCAAGTGGTAGCGTATTCTCGTTTTTTGCTACATTAACGTTTAATTCATTTATGCTCAATTTTTTTTCAAGAAAATTTACTTACTTACCTATTTCATTTACTTTAGGAATATTTTATGAGTCATGTTCAAAGAAAAATCTGTAACAAGTTGACATTCTCGAATTTTTTTTGAAAAAAATCATCTTTTTCCGTAGAAGTTATCTTAATTATGTACTTAGGTATTTATGAATTCATTCATAGAATTGAGTAACCTGCGTTATTATTTTTTTCAGATACTCGTACTTAATTGTGATTTTAATAGACTATCTTTGTGCCAGCAATTCAAATTTGCTTGGCTTGACAGATGAACTAAAAACGTATGTAAATCGAATAGAGTTAGGTACCTACGTATGTAATGTTATTATTATTGAATACTCGTACTACGTCAATTTAATTACGTGCAAAAATTACGTATGTTCGTGTGCAATAATGAGTAATTCAATTTGACGTCGACACCTCCAATTTTCAAACCTATCAATTTTAAAACAGGAGAGGGAATCAATAGAAAATTCTTCTGAAGAAAAAAACCTTTCAATTCATGGAATATGTCTTTCAGCTTGAAATTAAAAAAAATCAATTTAGAAAAGAAAACTAATAGAATTATTAATCATCAATTAAGGACCAATATTCATGAAGGGGGATCATCAAACCACACACGTCATTTCATTTTCATTTATCACGTTTTCATATCGTAAGTATTTAGTATAGGTATACTTAGGTAGGTAAGTAGCCTATACTTATCATGGATATTTGATTTAAAATGCTTCAATTTCTATTTTCAACGAAAAATATGCATCGCGAATTTTGCGAAGTATTTTCATCGAGCCTTTTTTGAAGGACAGGGTGGGGGTTAAAATTCTCAAGTTTTTACATTTTGACTATGGTAGTTTTTGGAAACTCAAAAATCTGGACGAATTCCTGAAGTTGTGTCGAATAATACAAAATTTTATTAAAATAATTTTTTCAATTGGTTTGCTCATGGCAATTTTTAAAAAGGTACCTACCTGCTTCAAAAAATGTTGATAGGTATTTTTAAAACCAGATTTTCAATTTTGCATTTTGAATAATTATTTAATATTATAGAATCATGAAAACGGAGCAACCAACTAATTTCAATTTTTAAATTTTTTCCAAATGTGCTTTTATGCCTTCAGAACTGAGATAAAATTTTGAAATACAGTAGTGCTAATTTTTTTATCACCAAGTATATTTCCAATCTCAAAAACTTACAAAAATGTAACCTGCTGTTTTTGGCTCCTTTTCTCAATTTTTTAAAAATTGGCACCACTGTGCATGTATTAAAATATATTATATTCATCCTGCAGATTCAGAAATTTCATTTTTTGATCTTTTGGTAAATATACTTAGGTAATTAATAAGTAGGCACGAGTATTTGAGAAGAAAATATTTTCAAAAGTAAATTTTCAACTACTCTATAGAACCCTAAAATGGTTTTGAATTTTTATAGCAATGGCATAGATTGGCACAGAATCTCAAACATCATCTTAGAGAACAGAGGACTTTTTCCAAAAACCAGTTGAGTAGGAGCTAGAACGAAAAAACCATTATTTTTTTAATGTCCCCTTTGACTCCGAGGGTTTAGGTAAGTAAGTATACGTATTTCCCCTGCAGGAGCATCGCCATGATTAAAATTTTTTCTTAGTGACTTTCAACTTAAAGTGAAGATCTCCACTGAATTTTGTCAACATCTTTCGAAATCTTTATTTTAGGTATTTTTTTAAATGAGTCTCAACGTTTCTCAGTTTCTTATTTTTATTTTTTTTTTTGGTTGCATTTTTAGCAAATTGAACTGCTTTGAAATGCAATTGTATTTTCATAATCAGGTCCCTATCTCACACAATTTTTCAAAATTAAATTTTTTAGGTATAAGATTCCCTTTTTTTAAATGAAAAATTGCAGTTGTCAATACGGAAAAAAATTGATCTGATTCGATCCCCTTGGAGAGACTGAAAATACAAGTAGGTATACCTATCTAATTTCGCTCGTAGATTCCAAATATCTCAATTGAAAAAAATCAATTGAATGAGATGGTTTCAAAAATAAAAATTCAGTTAAAGCAGGTTTTTTCAATCGTGTGTAGGCAGGATTCTCCGTTCCAAAAGTGCTAAAAATTGCTATAAAAAAGAGGGCCATTCATGGAGAAACATTTGCAAAAATGTATCTACCTAAGCTGAAAAAATTTCATTTTGAAATATTATTTACCAACTTACCGAAGCTTTAATTTTTTCAATAACTAGGTACCTACTTAATATACCTAATTTTAAAACGGAAATACTTCAAACGATATTCAATACTTCCCTCCCTCTCTCCCTTCTTTTCTCCTACCGGAACCAATCATACTTGCTTTAATTACTGATGATGTTCTTCTCAAATGAAAATCTGGTTTGTTGATTTAATGGGAAACTGAAGAAGAAAATGAAAGAACTAATGAATCGATATTACCTACATATTATACCTAAATTGATTTTTTTTTGTATCGTTTGGGAGGGACTACCTTAACAGGAAATGACAACTTGAAATCCAGGAAGTAGTGGGAATCGCTCTTTCTCATTTATATGGGCAAGTAAATTGCATTTTGGTTTAAATTCTCGAGAGGGAGGGGAGTTTTTCTCAACTTACCTTAGCATGAAAAATTGGAACTAAAACCGAAAACATTTTTCCATTACCTCGTCTGTCTCCAGCATCATTTTTTGGAAGTACCTTTATTTTTCATTTAATATTTTGAATGCATCAAATAAGATGAAAAATAATTTTTGGCGTACCTATTTTTTCAAAGCAAAAATCTCTGTACCTCTACCTACATTGTTTTTACCTATCTACGTTCAAAAAAAAATCGTTTCAAATTCTATGAAGCTATGAAGGATTACGTAAACATTATTTGCTTTTGCGATTCGTCAGAACAAATTTATAATTGCGAGTTTACGCAATAAAGCAATTGGTTCAACTGAAAAATTAAAAAAAAAAATCAAGGCCATCTTTCGAAAAAAAAAGGAGCCAAATTAAACATTATTAGGAAAATTCCAAATCACGTGTTTCTGAATTAAATTTGCGTCTTATAGGTACGTAAGTACTTGTCACAGCTCAGTGAAAATTACTGCAATTTTTTAAACCCCCAATTAAAATTTTATCGTAAATCAATTACTAAAATGTATTCACTATGCATTTTTTCAAGTACCTACCTACGCAGCTTAGGTGGGTTACTCGAGTTGACTAAAAATGAATATTTTAAAATAATACCTACCATATTTATCCACTTAGGAGGGACGTTGAATAAGTCGATAAGTAGGTAACTTATCCTTCAGAATTCGAGAAAAATTATTTTTTACGTAATCAAACGTTGATATCGATCTTGGTTGGCATAACTATAATCACAAAATCCAACACGAGAAAGTGTAAATTCGAAGGTAAAAATAACTGGAATAAATTTGTAAAAGAAATTTATTCTTTGAAAATTATACACTAATTACAATCCCGCAGTTGCAATAACAATCTCTTATTCGTTAAGTATAATACATTTATTCAAAGTTCTTTTCCTCTTTTCGTTCAATAAATAATACTAATGAGATAAAATGCGATGAAAAATTTCACAATTTAATTGTAAACATTCTGATGAAATAATAACATTTAAAGATAAAATTTTTTTAAAAAAGAAAGAATAGAGAAAAAAAGAGAGGAAGAGAAATAAAAACATACACAAGCAAACAAGAGGGGAAAAAATGCGAACTTATAGTCTATAACCTTATTAATATAAAATAGACTAATATTAAAACAATGTTTTAACGCTATTCAAAGCAGTCGTAAAAATTCTGCATCTAGAAAAAAAAAGGATCTATTCGCTAACAAGTAACTAGAGCCCTGAATTCGTACTCAGTTCTGCATATGACCAATATCGAACACTAGTTCTCCTTACGTGCTCGAGTCAATTAAAATGTCGAATTTTTGTTTCCACTAATTAAGGCAGATTTTTTTTTTTGTAGGTAAGTATCGTTACTTAACGCTTTGTTGCTTAGTATAAAAGTACACCCGCATGCACGCAACCCTCAATATAGTTGTTTGGTCGACGATTGGAACTCAATTTAAGGCATAATTAACGTATGTATGGTATTGGCATTTTTATTATTTATACATAATTAACGTTTTTTCGATACAGAAACAGATGTCTCACAAGAGGGAGGAAATTTTTCAGAATAGGTTGGTAGAAATAACTAAATTGTGTATTGCAATCATGGCCAAAAGCTAAGTAGATTTATAAGTCAGTAGGTACAGTAAAAGTGGAAAATTTTTAGCAAATATCCATTGCCACGTTGACGTGGATTTTCTGAACATGCTTTTTATCTACTGATTGACTCGTATGGTTGGTTGTAATTCTTTTTAATATTCGTTTCGCCAATAGCCGGACGTATTATTTTTTAGAAATAAAAAGTAGGGTGCCTTATCACTCATCGATAGGTGTAAACATACGAATATTTCACATGAGTATTGGGGATTTGAAGTTTCGACAAATTTTCGAGCACATAAATCACGATTTTTTTTTTGCGGGCCCATTATGCTTAATATAAAACAAATGCAGATAAATATTATGTATATACGGAAATTAATCATAAATATTGCCTTGGTTTACCACCGGTTTGAGATCGGTACCATTTCAAAAAAAAAATCAACTATTATAAAGCAATATTAAAAGAAAAAAAAAAGAAGAAAAAAAAGCGTCTTAAAATTTAACACATAACGAAAATCGTCTTTGGTATCCTAAATAAAATTTTATAAAAATACTCACATTCTATTCTACAATAAATTACTTTTATAATCATTCAGACATCGAGTCTAAAAAAAAAAGCGCAAAAAAACACACATTGTACAAAAATTCAAAAGTGATTCCAAATCATTTACACATTAAAAATTTTTTAATAGAACAAAAAATAGAACAAAACAACAACACAAATAGAAAAATTTTCGAACAGATAAAAACTTAAAAATGAAAAAAGTAGAAAACAAAATTGAAAACTTGGCAAAATAAAAAAAAAATAATAACATAACATAGAAACTTAACCAAAAAGGTATTCGTAGTTACTTTGAATTAATACTTATTCGTTGTCTTATTATGATTTTTTTTAATGGCATCGAGAAGGATTTGGAGTTTTTTTTTTTTTTTTTTCATGATGAAACTAACACGATAGTGGGTATTATTTATAAGTTTTAATTTTTAATTTTTTGTGGTCTGCCTCGAACGAAAGGTGTCAGGTGCAGCTTTCTGACATGTTGTTGAATTTAAATATCATTTTTTGGATTATTTTCTAAGTTGAATTTCTGAACTTAACAGATGGGTCAAAAAATGAATAAATTAATCGAGCAATTCTTCAAATAGAAAAAACCCTACTTTTTTAAGAAAAATTTCTAGCTGAATTACGTGCATAGAAAAAATTAATTCCTACCCAAATTTTGGAAAATGATTGTTCAATTTCTCAAATTCAAGGAATTACACGAATCTTTTAGCACCTCTGAGAGAACAAAATTAGCTTTTTACCATCCTCGTTATACGTTTTTGAAGAAGGAACTCGTTGTTTTAAATAAGGTGTGTTTTTTTAAATTTTAGTTGGTTTTGGAGTTTAACAAACAAACCCCCTCCCTCACTCCAAAAAAATCCAATATGATTTGTTACGCCATTTTTTTCATGGTGTTTAAAGCATATGAAATCAAGTTATGATGGAAAATTTGTAGTTTGAGATTCTTCACAACAGAAAATTTCAAAATTTCTCTATTAAAATCTGGAGTAAGTAAATCTAAAATTAAAAAAAAAAAAAATATATCCACTTAATTTAAAATTTTGAAACAGCGTTCTATAAAAGTTTTCAATTTTTTTTTTTTTTTTTTTAATCGAACGTTTTAATTTTGTTTAAATTAATATCTAACCTGTTACCTAGGTGAAAAAACTAGCCCTCCATTAACCTTTGAACTTTTTGGTTCCCAAAACATGCCAAAGGATCCTTCAAATATACCACAATTATAGGTAAAAGCATAAATATAGACAGGTAACTAACTATTGGGAAAATATTTGAAAAATTTATTCGCAACTAGTCCCTTCTCTCCTCGAACAGGAAGATATTCGAAACACTCGAATAAACTATTATAGATCCCATTCATCAGAATGGAAAAATTTTCGACACATAAACTCGGGTAATAAAAAAAGACCTCTAAACAAATTAACTCCGCCACCTTAAAAGAAGACCATCAAAACGTGCGTGTATTCTGTATGGTCAGCAAGTATAAACGGTTAGCTGGGTACTTTCTATTGTTTGTTTTAGATATGGCGGCTGGACATGGGCATTGAGTTGGGCGTTTAATACACGAAGGTATATCCATAGGTACTTCGAAGGGTAATACAGAAACACACTTGAAAAATAAACGCTGCACGTATGCCCTTGACTAATATAAGCAAACAAAATAGCGTCTATGGTATATGAGAAAGAAAACCTTGATGCAATAAAACATTACAAGTCAAAGTTTTATTGCTGCATATTGCAACTTTGTAATTAAGACATTCGCTGCAATAACCGCAACAATGTTAGCCTAATTTTAATCGCAATTATTGGGTATGTTAATTTAGCCACTCGTAATAGTCATTATTAATTTTTAAAATTAGTAATCGATTTAAATGGAAGATGAACTGTTTGATCTATAAATCCTAAAAGAGGTGTAAGGAGGGGAGAAAATCACTGATCCACACGCGTCAACCGTTACCCTAGGTACATTATATCGCCAATTAAAAGAAATTAAAAATCGTTTCTCGTATGACTTATGTATCGAAGTAATTAATTCCTTTCAAGCGGGCCAATTAATTACGAGTAAATGAAGTAATTATAAAATCGCTTCAGAAATTACCTGGAACAATGAAAATCGTGTCATTAATAATTTTACCCGCGTTGGTATGTTTTGACGCGTTGATATAGGTAGGTATAGCTGCAGCAGAAATTGCAAACGAATACACGTAGGTAGGTGGAAATTTAAGTAAGAAAAGGAGAAGAAGAAAAAAAATGTAAACCTTCGTGTGCACCAAGTCAGAATTCAGGTCGATTGTCTACCATATACGTTTAAAGAAAAATTAAACATTTATCAAATCATTCGCGTTATTGGGTTAACCGGTTCGGTAATTATGGTAGGTCTATGGGAAAAAATGTTATCGAGTTATAAATCAGTTACACCGAAAACGAATCAGTAGCGTTTTTGGAGTTCGCAGACGTCTTGCTCGAATCATAACCATAGTATGATTTATGTATCTATACGTATGAGTAGTGATTTTTTCCACAATATTCCTTATAGAGATGTGATAGAAATTCGCCAATTGAAAAGTTTACTTTCTTTGGTGACACTGACGACTATGTGAACGTGTATATGAGACCGAGTCGAAATACCTTACGTATGAGGTTGTTCAACATTGTGAAATTTTTTTACCCGAGTGCTATCGTGTTAGTATATGCAGGTTTTAGTCGAATAGGTAGGTATCACTAAAAAAATTTGTTCAACTCCAAAAACCAACTCGATAGAAGTAGAAAATGGAAAAACGAAAAAATAAACATTCCACTATGCATTGGAAACTCGAAAGGATTGATAAGCAGAAAAAACCCTGAAGAAATCATACCTATATTCTTTGAGCTATTTTCGTACACTCAAAGTGCAAATTTGTCGACCATATCGTCATTTTTACGAAATGACGTTCGAAAATTCTACTTAATACATGTACTAGAAATTGAAAAAAAATAATTTGCACTTCGACGAATGAAAAAGAATTTCGTTCTACATTTTTAAATAAATAAATCTATGCTATAAATTTATGTTTATCGCGTCGAACATTAAATAAAACGTTTCGGAAGTTAATGGTAATTTTAAAAAAGAAATAATAAAGGTAGCAGAGGATCACAGAGTAACAATTGAAATTTAATGTGCTCATTCAGCCGTTTTAAAAATAATCATGTTTTCCCTACAACATACAGAGTGTTTCGTTTGTACACGTTTGCCTTTCTTCAGATTAAGTCTATTTATATGACTTGTGTGTAGATATGAGCTGCCTACAGTGAAATTTGAAGGGGCTGGAGTTCCAAAAGTTTTATGAAAATTAATTTCCAGAATACATATAGGTAGATTAGGTCTAGAGTAGAACGAGTAATCGAAGGGAAATAATGGAGTTCAAGATGATTTTTTTAAATAAAATTTTGCATTCTGAAGGATTTCAGATGACCTAGGACACCTGAGATTAGAAATCGATCATTATCAAAAACTAATTAATTAAACTTGGAAAATTGATTTTCTTCAAAAAAAAAAAAAAAAAAAAAAAGTAAGTAAGTAAATTTACAATTAAAATTATTTCTGCATAAAAAAAAAACAATCTTCGAAAAAATTGACCGAGATCGAAAAGTGAATTCATTAAAAAATAAAACACGAATTTATCAATCATGATCCGAAATGAATTATTCACACAAAAAATAATTTTTTTACCTATACCAGCTCATCAAACATTAATTGTGGATTTAGGTACTTCAAAAGAGCGTTCATTTCGAAAAAAAACTTTGGAAATAGAAATGAGGTCAAGAAATCGATTTTCCCATAAAAAAAAAGGAATACATTTTTTTGATCTGTATGGATCATGATGATTAAAATAAATTGATCAGGAAAACAAATAAAAAAAATAATCAAAAATTCATCATAAATTCAAAGTTACCAGTAATATTAAAAAAGTGAATAGGCCCTTCTTGGTGCCTTTTTAGTCAAAAATTGATTATGATCAGTATTTTCCATCAAAAATTGATTACAGGTTCAAATTAATAATCAATACCTAGGTAGTTTATGAAAAATGGATTTTCGATCAATAATAAGTACTCAATCAGTTCAAATCGAAATTTCAAAAAGTGTATTTTTTCGACACAAAAATCCAAATTCTGATCGAAATTGATCATGAATTAAATTGATCAATCATTGATCATTGAATAAATTTTTAATCAAAAATTGATCTTGGTCAAGAAATTGATTTGTTAAAAATGAAGGATGAATTTTTTACCAAAAATTGGTGATTAATGAGTTTAAACTGATCAATCATTTGAGAAAACCCAATTTTTGAATTTTTTGATTTAAAAAAATTTGGTCACAATAGAAGAACAAAATAAGAATAAAAAATTAATTTATAAAAAAATGGACGATACCTAGGTAATCAAAAACTAAATATTGAAGTGTTTAAAATTTTTTTTCAAAATTTATTACTTACATGAGCAAAACTTTATCAATCCTGATGAAAAATTTTTATTTTTGATCTTCGATCTTTGTCAAAAAATCGAAATCAGACCCCAAAAATTTCTAGTCAATTTGTCAAATTTTAGTTCCACAAAAAATGTATCCATTGATGACGTCATCTTATTAGATCACAATGAAAGTGTGGTAAATGAAAATAACAAGTTTGAAAATTCAAAAATTGGAAATATTTCTTACGTTTCTCTTTCAAGTTAAAATGGCCAAAACTCAAATTTGCTTGATGTTTACCTTCTCCCATTTCACCTCAAAGATTGGACTTCTTTTTTGAGAATTTTCTAATTTCTCAGAAAGACGTCTCAATTTGATTTCAAGATCATTTCAACAAGCTCGGTTCAATAATCAAATCAGTCAAATTCGGCTAAAAGAGGCCAAAAAATAATTCACATATGAATTCTATTAATTGTGATCACCAAAAATGTAGCTAATGTACCAAATAAATTGACTTTTTTAACTGCTCAATTTTAATTTCAATTTCAATTTTATACTTAAGCTATTTAAAAAATCAATTTTTAGAATTTTTTTTTCAATTTCTCTTGTTATGGATTTAAAAAGTTAGTTTTTATTTTAAGCTGATTAATACTAGTTTGCCCTTTCGGTTTTCCTCACAATTTGAGGGAGTTAAATCCAGAGTCACTGAGAGCCAAAATGGGCTCAGGCTCGCAGCAAATATCATTTTGGCTCATAAAAAATTCTTTTGTAAGAAAATTAGTAAATTATGATCAAATTAGAAAAATGCTAAAATTATTGAAAGAGAGAAAAATAGTTTTCAATTCCCAAATTTATGAAAAAAATGTTCTCAAGATTTTTTTAGATCAGTC
This sequence comes from Planococcus citri, assembly GCF_950023065.1. Lineage (NCBI taxonomy): Eukaryota > Metazoa > Arthropoda > Insecta > Hemiptera > Pseudococcidae > Planococcus > Planococcus citri. The sequence goes on along the minus strand of NC_088680.1, from coordinate 44,827,813 downwards.
GTTCATTTGAAAAAAAGTATAAAAATGAAAAAAGTTTTGAAAAAGACCAGTGCTTTTAATAGGTACCAACTTAATTCAAAATTTGCTTCCCTTGCCCTCTAACTCCTTCCTGATAGTTCTGGCTAAAATGAAAAACTGAAGCAGATTGATATTTTTCGGAGACAATTTTCAAATTGAATTTAGCTCCTGCAAAATAAAGATGGGCAAAAAGTGGATACAACCTTTTTTGAATCTTATATGGCCTTGCCTCTAATCTCTTCTCAAGTATCCAGTGAAATTTCAAAGAGGAAAAATTTTCAGCACATTTCATTAAAAATGCACCTCTTCGTGGCACCTTCAATTTCAAAGATAGGCAATTTAATTTGCCTACCATTTTTTTATTATTATTATTAATGGTGCAAGTAGCACATCACAATTCATTTTTTTTAAAAAGAAAAAGCTGTTTCTTTTGAAAATATTCAAAATCACAGCTCCTTCAAATTTCAAGATAGGCATCTCATTCATGCATACTTTCTTACCAAATCCGAAGAATGGCAAACGATCGATGAAACATCCTGTATATACCTAGCAATAAGGTAACTAAAACTCTTGGCTGAATTTTTGTATAACCGGTGAAAGAATAAATTCAAAAGGAAGGGCATATACCTATAATGAAAATAAGGGGGGAATAAAATGACATGACGGTCGCGACGCTACACGAAATTATAATAATTTAGAGAAACAAAAGAAAAACATAGGCTACATAATGATAATTCGTGAGATCAACGATAGCGCCGAATCGACCGCGTATTTACCTACTATTTCAACATCTTACAACCGTCTATAATAAATAAACTCGACAAAAGAAAAAAAATACATCAAAAATTAAAAAGAGAACAAAAACACAACTCAAAAAAAAATCAATAAAGAAAAATAAAGAAAGAAAGAAAGAAAGAAAAAAAAACTAAAAAAGAAAAACAAAATTAATACCTCCGCGATACTCGGCTACAAAAGGTGCAAAGGAATCAAAAACGCAAGGAACTAAAAACCAGATTAGTGAAGCGATCACGGATGATGCTTTAGAGGACCGTTACTATGATGATTGATGACATGATGTCCTCCATGAGATACGTGATGATGAGGATGATGATTACCGCTAGCGCTATTCGTGTTGGCTTGCTGTTGAGCCCGCTGCGTGTTTTTTTTATTCTTCATCCTTCTATTCTGGAACCATATTTTGACTTGTCTCTCGGTTAGGTTCAGATTTCTGGCTAGCTCCCATCGTTTCTGTTTGGAAACGTAAGCGTTGAACAGGAACTCTTTCTCGAGCTCCAAAGTTTGATATTTGGAATACGGTTTGCGTTTTTTACGCACCGTTACTTGGCCCGTCCATTCCAAAGGGTTGGAACTTACACCGCTCATACTGGTCATGCTGACACTGGTTAGCGAACCTGTAATCAAAAGTCAAACAAAATATTCGCGAATTAGCATATAGGTACTTAAGTAGGAGCATAGTTAAGATGATTTTGTGTTTGTTGGCGTGTGATGTGTAATACGAATTAATAAGATGAGATTTGGCTTCGCGATAAGAATTGCAGTAATTTATTCTTAACGGTCGACTCGCGTATACGCAACGAGATAATTAACATCGCTTTAATTACGTTTTTTTTTCTTCCGATCGACAATTAATACGCCAAAAAAATCAAACGAGTATCCAGATGCTTGGGCACGTCGCGAACGAAAGACTGAAAATTTTTCGGTTTTAATTGGCCAGCCCAGTCGCGCGGTCATTTTATGTAATCTGAATAATCTGATCATTGCAGAGGAAGAGGAAACGCATCGAGACATAATTGCACTTATTTGCAGATTTTGATTGCAGAATTTTGCATTTATGGAAATTGGAAACCTTATGGAGTTATGGCACTTCCATGCTACGTATTTGGCATAATACATATTATGACCTTTTTTATTCGTAATGCAGCAATAAGGGAAATGGCCTAAGTACGTTATTTCATCTGAGTCAATTTCTCTAGCTTCAAGTACCTACAGATGCCCAAACTGCTCAAAACTGTCATCTTATATACATTTCATACTTTTTGTCAAGTGAATCAATAGTTTCGATACCTAATCTTTACTAGCTAAAAATTTCCAAATTGAAAAAAGTAATTCAAGCACTTGAAATCAAGAGACCACTATAAAGCACCAATCTCGTTTATGTACGAACCAAAGTCAATTTGAGCAGTTTGTATGGCACTCTTTGAATATCTGGAATTTGGAGGCTTCAAAATGGCTTGATAAACCACCTCCAATCGACTTGGCATGTTGAAAGTAAGGTGAATTTCAGCTTTCCAACTTTGGTAAAATTTGGTAAAAATTGTTTCAACTTTCAAAAATCTGCTGGAGGTTTCAGAAATGCTCAAAATGGTACGAAGCAGTTTCCAGTAGATTTAAAGATGGGGATGATGAAAAAAACAGTGCATACCAAATTCAAGTTTTCCAGGTCAATTTTAATTTTTTTCACATTTGTAAACAAAATTAAATTTAAAATATTTTTTCAAGTTTTCAAAATTTAGACTGAATTGAAAGTTTACGAGTACTTCAATGCAACTCGAAATGTCAAAAATTGATCATTTTTGTTTTCAAAGTTTTTAAAAGTCAAACAAAATATTGTGAAATTAGGCGTTTTCTTTTTATCAGTAAAAGCATTAAATATGTACATAGGTACATGAAAAAAATATCTCAATTTTTTAAAAGTTCAACATACACAATGGGAATAAAAAATTCAACATCATCAAAAATTACCAGTAATTTATCAAAAATACCAGTAATTTACCTAAAATTACCAGTAATTTACCAAAAGTTACCAGTAATTTATCAAAAGTTATCAGTAATTCACCAAAAGTTACCAGTAATTCACCAAAAATTACCAGTAATTTACCAAAAATTACCAGTATTTGACCAAAAAATTACCAGTGATTTTCCAAAAAAATTACCAGTAATTTGCAAAAAAAAAATTTTCAGTAATTTGCCAAAAAAAGTACCAGTAATTCGAAAAAAAAATTACCAGTAATTTGCCAAAAAATTACCAGTAATTTGCCAAAAAATTACCAGTAATTTGCCAAAAAATTACCAGTAATTTGCCAAAAAATTACCAGTAATTTGCCAAAAAATTACCAGTAATTTGCCAAAAAATTACCAGTAATTTGCCAAAAAATTACCAGTAATTCGCCAAAAGTTACCAGTAATTCGCCAAAAGTTACCAGTAATTCACCAAAAATTACCAGTAATTCAACAAAAATTACCAGTATTTGACCAAATAATTACCAGTAATTTACAAAAAAAAATTACCAGTAATTTGGAAAAAAAATTACCAGTAATTTGCCAAAAAAAAGTACCAGTAGGCCTAATTCGAAAAAAAATTCCCAGTAATTTGCCAAAAAATTCCCAGTAATTCACCAAAAAAAACTACCAGTAATTCACCAAGAAATTACCAGTGATTTTCCAAAAAAAATGACGAGTAATTTGCCAAAAAAATGACCAGTAATTTACCAAAAAATTACCAAAAATTTACCAAAAAACTACCAGTAATTTGCCAAAAAAAATACCAGTGATTTTCCAAAAAAAATGATCAGTAATTTGCCAAAAAAAAACTTATTAGTAATTCACCAAAAAATTACCAGTGATTTATCCAGTTACCAACAGTCAATTTCATAAAATTAGATCAGATTTACTGTAAATTTTGGAAGCTGACAACATTTTTTCCATGTTTTTAATAGTCTGGAGAAATTTCAATTTTTTTAAGATTTCTGCCCAATTTTTCAGCTCAACTTTTTGCATGAAAATTTTTGAAATCTATCCACTGAATAATTATTTTGAGGGATTGCGTTGATGAAGGGTTATTGATGAGTCGAAGGCCACAAATACAAGGTCAATCTTACACAATCAAAAAAGGTCTCTCTTCTTGTCTTTCTGCCCACTCTCGCCAATGATAAAATTACGTCTGGATTAAAATTTTCTTGATTTAAGATCGCGAGTAAAATTATTCAGCAAACATTTTTATTGGTGTTTTAAAAATACCTACATACTTTGATGCAAATTGCATTAGCAGTTAAAATTTTTCAAATTTTAGAAACTTTTAGGGCAGGATTTTAAAAAATTCCATCGTCAAAGAATCAATTACACCTCTCTTCATGTTTGTGGAGAGACAAAGGCAATAGAAAAGGCAAATTATTTTCATTTTACAGCGACAAGCTGAGGCTGAGAGGAGTGCGAAGGGCAACTCGTTAATTTAAATGGGTGGGGGGGGGGGGTGTTTTAAATTACCTATTAGATTATTACACCCTTCGTATTGAGAAAATGAGTCTTCAGTTTGAAAAATTCTACCTATTTTGAAAATTTCAAAAACTGAGTGAAAAAAATGCATGTAGAGACTAGAGTGGTACCTATTATAAAGAAATTCGAAAGGCTTTGTCCATCGATTTGCTTTAGATCAGTATCTAGAGATTTTACCTAATTGAAAACTCATTATATAGATTCAAAACATTGCTTACTTTTTAATATTTAAAAAAAAATCATTTCTTGGTAAATTAGATACCTAAGGCTTAAGGTTGAATTTTTGTTAGGTAGGTGAGGTGCCTATTAGGTAGGTACTTTGAAAAGCAAAGTTTTCATCATCACCGCTCTTCTCTTCCTTCTTCCCCCTCCCATCCCAAACTGATATAATTTCTACTATAAATTCAAACAACTTCCATAAATCGAACGAGAAAAAGAGATTTTAATTTTTTCACAAGTTATAGTTCTCGACTTCGAAATTTTTGCAACTAATGCTATACGCCTACAAGTACATACGAGTAACATTTTCTGCATTCCTTCGTCTCAGTGATTTATTTTTCATTTCAAAACATGCTCACGTCAGCTCAATGTATATGGTTGTTTAAAAAATTCGTCTCGTCCTTGCAAATGTAGGTAATTTGTTTTGAAATCAGGAATGGAAAGTTCCTACAGCACTGCTCATATCTATACAAGTAACTGCGACGAATACATATGTACGAATGCAATTTTACACCATTGAATTGTAATTCGAATGTTGAAACAATAATATGGCCATGCAATACAAAGTCGACGATATTTTTGGCAACGTTAAACGGTCAAGTTGACCAGATGATGCAGAGATGAATCTGATTCGAATTTCCTCATAATGTACAAGGTACGAGTAGGTATATTACGCAAAAATACCTTAACGATAAAACATCAGCGTGTGTGTTTTTTTTTTGTCCAAATGTAAAGATTAATCAGTCGAAGAAGAAAAAAAAAAGAAACACACACACACAAACCTACGCCGAGTAGTGAGACAAACTATCAAGCGAAAGTAGGAAAAAGTTGGTGACAAGATGAATAAATCAGATAGGGATAGACAAACGTATTGGAAACACGGTTTGTTTGGCACTTATCTATCGAAGCGTCAAACTCGAGAATAAAATCATTTGTTTGAATTCGAAAAGCCAACGAGCTCGAGAGGAAAAATACCATCGAAGTTGAATGAGATGTTATGCGCGAGTGTATTGGAAATAGGAATTGATCGATTACGAATCATTAAAAAATCGTCCTTACCTAGGACACCTATTTATTATTTAGATACAATGTGGGCTATACTAATTTGAGGAATACCTAATTTTCGACGAAAAAGATCCACTTTTCGCTATAGGTATCACTAATTATAATTAATCGAGCAAGCAGAAGTATACGTCATCGAGTCGTTTATTTCCAGTCTGGGCGCTATCGTTGGCAATACACACGCTGGGAACCTGAGTGACGAATTCTTTCTCACTTACACATACCGCCGTGGCCGTATATGTTGACCAGGCGCGCAGGCTGCAGCGATCGCGGAAGATTCTCAACATATATTCCCAGATTATCTCGAGATAATTTCCGTTTGAACGTCGTCGAACCTGAGGCGAATTTTCGACAAATTTCCATCCATCCAAGATGTCTTTTTACTCATATGTTGTATGTACTTATATACCTACAACATATCTACATTGTAAATACGTACGTACGAGGTTTTTTGTATTTAGGTATACACACGCTGGAGGAATCGATCGAAATCATGTTCAAAATTACACTGTGGCTGTCACTTTAATTCTCATTATCTATAATAGTTGCTCATTACCGCGCGTGTGCGTTGCGTTGAAATACAAAACCATTACTGATGGGTAAAAATGATTTCACCAAGTTTTTTGGTGAAACCGGTTCATAGGTTTGAGTTAAATTAGGAAAACATTTACCACATATACGACGAATAATACGAATGTCAAATCATCCACACAGTGTTGTACCTATTTGATTATTTGTAAACCAAAACTAACCCTATATGCCATTTAAATGACCCACACACGTCATGTAGAACATTTGAAAAAATTAATTCAACTTGACTCGATATCGATGGATGTGTAGTAGATTGGTAGATATAGCGATTTGTTCGACGACTATGTGTAGTTGTGTACCCGTACTAATGTATTATCGCAGGTGGGAATTGACGAATTAAATTGCCGGTATTGCTAATGAGATTAACGTAGAATGATTAATATTCTCAATTGGTGGTTATTATGGTCTAGGTGGGAAATTTTATGGTGCAGTTTTACATTATAAAAATAGAAATGCAATTCGATGTTCGTGACTTTTGACTCTGTGTATAGGCTACGATGAAGAATTAGCTTCGACTGTAGGTACTTTACAAAAAGTGTTTTCAATATGACAAGAAATACTTAAGCTAAGTCAAAAATTGAGAGGAGGAAATTGAGGTAGAGTTGGAAATATGTGCATATCATTAAGAATGCACGTTTGCATATTTTTAAATGGATACCTATACCTATGTTTTTTTCACCAGATGTCTGCCTAAAATTTTAAACACTGTGATCCGCGTCATGCTGGCTTGGAAAAATTTGGAAAAAATTGTTGAATTCTTCGCCTGTGCCAAACTATTGAAAACCGGTCGAAAAATTTGAAAATTGGAAAAAATTTCTTCTACATGAAAATTTTTCCGACTCTTCCTTCTAAATTTTTTTATGATTAATGCTTACAGGAAAAAGTACATCACTTAAGGGGGGGGAGGGGATTTTTTATTTGAAAAAATTTCATTTCGGAATTTTGAGATTTAAAAGACATTTTTTTTTGAAGAAAAAAACTTAAATTTTCGACAAATTTCAACAACTAAGATACGTTTTGAATTAGGAATAAAATAAAAATTTGTGTGGAGAGCAAAAGTACAAAAATGTTGAAAAATTTGTTGAAATTCAATTTTGAAATTTTGGAGGAGAAAATGAAATGTGAGCATTACATTTTACTTAAAATTAGACATGCAGAATTTTCAAAAACAAATCCAAAAATAAATATAAAGATTACACATTTTTCGTACAGGTCTAGTGGTACCCAGGTCTTTCAAAATGAAATTTTTAGCTAATAGTAAGTAGATATACCTATGGACTATAAGCTTCTATACTTCAACTCTGAAAATTCAAGAATCCATACGATATTTGGTTCTGTTTCGTTTTACTTAATTTCATCGTGATGTGAAAACTTTTTCTTGTGACCTCGTTGAAGTTGTTAAAAAAGAGAATTACGTTTTGGGCCATGCATTTTTTCTACCCTAGCCTCGTAACAAAAATTTCGAAACCTTAATTTTTGAATTTTTGAAAAATTCAAAATTTCAAAAAAGCTGATAAAATGCAATTTTTGAAATTTTTTCTTACTTAGGTATTTATTTTTTTTTTAGAAAAATTAACCAAAGTGAATAATTTTTTCAATTCAACTTCCTCACATCAACAACTACTTAATATGTACTAGGGTTGGGTGAAAGGTCAAAAATGAACTTCAGGACGTATAACTTTCATTCCAACTGTCCTGATTTTATTTTTTCAGAATTTTTTTCAAGTCCCAATTTTTGTCAAGATTTCTGAAAAGGCCCGATTTTTTCCTAAAATTTAAAAAATTCCCATTTATGTCGGAAATTAAAAAAAGTTTTGATTTTTTCAGGATTTCAAAGTATGATTTTTGTCAGAAATTTGAAAAAGTGCCGATTTTTTTTATCCAGATTTAGAGAAAAATCCATTCGAGAATGTCTCAATTTTCCAACTTTCCTGATTTTTTGTTAGATTTTTTTTTAAGTTTCAATTTTTGTAAAGATTCCTGAAAAGGCTTGATCTTTTCCTAAAATTCAAAAAAATTCCAATTTTTGTCAGAAATTTTAAAAAGTTCTGATTTGTTTCAGGATTTAAAAAAAATTATGATTTTTGCCAGAAATTTGAAAATTTTTTGATTTTTTAGCCAGAATTAGAGAAAGGTCCTTATTTTTCCAGTTCATTTGAAAATGTCTCAATTTTTCAACTGTCTTGGTTTTTTCTCAGAATTTTTTTTAAAAGGCTGAATTATTTTTCTCAAGATTTCTAAATAATTTCTTGATTTTTTTTTCTCGTAAAATTCAAAAAATTCCAATTTTTGTCTGATTTTTTTTCAGGATTTCAATGAAATTACGATATTGGGCACACTCTCAACAGTTTCAGGTGGTCATTGCAAAATTCCAAGAGTGCCACTTCAAAAGTGAATTTTTGACCAATTTGTGAATTTCAAAAGTAAAAAAAAAAAAATTCAACCAACGTTTAAAACGAAATGGGGTTTTCAACATTACCTATGTGATCTGGCGTGTCTACACGATCACTCGACTTGAAAACAATCGAAATTCGGCCATTTTCGGGCCTCCGGTCAGTTTTCAATTTTTTCCAGTTTCAAAATAATTATTCTACGAAGGGCTATAAAAATAAACTTCAAGACAGATAATCTTCGGTAGGTGCTTATTGGGCTTCCTCGCGACTGTTTTAGGTTGTTACCTACTGAAATTTCAGTTATTCGAATTCAAAAGTAAATATTTGACCAAGAGATGTCGTCCAGTATTATATCTACAAGATCATCCGACTCGAACACAATCAATTTCACCTCTATAGAGCCTCCATCGGGCCTTAAAATTTCTTCAGAAATTTAAAATTGCTCTGGAAAACTTGAAAAAGAACTTTAGGACCAATAACTTTGGTAGCTCAATTTTCATTTTTTTTTCAAACATAACAAAGGCTATTTTTCAATCCAAATTCTTAAAAAATTTATTTTTGAACTTGTTAAATTTTTTCGGGAGGTAAGGGGTTAGGACGATATTTCAAAAAAATAGATCTTGTATCTACCTATGTACTTATCTGATCAGGTCTAGTCAGATCAGAGTTCTGATCGGATTAGATCAGTTCATACATCTAATCAGCTCCAATAAAGAAGATCTGATTGAATTTGGCCAGATCTGGTGGATTATATACATATGAAGGATCAGATCAGAGTTGTGATCGAATTAGATTTGGGCGAAGAAATGCTTCGTTACATCACCTGCTCAATTTTAAAAAGTTCGTGTAGGTACCTACTACCTATCTGTCTTGTTCACTTATGAGGTAAATATTCTTGTATTTTTTAGACATTTTTTCTCAAATTCAGCTATTTCTCTTCTAACAGTATAGCTGCACATCAAATACCTGCATTACTCTGCAAGCAAATCATACAAATCTCCAATAATTACACAATCACAACGATTTATCAAGCAATAGAAAAAATACCCCTATCCAAAATGAAAAAAATTCCTAACACGCCAAAATCCTCGCAAAACGAAAAAAATCGAAAATTTCTGAAATCGTTGCATATGTAAACTTAAGGCCTTGGCCACACGAAACTTGTCAGAAGGTCGTTTCATTTGGGAAGAGAACGTCGAAATCGTCATCAATCAACATATGGGCGACTACAGCCATGGAGCCGGATGGTGTGAGAATGAACACATAATCAGCAGGGAAGCTCGATACAGCTCATGTATTACCTCAGGTATGATTTTTCATACTACAAGATGGATTTTTCTGGTTCGATTCGAATAATTAACGTATAACATAATATAGATAAATTGAGGAGACCACACTGCAGCCAGTATACACAGGTACGCGTATACATATATCCGAATTACTACATATTTGTAATATAGTATAAGGTATTCTGGCCATTCGAATGCTTCGCGTATCGTTCGTATGTAAAAGTACGTCGAGAATTTACGTACAATCGGCATTTAAATATTTACATCGGATGACGTAATGTATAGCGTTTCAAACATGACCAAAAAATATTTAATTTTTCGAATTAGTCATCGTTTAGAAATAAATATCTATGTATTAATGTCGCTCCTCCGAGTTCGAGAAAATTTCAGCATAGTTTCACCATGCATGCGCCAGATTAGCGAGGGTGTTATGATTTTCGTACGTGTTTTTGTCAAAATTACCGCATCACCGGCGAAAAGCACTGCGAACTTACTAGAGTAAGTTATCTTATTATAGAAATACGTGTAAATAAAAAAAAAAAAGTACTCCGATACGTCCACTCGCGCATAAGTTACATGCTAATTATTATAATCGGAACCGGTTTATTTACGTTACGTTTTAATTCCCTATAAGTTACCGGTTTACTCTTTTTTTTTTGGTGGATATCTAATAAGTATTTAAAATGATATAGTAAATTCGTCGTTGAATCTACAATATTGAATGATTACCGAAGGATAGGTATACGATAAAATAATTAAATAAATTTTGGAACCTTATAAAAAATTCAAAAAGAAACAAGCCATAAAACTATTACCGATCATAAAACTGCCACGAATAGTAATAAAAATATCACCGCTGAGTATTTACTGCTTTTCAGAAGTTTATTCAATGAAATAAAATTCACAAGTGATTCGCGTCTTGTACTATAGGCCTACACATGAGTCGTTCATTACCACCTTAGTTGCTCTTTTTTTGGCATACGAGGAGGGGGGGACTTATAAAATTCGAATTTGAGCTCATAACACGACCGAGTTTCCAACAAGTATTCGATAAAGAAAACGAATTGCAAAATGTGCTGCAATTTTTTTAAGCAACTGGTATCTTTTGATAAGGTGGGAAAAAATCATCCTTTTTTGTAAAAAAAAACTATATTCCACGTAGGTACCTGAATCTTTTGCGTTGGCCTTTATTTTATCAATTTTTTGAAAAAATACTAGACTAGTGCACGCAAATTAAAATAAATTACGATACGTTTACATACGAGCGATAAATGTTAGCAGGTGTGCCCCAAAGTGATAGAGAGCTATACCTACACCTTATCAAAAGTAACGCTACAAAAATGAAAATGTAGATTTTTCAAAACGATACGAATTAGTACATATATTATTCATGCGAGAAACAAGAAACAACGCTACTTTGGTAAACTTCTAAAATAAAAATGCTCCTGATGACGACACAGATAACAGTAACAGTAACGTGACGCCAATTCTTCGTAGTAGGTGTAGAACTGAAGAAGACCGACGATGTAATTGACGAGTCCGTAAGGTTATATACGCGTATTTGTAGCCAAGAATTTCACCGGTGACATTCAAACTCTTTGACGAGTGAAAATATTCTTTAACGGTTCAATTGTGTTCTCATAAGAACCGAGCGATCGTGTTGGGATTTTATTTTGAAGTGTTCTCAGTGCCGGAGGATGGCACTTTATGGCTAAATTGAGGCAAGTTTGTCTGATGACCTAGATTATGGCTAAATATCAAAGAACATCAATCAGACAACAAGTTTACTGCTGATGGAGATGGAATAGTAGGGAAACTGTTTGAGTAGGTAAGCACAATCATTCGGTGATACCTATACCACGTGTAAGTTGAGCAAGCATTTTGTCGTTTTACTCTTCATTCAATCGATGGGCAATAAGATGCAGAAAATGGAATAGCCTAAGTATTTCGACTCTTAAGATAGAGCATGAGATCCTAATATCCTAATACTTATGAGACTGAAACAGGAATGATGAGAATAGAAACTCAATTTTTCACTTTTTTTATTTTTTGACGGAGGAGGGGGTGAATCGGCTTGAAATATTCATTAATTGCTCATCTTTCATTTAATGGATATTTGAATTTTTTTCATCATTTCAAGTATATGTAGGTAGGTACTTCAGAAATCAGGAAAGAAGTGACCTATGAGAAGTAAACTTGGTTGAAGAATCAGCCAAATGGATCAAATGTTTCAATTACCTAATCATGTTTTTGATATCAATTTCCCTTACAATGATACCTAATAATGCAAAGAAAAACCAAGCGTCTGAACAATCCTTCAGCTCCAGAAAATTTCATGTATTCACTTCGTTTAGACGAGTTTATAAAATTATTTATCAACTGTTTATCCATAAAAAAATCACTTTATGACTGACAAGGGAACTTTTAAAACTCACACAATTGGTTTTAAATGAATCAAAGGATTTAATCTCCTTTGCCCGTAAACCAAAATTTCAGACCTAAAAGTTCATTTTTTGATTTTTGGCGATTTTTTGAAAATTTAAAAAACTTAAATAAGCAGTTTGAAGGGAACATTTTTTTTTTCGTGAAATAGGTAGATATTTTTTTGACTTTTTAAAGGAATTTATGAGTTGAATCAAAACTTATCTTTTGAACTGGTACTGCTGGAATTTTACGCTAACGACCTAAAACGGTCGAGAGGGTGCCCAACAAGTACCAACCAAAGTTTGAGGTCCTAAAAATTCATTTTTAAATTTTTGAAAATTTGAAAAAACTCAAAGTGAATGTTTAAAAGAAAATGTTTACACTTTTTCATGAAAATATAATTTTTTTTATTTTTAATGGAATTTAGGTAAAAGTCAGTCTAAATTTCTCTTTCGAATTGACACTACTGGAATTTCAGGAAAACGACCTAAAACAGTTGAGGGGTGCTCAATAAGCACCAGCCAAAATTTTGGTGTCTAAAGTTGAACTTTAACCTTTTCAGAGTGATTTGAAGTTTCCGGAGAAAATTAAAAAATCGGTGGCTTTTCAAATTTTATGAAACAATTGAATAATTTCAAATGCATAAAATAAAAAGAAATCAAGCCAATCTGCATGGATAATTAAGTAACTAAATTTCAAAAAAAAAAAAAAAATAAAACTCGAGATACTTATTAGAAAAAAACCTCATCGTCGAAATGATGGGGGGGGTGTTTGCTATAGGTACCTACTACCTACCTAAATACCTATTTCAACAAAAATTCGAAAATTCCAGGTGAGATTTTTAAAGAAAAGTGCAGAAGTTGACGGGAAAAGTTTTCGTATGTACATACTTGATTTTAGACCAAATTTCTTTCAAAAACTGCCCAAATTCAATCTCAGTCATGTGAATAATTTTATAAGGGCGTTGTTTTAATAAAATTTGAGGAGATTTTATTAGGAAATTTTTCATATGGGGGGCAAAACAGTTATTTTTAGAACATAAACGAGGATTTTATAAAATTGAAAAAGGAAAAAAAGCAGCTTGGAATCTGAGAAAAATTATTATAAGAAAGATTTTAAAAAGACTCATTCAACTCAATAAAAATCTTTAAAATCATTAATTCACTATCATTGATGTTGGAAGCTCCTCAAACCTCTATTGAGAACTCAAAATGAAAGTCTCCACTAAATTTGGTCAAAATCCTTTCGCAATCAACTCCAACTCGCGTCAAATTTTTTAGCCAATAGGCATTATTCTTTCGAAGAAAGGAGGAGATATCTGATTTCAAATGGGATATAGAAGAGGAAGGGGCAAACTCACCCAAAAAAATCATTCTATGACGACACTACGACACCTCATCTTCTCCTTCTTTCAACATAATCTGCATCAACTCATTCATCCATCATTATTTTTCAGCTTCATAATTGAAATCACTCAACTACTCCTTAAAAAAAAAATCAGCATAAAATAATTCAAATCACGATGTAAAAAAGCTACCAAGTGTGAAAAATCGATGAAAAAATTCCCCTACACGATTAAAACGCCACCACCGCGTATAAAATTAGACATAAAATTCGCAATCGATGCATACGTCGATGTTGATGTAACGATAGTTAATTGAAATTTAATTGATAATTTATTGATCAACTTATGCGTATGCATAATCGAGTCGACTAAGGCGCAGGCGCTGGTTACGCTGATAATTGATTTATAATGTGATTCATGAATGAAAAACCATTTGATTGGCTCGGATATATTTTTATTACCGATTAATGATCTCATTTGGGGCCGACAATACACACACGAAACAATTTAAAAGCTATTCGGGACGTATTCTTTTTTTTTCACCTTCTAGCACGTGAAAATTTTCACGCTGCGAGTTGCGACCCAGTAAACTGGTATAGTACCTATATACCAATATGCAACTTACCAATGAAACGATGCGAAGAAATTAACAATCGTTTATAAAGATTCGTACGATGCTAGTATATAAGCAATAAACCACTCATGTGGCATGAGTATAGTAATTTATATAAGAAAAAAATTGCGTGGTTTGATTCTCGGTACAATTTCACGATTGTTGTTTCTATTCGGAAACTCTCACGTCACACGTCTTATTACTTCCCTACCCCCTTGTCCTCTCCCACCTTACAGCAACACTTTTACTCGTAATCGTACTAAATAGTTGAAAAATATTACGTCCACGACGATGTCTTATAGAATAAGTATTTGCTGTTTTGCCAGATTTGACATTTTTATGAAGGCACTTTACTGCAGCTCGACGCCATAAGTTTTGGAAAATCTTTCATTTTAATCATTTCCCGGATGTTGAAGCATTTGGCCGGGCACAAGCGAATTTTTATAATTCCACACGCGCGCGAAAAAATACACGAGTGAAGAGGAAGTGTATGGAAATCCAAAATACGAGTCAGCTTTCCTTTAGAAAAAGAGAGAGAATCGGTTCACGAGAGAAGACACATCCAGTTCTTATAGGAACCAGTTTGGTTCATCGCGGTGATGCTGTTAGTCTCACATCTCATCGTATACATATATCGAGATTCGAGTGTGATTTCGATACGTATCTTAATTAGATGCGAAAGGGGGCCTTAATTAATTCGTATGTAACTAAGTCAATTCAAAAAATTCGTCAAAAAAGCTGAAAAAATCAGACCTCGTAATCGTTACAAAGAAGGATTATATTTCGAGCATTTAATAGGATCGAATTTTTTTTCCAACGATCTAAATAAAAAATTAAACTAGTTACATAATTTTTTTATAAGATAATCTCACATCACGGATACCACATCCGAACAAATTAACCGTTTATACTGATGTATCGTATATCGTATTCCGATAATTTATTCACACAAAGTAATAATTTATCAACTCGTGGTTCGATTATATGGGTATGGCGATGATGGTATTTCGTTTTACTAAAGGATTTATGGGAAAGGCAGTTCTTAAGGTGGTACTTTTACATACAGCGAATGCTATTGTAACCGTTCGATTGGTTTTTCGGTGTTTACGAATGTGTGTGTGTGTGTGTGTATTCTGACACAGGTAGCTAAATTTATGGGGTCTAGAATTTTTAAGGAGGTACTTGAGCTCTGAAATGGCCTATTATCGTTTAATTTTACCTCCACATGGTATTCAATTTTATTCGCCATGGAAAGAATTTATTGATTGGATATTATTGTTTTGAGCAATTTTAGCAAGTTTTCCCTAAGTCTATAAAAAGGTCAATATTTTTAAATCGTGATGTACGATTTCAGCAGAAATAATTGAAAATGATCAGTTTTTTAATATGTACTTACGTACTTGGAATGTATTTCAGTAAAATTTTTGTAAGCTCCATTTTCAAATTTACAGGATGTCTCATGGATATGAATTGTTCAAAAAAGTTTAATAAATATTTTGACTTTGATTTTGGATTTTGGCTCCAAATAAATTTCGGAAACTAAGCTTCTCAGGAAAAGTAGTCCAATTAGGTCTAAATGTAAGACATTTTATGCTCTACAGTATAGCTAATATGCTCTTCTTAATTATTTTTGTAAGATTCTAGTTTTTCTCAAAAATTTTGCGATGGAAAGCCTAAAAAAATCGAATTTTTTGCACATCTCACAAAATCCATTCAATGTTGAATTTTCCAATTTCTGCTCAAAAAAGTCTCAAAGACAAAGCCCCTTGAAAAATTTTAAAATTAGGAATTCTTGTTTATACCAGAGAATATTTTCAACTTGTACCTATTTTATATTTTGACACAATTGATCGAGATGTGACACGGTGACTCAAACAAGTACTGTGAACGAAGAGAGAGAGCAGGAAAGATTCTGTATTGGATGAAGTTTCGATAGGTAACAGAAAAAAAAGCGGTGAAAATACATATTTTAAATCAGGTTCAAAAATCCTGAATTTTACATTAAAAATTCATTTTTTCTTTCCCGATTCATCTTTTGAAATTGACGAAAGTGAAGTTAGTTAGCTTTGTTTTGCCCTCAGAAGCTTTTATTAATTTCATTATTTTTCTCCCCAGAAGTTGAACATAAATTGTGGTTAAAACCTTAAATTAATTTCATTTTTTTTTTGCAAAGCTGCATTTTTTAAAAGGGGAAGGGGTAGAAATACTCGTATTTGGCCAAAGGTTTTAAAATTGTTTTGAAGTTGGATTTGAAAATTTTGTTCGATTTTCCTGCTCAGTTACATCGAAAGACCAAAGTGAAGATTTAGTACACGTAAGTATTTTTGAGAAATTATGAGGCTAATCAGAGGTAAGGGGTAAGGTAAAGGTAGGGACTTTGAGAAAACCTGCATTACAAAATTGCCCTGAGAATTGAGATTTGTATTTTCAAAACTAATTCAGATTTCATGTGATTTCCAGCCGATTACCTATACTAATCATTTTGAAAATTACATGGGAAGAAAAGACGTTAAGTACATATTGTGTTAACAATCAAGAAACAGAAGAGATCTGAATCAGCTACATTACATACAAGAACTGTATGGAGATAACACATGTCTGGCTCAAATGGAAGTTTCATCCATGGAGGAGGCACCACGAATTGAAATGTGGGAGCTGAGGAACGTGGTCATGCAAGAGAGCTAGAAACCACAAAGCAGTGGGGGAAGATCTAATACCACTAGACTTGAGTAAACATCTAACACCAGAGTATGAAAAGGAGCTGTTGAAGATAATAAATGAAATATACGATGAAGGTACACTGCCTAGGACTTCAAAGCGGTAAATTTCGTACCAATACCAAAAAAGACCAACTCGCAAAAATGCTCTGAATATAGAACCATCGCATTAATGAGCCACGCACTAAAGTTACTACTCACCATCATAAATGCCAGAATTGAAATGAAGATATATGAAAATCTAAGTGAAACACAACATTATGGCTTTGTAGTGGAAAAAGGGAAACTAGAGATGCAATTGTCCTGCTGAAAGTGATCATTCAAAGAGCACTGAACGCAAATAGGGAAATCATTGCTTGCTTCGTTGATTATGAGAAAAGCATTTGATTGTGTCAACCATGAAAGGATGTTGGAGATCCTGAAGAAATACAATATTGATGACAAAGGACAAAGACCTGCAAATAATTAAGGAAATGACGATATTGCATTTCAAATTCTATCTCAACCAGTGTTTCTTCGAAATAAAATGAGAATTTTTCAGGAACTATTGAGAATAATTGGTTCTAAATGTAAATTTTATTACTTACTGGAACCAATTCAAAACGTCTTATTCATTGATACATGGTCACGATTAGGTACCTACACTAAAATGTTTTCTCTCAATTTGAATTTTTAGATGAAATTTTTTTAAAAAAATCCCAGTGTTCTTCCTTGGTTTTATCTGCAAAAAAAGCTCGTATAAGCTGCTAGTCAAAATTTGAAAAAAAATCACCATAAATGGTTCAAACAATTCACTATTCAAAGGTTCTCAAACCTTCAAAAATAGTAAAAAATTTACAGAAAGATCAAACTTGACATTAGCTAGTTTGCATTATTGCCATTTTATTTACCTACTTATATTTATTTTTTCAAAATTGAGTGTAGGTACCTAAGCACCAACAAGATCAAATTAATTTCAGTTCAAATGAGAAGACCAAATAATATATCAGCTGGATCAATTCGACATCAAATTGATAAATTCTGACCAGCTTGTATATTCTTCCCTCGGGCGATTTCCACGTGTATCTAATTCGCAAGCGATCTGCATCTGGCAATATCTCAAAAAGGTGACTAGTTTGACTAATTTTTTAAATAGGTAAATTGATTGGACTTTCCTTCTTTACGTCTTATACCTACGATCAAATGATTAAATCATCTTCACACGCATTTAAAATAGGTATAACCAGACCTACATAGCATAGATTAACATATCATTTACCCCATCCTAACCTAACATACTATCTGAGCTACATATTAAAACTACTCCTCGATAAAATAAAATACAGAACGTCTGCACATGGTGATAAGAGTCGAGGTAGCATACGTAGCCAAACGCGTAAAATATTAGACCGCTTTGTGGTATGTAAATAATAAAGTTGATGGCTCTTTTATGTCACTTTGAAGAAAAAAACCTACTCCTCATCCCTCTAAAAGTTGCGGGTGTAGTATACACATACAGTAGAGTAAAGTATAACTTACTATACGTTGTTAAGTAACGAAGAACAGATGTTGTATTTAGAACATAAGAATGAGCATGAGCAGTGCAGTGTAAATGAATAGAGTCGTTTTCGCGCGTCCGATAATTTTTTTTTATCTCCAAGTTTACAATACGCTTATACTACGTATTCGAGATGTGCCAAGTTACGTATTTTCTTTTTTGAAACACGCCGAATTGTGAAGATAGTGCTTTTTTACATGATTTTTTTCCTATTGATTTCCTGCTTTCGTCCTTTTCGATGACACGAGCCCGGTACAGACATCGGAACCGAGCCGTATATAAAACGTAGACAACCTGAACCTTGCAAAGGTTGTGTTTTATGGCCTCTTTTATATTGCCTAATGTATTAAATAGGTTACTATGACAAAGATACAGACATACCTATTCTTTTTATCCTTTTTTTTTGTGCGGTAACTGTCCTTTTATTCGACAAAAAGTAAAGAAAGAGATGAAAAAAAAGGGTCTAAGATGAAAAAAATCTCAATTCATGGTACTTTCTAAAATGCAAAGTGTATGGCGACTTGTGAATGCATTTCTTTGAACATCGGCTTTTACCTAAGGCACTATCTGTGTAGTACGCGTTCGCCGGCTATAGAAGTAGGTAAACGTCTTATATAGTTGTAATTTTGCAGAACATTTCAGTATAGGTAGGTAGGTGTACTAGGAGGAGCAAAATTCTTCCGCCAATGAGTAGGTATTGTTGAAAATGCTTGGGTAGATGTGCAGAACGGCATATGTATCTAATGCGGGTTGCTCTAGTACTTATATATTGACAAATGTAGGTACACTTATTTAAAACGAATTCTCATGTTTTAGATACAGCCAAGACATTCACCGCTGTAGGAAGGAAATGCTTGGTATTTGATTTAATTTTTTGCAAATTCTACGAGATCGGAACGTGTAATTTTTTTTCTTTGTTGTAGATAAAGTATGTGAAAAGCAATGTTGGATGTTTGGTTACGTGGGATATTTTAGATTAGAGAATATCCTGCGATCAAAGCCACATGTACCGATGAATCGGTTTGAGTTGAGCTTATATTATGAGATACGAGTAAAAGTACCGATGTTGAAAGGTGTTGGGTAATGATTCTGACATATGTTTAATAACGTAGGTATTATTTTTGCATTCTCGAGAAGTGATAAATTTATATAAATCATCGTTTGAAGATGATTTATGTTCATGTAAGTGTGCTTGAAAATTTTTTCCACCTATGAGCATTTTCGAATTTATTTAATCTTAGTAGGTAGCTCTTCTTCCTCTGAATAAGATCAGACTGCAGGCTTGACAACTTTCCAGTAGTTTTGGTAATCGTATTGTTAATATGAGGTTTTAAAAGGAGAAATACTTAAGCATGGAGCTACATATTTATCAAACGAGAGAACTCCTGGATACTGGGATCTCTGATTGAAATGTAATTTGGATAGGTCAAAAAAGGACCTTAAAAATCCTCATTTTCATGCTTCTGAAGTTGATTTTTCGATTTTGATGAATATTGTTTGTAGCATTAAGGCCTTAGTTGTAGGACAAACTCTTCAAAAATTTGCCAAAAATCGAAAAAATCAGCTTCAGTTGCAGAAAATTAGGGCATTAGAGATTTTTGAGGTCTTCTTTCAAATTTCAATATATCCAAATTCCGTTCCAATTGGAGATTCCGGCGTCATAAAATCATGAAAGGGATTCCTTCGTAAGTTCACGAGAAAACTCCGAGACAGTATTCTCAATAAATGCTCCCAAATTTCCATATTCATTTTGAACTCCAGCCCCCCCCCCTCTTTGATGAGGAAAACATTTTTAGGTATCTTCAATTTTTTTTGGAAATGTTCAGCTTTTACGAAATTAATTTGAAGAGTTCAATTTACAATTTTTCAACTCTATACCCACATTGAGTTGATTTTCGAAAAATTCATTCTTTCTTTCTTAACACCACAAATTACCAAAAAATCATCTGGCTTGAGATATCTTGGGGCTTGTTCAAAAGACCTCAAAGTCAACATTTTGTTTCCTCCCCCCCTCCTCAAATCAATATGAAAATTCCTGTAGGGGAATGTTGAATAATTAAATTATCAAAATTTCCAGATCATTTAGAAAAATTGAAAATTTTAAGAAATTTTCTGAGAGAGGAAGAGCATCAAAATTGAAGAGTGAACATTTGATAAAAACACACAAATTTCTAAAATTGAGCAAAAATAAATTATTTTAGACAAATTTTAATGGAGTTTTTCTATTATTGATGCCTCGATTTTTATACATTCTCTAGGAATTAACATTGAATAATTAAAATTGATCACACTCAAAAAGGGTTAAGGTAGGGGGGGGGAGTATACGAAGAATCCAAAACCAGACTTCTTTCAGTGAAAATGTTTTCAGAAACTCGTACAAAATTGTAAAGAAGCATGCACAGAAATTCCTCTCGAAGGAAGAAATTCAAAAACTGCAAATTTATCCTATACCTATTTTGAAAATTGAAAAATGATGACCAAAAATCAATTTATCAAGTACCTATTCTATTTTTTTCTTTTTTTTTTTGCATGCAAGAATTTCAATGTTGTGGTTTTTCTTGCTTATAATCTCACAAGTGAGGCTTCTCAACTACCTATTTTTGGTCCAAATTATAGAAAAATTGTAACAGCCCCTCAAACTACACCATCACGTCAAATTTTAGCCGTTGAATTTCATTTCTCAAATTTTGAAATTTTTTAAAATTCATAAGTTGACCATTTCTTGCAAAAAAATTTGAAAATTTTATTGTAGGTGATTGAGGTAAAAATATAAAAAATCTGTGTCCCATCTTTGAATCTTCTGAATCGATTGGTGGTGGTTTTGAGACTCTGTGGAGCCTTCAGCAGATTCTTAGATTTTCAAGTAAGAATTTGGAAAAATTGTCATAAAAACTAAAAAGGTCCAAAATGAAATTCAGCATTTTCTAAGGACACTTTAAAATTCAAAAATCTCCTACGGTCTCTAAAAGGACTTGAAAGCATAAACCAAATTTCAGCTTTCTATGCCAATTTTATCAAAAATGTTAGTTTTTTCGTGGAAAAAGGGCCGAATTTGAATTATAAGAAATTTGCATAAAAATGCACAAATGAAATCAAACCACTCGTGATGTATTGCTGGATGGTCTTTCGATTCTTTTTCGTTTGGTCCAAAAAAATTCTGCTCTATTTGGGATGCTTGTTTGTTTGTTTGTTTTTGTTTGTTTGTTTGGAGTGAAGAAAAGAAGTGGTTGCAAATTGATCGATCTGAAATTTGGCTCAATGAATTGAAAGAGCATTGGGATGAACTCTTAAATGATGAAATGCCAAGAAATTTTGACGTTGATTTAAAAATAAGAGATCGAGGGAAAGGAGGATTTCAAATTAAAATCCCAATATTTTAAATAAAAAATAAAAAATAAAAATGCTCAAGTACTTCAAAGAAAATATGTAAATTTTCGTTCAAATAAAAGTACAAGAAAATTTTTAAATTTTTTCTATAAAATGAACAATAGGTTCAAGTAAGAACAACACAGAAAGGGTAAAAATAATTCGTGCACTGAGGCATGTAATTTCACTTCTCAATACCTCTTCCTAGTACATCAGCAATATTTCAACTCGTTGCAAAAAAATTCCCCTCTTCCTACAATTGGCATTATTTCCTATTTCTAAGCACCCAGTAGGTAAGGTATATCCGGATCAAATGCAGAATTACAATACATAGCAATTGTTGTATTTTCGTCTCGGTACATAAAGTCTATTTTCAAAGCCGAACCAATTCCAAAAGAGCGCCCATTACGCACGTCGCGTCGCCGCTCTGCACCCCAACCCTATACAGTAACGATATATATATTTCGGAATTAAGTAAGGTTATTTTTAGGTAGGTGAAGGTATACCGGTGTGTAATTTCCCCTCGCTCCCCTCGAGGTTAATTTTATGGTACATCTACACGTGGTATTCAGATACATTGTATCAGATTCCTAGCCAAGGGTGCCTAAAAGCCTAAACAGGGCTTCGTATTACTCGTCGATCAAAACATTGTAGGTTTGTTGATGAAAGTAGGCAATTCATTACTCTCTATTTATCTTTTCTAATCATCTTCCCTGGTGATATAATAAATATACCTACAGGTTCATTAACTCGTGTATACTGAGTCATAGATGTGGTAGCCGGTGAACCTCATCACCCCTTCTCTTCCACTCAGTATACTATACGAGTAATCCACGTGCATATTAAATAATATATTGAACTTCCTCAAAAATAAAATCAAAAGGTGCGAATGAACCGCAGGGGGTTATAAATTAGTGAAAAAAATAATACAAAATCGACCTCATCATTCGTTCGATAAACCAGTTCTATACGTGTAGCAGTGACAACATACATACAACATCACACAAACGCACACACGAAAACAGACGCAGATGAGGGAAAAAATGAGAAAACAAAAAACCGTTGACATAAGGAACCATATCCAATCCATCAATGTTATAAATTCGAAAAAATACTCTGCTAAAGGTTAAACTGGGATTGGGAAACGTTAATTAATAAGTCTGACATCGCGAACTTGATTATAACGGTTATCTAGGCTGGGATATTTCGTTCTTTGGTGCATTCGATCGGTGAAAAGTGAAGGATGTTTTGTCCATGAAAGGTTTTTTATGTGATTTTAAATGCTGATGTAATAATGTTTACCTGTGTGGTTTGTGGATCCTTATAAATGTTATGTCGTGTGGCTATAACAATGACGAGTAAAAGGACAGACAGTGAAGTGTGCTGGATGCTGGACTGACTACTTTAACCTATTTTTTGTTGTCGAACGAATTGAAGCCCGGCGTACCAGATACGATGAGCAAACCACTCTGTATATAAACCGCCGGCTGCCTGGTTTCATTTCATGATAGACAACTGGATCGGTTGTGACTTGTGTTTTTGGACATTTTATGATGTTTCATTAGCTCCGAAGTTGGTACCGTTATTACTCGTATTTTAAGTATTCGGAGTGACGGCGGCGGTGTTCTTCTAAAGAGACCATCACCGATGGGTGCTAATGCAAATTTTCATTATCTACGTCGTCGTCGTCATCCTCGTCGTCAACGTATAGTCGAAAGAATTCATCCAAAATTTTAATACAACTTTATACACTTATACGTAGTACCTATATACGATGAATATCGATGTTATCGCAATAACCAAGGTGAATTTTTAAACGATTGTAGGTTTTTTCGTGGCTTAGGTAGATAATACGCGCCGGGCTAAATTATCCTATACCGGCGGTTTTAATAATTTCGCGTTCATTACGAACGAATTAATTAGACGGAGATGGCTGATGGAACGTGCTTCTGAACTATTATCATATTACCACGCTATCCTTTATCCCTATATACTAGGCATATACGTTATAACAATGTAGGTCTAGGTACGTAATACGTATATTACGTATACACGGATGTGATTAATTTGACTAAATAGCCAGCTCGCATTAAGTCGTTATCGTCCACCTAATGAATAAAATTTAAGTGAAAAATTTTTTTCGTGACAATTAAACCCCTCTTTTGTGTTTGTATTTGCGTAATAGGAAGTCGAAAGGGGTGGTAAGCTGGTGGGTGAAGAAGGCGTAGGTAGGTATAGGGTAGAAAAGAATAATAAATTGATAAAAAGTGATGACCGTCAAAATACGAGTATCTAGTTTAAATGTGGTAAGAATAAGGGCGTTGCGGATAAGCCCTTGTTTGAGGGCCGGATTTTTTTTGAAAGAAATTTTCATTTTCCATTTTCCATAATTCTGATACCTACATATTTAGGTAGTGAATTTTGTAGAATTTCGTGTGAATTGAAACATTGACTTGAAAGAGACATATGCAATGGAAAATTTTTTTAATATATTTTTTAATTAGGCTTAGGTAAGTAAGTATGTTAATTGAAAAAAAATTCAATTTTATACCTAAATCCAAATAGACTTAATGAAAATCAGTTTCTGTTAATTGTGGACACGATGAAGGCGTACTTTAGGGAAGGTTTATACACTGCATTCTCCCCTCCCCCTTGATTCATGTGAATAATTTTTAGACAAGGAACTTATTCAGATTTGACATACATCTACCTGAAGTTGTTCATTTTTGATTTTGAAGGTTCATTCCGAATGAGCTTGAGTCTATTTTTGGAGGGAAAAATTAATGAAATGCGGAAGTAGTTTTATAAATAGGTAGGAATCATGTTTTTGTAAGTATGTATTATGATATGTTGTAAAATGAAGGAAATTTTAATGTTACTGTTATTTTTTAAATATACATTTTTTCACATGAATTTTTAACCCTCCAAGCCTCACTTTGAAGAAAAAACACAATTTTCTGGAATTTTGCAATTTTTTCCCTCTTATTTTGTATACCTACCTGAGCACTTCCATTGCTGATGAAAAAATACAATTTTTCAAATTCTGCATCGTGAGTTTCGATCAGGAACATAAAAAATAACAGTTTCGAATTTTCAAACTCATTTTAAAACTTGATCTAATCAAATTTTTTGCGCTAAATTCAAAAATAATTCAATAAAATTATTTTCCATCGCATTTTACTATGGAACACGAATTTCTTAATTGAATTTTCTACTTATTCTCGTCAGCAAAAGTCAATTTTTTAAGCCAACCAGTCATCTTGCATGGGAAAAAAATTATGGAGATGAAATTGTTGTACGTAAAATTTTCTACCCGGTAAAATAATTGAGTTTTTTATCTTCCGCCGAGCTTTCTGACTGAAAAAAATCAACTGGACTCCACAAGTAAAAAATTTTACAATCTGCAATTTTGGTTCAATTTTTTTTTTTTTTTTTTGTTGAACCTTCCTTTTGCCTAAAAAACGATTTTTTATACCTATATAATTTTAATCAAAAATGTTCTTAGAAATTAATTAGGTAACTATTCACCAAAAAAATCAATTTCTTGGACCTGAAAAAAGGATTCTATAAGAAAAAATGAAACGAGAAAAATTTTGAGCTACAAAATTTTCAACTAGTGGGTCTTAATTGGTTATTTTTTAAGGGGAGCCGGGGGGGGGGTAATTGAAATATTTACGACTGAATTTTTGCATTTGAAATAAAAATATCCCAAATACAAATTTCCTGGACAAAAAGCTAATTTTACTATAACTGGACTCCACAAATTGGAAATTTTACAATCTACACTATTTTGGTTCTATTCATTTTTTTCGTTGGGCCCTTCTTTCGCCAAAATCGATTTTTTTGGTTTGTGCCTACTTCTAATTAGGTCTAATGTTTACCTATTTTTCATAAAAATCAATTTTTTACCAAAAAATCTTATTTCTTGGAAGAATGAAAAAGCTCTACACATACTTACCTAAGTAAGTAGGTGCCAGGTAAGAGAAAAATTAATGGAAAAAATATTATGCTCCGTACAATTTTCCACTAGTAGGGCCCAACTGATTGTTCCTCTAAGAGGCTTAGTGACCAAAATATTGAGGACAGAAGATGAAAGTTGAATTTTTGGACCTGAAACGAGAATAGGTAGGTACCTATCTTAAATACTAATCTTCTCAGGAAAAAATGTGATGCAACCAGATCGATGAAAAATTTCAATCTATATAATTTTGTTCATGTATACTTTTTTTACCGGGTGTTTGGTTTGTCGAGAAAATCAATTTTTATGGTCAAAAATGATGTGGAAATTCTCAATCGAAAATCCTGATTTGCAAAAAAAAAAATTATGTGGATAAAATTTATTTTCAGAGGTAATATGACACAACAAAAAATGCTATTCAAATTGATGCATACCTCAATCAAATGACATCACCTTCAATTCTCGTCTTCAAACGAGTATGAATGTAGATGAAAGGAAGAAAGGGGGGGATCAAAATTGCATAAAACCATCTTTTAAATAAAAAAATTGGCAAAGTTTGGGGAACTAAAATCTCATTTTAAATGTGATCTGGGAGCAGGAGAAGAAGAGGGAGTTGAAAATTCTTACGGTTCAACTCAAGATGACGAGCAACTTACCCCAAAATAATTCAGAATTTTTACTCAACATTTTGTGTTAATCCTCTCCCCTTCCCCTCCTCTGTAATAAGTACTCAAATGTTAGACACTATAGGTGTTTTTGCGCAATTAAAATCATTAAAAATTATGATACCTACTTGAAATGATTCGAATTACAGCAAAAAAATGGATAGATAGGTACCTACCTAGTAAAAGGTTACAACGAGTAGTTTTGTGATTTGGAAAAAATTGTGATTCAGATTTCTGTCGGTTGGAGGGGGGGGGGAGGTTACATTTAATAACAAGTTTCAATTGACTTAAAAATGAATTGTGAAGGGAAATTTTTTAAAAATGATTGTTAATTTTTAATGGCAAAAAAATGAATAAATTCGGCCCTATATTTTTTTTTTCAATAATGAAAGAAGGGTAGGATTATTAACTGTACGAGCCAATTCCATTTTTGAATGATTATTGAGAGAAGCGTGAATTCGTGATTGGTTTTAAGGTCTCAGATACTTTCACAGTAAATTGAACGAATGTTCCCATCAAATGAGCTACCTGTCGTTATAGTTTCAGTTGGTAGGAAAAATTATCAAATACTAGCGAGTTCCATTTCTACGTAGTTTCAAGTGATCTGAGCTCAATTCAAAAAATAAAAACAGTCTAACGAACAAAAAATCGTATTCTTTTTGCTCCACCAGGTATGTATGATATTTCAAAATATGATCTAGGAGGTTTCAAAATACCCAAATCAGAATAATTTTCTGATGAAATCTTGCCCTGTGACTCTGCGCGTGAACATGTAATAGTCGAAATAATATTTTTTCGTGAACGAAAAATTCGTCTAAAAAAAGGATTAGGTAATTTTGATAGGCAGGGTGAAAACGATGGTGGTAGAAAAAAGAGACAGAAATATAGCGTGATTGAGATCATTATATAAGTCGACGTACGTCGTACATGCGAGTAAACTGAGTAGTAGGTCTAGGTATAGCACATATTGATCGCGTTTGATGCTGTGTGTGGTGCGATAAAAACGTTTAGTAGAATGATTTCTGTTCCCCTGCCTTGCCGAGTTGCCGTCTGCCTACCAAGCAGCATATGCATATAGTGGCATAGAACTGTGTGTGTGTACGGGGAAACATGTAGCGAGGGGTTGGTGATATACTGACCTAGTTAGAAATCATGCGTGGCTATATTTACATATACATAAATAGGTAAGTTAGAAACTGTACAAGTATAGGATACCTATAATAAGGATAGATGTAGGTAGTATTCTAAGGGTTACGTACCTGGAGGAGGATACGGAGTAGAGGTCAACGCATCGGTCGGCGGAGGCGGGTAGTTTCTGAGGGCGTACGAGTCGTGTGCGAACGGTACGGCCGATTCGGCTGCGGTTCGTATTCGTTCCTCGCTGGACAGATATGATACCGGTTGCGAATGATGCGAGTGATGAGATTCGGGATGATGTCGACTGGCCGCAGACGAATACGGGGAATACCCGCACCAGCTCTGCGCGAAGGTCTGATCGCTACACGAGGTGCCGGTCGATCCGGTCGAGTATTTGCCATACTCCGGGGTATTTCCGGCGGCCGCAGCCGGTGACCAGAACGACAGCGATGCTGCGGGCTTTCGACCATCTCGTCCGGCGATCGGATCCGCAGCCAGGTTGTAGTAGGTGGGCGCGTTGTTATACTGGTCGAAGGCTGTAGCCGGCGAAGCGTGCTCGACCGGGCTGTAGTTCCACGGCTGCGACCCATGGTGCGAATGCCGGATGACGCTGCCTCCGCTGTCGACGCAGTCGGCGGCGCCGTATGTGACTAGTCTCTTGGCCGGTATGTGTAGCGGGCCCGTGTTGCTGGTAACCGACGACGGCGACGTGGACGACGTTCCGGACGCTACGGTGCTGCTGGCGATGACCGGCGTCGTCGATGGCGAAGGCGAGGTTTTTATATGAGATAATGGTATGGTCGGCGGAGGCGGCGGGTCCTCGTACAGTGTCGATCCTCCGCCGTTCATCATGCTCCACCAACTGCCCCCGGGGCACCCTGCGGCGGCGACGTCATGCTCCCCGTAAAGCGGAGCCCCGGCGTCCCCGAGGTCACCGATGATGATAATTTTTGTAGATTCGCAAGACGGACCGAGGAACACAAGTCGGTCGACAAGACCGACGATACAGCCGAGCGGATTTCAAAAAACCAAAATATCCCACAAAATCAACGTGTACCAGGCGGCGTCGTTGTATTCACGTACACGTAACAACAACAGCAACAACACAAATGAGGAGAGCCGAGAAAAAAAACAAAACAAAAGGAGCAACTAGATTAGCTTCGATGCAGCAAATTTGCCAATTTCGCTGGAAAAAAAATTTACATACACAATGCTTTTTCGAACCTTACGTGAAAAAAAAATGACTAGAAATGTAAAATGATCGATTTACACGATTTAAAATCGTCTCATGATTTTATTTATTTTATTTCGCCTTTATATTCGAACGATAGGCAACGTTCGTGCCAGACGACGAACGATTTTTTTGTTTCGACTTGTTTGAAAAAACACACCGCGAACACCGCGACGATCGATGTTTCGAATAATTATTAAATATCCACGTGACGAACTGATTTATTAAAAAACAAAATAAACCGATTACAGTCTATTAAAAATGCTTCCATCGCGATAAAAGAATAATTTACTTTTATGGCGAGTTTTATGGGTTTTTTATGACATCTATCAAATGAAAAATTAAACAAACATCCTTACTAAAAAAAAAAAACTTTTTTTTTTCGGTGATTTACGACGATTTAGTAGTGATATCCTCCGGTCTGCAGCCACGATCGGAAATTCCAACCAATTGATCGATTGTATTGTTCGACCCTTGGAAGGATCATGAATATTAATGAGCTGCTTTCTCCATCACAGCAGCATCAACCATCCATCGTTCCAATATCACCATCACAACAACATCAACATCGACATCGATAACAATGAATAAATCACCGAATTCTACAAAGTCCAGGACACCGCTATATAACAATAGTATCCTTTTATCTATTTTTTCTAATTTTTTTCTTCTATTCGGCTAGTCAACTAAACCCTTGCATTATGCACTTTCACAATTTCCCGAATTTTTTTTTCTCGTAACACTGTCAATCCGGAATTTAAAAAAATTGACTTAATTTTTTTCACAAGTCGATTCGATAAAAAACTCGAAAAAAAAATTTTTCGACGAAAAAAATATCGCACTGGTAGTGATAAAAATTCGCGATTTTTTCGTGACTACTGTTTGCGGCGCGAATCGCGACACTAACTGTTACTTTCCTGCTTGTGAACTGAAGTTACTTACAAGAAGTCTGCGTTTTCAAGATTTCCAACATTGATATCATAACCGCTCTACCTAGCGGCGTATCGCTGAACTAGCTACTTCCAAGCGAGATTATTAAGTTGTCGAAAAGTTCGATCCGAAGAGGAAACGATGTACTTTTTTACCGCGCGTTCGTTTTTTCGTAGAAATATTATTTTTTTTCGTGTGCTTTTAAGTCTTATTTTTGGTGGAATTTTTCAAGCAGTGGGCCAATTACGCGGGAAATTTTTTCATTTCTTTTGTACAGCTGGTTTTATCGTCTAGAAATTATATATTTTGAAGCTTGGAAAATTAGAAAAAAAATAATAATTAAGAGATGAAACTTTCAGGGAAAAGGTATTTAAATTAGACTAGACTAGACCCTTGAAGAAATAAAAACACATATGGTAACATTCTACATATATGCAGTAGGTATACAAAAAGCGTTCTTTATTTTTGTTTCTCGAATGGGATGGTGACATTGTTCCTTCTCAGCAGTAGTTTTTGTTGAACGGGAAACGTATCAGGTTTCATTGACTAGAGTGGCATGTTATAGATACCTATAAAGAGGTCATTCGCGAGGGTAATCAAGCATAGTTAGAGGGTGGCGAACTGAGAAGGGGAGAAATGTCCCCCTAGACTTACTGGTTTCCATCTTTTAATAAAAATATCTTCGCGAATAACGTTTCCCTAATGGTCGTATATTTCCTATGCAAGGTGAAAAAATGTTTGCCTCTTTTTATCCCTTTTGCGTAGGTATAGGTAAGTGGATAAGATGCATAAATGCTGATTATTTTTTTTTTAGCAGAAAGGGAGGTGGTAGGTGTGCCATTTCATAATTCAATTTTTTTGATGGTGAAAAAAATTTGAATTGATGTCGAATTTTGTTGGGTATTTGCATGAAGATGCTTAACAATTTTTCTAACCAAGAAATTTTTTAACAATAAGAGATACTTACTTACTCCTGAAAAAAATAAAACTCATTACCTTATATTGTAATTTAATTTAAAAACTGAAAATCTTTATGCAGAAATGCTAAATGCATACCTAGAAAAAAATTTCAAATTGAAAATTTGATTTAAAAAAAAACGACTGAAATTTCATTTAAAAAGAGTAAAGAACTAGTGGTCCTTAAAGTAATCATTTTGTATCTATTTTTTTTTTTTTTTTGGAAAATTGACAAATTTTAGTGAATGTTTAATCCTTACTTGAGTACATATATTATTTTGAAAATTTTTGAGCAAAAATGGCAAAATAGAGTATCTATCAAAATTTCAAAATTTCACCAAAATTTTTCAAAAGAACGTTTCTTTTTTCATCGAAGAATTTCATAGCTTGATGGAAAAATGTTTTCCAAAATTGTTGAATTTGAAGAAGGCATGGTGGAAAAACAAATTAATTCGGCACATTTTCTCCCCTTTTCTAGCATATTTGAGCTCCAAAAATGCAATCTTTTACATAGAGCAATAATGGAGTCAATAAAACATTTATTTTTATTTTTTTTATTTTTTTAAAAATCTTTGAAACTTGATAACATAGAATTTTTCATGCAAGTATAGGGAAGTACCAATTATTTATGTTTTGGTACCTTTTAAGTGGCTACTTTTTAAAAAGTC
The DNA here is from genome assembly GCF_950023065.1 of Planococcus citri. NCBI lineage: Eukaryota > Metazoa > Arthropoda > Insecta > Hemiptera > Pseudococcidae > Planococcus > Planococcus citri. Next base: position 44,796,400 of record NC_088680.1, on the reverse strand, counting down.
TGATCCAACAAAACTATAAAAATAATTTCTTGAAATAAAAATTGGAAAAATCCAAGTAGGTAGTTCTTAAGTTTATTTTTAAATGAAAAGAAAAAATTTTGAAAAATTTGTAGTTCCTAAAAAGAGGAAATCTAAAACATTGCAAACGTACTAAAAAGATCTCAGACGCTGAAATCTCCAGAATCATGATCTTGACAAAATGAAGAAATTTGAATCCAAATGAAATTGATTTTCAAGCACTTTTCATTCAAAATTGGATATGATTTTCGATAATCTGTGACACGTGTTATAAAAGTCACGACAAAAGATTGAACGGGAAAGGCGAGGGGAGGTTGATAGACATCCCCTCAAATTTCTAAAATTGGCCAAAATTTTCAAACTTCACTCCCATGTTAAAAATTGAGTGCTTTTTTTGATCCAGAATTCTTCAGAGTAGGTAATAATTTTTTGCCATAATGAAAAATGAAAAATAAAAAATGAAATCCACTTAAAGTTTCCTATAATTTTCAAGGGGTTCTGAGTTAGAATTGTATATTTCTTAAAGAGGTCCTTGCCTGGAAATGGGAGGGGGGACGAAAAGGCATTCCTTCAAGTTTCAAAATTAATTTTCAAGCAAGAAAAATTATTTGAACTTCTTTAAAAGAATTGCAGATTTTTTGATGGATAAATTTTCAAAAAAAATTAATTGTTTGGTTCTTTAATTGGTCAGATTTGGCCAAATTTCAAAATGAAAGCTGAAAATTTACATAAATAATCGTAACTCAGGCACAATGTGTAAACAGATGAATTTTATGTCGATTTTAAATACCTAAGAAAATATTGAAAGAAATATGCAAAGTGTTGAATTCTATACAATTTTATCATTGATTGGAATTTATTCAAAAATTGTTCAAATATTGGAAGACGATGAAAATTTATTTTATCTGATGATTTTTCTAATGAAATTTTATTAAATTATATTTTCTTTTCAATTTTTTCATTGAGCTGTATAAGTACGTAATGTTTTTACATACATTATCCAAAATTTCAAAATTCATCTTTTTTGTAAATATTTCTCAGACGAACGTTGAAACTGTGAAAATGAGGTGAATTTGGTCTTTTCAAGGCTGAAAGCAGGCCAATAACTTGATTTTCAAAACTTGAAAACGAAGGTTCTCAGAAAGAAAATTTACAAAATCTGAATCAACATCAAAAATTAAGTTGCTTAAAAAAATAAAATTGGTTGCATCCTACTTTCTGAATAATTTTTTCTATGGCAAGATATCCAATAATTTTGTGTCATGCTGCGGTAACCCTCCCCTCCCCAGTCCCCTTCCCAAAAAACGCACATTTGGATTAATTCGGTTACAACCTCCAAGCCCTTTTTTAAAATACCCACCCTATCAACTTCTTTCCTCCATTTTATAAAAAAAGATGATTAGATTTGCTCCCGCATTTAAATCGAATTTTCGAAAATAATTCATCGTTATGGAAACCTACTCGCAGTTGAAAAAAAGAAAAAAACACCACCAGAAACGAATTTAGAATAGAAATTGGATTATCGAATGACTTCTACAAAAACACGATTTATAAAATTAAAAAAATAACGCGACTTGCAACCATGACTTGGAGTATTTTATATGAAGATGTCACATTATTTTTAATACTTATTTTTTTGTCACGGTGAACAACGCCACATGTCTTCGGAAAATATTTCCTTTATGGATAGTACAAAATAGAAATATCCCAAGTATACAGAAAGAGCTCTCCTACTGTTTTCCATCTTTGAAAAAAAAACACTCGTTCAAGGCAGATGATAGCTGGCAAGAGAGGTGTAATAAGGTAAAAAAAAAAAAGGGAAGAAAAAGACATTCGTTTTGTAATAATAAAAGACACTAGTCGGCGACTCGGCGTGATTCGTTTGTAGAAAAAAATAATAATGATAATAAAAAAAAGGACACACTTCTAATACCGTATTTCCTTCAATACAGTGCGTACATAAAAGAAGTACATACGAGTAGCATAGCTACAATGTATAGGCAAGTCTACAGACCTTTTTTACCCTCGGATCGTACGAAACATGTAGAGTAATTTCTGGGAAAAAATCTCGCCAAGTAAGAAAACACGACAGTGGTAAATGTTTTGACATTTTGCGCTACGATGAAGTAGCGAAAATTTGAAATTATTTCTTTCTGTGCGCGGAATCGAGTCAAATAAATCATTAAGTTTATGGGTTTCGTCGTTAAAATAAACGTACGTAATATGTAGGTACACGGTTTTGCGAGCAATGTCTCAGAAAATGTATCGTATGTTTGCTTTGAATGTTGCATTTTTGTGCATCGAACAAAAAAGACGAAAGGTAAAATTTCTGGGGGGAACCGCAACATAGACGTAGATGATAGGGTGATCGAGAGATGCTTTTCATTACTTAACGTCTACGTGCATTGAACGGTGAAATTATTCTCAGAATGATTCTATTAACCGGTTTTTGTATTTATTTCAGTTTTCGTATAGGCATTAGGCACTGGCACTTATTTCCGGAATACATTTTTACCTCAACCTGCAACTGTATAATCATTGGCAGCCATTAAGTCTTAATAACATTCACCAAATGTCTCATTTCCAAGTACCTAATTATTATCCCGCCTACATGACCGGTTATATAGAAAACCAAAATAACAGTCGCCATTTTCTTAAGAAAAAAAAAAAAAGAAGAAAAAAATACTTTTCCACTTATAAATTAATTTTATTGGTTGTGGATTATTTCTATACGTTCCGTTTAGCTTTTATATACGCATTATTATACCTACCTAGCTATTATACGGCGCATACATTGAAGTATTCATTATCGACGTGTGTGTTCTAAGTAATGTCGAAAATTATGCTTATTTTAAACCGAACATTGAACCGGTTCGTGAGACACGTTCGAAAAAGCATTGTTATAACTAAAAGATAAATAATTAATGAAAGTATATATGTGTGAAACGGAGATTGTATTGAGGTTTATTAATGAAAAATTGCGGTTATGCATGTGCCGTTGTGCCCAGCCTTTCGAGCAGATGAGCATACCAACTCAGCGAGTCGTGAGTTTTGAAATTCAGTTTGTTCCGGTTTCCTATATTTTTCACATTTATTTACAGCGCATAGGTAAATATTCTACTAATTTACCTGCGGCAGGAAACTTGAAAAACATCATTTCAATATCACTGATCTAATTTTACAAAATTACAGGTAACCTCCAAAGTAAATTGATAATTAACTGTAAATTACTGACCATGTATTTGAGGGAAGATTGCCTGTAATTTCCCAAAAAATTACGGGTAATTTCCCAAAAAAATTACGGGTAATTTCCCAAAAAAATTACGGGTAATTTACCAAAAAATTACGGGTAATTTACCAAAAAATTACTGGTAATTTACAGGTAATTTACCAAAAAATCACAGGCAATTCACCAAAAAATTACTGGTAATTTACCAAAAAATTGCGTGTAATTTACCAAAAAATTACGGGTAATTTACCAAAAAATTACTGGTAATTTACCAAAAAATTACTGGTAATTTACCAAAAAATTACTGGTAATTTACCAAAAAATTACAGGTAGTTTATCAAAAATTATTGAAAAGTAATCATGGAAAAATTACCAACAGTTCTTGGTAAATTACCGGTCATTTTTGGTAAATTACGGGTAGTTTCTGGTAAACCGGTAACTTTTGGTAAATTACTGATAATTTTTGGTAAATTACAGGTAACTTTTGGTAAATTACTGGTAATTTTTGGCACCTTAGTTGTTGCTGGTCAGTGTGGCGCTGATAAGTATTTGAAAATTCCGGGAAAAAATTGTTGATATAAGACTTTTAAGGGTATGATTTATCGTTACGACAAAAAAGGGGGAATGCACGACAAAAATAAGGGGTTTAAGCGACAGAAAAAATAAATACCACGGCCCACAAAAAACACGACAAAAAAATTATTTCAACGACAGGCATTTTATATTGCACGGTAAAAAAATGCATTCAACGACAAATAATTATTTTACACGACAACCGAATAAGCGAAATTCACGACACAATAGTATCTAGGAACGACTAATTTTATGATTGAAAAACGGCAATTTATACAATTAAAAAGAGACTACACAGACTACACATTTGTAAATTGATAGAAAAAAAAAAGTTTCATTGCACCAATAGTGCCCTTTTGGATTTAGCTGGCCTCCCACGTTTGCGTTTTTGGCCGAAGGAAATGGATTTCGCCTCGGGGGGGGGGGTCCCGAACCCATTTCTGACAACTTTCCATTCCAAGTACATGTTTACATGTTGTTCTTTTCATGAAATAAGGGCATGAGCAAGTTGATAATTTCAAATTGTTTGATACAATGCTGATTTTCCAAATTCTGTGTGTGAGTTTGAGGAATTTGTCAAAAGTTTTCCAATGTATGTCTGCAGATTTGAAGGTTTTGATCAATTTGGGAGTAATTGAGTGTTTGGCTGTGCTGGAGATGGTGAAAAAAAGGAAGCAGCGCTGGAATCGCCTGGAATTTGAATCACTTTTTTGTTTTGAGCAGCCCATTGATACCCAGAGATCCACTCCTTTAAAGACACACATCTGGAGAAGTGGCAAAATGTAGACAGTTTTGAATTACAACTTTATCATATTCCATTGAACCAATTATGTGCATTGTGCAGTTCAAACACTATACCCAAGTACAGATGTAGTTGTCGCTGAAAATCATACTTTGTCGTTCTAACGCTCATATCTGTCGGGAGAAGTAGTCGTGATTCATAAACAAAAATAGTCGTGATGACTACCTGTTTAGTCGTTCAAAAGCTTCTGTTTTTAGCACCTAATTTGTCGTTAATTTCCCTCTTATTGTCGTAAGACTTGCCTGTCGTTCAAACCACCTTTTTTGTCGTTCGATTAAATATTTCCAGACTTTTAATAGGTAACCAAAATTGGATCATTTTCCAATATTTTGAGAGTATACCTACCAGCTACCTATATGATTTTACAATATTTCGTCTGCTTTCCAAAAACTTCCAAAAAGTGGGAAATTTCTGGCACTTTGAGTAAAACTGAAGTGAACTTTCAGATAGGTATATCAAGTCTGACTTTTGAGGATTCGAAAGAAATCAATGAATTGCTAAAATTATGTCAAACTCTCAGAAATGAATTTCTGACATTTTTTCAGGCTTTTAACAACAACAAAAAAAGCTATCAAGTTCTTGAAAATGGATAGATTCCTATGTGAAACAATATATCAAATTTTTGAAAACTTGGAAAAATCATATGGATTTTCTATCAATTTAATCAATGACATTTCATAATCAAATTTAAAGCAAAAAAATATCCATGATTTAAGTAGGTACTAAAACTCTCTTCGAAGGGGAGATTTCGTTGTGTTTTTTAAAAAGAAATCTCTTCATAAAACAGGCTAAGCATAATGCACTCATGACTGCAATTTCCCAGCAATAATTCTCCAGCTTCACTTGAAATTATACTTATGAAAATGTTCTAGAAAATATTTTATTTTATTTTGGTACATACCTTGAACATTTGCCAGCGTGATCGCAGGATGAAGGTAGTGTAACCTGGAAAAATATTTCATATCTGTAATGAAAAAAGTTTTTCACTGCTGCACGTTTGATAAAAAGTTCACTTAAAAGTATGTCTATAATAATTAATTAATCCTTCACCAGGAGGGAAGGGCCGAGAAAAGTGTAAATTTGAAACATTAAGAGTTGATACCCGAAAAAATAATGGGTATCAAATTCAGAGTTTTTTGTTATTTTGATCTTATCTGAGGAAAAGAGATGGTTGCAGGGCTCTGAAAGGTCGTATCCAGAAACTGAGTGAAAATTCGAACTCAGCATCCTCAAAAACCTAACAAACGACATATCACACACTATTTTCAATTTTTTTTTGCAATCGACCTTGTTTTAGGTCACTAATGAGGGAAGGGGAAAGCTCAGAGAGGTCAAATCGAAAAAATGAACTGAAATTTGAAACCAGGACCTTCAAATTAGTAGCAATCAATATGTCACTCGACTGTTGAAATTTGAAAAATTTTATTCAAAATTATGGGCTTTTTACTACCCTGCCCCCTCATCCCTCGAAGGTCACTGAGATTTCATTTTGAAAATTAGTTAGTTGAGCTGAGAAAAAAAACACATCCATTGTACATAGTTTTTTCAAGTTTTTAATTGGTGCATTTCAACTTTCAATCTCATCAGGGAAAGTTGAGCTTTCACTGTGAAAGTTCAGTTTTGAGCTTTTAAAACATTGATACTTATTTGATTTTAAATCTCACATTTACTCTTTTCAAAATCCCGAAGACTGATTTATACCAAATTCAGCTAGTTTTAAATACGAGTCTTCAAAGTCCGACTGTTTCGTAGGTAATTTTGCGAATGAAAGGGGATTACGAGATCCACCCCCTCCCCTTTCAAGTGTGGGTCTCGGGGCTGGGAGTGGTTCTGGTTATATTACTAGGTAATCGAACGTATCTAAAAAAAAAATTTTTAATCCTAGGACCCCCACTTCATTTTTGGTATGGAGAAAAATAGTGGAACTTTCATATTTACGGCAAACTGGTTATGCAATTTTATTAACATCTTTGGCATTTTTTTCAATTTTATTTTAACTTCACTAGTTCAAGTGTTTAGGTCCCATTAATGGTTTTCTAACCCATTTTATGACATTAAATGAATGTTTGGCAACGTCTAGCGTGAAACCGGTTGCTCGCCCTTCCAATTCCTACTGCAATGGGAACATTGACTCGGGAGGTTACGATTTATTATACCTACTTTAGTTTTGTTTCTGCTGTCGTGGAGAGTGCATGATGTAGTTTTCATGAATGAATAATCGGAGAGGCTTATTTTTGCAACTTTTTTTCATCATGAAGGGTGGAAAGGTTCTGCCCTCCTTTCATTAGTATGTAAATAGATGAGAGGCTTTGCTAAGCAAGCTGGGAAAATAATCATCGTACGATTTGCGGATCATGTATCGGTATCCACTTTCGTTCTGTCAGCATACTGGCTCGAAATTGAAAATCACCGAAAACGACGACCACTAGCACGACCATCACGACGACGTAACCCAACCTAGAAATGGCTGAAGGACACCATTTGAACGGAGCGACCATCAAAGCCAGCCAGCGTTTCCTCAACCTTTACAGGAACCAAAGGCGAAGATTTCGGCCCAAGGTGCATTTCTCCGACTCGATGGTGGTTACCGATCCGGCAATCTTGGCTCAATTTAAATACCGCCTCAGCGGTAGAAAGAAGCAAGAGCTAAAAGCTATTTATCCAGTAATCTCGGGCTATGTTTTAGAGCATTTCTTACGCCATGGCAAACCTCCGTTCAGAAACTTCGGCTTTAAAAGAAATTGTAAACAATGCAGATATTGATCACCCTTGTGTAAATCTATAACGTACGAATAAATTTATGGAATTAGATTGTATTTGTGCGTTTACCACAAGAAATACTTTTTCTCACGCGACTGTTTTTGCGAGATCGAAATTTGGAGCAATAAAAAAATATAAGAGATAAGAAGTGTTTTATAAATTCTCCTCCATATATCTCGCAGCTATAAAACCCATTGCCCAAATCTGTCCATATTTATGTATCTGCAGTCGCGATTAGAAAGCTGTGCAATAGCGTACCATGTACTGTGTACACATATGCACTATGTAAACGACGCCATGAGTCTTATGGGCGAAAAAAATGAGGAAAAAAAACAACCACGCATCAAAATACATTGATCCTTAGCAGTCATCTCGTACGCCCGTAAAAATAGCCCATAAATAAAACCGCTCAACCCTGAAACTCGAAGAATGTCACGTTTTAAAGCACCATTAAGAACATGGATGAGATGTCTGTTTAGTGATAAAACAAAGATCCAGAACCCTTTTCCTATTTTTTTCCCTCATCCTTTTACTCTCTCCTTATGTAGTGTAACCCTATGAATACATATGTACTCGGTGCTAAAAAATGGCCGCAAGTGCGATTTCATTTTCACCCGAACAGGGTGCACCGAAAAGTAAAACCTATATTTTTATACCATCTCGTAAAATTTTTAATTACATTGCTATTATCGCCATTAATGGTGTAATGGCTTCGATGTTGTTTTTTTTTCTGCATTTTTACTAAAATGTAAAAAATAATGCTTTTAAGATAAATGCGATGAACGCGTTTTCAACATTTACTCGAGCTCGTTAGCGTGTACCTGGTACTTAGTTGCTGGTGCAGCCTGCAGGGTTTATTTTTATCCGAATTTACGTACTCTCAGATAGAAACATCGTTATGTAAGGTGATTTCTAACGTCCTGTCAAGATTTACCAAACATTCTCGAGACCTTTGTAACCTCTGGTTATCTTTTTGTACACTTTATCGTCGGTGGTTGAAATTCATTTTTCAACAGTTTGATTATATTTTATGGTTTACTGTTGAATGTTTTTTTTTCGGCATTAAAATTCTGATTATTTTTTACTTTGTTTGATTCAATTCATCGGTGATTTTTCTCATTATTTTTAATCAACAAGAGACAAACTCGAAATTGAAAAAAAAATGTATTTCAAGTTGAACAACAAAAATTAAAAAATAAGTTGATTTTTTTTTTAGTTTTCAGAAAATGTTTGGGAATTCAATTTTGGCTTCATTTACTTGCCCAAGAAGAAAGCAAAATTTGATCAAAAATAAGATATAGAAATGCTGATATTTTGACCTTATTTTCACTCAACTTCTAAAATCGATTTGAACTTATTTCAAGCCATTCTGAAGCATCCAATGAATTCTTGAATTTTCCCTTTTTTTAATAAAATGAAAAGGGGTATCTACGAACTCAGATGGTACCGAAATACTTCTGGCATCACCTTTTTTGGACTCAGTGAAAAAACAAAAAGGAAGGATTTATTTTCTCACAAAATCCAACAAATTTAAGAGCATCTTCAATTTTAAAGAAAAAAATGAAAGATCATAAAAATGAAGGTCAATCGCATCTATTTCAGAGACTCTAAATTCATATTGTGTAGGTATTTTTCGGATTGAAGCCCTTGAGCTTTTCACTAATCTTATTCAAAAAAAAATAAAAAAAAAAAAAAAAATAGAAAAAGCAGAATACAAATTTTTCTCCTTCAACAGAAAGATTGTACGAATTGAAAATCACTACAATCGTACTTTTAAATTCAAGCATCTCTATGGAAAATTTTTTATTTTTTAAAACATTTTTTGAACTAGCTCTCAACTCATTTTGGATTGGAGGGGGGGGGGACAATGATCTGCTGCAAAAAATTCCCATTTCGGAGTAATATGTAGTTCAACTCGAGGTGTTTTTTTTTTTCAGGTTTCAAATGTAAAGTGATGTTTTTTGAAATGTCCAGGAATTGAAAACAGAAGTTACGAATACTTACGTGAGCTAAATTCATTTTTGAAGTCGTCAATCTTTTTTAAAAAATGATGTTCGGTTAAGATGGAGATCATTCCCAAATTTATAAAATTAATTGCAGCTGGAAATTACACTTTTAATCCCTCTTTTCCTTTTCAAATCTATTTCCAAGGACATTTCATAAAAACAAAAATTTTGAAAAACACAAGTTTACATGAATTTTAAGGTTGCAATCTGAGATTGAATTGTTGATTCTAATTTTTTGGGCAAAATACTACATAAAAATTCAAAAATTTCAAGTTGAAGTAACTAAATCCATTTTGCATGAATTTTCATCAAAGTAAATCAACGGTCTTTTTTATGCAAAAGGCTTTCAAAAATGACTCAAAAGTTCCTCGTAATTCGTAATTTTGAAAAATGTTTAAAATTCACCCCTCCTCCCACTCCTTCAATTGCCTTGCCTCCGTCTATCATTCAATGGTGTTTATTCACGAGGAAGAAGAAATTATTTCAAAAATGATTCAATCACTTTGGAAAAAAGTCCCTTAATGTAATTTAAACATTCTTTAGGAGTGATCCCAACCATTAAAAATTTTTTTATAGTGGATTAAATTCAAATTGAAATAGCATAATAATGAATCACCAGCCAAAATTTCAGCTACTTAAAGTGCATTTTTCGATTTTTGGTGCATTTTAAAAACTAAATTTGGTCCAAAAATGTGAAAAAATCAAAATTTTGTCAAATTGACCGAGAAAGCTAAAATTTGGGACATACCCTACTTTCATCCTGCAAAATCAATTGGAAACGTTTTCAAGCCGTTTCGAGCAGTTCTGGAGCCTCCAGCAGATTTTTGAAAGTTGACATTTTCCACAAAATTTCATCAAATGAAGTTGGAAGTACAAAATTCACAGTACACTCCAACTTAATCAATTTGAAGCCTCCGGCAAGTTTTTGAGAATTTTTGGAGCCTCCAGGGGATTTCTGAAACTTAAAATTTCCTCAAAATTTCATCAAATGCAGTTGGAAAGCAGAAAATCATTTTGTAAACTTATTTCAATACGCTATGAAGTCGACTGCAGTTAGATTTCAAGTCGTTTTGGAGACTCCAGCGATTTCTTGAAAATTACTGGAGCCTTCAGCAGATTTTTCAATGCTGGAAATTTCCATAAATTTCATTAAATAAAGTTGAAAGTACAAAATTCGCAGTGCACTCCAACTTGATCAATTTGGAGCATCCAGCAACTTTTTGAACATTTTTGGAGCCTCCAGGAGATTTTTGAAACTTAAAATTTCATCAAATGCAGTTGGAAAGGGGAAAATCATTTTGTAAACTTATTTCAATATGCTATGAAATCGACTGCAGGTAGATTTCAAGTCGTTTTGGAGACTCCAGCGACTTTTTGAAAATTACTGGAGCCTCCAGCAGATTTTTCAATGCTGGAAATTTCCATAAAATTTTACTTAAATTTTTTAACTCCATTGGGTAAAATTTTGTGAGTTTCAATTTTCAAAAATTTGTTGGAGGGTCAAAAATTGCTTAAAGCGGTTTAAAATTGTTTTCAATCGATTCGTATACTACAAATCAAATTTCAGCATTCTAGGTCAATTTGGTGAAGCTTTTTAATCCATTTTTTCTACATTAACGTTCATGTAATTTTGCTTCACTTTTCACGTACCTACTTCAAAAAATTTTAGAAATCAGAATTCCTCACTCAAATACCTTTAGACAACATTTTACCTTCAAAATTTAAATGGGAAGGGAGGTATCAAATCTCCATTTTCATCCAAAATGATTCAATTTTTACAGATTTTGGGTATCTTGTTTCCAACTCTTATGTAATGGAAACGAAAACATGAGAATTATTTCTTTGTAAAAATGAGCAAAACTGATGGAGAAGGGAGTATAGATATTTAAAACACCAAGGACCACCCTACACCACATGTGTTACCCACTAAAAAAAAAAAGCTTGATAAAAACCAATCCAGTTATCTCGCCATTGCGCACTATTTGGGTGGTTTAACTATCAGGCCAGATGACCATGTTGAAAATTCACTCTATGGAAGTTTTCACAACGATTCAAAAATTACTCGGGGGTGTTGAAATACGAAGGTTGATTCGGTTATCTTTCGTCAACGTTGTCTTTGCTCTGTGGTGAGAGCTTCTGGTGAGATATATGACACAGAGATACATATATACAACGAATACGAAACGATCTGTTGAAAATATTTTTTATTGGTATTCCGAGTTGTTGTGAGATCTCGTTAAGGATTATTTATGGGGAGCTACTGTGTATCTCATCGTCGCGGATGAAAATATTTAACAAGTTGTTCGGGTTAAAATGTCACGAGCTTGGGAACGATTCGAACTAAATAAACAGATCGACATTATACGAACGACTTGACAATACGCCCGGAGGTTTATCGTGACTCTTCACAAGTACACAAATGGTTGATAAGTATTCTCACACAGCTCTTTGCTGGGTTGTACTCATGGTCGTGTTATTCACGAATCTCATCGTTGCTGACCTCTAATTTGGTAGAGCTTTAAAACCAATTAAACGAGAATAAAAATAAACACTTTGTATAATTTTGGCTTGACATTTTTCTGCTCTGTGAATTATTGTAAGCATATCTCGCTCATATATGAGATGTTGCGTTTCACAGTTGTATGTATACGAGAATGCTACATAGAGGACGTTAGAAAACCTTTTATCTTAATGCCAACTTTTTTTTTTTCATCAGTATTTCCTAAACTGCGAATGGTTATAAATAGATGGGTTTTATTGCAGGGTACCGACGGCTGCTGCGGTGGCCCAGCAACGTGCCGGTAGAAGGTGTTAAAAGTGATTTAGATTTACCGATAGGACATGTAAGTAGCATACACACATGTGTGACAACACCACAAAATATTATCTACCTACAAATGGGGCAAGGGAGATGATAAAATAATGTAAGATAGAAATCTCTTCTTACCTGTTAGCCAAGTACGAATGATGAATTTGCGGGTCCACGATTATGAAATTAAGTTACACTACGTCGAGAAAAAAAACGCCAGCTATCTTGATCCCAAGTTCGGTATTCTTCCTGCATAACACATTATTCAATTAAAAATTAGTAGATATATTTCACTTCACAAACACGCAGGCATAAAAATGCAACAATTACGACGTTCAAGAAAATAAGGTAGAAAAAACTTAATTTATTATTCGTTATACGCGAGAAAACTTGCATTTACATCCTTCAATGAAGAACTGTACACGAATTACACTTGGAAAAAAAATCGACGCGAAGTCCGAGTAGATATAAGTAAGTAAACCGCAAAAGACACGATGAGAACCATTTTTTTTTTCGTCGTCATTAATGGAGGTGTTTTTTTTTCAGAATCAACCGCGTTTTCGTACGTGCACTTTGGTACAATGTATTAAGAAACTCGGGGAATTTTTTTTCCAACGGTCGAATAAAAACGCCTTAATTGAATAATAAAATATTATAATAAACTGCCATTAAAAAGTTATCTATAATGGAACTAAATGCGATACTTTATTTATTCGAATTTCTGTTTTATTATCGTCTTACCACCACCGCACCGGCCTCCTCTCGCTCGTTACACTTGGAACGAGTTTTTCCATTATTTCAGCCCGAGTTAATTAGTTAACGCCAAAATGAATTAATTCCGAGTAGAAGGGTTTTTCTTTCGGAGCAAACGGTTCGGCTGCTGTTAATTAAACGCTCCGGCTCGAAAACGTGTTTGCTGCAGGTATAGGTAGGTAAGTATAACCAGAGGTTACTTCGTAAATCACTTCGTGCATCGATTTGTTAGAGGTTAATTGGTTGGTTCCTCATCCTCCGGGGTTCCTAGTGCAGACTAATCGAGGGTGAATGGACTGTTTAGCTTAATTAAAATAGCTCCCTGGCTGAATAAGACCGAGAGAATGGTGGTGGGCATGAGACTTTGAGAATTATGGCTGGATGTGGTGGTTTTTAGAGATGGTGATAATGAGCTATGTGTGGATATAGGCGAGAAATGGCGACGGTTTCGAGTGACCTGTGGTCTACGACTTTCACCAGCTGTTGAAACAAACGTTGCAGTGTCTACTGAATATATCGTTCCATCAATTCTTGCATAATTTTTTTTAAAAAACAGTGGGTTAGGTACTTTATTGTGTCATTGAATGCAAGAAGGATATCACGTTAGAAGAGTAGTCATTCTTCCTCTTCTCCTACTCTTGCTTCAAAAATGAATGAGTAAATAAGAAATAAAAAGACTCACAGACAACGATTCAGAATTTTTTTTTTAATAATCCACCAAAACTTATGCTAGAAAATTGTTTTCAAAATAAAGAGTGAAACAGTGAGAAATGAATTGCAATTTTAAATAAAGCTTTTCAAAAATTGACAATTTTCAAATTGAAAAAATTGCATTAAAAATTTACAGGAATTCAGTAATTATTGAATAAGCCCAGTGATGCACTTTGAGGTGCATTTACCTATAACTTGATTTTTTTGTTGCAAATTTGATTTCTTCTCTCTCTTAACAGAGCAGAACATGAAAAAAATTCCCAAATTATCCGAAATATTTGACTTTGGTTTCAGTGAACATTGAATTCTTGAAAGAAACAATACCTAAATATTTTGAAATCTCCCCCCCCCCCACTTGATTGTAATTCCAATTGCACAACTCTATTTTATCAAATTGAAACAAAATATGGGTACCTACCTAATAAAATTTAAGAATCACAAAGTATTTTTTCTACAAAATTCATAAAAATTTGTTTCAAACCTGACATCGATTTCTCTAAAATCATTTTTTATCATTCTAGTTCATTCGGAGGGACCTGCAGCAACATTTTCAGTTTTTCCATAATTTTCAAATTTTTTTCAAAAGTGGTGGAAATTTCCAAAAATTTGGTTTTTGAAAATATACCTAAGTGATCTTAAAGTTTGAGAAAACACTTGACACTCAAGCTGACTATTGACCCAATCTGCTTCAAAGCTTAGCTGAATCAAAAGAGCATACAACACCCCCCCCCCCCAGTGAAAAAAACTTTAAAGATATACATAGGTCCAGTTTTGAATTTTTGACGAATTTTTAGAAATTTCAAAAAGCTGCAGACAGAATCACAACTTTTTTGTAGGTATATGATTTTTTTTCAAATGGACTAACAAGCAGAGTCAAGGCAAAAGGAGTGACGTACCTACCACTTTCTTCTCCCCCCCCATTGTTTTAGTAGCAATTTTTTATAAAAATTCAAGTAAGTTGGCAACATTTTGAAAAAAAATTTGCTCACAAATTGAATTGTATCCTTTTCACTGTTTTTTTTTCTTCAAAGAGCATACATTCAAAATTTGTTGCAAAAAAACGAGAAAAAATTTTTATTAGTTTTTCATAAATTTTTCGATCTTCCTTTCTCTCTAACAAATACGTTATTTGCCTTCCTTTTTAGTCCATTTTACATAAAAATTTGTGGACATTAAAAAGAATATGCCCAAGTATAGGTAGATAGGTAGTTAAATACTTAATTGAAATCTCCATGTTTTTGATGTTATGTTGAATAATGAGAAAGTTTTTCACATTTTTTTTTTTTTTTGTAAATATTGATGCTTTATTATTCATTAAGTAGGTAATTCAAAATTTTTCCAAATTGTAATTCGGACTCGTGGTGAAAAAACGTTTGTTTGCATTTTCAAAATTTCCAATCGACATTCGAGTTTTTTTTTTGCAATTGAGTACCTGCATTATGAATAATTAATTAGGTACCTACTTTATTAATTTTAACCCTTCCAGGGAGATTCGGAATTAGGCTGTAAAGATGATTTGAAACCTCCTGAAGATTTCTTTGAAAACCAAACTGAAATTTCCAAAATTTAGCTGGAACCTCCAGAACGGTTTTAAACTACCTCCAATCCACTCAGCGTGTGAAATTCGGGTGTAAAGTGAATTTTAACTTCCCCAACTTCACTGATAAAAATTGTATGGAAATTGCAAAAGTCTATTGGAGGCTCCAGAACTGTTCAAAACTGTTTCTAATCGATTTGAAGGGTCGAAAATATGGTACATACCAAATTTCAGATTTAAAGGCCAATTTGGTGAAATTTTTATTTATTTTTTTTTTTAGTATTTTTGGCCACCCAGCTTGAAAATTTATCAAATCCGAAAAATGCACTCGAGCGCCTGAAATTTTTGCCATTCATCGTATTTTTTTGCATGCTGTTTTTATTCAGATTTATTCGGTTCAAAAATGTTTTTGCCACATGGGATACTCGCTTTAATAGGTACACACCTAATTTATTTGCCATTGAAAATTCACGTGATATTTGAATCATCCAATTGTGTAGAAGTTTCGGTCATTTAATACAGGTACTTACGATCAAAGATCACACATGATTAGATGACTCCCGATTGGCACATTTCTGGTGATGTCTGACTAATCATTTCTGCAGTCAGAAATTGCCGTTTTGACAGTCAGATTCGCAGTCTGACTACAATCAACCAATCAGAAACAAGTATTTTTTTGAAATTCCAAGATGGCGGTGACTCGTCAGAAGACTGAGTGGAGATCTGAGCGTGGATCTGACTAGTCAGATCCACACTCAGAACCACAGTCAGATATTGCCGTTTTGGCAGTCAGAAAATACATTCTGACTGATATGTAGTCAGATCCCTATTCAGATGCACTGTCTAAAAAATGCCGTTTTGCCAACCGGGCTGTGAACTTTCTTCGGGCATTTTCTCTGGCTCATTTAATATGTAAATTTCCATCTCCATTTCGTACAATTAACAAGACCGCACACCGATAGGTAGGTAGATACGAGTACAAACGACTCAAACACAGTCCAAAAAATGAAGTTTCAACGATGAAGGAAAAAAACACACCTCCAAGCACCTGAACTGGTAGCCCGGACAAAGTAAGTAACATGTTGCCGTATCAATCGTACAGACTAGTCTCAGATATACAATGTTAACTTAATCCACACAGGTAACATTTACGATCCACCATAATTTATGAAAATTTCCTCGAAAAGAGATATTAATGATGCTTAATAGCCAAAGGATGGAAATTTATAACTCCTTTTAAGTCGAAAAACTACAATCGTCGCTATCTCGCTGGAAGCTGCTTTTCTAAAAAAAAAAAAAAAAAAAAAAAACCGTTTCCATCTTAAAATATTCAATTTTAAACGCACCTCGAAAGAATAAATTACCGATAAAAAATTCACTCGTAATAAATGATTTTCTTCAGCAGTGTGAATTACGCACGCACACGTTGTAGATATACCTGAACTTACGTACCATGCATAACGAATCCGCAGTAAACCGTATTGAAAAAAACGAGTATTTCAAACGGACTCGTCGTTCTTTTTCTTCGAACCGACATAAGTGAGATTTTTTTACCTCAATTTATACACCTTGGAAGGCTTCAACGAAAGCGCCAGCCATCGCCAGCGAGCCAATTTTTCCCCCCGTAGACCGACATACCCACGTATCATTTACCTATATCCCTAATGTACTTCTTATACAGATCGTCACTCGTTACGCCACAAAGAAAACCAATAAAAAAAAAACATAATTAATTACACTTCGTTATTACGCCGTAAATTTAATTTTATGCTGGATGTAAAATTTTAATATTTTTATGATGCTACTTAGTAATTCACGGTTTCATCGTGCAGCTTGAAAGCGCCAAAACATATGGACGAGCAAATGGCCCACTAAAATTCAAATTAAATAATTAAATAGTGGGTGGTAGTGAAAAAAAAACTACGTGTACTTGATGCCAAGTGCATTCGACTAGTTTTTCACCATTTTTACTGTAAGAGTATAATTTCAAGAATCTCGAGAAAAGGTATGTTTATAAGCAGGTGGGAAAAAAATGGCGCTGAAATTTTTCCACAGTAATACCATCGTTGAGAAAAGCACACGTACACTTGTGTGTGTGCATAAAGCTAGGGGAATTGGGACTTTAACGTATACTTCGGCAATGGTTTGGAACTGGGAAAACGTTTTCGATAATGGAAAAACAAAATAAATCGTATATACAAAACAAACGAGGGCGGTTTTATTATCTCAAAGGTATTGTTCGATGCAAGCCAGCCATCGGATCTCTCAATTACACGCGAACCCTCTTTTTCAAAATCAATATTATTTAACAGAGTGTTACTCTTAGCCGGAAAACAATCGTAGGTGGTAATTGCAACATTGGAAATATTTAGTTGATAGTTTTACATCGAAGGCTGTCGTGAAATGAAAGGGGAACTGGAGGAAGAGGTTAAAGAGCACAGAGGAAATTAAGAATCGATCGATGAGTGAGATAAACGAAACGAATAAGTGAAGATTTTTACCCACGATGAGGTCGGTTCGTGGAACGAAAAGGGCATTCCTTCGTGTCAAGTGTCAAATGACAATGCTCCATTCGAACTTAATCATCTTGGAACCCTCACTCACGTATATGTTTACTTTCACTGTGCTGAGGCAAAATGCACGCTGCATATTTTCCATTTGCATGAATACGCAATCAATGAAAATAAAGTGAAAGGCGAAAGCAATTCAAAGCACATGATGCTTTTGAGTTTTACACGAGCATATTTGTGTGCACGAAAATACTGTCCAGACTATGTGGTCTCGTATGAGCCCTCCTCATGAAATTCAAGCCAGGAATGAACGTTGGATTTTTCAAAATTTTCTCATTAATTGACTCCAATTTGAACGAAACCAAATAAGACCGAGAAAGCACGTTTTATACCCCTCGTGACCAAAATTTTATGGTCCAAAGATCAATTTTGCATTTTTGGCAAATTTTTGTTTCAAAAAATTTTCAAAAAAAAAAAAATGTCATTGTCATTTTTTGAGGAAAGTGAACCAATGGTCAATGGAATAATTTATTCAATTCAATTCCTAATACATCGAATATCAACAACAATTCGTTTTGGGCAGTTCTAGAGCCTCCAGTGATTTTTCAATTTTCTCCAAAAATTTTAAATTGCTTTGGAGTAGCCAAAAATGAAATTTTAGGACCAATAACTCCGATCTGCGCTTATATTAGGCATCCTTTCGACTGTTTTATGTGGTTATCGAGAAATTCCAGGGTTGCCAGCTCAAAATTAAATTCTTGAAAACTGTTTTTTTAATTTTTTTAATTTCCAAAAATTCACCAAAAATCTAAAAATGAATTTCAGGATCTTAAATTTGGGTTGCAAGTGTTTATAACTCGTTCTCTCGATTTCCGTCCAATTCAGAGAGTCTGAGTCCAAAAAGTTCCCTCAATGAGCTGGACGAGGATGGGCAGGAGATTCCCAGAGGATCACGTGATGATTTTTACATGTGAGTTTTTTGAAAAATTCTTCGAGAAATTCGCAGAAAAATTGAAATTGGAGGGTTTTTCAAAGATTTTTAAAAATAAGTGGTTTGAAGTCCACAACTATTAATTCATGAGGTTAAAAATAAGGTTGAAGCCAGATTGCCATGATTTTACCTTTTTATCTTGAAACTAGATCGAATTTTGAAATTTTTTAAGGACCTTTGAATCTTAAAAATTCGCTAGCTATTTGAAATTATGGAATTCTGTACCTTTATCTCGACTCTAAAATTTGTCTCGAATCCGACCAGAGTTGCATATATCTGACTCCTTTTCCTTTCCTCTTACCCTCCCTCATCCATATTTTCAGTCGAGAAAATGATGGGAGGGAGCTACCAAGCGTGTCAAGTTGCCAAACGTACCCCGTAAATACTCGCGTTAGCAAAATTGCCTACGTGATTGTATCAAGGCGTCGCGTCGTATCGGATACACTTTCAACCCCCTCCCCTTCTTCGTCCAAACTAACGAGTGCAGAAAACTCGAGGGTTTAAATTTCACGATACTTGGAAGAAAGTTTTTGGAAAAAAATTTTCTAATCTGTATGAAAAGGCGTAAAAGTAATGTTCCGTTTTACGGGCAAAGTATGGAAGCGAAGGATTTGCTCGTCAGATAAAACAGTCGTGAATCGCATCCTACGGGAATGTTTTGGCAGGCGTTCACCCGTGCTACGTTTACTCGTATAACGTTAAAGTTAACGTTATCGATGTACGGATGCGTGACGCGTACGCGCACGCTCGATTGTATTAAAAAAATGCGCTACTGCGAATCACAGTGACGAGGCGGGCTTTAAAAGTTATGGTTACCAGATATCCGTCTGTTGCTAGGCAACCGGATTATCTCGAGCGGAATAACGAGTCGGTCGGGGTCGGCGACGAGTGTATCTCGCCGGCTAGGTAATCTGTTGTTAGTGTTAAACGACGTCGAGATATTTTTCCCCTTGAAGAAGGATTGCATATGTGTGTGCATGTGTGTGTGTGTATCGGCTTTAGATTAAATTTAGAAATGTCATGGGAGCTGAGCGAGATCCGCATTTAGGCAAGATGTTCGACTATACATATACACAAGTATACGAAGACGGTGTAATTTTCAATTTCAATTCTGCGACGACCGACGATGAGGATGGAATTTGAATAATGCTACCGAGTTGGGTCCTTGCAGGTCCTTGGATTCGGGTATGAATATTGTAGTAGAGGCTTACAGTGTATAAGGAGAGGAGGATGGTGTTTGATGTAATTCTGAAATATGAGTGTGCCCTATTTGAATTTGTGTACGAAGTAGACATGCTAAATCTCTCTAACGATTGCGAAAGAACTAGCTTCCGGACCAACCCGTTGCTTCGCGTTTGTGTCCTAAATAAACAAAAATTGTTTTTATGGAAGTTTTTCTTTTTCTTTCGAAATGGAGAACGTGATGTGGTTTTGAAATTATGAAATAGGGGGTTGAAGAAAGTACGTGGTATTTGAACGAGTTAAGGATGTGCTTTGCAATTGCGAGAGGTTTTTGTTTTGAAATGTTTACTGTTTAGATTAGGTTTTCGGGTTGGAGATTCATTTGAGACTTTTACTTGCGTAAAAATACAAAATTAAATTTGTAATATGGACGTGAAGTTAGGTTGTTGGGTTGTGGCCAGAAACAAATCGACATTAAAATTGATAATTTTTCATCAAAAGATTTGACTTTGATTTTTATTTTTATTTCAACTTCAGCCGGTTTGAGATCATTTTCAGATGACCAAACGAAAAAAAAAAAACTCAATGGATACAATTTTTAAAATTCCAAGATTTGTTAATCTTTGGAACAAATCGTCAAATAAAATGCATCGGTATACGGATTTAAAGAAGATACCCTCATTTCGAAAATTGAAAGTTTTTGAAAAGTGTTTTGACCTTAGATATCTACAAATATTTTTACCTATAAGTATAGAATTGGTTCGAAAATATCAGGTCTTAGGTCTTCTCTTGCGGATGTAGATGTCTGATGATACACTTGGAGTCATTTTTTTCTTCACTCGATTTTAATACAGTATACCCGGGGAAAAAAGTTCAAACTTGGCCATACATGATCATGTATGACGACTTCATACATGATCATACTAAAAAATTGTCCCCTACATGCTCATGTATGGATCATTTGTATGAAATTGCATGTTTTATATCATACATTTTATTCTATAATCTAGAAAAGTGCCTATAATCTGGAAAAATGTCTGAAATTCATTTATCCACATTTGTCTTGCATTCTTAGCACATCGTATGTACTTATACCATTCAGCAAATCATCCCATATATTTTATACTGACAATATTTTTATTATAAAAATTCATACATTCTCGAATTTTAAGTATGATCATACATGTTCATGTTTAAAAAAATCCCCGCATTTACACATGATCATGGTTACACTAAATCATACTTGATCATACATGATCGTATATGACATGTATGACCATGTGGGGGACAATTTTGTAACATGAGCATGTATGGAAACTTCGGTTTATGTATGATCATGCATGCTCGAGTTCATCCACCATACATGATCATGTATGGCCAAGTTTGAACTTTTTTCCCCGGGTAGATACAGAACCAAAGCGACAAAACCTTTTGGCAAACTAAGCACTTTCTTATTAATTTGAGCTTTGGTAAAACTCTGGTAAAAACCAAACTGTAATCGTGTCCACTTTTAACACAGTTGAATTCAGTAGTTTTCTAAAATCCATTTCTGTCCAAGACACATTTCTGTTTTTTTTTTTTCAAAAATTGATTGTAGGAGGAAGATGTGAATTTTGAAAAATTTTTCCTAAATTAATAAAAGAGCCACGAGTACGACTGAGCTAATCTTAGTTTGTTGCGCTGATTACAATTTTATTTATACCTACGCCATTTTTAGGTATTAAAAAGTCCACTAGAGGCTTCCTCCAAAGCGGCTCAAATCCACACCTTCCCCCTCCAATCGATTTGAAAAGTTGAAAGTACAATGCAAATATAAGCATCAGCTTCCTATTTCTATCGATTGAGATTTTGATGTTATTCACGAGCCAAATTAAAAATTTTCGATACTTTCCAGAATTAAAAAAAAAATCAGTCCTCAAAAAATTACCTTGTATTGAAAATGGCGTTTTATCATAACCACGATTTTTTGGTATATTTGGGGAAAAGTTTCAGGAAATTGTTTTCAGAATTTCAGATGCTTAAAAATTTTCTCCAGGGCATTTTTTTCAAGGCCTGACATTTAAAGAAGTTCAATAAATTCAATATTGTGAGAGAAGAAAAATTTTTCTTGGTGATCTTTCCAAGTTAGAATCGCTTGATTGTACCCTCCAGCTTCCCTTCTCCAATTTAAATTACTTTTTAACAATTTTTTATTTGTGTATAAGCAGATTTTTTTTCAAAAGATGTATGGTACCTATGTACATACTTACAGAAAATTTGAAAAAAAATTCAATATGTTTGCATCATTATAATTAGACATCTCTAATTGAAAAAAAAATCTTGAAATAAGTAGTTGAAAATATGCATTCTAAGTTGGAAAAGCAAATTGAATAAACAAATTTTTTAGGATAGCTATTTTTATTCTGCCTTGGGACCCAAAAATGCTAAATCTGCTCCTGATCACTAGGGAAATATTAATACTTTGGTTGGTCACAGTGAATGATAATAATGATAGCACATGATTGGTTGTTGGACTGGAGAGATAACATTCCACCGCAATCATATGCATCTATTTCACGTTACCATCCAACCTATATTTTTAATGAAAAACTTTCTTTGGGGTGCTCAATATTTCTGGGCACCCTGTAGTAAGGGAAAAATATATTGGTAGGTAGGTTGAGGTGATCGTGGATTTTATACTTTACTATCTCTTCACATTTAATTATGAAATCACATCAACTTTCTATCTCTTGTTTTTTTTTTCTGAAAAATGCGGTTGTTTTTTACTCTCAAAAATTTCCTTAAAATGATTTAAACATTTGAAAATGCAAGTATTTCTACCTTTTGGCAATTTTATTGAAATGAGTTACTCGCTGAATTTTTCCTAAATCCTTGCATTTACCTTGGAATAACCTTACCATTATCTTATCAATTTATCAGAATTCACCATCATTAGTCTCACACCCAGTGCAATTTTTTCAAGGTTCATTAGTTTGCAGTTGAAAGAGATTTGCATAACTATGTAGCTGGTCATTAAGTCTCCTTTTAGATTATTTATTTTTTCTTTAAAACACATACATGCATAATTGCATACCCATATACTCAAGTATTACATAAGATAATTAAGTATAGGCTACCTATATTTCTATACTAATATCGTTATCTTCAATCAGCAAGAAAAATAATTCAATTTTATCTCAAAACATATCTACTGATAGGTGAATCGATCTCGTAAAAAATTGTGCACAAATCCGGAGTCTCGTATAGTGATTTAGATTTTTACAACTTATACCTATTTTTATGGCCGCATTCAACACGCGAATCGTCATAAAGTATCTTCTCTTTTAATGCACTTCAATTCAACACCTATTTACCTGTAGATACCTAACCTAACCTAACCTAACCTAACCTATGAGCAAATACTCGTATTTACAATTTATTCAATATCCAGAATAAAGGATTAAAAAATTTGCCATATTTCCAATTAACATTAGGTATTGTTTTGTCTATACAGTTTATTTACTTATTTTGTATTTTCATAATACCTTTCAATACCTACTTCTCCTCGACTCTCTCATATTACAATAACACAGGCGCAGTTCAGCCAATCTACATAAGCGAGAGGATAGGTAGGTATAGGTACACATAAATAGGCCAAGCCAGTAAACTCGCTTCGAATTTATCGAATTCCTTTTTTGAAAAAGAAAAAAAAAAATCTCATTCCTAGATACCATTAAAATGAAATGTAAACTCGTAAATTAATACTCTCGTACGTACATTGGATTTTTAACTAGAACAAAGCAATTGTTCGAAAACAATTGTTAATTATTTTCGTTCAGGTTAAATGATTTGAATGACTTACGTAATTAAATCTACCGTGAATGAGTTATTAGCCTAGTTCGATTCTATAATAAATTGTTTCTCGATTATTCATATATTTCATAGCGTTAAATTGAAAATTTTTATTCACCTTCGACCTTAAAAGACTCGGATTGTTACGTAAAATATCTTCAGTTTGAAATAAAAGCAAATTTATACGATGGTGGTGACGATTTCGATGTGTGTGAGATGAGAGAAAAAAAAGATTTTAGTCTATACTAGTTAGATAACTTTCTCTATTTTGATACCCTTTGTGATATGCAAATGAATCCTGCAACCCTATTTATTGATGGTAACTTTCTCTCGCATATCCAGATCTCTATTTTGTTGGTGGTCGCTTTTAAGTATTGATCCTTTTATACAGAATGGTATGCGCAGAGTTTAACATTTAATCGAGAAACGTGATAGGATATACATATGTTTTTATACGTGTGAGTGTAAGTATACTTATCGTACAAAGCAGAATTTCAAATCAGGTTAAAAAAGGAAAGAAAAAAAATTAATTAAAAATTTTTAATTAAAATGTATAATTGTGAATTTCTGGTTTTTTATTGGCGCGTAATGCAGGCAAGCGAACGGAAAAGCGAAATGTTGATTTTATCTCAACTTTAATTTATATTTCTTCCAAGTAACTACACGCCTATATCTATATCTAGTAGTTGACGTAAATCGATGTATTTGGATTCTGGAAAATAAAGTCGACACGAGAGAGAGAAAAAAACACTCACTCGACACAAACCAGAATACCTCTAATGGCTTAATAATTTACACACAATTTTTGTCGGCTCGGTCACAAAATAGAGTTGGGCTATTCGAGAAATGTCGTTGGTTAGTTTTCGTTCGAAAAATGTGGAAAACAGCTTCGAAATTATGCAAAATGGGTTTCAAAATATAGAAGTTTTACTTTTTTAGGAGGAAAAAAAGAAGTCATTTGCATACAGATGTATTCATTAAATCGTTCCGACATGTTGGTAAGAGAGATTTTCGAGATTCGAGCAAAGATTTCGTCTTGTATGGTTATTAGTAGTTATAAGCATGAACGAAGACGATGGTGGAAGGGTATTCGAGCTCCCGTTATGGAATACAACCCTTACATACATATTATACGAGTTTTAAATATTTTTTAATAACAACCTGCCTCTACCTACACTCGAGAGTTTAAAATTACCTACAATATGGCGCATAAATTTTCTAAAGTCATCGACCTATGCGAGCAATGTATGTGTTTGAAATACACGTATATAATTATATGTACGTACAATGTTTGCGACTGGTATAGTTTTTACTATGTTGTATTTACGGTTTACTTATACGTATGTAGTCTTAAAGACTGTCTATGGCTGCTGCGATATACATATATTTTGTGAAAATATTAATAGTTCGGGTAAATAGTCGGTGAAAAATTATAACATTTGCGTTGCGCCGCCATAAAATTGGCGATTTTATTCGCATAGGTTAGAACTAACAGTCCTAGTCGTAATAATTACACGTCAAAAACGTGGAGCCAGTTCCAATGAGCAAGTTTGCTAATCGAAAATAACCATATTTGGCCGACCAATCATCAAATAAATATAGAGTAGGTACGTATCTATGGATGTGTAGGTCCGACACGAAATATTTTATAGCAAGGTACCTATATCTAATACTTGCATACAACATTGTTGTTGATTGTTTGTTGTAGGATGAAGTAGAGTAGGTGATGTAGGAACAAGTGGAAAAAATTATTATTTACGATGCACGACAAAAGTGATCTATCGAGTCGTGTGTTACCACTTTTATGGCATGTTTTAGGTTTTATGGGATGTGCTGTTGCATGGGAAGATTTAATTGTTTTGATTTTCAGTTTTGGTGCCGAATTCCTATACGGATTTGCAGACTAGGTAAGGATGAATGTGAGTAGTGGTCGTCATTTGAGCTTCTCATTGGTGAACGATGTATTTTTTGAATCGTTTATGAATTTCGAAACGAATTTTTGACTTACCGAGAGGTTTCTAAAATATGTACCTATGGCCATTTTAATTGAAAAAGACAAATTTTTTTGTAAAAACAGGTACCTGGTGAAGACGTGATATACATTTTTGGCTGCCAGCACTTTATAAAAAATAATAAACAAATGCAATGTTTCTGATATTTAATTACCTACACGTAGATGTTGATATGTCCATATATATCAGTTACGTTTTTTATATTTTGATTAAAAATTGAATTATGGGTGGGTGTAAATTTTCACACAAACCAAAAAATTTGAGGGGAGAGAGGGGCGGCAAATTTGTTTCTGCCTAGGGTGGCCTAATGTTAAATCCGGCCCTGGTCTACAAGTTATCAATATTTTCATGGTCCTCTACAAACTGGATAAAATCAGTTTCAATGTCTGAATCTGCTGAAAGACACAGCAATCCTGCTAATGACGACGACAACGACGATGTTTTTCTCGACGATGACATTTTAATTGACGATGAGTAGTTCCTTGACTTTGACTTCAGCAAATACATATAAATAATAGAAACATACTAAACATCTTGCTCAGCAATCTTTGAAAGCTTGACATTGGTTCAGTTGCACCAATCCTAGAAATCATCGATGAGGAACTGTGCGACATACACGACTTGAAAATCAAATTCGATGAGGTTGCCAGAAATTTATTAGCACGCTCCGGAGCAGACGATAACATTGAAGATATTGGAATCCAACTTCAATGCAGTATATCAAAATATAAGAAATTCGCTAATTCAGAAAAAACATGACTATCTTCAAGATTTAAAATTACCAAAGCTCAATATACCTGAGTTCAACAGCGATGATAAAGATCGGCTAAATTTCTAAAATGTCTACGTAAAGAACATCCACAACAATGAATGTTAGTGAGAAATGTCAGTTTTCATTTTTATAAGAAGGCCACAAAAAACAACAACAAAAAATAAAAAATTCTGTCTTTTTAAAGAAAATGTTTTGCAGGGTGCCCAGAAATATCGAGTACCCCTAAAAAAGTTTTCCAATAAAATACTTCGGTTGGTCACAGTTAATGATAATAATGATAGCACATGATTGGTTGTTGGACTGGAGAGATAACATTCCACCAATCATATGCATCTATTTCACGTTGCCAATCTATATTTTTAATGAGAAAAACTTTCTTAGGGGAACTCGATATTTCTGGGCACCTTGTATTTTGTTAATCAATCAATTTTGGCCAATTTCACCTCAATTTTTACCAAAAGTTTACCAGTTTTTAGCAATTTTTAGAATTTTTAGTCATTTTTATGCTCATTTTACAGTTTTTCTATGATAAGTACTTTATTTTGCAATTTTTGTAAAATCCATCAAAATTTCATTAAGTTTCTGCCAATTTTTTTTACTGTGATATTATGGATAATTTTAGTAACATTTCATTCAATTTTAATAATACTTATTTCATAAATTTTTCGTAATTTACCCAATTTATTTTGATATTTTTGATACTTATTTGGTATTTTTAGGATATTTTACTCGAATTTCAAAGTGCCTATTAAGTACAATATACGTATTTTATCAACTTTCAGTTATTAATTTTCAACTATTTTCATGACACTAGCAAATTTTTAGCAGTTTGAGCAAAATTAACTTAATTATGATAATTTTTCATTAGTTTATGGTAATTTCAATTGTCAGTTGAGAAGTCAGGCTGACAACCTATTTTCTAAAATTTTGACAAATTTTCAGTAGGAATATTACTTAATAATTTTACTGATTAACTTTCGAAAATTAATGCTACTTTTGCAAAATTTCACTCAAATTTTGAGATATTTTATGATGCTTTTCTCACTTCCAAGTATTCTTATATCATTCTAGCAAAATTTGTTCAAAGTAACCTATTCTCTTAGATATTTCCAAAATTACAATCATTTTTTCAAAATCCATAAGCTCTTTTCAATTCCCAGTTTGGACAAAAAGTAAAGTTCAATCTTTTCAATTTATTTTTCTCTGAAGATTAAAAAAAATCTCTTAAAAATGAGCTTGATGAAAAATAAAAGATGGTTCACAAAAAATTATATAGAAAATATTTCAGTTCATCTACAATATTTACAAGGCAGAAATGTACTTTGGTACATACGTAGGTAAGTATGGATACATACATATAACGAGTTCTACAGTTATTCGATCAATTCCAGTAGTTTGAAATGGAATCGAGATTACCTGCCAAACCTCATCGAAGCTATTGCCTTTAATACTGAAAATGAATCAAGTAGGTAATAAGCAAGTATGTATAATAGAAAAATCTGCATTTTTATCTCGGATGTTCTAAAATTAAATGCAATCAACTTTATGATCTTGTTTTTTAACAGAATCAATTTCATAAAAATGTGTAGATAGATGTCGTTGATAAGTATTTAAACTCATATAGGCTGAATTTATTTCTCAGTGAATCTGCCAATAGAACGTTCCACGAAAATTGAAAATAATCAACAAATGTGAATGTGCATTAGCTATACCTACATTGGAAAGGCAGGTATATTCACTTACGAAGCGTTTCAATTTGGAATTGGTCCAAATTGGGTTAGTACAAAAATGCCAACATTTCTAAGCACATTCAACCATTTCCCAGATAGAAGTCTATTCCAAATCGTATGTCACCATTTGCTGTTAGGTAGGTAGGTATAGGTGTACATATGTACTTAATTGCGTGCACAGAATAATAAAAAATCATGTTGCATTAAAAATTGATTTTTATTTCAAGATGAGGCATTTTTACCAACTACTCACTCATTCCTCCCCCCCACCCTCTCTATATAACGTAAATGTGATAGGCATGTACTTTCTTCAAAAAGTTGTGCACCCAACTTTAAATTTTCAAAAAATGCAACCAAATGAAAGGCTATACCTACCTACCAAAGAAGCCACAGATCAAGCAGAATCGACATTGAAAACAACTACAAATATAGATGAAAACATTACTGAACCTTCCTGCTCGCAAAAATTATAATCTTCGGTATTTTAAAAACGCATATCTTCGCAAAAACCATATGCGAAATATAGGTAAACTTATTTTTATTTCATCTGCAATGCGGGCTCATGGTGGAATACCGTTCGGAAACACACATTCGCACGTCATAAATCATAAAAAATGTTGAGATAATTCCATTCCGAAAGGCACATTCGATAGGAAATTACCTATTCGAGTATTCGGTGGTTTAAAATAGGAAAGGAAAAAAAAACCTCATCGAAGGTTAATAAAGTCATTTCGAGCTAAGTAGCGTGTTACTTTCGCGGTCAAAAATAATGGGTCTGGAGACTGTATTCGAAACAGGTTTTTATATTTTAAATTCAATGTAAAATTAGCTAAATGCATTGGATTCCGTCTATATGTTATGGTACCTACCTACCTATAGCCAGAGCGCAGCGGTTAATATAAATGAGTAGGAATTTTTCAACCGGTCGATAATGATTTTTTTCTGCTTTTTTCTAACTTAATCAGCCAACGACGAGGTAATATATTACGCTTATACATTTGTCGTCGAAGTAGGGATAAACTTAAACTCCTACCTGTTGTCGGTCCCCATGCCATATACATGTACGACAACCACATCGTAAACCAATCGTTGTGCATGTGGGTAATCAAAGATCCAATAAAGCTTTTATACATAATCGCTAACCTAGCGTAGATAGATACACAGGCTATATGCAATACTTACACATGTTATAAAAGGGTAAAACCAGCACCCTTAACTTATTAAATAGTCTATTTGTATTCAAGCATTCTCCCGTATATTTTTTCTTCCTCCTTCTTATATGCAGCCATGTATGGTATAAGATAATATTATATACTTAATCCTTTCTGCGCATACAACGTCTTGTTTAAAAATGTAACCCTATGGTTTCCAAAAAAAAATCTAATCTCCTCGGGAGTCGTATGCATATACAAATAAGATGGGAAAACTTAGCCTTTAAATCTTTCCCGCATCTAACCCCGAGCGTTTTAAATTTATTATAAAGTCGCCTCATAATGCTATAATTGTGAATTTAGTATTTCATATTTGGATGTTGCTGGTATAGTCTAAAGAATTATGAATTATAAATTTGACTACATGGGATGGTGTATAATCTACCTATATGCTATATTTGGTACACTTTCATAAGCCTTTGGCACATCTCAAAACCCTCCCATAAGTAAAAAAAATTATTCATTTGCAGATGCACTCTCTGCTATATTATGCTTCGTTGACAGTTTCGATTTAAAAAAAAAACACTGTACGTATTCAAAAGAAGAAACCAAAAAGGATACATATAAGTAAGTAGGTAGGTATGTTTAGTGTTATGCAACTATGTATAGCTATAGTGACTGGCTTTACAGATGATGAGTCTCAAGTGCGGTTTACCGGATATTGGAATTTTTTATGTATACAACATGCCAACGAATATTAACATGGTGGAGAGATATTTTTAGAGATTCCTATCGAGACGTGAAAAAAATACTTTTTTTATGTAGGAAGATAATATTACAGTAATACATTGTGTTGAAGATACCGCAAAAGGAGAGAGAAATGCGACCATTTTTTTCTGAATACCTACCAATTTTAGCTGTAAAATTGCACTAGCTCAGTAATTTGCCAGGATGGTCTAATTATCTTAAGAAAAAAATTGAAAATCATAATCGCGATTTTTTTCAAAGTAAACTGAGTGACTTTAAAATGGGTACCATATTTAAATATCTTACGCTCGATGTGACCCCCCTCGCCCCCCTCATTTTAACACAAGAAGCATTCCAGATAGCTGATATTTTTTGGATCAAACAAAAAAAAT
Source organism: Planococcus citri (assembly GCF_950023065.1). Classification (NCBI taxonomy): domain Eukaryota; kingdom Metazoa; phylum Arthropoda; class Insecta; order Hemiptera; family Pseudococcidae; genus Planococcus; species Planococcus citri. Next base: position 44,765,884 of record NC_088680.1, on the reverse strand, counting down.
CGAAAGAGAACAAAAAATAAATCATCAAGCCAAATTCAGAAACTGATTTTCATTCATAATTCAAATTCAAAGGCTCAGTTTCTATTTTTGAAAAATCAAAACTGATTAAATTGAAGTTGGAACGCTGTTATTCGGTTTACCTACTTGGATACTTAGAATCTTATTTTTCACCTTTGAATTATATACTTAGATTGATGATTGTTTCGAATCAGTTTGAAGCCTTTAAATAATTTTTGGATTTGTTTGTTTTGAAAAAATGCTGAATTTTGAATCTCATTCTCATAGCTACTTTTTATGACAAAATTTTTCAAAACTGGACAATCTGAAAATTTGCTGAAGGCTTCAAAAAGACACAAAGCCATCACCAATCTATTCAGAAAATCAAGAGTGAAGCATGAACTAAATTTCACATTATTACTACCTCACTTGCACTTCCTTCAATTTTCATCTTTTTTATTAAAAAAGCCCAAACCATTATATTTTCACAAATTCGTTGAAAATCTACGAAATGAAATTCAACACCAGGAATTGGGTTTTGAGGTAGCCTACATGTTTTTGGATGCACTTTCAACATTTTTCTTTATTTGGCCTGAAAAAATTCTGTACATGAAAAAAATAGATAAATAAAAAAATACAAAAAATGAACACAATTTAAAGAAAGTTCAAAAAAGGCCCCAGGAGTGCCCAAAGTTTCTCAGTTTTGCTGTCGAAAGACCTCAAACACTTTTTACCGTCTCATGAAGAAATATTTTATGCAGATAATTCAAAATTGTTTATTCCAAAATTCGATTTTTGGCTGCAAAATTCGCACAGGACATTTTTCTTTCCCCCCTCCACTTGAAAAAATCAAAAATTTTTGAACTGCGTTTTCAACAACTCAAGTAACAATTACATGGAAATGCTTTCCTTTCATTTAAGATTTTGCTACCAACTTCTAGTGGAAAAAAAATCGTTTTACCTCACATTCTGTCCTCATCCTCAAGGACCACTTGAGCGTAAGAAAATATGAATCTCATCCCACGAGGTCTCAATCTGGCCTTAAGTACAGTAATTTCAAATGCCAATACCAAATTTCCAGTAGATACCTAAATTGGGTTAAATTTTACTTTATTTTTTTTTTTTAAACGTACTTACCTAGTTTTATAATTTTTTGCACGATTTTTTCATTAGGTAAACGAAATTTTGATTCATGCACGAAGCGTGTCAAAAAATGCTTTGAATAAAATTCTTGATTCTCAAGTTTAACTTTTCTAAATTTTTAATTATTTTTTTCGGTATGGGTATATAGACAAAATGCTGATGAAAATTCAAAAAAAAAAAAAAAAATTGAAATCGTTCCCATTCAAGGAAAATTTTTCTCCAAAATATTACCTCCCCCTCACCCCAATTTCATCTCCAAACATTTTTCAAATTTTCTGGGTTATTTTGTCGTTCTGGAGCCCTCAAGAAAAATTGATTTTTTTGATATAAGTTTTTAATTTCTTCAAGATCCTTATGAATTTCGTCCCAATGATTTTTATGAAAAAGTGGTTCAAGCGGTTGCCTCTGGGATACACATTTTGCCACCAAAATTTAGTTCACGGTTTTTGAGTTTGGGGCTTGCAGTGAGAAGTGTAATTTGGAAATTTTGAAACCATAAATGTAAGTAGGCTACGTGCCTATTAATTTCCTCTTCAAAATTTACAAAAAAAAATGTACCTAATAATAATTATTGTACTGGATTCTTTGAGTTGGAGCCAGTAAAAAATGAGATTTCAGTTTTTTGACTACATATCATCAAAATGGAAGGGGCTAAAAAGATTTTCGTTTCCATTTCCAACGCTAAAACTATGCTAAAACTTATGATGAAACGAATTACTCGTATATGTTAAAAAGCACGAATAAATTATTCATGCTCCTCCCCCTAAACTCCTTCTTCATCGTTTCTACTTTTTATTACTTTTTTTCAATATCTAATTTTTCAATTTATTTTCAATAAGAAAATTCGTCTAATAATTAGCTGTGATACACAGCTCAAATTTTTCTTACCTAATTAGTTTGTATTTGTATCTAACAACAAAAATATTTATAACCAGATTGGCTTTCTGAGCATTAAAAACTGAACGAGAATTTCACATAAACAGTTGAAACTTGGAAGAGCTACCAACGCGATAATTTCTTTTGAATAGCCTTATTTTTAAAGGGAGCGTTGACCCGTTCACAGTTATTTCATTAAAAGCAACGATAAATTTCTACTGTTTTCCATTTGAGGCGACAGTTGCACGACTAAGTATATTCGTTGAATTTGTATTCTAGAATGACAAAATGTCGTTTACAATACATATATCTATCCACCATCTTTAGATGCATGTAAGTATAAATATGCGGAGATTACCACAGCATTTTAACCGCTAAAGAAATTATTCGTTTTAAAATGAAACACAATGGGACATAGAATATGGTAAAACGTGGCTGTCTCGCGAGAAAATAGGAAATGTGACATAATAGTGGTCGCATCCTATATGGTAAAATATATGCTATATTTTATAATTTGAAATAAGTACGTGTAAGTCTAGGTATGTTGTGGCGATGAGTAACGTTACTTTGGTTTTAAAATGGCATAGTTATAGTCCCTTAAACGGATAGAGCTCTCATTTTCTGATCTAGATTTTTCTAAAAAGGTGGACAAATAAGAAACTTCTCAATGGTAAAGAAAGAATTATTATACTCGGACTGTACCCTGTACCGTGTACCTAGTGTACCATTGACTGCATTTCGATATTATATCCAACGACTCGTAAATTTTAATGGCGAAACGGATTTCATACAATTTATAATCTCGAGCAATAAAACTCGATGCTTGTTAAGTTTATAACAAATACAAACAAACAATTAATCCTGTAATCATAACGTGTGTAAAAATTTACACCAAGGAAACTGAAGTTGGTATGTTAATTCTGTATTAATGTATGGGGGCAGTGAATGGGCGCTACTGAAAGTGCATTGGGGGAGGGGGTGACTGTTTTGCGATTTGGGAAAATTTTGAATCGAAGGGGGTGGAAAAGTTGGTCCTCAATCTGAACTGAAAACTGAGAAAGAGGAAATGGATCAACTGGACAATTTGAACATACTCTTGCCCCTGCCATCTGAAGGTTGAGCAACCATATCTGCGTAGATTCAGTGAGTGTTGCATAATCATTGAATGAAAGGCTTACTTTCAGCATGAAACAGTCTGTATATCATTTTTTTTTTCAAAATTCATTTCGTCATTTGAAACTAATCATGAAGAAATGAAGGCTATGGAGCTCTATGGTCTCTTGGCATAGTTGATGAAAAGAAAATGTATCCTAGTAATATGATAAATGCAATACAAATGGATGCAAAAAATGTAGACGGAATTTTTGAAAACCTTGATTCTTCGTCAAAGACGTGTACCTATTCAAGATTTCCACATTGTATGAAATTCAATTAGTCTACCTACTGCAAAAACACGTATAAAAATTATACCTATTCGATTCATCGATACGCATAATTAGCGATTTTAATTAACGTAGCGTAGATTCGAGTAGGTAAACAAGCAATAATTTAAGTGTATCGATTATTAAACCATCGGCGAGTTGTATATTTTTCGAAATCTCGTACTTGAAAAATTTCATTTCCACAAGGTAAATGTACATAAGGTTAAATAGTGATGCAACTTTGTATATATATCGTAGGTACCTACGAATAGGTGCTCTTAACGATAGCTCATACATTGTTTACTTTGGTGTATAATTTTGCAACCGTGTATTCCGTGGTGTGTTTACTTTTCGCATCAGGAAATGACCGGAAATTAATATTAAACGTCCGAAGATACTATTATCACGTCATTACGTACGATTTACGGTCTCGTAAAAAGATATTTGATATCTGATATAAACTGACAATAAAAATTATATATTATTAATTTAATTGCATTTTAATTGGCAGTTTACCTTTTAGTGCCTGTTATACTGTTATAAATGCGTTAAATTGTCAGAGAGCAAGTTTTATGACTTCTTTCTGTGTATTTCTGAGCGAAATTATTACCGGGCACGTAAGCCATACTGTATATGATAGTTGAAGTCTAGGTACTCCTGGTCTACGTAGTGAACCGGTACCATTCGTATATTCAAAACGCTACCTTTTTCCTTCAATTACAAAGTAAAAAAAATTTCTGCAGCTCTGATAGGTATGACTGACCACTCACGTAATTACGAAAAGTTTTTTTCCCTATTAACTAGCGTGCTTTGATCGGATCTTTAATTATCTAAAAATCTCTGGCCGCGATGAACAAAGTTTTCCTTGCAAGTTGGTGGCAAATGAAGACACGCGATGTTATTATACTTTCAATGTGGCACGCGGACGAATAAATATGTATATTTGAATTTCAAGTACCTACTCACTACCTTCAGTAGCCACTCATGTAATAGGGAAATAAGTACCTGGGTTAGGTGATGCATTTGAAGTAAAAATTAACCACAGGTGGAGGAATATGTTTTCACCCAATTTCTTTCGAGCAGGTTGTTTGGCTTCGAATAATTTTTCAGCTTCGTGTAATCGAGTTTTTGTATATTGTGATTATGTTCTATCGTGCCTAGAAAAAGGTGTGCTTTTACATAGTAAATTTTCAAATGAGGGTTCATGAGTATCGCGTGATCGTAATACATGCTGCATGGAGCGCTAAAACCTGAAAAAAGGGCGACTGGTGCTCACTAAGACACTGGTTAGGCAATTTCGAGATTGTGTGTAGGATAAGTTGCATACGAGCGCCTTGAAAGTAACGATCTATTTTGAAAAAAATGAAGAACCGAGTTAGGTACCTACCTACCTGCCATTACCCATTCATGTGAATTTTATTTCTGGATAAATTATTTTGTTATGCAATATTGTCTGTTACTCTAGTCTAAGGAGAATTCTGCCGGAAATTACCTACTCGTATTATGGGAATCAACTGAATCTGAAGGAAAACTTGAAAATGTCTCAAAGAGTACAAAGATTGTTGATAAAATAATAATTTAAAAAAGAAATGAAGTCTAAATAAATTTACTACTGAAAATTTTTAAAATACCAAATGAATGGGAAAGGGTAAAATTTCTGTTTCTTAATCTGACGGAGCATTCTCCTTAAATTTTGAACACTAGACCCCTCTACCACCTGTTAATTTGTTTCTTTTTCAGAAAAATTTAATCAACTCTTACCCATTTCTAACCTGCCTAATTCTGAAAAAATTTCCGAACAACAAAAAATGTAGAAAAAAGTAAAAATGTTCAGCATGCTTACATGTTTCATTAATGAACATGAACTTTTCAGGAATAGGTATTTTTGGTATTTTGGTAGAAAATGGCTCCAAGAAATGGTACCTTTGTTGAAAAAAAATTCTAATTAGGTAATTAGAATTAACATTTTTTATTTTAGTGCCTATTGTTCATTGGAAAAAAAATTATTAGCTTGGTATTTTTTTTAAGGAGAAAGAGATTACCTACATAATTTTTCAAAGTTCATTCGATTTATTAGAGATTTTGTTGAAAAATTTGCAATAAAACGTTCATAAAATTAAAAACACTTATTTTTATTGACTTTTTTTATTTCTAAAAAATTTGAAGATAAACTGAAGTCGCGTCATCCCCCCCCCCTCCAAGAAATCTAGAGATTTTCAAAAATTGAGAGAATGCAATGAAGAAAGACGAAGGGTGTTTGATAGAAAATATTTTCACAGGAGAGAATCATATTTTCAGGGGTAGAAATGGAGTAATTTTAGTGAAAAGTTTCCTAAAAATGTACAGATAAAAACAGAGTGAACACGAATGGCTCATTCCATTTTTATTTTTTTGTTTTCTGTCGTTCTCTTCCTTTTCAATTCGACTGATAGGCAACATGTTCGTCAAACTGTGAGGCTATTTTCTTTTCCTGCCTTACTTGGAGAAAGAGTTGATTCTTTTTTCTGTGATAATTGTAGGATGAAGGAGGGGGAGAGTGGACTCATGAAAACATCTTCTACAAATGAATTTTCACGAGAAAAAAAAATCCTTGAGGTTTGGGCCTCGTTTCCAACTGAAAATCTAATCGTGTGGAAAAGCCCTTAAAGTTGAAAGCATTCAGAAAACAATGTGATAAACACATTTAACGAAAAATTCCTAATTTCTGCTTCAGAATTTCGCTGAATAACTCCTCTTAAAATAAATTACCCTCCTATCCTCCCCGGTTCCCAAATTTATGTTGATCTTCCTGCATATATGAGACCCCCCCCCCCACCATCTGAAAAAATGAATGGCTTGGAGAAAGCTGTTTTTAAAAAATATAAATTTCAGTGTCCTTATCCATCAGAAAACTTTATTAGAAAGGATAAGAAGAGTTTCTTTTTAAAAAAGGGGTTAGATACTTGAAGAAATAATTAACTTAATCAACTTTTTTTCATTTAATTTTCTGATTTTTTTCAACTTCTGGAAGAGTGCTCCGAAAAAGTTTTAAATTTTTGTAAAAAAAAAATTATATTTAATTTTTTGAAGACTCCCAATAGATTTTTTTTTTGCACTTGCACTTTTATAGAAAACAATTTTGAAAGTAGGGAATTATTTTCTCATACAATTATTCGATTTGAAGAGATGGGATTTTCCAAACCATAACTTCAAAATACTTACATATGTAAATAAGACTACCGTAGCAGAGCTGGGAAAGAGGCAATTGTTGTTTAACACGTAATGCTGTGAATAGAAAGAGAGTTACAGAATATTAAAAATATTACTTACCTAATTAATATGTACCTACATATTTTGATGGAATTTGAAATTTTCAAAAATCTAGTAGGTAAAAATGTTTCAAAACGGCCAAGAGTCTAAAAAATTTTGAAATATTCATATGATTCCAAAATCATTGGAGTAAAAATGAATAAAACTGTTAGAACAAAAATTTTCTTGTATACTAATAGATGAAAAAATTGATAAAATTGTGATTGGATCATTGAAATTAATGTAAACAGTGCAAAAATTGGCAAATTATTAAAGATAAGAGTAATTGACTATTAATCGAATTCTCAAAAATTTTCAAAGTCGCTGCAGAAACTTGGCGTTCAAAAAACTTTACAACACTTTTTTTAATGAACTGAAAAATTTGCTATTGAGTTTTCAGTGAAATTTGAAATTTTTTTACAAATTATTCACATGCAATTTTACTATTTTTTCATGAGGAAATTTTCATGCTAGATTTCCAATTCAATTGACAACTTTTTTGCAATTTGAAAATTTTCACATTTTGGCTATTATTATTGATTGTGACATTTTATTATTTACGAGTACATTTTTCAGACTTTAGCCACCAATTTTCAACGCATCTATTTGAAATGTTCGAGCGCTTTAGAGCAAGGTTTTTTGAAAAAATTGACCTAAGATTTTTCAAGTCTATGGCTCTATGCTGAATTATTTAGCATCTAGCCAGACTGATTTTTGGAAATTTTCATTTCTTTCCATCATGAAAATTTCAACAATAAGGTAATTCAGAGTTCAAATGTTTTAGAAATGGGAAATGCTCATTCACAATAAAAAATGGTATTAACACCCCCACCCACCATCTATACCTCTCTCCTTCGCTTCCAATTCAATCAAATATTCTCCACAAAACCAAAAAAAAATCCACCAACTGCCATATTTTTTCATCGATATATAGGCACATCCGGAGACATTCAACTTTCAACTGTTTGGACAGCGCATTCCAGTGGCCGTTCATGGACGACCAATTTACTCGTCAACTCAAAACTCACCATCCTGATTTTTCTGGTCGTCTCCAAACATCGATAAAACTAAATAAACTCTCCAATTAAAATATCCGAAACACATCTCTCTATAGCCAGACGCCATCTCTTCTAAAAAAAAAACTCGATTCGATCTCCATCTATTCGCTATACAGCATCTTTTAATCGTGTTTTAGCTTCAACATATATACTCAAATAGAAGGTGTCCTAATGCTGGGTACGGGTATATTAGCAACAACCATAGAAAAAAAAATAAGCAGAAATAAGACGATGGTGAAAAAAAATCACAGCGAAAGACTGCGGATGAGATGAAGAGGCAGGGATTCGGATAAGTGTATAAATCAGTTAAATGCCTACTCATCTTATTTAATCCGTACAAAATTATAATACCTGATTACCAGAGTCCTAAAAGTATTAACATTGTTTTTTTACGACTTTCAATTGGTTGATACGCGATGCGTTGGTTGGTCCGGTGGTCGGACGTAAGCGTGTGTTTAAATGAAGAATGTAGGTAGGAAAGGTCATTAAAATCGGACAATTACCGAAATAATAAATACAATATATCGACCCGTCTATAAAACTCGGACCGGTTAATCGGTTTACATTACGTTTTTTTTCTCCTCCTCATCTCGAGCTCTTCTTCATCTGTGACGCTGAATAATATACGAATACTGGGGGACAGAAGACTCGAAAACCTGCGAGAGTAAGTATTTGATTTCTGAATCCTTTGATCGCATGGCGCAGATAATTGAAGTTTCTCATGGGCGCAATTAATTCAAAATTAATGGACCTGCGCTTCGAATGTCAGAGGAAAAAAGTTCATTTAACGATCTCGTAAATTGCGAAGTGTATAATCGTTAAAAAACAAACCAAAAAAAAAAAGATACATTTATCGTCCACGCAGTCGTGTCTTGTATATATTTTTTTGCTAAATTGAGACAACGAGCTGAGATTTTCAGGCATTTGACCGGAAACTGGTTCTCGCATACGACCAGAATCTGTGACCGATACAGCTTCATTTAGGTGGTACGAACAATGTAAAATCATGGACGATTGTACCCATAAAAAAATATACACGTATAGATAGGTTACCTACCTATAGCTGTATTATAATTGGCAAAACCGTATGCACCCCTTCTTAATATGCATCAAATGAACTTTATATTCTAGGAAAGCTTTTAAACTTTATGATTAATCCGAAGCTGCGAAAGCTTCTTCATTTCACCGTTTTTACGATCGTATTAAGGATACGGGATTTCCTCGGCGTTTTGAATTACGTACATTGAGCCTTGTGAGCCTTTGCACCCCCAATGCGCGAATATACAGCGTGAAATCTCGTTCTTCTCTCTCTCTAGATGGTAGGATCCTATTAAGGCTGATTTTAATATACAATTTAAATCAGCCGCGGCTGGTGGTGCGCGTATAAAATATTTAATTTCGCGAATTTCTCCATCTAGTAGGATTTTAATTACCGCCGAGGGCGGCCTCATCTAGCGGATTTTTACCAAAACCAAACCCGGCATTCATTGGTCGTAAAATGCGTGATCTTGCATAGTGCGAAATTCCCTTCGTAGTTCCATGTTATATGCTTAAAAAGAACCGCTGTAGGCTGATTTATCGCAGCTGTATTTTCTTGCGGTTGCGGAAATGACATTTAGTATTTTGGATGTATTTGTTATATACTGCGAATACCATGGTGCGGAATATTGTAGTCGATTTATGAATGAAATTGGAAGATTATTTCATCAATTTTACGAGTATGAAGACTGAAGAGTCGAATGTGTTGCATAAATGGCGCCTTACTTACGATGCTCTTTGCAGGGGTAAATGTAGGCAACTTATTGAACATCAATATCAGATCTTCCCTTGAAGATCACTCCAAAAATCTTGTAATGGAATAATTGAAATGAAATTATAGAGGAAAGTATTTTAGTTTTTGATTGAAGATTCAAGATTTCAGATTCCATAATTATGGTTTTTTTTTCAGTTTTGAATTTTATTTTCTGAATTTTTGGTTTCATTTTCGGTTTTTAATTCTATTTTTGATTTTTGAGTTTTTAATTTTATTGTATGTTTCCGATTGAATCAGATTGAATATTTTTTGAGCTCAAAATACAAACCATGGGTATTTTTGATTTATTTCAGTAGGTCCAAGCTGAAATAATAGTTCAAAAAAATGAAAATCATTCAAAAAAAATTGCAAAATTGCAAAAATTAAATTTTTTTATATACAATGGCAAATTACTCATTGTTGTTTTGCTATATTTTCAAAAAAAGTGAAAAAAAATCAAAAAAAAATTGGCATCAGAAAATGCAAAAAAATTGTGAAAATAAAAAAATTAAAAATTATTATTTTTTCAAATTGAAACAAAAATTATTTGGTAAACAAAATTATAATGGAAAAAAAGTATTCAAAATATTTCCAGGAATTGAAGCGTTTTTGTGGTATTGAGAAGTGAACAAAATAATGGAATTTTTTCCTTTCAATCGTCTTTTTGGTAAGTAAGAAAAAATTCAATTATAGTTGCACGTTCTGCAATTCTGCATAATACAAAGACATTTTTTCGCTATGAATTAAAGCGTGAGTAAATATAACCCGACGACAATATTTTTACGACTGTTTCCATTATTTTTTACGTCATTGTCAGTTGGCGTTGATAATGCAGCGTGTGTATTTGTAAATTAAAAATCTGTCATATCTTCCGATATTTTAAGGCGCGAAAATACCCACGAAGAGTTATTAAATGAACACGAGCGTTAATAATTAGCAACGCATAAAAATGGCAGAACATCTTCGACGTGAATTTAATCCGACGAGATGGCATGACCATAAGAGTCTGAGACTAGCTCAAATTGTTGTTCGCATAGAGAATTAATTTTCAAAATGTATTTTTTTTCAGAAACCAGAAAAAAAATACGAAATATGTCGACGAATACCAGGAAGACCACGCATAAGCAGAATTGTAGAGAGAACTGGGGAAAAAAATCGCAACGATTTTATGATCTAAATAAATAACAAAACTGTTTTCGCAAACTTTGCAAAGTTTTTATGTTACGTATAAAATAAAATTGAATTGTACCCGAAGTGCAATAAAGAGGAAAAAGTCCAAGTCATTGCTTCTCCAATGGCTCCGGAAACATATGAATGGGGTAACTCTGGCAGCGAGTAAATTTAGTCAGCTGGAAGCGTTAAAAATTTCCCGAAATAAATTTCACCCGAACGTTTAAAAGTCAAACTGGAAAAAAGGCGATAAAAAAGTTACCCAAATTGAATTGGGGAGGGTGAGAATGCTGAGATTTTTTGCGTTGGTTTCCAGTATTTCTTGTCGTGCCATTCGATTATGCAGACTGACTTAATTGCTGAGGGAAAATTAATTTTTCGGATTAATTTTTTGTTTTTCGGTTTATGGTTGTTTGATTTTTTTATAGAAATCTCGAGGGTGTGATAAGATGAAATAAGCTGTAGCATATTTGTAAGTATTTTTTTGCCATGCTGAAAAATTAAAAATTATTGATCGAGTTGAGAGCACGAAAATACTGAAAATTGAGGATGAAAAAATCACCAGGAAGTTGAAAGAGAAAGTAAGTATTCAGAAACTTAGAAAGTTGTAGGTTATGAATATCTCCCCATCTAGGGTAGGTACCTACTTCTTTAGACCAACACGTATAAATAATTGTATTTTCTATTTTAGAAAATTGATCTCATCAGTAAGTTTCAATGACTGATTTTCAACTTAATTCGAAAAATAATTGAGTAGTTCAAATTAATTTCAAAATAATTATTTGTACTTTGAAACAAAAATATTTTTGGAACCATCCTATCAAAGAATTGCCAAAAACGTATTAGAAACCGATCAATTGATGTTATGTTTCATGATTATTCCAGTGACTTGGAGTTGAGAAATCTTACCCACGAATGAGTTTGTCGTGTTCAAAAATAATACCTCCTGTACAGCGTGAAGCAGCTACGAGTATCGGAAAACTTGGGAACTTGAATTCCAAAGAAGGGACAGCTGTGAAGTATAGATACCGCGAGTTATACTATTTTTACGTCTGTTTTATGGAGGTTCTCTTTTCTACGCCAAACTATTTCATGCCAATGTACGTCGAATAGATGGCGTTGGTAAACTGCCCTAAAATAAGCAACTTCTGCAGTACAAGTTATGTAGAGAGCGGCACTACTAGCTCTATAGACATTAAAAATACCCTCGACACATTCGTATCCAGATTGTTCAAAATTGAAACATTATTTTTATATTTTATTTTTGAGCTCAAACCATCGTTCAAACAGTATTTCATACAATAATTTTGTTTTAAATTAGGCTCTCTGATTATCTTAGAGATCATCCGAATGGTACTGCTAGAAAGTAAATTCAAAAAATTTATTTCCAGATTTAATTATTTTCGATTTTTTTTTTTTGTGTTTGAAATTACCTAAAGTAACTTTCAGATCAGTTACCTAGTCATTTTTTGAAAAACATTTTATGAATGCTGAAGCCCATAAATAAGTCAATTGACTTAAAGTGGGTGTAGGTAAGCCTAAGTAATTAGGGACAGCTTTTTCTGTAATTATCGTACTTATAACTTAGATACCTATTCAGGGGCCAAACAGAAAAATAACTACTGCCTGCTAAAAATTTAGTCCTTAGCTTATGCTTGTGATACATTTTCGGACGTTTTTTTCGATTTTTTGCTGTGTCCATTTAAATTTTTTTTTCGTGATTTTGGTGTTTTTTTCAGTCATTAATTTCTCAAAAAATTGAGATAGTGGATCAAGGCTCGGTCTGTGTTGCTTTCAGGGTTTGAAAACACTTATTTAACAATTCATTTTACACAAGAATAATGAGGTAAGTTGATCATCACTTCATCAGAAATTTTAAAATAATTTAATCAAAATTCTAGACAATATAGAATTATTTAAAATTCAAATTTTAGATCTTCATTACGTGAAAAAATTGAATGTCGTGAAACTGGAGTGGAAAATGGGTGAGAATCAATCCTTTCTAAAATGAATGTAGGCAACCTCATTTACAAGAGTAATAGAAGGGTTGCCAACGCTATAGATAGCAGGGTAAAGCAAGTAGATTTGGATAATTTCCTTTTCCTCAGCCGATGTTTGTTGGAAAATTGAAAATAATGTCATTTTTCTGATGAATCCAAAACAGTGATTTTCTCGTCTTTCGATGGTTTAAGATTTTCAAAATTCCTGAAGTTATTACATCTTTCTCTGAATTTTCAATCACTAATAAACTTCGAATATTTTATGGAATTTAAAAAAAAAAATAGCCATCATTTTTTACAAAAAATTTTCTAAAAATCGAATGCGGATTTTTATACTAAGGTATCCATTTAGGAACATAAAATGTGAGTATTTTTCATTGCTTCTTACAAATGATTGGATTTTTTATGACAAGGCTCACTCAGAGCTGTGCAACCTTTTTTCTACCTCTACGAAGTCCATGAATGAGATTTAGACACTTGAATTAATGATCAATAAATTTTGATAGACCTAATTGGGCTACACATTTAATGAATCAATCTCAATACTCGTTAAACGCTTTTTTATTTGCATTATTTCTACTCATTGTATGTACCTGAGTCTAATCAAGAATTAAGCAATCAAATTAATCTCATATTTACAAATATATTATCATGAAAATGATTAAAAGAGTTTACGATGGATCAGAAAACAAAAATTTTTGGAGAATTTTGACCAAATTCAGTAGAAACAGGTTATTTTGAACTGAAAGGCGATCAGAAAAATTTTTAGCTTTGGATATGCCCCTGGAGGGAGGTTATAAATAAGTCCAGAAAAGAGGGCATTTTCAAAAAAATCGTGGTATTTTCGCTTGTATAGTTCTATATAACCAGTTTTTATGGCTTCGCTCTGTTCCAAAAAATGTTATTGAGATTCGGGGTCAACTGTCAACCTATAGGTCATTGACTTCAAAATCCATAAGGCCACTTTTAGAGTTGTTCTACTGAACAATTAAAAATTTGCAAATCTGGGCAAAATCATGTTTCTAAAATTTTTTCTTCTCAAATATTACGCATTTAATTATGCAAAAACATTCATCATTTCTGAGATTGAGAAATATTTTGCAACACCATGGTGACAATTTTTTGGTCACTGTTGCCAATCTCAGAAAATTCAGAAAAATAGCCAAAAATAATATCAAATGTTTTCAAATTTTTGAAATTGACAATTCCAAGGGCATCTTTGGAAGTGAAATTTTTTCTGTCAGACCCTCAACTCAAAAATGAATGTGACCACTTATTTGCAATTTAGTAGGAATCCTTTGTTGAAATGAAATTTTTCATCAGAAAAAGTGGTCGAATTTTTCATTGAGATTGGAGTAAAAAATTACCACTTTGGGTAGCATAAAAAGCTTCCACGATCGTGTAGGTATAGGATTCAATTTTTTCATTTTTATACAGTGACATGATTAGTAAAATTACCCACCATTTTGATTCTTATGAAATTTAGCACAGAAAATCACCGAAAAGGGAAAAAAGTTGGTTCAATTAACAATAACTACAAAACTTCAAAACTCAAAAAACATTAAATTTTCACAAGTGATCAATTTCAACCTGAAGGGGTTATAGCTAATCAATGGAGGAAAAACGCAAATTCTAAAATATTGTAAAAATAATCGAAACCAAAATTTGCTTAAAGATCTCTTATGACTGGCTCCTCGAATTCCAAAATTTAACCCTGTAGGTGAGGCTTGAATGTTAAAATTTTTTGAAGATTTGCATCAAAATTTTCGCTGACTCTCTAAAGGGAGAATTTTTAGCTAAAAAAAGAAAATGAATAATTTTCAGACAGTTGAGGCTGTGAAGATACCTGAGGTGACCTCAATTTTGGAAGTTATTCCATTCTCTCTCAAAAAACCTTCAGTTTTATTGAGTTTCAAAACCCAAAACATATCCATAATTTGAGTCCCATCCCCTCCCTCCCCTCAAAAAGTGAACATTATACCTTAGTTCTTTATTGCCAACTCCAAAAAAAATACGTATTTTTAAAGCAATATCAAGAGTTTTTGAAAAAATTCCAATCAATACAGAAATTTTATTTATAGTCCAGTCGGTAAAGCACTTTATGGGGGCAAACCCAAACAAAACTGCTAACAAAGATTTTTTTGCTTCAAGACCTCTAGGAGGGTGTCCTAAACAACATATCTCGACCCGTCCCCGATCCGCGTGGAGCTTTCCCCCCCACAGTGGATTTTAGCCCCCCAAAACACGTTTTTCGCCATTTACTCCCCCGCATTGCATTTTAGCGAAAAATATGTGGTTAGATAAAAGAATCTACGTCAAATTTCCGATCTAATGATGTATCAACTTTCCTTGTACGTTCAAGGGGGGTGGAACTATAGCCACTTAAAAAGGGGGGTTTCCTGAAAAATACATATAAGGCTATAGGCGCCCAAGAGGGGTGAAATGGTCTCCGAAAGCGTTCGAGTTGATATTAGCATGTAAGGTGAGTACCATAGAGAAACTTCCGCAAGAAAAATTTTAGACCCACACCCCCTCCCCTTTTTGGAGAGCCCCCCTTTCCTGAAATTTCAATAACACTTTTCTCAGCCCCATGTCGACCGATTTTGAAAATTTTTCAGTATGTTATGTATATCCTTAGTACGTATCCCCACAAAAATTTTCAACCCCCTCCCCTCATATTTACCCCTCAAAATAGCGTTTTTAAATTTTTTTATGCTTTTCAACAATAGTGAAAATTGAAGGGACTTAGGTGCTCTGGAGAGAGCTAGATGAGGGTAGCAAACAATTTGACGTCATATTCGTGCTCAGTGGTATCGAATCATGAGAAAAGGACACCCTACTCATTGATACTTGGTGATTTTCCCCAAAATTCCCATTTTCGCCAACCCTCCCTAAGACACATTTTTACACCATTTTGAGGGGTAAATATGAGGGGAGGGGGTTGAAAATTTTTGTGGGGATACGTACTAAGGATATACATAACATACTGAAAAATTTTCAAAATCGGTCGACATGGGGCTGAGAAAAGTGTTATTGAAATTTCAGGAAAGGGGGGCTCTCCAAAAAGGGGAGGGGGTGTGGGTCTAAAATTTTTCTTGCGGAAGTTTCTCTATGGTACTCACCTTACATGCTAATATCAACTCGAACGCTTTCGGAGACCATTTCACCCCTCTTGGGCGCCTATAGCCTTATATGTATTTTTCAGGAAACCCCCCTTTTTAAGTGGCTATAGTTCCACCCCCCTTGAACGTACAAGGAAAGTTGATACATCATTAGATCGGATGATCGGAAATTTGACGTAGATTCTTTTATCTAACCACATATTTTTCGCTAAAATGCAATGCGGGGGAGTAAATGGCGAAAAACGTGTTTTGGGGGGCTAAAATCCACTGTGGGGGGGAAAGCTCCACGCGGATCGGGGACGGGTCGAGATATGTTGTTTAGGACACCCTCCTAGAGATCTTAAAGCAAAAAAACCTTTGTTAGCAATTTTGTTTGGGTCCAACTCCTTACCGACTGGACTATTATTTGAACTACCTTTCGTGACATTTTTTTGAATCTTAGTTCCTATTTTTCGAAAGATAAAAAAGTGTTTTATAGCTCAGCTGAATCAAGCAAAGTGAAACAATTTTCATTTAGATAGGTACCTACCTAATAATAAATTTGTTCGTCATTTTAAAAAAAATGAAGGATGATCCTTGAGCATGGCATCCTGAAATGAATTTTTCAGTTTTCTCTTACCTATTTAACTACTCTACCTATGAGATGTATCAGAATTTAGTTGCCCAAAAAATGAATGATAAGATTTTAAAAATATTTTGAATATTTTTTAGACTTCAGGTAGGTCTCTACGACGTAACTTTTTGCGCTAGCATCGTATGTCATGATAACTGTTACACCTATGTTACCAGATATTCATCCTATCACTTTTGCCAGGCCATATCTGGGCAGTAAAAAAATATTTAAAAAACACGACACCATTAACACTCGTTCAAAGTTCTAACAAGTCATGAAGTCAAGCCTTTTTTTTTTTTTTTTTGATTAGCCTAACGTTCCTATTCGTTAGTACGTTATCTCTTAAATTTTGATTTTGAAATCAACGTCCAATAAACAGGTTTTTTCTTAAGTATAAAAAAACCAATCTTTGTTCGTTGCAGTAAAGTTGACAAAAACACGTATTTTTCAAAAAGCACATAAGTAGGTATAGGTAAGATAAAGTTACAGAGTTGAACACTTGATGCGGTCGACTTGGTGTAAGTACGAGTATAAGAACGATATTATCTTACAAAATTTTTCATCCTAATCCGAAGACATAAAAACTTTTTTACGTCCGCGAACAGATTAAATCCTTCTAGTCGTTAATTTTGTTTTTATTACGATTTCAAATGGAATTTGAAAGCCGGAGTATTTCCATAAAATG
Organism: Planococcus citri; assembly: GCF_950023065.1. NCBI lineage: Eukaryota > Metazoa > Arthropoda > Insecta > Hemiptera > Pseudococcidae > Planococcus > Planococcus citri. The sequence continues at coordinate 44,748,719 of NC_088680.1, read as the reverse complement.
TAACCATCCAAGTGGCGATACTTTTACAGTAGTTGTTACCAACAGGAGTTTTCAGTGTTAATAAGCACGAGCATTATAATAGGTAGATACTAGTTACACTTTGTTGGGATAATTTAAAATGTATTTTACAACTCGATGACTTTTTTATACGAACGACCATAGCAACCTGCGGCTGGATCTACTCGTACTTACGTTAGTGTTGTTAAAAGGCTACATTGTTGTTGCTTTGGAAATCGAACGTCGAACGAATCACACATTTACCCTTTTTAATATGCTAATGAGGGATGATCGAATTCCTTAAACATTGTGGATATCTAACAAGGTCATTGGGGTAGAGAGATAAACCTTTTTTTAAAAAGTGAAAGCAACACTTTATCAAGGCTAAGAGCGACTATTTTGCACCTTTAGATAAAAAATTAGTTCTCTGTTGAACGATCAAAAGTAACGTTCTGCAGTTATCTGTAGCTGTAGGTTTACGAGACCTACTCGTTATTTGATATTTTTTCTCTCGTTTTGTTGTATGTGGCTGTTGGATCGGATATCTTGAAAATCTACCCTAAAATGTAAGTAGAGTTTTCCATCTTAAACGTAGTTTTATAATTAAAGCCGGAAACAGTAACGATAAATTGTAGATACGAAAACCGAACCGTTTCTAAATACTCACCAACGTTATAAGAGTGTATAGTGTATTTTTTCCCTACAGTGAGTGAGAGACTTTTATGTGGTACCCTGTCACCAAGCGAAAGATATTCGGTTAATTTTTCTTTGAAATAGTTTTCGTCATGGTTCGCTCCATATGTTTGATATATTTTCTGGTTCGTGCTACGCTCGACGGTTAGTTTATTTTGGTAATGTAACACTATTTTAAAACTTACGCCATCCCCGCAGCAGCACACGGTAGGCTAAAAATATGTAAGGGCGAGTTGACGTCTCACTCTCGAGTCTCGAAAGAAATTGAAAATTACGTTTCGCCCTGCCCACTTCTCGAAAGATTTTGACGCTTTTAAAATTAACGAAGCCGGTTTTTCGACTTTAACGATGGCGAGATGCGGTTATTAAGCTTGTTGATGGATGTTAAAATTAAAGCTTACCTTTTATAATCACATAACGCGATTGCCTTTTACATTTCTTCTTGACTTGTGGTATCGTCGTAAAATCCTGTAAAGAAATACTCGTGTTAGAATATAGGTAGGTATAGTCAGGCTTTGTAAAAATTGTGAAAAAAAAATTCTCGATTGTGGGTTCGAGAGTAGGAATAAGGTAACCATGACACTGCACGCTCGTGTGTTCCTAGTTAGTGGAACTGGTAATCATAATTACACCATACACGATGTTTATATGAATTAAAATTTACGATAGGCTAATTTAATGATAGGTTTGTGACGCCAATGTCCGTGTATTTAAAGGTTTCGAGGCAGAAAAAAGTAATCGATAATTTGGCTGTAAACGTAAAAGGTTCGTCTGCGTAAAAGGTTTTCAAATTAAGTTAATTTCTTAATTTTCTGGATTTTTCTAATTCTATGGTTGGTACCTCGTAAATTTCAGAAATAGATTAGGTGCCGTTCAAAAGAAACGTATTTTTTTCTATACAATTCCATCTACATTCTATGTACAAAGTATCAAACTATTGTTTAACTTATTTAGGTACCCAAAATGAGGTTTAAACTTTAAACAATCTTATTACAAGTGCAAAATAATGAAATTTTTTTAGATACCTATGATGAAACTCAATCTTCCAACACCAGAAGAATGAAGAAAGTTTATTTTTATGGCCATTTTGATTTTCATTTCAAACTAAAAATTCAACTTTTCCCATTTTTTCGATACTCAAAATAAAATCAAAATGAAAATTTCCAATTTTATTAAATCAAATTAAATTCTAATGAAAATTGGCGATTTTTTGAAAATATCATGAATTTAGCTAGGTACCAAAAGTTGTTTTTTTTCACATTATTTTTTGATTTTTGAGAACCAAATTTAGCCATTTTTAATCAATTTAAAACTTCTTGCAAGATTTTAATTTTTTCCATCAAGTTTTGAAATTTTATGGCAAGATTTTTTTTCGACCAGTTTCAATAAATAGGTATTTTGGGTTTTTTCGGAATTTCAATTCCGATTAATTTGGTTAGAAAATCATTCTTGAAGTGTCCCACTGGAATTCACAGGAATTGTGAATTTTTGAGTTGTATGTCTCAAGGGTATGTTCCGAATACGATTTTGAAAATAGTAATATGGATGGAGAAGAAACATCGAAAATTTCTTAGAGACTCTAGATCAGTTGAAAATGATAAAATTTTGTTTTAGGGAACAAATTTTGTAAATTTTACGAAAAATATACTGAATTCTATGTAAGTATACCTTACATCGCACTTTACTTTTAAAATGACTACTTTCAATAAGTATAGACCTATGTCCATTCTCAGTGACATTTGAGGAACATCAAAACGCATCAAAAAATTGAGAAATTAATTTCAGTAACTTTAACTTTATATAGAAAGAGTTTGAAACGTGTGCTCAATTTCCAACAATTTATCTTTCAATAAAATTTGAGCCGAACAACTAAGTACCTATTGTAATTTTTTCATAGGAAAAATACTATTTTTTACAAATAAAATTTTATAACCAGGATTCAATTCTTTCAAATTGACAAACAAGTGTTTTTCAACTGTCTTTGATAGAAAAGCATTATCTATCCACCTCACAACTCAGTTTAGCTCAACTTAGATGACTTGCATTTTATTTCTTTTAAAATTCATAAATTGAATAGGTAATTCTCTTTCATTCAAAAGGAATTTTCATTTCAACAAACTGACTCAAAATTTCAAATAAAACCGAGATCTGTGTAAAAGTGAGAGAGAAAGAGAGTTTGTTTCAATAAAACACGTAATGAATACTCGATTGTATTTGGGGGGAAGGGGTAGGATTTTCAATCCATTTTTTCAATCATTGAAAATCAATGTGATTTATCCAATCAAAACGTGCATGATCCCCTAATGAAATACAAAAACAATCAACAGCAGTAAAAAAACTAAAGTGGAAAAAAATTTCCTCCATCTCCAATTCTCCATGCAATTGTAATCCAGACTTTTTTATTACTTACAATTTTTGATTTTGTCCAATGATTTTTTTTTTAATTTCTGAATCCCAGGCCAAACTGCACACTATTGATAAATTAAAAAAAAAATACTCAAAATGACAAAATTATCAAAGTAATCCTATACCTACCTACTTTTATTTTTTTCGTTTTGAAATGTTTTTCTGGGTATGATAATGTAGGTGGATATAATTGGTACCTACATATAGGTATCCGAAATAGAGAATGCAATAAAAATCGAAAATAAAATTGCCATTAAAACTCGATTTTTTGTTCAAATCAAATAATTTGTGAGAGTTTCACTATCTCTATGCGAAATGCTGCAGTTCTTTTAAGAAAAAAATTGCAATATCCTCGTGATAGTGGGAGGAGAAGATATGAGATCCGAATGTCAATTCTGAAGGTGCCTGTGTAAGATTCATTTAAATTCTAAAAAATTCTGGTTAAAAAAAATACAGATTCATTGCAAGAAAAGACATCTGGATTATCTATGAAAAATGCATTCATTTTCAATACGTTTGGTAGGTCTTCATTATTGGAATTACCTATTTTAAATTGAATAAGAATTAAAATTTTCTTAGGTTTACTGCGGTCAACATTTTCAAATGAACTGACTACCTAGATAATCACTCACAAAATTTTATATTTACTCCTCAAGAGCAATAAATTTTAGATTAGATATACCTACAGTCTTTCGCAAAATAATGCAAAGTTAACAAAAAATAAATAAATAAAAATAAATAAAAAAATAACCACTTTTTTTCTCCTACGATGCATTATAAATCAAAAAAATATAGTTTAGCTAATACGAGTAGGGCAATTTTTGCCTAAAGTGAAACATACCTAACTGACTCATCTTTTTTTAGCATCATTTACATTTTTTTAAAAATTCATACAGATGGTATTATTATTTAGGTGTTGCACTTAAAATAAAATTGGCCCTGAGAAATTTTACGGCATTATAAAAAATTCAAATAAATGTCACGTTCATTGTTCGTAGGCATTATTATAATTTTTTCGCGGAAAACTGGCAGCAGGTACTCTAAATTGGACAAACATTTTGGAATAAGCAATTATGTATTTTAAGAGTTATGGGTCCAGATAAAAAGTTTGAATCAACTTATGTACAAGCTAGACCATAAATTTCAATGTCTCTAAATTGTGAAAATTTCCATAAGTAGATATACTTTTCTTCATGAGTGTACGCGTGCCTTCTACATTCTACAGAAAAAAAGGGGAAATCAAATAGGTACTCATTTTTTTTAACGTTAAGTATACCAAAAAATCGCATTTAAATCCGAGGCGAAATAATATTTTTGCAAAAAAAAAGTAGCAAAAAATACGCTACCAAGACAGAATAAAATGATCTAAAAATTGAGAAATGACATTCGAAATGGCCCTCAAGGTTTACTTATTTATTTTTTAGCCAAATTTTTTCTAGAATGTGTCATAAGTTTGAAACACTTTCAGATGTAGGTAGGTACTTTACTAAATTTGGATTAAATATGTACCTAAGTAGGTAATTTAAAATCCAGCTGACTTACTACACCTACATACGTACCTACGTGGTTATAAATTGAAGTACATATTTTCTCATCAACCAAGTATTTCAGTGCAGAAATTTAAATCAAGCTCACAATTTTTTTATTGTACACTTCCAAAGAAGCCATAGGCTACCCACATTAATATTTTTAAAAATTTCCTCCCTTGTTAGACGAACCATAGAACAGTCCTTGGTGAAAATTTCTGCTGCATAATTTGTGAAATTCTAGGTACAAAAATTTTAAAGTTCTTGGAGTAAAAGTTTTCATGTTGACCAATTTTGTGAAAGAAAAAAAGATCAAATCAAAGAATTCTATTGAATAATTCAAACTTTGTAGGCAGTATCTTTCCCATCAAATAATAAGCTTACTTATTCCTGACATTTTGAGAACCTTTTTCAATACCTACAATTGATCAAAAAATTCTGAAATCCAATTGTTTTTTTAATGCAAAATTATGAAAAATATTTAAGAAAACCCTAGTAGAGAAAATAAAATGGGCATCTCCAGTTTTTGATCGTTATTTCAAATCATTATTTTATTTTTATTTTTTCTTTGAGAACAAATAAGTAAGCAACCTGTCTATTTGCCTTTGGGAGTGTTTTTTTCTCCTTTTTTTTTTTTTTTTTTTTGAAAATCTGTTAAAAATGAAGTGAACAAATCTGTCATCTGGGAACATATCTGTTTACTTCAATTTGATTTACGTATGTTTTTTTGTTTTTAAATACCTACCTAGATATGCTAAAAATGAAGTGAATGAGTATAGGTACCTAAGTATATGACCAGGAAATTAATCTGTGTGCTTTAACTTGAGATTTTTTTTTTCAAAAAATCTGCTAGGTACTTGTATAAAATGAAGTAAACAAATCTGCTACGAGGAGACAGAACATGTTCATTCAAAATTTGAGTTCAAGTACCTAAGTAGGTATTTTTTTATTTTTTTTTTTTTTTCAAAAAAATGAGATTGAAATGAAGTAGACAAACGTGTTACCCGGATAAGACAAATTTTAATACTTCGACTTTTTTTTAAAAAAATGGGTAAAATGAAAGAAACATATCTGTAACTTGGAAACAGGTTTATAATTATGTATTTTACTTCATATTATTGGAGATATAGAAACCATAAGCAGAGAAAATCTAAATTTAGGAGGGGTTTTCCAATTTCCGTTCGTCATATCAATTCATCATTTTATTTTTCTCGAGGGTGTGTCTTTTTCCCTTGGACCAATTTACGGGCCCCTGAAAAAGTGCGGACTTCGGGAAACTCGACCTTTTCCCCCTCTACCTGGCAGAGTCTTTTTTTTCTTTCATAAATTCAAATTCTCATGCTCTTACTGTTGTAATATACTTATAATAAGTAAGTCACAATTTGTTCAATAAATTTTGTTGATGTTTTTCTTTGCCAAATTAAGTTGAAGTGAAAATTTTAAAAATTCGTAGAAGTCTGAATTTTACAATTGAGCATGTGGAATTTTCATCGTGAACTACCAAATGAGCGTCTTGGTTTCCAAAGAAAATTAGTACTAATTTTCAGTAATATTTTTCCATTTTTTATGGGGGTCAAGTTGAATAAGTATATTCCTAGAACTAGAATTGGGGATTCTGTGAGTGAAAAAATATTCACATCTTTCTACTCATTCAACTTGTAATTCGAGGCAATAAAAGACACTCGATGAAAATCGCAATTTTTGAAGGACAAAAAAACGTTTCGAATTCACGAGAACTAAGTATTTCTCCCAAAATACTCAAGAAACGTAATGTTGACCTTAAAATTAACAAAATCCATATTCATCGTTACTCGCAAACTTGTACGAAATCCAAAACAAAGTATAAATACCTAACTTGAGTAAATTTTATGCCAAGGTCTACCAAATTAAAATAGCTGTTTCAAAACCATCTATAGTCCAAACAAGACCGCAACCCTCGACGTAATAACGATTAATTAACAAGTAATTCAAACGATTCGTAAAATTAATCCGACAAAGTATCGAAATAACAAAATATTTAAGCAGGCTATTCGTTGGGAAACTTGGTTTTGAAAATATTATACCTACCTAATTAAAGCTTCAAGTACCATTTTGTTAATTTAGACCCTATATTTTTAATTAGGTTATTATACTTCGTCGATAAATATCTAATTGAAGCGTGAAAAACTCCATTTCTAAGCATTTTTTTTTTACGATTCGAGTTTTTCAACATCCACGTTAGGTATACGTATCTATCGACATGGCTCCATTATAAAATAGGTAGGTATTGCGACTTTGACCTGTTGAAAAGTACCAGAAAACCGGAATACGTCTGCGGATAGGCTATCCAGATGGATATAATTGCCAGTATTTGTAGACTGTCGACGTATAAAAAGTGATGGCTGCTTTTCGAGACACGTTCGTAGGGTGTGGTCTACACAGAGAGTGAAATAGCCGCGAATATATCGAGAAACACTCGCTCACGATGGAAATGATCCAAATTTCACGGTTGACAGAATAATCATTTTAGGTAAAAGTGAAATTCAGACGGTTATTTACGTATTTGAAATCTTTTTCCGAGTAAAAGATCTTTGATGGGTAGAAATTTACAACGTTAAAAAAATCTTTTAAAATAGACAACGTCGGTCATCATCGTCGTGATCGCAGTGTAGGAGTAATGCGCGGTCTTTACAGAGAGAATGATGCTTTTAATCCATTGAGATTTTTTTTTAACAGGTCAGGAATCGAGATCTCTTTAGAAAAGATACTGACTGCGAAATGAGTTTTTTTTATACGATTGTAAAGGCATTCGAACATTCGATGCGAAGGATTGAATAGATCAGTTTTACTTTTTATATTCAAATTAGGGTCTGCGTGAATTGTTTAGGCGATTAATGGTGTTTTATTGGGGCAAGTTAATTTCCCTAAACAACTCTCGGTTTCGACTGCATCGACCTTGATGATTAACAACCCTCTAGAGGACTGAAAAGGATTCTCGATGTGATTTTTTGTCCACACACACGATTGCCAAGAAAGTGAGAAAAAACGTATGTCTTATCTGGACTTGTGTATCTTTTATAAAATTCTCCAACGACGTCGTTGTCGTCGTCATAGGGGGTGAAAATACATAATTTTTGCATCTGCGTTTTTACCAGATGTCTCCAGCAGACATCTTTTGTCAAATAAAGCATATGTACTGGAATATGGCGAATGGGTGATCATTCCTCGATATTTTCGAGCAAAAATGAAAGAAAAATATTCGACGTGTAGGTAGGTAAAAAGATAAGAATCCCGCGAATGTATCGACTATTTAATTAAATGATAGCATCGTTATTAGATAATGAAACGACACGCCCAGATAATTTTTATATCGCGTTTGCGTATATTTATTCGCGTCGAGGGCAATAATTTTTTTTAATGTACCAAACGCATAATTTTCGAACGTTAAACGGCGTCATTCGAACCGGAAAAATAAACTCTGCTTTTATAATGAGCTAATTTCGGCATTAGACCAATTACGTGCCTAAAGGTGATGGAATTTTAACAATAGAAAAGCTTTTGAAAAAATTAATATTCGGGGTAGGTTGCTTTTTTTTTTATTAGCGTCTTAATGGCGGCCAAATTTCAATGCACGAAATGACGATCGCGTGGAAAATAATTTCGCATTAAATTCCTCGCGAGTTGTCGAATAGTACATTCGAGAGTTGGCCTTCGGCCCTTTATTAATAATACGAGTGTGTTCGTCGTTTTTCAAATTGGAGAATTCATTCTGCAGCTTTTATTGAATGCTCGAGTGAGCAATAATAAAGAGGTATCATCCGAATCTGCTGAATACCTTCACACTTCCAAGTACCTACTTAGAGTTGAGAATCGAATAAAAATACTAATAGTGGAGTTGTAGAAATCTACATTGATTAGGTACCTATACGATGTGATTAATTTTTTACAATAGATGTAGGTCCAAGTATCATTTTTATATCGCTGATAAACGATTTATTTTGAGCAAATAAACCAATATTGACCATATTCGAACAAATTACCTATCGTGCAACAAAAGAGATGCACTCAAGATGAAAAAAAAAAACATCCTTTTTGAAATTTATTTATGGATGGACTCAAACTGAGCAATTCGAAGTTTGTGATTTGTTAAATGATTTTCGCTATAGTATAGTTTTCACGTGTAGTAGGTAGGTGTGGTGTAGAAATAAGTAGGTATTTTATCGCCAATGCATGCCCAATTGCCCATGTGACGATGGTGTTATGAATTTTCACGAGATTTATTTCTAGCTGTTTGAGTTTACTCATTGAATTAGTCAACTGCTTCTTTACAGTTTAATTTACTATACTTACAATTCGTTGCTCTATTAGGAAAAGGTCGTAACTACATGAAAGTTGATTTCTCAGAAAACGCATTTTAATTTTTAAGAGCATTCTATCAAGTACACTTGATAGTTTTAGATGAGGTAAGAGAACATTTGGTTATTGCAATAATTTTCCTGCTAATTTTCAAAATAAACATCCTGGTAGCACTGATTTTTCATTTTTTTATTTGAGGAACTCTGAACTGAAAAAAGTAAAATTCAACAAAGGAACTTTCACCTTAAGTCAAGCTTTTTTCATCAAAAGCCCATAAGAAATACACAGGAACAATATCCTTAAGGTGATGAGGTTGATTTTCTGCAATTTGTCAGTGAAATGACGTGAAATTATTTGTTTATAATGACTTTTCTTACCAACAAATTACAAAAATCAAAAGAAATATGTTCAATCTGAGAAAAAATATCATTTAGAACCTTTTCATTGTAACGGTTTTGAAAACGTGTATTTAAAACCATTTGTTTTCGGCTATTACGAGAACAAAAAACATCGAAATTCAATTTCAAGTGTTGCATCATGTAGAGGACAAAATTCTCTTTCCAATGATACCACTATCTCATTTTTTATAAAAATTGTAGTTACGACCTTTTCCTAATAAAGCAACGAATTACACGCCCCTATATCTTTTGTCAAGTTCCGGAATGTTGTAAATTGAAGAATTTAACTTATACAGTGTCTTATATCATCACTAAAATGCCGGCATTTCGTTTATTATTGGTTTATGTAACGTATAAGGAGTAGGTACGTTTTAAGCACATATGTTTTTAGAGCCAGCATAGGGTGGACGAAAGAGGAGGAACGAAAGATATACCGGTGGGCTTTTGAGAGCTGCAGACAGACATTTGTACGTAATTCATTTTGACAGATTTTCCTATAGCTAGCTATTTTGGACAAGCGACTTATTTATAGTGGTGCTCATTTTTAGAATCCATTGGCGGATAAGTGTCGACATTTTTGAGGACTGAAATATTATTTTGAAATTATTTTTTTGAGGTTTTCGCAATGTTGATTAGGAATATTTTCACCCAATGTAAGTAGTGAGTAGATATATTGGCAGGAACTTGGCAGGCCATTTTCAGACGACGAGAAAATGAAAAGGTACCAACGTATGCGATGTATTTCGAGGGACAATTGAACAAGGTTTCCTCCAATTTTTATGGAAAAATTCAATTCAATTCAAGATAGGATTCCTCAGAAATTTTAAGGATGCTCACTGCTCAGTTCAATTTGCACTATTTTGAAAACGAAAGAAGAAAAGTAAAAATTTATAAGGAGCTCGCCAACTCTTTTGCACCGTGGTCCTTGCTCCCTGCTCCCCCCTTGCTGATCCTATCAATCTCATAAGCTGTCGATAGGTATCATACGAATTGAAAAATTGTATGTACCTACCTACCTACTTAATTATTTTTTTTAAATTTGTTTTTTGCCTCTTATTCTGAAAGTAGAAATTTTAGCTTTCTGTTCAACCATACCTATATGTACTCATAGAGATGAGAGATGAATGATTTCAGTGCTCAAAATATCCAATTTGGTTTCCTCAGATCATTTTTGAAACAATTTTCTTAGTTTGTGTACAGTTTATTAAGTAGGAAAGGTATGGCCATTTGAAAAAAAAAAGTGATGGTTTGTACCTACTAGATCAGAGTTTTGTGGGGGAAAAAAGAACAGCTCGGGAAAGTTGAACAGAAATCGGTGAATAAAAGTTCCAACATAATAAGTAAGTACGTATATAGGCACTCATTTATAGTAAATGATGTCAATTCAATAGAACACATCTGTACTTAAAGACAGCAGGTTCCAAACCTAATTCTGATCTCATTCAAACAAATTGATATTATTCATCAATTAAAATAAGCACCTAACTAAATATCTAAATTGATGAGTAAGTATAATATACATGAGGAATTTTACTCACAGAAGAAATTCATACAACAACTAATCAACTCCGATCAAGCTAGAATTTAGCTCACTACACCTGAAGGGCAAGTCATTGAAACCTCAGAACCAAGTTTTGAGCTGTCGAAGTTGAATTTTCGATTTTTGGTGTTTTTTTGAAACTTGCAAAAATAGCACATTTTACAAAAAAGAAGAAAAATTGAAATTTGAAAAGTGGCTTTTTAGACCAAAGAGACTCCCTTCCCTTCCTCAAAATCAACTGAAAATTCCGAACTGATTTGAAGAATTCTTTCACAAAAGTCAAATTTTCTTCATCTATTCAGAAAAAACGTAATCAACTTTATTTTTGCTGGAGGCTGAAGTTTGGTTTGAGAGTAATTAAATTGATGAAGGGGACTTTACTAAAGGGGCAGTGGAAACTTCGAGAAATTCCTTCATCTTCTACAGAAAGTGTTCGATTTTGGAATTTTTTAATGAAATCGAAAATGTCAAACATGACCAAAAAAAGACCTTCTGGAAGAATTCCAGTTTCAAAAAGTCATCTTTTTGTGGAGGTTTGAACTCAGCTCAAAAGAAGTGGTTGCAAAAACCAACTTTGACATTTTTATTTCAAAATCAACCTACAAATACCAAAAAATATATTCCTACAATTTTCAAAAAATGTTCAAAAATTGGAAAATTATTTTCGAAAGCTCAAAATTTGGTGATGAGGTGTGGATGGCATGTTTTGCCATTTTTACATTAATTTTTTAATTTTTTGAAGTGGATGAAAGAGCAGAGCATTGAGATTGAGTCTGTAACTCATAACTTTTCTTTTAGAATATTTTTTGTCATAATTTAGCAATTAGAAAAGGTATTTATCCGGTACCTACTCCGTCTCTACCATATGTACATTTTAACAAATGCCATTGAAATGGTTTCAAAAATAAAAACTGAGTAAACAATTACCCTTTGGAATGAAACAAAAACGAAAACTTGTGAATTTTTTCAACTATACTCGTACAGCAATTTACAGCTCCAATAATATGAAAAGTCACTTTTTCAAAATAGTTCAAATGGAAAAATTAATTTTCAGCTGAGAAAACTATAGAGAAAATTTCAACATATATAAATTGATGCAAAAATTGAAAAAAATGAAGTTCCAGAAAAAAAAAAGAAAATTCAAATGCATTATGTACAACCTAATAGGCAATCATCATTTTTCTGTTTTTCGTCTTTCGTTCAAGATTTGAAAAAACAAGTAACAATTTTAAAAGGGTTCAGAACTTTAAAATGTATAGCATTTTAAATTTATTACTTCAAAATTTTCTAAAAAGTAACTAACTAATTCAAACTAAAATCGTTGATTGATTCTTGCTTTCCTGGAAGAAGAGGGCATGTAATTGAGTTGATGGGTAAGAATTGTGGGGAAGAGGCAAGAAGATGCTCGGCTTCACCATGTTTTGTAAATTGAACCAATAAAATTATAATAATTTCGTTAATTTTTTGACAGAAGCCAGTAAAATAGGCCATTTCTAGAGATATAATTTTGAACTTTCGATTAAAATATTTCTCTGTAGTAGGTATTCATGATCGTGTATTACTCCTTTCTGAAAATCTTCCTATGTTCTAGATCACCATACCAATACATTTGCTCTAGGTTTGTTTAAAACATTAATCAAATGCCCATATCTTATTCAATTTCAACATTCATTTTGAAAATTTCGTTTTTGGAATATTAAAAACTGTATGGATTCATCAGATTTGAGATCTATGTGGATGTGATGTTAAGTAATAGGTGAGTATTTTATTAACTGAAAAAAATATCAGCTCTGAACTGAACATTTTAAATTATACATTGAAAATTAATCCAAATTTGAGGTTTCTACTGCCTAAAGCATGTAAAAAAATTATTTCAGTTATAGTAAGAAACAGAATGGTCAATTCTAGGTAACCTGGGAATTGCATGACGCACGAGAAATGTTTCTAAAAATTATGAACTCATTTTGAAAACATAACCGTCAAATTATGTATTGTTTACAACTGGCTTTCAGACGTTATCATGAAAAGTATAGCATTATGTATTTATGGTTAAAAATAATTATAATGTATCTAGGTAAGTAGAGTAAATTTTTCAGGAAGTAGTCGGTCATAAAAGCCTTGAGTAAGTAAATCTAGCTCTTTTATTTTTTTCAATGTCGTATTTATGCAATATTGATTAGGTAAAAAATACATTTCAAAAAGAAAGAAGAATTTTCCACATTTTTTAGAAAAATCTTAGGAGAATACTTGAAAAAATTGTCAATATAGAATAAGACAATACACGAGGGAAAGGGAAAAACCAATACCTCACTACTTATCTACTCATGAAAAAAGCACTCGACACATTTTTTTAAAAAAAACTATTTGAACAACTTGATCACTGCATTTTTTTTAAACTAATTTTTTCATACAACAAAATCAAAAAAGCTGACTATAAAAATAAAAATCATTATACCAGGGGGGCATATCATGAAAAATACGTACCTACATGTTTAGATATAATTAATCTCAACATTATGTTCTCTAGTAACCCCCTATGATTCAATACAACCAACCCCAAGCACACGAGAAAATGCTTTTTCATTACGATGCTTTCATTCAACAGTAATTTGTGAGCATTTAAACACGTAACCTCAGCAGGTCCGACTTACACTTAACCACAATATTTACCGATGCAAAATACTTCTATGAAAAAAAAAAAAACACACAGATTATTCCTACATTATCCATTTAGTTAATTCTCTTTCAACTTATGCACAAAAAACCACCCTCTTGCTCATAAAAGAGCAGAAAAAAACGTCCTTGATAGTTTGTTTCGAAGACAATAATTCTAAGAAAGCGCTCGACTCAAAGGGTAGGCAGGTAGTCTGGTATTTAGATCGGATCGAAAAAAGCAAACATCGTTTGAATAAATTAACATACCCACTATATCTACGAATAAAAAAAAGAGAATAGCTAAATCCATAGGTTAATTTTGTGAAAGGGTAACATGTGTCGACTTTGCTATAACGTAAACAATACTCAACACATTAAGTAATGAATAGACACACAGTTTAAGAGCAAATAAACATAATAAGTAAATAAACACTTGAAACATTACCTGAAAATATAGTCGGATAAACAATCAATTATTTATGTCGGTCTCGGTGTATGTAAGTAGATAAACGCGGCACAGTTATAATAAAAAAAATCTCGTAACAGTATAAAAAATTACGCGACGAAAAATTTGACCAATGTTTTAATAATTATAAAAGAAGAAGAAAAAATAAATAAAGAAAATAAAAAGATAAAAATTATCTTTTAAATTTAATTACAAATTTATTAAGCAATTAACGTCATATACGAGTGAATTTATTAAACGCGAAACGACTTTATAAAAATTTTACAAGAGTCGATCAAAACGTCATAAAATTGCACAAACTAATATTGCACTGAGTATAAAAATATTTTCTATGAACCGTGCTCTGCAGAAGTTAATAAAAAGATTATGCGGTAAATCCGTCCCCGCGGTTAGGTCGGTTTGCGGGGGCAACATGGCGGCCAATCGTGGACCAATCCGTATTAGAACAACGGGTGACGTCATAAGCTGTGACATGTAATCTTAACATTTTTTATTTCAAACTTCACCTTATTACCTTATAAACACGACAACCAGCTACTTTATACCGAAATTGCTTTCTTATTTGTAAAAGGGTCTTGATCTCGCACCGCTTTATTTTATTTAGACTGTACAACGACCGCGTCGTCGTTCTGGCGTGTTGTTAGCGTTTTTATCGAAAATTCCTCGAGGAAATTCGAGAGTGGGGTGAGGAGAAGGAAGAAGAGATGTAATTTGTAATGTATCGTCGTTGTGGGACTTGATTATACTCGTATAGTTGTGGGTAGATTGGTGATACGTGTACTCTCTTTATTTTAAAAAGGGGTATTTTGTGGTTGAATTTTTGAATGGGCGGTTTGTGAAACAATGAACTCAGATTATTGGTTTTTTTTCTTTCTATTGGATAATAAGCTTAGAATTGATTGGGAGTTTCTGAGAAAAAATCGATTAGAGATGCGGGGACGACGAAAGGTACGAACCAAGGTGCAAGAGAGTTGAAAGAGCCCCTGTGCATTCAACCCTTCTTCCTCCTATTTTCGAGACAATGCAAATTGAACTGAACATAATTTTTGAGGGGCTCTATACTCTTCTTCCTCCTCCTCTTCCTCATAATTTTTTTAAAATTCCAATTTCAAAATTGAAGCCTGTACAATTTTGAGATAGAAATTCAGATATTTCAGAGCCTCAAATTACTTAAATAATATAACTTTTCAGAATAAATAAGTACTTACAAAAATGAACAGAAACCTATCTTCGTCACCTTAGAGTGCAACGAATTGTGATATGAAGCTGAGAAATTATGCCTGGTCTTATAAATCATCCTCTATAAATTCATCAAAATGGGAGGGAGGGGAAGTTTAACTACCAACGAATAAAACGTAATCGCTAAATATAAATTTTTTATTCATCATAATTTTTTAAAATTTAAATTGTTTGGTTAACAAAACATTGGTTACACTTTTTTCAATTTTTTTAATATATATTTTAAAGCTAGCTTTTAAATCATACATATTTCTAATGGGTATTTGAGCTTAAAGACAAAATAGGTACATACCCACCATGGTAACTGAAAGTCGGACAAAACTGAGATCGAAAACGAAATTATGAAAATCGACACAACAATGTTGAATTTTTTCTCATATTTTTCTTGTTTTTATGAATTTTTTCCTTCAAACTATCTATTTTTCATAAACGTGAGGAGTAAAAGTTTGGAAATTCAACATCAGGGATTTTGATAGTTCAAAAGGATTCTTGAAATTTTATTTCACTGCTCTTAAACTGGACTCTTTGATTTAGTAAGCACATTATTCTTTTCAACTTGGTATCTATGACAGTGGCGTAGCCAGAGCATATCTGGAGGGGGGGTTGGTTTTGTGAGAAAGGTCCATCTTATGATGCTAGGAAGAGGGAAAAAATTAGCCCGAGCGTAGCGAGGACAAAAGCTTTTGAAAATTCTCATTTTAATATGTGAAAGGACAATGTTTTTGGGTATGATTTATCGTTACGACAAAAAAGGGGGAATGCACGACAAAAATAAAGGGTTTAAGCGACAGAAAAAATAAATACCACGGCCCACAAAAAACACGACAAAAAAATTACTTCAACGACAGGCATTTTATATTGCACGGTAAAAAAATGCATTCAACGACAAATAATTATTTTACACGACAACCGGATAAGCGAAATTCACGACACAATAGTATCTAGGAACGACTAATTTTATGATTAAAAAACGGCAATTTATACAATTAAAAACAGACTACACAGACTACACATTTGCAAATTGATAGAAAAAAAAAGTTTCATTGCACCAATAGTGCCCTTTTGGATTTAGCTGGCCTCCCACGTTTGCGTTTTTGGCCGAAGGAAATGGATTTCGCCTCGAGGGGGGGGGGTCCCGAACCCATTTCTGACAACTTTGCATTCCATGTACATGTTTACATGTTGTTTTTTTCATGAAATAAGGGCATGAGCAAGTTGATAATTTCAAATTGTTCAATACAATGCTGATTTTCCAAATTCCATGCGTGAGTTTGAAGAATTCATCAAAAGTTTTCCAATGTTTGTCTGCAGATTTGAAGGTTTTGATCAATTTGGGAACAATTGAGTGTTTGGCTGCGCTGGAGATAATGAAAAAAAAGGAAGCAGTGCTGGAATCGCCTGGAATTTGAATCACTTTTTTGTTTTGAGCAGCCCATTGATACCCAGAGATCCACTCCTTTAAAGACACATCTGGAGAAGTGGCAAAATGTAGACAGTTTTGAATTACAACTTCATCATATTCCATTGAACCAATTATGTGCAGTTCAAACACTATACCCAAGTACAGATGTAGTTGTCGCTGAAAATCATACTTTGTCGTTCTAACGCTCATACCTGTCGGGAGAAGTAGTCGTGATTCATAAACAAAAATAGTCGTGATGACTACCTGTTTAGTCGTTTAAAAGCTTCTGTTTTTAGCACCTAATTTGTCGTTAATACCCCTCTTATTGTCGTAAGACTTGCCTGTCGTTCAAACCACCTTTTTTGTCGTTCGATTAAATATTTCCCAATGTTTTTTAATAAGAAAAGATTGATTGTTTTGGCTTCAAAATTTTGGAATATGAATGATTTTTTTTTAGAAACTTCAAATCTGAAATAGAAAAGCAAAAATGCCCAAACAAAGTGACCGCAAAAGCTCACAAAATTTCGTTTATTGAGAACAGTAAAAAAACATTTTTTTTTCGATCTCAGGAGTTTATTTTTGGATTTACATGCACATTTTTTTGTGTTTGAACATCAATTTTCAGAAAGTTTGATTTTGAAAAAGAAATATCAACAGGTCTGAGCGAAGCGAGGGCCGAAGTTTTTGAAAATCAATTATAATCCATGTAGTTACCCAGTAAGTTATGGATTTTTTTTTACAAGAAGTCAATTTTGTAATTCCATTCGACATTTTCAAGAGTTAGGTACCTCTACCTACCTTGAACAGGTGCAGTAATTTAGAAATAGAAAAACTGTACTTAGCTTGAGCAAAGCGAAGGCAAAATATTTCAAAAATATGCTTTCAAGTTTCAAAAAAGTCGGCATATAAGTCTTTTTCTAGACCGAAAATTTTCAAAATTTATCAATAACGTTATATTTCTACCAGAGCTGTGGGTCCGAAACAATTTTG
This sequence comes from Planococcus citri, assembly GCF_950023065.1. Lineage (NCBI taxonomy): Eukaryota > Metazoa > Arthropoda > Insecta > Hemiptera > Pseudococcidae > Planococcus > Planococcus citri. Next base: position 44,731,072 of record NC_088680.1, on the reverse strand, counting down.
GGATTGAGTTTCGGTTTTGGGATCAAAATTTCCTCATTTCGGGATTGGATTTGTTTTAGTATTGTTCTTCTAGATTTTTATTTCAGTTTCGGGATTGGAAAAAATTTTTTGGTTCTGAGAAAAATCGGTTCTGGTTTCGGGATTTTCATTTCAACCAATTTTAAGCCCAAATTGACTAGGTAATAGACTCTTCATGGAGTCTAAAAAATGAGAGTTTTTGAATCCATGTGTAGTGGAGCAATTTTATTCGTCAAATTTTAACGTTGACCCTGAGCTCAAGGGGGGGGGGGTCCGAGACCCTCCCCTCCCCAACCCCCCACCTTGGCTATGCCTCTGATCTATGAAGGTATTTCTTAATTCTTTTGAACTTCAATTTCATTCTTATTTTTAGCATGGGGAGATAAACTGAGATATTTTATGCATAGGAAGAATAAAAAAAGGTACCTACCTATTCCTCAGCACCACAGGTTAATTTTTTCTAATTCTTAAAAAAAATTAAATTGGCTCAAAAATGAGGAAAAAAAACAAAATCTTACCAAAATGACCTAAAAAACTGAAATTTGGTACGTATCCTATTTTCAACCTTCCGAATCGATTGGAAGCGGTTTTGAGCCGTTTCGACCAGTTTTGGAGCCTCCAGCATATTTTTGAAAGTTGAAATTTCCAAAAAAAAATTTACCTAATAAAGTTGGAATACTGAAATTTACTTTGTAGTCTCATTTTAACAGGCTGGATCGATTGAACGTAGGTTCGAGCGCGTATAGAGCCTCCCAGGGCATGCAGAGAAAATCGGGGCCCGAGGGATATGTAAAAAATGGGTAACTAAAAGCAAAAAAAAACATGTTTCATTAGATATTTAACTATGCTATTCTCAATTCTTTTTCACGGACCCTTGGTGGACCCTCAAAAAAAGCTCGGGACTGGTGGAACCCCCCTCCCCCCTCTGCACAGGCCTGAAGCCTCCTTTCAACCACATTTTGGAAACTCTGGATTTTCAAAAAGTGCTATAAGAACAATTACACATACCTTTTTTTAAAAATCGATTTCTGTTGGCTTTATTCATTATCTAGCATTCTAACGTTGGTTTAGGTACACAATTTTCATAAGACTATCCACCTATTTGAAAATCTAGAACTTTTAAAATAAGACTGGAGGCTCCAGAATGGTTTGAAATCCCTTCAACCGACTCAGCAGATAAATATAAATTAAGGCATAAAAAAAATTTTAGATTTCCAACTTCATTGAGTGCAATATAGTGGAAATTTCAGGTTTCAAAAATCTGACGGAGTCTCCAGAATTGCTCAAAATGGCTCCAAACCGTTCTCAATAGATTCGAGAAAAGGCCGAGAAAGGGATGAATTCTAGATTACAGCTTTTTGAGTACCTACCTAATTTTTGCGACATTTGAATTTTTTCAGATTCTTTGTGCCCTTGTTTGATTTTCAAAATTCACCAAAAATCGAGAAATGCACTTGAGCACCTGAAATTTCAGGTAATGTATTTCTGCATACTCTTTTAATTTAGCCTTATAGTTTGAGATACCTACCTTGTTAGCACAAAAATTGCATGTTAATCATTTGTTTTTAAAACAAAAACAAAAAAAACTGGTGGTAAAAAAATGTTTGCAATTTAGGTACCTATTTTTCAGAAGTTTTTCTCTGTTATTAGATTCGCTCACAATCACGCCATCAAAACAATAATTTTTTGTGATTTTTTTTTCAAATTTCTTTATGTAAATGTATGCTCTAAAATCTTAAGACCCAACAATTTTGCTTATTCAGTGTCTTTACGTCACGTATTAGGTATACCTACAACCTTTTTCTTGGATGTCAAAACAGATGATTTTAGTCCTTTATTTTTCACACTGATATAAGGTACATATTTTTTCATGGATAGTTTCTATGATCCATTGGGATCGTATCATATATTTAACGGGGAAAATTTTCATTCTGAAAATGCATTATTACTCCGATCAAGAAATTTTCGAGTTGATGAAATTTTTCAATTTTTCCAAAAAAATTAATGTTTACAATTTTAAAATTTGACTCAATTGATTTAAAAGATAGAGTTCCCCGTTCGAGAATTCCGAGTAGAAAAAAATCTTATCATATTTCACTTCTAAAAATTCTAACCAAACTTGACCCATAAACCATATCTACCCACGTTCGCTCGCTTCTACATATACAAATCCTCCAACTTGTTAAAATATTCTCACACTTGTTTAGTCTTTAGTGCATAAGTGAAAATTAAATCTGAAAGATTGTATCGAACCCGTTACATTGGAATTGAATATCGGATACCTTATAGGTTGGTTTTTATACGTACGAGTGGATAACTCGGTGTAAAGATTACCTATAGGTATAGGTATAACTCATGTAGTATGGTATAAAAATATACAACCTGAACTGGAAACAGAGTTACATTTCAAATAAGGCAGTAAAATTAACAGTGTAGATGATAAGCCCTTGGACGCAGAGTCGAGAACGTGCTGGAGGAAGAATAATAAAATGGAATTTGAGAAGTGGTTTTAAGTAAAAACTGGAAAGAGAAAAATATACTATAGGTAGGTATCTGGTGTGAGAAATGGAGTTTTTCGTGTCTTTTTGATAATACAACGAGCGAGAAAAGACGATGATGATGAAGGTAAAACGTTCGAGTTAGGTATTTGGACTAAGTAGAGATTTTTTTTCTAAAACCTCTCGAAGGTTAATGCACGATGAAGAACCTTCGATTAGTTTATTATGGATTTTACAACACGTTCGATGAAAGTTTTTCACATAAGTCTCGAGATGAAATCTACCTACATAGTAGGTAATTTTGATATTATATGTACTTCATAATACAGAGTGCTGTGTGTGGAGCTCATTTCTATGAGGGTTTTGGGGTAAACATCCATACACGAATGTATATAAGTACGTTAGGCTGTACAAAATCATTAGATTTGAGATATTGTACCCAGACATAGTCGTCTGCAAGTCGGACATGTGTTCAGGACTTGAAATTAAGACTGTGTTCACGGTTCCGGCGATTTTACTTTCAAGTGAACATAAATAATTTCGAATATCCCGCAGGAAGACTTTTCCCTATATAGGGATGTAACACGATACACTGTAAAATATCGAGAAAACTGGCGGGTACCATACTTTGGCTGTTATTTGTCATCTAAAAATATCACCCATCTTTACTCTCTTAGACCTCTCGGTACTCGATCAATTCTCACTTACGAAGTAGGTATATATCGAGTGAGCGAGTGAGCTGTATAGATTTAAGGCATTATGTAACGAAATTTAAGCATCGTCGTCTGTTTGAATTGAATGAGGAGAGAAAAAAAAGATTTATAATAAGGCGTTTAAAGCGCTCGTCGTCGAAAACACGCGAAACGTTATTGCGGTTTTAATGCAATAAACAGTGCGGTTGTTGAAATTGATCTTGAACGTATTGAAAACGTTCGAAGCTATTAAATTTAATACAAAGAAATAACAGAAAAAGTTATAATGGTGTTTTATTACTCGATTGGCGGAGGTAAGGACTAAACACTTCATAAAGTTTTTAATTTCTATGTATGTATGTAGGTATCAGCACAATATACTTATAGTTGGACGTACCAGTACAATATTATGCTGGCTGATCGGTGGAGGAAATTTAAACACCTACCTATAGTAAGGTACCCTAACGGAGATTGTACGCGTAGGTAGGTAGCAAAATAAAAATGCTCGAGAATAAAATACCCTCCGTTCTCTTCATACGCGGTACCGATCTAAAAATGGAAAATTTCCAAAAAAAAATGTCAAATTCTGTCGTCTAAAGGGTTAATAAACACATCGATAAAAGCCTATAGGAAAAAAGCGAAAGTTAAAAGCGTGTAATTGCTTTGTAAAAATAAGCTCTATGAGACATAACACGTACTGTTCAAATATACAAGGCGGATGATAAAAATATCATAAAATTTATTTATAGGCGATAAAGCATCGGACCTTTTATTTATTACAAACTTAAAAACAAATAAAATGGCGTTCATAATTCGCACGTACATTTAGCTCAGTTGCTAATGAGGTTTTTCTCTGCGTTTGTAGGCTATGTGTATGTATTTATTAAGTTTGAGCAGAGAGGTAGGTAGGTACCATACATACCGCGTGTATGAACTATAGCAACGAATCGACCTTTCCTCGTAAATTTTATTGAACTTACTAAATATAATTTCTTACAAGACGGATCGATAATAGAATTATTTTCGGGCGTCAGGCGATGAACGGAATGTGGTAATTTTGAACCTGGTACGTTGAACGTAATTCGTTTTTTTGTGCAGTGCTAATAGCGTGTTTAGTGTTGTATGTATTTAAGACAACTTCGCTATATATCAGTATCCTATCGTATATTTGTACTTATGAGGCTATATAAGTATAAGTGTGTGTAATATGCTTCCCCTCAAGTATAGTGTAATGGTAACATTCGGTCGTCAATTACTTAGGTACCTACGCTGCTCTGTTTGAACTTTAATTGGTGCTTTTTGTGGTGCGTTTTGTTTTTCTTTTTTTTTTTTTTTGGTAATTATAAGACTGACTTTTTGATGAATTGACTTGGTTGTTTATATACCTACTAGACTTGATATCATAACGTCTTACGAAATACCTGCAAATGTTTTGATGAATTTGTTTACTATTGTGGCGGAGTCATTAAGTAGCCTATTCGCGGTTTAATTTGGCGAAAATATGAATCAAAATTCTAATAAGGATTTCCGCGTTGCAAATTCATCACGTGCATTAGTGAAATGAGAGAATATACCTACCTACGTCACATGGTTATTATGTACTTGAAGTAATTTTTCATGCTTGAAAGGAGTAACCTAAACTTGTATATGAAATTCCTAAACAAGATTATTATAAAAAGCCCCTACTTAATCCAAAAAAATAAGACTTATCGACTTTAAAAACTTTACGAATTTAAAATTTTGAATAATATTCGTTTGAAAGATGTGCATAATCGCTGAAAAAATAGACTAGCTATCCAATGAATAACACATTTTACACTTGAGTAAATTTGATTCAGTGATTCTTGCTTAAATCGAAAAAATCAGCGAAGAAAAATACTCATGAGCGTGTGCCACTTCTGGATAAAACACTGCGAAATGAATGCACATATTCCGTAATGACTATTCTGTTGCCTAATACCAAAGTTGAAGGAGCTATAACATTCAGTTGATTAAACTTCTGATTTTTTTTTATTTACCTATGCTGAATAGTGATATGTACTAAAATGTACCTAAATATGTAGATAGATATACTGGTGGAACTTTTTTATCCTGGCAACTAATTATAGACATCTCCCAATCAGCGGAGAAAATTTTTTTCTACCAGACAGTTGAAAAAATTGAAAAATTAAAAAAATTAAAATGCAGCACAAGAGACAATTTTAAGAGCTAATTTTTTTTTGATTTTTGACGAATTCTTGACATTTTAATTCAAAATATGAAAGGATCTAAATTAAATAAAATTGAGATGTACAACTGGAATTTCATTTATATCCTATATTATCTGCCTCACAAATCAGAGTAACAAGTGGTTTCAAGCTATATTCCAGAGTTTTCCAGCGGATGGCTTGGATTTCGCAAACAATACCTTGATTTCACCAGATCTAATCAGATTATGGTTTTGATTAGATTGTGGGTACTTATAACCGTTCATACTAGAGGAGGATAGGACGAAGAGGGATTTCCCCTGGGCTTCTGAGGTTTGAAGCTTTGTATGTATGGATTCGCAGATTTTTTTTTCGTCGTTTCCATTTTCAAAATACTGTAGTAGGTTATGAAGAAATACTTTTAAATTATAATAAATCAATAGGTACCTTTTGAAAACATTTTCTGTAGGTATTTAAAATGAAGAACTTAGAGCCTGGAGGGGCTCTCAGTCATGGGAACCATAAAATGCCCCAGAGGCCACTGACCAGACTTTCATGACCTGAGCTCTTGAGATTTATGATCTGAGATTCCCAGCCTCCTAAAATCCTACCCATTTTTTCTGCTCATGAGAAATTGTAACTTGATATACCTCGTACTTTTGAATCTTACCATATACTTAAACTAGAGTGTTATTTCTATTTTTTAAATTAAAAATCTGAAAAATAGTATTCGAGGAGAAAATGATTGAGCCTTATCAGGTCTGCGAAGATCTAATCTAGGTAATTAAAATTCTGATCTAATTAAGTCTGGTCAGATCTGATTGGATCCGGAAAATGTTTGGATCTGATCAGATCATGATCTGGTCTCATCGAAAAGGTCTACCCTATTGGATTCAATCAGATCTGAACTGATCTAATCCGATTAAAATTCTGTTTTTACTAGACAGATTTGATCAGGTAAAATCAAATCCAAGAAATGCGCGGATCTGATAACATCTGATCAGAGTACGGTTATCATTTTCCGCTGGGTTCAGACGAATGATTTAAATTTAAAGAAAATTCCTTCTTACAATAAATTCCCAAAGTAAATATTTCCCTATTTCTTTTTTCTGTGAAGACGAGGTAGGATTAATTTTTAGTCAATTCCAGATTTAAATTTTTAATGTTTGGACACTAGAGAGATCTGTTGGCAATTTTGGATAGATTTCAACGACTTCGTATAGAAATCATTTTCATGATAAAAAAAATATGAAACATACCAAAAGGACTGATTCTGCCAAAAACTCTATTTCATATTTTCTTCAATCGGAATGGGCTGCAAACTGCTTTGAAAATTTCAAAATTTATATGCCCAAAGGCCCATTTTTTTCTTCGTCCAAATTTTCAACTGGTTGTTATCGCAAAAATTTATGGCATGGCACTTGGCACCGACTTCAAAAGTGAATTTTTGATCAATTTCAAAGTTCCAGAATAAGTGAAAAAAATCAAATTTTTAAAAAAGGTACCTATATCACGAACGACTTTTTCAGAAATATTTTGTCCGGCGTTTCGACACGATCTTAGGGCTTGGAAACAATCGCAATTTGACCTTTTTGGAGCCTCCAGCAAGTTTTGGAATTCCTCCAGAAATTTCAAATCTCTTATTGGAAGGTCCAAAAATGAACTTTGAGACATATAGCTTTGGACGGTGCTTATTGGACGCCCTCTCAACTGTTTTAGGCGGTTATCGCGAAATTCCAAGGGGGTGAGCTCAAAAGTGAATTTCTGACCAATTTGAAAATTCCAGAAAAAGTGAAAAAATCAAATTTTCAAAGAAGGTATAACACGAGCGAATTTTTCGGCAGTACATATTTCGTCTGACGTGTCGACACGATCATAGTACTCGAAAACAATCCCAATTTGACTTTTTTGTAGCCTCCCTCGAGTCAAGAGGGTGCCCAATAAGCACCGACTAAAGTTATAAGTTATGACGTTTATTTTTGGAATTTTCAGAGAGATTTGAAATTCCTTGAAAAATTTCAGAACTAGCTGGAGCCTCCAGCATGGTTCAAAACTACATACTTGTTGGATGAGTGAGAATTGTACTGAATGATTTATTCACATTGGCTCACTTTGCTTTTCAAAAAAAATTGAAACTCGCTTTCAAAATAGTTTTTTAAAGTTTTTTCAAATTTTCAAAAATTTGCCAAAGGTCCAAAAAGTAACTTTTAAATCTGAAATGTTGGTTATGGCAGTTTTAGAACGTGCTCTTTCGATCTAGTTTGGCTTCATTCAAATCAGAGATGGCGAGTTCTAAACGTTCCCTTGTGAGATTTCATCAATGTTTTAATTTTTACTGATTTTTTATATTTACATGTAGGTACCCATGCCAATTTTACAGTCTTTGTAATTTTTGAGAAATTTTATATTTTGATAATGGGTATTTGATCGATTAGAAAATTCATAGGTAGGTCATTTTTTATGATGCTTTATGTACATATTTGTAATTTTGGTTGACAGCCCAATAGCAAACTCTTTCAATTTGAAAATCACAAGAAAAAGTAAGATCTGTTTGATTATTGCTTATTGTTTTCTAAAATTCCATTTTAATGGTAACATAAGCCTTGTTTTGACCTAATTCGGTGAAGATCTTCATTTTAATTTGAATTTTGCCCTGGAAAATTTTTAGCCTGGAGGGTGTCTCTTGAGAGAAGAGACCCTTAATCTGAAAATATTTTTGAAAAAAATCTTCGTTTTTTTTTGCTCCAGCCTGTACTTAATAACTTTAAACCTGCTTTTGAGAGAATGGACCAGTTCCAAAATACAGTATTTACTGTCGAAGGGTATTTGATATTTCTGCGTCGACCTAGGCTGTTTCTGTCGAAATCCTAGATCACTTTTTGAGTTCTGCTGAGTTATAGAAAATTTGAAAATAATTAATTTCATAGGGAAAATTCGTTTAGGTATATTTTTTTCTCATCTCTACTTTTCATAATTGGAAAAAAATTTAACGACACCATTTTTTCGAAATAGATTAAGTGGGAGCTACACCGAAAAAACCACGATTTTTTTCAAAAATGCCATTTCTTTGAAAGCCTGTGCCTTCCTTCCAGAGACATCTTCTGACGTGTGAGAAGTCTTCTTGTGTTAAAGCTCTTTTTTTATTAATGCTCATCAAATTTTTCAGTTCATATCTCCATTCTATCTACTTGGAAAATTTCAAAACAAGAAATCCCTAAATCCCTCTGCATCGTCGAATACACATATTTTACATCCAAGTTGTTTATATCTTTTTGAAATTTTAATACGGCTAAAATTGATGTATTATTCAAGATCACTTAAGCCACGAGTCAAATTGAGCCAATAAAAAAGCCTGCTCGATTTATATTACAATGTAAAATGTATCTTAAGGGTATAGACAAATATTGTTGGAGCTGTATAATACCTAGAAGAACATAATATAACGATGGTGGTAATTTTTTTCTCATTTTTACAAAACTTTTTGCTTCGGGGGAATAAAATAGTTATACGAGAACATTTAACCTTTGAGGTTCGCCTTAATATAAAACATTTTGAATTTTACTACGGCGATAAAATGGCTTAGAGCTGAGACGAAGCGAGGGGAGCACTTGAAAAAGCGTGTTAAATATTTAAAAGAGAGCTAATGAATAAAAATGAGCGTTTTCAAAGGGTGAAAAGTTTAGCAATTTAGCGTCGCTGTTGCGGTTTTACGAGTTAGTGGTACCTAGTCATTTTTATAACAAAAAGGAGAAAAAACCTAGTCTTTTGATTGGCTTTTATGGATTTTCATCCATGGCAACGAGTACACTACACTACACGTTCGCGAAAGATTCATTTTCATCGTGACTCGGTGTAATTCTCACGACAAAACGTGTGCTGTGTGCGGTCTAGGCGGTCTATTACGATGAGGCGAAATGCGAATGCATTCTTAGAACGTCGATAGTATAATAACATTATAGAAATTATTTTGACTTGGTGAATTTCAAAAGTTAACACGTCATTGGTTAATTTAACGTTCGACTGGGCGAGAATTATAATTTATGGATTTTTGGACGGACGTACGAACGTCTCTGGCGAGCTTCCCCCAGCACATTATGCCAAAACGAGTCGCACAAAGGGAGAATAAATAAAAAAAAAACCAACGGGGTTATTTTTTTGAAAGACTTAATTTGATCAAAAGTCGCCATACGAATTTTTTCGATGGTTTTTTTCGATAAAGACGCTGGACTTGTCCCTGCGATCTATTTTTTTTATTGGGCTTCCGTGCAGGATCGTCGTCGTCTTTTTTTATGTTATTCGCAGACAAATTAATTCGATCAGAAATTCCCGGCGTCCGGGTTTATGAGCTAATTTCGCCTATGCCAGCGACTTTTGATGGCCGGCCCAAAGGGCACTTTGCGTTGAAAATATATCCACAGCGAAAGACATTACACGATGGCAATATATTTTATGGGCAATAATGTCAGAAACGATGTACTTTGCAACAATGAAAACATATATTACCAGAACTCGTGCGGTATTAATCTTTAAGCCGTAAATTTTCCTACGAAATAGCTTCAAATAATAGCAAACTTTGAACTTTTTTTCCTTATGTACACTTCTTACTCGGAGAGTACGAGATAGGGAGGAGAAAAAAACACAACGCACGACTGGATTGGCGATCGTTTCGCGAATGCGGAAAATTTTCGATTGTCTATATAGTAATCGCGAATGAAGATATCTCATTTTACGAGTTTCTTTTTTAAGGCTTATGAAAACAAACATAATAGTAAAAATAATCGCGCTTAAAAGTATTACACATAAACTAACCTGAAAGGATGGTATTAAAAACCGCATCGGTTGTTTGCGCGCAACCAAATTCACAACTAAATGTAAGTCATGGTTAATGCTTCTGCTGGCGTTACAAAGTTTAAACAATGTAATATGCAGAGGTATCCTAAGTACCTACTAAGTATTGATAATCTGCGGACTCGTTTATGATAATGCTTCGAGTTGTGTTTTTGATAAAGAACTGTTGCAAATTGTGTCGGAAAAAATATAGTAGGTACTGGCGGATAGGTAGGTAAATATGTAGCTCGGTACACATAGCTGGGTGCTTTTGCAAACATGACGAATAAATCATTCAAATAATGGTCTAAACATGCGCACCTATACGAGAATTCGAAAACAAATTATCATAACTCAGCATGATCCTCCCTTCTTTTTTCCTCGCCTTGTCAATTTTTTTTTTTATCAAAACGGACGATTGACGTTCGAAAAGCCTGATTCACCTTCTATACGAAAAAGAGGCACCTATTTTATATAGCTAAAAGCCACCCACTAAGTAGGACAATGTAAATTTTTATTTTGAGCCAAATTTTCCTTTCTAAAGAACTTTCAAAACATCTTAAAGGAGATTAAATTAACTCGTTCATGATAAGTTTTGAAGTGGCGCAACCAACATTTTTCCAAGAAGAGGACAAAAGAAGATTATCAAGTGTTGGGACTCCCGTTCCCCTGCTTAAGCAACTGATGTTTGAAAAACCCCCAGCCTTTTCTTACTTCTTTTGGGTAAGTAGGTATTAAGTAGGGTGAATCATAAAAAAAAGGTCGGTGGATTTTGACCAAATTCAGCAGAGACCATAATTTTGAGTTTAAAGTACTCAGAAAAATGTTTCGCTCCGGAGGTGCCCTTGAAGAGGAGAAATGGGGCTTCATGAGGGGGTGTATTTGGAAAAATCGCAGTTTTTTCGTTTCTGTCGCTACTTAACTTGGAAAAATATCTAAATTTTTTACGATTTTTTGAAAGTGACAGTAAAATGACCAAAAAATTGCACCCCTGCGTTCCAAAATATTTCCTCAGTTTCAGGAATGAAATCTTTCAATATTTTTGCTAAATTAATACGAAATATTTGCGAAGAAAAAATTTTCAATGCACGAAATTATCTAAAAACGAGCGATTTGCAGATTTTCAACTACTCAGTAGACGAGTAGAACCCTAAAAGTAGTCTTGGATTTTGACGACAATAGCATAGATCGACGTAGAATCTCAAATACTTTCATTTGGGGCTGGGCCACGTTTCTCAAAACAGGTTAGGTGACAGGAGCAAAAAACCCACAATTTTTTTCAAAAATATGTACCTCCTCTTTGAGGGCTAATTTCTTCCCTTCAGGGGCACCTCCGGAACTAAAAATTTTTCTGAGTAACTTTCAACTTGAAATAAAGGTCTCCTACTAAATTTGGTCAAAATCAGCCGTTTTTTCTTTGAGGGGGAGGAGGGGGTGATCCGCCGTAGTATTTGAAGACCACGCAGAAAGAACCAGACAAGTCAAACATTTTCAAAAATGAGTTTAGGGTCGAATTAAATTCACACCGAAGAGTAAAAAAACGTAGTCTTTTTGAATTTTGAAAAAATTCGGTTTTTTGTAGTAAAAATAGCTTTTAAAAAATAGAGGAGCCAGGAGGGGAGAGAAATGTGCTGAGACCAAATCTGAGGCAAAAGGAAGAAAATTTCAACATTAATAAGTATTTGAAAGCAAACATTTTTCATTATGTCGTCAGGAGATCGATTTTCATCAAATTCAAGTTGTTGCAAAACACTAATTTTTCGGGTTTTTTGCTTGATTTTGGCAGTCTCTCATAACTTTTTTTAAAAAAAATTTAAAGCAGAGGGGATGGTCTAATAGACTGCCAAATTCTGAAAATACACGAGGTAGAGAATTCATACAAAATTTAAGATGCTCTAAATTTTTTGATATTTATCTGAATCGTAAGGTTTAGAATGATTGAATCTAATATGCTTTGACCAAATTCGGACATTCCATGAATTCAATTTGACCTGATCAGATCTGCTCACTGGTCAGATCAGAATTTTATTCGAATTAGATCTATTCTGAACTGATCAGATTGATCAGATCCAATAGGAGAGACCCTGATTGGATATGGCTAGATCTAAATAGACGTGACCCCAGATCTGAATATATCTAATCTGATTAAATCATATCTCAGAATAGATCAGACCTCATCAGATCAGATCAGATCCGCATTCAATTAGGGGAAAGTCCCCTAAAAGTGCGCAGTCTCCTAATAGTGCGCAGCGCCATATCTCGCGATTGGCACCACTGAAAAATTCGTGAGGTAGCTCATTTGAAAGAGCGTGTCGTGACGATCATTTTGATGTATCATACAAGCCATTTGGCTAAATTTTACGCGCGCAAAGTCAAAAAATGTGAATTTTCAATTTCTGATGTAATTTTTTTTTGTGAAAAGTTAACAATTTGTATTGCTCTCGTTGAATTGCAAAAATTTATGAGATAACTTATATTATATCATTTTGTAGGGAATTTTATCCTCTTTAATATTGTTGTAAAAGTTTGAAAATTCATCCTTTCGTTTTCTTGAAAATAATTTTTAAAGAAATAGAGGATATTTTTGAACCATGGATTCCCAATAGTGCGCATCCTAGAAAATCTGTAAAATTGCTTGTGTTTTTCACTACCTGACTTTTGTTTTGATAGAATGGAGTGTTAAATACCTGTAAAAGGCTAAAGGGTGTTTGTTTTCAGTGAAGAAACATTCCTAAGAGTGAAAGAATACTTGAACAATGGGCTTTCTATGCAGAAATAAGCTCACACATAACCCCTACTCATAGTAAAACATATTTTCGCAATTTTCGTCAAGTACTCATGTTTTTTATATCTGTTCTCAGTGTTCTCGTGATAATGAAACGTATTATTGCGATTTTTGTCAAGAATTAATTTTTTTGAAGTAAATTTACACATCGCGCACTATTAGGAACCCTACTGCGCACTTTGAAGGAGCCCATGGCTCCTAATAGTGCGCATTTGACATTTTTTACTCAAGGTAGGATTTCTCAGTCAGTTATCAATGAAAAATTTTGAAACTCTGGAATTATGTAGCTGAATGATACAGCTACAACATATCAAAAAATCACGATCCTAGGTAACTTTGCGGCGGAATGACAGCGATTTTGGTACTAAGTGCGCACTATTGGGAGACTTTCCCCTAGATCTGATCAAATGTGTTCAGATCATAGTTTGTGGATCGAATTACATCTGCTTTGTTCAAACCTGATCATATCCAATCATTTTCCTGTGCTCGATGAAGTTTAAATGTCTAACCAACTTATCCCTCTGTTATATGAGAAATAGGTGTGTACAGAGGGTGAGCTAGTTGGATGAGTCAGAATTCAAGGAATAGGTTGAGAAGTGAGAGAATTAAAGTAGGACACTCAAACATGACATTTTCATACGGTTTTATTTAGTTAGTACATAGCAAGCTGGACCATAAGTATGTACTGAGACAGTTGAATATTGTACATTGGAGAATACATCGTTTTGATAAAAAATCAGCCTATATTTCATATGACAGAATTGGCGCCCAACATGGGGCGCCAATTAAAACAATTTCAGTCTTTTTACATAAATGAAAATAATAGGGAACTAGCTAACATAATAAATATTAAGAGTGATATTCCAAAACTCGCTTTGTCCATTTTTATCAAAAGTTGGGTTTTCAGCAGTACCTGGTAGATGAAGTATTAACTCACATTCCTACATCATCAACCTACCAAAATGAGGTGTTAAACTCACCTAAATAGCCAATTCACTAAAAAAATTAAAAAAAAATAATGTTCCAAAACGCGCTTTGTCCATTTTTATTGAAATTTTTTTCACCAGTATTTAGTGGATGAAGTGTATACCTACACTCCTACATCATAAATCCACCCAAATAAAGTCCTAAACTCGCCTAAAAAGCCAATTTACACTTTTGAAGGGAAACTGTTTTTCCTCTTTCCTGAAAAGTTGTGAAAATGGACAAAGCGAGTTTTGGAATATCACTCTTCAATTAATGAATAAGTTTTTCTTATCAGTTCCTCTCATAAAATTTTTTGTGAGGAGATATATTTGTCATTTTAAGAAAAAATGAATTTTTTCCTCTTCTTTGATAGTATGGTGAAAAGCTACAAAAGAATTGTAGAGCAATTTTCAAATTTCAAAGAAGGATTTTGATGAAAAAAATTCTCTCTGTAGTTTTTGTTTTTGAAAACACTTAGCCAATTTGACACCCTAAAGTAAAACTGAATGCTTCCTCCATTGCCTGGGTACCTACCTACTAATTAAAGGATGATACCTACACCTGTGTGGAAAATTTCTCATAGCAATTTTCTCAGACTATTATGCACAGAAAGTGTTCGAAAGATTTCAAATTTTATTTCAAGTACAAAGAAAATTTGCTCATCAGCATAAATCTTCATAATGAAGATGGAATTTTCTAACAGGAGTGACTTATATAGGACTACAAAATGGCTGAAAATGTTCTAAAAAGCTGTGGTAATTGGAAAAGGGTTCCACAACATTAAAAGGTTTGACCAACTTAACCTCAATTCTTATCTTATATAAACTTTTGCAAAAACTGAATTTTGACGCCATCACTTGTCTAAACCGTAAAAACTTTGTTTTTTTGTGGGTAGGTATAGCTACTTAACAAATTGTGTTTTTTTTTCAATTTTTCACTGTTGAGACATAAGTACCTTTTACTTATCTTTGAAGCATAAAGATATACATAGGTAGATAGGTATGTACCAACATAAAAATTATTTATCAATGGAAAAATTGGTGTTACTATTTTATGGTGCAAAATAATTTTCGCGATGGAAAATTTAGGTAAGGAGGACTGAAGGTTTTTTGCGTAAATTTAGTTGGTAGGTACTTTTCCATAACCTTTTATATTTAAGTGAAACCCCTGCTTTAGTTTCTGAAAACGAAAAAGGTTGTATTTCGAATTTTTGATTGGTTTTTTTCCAAACGTCCAAATTCTATATCTTCACCAGGACTTTTCAATTTAAATTTTTCAAAATTACCACAAATATTGGTAATTTATATTTTCGACCATTTTCTATAATAAATCACATGATTAGGTACCTATCTATACCTTATCTACGTAATTCATTTCGGTATTTTCAAAAATCGATAATTTTTAATAGGTAATAAATATTTGGCAACTCATTAAAAAATATATCATTTACATAATGAAGAGTTTACGACTTTGAAGGTATTCAATGACAATAAAACGTCCCTTCAAAAAAATACGTTCGTATTATCATACTGTAAAAATGCCTGTTTTCATTAGCAACACGACATGGTTACAGTTTACTGACTGTGTGCACTCCATAAGTGATAAAAAGGTACAGAATAATATTTCTTATCATACCTATATAGCAAAAACCTACACCTAACCTATCTGAACTATAACGGTGACATGTTCGAGGTTATACCGCGAAAACTTTTCATTTCTATCGTATGATATTATTTTCTTCTACTAAAGTAAAGAAAAAAAATAGTCAACTTGTACTTTTTTTTACCTACTCATGTGTTTATTTTGTTACACTTTTTCACGAGTCACAGGTTTAGGTAGGTATAAGTTTTTAACCGAAATCGTTATACTGTTTCGCAGGAGTGGTGGCTTGTGTAACATAGATATACACGTATGTGTATTTTTGTTTATGGTTTTGGAAAAAAAAAATTAAAAAAACTTATACGCGCGTTTATATTTTTTTAACATTTCAGAACACACGATATCACTATACCTATACCAGATGGAGGAGGGAGAGAAAAACAACTCGACTACATTTTTTCCAGCTCATTACAATACCATTTATATGCGAGATGTATTCAATGAGTAGGTATCTGGTTGGAGGATTATACAACGACCATAAATTCTGATTCATTATGGTTTCTATGAAAACCTCTCCGTGAGCCGACAATCTTGTTACTGCCAAAGTACCGATATATCTTATTTGTCCGGTTTCTCAACTTTAAACCGGATAGGTCAAATGGCTAAAATATTCCAGTATTTAAATTAAACCTGCCGCAGCCGCGCGTTTGGGTTCGATTTAAATAAACGTTTTTCTGTGTATTTTTTAGGCTTTACATGGTTGAGATTTTTATTGCTTTGTTGGCGATGTGGATGTGGTTTTTTTTTCTTCAAGATGTCGTCCTGTGGCTGCGGCTGGCTATTAAGAATTTTTCTTCGCGATCGCCGAGTCCAGTTTGAGAAGTGATTGGTATGTATGAGATTGAGGCGTATGGGAGGAGGAACGTGGATGCTGGAAGTGGGCCAATTTTTTTTCGGAAAATGGAATCATATACTGAGGTATATGTTTCTATGCTGAATTTTTTGGCCTATTTATTTTTTGTAGATCGAAGAATGATGTGAAATTTATTAAAGGAAAATCGGTACGACGATTTTTGAAACAAAAATGAAAATATCGTCAAATCATGGAAATCAAAAGTCATAAATTTATGAAAGTTCAGTCAATAAATCATTTACTTTCATCTTTTAATATTTTTACTGACTCGAAATATCATTAAAGCAACTGATTATTCATTTCTATTGTCATGTGGGTAATACTCAACGTTTTTATAAAAAATTATACCTACTAAAGTAAAATAAAATTCAAGAATTTTCAAATGAAACGATTTTTTTTTTTGAAAGTGGAAACTAAGTACAGCACAAGTGAGAGCCTAAAGAGGGAGGACAAAGAGAAAATTCACCTCAAGACCCGATTTCCTAAACTTTCTGAGGGCCAAATTTATGACCAGATGCAGATAATTGGCCAAAAATGTATAATGCTTTATTCAAAATAAGTACCTACATATCTATTTGAAGGTGCAGCTAAGTTCAAATATTCTCTCAATTTTTGAATACGACCCTCAATGCTTCTCAACATCCAAATTTCGAAAAAAAAATTCTAGTAAAATATTTCTTAAATTAGATAGATTGGGGCTTCGCTTCTTTGGTATTTTTTGTGATTTTTTAGAACGTTATTCATTTTCTGGATTTTCAAGCTCAAAATACTAATTTTTAACATTTTTTCGCCTCACTTCCCACTGGAAAGAAATTTTGCGCTTCCCTGACATTTTATGTGACTCTTCAAAAATTCATCTTTTTTGAATGTTCAAACCCAAAACATATCATTCAAAATGTTCTGATTGTTTTATGAATTGACGAAAAATTGAACGACAAATTTCAAGTACCTAAGTATTTTAATCATTGTTTTACATTTTTTATTCACTTATTTTTGAAACTTTAAAATACTTTTTTTAAAATTTTATTTTAAATTTAAATTTTTTTTGGGATACCTAAATATAGGTACAGATGTTGACAAATGAGCACCCTGAATTCTTTTCCTTAAATCCTTCTTTGAAACATTTTTTCGTTAAATCCCACCTGTACCTCCTTCCCTTCACCCCACTCTCCCATCTCTTCCTCTCCCCATACTTCAATTAAAGATAGATACGGTTTTTCTTCTTTCGTATTCCTCTCTTTCTTCTTCCTTTTTTGTTCAGCATATTTATTTATTTCTTCTGACGAGGTAACTTTTACAACCCATCTACTCCGATTGAGTTGAAATTTGGATCAATGAATAAAAATAAGTCGGCCGAATCTCAGATAGTCGGGGGACTGCATATAAGGATTAATTGCACCCCCCTGTCGATCCTCCGGGAGAACTTTTTTCTTAAAGGGGGAGTCCTAAGGAACATTTCTAGCCCTTGTCCACAAACAAAAGTGGCCCTACTTACAAAATGGTGGCCATTTTAATTGACAGGTCAGCCGAAATCGCAGATTTTGAGTTCCAACATAGGACTAGCATAAATTTTTTAATCCGTACAAGGGTAGATCGAAACAGCAGACAAAAATTCATCACCTGTCAAAATTTCAAGTGCTAAAGTGCCTTTTTCGATTTTTGGAGAATTTTCAAAAATCAAATTTTGGCCAAAATGTGAGAAAAAATCAAAATGTTACCAAATTGAGCTAGAAAACTGAAATTTGGGATACACCCTATTTTCGACCTGCCAAATCGATTGCAAGCTATTTCAAACTGTTTTGAGCAGTTCTGGAGCCTCCGGCAGATTTTTGAAACTCGAAATTCCCACAAAATTTCATCAAATGGAGTTGGAAAGCCGAAATTAATTCTGCAAACTAATTTCAATACGCTATGAAGTCGACTGCAGGTGAATTTCAAGTCGTTTTGGAGCCTTCAGCGATTTTTTGAAAATTACTGGAGCCTCCAGTAGATTTTTGAAACTTGAAATTTCCCAAAAATTTCATCAAATATGGAGATGGAAAACTGAAATTAATTATGCACTCCAATTTTAACACCCTCTGAAGACGATTTCAGGTGGGTTCAAGTAATTTTGGAGCTTCAAGCGATCTGAAACCTTCGACAAAATTTGGCTTTTCTCCAGAAATTTCAAAAAATACACTTTTGAACTCGTCACTTCAGATTTGCAATTGACTGGCCTCAGTTGATTCAGAATGTCGAGGTTATGATAAGATTAAATTTCCAGCAGCTGAAATTATTGT
This sequence comes from Planococcus citri, assembly GCF_950023065.1. NCBI lineage: Eukaryota > Metazoa > Arthropoda > Insecta > Hemiptera > Pseudococcidae > Planococcus > Planococcus citri. Next base: position 44,712,309 of record NC_088680.1, on the reverse strand, counting down.
CACAACACCATCTGAGCAATTTGAAATTACTGGAGAAAAGTCAATTTTTGTTGAATTCCATCACCAAATTCAAGAATTTGCCAAATATCGAAAAATCAACTTCGGCAGCTCAGAATTCGGGTTTGAACTGGTGGATCGACATACCTACGTACTTTTTCATTGAGTGAAATTTTAGTTTAATCGGAGCTGAAGGGTTGTAAAGGTTCTCTTATGAAGACAACAGTCCAGAATTACTTATAATTTACTGGCTACCTATATTTTCAAGTCAGATAGAATGCTTTTGGACATCCTTTCTTTTTGAAAATCATCATTTTTATAAAGGGAAGTGGAACTTATTTTTAGGGGATGGGAAAATTATGGAATTGATTCGGCTCATTGGTTACAATGGACTTGTGTATTTGTTGCTTCAATTGATTTCAATTTCACAAATGATAAAATTTATCAATTATTTGTTATTATTTTTTATGTTTTCAGCACTGACGAGTAGGTTAGGTACCCACATATAAAACTTGGAATCCTGTCAAACGAAGTGATTTGCTCAAACAAATCTGTGATGGGTGAAAGACCTGCAGTCTACACTTAAAATAATTTTGAGTAAATTTAAGTTAAGTTACACGTAACTATACAACTCTCTGCCTTGATCCAGTCCAGTCTCTCATTGAAATTGTTCTGCATCATTTTACTTGATTTTCCAGCAAAACGCCAAAAACTCATTAAGTAATTGGTTTCCGCATCACATTTAAAATGAACCCATTATCAATCCAATCCAGGTGGATAAAATTCATCCAGAGTCTCAATGAAACAAAGACATTAATAAGAAACCGCGTCCTCGTCATAATCACAATGATGAAGCAAAATCGACAAAAAATGCCTTTTCACCACAGAGTACTTAATTAGCCGGTTAAAAAATCATCCTACATTCGATCCAATCACCACAGGCTCTGACGCCTTTTTTTCTCGGCAGCCATTAAATTCTATTAAAATCGTGATCTCTCGAGTAAAAAAGAAAAAAAAATAACCGCTTGGAAAAGGTTAAAACGCCTAATCGATTTTAATGTTATTTTAAAAGGCGAGTTTTTTTTTCATTGCGAGACGAACGCGCAGCAGTTGTATATAATGTAAGTGACATCAAATAAATAATGGAATCTCGCTGTTATCCTATAGCCTTACGTTAGCCTATACGATTCAGCGGATAGAGATAGAAAACAAAGATAAAAAATAAAAACGCCGAGGAGTGTAAGATATATATATGTATTCGAACTGTGGTATTATTTCGTAATTGCTTCCATAGTATAGGTATAGGTATACCTGATCCTCCAATCCTCCATCGTATACAAACCGTGGACAGACGATAAACTTCATAATTTTATAGCCATGTATTTTGAAACGTTTAATGAAGACATATTCAAGGGAATCTGCGCGGCATCGAGTCGAGTCCACCATCATGAGAGCCGTCCGGTTCACCCGATGAAATTAGGTATCGTCTTCGCAATATCAATTAATTCCATCTTGGAAACGGGAAAAAATTCTAGACTTTTGTAATTAATGTTCTTCGTGCCTTTTGCGCGCTCGAATCGCGTTTAAGAAATCTAGAAAAATTTTTACGACTCGATCTCGTGCTGTTGTTAATATTATTTTTTTTTCTTTTAGGTAAATAAAATTTTTAAAAAATACCGATGTTTTAATTTCGAAGAGTGAGGCGAACTCTGTGTGACGATTTCAGTGGCATGAGGCATGGCATAGATTCGTATGGAGACGAATAGTTATAAATATTAATTTGTTTGTATTTTACAATAAATTATGTGTTTCTAGGCACACCTATCATCTAGATCTGAGGAACCAGTTCGTGAAATTTTCACCCAAAAAAAAGTAGGTACCAAAAAAGACGGAAATTTCTCGCGGCATGGCAGATTCTTCTCATTGGAGTTGATAAGTTTCAACAAACGTGTTCACTCATAATGCAGCGATTGTTTATAAATAATTTTTTATTACTTTTACACGCATGCCGAAAAGCACTTCAATTTATCAACAAGTGATAAAAGCCCCGAAGTAAGAACTTATTGGAGTTATGTTCGTTTCATTGCCAAGGGTGCTATGTAAGTTATATGTATTTTCAAACTAATGGTTATAAAATTAAAAGGATTTACTAGCCAAATTATCTGTTACAATGTTTTGCTTTTTCTTATTCTTTCTTCTTTCTATCTTCTTGAGAAGGCACGCTTGGCACCAATACAATTAGGGATATACGAGATTTTTACTTTTTAGGAAAAATATCAGCTTAACCAGAGATAAGTGTGTACTTAAGTATTAGGTGAGATAATGTCCCAATGTCCCAGATTTTTTTATGGAGCCGGAGAGGATTAAAAACCATATAGGTTGGAATGATTGTTTGATTCTTATTAGGTGTCTGAAAAATGTGACGTTGTTTCGATGAATACCTATCTTATCGGAATTTTTATTTAAGTAGAAAAATACGAGTAGGTAGACTCAAATTGAGCTAATTTTTAGGGAAAGTGCGATCTAAAAATTCTACATAAGGTATGTAAAATAAGAATGGATTTTTAAAATTTTGACAGGATGATTTCTTGAGGTAGGTAGGTTGGTATAAAGCTCATTAGGTTGTGAACAAATATAGAAATAGTTACCTACATTTTTTTAAAAATTGTCCTTCGTTATAATTAGTATTCGACTCTAACAAACATTAAAAATAGGTACATTAAATTTAAGAAAAAAACAAGTAAGTATTTTTCAGTGGTTCTAAAAATGGGTGCTTAGTGCTTATCTTTTAGGTACCTACCTAATTATAAATTTGAAAATCGTCATGAGTGTTCCACTCAATCTGCATGACGTCACTTTGAGGTAAAAATGGGATGGGGGGGGGGGGGGAATAAAGCATAAATTTTTATGAAGATGTCCCTTATGTAGGTGTTTACAAAATCTAGGTACAAAATTGAAGAAATCGATGGTCCTCAAATCGCTGGGAAAACGAAAGGTCTACGTAAAAATTACACTTAGATGGTCTTGACTGGTGCAGCAAAAAATGAAGAAAAATTTTATTTTGAAAATTGATATTTCAGAGTACCTTATGGATTTTGAATTAAATGGCACCGACATTTACTTGAGCTGCTTGAAAATTATGATCCATCAAAAAAACGAGGTTAAGTATAGGTAAGCATTAGAAAATAAATAAAATAAAATAATTTTAGCTACTGAATGCAAGCCACGTTTTCATTGTATTTTAATCACTATTTCAAGAATTTATTTCAAGAAGAAAGTAAAAAAAAGTTGAAATTTTAGAGGCTCGTGAGCTTGAAAAATTGGGAAAAATTGATCTTGGAGCAAAATTACATTTTTAGTTTAAACCTCGTTTCCTAGATTAAACACATTAATTCATAGTTTTTTTCTCATTTGGTATAGGGTTAAGATCTCGTATAAGCTTCCCCATATTAATCTTGGAAATTTTCTACATAGTAAAAAAGGGAATGAAGTGGGGGGAAAAATCACAAGTATGCTAGTGATCTTGAAAAATTGAGTAATACATACTTTGGTATGGGGTCATTCGTTCATTGAATATTATATACTTGCACTTTGATTTATTCTTCATATTGAATTGATACATAACCTGAGTGATTTTATTATAAGAAAAAAATCTCCAATTTTGAACTCATGGAATTGGAAATAATTCGCTGTTGAGTATGCAAAAGAACAAACTAGGACAATCAATGGATTTTTGGTTACAAAAGTTTTTCGTTAGGAACAATATGAAAGGAGAAGCAGGGCCAAGACCAATGTTACTTCAGAGCATTCTTGTTGCATTCTTTTAAAAATAAGGCTCTTTTGTTAACGTTAAAATGCATCGTTCAGCTGCGACCTCTGAAAAAATAATGTGGAACTATTCTTGTTTCGGAATACTCATTGTGTTAATCAGACTGCGCTAGTGCTTAAAACTTGACGATTTTTTTCTGTTTGAATTTTTGAAAAACTGTGCAATAAAATTTTTTAACGAGAGTATTTTTTGAACGTATGTTTTTTAAAAGGATAGAATTGAATTTAGAATATTTTTAACGACGATGAACTTGGATTTCAATATGTTGATTTCAAAACTTGACGTATTTTCAATAAATAGGTAGTTAGGTACCTATTTAAAAATAAATTTTTCATTAAATTTATTGCAATTTGTAGCAAAAAATTCCAATAAATTTAGTGTCGAGTTTTAGCTTCTCAATGTCTGACAACAGTTAAGTAGTAAATATACCTAATTAATTTTCATCAAAAATTGAACACAAAAATGTTATCAAGTAATCTATGAGTGAATTTCGTTCAATTTCCGAACAGAGTAGTAAGGTAAGTAAGTACTTAATAAACATTAAATAAATTTCTTCAGTACAGGTAGTAGGCTATAGGTACATGCTACAGGTATAAGTACCTATCTAATGTAAGTACATACATACGTATGTACTTATACGAAAGCATAAATCAAAATTGACTTGTACTACCTCACTAATGACAAATTTACGCTCAATAAATCTTTTTATGTGTACTTTTTTTTTATTCGCCAGTAATGTATAAGACCTCTGAATGAGAACGCACGTCGAAGAAGAATTTTTACGACTCATTCAATGGCATAATTATGATTAACGTTCACAATTAAAAACCCAGTCTAGAAAATTTTTCGATCAGTATACTTAAGTAATGGAGACTTGACAAAAAAGGCCACTCCAGAAGGTTGAAATATTCCTATATAGAGCGCATTTCGAATACGTAAGTATAAATGGGCTATAGGATAGGTTTAAAAACGAAGCAATATATTATCGTTTGTCAACGAAACCCAGAAGCCATACTGCCATTGCCATGGTAACCTGCGCGAAAACCTCGTTCAAAGGGAAGCAGACCACCCGAAAAAGTCAAATCGATGAAATATTATTTTCGTAGTACGAGCTGTAGCTGGTTATGGAGTTATGGCGGTGACGAAAAAAGTTATGGTTACCGAGTTATAGGCGGTCGAGTTGCCATAGCGACGGCAGCTGCGCTCTGTATCTCGGCCCAAAAGAACAAATCTAACGTAACAGTTGGCTGAAGCGAGCCGATGACGTAATGAGGAAAAAAACCAGCGCCTGGTTCATTGATACGAGTACCTACGAGGGAGAAAACTTGGCACTAAGGATGGCTGAATGGTGAATACGATAAGTAGGAAAATTGGATAGAAAAAATAATATGTAGGTAGGTAAGTCTAGAGATGGTAAGATTTCGTGATTAGGACCTGTTCCCCACAGAAGGGGGAGAACAAGGGGTCAGTCATCTCCCTCCTCGAAATTTTTGGGGTATGAAAATAAGGGTTGAGCTGTATTCGTTAAAGCTATAAAACATTCTTCTCCCATCCCCCCTTCAAAAAAAAAGTATCAAGTAGATACCCAATGTTACAATATTTGCAGTATATCAAGGTCGGAAATTGGTGATTTTTCCCTGCGGAAGTACCTACCTTAGTAAAGTAAATTAAATCCTCCTCACCCTTCTTATAAGAAAACTACTTCAATTGATTGTTCCAATTCAAACGAAAACGAAATTCTGATTTAGATATGATAATTATTTCAAAATTAAAATTAAAAGATCGTCAAGCCTATTTTTTCTGCAAAAATACTTCATAATTTTTATGAAATTTTGTTTCATTTCCTGTCTGCTATCATCACCTGCCCAAACCAAATTTGTTTAGAAAGTAGGTAGTGAAATCAAAGTTTCAGGTACCCCAATTTTGAAAATCATGAAAATAATCAGGTATCTCACAAAATGCTCCAATATTGATTGAAAAATTTGGTTTTGTCAAGTACTTAATTGAAAACTCCATAGTCCCTAAAATTTGTTAGGAAGATTCTGAAAATTAAAAAAAAAATCAACCCGCAGTTCTACAATGAATTATTTTTAAAACTGCTCAAAATTATTGAAACCCGTGGACGAAAACAGAATAAACGTAAAATTTATAAAAATTCACCTGTTTCAAGTGTGATCTTTTTAGAGGAGATTTGTTTTGCAGAAACGATAATCCAGATGTAGGTACCTACCTATGTAAAAATGAAAAATGAATAAAATAATTTGACGTTGATCTTTGCTTGCTTGTAAGAACGATAATTTCAAATGGAATAGATGACAATTTTAAGGCAGAAGGTATGCAATTTTATTAACATACTTATTTCAATTTGAACTATATGTATACTCAGTAAAATGAAGGCGCAACTTGGTTCGAATTATTGAAATCGAACGCGTCGATACGATATGAATGTGGGCATTATTTTTGTACAATCATGTAGGTTGAGTAACCTTACTCATCGTTTCCCTTTTTAGGCAAGTTTAACACGTCGCTCGTACTGTTCATTATTTATTTTTTCAATTCACTCAGAATTTTGATTTTTTGCAATAAGTTCATTTCATCGAGTGAAAGGGGGTTTTCAACTTTTTCAACAGATACGTAAAAATAGAGGTTAAATGGGTCAACTTCACCAATCAAAACTTTTTTTCATGGTTTAAATCAAAAAATAGAATTTTTTCGCGAACTTTTAATTTTTTAAATCGACTTTACGAAATAATGCCATCCCAATTTTTTAATATGTTGTTCAGCATGAAGAGTTATCCATAATATATTTTTTTCGGAATTTTTGAAAGTCGGAACGATATAAAAACTACGTTTCGAAACTTTTCGAGCCAATTTTTTGTACGAAAAAAAGTGGGAACTTTGATTTTTATGATATCCCTCATCAATTGCCTGTCAAAACCCGTAACTATTGAAAAAAGTTCCATTTTGGTAGTTATCGCGGTTATCGAGTAACCAACTGCTGAAATGGATGATATTTCAATAAGTTCACTGAAAACGTTGACGCCCCCTAGCAGTTTTTAAAAAAGGGCTAGAGGACTGCGATTTGCGCCATTGGTCATCCCTTCAAAAGGTCTTTCCACAGGAAAAATTTCAAAAAAATCGCTTACCCCCCCCCTCCCATAAAATTTCTTGGTCGAATTGATGTAGGATGACCCCGTATAGACCATCCAAAAAACATCGAGTTCATTAGGATATTATCGTATCTATTAAAAAGTTCTCATTTTAATTTGTTCCTTCAAAATAAGAGCCAAAAATTTCAAAGTTTTTTATGCGTCTTTTTCAAGTTATTTGACGATCATTTTTCGCTATCTGTGATTGTGAAAAATATCAGAATTTGATCTTATTCTCATAGAAAGCTAAAACACAGGGTTTTTTCGACCACCTGCATCGGTTTAAGTATGGCAAGGAGTAGACCAAATATTCAGCCCTGATTTGATATTACTTAAAGTGCACGTTATGGGGTATTTTTGGATGGTTTCTTGTTTTTTAGACTCAATTTAAAATTTTCACGGACAAAGTTTACCAAAATTTTAAAAAAAAATGTATGTTAAGTCTCCGCTGAATGAAAGAAAAGTCGTAAATCATGCATATATTTTTTTGTTTAAAAGTTATTTATGATTTAGTTTCAGAAATTTAACATAATTCGTTTCTAGTTTTCAAAAGTTGAAGAAAATATGGAAATTCATCAATTTTTTCCCAAAGTTTTTGAAAACCCTAAAATACCTAGGTACATTTCAGAAATTGAAAAATTTTTAAGATGAGTTTCCAAGAGCTTAAAATTTTAGACAGGCCTCTTTCTCTCCCACCCCAGCACACTTTTTCACTTTTTTTTGTTCCTACATAGGTATGTAGGTACTTGAAAATTTTCAATAACGTTTTCGGTCAGCTTTTCAAATCTAAATATTTGGTTCATGTAGAAGGCGAAGGATTGGGCCAGAATATGGTAGGTAAGTAAGATGTGAGAATGACAAGTGGTTTCACGTCTTTCCTGTAATCTCAACATTCAGTAAAAATTACAAAAAGTTTTACTTGATGAGGGTTTTTTTGACATCGATATGTTTTTTGTGCATGGGGTCTAGCTTTACAAAATTTGCATGACGCTGACTTTTGAAAATGAAAAAAAAAAAAATTAGTCAACTTTCTGACATAATGTCAGACTTTTAAAAATTTGAAAAAAATTTGAATTTTGATCAATGTCCAACATTTAAAGCAATGTTATATAGAAGTACAATATTTTGTCTAACTTTTAAGAACCTGGAAAAAATTATGATTAAAATTCTTGAAATCATGCACTTTATAAAAAGAACAATTGTTACCAGATTCTAGAAAAACTGAGGGGAGGGGGGAATTGGCTAGTTTTAATCAGTGACTTTTAAAAAACGTGGAAAAAATTCTATGAATTTCTGACATTACGTCGGACAATTGAAAACTTTTTTAAAAAATGTCAAATTTCTGAAATTTCTACTTGCATTGAAGTACCTACACTTTTAGATATCAACTGACTTGTAAGAACTTGGAAAAAAAATAATGAACTTATTGAAATTATCAAGAATATAGCATTCTGATATTTAGCCAGACTTTTCTGCTTACTTTAGTACTTAGGATTCCAAACACGAAGTCAACTTGAGCAAAAAACATGTCTTTGATTTAAAAATTTCTTTGGAAAGGAAACTCTACACTCATTTTTATTTTATTTTTTGTATTTATTTCATACTATATTCTACGTATAGGTATACAACATCATTTTTTGGAATTTCTTTTCAACACCTACGTATTGTATACCTACCTACTCGTTTTTTAATATTTTTTTTTTTTTTTTGGCACAATTGAGATTTCTGATACGAAGTGTTGTATCGATCGCTGGCTTGAGGTAAAGTAAAATATTGTCGCTGAAGCTTTCATTTGGACCTAAACTCGGAAAGAACGAAGAAGAGGCACAGAATTGATCATTTAAGTTATGATATGTGATATTTTTTCAATCATAATTTCGTTCAAGTACATAGTAAACATTTTCTATGAAAATGGTGAAAATTTGTAAGCAACTTAAATGTAACCATTTTCTCTCAATATCTTTATAGCCAGTCTGGTATTCAGCATCGAGACATCACTTCAGTTCACAGTCCTCGTTCTTAAATAGGCACTTTTTATGAATGGGAATTGGGAACCCAAATAAAACACTTCGAATAAATTACACGACTCATTCTGTCATTCATTCGAATCAATTCGATTCGCACTTTGCGCGATTTTACGTTAAAAAAAATAAAGCAGCAAAAGTGTCAAACACCCCAAAAAAAAAACACACAACAAATTAGCGAACATAAACGGATAACTAAGTACTTACCAGGGATAAAAAAAACTCTTCGACCATAAATCGTCTAATTGACTATTAACCGCTAACGTATTCTTTATTAGGGTAATTACATGGGCAATATTAGATGATAAAATTAATTTACACGCCCATAAACCGAAACCATAAATAACTTTTAATGATAAAAATTACAGTTACAAAAAATTACTACTTAAACGTTTTTACGCAGCTTTGAGAACGAATAAATACACCGAAATTATTGCTACGATAAAAATCATTTAAATTTAACGGCTGATCTGTAACAATGTTCACGTTTAAAACTCAGTTCTATCTTTAGTCTTGTATAAACATCCGATAGTAAAAAGGAGTTAAATGATTTCGATAGTGTACCCCCTCGTATATATGGGCATGCGTATCTACTATTCGACATTTCCAGCTATTCGTTTTGTCAGATCTTAGCCGACCGAATCTCGTAGCTGCTTCTTCATTGGCGCTTGACGGTAGAGAATTTTTCTATAGGGTGAAGTGGTTCTTTTGTTGGTGGTAATGGTTTGTTCCCTTATACGAACTTCTGATCGCGAGTGTCGGAACGGGGGGAATGGGATGTAAGAAGTGCTTCCAAGTTTTGAAGTAGGTATACGATATAGGCTATAGGAAGTAGGTATCGTATGTATTTGAATAAATTATTATGACGATATAGTAAAAGGTTTTACTCAAAGGTAGTTAATTCGGAAAAATTTATTCTAGTATGAAACCTTCAATGCTTCGAAAAGCAGGACGCAGAAGCAGAAGCAAAAGTTATTCAATTTTAAAATGCACCCGAATTCAAAGAGTCGATTAGGTACAATACGTATACATATAATAATTAAATGTTTCCTATTTTGATGTAGATAAAAAAATAAGGGGACTCTTCGTCTTGTCATTCTCATATTTTGACAAAACTTCGACAGATGAAAATAAATTAAGTAGGTAATTAGAAAAATCTTAAACTAGGTACCTACTTGAAATGTAAGCTGCCAAAATGATCAAAAAGCATTGCAAACAAGTCGAAATAGGTAAATTCTGTTCTGAAAACATCCATAATATATTTTGTAACAAGTTTTAGGTCATCGAGCTTCTGATTTCATCTTTTTAAAACGCAGCTCACTGAATCCTCATGGATTGAGATTATTAAGCACTTCCTGAGCTAAATTTTTTTCAGAGTAACTTTCAACTCAAAATGAAGGTCTTTGCTAAGTTTAGTCAAAATCCGCCGACTTTTTTGGGGGAGGGGGGGGGGTTAATCTATTTTAAGGGATATGTTTGGAAACGTTTTTTCAAAACTCAAAAATTGATGGTACAAAACAAAACTAAGAATTTACGTGGAAGCTGAGCATTGTTTGACTTCCCATGGTCGTTTGAAAAATCTTAATAGTAGATTTTTTCTCTAAAATACTGACTTTATTTGTAGGTATACTTGCCAAAAAGAGGAAAATATCTGCAAAAATTGAAACTGGCAAATGATTTCTCAATTAATTGCATAGTAATGATTTTTGAAAATTCTGTAAGTTATGACTACGTGATTTAGGATTTACTTTTAATCTCTCTCCCCCCCGTTCTCCTCCTCCTCCTCCTCACCATCAAACAGAAGTTCTGCTTCACAATCAAGCGCACTTACATAATTTTTACTCGCACCTATTAGGTACAGCAAGAGAAATCCATATTTTTTGAATTTTTTTAGCTTTCAAAAAAATATTGCAAAGGTACATTTTAGATGAAGTCCATTATTAAAAGAGAATTCGAGAAATGAAAGTATGAAAATGAATGATGAATTATTAATCAAAATATTCGTTAAACTTTCAGAATTCAATTTTAAAAATCATTTATTTTTAACAATGAATCTTTTTGTAATTTAAATATTCTTCCACGATTCATTTTTTTCTGTGGGAGAGAAGAAGAGGGTCAAAATAGCACTTGCTTTGGTCCTGTTCTGGCTCTTTTTGCAGAAATATCATAAAATTTATACTAAATTCAATTGAATAAGAATGATAAATATGTTGCATACTTCAAAGATTTTATGTGACGTGAGAAATTGTTGAAATATAATCACTTCAAAATTAAATGCAATATGAAAAACTCTTGCAAATTGCAAAAAAATTATTAAAAATTCACAATTGATTGAAATTTGGATATTGAAATTGAGGATTCTTATAAAATCTGTCTGAAAAAGTAAAAATTGTACCTACGAACATTAAAAATTGTCATAGGCAGATATGACATGATTGAAGCAGATAATGATTGGATCTGATCAAATTAGAATTTTGATCGAAGTACTTATAGCTCTGTTCAGATCTGATCAGATCCTATTATTTTCACTTAGGTAGGTTCTTAAGATGAAATACATAAAAAAAAATGTTTAGAACACAAAAAAAAATAGGTACAAAAGTTAAGATTCAAAAATGAATGAAATATTAATAATTTATCGAATCAATTTTTACTACATTTTGAACAATTTTTGAAACAATGTACATTACAGGCGATTTCTACTATGTACATAATTATCAAGCAATTTTGAGGTAAGGTATGATTTTCAATTTTTTTCATCAATGTTCACACGAAGTTTTCAGAAATTTCATAAGTAGGTAAACCCTTTTCACAAATTTGATATAATCCTGATCATTTTTTAAATAATGTATTTTGAATATTTTGACTTTTGAGACACAAAATTTTCAAAATTTAATATGCGATTGAAAAAATGATTACTTAATCTAATTAAGATAAATTTTCAAATTTTCACTCAAAAATTCTTCAAAATAAAGCCTTCCAGAATAACAGAAATTGCACTCTACAGATAAGAAATTTCATGTTACCTATCAATTTTTGTCTCAGAATCGATCTTATCACTTTTTCGTAAGACCTTTAGGCTGGTTTTCTCAAAAAGCAATCATTTTTACTGAAAAAAAAATATGGGAAATTATTACAAACAAATCGATCAAAATTGAAGTGTGATTTGAAAAAAAAAATCACATTCCACTGATGGAAAAATTTTTGCCTTCTCTTAAATTTTTTTGGGGGACTTGCTTTTCAGTTTTTTTCAGTTCACCTACTGCGATAAAAATTGGAAATTATTTAAATTTTCTTACCTACTTAAAACTTTGAGCTCGACGAAAAAAATGAATGAAAAAAAATTAAGTAGGTATTTTGGGGCATAATATTTTCCATCAGCAAAATACCATTATAGGCAGTGGTTTTCTTTCTTTTTTTTAAACTTTACATATTGGCTCAAATTTTCTTTCCATGCCTCTCAATAATTCAGTAGCTAATGCTAATATTACATTTCATGAAATTGATCTACATCAAGTAGGTAAATCAGGATGGATCATTCAAAAAAAAGTCAGCGACTTTCGATCAAATTCAGCTATAGACCTTCATTTTGAGTTGAAAGTTGGATACCTACGTACAAAAAATAGAAGAAAGCCAAAATAATAAATTTTTTAGATTTCTCGAAATTAGCAATAACGATCAAAAAGTTGCCACCACTGCGTGTTAAAATAGTCTCCCAGTTTTTGAAATTATATCTTTCATAATATTTTAACATAATGAATGTGAAATATTTGCAAAGGAAAAATTTTAAAAACACGAATTTATCCAAAAATTATAATCATTTGCAAATTTTTAACAGGTCAGTAAGCCCCTTGAAAAAAGGTCTTGAATTGTTACAGCATGCATTGGCGCAGAATCTCAAATAGGTATACTTTCGTTTGGGACTGACAATGAGCTATTTTTCCCAAAACAGATTAATGGCGATTTTTTCGAAAATGCCTCCCTTTGAGGTCCCAAATCTCCACCCCAGGAGTACCTTGAGAGCTAACATTTTTTATGGGTAACTTTCAACTAAAAATGAAAATCTCTGCTGAATTTGGTCAAAATCTGAGAACTTTTTTTGGAGCGATCCAGCATAATAAAATGTATATTATGATGCATTCTTTTGACACGTTTTTTGAAACCGAAACTAATAGGTACCTATCTATCTACATTCTGCTACAAGTAAGAGTATAATATGTGTACTTTCTATGCTCCGACCACGCAATAAAATACTTTCTCATAAAATAATATCTCCTACGTGAGTTGGTGTAATTCATTTCCAATTACTTACTTGAAATTCTATTATTCTTTTGCAGAACCTACAGTCAAAGCTAAGTATTTGAACAATGCTTCTTGCCCATATAATAGACAAATTTCCGAAGAAAGAAACACAAATACCTAATGGCAAATACGCGAAATTCCAAGGTTTTCAAATCAATCGAAAGTAATAAAACGATAAAATATTCCCTTCTTTGTCCCTTGGTCGTGGCACTTCAAAAGAAATCTCACCAAGTTGGCACATTTACAGAGTTTCTGGTTTTTATCAAAATGTATATTTAAAATAGAAATTTATGGCCAGTTGGAAAGTGGATTTGTAAATAGAAAAAAAAAATTGTTAACATATTGTAAACGAACAAAAACGAATATAATTCATCATATTTATATACGAACCGCATTGACGTAAAAATCATTTGCAAAAAATAACCATAAGTAGTAGATAGGTACCGCTTATACGAGAATACCTAGAGGTATCCTATTGTGAATGTTTTTTCCTTTATAGCTATGTAGGCTAATAGGCTTTTGGAGTTTGAAATGCGAAAAGCTACGTATTCTTGGCGAATTCGATACGTGAACTAATTTATACTAAGAAAAAAATTTTTATTGCCTCTCGAGTCCCTCCTGGGTCGTCATATATTATGGATAAATCTCGGTTTGTATCTGTTCGCTGATGTCAAATAAGAAATACGCTCTCACAGTGATACTAAAATGAATCAGCCATCTTTATATCTTCTCGGCTTGATAAACAGGTCCTTAATTTAACTCGTTTTGAAAGAAACCCCCCATTTTATGACTTTATATGATCGTAAAAGGGCACCCCTTATTTATACTTTTCTTATTAATCCTGAAAGAGCTTCGAGTTAACGAGTATTTGTATATAAATGTACGCACCAGAAATACGCAGACTCGTTTTTACAAATAATAGGTATTTCTGTAGAGCCAAGATTCTCATTGGTAAATGTGATGAAAAAAAAACTTCCTGAGAGAGGATGAAATCGATTCTACAAGGGTATAAGGTTTTGATTTTGTAATATTTCTATGTCACTTGTCTATACCCTGTAACAATTTATCAATATTGGGAATCACCCTGTTCTGCAATCTTTACAATAATTCTCAAGAAGTTTCTACTTGGGAGAGAAATGAAAATGGAAGGTTCGACAATGAAAATAAAAGACTTCCAGCTGCCTAATTTCCAATAGGAAGATAGGTAGGTAGGTACATATATATAATTTTTCTTGACAGAATAATTTACAACCTTGTTCGTTATTTTATGATCACCATGTCTGAAGAGGCATTTATGAAAAAAAGATGGCCACCATCTTGATAAAGATTTAAAGGTAAATTGGTTAGAGATTTTTTTCCAATGGTTATAAATTTAATTTAATACATATTTCTCCTTGGGAAATTATGACAGTTCGAAGAACCGGCACCGCAGTCCACGGTTCGAAACAAACCAAGAGCCAAAAACTGAGAACTTTAGCTTGGGCCACCCCTATATACAGACTGGACTTGGTTGTAACATTCCTGTTATCTAATAAACTAAAAGGATATAAACGTGTATAGCAGTAAAATGGAATCTCCTAATCTCTTGAAAGAAATAAACATTTGTCGTAAAATCTTCAATAAAAGCAGATCCTAACAACATTACGGAAAAGAAAAATTTTCAAAAAGGATGCGCACGATAGAAGACAAAAAAAATACTATTCAATCCTTTGAGAGGATTTTTTTCGGCGACAAACCCGGAAACATATTCAAATTAGTTTTTTTTGACTTGGCTAGATTTAAGAAATCACCCTAGGAAAAAAACACGTTGTTTATACAATGTGTTCCTGGTTTGTGAAAGGGAAATGATTTTTTCGTGTAAACATTCACCGTATCGGCGATGTGCTTTGTTCACGGAGCATTTTTAAACAACTAATTTGTGTGTTTGGAAATGGTTTTTTGTCTGTGTGGCTTTCACGGTGTGTGTAAACGAATTGATCGCATCTGACGGTCTCGTCGGCAAGATGGATGGGATTTAATTGAACGTTGATTCGTGAGCGAGATTCGTGTTGTAGTTCGGTATATATTTAAATTTTATCCGGATGTTTGGTTTTGCGATATGGTGAGTAGAAATATTATACATGCTTAATCTGGGGTGAACTGAGAATACCGAATTGAGTTATTTTTTTGGTCTTTGCTTATAAGAAAATTAAGAACGTGATCTGTAAATTTATGGAAGTAAGATTTGAGGCGAGAAAACAAAAGGGTAGAATTGAGTAGATAGGTACCCATACTCCAGTAATTTAATTGTTTACTCACGTCACTACCCACATACGTATTTGTTTCAAATCTCCTTGTTATTTTTCAAAAAAAAAACAAAAAAAAACTTAATTTTCTTCACTAGGTACCTATTTATGGTCCGAATTTGTAAAATCGAAAGCTAAAAATTATGCTAAAATTAAAACTACTTAGGTGAATCTATAGTTACTCACCTTATACCTATTAAGTATCAACAGAAAGTTTATTCAATTTCCAGTTGATCTCGCTAATGCATCGAAATTTTTTGTCAGTATCATTTACCACGAAAATTTTGTTTTCTTATTTGTGCTTGCCTATGTTAATTTCATCAACACGACGTCGAATGAGCCTGTAGGTACCTAATGGTACAATTTACCTATAAAATTCGTTACCTAAGAAATTTAAATTCGGAAATTCTGACCTGAAAACACTTGGGAAACATCAGAAAAAATCGCAGAAAAAAGATCTTTGGGTAAATTGAAAAATCAGTTGATTGTTTTGAATAAGTATAAAATATGGTATGAATGACTATTCATATTCATTTTGATCCAATTTTCTATGGTAAGTACTTTCTTTTTTCACGAAATTGATTTTTTTTTTTTTTTTTTTTTGAAAACCACCTTTGAAGTCTCCATGAATCATGGGTGTTTCGTAGGTTGAAATTTTAATTGGGTGCTTCGTATGACACTAGGTATGTATTTTCAAAGTCTCCACAATTTCTGTTTTTTTTTGGTCGAAAATCACCTTAGACGTCTCCATAAATCATGGGTGCTTTGTAGGTTGGAATTTTAATTTTTTCTTTTTTAGGTAATTGTTGAAAATCATCTACGAAGTCTCCATAATTCATGAGTGATTCGTATGACAATATTTTCAAAGTCTCCACAATTTCTGCCCCTTTTTATTGAAAATTACCTTCAAAATCTCCATAATTAATGGGAGCACCGAAAGTTGAAATTTCCATTTTTTTTTTTTTTTTTTGAAAATCACCTTCGAAGTCTCCATAATTTATGGGGGCTTCGTAAGTCAATATTTTCAAAGTCTCCACAATTCCTGTTTTTTTTTCTTCTTGAAAATCACCTCTGCATTATGATGCAAAGTGGGGGAAAAAGAGGATGGTTTTATGGTCTAGATTGAAAGTCGAGATTTTTACAAAATTTCTATTGTGTCATTCTTCACTTTTTCTCCGCACATTTCAATAATTATCACAAAATTTACATTTATTTTAAAATGTGTTATATTTCCACACCATTTACTTAGCCTATACCTATAGAAAATTCACATTTTCTTCATTGTTTTTAAATTTCTTCAGATGAACCGGAAAAGATTGAAATTTTATTCTAAGAGCTTTCAATTCGATGTTTGAAACAACCTTCCTCGCTCAGCTGAGATTGCTAAGTAATGCCAATATGACCATTTTCTGTTTTTTTTTTTTTTTTTTTTTCTATTCAATTGGAAAACTAATAAATTGACCTGAATAAGATACTTTTAAAAAATAATTCTCCAACAAACAATGATTTTAAAATTTAAAACTACCTACCTCTCTGTTTTTAAAAATATTCATCTATACTTTTGGTTCTTTTTATACCTACAAAATGCACCAGTTCTTTTTGACCATAAGTAGATATCTGGCAAAGTCTCTTTGAATGAGAAATGAAATTGACTTTGATTACCTGGAAGAAAAAAATTCGCCAAGATTAAATTTTTTCATTAAATTGTTCTGTTTTACAAAAATTCAACTCTCTTTTTGCATCACCCTCTTCCCAAGCACGGGCATATACCTAAGTTTAAGGAAGATAGAAAGATTTTTCCTCCGAGTTATCGAGGTTCAAATCCCCCAGACCATAGATGTAGTTTTTCTCTATTTTCACTATTAACACTGAAAAAAGGAATTATGAGCCTTGAATTACATGCACACTGCACAGGTACTTTTTCGATGTTTCTGACACCTAGAGAGCACAAATTATAGAGGCAGTTAAAACCCAAAAAAGTTTAGTGTTCCATGTCTCAAAATTTGAATTCATTTAAATTTCCCTTTTTTTAAATTCACTTTTGTTATCATGACTTAAAAATGAAAACCATAATTAGGTATTTAATAAATAAAGATATAACCAACTTTTGGCACTTTTTCAAAATTTTTTACAGTTTAATCAAAACTTCCAAAGATAAGAAAATTCATCAAAATTCAAATAAAAGTACTATTCATGAAAAGAACAAAAAAAGTACTACCATCGACTGATTGCCTATCTTTTTATTTAAAGAAGTTAAGTATGCCAAGTTCGATAAATCAGAAGCTGCATCAATTCAGAAAAATTGTATGAACAACCATATGTATTGTTATTTCATCAAGTTTCATATATCTCTACATTTAAAGGGGCAAACTAAATTTGAAATTTCATAATTTTTCAATCGATTTAATGGCACATCGAATTGAAAATTTTTAAATATTACTCACAGATCCTCCAGAAGAACTCACCAATAGATAATTATGTAGATGTATCACTTCGTAAAATTTTATACTTTGAATCATAACATGAGTACTATGGGCGGACACAAAATCAGATAAATGATTAAAAATTCAATTCTTTGAATTCTTCAATTTAATTTCTTTCGCAAATTTCTAGTTTTCCAATACTCCTACGTCGCGTCGATTAGTTTGAGTCTTGAAGATTCGACATCTTTTCAAATTCGTCGAAAACATTTAGGTATTTCGTATTCATAATTCGTGAAAGATTTCATCTAACCAACTCGAATAAGGTACCTCATTAAAATTCAACGCCTTTTAGGCACACTTCGGTATTTCAGAAATACGAACTCATCTCGCGACATTCCGATTAAAAGAATTCTTATACGCTCAAGAGAAACCCAAAGGCCAAAACGAAGAAAATTTAACGACGTCGTAAATTTTTAATAGTAAAATTATAAAGGGTGTAAAACTTGACGATTTAGGTATTTAGGTCGTCGAGTTATAAAATTAATTCGGTTTGAAATTAAATGCAAATTTCAAATGACCTTGCACCATTTTCCACGTTCATTTCTTTCAACATACCAAAAAAGCTGTAATATTTATTCCAAAGCTCTCGAAATTCCGTAGCCCATCAGCCTATATTGAAATACATACACTAGGAAAAAAAATTATGAAGGGGTGACGCCAGATGAGTATGTCGCCATAGCAACGAAATAAGAGATTCTGCGTGTATAAAAATGGACAGGGAGCATGGGGTACTACCCGCTACCCCCTGAGCATTTTGGAAGTTGGCAAAAGTTTGAAATTTTGAGTGACAAGTTGGAAAATTGGCAATGTTGAAAACCACTTTACCTTAATATATTTTTCGAGCGTAATTCTCCAAAAAAATCGCCCTCGCTCCGTACTCGGGCAATATTTCAAGTTTCTCAATTTGAATTTCAAAACATTCTTCAAAATCAAAATCAAGTTACATGTCATCATTTTTCATCCATATCTTTCAACTTTTTCAGTTTCTTAATAAAAAATGAATTATGTACTTATCATGATTCATGTTATTGGAAGGCATGAAAAAATGCAGGATTTACCTTATAAAAAACGCTGCAGTAAATAACTAGCTATTAGTTGTTGGAAGATTTGCGATTTTTTAGTTGGCATTTTTCAAGATATTCCCCCTTTAGTAAAATTGGTTTGCTCCGCCCCTGAAAATGGAATCTTCGATGCCGAAAAATTACCGACTAAAACTAGCGTCGCCGGATGGTTGTTTCTATGGTAACCAAGATGGGATCTTGCGAGATATAGGAAGACACTCTCTCATTAAATGTCCAAATCATAATTTATTAGTCAGCCTCGCAAAGGTGAGCTGCGCCTTATTTAATACCTAACAAGTTCTTAGAACTGGAAATCATGTTTTTAGAAAAACCTTTTGTGTTTTTCGGGGAGCATTATTATGGCGATGAGCGGGTTTTCAAAGCTTCATTTTGTACCAGTGTCTTTTTTGTTTAGTGCATTAGACATGTACATAGGTAATATCTTACCTACTATATATCTACTTATTTTTATAGGTTTCTATTTTTTCATTTTTTCAGACTTCAGTGGGGTAATTTTAGATTTTTATTCTTGATTACTTTATCTATAGTAGGTACTTAGGACTTACCTGCATGTCATCCATACGATAACAAGAAAATTCGATTTATTTGTATACTACCTCCTGAATGACGATACTTTTGATACGAAGAATTTCTAAAAATGGAATCGAAAATTTTCTCATCCACGTAGCTTGGTTTCTCGAAAAATAATATTAATTCAATTTTCAAATTAGTACCTACCTACCTACCTACCTAAAATTTACCAATTAAAGAACATTGGATGACTGGACCAATTTGTAGATCAATACTGCAGGTTTTCATGAAAAAAATGTTGAGCTCTCCCTTTTTTTACCCTCTCTCAAATATACGACTCAGAGTATGTAATGTACCATACCTACAATATTTGAGATTATTTTTGAAAAAAAAAGAAAAAAATGACTTTGGAGAATAAGTAATACCTTTGAAGGTGGTTCATAAAATAAATATTGTTGAAAAACAATGTTAACAAGATGAACAATCACATTTCATAAGGCGATTTTTATATCTATTCAGGATAGTTTTTGAAAAACAGCGTTAGCTAGATACAAAATCGTAGCTCTGAAGGCGGTTTTGTTTTTTTTTTGTTTTTTTTTTGCTCAAATTAGTCCTGTTTTATTTTGATTCTAGCTCATTTTCGATCGTTTTTATGCAACTTCAACAGATGCAGGTATGTTTGACGCAAATTTTGCCACATTTTTCTGAAATTTCATCAGTTTTTGGTTCGTAATTTAATTTTTAATGATTTTTAATGTCGATTCAACACATTTTTGTATATTTTCTGGTCATTTTGTTTATTTGATCATTTTATTAAATTCAATAATTTTTTGTAATTTTCAACAATTTCTTAGTCATGTCAATAAATTAATTTTTGCAGAATTTTTCTTAAATTTTTCTATAGTACAATTCATCAGCTTAAAGGGTTTTAACGATATTTTTGCACATTTAAGAGCAATGTTTGCAAAATTTTAATCAAATCTGCCTTTTCTTAATTGGCGAATTTCCGTGATTTTAATTATAATTTTACAGTTTTTGTGATACCTATCTATTTTGTGTATTTTTTGCAAAATAGCCTCTTATTTTGATATAATATGTACTAGATCTATTTGTTGTAATTTTCAGTAATTTGTGCAGGTATTCTTAGAATATAGTTAGGTAGTGTTTCTTCCTATTAAAAAAAAAAAAAAAAAAAAAAAAAAACTGAAAGATGTGGTTAAAGTGCTAAAATATAACAACAACAAAATAATTCCTAAACTGTTGTAGTAGGTACCTTTTTGCACTTTTGTGTGCTTAGATTTTCATGGAATATTTTTGAAAAATTTCGCTGTACACTGTTAGGTGATGACTGATGAGTAATTCCACATTAAATTATAATTTTTTTTAAAATTATGATCTTTTTTCTAAATGAGTGTTAATTTGCTGTTTTTTAATTAATTTGAAGTTTTTTCAGTTACATAGGTTCCTATACAATATTTTTAGGTGGGAACTATAATAAAAATTTAGCCCAAGTCCTTAAAAAAAATCAGGGGCTGGGGTAACCGCCACCTCGTACCCTCTCTTGTTAGTTGTTGCCATCAGCAAAGTACATAATATGTATTGATTTAAAAGGGACAGGTATACCTATAATAAATATTTCAATCAATTTGATAATCCTCTATGACTTTGTTTACTTCATAACTTTTTTTTGTTTCCTGCCCAATTTTTCGTCATTTTGATTTATACCTACCTAAATAAGAAATATTTGCTCAAAAAGTGTCGTGAAGGAATATTTATGATTGATTGTTTATTTATTTGACTCAATAGACTAAATTAATTAGCATATAGGTGCTCATTCTAGGTACAAATTATGCATTAATGATTTCTAATAGCAGGTAATTGGGAAAGAGATAGGTTTGAATAAACAAATGATTAATTTCAGAAAACATATCCCACTACCCACTCCAACATTCTATTTGAATTGTTCGATAATCCCAAGTATGTAAGTATCTGCATACGTATTACCTAGGTACATCATTTTTTAGTCTACCTTACGTTCAAGATTAAGTTTTGAACGATAAATAAACTTAATTCATCAGTTCTCTGTTGACCAATAGCATCGTCTGAATTTAAATATACAATATAATTTTTGTAGGTACCAAAAACACGTGTAAGTAATCTAATGATCTAGGCATAAGCAATAATAAGTGATAGGTAATTTATATTCGCGAATGTTTATTATCTGCCTCAAACTTACAATAATTGCAAAAAATCATATGCCTACTAACAGCCTATCATATCTTCTTTCTTCTTCGCAGATTTTTTTACCAGTGCGAATTCCAGTTTGGTCCCCAATAACCATAGCAACACCAACCAAAATTCTCAGATGGTTTCCTTCACGTCTACGAGTGGATGAACTATTCGTAACAGGAAATGAACCCGAATAAACTATCCAACGTAAGAGAAAACCAAACGGAGCGAGGTTGCTATAGAAACGAAAAATGGAATCTAGTCAAAGTACAGCACGATGCTTTCAAGATAATCTTCGTTGATAAATTAATATCTACATAGAGGGTCATAAAAATACAAGACTTCGGATAATACATCGTTTTACGATTTTTACGACTTTGTTGGAGTTCTTCTCCGAAGAAAAATAGGGGAGAATTCCAAAACCCTTGTGGAATTACAACTAACGTATTAAATTAAAAACAGAGGGATTTTCTTTTCTTGAAAATAATTTGAAAAAGATCTTTTACTGCGTTTTATGTTGATTCTGAAACAGTATTAGAAATCATACACGCCTACCTAATATTGTGAATTTTTTCATATCGGAAATCAGAGAGGAAATCTTAATGTTGGTGACTCATTAATTTATGACGTCATCGAAACGCGTAAGTGTTAATTACTCATTGAATTAATAAACTAGTCATATACCGATAAAACAGAATTGCATTTTATTCGATTAAATTAAGCAGATAAGGTACGGGGAAAAAATTAAAAAATAACATAACAAATGAAACATTATTGGATAATGAAATGATACAACATTAGAAATGTTTCGTAAAATACACACTAAGCTATATCGATACCTCAAAGATTACATTTGTACTGCTACTTCATACTCATGATGGCGTACTTCTTGACCTCCGAATGGAATGTATAAGCATCCATGACTCGGATGTATCTGGTAAAACAAATTTCCAAATAATATTAGCTTGCTTAAAATACACATTTAATTCAAAAATACATTCAATTAGGTAATACAGACAGGTAAGTAAATTAGGCAAATTGTGAATTACATACCTTTCCAGGAGTCAAAGAACCCTCGTGCATAATGCGACCTATGTACAATTTTTCGCCTTCTCTGGTTGTTCCTGCGACAATAGCATTGTGTGGTACTTCACCATTTCTAGCAAACTGCCAAGCAACGTTTGCACTACAAAGAACCTAGAGAAGAAAAAAGCATTATGAAGTAAAAATACCACACTAATTAAAACTTAAGCTGATTAAATTTAAGATGATTAATTCTTACTTCGTATTCGTGTTTGGTTGTTTCTCCTCCTGCGAATGGTATATAAGCTGCTCCATGATGTGGGGCAATTTTACAAGGCACAAGATCACCTTCGTGGAAAGCTCTACCAACGTATAATGGTGCACCATCTATATCTCTACCTGCCAAAACTGCATTAGGCGGAACACTTCCATGAGATCCGGATACCCAAGCGTATGAACCCATATCTGGTCTCCAACCGTAACCTAAAATTAAAATTAATTTTACATAATAATTTGCATCTTTTCTATATTCAATCTATACTCAATTTGTGCTTAATGCAGTTAAGAAGACCCGCCCTTCAAATCAGCTCACTAATCCTATCTAAATTTAGTTATTAGAAACCTTAGAGTTGTATCTGAACTTGAAACATTTACTTACTCATTTTTTCAATAAATTGCTCGATTAACTATTTAAAAAAATTGCACAAATATACGACACGCAAGCAGTTCAATTTGTTTCTACACGTAATGCTTAAATAGTTGGGTACTCAATCGCAGTAAGAACTTATTTCTGAGATATGGTAAACACAGTTATCGCAGCCCACATGAGCTCATAATACACTTTCAATGCATACGAGAGGGGCTGAATAAATCTGACTTTATCTATATTATTATCTCTATAAAAACCCAACGTAGAACCTAAACCTATACGACACATAGATATATACACTTAAAACCATATGAAATATATCGCGAAAATAAAAATTAGGTAAGTAATTAATTACTCATACTCACTCGTTACGTCGAAAATCGTTGTCAAAGTTAAACCTTCGGTGCACTTGATGCAATAGTATTTAACACGTATTTAACAGAATTAACGTTTAAATAAGATTCGCAATCGGTTGAATAGTCTATAATTTCTCACCTCTCGACACTAACACTGCCTAGGTAGGTAAATGATGGCAGAAATATTCACTGCAGTCGAGCTGCAAATAATGAATCAGCTGCGAAGCTGTGAAATAACAAACAGTTCTGTAACGTTAGTTCGATAATTGAAAATTTTCTATTGTCAAATGATGATAATGTAACCTTTCTAGAAGTTTTTTCTGCGTATGTATGAGACTACGAATACTTAGTCATGTTTGTACGTGGGTAACGTGGTGTTCTGGGTATTTATTTACAGCCGACTATCTCGAGCATAAATTCTTGTCAGTACTGATAAATTCAAAGTAAGCAGGGTTTTCTGAAAAATGGAAAAGTACTTACTAAATGAAATGGGATACCTATCAAAGTAGTGATAAGACACGCTGAGCTGATAATTTATTCGATGTAAAAGTAGGTAATTTTACCTACTAGCATTTTTTATGCTTATGGGACAATTTATTTTTGACTAAGTAGGTTACCTAGGTAGGTGTACACTTTAAATTTAAAACATAGGTGTTTCAAAGTTTGCGGCTTATCTCAAATTTCCAATAACCTACTTTCCTTTGAAATATTTTTTGAAAAATTAGATAATAGGTATACTTGCATAACAGATTCTCAACAATTATTATTATTGTTATTACAGTGAAACAAACATTAGTTAGTAGGTAAAATAGACTTATACTTACCTACTCAAGATGATATTTACAAATGTTCCATAACTATTATTACAACTTACAGGTAGGTAGGTATGATAGATGAAGACCTCGAGAAAATTTTTCGGTTACAATTCTTTGAATGAAGCCGTGGGCACTGGATATTAACAGAAGATACTGAGGGATTGTAGATGGGTAATAGGTACCTATCCAAAAAGACATAAGCAAATTTTCGAACTCATTCGAGGTCCCATGACTCAAAAAAATGACTTGAGTGAGTGTGTGGTTGTTCGAAACGTGAAAAATGGTCTTATTCATATCTTTTACAATTACAAACACGTGTTTTTTCCACAAAGCTCTGGCAGGACTAGCAACTAACCAAACAAAAGTGGAAGAAGCACTGAGCTTTTAAGCTTCGATCAAACTTCTAATTGTCAAAACTTAACTCTAGAGTTTTGAAGTCAATTAACGTAAATGTACTTACGTGGAAGAAGACGCTCAACAGATTTGAACTTTTGAGCTTATTAAAACTTCTTATTGCTTGAATATTTGACGCGGGAGCTTTAATTAATGTCAATTCAATAATCAAATAATCAACGAAACATCTTTTATTTTAGAATTTGAATCAAGTATAATAATAAGTACATACCTAATAATTATGTCAGTCTATTATTTATTTATTATTTAATGAAAAAATCATTGAGATTTTTGTCATTTTGCATTTTTGGTTAAGGTACGAAAAATTTTCGTATCAACAGATTAATTTGTAAAATCCGTGGGCGTGGACCCGTGCCATTATTATTATTTATTACATTTACATGCAATTTGAATTTTCTTTCAAGGAAAAATTGTTTAAAAAATTAATTTTTTAATAAAAAATAAAAATAAAATTTTTGTTAGTCAGATCAGCTGATTTATGATGGGCACGTTCACGTAACACTGGTAATTTACCGTAATTTCATTTTTACCCAATCCGAGTGAAATAATTCATTGATAACTGGAGTCCATTTCTGTGATAAAAAAGGAATTTTTTTAATTAATTGCAAAAGTAATCCTCTCTCAGAGAAAAGTTATTACATATTATTCAATATTAATTACCCCAGACGTTTCAATTGTTCACCGCGATTATTATTTTTTACTGAACTTTCAGGATCAAATGGAATGGAAGTGATCAATGTAGATCAAGTGATCAGCTGATCAATTTCGCAGCTACGTTTTACTTCCTCAAGAACCACTCCTCAGGCTGTAAAAACCAGGAGACCAGGTCAGTAATCCGGAGTATGTATCACTTTTTGACAAACAATCTCATATTTTAACCAATTTTTATAATTTGTCAGGTACCTGAGGCATTCTAATAGTTCGTTCTGCTGAAGCTCATATTTCTCCATACTCAGCGGTATGGAACGATACGACGATGCTAGAAAAAGACGTGATTTGCAGAAAATATTCGTAAAACAAGTCTTGTTAAATAAAGTGTTTGTTGGGCGATATACTGAACGAAGACTGATTGAATCTTTATCCAAATATGCGTACGTATCTCCAATGTTTTAATCCATATTATGATCAACATCAAGTTTTCTTTTGCACCAATCAACTTTGTTTCCTCATATCTAATCTACCTACATACATCATGTTTCAATTTAAATGACTCTAATTAAGTACTTATACGCAAAGATTTCTGTAAGTGTGCGGCAATTTATCTGATTTGATTTTAATTTGTTACAGCGATGTTATCGAAGTTGATCAAAAAGACCATGAATTTAAC
Source organism: Planococcus citri (assembly GCF_950023065.1). Taxonomy (NCBI): domain Eukaryota; kingdom Metazoa; phylum Arthropoda; class Insecta; order Hemiptera; family Pseudococcidae; genus Planococcus; species Planococcus citri. Next base: position 44,685,838 of record NC_088680.1, on the reverse strand, counting down.
AATACCCTTAATAAGGTTAATGAAAAGCTGGGAAGTTGTTCAAATGAACGAATGATCAGCTGTATTTCAGGTGAAAACACATCAAGTTCACCCTTTTAGTTGTAATAACTGTTGCCGAAATATTAATTGATAAATCTCTTTTGTTTAGGTGATCAAACCGAAGGGTATTCCATTTTCACTGATTTATCTGGTTGTGCATTTGGTTCTTATTGGTTTATGATCAAAGATGTAATGTTTACCGATACTTCTGTATCCATTATCGTTAAATGTTTACGGTAAGTAATATTTTTCAATTGAAAAAAAATTTGCCATCACGAAGAAGCTATCTAATTTTGAAACGTTTATTTTCCAGAACTTATGAAGTGGACGTTGAGCCATTAACAACCAAATATCTTTCAGAAGTTTGGAATAATTTCGATTACTCGAAATTCATATCTAGTGTTTTACATAACATTGCATCCGTCTGCACTAAAGAAAATATTATCAGCACTTTTCGTTTTTTAAGCGCAGTATTTTTATCTTTAGCTGTCGGTTCTTATGAATTATTACAATTATTATTAAAATTCTTTCACGAACTGAATAACACGTTTCACATCTGCGTGCCCGTATTAATCGCAGCTATCGAAGGTCTGACCAAAGCTTTCGGCGGTTTACTAATTTTTTTCACGTATTTATTTAAAAAAGAATCGTCACAAAAAATGCCTAATTTTAATTTACAAAATAAACCGAAATATTTGCAATATAATCCGAATACGAGTAATAAATACGCTTCCTATCAAACACCCAATCGAGGTTTCCATTACGAGGATAGTAAAAATAATTTCTACTACAATCAAAATGTGCGCTGAAACTGGGCATTTTTCTGTTTTGTTTATGAATTGAATGTTGAGTGTGGACACATTTTGCTGTGAGCTAAGAAGTCAATAATTTATAATTTATGATCGAAACTTCAATCAAAGTATAAACTTTTTTACAGTGTCATTTATCGATATTATTTCGATCAAGCATTTTTGTTTCTAAGTTGATTTTTTGAGTGCTTTTTAACGAAGTATTATTATTTTGTTTTGTAAACTTTGTTACTTATATTTTTTAATGTAAAAATTTAATAAATTGTTTTCGTCACAAACAATGATCACCTTTTTTGTCTTGTACTATACATAATCGACATTTCAACCAGAAAGTCGTGGAAATTGATTTTCAGCCGAGGTTAAGTTGTAAAAGTGATGTTGGCTCGTTGAAAATTTGTTTGATTATTCATCAATAATTATTACTTCGGTTCGCTTCAATGTTCGAAATTTTTTATAAAAAATCATCTGTTCTGATTTGAGAAAACGTTTGAAGAAAAAATCAGCTCACTTAATTTTCAAGTTCTAACATTTTCTGATAGTGCTGCGACACCAGCAGCTTTTTTTCATGTACAAAATGAAAAAATGTTCAGCTGGATTTCCTCCCATTTTAAAATAAGACTCACATACCCTATTACGGCCATGAAAATAATTTATGTGATGGGAGCGTAATTACGTACATACATCGCTGTCTCGCAATTTGGAAGAAGCTTATTCTGACGATTTATTTTTTCAAGCCTATAGCCAATCAAATATTAGGATCCCATTAAAAGTTCGAATCCTCATGTTTTAAAGCAGAGTGAAAATTGAATGAAATGTGGATCAAGATCTCAAGTACAAATATGCACCCGAAAGCAGAAAAATATCTCGGAAACATAAATTAGACGAAGGAAAGCAAAAAACCTATCAATGGTCAAAGAACACCGATGGAAAAAGTAAGGAAATAAGGACTAAGATTACAAATCAAATAATAAACGAAAAAATTTTGTCATTCTTTTTAAATCGTGTATTATTAATGTATACGTTTGTTTGAACTACTCCAAGAAATATCAAGGTGATCAAGTAAAATTAAAAATGGAAAATTTACTCGTATATAATTAGATGTTTACGTTACTTACGATTACGAAACTCTACCTGAACTTAAAAAGCAAAAAAAGGAGAAGGAAAAGAAAATGTACAAATTCGAAGAAGAACGAAACGAAAGTAAAAATGATGAATACGATTGTATTTTATATAACCGATGAGGTAAAAACTACAATATAAACATACGAACTAAATTTGGTATACGTGAATTTTTAAGAAGGAATGACCACAACAATAACCGGATTAGGTTCGAAACAAATAATAACGCTATTTATTTGGTAAGTCCAATAACGCCACAAGCTAATCTTGCTCCAGCGTTACCGGTGGAAAGGCTCAATTCGTGTCCACCCTTTCCTAAATCGTCGGGGTCAGCGTGAACCTAAAACAAGGTGAGAAAAGGTTAGAAAACACTCGATTACAAAATCACTTCCAGAGTATGCATTCAAACTTATTTACCACTATAGTTCTTCCAACTACACTGAGTGGACCACTGAGGGAAATAATGGAATCCTTGATATTTATTTTGGCCACTCCACTACTGTCAGCTACTACGTTTCCTAAATCGCCGACATGACGTACGCCATCTTCCGGAGCACCGTGCGTCTTACTGAAAGGATTGAAGTGCGCACCGGCACTTGTACAACCTACGATAAAGTTCAATAAACATTAAAAATTCTTGCATGTAAAGATAAACATAAACGAAATAAAAAGCGTTGCACACGGCACGTCGAATCTTGTATGAACTTCCCACCCGCCGGCTTCCGTATGCCGATAAGCAAAATAAATGAATCCTATATGAATAGTATTGTATTCAAATGAAAAATGAAATGCTCGAATATAGTGTACCCAATTACCATAACTTATCGACAACAAAGTCAAGGTCGAGTGAGCAATTATGATATAATAGAAAAATCGTCGAATGTGATAAATGACAGAAAATGTATCCTTTCACACGACTTTATCGAAGTGAAAAAGAAACCAACCGTTGGTATTATCTCCAAATTCGTGAACGTGGAATCCGTGTAAACCTTCTTTCAATCCACAAATTTCACCGGTAACTTCAACGGGATCTTTCTCGCCCTGAAATAAAATTCAAAATAGGTTAATCGCAGATAGAAATCGATTATTCAGATAGGGAGGGGTTAAAAATTTCTATTGAAGATGAATATTATCGTTTATGAAAACGCTGAATTTTACTATTTTCTGACCAGTGACCAGTGTTAACATGCTATAATGCAGATGACCCTGGTACACTAAATAAATAGGTACATTCTTATCTCTCCCATTTTTAAACCTGTTTGAACCATGCACAGAACTATGCTAATTTACAGGAATGTTCTAGAAGACGTATACCTAATTGACGTACATTTTGTTTAAGCATAGAACATACCTACTTTAAATAAATGTAATAATTTCAACGATATAAGTTAATGTAGATTCAGAAAGAACAGAATTTTGTTCACAGAGCAAACAAACTGAAATCACCCACGTGAATATTGATTTTTTTTCCTAATGACTTCGAACCTATACGAGCGATTATTTCACGTGGAACTTGAAAATTACTCGATATGAAATGCAGCATTTTGTGAAAATGGAACTAAATTACAATGAAGAATCTAATTTACACAATATTGCGTAAATACTTACGTTTTGTGTGAAATATACCGTCCCCTTCACATTTTCACCGTTCAAAACACATACGGCTTTAACTGGCATTCTACTTTCAACTAAACCTATTTTGACAGAAATAAAAAGCACACCCCCGAATCAAAAACTACTCACAGTAACTTGAAATTTAACTTAATCAAAAGCAGACGAACTTAAGCCTAATTTGACGATCGAATCGCACAGCAAGACAGAACTTTTTCTGAGCTTTCAAAAAACTGGACGAAACTGGCGGTAGATAGCAGAGTATTTATCAGTACAATTTCAGAACTACCAACATACCCGCGTTATCTTAGAATTATTTTTTCACGTGCAACACTGTTTTACTGTATTCTCATTGGGTGATTTTGAATATTTATCTGATGTCATAAGGCGAATATCCAATCATAAATCGGCTAAGTTTGGTACACGCTTCAAACTCTAGGTTCTCTTTCGACAAATTGTTATTTTTCGTTATTTTATTTTTCCTCGTTTATTGAACTAAAGCATGAAATTCGCGTAAAAATCAAAGTTCAACTTGAATTCATCGTTAACGAACATAAATTAACCTAATAAATAGTACAATCGAACACTCTAATCAAAAAATAATTAATTTTTTTCCAATTTTTTCCCCACTTCCTGCTATAAAAAATCAAAGTAAACAACAACAATCAAAAAATCTATGTCAATTTTGTAATCCATGGAATTTATTTGCAGTCCGTTTTTTGCATTCGTCAAAATAGCAAATGTGCAATTTATGCAATGATTATTTAATTGGTGAACTGATATTTCTAGTTTGATTATGGTTTATTTTAATTTATCATTTCTTACAATTGCTTTCGAGTGATTCTCATGTGTGCTTGCTGAGGTTAGTATTACTTTTTTATCTCATTTGGCAAATTACGTATACCTCTCTCCACCGTGCTTAGCGCATATCTACAAATTGAAATTGCATTGCATTCTTATTGCACTTTCAAAACAGAGGCTACATTCTCCTATATTGCATTTAGTAAGATTTAGCATATGATAAGAGTGTTATGTCATGCGATACGGGTAGTTGAAGTGAAGCGGAAAAACCATCTGCTCGACACACGACACATAATATGCTGTTTATTCGATGAAAACTAATTTGAATGTATCAGTAGAACCCCACTGAAATATGTTGAGCATTTGAAAGGTCGAGAATCCAACCTACCAATTATTATATTACCAGCATTCATGTAAGAATTGAATTCAATCCGATGGTAGATAATTATCTGCTCGTCTAGTCAACTCTATTCACTCCTGAGAAAATTCTCTCAATCGGCTATCAAAGGAGTTTTTAAGAGTTTGATGAATTAATAGAATTATATTACTCCAGAGGAGTAATTGCAACTTCTCAATGAGTAAAAATTGTTTGAAATTTTTCGTCGTAAATTTCAAATCACAATGCATAATGTGTAACGATTGTTCTATTGCATTGCATTACGTATAGAAAATGTTGAATTTACACCGTAGTTTATTTACTATGTATGCCATATGCGTTCATATAGTGAATTATTGATAAGTAATATTCATCGATTTATAATTTTTTATGGTTAGATTGGAGTAGCCGTGTGCAAAAAATTTTAATTTTCGGTACGTCGAATCATTTTCACTCAAAAATTAACAACATTTTTCGGCATTTATGTTCAATTAAAGATTAATTGAGGCAATTTACAACGTTTGAGAGTTATTTTAATCGTAAAGGCATCGAGATTTCGTCACCCTGTCCCATTACATCCGACTCAACCAAAGTAAACATTTTTTTCAAAAAATTCTCTTCGTCATATCAATGGAAAAGTTATTTTTGACCGATAAACTTTTCAGCTCTAAAAGGCCAAAAAGTTCGAACTTTTATGGCAACGCTTTTGTCAACAGATGGTTCAAATTGGCAACACCGTAGCTTGTCCAATGGTAATGAATGAGAATTGTACCCTTAAAAGTTAAGGGTGTAGGTGCATTGGTTTTCTTCACCCCTAAGTTCGACCGAGTATGTATGTACGTTTAACATAACAAATCGATAGATAGTATACTCCTATATTTTTCGTGGATAGTTGTGCTTCTCTCTGTTAAATTTTCTTTTTTATTAAACAAGAATTTCCAATATTTAAAAAATAATGTGAACCGTTGAAAATTATCTGTTCATTACACGTCGAATTGCATGAAGTAAGGTGTAGTTGATTCTGTTTATTTTACTTCCAACGCGTCCTAATTAGATAACTGCACACTTCACTCTGCCTAAACATATGATTAAATCGTAATTCTACGAAATTTCCATCAGTTATGATCCATGTATACGATTGATTTGTCATAACATCGTATTCAACTGTGCGAAATAATAATGTAGTGCTACCTTATTGTTATAAATTGAATTTCTTTGATCTGGAATGAGTCATCGTTTGTAGTGGGAGGTGTTCGTGTAGCGTGTAAATAATATCGCGCAAAACACGGCAGAAAGGCTCCAGAGTACTATAGAATTTTTCTCAAATCGAAATTTAACGTTACTCTTTATTTTTAATTTGTTACAGATGCTAGGAGACAACATGAAACGGACTCGGAAAAAATATGGATAAATTGAGTAAGTTGAAATATTAGAATTTCATCTTGGGGTATTCTCTAACAACTTCCGTAATAAGTAATTTAAATTATACGTTTTAATTAAACTCGGTCAAACGTTTAATGATGAGGGTTCAAGTGCTTCACTTATTGACCGCGAAGGGAGGTTTTAAATAATTTGTAGGTACCTTACTTACCTACCTACTTATTTACAGCTTATTTTCTTTTGGATCAGTACGTTTTAATGTGGAAGGACATTTATAGATTTTCAAAAATTTACTGATGAATGTATGGAATTTCTTACACATGCTCGATACCACAACCTTCCAGAATTTGATTAATGGGATTTTGAAAGGAATTCATAACGGATGTTTTCGTGCGGATGAGAAATGCTTCAAATTTATGAAAAATAAGAGTGATGATCATTCAAAGGATCCCATTTATTTTAATTTAAATTGTTGGCAGCCTTTCGTTTGATTCAATAGTTTTAAAAATAATTTTTAGGTTTTCCATTCATTTTCCTCTTGAAAAAAAAAATGAAAACTTCGACTTGGTGTATTGATGGAGGTTGTCTAGTCAAATGAAAAATCCACTGACACGAGATGAGATTGAGCACTCGTTCATTTGAAAAAATATCTTCACATATGGATAGACAATATACCTATTTGATTTGAACAATGTTTATCCTGGAGGAAAATTGATTCAAACTACTTTAATTAATGAAAAATATGAAACTATTCCAGCATCGAAGACCCCTTTCATAATGACATCCGGATGGAAATAAATTCAAAGAAATTCTTAAATAGTATGGAATTTGAAACAATATTATTTGAAAGTAATGAAAGAATCACCATAGGATACTATCGCTGCTCTCATAAGAACTTGCAGTTCCTTGCATTATGGAGCGAAGAAATTATACAGTTTAAAAAGTTGAACACGTGAGATCAATTGGTAAACGAATGTGACGTCTTTTTTCCTGATTATAAAGGGGAGTTTTTAATTTGTATGGAGTGTAGAATCTATTTTTATACGGATGCCTCCGAGAGAGTAGCAGATGCCCGTATGTTTCATAAGAGCGCCAGAAATTAGTTGTTTTTATGTATGTAATGAATGAACTGTGCTCGGACGCGTTCGTGTTTTCAAAATAATCACTAGAGTAGGACATTTTGTGCGTTTGTGATGTAGAAATTTCAGTTCTACGTAACTATTGTAGTAAGTGATGAGAAATTTGTGACGTGTAAGATGCTGATCTCGATACTTTGTACTTAATTGTCCTTGAAAGTGAAAGGGTTTGGTTTTTTGGCCCTTCGAGTGGTCGGTGTTTTGTTTTGTTTTTTTTTTCTATAGTGATTAAGATGGTTCGATGAAGTGGGAGGATATTAGTTCTATCGTCGTGTTGTGAAGGAGTTTTCAAACCGAGTAAATGCATCGTATATTGAATGACTCGTCGAAAATTTTTTCTTCAAGTTGACCTATCAAGATGCTCGTTGAAAATAATTTTTGGCAATTTGAGTGATAGTGAAAGTCTGTGTCTGTCTGAATTAATCCTACTGTGGGTAAACTATCTAAAATATTGCGAGGGCATGAAATTTGAGATTTTTCGTTACCCTTTTTTGATTCAGTATGGTCATAAATGACATTAATGCCTGCAATTTTACAAGGGATCGGCGACCGTAGTGCCCCCTGCTAATTTCTGACGAAATTTTTTATAAGATACACCTCGATTTTTCTAAGACGAGTCTAATCTGAAAATTGGAGGAGCTAGTGCCTTGGTTTGTAGAATTTAGAATTTATCAACTTGGTTTCTGACGAAAGTTTTCACAACGTTTCAAGTAATTTGTGTCAAATCTTACCCAGTTTTGCCCAAATTTTATCAATTTTTGGTGGTTTTAATTGATTTTTATGCTACTTTTATGATTTTTTAATGATACTTTACGTAGGTAATTTTTGCTAAATTTTAATTTCATTTTGATAATATTTAATCAATTTTTGGTTATTTTCTACAACATATTTTGCTGAAGGCTGCAGATTGGCTCGAAAATTGTGATAATGGGATCAAGGGGTCGACTTTAGCTTATAAATTTTGATTAATGCATTTCTGCAGCTCAAAGTTTTGTTCTGAAGTATAGATGAAATACTCTTTCAGTGAGCCAAATTTCAGCTCATGCGATGTTGTTAGTTGAGTTTTTAAAAAATCAACTTTTCATCATTATTCTTGACTTTTTTTCTTTTTAATAACTTCTTTAGTTCTCATTTTTTAAAAATTGGGATACGTTGAGAAAATCATGAGCTCCTCCCCCCTCTCTCTGTTTTCAAGGTCAATACCTCCCTTCAAATCAAAAAATGCCATTCGTTTTGGACGACAACGAATGAAAATGACCCTGAATCCCTTAGTATCTCTCACTCATACACCTCATCATAAAAAAAAACCACACTCTTTTATCCATCGCATTAAAAAGACAGAACCAGAAATGCCCGATTCTAATGTCAACATTATTAGAAAAGGTTCCCACCAACAGGAAGAAGGTATCGAAATTTGTGAAGTAGTAAACGAGAGTATCCGGTAATGAGACAACCGCTAAATGAGACCGGTTAAAGTTGTAAACATTACGGGTGCAGTGTAGCGAAATTATTATAATGAGTTGAAAGAAAAAGTTCACGATGATGTGTTATCGAAAAAAGTTGATTTTTCTGGTTCACGACCCGACGACGAAGACGACGACGACGCCATTATCGAACCGTGAAAACTGTACCACAATTTTATGTTATCATTTTCGAGTTACGAAAATGTATAAACATTTTTATTTTTTCTGATAACAAATTTGAAAAATGGATGTTTGGAAATTTTGAAATATGAAGCATTTTTTTACGCGATGCTCTTTTTTTTTAAAAAAAAAAAAAAAAAGCTCATCAAAATACTCTCGAGTAAATATTTACGCTATAATATGAAAAATATATCAATTCAATATTGGTATACCTAATCGAAGAAGTTGGAAAAATTATCGCCGGATACGCTGCTCGAGCGATAAGAAAACCCTGGGACTTTTAATACGTATACTCAATTACGTATTCAGATAGAAAATAGTACTTAGTATAACTTACGGTCAATCATACAAATTTAGTACTCATTACAGTGGTTACGTAGTCAGTTTGTGATTCATTTTTTTCTTATGTACTTTTCAGCAGTATGTTATATTATTAGTTCGATGAAGTGTGCGATGTTTTTCTCGACTACTTTTCTGATATAATAATTTTCGCGTATCTGTACATTCTCTCACATCGCCATGTTTATCGCGTTAATGTGTTTCGTGAAAACTCTGTTCGATTATTCGAGCAAAAACGTATTTAATAAGAATAAGAAATCGCGTGACGATGTCAAAGCAGCCAAAAAAGCCAAAGTTAAAACTACCTCTACAAAGAAACAAGCCAAACGTAAGAAGAAATTTATTAGGTTTAGGAAAGGTTAGTACATTATGGTGAAATTTCTCCTATTATTATCGTACTTATATGTACCTTTACCGCCTTCTTGTGTAAAAAAGTATAATACCTACCTACGTTGTTATGTTGGTTAAAGAAAAATCCATTGTTGTTTCCTATACCTATAGGTACAGAAGGTACAGTTACCCTTGTGAAATTCATCAACTTGTGGTAGATTGATGTTTGCTCATTTCATACTTGACTCATTTAGGTTTTTTTTAGGTGTTGTATGAATGAGAAAAGGGGGATAGGGGATATCTGGTACCATTTTGTGTGCCCTATGGCGTATAAATAGTAAAGCTACGTGACTTTTTGAACGTAAGTGCTTAAAATACCGAAAGATTTTTGATTTTTTTATCGTTGATTCTGTACGATTTAGATACCTCGAGGTTTCACTTCATTGAAATGAAATCCTAATTAACTCAAATTGATCTTATACGTGGTGGATGAATGAATCAGATGGCTTTAAAGGGTCAGTGAAGTGTTGGTAAAAGGTAGCCTGATTACAAAGGATGAAAAAAGGGATTAATTTGAATGAAAGTGTATTATATATTACATAATTGTGTAAGTTCTAATTCGACTCTCTACACAGAATAAAATCTTAAGAAGTCATTTTGAAGTTGGAGCAGTGAAGGGGGTTTTCCACAACGTCGTATCAATTCAGACTGGTTGTTTAATCAGTATTGACCTCATCGTGTACCCAAGTCCGAGGTTGATTTCAATTTTATCTCTGGTGTTGTTACATTTATGGAAATTATTAACTGGTTTTCCACGTTTCGATGTTCTTATAACTGACTGTTAGTTTATGAGAATTATTTAAATTGTGTTTTCGCGCATGTGTTACTTTTTAGGGGAGAACAAAGGGTAGAAGTGGAAGTTGAGATGATGAGAATGTTAAAAAGAATGGATTTTCAGTCTGAAAATTTATTAGCTATGGATGATTTTTATCCTCAAGCTCAAGGCCTAAAAACAAACAGAGTTATTTGAGGGGTTGAAACATTTAGTGTCATTCGAACAATCTACCAATGTTTCATATTGCTCTTAAAATGTTATTACTATTTGTCATAATACGTATTTTCATGACTCTTGATTCGTTTAAAATGCTTGCGTGACGCCAGTGTTGAGAAATCTCTCGTATAACGCCTGTAATAAATTTAGAAAATTGGAAAATGTCTCCTAAAATGACACATAAAGGCTACCTGTTGAATATTTTACTTATTCAAACAATAGCAGGCTGTTTTTATCAGACTGCGAAAAAAAAGTTGTTGTGTGTTTTGTTTGTCTAGTGGAGATATCATCTTTACCACTGTGGAAAATTTTTAATTTCCAGTTTGTATTCTGAAATGAATTAATTTTTTTTTCTTTGTGGTACTGTAAGGAACTTTTCAATGATGCGGCTATCCATTTTGTTAATTTTTTTTCTACAAAGTGAAGACTCTTAGGGTATTCCACATTTTAGCAAAAAAAAAAAAAAAAAAAATAGTCTGCTGTCCAGTCACAAGAATTTAGAGTTCTGTGGGGCTTTGAATTTTTCAATTACTCCAGAAAACATAATTTCTGGTCATATTTTAATCATAAGCCATTTTCTGAAGACCGAAAAAAAAATCATAAAATTTCACGAAGTGCAAAATGGACATCTAGTCAACTACATACAACTCTTAGAATCTTTTATTTTGGTCATATTCTAGCAACCTTTGCGTTTTGAAGCTCACTTTTGACGTGAGTATTAAAAAAATGTATTTTTAACAGGCCATTATTCAAAAAAAAAAAACAAAAAAAAACATGAAGTCTCCAAAAGCTCAAATACGAAGCAAATGAGCCTCAAAGTGATATGAATAATTATGATGATCGGGATGAAACTAACTAGAATAATTATTTCCAGAATTGAAAATTTTCATTCGCACTTTTGAACATTTTTTACAATGTTTTTCGAATTATTAAGGCTCTCCTTTCTCTGCTTGTATCAAAATTAAGCTTGTAAAACGTGACTTTGGTTGAAATGTGACTAGAAACAAAATTTTCCTATGCTTTATGTGACTTTTATGGGTTCATCAATACAATTTTTGAGATACTTTCAGGGTGTCTTTAACAGGTCCTTGTAGTCAGGAAAAGTACCTTTCTTTCGTCTGAAGGTCCTTTTTCAAAAAAAGTCCTTATTGTCCGAAAGTCGTATTTTTGAATTCACATTTTTGATCAGAATTGAGCAATGAAAATCTCAATTTTCCACGTTTTTGAACGTCAAAATATTCAACTTTGTTTTCTTATTGATCCTATCCTGGATGATTTAAAAGCTGTAAAACAGTATGTAAAGTTAATCATTTTGTTAGAATTTTTGTGAAAATTTTACATTAAAATTGGAGTTTACTAGATAAAGAATTGAACTAAATTGTCATTTTTACAAACTAGGTATTATTTTTTGATTACCTATTTTTTTAAAATTGAAATTGTAACTTTTTAACACTTTTTTCATGGTTATCCAATATTCTCTTCTTTGGCTGTCGACAACTTGGTCTTCATACAGTTGAAGACGTTGAAACGTATCTTTTCTGGTACAAAAAACTTGTTTTTTTTTTATTTTTTCAGACAATTTTTAATTGATTTTTGAATTCAACTTTTTTTTCAATTTTAAAATTAGATTTGACGTTTTCAAATATTTTGACCAAAAAAAAAACCTGTATCAATATCAGCCATATTTTGGAGCAATATTTACCAACATTTCATCAGAACACTTCTCAAATTTAAAAAAAATCGAATCGATTGTTCACAGTTGTAACACTTCGATGAAATTTTAAGAACCACTTTCTTCGATGGTTGATTTCCTAGTATATGTTGTACTATTCTCAATACCCATAACATACGTAAACGTACCTACTCTTACCATAAGTGCGCTCTAATGTAACAATTCGAGTTTATAACTCGTATAACAAACGTCATCATCGTCTCTTGTCGGTATTTGGAATAGAAGTTATTTAAATGAAACCATCGCAGCGCTCGCGCCGTATGATCTTATACATGAACGCGAGATGATGGTTAATATTACGAGATTTTTTTTTATTATATTATTACAAGCGAAGCCGAGGTCTCAACAGGAAATTATTAGTTGAGCGAACAATCATACGGGAATTGTCTGAAGCGAGCCGGTACTTTGAGGGGGGAGGGGGGACTTGTACGTAGATGTCTGTGTAATTTTTGCATACGTAGGCGTAAATTTTATCGATAAAATTGCATCAAGTTGAGTACGATGGCGTCGTCGAGTGTTTTTCATGTCATAAAATGAACAATAATGCATATAAATGTTGATCGTTGAATGAGAAAGTGTTGATGTGGTGGTATCGAAAAGATTACGAAGTGTGATTAATGATGGTTTTGTTTTAAATCGAGAACGAAATTGGATTTATGGAACAATGCTGTCTGACGAGGAAAAGTTTTTTTTTTTTTTTTTTCAAGACCTTGAATACGTGAATTTGTACGAAAGCGAATTGTAAATTCATTAATGCAATTGTACATAAAAAAAAGTTTGATCAATAAAAGTTGAAAAATCGAGTATGTATTTTGGTTTTCGCGGTTTATTCTTACGTTTGTTTTGAAAGAGAAAATGCTGATGCAATTGAAAAATCGGATTAATGAAATTTTATTGGGCCTGCAGCACCCCTAAAAACTAATGATTTGAGTCGAGTTCATTTCATTTGTTAAATAACCCCCTTTTTATCGTTCGATATTACTGTAAGTTCCTTATTTTATTTGGATTTGGAATAAACCAGATTATTCTGGTGGAAGAAATATGTAGGCTTTATTTTTTCAAAATTTCACGAGTCCTTGCCTGAAATTGGTGCAAAAATGGCTTCTCAAGATAGGTTGGGGGGAGGGGGATTCGTCTTGAATAATGTTTCGAGGCAATGATCAGATGAAGTAATGATTGCTGATTGGTTGAGGAATCAAGGAAGGAAAAGTGAAACTAACAACGCAAGGGCAAGGTACATATTAGGTTTGATAGGTACTATTTTTAAAATTTAAGCTTGGTCAAATAGTAATTGGTGGCTAAAAATCTATTCTATGTATCTAACGTAAGATATATTTTCTACAATGAACACACACATAGACTAACATGCTTACCCATTATCACGTCGTCCTGAATTAATATGTCGTGTCTGTAGCAAACTGCGATTTCAAATTAGTTATGTGTAGAATTTGAATGCAATTTGTGGTAAAATTTTACCAACGCGATGGTGACGGTGAAAAAGAATTACATTTACGATGCCAGAACGTCTATGGGATTTGTTCCAAAATAAATAAGAACGTAGTTATTCGAAGGAGTTAGCAAAATGTGACACTTGTACGTAAAAAAATAAACCTAGTCATCGATATTCGATTCGTTGTACAGATTGAAGGTTTTTTCGATCATTCATGTATCAAAAATCCATATTTTTATCCAATTTTGTTACATATAGGGGTTTGGCAAAGGTGTAAGCGTAATCCATCAAGTTATAAAGACCGCTTCAACATTGAAAAATTATTCAATGACAAAAGATGAGCGGATGAATTTAATATATGTGAAGCGTTAAAATCGGAACAATTATTTAGTGAAAGTTGACTGATAAAGATATAAGCCATGACACTGATTTCATGTCAAAGTGTCGCGGGTCATCTGCCACGTTCTCGTAGATCTAATTATATCTTCAATTTCTTTACAGAGCTGTAGGTACGAGTACATCAAAGAATAAGTCTCATATTCGGTACTTATGGTTTCTTTTCTTATACTTTGTGTACTTAAAAACTTTGAAAGGATCCACGCTTCTTTAAAATTTATACGTATTCGCCACCGCCTAGTTATTCAAATCTACTACGACCGTGCTTGTATGTATTTCGAATTCAAGGAAGCCACAACGATGGTGAATTTTGATGGTTTTATACGTAAATAAAAAGTTTAACATGTGAATGAAGTGCTGCCTGATCACGATTTCAACGAGTTTCCTGTCAAGTTAACGGGTGTTTTTTCGATACATTCGCGTACGGAATATCGAGAATTTTTCTTTTTATTTTATTACACTCTTGTATTCTTCCGTAGAGATTTAGGAAGTGCGTATGTGAGTAGCGAGTACGTATACCTACTACGTAAGTAATAACGAGACGAAGGTTTTATTATCTTTGTGATTGGAAGAGAGGTTTTTGGACAATTTTTTCTTCTCATCGAAAGTGGGATTTTTATTTATGTGTTCCAGGTCGTTATTTTATATGGTTGGCCAGTTAGATATGTACTTATAGTGTTGGACTTTTGGGGTAAAGGTTTGAAATCGAGCCAAAAAAAGACTGGAAATATTTTATAAAATGAAGGGCTGAAGTAAAACCATTTTTAAATTAATGTTTTTATTGTTTGTTTGTGTATTTGTTTGTTTTTTAAAATGGAAAAGTTTTATAAAAATGATGTGGGCGAGGTAATTACGAGTATCTGAGAGGAGCCATAATTATATTTTGCTAGTCTGTTGAATCTGAAGCCTAGTGTACCATTACCTCGATTTGTGACTGTCATCAAAATTTTGATCAAAATCGATTTTTTGAAAGATTTTTCAAAGGTTCAAATGCAAAAATACGTTCTCTGTAATAAATAGGTAAATAAAAATGAAAAATGAAAATCGAGAAAAATAATCAATTATTACAAGTCTTTTTTAAAAAATTTTTTTGTCCCTGCTTTTTGAAGAAAAAAATGTCAATAATATCAACATGAATAATTCACGAAAGTATTCACTTTTTTGTTCTTTTACAACTGGTTGCACTTCCATTTTTTTCCTAAAGGTAGCAAAGCCCTGAATTTGGCGAAAATTGTTGAAGTTTCCAGCAGAAAGTCTCAGCTTTTGTCAAAATTACAAAAAGTGTTGTTTCTTGCCAAAAATTTCTAAAAATTATCGCTTGCTTGCAAAAAATTTCAAATGTCTTACTTTTTTCCAAAAATTGATCAAAAGTCTCGCTTTATTGCCGAATAATCTCAAAAAGCCTTGCTTGTTGCTGAAATGTCAAAGTATCACTTTTTGTAAATATTTTCCAAAAGGTTGCAAGAAAGTCTCACTTTTTCAACAAACACTGCAAAAAATATCACCTTTTTACCAGTAATTTCCAGATAGTCTTGTGTTTTAGCAAAATTTGACGGAATTCTCGCTTTTTACCAAATTGCAGAAAAATCTTAACTTTTTTTCTAAAAACTTCGAAAATTGTCAAAAGGTCTTATTTTTTTGTAAAGAAATAATACTAAAAATTATCGCTTTTTTGCAAAAAAAAAAAATCAAGATGGTTCTAATTTTTTTCCAAAAGTTGCTCCTCAAGTCTCGTTTTTTTGCCAAAGATTGTCAGAAAAACACAGTCTTGCACTAAAATTTCCAAAAATTCTCACTTTTTATGCCAAAAATTTGGAAAACTCATCTTTTTTGTCAGAAATTTCCAGAAAATCCTTTTTTTACTAAATGAAAGTTCTGGCTTTTTTTTCCACATTGAAATGTTTTGCTCACGTCTTGTAACGTTTTTGTTTACTAAAGTTAATTTTTTTGTAAAAAATTGAGTTCGAGCCCTGTATTTCGGGTAATTTTTGTTATATTTACAAACGTTTTTAAAATATTGTACTCCTATTTCATTTTCGACGATTTTTATGTTAATTTTTTTATATTTTGCTGTTGACTTCAGCTTGGAGCAGTTTTTATGGATTTTCCATGTTCAATTTTTGCTATAATAATTTTTATACATTTGTGCAGTTTTTAAAATGATTTTTAATTGTACGAGTTGTTGGTTTATGTTTCTAGTTTTTTGGAATTTTCAATGATTTTATCCATATTTTATGTAGTTAATCTTCACAATATCTTCGAAACCCAACTTTTCATAATAATTTTTGGTGATTTTTCTATCAATTTTTGGAAATTTCAGTTGCTGGTTTCAAAAAATGGTGACTGTTCTTTGCTTTATGCAATATTTTTTCATTTTCTGAAGTTTTTTTTGTCAAAATTTACAATTTTCTGTCAATTAAAAAAAAAATTGATTTTATTTGTGAAATTTTCACTAAATTTTGACAAATTTCCACTTCATCATTCTCAAATTTTTTTTGGTAATTTTTGATTTTTTTGCACAATTTGTTTCAATTAAAATATTTTACCGACTGTTTAGTAATTCTAAGCAATTTTTGTCATTTTCAATGGTTTTTATGTACCTATAAGAGTATTATGTCAATTAGCGCTCATTTTGGATGATTTTTTTCTATGACTTTCAATTTTTTTTCAATGCCAGTAAATTTTTGCATTATGTTGCACAACTTTTCCTGTTGTAAATTTTTTCTCTTCGATTTTACCAATTATCTGACGATTTCAGTCACATGAAAATTCTGCTTTCAAAAAAAAAATCGAAACAAATCTAATTTTTTCTTCTTACTCAAAAATGGAGAAACTAAAAAAATTGAGAGAAACAAAATTCTGCTGTATTATTTATTTCAAGTACAGAATCGTTAATTCAATTTTCCGCGATGAATTTGATTTTTTTCAATTTTTTATTACGAAAATAATTGATTTTTTGGAAAAACTGAAAGTTCTTGATGTAAAATGAAGAGACTTCGTTTTTGAGCTCAAAATTGAACAATTTTTTGAATCCTTACATATGTGCCATTTTGTTTTTGTGTTTAGGTTTAGGAGTGTGGGTGAGGAAATTCTCAAAAATTTAAATATAGGATTCCAGTTTTAAAATTTTACCATTCACGTACCTAGTTTTCTACGAGTTCTAACCAAAAGAAATTCGGCATTTTTGGGTCATCCTTTAGGTAGTATTTTTAAAAGCAATTTAACAAAATTTTTCTCATCTCGAAGAGTTTTTGTCATCTACAGCACTGACTTGCACATACCCACTCGTAGGATACCCTGTAAGTGTAAGTCTTAAGTATATTTTAAAGATGAGCAGGATGGGCGTAGGATAAATAAACCATAATGACAAGAAAAATATAGCGACAATGTCGATCCGTAGCTTATGAGTTATTGCTTACACCGTGCGCACCTATTTTTATTTCTTTATCTATATAGCTCAAGCGGTAACCGTTGGATGACATATGCATTGTACAAATATATATAGGGCTTCGTTCATGTCTATTTGCTCGCATATTACTCAAGTTACAGAGAGGAAAAAATTCATCCAGAATTACTTGTCGGTCGTCGTTAATTGATTCAATGTCGACGACAAGCTCGTTTCGCGCAGACGAATTATGTATGGTGCAATTGGTTATCGTGTTTTTTAAAGTGTAGAATGCTGTAGCGAAAAAAAAATGAAAATGAAAATAAACCACGAGACGACAATTCGCATACAATAAATTCCTCACACTCGTACTCGGCGGCCAACCCTTTTTTCTCTGGTGGCATTTCGCATATAGTTAGCAATTTTTAGTACATTCGTACTAACTGGGCACCACTTAACATTAGTTAATATTCTTGGATCAACGTTGATTCTGAGAGAAGTGAACGCCTTTCACAGTTCAGTAAGTTCGACTGTGTATGTTTGGACGGATCTGCGACTTCGCGCTATGCAGTCTGCTTCGTATACGAGGTGTTTATTTGCGATTCTATTCCAATATCGCGATGTGTGCGGTGTGATGTGAATTGATCTCGTCCTCTCAGACTGAGACTGATCGTCGGTGATTTTCGGTCCACGTTGAAAATTCTCATCAGTAATGCGAGCAATTTTTAGTGTATTGGAACGTGTGCATGATACGTGCAAGTGCGTTGACTCGCCGTGTATTTTGGATTACAGCCAGAGATTCCAGTGTTTGGAAATACTCGACGTATAACAGTGTTGCTATTTTCGCCTTCGATGGGCTTTTAGAAAAAGTTTCGTGTTTGGTGTTGGCTACGCCTCAGACGAATTAAATTTCCATAATGAACCGAGTTTTTATGATGTGCGTGTATTTTTTACTCGTATAAATACCGGTAGTTGGTCGAGTTTTAGTGTTTAAATCCATAATATTGAGCTGATTTTGTGAATCCTACATATATGATTGTGTGTGTTTACATAAAGTGTGTTTTCTTGGCCTTTATACGGTTTAAGGATTGACGACCTGACGAGGTGCCGAGTAAAATATGGTTTTCATGGGTATGTTTTTTCAATTGCCAGATTTTTATTTTGTTTATTATTTACAAATAGGTATCCATGACCTGGTTCAGAAGCTGCAAATTTGGGCTGGAGTTGAGAAATACGTCGAAAAAGTAGTAATAACAGATCATAAATATCGATTGATCGATGACAAAGCATTATTTTTCTCCTGAAAAGCATTTGGAATAACACATTTCAAGTTTTTATGGTTTTAAGGGTTCCATACGTACTTTCTCACCGAAATGTTTATTGAATACCCTAAATGTAATAAATGAGGAGGGTGAATGGTCGAATTGTGGAGAAATTGAGGTTTTAAAGAAGTACCTATTCGCTATGGTAGTCACATGAAGCCGAAATTACATGAATTTGCATACGTTTCCACGTTCAAGATAATTAAGCTTACTGTATCATCTTTGCTATTCATGATATTCTTTGTGAAATGACCCTTCTTACCTTTATGCATAATTTTCATACCTAATACCTACTTCTGACTAAAATGCATATTTTACTCGTAGGAATGAATTACCTATTTTGTTGAATTTAATACTTATTTCTCCTCAAATTTTGTTGCATTTTATCCAAATTTATAACATCTTGTATGTATTTGAAAAGCGAGAGAGAAAAAAGGAGAAATGAGCACAAATTTTCATAAATTTCCCACAGTAAAAAAATACAAAGAGGAATTTCGCTCGAAATGTAATTTTGATTGCAACATTCAAGACTACGCCCCCCTCCCCCTCCCAACGTACGCCAAACCTTCGAATTAGTAGGTATACGTATTATGATACATACTTATATGGATGGTTAAGAACAAAGAATTTTATCTGAGCTGTTAGAAATTGCACAATTTTTCGTTTCTTTCAGCTTTTTTGCCCTTTCATACCCTCTCCTCTCTTCAGGCCCTCTCCCATTTTGCTTCCTAAACAAACCAATGGCTTCTCAATTACCATTATTTGAATTTCAAATGATATCTTGTAGCTTTTCATTATTATTGCTTTTGAAAATTTCAACTGAAAATGTGTTATAAAAATAATGAAATTCAAAGCATTTTTCAAATAAAAAATGAAAATCATTGTATTGAAAAACATGAGTCATTTTTAAATGAATTCAAAATTATTTATTTATTTTTTTTGAAATTCTATGAAAATGACTATAAAAATATTTGAAAAAAAGTATAAATTTTTTAAAAAGTGCATAATATTGAGTGATTAAATAGGTCAAAACATGAAATCAGCTTGAATATTTGGCTTGTATTTGAAATATTTGATAAAATTCAATTAAGAATGTTTGAGAAATCAAATTTCAGGTCGAAAAGTGATGAGAATAGTTGAAAAATCTCACAAAATCATCGAAATTTGAAAAATTATGCAATCATATTTAATTGAACAAGTATTATTTTTTGGAACGCCCTCGCCCTCAAAAAAATACTTGAAAGAGAAGTGAAAGGTCTCAAATCTTGAAAAATAAGAAAAAATATTTCAAACTTGGCAGACAAAACACCCTGGTATTGAAAAAAATTGAGTTTTTTGTAATATGTAGGTATTTTATCCCCTTTAAATAATTATTATAAAATTTTAAAAATCTTGATGTAATAGTCTTGATTTTTGTTTATAGAATTTTAACATGTGTTTTAATCTCTTTTTTTTAACATTTTAGAGCATTTTCGGAATGACTTTAAGAATTATTGCAAAAATGTTGAGAATTTTTTCCTATATTTTAAACAATGAATGAATGAATAATGAATGAATAAATTTTTATTTAGAGACGCCCAGCAACTTAGGCTTTTTTGCGTCTGCTGTTTTTGACACAGATTACAAATATTAATTCATTTTGCACAGATGATTACAAATACATTCAACAATATAACAACAAATATAACATGAAAAAAATAAACAGGAAATATATAACATGCAAAAGAAAAATAACATTGAAAAAAATTGAGAAAAAGCACTAAGGAAAAAATAATGTGTTTAAATATCATTGAATAAGTTAGACTCTTTTAGAAAAATGAACAATTTCTGGCACAGATTTTCATCATCAGCTTTCAGATGAGCATATTTAAAGTCACTGCCTAATATATTTTCTACTTTTGATTTGTATAGTATGCATGAGTCCAGTATATGTTGAATGGTTACATCTGTATCACAAGTTGGGCATTTTTTCAGAGATTTTTCTGAGAAGAGTGAGCTGTGTGTAAATGTGGTGTGGCCTATGCGGATTCTAGCTAAAATTACTTCTTCTCTCCTGCTTAAGCGATATGAGGTGACTGGATTTGGTGGTATGATGTTTTTGTACGATTGAGTTTTTTCTTTTTATGTTAATTTTAAGCATTTTTACAAAGGTTTCAAAAGTTTCTGAGCAATTATAAATATTTTGTAACTTTTGAACTTTTTTTTCTTGCCTCATGAATTTTTAGCTCAACCTGCTCTCCCTATACTTAGTACACTTGAATTGTCACCAAGGTCCTGATTTTGGTTATTATTAGCCAAAAAATCTGGTTTCTATCAAAATGTCCTGAAAAGTACAGTTTTTGCCAAAATTTTCAAAAGGACCTAATTTTGGTCAAAACTTCCAAAAAAAACTTCCTTTTTTGGCCGAAATTTCCAAGAAAAAGTCCTATACGGAAATTGCCAAAAAGTTCAAGTATTTTGCTAAAATATAAAGTAGAACCCATTTTTTGCCAAAAAATTGCTATTCAAGTGCTATGATTTCCAAGTATTCAATCAAATTTTAAAATTATTTCCATCATTTTTAAACCATTTTTGCGATTTTTTTTCAACTTTTTCACTGGTTTCAACATTTTTGATGGATTTTTAATTATTTTTTTACGATTTTATCCAATTTAACTTGACAAATTTCTTCCTTTTTTTTTGTTTTTGAAATTTTAGCATTATGTTGTTGAAAAGAATGTTATTTTGTAAATTTTTGTTTTGTTGAAAAATTCAGCTAAAAATTTTAAGCCTGAGTCGATATTTCTGTATTTCTCTCGTGGGAATAATTTAATTACTTTCCCTTGCGAAGAGTTCACTTTCAAAACAGTTGAATAAAGCAATTCTACACAGAACACAGAAAATTAGAAACTTTTTCGAAACACTGAATTATTTGTTATACCTATCTTCAAATCCCAAGCTAATTAAAACTATTCGAAAAATCTACATTTATGTGCCTCTTCTTATAACCATACACACAGAAGCTCATCTCTCCTATCTTCTTTAATAATCTATACTTACCTAAACTCGTACCGTGTTTATTTGTATCCCAGTCATCAAAAGATATAGATACAAGATGCGAAGGAAGTTGAAATCCCCTGATCGTTTTTGATCATTCCAACTATCACAATCATAGATCTAGATGAGCATGAAGCAATAAGCATTCATATACAGAACCGTTTATGTGTAATATTTCGGAAACGAACATAACCGGTTCCCATTATAACCACGCATATTGGACTTTTATTATCATTACCAAAGAAGGACGAGATTGATGGAGGTTTTCGTCTTCGTCTCCGTCTAAACGCCACGGTGTACTTTCTGTGCCATTTTTATTTGCTGGATTTTTTTTTGCAATTGCTATATCCATTTGCAAGATTTTTTCACGTATGTTGAATGAATGATGGAACGATGGGTATTTCTATAAGGTCAACATAGAAAAAGTGATTTATATCAGTTTTGATGGATTTGCGCGGTGAAATTTTTATTAAACTTGGGTAGCCTATATCGAATGATGAGGGACGACAGAGAAAAATACGTTGTACCAAAATAAACAAGGTCGTGGCTCGTTGTATTGGGCGGATTGTATTGTAACGTATGTCTATGTACATATAACTTATGCGAAATAGAATTGCAATTGCGATGTGTATCCATAATTTTTGGTGTTCGTAGTATTGTTTGATGATGAGTATTATGGCTTTATTATGATACCTACTGTACGTTGTTTTCGTATTTGTTTAATGAGGTATATTTTGTGTAGGGTTTATACAGGATGTCCAAAAAATCATAAAATGTGTTTCTGTGTTTCTATCTTGAAAATCTGATGGATTTTTTCGTTTTTCGACTTTTCATATGTCCATATTTTCATTAATTTTTTATAACATTTTTCCAAAACTGATGAGCTGGAAGGGCTTTGAGTACATTTATCGAAGAAATAAATAGATATTCGAACTCAGCACCTTTGAAAACCTAGCAAACGACACGTTACTCGTCATTTTGAATTTTTTGGTATTTTGACCAGATTTAAGGACACTGGTGAGGGATTTGGAAAAGTTGGATCGAAAAAATGAGCCGATATTTGAGCTCGACGCCTTCAAATTAGTTACAATCGATGTATCACTTCATTTTAAAAATTTTCAAAAATTGAGAATTTTATTAAATGCTTCTGTGTCCTGCCTTTTCACTTCCTTCTGAAAGTCTAGAAATCCAATTTTTGGTAGTTAAAAAGAGGTAAAAAAAAAGGGGGCATTTCAAACTTGGGTAATTGATATGAAAAATGAAGCCTTTGCTTTGAAAATTCAGGTTCGATTTTTCGAATCTTCCATTCTATTCTCTCTGAAACTCATCGAACAGAATTTTTTCTAGCTAGATGAGTCTTGAGATTTTTTTGTAGTTTCGCAGAAAGTCTTAAAATATTAAAAAAATTACCACAGAACCTACGTCGGAAGTCTCTCTTGTGAAAAATCAAACATCTTTTATTGAATTAGCTCGTTTAATTTTCCCATCAGAAGTGAGTGTTTTGAAAATTCAGCACTTTTATGTCACACTGTACGATCAGCATTCTGAGAAATTGTGTGATGGCTGAGGCTGATGGCTGGTCAAACGCTAAATAGAAACTGAATATCCGGCAAGGTGTCTAATTACAAAATTAATCACTGCCAAGGTATATAGGTTTCTGTCTGCGATGTTTAGTGATTGACATATGCATAAGAAATTTTTATTACTGTATCTGGGTATCTGGTTAAGTATATTATAAGTATGCAGAACGCATCGCTACAGAGTATGAAATGCTCAACTGGTTGTCTCGGTTCGCTTAAAATAACGCTGATACTATACCGTTATTAGTTAAATGAGATTTTCAAATTGAAAGGTTATTTTTTTCATTATTCAATGGTTATACTCGCTGAATTTTTCGTTCCGTATACCGTTACACAGTCATTGATTTTTTTTTGTTCTGCGTATGTCTGGTCTGCATGGTTTCTCGACGATGCGATGATGAAATTATTACGAACTGTCGGTTTGACATTTTGCCAAAGAAAAGTTGAAATTTTTCTAGACCATGTTGAAGGTGAAGGCTTGAATGGTGTAATGTGTGTGGACTGCGAAGGAAAGATATTTTGTGTGATTTTTTTATTTATTTTTCGTTATTGTGACATTTACAATAATTTATCGTCGTGTTTTACCAGACCAAATTGGAATTATAAAATGGCACTGGCGTAGGTATCTTAGACCTACGTTGAATGGGGCTATTTTCATGGGTAGAATGTGTATACCTAATGTACTTACATGAAATTATATAATTTATACTTGAAAATGTGTGTATGTGCATTGTGCACTGTGTGCAGTGTCGTGAATGGAAATGAGCGCTTGTGTTGATATGTAAATTGTGCCTAATACTCATGCAGTATGAGGAAGTGTCGTTGATCTGGTTGAAATGTGGTTAGAAGTACATATAGGTGGGTTCTGTTTTGTAAAATGTATCGAAGATAACAAGTTCTATTTTTCATTCGCTGTTTAATTTCAATATTATTGATGATGTTTTTTGGAAACCAATGAATGAACAATGAACATGTGGTGAAAAAATTTTCTGTGCTAAAATACATGTACAGATGGGTCGCAATTTACAGCAGGGAAGGGATAAGAAATTTTGCCAGAAAATCTTCGCCAAATTTTCCTCGCACCTTATTACATAATATTGGCTGCAAAAGTACTTCAACTGAACACATATTTTTAGGAGTTGAAAATTTTAAAACACTATTAATATTCAAACGATGAAATCCATGTTAGTACTAGGTATATTTTATTTGATACAAAAAAGCAATATTGAACGTATTTTCCTTCTGAAATTTTTGCCAAAATAAAATTTGAATGGAGAAGCATAATTTTAATGATGTTCATTTTGCATTCAAGTTTCATACCGGCAAGATTAAAATTTTTCTTCTTCGCGAAGCATTTTCATGAAACGCGTGTCGTGTAAAATAGCCAAGCAAAAAATTCCTCGCAATTTATTATGTGCTTGCATTTTTTTTATTATAATTTTTTTGGTTGCGTGATCAACATCCAGCAGTTGACGAAATTGTGGTGAAAGTATAGAGTGCCTCGAAAAGAATGCTCTTTATTTTGTGTTTGTTTTCTCAGAGAAGAGGGAAAATGGACAAATTAACCGAGGTCAAGTTCAACTGTATATTTTTAAAAATTCGAGTTAATTTTTGATTACGATTTATTTTTGAAGCTTGGCTCTTTTTTTGAGTTCAGTTGAAACGCAAATTGAAGTGTCTATCATGTCTGCTTATTTTGGAATAAAAAAAAATACGTAGTCCGAAGCTAGTTTGACAATTTTTTGATAATAAATTGTACTGATTTGACAATAATTATTAACACATTTTGAAAATTTCAAAATTGTGTACTTTGGTAGAAAAATGGAGGTTGGAGTCAAAGAACCGATATTTTTTTCATGATCTTTTGACACCATCTCATAATTTTTTCCTACCTCCCCTCCCCCACCCCCATCTTCAAAGAAAAAGTCGAATACAGCTCATTCGAGCGTTTAACTGAGTCATTGTGAGTCAAATAAAAATCCTGTAATCGATCAAAATTCTGGTCAATTTTTAGAATAAGCCATATTTTTTTCTCCAACGAACGTATTTTTCACTTTTTTTGTTTTTTGTTTTTTTTTAAATGTTGATCCTCATTGAAAAATCCATAAATCCATAAAAGGAGGAGTTGCGAGAAGACCATTTTTTGGCTCCAGACACTTATCGACTCGACCACTCTTAAAATGTTGCCATTTAAATCTCCCAAGTACGAATCCGTGGTTAGTTGACCCAAAATGACCATTTTTTGGGCTACAGGGTTCCCAAAGTTGTGAATAAAAAAAGAATTTTAGGAACCCCTGAGTATTATTTTCAAAAACTTTTTCCACGTAAAATATATGCCTGAACCCGATAAACGTTATGCGAGTTGATTTTTCTATTCTCGACCCTCGGGAGCAGAAATGGGGAGGGGTTGATTTTTGGAAAATTTTAGAACCACCGTTTTGAACCTACACTTACCCCTTTGAATCCTGCTAAAAAGCTTTTTACAGTTCATTTATAGTATCTGAAAGGCCTTCATCCTACCAAATTTTGAGCTCAAAAAAATATTGCGCTGGTACATAACCTACTCAAAAATCCAATTTTTCATAATTTCGATATTTTGGGAATCCCTGGAAAGCTAGAAACCGGCGATTTGCGCCAAACGTGACGTTTAGGGGTGTATATTCAAGATCTATATAGATGAAAAAGTTCAATTAAGCTTCCTCATATATTCGTAATTTTGAACCACTTTTTTAGAGGTTCTCACCCACTTTAGGCACCCCTAAAAAAGGCGTTTATACATATTTTTTCAAATAAATTGAAGTATTTACATTTGAAACACACTAGCAAGAGCTCGATAGTTTTTCATTCAATTTTTCCTGCAACTTTCAAAATTGAGCTCTTTTGGATTAAATTCTGAGATTTTACTTCGTTGAAATCGTGAAAACGTGATTTTTCCAAAAAGAGCTGATAGTGCTTTGGATGAGAATCTTGGATTTTGATAATTCAGCATTTTTTTTTAGAGTCCAAATTATGGATTTGAGTTTTCAGTCGAGTTGGAGTCAATTTTGATTCAAGTTTATCCCGAGTTTTACAGCTCGAAAAATGGAAACTATCAACTATCAACTTAAGTAGTCATCATGAAAATATATATCTAGAATGAATTCAATAATATACTCCCGAGAATCAACTTTCCAGCCAAACAGATTATTGCTCTCAAAGTTTTCATACCTTTCGAGGAAAAAAAATAAAGTTTAAGCCAGAAAAAATAGAAGATTTAAAAAGTTTCGAGAAGTATCCTGTCATTTAAAAAATCGTTGTTTCATTTGTCAGCCATCAAATCACTAAGCTTGGCTGTGTTTTTTTTTATCTTTATGAAGCTTCTCATACCTTGAGGAACCCTTTTAATCGACGCTAGGTGACACCATGATGAGGATTTCTTCTCCGCAATACCATGAAGGGTTTCCAAATAATCCAATTCAATTTTAAACCACCTACCCAAGTACCTATAGCCAATAAAGGAAATTTATTTTTTGAAAATTTGGCAACGCTGATTCTCTTTATCTTATTTTTTTACCCACCTTTGAATTCATTCGATATTTTATATTGGTAGTTGGTGAATTGAAACAAAAAATATGTAATGCTGGGGGGGGGGGTAGAGGGGAGAGTTAAGGTCCACTGACATCCTGGTAATGGTCTGCTGAGATCAAAACTCAAGAATACAATGCTCATCTCACCAATATTCTACTTTGAAAAATCAATTTTTGAAGAATCACTCCAATTCGAACTACTATTCGTTGAAAATATTTCATATTATCTACTCGCATTCAAGTATTCGTACCTACATCCAAAAATGACCAAAACACCCAAAAAATTGCGTTCTGAAATTTTTTGTGAAATTTTTCTGGTCTTCCTATACTGGTAAAATATATCGTATTACGTTCTTCGACTCCCTACGTCGTCGTCGTTTCTCTGGTCCAACTTTAATAAGCTGAAAAAATCATAATTTTCTCACTAATGCCTCGACAGCGAAATGAACGAGCGACGCGACGGTAATACAAGACGGTCTAAAGGGACCGACTCGGTGAGGGGAGGGGGGTACCTGCGAAGAAAAATTCATTATAATATACGAAATCGCTCGTATTATTTAGGAATGTCTCTTATCGCTGGTAATTTCACCCCCTGACGTTTCCTTCGCAGTATATTTTTAGCTGTTAAAGGCTCAGTCAGCCTTTCACCATGTACGAGTATACGTAATAAGAAGGAAACAAAAACAAACATTAAAAAGTAGCCTGGAGCTCTAGAGTTAGAGTTGTTGTACATATATTTGAAAATTACACGCGAACTTGGCGTCCTCAGACGAACATATGTTGGATAATTAAATTAGATGAATTTTAAAATTACTCATTCTCTTATGTACTTATGAAAGAGGTGCCCATAGGAGGATTACGTATATAAGTATTGAAAGGGTTACACACGTTCGTGTTTATACATTATATGCTTTATTATGAAGCATGTAAACGGAAATGTTGAATGAAACGAGCTCTTCATACATCACCGAGAGATGATACTCGTAATTTCATCGAAGGGAAACGAATGGTAATTACGACCATAGAATTGAAACAGAAACAGAATTTAATTTAGAAAATAGTGAACTCGTGTTCGTGTAAAAAAAAATAAATAAACAGCCTTTCGTTTTGAAAATCTTAATACGAGTTGACAAGCGAGTCTTATATAGAAGATAGTGGTAATTTCCTTGCAAATCATAGCGTTGGTGGCCAGTCGAAGTTTATTTTGAGAAAAAAGGAAGAAAACAGGAAAAAAGTGCAACAAGGGACCGAGGGAGACTTATTTAAGAGGCGAAATTTAATAGAGAAATTCGTTTTACACCGTTGTCATGGTTACGTGGTAAAGTTCAGGGGTGTATCATTGATTGGTAGGTAATACACATTTGTGCGTATGCCGACAAATATATCTGCGGCGAGAGAATTTGCCTCACATTGTGGGTGGTATAGCGGCACGCTGCCGCCGGCACGGTGTCGTCTTGTCCAAAGACGTGCGAAATTTCCGATGGTTCGGTTCGTGCGATGATGAAGAATATCATCTCTGAAACTGAAACGGAGATGTCTCACAATGGTGATCTCTCTGGCGGCGTGATGCCTGTCTTGTTGTCTATGTAGGATCTTCTCGTCTATTTTGTAACTCGAAATGAAGTTTAAATTGGCAAACATGTTTCAATTGAATTGACCTCGAAGAGCGTTACAGTCTGATAATTATTTTTAAAGGTGCCGCTGCCTGCAGCCTGCTTATATACCACGCGATGATTGTCGCGAGCTGTATCAGAAGTTTCCGGAGACGGTAGGGTACGACGAGTACATATTATACGAGTACGAATGCGGTGCCATGCTGCATAAGCTCGATGGTAATGTACTCTCACACGTAAACCGAGACAATTCTTAGGTAATTTGTAATACAATTACGAACGTATCAAGGTAAATATTGTACTCGTAGTAGGTACTCGACAACTACACAGTTTTACCTTTTTTGAGCACGTACCGAAGTGATTTTTCTTTCGGTGCGAATACGAATGCCATGTTTGACATATTAGAGGGAGAGGTTCGCCGTTCCGCAGAATCCTATGTACTACCTATTATGATGAATATTGAATATGTTATATGATGAAATATTTTCCAACATCCAACTCGAGGAATCTTGAGATTTTCGCCCAATGAGTAGAATTATTATACCTTACTAAAATTTGATGTTTTTTTTTTTTGTTTGTTTCTCGCAGGTATGTTAGATACAACAACACCTCGGACGATCGAGGAATACGGCGGAACGGTCATCAGCCGTATTTCCGACTATAATTCCAATACCTATGAAAAAGACGATACCAGTAAAGATGTCCGTAACACGGATGACGCCAATTTCTCCTACGTTAGCAGTATTCTTTCGCAAGATATAGATTTCATTCAGGATACCTCCGATTACCAGTGGTTTGCAGATTACAGGTGAGCCTTATCAGATTACGCTGAATCATTGGGGTCTGGTGGAAAATTGAATTTACAGTTGAAAATGCCCTATTCAGATTTTGTACTCGTATATCGTCATTCAGTGAAATTTAAAGTGCTATTGCGGTTTGCAAATTTTGATGTTCTACCTATTTTTCGAATCAAACTTCAAATTTTTAAATCATTTCCTGCTTTGCAAAATTCTAGTGGAATTTCGTTTCTTTTTTCTCCCTGCCAATTTCAAGGCGTCAATTTTCGAAATTCATGGAACTTTTCAGATACATTGCCCTCGATCTCAAATGACTTCATCTTCCCTGCTTCGGTAGGAATATCAACATCTCCCTGTATTTCTGCAGTTTTTTGTGTTTTTTGTTTAAATTTGAGAGATGGCAAGACATTGAAGAGTCACATCTAAAAAATAAATAAATATTCGGATTCAGCATTTAAATGACTAAGAACCGACGTCTCACACCAAGTTTTCACAATCTTTCGTGATTTTTTCAAAATTGGAGAAAATCCGGAATGATATTGAGGGGTATTTAGTGGTAGTATCCAAAAAATAAATGAATATTCTAACTCCGTATACTCCGTTTTTGGAAATTTAATCATGTTTGTAGTACTGGTAGCAGATTCGGGGGTCGGATTGAAAAAATGAATAGATATTCGAACTTAGTACCTTCGAATTAGTAACAATTGATTATGTAACTTCATATTGAACGTTTTTTTGAATTTCGATTAAAATGGAGAACCTTCTTACCCACCTTGTGACGTTGAGATCCTATTTTGAAAATTAGTTCATTAAAAAAAGAATTCATACGATAGAAAAGTGTTCTGGTAACGCTGTCAATTTTTTCAATCTTTTAAATACCAGATTTCAAATTCTGTACTCATTCATGGTGAAGAATTAAACTTCAACAATGAAAGTTCAGAGTTTGGGCTTTTTTGATAATGAATTTTCCATACTCTCTTTAAAACCCCACTCACGAATTTGCTCGAAATTTAGTTAGTCTCGAGATATGAGCCATCTTGAGTTGAGCAGTTCTGCAAAAAATCGTCAACGCTTGAAAATTGCAACCCCCCTTTTCTCCTCCCGCCACCCATGCACAAAGTTAGGAGTGAAGTTGTGAGTAGAAAAAAGTAGAGTGAAATTAGATGACCCAATTTCATTTTTGGTTCAATTTAGTGTGAAATGATCGAAGTCACAAACGAAAAATTGAAATGATGGAAGTTTTTTTTCTCATCCCCTCCCCTCCCGCCACAAAAAAATCTTGAAGCGTCCAAAGATATTTTTGAAAAACGAAAAATTGACATGCGGAATTCCCTACCTCCCCCTTCCCCCCACACTACATAAAAAAAAATTTCCGTCAATTTTCGGTGCCCTCTAATGATTTTTATGCCAATTATAGGTTTTTTTTTTATTATTTATCGAAGTACATACGTTACCTATTTAATGAGGTGTGTATTTCTGCGGAATTTAATTTTATTTTGATAATGTTCAATCAGTTTTGTAATTTTTAGCATTTTTTTTTTCGTTTTTATTTTGGGCATTTTTTCCATTTTTGTAGAATTTCTCTCGGATTTAACACTGTTAATTCAATTTTTAAGGAGTTTCATAAAATTTTGCTAAATTTTGTAGATTTTTCAACGATTTATGGTCATTTTCAATAACCATAAATCCTCAGTATCAACAATGTTCCTGAAACTTTATGCAAATTTGATGAAATTTCTTTCCATCAGTGTTTGGCAATTTTGAATAATCTAGAAAATTTTTACCATCTCCTTCGATTTTTAAAATATTTGATCACTTTTCAACGTCTTTGACATTTATGTTCAAACTTTGCTATATTTCTTTAACTTTCGGTCATTTTCGCTCAGTTTTTATGGAAATGTCATCAGTTTTTGGCGATTTTCACTGATTTTTATGCCACTTTTACAATTTGTTTATGATGCTTCTTGTAATTTCTGCAAAATTTCGTTTATTTCAACAATACTTATTTGATTAGTTTTTGGTCATTTTTTTTCAACTGAATTTTTTAATTCTTTAAGGAGCATTTTCCGCTCAAACGGGATGTTTTTTCAATTTTTTGTCATTTTCACTCTATTTTATTGAAATATCGACAATTTTTGGGTATTTTTTTCTATTCTGATGCCCATTTTGCAGTTTTGTAATTTCTGCAAAATTTCATTCGCTCCGACATGATATAGGTGTATGATCAATTTTTTGTAATTTTTTTCAACAAAATTTTTCTATGTTGTATCTATCATTTTCTCAAATTTCGCGATGTTTTTTTCAATATTTTGATAATTTTTTTCGATTTTTATACAAATCTTGCTATTTGACTATGATACCTTTTATCATTTCTGCACAATTTAATTCCATTCTGACAATATTTGATCAATTTTTTGCGATTTTCCAGACATTTTCAGTGTTCTAGGAAGGTGTCTAACGGCCATAAAAGTCATGAAAAAAGTCCTGAATTTTGCTCGAAACACACTTAATTTTTTTTTTTTAATTCATAAAATTAAAAAAAATTAAAAAATTGAAAATTTGTTCAAAAAATCAGAAAGATGAAAAAACTAAAATATGACCTTCTTGCCTACAAATTGGAAAAAAATTTGCTCGCTGTTTCAAGTTACTTATTTAATTTTTTTTTTTGGGGGGGGGGTATTTTCATGCGGTTAAAATGTGAAAAATAAGGTCTTGAAAAAGTCATGATGTTTTGTCTGGGAGTTTTGTTGGACACCCCTGTTTATGCCTTTTTTTTTTTTTTGGCATCAATTTCGCGATGTTTCTTCTACGTGTATGTAGTCAAAACACCAACCTCACAAACCAAATCTACCCCCCCCCCCCCTTACGGGTGTAATAATCTTGTAATTATAAACACCCAAAAAAAAATTCAAGTGTTTTCTGAGCATTTTAAGAAATTGTCACAAACCCTTTGTAACTTTAATAATTGGTCTGTCTCTGTACTACAGATTCGCTAAGAAAAAACTCTTTAAAAAAATGAATATAATTTTTTTAAATCTTCAATTATTTTTTGTAATTAAAAAATTTGAAATATTTTCAAATCAAAAAGATACATTATTAGTTCTTAGAATTTTTCTATGACTATAATCCATAATAATTTTTTCCCTCTCTGACTTACGAGTATTTGCAACACTTGAACAAGCTAACATCCTACCGTATTTCTTCTCAATAAATTAAACGTTTTGCTATAACTTACCACAAATGCCAACAATTACATTACATGAACTATAATTTCCTCCACAATGATTTATTATCCATAACATAACTCAGCATCATAAGTATTCGCAGTACTATAGAATAATTAAATTCTACGTGTAGGCTAATAATTTTAATACCTTTTTCAATCGTAAATAAGCAGCAATACTTGCTCTTTCATTGTTGTAAAAAATGTAAAAAGAAGGGAGAATGGCAATGGTACCTAGACCTACACACTACACACTACACAGGCAGAGAAAGTTTTTGGGTGGTCGGGCAAATAGACAAAATTTGCATATTATTTTAACACGTACTGGTTAGAATTTTACAACGTGGGTAGGTTTCCAAATTTAAATTGAAAAATGAACAAAAAAATAATCCAAAGTTACTAATATTTTCTCACAATATACGTTTACATTTGTGATTGCAGTTACCGAGGCGATGCTAATAATATTTGCAATAATATGCATACCAGTATATTATCATCGTTATGTACATCGTATGGATATAACGACATGGCCAGAGACCTGGACGCAAATTTGGCTCAAGTGGACATGGAAGATTTCCGAACCGAAGATATTCATAGCTTTTTACACAGTTTACCACAAATTTGCTGTACCGATGCTCACGTAAGAAATACCACCCTTTTGTATAAGAGTACTTTTTAATAACGTAATACTTACTCCGTACTCGTAGCTAAAGCGTTACTTTGGTGTATTTTTTTTTTTTTTAGAGCTTTTTAGTAAAATTATCTATGTGTTAAGTTTTACTTACTACGTACGTGTAACTTTGGTAGTTGAGATCATAAACGTATTTCTGTAGCTAATATTTTATGACATGACAGTAATTCGCGTAATTTTTTGCGATTTTTATTACATGTGTTGTTCGATTTTGTAAACGTTGTAGAATGAAAAAGGAGGAGAAATGTTTGCCAGTGTAACAGGATCGATGATGGTTAGATACGACTTCGATTCTTCCATCAGTCCTCGTAGTACTTCTCAGGTGAATACAATACTGTGAACGTTTTTTGTATTATAAAAATTCGAGGACTGGAAATTTTTTCTCCTCAGTGCCCAACCACTGACCACTGACCCTGAATGAGAGCGACGTATATGTTTTTCACGTCGCATTCTCTTCGTGTAAATATTTACGTATGCCTGGTGTCGCATGTGTATGTTGGATTTTTGTATTGTTTTGGAGGGTCTTAAGTGAGCTTTTGATGTATGTTTCATTTTGCATGAGGATGTAATCCTGGAAATCTAAATGTGCTGCTCGACGTATAATTAGTCGTATTTTTATAAAAATCGTGTATTTGTTTCTTTTTATCCTGCGACTTGGGGAAAAAATGAGTAAGTTGAAGGTTGTTAGGGATTTAAATGTGAAACGTAATTTTCTTATACTGACAAAAAATACAAAACATGGTTATGTGAACATTGAAATGTACCTGCTGCTAGGGTCGTATCAAGTAATTCCATCAATTTTTGAAACTTCTACAGCACTGGCTCGTGATTTCTGAAAAATTGGAATTAGACACCAAAAAAAAATACAGAAAGGAGAAAACTGAGGTACTTTCATTGCTCGTAGATTTTTTTGATTTGTACTGAAGAGAATATTATTTGTCAAAAACTAAAAAAAAAAATTGAGAAATTTTTGATATTTTTGTTCCAAAAAATTTAGAGACACGAGTATTTCAGTTTTATAAAATTATGCTTCATTTTCCTTTTCTCCAAAACTAATATTCTTTGTTAAAAAAATTTTTGAAACCAAAAAAAAATCATTTGAAATTTTTTTTTTTAAATATACCAAAAAAAATCATTTAAAAATGAATTTTTTTGAAAAAAAAATGAGAAAAAACTTATTTTGGGTAAAATATTTTTACGAATTAGAGGACGTTTATTATCATCTTGAACGATTTCATGTATTTTTAAAATTGCTGATCAACTTTTAACAATACGAGTACTTAATTCTAACCACATTTTCACAAAAAAATAGGATTTTCATAAATTTTAAATGAAATAATGAAAGTTTTTCAACTTTTAAAATTATCTTATTTATTTTTAAACCATTTTGGCGAAATTTTCTACACAATTTCAAAAAAAAAAATTTCAACTTTTTTTACCAGCTTCAAAATTTTGATGGATTTTGAATTATTTTTTGTAAAATTTTATTTTGTTCGATTTCATTCCATTTATAAATCGACTTTCTTAACTTTTTGTTTTTGTTTGTTATTTTTTATTATGTTTTTTTTGTTGAAATTTTTGCATTATGTTGTTTTAAAAAATTGTAATTTTGTGAATCTATTTGGAAGACTTCAAAATTGTTCAAGAAAGGTTTTTTCGACGCCTTATTTTAGTTTACCAAGTAACTTCTCAACTCTCACACTAACAATTGACTAGACTAGCCAATTAACAGGTACATTAGTTTTTCCAGGATTACAATAATGTGCATGGTAATGGTATATTTTAGTAGGTAAAAATATGCGCGCGATTATTTAACGGAATGCATGCGGTGTTAATCGAGGTTGAAATTTTTCACGCTTATTAACGCGCATTCGCGCAAAATAACGGTAATGGTAATCGGGATACCAAATATAGATGCTTTAATCAGAAATTAGTTGTCATATCGAACCTTTATTATTACCGGTAAGGTATACGAAATCAATACGAAATCGTTCTAGGAAACATATCGGTCGCTTCGACGGCGTCGTCGACAATCTAATCTTAAAAATGGTTCAAACGCACCCTATTTTCGATCCAATTCGAATGGGCAAGAAGTAATACTTGGTAAATAATCGCGTCGATTTTCTGTTCTTTGTACATGAACATGAGTTACTGTATATTGTATTCGGAGTTATCTTGAATTCCCTAAGTAAAAGGGAATCGACGCGATAAACGACAAAACTGTACAATGATTGCGATGCAATATATAGTGATTCATCACGAAGACTTGTTTCTTTCTTGGAGAGGAGTAATGGAGCGTGCTCTCGAGGCACAGATTTTGGGCTTTTGTTTATGTTAATGCGAGATGGTTAGAAATTTTAATGCGAGTTTGATGACTCATTTTGGATTATTGTACTGGTGGATTTGCATGTTCAAGGTTCGTGATGTTGTAAATGACGAGGGATGTTAATGGGGCAATTTTGGGGTGTGCATGTTTGGTAAGCCTTTTCGTGTTGCACTTCGGTCGAAAGTTAAGCTCAACTGGAAAGATGAATCGATTAATCAATGTTCATATTGAGAAGTGAGAAATGAGAAGATCGGTGTTGTATCATTCAGTGAGTGGTAGAGTTGCGGGAGGAACTTTGACCTTGTAGCTCCAGCTGCAGGTACATGATTCATCCAAAAACATAGGTAATTGGGATATTTTTTTGTCATTGTCGAATTATCATCATCAGCACTGTCGAGATGAACCGAAAAACAATTTTATTCACAAAATTTTAGGGAGAAATGTGTGTCTTTTGATCAGTCTACAGACAGGAGTACGAGGTTTCAGTATAAATGTAAAAATATTTTAATGCTCGTTTTTTATCAAAGTTTTTTGAAATGTGTCTTTATGATCTTTTAACTCTATCATTATATTGAAGTATGCTACACTTGAGGTGAGTGAGTTCAACCTTTCGAGTTTTTATTTCAAATTTGTAAAAATTCTTTCAATTTTTTGAAGCATTTAAAAAATATGACGTACATATCAACTATTATTTTCTCAAATGACATACCTAATTTTAAAATTTTGAAATTTTGAATTTTTTTTTTGAAAATTATTTTTTTTTAAGAAAATATTTTTGATTTTTTTCCGCTTAAAAGTGCTTTGAATTCTTTAAAATGAAAAAAAAAAAATCAATTTTAAATTCAAATTTTTACTTTCTTATTCTTTAAATACTCATTTTTTAAATTTACGACGAGGCGTTTCAATTTTATTTTTTTATTTCGTGTGCAAAAAATGTCATCGGTCATCATTTTGTGCAGTAAAAAAAAACAATTGTTTAAATTTTAGTCAATTTTTTTAAAAATTTGAATCTTTTGAGTTTTTTTGAAATATTTATCCTTGAAAAAGCCATGGATTAAAAATACGCTCTTTTGGTGTCGTTGAGGAATCCCCAGTTTTTGCATAATCTTACTTCTTTAGCAGTCCTGGTCATGGAGTCATATTCGTTATTCATGAGTTTTTTTTTGTTTTGTTTTTTTTTATGGCAAAGAAAATTTTAAAATGATTTTAAATCTTAGTTTTTTAAAAACGTTCATGCATAATCAGAACGGAACTGAAGCTTGAAATTTCAAAGGTATTTTTAAATAAATACTAATTTTGAATTTTTTTTGAAATTTTCCTAGGTAATGATCCCATTAAATGGTATTTGTATAATTTTTTTGTTTCTTTTCATGGTTTTTATCATTTTTTTAGTTTTGAAAAAAGTTTAATCTTTTTAGTTGATTATGGCTCTTTTTGAATACTGAGAAAATGTTTCGGTTTTTTTTTCTTATATACCTTAAAATATCGTGTATTTTCTTTTTCTTGTTTTTTTTTTCAACTGTTCATCTGGTCTTGGTTTTTCGACAAAGTAATAATTATTATAATATCAGGTGGTCTTTTTTAGTTTTTTTTTCCTTCAAATTTTTCATACAAAATGTCCTTTTCCCAAATTATGTCCACGTCCTTTTAATCCAAGCGAAAAACTATTTGTGGAGAGGGGGAGGGGTTGCTTCCTCTTCTTGAAATTTTTCAGCTTGTCGTGTGTTATTGGATGACTTCTGAACGATATTTTATACTTGAGCTGATTGAAAATTCTAATGGTAAGATTCATTTTTGAGTGTTCGAAAAATATTTTTCAACGTAAATTTTTTTGAGAGGGAGGGGCGTTTTTGTATTATTGATGACTTTTTAATCCAATAAAAAAATGTTACGCAATTGAAAAAAAACCTTTCAGTTAATTATACGAGACTCGACTTGGTGCTTGAAAAATTCGCTTTCGAGTTTCATATTATGCAAAGTGTAAAAGGCTTTTCAAGCGAACAATCGGCACTTCCCTCATATTATGTAATATCGCATGGAAAGGGTCAATTGTTGGCATTTCAAAGCACTATGAAATTTAATACCCTATCCATTTTCTCATGTAGGAGAAAAAAAAAGCTTCTAATAAGAAAATCTTCGTTAATTAGTATAGTTGATACGATAAAAGGGCACTTTGAAGTAGAGATACTCACGTCATTTCCACCGATTGTAGATCGATTTCGGTGCACTAACCAAGTACATAACTGCTTTGTGTGAAGGAACTAACATTAACTTTTTTTTTAATCCCCCTTAATCCCTTCTTTTATAAAAATATGACATTTACGTCTATTATTGATATCGATTAATTTAGAATACGAAAGCGTTAGCGAATTTTTACGAATTTATTTTTCAATATTGATTTACAGGAGGATTCGAACGGATCTTTGTACAAATCAGAAATTCTATTTTCTCCGGTGAAAGAATTGCCAATGGTGAATTTCAGCATAGATTC
Source organism: Planococcus citri (assembly GCF_950023065.1). Taxonomy (NCBI): domain Eukaryota; kingdom Metazoa; phylum Arthropoda; class Insecta; order Hemiptera; family Pseudococcidae; genus Planococcus; species Planococcus citri. Next base: position 44,647,596 of record NC_088680.1, on the reverse strand, counting down.
TTTGGATTGCGAAGAGCACGATATTATGTTAACTTGTCAAGCTAACAAAGATAATTACACGATCGCTTTTGAAGGATCAGTACTGATGGAAAAATCGACCGATTCACGCCAAAATGAAACTGCGCCGCAGACCGAAGAATGTAAGTTTTTATACCTATTTATTTTTTATGTACTTGTATCGTAAAATTTTACTCGCTGTTCGGTTGTTTAATTATATGGCTTCTGTTTACAGGCACTTTGGAAAGCGTCGAGAAAATGAGCTTAGGTACGACGAGTTCTGAAAATTCGGTCAGCCATGTCGAAAAAACATTTATGAATAAATCGCCTTTAATATGTTCCGAATCTCCTTACACGACGTGGAGTAAATTAAAAGAAGACTCCGTCGAGAACGTGCTGAAAAAACAATCCTCGGGGAATAACAATACCACTTTTACGTCGTCCATTGTATGTTTAATTCAGTTTCCAGTACTACTATATGCGCTGAAAGGTGCCTTCGAGCTTTTGTGATGATGATTTTTTTATGTTTTTTTTGTAGGTTTATGCTGACGTTAATGCCAGTTGTACATTTTTAAAGTCTCAAAGTTTACCTAATTTGAATCCAGTCAGAAGGCAGTTTCAGTTGAGTAGGTTGATCAACTCGACTCGACAGGAGGCGTTTTTCGATAGCAAAACTTCACAACCAAGTGAGTTGGTGGTGGAAAAAAATGAAATTTTAGTCGAATTGTGTGTAACGTCGATGAAAATTGAAAACCCTTATTGACTTTCTGTACCAAATTATCAATGTATTTCTGATACTTGACCTGCTAAGTATTTTATTCGAGTCTAAAAATCTGAACAAAAGTAGAAAAAAAAAATTTGGAACATTTTACGATGATAATTTTGAAGTTATGAATCATCTCATTTTCGTCATGAAATTCAAATTTCATCAAAATTTTTCTTCATGTAATTTTGAAACTCTTCATTTTTTTTTTTTTTTTTAAATCTCAAATCTTGAATTTAATTATTTTTCTAGTTTTTTTTTCAAGTTTAGAATCCTCGATTATTCAAATTTCATCTAAATTTTTCTCCATATAATTTTGAAACTCTACATTTTTTTTAACAATCTCAAATTTTAAATTCAATTATTTTTCGAGTCCCTTTTTAAAATTTTTTTTCAAGTTTAGAAGAATTCTCGATTATTTTTGAAAGTATAGAATCGTTTTTTACATTACAAAATGCTCTCTATTTCGACAACGTTTTACATGATTTTTCTGTGTTTAAAAAAAATCTAAAAATTATTCACTCGTTTGCCTATAAAATGTCAAGTGAGTCGTGTTTACGAATGCACTGGCTTTATATGGTCATTAAAGATTACTGTACGTGCCTCTCAAGTGGCCAGTACCCAACGCATCTTATCGATTAAAACTAAATCGACGTTGATTATCGTTTTTATCTCATACCTATCGGCTATCGTATTGTATTAAAGCTCGTACGTAGATTTTTATCTCACGCGTAATGTTTTCAATTTTTTTTTTCGCAGATCAATTCATGAAAATATACAACTTATCGAGATCTCGTTGCGGACGTAAGATTCACCGAAGCGTATTCCAACATAACGCCAATTTCGATCTGATTACTCATTTCATTAACCAGAAACACTTGACGAGTTACAAATCCCTAGACGAGCAAAGCAGCACGGGCGGTCTATCGTGTAGATTTAACAAAACGTTGGATAATTTGAACGAATCGAGTTGCGAAAAAGACGGTCAGCAGGCGAGTAAAAAAGGCTGTGACGTATTCGAGGATAGTTTATTAGTGGCAGATCGTGTAGCGGAGATCGACCGATCAGTAGCTATGAGCGATAGTTGTAGCAGTTTTTCCAGTCATTCTGGTAGATTAGAGATGCTAAAGAAAGATGCGATGAAATCGAGTAATAGTAATGGACTACCATCGGATAAACTATCCGGCGGTAATTTCATCCGCGATAAGTATTTCGATAGCGCTAGGCAATTCGAGAAAGAGCAACGAAGAAGGAAAGCTGCGAAGAAATACGTCGGTGGTATGAAACCTATAAAGATCATGGATCGAAGTATGCAAACGAGCTCGTCAGATGGAGATAGCGCTATGAGTCCGACATCCAATCAGAATACCAGCGTAAGTGTAGATTACGTAGTTGCTTCAGCATACATACGGTATTATCGTCGTAGAGATTGATTATGAAATTTCGATCGATTAAAATAATATGTATTAGTACTTCGTACCAAGCTGCTAATGTAGAAAGTGAACGGTGTTTTTAAAAAAATGAATTTATTGATGTGTTGTTTTTCTCCACAGGCTACCACCAATCCGGTCTACGTCATGTACCCGAATTACACGTTGCCGGATTTATCGTTTTTGCAAGAGCACGCGACTGAATTAGATTTAAAGAACGTGTTCTTATGGCCGCAAAAATTCTCACCTTCGCCTACCACCGAACATGCTTCCGCGTTTCCTCAGCTCGTTGAAAATACTCAAAAAGAGAAAAAGAAACGACCCTGTTCCTGTCCGGATTTCGAATCCGTTCGCAATAAAGGTGAGTAATCGATTGCTAAGAATCACTGCAGAGTTCATTCGATCGTTTGACGAAAGAAAAATTAATCTTTAATTGTTTATAGATTACCAACATATTCGCGATTGGGAATCGTTAATGTTCTTGTTGCCTCGTGAATATTGCCAAGCTTTAATGAAAGATCCTCAATGGCAAAAATACGCCGAAAAAATGAATGATTTTGGAAGATCTCTGATTTGCACCTCAGCGATGGAACCTGCCGATGAAAATAAAACCGATTGTACCTCGAACTGTAGCACAGGCACACAACCATCGTCTGGTTTTCGAGGATCGTCGACGTTACTAACCGATTCCGGCGGATCGGCTTGTAAATACGAAGATCAAAGTAAACGACCTCCTTTACCCAAAGGTATCTTGAGGAATCCAGTTTTGCAGAATATTAAATCGAGGAAAAATCTGACCAATACCAAAAGGTGAATTTTTCGTTGGAGTTTTTGTTGTTTGGCCGAGTCTGATTAATTTTTAATTATTTTTTTTAAATCAATTTATTCGTTTACAGGTATAGCATGTTCGAACTGAGAAGAGATGATAAGAAATCTACTACTGAGAAAAGAAGATCTCTACCTTCGCAGTTCTCTTCAGCTCAGCAAAAGGTAAACGTAAACTGGATTGTCTGATGAATTCTGCAAATACTGCATTTGGCTCAAAACTCCTGTACTTCTCCCTGAAAATTCGTTAAAAGCAAAAAATTAATTTTGTTGGTTATCTGAAAAAAAAATCCAAACATTAGAATTGGAAGTGCATTTTGTGGCAGGAATATTTCCGAATGCTGAAACATTTTTATGGAGTAAAAAGAGTCAAAATCTTGGCAACCTTATGCTCAGAATGTTGCAAAAATTTGAAAATGTCCTGTAAAGATACTGCAATTTTTTTTAGGGTAATAATATTTTTTAGAAACTCGAAATTTTTTCAAAAAAAAAACAACAGAAATGAGTGATTGATCACTTGATCAGCTTTAACTCTTGGGATCTTCTTTCTAGATTTTATTATAGGTAATTACAAAAAATGTATTTTTGAATCCAAATTCCTAAAAAATGTCCCAAAATTTCGAAATAGTGATGGGAAGTCACAACTCTGGAAATCTTCCAAAAAATACGTCCCCAGCCAAAATTTAAAATGCTATTTTGCATTTTTCGAGTTTATGTGAATTGAATATCTGGATCAAAAATGAAAACAAAATGCTAACTAATCAAGCCAGAAAGCTGAAATTTTGTGCTTATTTTTGAACGCTCGAATCGAACCGTTTTGAGCAGTTCTGGACCTTCCAGCAGTTCCAGCAGATTTTGGAAAGTTGGGTATAAAGTAAATCTTATCTTTCCAACTTCATTAGGTGAAAATTTCAATTTTTTAAATTTTCTGGAGGCTCCAGAACGGCTCAAACCGGTTCAAACCCGTTTCAATCGATTCAAGGGGGAGGGGGGCTAAAATGAAGTACTACCAAATTTCAGCGTTTTGAATCAATGTGGTGGAATTTTGTGTTTTTTGATTTTTTTTTTGCAGAAATTTCATTTCTAAAAATTTGTAAATTTTAAAAACAACTTTTAATATGAACAAAAAAATTTCTGTTTTTTGACTACGTTTTTGAAAAGTTTGTCCCCCTCCCCCCTCCTCTCTTGAAATACTATTTTCTTCACTAATGTCCGAATTGAACCTCTTCCTTATGCTCTCATTAAAAGATCAAAATCAGTGAACGAGTAACCAAGAGGTTCGCTTGTCTGCAATCCTCGACTCCTTCCTCACATTCTACCCCTTCCTCTTCCTTAATAAATATTTTAGTGAAATTCTCGATGCATCAGAATCAAAAATAACCGCGATTTTCGATCAAAATCTAATCCGAAGTGAATTTACAGAAGTCAACGGATAAAGATTATTGCTCGGAAGACGAAGGAGTGTCTAGTGCCGGAAGTCATTGTGATAGCCCAGGTCCGCATTCGGATCAAGATGCCAGAAGACTGGAACATTTGTTAGAGGCAGCGTTCCACTGGAACGAAGACGAAGCTGCCCAATTGAGATATCAGGTAATTAATAAAGGCGAAAAAATCACTAAAAATTTTGTTAAAAATATTTCTACTCTTCTATGAGCGTATTTAATGCAAATTTTTACAAATTTTTTCGATAGACTGTCAAGAAAACTGTTAGCTTTGCCGACCGTAATAATAAAACACCTCCAAATTCTCCCAATTCGTCTATAACCGGTCAGCACAAAGCTCAGTATCAGGTTCGTTGTCTAATTTTTCAGGATGTAAATAATTCTTCGCGACACAGTAATAATGATTAATTAATTTACGATGATTTTTAGATGAAATTACATTCGGCTTTCGATAGCGCCATTCACGAAGAATGCGAATCAGAGAAACACAGCTTCTGCGAGCATTTACCGGAATCATCGAGAACCGGATCGTATAATTATAAGAAAGGTACGTAAACTGAATTCGAGACGATTGAGAAATTACCTACGTATATTCGTCTAATTTTAGTGTATTTTTGTCGTCTCGTAGAACTGATTGATTCCGTTGAGGAGGCAACTAAACGTATCATCAGCTCGGCCGATTGCCAAGAAACTGTTAACGAAGTAGTATTAAACCAACTGTGCCCTGCACTTTATGCCATACTTAATCATGGACTGAAACCAACGCTGGAGACAGCTTTTGGAGATATAAATAATTCTGTGTGGCAAGTTGTCGAAGCTGCTGCTCAGTTAGGTAAGTTGTAAAAACTTCGCAGTCGGTGCTTTGATCAGTCTGTATGGAGGATTTTAATGATTTTGCGTTTGTTTTTAGGACCAATGACGCGTGCACTGCATGAGCTAGTCTTAAAATTAAATAACGAAGATGTCCTTACCGAAGGGCTACTGAAATTTAACGCTTTTATTTTTGGTTTACTGAAGTAAGTGATTGATATTGCGAGAATTTCGTTAACGAATGTGTAATTTTCTAATGTATTTGTAATGGTTTTTTGCAGCGTACGCGGCTTAGATACGTGGTTTAGTTATTTAAGAACTAGAGAAACTATTTTAAAGAAGCATTACGTTGAACAAGGTATCATGTTGTCGTCATCCAAAGGCATTATGTCAGATAGGCAACTTACCGATCAACTATTAGCCATTTTGAAACCATTAGCTCATCTTACATTTGAACTAGATTTACTTTATGAGTGCAGAATGTTACATAGAAGTTTAATGCAATTAGGAGTAAGTAATTTTATGAATTTCCTGTTGAACTTCGAAGTTTAGTCGATTTTACATTACTCGTGTATTTTTTTTCTGTAGCAAAATTCTCCTTGCCAAGGAAACAATAGGACTTCTTGGGTGCTTCGAAAAATAGTCCGGTCTTTGGCTAGTAAAGAAGATGAGCTAGATAGTAGTAAGTTTTCACGAGATTTTTCTCTCCATTATATCTCTATTTTTTGGATGAATTTGTTTTTAAATAATATTTCGACTCGAATAATTAGGCATGAAAAGCTCTGGATCGAGACCAAGATCATGTATAGATTCGTCAAATAACGTCAACTTTAACGATATGGCCAGTACTGTGAAAAAACGATGGAGTGGAATACAAATAGGATCTAAATTAGCATCAGCTTTTGAACGTTTAGGTATCGAAGATGAAGAAGTATATTCGGACAGGTAAATTTCATTTTTCGATTTTTCGTCGTCGTAATAATTTTTTTTACTTTACGTATCCAGATATTAATGATCCTTGTTTTTAGTTTGGATCGAACTGTACTCGCTGATAAAACCATCGACGAAAGTACATTACACGACGTTACCTCTTCTACCACCGAAGGCGATGCGAGTATGGCCTACGATATGGAAAAAGAATCCGAAGAGCTTGAATTATGCGTTAGACGTGAAATGAAATTCAAACAGCTGCAAAAGAAATGGGAAATGTTGGCTGAAAAAAGATCTCCTGATAGTGCTAAGGATACGTTTACGAATAGAATCATGTTAGTATATTTATTATTGGTAAAAATTGGAGCGATAGTGGGATATTTTAATACTGATTTTGTATACGTTTCAGGGAAGACAGCAATACTCCTGCTGTTAAGTCACGTATTCCTAGACCGGTCACGTCTCCGGTACGGCCACCGTCTTCCTTGCATTTTACTATAGCGTCTTCACCAAGATGTTCAACTCCTGTGAAACGATCTCCTTCGTCACCCAGTTCAAATATTCCAATGGCTGTTAAGAAAACAATTTCACCAACGACGTAAGTTTATTCGTAAATTAAGTAATATCCCTTTAATGAAAAATTATAAGATAGATAAAATTCAAAAAAAGATAATCCAATCAGAAATTTTGAATTGGAGATATGTTTTTAAAAACTTATGTATTATTTTACTTTATCATTCTATATTCACAGTGTAAAAAGAATACCAGAATTCGAACCAAACAACAAAGTCAGCTCGACGAAAACGAAACTCGCATCAGCCAGTCGTACCAGCCGTATAGATCAAAATGTGCCATCAACGCATCCGGTCAGACCGAACAGTCTGCCTCAGCATAGTCAACGTTACAATAAACCAAAATCCACCAGCGAACGTAGTAAAAGACCCTCGTCGTCTTCAAGTCGTCATCATCAGACGACGATGACTAAATACGTGCGAACTCTGGGCCATCGTCTTCCATCGGACAATGGTCATTTATCGTACAACGAAGGTGAAAAATTAAAAGTAGTATTGGAGGTTGATGATAAATGGATACTATGCTGTCGAGGAGATCAAAAAGGTTTAGTGCCACGTTCAGCAGTATTGCCTATTTCTGGTCATTTATAAAAATAATTTTTAAAAAAAGTTCCTTTCTGAATTGATCGAAAAAAATTGAAAAAAATTATATTATAGGCTTTATCTATTTATCCTTCTTGTAAGCCTGGTACCTGCGTCCAACTATTCCAATACATATCTGTATGAAATACTGAAAGGGTATAAATTATATGCGTGAGCATTTTATATCAAAAGCTTTCGATGTATTTTTTTTTCATTTGTCGATGTATCGCTTTGTTTAATGTTATGTGTATACCTTTTTTTCATTTTTTGGTTTTGTTTTTTGTTTTTTTGTTTATTTTTTTCTATGTTTTTATTTAGTTCCATGTACCATAAGAAGTCGTAATACGGTAATTTAACAGGCACAAATTTTTATTCAGTCATTAACCTTTAAAGTTTAGTTCAATATATATATTTTTTTTAAAGAGTCAAGTGAAGGAATTTACATATTCCGTGATTTTGTTTATCGACATCGAGTATTTTATATTGTAACCGGCTCGTTTATTATTGCGCTTTTGTAGCCATTAGATTTTAATATTAATTTTTTTTCTCTTTTTTTGTTGAAGTAACCTACATTATAATTTTTATTAATCAGCTATTACGAGACACTAGACACTAGACTAATTTAAAGAATTTTAATGTGAACCCTTTATCTTTGTTCCTTTGTAATGTTTAACCTTTGAAAGAGATTCATCGTTACGTTATGCTATTCTAAGAGAAGTTGTAGACCTATATTTCCTGGTGTATTTTTTCTAAATGGCGAAAAACACGATAATTTTTTCATTCTAAATGAAGTAAAAAAATTCAAAAATAAAATTTTCTAGTATCGATTCGATCGATTTAGTTTATAATTTTGGAGGAAAAATGTAATTTTTTCCGATTATGTAGAAAATCCTCGTGTTTTTCATCAATAGTGTCGAGTGAGGTGAATAAAAAAAGTAGGTAAATATGGGTCTCAATTTGATTACGTTAAAACTTAATGTGGGTGCATAATTATTGGTTATATTAATCATTCCATATATTTTGTTAAGTTTATTAAGATAAATGATGCGTTGTTTTTTTAGGCGCGTCGCTTGATCGCTTGTTCGTTAATAATTTTGCAATACTTACTATAAAAATATAGTCGATGAATTTCGGTTCCGTATGCTTTTAGGATAAAAATAAAAAATGATGATCAAATTCGGCAGAGATTTATTTTCCTGATATTTGATCATCAAGCACGATTTTCTAACAGCAAACGGATTTTTTTTCATGCGAAAAATTTTCGTCTTGTTGACATCAGAAGTAAAATTATCGAAATTCAAATTACCGTACAAAAGTGTGTTCTGTTTTTGGTTCTGTTCAGTCGATCTGTCTAATCTGTTTAATTTTTCTTTTTGTACCTTCATTATTTTTATACTTCAACAAAAATTGAATTACTCTAATTCGAGTCAATATTTTTTATCGTATTTTTAATTTTTTTTTGCCCTCTTGTTAAACGTTAGTAAATTTGTGAGTGCTTTATTTTTATTATTTTCGTGATTCTAAAATTACCAAATAAAAACAGTATTTTCTTTGAATTATTACTGAGAGTACCTATGTAAGTGGTAATATTATTTTTATAAAATAAATGCTTTTAATAAAGTCGGTTTGTTTTATTTTTTCGTATCGTTTTGATTCCATCGATCCATCAAAGAAGCTGTAGAAATTATTTCGTTTTCGAATGTTGTTCATTATAGTTTTTGCGCAAGCGAAAAAACTATATTGTTTTCACTTTTTCTTCCGAGTTTTAACTTTTTTGGCTTAATGCTTTCTCATTTTCCATTCTTCCAACTTTTTTGGCTTTTTCATGATTGAGCGACGCGACCAGTTCGTAGCGGAGTATTTGGTAGGTCGTCAACTCGTCAACTTGTCACACAGTTGAGTCCAGAGACTGCAACAAACATGCCGCGGTAGCGGGTATGGTTTGTAATGCGTTGTGTCGTCGTAATTTTAAACAAGATCGAGGACCCCCTTATTTTCTTATGCCATTTTGTAGAGAATTTTCTCCTCTTTCCAATGGTGTAAATTTTCTTGAAATTCTCATAACTTTTAATGGAGAAAATTGCGATTTTTCGAGCTGTAAGAGGTAGCTAGACTGAGGTTACTGGTTTGTCTACTTTATACTTTGAGGCGCCGTAACTTTTGAACCAGATCGGGAACCCTATCATTTTATGGTGTCTTTTTATAGAGAAATTTACGCCCTTTCCAATGATATAACAATTTTTAAAATCCCCAAAATTTTTCATCGAGAAAATTGCGATTTTACGAGATGAAAAATTTAGCTACTTGCTATGGACATGGTCTATTTTTTACTTCAAAGAATCAGAACTTCCAAACCAGATCGCGGACCTCATCATTTTATGGTGTCATTTTGTGCAGAATTTCATGTGCTTTCTGATGATATAAAATTTTTTGAAATCCTCAAAATTCCTCATCGAGAAAAATGCAATTTTACCAGAGTTGGCGCGATTCCAGGAGCTTGAGAATCGGATTCCAAATGGTGTGATTCCACAAAATTTTGAGTCCCGATTCCGCTCATCAGATTCGCCAGATATAGGAATCCGAATCCGAATCGTAATTTTCGATTCCGATTCCTTTCGCGACTCCGATTCAGATTCCACTCACGACTCATCTTAGGATCCTCTCACAACTCCAACCAGATTCCTCTCACGACTCCAGCCAGATTCCCATCACAACTCCTTAAATTTCATAAAAATGAAGCATTGAAGATGAAATGAACATTCTAACAAACATTAGTAAATAAATATAAAGGCTCGCCGGTGTTATTTTTTTTGTAGGAGTGGGGGGGTGAGGCGTGGGGAGGGGGCAATTCTAAATTTTTCGTACATTATTGTGTAATATGTCGATTGATATGAATTTTTCGAACATTATTGTGTAATATGTCTAATAATATGTTTTCGAAATCGTAGAATCCGAATTTGGAGTAATTTTTTTTGTAGGAGTGGAGACTGGAGGGTGAGGCGTGGGGAAAGGGAAAATTTCAAATTTCTCCTACATTATCCTTATCGTGTTATATGTCGAATAATATATTTTCGAGGTCGTAGAATTCGAATCCGGAGTCATTTTTTATGGTGAAGGTGGAAGGTGAGTCGTAGGTTCGCATGGGTGGGGCCCTCTCCCCAAATGGTGATACTTGAATAGCACTCGACCCTAAAAACTAGCTCAAGATTCGAATTCTGCGACCTTGAACACATATCAACCAACATGTTACACAATATTATAGGCAAAATTTGAAATTTCTCCTCTCCTCTTGCCTCGCCTCATACCCCTGCGAAAAAATAACCCCAGATTCGAATTGTACGACCTCAAAAACATATCAATCAACATATTACACATTAATATAGGCAAAATTTGTAATTTACTCTCTCTCCCCTTGACTCACCTCCCACCCCTACAAAAAAAAATATCTCCAGATTCGAGTTCTACGACCTAGAAAATATATTATTCGACATATAACACGATAATGTAGGAGAAATTTGAAATTTTCCCTTTCCCCACGCCTCACCCCCCACTCCTACAAAAAAAATTACTCCAAATTCGGATTCTACGATTTCGAAAACATATTATTCGACATATTACACAATAATGTAGGAAAAATTCAAAATTTTCCCTCTCCCCACGCCTCACTCCCTACTCATACAAAAAAAATAACTGCAGATTCAGATTCTACGACCTTGAAAACATATCAATCGACATATTACACAATAATGTACGAAAAATTTAGAATTGCCCCCTCCCCATGCCTCACCCCCCACTCCTACAAAAAAAATAACTCCAGATTTGGATTCTACGACCTCGAAAACATGTTATGCGACATATTGCGCATCGATCAGGGTCGAATCCTAATAATACTAATTAATTTTGTAGATTTTCTGACTTACCCCAAAGTGGGGTAAGTCAGAACAAGTTACATTTTATTCGATTGTGCGAAAGCTACTGCGACAATCGCGCTGAAATTTTCACCATAGGTTAAGAACCCTTATGGGAACCTACATACCAAATTTCAGCCATATTGGTTCATTAGTACGAGAGTAACAGCTGATCAAAGTTGAAATTGTGAAAAAACGTTCTGACTTCCCCCAGTGCACCTTATGTAAAATTTTCAACTCACCATGTTATTAGTAAAACAATGATAAATTCTAAATTCATCATTCAGATTCACTTTCACAACCACTTTTCAGCGCCAACCGGCAAAAATTAGATAAAAGAATATTTATGAAAATTACACTTTTTTGTATTTGTGCTTTTCAATTGAATTTGGGTGATTTCGTTCATTGTGAGAGTCTAGAGAATTGTAATATCGGAGTCGAGAGAATCAAAATATCGGAGTCGCGAGAATCGAAATATCGGAGTCGCGAGAATCAAATTACCGGAATCGCGAATCATATTACATTTGCGATTCCTGCTTGAAAAGAGTCAGATTTCACATTTTTCGATTCATCTGTCAGGTGAATCGAAAATGGAATCCGATTCCGGAATCGGATTCATGCGATTCTCACGACTCCTTAAAAAAATCGGAATCGCGCCATCTCTGAATTTTACGAGTTGAAAAAGGCCATATGGCTTTTTTTCAAGCTTTTTCATCTCGTAAAATCGCAATTTTCTCGATGAAAAATTTTGGGGATTTTAAAAATTGTTATATCATTGGAAAAGGCGTAAATTTCTCTACAAAAAGACACCATAAAATGATAGAGTTCCCAATCTAGTTCAAAAGTTACGGCGCCTCAAAGCAATACCACCTATAGTAAAAGGCCTGAGCGCTGTTTTGTGACGTCATCGCTACTTGGTAGTACTTACGTATCTAACATATCATAATACACTATAGAATTGAATGAAAAATGCACTCAAACGAATTAAATCCTGCGAAAATTTTATTTTTCATATTTTATCTACATGAATAATGAATTTATGATCATGTAGGAATGATTTTAATGAAAAAAAATGAAGAAATTAGGTTATAAACAACACTGTTTTTCAACATTAAAGATGAAAGTTATACATAAACTTGACAAAATTATACCTTTTGGCGGATATTACAACACTCACTGGTGAAATATAATTAAATAATCGTCGAATCTTGTCAAAATCCCACTAAAATCATCTAATTGGTTTGAGATGTTGATGGTTTCTTGATTCTTGATTAGATAACCTTATCCATCCATTGTAGTTGGATGGTTGTATTCACAATGCAGATTTAAAACGCATTTTAGATTATATGGTTCACTATTCATTTCACTGCGATGTTATTCCAGTAAAACACAGGCACTAATACACATCAGTTTTCATTTTTATGCACTTCACAAGATATCTACACATCCGAATCACACAATGTCACAACACAAACAGATCGCGAAAAATTCACTTTTGTACAAAAATAAAGTAATCCAACACCACCAGTAGTTGAAAACAACAATATCTCATCCCTACACCACATTTTAGAACGAATATTAATTAAAATGTCATCATTTTAATAACGTTTTTAACGAAAGTTTTACTCTATTTCACGAACTCGCCATTAAATGTACGTTAAAATTCAAATGGTAAACACAGTAAACACAATCGAGCCATCTACTAGTGGTGACGTCAGAAGGTGATAACGATTCAGCGCTCAGGCCTTTCTCAAAGTATAAAGTAGACAAACCAGTAACCTCAGTCTAGCTACCTCTTACAGCTCGAAAAATCGCAATTTTCTCCATTAAAAGTTATGAGAATTTCAAAAAAATTTACACCATTGGAAAGAGGAGAAAATTCTCTACAAAATGGCATAAGAAAATAAGGGGGTCCTCGATCTTATTTAAAAGTTGCAGCAGTTTACAACGACACAACGCATTACAAACCATACCCGCTACCGCGGCATGTTACCTGGTTTAGTTTTTGTGTTGCAGTCTCTGGAATCCGACGCTCTAAATTCAAACAGCCAAAAAATAAATCGCAAAAACTATCTTAGAGCAGCGGGTACGCTGGTCTCTTGTTTTTTTTATAGTCAAATGTATCAAATTGAAACACTGGGTCAGGGGAATCGAAAACAAATAGTTTGCCATGTTACAGAACATTTATTCCATTTTCAAGTTTTTTTTTAGATTTTTTGTTGTCTTTTGAAATTATTTGGTGTGTTTTTATTTCAAACAGTTGCAAATGCTTCAGTGGATGGATAATGTTTTTTTTTTTTTTTAACAATCATTCCTCAATTTACTATTTTTTTATAATTTGAATTTTTTAAATTATTTTTCAAACAGCTTTTTTGAACACATCTGATATTTAAAATGTCTGAAACCTGGTTTTAAAAAAATCTTATTTTTTCCCAAGTTCATTGGCATGAAAACATTTATCAAGTATGATTAGTATATGAATCATTACGTCATTACAAAAATAATTAAAACAAAAACTACGAAGCGATAATACTTTTTTCACTTAATGTACAAAAAATACAACGAATCAATCGCGTAAATTAAAAACAATGAGTCATATTCCAACATCACATAAAATTTGTAAAAATAAATAAAATAAAATATACAATATTACCCCGAGATAAAATACATAAATAAAACACAAGCGTTTGCAAAATGCTTGCAAAAAAAAATAAAAAAATTACTTAAGGACGGATTAGGTAATAAAAAACTAGACTGGAAAAATCATAATCAAATTTGCAGCATTGATTAAAAATCGTCATGAAAGTTTTAAAATAATTAAAAAATGACTATTCAGCTTAGGATTAAGTTTCTTTGAAAAACGCTCAAGCCGCGAGTGTTAAAATTTAAAATACTACACATGGCACAAAGCAAAATAGGCGAAATAACACATTCTGAGTTCGAGGATTTGTTCGTAAAATATTATAAAACACACATAAGCGTTTAAAATAATTAATCATCAGCGGATAAAAGTTTAGCTTCTGTTTCGCACGTAATCGTTGAAGTTAAAAGTCTAGAAAATCTTTCAGCCACCAATGATGCGGTAACTCTAGCTTCAGGCTCAGCTTCCCAACAGTCTTCGATTGTCTTACAAATATCCGTTAAAAGCTGTAAAAAAATTCATATTCAAAAAACTGTTGAAAAAAAAAGTCCAATGAAAAATACGAAAAGTTACCGAGTGATTCTGCCACGATTCTTTAATCTCAGGACGTTTCCTCTGATTAACCACCACCTCGAGCATTTGTTCAATGGACGGATGTTCACCCAGTTCTTGTTCAAAGGGTAATTTATATTTTGAGGTGGCGTCCTATAGGAGTAATTCATCACGATTAGAAAAATATCCACCGAAAGTTGGATAAAATAAAAAATAGTACGGTGGTTACCTCGTGAATAGTACATCGTGATAAGATCTCCCACAGTACTAATCCGCACGCGTAAATATCGATACGTTGAAACGCGGCGATTGAGAATGTAATCGATCCTTGTAATACTTCCGGAGCCATATAACGTCTCGTACCAACCTATAATCGATGGTAAAATCATCGTTGAGATTTTTACATTTGTTTTTATAGGGGAATAATGCGGTATAAATACCTGTCCGTGATTACAATCGTCGAATTGAGAATTTCTAAAAATTATCGCTAAACCGAAATCAGCTATGCAGGCGGTGAAATCATCTTTCAACAGGACATTGTTACTTTTAAAGTCTCGATGAGCAATGGATGGCTTCGAACATTCGTGGAATTTATCGAAGATTTCATCGTGTAAATAATCCAATCCTCTACGAAGTAACGTAAAAAAAAAAAAAAAAAAAACAATTAAGAAAAATACATATCAACGAAGACTTTTTTATATTAGAGGGAAAATAGCACTTGGGTGGGAATTTACCTAGCCATGGTAAAAGAAATGGAGCAAGCCTGCTCGTAAGAGAGGGTATTATTTTTCAAATGCTCGCATAAAGATCCTCTTTCGTGATAGGCAGTTATTAACCAATATTTCGGATGAGAACCGTCGTAATGTTTTTCAGCTCCGTAAAATTGTAGTATATTTTCATGGCCTGATTGAAGAGCTTTCAGTACTTCTACTTCGGTTGACCAAGACGATTTAAACTGTGAAACAAAAATCGAATCGTTGATAAAAGTACAGAATGGATTATTAAAACGAAAACAGGACTTGAAATACCTGAGCAGGTACTATTTTCACAGCTACTAATTCATTTTTAGGTTTATACATCGCTTTCCATACTTCTCCAAATCTACCTTCGGCTTTTTTCATTAATAATTCAATTGGTAGAAGTTTTTCAATCGATGATGAATCTGTTTGAGATCTTTGGTCAAACTGCGAATTCTGGAATGGAAAATACTCCAGGTTAATACATCAAAGCGACGATCGCTGATGAGATTGAAATTTTCCACAGCAACTTACCCTGTTGAAATAACACAGCTCACGTTTTCTGAACGAATAAAGAGAATATAATAATACTGCGATTAATATAAAACAAGTTGATATCACAAGTATGTGGACCGTAATTGGAACGGAATCAGTCTCAGATGCGCCTAAAAACAGTTTACAAGTTAGAAAAGTGATTTAAAAATATTTTCAACAAATTAAAAATTAAATTCATAACCTACTTTCGTACTCGTTTGGTGATTTTCTTTGTAAAAAAGGCTCGAATGAGAAATTAGTGTTACACAAATCTCCGTCACAGCAACAATAATAAAAATTTGCAGTTTTTCTTCGGCCAATGCATTGTGTTTGGCCGGGGCAGTCTCGGTCAAACGTATCGAAACAACCCTAAAATAATGATCAAAACAGATTACATTAAACAATTTTAT
This sequence comes from Planococcus citri, assembly GCF_950023065.1. Classification (NCBI taxonomy): domain Eukaryota; kingdom Metazoa; phylum Arthropoda; class Insecta; order Hemiptera; family Pseudococcidae; genus Planococcus; species Planococcus citri. The sequence goes on along the minus strand of NC_088680.1, from coordinate 44,631,463 downwards.
TAAAATGTACTCGGCCTACAGGATTTGATTTTTTGTAGGCCGAAGAGCAGTAAGTAAGTAAAGAAATGTCGAAACGACAAAAAAACAATTTTCAATCATTTTTTATGTTAATACCTTCTTCTGTACAGTTATTCGTCCAAGAGAATCATTCGACCACTGGGCAAAACAATAATTCACTTTGCCGGGTTTGCACTTTTCAATTCTTCCGTTTTCCGAGTCATTATTCTTTCTGCAATGAAATTCAATTCAATTTGTGTTGTGTATAAATAATAAATATAGAGGTAGAATTGATTTATTACTAACGGTTCATCAAGTAAGGTGGTAGCGCAATTTAAAGGATCCAAACATTGGTCATTATCGTAAAATTCACATTGAATTGGGCTGCTTTCAAATTCGATAATGCTGTTCGTGACATAATAAGCTGCAAAATATCACAATATGATAATAATATGTTTGATAAATTGTGACTTTTTGAAGTGAAAAAGGAAAAAACTTACGACTCAGGCAAATGATAAAAATGAAAAATGTGTTTTTCAAGAAGCCCATATCAAGTCATGTACATCTGAAAAGTGCAAGTGAAATAATAATTAATATACCAAGTTGGTCATACGACTACAGGAGATATTTCACAAAATCTTCGCTTACAAATTTATCTAGGTACATATGCAGTGAATCCTTGCCGGAGGTTTTCGAACAGCTATGAATTTATCCGCAAAAATTCGTATTTCTCTAGCACAAATCGACATGATTAAAGTTATAAAAATCACGAAAAATATGATGCCACTCCTCTGAACTGCTTATATTTTGTCTTTGGTGAGCAGTTCTTCAATGATTACATTTTTTTAAACCTCTAACAAGAGACAATTTTTTAATTCAAAGTTTTCAAACTTTCAAATAATCAATTTTGTAATCAGCAAAACTTTTCAAAAAAAAAAAACTTCAAAAACACAAGCAGCCTCCCACACTTTCAACTTTTGCCAAGTAGATTGAATTTTTAGTAACGACCTCTACAGAATTTTCTGAAAAGCTCGTCATTTTTTCATAATTTTTAGTAGCGACCTCTGCAGAATTTCGCTCGAACTATTCAAATTCAACGAAATAATAATTTATCACCAGGCCTGCCATTCTGCGTTTACAAAAAAAAATGAAGCCTCCTGTTTTGAATGAAAATCTTCCTTAGGAAAGGTGTAATGAAAATTCTCTTATTATTAAATTTTATCGTGTTAATATTTAATTAATATTAATTATTTTTACTCTCTACTGTGTTCAGTTTTCTGTGCGGTTATAATTTTATAGGTATTCTGTACCAATAATTGTTTTTACTGAGTTAGTATTACTTGGTCTTTTATCATGTAAACAGAAAAACTAGCATAACACGAATAACAATTCCTTGAAAATTGTTAATTATTGTTTGAAAAATCCGTAATAACTCAGCAACCCTCATGATTTCTACCCCAAGTATATCATATCCCTGGTGAGTTTTTACCAGATACGATAAAATCCAGTCTCTTACGACGATTGTGTTTCATAAATAACTGTATCCGCACCAATGATTGTAAAATACTATTTGAAAAATATACCGCACAATCTCGATAGTTTATGAAAGTTCAACGTTCACTTATATTTACGAGTAATTCTAATTCAGAAATTTTGTTCGCAGGGATGAACTCCGACAAACCGTTGTTTCGGCGAACTTATCATCGTAGGCCTAAAATTATATAATCCAACAGGTAATTGATACAATTATGGTGTTTTTCGACACATATTCGGTGGTTTTATCAACTTTCAATCTTATATTTCAGTTTATTCAACATGAAGTTGATATACGAAGCAGTAAGATATTGACCATTGATAACCGATCATTCTACATGGGTGATTCCGAAATGGAACCTTGGACTCGTCAACTACTCTCAATAATCGTATCGCAAATATGCAAAACAATAGGATGGCACAGTATATCGACGACATCTTTACAAATCTTAGTAGACGTACTACACCGTTATTTGAAACGACTAGGTACCAACATTCACGGATACGCGGAACATTTCAATCACACGCATCCTGCTTTAGAAGAGATAAATTTAGCATTTTCCGAGATGGGTATCAACGTAGAAGATTTAAAAGAATACGCCGATTACGTGTCGTCGATTCCGCTCAAACTCAAAGTACCAAAGTATCCGTTAGAAAAGAAATCTAATTTAAATTTCTTAAAACCAGGTAGCCGAGAGGTGGTCACTAGGCCGGTGCATATACACGAGCATTTACCAGCCATGTATCCAGAACTGTTAGAAGAAAGTTACGGTAGTTTGGAAACCGCGACTGATGATACGTTACCAAATCTTAGTCTGGATGCGTCTAGTTCGAGCTTGTTTAAAAAGCCTGAAAATGATATTATAAATAATAAAAGAATAACGCAGCTAATATCCGAAGAGATGGGAAGACCATTGCGTGAGTTGAGTTGCGTTATGATGACCACCCATGGTTTCTTATCACCGGCCAGAGAAGGTAAAGTGGCTGAAGCTCGAGTACCCAAGTTGAGCAACTACACGAACGCTAATCCAATTCAACCCTCATCTTATCCTACCGTACCGCCGGAAGTTAAAGGTGATAACAAGAAAGCAAGTCATCCGGTGAAAACGGTGAATAACGTGAAAGCAGATCGTAAAACACGCGACGAAGTTCATCAGAATGGTAAAGAAGATTTCGACGATAGTAAAATTAAAAAATTGACCACTCATAAAGAAGTATCTAAATTGAAAGCGTTCAAATCGTTCCACAATAAAAATACCGATAACGATTCCTCGAAAGTAAACAGACCAGAGAAAATCAAAACACCAGCGCCAGCTAGTAGTCCTAAAGAGCCTAAAATTCCTAAACCTAAAATAGAAAAAATACCGGAGAAAATTCCCGAACCGGAAATCATCGTTGAAAAAAAACTAACCACCGAACCGAACAAACAAAAGCTCAATATATTTAAACGGATCACGAAAGTGAAAGAAGAGCGAGCCGAATCACCTGTACCAAAACCTAGTAACAAGGGAGCTGACATAAATGCTCAATACTTCGAATGCATCGAAGCGGTAGTGAGACGTACTCGCGAAAAAGACGAAGTCGAGAAAATCAATCATAAAGAAGAAAAACTCAAGTCGGTAGTTTTTGAAGAACCGCCTCCTCCGGTGACTCCTACACTCAACAAGCATCTTAAACGTAAAAAGAAAGCAAAACACGAAGTTCCAGCCAAAAAGTTCAAAGAAATTAAGCAAGAACCTGAAGAAATAGTCGATAAACACAAACCCAAGATGCTAGAAATCGAATCCGAAGTACCGTTTTATTCGATGATGAACGATATCCATAAAACTCTACCACCTTCGTTAACTCATAATCCTCTTATACCAAAATTCCCTCCAAATCCATTTTTACCACCCGGTTTTGGTCGAATGGAGAATAACGGTCCGCATCCCGAATGGCCAAATTCGCCACTACCGCCAGCAGCCTTAATGCAAGCGAATGTTGATAATAAAATTAAACCTATTACTAAAAGCATCGCCATCGTCGAACCAACACTCAGATTAGAAAACGATGCTGCCACCTCGGTTGATAAAAAATTGAAGAAGAAAATGAAAAAAGATAAACGTGAAAAAGATAAAAAGAAAATCAAGAAGGATAAGTTGAAGAATAAAGAAAAATTAGACAAGAAGAAAGATAAAGTACTGAAAAAGATCAAAGTTAAAAATAAGAACAAAATTAGAAAAGAAAAGAAACTGAATTTGGAAAAAGAAGAAATTCCTGTTGTTGCTGAAGATCCGTCCGTTCCTAAGCTGAAATTGAAATTAGGCAATGCGAATTCGCCTCAATTATCGCCGAGTGGTATTCAATCGCCGAAAATAGTCATTAAACCGATAGTCAAGCACGATGAGCTACCAAAAAGTCCGGTTCGTGTGGAACGCGATCCTTCGCCGGAACTAGCCAAAATATCGGCTCTGACGAGTAAACCGAATAAACAAAAACAATCCAAGAATACTTCCGAAACGCCTAGTACCAGTTTCTCCAAACCTGTGGAACCTATAACAATTTCCAAGAACGATAAGAGCTTCGGTAACGCTAAAATTAAACTGAAAAATAAAGATAAGCAGAAAAACAAGAAATCCGAAGAAAAAGTCAAAAAACCGGCAGCGTTTTACTACGACGACGATGGCAATCAAGTTTGGGTCTGTCCTGCTTGCGGTGCTCAAGATGACGGTAGTCCGATGATCGGCTGCGATGGCTGTGACGCTTGGTACCATTGGGTTTGCGTTGGTATCAAATCAGCTCCCGATTCAGCTAAATGGTTTTGCACTTCGTGTGCGAAGTCGTAATGTACATTACATTTTTAATTTACCTAGTTTGCCTTATGAATCAGGTATTTCATCATAGCATTTAAACTCAGCGAGTTTACCTGAGGCACGATTTTCTCAAATTAATATCTGCAGATATTTTAGTCAGAATGATTGTTTAATTGTACCATATTTTATGTATTTTTAATCACACTTGTTACGAATTTGTACGTTTAATTTTAATTTCTTGTTGTATATTTTTCGTTCATGTGAACCATGATTTTTGTAAATTGATTTTAAAACATTTTTACCATTCTTTTTAAATTTCATTGTAGAAGTTTTTAGCATTTTTTTCCTTTCATTTTAATTGTACGATTTTGTTTTTAAGTTGAATTTTTATTTTGTATTCTAAATATTTTTCTTTTCTTTTTAAACGTCGAACTTTGCGCTGTTCAGGGCAACGCCACTTCAATATCAGAATTATATACGTGTTTATATGTTCATTTTTGTATTTTTTTTGTTGTTGATAATTTTATTCACTTGTAAAGATATCGGATGTGAGAACCAAAAAAATTTTCATTTGAATTGTAAAAATTATTGTTATAGGGACTTGATTGTGAGAAAATTAATAAATTAATGTTATTTATTTTTCAAACGTATTTTGTGTTTTAAAAAAAATTCCCGATTAAAAATATTTTAATCACCTAACCTTATCCAATCATCGTGATTATAAACTAAAAGAGAATCGAAAATTTATTTTAAAATTTTTCGAACTGGTGAACGTAAATTGGTCTGTAGCTACTTTCACTTAGGTATTCATTTTGAAGTGTATTCTGAATTCAGATGAGAGCATCTTGATTTCAAGATGTCATGATTCAATTCATCTTGAAGTAATAGCGTTTAGTTTTTAGTAAAACGTTCATTTATAATTTGGAATAACACGAACATAAATATAGTTAACTGAAAGGTGGGAACTTGGTAAGCCAACGTGCAATTTCGGTAAAAAAAAATAACTGACAAAAAATTAAACAATCTCTCCTTAAATTACAAATTCAGCGCTTCTCGAGTTGATCACCAGATTCGGAGGATAGATCAAGCGATTTTTTTCATCAGTAAGTCAAGAACGTAAGTAAGTACCTAGAGGTAAGTACTTACTGTAAGCAAACAGTTGTTCAGTTATCATAAATAATTAAAAATTTGAAAACATAATTGAAAAAACACGAGTAACAGTAGCCTATTACTCAATCACAGTGTGTATTATCGTGAAATAAAGTAGGTAATTAATAAATTAATATAGATAACAAAATACTATACCTACCAACCTCACGTAATAAGCTGACTGCTGAATTATTCCGTACCAGGTACACAATGACTATTTCAACTTGGAATATTTTTTTCAAGTAGACGAAGAATTATCACGTCCAGATAATATGAAACAAAAACAACCTCGAAGTTCTCCCTCTCGCCATGATTAGGATCAAGCATGATCACAGGATAATTTTCCGTCCATTTACCACTTCAATTAAATTATCTAAAGTGGCAAAGAAAAAAAAATATATTTGAAAATATATAAAATACAGTAGGCGTACACGTTTTCTTTGTATGTAACATGAGGTAATTTCCGTCGATACAACGGTTCCATTATATTGCCACCGAAGTAGTTCTTGTCTGTCTTCAAAATGAGTTTATTATTGAACTTTTTGGTGTTGGTTTGTTGTTTTTCATCTCTTCATGGTGCAGAAAAAAAGAACCAGTTGGATTGGTGGCAGACCGAAGTAATTTACCAAATTTATCCGAGATCGTTCAAAGATGGAAATGCAGATGGAACCGGTGACCTGAAAGGTGAATAATAAGTACTTATTTTATTACATTAGGTACTATGTAAGTATAAGTTATATATTAATTAAACAAAATGTCTCAAAATAATATGTATTATTTCATTTCTAGGAATTATTCAAAAATTACCATACTTGAAGAAACTAGGCGTAGGATGTCTTTGGTTATCTCCTGTTCTCAAATCTCCAATGGCTGATTTTGGATACGATGTGTCTAATTTTAGAGAAATTGATCCCATTTTCGGAACCATGGACGACTTCGATCGTTTTCTTCACAAAGCTCACGCAATGGGTAAATATCTACATATCTACATACATTAGTTGGTGGTGCAATATCCAAAGAAAAAGTGTGATTTGTACATTCCTACCATTTCGGTTCGTAGGTTTTAAAGTGATAATGGATTACGTACCTAATCATACGAGTGATGAGCACGAATGGTTCACAAAATCTGTTCAAAGAATTCCTCCTTATACCGACTACTATGTTTGGAAAGACGCGAAATATATCAGAGGAAAACGTCATCCACCTAATAACTGGGTAAACAAATACATATATGCATTTATATTTTAGAAATTCAGCTGTACGATTGCATTGAGATGTGATATTTTAACTTACTTATACCTACCTATTGCAGATTTCACGTTTTGGAAAATCAGCTTGGGAATGGAATGAAGAAAGAGGGCAGTATTATTTACATCAGTTCACCGTCAAACAACCTGATATTAATTACAGAAATCCAGTAGTTTTTGAAGAAATGAAGGTATATTAAGCTATGAATTATTATTTTTCAAAATTTTCACCTGAAACAACACCAAACGGCTAACGGTACTAGTTATATTATCATCTGATAAGAAGACCAAAACTTTATTTATTATTGTTTTCACATCAGGGGCGCAGTATAGGCAATTTCTCTCACATATACCTACTTAATCTTTTTATGTAGGAATACCTATGTGAATAAGAATTAAGAAATTTATTATTTTTTTCAGAATAATATCATATTTTGGCTCTCCAAAGGCATCGATGGTTTGAGAGTCGACTCGGTAAACTTCTTAGTCGAAGATGAACGACTTTTAGACGAGCCACTGTCAAATGATCCTTTCGCATTGTCCGATGAATACGAATATTTGAATCATATCTATACTCTAGATCAACCCGGTGGTGTTAAAATAGTCAAAGAATGGAGGAAGATTTTCGACAAATATTCTACGAAAGAACATCCCAAGTAAAATTACTCACACCTCGTGATATTACGATTAGTCGAATGAAATGAAGTGTAGGCTTTATACACGTGTTCTAAAGATACATACGATATTTCATAATAATTACAGAGTGATGTTAACCGAAGCCTATTCTAATGCCAAACACATGGCATCATATTACGGATCAGATGCGGAACCTGGGGCGCAATTACCCTTTAATTTTCTCTTAATTACTCACGTCAATAGAGAATCGAACGCGTATGATTTTCGAGATACTATTCTAAGTTGGTATACAAATTCTCCTCCAGGATCTTGGGCTAACTGGGTGGTGAGTTATTTTGAATGGAATCCAAGTACTTACCAATCTAAACGTTTTCCAGCACATTCCCTATAGTTAATATATTGGAAATTCTTGTAGATTGGTAACCATGACAATCCCAGACCAGCGACTCGTTTCGGTCATTTCTTAGTAGATGGACTCCACATGTTGCAAATGTTGTTACCTGGAACGGCTGTGGTTTACTATGGAGATGAACTTGGCATGGAAGATGCTCTCATACGATGGGATGAAACTAAAGATCCAAAAGCTATCAATGCCGGCAAATTACGTTATCATTTGGCATCCAGAGATGGCTGTAGAACTCCTATGCAGTGGGATGATACCATTAATGCTGGTAAACATAGAATTTCATTACTGACAATGAGTCAAGATATATTTTCATTATGCACATTTCAGTTTTCACAGGCCTCATATACCTACCCATAATCAAAATTTTGATATGTTACAGGTTTCACGACTGTCTTGAAACCCTGGTTACCAGTTAATCCGGGATATTTTAAAGTCAATATTAAAAATGAATTGTTGTGGCATCCTTATGGTAATATTACTCATCTCAATATATTCAGAGATCTAGTCAAACTTCGAAGAAACATCGTCTTTCAAAGAGGTGATATGGATATCTATGTTCTGTCAGAATGGGTTCTTGCCTTAGTTAGGTATGTATGTATCAAATAGGTACCTCAGTAGCATATTTGAGTCTATACATAGGTATATGCACATTTGACTGACCTTTATATTAATCTACTCACTTAATTTGGCAAAAAGTCCGATTCAAGGGGAAGTTTTTGAAGGGCGAAAGGCAGATTACTTTGCTGCTTTAAAACGCGATGCTGTCTTATTCCTTCAAGTTACAAACTAGGCAAATATACTTACCCGCATGCACACATACGTAGATATTACGTTTGTACAATCTACAGGTAGCTATAACGAGTGGAAATTCGTATCTCTGCAAAATACGTTTTATTCTTTCATTCCGTTACCACCCCCCTCCTCACCTAGTCATTTTAGAGCTAATTTAACAAATACAGTAAAAATCGCTTATTATTATAACGGTTAATGTTATTAAAATCGTCCGGTCCCGATCTTTTATATCTCATTACATTGAAATTCCATCGGTTATTGTAATTGAAGCATCGGATAATGTTATAATTTTTAAGTGATTTTCAAGCATTTTTCACATTTTTATGTAATTTTAAAATGTTTTCAACACTTTTTCATCCAGTTTTTGCCTAATTTTTTTGAAGTTTCAGACTTTTTTCTGATTGACATCATTTTTTGTTACTTTTTTCATAACTTTCTGAAGTTTCAACCTATTTTCAACACTTTTTCTCCCAATTTTTGCGAAATTTTAGTTCAATGACTACATATTTAGTAAGAAAATTGGCCATATAAAAATTTTTGGAAAAAAAACACTTTTTTGTTCAATCGGTTTGTGTTATAAGTCGCTTAATGTTATTAAAATGGCCTGGGACAAACGTTATAACATTAAGCGATTTTTACTGTAATATCGACCTAAAGGTAGACTTAGCAGTTAGCTGGCAGATTCAAAGAGTTTTGTTCGATGTAAGGAGAATTTAACAAATATAACCAACGACCGACGAGATACTTCATAAATAATGAAGTCAACACATAATTACGATAAATGTGACAAATTGGATTCGATAACAACACAAGGGTTTTGCTTTTACCATGACTTACAAAAATGATACGATTTTGTGCGTATTCAAAAGTTGTGTTAAATAACTTTAAAAAGTGAAATAATTTCAAAAACGGTGTTCTCACTTCCAAAAATGGGTAGATACGAGTACATTATAAATTTACAAATCATCACCAAAAAATTTTCTCATTTTTTTAAAAAAATTTTTAACGTAAATTTTAAAATTGGAACCCTTAATAGAAAAGTCATAGTTGAAGTCAGGGATTTAAAATTTTTCCTGCAGTCTTTTGAGGACCCTTTTACAACTTTCTATTCTATCAATAAGGTACCTTTTCTATTTTCCAAAAAAAAAAAAAAAAAAAAGACGAAGACCTAATGTAGGTAGTACAGCTTTGACCCTCATAATTTTTGTCGTGAAACTCTTCTTCAAGTCTCCAGCTCCAGAAGTCCAGAGTGTATCAAAATTTTAAGCGTTAATTTCCCAAATAAGTAAGTTTAGCGATCAGAATTTGCGTTTTTTGGCAAAAGATTTATAGAAAGTGATGAATTTTTTTCGACTCATTCCCAATCTACGCTTAATAATATTAAGTTAAGAACCATAATGCATGGATATTGAACATGTATATTTTCTAACAAATATACCTGATCGATCTGTTTGAATTTAGTGGCTACCTACCTATCTATGATTGTTGTTACCCATTATTTATTTATTTTTTTGTAGATCGTATCCAGATCACGCAACTTTCGTTGTAGTTGTAAATTTGGGAAGTGAAATTACTATTTCTAATTTAATAGATTTTCGTCCATCTTTACCAGAATACATGTCAGTTGCAGTGCCCAGTGTAAATTCTAATCATAAGCACGGGTATGTACTTTTTATTCCTCATAATGATGAGTACCTACCTACCTAGTTAATTTTTCAACCTAGCACTAAATTGAGATTTATTTGTACCTACAGAGAAATTATTTCAACGCGTCAAGTTCTCTTGAGACCTAAAGCATCAGTTGTATTGACTACCAGCGAAGAAGAAGTGGAAAATTCTATTGTTCACAATAAATGATTACTTATACCTTACCTATTTCTTACGCATGTGCCTGACTGAATTTGGCATCATTTTGCTCACCTGTTATGTAAATTTTACAACTGTTTTTTTATTGTAAATTATAAATTCCGCTCTTGACTCTTATTACCTTAAGCTACTCAATAAATTATATAGAAACAGATACTCAAATTGTATTTCTTGCCAACCTACATGTTATACACCGGTAAGTATCCGTATATTTTGATGAAAAAAAACTTAGTGCCCATCTCATAATTATTATGAATTTATTTTACATACTGATGATACCCTAAAACAATTGAAATGAATCATATCCAGCTTTAACCAAAATTATACGTACGATAGGAATTATGACGTTCTCCTACAGAAAATAAAATCCACAATTTTCTGGAGGCTCCAGAATGGCTCAAAAATACGTGTTTAGTAGGTAGATTGAAGAGTAGAAATGACGTAATTATTCTCACTGATTCCTTTCTTTTGAAAAATAATCAGGTAGGTACATCATGAAAAAATTGCAAAATTTTCAAAAGCAGATTTCCCGAGAACTTTTAAAAATTTAATAATTGGCTTCGGCTTTCACGTATATTTTGATTACAAAGTTTCATTCAACTAACTTCTAAGGCACATGCTATTTCAATCTAGCTAAATTATTACACCACCCATTCTAATCTACACTAACTTGCGAAAAAATAATTTAAAAAAAAATCATGTGAAATGAGTTGCCTACCTAGTTTGCCGTAAATAGCTACGCATCGCTAAACATAATATGTTTCAATAGAATAGATTAGGGCTTAGGTTCTATGAGTAGGCAGTGAGTAGAGGTACATTTTCTTGATTTCATGTTAACATAACAAAGCATCCAAAAAAGTCAGGCCACCTAATCTCGCTCATTTTTTTACATTTAAAGAACTTCTCTTCGATATTCTTTTAGGTAGGTACCTAAAATAAAATATCATTGCAGTCCATACTCCTCAAAACAATACAGCGAGTCTCAGCTCAAATTAACACCTTTTCGCCAGTAACATAGGCACCCATCCAGAGTATATGTATGTATGTTTGCCTACCCTGGAATTTGAAGGGACTGAATTTTACTCACATGAAAACTTTTTGTTTTCGATTTCGCGTGGCAATTTCGAAGTTGCGTCATTCAAGAACCATGATGGATAGAAAGTTGTACTTTGCGGCGACGAATTGCTCATTTTGTCTGAAAAAATGTGCTCAAAAGTTGCTCATTTTTACAATTTTTTTTTTTGAAAATCTAAATAAAAACGTTTTTTTAACGTATCATTATTATTCATGTTTCTGGAAGAAAAAAAGGTGCGTTTTCTAATGGCGCAAGCCCCACTCCTCTATCTTAATTAGTTTTTTTAAAAAATAAGAATTTAAACTTTGAAAAAAATCATTTTTAAAAAAATGCAAAAAAAATGTTTGCCTTAAAAATTGATCAAAACCCATTGGCAATAATGACTAAAAAATTGGCACAGCTACGTTCCAAAATACCCATTTTTTCGGTTTCAAAAATGATATCGTTCCAGCTTAATTAATGCGAAATGTTTGGAAAATAATTTTAAAGCACGAATTTTCCCTGGAATAAGCAATTTGCAAATTTTTAACCACTCGCGATCATAGAACCCCAAAAGTCGTCTTGGATTGTGATTGAATATTTCCTAGGTCGACACAGAATCTCAAATAGGTACTATCTTTTGGAGCTGGGCCATATTTCCTGAAAAGTTGAATAGGGGCGAGAATAAAGATCACAATTTTTTCGAAAATTACCCTCTTTGGGGACCCATATCTCCTTTACAAGGGCATTTCCAGAGCTAACATTTTTTCTGAATGACTTTAAACTTTAAGTGAAGGTCTCCACTGAATTTGGTCAAAATCCTCCGACATTTTCCCCCGATCCATCCATGTACTATTTACTTACATTGGTGTATTTATCTATGGACTATCGAACTACTTACCTATTTTTGCATAAAATAATTTTAAAATGAGTAAATACCTACCTATGGTAGCCTACACGTAAATGTGAGAAAACTAAATTTTCTTCATGGTTGAAGAAAGCATAATGGGCTACCTACGTATTGGAGGAAAGTATGTACCTATTCTACAAGTAATATAAACTGTCATCAATCCACTGGGATTTGGAGTAGTTTGAAAAAAAACGTACGAGTAATTTTGCAATGAAAAAATGTGGGTATTGCTTCGATAGGATTTTTACGCTAATTGTTGACGAATTCCAAGTAAGTGATACAGAGGTAAGTTACAACACACCTTGCACCCAAAACCATTGTAATTTGGATTTAATTCAACAAATACGAAGGTACTTCAACGAAAGCAATAAGAATTGTAATCTTACTGTACTAAACAGATAACATTGCACGCGCTACGAAACATACTGCGGATCTATCATTTAAGTATTTACATAAGTTTAATCCGTGTTACAATATTAAAACAAATTAATACGCATTTAACAAGCGATTCGCTCGAGGCATAAGTGTTTTTTGAAATATCAAGGTGGTATTTTGACATTAATAAGATGACATTTTGCGATTAAAAGTACTTGTTGATTATCAATCCGACAATTATACCAGTATACCTACGCCTAGGGTAATTCTGTTTACACTGTTTTAAATTTAAAGTCAATGATTTCATGCACAGTTTTTCGCACCAATGATAGAAGATTTACGAGGTGCTTCACAAAAGTTCACCTATAGGATAACGTGCGAAAAATAAAACCATAAAATCATAAAATATTGTTTCAATTACTTTTATAAAGAGTTTCATCGCGTGGCAGAACCATCATATACGAGATTTTTAAAACTAAACGACCAATTTTGTTCGGCTGATAATTCACTTGCATGGTGAGAATTCTTGAAATTGACGATCTAGGTCGGTACCTACAAAAGGGTGATAACGTGCAGAAAATAAAACCATCAAATCATAAAATATTGTTTCAATTACTTTTATAAAGAGTTTCATCGCGTGGCAGAACCGTCATACGAGATTTTTAAAACTAAAGGACCAATTTGTTCTGCTGATAATCCATGTGCAATGTGCATGGCGAGAATTCTTGACATTGATGATCTAGGTCGATACAAAAGAGTGATAACGTGCAGAAAATAAAACGATCAAATCATAAAATATTGTTTCAATTACTTTGATAAAGAATTTTATCGCGCGGGAGAACCATCATGCGAGATTTTTAAAACTAAAGGACCAATTTGTTCTGCTGATAATCCATGTGCAATGTGCATGGCGAGAATTCTTGACATTGATGATCTAGGTCGATACAAAAGGGTGATAACGTGCAGAAAATAAAACCATAAAATCATAAAATATTGTTTCAATTAGGTACTTTGATAAAGAATATCATCGCGTGACAGAGCCATCATGCGAGATTTTTAAAATTAAACTACTTACCAATTTTGTTCAGCTGATAATCCACGTGCATGGCAAGAATTCTTGAAATTGATAAATGATAATCTAGGTCGATACAAAAGGGGAAGCGATGATGAATAAAATATGGCTTGTTTTATAGAGATGAGAGTAAATCTTGAGACTGAATGATTTAAGTCCTCAATTCCATATAAATAATGTAGGTATAGATGGGTAATGAATCTTCAAAGAAAAAATTAAGGACGTTTAAATGCAAAATTGAATGCTCACAGTTGAATGAGTAGGTACCTAGACATGCCTACTTTACTTTTTAATAATCATATAAATATTAATTGGCGAGTAAGTTGATTTTTTAAAGCCATTGTGGGATTAAAAATTTCACAGGTAGGTATCCAACATGTTCTTATTATTTATTAGTAGGTACATTAAATGGCAATAATTTTAAGCCCACAAAAATCTATTATCTTCTATCTATCTATACCTTAAAAGAGCATCACAAAAAGACAAATCTTGAAGGAAAAAAGCTTTAAAAATTTCCTGGTCAAAGCTAAGTGAAAGCTTGAAAGTTTTAAATTATGACCAGATTCTTTTGACTGTGAGATCTCAGCAACGGCTCAACCAATTTTGATAAACGACCTCTCGACAGAAAGGCTTCAAGTTCAAAAAGTTACCCCATATACTCAAAAAAGCTCAATAATCGATTATGCCATAGTGGGTGGGTACACAAAAGTACCTACATTGTACCTCGAAAAATCTCCGCGGAAAAACAAACTTTGACAAAAAAACGTTCAAAAGTATGAGCAAAAGCTCAATACTTTGTGATATGCGATATTTAACCCATACTCAGTGCATTTCACGTACCTAACTATACAAAGAAGTACATACGTATATTGTACCTTGAAAGAGCTTCACAGAAAGACAAATCTTAAAGAAAAAAAAGCTTACAAAAGTTTTCAGTCGAAGCTAACTTTCAAATGTTGATAATAAAAGCTCAGTGATAGCTTAAAATTATTTGGTGATTGATATGGTATTTAGCCTATACTCAGAGCATTCGACGTATACAAAGAAGTACCCACATATTATTATTTGTACCTTGAAAGAGCTTCACAAAAATACAAACCTTGAAGAAAAACAGCTTACAAAAGTTCCTGGTCAAATTTAATGTGTAAAAAAATATATAGATTGTACCTTGATGGATCACCGTAAAAACCCCATTGTAGACTGTAAAAAACTTTAAAAAATTAACGGCAAAAGTTCGGGGAAAGTTTGAAATTTCATTATAAGTCAGGTTTTTGTCACAGCAAGATCTCTGCAACAGCTGAACCATGAGCTAAAAAAAAAGCTCAAAAACCGTTTACTAAATTTTAAAATGTAAAACAAAATTACAACAAAAAGTTTATTTTATGAAAAAAAAGATACCCAATACATTTTTGCAATTTTTATTGAAAAACAGGACATTATTTTGATTTGTGATGAGAGTGATTGAGTGTTTTTAGAATACATTTGGAGAAAAAGCGACGCTACGAAGGGTAATTGTTGGTAGTAAAAGTTGAAATTAAGTAGGTACCTACCTATTGGAATTTTTTGCGATAAAACAATATTTTTTTCTGTTAATTTTTGAAAAAGCCACATAATCTTTCATAATTTTTGGTGAAAAACAAGAATCTCAATGTTAGCCAAGAGCTGGACTTTTTGAAAATTAGACGTATGTACCTATATACCTAAGCAAAGAAAGATCCTTTCAAGACTTTTCAATAATCATGTACTTACCTATTTGGAAAAAAGTAAAACTTTTTATTAATCATCAATTAACAACTTCTGGCAAAACAGGTAGATTTTTGAACAATTTTTGGAAAAAAAGTAAGCCGAAGATTTTTTACAAATTTTATTGAAAGCAAGATATTATTTTATCATTTTGACAATAGAAAAAAATCAAGGCTTTTTGACGATAATTGTCAAAAAAATGATACCTTTTCGCTATTCTTTATGAAAAAGCGAAGCTCATTTTTTCAAACTGTATACTTAATGTGCTATTGAGAGAATATTATAATTCTTTGATTCCAAAAAAGTTCGAAAGCTGATTTCAAAGTTGAGAAAGCGTTAAAAATATTGTATACAATATGCATAGAATTCAATGGTATGACTCAACGTACACATGGAATTATATGCTTCTTGAGAACATATTGTACCTACTTTAATTCACACAAAGTTCAAAAGTTGTTTGCAAAGCGTCGAGCTGCAAAGAAAATATGAATGACCTGCCACATTCACAGCCCAATTTATAGGAAGGACACTATTAGATCCAACACTGAAAAGGTGTTTAATGATCCACTTAACTTGCCTTAATGCAAAAAACGCATGTGTTGTCTGCACAAACAGCTTCATAAAAATATTGTTCTTACCTACGTTAGTTCCATAGAAAATCCAAAAGTTGCATGAAAAGTCAAGTGAAAGCTCAAAATTTGAATACATTTTTAAATAGGAAAAAAGTTGTCATGATTTATGGAGATTCAGGTATCTCGTATCTCAAGAATTATGATTTGAGCTGAATGGAATATTTCAAAGTGATTCACAATTCGGAAATTGCATAATTAATTATCATTATCTCTATAAATCTGAATATTTTCACGTCAATCAGCAAAATCTAGGTGAGTCGCCGCAGTAATACTCAAGTCGCCGCAGTAATACTCAAGTCGCCAGTAACTTGAAAATTATCGAGTCTTGTGTCTTGATAACAGCAATTCAAAACTTGAGAAAGAAATTAATGTCGCATTAATGTCAATAAAGTATTATTTAATTATTATAACAACAAGTTTCAATCATTATGTGAGCATATAGGTACATATTGTTCTTGTACATAGGTAGTAGGTACCTACATTTGATAGGTATGTAGATGTACTTCATCACTTTTTCGAAATTTATGTAAAAACATATCATCATTCACTCTTTTTTTGAATGAAAATAATTGTAAGTATTTTCCTACATTAATTAGCAGTAAGTATCCAGCGAATTAGGTAGGTAATTGGTTTCCAACTTCATCAATCAATTAATAAGATTATGAATACCGCGGTAACAAAACGAAAAAAATACGTAGGGACCAAGGTACTTGAAGTTCGAACTTAATCCCTGCTTGCTGACTCAGGATGGTCAAATTTGACAAATTTGTTTGTTTACCACTTGACTCGAATAATACGTACACCTGTTATACTTTTATCTCAAGTGGTGCATAGTAGTAAATGAAATTTATAAATGCATATAAAATTCCCGAATGAACAGCTTTCACCTCACAATCGTAATCGTGCTTCACTTCAGCACAGGTGCTTTCGATTAACGTGACTATTTTTTCAAAATGTCCAAGTTATTAAGTATTCTAGTAGTAGTTTTGTGCTTTTCGACTTTACAATGTGCGGAAAAAAAGAAGCAATTAGAGTGGTGGCAGACCGAAGTTATTTATCAGATTTATCCTAGATCATTCAAAGACGGAAATGCTGATGGAGTGGGTGACTTGAAAGGTGCAAAACACTGGTTCTATGAAGGATTACGCTTACCTAGGTACCTATATCGATTAACTCGATGAAATTTTAAAACTGAATTCAATTTCATAGGAATTGTGGAGAAACTGCCTTATTTGAAGCAACTTGGTGTAGGATGTATTTGGCTATCTCCTATTTTGAAATCTCCGATGGCTGATTTTGGATACGATGTGTCGAATTTTAGAGAAATTGATCCCATTTTCGGAACCATGAATGATTTCGATAGATTGCTACGAAAAGCTCATTTAATGGGTAAGCAGGATATTTTTATTAATTTATTTTTCGAGCCACTTTTCTAATTTGTATTTTTACTATTCACTTATATAGGTTTCAAAGTTGTAATGGATTACGTTCCAAATCACACCAGTAATCAACACGAATGGTTTGAAAAATCGGCCAAACGGATCCCACCTTATACTGAATATTATGTTTGGAAAGATGCTAAATATATCAATGGAAAACGTGAACCACCAAACAATTGGGTATGTGAATGACTGAACCATGGATCTTCAAATTACTGGAATTGGTTTATTTACACAAGCAGCAGTCTAATTTGGGATTATTGATGTGATATTTCAGCTCTCATCTTTTGGCAAATCGGCTTGGGAATGGAATGAAGAAAGGGGTCAATACTACTTGCATCAGTTTGCTGTTCAGCAACCAGACATCAATTTCAGAAATGCAGTTGTGTACGAAGAAATGAAGGTTGGTACTTGGACTATATAACTGCTCACTCCAATACATATTACCTACCTACATATACTTACCTATCAAAAATATACACTTTCTTCTATGCATGTGCAAGGATTAGTTCATTATTTTTACCCATTAAGTATTTTATCTAATGATTTCAGAATAACATCATTTTTTGGCTGTCAAAAGGAATCGATGGACTAAGAATTGATTCAGCGAATTTTCTAATTGAAGACGAACAATTTCTAGATGAACCGCCATCAGGAGACACTTTTGCGTTACCTGATGAATATCTTTCGTTGAAACATCCTTATACTCTCGATAGACCTGAAAATGTAGAAATTATAAAAGACTGGAGAAAAATCTTTGATCAATATTCAACGAAACAAAAACCCAAGTGAGTTTAGCCTACAAGTAGGTAGCCTACCTGCTCGAGTCAATGTACATAGGTACTCATAACTGATGAAATTTACCTCTTTTTTTTCCAGAGTTATGATAACCGAAGCTTATTCAAATGTTAAGAACATCGTACCATTTTATGGAACAGAAGCGGAGCCCGGAGCACATTTACCGTTCAATTTTCTAATGATTATCGAAGTGGGCAGAGAATCAAACGCTCAAATGCTAAGAGATATGATTTCAAGTTGGTATGATAATGCGCCTCGTGGAAGTTGGGCAAACTGGGTGGTAAGTTTATTACATATGTTCATTCGTTACCCACATTTATACCAATTCGTTTTTCCATTCTCGTTCAATGAATTTAAATTTTCTACTTATATCTGCATAGATTGGAAATCACGATAATCCTAGACCAGCAACTCGTTATGGTCATTTTCTAGTCGATGGGTTACACATGCTGCAAATGTTACTTCCCGGAACAGCTATTGTGTACAATGGCGATGAACTTGGAATGGAAGATACTTTAATTCGCTGGGATGAAACTAAAGATCCGAAAGCACTGACTGCAGGAAAATTAAGATATCATTTGGTATCTCGAGATGGTTGTAGAACTCCGATGCAGTGGGATGATTCTATCAATGCCGGTATGTCATGAAACCTACTTGTGTGGCTTTTATAACTGCTTTTTGGTATCAAGGGTATAGCATTGGACAACAGTACCTATCTGCACAAGAAAAAAATCAAGCATAAATGACTTCTTTTTTAAATAGGTTTCACCACTTACTTACAACCATGGCTACCAGTTAATCCAGGATATTTCAAAGTTAATGTTAAACATGAACTACTAAGAAACTCTTTCGATCTTAACATCACTCATCTAAACATATTCCGAGATTTAGTCAAACTACGGAGAAATATTGTTTTTCAAAGAGGCGATATGAATATGTATGTTTTATCCGAATGGGTCTTCGCTTTAACTAGGTAGGTACCTAGACCTACTACCTAATGGGTATCCAATATCTAAATATAACCCAGCCATCAATTTTAACGACATTTCCATTCTGACGTACATCTACATCAGTCCATCTCGAACTGTATCAAGGATGAATTCGTTTAATTACTTGAAATTTTTCTCCTCAACAGATCGTACCCAGATCATGCAACTTTTGTTGTGCTGATAAACCTAGGAAGTGAAATCGCCATTCCCAATATTATAGACCAACGACCATCTTTACCAGAATATATGTCTGTAGTTGTTCCTAGCGTAAATTCCAATTATAAGCACGGGTGTGTACTTTTCTATTTTATTGATTTTTTGCTACTTGCTAGTCTTTTAAAATTAATTTTAATAAAAATATTATTGTACTCTTTTTCAGTGAAATTGTTTCAACTCGTAAAGTTTTCTTGAGACCCAAAGCTTCAGTTGTATTGACTACCAGCGAAGAAGAAGTAGAAGCCGCAAACATTCATCCTAATACAGATGAAAAAAAAGAAAAACGTCATCCAGTTTCCAGTCTGTTTGAAAAACTTGGATATTCCGAGACCGAGTTATGAAAATATATAGGTACCTACGCGTACACTTGAAGCATACGATTTCACGTTGATGATTTTAGTTTGAAATTAATGGATATTGTGATTTAAAGTTTATATAATTTTATTTCTTTCTTAATGCCACTCATATTTTTTCAATAAAGAGATAATTTCTAAAAAAAAAGTTACAAGTTTGTCATTTCTCATTTCTCATTTTTCAATTTTCATCTGATTGTGACGTCTTGTGAGCTGATCAGTGATCACTGAACACTGAACAACATTTCAGCAACTCAAAAATGCAAGATTGCAAATTCGAGTTGGCTGTAAGGTCGAGATGTCGAGAACGATCGTAGAATCAGAATCTTTCATCCGGTTCATCAAATCAACCAATAATTAATCAATTCATCGTAAAAATAAAAATTAATGATATTCATTAATCAATAAAGTGAATTTTTTTTAAAAATTAAAAAAAATCAATTTCGCAGGCTATTCAAAGCGACACCTGCTGCTCAAAAAATAAACTATATTTCTATAAACGTTCTACGATTTTACACATCAATTCAGCGATTTTATCGTGCACCGTAAGGTGTAAAAATACAGATCACATCGAACTCCCTAAATCGAATAAGTCACCATCGAAAACACAAAACTGTCGAAACAACGTTATCCAATCACAACAACTCCGAAGTTCTCCGACTCGAAGAAAACTGACGAAGTTTGCGAATTAAAATCGTATAAACAAAAGAAAATAGTGTATTCATTAGCAAGTAATGAAAAATAACGATAATTTTCACATTCGTGCATTAATGTTTGACATAATTCGGCTTCTCTTCTCTCTTATTTAACCGCTGTTACGATTCGCCCGTTTAAACCCCCGAACTTGATGCGTAATTGTAAAAATCCGCGGATCCGCAATCAAACACCGTCAAGAACGAATAATCCGTTTTAAAAAGGCAAGTATCTTTGATTACTACATTTAAATAAATTCAATTTATTCGTTAGTTTGTTTCACGCTATCCTACTTTCATATTGCTCTAGTCATTGTGCTCCAGCGGCGCGCAATCTCGCACCATGTTAACAATATTGTTTCAGACTAATAATTTAACGCGTTTTTATGTATTATTATCTTTTTGATTTTAGTTTATGAAGAAGTCTTATCTCTAAAAAAATACACACACACACATAAACTTTAACCATGAAGTTTTACACCTGTCCTATGTGTTGTAATGCTGGGTTTACTAATCAGCAAGAACTCAAAGAGCATTTGCAGAAAGCCTCTAATCCTATTGATTGTCCAGCTTGTTTGAAATCGTGTAAAAATGTAATAAATTTAATCAAACATCTCGATCAGTGCGCTGCGTTCAAATCCGAAGTGAGTATAATCATGTCTTGTGGAAATGGCGGGTAAACATAAACACTTAACTCTTTCAATGTTTACAGGATGATCAATCCAGCTACAGAAACAGTAATAGTTTAAACTTAAACGATCGTAGTCAGAATTCTTTACTAGATGGTAAGTTTTCATCGTAACGTGATTTATTTGTAAATACATTAGTAAAAATTCATTTTTTTGTGTACAGATGACGACGACGATGTTGAAGGATATTTCTGTACCGTTTGTGATATCAAGATACCGGATGTATATAAACATATACAGCAATTCCATAGCGGCCAAGAAGTCATTTTACAGGTAACTAAATCATTCTTTCGTCACACTAGAAAATTTCGCATTTTACCAATGCAGTTATTCATTTGCTAATGTGAAATTCTTTTATCAACAGGACGACGATGACGATGAAGTTGAAACTTTGAACCAACCACAGTTTTACAATTCCGGTAAAAAATTATTTCTTATTTGAAACTGTCATTACGTGATTTTCAACCGTTAGCAGATAAGCGTTACCCGGCGTATTTGAATATGTTTACAGATAAAACTGATAAGAGTGGCGGTTACGATCAGAAATCAAACTCTTCGCCAAACAAGAGAGAATACAAACGTAAAAATAGCGAAGAGTATAATGGAAAGGATAGCAAAGAAGAGAATCACAAAAATAAGAAAATTAAGAAAAAATTCAAGGAAGAAGATTTAGGAGAAGCTCTCTACTGCGTTAAATGTGATATTAGCTTTTCTTCGGTATCCGAACACATGAAAACTTATCACAGTAGCTACGAATACATTACGCAGGTATTATTCTTCGTCGTTAATCTACGATTTATGTGCAATTTTTATCGCAAAAACGACATTACGGTTTTCGTTTGATATTTCAATTCAACCGGTTTGCTTTATCGATCGCTTGTTGCGAAATTTAAATGATTAGTTATCATTTAATGCAGTTTATATGCGAGTAATTATCAACTCGGGGAACGTATCTAATTAAATGAGTCAAATCGATAATTCATATTAACGAGTAATGTCAATTACGTGTCATTGGGAATTTGTTTTATTTTTTAGTGAATTCAGTGTTGTAGTTTTAGGAATTGTGAAAAATAATACTATGTTTTTCGATACTCGAAGTCGAAAACCTTTTTTTCTTGGGTAAAAATTGAGTAATATCTATGGTTGAATTTCTTGATAATTTTTTATAATCTTCTCACAGTTTTTATATTCGTTCAGAAACGCATTCCAGTGTATACAGCTAAGATGAGTAATTTACGAGAAATTAGTGCAACTGATAAATTCTTTATTTTAAAAACTAGATAACTTATAAATTGAACTGATTAATGATTCATTTTTATTTTCGCAGGACCTCTCGATAACAGACCTATTCCCAGAATCTAAAACATCAAATGGCTCATTAGCTTACAATTGTTCCTGCTGTAGAAAATCGTTTGTACGTAAAACAACTCTGATGAAACACTTGAAACTGAATGTTTACAAAGATACGAAACACAAACCGAGAAAAAACTGTTGTCGAAGAAAGACGGTCGATGAAATCAAAGAGGAGACATTCGACGACAGTGCCAATTTCTCTGGTAACAATTCCGGTACAGATTACGATATCGATATCGAAGAAAACTCAACTATGGTAAAAACCGAGCCCGAAGAAGATGAAGAATTCGAAGCAGCAACGCCGGTGCAAAACGAAGCTACCTTTCCGTTGGAAGGAATAAATCATATATTTAATACATGAGATATTCAGCCCCCTATCCTATGTTTGGGATTTTTTTTCTCTATTTCAAAACATACGCCAAGGTTCCATCGTTCATATTGAAGGGAAAAATTTAATTTTAAATTTAATATAAAAAATTTTTAGGTTAGGTTTTCTTCGGCAACTGTTTAAGTCAGTTTTATTTATTAAGTTTACGTTATTTTTATTTATTTTCTTTTTTCTAATTATTGTAACGAGTTAAGACACAAAAATTCAATAATATTTACCTTGGAAAGAGTTGAAAACGGTTGTAATTCTCTCTGGGCAGTATTACAGGAGTTGAGCGACATTACCATTATTACTGCTGATCTCATTCGGATATATAGTCGATGGTGTATGTTTTTTTTTCTTTTTTTTTCATTAGCGGAGTAGTCGATATAAATGAAAAACTCGATCGAAATGGGCAAAATTTAATGTAAATTTCAGTATTATTAATTAATCTGTGGAGAAGATAGATCCATGACTCACGTCCAATTGCCCCGGTACCGATTACCCCCTGCGCTGTGTGATTTTCTCAGGGAAATTGTTTAAAAAATTCTTAATCTCTATGCGCAGTCATTTTCGAAATTTGTAAATTTTTGTATACGTATTGTACAGTATAATTTGTGTTTACGTAGTCGTTCGCTGTTCGCGATTCTGGAAATTTACTGGTGAAAAAACTAACGGACGCCGTAATACGAGCTTTTTCGCCTTATAGCGTGATCGTTCGGTGTGCTTTTTCGACGTTCGATGAACCGGAGTATTGTATTTTCGTGCTGGAAACGGAAATTGGTGTGATTTTGGCGTTTATAAAATACGCGATGGAAGGTAAGAAGGGTACTGGTTCGCAGGTTGGTATTGTGTCGTTACCAAAATATTATATGTACAGTCAACGGGCGAAAAGGTATGCAGATTTCCAACTTTTTATAATAAGGATTAGTGTTTACGATTGAAGCGAATTTCGTTTTTAAGTTTTACGTAGTCTTAGTAAATTATAGTTGACGTTTCGAGTGTTGATGAGTTCGTTTCTCAGATAATATGTTAAGTTATGAAAAATGAAATCAAACGATGTATGAACCCCCTTTCCCCCAACAGTAATCCTAACTTTTGACGTTTGATACGAAAGAAGGGTCTGGAGTAATGAGGATATTTTTTGAAAATTTCAAAGTACATAAGTTGACGTATTTATTTTAACTGAAGTACTACAGCAATTTTATTGGATCATTTGATTTATTTATTTTTCTGTGAAATAAATTTTTTTTGAAAATGTCTGCTTCGTTTAACCGATTTTGTACCTACATGAGAACATTTTAGCTCTGTTAAATTTTCTCTCCTTCGCCTTCCTTTGAAAATTCCTCAGAAAAATAATTCAGATAGTTTGAAAAAATTATACCGAGTAATCATAAAAAAAAAATCTTTGAAAAAAACAACCCTTGGCCCAATTTACCTCGTTATTTTATTTTTCGTAAATTTCGACGACAGAATTCGAAAACTATCGTATATTGTAGTGTCGTCTTATAATACTCCACTAGTGAAATTTTTAAACCGAGTATTATTAGCACGAGATATACATAGTGGCTTGCAGTTGCAATATTTTCAAATAGCAGAAAAATTGCTCAATAATCAAAAATGCAATTTCTAAGACGATAAAAAAAAGGATAATAAAAGCGATTCATACGCTTTGATTATATTTTTCCCTGTACAAGCTTAAGTTATATAAATACTTCACAGTTGAACGCGTATTTATGTTGTTTATACATATAGTTTATTATTTTTAATTACTACTACTACTGTGTACTTGTACAAAACCTCAAAGAAAGTTTCGTTTTATATTACTACGAAGTACTACCCTTTTATCATTAATTTTTATGAGAAATTATATAAATTTTTTCTTCTCTAAACTTACCAATATCTCTTGGAAGTGTTCAATTTCAATTCTTGAGTATATATTAATTTTTCCTTTTCGTTTATGTAATTTCAAGTACAAAGTCACCGCACATTAGGAAATTTTTTTGTATTTTTGATAAACCGTTAATTATGTTAAAGCAATGTTTGAATTTATTTATACATTTCAGTACGCAGATCAATATTAGTAACTATTTTTGGCTGTTTTATAAAATAAATACGGATAACGTTGAAAGAAGTTTTATTTATTTAACAATTGTTTTCTACATAATAATTATTATTTATTCATTAAAAACAGGAACCGAGCTTATATGCGAAGTAAAAAACAATAATTACGTATAACTTGTAGGTATAATACTTTCTTCACGTCTGATATTAAAAGATAATCTACAAAAAAATAAATAAATAAAATACTAATTGTCGAATCACAGGTATAGTACAAAATAAAATGAATATAAAAATTGTTTTTTAAAAACATATAACACTTCGTTTACATTATATAGTAATAAGTTTAAAAATATGACTAGATTTATTGTATAAAGTGATGATGTTCGAAATTATTGATTGATTAACACAGCAAGGTGATATAACCGGTATCAGCTCCGAGAAGTAATAATCGATTTAATGGTAAGACTGTGGTTGTTGTTAAGACCCCTTTGAATGTATCAGATCTAAGCTTAGTCGATGAGAAAGAAGCATCGTTACTGATACCGGTATGGACTCCTATTCTATTAGCAGTCGTTCCGGATATTAATTCGTCGTCGTATTGGGCCAAGCAATGGACTGGTTCGACAGGACCTCTGAAATAATTATAACCACAGAAAATGTTGAGTATAAATTTTTACAGGAAAATAAAATACAGTATAATGATGAGGGTACGAGTTGAGAAAACTTACTTGAGGTTGAAATTCAATTTGCCATCGGAAACATTCCATACGCAGATGGATTGATCTAGAGACGAAGTAATTAGTCTGTTTTCACTGATTGCTAATAATTGCAGAACCTGAAAAAAATAATGCTTCGATTAGTACGAGGTAATTTTTCAGCAATCTAAATCGAGCTAAACATTATGTCATTTTTGTAATTTTTTTTCTCAAATTGGGAAGGGACAAAGAGTCACCGAGTTATAGCGAATGAACGCTCTCAAAAACCAAAAACGAAAACCCAGCGACGTCAATTCAAATTTTATGAAATTTCAACAATGGTTTTCGGACTAGAGTGAGGAAGAGGAAAAGGAGGTCACAAAGGTTGGATTGAAAATATGAGCAAATATTTGAATTCGGTGCCTTCGAATTAGCAACAATCAACACGTCACATTATTTTTAGAGTTTTTCTGAATTTCGAACGAAATTGTGGACTCTCGTATTCCCCAGGAGTGTTGAGATCCTATTAAATAAGTACCTATTTTGAAAATTTTTTCGTTAAATAAAAATGTGAAAAAGTATCTTTATGTACTACAATTTTTTCAAATTTTCGATCGATAGCCTTCAACTTTTGTATTCATCAAGAAAAGTTCACCACCCATCGTAAAAATTCAACTTTGAACTTTTTTGATTCTAATATGTAATTATTGATTTTGAATCATCAATCTATTTAAAACGTGTTTTCTCTCAACTCCAATTTTCTAGAAAAAAAACAATAGTTCTTCCAGATTTTTTTTGAAAAAAAAAAAACAAATTCTTCAGAACTTGATGAATTGCATTTTAAAGATGAATTTTGAAAATTTTGATATTTTTATTAAACCGCTCTAACTAAGTACCTAATGAAACCTGATTTCAAACTATCAATAATTATGAATTTTTTGAGCCTTACTTCAAATTAAAATCCAATGTAAAAAAAATTGCAGTGAAATCTGAAATATTTTTAATTTTTAATGTTTGAAACATCTGAAAATTTACAAGTTTAAAATTCAAAATTTACGGTTCCGCAAAATATTACTGAAATTTTTATGTGTTTTCAAATTAAAAACCAATTTCATAGTTTTTAATAATAATGAAAAAAAACATTATTTTCTAATTTTAAAAAAAATTCACATTAAAAAAATTAATTAAAATAGACACATAAAATTATGAGATTTTAAAAAGAAAATTGCAGCAGCATATTTTCTGAGTAGTACGAAATTTTAATCACGAATTCCTGATCAAAAAACAATGAAGAATTGAACCACATTTCCGTTTTTTGGTTCAAGGTAGAGAATACTATCACAACCGTTAATTCGTACGTCTACCTGAAAAGATGACTAATACTCCTTACAAGTTACAACTTGAAACTCTACACAATACACTTGAGATCAGAATAGATTAGGTAGGACAATGCAGATGGTAGAAAAAGGTATGATTATAATAGATGGAGAAGGTGGGGGATGATGTTTATCTTAGAAGAAATGTCAAAGGAGGATTCAAGGAATGAATAAGTACACATTTTGCTTGTAAACTGCTGTAATAAAGTCCATGATGCACCAACTCTTTCAATTTTTATTTTTTGTTTTTGTTTTTTCAATTTTTTTAAATTGACGACTTCATTTTCTAAATTCGTTTTCTTGGTCCAATACTCATGTTTAATTGTTTATCTATGTATTTCATCTAAATGAGTTTTATTCGTTGTCGATTTCGATTTTCATGATCAAAGCATTTAAAATGAAAGTGAGTAATTTTTTTTCAATCTTTATTTTCATTTTTTTTAGGTATCCACATAATGTACGTACTACGTACTACGTAGATTGCAGCGTTTCAAGAGCAAAAAAGGAGAAAGTTCAAAATTTTAATAACCAAGTTGAATGAACCAAATTCAATTCTGTGCCAAAGAAACTGAATTGTACAAAATTTTGATAATAATTTCACCAACTGTTCAAACTTTGAACTCGAAAGTGGTTATCATTTTTATTTCGGGTAGGTAATCGTGAAAATCAAAAGCAAAATAGTCCGACTGAGGAATGACTAAATTCATGAAATTGTCATTTACTAAAATGTCCTCTCATTTCCATTCGCACGCTCTTGAATTGAATCACTGATAAAAACTTGAGTAATATTTCTTCATGTTTAAACTTGAAGCATATGGTACAGACTGTAGATTAGAATCCCTTGAGCGCGCACAAAATGACGTCATAGTCGTCTTATTAATCCTGATGTGGCTTGTTATGACTCCAGATTATCAAAACATCAGATTAGAACAACCACTTTACTACCGTACATCGCTCGGGAGATCAATGAAAATGGACAATTTTAGAGTAGCAGTGAAAATGAATCGTGCACCCATATCGGTTAGTTTTTTTGGTATTTATTTTATAGGTAGCTGGTAGATATTATATTATAAGTATGTTTTTTACGCGAGTTCTCAAAAATATGGTTTTTGGAAGTTTTTTGGATCTTTTTCTTAAACACTTTTTAGATTCCAGGCACACTCTTTCAAAACTTTATCTTCTCTCTTCAAGTAAAATCAGTAAAATCCAAACTACATTTTCAAAAGCAACTACACTAGCAGATTCTTGTGGATTTTAAATCTGTCAGAATTCGTGTAAAAAAAACAACAAATTGTCTAACACGAATTCAATGTATTTTATCATTTTTTCAGAAGTTGATCCTGCTAAAGAAGCTTGTAACGAAAAAGAAAAAGGTGCCAAGCAATAGCATACAAAATCTATATAAAGTTATTCGTCAATATGAAGCTTTAATCGACAACTATACAAAAAGAATCAACGAAATAGAAGATAAATTAGTTCAGTGAGTAGATGTTTTTATTTTTCAAATTTTTTAAAGATTATTAAATTTTTACCTCGTGTATTTTTTCGTTTAGACATAACACTTTGGAAAATAAAGTTTTAATTATGAAGAAAATGATCGAAATCGAAACGCAATACAGATCCCATGTCACTAAATATCTGGGGTAGGTATGCAATTAATAATTTGACGAAAGCTCAATTTATTTACGTTTCTAAGTCTCGTGTATTTTTTTTTCCACAGATATCGTGAACGACTTAATACCATGAGATTGGACGAATTTAGAAAAAAATTGAATACAATAAATCAGCCGATTACGTTGAGCTCTCATACTAATCAAAATGTCGATGTCACCACGTTAGAATTTGAACACGTAAGCATGGAGAGCAATATTTATGCACAAACAAATGCGATTCATTAACTGAAAACAATTTTTAAACGCTAAGTCAAATTTATTCATTTCGACAATTCATACGAATTTTTTTTTCGCAGACATACGGCACTGGCAAAGAAAATTCCGGAACTGAAGAAACTGATGATGAAGACGACCAAAAAAGTGAAAATAACTAAGTAGATGTGTGAAATTATGGAAATTTATACCTTTTTTTTATCGATATGGTTACGAATATATATAATATTTATGAGTTGTTAATCCTAATTCGTGGCATTGATAAGATTTTCATTTCTGAGATTCTACAACTAAAGTAACTTTTTTTCTACGAATAAGGCCCATATTGCTTGGGTCAAGTATTAATTTTTGAAAATAATTCTTGGACTGGAACACTACAGGTTCAACCTACACCATCTAAAATTGAATCTCCGATCAAAATTCAATATTTCGAAATTCTAGAACCTTCGACAGTAGCAATTTAAATTTTACACCGAAAAATTCTCCACTTTCGTTCAATCTGAAACTAAATGCTTCAAGAGATAGGGACACATACGCTCTTCTTCGAGTAGGTACTCACCTCGCCTTCGTGACCTTTCCAAGACGATATGATATTTCCAGTACGTAAATCAAGCACCGCCATTATTCCAGACGACTGTCCGATCGCGACCCAATTACTACTGGGTGATACAGCAATACACCTGATGAGACCCGTAGCATTAACGCAAACCTGAAATCAGTCAGCGTGAATAAAACACACACCAATAAATTACGTAAACACGCCAAGAACCGAATTTTAAACCACGTACTTTCAATTCGGAAACATAAGAAGCTGTCCTAGTATCGAGCACGTTTAACGAAGCGTGTGTATTGGCAGCAATAATGGTGGCATTCGGAGCAGGTAACGGTACCAGGGTATTGACTGGATATCCGTTCCTTACTACTGAGATCAATCTGCCAATAAAAGGATCCCAGAGATGAACAACCGAGTCGCACGATGCTACAAGACGAGATCTTTCGCAGAATCCCAACGATAATACCGATTTATGATGATTACTGTAAGTGTATTGGCATTGCGAAACAGCATTTCCGTCTCCCTATAGGAATAATCAAATCATAGGACGTACAATAAATAATAAAATAATTCGCAGGACTTCAATATTCCAAATTCTTCGTACTTGACTTCTCAATGACCATAATTTAACGGTTTTATCTCGACTTCCGCTCATGAAGCTGTTTTCATTATCCAATATTTGTAAACTTTTCACCGTATTCGTGTGGCCGACAAATCCTTGCAATTTTATTTGCTTGAAGTTGAACTTGGTGTCGTTTGATGATCTGCCTACCTCGTACTCCCAATAAGCTAACCAGTTTCCACGTAAGTGTCTGAAATGCAGTAAAAATACGTATGAAAATATATTTTTAAATTGAATTTCGTACATATGATGCTGAGTTGTGTGATATTTTACCTCGATTCGTCGTGTATTTCTTTACATTCGTCCGCTGCTTCGATACTGGAATCCTTCAAAGAGGAAAAAAACACCCAATTAGAAATTATTTCAAATGTACATTTTCTGATGTAAATATTCGAATCGATTATTTACCGGAAAATGAATTTTATTTCCACTGACTGTCGCATGTGATCCATCATATTCTTCTAACGCTTTGATGCCTTCTTTGATGTCTAAACAAAAATGGAAATATTTAGGAAAAAAACAGAAATCATAAATGTGATTTCAAAAAAAGTCAATTGAATTCACACGACTCTAAATAAATACTCACAAAACGACAAAAATAATTTTCCGTCCAAATTTACTCACCAGACTTCGAGTATCCAGACAACTGTCTTTCTTCTTTATAAATAGCGCACAATTGCTGAATAAAATCCAAATTAATGAGCGACCGTTGCATGAAAGATTCGCCGAAATATCTCGTAAATACCGAATACGCCTCGTAAGCCAATTCCGGCGTTAGTACGTTACATAATTCTTCCATAACCTGATCCAAATAATAGACGGTTAATTAAATCAAATTTTCGAGATGAAATTTCGTAATATTCGAAGAATGACGGCCCATATCTTACTTTAGTTTTAAGTTGTTCTTTATCTTGCCCATTTTGCGGAGTAGGGGAAGGTGAATTAGGCGATTCGGCCGAATCACTATTGACAACTTTTTCATTATCAGATGGATTCGGAAATTTACCGTACCTAAACCAGAAAAAAAATTGATTATTGTTTTTTTAAAAATATTCGTAGAGCTATTTTTAAAAACAAGAACCGCGTACTTCGAAGCATTAGCCGAGTCTTCATTGTCGGACATTCGAAGTTTATCAAAAGCTACAAAAAATCGTTGCAACGATCGTGATATCAAATGCCCTAATCTCATGCCAAGAATATACAAACAATCTATCAGTCTGGATGCCAATAATGATCTAGCAGTTGATCCGGAAGGAAACAGAATCTTCGTAGATGCCATAAGACGTATTGCAGGATGTAATACTGATTTACTAATTGGTTCCTAAAATTAATTTAACATACGGTAAGTTACGATGTGAATTTCCAAGTAAAATATAATTTCAATGAACCCACTTGTATCAAATCTTTCAACGTATTAGTCGACAAGAAGGTGATCACGTATTTGAATAATGTTATGTATCCGATAAGGCCACCTTCTAAGGCAGGCGTCATTTTACTATGTTTGCAAGCTGTGATCAAATCCGCCATATGAGGTATATATTGCAAAATAACGAATTGCTCTCCATAAACACCTGTAAAAAAAATACAAGCAATTGAACTAAAAACATCGCAAACAACAAATCGGCAACCACCAAGTAGATCAACTTACTCGCGATATTAATCAAGCAGTTGATAACATGCGAAGATTTTTCTTCGGCGAATAAGTCACCGGAATAGCACAAAGTGAGCATTCGTAATAAATTTCTCGTCAAGTATTTCGCAGTCAGCACAGGTCCTAAACGATGAGCCAACCAAACGACCGATTCAGCGCTTACTTCGGCGATCTATTGACAAATAGAAGTTAATATGAGATTTTATTACATTAAATTGAGTTATTTAGGATGTTATTCGTACTTTGCAACATTCGTTAATTCCTTTTTCCACAATTTGACTGGATTCGGTAGCAGCGTCGTTGGCTAGATTTTCCGATGCTGGTATTATCTCTTCGTAAGTGTTATTTATGACTTCGGCGTTAGCGTAAGGTTTATCGTCGTCTGATAATACTTCTCTTTCATCCAATAATACTTCGTGTAAAGAAGTCAAGTTATCGGTATCTGAATCAATTTCTTCAACTTCGGGTATTTTTTCTACACAAAAAATTTTTCAATGAATATTTCAAAGTTTGAAAAAATGATAAGAGTTGAAATCATCAAATACTTACCAGGAGGTTCTTGATTATTCTCAGAATCGTTCTCAGGTTTAGCAACTGAGAATTCAAATTGACTTGAGTCCTTGTCTTCGTTCGAATGAGGTTGTTTCGTTTCAGATTCGATTTCAGTAACGAGGAAATTATTCACTTCACTAAAACACCAAGAAAAAAATTTTAAATCAAAAATTCTCACAAAATATCTCGATAAAATAATTTAGTATTTACTTCAATCTTTGCACCGGGTTCGCGTTAGATTTAATTTTATTCTCATTATCTTGGTACCCGCCGACAGCTTCGATTAAAAATATAACGAAGTTTTCCAAGAAATTCTTCAAACCGAACCCTACAATCAGACGTAGCAAAAATGTTCGATGATATAGCTTGAGTCTTTTAGCTTCGTTGTATCTTTGTTGTTCTATAGCCAGCGAATCGTCCTCTTTGAACTCGTATAATTTCATGGTTGGTTTGAGCAAAACCGCTACAGATTGTTGAGGCCCAAGAACTCTGCATAAAAGAAAACAATTTAGTACATATTTCAGGAATTCAATTCTCAACAGAAAATTTAAATAGATCACTCATACCTGGTACATAATTCCAACAAATGCCAAGCTGTAGTGACATCGGATTTTTTATCTTGTAATAAATTTAGTACAACTGGTAAAATGAAATCCATCCATCTAGGATTCATGAGTATAGCGTATTTTTCCGTATCATCTAAAGTTTGTATACGTTTAGACAGATCTGTGATTTTATTTTCGTTGATACGTTTCGATATTAATTGTACAGCTTCGTCGAACGATCCGCTAACACTGGATTCGGTTTTAATATATTTTAATTCTTCTTCCAAAGATACAAAATCTTGGAATGTTTTTATCGAAGCATAAAGGTAGACAAACGACGACGGTAAAGGTAACAAATACGACGATAAATTTGAGAGTAAAAGTTGATGAGCAGACGGAGGCGGTATGCCGAATTCAGTAACAGGATATGTTCGTATACCGGTGGACGTTTGTACTCCGGTGATATTTTCTGTTTGCAGAAGTAATGTGACAACGGATCGTATACATTTTGGAATATCCTCCCGTTTGCCACAAAGCACAGCTCGGCAATTTTCTAGACGTCTTTTAAAACAAGGTACTTGGAGATTGCTACCCATCGCGCGTAATTTCGATGGCATAAATAGTTCAACCAAAATACAGCCGAAAACCTGAGAAAAATAAATCAGTACTCGTATAGCGTTAAAATTATTGAAAACATTAAAAAAAAAATCAACATTAGGGTTCATTTACCAGCATTTCTTGAGCTCTCCTGGTTGCTACGACTTGTTTATACTGAGTTGAAATATTCTTTTCAGATTCGATACGAATATTTTGAAGCGTAATTTTCGGCTTATTGCAGGTTTTTGTAACGAAAGTGTATGTATTTTCGAACGAAATCAGAGACTGGACAGGATTGTAACCTTGAGGAAGATGTAACATGATTGCTTCTGAATTGGCTGGCGATGTGTACTGCGATAAAAAATACACGATAAAATTATTTTTCAAAATGCAACTCTAACGAAACGACCATATTTTTCTTTCGTAAAAACAATATGAAACTTACACTGAGAGAATTTCGAGACCTACTGAGAAATTTCGAAACTCCTAAAGAAGAATGATGAGCATCAGATTCATCGGGACCAGAACTGTGATCATCTTCATCAATATATGCTCCTAAAATGACGAAAAAAAGGCATTAAAAAACCAGCTCCATAAATCTCAATCTTCATTTCAAGTATTACTAACTTGGTTTTAATAGACGAGGAGGAGTTTTCGATAAATACGGAGACGGAATGAATTTCTGAGGATGTGGATGAGTAAACAATTGCATAACTCCACTAGATGTCAAAGAGGTATGATTATCGACCAATTGCAAACAAACATTTTTCGCTTTAACCGCAGCTACGCCTGATAATCTGTGCAATTGAATCAATTATAAATCAAAATGTAGTTTAAATGACTCGATTACTTATGATGATACAAAACGTACTTATATCCGAATGTTAAATCAATCCAATGATGCAAACGTTCCGATACACAAGTACTTTCCAGCGCAGCTCGATGACAATTGATAAAATCTTGCGGACTGTTGGCCCAAGCAGGCATTTCCAAGTCGGGAAGATCGGGATGAATAGACTGAAAGAGTTCCATATTTTTATTATTTGTTTTTCATGAGACAAATTAGAACTTTTTTCGGACTTACCTTGAAAACATTAGGATCGCTGAAGAATTCCGGTATACATTCATCAGGGGTCCATTGTTGAAGTCTTTGAATAGATACAGGATATTCGGCAGGTACCCACTGAGAT
This sequence comes from Planococcus citri, assembly GCF_950023065.1. Classification (NCBI taxonomy): domain Eukaryota; kingdom Metazoa; phylum Arthropoda; class Insecta; order Hemiptera; family Pseudococcidae; genus Planococcus; species Planococcus citri. Next base: position 44,596,632 of record NC_088680.1, on the reverse strand, counting down.
CGAACATACTTACATAGGACCGTTTTAGGAGTAATCCGAGCTAAATATACGTAATACGTTATCTCTGATAAAATATCAGAAACATGATGAGGTACCTGAGTAAAAAAATCATTGGTTATTCAAAAATTCATCGAGCCAAGGTGTGAAAAATTGAACATACTTGGAGTTTGATATCACCGCAGGGTACATCGAAAGTAAGGTCGAGTTGCCGATCACCTTTATTCAGACGGAACTTTGATCTAGTCAAGTCTCTCCAATTAAGACCATTTCTAGAAGTGAAATCGGAAACCCATGGAAATACGTAATGACTACGCGGATCGCCGTATTTTCTGCCGGCTAATTTATTTAAAATAATTAAATAATCGTAATTGCTTAAAGCTCCCAAGACCCATTGTTCGCAATAATGTCCGATATCTAAGACATCGTTTTTCTCTTGAGAAGGGTATTTGCTCGAAATATCTGATGAAATTGAACTGGAACTCGTTGGTGTTCGTTTGCCCATTTGTTCTTTAGGAACTCGATCGCTCGAAGGTTTAGGAGGATCATAAATGTTATCGCTAAGTTTTGGAATGACCTGAGGGAAAAAAAACACATTTTCAAACACATCGTAATCAAAATGAAGATTCGTGTACGACATTAAGCACATACTTGGATCCATAAATTATTTGATATCAGCACATCTGACAGAGTTATGTCACCTAAAGCTAAACCTTTATCGTGCATATCTCGCATCACACGAAGTAATTGATAAGCGATGAATAAAGGTTTGTAATAATTTTCACCCAAAATAGCAGGACTAAAATTAACACAATCTTGTAACGTGAAATTGTTCGATGTTTCCTAAACACGAAAATAAATTGAATTAAGAATCTTACTGAAAACTACACCGAAATATTATTGAAATTTGTATAAATTACTTGTAAAATATAAAAAAAGGAATTTGTTTCGAAGGCAGCGCAAGCGGGTAAAACATTCGGATAAGGCTCGTACGATAATACATTCGTAGATACAGTTGGTGTTATGTGTAATCGAGTTATAGGACATCCGTAAATTCTTGTAATTATATCTCTAACGGCGGTATCATGAGGAATAAGATTGATACAAGAGGAGAATTCCTTTGAATTCGACTGTGGAGTGTATCGAGCTGCAAATAAAATTCGAAATTAGCTCATATACGTAGTATAATGTAGATTCGGTAAATAAGAAACTTTACCAACCGTTGAATTTTTTGAACGATTCCTTCCATAAATTTTTATGATTTGTCAACGAAATATACTGCAATAATTGAGAATATGTCAGATCATCTTCTGAAGATTGCAACTGAGTGCGCTGTCTCGGTAAAGGGACGACTTTTTTGTCACTTTTTGGTAAAACCTGTAATAAAAATGCATGAACAATTTTACAGTTGAATAAATACGGGAACTGAAATATGACCAGAGCGATTCAGTAATACTAACGGAGATTATAATATGACACCATGTCTGACCCAAAGATTCATTAAGCTTCAATTTGGCTTGTATTTCACCGGATGAAAAGCTATCATGGGATATGAAATCATTCAAAATACTGCTTCTTTTGAGTTCACTGCAAGATAATAATAACTTGAAAATAGTTGTTATTCTTTTGAGGCGGATCCAATTCCGAACATGGGATAAAGCATGAATCACACTCACCGTAACCAAACATGATGTACGCTGGCTAAATACCGATCAGATTTGTCAAGTTCCCTAAGATAACACTTGGGTATCTTCAGTTCTTCTGTTATATTTGATAAATACATTTCGGACTTTCAAAGGACTTTATTTAATGTAACACTTCCAAGAATTGATGACAGGTACTCCTCTCATGGTAGCTATGTTCTGTGATACATATATCACCTAAACAGATACGAAATACGGAAATTAACAAAGAGAAAGCAAATTGACGCAGCGGAAAGAAATCAAAGAAAAGCGGACTCGAAAATAGCTACATTCACCAAATTTTTGAATATGGTTAGAGTCTTACCACAGTCCTACGACTGATCTGCAGAAATACGTACCTTTGAAGGAAAAGCAGGAATGAAACTTTGTTCTGATTTCAGTGATTTGTTCAGAAAATTCAACGAACTGATAAAACGAAAAATATTTCTCGGCTTCCTTTTGAAAATTTAAAATCCAAGGTTAGCTAATTTGTCAAAGGTTGTGAAGTACAATTGCAAAAAAACACGTACGTCAGATTGCGTCACACTACGTCATCAAATCTGAATGAAACTTTTTACTTTTTTTTACAAAAAAAATTTTAAAAAAGTTGAATCAAAATGAAAAAAAAATAATTCAATAGATGACGTGTTCTTTTTACACAGATCTTGGCAGATTTTCGAGAATCTGGATTTTGGCAGATTTATAAATCCACAAGAATCTGCTAAGCTATGGGAGTTGGGTAGCAGCTTTTGAAAACGGATTTTACTTAGGAAAAGAAGACTTGGGGTTTTCAAAGATTGGTGAAAGTACTCTCAGAAATGTTTAAAAAAAAGAGATTTAAAAAAACATCCAAAATCCAGATTCTCGAAAATCTGTTAAAATCCGTGTAAAAAAAACACATCTTAATTCATTCGAAAAGGAAAAACTCTTGAACTTATTTTTATTTATTCTGATTTCCATTTTTGCACACCAATTTCTGATGATCATGTTAATTGAATTGAACCAATTTCTTACCTACCAGTGTTCTAAATTTTGTTTTTTAAAAATTGTTTCAATGCTACGCAAAATAAATTCATTTCATTGATCTATTCCACAAATCATATATTTTATCATTTTTATTTTTACCTACTTACGCAACGATGTTGCAATGAATTTTTGAAAAATCAAACTAAATTAAGCATGAACTCAAGTACTTCAACAGATGAAAATTGATGCTTCAAATTTCAAATCAAACTGCAAAGTGTGAAATCTCATTCTTTGAAAAACAATCTAGCTAGACTAAAAAATTGAAAATTAATTTTCAATTTTTTGACTAAGCATTTTAATTAAAATACTTAGTACGCCTGCACCTAAGTACCTACATACAAACAATTTTTCCAAGATTTTCAAAGTTAGATTTTTTCTCATTTTAAGAACACGTATGGTATGGGACATTAAAATGAATAAAATGATGGAAATTTACTTTTTTTTAAAAAATTCAGTTCTTCCAATTTTTCATTTTGAGCGTCATCTGATCCTATACTATACCTAGTCATCCTTCATCATTTTAATTTTTCTTTTCTTTTCTAAAAAGTCGTAAGCACAGCTTTGAGTACAGCTACAGCTCAATAAAAATTAAAATTTGTCAGCTTGAAAGTTGAAAATTAAATTGCCTATCAACATAAGCGAGATTCCCCCGCCTCAGCGCCTTCACTCCATCCAACCCAGTGATACCTACATATCCTACATATTAAAAATCTGTATGCGGTAAAGAATTTTCCTTGACGAGATTTTTTTTCTAAATATCAAATTTGTGTGTTACAAAGGTCAACGTTCCTATGTAAATACTAAATAGACACATCGACGTACACAATCGACAGAATCCCTTGGGCCCATGCGTTGTTTTTATTGCGTTATTTTTGTTAGTAGTGGTTTGGCAGACCAATCAGAGACTTGAATGCGTTTTTCTTCATTTCCTCTGCCAATTTTTTTTACGCAACCTACAGTATCAACGTTATTTGATCCTGGGTAACTGCTTTTCTCGAGTCGCTAGAACAAACAAACTTTGAAATTAATTTTCCGAATCGAGTGTTGGACAGTTCAATGATTGATGCGCTGATAACATGAAGTTTTTGAATCTTATCGGATTGTAATTGAATTTTTTCCTGGAGATGTATCATAATTACATTTTTATCAAACATATCTTACCTTTAACTTAGTAACTTATCAATCACTGGAAACATGAACGATAATCCATCCGAAAATGTGATAAGGCTAAGATTGCCATCAGCCAAAGAAACAATGGAATATGGTGAGTGTTTTTTCATTTAAAAATACCTCAAATATGCATTCGTTTCGTTTATTAAAATCATGATTTCATTTTATTTAATCATTTATCATACAGCTTCAAAATTCATCAGAAGGACCATTCCTCAAGCGGAATATTGGATCACCAATCGACATCGTTGGATGCATAACATTCCCACTGAAGTAAGTAAAAAATGTTTTCAAACACCATCACTATGTATGCGCATTGCTTTTCAAGATCATCTTAATTTGCAGGAATGCGATGTAGTCGTTACTTTCCGAATTGGTATTGAAGATACGATTTTGATGTGGTTATTGACTCGTTTGAAAACCACAGGATTGAATGTTCGAGTCAGACACAACGCTGTGACCAATTGTTACCAATGTTATTTGACAGCTCCTGTCCATGTGTAAGTTTTGTGAATGTAAAATCAATTGACTCTCAATTTTTCATTTTTTATGAAATTAATGCCGTCGATTGTTTTTATTAGATTATTGAAATGTGCTGAAGAGCACCATTTACCAAAACGACTAAATTCTGATTACGGCGGTGGTTTAAAAGAATTCGTTCGTTCTGAAGAAAACAAATTTGAAGGATTTGACAACGAAATGGAATTTTTCACGATGCAGGAAAGACAATGGCTGATTCAACGATTGCTTGAAACATTACGAGCTCACTCCTATGAAGAAGTAGAAAACACCAAGTTTATTGAAGGCCAAGCAATAAGTAAATATTCATATCACTCGCATTTTTTTATTCATGGTTACTTGCATTGATTTTTTGAATAATTTTCAGTTCCCAAGTGCCTTTCAAGCGGTATTATTTCTCAAATTTATCCTGTTCATGAAATGCAAACACTGAAATATTTACGAAAAACCTGGGTTCGTTCGGTGTTCAATCGACAACCAATAGGTAATGATTTTTTATTCGAATTAATTTTTCAAAACTGGACCTGTGATGTAATAAATCGATTTTTTAGACGATATTGAAGAATATTTCGGTGTGAAAATAGCTTTATACTTCGCTTGGTTGGGTCATTACACGAGAACGTTGACCATTCCTGCTGTCGTTGGGTTAATATTTTGGATGGTTAGTTTGGAATTGATCAAATGAAAGCTTAAATTTAAAGTGTTATTTATGACTTGTATTCTTTTTTAGGTTAGCTTTTGTCGTCTGAACCAATCCATTGCTGATATAGGATTCGTGCTGTTCTCTTTTTTCAATGTAATATGGTTTAATATATATTTACAAGCCTGGAAGCGTTACTGCGCCGAATTAGCTTACAAATGGGGTACTCTAGATCAACGTGATGAACTATTATTGGAACCCAGACCTTTATTTACAGTATTTGATCTTTCTTTTTGAAATTTTTATCGTCGAGAACCTACAACTATGTATTATTGATTTACCCAATTTTATTTTAGGGACCTTTGGAAGTAAGTCCTGTAACGGGTCGATTGGAACCGCAATATCCGTCGTGGAAAAGAAACATATTTCGATACCTCGTTAGCCTTCCTATTATTGGTATTTGTATCAGTATTGTCGTCGGAATAATGGTACTCAGTTTCAAGTTCCAGGTTAGTTAGTATTCAGTTCTACATAGGTACACAGATTCTGAAATTATTATTTACTTAAATGAGTATTATTTTTTTCAGGATTGGTGGGATAAAAAAATCATCAGCGGTAGTTACTTTCAATGTTTTACATTCGTACCTAAAATTCTTCTTGGTATTGTGATATCTTTCTTGGATGAGGTATACTACAAAGTAGCCAGATGGCTCAACGATAAAGGTAAATTTGAGCTTCAAATGAAATTTTTTGGTTTGAAGTGAAGCTATTATAATTATTAGAGTTAGCTTAGTGTTCTAAAAACGTAATCGCATTTATAATCGTTATTTATGTGTCGTTTGCTGTCTTAATTGTTAACGGAATAGAAAACTATCGACTAGATAGAGAATTTGAAAACAACTTAATCGTCAAAGTTGCTACGGTTTGTATATGTTACGACAATTATAACTTAACGCTTTGGCTTAAGCGTGTAATATGGCAGCTTTCATAGCAATACTAGACGATTTTTCACTGCAAGGCGACTATTCGTTGTAGAAATACACTTATATTTAATAATTTTTTCGAGACGTCCATTGCTATAAAAATTATCTGAGGAGCAAACTACGTCTGTATTTTGAGTTATTTTCTCAATAAGTCACGTTCTCATATTTCGAGTTGGATATAATAATGGAAATTCAACAGTGCACTTGAATTAATATTTTTTCTACTAGTCTAATTTAAAAATGTGAATATTTTTAACTTTATTTTATTCTTTCCATTTCCAGTTCCAGTTCGTGAACTCGTTTATTTCCTTATTTTACATCGCATTCTATTTACAAGATCAAGAAAGATTGAAAGTTGTAAGTATCTAATCGATAACCTCAATTTTACATTCTGAACAAAATTTTAACCCATTTTATTCAAACGACAGCAACTCGCCGTGCTTTTAATCACACGTCAAATCATTCAAAACATCAAAGAATCAGCGTTACCATATTTAATTGAACAATTTCGTTTGGCTAAACTGAGCTTTGACATATTTGGCGCGCTTAGTCCTTCTGTGTCGAAAGAGAAACGTCAATTTAGCGATTACTTTAAAAGCAAGGATAAAAGGAAGCATACCGAATCAAGTACCATACCACAAGCTGAAGTAGAAAGCACACTTTTCAAAGTAAGTTTCAACGAAATGTTGCCCTATGACCTAGAAAGTTCTACTGTCGATATTTATTTTATTTTATTTTTCAGTACGAAGGTACTTTTTCGGAGCATTTGGAAATGTTTATACAGCTTGGATATGTAGTTCTGTTCTCGTCTGCGTTTCCGATGGCGGCTCTGTGCGCTTTTATTAATAATTTAATTGAGATAAGGAGCGATGCTTTTAAAATGTGCTTCATATATCAGAGACCCTTCGGAGAACGAGTGTCGAATATTGGGATGTGGCTGGTAATGCGTTAATTTTGATGTCAATATCTAGTGATTTTTGCGAGCCATACTAATCTTGAAGGCATTCCTTTCAGAATACTATGGAAGTTATGGGTTTAATAGCTATATTGGTCAATTGCGCGCTGATTGGGTTATCTGGTCAAGTTCATAGGATGTTTCCAGATATATCGAAGACGCAAACCATTTTATTAATCGTAGCTTTAGAAGTATGAGAATGTTACTTTCTATTTACCAGTAAATTTGCCACATAGACTCGGTTTGAACCGAATTTCTCTTTTCAGCACATAATGTTATTGATAAGATTTCTGATATCCTGCCTGATTCCGGATAAACCTCAATGGGTCGCTACAGAAATGGCCAAAGTGGAATTCGCAAGACGAGAAGCAGTAAATCGTTTGTCTTCGGCTACAACAACCCCTCCTTCATCCGGCACCGCTATCGTGATTCCAAATAGTAATAATTCCAGCTGCGATATTCAAGATAATATATTTACCGAAGAATTAAAGGTTCCACTTGGAACTGATAGCACAAGTAGAAGGTAAAATTTTTTGAATACAATACATGATTAGTAGGTAAATCATTTTCTAAATTTTTCGTATTTTTTATTCTTTCAGAAGTTCGTGCGATTCATTCCACGCAGCTGAAGACTCCGTGTCCGATTTCAAACCAACAGACACCATCGAATCAGATTTATCTCAGTCGATCGACAATATTGATCGATTATTGCAAAACATCGATGAAGAACAAGAAACTGGCAAGGTGATGAAACGTGGCATCTCTCGCGAATCCGGAAGCTCGAGCGATTTTACCGGCGCTTCTGTATCATCAGAGCCAGGCATCCCTAAAAAGAGTTTCATAAATAAAGTCAGAGATCACAAATCGAATCCAGTGAATTTAGTGAAATCTACTAAAGATTGGGCGGTCAGCACAGACGAGCATTTGAACAGACAACCTAGCTCGTCATCTCACGCGGGATCTTGGTACAAAAACCTCGGCTCTCGTAAAATAGCGTCCAATTTAGAGAAAAACTACGGCACTCATCTTAGCACGAGTTGTATTCCTTCGGCTCAAAAAGAATCCGCTTCCGAAACCGTGCTACCTCAGCTTCCTTTAAAAACTAAACATCTACCGGATGAAAGGCTCGATTCGGCCGGTAGCGAGACATCTTCTGCTACCGAAGAAGTTTCGACCGATCCGGTGGAGAAAAAGAAGAAGCTGAAATCCGCTCTGATCAAAAGAGCCCGTAGTGTGGCTGTGTTTTCGTTGAAACTTAAAGAAAAACGTGCCAAAGCCGAGTTGAAAGAAGCAGAAAAGGCCAAAGAGAAAATCAGCCCTAGAACGGAAAACATCATGGTTGGAGGTGAACTGTCGTGCGTGCCGATTGAAATGCTTATATCGATCGACGATGTTAATTCGAAATATCCTCAGTATAAAAAAAATTCGTCCGCGTCCAGCTCTAAAGCCGGAACCCCCACCGTACCTTTTGCGAATCGTTAGTAATTTTCAAGTCAGTACATGTCGTTACAGCTTTCAACAAGAAAAAAAAACGACGCGAAGTGTTAGATTATTTATATCAGATTTGAGGAGATGGAATTCCGGTGACGATGAGTTACATATCGATTTTTATTACCCTATGTGGAAAGTCACGCAAATAGCTAATGGGAGCTCATTATAGGTATGATATTTCACGTATAGGTAGTTTTTCAGCTCGGATTTCGATTTATCGGTCAATTGAATGAATTCGAGATTTGCCTCTGAATTTCCTTTGTATTTTTGAAAATCTTGCAAATGATAATACTGATGACTGTTTGAAATAATTTGATTATGAATCAATCACCTTGCTGGTATTTTTTTTTTCACAAAATAAGTTTGTTTCCTGATCAATTTCAAATTTTCTACGTGGATGGATTTATTTTAAAAATTTATTAAGAACAGAGAAGAGTAAATTACTCTTCCGAGTAGTTATTTGTCCTTTTGAGTAGGTAACGTCCTATCAACACCCATCTAATCTCCCTCATTTGAACTAATACCTATATTCACCCTAGCATATCACATTCAAATTGCTAACATTTCGATTGCCTCACTGCACATCTCAAACCGTCTCTTCTGTTAGATTTTTTCTAAAATCTAGCTAAGTATAGTTTTTTATTTTTACGTGATTACAAATTTCATTGTGCCTTGCTGGTCGCGCAATATTATTACTTTGTTAATTTTATACTACCTGTCGATTATTCGATGTATTAAATTATTAATACTCGCTTTTTATCGCACATTGTAGGCTTTAGAAAAAAGCTGAAAACGTTTAAAGTGATAATAATTATCAATGTATGCTCTGCTAGTCATTATTTACTTAAGAGTTTCAAAAAATAGGTACTTAATTTCATTCGTGCTGTGAAAATCATAAACAATGTCGAGCATTAAAAATAACGCGCGTCTTTTATTGACATCGATAAACGATGATGATAAACAAGCTAAATTAATTCAGTTACTTCAAATTTTCGGTGTAATATTGTATACAGTCTGTCACAAAAATTTTTCTTCAAAACAGGCGAGGATGAATTTTGACGAGTCTTGAAAAAATTATCTTCATTGATTTCAATTTTTTGACACCAAGAAATATTTTTGAGTGATACCGAAAAATACTTCACCGACATATAACTATCGCTTTAGAACACTCAATAATTTATACTTTTCATATTTTCGTATTGCAGGTCTTCTAATAAGAAGGGGTAATATTCGTTTTTTAGAAATTAATCTGGGTGCCTTATTTACCTATTTTATATTTTTCGTTATGTTATGCTTTAAGACTGTTGATTTCTCTCTCTCTCTTTGTTTTTTGTTAACGCCGGCGTTTTTTTTTCTTTTTTTTTACTAACGGGGTTTTGAAGAAAAAAATAAATGACGCTGGATCTGAAAATTCCTATGTTATCAGTATTAAAAAAATTTATCCGATCGTTGAAAACGTGATAAAGAATTACTTATTTTTCATATTTGTATAATAGGTGTTTACTTTTTGTTTTGTTATATGAGAACGTATCAATTTTAAAGAAAATTAAATCTACTTTTAAAAAACGCTTACTAGATTACTAAGTATCGTTGATTATTTTACATTTTTATTAAATATATCTTTACAGTTAATTCGAGTGTTTTTGTACACAATACCAGGTACCTCTACCTTAGTACCTACTTATGGCATGTGTGTTTTGTTCAGTTACGTACCATCGAAGAAAATTTTTACGTCAATATCTCGTTGAACTTCAATCTTGTAAATGACAATTAACATTTTCTGCTGATAATTTTTTCCCCAATATATCTCGCCGCTCACGGTATATTTTTGAATTTGCGTTGATAATACGCCCAATTTATCACGTTTATCAACCTAATTAAATGAATTTGTAATTATCAAAGGTTCCATTTCAAGTATTATACGTTTCATTTAACATCAAACGTATCAGATGCATGGAGTTTCGAAAGACTTTATTGTATAGGATTTGTGTTTTTTAGTTCCTAGTTTTTATAGTATAATTTGTAGAAATATACAGTAATTATCATGGGTTTGGTAGACAAATTGGTGAATAAAGTGATTGACACGGATGATCGTGAGAAAACTCCGGAAAAGGAATCTCCAGGTAATCTAATATTTTTTTGTTAAAGATGTCTCGTGTTTTTCAAATCCATACTTATGTCGAACACAAGAACGACGAATTTTTTAATAGAAATGAAACCATGTTGCGATATAAGCCTACCTAAGCCTCATTTGAAGAAGTGTATCGATGAATAAGATGGTATTCTCCTAATTTTTATTTCAAAACTTTCACTTTGAAGGGTATTAGGTAAAATGCACATCGTGTTGAAAGAAGTATAGGCATTTCAAAAAATTCTCCTTCTATAATTATAAATCAAACGATCTCGAGGCTAGCAATAAAAGATGTGAGATGTTTTCGACTTACGCTCAAATAAAAATTGAGAAATTTAACGCCATGTTGCGAAAATCTATGATTTTATTCGATTTTTACTATTGAGGTGAAAAACAATGTTATTACAGTGAACGCCGCGTATAAGACACGTTACATTTGCTCGTGTGAAAAGTTTTTGTTTAATAATGTCTATCGGCCTCCTCGATTCGGCTTTTTCCGCGATCTCTACCGCTTCTCAAGGAATTCTCGGAGATGCTGTGAAAAATGTCGCCGCCGATATAGTTACCACTGTTACCAGTGTTACGAATACTACTACCGAAATTGTTTCGCCAACAAAGCCCGAAGAACAACCAAAAGATGAAATAAGTGGAACTTTTTACGCAGGTAAAACAGTGGTCAGTAAAGAAAGCGATGCTTAGGTAGGTAATTAGTATTTGCTATTATAATGCTGGAATGTGGAAAGGATTGTGAATTAAGGTCTCGACGTAAGAAAAAAGATAGGAGCTTGCATGGTTTGAATATGACGAAAAAAATAATGAAAATAACAATTCCGAACTGATCACAATATATTCATATTGTCAGTTTAGGTGCCTATCTCCTTAGAGCCTTTTAAACATGTTTAGAAGTTAGAACACGTTTAAAACAAATGAAAAAAAAACAAACGTGTGTTTTAAACCAAAAAAAAAAACCATTCAACATAGTTTTTTTTTTTTTTTAAACTTATCTATTTTTTTCAACTCCAATCTCCTAAAAAAAAATAATTTCTTGTTGAAAAAAAAGTAGAATTGAATAAACTATTTTTAGGGACAAGTTCAGTGTTTTGATTTAAATTTTTTGGTATTTCTTCAGCCTTATGGCTATTTTATGATGTCACATCTTGAAAATTGATGACTGATGAACCCAAAACAAATGAATTTGTGTTTAAAACACATTTTAAACGTGTTTAAAACGTGTTTAAAAAACACATAGTTTTAAACAAGAGAAAAAAACTGTTTTAAAACCAAAAAAAAAACGTTTTTTTGTTTTTTTTTTAACACGTTTTTGTACATACAACCCTGCCTACACCTACTTGGTGTTTTTATGTATTTCTTGGCTCTGAAAATCAAAATCTGAATATAGATCAAATATATCTAGGTAGGTACCTACTCAAAATTTTGTAGATGAATGTCAAGAGAACTTCAATTTCAAAAAAAAAAAACTAACCCCACATTTATCTGTCTATTTCAAAGCATTTTTTCAAAAAAAAAAAAAAAAAAGCAGGTAAGAAGGGAAGGGGATAAAATATTAATGGGTAAACAGAAAGATTACCATTTTGGAACAAAAGAGCAAGTTTAAAAAAAAAAAGTACCTAGCACTAATTCCATATTCATAAATTTGAATTCTTTTTTAAAAAATTTATTTTTATGAACAGAAGCATGCGCATCGCAAATGGGAAAATTAAGCAATGTAATATAGGTCGGAATTATTTCATAGGATTTCTAAGAAACTCGAGAAGGTACCTGATTACCTGTACTTGACTTCCCAGAGTGAAATTGATTTTTAAATAATTTTTATAAACATTCAAATGTTTTTTAAATTTAAAAATTGGTACAAAAATGAAAGTTTTTCTGTTTTTGTGTTTTTTCTATCAGTTTAAAGAAAATAATCTTTTATCAACCCAAAATCGTAAAACTCTTCAATTCTTCTCAGAAATCGTAATACAGCGAACTTGAAAAAAATAATCTTGCGTTTATTAGGTAAAACTGATCAGGAAACTTTCTTCCTTTTCAAATTCTAGGAAAATTCTTGATAATTTCGTAAGAATTGACTTCATGATCAAGAATTTCTTGCATCTACTCCACAATGATTCAAAATTTCTGTTTAAATGTTTTGAACTTTTGATACAGAAACAGGATGAAAATTCCTCAACATTGTACCTATGATAAATTTTTTCCCGGACATACATTGATATAGCTATACATCCTGAATGATGAATAATGATGCACGATTCATCAGTAATGAATTTCAGGAATTTTATAGTTGAGATACTACTTTCTTTTCAAATTGTCTATACCTACCATCCATTACCAGAGATAATTTCTAGTCAAAGTACATATTTCGTGTTGAACTGTCTGTCATATAGTAATTTGGTGAACCTTTTTGTTACTATACTTATTGCTGAAAATTACTGATAAAATATTATGTTTTGTAACTCAAATTTTAATTTTATTTAAAGAACGCTTTCATTTCTTTGTATTTCTGCATGTCAAGAACTCGGATGAGAGTAGGTAAGTACATTGGGAAACTGCAAGGCATCCTATTAGGTCCATCGAGAGGTCAGAGAGGTGAGAAGAATCTTCATTCAGTTGATTGCAGTGCTCTGATAAAAAAAAAAAGAAACAAAAATAGGGACTTTGAGTTGGAATAAACTTGATTAAAATAGAAAAATGTCATATCAATTTCAAAATAGATTTAGTCAGTTTTTGAACATTTTACCGAGTTTTGAAATTTTGCTATCTGAAGAATTGTAATTTCTAAGCATGAATTTGAGAAAAGCAATCTTCTGCATTTCATTTATTTAACAATTAACATGTGTTTGTCTACTCTAGCTTTCCAGATAGGCTAAGTGAGACTGTTCTTTCTTGTGAGCCTTTTTTATAGGAAAATCGTGTTCATGCAAAATGCATATGCGTATCGCTTCATAGTAAAAACTAGAAGTCATGTAATGCCTCTGCTTATGCTTCAGACACAGTCGTAAGTGTCGTAAAATTGATTATTACAAAGTTTTTGGGTAGGTAAGGTAATTGAAAAATGAAATAAGGAACCTAGGTACGAAAATGAGACATTATAGTTTATACCATTGTATTATTTCACGAACTACTTTTCTGGCCTTGACCTCCAAATTTCGTTAATATAGGCTACGTAATTATGAGGTACATTTTTGCAGGAAAAAATTATATTGTACGCAGAGAGAGAGGTGCCAAAGAATTCCATGCCATAAAATACCTATTTCCCATCTAAAACGTATTATTTTTACTCGCTCAAACTAACACTGCGTTCTCTAACGAACGGTAAAATGCTGATAAGAGCTTTATTATCTATTTTGGTACGTCACCGCGCCTGAAACATCGTGTCTGGTATTACTTTGAAGTTAGTTTAGTATATTATACAGTCGTAGTATTCATGAAAAACCTGTCAAGGATAAACCACTTTTTGTACGCCGATAATTTACACAAATGTAGTAAATTCGTTCGAGTTCAGTTACTTGATTATTTACGTTGAATTCGCCATCTTTTACTAGAGCAGAAAAATTCGTGTTGTTGTGTTCGAACGTTTTTAAAACTTTGTATTCAAAATGACCACCGAAAATAAATCTTATTCTTCCATCTATGCAGAGCTCAAAGCCATGGTGATGAATGCCATCAACGATGACTCGAGAATGGTTGGTCAAGCATTTAAATTTTTGGAATCAAAACTCGGTGTGAAAAGAGGAGTAATATTAGCTGGTACGTATTAACGAAACAAACGTGTTTCATTTGTCTTCATTTGTACCTAATTTCTCCTTTGTTTGTCGTAGGATGCATCGCATTTTTAGCTTTATATTTAGTCATCGGATACGGCGCGCAATTCCTGAGCAATTTAATAGGTTTCATATATCCGGCATATGCGTCGATTAAAGCTATTGAGTCACCGGAAACTGGAGATGATACTAAATGGCTCACGTATTGGGTTGTGTTCGCGTTATTCGCCACGTTCGAATATCCTATCGAATTCATTCTGAAATGGATTCCGTTTTATTTCCTTATTAAAGTAAGTTCTCTTATGTGGTTTTTCACCTAGTGATAAGAATTGTTTATCAGGGCATCGTTCTCCAAGGTTAATGGTGCGATGCATTGAAAGATTATTATGTAAACTGTACGATCGAGTGGAAATTTTATCCTATATTCGGAGCCGATACCAATCATTTCTACTACATTGATCGTTTGTCCTTCAATTAGGCAATACCACACACGCTTACATGAAGTATTAATACGCAATTTGTTTTTCAGTGTGTGTTCTTCGCATGGTGTTTCATGCCGGTTCTAAACGGATCCAATACAATCTACAGAACGATCATCAGACCGTTCTTTCTAGATATCGATAAAGATCTCAGTAGTTCAGTTGCAGCTGGAATTGTTAAAGGTAAAATTGCTATAGAGATTTTCCTCCACTTTTTAATGTATAAACTGAATTTTATTTCTTATTTCGATGATTTTTTTTTTGTTTGCTAGTGATAAGCATTAAAGCGTTTCAGATACGATATCGAAATCAAAGTTCGATTTATAAATTTGTCTATGTTTTCACTTCGTTGAGTGTTTAGATGTATCGCTTCGGCAATGATTCGAGAGTCGTAAATCATTTTCTTTTGTTGATGTGTCACGAAAACTTTGATAAATGTGAAATTTTTATTAGGTACCGACTTGATAACTTTCGTATGTGCTGTAAATTTTTTTTTGATAAATGTTTGAAAATTTTAAATCGCGAATTAAAATAATTTCATTTTTCTTGGAAGATAACTTTGGCGAGTGAGGCCCCTATTTTGAAACATTTCAATGCCAAATTTGACGTAAAAAATTAATAATTCTGTACCTACCTAGTTTTCCAATTTTAATTAAATAACGAAGTTCGTGTTACTTATGGCACGAAATCTCTCGAGAGTAATACAAACGCAAAATGAATTATATATTTTTCATTCAAAGTCCATGTGATCGCAAACACGTTTTACACGTATTTTGTTAACGTGCATTTAAAATTAGCCATGGAATCACGAATATAAATACGAATGAACGTATAATCTTCTTAATCAGTTTATTACACTTAGGTATTTTTCTACAAGTTCCTTTTATGCAGGTATACTTTCGTTTGATAGGTATTTCCTTTCAAATATATGTGCCTTGAAATTAATTTTTCTTTAGCTCCAAATAACTCCTGTAACTGCTGCAGAGTTGAAGTGATGAATAATCGATGTATGCTTCGATTTTCTTAACACGAGTTTTTACTTAAATTATTTCAGTGACCGCGATGATTACGAAATTCATATTCTCTTCGGGATTTAGCTTAGGAGGAAATTTAGTTGGAAGTTTGACATCAAATATGGTTGGAAATGTTGCAAATAATATGAATCCGTTGAATTTATTGAAAAAATAATTATGTGGGTACGAGATGATGAATATCGGTTGGTATGGAATTGTAAAAAGGGGTTCATATATGAACATATTCATCCAGTGAAAGAATTTAATACGTCGACATTGATTTGTAAATATAACTCTGAATTTCAGACAGGTGTAGCACGTATAGGGTTAGTTAATTTCATGGGTTAGATTGAATGATGAAAACGTTGAAAATGGATAATATCTAATATTTCTTGATTATTTGATGGCACTTTTATGTGTTACAGTATAACATTTATTTTAAATCATGTACTCAATTTAATGAAGTTCATTTGATACTTAACATGTTTGATTTGTAAATAGCATTAACATCGTGTTGCATGTGCGTAGAAAATTTACGAATGAAATTTTAACACGAGTTTTGTCATTGTTTACAGGTGCTGAAACGTTGATAAAGAACGAAATTTCGAAAAAAGATTAAACTACGTGTCTGTTACCTAGAAAGGCATTCGAAGCGCTGGGCGTGGAGTTTATAATTTTCATCGTGTCTTTTGTCTCAAGTTTTTTAGTTTCTTTTTGTCTTCATAATTAAGTTTGTGTAATGATAATTGATAATTTCTCTGATTTTTACTTAATATGTTTCAATTTTAAAATAAATCTATTGCCGTTTAAGCGTTAAAAAGAAATAACAACTTTATTCAACAACGTTTCTACATAAAATTATATCGAAAGACTAATCTTCGGCGGGATCTTTAATTAATCGTACAGCGCCACCG
Source organism: Planococcus citri (assembly GCF_950023065.1). Lineage (NCBI taxonomy): Eukaryota > Metazoa > Arthropoda > Insecta > Hemiptera > Pseudococcidae > Planococcus > Planococcus citri. The sequence goes on along the minus strand of NC_088680.1, from coordinate 44,579,853 downwards.
GCACGATCAGTGAATGTGAAATTCATGCTGCGAATTGACCATATATTTCCATCTTTGACAGCGTGAACCTGTAACAAGCCGTTGCTTTTCTTTCCAGTTATAGGTATGTTTACGCGAACCTCGTCATCTTGTATGCCATTTCTAACGGATGGGTAAACATGACCAGCCTGCACAGGGCGACCGAGTATATCCATCAATTGGGGGAATTGCTCTAATGATCTGACCGCAGTTAGAGAATAATCCGATGAACGAAGTTTATATTGAGCATAAAAAAATTGAACACAGAAGCCTAAGCCTCCTACTAATGCTATACCACCAATGTAATAGAAATAAGATCTATACGGAGCGTTCACCTGTAATGCATTGAAATGATTACTTGCCGGTAATTGAGAAATGTTACAGTTCGAGAGAAGTATAAACTCACCATTCGCCAAAACAGCTCTTTCGGCTGGACCTTTGATACTTGAAAATTTATATTTATCCGTCTTTTCTTTTCTGGGATTTTCCATCTTGCAGCCGGCGATGATGAGCTTACTGGAGGTTTATAGGAGCACAGCAAGCGCGTGAATCTCATTTAGATAAAATTTGAAAACACTTTCGAGTATAGATGTATTGAAACGAGAAAAGAACATTGTATAATAGTATGCGATTTTTGAAATTTAATTTGCTACATTCTTGAAACAAAACTACGAATTGAAATTCGACAGTGAATTTGTGTTATCACACTTTCTTGTAGCTGATAATATACTGATAATAAAAATAAATACAAGGAAGCAGCAAAAAAAGGTTTCAGAATGTAGATAAGTGACGTAATTTAATTAAAAACCAATCAAATTGTAGTATAATTTCACGTCGTTTTTTGATTGATTACTTTATGATGACGTCATAACAAATTTGACAAATTGTCGTGTACATAGTACACGAGTATGCCGTTAGGCGCGCTATTTATCGAACTGTGTCTGTGATCCTAGTTTTAAGATGTTGTTATGAAGTTAGTGATGTTGATATTTAGAAAAATTTCATATCGATATATCACGATATTTTTCCAACAGATATCGATATATCGACGATATATCGATATCTTCAATATTGCCTTAAAAGTACCTATTTTTCCCATTTGTATACTCAGTCATAGACGATACTAGGAAAAAATGGCGGACAGCTTTTATTGGTTCTTATCAGTAAAAAAGAGGCCAATTTCGAGCCGATGTCGCTTCTTATCAGTGAATTGCGGGCCAAATATCCTGAAAAAGTACTACTTTTTGCTTTTTTTTCCGCGGTTAAATATAATTTTAGATTAAAATGCAGCAAAACTAAAGTATTTTCGACGGAGAATTCATTTTTTCTGGTCAGTTTTCTAAAATTTCACATATTCAAAGAGAATTCTTCGAAAAGTGCCACTTTTACGCGATATTTGGCCCACAATTGATGAAAAATGTACTGATAAGACCAAATCCGCCATGTTGTGACGTCAGTCTAGTATCGTCTATTCTAGTTTAATTGCGAACTAACAACTGCAAAAAATTTGGTACGACAAAAAATTATTTTATAGATTTTTAAAAAAGTGAGAAAATTTTTTTTTGAAAAAAATGAAAAATTTTTTAAAATTTCTTTCTAATTTCAATTTTTACTCATATTTTTGGCTGTTTTCGTGCATTTTTTCCTCAATTTTTGACGATACGATATATCGTCGATATTGATTTTTCATATCGATATGTCGATATTGGATCTCATATCGATATATCGTTTAAGATATCGATATATCAACACCACTATATGAAGTTGTTAATAAACCATCAAAATGGTAAGATGTTCGCGTACTTATTTCGCTCATTAATTCGCAATTAACAATAATTTGCTCGTGAGAATTCTATTCTCTCGACACAAATCATAGATGTTTATTTTTTATTAGTGAAAAGTGCTGCAAAAACACAACCCTTCATGATGTTTGAAATGTTGGTTCAGCAAATTTTTCTTTATCATTTTCAAAATAATTGAATTGAACTTCTTGAAAATTTCGCCGGTGTTCGAAAATGGAAGTGTCTCCCGAAGAGGAGAGCCACAGGTTCGATTTACTTGCCTCAGAGCTACCCTCAGATTTCAAAACTGTCCTGGTAAAAGACAACGAAGAAAAATATGAGCTACGCGCCAATTTAGAAAATGAAACTCATATGGTCCAGTGGATTCGCGAATTCGGTAAATGTACGCAGACACAATGGAATTTTCGACGCTCACGATATGGTAGTCGAATCATCTCGTAAGTAGATATGAAGGCGTATGCTGTTTTATAAGCTTGTTTGAAAGTTTTATCTGTAAAATTTCATTTCCGTGTACAGCAGAGAATTTGTATGTCACCAATCACGTTATGCCAAGGTACCAGCGGACGAAAATGGTTGCAATAAAAGAGGTGTTTCGAAGAATGCAGACTGCTTGGCTCGATTAAAAATAACCATCAATGTCCAGGCAAGCAGACGTACTCGTGATCAATTTGTAAAGGTGAACTTCCTATGGTTACTCGTCAAAATTTCACGACAAAAACAAACTCTAACAGTAAAGCGATAACTGTTTTTCAGAACGGTTTGTGGGCAACCATTCGTATTGATAGAAAGCACACGCATACACTGAAAGAAGCCAAGATACTGAGATTTCTACAGGATAAAGATGGCACTTTGCGTGATTCCTTTTTTGAATACTTCGGCGATGGTATGGCTGCTTCTGAAGCGAAACATTTTCACGAACATCAGCTCAAGCTAAACAACGCTAGTGAAAAAGATTTTGCTAATGGAAGCTCCAATCCTACAATAGATACAGTCAGCTATTGGTTTAAACAATGGCGAACACAGAATATAGCTACGAGAACGCAAGAACAGTTGATATCAGTGAGTATATTCTTATTCTTATCGCATAAGATGTTTAAAGAAACAATTTATTGATTTATTTATTCATTTTTTTTTCAGAAACTTGAAGAAAAGAGGAACATTTACGCTGAACTCGGCATCATCTTAGAATACACCATTGCTCCATTCTCTGTTCTAATGCTAACTCCAACCATGTTGAGAGCGCACAAGTTATCATCGAGCGCTGACCTTGTGTTCATCAATACTACCAAAACAATGAAAACATGCGACGCCGATGCATATTCCGTGACATTCATTTTCACTCCTTGCGCCGTCGGTGCTGTTCCTTTGGCTATGTTCATCACAAAAGGACAAAACAATGAATCATATTCAGCAGCGTTCAACTTGATTAAAACCGCTCTACCGGATGGTTTTGGAAATCAAGGATTTCCAAGTATCGCTGTCACCGATAACGTAGCTGTGGAAATCGACGCATTTGAAAATACATGGCCTGATACGAAGACTTTATTGTGTGTATTTCGCATGCTACAAGAAGTATGGCGATGGCTGTGGGATTCTGTGAATAAAATCAAACCTGAAGACAGAATTCAGCTCATGAATAGCTTCAAGAAAGTTATGTACGCGGAAAATTTGACAGAAATGGAAAACGCGTACAGCAATTGCGTAAATTACGGTACCAAGTATGACAAATGGATCAAGTTCATCGCAGAACATTGGAAATACAAGCAGAAGTGGGCTTTATCGTACAGAAATGACGATATTCGCCAGCACCTTACGAATAATTTTACTGAAACGAGTATACGCATATTCAAAGATGATGTGTTCGCTAGAGTGAAACCGAACAACGTTATCACTCTTGTACATGTAACGGCAACTCATTTAGACGACTATTACGATCGTAAGATGCGAAATTATGCCAACTTTCTCGATAAATGCTCATATTCATTTTTGAGAGAGAACATGCAAAAAGTTTCGTATTTATGCGCTGATGATATACTTCAAATTGATCAATTTTTATATCTGGTACCGAGTGAAAAAAATCGAGACGAATTGTACACCGTTGATTGTCAAGTTGGAAGTTGCTCGTGCATGAGTGGTAAAAGTGGCTCATTCTGCAAGCATCAGGCTGCCGTTTATCAATATTTTACTGTTTTTCTAACCAACTTTCCTGCTATCACGGTGAAAAATCGTCATAAAATGGCCCAAGTTTCGTTAGGAGACAATGCGCCAGAAATATCTTTTTACGAAGACTTTGAAACGTTACCTTGCGCTGAAAATATTGAATTATCTGCTGCAAATGATTCCGTCGTATCGCCGTCATCGTCGATGTTAGATGTATGTATGATTTCCGTTGAAGATGAAAAAAATGTTGACCTGGAAGAATGTTTAGAATACGTACGACTCATTCAAAATATTCAAACAACTGTAGGAAATAAAATTCGACGTTATTCCACTTCACGGGACATCGCTGCTTTGAATACATTTCGCGAAACTCTTCAAGATATTTCATCGGAAGAAATGTTGATGAAGTTCCTGCATTCGGCTTCAATGCCCGTCAACAGGTACAAAATATAATTTTTTCGGTTTGGTGATCCATTACTGCTACTCTGTATCGTATTTTCACTGTATCATCTTCATGTTTTTTAGACTCAAAAATGGTACGAAAAATAATGTTCAATCCAAGTCTCCTAATCAAAAAATTCGCCCAACTTGCGGAAGCCAGAAAATTATATCAGGACGAGTAACTAAAGAGTAGATATATGGATAATTTTATCTGCTTTTAAATTATTGATGACGTGCTGTGATTTTAATTTATTACCTACTTTACGACTTGTCATTTTTATTTTTTTAGTGTTGTAAGCTTTATACTACTTTCGTATGTTCCTTTTTCCGTCATTTTGTTAAAGAATGAAACGTGATTATATTATTGAAGTTTTTTATTTTCATTTATTTATTTTAGAAGAATGGATCAAATTGAAATTACCAAGATGAATAATGTTTCATATTAATCATATTTCCTCTTTAAAAGTGTATTTGAAGCCACTTCAGTTTTTATCAACAAATTTGTCTCGTGAAAATTTTAATTTTAAGCGAATTGAGCTGGACTAAGGAGAAAATTATCATTCTAATGAACTGCCAAGCGTTCATTTTTTCCCCATTTCAATATTTTCGGTCAAGTTAGTTTCGATAAGTTTCAATACGTTGAATAAAATGAACGCGAACTTCATATGTATTTAATAATTTGAAAGAAAAACTAAACCTACAACTGTACGTATCATATACCATACCATTATCATGAATGCGTTGCAAATAGCATCCTGTAGTAGGTTGTAATATAATTTACAAGTAGAATAGATAACCTACTATATCACAAGAAACTCAATCACCATTTAATACATTCAGGATTTGAAATTATTTTGAAAACATGGATCAGTAAATAATATTTTTAATTTTTATGCTTAAGAACAAATCCAGCTTTAATAATTATTAATTGGGAAATAAAACATACTTATGCGTTTAAAATAAAACAATTAAGAAGGTAGATTCTCGATCTACCCATACACACTTACTTACTCTCGTATAGGTGAAAAATCTTCACACATGATTAAGTACATGAAACATTTACAGCGTAAGTAGGTATAATACCTATGAAGAGATAACTTAGGTAATACCTATTTATATGGAAATAACCGAAAAAAAAGCAATTATAAATTAAATTTACATTAGAATCGCGCTCGTTTCCCCAGTCCACTCCATTTTAACGACGGATCATGATGATTGGTACCTTTTAACAGTCCTAAATCCGGAGATTGCACGTAATTGCGAATTTTATACGAAGGTTTATAACCTCTGAAATAATTTTCCGCCAACGGACTCTTGATTTTTAGTGGCTGATCGGCTGTAAAAAATAAAAGAATTTTTAACGACGTGTTTACTTTCGATATGTACTTTTGGTTGGCGTTGTTGGTTAAATAAACAGCGTGAAAAATACTCATATGAAGAAGAAAAAGTTTTTAATTTTTCGAGCATGATTTGTCATCTTTTTTTGACATGTTTAAATATTAGTTCGTATCAAACCATTGATATTATCGCGTTTTATACATTTTGTAAGAGGAAGGCGTTACGTATCGATTAAAAAGTTTTAATAAGTATAGGTACCTAAATAAAAGCCTTTGAAGAAGAAGAAAAAAAAATCCGTCATTAAATTAAGCGTTTAGATACCTAAACTCTGTGAAATAAGAGAAAAGACAAATGTACCTACCAAATGTTTTTCCCCGAGAGGAATGAAAAAAAGATGGAAAATTTCACTTTTACTAGTAATACCTGCACCGTTTGGGAATTGCGCTTTTAACAACAAATTAAGCTCTAAAACGGATGTAATTTTTACGCAGACTTAACATAGTCTTATATTTTGTCAACTATACAAGTTTATACTTATATTTATTATGGCTCTGTTATCATTACGATAGTGTAACAAAGAACACTTAGGTATGTTTTCTACTTTACGCGGTAATCTCATTGTTGATATTTAACTTCTGGCTTAAAAAGTTTTTTCAGCGTTTATATTTTATATATAAGTATTTATAAGAAACAGCAGCCTGTTAGCCTGTTGTGTATGGAACTACCTACCTATTTTGTTCTGTATATAACCTGTTCGAATTGCTAACAGGCTGCTGTTTAGTTTTCTCTACGCTTGAAATAAGATTATTAAAAGATATTAATATCATCAGAAAGCTTTAACACATATTAGATTAAGGAGGTTTTTGTCGCGGTTAATTTTACCATTTGTAAGTATTAGGTGCCCGTGTTATATAGCCCACGTTATCTCTGGAAGGCGTTTCACGTTTGAACAAAAATGACGTACCGAAGTAATAGCTTAAAAGAAACGGTTGCTGGAAAGCATCGCGTCGTTTTATTGTAGGAATTTTTCTTTTCTCGTGAAAGGATCGTTTATTCTATTAAAAAGACGCTGCGATTATAATTAAAGCCTACCTAGATACTACACTGTTCACAGTTAGAAGTAAAGTGAGAATACTGAAGTATGCCTGTGATCAACTTCGAGTAGGCCTATACCTACTATGCCCTGGGTGTTGATTGTACAATTTTAACTTATCTACAATTTCAAATAATATCGACATTTTTGGTGTACCTACTTCTGTATGAAGGACTTCATGAGTCCGTTGAGAGGATGCCAATCCACGAAATTGAGGTACAAAAGAGTTATTTCTACGTGTGAAAAAACGTCATTCAAATGCAATGCCTATTAACCAAATTGAAAGGGCAAAAGCTATTCTAAAAAGTTTTGAACAAGTTTTCATCCACAGGGATATAGATGAGCAAACTTCGAAAATGCATAACTTTGTCTTTATTTTATTTTTTTATTCAAGTAACTACCTTATCATTATGAGAAAGTTATGTTCCCACCCAGGTGACTAATTCTTTTATATATTTCTTGATTTCTTTGACAATTTTAATATATTTTACAATATTTTCTCAAGTTTACAATTCCTTGTTCGTGTTTTCAAATTTTTTTAATTCAATTTTTCAAATCAGAAAAGGTACCTACAATCATGAACATGTTCATTCAATGGGATATTAAAATTCAATTTTATAAGACAAAAAATAATATTTCTTCTGATTTTTTCTCTAGTTTTTTAAAAATTTATTTTCATTTTTATTTCATTAAGTTAGGTACCTACCTATTATTACTATATTGATTCAAGTGGGTATACTCTCGCTCAAGTTTTTGAAATAGCAAATAAAATACGGAGTACCTATACCTATGTACGAGTATATAGGTACCATATTTACGAAAAAAAAGGCATAGGTAGATATTTATTAAAAATCATTGGAATTTTTTCCCCAACTAAGTAGCTAATATTATTCTTGACCGTAGTTTTTTCAACTTTATTTAATTGCATGTTTTGTATTAAAATGCTATATTATCAATGGTCATTCCATGTCAACTTAACCAACGTTTTTGAGTCATATCTTTCGATTTCGCTCAATTTTTTTTTCGTATATACCCATTCAGTTAGTAAGAACCCCGCAATTAGTTTGGTCCCAGCCTCCTCAGGGGGCGAGTGGGGGAACTTTCATTATTTTCACATTGTCTCGAGATACACAACTTTAGCAGCTCACAAAATGCTTAAAAAGTTCTAAATGCAATGCCCTTTCAAACTGAATTCCACATTTTGAAAGGGCATTGTATTTAGAACTTTTTAAGCATTTTGAAATTTTCAAAAGTTGAAAGTTGAACATTCAAATTGAAAGTTTAAATTTCAAAGTGGCGCTGTAAGTGAGAGCTACCATTTAAAATTTTGAAAAAATTTACATACATGTACCTTTTGATGTTTTTTTGGAATATTCAAGTTTCGAGATGGGATCTCTTGATGGAGGGGAAGCACCCCCACCCTCAATTTTGGGCGAAACTTTCGAAAGAAAATCTGGGGCATGTGATATATCGAATTCTATGTTTTTGATGACACTGAACACGAATATGACGTCAGATTTTTGATAGGACCCCATCCATGGCCCCCAGCACCTCCCCAAATGGGGTAAAAGTATAAAAAAGTGTTTTGTTCTTGCGACACATGGAATAGTATGTTTTTGGTGACGCTGAACACGAATATGACGTCAGATTTTTGATTGGACCCTCCACGGTTCCCAGCACCTCCCCAAAAGGGGTCACCCCCCCCCCCCCCCAAAAAAAAAGGGATTACATTCGTGTGAAACATGAAATAGTATGATTTCGATATCGCTGAACACGAATATAGCCATCGTTTTTTAAATCGACCTCACCCATGGCCCCCAGAACCTCCCCTAATAGGTGAAAGTTCAAAACGTGGATGGGGTCCAATCAAAAATATGACGTCATATTCGTGTTCAGCGTCACCAAAAACATACTATTCCATGTGTCGCACGTACAGAATACTTTTTTGAACTTTTACCCCCTTTGGGGAGGTACTGTGAGCCATGGATGAGGTCATATCAAAAATTTGACGTCATATTCGTATTCAGCGTCATCAAAAACATAGAATTCGATATATCACATGCCCCAGATTGTCTTTCGAAAGTTTCGCCCAAAATTAGGGGTGGGGGTGCTTCCCCTCCACCAAAAGATCCCATCTCGAAACTTAAATATTCCAAAAAAGCATCAAAAGGTACATCTATGGAAATTTTTTCAAAATTTTAAATGGTAGCTCCCACTTACAGCGTCGTTTTGAAATTTAAACTTTCAATTTGAAAGTTCAACTTTCAACTTTTGAAAATTTAAAAATGCTTAAAAGGTTCTAAATGCAATGCCCTTTCAAACTGTGAAATCAGTTTTGATCAAAGTATCATAGTTTTGGAGGAATAGGCTGTCGAAGTTAAGTACCTCGAGACGATGTGAAAATAATGGAAGCCCCCCACCCGCCCCCTGAGGGAGCTGGGATCAAACTAATTGCGTGGTTCTTACTTACTGGATGGTTACATATATTTATTGTAAAAAAAGTTTAAGCGAAATTGTAAGACATGACTTTCAAAATCTCCTTTTTTTGGTTGAGTTGACATGGAATCCATATTTAATTTTTTTCGTCATTTTTTTGATTTTGTGAAAAATATTTTCTTAAATTGATCCGACTTCCGAATTGGGTATTTTGTTCTTTTTCTGTTTTCTATTAAAATTCAAAATTGTTTATTGCAACTTTTTTTTAAACCTACCAACAATAATAGCTATGAAATAATTAGTTGAAAAATTATTATTCTTAGGTAGGTATTGTTTATTGTTTGTTTTTTCTCAACATTTTGGAGAAATGGAAACACTTTTGATAATTGTCAAACAAGATACAAAGTGTTAATTTTTTGTTTTTTTTGTTTTTTTTTTTTAATACGAACCTGTAGGCAGCTATAATTATTAAATTTCATTTCAAATGTTTTTTTCATTTTTTTTTTAAATCTTATTTTTAAATCGTAATTATTTTTTTGCATTTTTAGATATCAACTCAATTTGTTTTTTGATTTTTTTTTTTTGTACAATGGATTCTAAAATTACAGATTTCATCCCAACTCCTTTAAAAGTTAACGAAGGCAACACGAGAAGACAAAATGTGCGAACCGTCATGGTGTCATGAAGAAGTTTTCCCCTTTACCTGCATTGATTTCCATATCATTCGTGTTAATAAAATTGCATAACCAGTTCGCCGTAAAAACGTGAACCTATTGCTTGTCCTTTGATTCTTATAATGCAACGAATTTTCGAACATGAGGTCTTGGTTCGTGCTCAGGGTTTTTAAACTGGTCGTTAATACCAGTAATCATGAAACTTGAAAAAGATTTACTTACTCAATTTTATTAAAAGTCAATTTAAGATTTTTAAATGAAAAATTGATTGACAAAAGTTTGCAATTTTTATTGATATTTTTTAATTTTAATTTTCAAAACAATTAAAAATTAAAATTTTAAAAGATTTTTTCTGGCAATTCGTGATTATTTTTCACAATTCATTTAGATTTTTTTAAAAAGCTTGTAGTTTCTACATATTCATTTCGAATAATTTGAAAGTACACGAAGGTAAATCGTAGTTCCAAACCTATGCTATTTGATTACTTTGATGTATTTTTTTTTTTTTTTTTTACTTAAAAGACATATAAGCAGGCCAGAATGTACCACGACAACTAAAATAGTTTCACGCAAAACCATTATTCAACTTTTTCTTCGACGAAAGGGCAAAAAACGAGCTGAATTTCTACTGGCGACGAATTAAAGATTCCGTGATTTCAAAATACACTAACAAAACGCTTATTAAAATCTTCAGAACACGACTACAATGTAATTTATAAAAATAAAAGCCTCGAAAGTGAAAAATGTCGACGATTTGTTCGGAATAAGGTTTGATTGAAATTTATGAAATGAAGCTGGTATAAGTAAGTATATTTGCTACGTTGCGCTGCGTTGTTTGAAATAATCCTCGACTTTTAATTAAACGATGTTTTTATAAAGACAAGACGAAGACGGCGACGACGACGCGACAATATAAATGTAATGGGAGATAAGTATAAGTATACGTATAATTCATAGATAGGCACTCGTGTAGGTATTTGTCTTTTTACATACCTTCGATTTCGTTGACGACTGCTTTTTCTTCGTCGATTGAGTCCATATTTGAACTTAGGTTGTCGAAGAATTCCTCTAAATTGCTAAGTACTCCTGGAAACAAATTCGTATCGTTTAGAATATAAATTAATAATCTGGTGTAGGTATTTTGGTGAATTGCGTCTGTTTTTCGTATAATATTAGAGTGTGAGTGTGTAGTGTGAATTGCTGAAAATAATTACCGGTGTTTTTTTTTGTTTTTTAGAGGGTTCTATTGAGAGTAAGTTTTTTTTGACAATTTAAGTAGGTAGGTATTTAAAGGCTTTGCTCTTTTTTTTTTTATCTAGGAACAAATTCTTTTTTAAGAATGGAAAATATCATATCACCCATTTTTAGGAGATGGTTGTTTGGAATAGGTAGGTACCTATTGGAACAGTTTACTACTCATATAAGTATAACTGGAAAATTTCACCCAGTAAAAAAAAAAAAGTAGTAAGAGAAACCAGATTTAACGTCCACAAAAACCTTGACCAATCACTCTGAACTGCCACCATCACCTAGATATACCTCTACGAGAATTTCTCCACTCATAGGTAGAGCTGAATTTTACTTGACACGTTTATGACAAAAGTAAAACCATCTGTGCCAAATTATAGGATTAAGAATTAAGCGAATACGTGCCAAAGAAACTTATGACGCCTTCAAGGAACCACGAATATACCAGTTGAATGACTAATCAAGTTAAACATCTCAGATACATATATAGGTATATACCTACTTACTCCTACGTCACTCCACATCTATAGGCTTTTTGGTTTTAAAAAAAAGGTCCTTCTCGGTATGAGTAGGTACGTATATACTCCTAGATATTCGACTCTATTTTCTTTACTCCGATACCATCGACAAATTCTATTCAAAGTGGAATACCAATACGATTAAATTTCCAAAAAGGTTTCACATTTTCACAACTTGGAAGTTGTAAAGTCAAACGGAAACTACACAGTCTTTAAAATGGTACTTTTATATGGTAACCATACAATACGATTCCGAACCTCAAAATGAACGTACCTACGTAGGAAGAAGACGTGTTGAGCAGAAAATTTATGCATTCTTTTCGAACTCAAATTTCAGCACAACAATTTTCAGATATATATCAAACGAACATAGAGAACAGAACAGAAAACACATAGAAATGGAGCTTATTACATAATGTAATCACGTACCCAAAGTACCATTCACGTGTTTCAGCGTGTTCGTTGTGAATTTCATAATTAATGTATTTTATGTACTACACATAGTATCTACTATGCGGCGATGAAGGTGAATTTCAACGCTTTTGTCACTTGATGTAATAATGACAGTTTAAAGCAATCTAATTTTCACCCCCAAAAACTCGACGACTAAACGCGTCTAAATTCGAAGATAAACGATACCTATCGTTTTAATCTGTACGATTCGTCGTTTTGAATTTTAAAAACGGACTCGTAATAGTGTTTAAATTTTTCATACGTGTTTGGAAATGTTCACCATCTCGAAGGTTTTACTTTCATAATCAAATGAGTAAAAATGTAAACTATACCAGCTAAGTAACATAAAAGTCTCGAGAAAATGAGAATTATTACCCTTACGTGTCTTTTTTTGAATTAAGTAAATTTATTATTTAATATGAAACGTACACACAATGGACACGAGTTTTAGCACCAACGATGACAAGATTACTTAGTTTTGTTTTGCGTGAGCGGTTTTTTTCTACCTTATATACTCTTTCATTAACTCGTATATTTTAAAATTTAATCGTCGCACATTGGCTCGATAATTCACTTCATTTGTAATTTTCTCATCTTGTACATGGAGTTACTACTGGTAGGTATCTATATAGTTGTGCTACAGCATCGGAGATTAAAACTTGGTGAAATTTGTTCTCATATGTTAGGGGCAGAACCTACCTACATTATTGTCAAAAGAAAGGTTATAAATTTAGATCACGCGTAGGAATAATAGAAGATAGAAGATCACAGGTGTATCATGCGAACACACAATTACCCGGAGTTTAATTATACTTCATTTGTAGATAAAGGACACAGATTAGGGTGAAACGAGGCACAATATCGTGTGTAATAATTCCAAAATAATGAAATATTTCGATTTTACCGGATTAATTTTTCAAACGTTGGTATACGAGTATAGTAAAGTTGACCCAACGACTTTCGTTTTTCCCCCCAAATATTCACCTGCCTACACAAATAAACAAACGTTTCATTTACCTGCCTGTGGAATCGATAATTATTCAGTCATTAGACGAAAACTATGGTAATTTGCAACGAGCCAAAATATATTGTACATAAAGCATCCCACACTTTGCGTGTTGCATCGCTATGAATTTTAATATGTACGATAGATGAGACGTTAATAAAATTGTCGTGATTTTGTCGCAACTAACGCTGATTTCAGGCGAGAATTAGGCAATTTATTTGGCATGTTTTTAAGCCTCGAGTATGTTTAATGAGGGATTGATGAGAAGTAATAGGCATCGATTGGAATAAAAATGTATTTATGACTTTGTAGGTACGTGAATGGATACCCAACTTTCAAATCTGAATTTGAGATTTTTTGAGAGTTCTTCAATAATAATAAAGTTGAAGGGCTAATGGTTTGAGAATTTTCAAAATCGAAATTGCTCATTACAAAAGAGACATTTGCTATAGTAAAAAAAATGAGAAATTTGAAAACCTCATTTCTCTCTTCTTATCCTCCTTTTTTTTTATCACAATGCTCGTTTAACATATTTTTGGAAATGGACCTAGCAAATTCATTTCATTCAAGTCGAAGAGCATCACAGAAGAAAAGAGAACTCTCGTGAAAGTGAAGCAAAATATAAAGGTACCTACACATAATGAATTAATTAACATATTTGTAGCTTTTCAGATTTAATTACTTCTCGTGAAAGGGTTAGATATTATGGAACATGAAAGATAACCATACATTTAGTGCCTAGGAAGTTTTTTCGCACGATGTTGACGCTAATTTGTTCATACGTGTGACTTATACACGTCACTGAGACCTTTACTACAACACAAATGTATCTATGTAGTTTCACTAGGTATCCCAGCGGCGAAATTTTACAGATTTACTTTGCATACAGGTATTCGTGACATTTGAAAACGAATGTGAAAAAATACGGACACCCACGTTGAATGTGTAACACGTTGGAGTGGGTAGGTAGTCTAGATACCTACATGATTATCACTTGACTGAATATATATATTTTTTACGAATTTTCCACTACAATACGAGTGAAAAATTACCTACCAGCGATACCGGCGGGTATAAAAGCTTATTTGAAAATGAGTTGACGTTTTTAATAGATCTTCAGATATTAGTTTGAGATGATTTTCCAAGTTTGAGGACCATTAGAGGAATAAGTACTCATTTATAAGTATGCACTCGTATATTGAATATTTTTTAAAATTAAAATAAAAGTAACACTAAGTAAGGGTACCTAAGTTGTTTTTCAATTTTTTATATTTTATGGAGCTTGGCAAAAAATTATGGATGAATGACCTCCATAAGATGTAGTTGATCCTTAGTATAATCCCCTTCCAAGAAAAAGCTCAATGTTTTGAAATTTTTCATTTTTTTCATTTTTTGTTTAGCGGAACTTTTGATAAAATAATTGGAAAAAGTTCATATTTTCTACGAAGAATGAGTAGAACTCGTCAGAATTCAATTCTTTTGATGAAGAGTTTTGAAAAAAGTTCACTCGTGACGATATTTTTGATAAAAGTTGCATTTTTATAAGGAGTCAACTCTTTTTTTTTTTTGGAGAATAGTCTATCCATCTTTGGCGATAGTAATGAAATAAACATCAATCAATTACTTACTTGAATCTACCTGAACTAAAAAAATTGATGAATCAGATTTTTAAATATCTGGAAAATTATCAAATTTTCAAAATTTTGAGATTTCGGGAAATGAAATGAAAGGAAGGGAAGGGAAGGGAAGGGGAGGGAAGGGGTAAACATTAACTAACGAAATTTCTCAGTTTTCTTATTGGAGTTTTGACCATAATTTTTTAGTGGGCTTCTTCAGGTTTCAAATTAAAAAAAAAAAAAAAATGAAAAGTGACCCAAGAGTTTTTCAAAAAAAATCCTGCATGAAAATCCACTCAGATTTCAAGAATTTTATTATTTTGAAATTTTGGACCGGTGGGTATTTGACACTTCTTCTCTCTAACTCTAAGTTCATTGAGGGTACCTACGGTACATATTGTTACATGTCCCATAATTATATGTATGTACATATGATAGAAATTAGAATGGGCAGACTCATTCATTTACTCTTTCGTCTTTCCTCCATTTTTACGTGTTTTTGAGTGAAAAATTCCAAGGCCAAGGTCAACATCGTGACATCAGAACTTTTTGAAGTCTTCAGAACTCTTGGAGTTCAAATTTTCCAACTCTTTTTACTCTTTGTTTTTTCTTTTTTTCTTTTGAAAAAGAATGAAACCCTGAGTTTTTTAATGACTCGCGGAACATATCCTTGCGTATAAATAATTTCCCCCTTTCCCCTTTTCATTCCTGTAAGATATGTAGGTATCCAAACCGATAGAAAAGTCAAGTGGATGGGCTAAAATCATAAAAGGAACACAAAAATACACCATTAGATGAAATTTTAAACGTTGAAATACATTTTACGATTCATGATCTTTTTTTTGGAGAAATTTCTAATTATCAGAATTTGACAAAGTCAGAATAAAAATCTAAAATTTTGTTTAAACACTACATAATTGTATGTATTATCGCTCAAAATTACTGGTAGTAATTTGAAGCATTTTTGAGATCCTACAGCGAATTTTCGGGTTTTCCAGTTTTTGAAAAATTCTATATCTATTAAAAAGAGTCTAATTAAATTTAGTGTGTCTAAGAAATTCTGCAGATTAACCGTTCTCAGGACAAATTCGTCGCCGGGCACGATTTTTCGAAATTCGTTTTTTTTTTTTGGTGCCCAGATCCATTATTTTTTTCTGTAAAGCTTAATAGAGTATTTACGGAAAACTAGTTATGCAATTTTATTAACATGAAGGACTGGTACCTAGCTACCTAATAAAGAAGCAGAAATTTTACTAGTCAATCAACTCGAACCAAATTTGAAGCAAATCTATTTGCGTGATTTTTAATAAGCGAATAAGACGTTACAGATTTGAAATCTAACTCGATAATTTAAATTTTAGAAACTGTAATTTGAACTGCTGGGGAAAACTTAATTTTCTACAATAAATACAAAAGTATTGCCAATTTCAAAAAAATAAAATTGGGCAAGTTTTTGGCTAATTTTTTACGATTTTTCAAAATTGGCGATACAGGCCGAAAAGTTGGCACCATTGCATTTCAAAATATTTTCCCAGTTTCAGAAATGATATTTTTTGATGATTTGGTAACAATAATACCTACCTAATTCATGTAAAATTCTTGATTTGAAACAAAAATATTTTTTAAACACAAAATTTCTTTTAAAAAAAAAGCAATTTGAAAATTTTAGCCGTCCAGCAGAGCCTCAAAAGTGGTCTTGGATTTCAATGGAAATAGCTCTGGTCGACGCAGAATCTGAAAAATAAGTGCCTAGGTACTGTTTTTTGGATCTGTGGGTGGCCATCTTTCCCAAAACAGGTTGGGTAAGAACTAGAGCAAAAAAAACTACGATTTTTTAAGAAGTGCTCCCTCTTAGATCCACAATTTCTCCTCCAGGAGCACCTCCGGTAACCTCCGAAAGTAAGAAACTTTCTTGGAGACATTGCAACATTTTGGGCGAGGGGGGGATCCGTCCTAAAACGATATAAAAGAATTCCAGCTGCATCATCAACCTGAATTTGGACCAAATTTGTAAATTTTTTTCTACGTTTTATAACACTAGGCAATGACAAATTTATTTTCGGGATGAAAATGGGCTTAATCGATACTTCAGACCCCAAAACAAAAAAAAGTGAGGTTTTTCAATTTGAGTGGTTTTTGTGGTGAGGAGAGATGACTAAAGTTGCAAAAATAGTGAGTAAGGTTTTTAAAATTTGAAAAAATGCAATCTTTATGAGCAAAAAGCATGCAGATTTCCAATAATTCAAGGACACCGAGTTTGAATATAGGTACCTACGTTAATTTTCTGGATTTGACTCCTCAGCAGTGCCCTCCATTATCCCAATTTTGAAAAAGATGAGAGACAACAGCAAAACTTTACGTCTTTCAAGTCATCTCCGGCCCATCGTCCTTCAAAAAGCTCCAAAAAATGTAGATAATTTAAACATTAGGTAGGTATTTATAAACATTGCACCCATAATATTATATAAGGTCAAAAAACTTACTGGAAATCTCCAATTTCTAAATAAACTTTCGCGCACGTTTTTCGTAACGAAAAGCAACTCATTTTACATCCTGCTTTAGCCAAATTCTCGCATTAATTTTTCTAATAACTAGATAGGGTACATTGTACGCCCCTTTATAGTGGTAACTTCAACTCTCCGGAAAATCATCCGCCTTTCTTGCTTTATGTGAATAGGTACTTCGACGTCACCGAATATCCTTCAATTACAAACTTTCATTAGGGGAAAAACGAGCTTAAATGTTGAAACAATCACTTATCCAATTTCAAACACTATTTGAAAAGGGTTAAGGCGAAATTACTTTAGATTGTTCGATACTATGCAATTCATCTTGAACAATAGTCAAGTTTCCTTGTCAAAAAGAAACTTTCAATCATTTGGGGTAAGTTTGAAAATCGTAGGCATCCGATTTGTAAACTGTAAACAAAAATTTTTACCGTTTCGAATGAAGACGTATGAAGACATCTGTACGTGGGAAATTCAACAATCTACAAGATTAAGTACTACTATTCTCCAACTATAAATTATTTTCCTCAATGTACACATAGCTATAGGTACCCAACTATGTTACGTAGGTATACAGCCACCCGTGTAATTGAATCAGAAATACATAAAAAAAACACACCTCCATTTGATACGTAAGTATAAGACTCGTGTCAATAGGAAAACGTATAGTAATAATCTGCGAGATCTTTACTAAGAAACTTATATACCTGTTGAGATAAATAAAAACGATGGAGAGTTTTTTGAATAAAAATATTAAGAAAAAAAAAACGACGCAGGTCTTTTATACATTTTGGATTATAAACAGTGTGAAAATTCACTCGACAAAGTTTTCCCCCTTTGAACGGTTGATATAATGTCTTAATCCTCTCGTTTTATACAAAAAAAAAAAGAAGAAAAAATCTAAAAGAAATTTCTACACTAGTGGAAGTGAAGAGAGGAGGTTGAAGAATAGGATTTTACATTAGGATTATAGGGGCTCAAAAAAATGGAATTCTTTCGAGCGTTGTGGTACATGAAAGAAGTTTTTTAACGTTTTTTTTTCTCGCAACGTTAATTTTCAATTTCGTTATTTAAAATTTTAAATATCGTCGTATTAATAGCTAAAGTGTTCGATTTCGTTCGTTCGAGTAAAATTAATTATCAATTTCGAGTAAGTAGGTGTGAGAAAGTAGGCCGAATTGAATTCTTTTCTTACGAATTCGCACGTTTGAATGGATGGTGAAAAATTCCCACTTTCGTTTTTCACACACCACGCGGTAAACGTTTCATTTAATATTATTCTCGTTTGACGTAAGGTTAATGTATTCGTCTGCCTGCCTTATAAGTAGCTATGCTACCATTCTTGATAATATGTGAGATGTTGCGTATACTATGACATACACGAAGGGTAGAAAAACCTGCTTTACTCGCCGCGAATGAGCATGATGGTTTAGGAGAAGAAAAAGAAACTCGATTCGAGGATGAATAATAAAATGAAACCATATTATACAGGTAACAAGGTATAAAAGGCGTTTGCAGAAATGTAATTTTCGCAAGTTTTCTCAAAATTTCATTATACGTGACAGCCGGATCATTTTATTATCAACGAATTGCCATCGGAATTTCCAACGATGGCAGATTATTTTTAAGGATGCTTTTTGTCGCATTAAGCTCCGGCTCTCATTGAAAGCATGTTTTTTAAACCCCCCGTGTTAGGTTCGGTTTGCTCTTTATTCGAAACTGAGCCAATTTTTATTTCAGGTACGCAAAGATAAAAAGATTATGGCGATTTGGAATTCGAGCGTGTTTTTTTTTCGTCTTCAAAAATAAGCTGGGGAAAAATGAATAATCGAAACTTCGCCGACGAAAACCATCGATAAGTATTGAGGGAGTAGGTGTACTTGAAATACTTGTTGGAGATAACAAAAGAACACATCGTCTTTCAAAAAATACCCTGAGATGTTTTTCCTAACCGTACTTAGGAAGTTTTTGTAATTTTTTATGCTCTTGTTATGATACTTCTTATAAAGTAAACGAGTAAAAAATATCGAATAGGTATTATCTTATGGTCCGAATGTGTAAAAATATTAATTTCCATAACCGCATCAGAGATGATTTTATGTTTTTTAAAAAGTTCCATCATTGGTCAAGCTTGCAAGCTGGATAGTTTTTCACAAGAGGTTTATATTACTAGACTGAAAAATATTATGTAGAGAGCTCTACATACAGAGAGATATAAGAGCGTTGATGTTTCTTCTTGTGGTAAATCAAGTTAACGAATAATATTTGTTCGTATAGATAGGTACCTACCAACTTTACGAACGTTGTTTTCGAAGCCCAAAAACCATGTGTCCAATTACTCGTGAAAAGAACGCAACTCGTCGCTTTTTCTTAATGAGTATACGAAAGTTCATAGGTTTGGTTTTGTTTTATCAAAGTACATATTTATGTGTAGACGGTAGACAGTATTGTATAACAAAGTAAAATATTTTCAATGTCAAAAATTAATTAGTCAGATGTATTACGTAGACTTTTTTGGTTTAACTCTCTACGACGACGCGACGGTGAGAAAAAACATATCGTAGAAGGCTCACGAGGTAAAAAAATTGGGAAAGGTGTGTTTTTGTGAAATAGGTACCTATCTACTATCTACCTACCTGCTGTTTTTATTTCGTTTCGTATTATTATGTAATGTTATATATTTTTTTTACTGCTGCAAACCATTTTTTCAGGTGATTACAATTTTTGTTTATTAATTAAAATTGCTCTTTTAAGGGATATAACTTTCACGTTGTTAATTCTTTGCATCATTACAAATCATTAAAATGGGTTTATTCCTATGGTTGGAAAAATATTCTTTTTCATGCGATGCAATTTTTAAAATTTCAGTTCAAATTACCAGAAAATAGGAATTTTCCACAGTTTTAAGTTTTTGTATAAGTACATACTCAAATTTGGATTAATCATCATTATTGAACTCTGTTTTTTAGAACCTACCTTCCTCCACCCATGGAGGCTTTTGACTATGTACATATATTGTATATGTTGGTACAGATTAAAGGGGATTGAGGAATAAAGACATTTTTTTATCATTCAACTTTTCTTTAATTAAAAAATTGTGTTTGATGGTCTTGAAACTGCGCATGACTAATGCCTATAGCATACAAAAATTTAACTCCTCCTCGCCCATAATTTTAAAATTCAATAATCAGGGTTAAAAAAATGTGCATGAGGCCCAACTTCTCTTGTTCGATTTAATCACGTAGGTGCCTATATCTTCAGTTGATCATACCAACACTGAAATATCAGCACAATCCCTCCTCATTATTGAAACTTTGGATCCCATCCGCTCATTTCATATTTTATTCAAATTTTTCAAAGTGATCTAGATGCAAATTAACACCAAAAGTCTAGATTGTATTTTTTTTGGCAGGGAAAATTTTAATTGTGCACGGCCCACAAGACAAGACAAGGATATTTTTTTTCTTTTGTTCAATAACTTACCTTAAATTACTAGTGATTTACCCAAAATCATATCAATAATTTACCGAAAATTGCCAGCTAGTAATCTATCAAAAACCAAAACATTACCAGTAATTTCCCAGAAAATTACCGGAAATTTACCAAAAAATTACCGGAAATTTACCAGAAAATTACCGGAAATTTACCAGAACATTACCGGAAATTTACCAGAACATTACCAGTGATTTACTTCCAGAAAATCATCAGTAATTTACCAGAAAATTACCACCATTTTACCAGAAAGTTACCAGGAAAAGGAATTAACCAGAAAAGTAGCGGGAATTGACCAGAAAATTACCAGGAATGGACTAGAAAATTACCAGGAATGGACCAGAAAATTACCAGTAATTGACCAGAAACCTTTCAGTAACTTACCAGAAATTACCAGTAATTTACCAGAAAATCACCAGGAATTTACCAGAAAATTATTAGGGATTTTCCAAAAACCGTCAGTAATTTACCAGAAAATTATCAGTAATATACCAGAAAATTACCAGTAATTTACCAGAAAATTTCCAGTAATTTACCAAAAAATTACCAGTAATTTACCAAAAAATTACCAGTAATTTACTAAAAAAAAAAAAATCACCAGTGAGTGATTTACCAAAAATTACTGATAATTTACAAAAACAAAGCTCAAGTACCAATAATTCTTCAAAAATTACCAGTAATTTATTTAAAGTTACCGGTAGGTAACTACCTACCTATACCTACAGGGTCAACAGGGTGCCCAGAAATATCGAGCACCCATAAAAAAGTTTTCTACTAAAATAGAAAAATACTTCGGTTGGTCACAGTGAATGATAATAATGATAGCACATGATTGGTTGTTGGACTGGAGAGATAACATTCCACCAATCATATGCATCTATTTCACGTTGCCAACCTATTTTTTTAATGAAAAACTTTCTTAGGGGGGCTCGATATTTCTGGGCACCCTGTAGACCTACCTACCTAATTCATCAAAAATGACCTTATTTTATTGTCAAACATCAATGAATATTTGTTTCATAATGGGGGATGGGCTTGAATGAAATTTCCTATGAAGGTAAAATAACATGGTTAAATCGTATTTCGGAAGTGAAAATTAGATTTGGTTAACGTTAATTGTTTAAGAATAAATTTAATTTGAAAATCGCTTTCATCACTTTGTACTATGGTTGTATTCTTAAACGGAGCCCTCAAATGTTAAACAGTAAACACAATTTAAGAGTCCAACTTTCTATTAAAGTTGAAATTGAAGATTTAAAAAAAATTGTCCATGTAGTTTGATGATACCATTAAATTTTTATTCCTCGTCAAAACTTTCATTCGGTTCTATATGTTAGCTTCATAAGCAGGCTCACTTGTTGCGAAAGGTCAAAACTATTCACGTTCAAACTACCAAATTCTAGCTCTATAACGTAGGTACCGTACTTACCTACACCTATATGATTTAAGCATGCCTATATACTTATTTCAAGTTGAGAATATAATATATTCAATTCATTTTTTTCCTCAAACGCTTCGTTCGCGACATGATTAAAACTGGCACTTCCTTTTTATCGTTTTACATCGTCACTTTTTCAATTTATACTTTCACAAAAAAAAAATAGCCTGTGTATCGCCAAAGACCTGAATACATATAGGTTGAAAATGAAGCCAATATTTGACTGGATATGTCTCTATCGAGCCCAGTCATCTTTTGCTTCAAAATTATCAATATACCTACGTTGAAAAAACATTTGTGGAACGGGGAGATTTTCTAGTTGAACTGTTGTGTTTTTGTTTTTAATGATGGTGATGATGATGATGCGAGTACATATGTGTTTCGGAATCGTTTCTTATACACACCTACACTGATATAAGGAGTGAAGTTAGGAAGTCCCCTCTTACCGGGGTTTAGCCAGATGATGTCTGATTCTTGATCATTTTCTGTACTACCAGGTGCTGGTATTACGACTCTGGCACGATAATGGTCTTCTGGTACATTGGGTGATGCTCTGAGATGAAAACATTGAATACAATTATAATTAAAACCTGAAACATATGAAATAATACGACGAAACCATTTAAAATCTATAGGTATTTACGACGAATAGGAATACAAATTTAATATTATTAAGCTTATAACGCGTATGGATGGTGTATGTATGGTTTTACTTATCTACTTATACGAATAGGATTTTTGATATTTTACAAACGTTACAATATATGTAATACTCGATGAGTTTTCTCATATGGTTGAGGGAGAAAAAAATGAATTAACTTTTCACCATCGTCGCTATAAAAAATTTAATTTTCCTTTAACGGAATAAACCCGTTAACAGGGTATGTTTTTAAATGGAAATCAGACGCGTGGGGTAGGAAATGTTGAGTAAAAAAATACGACTCTGTTTCCGGTTTAACATGTATTACATTGTACATACCTAAAGGATGTTTTCCGGCTTTTTGTTTTGCCATTTAACGCGAAATAATAGTCACGTTTATATAGGGCAAGTCTACCGGGTATATTCGTATTTACCGGTATAATGCAATTTAAAATCTTTTTATATCATGTCGCTAAGTTTAAGAAAGGCTATTGCACATCTTTTATAGTCTTCGTTGTTATTTTTCCTCCCTATCACACTACGACAATTTACAAAGACTCTTTTAGCGGTTTATTTAGACGACATGTACGATAGCTCGAGTGTCAATGAAAAATTTTATTTCGACAACTTGCCTGCTTTTATTTTTACGCAAGATTTTACAGAGTGAGGATGTGTTAATGTTACGTTAAATTTTTTCCCATATAATTTTTCGTAAGTTGAAATCTTGAGAGTGAATAAGTACAGATGAGTCATTATATTTTGATTGGTATTTGAGGCTAGATTTTAAGTGAAAGTCTGATTCGACACCAGATTAGTGTGAAAATAAACGTCGAAGCTGAATGTTGACCAGAACTTCTTCAAAAAAGCGTTTTTCTGACAAAAACATACGAATTTCACTCGTATTTACGGCAAACCGGGTAGGCAATTTTATTAACTTGTCTTAAAAAGTACACGCCACATGAAGTAGGCAACTTCTTCGCCATGCATGCTGCAGAATCATCACTTCATCAGGAGAGAAGGCACATACTTGTTTCTTAACGTTCGGAATAAAATTCAAATGAAGGATTAGAAACCATGGATCAGGTTCATATTTTGAAAAATGAAAGAAATTCGAAAAAAATGAAAATAATCATCTCGTATAGTGAAAAAATATCATCAATTTTGAATAGAACTGATAAGAAGAGACAGAAAAGGTTGATAAAATATTTTTATTCTGATTTCTTTGTAAATTGAAAAATTTTCAAGTTTTACAAATCTAACCAATTTTGCAAATAAAAAAAAAAAAAACGAGAAAGAAAAAAATGAAACAAGGAAAGATTCATTATTTTACAAATAGGGTTGCCTTTTGACTTTTATTCCTTTCCTATTATTGAAAGTACCTAATGAATAATGATATTACAGTGTTGCTGTGTACAATACACTTATTCGTCAATTGATAAAAAATGAAAAGATCATTCAAAAATATATCTCCACCAAAATCTCAGAAGCTAAAGTGCATTTTTCTATGTTTGGCACATTTTTTAATAATCTTTGAACCAAAAATGCAAAAAAAATTAAAATTTGGCCAAATTGATCTAAAAAACTTTAATTTAGTATTTCACCTATTTTTGGCTCTCCAAATAAATTTGGAATGCTGGTTTCAAATCCTCGAGTAGTTCTGAAGGTACCAGAATATTTTTGAAGATTAAAATTCTCATAAAATTTCACAAAATGAAATTAGAACCACAATTTTAATATGCTGAGGCAACTGGAGGTGGTTTCAAGGCGTCCTAGAACCTTTGGCAATTTCCAAAATGAGCGAGTGCTAGTTCGGAAAATTATTTTTCTCCAGCGATTTCATTGAAAGTTTGAAAAATTTACTGTTTCTCTATCGTTTGACAAAAATGGTTGAAATTCAGTTTGATATAGTGTAGTATGCCTTCACCCTCTAGGTGGACATTCTCGGAAAGATTACCTGGTTAGGGGAATCGTCGTAACGTGGGAACTATTTGTGCATAAATCATTATGCACATAAATCACTTGGTGTGTGTATCTTTACACAATACACCCGTTTTATACATAAATCTGTCAATCATGTATAAAAGGGGTGAGCTCAGATCTTCTGGATCGTGGCTTCTATGTTTAAGACTTTGGCCACGAGCCTCACTTGTTTTCTATCGTCTGCAGTGTAAGGTATCAAGTGGCATTGTGTCTACATAGTGTTGAATTAAATGTATAATCTCTCGATGAGATATTTAACTCGTGTTTAACCCACTATTAACGTGGTAATTCTATATTGATTTACTCATTCGTCAGTAGAGTAATTAACGTAATTGTAATTATGACCTATCGCGAATACCTATTTATCTCTTCTTGCGACTACTTGAGATGATTCTGGACATCATCAAGTAGGGCGTGTGTTACGTGTGTCTCTCATGAACCAAGCATCCACTGACAGCCACTATTATTGGAGTAGGCTAAGGAAAGAGGTGGAGTGACAATAGGCAGTGTTCGGTAAGTAGGTACTTACATGGTGGTGTCTCCACTGGTTAATTACAAGTTTAGCACAATTAGTTAATATTATCATGTATCCACGGGCCTAGGGCACAGATCCTGACTCGTAGATAGGTCTATTGATTAATACCTATTTGCTTACCTTGAGATGGTATAGACGTCATATTGAACTACATGATCGGCTACAATCTTATGGCAAGGATCATAGATTGGTATATTGGGACAAAGGTCGAGAATATTATAATTAAACACATTAAATATAATGCAATTGATGTCTTCTAGTACAATAAACAGTATTATTGGAGTAATGCGATGTTAGGTGTTCATTTCATTATTATTCTAACATTTTGTTGTTTTCGTTAATATCGGATCGGATACCCATGTCTAATAACATTGGTGGACATAGGCTAAATTCAACCCTCTTAGGTAGTTTCTCATGTAATCCCCCTTTTAAGTAATCACGCTTATCTGAATCATCCCTTCCTAATCATTCCAACTTCAACGATAACAAGTTTACACCTGAAAGTCATTGGAAGCTCGTTTAAAAGGACCTGCAATCGAATCTGAATTCCAAAAATTGTGTGTAAATCAAATTTCAATTCCCCCTCCCTCCCTCAGAAATTTCCATTTGAATTGAAATAGAATAATATTATAGATAATCAGTCCGACCTTCAAGAAATTGGAAAAAATTAGCAAAAAACTTAGTTTCCTTGGAGATGAGATTTTAACCCCCATTTTTTTCATTTTTGGCTCTTGGATTTGAAAAATTCATCAAAAATTGAAAAATGCACTTCAGCTCCTGGGGTTTTAGCTGGTCATATATTTTTTCATTTTCTTTCAATCGAGTGTTATCCAACTCAAAACTTTTTGTGCCGGTTGGGATACCTAACCTACCTCTCTCATTGGAAGAAAAAATGTGTGATATTGACATATTGAATTGAACAAAGGAGTAAGTTGCATGTTACAAATAAACTATTTGTTCGGTAGATGAAGCATGAAATAAATATTGGGTTCAGTAATTTTTTTGCTGAATTAAATCCGCAAATTCGTTTTTTGCTGAATTAAATCCGCAAATTCGTGTTTGTATTTGAGTGACATTTAAGACAAGTTATGGTACGCTCATCATGCAAAAATATTCCATGTGAATAAGTATCTAGCTCTAGGTAGGTACTAGGTAGATATAAAAAAAATAATCAGTTGTTCAACTGACTATGTAATTATACTCAAAACAAGAACAATAACCCTTCAGAAAAAATTACAAAATTCATCATCTGAGTATGATAATCCTTCAGCCTGTGATAGACCCACCTATACAATAAAACCCATGTTTGTTATAAACTCGCTGATAACAAAACTTATGTCAAAGACAGAAATTTTTTCCTCCTTCATCCATTCTTTTTCTACTTTCACTGTGCAGTGTGCATTTGAGCAACGCGTAATTTGAAAATATTATTAAAATTTCATCATTCGAGATTCCTGGGAGTAATTAAAAAGCAAACCGCGTGTCAAAATGGTAGCCAAATCGTCGCGCGAATATACAGCATAAAAGTCGTTAAAAGTTGATGTGCATCAAGGTCTTTAAATTAAAACTTACAACTTACTCGAAACGTGTAAAGTTTTTGTATAGGTACCATAAAGTTACCCAGAAGCATGTAATGTTACTATTCCGCAATCCGAGAAGGTATATTATCTTCTTCGGACACGAATTAAACTCGAGATTCGAGTAATGTTCGATTTAATCGCCGCAGTGTCCCACTGTCCTGCCCACGCCGCAAAAGTGATCGTATTTCCGGTCAGGTAACCGTCCCGTCCGTAAGAGTGATTTTTCATATCGACCTATTTATAAAGGAGTACGCTTAATAATTACACCATTTGAGGTAAAGTTCAAACTCAGATGCGGAAACTAGCAGCAGAGGATAAAAGGTGTCGATAATTTGAGAAATTTCATTTGGCTCATTAAACTCGAGATAGGTTTCGATCGTTGTAGTATTTATCAACGCTGTTGCGTGATATAGGTTCATAAATAATGTGATCGTTAGTTGGGTGAACCTAAATTTCCATAGCTTAGGATACACATGTCATTTTTCTGCGTTACAAGTTCAATTATTCATTTTAAAGATAGATTCGCCATATAGACGTCGTGTGTGTTTTTGAATAAACAAACTTTTTCAAAAAATAGAACTGCTATATCGTGTTCTTTTTTAAAAAATAAATATGTAGGTACTTTTTTTTAAATGGAAAGATACTCCTACATAAATTACAACACCTACGCCGGAAATTAATAGCTAAGATCATCTTCTTTTTTTTCTAATTAAATAGAAGAAGAGTGTATAACTTTAAAGTATACAAATACCTATGAGTATATGTAAAGATCCGCCTACTTTTATTGGTTTATTTGTCTATTTTGAAAGCATATTTATTTTGTAACTACTTTATTGAGCTTTGGACAAAAGTAAACAACTTGAGTAATTAATTACTTAAGATCAATTTTTTGTCGCGCTAATTTTAAAAAAAACGTTTCCAAGAAGGGAAAGGGAGGAGATATTCTGAATCACAGCCAAAAATTGCTGAGTTAAACTCAAAGGATAAAAAAAATGTTCAATAGACTATTTCAAAACGTTGAACAATAAGAGAACTATCGATAAAAATAATTTTTAAATGAACTAACAAATTTTTAGCATTCATCTTCAAAGCTGTTGGTTTTTATTATTTTTTCAAAATCACTCAACATTTTAGCCAGTTTAATAAAATTTGAAATTCAGTGATGCCGAAAGTTCCTCCTCAAAGATGAAGAAATTTGACAACTATATACCTACCTAAAAGAAAAATCCATCCTGGCTCCTCTGTAATTTTGATTCCTCTTTTCAGAACTTTTCATACGGAGATATTTTATCAACTTAAGAAAACGTTTTAAGCAATTATTGCCAAGCTTGGACAAATATTTACTAAAGGATGAGTCGCCATATAAGACATTTTTTGTGTCTCCCATTGAATTATTGTCCCAAAAGCGAGCATCTAGCTCCTCTTGAAAAAATCAGACACCCGTTCTCCCAAAAAATCACTGTTGAAAGAAAAAATGTGTGATATTGACATTGAATTGAACAAAAAGAGTAAGTTGCATGTTACAAATAAACTGTTTGTGTGGTTCATGAAGTATGAAAAATATTAGGTTCAGTAATTTTTTTGCTGAATTAAATCCGAAAATTCGTGGTTGTATTTGAGTGACATTTAAGACGTTATATTGTACGCTCATCAAGCAAAAATGTTTCATGCGAATAAATACCTATCCAGGAAAGGGTACTTCAAGTGACCCAATTTGAGATGCCTGTAACTACCTATGTAGTTGTGCTGGTACCTTATCAAGAAATTCGATTTTGAATTTTTATTTTTTCAATGTTTAATATTTTAGGAACCTCCGAAAAAGTAAAAATTCGCAGTTTGTAGCAAACATGTTGTTTGCACAAATGCATATTAGCAGTATTGAATTCAAAACTTGATCCTAAATTGTATGGCTTGTTGAAAAATGGCTCTATTTGGGGTAAAATATTCTGATTAGAAAATAATTTTTTTTTGTAAAGTGTTCACTGACTGTCTCAAGTTTTTCTAGAAACCAGCTTTGATTAATTATCAAAATCATTTTCTCCACGTTTTTTAAAATAGGATTTCGACACTCCATTAAAAGCTAAATACTTAATTAAAACATTTCAATCCAAAATTTCCAAGATCGAAATTGTTGGATGTTTTTAAAAAGTGGAAATCTGATATTACTTTGCTGATCTGACCAGATCCGATCTTCTTTTTTCGAAGGTTCTGTCGCAGAAATTGATAATTTTTTTTTTATAACTTGAATTGTTGTCTCAAAAGATCTAATAACGTTTGTGAATGGGAACATGATGAAATAAATAAATAGAATCCTAAATTCTTCATTCAAAAAAAATCGAAAAAATGTTAAATGCAGGGTAATAGGTATAAAAATAAATATGGGAAAAACAATCTTAAATTATTTGTAATGAATTGATGGAATCTTTTCTCGGAATAATATCTTGCGATTTGTTTTGTTAATATGTTGAAAAAATCGTTCAAAATACCTATAAAAAATGTAACTATATGTATATCAAAAAATTGAAAAAAATGATGTGTCCAAAAAATTGATCGAATACCTACCTATTTTTTTTCTTAATAAAAAAAGGATTAACTTATAATTTTTTTTGCCAATTCTAGATTCTTCTGACCTTTTTTTCCCCTTGAAATGTTATCGAAATATGGAGCCGAAAACCCTTCTAGTGGTATTGAAATTTTACATTGAAAATTCTGGGTACAAAAATCTACGGATGAGGCCAGTATGATAAATTTTGAAAAAAAATAGTTTTTTAAAAAGAATATAGAAAAAGATCTTTACTATAGCTTTTTTCAAATTGTTATAGATTGAACTTTCATTATGAACTTTCAACTTTCAGCTTTTAAAATGTCAACTTTTAGCTTTGAATCTGCAATTTATTCTCATTAAAACTCCGCAAGCAGATTTGCTTTGACTAAGTATGAGTTCACATGAACTGGAAGTTTAAAAGTCCTTCAAAGAAATTGGAAATTCATGAAAATTAATAGGTATGACATGACGTTAATCCCAACCCCTTGGAGGTTTAATATGAAATAATGGTGGTTACAATAATATCGAAAAGAACTTTTAAAAAAATTGAGTGAAATCGCAAGACCTTGCTTCATTTTAGTTCTAGTTGATAGACACTATGCACAGGACCCTGTAATCATTTCTGTATTCGTTTCGTTATCATTAGAGTTAATAAAATTGCATAACCAGTTTGCCGTAATAAAGCTATCCAAATTGAAAAAACCATAAATCTACCCATTTTGACAAAAAAAAAGAAGATAAAAAAATTGAAAATTTCAATTTTTCTGAAATTTCAAAGTTTTGAAATTAGTTTGTTTAGAGCATGATTTTTGGCTAGAGAGGTCGCCCAAAAGGGGAGTCAAGGGTTCCCAAAATTGGGCGATTCAGTTTTTTAATGAAAAAAAAAAAATGATTGGAAAAATTGACGACATCGATCTTTCATGATATATTTTAAGAAAAAAATTTTCGACCAAAATTGCCCAATTTGGAGGCGAAAAATCATGAAAAACAGTTTTTCGCATTTCTGAAGGTAAGATAATTACATTTTACCTACGTAAGCATGGTTGAACTTTTGGGTGAGATATAGATAGAATATTTTATCGTAATTACACTTCTAAAAGAACTTGGAAAAAATATCTTTGAAAACCCGGAAATGCAGAAACAACCAAAATACTCAATTTCCTGTGACCCAGCCTCAAAAAAAAAACGTTACACCATTCCAGCTTCCTTATTTAGAAGGACGTCGAAAAATGACCTGGAAAATCAAAACAAATGATACTTCCGCATCTTTTAGTGTTTATTCGCAAAAAATCCCAATCTTAGCTTAAAGTTAAGTTGAAGAAAAAAGCTAGACAACGTCATCGTACCGAAGATTAACAATTAAACAGCTCAGACGATAAATAAAAACCACAAAATTGTCGTCATCATCGAGTGAGTAGGTAGGCAGATAATATCTATCCATTTCTTTAGTAAAAACGTTCTGACGATTTACCTGCATCTGGTTCTGAATACGAAATTATACCTATTGAAAACGGTTTTAGGTTTCTTATATTAAGTAGGTAGGTAAATATACCTACAGGAAGAAGTACACCCAAATTAAATAAAAACTTTCCACGTGACAATGAAGCAAGCTATAATTTGGAAAAAAAACCTGATACAAGACACAAACTTTTAATGAGAGTTGATGTGCATATATCAAATAGGTATCTTCGATAATATGAGCTTTGGGCGGATAATATATTTCAGCTCTAATGCCAAAGCACTGATTACGAATAAAGTAATTAGCAAATCGTGGGCACATTTTTATTGAAATTTATAACCCACCGGTTTGGAATTTTATCAACTGATGACATTGATTGAAACTTTTTAATTAAGTAACTGATTAAGAACGTGGAATATTTTTATTAAGTTGTTTCGATTAAGTTTTTGTCACATCGATTTCTCATCGTAGAATGATGTCGTCGAGCTCATGCTCGGCAGTGGGACGACTGGCGTGTTATTTATATATACGAGTAGAACAGGAAAGGCGAAAATTAATAATCTATTCGCATTGTTTTCCATTCATTGTTATAATAATCACTATGATAAAGAATTTCTAAATTTTCGCTACGTGGAATTTCAATCAAAGTGAAACAGTATAATATAGCCTATCAAAAAAAATAAATTCACGTTTGAAATTTATATTCGTTTTTTTTTTTGACTTTTTTATGTGTAGAAGGGGGGCATCCTCGAACCCTATTTTTTTTAGAAATGAAACCGTAACATATTATGCATTATTATAGTACAAATGGAGATTTTTGTTTTTAAAAAATGGTTCGTATAGCACTAAAAAGAATATACCTAGCGGAAGGGAAGAGGATGAATCAAGCAGAAAAACTTCTCAACTTCTCGCATTAAAGAAAACCTTTTCTACTAATATTGTACTTATACTATAACAACCAACACATTCTATCTCATCGCGTTTAATAAATTACGTCGCTATACTGGCTCACAACAGACTGTTATGGTCTGTACAGTGTACATTCCCTTAAAACGGACAACTTCATCACAACAGCTTATTCGAGTGTGAAAAAAAATGTCACGCGAGGTTCGCAAGTAAAAAAGTAAACCATTGGGAATAGAATTCAAAAATATGAACCGTTGGTACCTACGTAGATAACTTTGATTCGAGAAATTTTTAATAGAGTGAAAACAACACCGGTGTATCAAGATAATGGACATTCTCAGCTAGATTAGGTATATCAACTTGCTAATCTTTCTGGCCTCCTTGGTTATTTTGAGATTTCGTCTAAAAATATGGGATTAAAGTTTTATCAAGTTGTAAGCCATCGTGTAAGTATTTTTTTCTTCTTTATTTTTTGACCATTTTCGGGCAAATGTCTTGAAGTGTTATTAATTGGGGGGAGGGGTCTTAATTTTGAATGGATGGGTTCGAAAATCAAAATTTAAAATTTAAAGTCTCAAAACTAATTTTCTGCTGATTTTCATCAATCAAATAGAAAAAAACCTAGAAAATACCCTCTGCTTTTAAGATGCTGCCTCTTGATGAAATCTCAAAATTCTGAGTTTTCGTTTCGTTGCAGAAACTGAAAAGCGAAGAAAGGAAAAATTTCATATCAAATGATCGAAAAAAAAAGTTTAAGTAAGTAAGTACTTAGAAATAGACCATAATACTCTGCTGGAATCTCAATATTTTTTATTTGACGCGTATTATTCTATACGTCGAAAATTATTTCCTCACTATACATATTTGTGACCAATTTACTTACTTCTTTTATGGAAAGTGTTATATGGCTCCCTCCTCAGTCCTCACCCCTCCAATCATAAGCTTGAATACAATTTCGAGTAGAAAAAAAGCCTACGTACTCGTACATTCGAATATATTTACGTGGAAATAATTTTTCGCTCGAACGACGTATTTTTTAATATTGAAAAAAAATACACATCCATGTATAATATTTTTCAATCTATTTCCATTCATTTAGGAACAAATCGTCCCCTAAATATATGTACGAGTACGTATACGTTGTTTGACGAATGAAGTATACCTACAGATAGCAAAAGCATTTGTAGACTTTGTTTGCTTTAGAAAAAAGTTAATTTTTATTCAAAGGTACACAATATAAACAAGCATATCGGCCAAAATTGATTTTCAAAACATTTGATCTATGCCTACAGCCTACATAGTAGTAGGTAGGTACCTACTTCAGTGTATTAATGCCTTTGATTGTGTGAAAAATTAATAAATATTCTTCATTTTCTGTACACCCAAGTTGTGAGATAATTTGTTTTCTGCAAATATATTCATTCGTTCGATCGATTCAATAAAAAACCAGGTGAAGTCGAAAATGTGAAATTTTGTAATAATTTTACTAATGAAATGGATTAATTTCTCTCTCTTGGTACCAGACAGTGATTGGAAAGGTAAAGAGAAAAAAAATTGGAAATTTTTAGATAACTGTACTCATTGTCAGTATTATATTTGTTGCTCAATTATTCAGGATAATATGTACTCACTTCTTTCCTAAGAAGAGAAAAATGAAAAGGAAACTAGGGAAATTATTCTCGTTGACTTTACATCATCAAAGGTGCTCTAAAAATATTTGTGGGCTTTTTCCATTCTTCAAAAATGAACAACACATGTATTGAAAAATTCACCTTTTTTTCTTTCTATGCATAAGGGCATCAGTTCGTTGACATTTGGGGAATGCCAAAGTAGGGGAAATTAAATTTTTAGCCGTTTTGAAAATTTTCCTAAGCATTGTTACGAAGAACTAAGTTCTATTGTAAAACACGTTGCGTTGTAAAATTTGAGATTTTTAATCAATATTTGATCTTTCCAACAAACGTTCAAATTTTGAAATTTCAAAAAGGCTGAAAGGAGAAAGAGGGAATAAAACGTAGGTATGACCAGACGAAAATTGTTTTTAGAGGAAATTTGAATTGATGTGAGAAACTTTTTCGTTATTCTCGGTGTTTCATCAGCCCCTTCCCCTCAATTTTGGAAAAGTGAGAGACGATCGTCGAGGAAGCCAAAAGCCAAATGAATCAATATGACATACTCGTAATAAAAATGACTGATTATCAACTTCTTTCCCTCATATTTAATTCAATATTTCAAAATTTCAAAAATTGCTTGATGTTTTGAAAAAGTTGAGAAAAATGTTGACAAAAATATAGTAGTAAATTTTCAATAATTTTCATTCCAAAAATTTTTCGTTTTTTTTTTCAAAAAAGCGTACATTTTCTCTCTCTGGAGACTCAATTATCTATTTTTGACTATTTTTCTCTCTCGATCCCCTTTCTCGTTAAGAACGAGATTTGGAAAAAAGGTATTAATATTGTCCAATGCTCTTATGGAAAAAGGAGGAGAAGTTGAAGAAAATGAGTTGAAAAATAAACCAATACATATTTGAACTCATGCACCTTCTCACTCATGTAAATCAATTTGGCGCTTCTTCTTTAAAATTATTTCAAATTTTGATTAAAATTTGAGGTTTCTGTGTTTTCTTTGGGTATTAAACTTTCATTTCAAAAATGAATTTGTTGAAATTTAAGAAGAAAATAAAAATGGTCGTCGTCGTAGTCATTTTTAAGAACTTTGAACAATGGCTTTTTATTTAAGAAATTTTTGCACTTACGACAAACTACATACCTACCTATCACGAAAAATTTTAATTTTATAGATTTGCTCCGCGTTCAACTTATCTTCGGATGAGAGGCTTCGTAGTATCGCAATTATGCAAGAAATCGCATAGATGTTGAATAAATTGCATACTCGGTTTGCCGTAAATAATGTGTGCATTGTTTTCGTCCAACCTACATTCCATTCCTGCAAACTGGAACTAAAAATGAAATCGGGTGTTCTGATTTTTTTTTTACGAATTCCCTTCGATGATCCTCCAGAATTTCTACCAACATTCTCAAAGAGTAGGAGACAGTATGGGGGAAGAGAGTGAGCCTCGCAATTTTCACGCATTTATAATATTCTAGAATTGAATTTTTCATCAGTTGTGCAAGTTTTTTATAAGAATTTGAGAAAAAAAAACGTAAATTGAAAGTTCCCTATCTCAAAAATATCATAATTGAAGTCTGTTTTTGCCAATTTGCAAATTTTAAATTGTTGCTCCATCCAGAGGCATTTCTTTTGATTTTGGGATTATTTACCTTGTGATTAAGCATGGGAGAAATTTGGTTGACAAATCCTGTGTGGGCTTTCTCTTTCATAAATGACACAAAAATTTTTAAACTGAACCAAAAAATCAAATTTAGTCCATTTTCCGAAAAAATTTGAAAATTTGAACATTTTTGCCCTATTCCCCCCCCCTCTCAACCAACTGGAGCCTTCGGGGATTTTCAGATTTCACAGTTTTCAAAAATTTCCTTAACAAGGCTAAAAAAATAAGATACAGATTCTAGGTATTGGATGCTTTTAAAAATTTGAAGAATTTATTCATCTGCCATGAGAGGGCTCAACACTAGGTAAATATCTCTAATGAAATGGGGAAGTCAAAGATAGGGTTTAAAAAAAACAAAGTTGCGATTTTTACTTGAATTTGATGAAAATTTGGCATATTTGAGGAAAACTAGCCAAATTTAATTTTCTGAAAATTTGACAAAAATAAGAACAAAAAATAAAATAATATCCAATGTTGTGTCTGATTTTGATACGTATTTTTGAATGCTTTTGATACCTAATATTTTTCTATTTGGAGTAAATATATTTTTCTGTAAATTTGGGATACCTAGACCAAGTTCATTTTGTAAGGCTAAGATATTTCTTCTCATATTATTGTTAATGAATTCACGAAGTGAGCTAAATTTTATACATACGTATAGTGCAAGTCATTATTATTTTGTACTGGGGGGAGGGGGGCTCGAAATTTGAATTTGTAAAACGTTTATTCAAAATTCAAATTCGAAAACAAGCACTGCAGGTATAAGTAGAACATCATAATAATATGATCTCAGGAAAAAAGAATGTCCCACCTCTCTCCATCTTGATCAATACACAATATTCAGACGAATTTTTGAAAATCACAACTAATACACACGATCGCGACGTATTTCTTTGTAAAGTCGAATAAAAGAGAACCTTTCAGTAGTGAGTAGAGCAGCTGCTACATTCTTGAGTGACATCAGGCTTGTCTTTTGTTGTGTAACGGATACAGAAACGTACATAAAAATGGTACACTATTTCATTTTATTTTACTTTTTAAAATTTCTCGCTCGTCTTACAAATGCAAATTATCAGCGTAAATAAATGGCATTTTTTATGAAAGTAGACAATCCTGTGGGTATTAATTTCTAGTTTTTAAGAAAAAGTCGTAGGTACAATAGGAACAGGAAAATGTATTCATAAGTAGTATCCTCACGACATAGACATGCTGGAAGATGAACTTTCAAAACTGGAAAGTTCATTTTCGAATTCCACTTATATTGAGTTTATCTTACTGCTTCAGCAACCTTATCAAATTACAGTTCAAGTAATCACTCTTCTAAAGATACTCGTGTCAGAAAGATGATTTTTTAATTCGATTTACTTACTCTCACCTATCTCGTACCTATCCTATATGTACATTCAGAAATTGCAAAAATATGTCTTTTTCATCAGTAGGTGTACCTACCTGCTTTCACATCGTCATGGATATAAATCGAGTGAAACCTACATCTTTACATCCTATTGTAATTCTTCAAATGACTTATTAAAATACTTCCACCCTTCGTATAAAAAAAACTTGACAGGTAGTTAATTTTTAAGAAACGTATACGTCTGAATTTTTCATTGCTGCATGTTCTTATACATATTATGTACCAGTTACCTATAAACTAGACAACCTATCACTTATACTCAGTACCCATCCTGAAGTACATTCAGGTACACACAATGAATGTCATATTATCACCTACGAAAAACAACAAATCCTGCGTAAATTTAATTCCAAAAAACCGAATCGTTACACGACAATTTCAACGTTAAACGTGGCGTTGTGAAAGCAATAAAAAGGCAGGTATGGTGGTGGGAATAATGTTGCATATTTTAATACCCGAAGGCATATTTTTTTTCTATTTTGAAATATTTTCGCGTTGAATTTTCGTCTTAATAAAACGCCCAAGAAGGTTAAAAAGATCGTTTGTTTCAAAATATTTACGACTCGTTTTTTTCTAACTCAACGTGCGAGCAAATCAACGTATTAAAATATTATCAACTAATCCAAAGAATTACACCAAAATCAACATTTGAATTAAAAATAATGTTTTCATCGAAATTTTTGGAAAATTATCGATCCACATTTTTCAGAAATTTTTTATCCAAGTTTTCAGACTTTTTAAATCATTTTTTTTTTAATTCAAAAATTTAACTCATAATTTGTATATGATTTCTGACGTTTTTCCATGGTTTTTTTCCATTTTTCTTACGAAATTTCACTTCTTTCCACTTAGTACATAAATACTTCCCCCTCACACAACTTTTCCAAAAAAAAAAAAAAAAAAAATGGACAAATGACATTTCGCATCCCAATAATTGTATCCTGGCAAGTAAATAATTTTTGTAAAAATTTTTAGGGGAAGAAATTATAAGAATTATTAGGTTATGAGAAGCAAAATTTGTAGATTTGGTGAAGTTTTTTTGACATTGCAAAACGTCACTGGAAAAATTAAAAAAATATAAATAAAATTTATCCAATGCTTCACTTGAATTAGATTCTTGGTCTGATTTAGGTACCTATTTTTTAAAAAACAATGTAGGCACAAATATACTCGTAAGTACACGCATAAAGTTGCATATTTAATCTATTGAAGGAAATGGTCTTTTTTCGAATCACCCTGTACATTGTTAGACGTTTGTTATTATCCACCATCTATGATA
The DNA here is from genome assembly GCF_950023065.1 of Planococcus citri. Taxonomy (NCBI): domain Eukaryota; kingdom Metazoa; phylum Arthropoda; class Insecta; order Hemiptera; family Pseudococcidae; genus Planococcus; species Planococcus citri. The sequence continues at coordinate 44,541,983 of NC_088680.1, read as the reverse complement.
TTATATTCATCTATAACGTATCATTAGAGATATGCTACCTATAATCAATAATTCTAAATATTTCAAAATAAAAGTTTTTTACGATGAGGTCATCAGTTCATTACACATGGATACAATTGAATCGTGTGCATTCATTCTTATCAACAAAAAAAAAGATTTCGTAAATGGTGGACATTTTACTTGTAAACAATTTTTTTTTCGAAATAACTCGTAGGCACGATACGTATTGCACTCTTAGACATATTACGGATAATTGTGTTGTTTAGAGGTAAGTTTTCATCACTTTTCCATAATGCACTCGAAAAAATAAAATAAAATAAGCCATGATTAGGTATTTGTCTCCCCTCCTGTTCATAAAAAGATATCCGAGCATAATCAAAGAATAAGAAGTCACACATAAATAATTTAGTTTTGTATTTTTTTATTTTTCCCCATCATTTTTTGATGAGAAAGTTTTTTTAAAAAAAAATATCAAATTGTGCTATAGGAATTAAATTTAAAAAAAAAATAAAAATTTAAAGGCCATTTAAAAATAAAATATGAATTCGTAAAAATTACCAGAGCAGAAAAAAAAATCAAGCTGAAAGCATACCTATAATTTAAAAAACACCGAATAATATTACAAAAATAATTACCTGTAAAAAATATGACAAAAAGAAAATACAGTAAAAACCTCGTGGAAAACAAACGTATCATTTTAAAAAATAACTCGAATTTCAAGGATTGAAATAAATACTAAAAAAAGTACGCCGGTAAATGAAGAAAAAAATGATCGTTACGACACACATATGCTTGAACTGACGTATGGTAGTAAAGAACAGGGTATGTAACAAGTGTCTCCTTATTTATACAGATCGTCTTCGACGTTTTTAAATACTTAGTTGGGGTCTGCTTCTGCGTCACCCTTATACTATACCTACATAGGGTATATATTTTATTTGACAGGTGTAAGTGTGGGCATTTAAAGTTAACGTTGTAGTAGGTGAATTTCCTACTTTTTTGTTGCAGTTGATGAGAAACGTGTGATTTCTTAGAATTGTGAGAGTATACTCGTACTTTGGTAGCATAGCCTTTAGTTCAGTATATACATTCGCAGATACATATTTGTTTAGTTCTTATAAAGTAGTTGTACTATACTCTTTTTCTTCAAAAAAAAAAAAAAAAAAAAAAAAAGGATAAATGTTATATATATTTTTTTGAATCTTGGATGAAGCACTTCCCCAAATGGATTTTTCTCTCAAAAACAGTAGGTATGTTATATGTATAATACTCGAATGGTGGGTCAAATACAACTTAAAAGTATCTTGATGATTCGAAAAATATGTACTACATGTAAATATTTGAAAACAGTGAAATTCAGTTCTAAACACTAGGTACTTACCTACTAAAATAGTGAAAAATTATGAATGAATTTCTCAAATAAGTAGGCCTTGTTTTCCTAAATAGCCTCTGCCATGCCACACAAAAGGTACTTGAAGGATTTAAACTTTAAAAAAATCAGCATTTTAATGGAAAAAATATCAACTTTTTAAAAAAATTTTTAAGCAACCTTCACCATTTGTCTTCTTTTCAAAATTGAACAAATGAGAGGGTAACTTCAGATACGATTTTCGAATTTTAGGAGGTAATTTTTTACACCCTACTGCTTTAAATTGGGTACCTATTTACTCGGAAAAATTGATTTGGAAGGGGTTGTGTGGTGGGGGTATATGAGTAATCGTTTACCTCGAAGCTTTCCCCAGCTCTTATCATGAGTCATTTGTGATTTTGCTGTGCCCTCAAGAAGTCATTTTGGAATTGTGTGAGTTTATTGAAACTATTTTTATTATTTCAGACTTTTTTTTTTTTTTTTTTTTTTTTAGTAATTTTTGCTCTTTTGAATAAATTTTCAACTGGTGATTTGGAGTTTAATTTTTTAAAATTCAGTTTAGAATTTTTTGGTGCCAATTTCAAAATTATTTTTATAACGACACTAACAACAAATAATACAGCACTTTCTACCACCTATGTGGGAGAAATTCGTTCTGTGTTTAGTCAATGTACTAAGTAGTTATGTAACAACGCTCTCTGTAGCTTTAGTTCATAACAACCAACGAGTTGAGAGAGAACCAAAATGTGAAACCAGTCATCATACCACTCCCTAATTCCCTATGCGTTGCATAGATACAGGGTGCCCAGAAATATCGAGTACCCCTAAAAAAATTTTCTACTAAATACTTTGGTTGGTCACATCACAGTGAATGATAATAATGATAGCACATGATTGGTTGTTGGACTGGAGAGATAACATTCCACCAATCATATGCATCTATTTCACGTTGCCAACCTATATGTTTAATGAAAAACTTTTTTAGGGGTACTCGATATTTCTGGGCACCCTGTATCTGCGTTCCAGAGAAGAGATAGGCTTATACCTATTCTCTTATTTACGTAAAACATTATCAGGAGATCTGTTTAAGTAAATCTGTTCCAGTATTCCGTAAGTATGAACCAGTTCCAGTGTTCCTGTCAAGGATTCAAGGATTGTGTGATCTAGTATTTTCTAATATACTACAGTTCCTGATGTCAGATGTGTCGCTATGATGTACTCAGGCCCAGCAGCAAAGGTGTATAAGACTGGTGAGTCTGTATTGCAAATCTCAATTCATTGAGTATCCTAGATGGACCTTATTACCTCATCTGTTTATTGATCCCTCCCTGAGGTGATGTGTTATTTTACACTCCTTTACGAGACTATACTCTCAGAGTCATTCCTTTTGTAACACTTTACTGGTTCATGTAACTAGAATAGATTATTCTAAGTGTAGGTGTGATATTTAAATAAACAGTGCATAAAAGAATAATTGAAGGCGTTTTTATTTTTTTTTTTGTATTATCAATTTTACCATCATTGCAAAATTAGCATCATCTGGGGATATTTTTAAATGGTTATATTTTCACTCAAAAGAAAAAAAATCGAAAAATGGGCAACGTCAACTTGTTAGGAATACTTACAAGTATAACATATTCAAATTTCAGCGAATTTTGTTCAGTAGTGTTGGAGAAATCCTGTGTCAACGACATCAACTCGCATAATTTCGATAACTTTCTAAAATGGCAAATACTTCGATAGTAATGTTTGTTTGCGGTGTTGAATGGTTTCATTCACTGAAACAAACTTCAAATTGAAATATTGTCCAAAAAAAATTTCGTTAAATACACAATTATTCGATTTATACTGCCTTACATGTTTTGGTTATGCTATATTTAAAAAATGCAATATGTAGAGCCTCTTGAGTGAATTTTTTTGGAATAATTTCAAGTGAATTTTTTGTGGTGGTTTCACTGGTTTGAAATAAATTAAAATTTTTCAACGTTTTTTGTGTGGCGATTTCAAATTGATTTTTTAGTGCTGAATTCAATGAATTTTTTAAAATTGATTTTTAAGTGAATTTTTTATGATTTTTTTAGTGTTGAATTCTAATAAATAATTTCCAAGAGATGACAGCTATATATTACGATTTTTTTGAAATAACTTTCAGTGAATTATTTGTGGCGATTTAAAATAAATTATTCAATGGTGATTTGGTATGAAACTTGTTTGTGAATTGTGATAGTTTCAAATGAAACTTTTTTGTACCCATTATTTTTTAATAAATTTATTTGGTGATTTTTAGGTGCAATGCGCAGCTGTTTAGTTTTTTTTTTGAATTTTGAATTTTGGTTTAAGTTGAAGACCCTTTTTGCGCCTTCTAGGAGTGGTAACATTTTATTTTGAAAATTCATTATTTTTTAATTTTTTCAAAAAGTGGGTACCTACTCTTTAACTTTTAGTACACTTAAAATTGAACCTTCACCTTTATAAAGTTCGATTTAGAGCTTTTTAAATTTTAAAATTTGATTTAAAAATCTCTTTAAAAAGTATCCTCTGTGAAACCTCCGCAGATTCTCTGCATTTGCTTTGTTTACATTCGCGCTAATAAAATTGCATAACCAGTTTGCCGTAAAAACGCTATCAAGCTCCGCATAGATTCAAGTTTATTTTTAGCTGCGGATTAGTGTTCAAGGACTGTAATATCGTGTTCAGAATTTTTGAATCGGTTTTTAAAATAAGAAAAATCGGAATGCTAAAGTACTCTCTTCATCTCCTACATTTACATTAAAAAATTAGAATAGTTTTTTCTTGACATCCTTTGTATAAAAAAAATTGCATGAATTCTAGATAGAAAGCATCTTTTATTAGAAATCGAACCCTAGTAAAATCAACTTGCTGTCTTCATTCAATCAAGAATCGAAGGTATCAGCAAAGACCAAACTGTATAAGGTTTATGTGCATAGCTATGTGTAGCCTACCTATATAAGCTGCGTAGTCAATATTATCATAATGTCAAGATATTATCTATCGCTGAAAGTACTCGCGACCCCGTCTCGAAACTAAATTTAATTATAAAATACCTACATCTTTAGTTCACGTTGTTCTTCATCTTGTCAGTTCGACGAAAGCAACGCAAACTGGATGCTGTAAGTGGGTATGAGTAAGTATAAAGGCCTACGCGAGAGTTGAAAAAAATGATAATTTTTGATTCGAGTCACTCGAGCATAAAAGATTTGATTTTCACTTGCTGCGCGAAAAGAGTCAATAAAATTAACTCACTGAATGGAGAAATTGTGACGCGTTATGCGAGCAACAGATAATTCTAGTTATATTGATAACCAAAACAAAAGAGAATATTCTTCTCCGACATGTACACTCGATGGATGTATGAGTCATATACGAGTACCTATGAGGAGTAGAAAAAAAAAGAAGACGAGTTTATGATTAATGGGTGATGAGTTAGCTGGACCGCTAAATGGAACCGAATGAAACTTCAACAAACTATTAGGGAGGTAATTCCTTGTCAAGCGTCATCTTTCCAGGCTGCTGTGTTATTTGTTACTCGGCTTGTTTTTCTCTTTTTCCTCGCTCGTTTCGGCGTCAAAATCGAAAAACTTCACGACTGGAGAGTTCATAAAATCGAGCCTGAATCTCGATATTTTTTTACACTCGGATGCGTCGGTAAAAATACAAAATTCATCTCGAATTTAAGGCGCAGATAAAAACGCGAATACGAGCGTTGTCGTTTATATACAACTACCTACCTGTGTGTAGTCATTTATCACGTGTTATGTTACGAGGGCAGGTATTCATTCAACAAAACGTCGCGTGAGATTTTCAAAAAAATAATTGCGTGAAAATAAATAATATGAGTTAACATTTTAACGTTTGGAGTAATGCTGTACCTAAATTTTCGGATTTTTTTTCTCTTTAAAAAAAATAAAAAATAAAAAACACAATCTTGGGACTTGAGAAATTTTTGAAGTTGCATTTTGCAGACATTTTTGATATTAGCCCAGATGCTGCCGCAGAAATTGAAAAATAATTTTTAAAGAGATTCGATTCTTAAATATTACGACGTTTTTTTAATTCTTCTTAACCACAAAAACTTATTTTCTGTGCGAATCTATTTATTTAAAATTATTTTTTTCTGTAATGAATTCTTACACATGAACATCAATAAAGTAGAAGTTTTCCAGGACACCCATCTCTCTTTCATGAAACTGCACACGATGACTAAGTGTTAATTACAAAGTAAACAATACAATGAAATTATATTTCAAGCAAGATAAATCTAGAAAAATGACTTAAAACAGCATCACACTCGTTTAAAATATACTTTACGATATCTATAAAAATTTTATTTCATTTTAACATTTTTATCGTTTGTGGAAAATTTTATTGAACTCGTCATCCGCAACTCGTTTAATCGAGAACAAAAAAAACTAGTATTTTTCGACTGTTCGTAAACAAAATCCTATCGTAAAGCTCGAATAGGGAAATTCGTTGATTTGAATTTTTTTTAGGTCATTTTTTTCTCCTTCGAAACACCGAGAAAAATATTTTTGGTGATGATTTTAAACGATGCGCCCACTTTATGCGCATATTTTGTTTATAAGCGATATCAAAACTGATCCTTAAGCGTTAAAGAATCTCTCTTTAGGAGTATAGCTATACTTTGCGAAGCAGCAGGTAATTAAAAAGCCCAGGATTAAATTTTTATAAACCGTACACGCACCTACTTGAAACGTTTATTTTTTCATTACCAATTCAGCTAAGCTAATAAGATTATTCGTAGGTGGTAAAAAAATAATTTTCAAGTGCATACTTATTTTTTTAGGAAGGTAACTTTTTGCTCTTATAAGTCGACTTCCGTCAACGTTGAGTAGGTATTCCTGATGTTTTGAAAAATGAAAATAAACTCATGTAGGTGAGTCATTCAAAATAAGTGACATTTTGCTAAAAAAAAAAAAAAAAAAAACTAGAAAAATGGAAAAATGTAGAAAAGAAATAGTAATAATATTCATGCCAAAAATTTGACAATTTTGGTTCAATTGATGTTGAACATGGGAAGGGAGGAAAATAATAAAATCCTCGAATAGCCTCCGTTCCACTGTGCCTACTCAATTTATTAAGAACAGACAGATTGAAAACTCATCGAGGAGCTTTTCTTTACAAACTCAAAATGCCATTCATGATATCCATTTAAGCTCTCACACTTCTCTATCTTAAATAAAACCATAGGCAACAATGATGACACGACACCATCTGAATATTTCAAAACAAGTTCAATTTTAATACAATGAACCTAACCTAAATAATAAAATATTCAATAAGAAACTAGTCCAAGGATACTACATATTATTTTTGTAAATGAAAAAATAATTATCTGAATAATTGTACTGGTGTTATGATTAATTAGTTTTGCACCAACACGAAGCAGGATAAAAATCGACCGAATCGAAATAACATCATCTTTGTAAGTACGTGAAACTGACAAAGCCTACGTAATGTGACTACCAATGAACTCCATTTTCCTGGATCCCGCTGTCGAGAAAACAAGATACCTACCCTGCTTCGTAATATTTCACACAACAATTAAATTATTTTCATGTCATTTTCATTAATATTCTCCAACGCAAAAGAAACGAATGAATGAAAAAAAAAGAGAAGGGAATACGCGCGTTGGAGTATTCGTACGTATTATATTAGCATTAAATTCATTCAACGTGCACGTGTTTCTTTAGCATTAGGTATTCATCATGAATCAGTGTCTGCTAAAAGTAAACAAACGAAGTCAAACACCTGATAAAAATTAGGTTTATTCGATTCTTCGATACAAGTTTAATTACTTATACGAACGGTATCAAGATTCGCCCATAATATCGCTCCGTTATAAAATACTTTCATTTTTTAAAAAGAACTCTCAATTTAAGTAAAACACCGAAAAAAATATTCAGCTTCTCGAGTTGATTTTTTTATACACAAATTCAAAATATCAGAATACCTATATTATAAAATGAACGCGCAGAATTAAATATAAATACACCTCGTTCGTTCGAATTATTTACAAAAAAACGAAAAGAAAATGGCATGCATTATTTACAAATATACATATTATGAAATACAAAATATTCAAAATCATTTTACTACGTAACAAAAAAAAATTTCAATATTTAAAGTTTACACATAACACAATAAAAAGACACGCACAGGGAATAAAATTGGACATATTCAAATAAAACAACGCATTTCACCGCCATTTGCTATTTTCACGAGGAAAATCATCTAAATGTTACCCAATACATGGATCATCTCCTTTAAAACGGGCATTTATAATGATTAATGATTCGAAAGTGATACATTCCAGATTCCAGTTCAACCAATTAACCGAAAAATTAACTTAATTCAAATCCAGCACCGGATTGCACAGCATAAAGAATTCTATCTCTTAAAACGTTGTAGTCGCTGAATTCGGGCATTTTTAATAAATTCATACAAGTACTCGAAGTAGGTAATCGATCAGCCGAACCAGCTTTTTGTATACAAAATGGAGGATCTAGTTCCTGTAATCGTTGAATTAATTCATAGAATACGATTATAAAATATATATTCGGATTATAGGACGAATAAATGGATTGAAATAACGAACCTTGAATCCAAATAATGGCTGCCTAGAACAACTAGTGACAAATTTCAGCAACAGTCTGCGTTGATTATCATCGAAATCTTCCACAACTTGCCAAAATATTTTAATGGTAGGATGATTTTCGTTATATCCACCTGCGAAAAAAATTTGAAATACTTCAATATCACTAGTTTCACTCGACTGATTCGTTTTTCCGAATCTATAATTACCAGAATATTTCGTATTTCTTTTCAAATCGCTAATATCGACTGGTATTTCAGCACCGGAAATTAATATTTGTAATTCTTTGTTACTAAACATATGTAACCATTGAGGTTGAATAACATCGGCCAAACCCTGCGATAAAATAATTTCGAGATTAAAGTATAATGAATCATCGAGCACGCGAAATCTATTTAGAAATGTTACTAACGTTTTTAAAGGCGGTATTTTGAGCTCCGATTTGTTTATTAAGTTTATAATCAGCCACCAAATGAATATACTCGATTTTATTTTCATTCGTTACGGGAATATTGCCTCCGTTTGGTTTCAGTTCGATGATCTGCAAAATGAAGATGTTATTTAATCATTGAAAATAATACTTTTTCAGCGATTTTACTATACTAACCTTTGTTTCGCCAAGTTCATCGGTAACAACGGTAAAATCTAATCCTAAATCGGACACATCTCCTTCGTAATTCTTCAAAAACAACAGATTTTTATACATGACCACATCTAACGAAGCCAAATGATGTATACCGACATCCGAATGACGATTGACTAGCTTAGACAAGAAGAAATCGGCTAAAGGTAATTCGACTAGCAGATTTTCATACATAGCCTGCAAAAACAGAATCTCAATTAGCAAACCTTCGTTCTGGCTGAAAACTCGTAAGATATGAAAATAAGTAATCACCTTTCCCAGCATTCTTCCGATGAAATAATAATGTTTGACAAAATCAGGATGTAAAAGAGCTACGTGAGGATTAGGATACAACTGATTATCGTTGGTGAGCCGGAAAAATCCTCGATTCGGATCAAACGCAGTTTTCAACAATTCTGATAAAAATTCTCGAAATAATCCACCGCCGTCGACTCCTGCTTCATCGAGTCCTACAGCGTTTCTCAGCAGAACTCTCATGACATAACGTAAGTCAGGTTCTATGGGGGCAGAAATTAAATTAAAATTCACGTTTGAGAAAAATCCTTTGTTTTGAATACGATTGACGTACCATTAGCGGGAGACAGTTTATCGAAAGCATCTTCGTATAAATAATTTCGTCTAACGCTGACGTCGATACTTCGACCTCTAAATGCGTACGGAGCCTCTCCTTGATGTTCAAGTTTATCTTTCAACACGTGATTTTGAAACACCACTACTCTTTCTTGGAACGGTAACAAAAATGGCATTTCTTTAATGACAGTCATCGTTCGTAATTCTCTCGTTGATAAAGGCGGACCTTCCTCTGAAAATAAGCAAAATCTCGAATGATTAATAACGTGATCGTCAGAATTTTCCGAATTTTATGGTGAGGTGAAACGAACCTAGATCTTCACGCGTATAACATGGAAGTCCTCGAAAAGGTCTCAGATTATGTCGACGTGCAACACTTCTCAAGTCTAATGGTTTATCGAATTTCAACATCGAAATACGAGTCGAGATCCACATGCCTTCAGCACAGAATTGTCGTCTTAGATCTCGCGAATGTAATTGTCTCAATAATGCTACAGCCACCTGAATAAAATGATAAGAAAAATCGTGAAATTCTTCTAATTTGAACAGACATACGAGTATTTCAGTATTTTACAGTAATTTCCGATAGCTTACTTTGAACAACCGCGTCCAAGTATTTAGAATAGCACTATCTTTGGAAAATTTCGGTTTAATATCGTGACGAGCGTTTAATTTCAAATCCGGTCTACAATCAGGGTACGCTAATTCCACCAAACCAACGCACATTTCCTTTACCATGAAGCTAACTTGAGATATTTCTTGCAATGTGAACGGCATAATGGATGTTTTTCCCGTATCTAAAATAATACAAACACATCGTTTACATTTGTTCATTTTTCAAAATAGTAATTCAAAAAGTATATCGTCTTCTTACTAGGTTCGTCACTGTAGAATTCGTGATCATGTAATGTGGCAATTAGCAGCATCAGCAATGAACAGAAAGTGGTAAAAAGTGGTAATATATGCTGACATTCGTTGGGCGATAGCTCCACTCCTTGAGAGATGATGTTAATATACGAGGCAGGGTTTCCAAATATGGTTTGTTGTTCTTTTGTGGTAATAATTTGCCATAATTTGCGCAAGAATTGAGATGTCAACGCTAGTGAACTCAGCATCCTGAAATAAGAGCAAATAATTGTTGACAGCATTCGATTCTGCGAATCGATACAAAAATCTTTGGGCCAAGATGCTCACTGGTATTCGTGTAAGGCTGACTTTTTCGCTGATAATAAATGATAAGATATTTTTGCCAACGATTCTACAATAGAGTTCTCGTAACTTGAATTTTGATACTTCGATGCTTTCGCAATAATGGCTTGTACTTTACTGTATCTGTTCAAATAAACGGCAGCTTCTTCCAATATCTGAAATTTTTGAATTTCATTTTACAATCAAATATTAAATAATATAAAAATTCATTCAAGTAATAAAGTTTCCGCTTACTTCAATTTCAGTGCTCGAAATCATCGACTCTTGTTCAACTTCATCTTCACTATCACTATCATAATCTTCGTTTTGTCTATTACTATACATTTCTGCAGTCCCAAGTTTGGAGAAATTTTGACTTAAATGAGACAGTAATTCTAAATAATTACTGAATTGTTTCTCGTCGCAATTTTCCACTGTAAATGATCGTTTCAATTAAACATATTTTCAAACAAATTGAAATTATCGATCGATCAATACATACGGTAATTTTCATCTTCCAGAGAGATCAAAGTAAACAACAACCAACTACTGTAATGGTAATCGTGTTGCGTCGATGAGACATTCAAAAGAGCATGAATCAGTTGCGAAAAAGGGAAATTTTTGAACTTGGATAAACACGGTATGACAAAATATCTCACAGCATCCGAGAATTCTCGATTAAGAAAATTATGCAATAAAGATTCCAGAGCTAAAGAGCTGCAAAAATTAAACAAAACGAATTAATACTTTCATTTCAATAAATTAGATCTGAATTGATGACCGTCTTACTTATAAGAAGAGTTCACATTTTTCTGAACAAGTTGCAATGGCCTTTGAATAAAATCCAATATTGAACTAGCAAATGGTGTTGGTGGTTCGTATTTAGGTTCCACCATAGGTGGCATGCATTTATCAACAATATCTCTAAAATGTTGATAATATCCGTTTCGCAACAAATAAAAATATATCTGCAAAACAACAGTATATGAGTACGAAATTCCCAAATGAAAATGAATCACACAATTCTTTATATTGGGAATAAGTTCATTTACTTACGTCGGTTAAATATTCAGAAACATTATCACATTTTAGATATTTCATATACACTGAATCAGTGGTAAATACTTCGATCATTCGTAACGGAGTCGCAAAAGAATCCTTTCCAGGGACCAATAATTTCAAATGGAAGTATAATAATTTCTTCAGCTTGTAATTCCAATGATTAATTTTATTGTAACTGGATGTAACGATAAGATCTTGCTTCAATAGCATTTTTTGAGATAGAAATGTCTGTAAAAACAAAATTATTAATACAAAATATTCTTCACGATGTACGAAATTAAGCGACGATGATTACTACCAATCGTTTAATATCCTTGCTTGGATGATAGAAGAATATTAATTTGGAAGTTAGTATAGATAATGATTCATTCTCGTCCGGTGTATTGGTTCGTAAATTTTGAACTTTTTTCAAAAGAACATCGTATTCTTGTCTTTGTTCTTCTTTGAATTTCTGTCTCGCTAAGAAACTTCTGATAGATGCTTGAATACGAATAGCACATTGCAATCGTCTACGGTTTTCCTAAGAAGAAACAAACATGCATTCGGTTTGGTGTTCGAAATCAAGTAAGTAAATGAGGAAACAAAAGTAAAACAAGCGGAGTATCTGACTCACCTCTCTTTTCATGCGCTCTTCGTGAACTTTATGCAAAAGTTCATCTTTCTTTTGCTGTACACTAGCACCAGACAGATTCTGCTGAGGGAAACGACGATATTGCCCTTCAAAGCTGTACATGATTAGGTCATTCAAGAAACCAATTTCTGAGTGAATTTAAGAGTAAAAGTCGCAAAATTTGCGCAAATTTGTACAAACGTGGAAAAATTCTACGAAATTTTGATTTCAGGCTATCGATACAGTAATGATGAAAAGAACCGAAAATACTCTTGGACTGATTACAATGATGAGCGAACTTCTACATAGACAATTCGATGCGAAATTAGTTCGATAATTAATCCCTATAATTAATAATTTAAAGATTTCAAACAAAAGATAATTATTAAAATATTTTCATTACTAATCAAAAAAGTCTTGTCATGAAAGTAAAACAAAAGTAGAAGGCTTTTGACGTATTGCGGGTTGCATATCGGTTTGCCTGAACTTTATCGGTTTGGTGGGCATGCTTATCAGTGAGTATCAAAATTTCATATTTTGAGCAATTTTCACAAGGTGTTTTTGAAATTTATAGTTTTTATTTAGTTTTTTCTTCAATTTTAAACACTGTTGAATCCTGTGATGGAAAAAGATCCGCTCTTTGTCGAGGTTCAAAGACGTTTTGTCAACTTCTTTAAAACTCGACGAAGAGAGGATCTTTTTCCATTACAGGATTTAACAGTGTTTAAAATTGAAGAAAAAACTAAATAAAAGCTATACATTTCAAAAACACCTTGTGAAAATTGCTCAAAATATGAAATTTTGATACTCACTGATAAGAATGCCCACCAAACCGATAAAGTTCAGGCAAACCGATATGCAACCCGCAATACGTCAAAAGCCTTAGGGGCGCTAGTGTGCCAATGATAAGAAGTGATAAGAAAAAAGGTAAACATTCCAAAATTTCAATTTGAAGAAATGAAAATTTCTCTGCGGAAAGGTTGAATTTTACGAAATATTGCAATTTTCGAAGAATTTATAGTTTGAGAATGTCCATTTTACGTGAAGTAGTGAATATGAAGATTGAATGAATTTATCAATGACTCGAATTTGCATTTTTTGTTCTATTATGCCATGCTCATTGTGGTAATGATCGCTGAAAGATTTGCTGAAAATCACATCAATTGATGGATTTTAAAACATTTCCTGAGCAAATATGAATCTCTTACCAATTATCTCATTATTTTAAATTCAAAAATAAACGACTTTTCCTCAAATAAAATCATTTAGCCTACATTTAGTTCAAATTTACCGTTTGCAACTACCTTGGCAACACTATGTTATTGTTTACTTACCTGCCCACACACCTGTCCCTTCATATCATTTTCAACCGACGCAATTTCATTTTCAATTGAATTAAATTGCATTGATTCGTGATTTTAAATCGGTAATAGTCATTCATTGCACTCTCGTTTTCAGAGAGTGACAGAAATCTTTGTCAAGTCGCCGGCTTCTCAACTTGTGAAATCTTTTTTTGGACCTTTTTGTTAGCATATTTTAAAGGTAAGGTTATTTTAATCAACGTGATGATTTCTTTGTGGGAATAACCAATTTTTGCGTGGTTCTGAAAGCGTGCTTAGACTACTTGCCACTTCGCTATCATTCATCAAACTAATTTTTTCACGGGCACTGGTATTCACTATTACATTAATAATCGGTGTAATTATTTCACTTATGGGACTATACACTTCTTATCACACATTAGTATAAAATCTCGGTATAATGTGAGATCTATCAAGCTATAAATTACTCGATAAATTGAAAGAAAAATGTTTAAAATTTTATCTCTTACTGCTCCATTTCTGTTTCCATTAAAAGTAGTACATTTATCGTGTACATTTATTGCTACTAATCATAATTTATTTTTCAGAAATGTTCCTTGGATTTTGTATTTTAAAGGGTAAAGCTACATTTCTTTCCTAGATGCACTAGCTTACTCACTAGCTTTGTCGCTGCATTGTAATACTCATTATCGCGTCTTGTTTCGAAAAAAAATTCTAATTTCACGTTTTTGCAGGAATTCATACCATGATACACGCTCCGGCTAAACCAAAGTTGCTCGTCATTAGCGGTCCTTCCGGTTCCGGCAAGTCAACTATGCTTCAAAAATTATTCTCCGAGTTTCCGGATAAATTTGGCTTCTCGGTTTCTCATCAATCGCGAGCTCCTCGAGCCGGTGAAGTTGACGGTGTGCATTATCATTTTTGCACCAGGGAAAAAATAGAAAAAATGATCGAAAACGAAGAGTTCCTAGAATCGGCTGCTTACACGAATCATTTATGTGGAACCAGGTAATTGATATATGTTTAAGGTGCAAAATTACGCTGTAGATTTGAATTAACCGGCGATCTCTGTTTGCAGTAAAGCGGCTGTCGAAAAAGTATGGAGTGAGAATAAAATTTGTGTTTTAGACATCGATACCGAAGGAGTAAGGCAGTTAAAGTCCAAAGCTGGTCTAGATCCGTTGTTCGTTTTCATTAAACCACCTTCGTTGCAAATTTTAGAAAAAAGATTGAGGGATCGGAAAACGGATTCTGAAGAAAATATACGACGACGGCTTAAAGTAGCCGAATCTGAACTAGAATATGGTATGCTTATCTAATTACTACTGATTGAGTTTCGTATTTGAATTAATCACGTAATATGTTATCATCTACAGCCAGTGACGAATCGAATTTCAATTTGGTGATAGTTAACGATGATTTGGAAAAAGCATATACCCAATTAAGAGATTTCATTTATGAAAAATACAAGAATATTCTTTCGTCGAAAAATAAGTAAGTTTTGTGTAGTTCGTATCTCAAATTCATCATTATTGGGAATTTCATTTTGTTGTTTTTTTCTCGCAGATCCTCGTGAAACGCTTCTTGCCTTCTCTGATTGATTATCTCGCGTACTTAGAAATCGATACAATTACGCTTAATCAGCTTACAAGAACGATGTGTCACTCGTCTAACTAATCGTTATTGATTTTTTATTGACTAAATTACTTATGTGTTTTTGTGTGAATATGTTCGTGTCTGGCCTGAGTTCACTTATTAGATATCTTTGTTGCTTCGATCGTATCTTAATGGATCAGTATTTTCATACATCTATGCTTCCTTTAGAAAATTTGTTTTCTTAATAATCAACGTGTTTCCTTAAGGTGAAAAAAAATCAAAATTTTAAAATCTGTTTTTATCTAATCGAGCGTAACAATTCACGACACTTTTACCACCGCCAAGCTTATCATCATAACTAAAAAAAAATCTTTCAACGATGTATTTCTCTAAAATGTAAGAAGTATTAAATGTATAATAAGTAAATTAAGATTTAATTATACAGATTTGTATTAATTTTTACATGTCCACGGAGTAAATTATTTATTTTTTACACCAACGTTTTTACATTGATCTCAGGGAGTTTTGAAAAGTATTACTAAAAAATGATTTCCGTAATCGATTCTTATACCTATTTCGAAGGTTTTAAGCATGGCCACGAAGGGCAGTTTTTTGTCGGAGGTGATGTGGTCGCCATAGATGTTTCGCCATCTACTTGGAATTGTATTAGTACCAAAAAATACGTTAAAACGGCGCCAATTATCTGAAAATCAAATTAATCTTAGGTACAGTCGAGCCTATTTTTTACCTGTGAATACAGATAAACGTACCCTGACCAGTAAAGCTAAATTAATGGTGAAAAATCCGTAAGCTGTGATCATTATGTCTCTGCTGTTCAATTTCAGCGTAAAGATTTTTATCTGCGGTACATACGATAATTTCATTGACCCTTGTGTCTAAAGAGCTCTTCATCGTTGAAATTATAACTGTTTAAACTTAGTGTTTATTTTTATCTCAGTATCAAAGTAAACGATGACGTTAATTAATTGCTTTAGCCGATGATAATTTTTTATTTTTGTCATTTTTATTATTTTTTACTATGTATTCATTACCAGGATTTGATTGGCTATACTCACGACAGGTTGTATATCGAAATCGTACGTAGTGACTGTACTCAGATGACGAAGATGAAATAGTGTGAAATTACCCTGAAAAAAATTTTTAGTTTTGTAGGTAGGTATTTATACAAATCGTGATATTGTACGATGCATTTTGTTATTTATTAGACCGATGCAATATATAATTTTGATTGTTACACATTTGTTAAAATTTCCCAATATAAATTTCGATAGCATTAAGCATATTGTATGATTTCTTTCAACTTACTTTAGCAACCGCTCTGTCGCAACGATAACACAAGTACACCAATTTCACCAGTATAATCATAACTTCCAATAATCCAGCTGCGTGGGGCCATATATGTCCTGAAAATACTTTCTGAGCGAACATACTCCATAAAGTGACGTATAAAAATAACACCAATTGTACGTAAATATCGATCATAATTAAAAACAAATCGACAGCAAAACATTTCGAAATATTATCCAAGAAATTTGTAGCGAACCAATGGTCATCCATGAGTAACTTGAGCTTTTCGGTTTTGTATTTTTTGTTAACGTCTTTACTGCATAATTGTTTTATTTCTTGGTTTATCTCGTCGTATTCTTGTTCGCAAATACAGCAAAGAACGCCAACCACATTTATGATAATTATTGGTCCGAAGTAGGCTAAATTATAAGGGTAATACAGCTCGGGTTCTTTGATATAGAATCCGATATTCGAGATTATTATTTTTACTATGATTGAAAAAGTAAACGGTAGCAATGAATAATAAGTTACTGATAGGTTTTGTTTAATGCGTCGATTGAAAAGTATTTGATTAGCTTGATTAAAACAAACTATAGTTGATTTATATCTCAATGGGACTAATAGGATTACCAAAAGAGCTATTACTGTGTGAGATAGAAGGAGGCCGAATGCGCTGCAGTAGTTGCCTTGGGAGCATAATGCCTCCGTTCGCATCATCGCTGATTCCAATAGGTATTTTGTAACGACGTAGAATGTCCATGATTCGATTATGAATTGAGTAAAGGAAAGCAATATGCCTAATTTGCTTCCTTGGAATTTACCTGCATCTGAAACATTTTTTATTATTAGGCCAGCAAAAATTTGAGATTTTCCATCACGTGAAAATACCTACCTATACTTTTCAACTTGTCAACTCGGTCGGGTTTGTGATTCACCGTCCCTAATTGATTCGGAATGTCGACCTTATAATAGGATCAAGCTTTCAGCTGCCAAAGTTGATTAAAACGCCTCCTGGAGCAATTTGAAATTGCTGGAGAAAAGTTGAATTTTGCTGGAGGCTCCGGATCGCTCCGAAAATGGTGGATATCGATTTGGGAGGTCGACTTGAGGGGTTAGATAAAGTTTTGAATTAATCGATGCAAAAATTTATAATTTTGAATTTTTTTTCAAATTTGAGATTTTTCAAATTGTACAGAAATACATTTTCTAACTCATTTTCTCGGAATTGGTGATTCACCAACCAAATTTATGATAGGATTAAATTTTCAGCAGCCAAAGTTGATTACAACGTCTTCTGGAGCGATTCGAAATTATGCTGGAGAAAAATAAACTTTTGCTGGAGGCTCCAGCGATTGGCTGGAAAATGGTGAAAATCGATTCGAGGGCTCAACTTTAAAATATAAATTATAAGTTTCAGATTTTTTAATTCAGATTTGCTCTTTTTGTAAGAAATTGATATGCAACATGGGCTATTTTTGCCATTTTCGAAAATTCGCCAAAAATCGAAAAATCAGCTTTGGCAGCTGAAAATTTGGTGCTGAGGTCTGGGTAATAATAGACCTATGCTTTTTCAGCGAGCCAAACTTCAACTCGATCAGAATAAATTGAAGAGTTGTGAAGGTTTCCTTGTAACAATTTATACTCGTACATATGGAGACGGACTATATTTTGTAAGCTATCTTGTAAATCTAAATTGAAACTGCTCAGTTACCTCTTCAACCTTAAGTTCTGATTGATACTTGTTCACTTACCATTATAAAATCGGCTCCTTTGCCTCGATGGTTTGTACTGAATCGGTAATAAGCCAAATAATTTTCCAAAATAATAAATGAATATGATAGAATTCAAATGCTTCGGTATACGATACTTCGTTTTCAACATAATTCCAGCACAACACTCTCTTGTTTCGAAATGACATCCTACATAAAGTAAATTTAGAAATAGCTATACGACCTCCGTCAGCTGTAGGAAAAAAAACATCGAAGCTCAAAAATGTTATCTTAACGCTGAATGAAAACCCATCATTCATTATAAAACGTTTATTTTGTAACTAAAATAAAATGACATTAATTACGTATTTTTTGGCTTGAAAGATTTTTTTAGCGACAACAAAACAAAAACGTATACACTGGGAATTACACACGATGAAAATATGTATAAAAATAATAATTAAAAAAAAACTCGTATAAAATTTATCCTTAATACAAAATTAGTTTACCATTAAGTTCTTGTAGAAAAAAAATTGAAAAAAAAGTATATAAATACGTATAAAAAATAAATGCACCATTCAATAAGTTATTATGGAACCAATTTTTATATAATTTCTACACATGTACATATTCACATACGTATTGGCGTAATTTACAACAAAATATATAAAAAAAATCATTCGTATATACAGAACACAAGTCATTTATACAAACAAAAATATAAAAAAATAAATAAAACGAACATACACGTAAAAAAAACGGCGGGATATAATCAAATACTACACAAAATATTAAAATAAATAATCATAAAAAATTGTCTAACTGGTAACGAACAACAAAGTGCACACATGAAAAAAAAATTGGGGAGGGGAAGGGATAAACCTACGAATGTCTGGACGAACATTCAGTAGATGTGGTAGACGTAGAACTAGTCGAATCTCTTCGTCTACTATGCCTATGATTATGATTGAATGACCTATGAATAGGGGTATGTATTTCTACTTTAAATTTAGCGGTGGCCGTTACTTTAGTGGTAACATGACTGGACGGGGTTGATGAGGTAGTTGAGGACGGAGTAGCTCTATGTACACTGGCTGGCGAAGAATTACAGGAACTTTCATTTTCATTACCACTATTGTTACCTGATGGCGACCCCTGAAATTTGAAAAAAATATTCTGATTAGTAAAGATTGGAAATAAGGCACTGATGGAGTATGAAATTCTGTAAGATGAACGTTACTTACGTTTGGTGGAGGTGCAGGAGGAGCAGGTTGTACGTACGACGTAGCTTCGACAACGAGCTCTGGCTCAACCACTATTTCGTGATTGGTCGAATGCCACGAACCTGGTTCTTCTGATATTGTGGTCAGACTTAGAGAATAATCATCTCTTTGACGACGTGAAGGTGCTGGAGCCTGCCTACACGAAGTTCTGATCTTTCGTTGTTCATCTTTCGGAGTAGGAATAGGAGTACAAATCCTATCTGGAAACGTTTTAGGTTTCACCTGCGAAAAAATGATCCATAAATTAGTACAGTTGTTTGACAAGATGAAATTTTGCATCAGCAGATATTAGGGAATGAAAATACATACTTCAGCAGGAGGTCCCATCAGCAGTAAAACCATCGGAAAGAATAATAATCCGTTTAAGAATCCTATTCCGATTAATATCAGTAACACGTAGAAGAAATACCTGTAAAATAAATTAATTTACAAATTGTTATCTTGATGATTTTTTTTTCAATTTTCAAAATTAGGTATCTAAAACCAAACTTTTGTACTCACCTAACGATAAAGTCGAAATCATTGAACGCCAGCATACTAACAGCCAACAAAATGGTAAAAGCAACATGTAATATAACAGGAAACATATGTTTAATAGCTAATTGCAGTCTTCTTTCACGATTTCCGATAGCGGTAATAAATCCCTGAAAATACATAAAAATGAAAATCACCCAACGTCCAATCATATCTCTAATTAAAATTGAGTGTACTTCAAGCACCAAATACTTACAAAAGTTGTATGAATGATGAAATGCACATTGACACCAACAGCCACAATCAACAAAACAGCCGGTACAGCGCTCAACTTGATGCCAAGAATACCAAACGATCCTAGTAACTGTAGCACCATAGCAGCTCCTCCAAATACAACCACCGCTGCAGCCCAAACGTTGAACAATAGCAAGAACACGGTGCAAAATACGATGCTCAACGAGCACAATATGGCGATGCCGAGGTACCATCTTAGATCTTGATACTGTTCCCAAAATAGGAACGGAATGCCAGATGGGAAACTAGGTAATCCTTTGGCTTCGAATTTCTGACACAAGTCTCGAACTTGTGATATTAGCTTAGTTATATGGAATGTATTTCCTAATCCTTGCAGATAGAATGGAATCTGCGTATAGGTTAGCGGCGATGATTTGGGTATTTTGAGGTCGTAGTCGTTGGGCACATTACACCAGGATTTCGGTTCTGGTTTCAGATTAGCTTGAGATGCGCTGTAGGCTAAGGCGTCGTGGCAGACCCAGGCAGATAGGTAATTGTAAAATGGGTCTGGGCTGATGATTCCTTGATGGTTAACGAGACGCGATTGCGTCATCAGTGATTTGTCGATCGGGTTCTCGAGGTCGCCGGTTTGTACAAGAAGTTTGTAGCCTAGGACACCTTCGTCGGTGGCGTTATTGAGCCAGCCTTCTTGGTTTATAGAACCGTTTGCCCAGTCGCGATCGAATGCTTTCTGAATGCCTATACAAAAACAGAGAAGAAAAAGATATTATAAATAAAACATCAATAAAACGTGAAAAATTAATAAAAATTATTTTCTTAATGAAATTCGAATATTTTGCTGGCATGATATCAACTCACCTAGCAGCCAATCTCTGAACAAACTCAGCCAAAACTGAGGCAACCCTCCGTTATCATTTTTGATAATATTAGGAACTCTGGTAAAAGCGTCATGGTACTCGTATAACAACTTCTGATTAGTCGGATACTCGAAATCTCCCTGAGTAATCACGTACATATCGTAAAATCCGAAATATTTCTCTTGAGCAGCCAGGAACCCGTGTTCGTTGGTACTTTGAGGAACAATATCACTCAACTCCAATCCATCTACTACTTTGCTCACGTACCACACGCTTATTAGTATTACCAACAAGAATGCCACCACGGTGAAAACTTTGACTGATTTTTTACACAAAAATTTAGCGTATCTTTCAAGTAAATTATCCCATGACCAATATTCACTTTTATCTAAGAAATCTCCACCATTGGATTCCGTGTCGTTATTATTGGTCGACAGTAAACTTTGTGATAAGGGAGGACTTTCATTATTTTCATCCTGTAAAAAAAAATAACTCAATTAATATTTCGTGTTCAGTTTCGATTTTACTCTAAAACACCATATGGAAAACGTACTAATGAATTCGAAGATGCTAAAACCGTAATGGTCTGTTGGCCATCCGGAGGCAAAGCACGTGTAATCGCTTGCTTTTCCCTCGACTTGTTACTAGATCTTCTTGGCACAGGTGGCGAAACACTCTTCACATATGGCCAGCTATCGTCATCAAGCTTGCAACAACATAGAATATCTGCTCTTTTGGAGCTGTAAACCAAATAGTTTTCGTTCCATTAGTTATCATCATCGCATAGCAAAACTGTACTATAGTTAATAGACAAAATATTTCTCAAAACTCTTACCTCCTCCTTTTTAAATCAATACTAATAATGGCTGGAAATACTGATAAAGTAGTGACTAGATTGAAAAAAACTAGAATCCCAGCTTGCATTGAAAATACTCGCAAAGCCGGAACAGGAATAAGTGCCGCTGCAAAAAACGCGCCGCAATTGCTAATCGAAGTAAGTAAAACGCTCAGACCGCCTTTTCTCAATACAGCTCCGGTCTGTTTCTGTACAATCAAAAAGGTCATCTCGATTAGAAAAAATTCTACTCGGAAAATTAACACACTTTTTTGATCAACAAACTTACTTCTGCATTATCATCTTTCGAAGGCAATTGTTCGGCATAAACGCTCGTTAAAAGGAACACATCTACAACACCAAAACCTAATCCAAGATATGGTACAATCTGTGAAAATAAAAAATCACCCGTTAATAATGTTCGGAGAAATGTCAATTCCTTACGAGTCAAAATGTCTAAAACTTACTTGGGTAGTTGAAGCATTAAATGCAATACCACACAAAGCACAGAATCCTAACGCAGCTGCATTCGTAATGGTTACTAATAATACACCAGCGATTCCTACTGCTGTTTGTGATAATACAGGATGATTCCATTTCAGTAATGAAAACGCTACGAAAATTAACTGAAAAATAAAATAAAAATCATTAATCGATGTAAAATCAGCATTAGGTAGGTAAGAAAGAGGTATTCGAAATCAACTTACCATAACGAGGTAACCAATGAAAATTTTTTTAAAATCTATTTTTGAAAAATGACTTAGAATATCGTTAAGTGTAGCAGTGGAAAAGGAAAATATATTATACTGAGCAGTTTCATTAGGAAATTGTTTCAATTGCCTTTTGACTTCCTGTTGGGAAAAAAAAGAAACTTATTAGAATTCAGCAAATTTTATTAATTAATATTCAGTTATCATGTGTATTGAAAAATTATATCATGCAGAAGTCGATAAAATGCCTAACGAGGGAAGGGAGGACTCAGGGGGAGAATATCATTTTACAAATTTCAAAATGCGATTTTACTGATGATGAAGGAGAAATCGAACTAGTAGAAAATTCATGGTGCAATCAGACCTTGATTGAAAAAACAAGTAGGTAAAAACTCCACGAAGTATATATTTCGGGTTCTAAAAGTCTATTTCCCAAATTTTTGATAAATTTTTGAAAATCAAAATGTGAAAAAAAATTGGAATTTTACCCAACTGAGCAAGAAAGTTGACGACCTCTGGTGAATACCTTATTTTTAATTACTCCTCTCCTCCGTCAAAATTGATTAGAAGCGATTCAAAGTTTTTTTCAGTCATTCTAGAGTTTTCAACAAATGTTTGGAAAATACATTTTTCGAAAAACGTTACCAAATAAGGTACCTAAATTATTATAAAGCTGAAATTTTAAAAAATATTCCAGACTATCAACCCTGCAAATCGATTAGAAGCAGTTTCCAATTGTTTTGGAAAGTCCAGTACCATTTCTAAAAACGTCAGTTCGCCAAAATGTTTCGATGAATTTTTCAATTTTTTTAATTACAAAAATGATTTTGGAAAAATGTATCTTTTTTGTAATTTGAGCTCAAGTTCAATTAGGTAGATGGATTCTTAAGGTTTTTTTTTTTTTTGAAGCTGGAATTTTCCTAATACCGCTGGAGGAACTAGAACGATTCCATTTTTGAGAAGGAAAGGAAGGGGGAATGACGTTTTTTTTCAAAAATTTGCTGAAGGCTCCAAAGCAGGTTAAAACGATTCAAAATTTTCAAATTTACGTAGCATTAACCCCCTCCTCCTCAAAACATTTTTTAAAATTTAAATTTGACAAGATTTAAAAAATTGCTGATTCAGCATGTAATGTGTCAAAAAAATGTAAAAATGGACAAATCTGCATTCCGCACTAATCAACATAAAAAAATTTTAAAAAAGTAAAAAATGAATTCGTTCTTTTTTCAAAGAATTTTTTTCCTTTTTTTTCTCTCAACAATGACATCATTTTTTATGACCTCCACTTCACAATTTCCACCTACATTTCTTTTCTATCAATTCAAAGGACAAAGATAAACAATAAAATGTAGACAAAAAACGAAACTTTTCCAAAAAAAAAACAACTCGATAACAATCCAGATTTACACATTTTTGGCTAGTTTTAGTAAGTGAAAATACGTAATTTTAGTTCAAGAATCGCATCGGTACCCCCCCCCCCCCCCCTACAGGCCTACACATCCTTCCATCGATATTTGAGGCCACTAGAATCAAATGTCTACTTCTCCACTTTTTTTCAAAAATGAGTTAAGCATGGTTTGGTATACTACAACATGTGCCGCATCCGATGAAAATGTCAAAATTTCAATTTTGTGTAAGGAAGTATGGTTAAACAGCGTGTAAAGTTGGGGTTAGAATCAAAAGTGTACTATTTTAATGGAGAAGTCAAGTTTAGAAACGAACCTGGTGGAAATTGAATGAAGGACTAGTGTTATGCCTTGAAATTAGGCTTGAAATTGAATAAATTCATCAAGTGAGGACCCTTCCCCCAAAAACACCTTTCATTTTTATTAACAAAAATTAATTTTTTTTACTTTGAAAAAAAAAGGAAAATTATTTCAATTTCCAAATGAATGGTCAAAAATGCAATATTATTTTAATTTCTCAAACTTTCCAAGCTTTCTTCAACTTTTAGCACCATATTACTAGAACAATTTTTGATTAAGTGCCCTAAAACGATGTAAAAAGTGTACGGTTGGAGACAAAACTTAACTTCTCCTAACTTCAAACTGCCCAGGAACTTTTACGGCAACGCGTAGGGTAAAACAAACATGTGGGTCACTATCGTCATGTTGGTACAAAAATATTAGACATATTACCTCGGTATTTTATGTTACGATAAATGCTAGGGAGGTTTTTTGCGTTTTTCTCAAAAAGTTCGAAAATGGAGAAGTAGAGATTTGATTCTAGTGGCCTCAATTTCTGCATGACAAATTACAAAATAAAATAACAACACTTCCATAATATACTTACATCTGAAAATTTACGTTGCCAAGTTTCTAAAACTAGGGCAGCTTTTTGAGGCGTCCAATCGATCTTTTGAACTTTATAATCGTCGGAAAAATAATCATAGAGTTCTTTTTCGCTCATCAATTGTATCACAGTTTGTAAACCGTGAGCTCTGCAAAAACAAACGAGTATTGTAATTAGAGCGGAATAAAGAAAATACTAATTTAGTCATCGCCTCGTCAGTCTACAGTCACCGGAGACAAACGGTAACCGTAGGAGTAGGCTTTATAGAAAATAATAATTACTTGGTAATATGTCCAGTCTTATTTTTCTTGGCCGCTCCGATAATTAAATCTTCAGGCCAATGCATATACTTGGTAGCGAATCCGTAACATCCGCCAGTAAGCTGAGCGCCTATATCCAGTCTCTATAAAAAACAGAAAAAAAAACGTAATAATTTAGTTTACATCTCAAGGTCACGTAACGGGTCCAGTTTTACTTTTTGTTTTCCTATTGTCTTGGCGCTTTCTTTATAGGTGAATAAAAATTCTCAATAATAATAACAGTAGTAGTAGCAAAACCTGTAGCAAGGTGTGGGGCGGAGGCGAATACGCGATATCTCAACTCGCAGGTTAACAAACCATCGGGTGGTAGATTTTTTTCCTGAATTTAAACGACGACGTTTAGCCCGCTTGGCGTTTTTCGAGGAATTTTCTAAGAAAATACCACACTGGTTTGGTATAGCCTATTATGGTTGGTCAGGCTACAGGCCAGTGAAAGAGAGACATAGACGCATTTAAGGTATATACTAAATGAATACGTCACGTATCTAAGCCATCGGAGAAAAAAAATTAACAAAAGATCTCCCGCACTGCGTCTTCCTTCTACACAGAACCACGCACAAATATACCTATAAGAAAAGATTCCAATTGTGTGTCGTTCAAACACCCACACCATTAAAATGCCACCATGATATTTGGTCCTGATGGGTCCGCTAGTGCGAGCCCGAGCCGAGTCTGCTCTGCTCGTTCTTCTCTTATAACACCTTTATCGAATAATCTTTTGAAATAAAAACCAACGCGATACGATACGCGTTTTACCTCTAAACAAAAATTCTCCCGCTAAGAAGATATTTGATCTCTTCACTTTTGACTTTTTACCCCTCGCGATGAGGTGAACTGCTGTCATCTTTATACCGCGCGGTGTCATTTCATTTCACTTTACAGCGTAGACTTTTTGTTCGCGAATTAAATTACCTACCCGCCGTCATCGCGACCTCCTCTTCGTAACCACCATAAATGCGCCTGTGTGCGATATTAGTACCTATATATGGAGCATAGTGTACTACTTTTGCAGCTTCTTTAAAGCGAGAATCTTTCTTAATCGATCATTCTTCTATTGAAGAATGAGCGAAAGGACAAAAGAGGGGTAGCGTAGATAGATACATAGATGAAGAAGTACTCACTCGTGAGGAATTTTTATTCGGTGCCGTATCCGGGCATTCTGGATCTCTTGGATTTAAACATGGTTTTTCTTGATAACCTGTTGTTATTCCGGCCTGTAAGTAAAATATAATGTTTTTATCAGTACACATTTAGGCAAATTCAGTATAGTTTTTTGAATTCAGATTCTAATAGGGGGAAGGAGAAGTTGGAAGGAAGGAAATACAATGAGAGAAGAACTGAAATCTCATTCTAGTTTTATAATCAATTTCAATTTTCAGTTTTTTTTTCACTTCTAAATTCGACTTTATATTTTCAGTTCCATAAATTTTTTGCCAGAATTGTTTCAAAAAAATATTTGTAATTTTTGATCGAATTCGACAGTTTACAGCAAAAATTAAATTTACATTTGAGTATACCATGGCTCAGAAAAAGTTTAGGTAGGTACTTATCTTTCAAAAAAATGTGATATCTCAACCAGCAGAGAATTTTTTGGACAAGACATAGAAATCAAAAAAGCATACCAAATTTTAAAACTGGAATGTCATTCTCAGATTTTTAGTGAACTTTAAAAAATTCAAATTTGACCAATTTTTCATGAAAAAAAATCAAAATTTGATCAAATTGAGGTAGAACGCTGAAATTTGGTTAATATCCCATTCTCAACGTTTCGAATGGACTAATGACGATTTCCAACTTTTTTAAAGGCTCCATAAAATTTTTAAATTTTCTAATTTTTGAAAAAAAAGTCATAAAAAAGGTTAAAATAGAATTCAGCACTTATGACTTTGGATTTACTACCTTGGTAAACTTATCGATCGATTTATGCATACATTTTTAAAATCTGTTTCTGTTCAGTTCAAATTCAAAACTTCCTCCAGCAATCAGGTATTTTTGAAAAAAAAAATAAAAAATTCTTAGTTTACTTATAAACGTGATTTTACTCAGCTGAATCTCGGTTAGTACCTTTTTTTTGACCACCAAAATCCATTGGAGGTGGTTTCAAGTAAATCTGGAGCCTCTAACAAATTTTTAAATTTCTCAGTTTTAAAAAAAATTGAAAAAATATTGATTTTTCATTTTTAAGAACTGAAACAATTTTTTACTTTTATTATATTTGATTATGAAATTAATAACAAAAAATTTCTAGACAAAATAACATTTTTCTGTCGAAGAAAAAATTCTCTCTACAGAAGTTGGCTGGATACGGGCATGATGAAATTCCAAGTTACTTACTTTTATTACAGAAAATGAGCAAGGATTGAAATTTTTAAAAATTCACCAGAAATTGAAAATAAAATTCAACATAGGGTGGTTTGAAAAAAAAATTAAATTTGACAAAATGGTACCAAAGTTTGCTAAAATTGAAAAATAGTCCTTTCATGAAGCATATTTTCCAAGGAAAATGACATTACCGACGTCACAAATGTTGTAAGTCGTAATCTACGCTCAATTATTCAAAAAAAATTAAAATATTTTTTGAAACGTTAATGAGCCAAACTACTTTTTTTGTAACGTCAATGAGCCAAAATAGGAACTAATGATGAAAAAAATTGTACTCGATATTCTTAAATTCAAAAAAATTTCCAGCGCTCTTCTCCACATCAAAAAAATCTACCACAGCCTCTACTCAATTTCAAAGTTCAAACAAAAAATTAAACTTACCCTTTTCATAATCTCTTCCAACGTTTTTAACGGGAAATTCGTGCCACCGGCTGATTTGACGTATTGTAAAAGATGTCGAGGATTTAAATTCGTCCATTTCAACTTGAACGGAATATCACTGCAAAAAAAAACCAAAAGGAAATTAGTATAGAAGAAATACTTTACGTATTTTTTTGGCAAACTGTATCGTCTTGTCTGTGTTCGTTGAAAATATTAGAAATAAATTAATGAAAATGGGTTCAATGTCGTCGTAGTAACTTGGCTTCTTCAAGTTTAGCTGTTTTACCAACCCCTTCTCTCTTCTCTTCCCTTTTACTATTATTCGAATACTGTACACTATTCGTATAGAAAAACGAGCGACTGCCAAAATTCCGCGTAAAGGCGCTTAATTATCAAAGAGTATTTCCATTCTTCTACTTAATATCACCTTCTAGACGTGAAACGAGCCGAAATATGTAATAGAAATGTTAAAAAGAGATTCTGATGATAGAAAGTTTTGATATTTATAAATAACTTTTGTCCCTTCTCGTTCCATTCTCTACGGTTAAAAAATATAAGTATAAGGTACGAGTATAGTATACGTCTTAATAAAATTTCGTACGATTGAATCCATTATATTGCAGACAAATAAACGACGATTAAAAACTTTTTTTTGATATTTTTAGTTCAATAGGTGAGCAAAATGATATTAAAAATTCATCTGATAGTGATGAGGCCTACTACAATGAAGAAAAAAAGTTGAAAGAATACTTACGGAACAAAAACCGGATCATCTGGTCCCAATAACTTCGATCCTTCCCAAAAACAATCCAAAGGAGTGATAATCGAACATGGTATAATATTTCGAAAAATCTAAACAGAAAAAAAAGCTAGGTAACGTTCCTGCATACAAAAAAAAAGAATACGTAATACATAAATGTATCTACACAATGCAGAGAAGAAATAAACCACATCAGGTGCGACTAGACTATAGATAACCTACCAGAAAAAAAAAAAAAAAAAACAACCTTTCAACCACTACGACAATTTCATCCGATCCACCCAAAATAACGTCCACCAACATCCCCAATAAAGATCAATTTACGATCTGCTGCAATATTGTTTACCATATCTTACTTACAATTAAAACATTAAAATGCAAATGAATACGTTGTTGGTTGTATATAGTCTAGGCACACCTTACATCCTGGTACTTTTCTTCCTACACACGCGGCAACGATGGCGGGTTTCTTTCAACGCGTCTTCCACTCTTCCCTCCTCCCTTACCTACCCTTCCACACGTATATGTAATTTAAATACGGTACATGAAATGTTAAATACCTGATCGATATGATACATGTCGAAGCTGGAAAAACTCGGTGAGCTACAAATATCTTTCAGTCGCCATTGTCTGTAAAGGAAACCAGAAATAGAACAATTATTCAACATGAAAGCAACAACAACAATATAAGCCGCCGCCGGACACACACAATACACATAAAAGTGTGACAAATTGATAAAATCGTCCTCTTTTATTTCAAACAGGTAATGCTCGACCGAACATAAATACTTGCCGGACAATAATACCACGAACAATGTCTTCTTTTTGAGAAAAAAAAACGACTTGAAACGTGCGCTAATTATAATTTTTAGGTTTTTTTTTCTCGTTGAAGAATGAGAGAAAAAAATACATTTTCTCCCCATTGAAATGAGCTTATTTTTGGTCTGGATATTTTTTCTTCTTTATAAAAAACTTAAAACATACCTATGCGAGATTTTGAATCAATATAATGAATCTAAGCTCCCCTCTACTCCTCCCCAAGGCTCAAAGCTGCATTTTTTTTTCATTTATTAAATAAGTAAATATGCCAAAAATAAACATGCATTCGAATCACAAAATCGATACTGAAAAAATACCCCGCCATCTTTCAAATCCAAACCACCTCAGGTACAAATAGTTGGTTATCTCTTGAATTCGAAATAAAAAAGCAATTCAGCTGAGTCAGCGTAAATTATGAGTGTCGGCCTAGAAAAAGAACTACCTGTAGACGACGGTTAGGCGCACGACGCAACGTAGACGTAGTTCGGCGGCGCTTTCAATTAAGTAACAACTGAATCAAAGAGAGAGGTACTTACTCATTGAACAAGTAAACTGTGACCGATGACGCGGCTTTGATTACTTTCAAATGAGCTAATAAAGCTCCCGAATGTAACAAAGATGCCGGAGGATCCTTTGGCGTTTGAATGACTAGCTGATGAGTATTGCTGGCTGATTCTCCTAGAGCGTTTTCGATGTATTTCCTTTCACGCTCTAAACGACCGCCCTCTGAAAACCGACAAAAATACAATGTTGAGTTTAGGTTTTCGAACGTCTTTTCACAAACTGTAATGGGATTATAATTATTAATAAGAAAATATCGTACGAAGAAACTGCAGGGTGTGGGCGAGAACTTGTTTAAAATTGTAGTTGGGATAGAAGATGTTAATGAAATTTGGCGTTGGTGGTTTACTTTGAGGTGCAAAATACCGATGGCATTTAATTGGGGGGGGGGGGCCATATGTACCTTAGATTTAACTTTTGACTTACAAATAAAAAAGGTTCCAAGTCAAAATACCTATTTCATTTTTGAAAATAAGAGAAGATATCGATATTTGAAGTAAAATAAATTAAATTTAAATTTAAAATTCTATTTTGAAGATGATCTAAAAATACAAGAGAAGATTAATGTACGTGCCATAATTGAAAATTGATGCAAAAAATGGACTTCGGGACCTAAAAAATGTATTTTGTTTCATTTTGGGATTCGTTCTTCTAAATTTTCATTTCGGTTTCAGGATTTGTTTTGGGATTGAAAAAATTGTTTCGGTTCTGGGCTGAATCAGTTTTGGTTTCGGGATTTCCATTTCAACCAATTTTAAGCTCAAATTGACTAATGGAGTAATGGACCTTGCAAGGGTTTAAGAAATCGGAGGTTTTGACGTGAAAAATCCAATGGATGTAATTAGTTTAACATCTTGAATGCATATTTGCAGGGCTTGAAAACCAGATAGATATCACTCTTGGTTTTGGTTTTTGTTTCATGTTTTTTAAAAAAGTGAAGGTTTTGGTTTTGGTTTCAGTTTTTTCCTTTTCCTTTTTTCTCCATTTTTTAGAGGAAAGAAGGCCAAAAAAGTGATCACTTTTTCAAGTCCTTTGTGTATGTGACTAGAAAGCAGCACTTTAGCAGTGCCAAATTTGTCAACTTTTTTAGTTTTCACCTTCAGCATCAGTTTTTACGCATAATTTTTACCAAAAATGCAGTATTAATTAGGCTAATTATCTGAAAAATTCCAAAACCAATACAGTTTTCAATCGGTGACACTCTCAGTTTTGAATATGAGAAAATAACGCTTCCAGTTTTGGGTTTGGCTTCAGTTGTGGGAAAATAACGCTCCTGGTTTTGGTTTTGAGCAATTTTATTTTAATTGGTTTTGGGAGGTTTTGGTTTTGGTTTTGGTTTCAGTTTACAAGCCCTGATATTTTGCTCAATTCAGGGAGGAATTTTCATTTTAATCTGAATAATTGACGATAAATGATGTAAGGTGCACCGGGGCAAGTCAGAATGATTTTTCGCAATTTCAACTTTGACCAGCTGTTACTCCCCTTCTACTGAACCAAAATGGATCAAATTTATTATGTAGGTTCCCATAAGGGTTCTTAACCTATGGTAAAAATTTGAGCGCGATTGACACAGTAGCTTTCACTCAGTGGAATAAAATATAAACTGTCCTGACTTACCCCAATTGGGGGAAGTCAGAACAGGCTAAACTTTGCAGAGGCGTAGATCACAAACCGAGCGTCCTAGAAAAATTGCATAAACACAAAATTGTAGAGAATTTAATTCTCTTTGAGATCACTCTCATTATATTTTCACTAGGACGCACGGTTCGTCCGCTATATGCGAAAAACTAAGAAATAGAAAGTCTGTATTTTAGACCAAATTCAAAATAAGTTCAAAACAACAACAAAATACAATTGAACCAAAGACATCTAAAATGAAACTGAATCGCGAAAATTTTTATGCAGTGATGAAGTAGGGGTAGTACCCTCAAGTCACCTTTAGTGGCACTTCGTCAGATATAAACCTCTAGGCGCTAGAGCAAGTTTTCTAACTTACCCCGAATTCCAACTTCCCCCGGTGCACCTTAAAATAATGATTTATCAAAATAAAATCGCGGAAAAAAGGCAAAAATTGAAATCCCAAAACTGAAACGATTTTGTTTCGGGTTCAAAATTACATTGGTTTGGGGATTTTTTCAGTTTCAGGATCAAGAAAAATAACAATTTTGGTTCCGGGATTGGATTTGAATCGGGTAAAGGATGAACCAAACTAATGAGTCCAATTTGAATCGGGATTTAATTGGTTCCAGTTTTCACGATAGACGGGATTCCAGCCCACTCAGGAATTCTGAGAAAGAAAACAGCAGACTTAGCAGCAAATCAGTCACTAAAGATTTCACCTGTACCAGAAACACCTGTCCCTGTGTCTGATGTGATGGAAAGCCTTACATTCGATGATAATTGATAATTCTCAGCCAAAGTCACACCTCCAACCTTCAAGATTTGCCAAGAAAGCAGACTTATTACCTTATGCTGTGAATGCACAGGTCATACCCTCCTCACCCACTCTTATCTCTTCAAGAAAGAATCCCCTCCAATATGCTCTACATGTAAACCCACTTGACAATAGATTCACCGATAAAAAAAGCCAGTGAAAAAGCCGGCTCAAATATGACAGTAAATTTGCCATTAAAAAACGCCAGGAAAAAGTCAGCTGCTGTTTAAATACCTAATGCATTAAATCGCTGAATAAAAACCTGAAATCTACAAAAAATTTCCAGCCCTAGCGGGGATCGAACCCAGGACTCCCGCTTAACAATCCATTGCTCTAACCACACAGCTATCATTGCAAGATGAATATTTCCGTTTTCAAGCGGTATACATGTACCACACTTCGTACTTTTATTCAATTTTTTAAAAAGAAGTTGTGAATACCCATTGCACATGTGCACTATAATCGGTGAATAAAAAACAGCTGATTTGTGAGAACTGGCAGTTCGGCAAATAAAAAATTCTGTCATTCACTGGTCAAAAACGGCTATTTAAATGGCTATGTTTTTATAAAAAGTAGCTTTTCCTAACCGGTGTTTTTTCTACGGCAAATTTACTGTCATTTTTGCGCGCCTATTCAACGGCAAATTTACAAAAATCAACCGGCATTTCGGCTTAACCAGCAAATCTCTTGTCAAGTGGGAAGTCCAACTCACTATTTCCCACATCCTGCTCACCTGTCAAGATCATACCAATTTAAGAAAGTCTCTAAACCTCCCCAAAACCCCGCTAGAAATATCTCAAAACTCCCCAGTCTTATACTCTCCTTTCTTCAAAAATCCAACCTTCCATTAATGTAACAGCATAAAATAACCCGTGCCTCTAGCCTCATAGCTGTACATGGATGGCACAGTGACCAACAGGTAAATCGTTTTTATCATTTGTTATCCCCAATACAAAGCTCGAAATTTTGCCAAATTTTGTGTCATATTTCATCCTGACTTCCAGCATGATTTTACAACTTGATAAAAAATCCTCTCTTTGCAGTCTAGATTTTTTTTTTCAAAGGCATTCTCTTTTATCAAGTTTTCATTTTTGTTCAGCTGAGGAAATACGATTATGATATTTTTTACTACCAAAATCGTTATTATGATTTTTTTTCTTATTAATTTTTTTTAAATGTTTTCAAAAAGTGCTTTTGACTAATTTTTTTTACTTGCGTTGTTGAATTTCTTTTTTTTCAATTTGCAATATAAGTTATACCTATTCATTTGTTTTGTTGGAAATGAAGGATTTGAGCCTTTTCAAAACTTTCATTCTCCAAAATGATTCTTCTTCGAAAGTTCAACTTTATGTGATTTGGCCTGTTGGGCAGAGTACTCTATTACACTCTTCAAAGCAATTTGTTTTCCCAACATGGAAAACTAGAGAATCTCCAAAGGGTTAATACCGACTCAAATTCCAAAAAACACCTCTGATATAAAATTGAAACAGCCATGTAATGATGGCCAAGAAAAAGAAACGAATGTTGCAATCAGAAGTCAACCAACGTTTAACATCACCTGACTCCTTTAATTTCGATTTTAGGCAAGAAATTATTTTTCTCAACAACGAAAATTCATCTTAACAATACGAGTAGGTTATAGTTATAGCTCTTTCTCAAACTCAAAACTGGCAAAAATTGACGTTGTTGAAAACTGGATTAACTCTCTAAGTTTCGCAAACGTGAGATAATAAGACAACACAAGCTTCCTAAACATTTCTTCTCACAGTGAATTCAGTGACACTATAGGCACAATCCAACTCTCTTCTTCTCTAGACCAGACATTCGCTCTGCAAGCCACCCTGTACACATAAAACATAAACAAAACAGATAGGTATCCAGAGTACGACAAAATCTCGCTTATAAATTGCACGTGTAAAATGATACAATCAGCATCGAATACCTATACAGCGAATCGGCCTTCGACGACTAGGTATAGGTTGGCCACGTCCGAGTCCGAGTCATTTCGAAAATACATATTAATTAAAAATCATCGCTGTAGATAGGAACGTTCATTACCATATTCCATGCTGGCTAATAACCAACGGTTAGGCCTAGGCGCCTCCTTACCAGACCCCCGCTGAGCGAAAATAACATTTACGAATAGCGAAGCCGGCTACGCAAGTCCCCGTAGTTTTGTCCTTAAATGGAATGTTATTACGACCAGATTTTTTTCTTCTCCAGCGCTGTTTACACGCAGATTGAGTTGATTAAAGTTGACCGTTTAATTAACGCGCTTCGCTTGGCCGTTTATACGGCGGCTACGACGCGGCGCGTGTTCGACACTCGGAGCGAATGGAAAATAATTACAAGCTCGCCGAGCAAAATTTAACCTACAATATCACGTACAAAATTCTTGTAACAATTGCCGCGTGTAAAGCGCGCCTATAAATAGCCTGAGGGCTAACTTCAAAAATATATGTACGTCAGACTTTTTCATACACGTAGATATGCTGAAGAAGAATTCCAGTTTCGCTGGACAACATTTCTATAGGTACTACCTTACCTATATAGGTACCTGTATACATGCGTAAATGAAATACGTTAGAAAACAGTTCGGTTACCAATTACAAAGAACCATCGATTATTCGTGGAATACCGATTTCAAAACCACCACGATGAAAAATCCATCGACAAAAAGGTTTCCGCTTTCTATGCGAAGATCCTACCTATACTATAGGTAAAGACTACCCATTCACTTATATCTCGTAGCTGAGTTGAAAAAAATGATCGTTATTTCGAAGAATTGCAATCGCCACCTCCGACGAATATCTTATGTTAGATTAAATTGGATTAGCTCGAATCAAAATCCAACGAGTTAAATCTACCCAGTTGATATATATTCGCGATAAAAATTTACCTATACTCGGTGAATAAAAATAATAAAATTTTATCGACATTTCACGCTAACTAAATAGTGCCACTTTTTTGAATAAAATTATCTCGCATATACGATACACCATCACCATCCCCTTAACTAACAACGGAAATGTAGACATGTAATGTGCGAGATGGGTGTAATAAAAAACCTCCCAACGAGTATTTTTGCCCATTTCGAATGATTTCTTTGACTATTTAGTATGCTTATGTATTTTCTTCTCTCATAATATAAAACGAAAATCATCTAAAACATCTTCATAAAAATAGATGAATACGAATAACAGTGCGAATTTCATGTCAATGAGAACAGGGGAAGGGAGGGGAAGCCATAGACGCACCCAGAAATTTTCTCTTCAAAGAGTTCGAATCAACTTGAAAAAAAAAACTTGGAAAAAATTTGATTTTCACTTTCACTTGATTTTACAGCATTTTGTTCGACTTTTTAGAACTTGGAAAAAATGCGATGAATTCATTGACATTATTATGTTGAGTGGGAGTTTCAAAAACGTTTGAAAAACATTTTTGTTAAGCTAAATGATGTACTTACAGGTATATGTCTGGTAAATTTCTTGTCAAATACCTACTGGGAATTTTTTGGTAAAACTGGCAGTTTTTGGTAAACTACTGGTAATTTTTGGCGAATGACTGGATTTTTTTAGGAAAATTTTTGTCAATTTTTGGTAAATTACTGGCTATTTTTTGATAATTACCAGAGCTCCAAAATACTCTAAATATGCTCTTAAAAAATCCCTAAAAAATGCCAAAAATGCTCTAAAACACGAAAATAGGGTTTTAAAAAGAAACAAAAGGGGGAGGGGAAGAGTTTTTTAAATCCTTGAAAATTTGATTTTTCGAAAACTTTGTCTTTCTTTTCAAGGTGATTTCATTTGGAAAATTTTGTGAAAAAAAATGAAAATATTCCCTTAAAACATTGAAAAATTCTCGAAAAAACCTGAAAAATGCCTAAATAAATACTTCTATGTTTTTATGGGTAGAATAATATGCGAAAATATACTAGAACAAATTAGACTCATTTTAATGGGAATTTTATGAATCGTAGATAGTTGAAAAATTCCTCATCTCCTATGCATACAAAAAACAATAATTTATGCTGTAGGATAAAAATTCGAGTCCTAATTATTGCATGAGTACCTAATTTGATAACTTTTGAAAAATTTGAAAAAAATTGATGAATTGTCAGAATTATGTTTGACTTTTAAAAATTCAAAAACATTAAAGTAGGCTTTTAGATTTCAAGTTTGGCATAATTTTTTCAAAAAAATTTTCCTTTAGTCACTCTCAAGTCTCAGGTATCAACCTCAGCAGCTAAGAAATCGATAAAAAAAACAGCAAAAGAATTTTTTAAAACTCAGTGGAAAATGATTGAATTTGATCAAACAGATCCGGACATTCCAATGAATTTAATTTGACCTTGATCAGGATCGGGATCAGATCTTGCAGAGAAGATTTGATTGAATTTGACTTGATTGATCTGACCATTCCTCGAATCCAATTATTGAATCTGAAAGATGTAATCAGATCAGAGTTTTGGTCGGATTGGATCTGTTCAGACCTGATCAGATCCAATTATTTCCCCTGAGACGAAATCTGTAGTGATTTTTGGACATTATTAACACTTTTAAGAAAAGAACATTGACTTTTTAGCAGTCTATGACTTTTGGATCAGCTCCAATTTTTTTTTGCTTACCTAATTGGGAACGAATGGAAGCTTCCCAAGCCCTCCCTCCATCTTCTGAGGTCAAGAATTTCAAAATTTCCAACTTGTCATGACAACATTAGATAAATATCTAATTAAGTAGCAATGTTGTTAATTTCAAAAAAAAAAAAATCGAACGAATGGTATACAACGATAGCCGTGTACCCCCCTCCCCCCACTTGAATAAAATTCAAAATAAAGAATAATTTTAGGGAGATTTTTAACATAATGTCATCACACCTCACCCCTCAACGGTTCTAAATTTTAAAATGAATGAAATTTTTATGGACATGATTTGTGACGATCCAATTATATATTCTCAAATTGATAATCAATAAAATGCCTAGGTACTTGTGATTTTCTTTTAAATTCGATAAGGTATACGTAACTAAATGATTTAAAAAAATTACCATCCATTTACTGGTCTACTATTCTGCTGCGAAATTCGCCATTGCTTTAGTTCAAGACTCCAAAACAAAAGTATCTCTAATTGAGTAAGTTTCATCGTAATACAAAGCAATATTAACTAAAAGATTCGTCGTAGTTGTGCAATAGGAAAAACCCACTGATCTAGGCAAATAAAAAAAAAATCTTTTAAAATTCTGAATATTGTAGAAAAATAGTATTCGCACTTGACAGCAAAGTAGTCGCCATCTAGCGGTCGAAACAGAACTACAACGAAACTAGGATATAATTTTTCGTTACATGTATTCTTATGGGAGATTTGCGATTTTCAAAAATTAATTAAAAATCGTGTAATTATCGTAGAAGTGTAATTTTTACTTCAAATGAATGTTTAATTCTTCTACTTTTTGAGAAAATTTATTACAATCTCTTAAACATGGTTTTTCTTGCAAAAAAATTGCACCGCATTTACAACGTATTTGGATTGTTTATTGTATCCTGAAATGCTGAAAAACATAGGAAGTGCAAAGCAATTTTTTCACAAGAAAAACAATGTTTAAGAAATTGTAATAAATTTTCTCAAAAAGTAGAAGAATTAAACATTCATTTGATGTAAAAATTACACTCCTACAATAATTACACGATTTTTAATTAATTTTTGAAAATCGCAAATCTCCCATAAGAATACATGTAATGAAAAATGTTATCCTAGTTTCATTGCTCGTAGCAGCGCGTAGCAGCGCTATCTATTGGGACTGTCAACTGCGAATGAACACACATACACAACATTTTCCGGAAAAATGAAACACCAGCAAGTAGGCCACCACTGAGTAAACTAACAATATAAAATTTGTCTACTAGCAGATATTTTGAAACGAATGGGAAAAAAATTCAAAAGCAAAAAACATCTTGAAATTGTGATACTGTTTACAAAAAGTAAAAGAGCCAGAGCCATAGCCTATCCATAATAATTCAACATTTTTCCTGTTTAACAAAAATTTCAAAAATTGATAAAAATATAATGAAATCGCCTCCATTTTTAAATTAGACAACCAAACTAGAAGAGATTTTCAAGCACAATACAAGAAAACATATAGATAGGTACTAAAGAAAGTTCTACGTACTCTACGTCCACACAACATAGAGATCACAAATTCGGATATCAAGTTACATAAAATTTTTCACGGCAATAAAAAGGTCATAAACACCGCGGAGTGAGCGACAAGTTGACCAAAATAGTAGAATAAAAAAATGGTGAAAATAATTGGTTCCATGTCTATGGCTATGGCATTGGTATGTAATGTACCATCTGCGTTCAGCATATACAACAAGAGATACTTATATAGGAGAAGAAGACATTTAAATCGTAAACATTTCTATTTTATATTCCTACACTTGAATATTGAAAATACAAACGAAGACTATGATACAGTTGGTGTTGAGACGCGAAGAGGGCAAAGACACAAAATTCTTCAAAGATAAGACTCTTTGAGAAAATATTCGCCGCGATTTATTGCCGATGCTCTTACCAATCCGATACATAATACCAAATCACAGATAGGTATATATAAGATTGAAACGTAGGTAGGTACGTTATAATACGTGGTCGCACCCGCAACACATAGAAAATTACCGTTTTTTAATAGCAGATAATGGTGAATGGTTTTTTATATATTTTATTTATCCGTTGAAGAAGATTTTTTTTTTCTTCATCGACCATCGAATCGAGGATCGTAGAGGAGCGTATAGAACTGTTGGGTTGTGAGGCTTTCTGGTCGTTCATTCGTATTGTTGGTAATTTACAAATAACCGGTGTCCGAGTGTAGGTAACACAGGCACACACCGGTGAGATGGAGGAGCGAGGGAGAAGATGGATATGGCGATGGTCAGAATACTTGAAAAATGGTGGACCACCTAGTCCGTATGCGTTCTGGGTGGTCCTCGAGCATTGGCGGACTTCTGACGGGGTTCTGCTTTTCTTGCAGGCATTCACGTTGTTATATTATAACTTCATCTGCTTTTTTTTTCTCTCTCTCTCCTATATACCTTTTATCTAAACTACCTGTCCTTCTTCATTTATATATTATGTAAACAATCGGACAATTAAAGTTTGATGCGTCTTATTCGTCTTGTTTACCTACCATAGGTAAGTATAGGTACGTCTCAATGCATAGATCTACCTGCATGTGCTTATAGGTTTTCAAAATTTTTATAACGCTAAAGGGCTCGTATATATAGTTTTCCTTTTTAGGGTAATAGAATATCCCCTATTCCTAGAGTCTAGCTATCATATCTTTTGCGATGTAAGCGATAAGTTAATGTAAATCCACCAATACATACCTTCGATCCACAATTGATCCACTTTTGAATGGATGATTGCTGATTTCAGACCAACGCATAAGCAAGCTAAGGCTAGTATAGCTACGAACAGCACTATTCCGGCGTTTCGATGTACATAGCTGCCCCAGTCAAATAACTTTTTCTGCACTCGCTTACGAAACCATAATGCTGATCTGTCTCCTTCCGCGTTACCCTGTAACAAGAGTTGAAAAATTGGTCAAATGAGTTGCACATAATATGATACTCGACGAGAGCTTCCAGTATTGGACCGTATTCTTACAACTACTACACTTAAATACTACAAATACAACTGAATCTTTCAACCGTAGGAGTAATTTCAAACATGTCATCGAATACGTAGACCATAAATCAGTACACGAAACACCTCTCTTGATAGAACCAAGCTGCACGAAAAAAAAAAGACACCAACCTCTACACTCAACGTTGTTGGCGCAGTAAGTAGATACATTATAATGAAGTACACGATGTGTAAAACGAGTATTATTTCTGTTAATTTGTTAACGAACGACGAACGTGATAAAGTACTGAGAATGAGAGTGAGAAAAAAAAGTGAAAAATATCTTTGTCAAGTAGGTACCTACGTGAAATAAAAACCTTTTGAAATGAACACGCATTTCTTCTACAATAATACTTACCAATAGTACGATCAACTTCAAAAAAAAAAAAAAAAAAACGTCTGGGAGATGCACATACTTTACTGGATACGGTAGATAGGTAAATCTGATGCCAAGTATTTATCACATTTCTCATTTACAAGTATCCATAATAAATTAATGAAGAGACCAGACTTAACATAATTGTCCACGTGGTCTAATAAATCAATTTTTCCGACAGACTGTTATTTCCCTCGAAGCGCAGAGATAACGGTAAGATTTCTTTTATTACACCGACAACCACTTAACTGGTTATCGGAAACCGCATCCATAAGGGTATCACGAAAACCAACCCCTTTTCTTCGATATAGTCTACCTTTTAACTAATTTCATTATAAATGTGCAGCAGAAAACACGCATCCGAATCCGAAATAATGGCGCGTTTTCAAGTGCATCGCGCATCCGTCATTTCAAACTTAATTACGGTGAAAAGGATTTTTCAAAAGATGCCATGTACTTCAAAATTCGTCAACTCACAAAACCACAAAACCAGAACCGACATCGTTCACAATGGAAAGGTGTCGCCATGTGGGATGCATTTTCGTTTGAAAAATACCAATCTACACGCGCAGATTTATGTTTCCGCGAAAGTTCAAAATGTCCTGCAGGTTTTATTTCTACACGGCCTCTATATATGTTTAGGTATCTAGCCGATAATCGAAACCGACACTAATTAACACTTTTAGATGAAATGTCTTCAACGAACATTCCGCAAGAAGGTCGACTTCCGGCAGAAATTCATAATAAGACAAGGAATTCGTTTTATGGCTTTACAGACGACTTATATGCACTCGTATGTTGATTATTTCCATTTCCAGTAAGGTAGGTAAGGTATAGTCTAAGTCTTGTGTGCATTCCACTTGGAATTACTGGGAAGTCTATTTTGAGATAGGGGCACGATGATTTCAATGGACGCAGATCATCCCTTACCGATACAGATTCAAAGCTGATGAAACAAAATCATGATTACATTTACGAATTTGCAATATAGGTACTCAAAGCTGAACACATGTCTAACTTAGTAAGGTAAAGTACCAGTTTTAAATCACCTTTTTTAAAAAATTCTCTGTAGGGCGTAAATTTAAACATTTTTCAAATTTTATCATCTGTGCTTGTAAAGGGAACCTTCCTCCACAAAATATAGGAAAACATTTTTTTTTCGTTCGAAACTGGAGTCTGGGGGGGGGGCAGTTTCGCAACCCTCTGAAAAACCCGGAACCGGGCCAGTAGCCCATTTGGCGGTTGCGGTTTTTTCACCCTATTGTAAAATTATGCTCATACAGGGTGCCCAGAAATATCGAGTATCCCTAAAAAAGTTTTTCATTAAAAATATAGGTTGGCAACGTGAAATAGATGCATATGATTGGTGGAATTTCATCTCTCCAGTCCAACAACCAATCATGAGCTATCATTATTATCATTCACTGTGACCAACCAAAGAAAATTTTTTAGGGGTACTCGATATTTCTGGGCACCCTGTACATCGATAGAAGGCAGCTTCCATAACAACCCATCACTGAGAAAAATTTCAATGTTTCACAGATAAAAAGTTACAGGGAAAAAATCCAAGACCCAAAAAGTACCCATCATGGATCAAAAATTCCCAATCCACAAGCGAGCCCTTATAAATTGAGGATGCATTTTAATTGCAATTTTTTAAAAATTTTTCCAACTCAACAAACTTACGTTAACATTTGGCTCCACCAAATGTTTATATTATTACCTATTACATTTCATTTGGAATTTGAAAGAGTAGCTAAAAATTCAATGAAAAAAATGAGTACCACTTGCGGATCAAAAATTTACGGGCCCGGTTGCGGATCAAAAATTTTAGGCCCACTTGCAGATCAAAAATGAATTCACGAAATTCCAATCAAATGCGAATGATTATCATTGCACATCATTAAACGATAAGTTATACATATAAGTATGTAGCCTGGGTTCGATATGCATTGACATAAATTTGGCGAATTATTCATAAATTTGATCGTGTTGGAACAAATGCCTATCGAATTGCTCACTCACATTCTCCACTCATGAAACATTGAAATTTTCAAAGAAGGCACTGCTCACTTCCCATTGAATCACTTTTTCAGAAAAAAATTGCACATTTTATATTTTTTTTGAATTTTTGAAATTACACATCAAAATTTTTACCCAAAATTTTTCACACAATTATCTGCAATTATTACTTTATCTACACCCAAAAAACTTTTTTTTGTTGAACTTGTTGTTTTTGTGCTGTATGGATGTCAAAGAAAAAGATATCACTTCGTATTTTCATTTTTCACAATTTGGAACGCCACAAAACGAAGATCCATAACTGGGTACGGGATCCTCAACTGGTACTTTACCTTAATTGAACTCATTTTGTGAAAATTTTTTGCAGAAACCTCCAGCAAATGTAAATATGCATCAGTATTCAGTATGTTTGATCCATTATTCATACAGGTCAAATATTTGTATACAGAAAATACTCGGTTCAGATTACATCTGATGAGATTCAATTAGGTCTTCCTTAATGGGCCTGATCTAGCCTGGCCAATCAGGTCAAATCAGATTTGTTCAGAACTGGTTTAATCCGATCAGGTCATCTGTGTTAGATCTGATCAGCTCCTAACGCTCCTTGTGAGGATTTTCAAAAAAATCTACTCCGATCAAACCTTTGACCAGACCAGATCCTGATCAGATCTAATCATTTTTGGCTGAGTTTTCACTGAAGACTGTTGTTTTCAAAATTTCAGTTATTACCAGACATATTGATACTGTTTTAACTGTTACAGTGTTACATATTATTTATTGGTATCTGGTTTCAATTACTTTGGCTTCCCTCTTGATTTCTTAGTTTTCAAGGAAAAATGATTGGATTCAATCAAGTCCGACCAAATCTGGAAATTCGATGGATCTAATTTAACCTGAACTGGTCGAATCAAAATTTTAATTGGATTAGCAGACCTGATCAGATCCATTAGTGGAGCTTGAAGACCTGATTGCATCTGATCAGACCTGAGCAAAAGGATACTCCCCGGATGCAATAATTATGATCTCAACATATCGGATTAGATCTGTTCAGACCTGACCAGATCCAATCATTGTTTACCCTCAATGAAGAGTCCAGATTGAGTTCTAACGTCCTTGGCTTCAACCAACTAATCAAATATTACAAAAACATGCCGAATCGCTGAAGACAGGCGCCTTTACATCTTTAGGAAATTCCAACAATCATTTGATCTCTGCCACTTTCCAGGAAACGCTTCCAAAACGTGCATCAAAATACTGGATATGTAATACCTAGATCTACACATCTTATATAGTTTTCGTTAGATGTTCTATTTCTTCCTTAGGGTTCCACGATTCATCTCATCTTTAACACCTTTCATCTATCGCCTGAATTTTTCCCTATTTTAAATTAACGCACCTACGTAAGAGGTACCTACGTGAGCAGGTGTGAACGCACCCGATCACCAATTCTACACACAATATTGTATTTCGGTTACAAATCTAAATTCTGTTCTAGTCGAGTTAGCACACATCACACATTCCAGGATTCCATCTGTGATAGGATTCGCGCAAAACGTCATATTTTCTATACATATAATTTCGAGACAAATTTTTCAAACTGATGAAAATTCTGGTTAGCACGAGATGATAGAGAGAAGAAAAAAAATGCATTTTTTACTAACGGAAGCGGTACCATCAATCGCATTCACCAACACCTCCCCGCGAACCTCGCGCCAAACATAAACAGCACGGAGATGAAGAGCGAAGCGCATAGCCAAGGTATGGAAAAAGGCGGCAGGCAGATGATTAAGACATTAGATTAGGATGCGGAGAGCAGGATGCGAGAGAGAGGAACGCACACTGAGAGAAATAGCCGATCTAGTGATGAGGAAAGAATGAAACAGAGTGAGATGAAGGTGTGGTGCGGCGAAAGAGGAGAAATAGAGAAGAGAACATGGTAATGGTACATTACATAGAGAGACGGTGAAAAAGAATAGAATAGGTTGCCAACCGGCGGTCGCGACACATGCGCTTTCCTCTCACCCCGTCGTCCAGATACGTAACTGCGCGGGTGGTCTACTACGAACCAATGCCGTTGAAATAGAAGCTTCGTTGCCACATATCGTCTCTACGTAGGCTGCATCCGTCTACGTAAACCAATGATACGTTTTACGTTAGACGTTAGGTTAGACTCTAGGGCGATTGTGATGTAAAGCGGAGAAACCTAGTTATTTTTCACGTGTCTTTTTGCGTTTTCTTGTATTCAAATTAACAAACTGTAAATAGGCTACATTGTACTATGTAGATAGAGATACTCTCGATGCGTATTGATTGCGGAGAGCAATACGTTATGATATATGATTCACCGTT
Organism: Planococcus citri; assembly: GCF_950023065.1. Taxonomy (NCBI): domain Eukaryota; kingdom Metazoa; phylum Arthropoda; class Insecta; order Hemiptera; family Pseudococcidae; genus Planococcus; species Planococcus citri. The sequence goes on along the minus strand of NC_088680.1, from coordinate 44,497,183 downwards.
AATTTCACACCAACATGCGATCTTACTCTTCACAATTCACATACTTTTGATGGTTATGCAATTACAAAATTATCTCAAACGTTGCCCGAATGTTAATAAGCTGGCGTCTGCTGGCGTAGGTATAAGTAGGTAACCGAAAATGAAAAATATACTCTTCACTGCTTCAAATATTTGCAAGCAGGTAAACATTAAACGAATGCTAAGAATGTGCTCAAAGAAAATAAATATTTACCTAGGTAATATGTAAAAAAAAAAAAAAAAAAAACCATTGAAAGTAGAATACATGATCTAATCAAACCAGATCATGCCTGATCAGATTTTTAGTCATTCCTTAGATCCATGCAGTTAGATCTGTTTAGACCTAATTAGATCCTATCATTCCCCCCTATAGAAATTGAAGAAGTGAAGAATGGGCACAATCCAATCAATATATACCTACAGATTTTCTTTACTCCAACTGAAAATACATAAGAGAGCTAAAATATTTTCTAAAATGCAAGAATTCGACCAAATTGTAAGCACCTGTTTCATACTTAGGAAGTTTCACTCAATTCAATGTAGTTTTTAGATGATTGTTCACATTTTAAAAAATGTTTTGAATGTTCAAAATTAGCTCATTCATATGTACTTATTATTACTTCTTTTCTATTCTTCGAATTTGAAATCAGTTCTCAACAGAGGAGGAGGAGAGGAGGAGGAGGTTGAACAGATGAATTGGACGAATAAATTTTCAAAATTTGACGACTGAAATTTCAGAATTGGTCAACTTGAAGTTTTGAAAATGAATTCTTCAAAATCAACAAATTTCGATTTTCAAAACTTTTTTGGAAACTTGCTTTAAAAATCACTTTTCTCCAAACATTAAATTGCTTCTCACTCTCACTCTTTCCATTTTTGAGATAAGCTATTCTGTGAAAGCAATGGCATCTTTCTTGTTCGCCATAAAAAGTTACACCAGAAAATGTGGTCAGAAATTTGAAATTCGGCAATTCGGTAACTTGTTCCTAAGCACCTTCAATTTCCAAATTAGACTGTTTCAGGAAAATCGAGTAAGTATTAGCCATTAGGTACAGCCCCCTCCCCCCTCCCCCCCTAACGGACTGTGTAATGCAGAAGTAAAGTATCATTTGGACTGGGCCCCGGACTCGCCCGGAGGGGCACTTCTGAAGCTACCCTACTGAGCCTACTTGAGTCAACTAGGGTCAACGTGGATGGCTGAGACGAGCAGACAATAACTAAATTTTTGTTGGGTGACTCTTTCCCCTTGCTTCCCCCTCGCTAGCGATGTCTGCACTGCCCAGTACCAAATCATCTTTCAAGACCTTTTCCTTGAATCCAAAACAAAACATCAAAATTGTGATGTTTAAGAGGAAGTAAGCACCTCACCTATCCAGAAATGAACAAGTGTTTACATGTACTCGAGGTGGCATGGCATCGGGCAATCACTCATCGCTTCATTCTTTTATCAATAAGTACCTACTTTGATGATAAGCAAAACAATAAGGCACTCCTCTTACCTACTTTTTCACCGGTCGTATTATAACTCCAAAAAACCGAATTTCTAAAACACAAGAATTTATCGTCGCAATAGCAAAGCATTCAACTGATTCAACAGGTGGAAAAAATCCAATTTCACCTCTCGAAATGAAAAATCTTCAATCACCAGATGAACCTGAAATAGTGAACATTGCACTATTTGGCAACGTCGCATAGCTAAAACGCTAGGAAACACAAGATTCGGCGAGTTAATTAACTGAACACGGCGTTAAGATTGTTCTAGGAGCTTATCAAAGGAAAATCAAGCGCGAATGATTAAACGAAACAATTCGAAACATATTCAATCCGAAGAACCCAAAGAAATGACTGTAATTATGTGGAGTAAGTACTTTGAGCGTACCTATTCAACTCGACGGCGTTATTTTCAACTCTAGACAAGCGATAAATCTTCAATACGAGGTAAAAATTCCACATTACTATAGATGATTGCACGAAATTACGACCAGATGATTTCAGATTCCGAATTCAAACATGTGTATCTACAAGATGAACGCAACTACATGATCAAAAACATCGTATATTGGCCTACTTCGAGCATTCGACTGTTACTATCTTGCGAATTCACACCATAACCCACGTTCGAGAAACGGGAATAGGTGATTTACATGAAAGTAAAATAGAAATACACGAGATGAACACTCCGTGCGATATGTATAAGTAGTAAGTATACCTGTTCAAATGGGTGGAACAGGTATATAGATATTTGTATTAATGGAGAATACCATTACAGGTAACATCGTTACACTACCAATAACTTGATGTTTTGTTGTCGCTTCGACGGCGTGAAAATATCAATTTTGAGAATCGATTATCTATATCACGAACGAAGTATCTAAAGAAGAATTCTATGTACAGCGCAACGAAAGGAAAGCATTCGAATAGCAAGTACTTGTACTCCAACTCTGATGTTATTGAACACCACAAATGAACTTACATCGAGTATTCTATTCCGGTTATTATGTAATGTTTCATGAAGTGAGAATACAAACGATAGAAAATTTCGTTGGCAGTCAAACAAGTTCAGCGTTCGGTTATCAACGAGTGTGTTTAGAAACCATTCTTTCGCGTAAGTTTACTATCACATGGTTCGTTCGAACTAAATATTCGCTCTGTTTTCGGCGTGTTTACGATGCGAATTATCTCGATGAACCTAATAAATTTCAACGAAACTCGCCCAAAATGTTCTCCCTCACTAGACCCCTCCTATGAGATTTTCCCCTGCTTGAAAATGAGCAAAATTTCATGCTTATATCCTGAAATGCAGGTTACTGCTTACTGTTTGCCACTGGACTATTTCTGATTTGTTTTTTACCCACGTTTGAAACTCAAAAATGAAAAATCGTCATCTTCCTGGCTTTTAATTTAGGTACTTTGCTTGAAATATGATTCTTTTTTTTTTGAAAAAAAAATGGCACATACGCGCCATTTTAGCGACTATTTTCTATAAAAGTTTCAAAATTTTCGGACCATCCCCTCCGAAGAACGAGATAATTTAGAATTTACAGCACATATGGGCACATTTCTCGCATTGGGATGGGAGGGGGGATGGTTTTACATCAAAACTTTGGATGAGTTTCATCAAAATGTGAGAAACTGTCGATTATACAATCTCATCCTGAAACGTTTTTTGCAGGAAGTTGAGAACTGAACACAGCTGTCCAAGTGATCACTGGTCAACGTTGGAATGTATTCGGTTAGAAAGTTAGATAACACATTCGCGCCAAGTTCCCGAAGATTGTTACCCTATTGTCGGAATACCACATTCTTATCATCATCCGGGTCAAGACTAACAATGTAGTAGGTAACTGATAACATTTTGAACAAACCTTTTTGATCTCACGAAGAGCAACGGCCGCATCAAGCCAACTAGGTCTCACATAGAGGTCGGTTTGATGAAGATCCAACACCATATCTCCACCACATCACTTTTAATTGTATTTTGCCGCATTTAGAACACCGAAAATAATATTATCGCACTTCACTTTGCGCAAATAGTATCGCGAACTTCACAGTGTAATGTTTACAAACAAATCGTAAATACGAAAGCGACGAGCAGCGAAGAAAAACGCCAACGCGAAGCAACGTGCATGATAGTAAACGAAGCACGATACGGATCTCTCGTCTCTCTCGATTCTCGCAGTCGCGATTCCAACAACACACCGGTCCAAACCACGAACACTGTAACCTCGAACAAGAGCAACGTTCGAATACCTAACTAAAAACAGCGCCGAGCTGTAGCATCGAAACGCTGTAAAACGTACAACAGGCGGTCCCTTCACATTAACCAGTTCTCCCTCCACTAACAGCCATGACCGCCATTCAAAAGAGCGACCACACAAGAACCGATGCCGGCACAAGAGAAATCAAGATACAAAACATCTTAGTTCTTACGAGCTTACTCACTGTCAGCATCAACCGTCAGACCACCCGCAGCAAGTACTTTCTATTCTAAATAAACCAACTCCTCCGGGGCCACCACAAGTACCCTCTACCCAACATCTATAAACTGAAAGAGGTTACACCAAAAGGATAGGTAGTAGATGATGTGTTCTTTTTACACGGATTTTGGATTGGTAGATTTTCGATTTTGAGAATCTGGATTTTGGCAAATTTAAAATCACGAGAATCGGAGAATCTGCTAAAATGTACTGCCTTTGAAAATGGATTTTAGATTTTACTTAACAAAAAAAGGCGTTTGAGGTTTTGAAAGTTGCTGAGTGGAAATTCAAAAAACGTGCAAAATTCAGATTCTCGTAAATCTACCAAAATCCGTGTAAGTAAAAAGAACACACCACAAAAACTATAAAAAAAAATAGATTTTGAAAAAACTTCCAAAATCCAGAATTCCTGCAGATTCTCGAAAATCTGCCCAAACCAAAATCCGTGTAAAAACTTGAGGAGAACACGAAATCGCCCACCAGCAGATGTGACGTCATCTGGAAGAGTTTAGGAAGCAGGTTTGTATGACAGAAATTGCGTTTTTCAACTTTTCTTAAAAATGAAGGGGTTGGGTGAAATGTTATCACAAAATTTAAAGACATTAAAAGTTACTATCGACTGGTATACATTTCAGTGAATTTTGTGCAACAATAACGATTTTATGGTCATTTTTATTTCCAGATTTTTACTGTACGCGAAGTTCAAATAGTTCAAATTGAATAAGTTACTCAAAATAACCAAAATGTTTAGAATTTTATGTTCTTTAATTTGATTTTTTATTTGAAGCGTTAGCTTTTATCATTCAAAACTTTCAAAAGTTATCAAAATTCAAAGAGTTGTCAAAATGTGCTGCGCGCAATAAAAACCTCACTTTGAATTATTATGGTTTTTTATTCGAAGTGCTAGCTTTTACCGTTCAAAAGTTATTCAAATTCAAAGTTACAAAAAAAAGTGAGCAAGTTTCGAGTGATTTTAATGTTTTCACAACTTTGCTCGTTAATAATTTAACTTTTGAACGATAAAAGCTAGCGCTTTAAGCAAAACCCCATATTAAAGAGCACACAATTTTAAACTTTTGGTATCTTAGAACACTTATCTGTGTGTTCACTGAAACTTTTGAATAATTTCAATTTAACTTCGCATACTTACAGTAAAAATTCGAAAATAAAAACATTTGTAAAATCGACATTATTGCACAAATCCTGATAAAATTTATACCAATCGATAGTAAATTTTATCATCTTTAAATTATGTTCTAATAAACTTTTTCCAAAATCCCCTTTTTTTGTCAAAAAAAATCGAAAAACCGTAAAATATCATTCTGTTGTCATTTTACCAAGGCAGGATCTTCTTTCAAGTGACGTCACACGCATGGTGCGGGAAGAGGGACGGTGTCGCTCCGTTTTTTCACGCAAAACTGGTTTCGGTGTAACCTCTTTCAGTTTATAGATGTTGCCCTATACCGACCATGTAGGTAGGAAGAGGTACCTAAGGTAAATCCGGGCAGAGTCCTTTTTATCCTATACATAATATAATTTTTTCCAACGTTTTTTTCTCTCCTTCGATTTATGTATTATTTTGGCGCTAAAATTCTTTCATATTGATGGAAATGAAAACCAACAGGAGATTATACCTACCTACACGTCTACGACCACGAATAGTACGTTTTAACAGTTGGTTCAGGTCAAAGTGGAATAGATAGATACATTCGAAAGATTGCCATACCCCATGCAGTACAACTATGTCTACATACGATACTAATTTTACAACATGCGCACGTGCATTACGCTTACATCTCAATCAGTACAGTGAAAAAGCTACCGAAAATCTGGTCAGTTGTTTAACAACTGATCAACTGGACCAAATTTTAGACAACTGCGTCGAACGTCTCCAGTCTCCTCGCTTCACTTCGAGATATTTTCGATCATGATGCTCGACGACGCTAAAAGTAACCTAAAAATATAAAGTGCCGTTTGGTCTAGTTTTATGCAACTCTGTTCAATTAACAACTTACTTTACGCTGGCACTATTTTAATCAATGAATGAATGAAGTTGGAGTAGAACTGACGTCAACGTATTCGCATTCGTAAATCAGACTAAATAGAAAACATAGTACTCGTCATTTCTTGCAAGTAAATACTGAGTCGAGTCTACCCTACAAAATTTAAAACAGCAATTTACTGTAATGATGATGAAGTAAGTTGGCGTTTACAGCAGATATACCTATTTACTTGATGAATTAAACTTTTCTGTTCTGGCAAATGGCTTGCCGCATTAAATTATGCCACCCAATTTTTCTGATAGTTCCGTATAACCAATTAACGAGCACATTAGGCTTTATTAAGTTGTTCTTGTTTTCATTTCACTGTATAAATAAGTATTTGAACCATAAAAATTTTAATTCGAGTTATTTAAATAAATGAAAACTGTGTTACTGTACAAAATGCATTATCAAGAATCATGTTGTAGGCAGCTGGGTACGAGGGCCAGATTTAAATATTTTGGTTACCCAATGTCCCCTCCCAACCTTCTCGCCACAAAAAAGGGTAACATAGCAGACAGATTTTTGACCAAAATAGAAGAAGTCGTAAGAATATAAAAAAAAACTATCAATACAAATTTCAGTAGCTGAATTTTATTTTTCAATTTTTAATAATTTTTTAAAAATTCAGAAAATGCCTACATTTTTCGTTTCAAAATATCCAAATTTTATAAAACCGAGATAGAAAGCTGAAATTTGGTTCATTCTATATTTTTGACCTTTCGAATCGATTGATAATGATTTTGACTATTTTAAGTCCCTCCTGCAGATTTTTATATTTTTCTGCGAAAACTGTAAAAATCGACTCTAAGTTACTCCAAAAGGGCTTGACGCTTGAAACTTATCATCAATCAATTCGAGAAATCAGTACTAATGACAGTGATACATAAACCAGACCCCAATTTCATCAAACTTTGATTTTTGCTCCAGGAAAATATCCATTCAAAGTTTATTCAAAAACTGGCTACAGGTAGGGCTTTTTTGTGGGGGCACGTGGATGCCCCCAAAAAAAAGTTTCAATTATAATATTGAATGATTGTCATAAAAACTGAAAAAAATTCAGCAAAAAAATGAAAACGTGCCCCCACATAAAAGAAGTTACCAAAAAAAGGCCTGGCTGGCTAAGTGGCTATTGGTAAATTGAAAAATAAAATTTAACATCAAAAAATTAACTTGGTGTAGTATTTTTGGACACCTTTTCAATTTAAAAAAAAACACAATATCCACAATTTATATGCAGTTGATTAGAAAAAAAAAAAATATTTGAAGTCGAGAAAATTGAAAAAAATATAGGTAGTAAGTATTGAAATTGATTTTAGCCCTAATTTTTTCCATTTTTAAATATGTAATTAATTACGAGTTGTACATAGAACAAACATAATTTACAAACTTTCTTTTCTGTCAACTAGAGATTTATCCCAATTAAATTAACAGAAAATTTAAAAAAATAAATAAAACTATAGAGATTTCAACTTTTAAGAAATCAAAAAAAAAAAAATGAAAAAAGTCATGTTTTTTGCCAAAAATTACGCAAACGTTTTTTCTTTTATAAAACACTTAACCTACAAGAAATTTTCGTGTCTTCCATTATTCTTCATCAAACATTCGAAAATCGTTGATTTCCTTCTTTCAGAATTTTTATTTTTTATTTTTTTTCAATCATTTTTTCAAGTTTCCGAAAAAAAAACCATTTTGACCTAAAAAATGTAATTATTATCTTCCCCACCCCAGCCACGTTTTTCTCTCATCGTCTTCAAAAATTTTGCTTTTTTTGTCAATCATCATCAATATCGGCTTCCTTCTGCGTCCCTATTTGTATTGGCTTACGTATAAAATATGAATGGAGTTTGTTTTCAGACAAGAATGAAGCACTTATAACGCAGAAAAAAAAAACAACAACAAAAGTCAATAATTACGTACAATGTTCATGTATCGCGTATACGCAGAGATGGAACGATTACCGATTATAATCGATTATAGCCGATTATAATCGGCCGATTAAAATAATCGGACAGCATCGATTAATCGGCCGATTAATCGAATCTTGGCGCTACCTATATTGTACTAATATTTCAGGCTTTTTCATTGGTCAATGGTTAAGTTGCAATGGGCCAAGGTACCGATCGTTCCGCATGACGTCATGTTTTGCTGTGTTTGGCCGTCGATTTAATCGACCGATTAATCGCCGTCGATTAATCGATTATTTCCGATTATTTTGAAGAAAATCATCGATGTAGCATCGATTATAATCGATTCCATCTCTGCGTATACATGATACCTACATGAATATATCTACCATCAATAATCAAATTTCGCTTAATCTACGAAATAATCGCCGTTTAATATACCCGTTGAACTAACGTTGGGTGTGGTTCTACATCCTTCTTGTACATATATCCGCCCCTATCAGCTTTATCTTAAAGTTAAATGAAAATACAATACGGCGATGTACACAAGATCCATCATAATTGATAGATCCAGTGGCCGTTTCCCTACAAGTAATGAATAGAATAAAGTGGTAAAGTAAGCTACATACCGTTATTATAATATGTACATAAATATACCTACGTACGTGGATTTTTTTTTAGATCAACTTCTCGTATACCTATTACCTACCTATACTATAAGAACTCGTAGATACTCGTACATGTACATTGTACATTGTACTTTGTATGAGCATGTAAAAATACCAACTTTGAAAGATTAATACCCTATACTTGTGTAGGTAGTTGGTTTGTTTCAGATTTTTTACCATGAAGAGTACCTTCTGATCAATTTATTTCCTGGGATTTCAATAGAGTCATTTTATGTTATCAGGCTGGAAGGACGAAGGAGCCAAAAATGATAGATACTCGAAAATAGGATCCACATTTTGAAATCAAAAGGAGGAGGAGTATCAATAATTTTATGATCGAAATCATTTTTTCGGTTAGTATCTATAAATTTAATAAGTATTGACAATTTTTCGAAAAAATATTGTTTTTTTTTTTTAATAGTACCTAACACGATTTAAATTATAGGTGTTTTTCAACTTGACAAAAATCTTCTATAATGAAACTCATCAAAACCGTGGACTTAAACGTTCATCTCGCTGTCACTATACACACACAAAGTTGATTTATTAGCTTACGCTTTTACAGTCATAAAATAGTTTATAACTATAGTCGATCACGAGATCGAATTATAGCATCGCATAAACCGTGAAAAAAAATGCAAATTCACAATTCGACCCAACATACTCGTAGGTATTAACTTAATTCATTTTGATTCTTTTTAAGATTTAAAACTGTTATATTAGATGAGATGGTTCAAATGGCGGTACTTTATGCGCTGAGGTATAAATGCTGAAATGCTGGTGGCTTCCAGTTTTAAATAACTGCCTAACATCAAGTTTGTAACGATCTACAAGCAGGTTGTAGACCATTCGTCCGATGTATTCACATAATTGGGTACGTATTGTTGTTGTTTGGTTTTCCTTCACGATCGCTCTTTTATTCGACGTGTCTATACACTATTCAGTAGTAAATAATATTGTACCATTCCAAAGTTGGCATTTGTGAAAAAAAATAATTGAAATAGCTCGGTTGAGATGTGTTAATTGATAATTCCGATCGACATGTACGCGGTCCGCGGATTCCTTTTTGACGCAGTTTTTTTCTCCACTTTTCTTGGAAGCCCAACAAATGACTCGAATGTTTTGAATAATTTAACTAATTGTTTTAATCGTGTGTGCGATGCTTACAGGGGGAATAAAATCAAAACCTGGAATACCTAACGCATTATCGGCCTACGCTCTTCCAACTATTACAACAGGTAGGTACTAGGTACCCCTTTAAAAGAAGCCATAGGCGTTCTTCGTTTGTATGTGTAAAGTATCTAAACGTATAATGATGCAGTATACACGTTATTAAAGGCAGAAACGTACCGGTTATTGATTAAATAAAGATTTAAATAATTGCATCGACGCATCCGGAAATTCATTTCGTACCGCTCGGCATTTTTTTCTCCATCTCTCGTATGGATATAGGTACATATACCTGCTCAGGTACCTTCCGACAACAACAATGCAATCAGAAACCCCTCCCATCGGTGGTTTATTAAATTTCAAAAAGAAAATTCTGACAGTTTACAAAACAATACCGCCGGTGAAGATGAAATACGCAGACGCCAGATGAAACTGGTTTTTATTTAAGATTACGACTACTAGTCTAGCTTAATGAGTTATATTATGGCTCAGCATGATGAAGTATTAAAGCTGAAATATACCTTTAAACATATCGATTGCAATTTTCCGGGTGGCCTGTGGCCAACTAGTAACGTCAGCTCGCTCGTATCAAAGATTACCTCAGTTATATGGTCAGGTGCTGACCAAGTGAAAGGGCAACATGCTGCGTACACGTAGAACAATTACGAGATGGAATTGAATTTTGGAAAACTGTAAGAAAAAAAAACAACGTTCATTTCACGAGTAACACGGTGTAGGTCTGTGTGCGTTTTTTTTTTTTTTTTTTTTTTTTACTTCTCTCTAATAAATATCTTGGATGTAATTTCGCGTACACAGAAGCCATCCAGCTGAGACAACCTGTCACGTAGCGAAGAAACTTTTGTACGCAACGGTAGCAAGCATTTTAGTAGCATTAGTAGCCAAGTCTTTGTTTGACTTTTCTTATATGTACAACTGCTGAGCATTTCAGATCAATTTCAATGCCTAAGTAACGTGCGATCTGCGATCACAACCCAAAGAGAGACAAATCGAAAAATATCGCCATCGATGTATACCAAATGAGCGAAAAGAAAACGTAAGCTAATTTGGTTAGTAGAATAGGTACTACGTAAATTTTCGAGATCCATTTTCCAACAGGAGTCAAATACGAGGGTTTCCTTTTTAGATGAAATTAACACGTTAAAGGCAAAAAAGGACCTGTGTAGTAGGCCAGGGTTTAGATGCCATATGGTGACCGTGGTGACCGAATCCTTCACCTTTCGAATACGTTGACCGCCTGGTACGAATACGTCGATCGATCTGTGGGTTCCCATAAATCACATTCGTGTTCACGATTTCGTAGTAAGTGTATTCTTTCTTTAAACCGGTTTGGCAACCCTAACGTTAAAATTTTTAATTCAAGTTTTTTTTACCAGGTATTTTCCTCATTCCTAGATGTTGCGGGATTACGACATTATTAACAAAAAAAAAATCACTTGTTTGCAAACAACAAAAAAATTTTACCATCATTTCCATCTTTCTAGGAAAATTAGGTGGTTTATTAGGTTTTTTGGAATAACGATCGTAAATTAATTGTTGGCAGAATATTCATTAGAAGACTGAAATTGAGATCACCTACTAGATTTATGATGAGTATACTAAGTCAAGTTCACTCGATGAATTAAAAATGAAACTTATCAACATCAAAAGCAGAGCAGCATAGTTGCTTCATTATTATTCACTCCGATTTAGAGATAGCTATTCCAGATGAAGAATGAATCACGTTTGATCGGGAACTCCTACAAACTATAGAATATACTTCCAAACAAACACGTATGCAGTAGAAGTAACATTTTGTAAAATTCTTCGGCAAAGAGAAACATGAATTCGTGTTCTTCTTCAAGCGTGGGTGTTACAGAGGGAAAAGAAAGGGGAATTTTTTTTCTAACAGGTTTAGAGAAAAGAAAAGATCTCGCAATAAAACTAAAGTACTATAAATAGTATCTGGAGGTTTCCCAATTAACAGGAAAACGTTCGAACTGACAATCAGAAATTGAAAGATCATCTGGAATTAAACACCAAACCGACAAAACGGAAATAATGGTGCTGAATTTCGTTTTTTGATTTTTTTGAAAATTTTATAAAATTTCAACTCTGTCGATTTTTTATTTCAAAAATCAAACTGAGACGTTGAGCAGTAACCGAACTCTCAAATCGATTTTTGAATAGCTCATCATTACAATCCCAATGCCCTTTTGAAGGGGGGGGGGGGTGATTCAAAATTGATTAGCAAGAAATCCTCGTATGTACATTTCATATAGCCCATATAGGTATTTTACATAGCACTGAAGGGCAGAAAACAGAACTGTCTGAATAATGAATATTAAAAGTATGTTTTTTGGTGTATTTTTCACTAATTACTCGGGTATTTAAATCGGTTTTTTTTTCTTGTATTGTAAGGATTCAAATATTTTATCTTTATTATTATTTGACGATTTCAAACGATTTTTGAAACGTTCTTTTTTGTTTTATTCATGATGTGAATTAAATTTTTGGTGCGTAGTTTTAGTGATTGACAAAGTTCAATGACATTTTGCAAAAAAAGAAAATATTTCATTGAAAAAAAAAAAAAAAAAAAAAAATGGAAGAAATCGAAAATTAGATTTTAAAAAAAGCGAACCAAAACCAAATCAATCTTTGAACATGTTTTTCTCGAAACCAAATTTTTTTGAACTTTTTTCAAGGCCGTCAAAATGAAATGTTTAATTTGACAAATGGAGCAAAATAATCGCCAAAAAAATGGATTGTAGGGCAATTATATTGTGATTTCGCTGAATACAAATCTAAAATTTATATTACGATTTTTTGATTGGAAAAACGACCTATCATTTTTTTTTTCATTTTTGTTGTATACATTATTTCGCTATTGTATTTTTAAATTTTTAAAAATGAGCAGCTGATTTTTCTCATTTTCTGATTAACAAACTTTACTTACCAAGTGATTTATACCCCCCTCCCCCTCATCACCTCTCCCCCCAAGACTTTGAAATGAAAGAAAAATGTGTAAAACTTGCAATAACATTTTTTATAATAAGCATCATGAAAATTCATCAAAATTTTTATGAAAAAAGAGGAAAATTCAACTTTTTGGTAGGTTTTAACAACATTAAAATACATTTTCAAGAAAAACCGATATTTTTGTAAAGTTTATTTATTTTAGAGTCTCCTATTCTTTTTTTTCAAAAATAAATACCAAAAACAGCTAGGTAGGTAACATTTTAGCCATTTTAACAGCGTTTAATCAACCATCAAAAAATTAATTTTACCATCGACTAATTTTCGATTTTTTTTTTTTGAAATATTTTCCCATTAGGTAACTATTTAAGTCCTTTAAAAATTTTCTTTGATCACTAAAATGGGTCTACATTCGCGTTATTTGAAAAGTATGAAGGGAGAGAATGAAAGTTGTAGAATATACATATATAGGTAGGAGTGATGGAGTAAATACATCATATATGTATGTAGTAAATTGGTATGAAATTCTGATTTCATACATGTTAATTTCGTCTCTTCCCTTTCTTTCCCTTCTCTTCTCTTTTCCTTTCCTTCCACGACCCCCAAATTTTCAAAATTTAAAAAAATAGACAGAGAAAAAACATAAATTTGGAGAAAATTCCAATTACAAAAATGAGTATAGGTATATAGGTAGGTGCAAAAGAATATTTCAATGAGGTCTTTTCAATTTTTTAAATATTTTCCCCAGTCAAAGGTAAGGGCGAAAGATGTCATATTTTAAAATTTCAATCCACTTCCCAAAAATCTGGCTCCATAAAAAAATTTATTTTATTAAAATGGAATACCTACCTAAATATATTTATTTTAAAATAATCACTTTACCCACCTCGCTTAACTCTTCACAATCGCATCAAACCACCAAACATCTCTTTCAAGCATCTCGTACCTAAGTATTTCTCACAGATACAAATCCCAATTTAATACTGACTCATCTTATCTCCTGTACAAGTATAATAAGCGCATGTTTAATGGAAAGCCGTTGTCAAAAACGCATTTAAAAATATAATAAATTTTATCTCACATATGTAGACCGGTGATGATTGTCGGCGAGCTCAAAAGTAAGCAATGGAAACACGTGAAATAATTTTAAAGTGCTAATTTAAGTTGAAACGCATAAAGAAAACAATTTGTACTTGTAGTTTACATCCTGAAAAGAATCAAAGAAAGGCTCAATATGCGTGACTATATCGTACGAGTTTATTATTCTCTGTAATCTCAGCACAGACTGAGGCAGATGCTGCACTATGGTAATAATTCCAAAGAAAACAACGTTTCAAAAAAAAAAGCATAGCCTAACGTTATGCAGATAAGTAGGTCCAGGATAAGTAAGTACCGTGTAAGTTTCGAGTATGTGTGGGCCATGGGGTAAACGGTGAGAAACAAAATGAGCATAATAAATCATTCAAGAGGGTGAGCATTTAATAGTGATGAAAATGGTGAGGGATTATTTCAACGTATAAGAGACTCGTTGAAGATGGGAAACAATTCTTATAAATGCTACATAAAACTCATCTAAAAAATTTTTCAAAAAAATTTAAAATTATTTAAAAATTTACCTGTATAAGATACGTTGTTGATCGATACTTTTCATTTCCTTTTTTCGACCAAATCATATTTTTTTCACGATGGAATCACTTACAGAAAAAAAAAACAACACTAACCCAATTTCACGATCACATAATCACTTCACTTACACAGCACACATCACGACGAGAAAATATTTCGATAAGAATTTTCACGTATTTGAATTGAAACATCGCGAAAAAATTCGATTAAAATGCGAAGAAAAAAACGTCGGAGAAAAAAATAACCAAACACCGAACTGGTTTTTACTTTTTAGCGCGGTTATCAGTCAAGTTGAGCGTTTCTAGAAGACTACAACAATGTTCAGCGCGCACGTGTATCATTGGGTCTGGTTAGAAACTTGTTCGTTGGCTACTGTATTGATAAAATGTAAATCTTCCCGCGTCTTTTGTTTCTTTTCATGTTCGCCCCCCACTCTTTGAGATTTTTCGATCATTTTTTTCAGCTTTATCATTATGCCGTATAAAGATAGCGGGTTAGATGGGACGAATTTTTATTTTTTTGATAGATTAAGGTTACTCATGAAGTTGTAGATGAATAATTTATCTTTGCAGAGCTACAAATGGTTCTCCATTAGGGTCTCAAAATTGGAATTTTCGTTTTCTGAGGCAAATTGAGAAATTTATCATTTTCAGAGAAAGAAAATTTATCTATGCTTAATAATTTGTTCAGGTATTCCAAAAAGTAATGAAAAAAATACTTGAAAAAAAAATTCGAACGTTTTGAAACACCACTAAAATTCAACTAAATTGTTTTCTTTTTCATATTCCATCTGCAGAACAGCTTATATCGATTCTTCGCTCAATCTAAATTTTGCATTTTTATTTTTAAAACAATTTTTGTTTCATAATACATAATAATTGATCATTGATGACTTCAAAAACGTTCAATTTGTTTTTGAAATTTCAACTTGTGAACTTGAGTCTTGAATAGGTATTGTTTTCAGTGTTTTGGTGTCTGTGTATAATTTTTTGCATAGGAGTAGATGTTCCTAATCTGTCTTCAACCCTTCAACATTCTATATGAAGAGGAAGAAGCATTTCTGCAAATCTGACCATTTTTTTTTTTTTTTTTTTTTTTTAAATTACCATTTTAAATACTATAGAAATACGATGGAATGATCACAAAAGTATAAAGAATCTTTTGAATTATTCGGCTTAGTTTTCAAAGAAATTTGGATTTTAGGAAAGAACATGTTCAAAATTCTTTCCAACTCAAATTTCGCTGAGTTCTGAGTTTCTGATTAAGTATTGTATGGCAGATATTTAAACATTCGGAAAAAAATAGATCAATTACAAATTTTTAGAATATTAATGTGATTTAACAATATTTTGTTCAACTTTCAAGAATTTTGAAAGTAATTAGTTTGGTTGTTTATTTTCATTGAGTTATTTTTTACAAGTTCTCGGTGCTTTTTTTCTAATTTTCTTGCCAATGATTTGCCTTTGATTGTCTGATTTCCTGGTGTTTTTTTCTCAGTATTATTAATTTTTCAATCATTTTTTTACGCTGTTTTTTCAAAGTAATTTTTCACTAATTTTCTAGAGATTTTTAAAGGAATTCTCTATTGATTCTTTTTCATTATTTTTACACCAATTTTTTCCTGATTTCTTATTGATTTCTCAGTGGTTTTATTTTGAATTTTCGAGTCATTTTAAACTAATTTTCTAGTAGCTTTCTCCTCATTAAGTGTCTCGTAATTTTTCAATACGTGCCAATTTTCCTGTGTTTTTCATTATTCTCTCATTTTTTTTTTTTTTTTTTCAAAATGCTAATCTTGTAATTTTTGTAAAAAATATTTTTTGAATTCCCTACATATAAATGTTCAGTCATTTTCAAACTCATTTTCTAATGATTTTAAAACCAATTTTTGCATGATTTCGCTTCAATTGTCTGGTACATAATTTTTTTCACCAATTTTCTAATAATTTATTTTCTAGCAGTTTTTTTCTGGTATTTTCTAGTAATCACATCACTGATTTTCATTTCACTTTTATCAAATACCTACTCATTTTCATGTCATTTTTGCAGATTTTTTTTCAAAATTTTTCCAGTTTTTCAACCAATTTTTCAATATCTTTCAAACATATTCTATATAGCAATTTTCTAATGATCATCCTGAAATTGTCTAGCTTATGACGTAATTTCCAACAATTTCTTCCTCCAATTTTCCAGTGATTCATCATTGATTTCTCGTCGACTTTTCTAAACATTAATTTTCTGTCATTTTTTCATTGTTTTTTTTCTAGCGATTTTTAAAATTAATTTCCTGGCGATTCTTTTCTAATCTCGCGATTATTTTTCGGTCAATTTTCTAGTGATTTCTCACTGATTTTCCAATGACTTTCATTAAACTTTAAAACAAAGGCAATTATTCTGCTAGTAAAATGTAAGCCACGTTTAATGTACTCGTATAAATGATTTAATTTTTATGTAGGTAGTTTTAATTTTTTTTTTCTTTATCTATTCCTTCATTTGATTGATTTTGTTGTTGCACCTGACTTTTTCAATACAACAAAAGCTGTCAATTGCAAGCAATAAAATAAATTTGAATTTTTGATGTTTTTTTTTTTTTTTTTTTTTCAAATTAATATTGGTCGAATTTGATGGTACCTTGTTAAACTTAGTTGTTGGAGATGACTTAGATTTTTTCATGAAATTCAATCAATTGAAACGTCAGAAATTTGGGTAGGTATTGCAGTGGTTTTTGAACATATTTTTTCAAAAATCCACCTTTCGTTGAAATCGAAATTTACCACTTTGAGTATTATTATGGAAAGTAAATGAGACTTGATGGAGAAGCAAGTCGAAAGGAAATAATTATTGGAATGGGGGCAGGAAGGGTAAGAAAGCAAAAATCATGAGCTACCTACAAATTTTTGGTTCCCTGATCCTACTGAGAAATGCATGAAATAGCTACTCGCGACTTTGCTCGTAATGCATTTCGAGTTATAAAAATTAAATTTTGATTATTTCTTAGCTGGACTCCAACCTTTTCAGTTTCAAAATTGATTCTCTGTCAGTTTTGAAAGGGGCTGTTAGCTTTATAATCAGACCTATAACAAGATTCGGTTCTACATTCAATGACTTTACCTATCTTGTACAGGATATTAAGATGTCAGATTTTATTTCTACATTTCTTATACGATTCGTTGTATCAATATCAACGCTCACGATATCTTATTAAAGAGCAAAAAGGCAGTTTATGCTTTAGGTATTTGATTCTTGTCTGTTTATGAATAGGGCATTATAAACTCTGCATTCGCGTAGATACCTACCTATAAATGAACCATTGAACTGTCGCAATTCTGCACATCTCTGTTAAAGAATCCGCGTACGCATTTCCCTATACTAGACCTTATCTAGGTCTAGATAGGTATAGTACAGAACTACAGAATATACATACGCATAGAATTGAGCTGCCTGCGCCAATACAGTCGGATATATTCTCACAGATTTGCCGATTTATCTTAATTTATGTTCGGACGTTTGACATGAGCGACAATCTGCGATGACTTTTTTCATGATTATAGGGTGAAATGGCCCCATCAAAGGTGGCTTTATCAATGCTACTACGATACTATAGCATTTGTCAAATCACACAGAGCATTATGTACGTTATGATGACTGAGTGTAGATACGGCGGAGCGCCGCCGCGCCGCGGCCGCGGTATATGTACGGTGTGCCCCAATATGCAATAATCGGAAGAGGTGTGCGTGGAGACGAGATGAGGGGCTGTGAAGTACGGTTGACATCTTCTCTAATCCGGCGTGAATGTTTAAAAACTTACCAAGTGTGTGGTCCTCATTCGTGTTGGGTGGTCTGAATTTTCAACATGGGTGGTCCGCGCGTAAACTGCTTCTCTTAATTACAGGAATTCGAGCGATTTAATGCACACAAATGTACAGGTAGCAGTTAATCATAAAAGGTGTGTTTTTTAAATTTGAACAGCACACTATATGGTATATTAGGAAAACGTTATCGGTTTTCCAGCTTCCTATAGCGGGATTCTCTCTCTCATCTCGCTGTTTCTCTTTCATTTTATAGTGATATCTACACACAAACACACCCACACGACATCCAGTATAGTAAATATATTGTAAGCGATCCGCGCGTATATACGAGGAGAAGGAGTTCGCAGCAGTTGCGAGCAAGAGCAAGATGCGAAAAATCCATCGGCAACTCTGTTCTGTTTGCTTATACACGAACATAGGTACTACGTACGAGTATTCGTCAATTGTTACGTGCCAGGGAGACGGCGGCGGCGACCAAGGAGGGCGCCTGCCTGCGGTATTCAAACGGAAACAGGTAATTCGTGCGACTAATTATGTGTTAAATACGTTTCACGCTAATCTCCCTTCTTTCTTTAAAAGGTACGCTGATTAATGGAGGACCATTTTTATTCGAAATTTGTCCTACGTATGGTCTATAGGGGCGCCTTCGACTGTATCCGGACAATTTTGCCGACTAATTGGGCACTAGCCAGAGGAGGCATTTCCGATTTTGATTTTGCATCAATTTTTCAGTTCTTTTTTTCCCTTCTGTGTTTTATTTTTCATCAAACTTCATAGAGATTTTCATATTCAGTTGAAAATCATCCGAAAAATGTAACTCTGGAGGCATTCTCAGGGAAGATGGATGCGTTCAAAGAAGAGGCTACCTATTTTTAAACTGATCAGGAGCCCTCAGCAAAACATTACCTTTTTCCAATACATAATTTGGAATATTAGGTAGGTACCTACCCAAAAAAATGTGACAATCAACGTTGCAGAATATGAAAATATAATTCAGTCATTGATTCGACGTTGTGAATGGATTGGGATGGAAGAGGGAGCGACGAATCCAAAACGACGGGTTGAAAATTGCAATATCACCTACCCTACCTACCTACTTTTTGGATTGTTTTTCGTGCTCGTGTGTGCCAAAATTCAAGGCGATTGCTGAACGATTCCTCGGAAGCGCTGGTGACATTTTATGCCAAAAATTAGTTGAAATTTGATGTCGGTGTCATCAAAAACATTACAAACATACACGGGAACTGAACGTCAATCATTAAATTTTTTTACATTTTCCCCAAAATTTTGGGTACCCCTTCCTGAGTTTTATGGTACAAGAAATAAAGGCTTTCTCGATAGGTATAGTTGTTGTGTATAGGTACCTATATATTTTTTTCAGATTTTCAAATGTGGCCTAAAAAGTGATTTTATCGTGTTGAAAGTTTAGTTTTTTGAGAAAAAGCTCAACTTCCAAGGTTTGAAAATTTTAAAAGAGGATTTCGAACCCGAACCCCCTTTAAATTTTTTTTCTGTGGACACGAACCGATTTACGTTAATGTAACGTGGGTAAGATGAATCCAAATTGGCAGAAAAATTACCAGCTCAATCAAAGCCAGATTGAAAGAGCATGATGCATAAAAACACCTAGGTACCTCATCAGACAAAATTTTCAATTAAGAGCTGATCAAATCGCTCCAGGAGGCTGATTTTTGGATATGTTATCCAACTTTTGATTTTCTATCGATTGACTTTTAATTTGATTTTTTTGGTATTTTTCACCCCTCTCCACCCCCTCTCAAAAATTTGAACATCCGTGAATATTGACCCTCAAGGTCATCCCCATTAGAGCCCCTCAATTCGCACGCTAAATCAAGGCTAAATATCGAATTTGAGCGAATTTTGTCGAAACCCCCACAGCTGAGATCATTTTATGTTCCGACAAAAAAAAAATACCTACATTAGACATGCTAACAAGGGAACCCTCCCACATGATAATCTCCGATTTGAATGAAACTTGGACTAGTGAAAAGAGGACGCCAAAAATCTAAAAATCCACTTCAGCAGCTGAAAATTGGGGGATGGGGATTTTTTTGAGGTTCTCTTTCCACCAGCCCATTATCATGTGGGAGGGTTCCCTTGTAAGTATCAATGGATTTGTACTCCTTGGGGTCCCAAAAAAAGATTTTGAGATTGATCCCGCCCCCAATCTCGGAATCATGATAGGCTGTATGTAGTATATAGGTATTGGCCCTCGAGAGCGTTCGGGTTGATACTAGCATGGAAGGTGGATGGATACCATCGAGAAACTATCGCGTGAAAAATTTCAGATCCACGCCACCTCCCATTTTTGGGGAACCCTCCTTTTTTGAAATTTCAATAACACAGTTCTCAGTGCCATTTCAACCGATTTTGAACATTTTTCTGAAAGTTGTGTATATCCTTAGTAGGTATCGCCACAAAAATTTTCAACCCCCTCCCCTCATATTTACCCCTTAAAATGGTGTTTTTTCATTTTTTCATGTCTATTAACAATTAAGGTTGAGAGGTACAATTTTCGAAACACGTTTTTTGGATGTATTTGTGGCTCCCAAACATCATATATTATATTAGAAATTTTTGCTTTGGTGCGCCGAGGTGAAAACTTGGAATAATGTAGCTTAGGAGGGTGGGGGTGAAATGAGAATTTTGAAAAAAAAATAACTATTAATGAGTAGAGGGTATCATTTTCATATGATTCTATACCACTGAGAACGAATATGACCTCAGATTTTCTGCTACACTCACCTAACCCTCTCCAGAGCCCCTCAGCCCCCCTCAATTTTCACTATCACTATTTTTAAAATAAATATTATTTTGATAACATTGGTTTTTTTTGAAATTGAGTTGTGCGTTTTTCAAAATCATGCTGATGTGATTTTTTTTCAAAATCGTGCTGTGATATTTTTAAAATCACGTTGTGCGTTTTTTTCAATATTGCGTTGCGTTTTTCATTCAAAATTGCGTTGTGCATTTTTCAAAATTGCGTTGATTTTTTTCGAAATCGCGTTGTGCTTTTTTTTCAAAATCGCGTTGTGCTTTTTTTCAAAATCGCATTGTGCTTTTTTTTTCAAAATCGCGTTGTGCTTTTTTTTCAAAATCGCGTTGTGCTTTTTTTCAAAATCATGTTGTGCTTTTTTTCAAAATCGTGTTGTGCTTTTTTTCAAAATCACGTTGTGCTTTTGAAATCCAAATCGCGTTTTTTCAAAATCGCGTTGTGATTTTTTTTTGAAACCGCGTTGTGCTTCTTTTTTAAAATTGCGTTGTGCTGTTTTTTTCAGAATTGTGTTGTCTGTTATCGCCAAAATTGCATTGTTTTTTTCAAATTTGTGTTGTGCGTCTTTTTAAAAATTGCGTTGTGTGTGTGCGCTTATTTCAATATTGTCTTTTTTTTCAAAATCATATTGTGATTTTTTTTGAAGTCTCATTGTGCTTTCAAAATCAAAATCGTGTTCTGCTTTCAAAATTGAAATCGCTTTTTTCAAAATTGTGTTGTGCTTTTGTCAAAATCGCGTTGTTTTTTTTGAAATTGCATTGTGCTGTTTTTTCAAAATCGCGTTGTGCTTCCCTAACAACATAGGCTACGCACACTGTTACAGCTGCACATGCGCAGCTGTCTAGTTTTATTTTACCTAAGTAAGTACATAAGGTGCACGGGGCAAGTCAGAATGATTTTTTGCAATTTCAACTTTGACCAGCTGTTACTCCCCTTCTAATGAACCAATATGGATCAAATTTATTATGTAGGTTCCCATAAGGGTTCTTAACTTATGGTAAAAATTTGAGCGCGATTGACACAGTAGCTTTTGCTCAGTGCAATAAAATATAAACTGTTCTGACTTCCCCCAATTGGGGGAAGTCAGCAGAACAGGCTAAACTTTGCAGAGGCGTAGATCACAAACGGAGCGTCCTAGAAAAATTGCAAAGAAACAAAATTGTAGAGAATCTAATTCTCTTTGAGATCACTCTCATCAGATTTTCACTAGGACGCACGATTCGTCCGCTATATGCGAAAAACTAAGAAATAGAAAGTCTGTATTTTAGAACAAATTCAAAACAAGTTCAAAACAACAACAAAATATGTACAATTGAACCAAAGACATATAAAATGAAACTGAATCGTGAAAATTTTTATGCTATGATGAGGTAGGGGTAGTACCCTCAAGTCACCTTTAGTGGCACTTCGCCAGATATAAACCTCTATGCGCTAGAGCAAGTTTTCTAACTTACCCCGAATTCTGACTTCCCCTGGTGCACCTTATGTAGTTTGATTTTAATTTAATTTAATTTACCTAATCTAGATTTTTTAAAATTTGAATTTGATGATGTAAGTATTCAATTCTGATTCGATTTTTATTTCGGAATTATCTAATTCTATTTTTATTTATAAAGCAACTCAAGCTGATTTTATGTATGTACAATTGTACATATTACTATTATTGGTACATTAAAAAAAAAATGATTCAATTATAATTCAATTTTTAAATAATATATAGGTAATTGGAGTTAAATAGCTTATGCATTTTTTAAATAGAATTTTAAATCAATTCAATTTTTATTTATTAATTGTACCTAACTAGGTTATTTGACATTCGAATTTTGTGATTTTTACCTATTTCTCAATTTAGTTTGGGAATTAATTGTTTCATTATGCAATGTGTACGTATGTAAAATCTATAATTTTTTCAAAGAGTTAGGTTTTGGTACTCGTATAGCCTACTCGGATATGAGTTCGAACTTCGAAAGACGGGTGTTGGAGCTTCTCTTTATTCAATCTTCCGCATTTCCAAAACATTAGTATTTTTTTGTCCAAACTACATACAATGTGAGTTCCAAAAAAAATCAATGAAAAGATACATTATGATTGTAATCGTATACTTTATCCCTGGTCACGCCTACGGCTCCTAACTCATGTAATTCGACTTTAATAAAAAGATATCCGATTTACTTCATCGTATATGTGCGGCGTGTGGTTTTAAAGGATAATTTTCCTATTTTAAATTACAGTACCTACCAACTATTTTTTAGACCTTCATTTACAACTTAATTTAACCCTTCAGGCTCTCACCAACACACAACGTATAGCCTTACGAGTATGTATGGGTTCAATCGTATAACCCGGACAATCTGCTTTTAATGAAGAAGCTCGCTAGAATGAACCTTTTGGTCAGTGTTTAATTAGGTATCTCGTATATAGGTTTCCGCGTGTAGTATTATAAAAATTAACGAATAGGGGTGGTAGAACATAAAGAGGCTATCTTTATTATCAATTTTGTTGGATAACATCTGTGTATTCGAGTATTTATTTTTATTTTTTGTTTGTTTGTTGAAAAATTCAGTTACCTACATACCAACTTTTGAAATTTTTTGAATTTCAATATGTAGGTAAATTAATTTTTGTTAATTCATTTGGGATCATTATTTAAATTAATTTAGACGCTCAAATTGATTAGAAATTGCCAACCATTATGTCTTACGATAAAAAATGATAATTTCACAACCAGTAGCAAAGTAGCACAAATAAATTATTAATTGGATACCTACCAATCTAAATAGTAAAGTAATTGAAAATGAAAATTACCTTATACTATTTTAATCGTTGGCTGATTATTTATTTCGTCGTAAACTCTAGAAGAAGATATCAAAGCGGTATATTTACAAAGGAAAAATAAACCATGCATTAAGAATTAAGAAATCCTCTACAAAATATTCCAAACTTACGTTTCAGAATCAGTGGTATGTATTTAAAAGGCGCTCGTGATTAGTTGATGCATTAATTTGGGTACCTACCTACGAGTACCTAGACCTACAAAAAAGACGATTCCTTTCAGAAAAGCACATCAATAAGTCCAGTCTGTGCACTGTAATGTAAATGTACCTATACAGCTTTCAAGTTGAGAGAAAAAAAATTAACGACATTTTTCTTTTAATTTTACGTATTTAAACTCGTTTTATTCAGTTGTTTACGATTACATGTAATCGCTGGCAGCTTACTAATTTAAATGTAAAGATCGGATCGGATCGGATTGCTCGAATGGAGCCTAATTAGTCATCCTGATCGGTTTAGAATCGTCGTCGCGAAGTTTTTATACTATTTATTTTATTAATTCGTAAGTAAACACGAGCCTATTTCATGTTGAAAATTTTGGCTCGAGAAGAGGTCTCCTGCGGTGAGATTTCAGTGAAAATTATTAGGTACATGGAGCCTATATCTACTGGACGCTGTGCAGATAAAATGTAGAGATAGGTAGGCGTATTTTTATATCTACCTATTTCAACTATTGAAGTGAACTTTGACTCTTGGTTTAAAATTTCAAACATTTGTTCATTTTTGCATAAAGAAGAAACCTTTATAATCAGTCAATTCTGATTGAACTAATATTTGGCTCATTGAAGCCCTTGCGAGGAAAATGTCTTTCATATTTCATGACTAAATGTTTTAAAATGGACGAAACTTCACCAACTGAAAACCCCCCTTCTTTCTCTTTAAACCATTATCAGAGATATGAGGATCATTGAAAAGTGTTTGGAGAAGGGGAGAGTTTCTTCTTTCAGTTGATTTTTAGTGAAACCGCATTATTTAAATTTTTAGTCACGTAGCAGGTGCAGATGGTTGATGATTTTGGGAACCTGGGAAAATATTTCAACAAAGGCCAACTGATTAGGTATCTTCATTCTCCCAAAAAATCGTGAAAAATAGAAGTGTTTAAATCAACAATGTAAGTACCTATTTTATTATAATTTTTTTTACACAATCAGAAAAATTACAAAATGAAATTTATAATTATTTCATCACATTTTCTTTCATTTTCCTTGAAACGCCAGAAACGAATTTAATTTGAAAAAAAAAATGAAATGTCTGTGTGAAGTGAGAGCAAAAAAAAATCAGCATTTTATTTAGACTCTTAAAAAGTCCTAATGTTGCAATTTCCAACAAAACAACAACAACAAAAAACATGATATTTTGATAAATATTTTTTCAAGTGGTGTTGCTCTGCTCACGTGGGAATTGTTACCACTTTTCAAGGGGACCTCAGGAATTTGAGCCCTTTAGGCATTTGACACATCGAAAAATTATTCTCATCAAACGGAAAAGGTGTTAAAAAGTATAGTAATTCGTTGCTTAGGTCAATGGTATCACACAGATCACTAATTTAAAAGCGTTAATACAATACATAAGAAGAAAAACTACACATTATAATACATTTCTGGTCTTGGGTGGTTGGGATCCTAAACACTGAAAACTAAGGGTTCTAGAACTCTGGGACATTCTGCGATTTCCATGAATTTTGGCCAACGTCCTTAATTTGGGCCATTCAGGACTCTAGTTCTCCAGAAGTTTTCCCTAGCTGTAAGTAATTTCTAAAAATCTAGGAAGATTTTTTTTTCAGTTTCATAAGCAGAAAATGTGTTTAAAAGGTGCCTACCTACCGATTTATTTCAGAAAATTTAAAAATTATGCTAACTTATTTGGGCCAACAAATTTTTTTCTGTCAAAATGTTACTTAATTGAGCTAGAAAATTGAAATTTGGTCAGTATTTGCCTTATTTGAGAACTCTTCAATCGATTGGAAGCGATTATTTCAAGTCGTTTTGAGCATTTATGGATACCTTAAGCTGAAATTTGATATAGGTGCTTACTATGAAGCCCGCTTTCAACCTTGCTAATCAATTAAAGGTTGTTTCAAGTTGTTCTGGAGCCTCCAATTTTTAGCTTGATTTTCCTTTGAAGTTTGAACAAAGGAAAAATAAGATTAGACTACCTACCTATCTGGGCCATTTCACCCCTCCAATGCGCCGATAGTTTTTCGTGTTTTTCGGAAAACCCCTCTCATTTGAATGGTTCTAGCCCCACCCCCCTTGAGGGTAGAAGGACAGTTAATATATCACTCGAACATTAAAAATTGAAATTGATTGACTTACGATTTTTTATTCCATATGATCGATTATGTTCCAAATTAAAAATGATTCGCAGTTCTGGACCTGGAGACTCTTCTTGATCGAAAAATCGATCGTGAACGAAAATGGATTAGTCGAATCCCAAAAATCAATTTATTTACGATTTTCCATTTAATTGATCATGCGCAAATCATCATATATTTTATACGGTTTCGTTACATCTCTGTTTTTGTTCTGTAAAAATTGACCAAAATTACGTTATTCTTCATAAAATATAAATAATCTTTTGAAATTCAATTTTTTTGATTTTCAATTTCGATCATAAGGATTGATTGATTGATTGATTGATCTTTTCAAAAAGACAATCGGAAGATCTAATTTTACCTCAATTAATGATGATTTTCACCCACCTAGGTATTTATACATTCTGTGATGATAAAGTTTAAATTTTTTGCTACATGCAAAAATTTTATTTAGATATGTTATTAAACTCCACTTCGTAAGTACATAAATATACCTACCTACCTACTATCTTACAAGTATCTAAATGCATTTGAAACTAAAAACGTCCATTACCGCGCAATTATTACTTCGGTACCTATGATACGAAATTGTCCAAACGTGATCCATCGTCAACCATCAACCCAATAAAGCGAACGCTAAAATGCTAACGAAGAAGGAACATAAAAGGTAGGTAGGCATGTGTATGGCTAACCTTATACGGCTATAGATTAAATTGTAAAAAACGTATATTATTTTGTCGGCAAAAGCGCCGTCGTGTGTGGTATTCGATACTCTTGACAGAACAATTAATGTAAGAAAGACACCTCCACTGTCATAAAATGTTACATTGATTTCACTTCATGTTATCTCTGCATAAGGGGGTAGCATGTTACAAATTCGATTCTCGGCGTTGACACGGATAAACCGATTATTATACTCGGTTCTACAATCTCGTACGCTGGACCACCTACTTTGTCACATTTCATGGATTTAAAAGAAAAAAAAAATTACTTACTCGCGAGTCGAAAGAAAAAATTAATTAATTTTTAATTCAACGTCGTCGTCGCGCCGCGCCGCCGCGTCAGTCTACAAATTTTTTCTTATATCTTATCGACCATCTTTCGTCAGTTTTGGCGGACTGAGATGGAAAGGGTGTTTGTAAAATGGATACCGATACCTACCTATATCCGAAAATCGTTAATGAAATTACCGCGAAAAGGTATAAAAATAAAAAGCGAACTTCTGTATGAAAATATTGGTGGGTATATGTTTAACCAATATGAAACGAGTTTTTTTTTTTTTTTTTTTTTTTTAGTATTTAAGTCTTTAACTTCAAGACTCGATTAGGTTTACACCCATTTCTTTCTTTTTAAAAATAAAATTACAGTAATTCTATTTATTTTCTAATTCATTCCTCCCATTCATTGATGATGAAGACATGAAACTAAGTAATTATCTGTCTCGGATGCTTTGAAAAGCAAAAATTTAATGAAAATTATTCTATAACTTTGTATTATTATTAAAGAAGGCTACCAATGGTTTAAAACTGTTTTAATGGCGGGTCCGTATGGAAGTTGTTTTCAATAAAAACTCGTGTTTTTAATTGATTAAAAAAAAATTCTTACTCGCATTTAAGAGAAATAGAATTCCCTATATATAAATCCACCTACCTTTTCGATTTATGAACAACGGATGTGTAAAAGTACAAGAGATGAAAGCATCGCTTCCTTTATGAGTCAAGTTTATATTCTTAGAAAGCATTTTTAATCTGGAAGGGTACGCCTTTATAGTATTGTGTTATGTCATAGGTGTATTTAAAATGATAATTACGGTTGATTAGCATTTTGCCACAATACACACAATGCTCTCGATTCATTCGAGTCCATAAATCGTTAGCTAATTTGGATCCTTTGGCCCCTCCAACGTGGTCGACTTAAACAATATGTTGGTATCTATTTTAAATTACCCGAGCAAAGCGATTTTCTCGGAAAATGTGTAATTATTTTAAATAGTCGAATAGCCATATCATCTTGGGTGGTCCATGTAGATATCTGTTATTTTAATCGTTCGTATTATTACGTGTATTTTGCCGTCGTCGTCGCTGCAACGTAGCTTTATATTTCGAATTTTGGATACTTCGGTGCGTGAAATACAGCACGTGTTTGTCACTATATCTGTCATCTCGTGGAGAAGTGTACCTACTCGTGGTTTTTTTTTATCTTGGACATCTTTTGAGCTTGAAAAAAAAACCGCATAACAATATAATACACAATATGTACAAACCGAACCGTGTAATCGATTGAAACAAAGATCTATGAAGTTATAAAATACAGCAGCGTTAAAGATACATAATATATAAAGTTTCGAAAAATCATAAGACCACCCGCTTTAATACGATACGATACGATACGATGCTTTTGTACACCGACTACAATCAAGGATGAGATTACGTCTCGAGATCTTGGTACGTCGTCGTAGTATGATCGCGTACGAGATTATTATTAGCAATCATTTTTTTTAAACGTAATGTCGTGTATCAAGATTCGAAATTCTATGGTCCGCCCTTTTAAATCAGTCATACAATTTTGTCGTACGTGATCGGAACACTGGTACCTATTCGAAATTCACTCAACAATACATAAACCTTTTGGTGAAGAGAGACTATGATTGGGATGGGATGATGTCCCTTTTTATTTGACAAAAAGTTTAACTACGTACTTACCTATCTATCGAAAAAAAAATATATTTATCTGCTACTCATTTTAAAAAATATTTTGAAAGTCATGTCTTTCGATTTCGCTCAATTTTTTTTTTACAATATACACCCACACAGTAAGTAAGTACCCCGCAATTAGTTTGGTCCCAGCCCTCTCAGGGGCGGGTGGGGGCTTCCATTATTTTCACATTGTCTCGAGGTACTCAACTTCAGCAGCCCATTCCTCAAAAGCTATGATACTTGGATCAAAACTGATTTCACAGTTCGAAAGGGTATTAAATTTTGAACTGTTTAAGTATTTGAAATTTTCAAAAGTTGAAAGTTGAACTTTCAAATTGAAAGTTCAAATTTCAAAATGCCGCTGAAAGTGGGAGCTACCATTTAAAATTCTGAAAAAATTTCCATAGATGTATCTTTTGATGCTTTTTTGAAATATTTAAGTTTCGAGATGGGATTTCTTGATGTAGAGGGAGCACCCCCACCCCCGATTTTGGGCAAACTTTCGAAAAAAAAATCTAGAGCATGTGATATATCGAATTGCATGTTTTCGGTAACGCTGAACACGAATATGACGTCAGATTTTTGATTGGACCCATCCACGGCCCCCAGCACCCCCCCCCCAAATTGGTTAAAAGTTCAAAATAGGGGTTTTTTCGTGTGACACATCGAATAGTATGTTTTTGGTGACGCTATAAATACGAATATAACGTCAGATTTTTGGTTGGACCCCATCTACGGTCTCTAACAAATTTTTTGGACTTTTACCAATTGAGGGAGGTTCTAGGAGCCATGGGTGAGGTCAATTTAAAAAACTAAGGCTATATTCATGTTCAGCGATCTCGAAAACATACTATTTCATGTGTCACACAATTGAAACTATTTTTTTTTTTAGGTAACCGCCCTTGGGGAAGTGCTGGGGGCCGTGGATGAGTCCAATCAAAAATCTGACGTCATATTCGTATTCAGCGTCACCAAAAACATACTATTTGATGTGTCGCACGAAAAAAACTCTATTTTGAACTTTTACTCCATTTGGGGAGGTGCTGGGGCCGTGGATGAAGCCCAATCAAAAATCTAACGTCATATTCGTGTTCAGCGTTACCAAAAACATAGAATTCGATATATCACATGCCCCAGTTTATTTTGATAAAGTTTTGCCCAAAATTGGGGGTGGAGATGCTCCCTCTCCATTAAGAGATCCCATCTCGAAACTTAAATATTTCAAAAAAGCATCAAAAGGTACATCTATGGAAATTTTTTCAGAATTTTTAATGGTAGCTTCCACTTACAGCGCTATTTTGAAATTTGAACTTTCAATTTGAAAGTTCAACTTTCAAATTAAAAAAATTTCGAAATGCTTAAAAAGTTCAAAATTCAATACCCTTTTGAACTGTGAAATCAGTTTTGATCAAAGTATCATAGTTTTGGAGGAATGCGCTGCTGAAGTTGAGTACCTCGAGACAATGTGAAAATAATAGAAGCCCCCTTCCCACCCACCCGCTGAGGGGGCTGAGACCAAACTGATTGCGGGTTTCTTGCTTACTGGGTGGGTAGATATTGTAAAAGAAATTGAGCGAAATCGAAAGACATGACTCAAAAACGTTGGTCGAATTGACGTGGAATGACCCATCCCATAAAATTTGACAATAAAATAAAAATTATGACCAGTTTTTTAACGTTATAAATGCTGTGGCTATGAAAAAATTTCAAATCTAGACATGAGTTTTGCTACATTACTAACCGAATCCAAATTACTATATAAAATCAAACTTTTAATCGAATTTTGTTAAAAAATTGAATTAAAATTGAAAATCATTCATGAAAAAAGAGATGTCAAATAAGTTGCCTATTCGGTTTGCCGTAAATATGAAGAAAATAATGTAGAACAAGTTGCCTACTCAGTTTGCCGTAAATACGAGTTATTAGGCTTACATTGTTTTTAGTGATAATTGGAAATGTGTGCTCTTCTTTCCTAGTCTGAATTTTTTTACTCTTATTGTTTTCTTCTCATCCCTACTCGTACTCTCTCGAAAAAAAATGTTTATACAACGTGAGTAGGTGTAATTCTCACATCTTTTTTATATGTCTACTGCGAAAAAATATTTCCTCCATGTCTACGTTAGAGATCGAAATAAATGCAAATCATGGCAAAAAATATATATATTTACGTTATTCCTTCTAAAATTTGTATTAAAATTAAATTCGATGTTTTCGTGGTTTCAATTAATTAAAAAAAAAAAAAAAAAAAAAACTAGATATTTTTGAGAAACACTCAGAGGTTTGCATTGCAACTCGTCTTAATGTGTATTTATGATGTGAATGAAAGTAAACGTAGGTAGGTAGGTACCTAACAAAATGTACAGGTAAGTCAAGAAATCCACGATTGCTCGAAACTTTCACTATGAGCAAATTATGAGGGTACTTTTATCAAATAAAAAATACCGTTCTCTCATTTCGTTTTGTGGCAAACGTTTGTTACCTATTCATTAGTTTAGAACTAAATTAATAATCATAGCGAATATGATAAAAGAGTTAATATTTAAAAATCTTTTAAAAAATTGCGAAATTGTAGTTCAAAAATAAATATGTGATGAAACATTCGAGATAAGTTGAGTTGTTTTTCAAAATTACAATATGAAGCCTAAATTAACCTCAACTTTGTAATTTGGCTTCTCGATTTTACGGTACGTACAGTAAGTACACAATTAACTGGATTGATTATCTAATTTATTTAAGAAATAAATCTATTTTATGTGAAAATGTGGCATCAAGTAGGTGCAATATAAAATTAATATTCCTATATCGCATTTTAAAGCAGAAATAACTAAATAAGTACCTAAAAAATAAATTCAATTTTTTTAAAAATTTTAAATATGTCAATCACAGTATTTTTACATCTTGATACTTTTTCTTTTACCTATATTTTATTTTGAATTGTAATTTCCAAACTATTCGAACAATAGTCTCCATCATTACGCGTAAGATATCAAACAAAACAACCTTATATCGCTAGATCAACCGCATAGAAATTCAATTAATCATTTCACCCTGCTATTTTAGTATAAACCCTGCCGAGAAAAATGACACATTACGTTTTATCCACACTACTGGTATTTTCTTGCATAATTTCCAAAGAACAATTACTTACTCGCGTCGCTATAATACCAACCAATATGAATCACGATTAAGCGTACCTAATAAAAAGAGAGAAAAAAACGAAAACTTAAAACAATTAATTAAAGCGTCAAATGAGGACCAATCTTACATAATTTGATCCATATTAGGATGATACCTTGCAGTAAATATTAGATAATAAGTGCCGAAATTCTGACATCGGTTACAAGTTAGTATTAAAAGATTTAAAATGCAGTCGCTACATATTCTCCGTTGGATATTATTAATTTTCTATTATTTGGCTAGACAATTATTCACATCATGGGGTCTGCGAGTAATACCTGCGGATCTATTATGCATTATATCCCTCGAAACGGCGAAATTAACCTCTACTACAATGGATTCTTTTTTCTAGCCGTGTGTCGTGTGGTCGTTTAATTAATATAAATTGTGATAATCCTCAATGGTGAAGATTAGTCAAGTTCTTGCAACGACAAAGTGTTCATCTTGAGTTCTCAATTCTCACTATGTGTTGAGAAGTCTTATTCGAGAGATATTACGACCGCTTTATTAGTATAATATTAGTTTATAGTTCGTTTTAGAGTGTAGTGTCTAATTTTCAAGCTTGACAAGGTGAGTACTTACTTATTTTATTTTAAAATTTTAAATAGATAAAATTTAAGTTATTGTTGATTATGTCTACATATTTATGGTTTGTTTATTTATTTTTTAATCGAGCATGAAACTAACCGGTAACAACATTGTAAACACATTTCAATTTAAAAATATTGATATTTGATAACTCGAAATATTTTTTCCGTTGAAATTTAATCATCATTGATATCTGAAGACTAATAAACCCTAACTTGAAATGGTTTATAAAATTTTTAATACCTTTTCTTACTCATATCCAAATGAGATTTTCATTAGATTATGATGAGGCAATTTGCTGCCACGATTTCGTTTTTGGCGATTAAAAAAATATATATGTAGGTACCTACTACCTACAACGTTATCTCTTTGATCAGTTAAATAAATTATCAACTTTTTTCAGAGATAAGTTTCACTATCAAGTAATCAAAAAACTTGCCATCATTTCAATAAACTTTTCAGATGTTGTATTTTTTTTTTTTTTTTTTTTTTACAAATTTTGAATAATTTCTTTCGTTGAAAGATATTCTCCAATATAATTTTAAAAACAAATTGAATGAAAATTAATGTAATGGAAATTAGGAATTAGATAGGTAATGTAACAGATCTTTCTTTAAAAAATCCAATTAAAATTTAAAAAAAAACAAAAAAAACAATGATCATTTAACAACTATGTACTTGCATAATATTGGAAAATCAAAGAACCCTTGTTGTGTAAATACTGATACCATTTCTCGATATATGGCAAAATAATTGCATATTTTGATAGTCTCAGGAGATTGAAATTTTTCGATGCTGCAAATTGTTTTCATCGTTATCTCTTTATCGTAATAATTTAATTTCATCACGTTCGGTTTCTAAATCACCGGAACTGTTGCCATTAAACGTGAAAAAAGAATATTTCATTTCAACATACCCAAGTACTTAGGTATTTCCTATCATAGTATCATATTTTGAATATCTTCGGAGGATATATGAATTTATCCATAATAATTATAACGAGGAAACTTATTAGAATGATGAAATAATCATCATCTTGTTGGAAAGTTACATAGTACCTCTAATATAAAAACACCGTAGCTAATCATTTAAAATAAAACACACGACTCGAAATCTATTAATCATATTTAGTACCTATTTAGAAAGATATGACGGTCATTTGAGGTGGGTCTTGAACTTGACAATCAGAAATACCAGGGTAATGACTTTAGCACTTCTTTGTGTGTCGAATTATTCCATAATTTACACACCTACAAAACTGTAGTAGGTACTTGAAACCATAAACGAGATGTAGATGTATAATAAGAATTACGATGAGACGATAAAGAAATTCAGCTTCGTCTCCGGAACGATTTCATCGAAAGTATCTAAATATTGTGAACCACTCAGCAGGTAATTATCGCCGGGTTTTCATCATTAATTACTCCCGCGCAGACATAAGTTAAGCATCGCACTTATTTTATTCACCGACAATTAACTTTTTAGACGAGTTTAAGTTTGATAGTGTCCAACGATAAGAAATGAATTTATTATTACAACATCGTGTACCTATATACTTTGATTAGGGTACGCGGTTTGGTTACATTGTACAATGCGTGTAAAATAAAAACGTAATAATGCGATAGATAAGAATTTTGGGAAGTGTTCGCATCGTCTTTGATAGTTAATATGAGAAAAATGTGTGATCGTAAGAAGATTCGTAATCGTATTCTAATTTACACCTCCAGCTGACAATTGTGTATAGATCGAGGAAATTAATGATGCGCAAATTTATGGGTTATTTCTTCATAGGGTAGTTGGGTAATGGTGTGAATTGTGATGCATGTATGATCAATCTAGATAAGTAGGTTCCAAACAATATTTCCATATTTTACGTTGTTTGAAATATGGCGTGATTACTTAATTAATGATTGAAGTTATTTCTCGTTTACAAAATGTATTGTGTGAGTTTGAGACTTCATAGATATGATCCATTAATTGATAGATGAATTTTCTTGATACTTGGGTACCTACTTGTACTTATTTAATGGAAAAGAACTTGAACTTATGCATCTAAACGTCGTTTATAATTCTAATATCAGTAATAATAAGTAATGGTGTTATTTTAAATTATTTTTTCAAAAATTTTATTACTTTTTTAGTCTCATTTTCAAAATTCGTCAACTTTTATGAAAAATTTTATCAAATTTCTGGGAAAAAAATGGTTTAGAATAATTAAAAACTTTTTTTTAAATTCTGAATAAAAATACCAATTTTTCTTAATGACAAATTCAAATATTTCTTACGAATTTCTTACAAAATGATTTCAATATAGACTGTTTATTCAAAAAAATCTTTCAATCACAATTTCTCATCGTCAACTTTCATCTTTACATTTTTTTTTCGAAATTGGGAAAAATTCAATGTTCTTACCTAGTAAATTTTTCTCAAAATTAATATCCTCAATTTTAATTTAAAATTTAAAAAAAATTTAAAAAATGCAATTTTTTAAAATTAATAAAAGAACATCAATAAAAGTGACCCATAAACGAGAACCAATAGCATTTTTATGTGAAAACATCAGTTAGTAACATACGAGAGAGAGAAGCTGGATTTTTTTCAGCACGTTTAGATATTGAAAAATTACAAAAATTATTTAGGAATTTCTTAATTTTAGAAATTTTTCTTTTTTAATGATTTGAAACTGATTATAGGTCCAAAGGCCCTCCACATTACATATCAGAAATTATTTTTAAAATTTTCAATTCTTATCATATACATTTTTTGTTGCAGATTTTGCAACAGCTAGGAGTGGAAGGGGATGCATGAAAATTAAATGCGATTTTTTATTACCGACTTTGCCGTGAAACGGAAAAGTAAGGTATTGTATTTGTCATGATGGTTGCGGATTTGGATGGGGGTGGATTTTCTTGACGAATTGAAGTGTGCTGATCACGATAAGACGTATGACGCAAAACGAGAGAAGTTTATATATATATATATATATAGGTATATATATCAATTTATGTATAAATTTGTGTCACGCTGAACTCAAAAGCTCCGAACTTTAAGTCGAAACTGATGATGCCAAAATATTGCTTTGATACTGAACTAGAGAAATTTTTAATTTGGTCGAAATCAGTTCAGCCGTTTACGAGATATGAACGTTTAAGTGTGTTTCAACGTTATGGATAAGCAGAAATTTGTGTAAACCCTTATATCTCGCAAACGGCTCACCCCCAACAAACAGACGTGGTGGTTAGGGTGTGTAGGTTGCAGATTGGTGCGCCGGAGGTCGGGTGTTCGAATCCCGCGCGAGTCAAGAGGAGAAAATTTTTTGTTGATTTTTTTGATAATTTTTTTGTTAATTTTATCCGTCCAAAATTTTTTTGCCATAAAAAATCAAAATTTTTCAAAAATTTCTAGTGTAATTTTTGTTTTAACAAAAAACAAAGTTTTTGGTAAATAGCCAGTAAATTTTGATATTTTTTTTTTTGGTGAATTAATAGTA
Organism: Planococcus citri; assembly: GCF_950023065.1. NCBI lineage: Eukaryota > Metazoa > Arthropoda > Insecta > Hemiptera > Pseudococcidae > Planococcus > Planococcus citri. The sequence goes on along the minus strand of NC_088680.1, from coordinate 44,461,099 downwards.
ATTTTTAGTAAATAAAATGATTAGTTATTTTTGGTGAATTACTCGTAATTAAAGTTGGTCGAAAATTTTGGTAAATTGCTTAGGTAATTTTTGGTAAATTGGTAAAAACGTTTGGCAGTAAATTACTGGGGTAATTAAAATTCGGTAAAAAATTGGTAAATTAGTGAGAAAATGTCTGGTAAATTACTGAGGCGAATGTTGGTAAATTGTTAAGGTAATTTTTGGTAAAATGGAAAAAGTCGGTAAAATTGGTAAATTAGTGGGTAATGTCTGGTAAATTACTGAGATAAATGTTAGTAAATTGCTGGGGTAATTTTTGGTAAATTCGTGAATTTTGGTAAATTGGTAAATGTTGGTAAATTGGTAAATTTTGGTAAATTGGTAAATTTTGGTAAATTGGTTAATTTTGGTAAATTGGTAAATTTTGGTAAATTGGTAAATTTCGGTAAATAGCTAAATTTTGGTAAATAGCTAAATTTCGCTAAATTGGTAAATTGGTAAATTTCGGTAAATTTTGGTAAATTGGTAAATTTTGGTAAATCCGTAAATTTTGGTAAATCCGTAAATTTTCGGTAAATTTGTTTATTTTCCTGTATAACAGAGCAAAGTCGGTTAATCTTGCCTACTGCGCAAGATGTTTTTTTTTTTTCTCAAGTTCTTGGAAAATTAAATCTTAAATCTGCCCTTAAAAATGGCCGAACCAGTCACACATACGAATCAATTCGTTCGCGAATGATTCATCAAAAATTGAGTAAATGAATCGATTCGTTCACGAACGAGTCACTTATACGAATCGGTTCGTTCGCGAACGAGTCACTTATACGAATCAATTCGTTCGCGAATGATTCATCAAAAATTGAGTAAATGAATCGATTCGTTTTCGAACGAGTCACTTATACGAATCAATTCATTCGCGAATGATTCACTTAGAAATCAATTCTATTCGACTGTAAACAGATCATTGGATCAATAATTGCTGTACAAGTGTTTCAAAAAAACGAATCAATTCGTTCGTAAAATATTTTTATTTAGGGAAAAGTCGGTCTTCTAACGCTAAATGCGTGAGTGTTTTTTAAAGCTGAAATTTTTCAAAACCATAAAAAAACACCAATTTATTTTTAAATGATTTTTCAATTTTTTATAAACATTGAAAAGCTTCTCTGATACAAATTCAATTATTTCAAGTTTGATTCTGGTGGAAAATAAAAACATGAAAATCATTTTCTCGTGATCATGAATAATTATTCGAATGAGAAGCGATAAGAAGAAGTGAGGAGCTCATTGCAAAAGTAGCCCTTGTCACATGAACCTATGCAATCTCCAAAGCTCTCCCTTGAGCGTACCCAGTATCTCGAATGTAAACTCTATAAAGCAATTCCTCTCAGGGCTACTCAGGGTAGACCAACTTGACGGTCATTTCATCATTACAACATGATCTCCGCAGTTGGCAATAGGTGCAATCGAGTAAAAAGGGTCTAAAAGTTCATGTGACAAGGGCTACTTTTGCAATGAGCTCCTCAAGTTTAATACGTGTCTATTTAAAATTAAATGAAAAAAAAAAAGGTTTTTCCATTCTTCCATGAAATTAGATGATATCGTTGATATTGAAAGATCTTTGAATGAGCGAATTTGTGTTTGGAATTTACTAAATAGAAATAGGTAGGTATTGGGTCAAGGGCATGTACGACTTATTTTGTGTGTCGTCAATTGACCTTATATCTTATTCGGTCTTTTAAAATTTTTTGTCATGTAGAGTATATAAAATTCACTCTCAAGCTGCTTTCCAATTTCGAAGATACTTGGGTAGGTACTTGCACAGTTTTTCCTTGGAACTTGTTTGGTTCATCTTCAAGTACCTACCTCATAATATCAAAATTGATTTTTTTGATTTCCTTCCTAGCGTTTTCTTCTGCTGACTTGGTTCCAATACACGATATTCCTACATTAGATAATTTTGAAAACACGATTCGATATTTTTAATATTATCATTTCACTTCCAGATGTATTTACAATTGGCAAGCATTTGCGCATTTATGCACGCCGTGGCCGGAATCTCAGTAGCTTCGACTTCATCTCCATACACAAATCCGGTAACCGAACCCAACTACGCATCTCCAAGCACCGTCGAACCATCGGCAGATTACAAACTTCCAAATCAATACCCATACTCGAGACAATTCTTCGAACCAATATTCACACCGAGTAACCAATACGCCGAATCACTCACTTCTCCCAGTCCTGTCAGCGGAAAGCAATTTTTACTACATCGTTTTCCATTTTTCCCATCTTTAAGCAGTCCTTACAATCAGCAACCGTCTCCTTATGAGCAACCCGGATATCTTGGTCAGTCTCCTTACGGTGGTCTTCCAGCTTACCCAAATCAACCCTTGTACGAACCACATTATCCTTTAACTTATCCTCAGAAGTTTGCCAGAAATCCATACGTTCCAGATTGCGATTACCATGCTCCAGCTTTCAGGAACACTAAACCTTTGTTGTTTTATCCCAGTAAACCTGATCCATTTTTAGATTCTCAAATTTTAGCTAAACCTAGTAACTCGTTGTTTAGATATCAACCACCGCCATATGGCGCAAATTATGCTAATAATATTTATCATTGATGTGCATAGGTAGGTGTTTATCTTTCGATGAGATATTTTCAGTACATATTATTTATTTCAATTCAAATATGATTGTATAGAAACGATGTGATCGTATTCATCTAATGAGCTTTTTAAGTGTACTTTTTAATAAATAGATTTCAAATCGAATACTTGTTTTTTTCCTATTACTCGTACCTATTTTTAGAGTGGATATTTTTATAGCTGGTACTAGTAATGAAAATTACTGAACTGAAATAAAATAGGTAATACCTAATCAACGTTTTCTTCGTAAATAATCGATTTTTTGTTCGTTCTTTCTGATTGAAGATTCAGAACTTGAAAGCAATATTACCAATTACCATTCAAAAACATCATCCTCTGCTAATGCAGAACTTGACTCTAATATTTCTAAATTCAAAACAACCAACGAACTAAATTCATCTGGATCCAAACAATAAATTAAACAGGAAACCAAAACGATATTGCACTTAAAAAAATTTATTCATTAAACATCACGATCAAATAAATTAATATCAAATATCGTCAGCCAATCACGTACACAAATATCTAAAAAATTACCAAGCATAATGAGTTCCAAATCCATCAAAAGTTAAATGAGCAACGGCCGGAGCTGCCGAATACGCTATTGCTACCGGTGCATGAACAGCATGCACAGGATGAGCAGGGAGATGTACAGGAGAGGCGACATGAAGAGCTCCAGAAGCTGGATAGGTTGCATACGTCAAGGCATCGTTACTCACCCTAACGTCGGATTTTCTCACGCTCGAGAATGGCGTATCTATGCTTTTATGATAGGTAGAAATTTGGCCCAGATTACCGGGTGTTCTTAGAATATTCGAAGATGTAGAAGTAATGGCCGGCGTATGATGAGGCGAAGGGTAAGATGAAACATCGCCGTGATGATAAGTGTACACAGGTAATGGTATATAAGCTGAATAACCACCAGATATCATCGAGATGATCAAAAATAAACAGCACGTATTAATCTGAAATCAATCGTACGTAATACGTACATGCAAAAGTGTTAATCATCTGCAAGTCTAAAGTCTATGCAACCGACTACCGAGTAAAGTGTACTTATCATTTAGGTAGGTAGATGCTTACCTGGGCCATTTTTCTCCTTCTATAAAGTTGATATTGGTAGCAAAAATACGCGCAATAGTTTTGTAGCACCAACGTTAACCACAATCTATGTTCCGAATACGAAAATGATCGTTATTTATAAAGGTATCATTTCCAAAGGGAGTGTTCCAGCCATTCGGACTTCTCTGATGGGCATTTTGTTCGCTCGAACGCATTTTGTTTATTTTGTATGTACAAATTCACGTACACGAGGGTCATATTTTCGAATGACCTTGGCAGTATAATTGTACCATTTACCTATTAGAGTTTCATTACTTGGGTATGGTGTTGGTAATTTTGAATTCATTGAATAAACATTTCATCAGATAATCTCTCTCAAGTTCAGTTTAGTTTTTCAGATCGAAATGACGCAGCATACACCAATTAGATAAATTGTAGGTAATTCTTGCAGAAAAAGTTTACCATTACCCAGTCAGCTGTTAATAAAGTGTGAATTTCTTTAGTCGTTAATTACAAAGATATATGTCCTTCTCGAACTGTCATTCATCGTAATCTCGAACAGCAGGTACCGAACGTGATAGAAAGAATAATTGATTTAATTTTTTAAAAACGGTAGTCATCGAATAAAGCTAATCATAGGAACAAAGTGTCTGGTAGGTAACTCTTTCTTTGATTCGATTACCTATACAGTATTACATCGTCCAGGGCTTTCTCAGCGTGGAGTAAACGGATTTCCTAATTTTCGGGGTCGTTGTGAAAATTTTTCTGTTAAATACCCAACTGATAATTACTCACACGTACGCAGAGTAAGTACATAGATTGAGCTAGATAGGTACGAGCTCAGGTACAAGGTATTCTTACCCTCTCACTCCTTCGTAGCTCATTCCGACGCAATTTCCGATCTACGCAAATAACAATGACTCCTTCGAGTATCGCTTTTGATACGTTGATTCTTACTTGAGAAGCTCTTATTGTAATTCAATATAAACACACTTCACAATAAAAATGATAAATAAAATAACGTAAACATTTCAGCAGATCATGTCATTGTAAAATCTACTTTGAACTTGATAAAAGCCTAAGCATATAACCTATTTCCACCATTAGCCCTACAGCTACAGCCGCCTTAAAGTATATTAGAAAAAGAACGCAACGATATATCTTCTCTTTTTCTCTCCGATAAATCTGTTTAATCTAATTAAGAATACAATGACCGTATCGTAATAGATGTTCTTTTCAACTTTTAAAACACGTAATTTCTACGACCGCCTTCGAGAATTCGAAAACTATACGTATACATACATCTACTTGCAATGTATGTAGTAGGTATAAAGGTATATAGGTACTTATAGGCTTAAACTAAATCGTTGGCAATATTAATTGTCTAATTAAGAGTAAATTGAAAGTGAATTGTGCCACTTATAACAATAGATCACAAAAGTCAAGAATATCAATGATTGATATGGGCACAGGTTTACGTAATTTTTTACAATATATGGTATAGCGGGTGTTATAAACGCCTCCGGCAACGTAGGCTGGGTACCTCTACCTACCTACCTAGGCAACAGCTAGTTTGCGTTGTAATATGTCTCATGATCCCTTTTTGTAGAAAAAAAATGACAGATGGTGATGTCATGTTGTGAATTAGAGCAATCGGCTATAAATATGATCTATCACGATGGCTTTTACACAGTTTGTATCTTTGTGAAGTGCGATAAGTAGGCGGATATTTAGATACTTGTGATAACATCGCTGAAAAAAATGATGACTTTTTTGGTAAGTTCGTTCTCATATTTACCTACTTTTAGATCCACTTATCTATACTGATAGCTTATCGTCGTTATCCAATCATTCTGTACCGAATGGTAAAATTTACCCAGTTTGAATCATCCCATGCATATAGGAAATAGGGAAAGGAGGTACATACGAGTAAAAGTTGCAATTCAAGAAGAAAATTTTTTAAATTTGAACTGAAGAGAATGGTTTTTTCAAAAAAGTTTAACTTTTAAAGACATATTGAAAGAGCTCACCTCTAAATGACTTTACATAAATCTTTGGAAAATATTTTGGAGCAACATGATACCAATTTTCTAATCTAACTTGACTGGTACGAATAGATAAAAATAAGTTTCGAAATAATTCGTATAAATTATTATACTCAAAATCTTATCTAAGATAGGAAATTATAATAGAATCTTCAAATCTTGTATCAAATTGAATTTTTTGAAATTTTTTTTACAACGTTACCTACACACTTTATGCATACATATAGACCACGTAGTTTAGCAGGTTCAAAATTGAATTTAAACAATTCGTTTTCAATATACCTACCTAACTACAAGAATCTACTCACTTATCATAAAAGTGTTGTCATCTGAAATATTTTTCAATTCTACCGATATTTTCAACGAATAAAAATGTTTGAAAATGGCATATTTAGGTTTAAAATAAAAATGTTCGAGACCCTCAAAAAATGAAAAAAGAAAAACTTTTGTGGAAAATTTTATAAAAATCAAAAGAAAGTTCAAATTTTGAAGTATTTTGTAAACACAGAAAACAAACAAAAAATGTTCTGAAAAACTAGTTTTTGATGATTTAAAAAAAAAAAAAAACTAATAACATCTTTTAAGTAAACAAAAATTTGTTTTTTTTCTGCCAGTATTTTAAACATGTTTATGACAGTTTAAAGCAACACGAAAAAGTTAAACACAACAATACTGATTTTTTTTCTTTTGTCATGAGATTCTCAAATCGTGAAAAATATTGAAACCCAGCTATAGGTAATTTATGGGTATAAAAACTGAAAACTTGAGCGAGGTAATTTAGAAAGTTTTGAAATTTTTGACGAACCAAGTACCTCTACCTACACTACATAAAATCTACCTTTAAAAAAAAACTTTCTTGATGCAAATTTTGAAATTTTGAAAAAAATCACGTTAGTTCTTAGAATTTAAGTTTGAAAATCAGTTTAGTATCATCTGACCTGTTCCTGTAACGGGGGCGTGATTTTTGAAAAGCGTATGTTCTGAAACCTCCATAACCAAAATTTTAATTGTTTGCATAATTTTTCGATTTTTTGCCATTTTTGAAAATTTAAAATTCATCAAAATATATATTTTCGGCGATTTAATTCATGTTTTTTTTTTAATCCATACCTACTTATTTGGTAAAAATAATCGAAATTAGCCTACTCCTGAAACTACAATAATAGGTATCAACTCTTCCGAACCAAATTTACCCCCCCCCCCTCCAAAGATAATTTCCTCAATTTCGAGCCATTTTAGAGCCTCTAGCGCAATTTTTAATTTCTCCAAAATTTTAAAAGTTCTCCAGATTGGGCAGCTAAAAATTTAGTTGTGACTTGTTCTCAGCATATCTTATAAAGTTTTTTCAAATAGGTCCAGTTTTTTTCTAGATGTTTTTTTTTTGATTTTTCAATGTTTTCAAACTTTTTAACACATTATAGGTAGGTATGAAGTGAAAAAATGATTTAAAAAAAAATTACTGTCTAATGATAATAATATGTGTAGAAGCAAAAAAATTCCTTTCAAAAAATGAATAAAATTTTCTTATAAAACTTCAAAATTTTAAAACCTACTCAAAAGGGGATCCTACTAAGAAAACGCAATTTTTTCCCCAAGATCTTCGACAATAATCGGATCACTCCATGTCAACTCAACCAACGTTTTTGAGTCATGTCTTTCAATTTCGCTCAAATTTTTTTTACAATATATACCCACCCAATAAGTAAGAACCCCGCAATTAGTGTGGTTCCAGCCCCCTTGGGGCGCGGGTGGGGGGCCTTCCATTATTTTCACATTGTCTCGAGGTACTCAACTTCAGCAGTCCAATTCTCCAAAACGATGATACTTTGATCAAAACTGATTTAAAGACCAAACTAATTGCAGGGTACTTACTTACTGTGTGGGTGTATATTGTAAAAAAAAATTGAGCGAAATCAAAAGACATGATTTTCAAAATCGCCTTTTTTTGGTTGAGTTGACATGGAATGACCCACCTATCAGAAAAACACTCCAATTCAGTTTTGATATTTCAACGTAATTTTCGTGATTATTTTATCAGATTTTTTGCTTTTTAATTCATCACGTTTTTATATAGGTAGGTAGGTAAATATTATTTTTTCTACTTTCCGTTTTTTTTCTTATCCTGAATGCGAACATTGGAACATTCTGTCATTTTTCAACATTTCAATAAAAAATTTCCGTTTTATCATTAATAGATAATTTTTTTTCACGATACCAAATCATTTCATTTTTTTAAAAGCACATCCACATTATCATCGATTTTTCCATAATTTATTTCATTTGTTTACAGCACCTCATCTCCATCTTGGCACTTCTCTGCACCAGCTATGCAGCCTACGTACCACTACCAGCATCTGTAACCCCAACCTACAATTACCCAACTGCTGTACCAGCCGTAGCATCTCAATCTCAATCAGTCATCAGATCTTTAGACGGGAACTCCGTAATATCATCTTACAGTAAAGCTGTAGACACCCCTCATTCCAGCGTACGAAAATACGACTCTAGAATCAACAACGATGCGGTTGTGTACACCCATGTTCCTGCAGTATCTTATGCTGCCCCAGTTTACCATAAACCTACCTACGTCAGCAGTCCATATTACCATTACACAGCACCTAGTTACTCGCATTCTGCATACCCTGCATCTTATTCGGCTCCAGTTTATACTGCTGCCCCAGCTGCGGTGTACCATCATCATCCTACAGTCTATCATGCTGCTCCTGCACCTTCGTATTATCATGCTCCTGCTCCTGTGAAAGCTGTCCCAGTTCCAACCGTTCATGCACCGGTTGCTCATCAGTATTCGGATGCTTCTTCTGTATCGCATTTGACTTTTGAAGGGTTTGGAGCTCATTATGGTTGGTAATTAGGTTCAAATACAACTCATCCTTTGTGGTTTCTAATTACCTACCTATAATGTATTGTAATCTTATTTATTGAATGATTAAATCTAACAACAATAAACGTATCAGTGATTGTTCCTAGTTGTCCCTTTTTTCTCAATATTTCAAATTCCGATACGTATTATCGTTTAGGTATTTCCGCTGAGTAGGCAGATGAGCACTGAGCAGGTAGGGAAACAATTCGTTTCTTTGGTTTCTTCGTTCATTTATTAAGTACCTACCTATTAATCAATTATATGGCTAAATCAAGTAAGAATCGTGTGTACAGAATTAAACAAATTAGGCACTTCTTCTTTATGGCTCTGTGCCATTATGAAAACTACGTCGTTGAACCTTTGCTAATACCTACATATAAATGTACCATCGTAAAGCCATCAGTAATGCGACTAATGCGACATAAGTACACGCACAAATCTCGTGAAAAAATTAAATTCTTAACCGCAAGAATTTTTCTTTAAAATAGGCGTTTTTTCAAGTCTTTACTACGTTGTAATATGCATGTGTTTGTTATTTTTAGCTCAGACTATACGAAGAGACAATATAATGCGATACTCTAATGAACTGATTTAATCCAAATTTTTCTACGTTTCATCAGCGATATCCGTGAAAGACGAATCACCTCGAACAATCATCTAATTAAGCGTCGAACTTATTTACTTGCAAAGATAGCGAAGTAATTTGAAAATAATGCGCGATTTATGTATCGAAGTTGTTTTCTTTGCTCACAAGCGTGAAACTCATCATCACATTGTATCTATAATACTTGTTGTCATTTACGCAGTGACGTAGAATTTCACTAACGTAGTATTTTCCCTCATTTCCTAATTAAATCAACTATATCAGACAAACACAGCGAGGGTACTTTGTTCTAGCCTTGTACTCAGACCCAACGAACGTACCGAAAATCTATGCACCTTTTCGAACATGTGAAGAGATAATGTTCGTTTATTCTTAATAAATGAATTAGTAATTCTCTTCAACTAGAACGCGTGATAACGCATACGTTCGAGCGATATTTGCAACGAATATATTTTCCTTCAGCACGATGCCTCAAATTGATCACACACATGGTACCATTCGTCTCACCCAACGATACCGTGAAAAACAAACACCGTAAGATAAAATAAACAATGCTCAAGTATCACTTCAAAAACATATTCCATCAGACGTTAATTCCTTTGAAAAAAATTTAGCACGTGATAAGGTCATTAAATACAAATGGAATAGTAAAAAAAGTATATATTTCAGAGATAACAGAGTTGCAGTAGAACTAAGTGCTGGTTGAACAAAATCATTCACTAATCACGAACTACGCAATGATGAAGAAAAAAAAAAGAAGTACGAAAGCGGTTTCGAATGATTTCGTTCACACATACAAAAGGTATTTACAAAAAAAAACATACACTCGACTTACACAGTAAAAAGCTGAGATGAGATGATATTAGGCATGAAAAGAAAAAAAAAAGAAAAATATGCGAAACAACGTAATTTAAACACAAAGTCGATCGATTGAAAAAATGCGTAATTTTTATTCGTGGTTTACGAAGCGTGCAGCGATAATTAATACGTAATTGATAATCAGAAAAGATAATAAAGCGCTCATAAAACGACCACGTTAATTCCTTGTCAATAAGTGAACTATTCCAATCGATCAAACATATAAAAACAATAACCATATAAAATTTCCAAGCTAGCAGAATACTATAAACAGGGCAGAAGAATTTTCATCGATAAAAAGGAGAGAAATTTAACATACAAACATTTTCAATCACATACGTTATTCACTCAGAATTTTCATCAAACTTTTTTTTTTTTTTTATAAAACTCGAGTACGATAATTTTCAATCCAGATATCTCTTAATATTAAAAACAAAAAGGGGGAAAAAGTAGTACATAAATAATACACGAATACAATTAACATTACATGGAAACTGGAGACCAAAAATTCATTTCTCGTAATTCAGAGGGTTGAGGTTGAGGATCGCTGAAAGTTGGATTACGCCGTATAATATTAGGGGAATTGTTTTCGCTAGCTGAGGATTCAGTATTGGATGTCAGATCTTCGATAGATTTACGTTGGCTAAGTATGGATAAAACCCAGCTCTGTTTACCGTCATATGTTTCATATGGCCTTGCAAATGGATCGGTGAAGTAGGGATTTTTACGACTGATTTTAGGCGAAGCGAGCGGAGACGCTGGTAAGGATTTGCTATTTCTTCGTTGTCTGTTGTAACGTGTAGCATCTGCGTCAGACGTACTTTCCGGATACAAGTAACTTCCGAAAATTTTTCCAGTGATTACGTTATGCGCAACCGAAGATATTGATTTGCCATAATCGGTGTTCTCTTTGGGAACTTCCGGAATGACGTTTTGATTAAGCTGATTACCAGGAGCTGTAGAGGAACGTTTCATGATTGCGTCTGTAGCAGAAAATACGCAGGAATTTATTAAACATATATTCTGTTAAACACATACACAATATATTAGATGGGAAAAAAATTTACCGTTCTGAGTATTAGGCGCAAATTCAATCGGAGTGGGGCAATCGGTTTCGAATTTTTCGTGTATTTTTGATTCTCCAGGAAGAGGATAACGTATGAAAAAAAAGCTGTCGTCTTCAGAAGGCGTAGAAAAAGCTGCTTGATCCAAATCGTACCTGAATAAAATCTGTACATTAATTCACGACGATTCGCGAATTTCGTAACAATTTTTCGACATGAATTTACCTGTCGCCGATTCTAGTTTTCATCCACTGCGGAAGCGATATGCCAGAAGAAATTGATCGATCAGTGCTTGCTGAACTCATATCAGGTCTTTACTGTATAAGGAGAATATTGGCTGGAGGATGATGGCGGTTGAATGTTACTACGAAAGATGTTTAAGAATAGGCCTTCGATTTATTAAAAATCTGCAAACAAAATCCAGCGTATTAGGAAACGAGGCTCGAATATGTAATAGTAGTGACCATGATTTGTAACTTCCAAGGTAACGCGTAAAGAGATTGTCACGAAAATAGGAAATAAAAATGCAACACTAAGAAAGTAATTATCATTATTGCAACATTCAGCCTGTTCACAATTGCACTCGACTAACACACAAAAATGTTTAGATTTGGAATCATGCCAGTTTATCGAAAATATAACATTCAAACAAAGTAACATTACCTCTAAAGTAGTAACAATATACACTTTGTCAATCGGGAAATACATATAATGCAAGATTCCGGAGGATTTGACTTATTCATCAAATGAAAGGGCGAATAAATTTAAACCCCATCAAGAAATTAATTCAATTAAGAAGCCATTTCGTGAAACGTTTTTTTTTCGTAAGCTGTTTTTATAAAAATTGACTACTATTAAAAGAACGTGGAAACAGACATTTTGTATGTAGAAAGTACCGTTAGACAAGCAAAGGTTTCAACAAAAGCCAGAATTAAAAGGGAAAATGGTTGCAATGCAAACACCTTGATGGGAACTGGGAAGTGTATTGAGGTTTCATAGATGAGTGTGATATAATAACCTATCTTATTGCTATAAAGATTATTGAGTAATGGAAACTACTTACGAGTTCTGAAGTATAAGCGATTTGAAATGTTTTCCCCATTCTGCACTAATTCAAGACGGACGTTTCTTTTCCAACGACAGTGAAAGAAACAATTAAATTTTCAATTCACAAAGAACTAAAACGTAGATGTTTATTTATCTCTTCGGAGAATTTCGAGGTCACCGTTACATTTTTTTATCAGTGTAACTAACAGTTGATAAACGTCATTTAAAAAGTTTCTCATAATTCATTTTATTTATTCATTTTTGCGTTATTTTTGACACGATATTATTATTTTTTTAAATATTACTTTCATTGAATCAAAAACATTATTCGAACTGAGAAATAATGCATCAAATGAATAAAAATTTCATTTTTTCATCGCTTTTGAATTTTTAGATATTTTTGTGTATGCTAATTGGCTACACTGTTTTCTCGTAGCTTCGAGAAAAAACTATGCTAGCTAAAAATTAGTCATCGCAAACCAAAAAAATAAAATTCAAAATTCAGAAAATTTCAAATTTTCCAATTTTTTTTTCAAAAAACAAGAAAACAACGAAGTGCAAAGATTTTTGTGTTTGATTTGATAAGTTTTATGTCTAATTTGAAATTTTGCATGTAAATACTTTCAAATTGCTTTTTAGAAATGAATGAATGTGATATACCATTTCCAGTGAGAACAGCGACATTAATTCGTGAATTGGACAGTTCGTATATTTCTGATAATTCCTGAAGATGATTTCGTATTATTTTCTACATAGATATTTCCTTTCATGTAAATTTTATAGAACGATTAATGGTATGGCTTCGTGACGGTAGAACTTTAATAGGAATCCTTCGAAGCATAGATCAATTCGCCAATCTCGTATTACACCGAACAGTCGAAAGAATTCACGTCGGAACGAAATATGGCGATTTACCAGTCGGTGTTACGATTATCAGAGGAGAGAATGTTATATTACTCGGCGAAATAGTAAGAGTCGAATACGGTGCTAAGAATTCGCATATATTTAATATTGGATGAATGATCTACGTAATATTTTCAGGATCCTTTTAAAGAAATGACCTCGCGCCTTGAAGAAGTATCTCTGCCTGAAATCTTAAGTTTACAGAAAGCAGAACAAGAAAAGAAACACGAACGAGGAAAGCTGATTAGAAAATCATTACGAGAACGAGGGATTTCTACTGCATTAGAAGCTGTCGCTTTGGCAGACCGTGATTTGAATTTTATGGAGTAATTATACGATTCTATTTTTCCATTTGTTAACTCGGTAGGACATTTTTGTCATTTTTTAAAACACTGATTTCGAAGATGCGGTTTAATTTTCATGTTTTTTATCATAGTACATAATTGAAGAAGATTATCAATTTTAATTTTTTTATCACAACGCTTGACGCGTTCCTAATTGTACATTTGTTATTACTGTTTTGATATTAAAGCTTTCTACTACTCAATTGCGTGCAATTAATTGCAAAAGAAAAAGAGGTATTGAAAATTGAATTTTTTAATTGAAACATATTCTTACAGTATAAAGCTAACTGTTTACACGTTCTAAAACAAATAACGTTGATTTTGGTAAACTAATATACATTATCAAAACTATAATAATCTCTCCTTTTAATTTTCATCGTTCGATCATCTCCAAACAATAGAAATAAAATACGATAGTAAAACTGGTAATTTCGTTCATAATACAGTTTCATGCACTGGTTTTACGTCATCAGCACCGTTTTCATTCGAAAATGAATCGTAACATTTACAATTATTTTCCGGTACAGGAGTACCATTGTCTAAGCAGTATAACAGAGAATCCGATAGTTTATTTTCGGACACAGATGATGGGTCGAAATCTCCGGTACGACTAGAAAAACTATTATCAACAATACTGGTAGTTAGCATACTTCTACTGTATAAATATTCTCTGAATGTGTCAGTCAACGATTCTCCGGATTGGTTCGATAAATTGGTGTTCTCTTTTGAGCTGCAACAGGTTTCGTAGTGATCGTTGGAATCTTTTGTTTTATTAAAATCTTGATCTAGGCCGCTGTTGTCGAGTTTTCCTTTAGTCAGTAAATTGGTATTTGAGCCGGAGATGGCTATCACTGGTTGACGACTTCGAGGTGTCATCATAACCTCCTGTAAATTACAATTCATTTTAAAATCCATGTTTGCTTGTAAATTTAATCCATTTTTAAATCTACGAAATCTATGCCAGCAGTTCATTAATAAATGTATCTACATGTTCTACTATTCAAAAAAAATGTACAGAAGATTTCAATTTATTTTAAAGAACGGTGAAGTGTAAAACTAAGCGTATACTGTACTTACCGTAGTTCCCAAACCATCCATTCGACATGCAACAAGTGAAAGTACAGCTAGAGAAGAAAGCAAACCACAACCAAGATTTTGAGAAGCATATTTGAAAGCATGCTCGTACCTGCATAGATTTGGGCATTTTCTGTGCCGACATAGTAATAGGTGACATATCATCAGTGGATCCGCAGAACGGAGAAGGCGTTGAGACATCGCTAGTGAAACAAACTGGTGCCGGAGTACTGGTCAGTGTGCCTTGGAAACGAGTAGATACGATCGGCGTGCTTAGTTTACAATGGACGGAATTCTTTCGAGCCAAAAGCGATTTTTTCATTTGCGTCTGAGGCGTTTGTAACGCCTGAGTGCAAAGTATACTTTCCTCGGGTATCGGATCTATTCCACGTTCGTTTATTATTTCACCATTTTCCATGCGTATTAGACAATCCGGCTCATCTTTTATTTCATCGTCTTGATCCAAATTCAATTTCTTGGCAATATTTGCCTCGTCAGATGTATCCGAACATCCGCATTCCATACAATCTAATCTTTTATCGAAAAGCCTCAAAGGGTGAGCTTTAAACCTACTTTCCGGTGTCTGAATAGGAAAAAACGTAACGAATTAGAAAAAAAAGCAAAGCTCGGAAGGTTTTTGTTTTGGAAATCGAAAATTCGCTAAGCAGAAATGTTAATTCACACGGGTTACATTGGTTAGTAATAGAGGAACACTTGTTAGTACAAAAAGCGAAAAATTCTAAAAATTAGTTCGATATATAAACCCATATTTGATTCGTATGTTTCTCTCACAGAATAATTTTCACGCACATATTTCATGCCAAACACGAAAAATAAGCGCAATTTCACTCTTAACCTCATACTTACCGCAGTTGGTTGAATGAATTTATCATTTGGAAGATTTTTTAACGATTTTTCCTGCTTTCCGTTACCTTTACTGAATATGTGCCTCTGAAATACATATGTAAAAAATTAGCTTTCAGAATCTGGTAAAATATTTTGTACAAAAATATTATTTTTGTTTACCTTCAAAGAATCGCTAATATTTTTAGTCAACGAATGTGGTTTATCATTATTATTTAAAAGTACTCTCTTTGGCGTCCCGTATCCATTTTCTTTATTAAATTGTTTAACGAGTTTACGTTTCTTCGATGATTCAGGAAGTGATTGAATATGAGCGTATAATTGAGCTAACGCAGTTTCGGTGGGATTGATTACATTTTCTTGAGCGGTTTTTTCACGATCAACAAAACTAAATACAGTATTAACAACGCAGCTATCCGCCGTACTTTCGTTCAACTGAAAAATAATCAATTTTTTAAAATAAAAGTATTTTCTCAGTCGAATTATTTGGATTTAGGAAACATACGCAATTTCTTGGAGATAATTTTTTCTTCTCTTTGTCATGCCAATAAAGTCGAATATCAGCAGCGAGACCGGCGGGTATTTTGAATAATTCGCATCCAGACGTGATCATGAATACGACAATTTGGTATAACATTTGAGTATTTGTATGTAAAGCTTCACCGGTTAACTGCACAAAAATATTCAGTCAATGAGAATTACAACAATGAATATTATAATACCGATTTTACGTACTTTTCTGGGACACAGTAAATGGGGAGTAAATAATGTTGCCAGATTTTCAGCCGACATTTTATTCTGGCTCGCATATTTAGCTGTCGTATGTAATAGATCTATTACATGTTTCAACAATAAAGCGTTATTTTCAGGTAACAAAAGGATTAATAATTGTAAAGATCTCAACAATCTGGCTTCAAATTCATTGCATTTAGACCATTCTGAAAATTAAAACGTTCGGTTCATTACTAGCGATTCAAAAAAATGATACTGTACAATTCGTCACAACATACCGGAAATTTGACAGTATAATGGGTAATACAAATCGGTAACAAGTGGTTCTGGTAGTTCTGATAGAAAAGTTTTCAACACAGATGCGCAATCGTGAACAGAAAAATTATTGTCGTCAAAATTTACACTCATGCCTTCATTTAAACATGTCTTCAATTGTACTTGACGAGTTAGAGCACCCGTTCGTCTAAATATACCTTCTTGGCATATATCTGAAATGAAAACAAACATGTAGTTTTCTGGAGAACATTATTTAGGGGAAAAAACACATTTATTCTTACTTTCTTCTCGAGTTAAAAATAATATCAATTTATGCATTCTTGAAATACCAGCTTCTGTTAGAGCGTTATTTTCAGGCGAATCTCTAAGCGCTCCTTTGACTTTTTTACCGAACCCCCATTTTGTGGGATTTGATTTGATTTTATCACCCGCATCATCACATCTAAATGAAGAAATGGGTCAAATTTTATGCATTTTAATCAAATATTTATAGTATAAATGGTGATACATACTCGTCTATATTCAAATCCAAAGCAAATGAAAGATGCATTCGAACTAGATTTTGAAAATGTTCCGGATACTTAGCTTTCAGTTTCAGAGCCAACTGTAAATCTAGATCGGTAATTTCGGCTGAGGACTCCATTCTCAGGTCATAACTGCATTGAAACAAAAGAATGATTACCGAATTAACATCCGAATATTAGAGTACTTGGGATCACAAAATTGGACCCATCAATCACTGAATGCAGTTCAACTTACGTTACACAGAATAAAGAAGAAGACTACGAAATTGAATTTAAAACGAACCACAACTTAAAATTAACATCGCGAATTCGCGAAAACTAAATTTAATGAACAGACTATTCATTTGAAATTTAATTTTTAATTTTCTCCGGACCGGAAAACTAAAATAAAACGATTTTTCAAAACTCAAAAAAACGTTAGAAATCAAATAATAAACACGCCAAAACAGACATTTTTTTAAACACTTGTAACGCGTACACGGACTTGGCTAGATAGCGTTACAAAAAAATCCCATCACAAATTTCAAACTTTTGATGTAATTACCGTAAATTACGAGCTTCAAAACACTGGTAAAAACACGAAAGTTGCGCGCGCGCCTGCGTTATAAAAAAATGCCAAATAAACTGAAAAACCTGTTTTATTTGGCCTTGTTATCTTCATTTTATTGCGGATGACATCATTTTTCAGGTGTGGTAAAACTCCAAAAAGATGGTTCTGTGCGTTCTATTTGAAAATGCAAATATTACGTAGGTTGTGTTTTTCATGTTTTTATTCAATTTATACCCTTTTTTATGTTGAATTTTAGTTAATTGTAATTAATTATCGTAATACTAGTGTTGCAAAGTGTCGTGAACTTGATATTTGTCTTACATCTGTGTAATAACTTCAACGTTTTCGTGTTATCGTCTTCCTCACTACTTTATATGATACGAATCAATTAATGAATGAAAGTTTGAAAGTGCATCAAAAATTCCATTTCCTTGAAGCAGTAACTTCAATATCGTCGTATGTGGACTTCGAAAGAAATTCAGATCTCAAATGTAAGTCGTATTACAATAAATGAATCCTGGTATCGATCGACTGATTGCAAATCCTATTAGAGAGACTTAGTAATTTGATACGTATACTTGGTGAATATCTTAATCATCACTGATTGGCGTGAAATATGAAAACATCACGCTTCGTTGTAATGAAAATTTCTGTTCGTTTGTTGACCTAAAGTTTTTTCCATGTTGCAGATTCGTGGAAAATATTTCTGAGAAATAATCATCTGGTACTCTCAAGAATGGGTTAAAAGTTAGCTATTCCATCTCCGGTGGAACTAGAATTGTGTTTTGTACGAAGCATTAGTTTTATGCTTGGTATAACATGTCTTTCATAAGTGGTTTGAAAAATTTGCTTCATTTTGGCAACAATGAAGCGAAAAAGAAGAAAGTTTTCAACAACATTAAAATCGACATTAACCCAGAGGAGTATTGGGAGATGATCGGCGAGCTTGGCGATGGAGCTTTTGGAAAAGTTTACAAAGTATGTCGTAGTTGATTTGTGCACTCATCGATGTACGTATTCATTCTTGATTTTCATCTAATCTATGCTTCATTTTATCAGGCCCAACATAGAGATACGAGACAATTGGCTGCTGCGAAAATTTGTATATTAGAAGACGAAGATGATTTATCGGATTTTATGATAGAAATAGACATATTATCAGAATGCAAACATCCGAACATAGTCGGCCTTCACGAAGCATTTTTTATCAGCGGAAAGTTATGGGTTAGTTGTCATTCTCGTAAATAGGTTACCTTTATTTTTTCAATACGACTCATCAACGAGGTTATTGGTGTTTCAGATGTTGATAGAATATTGCGACGGAGGAGCTTTAGATTCGATTATGGTTGAATTAGAGAAACCTCTTACAGAACCTCAGATTGCATACGTTTGCAAAAATATGTGCCAAGCGCTTGCATTCTTACATTCGCATAAAGTAATCCATCGTGATCTAAAAGCGGGCAACGTATTGCTCACCATAGACGGTGGAGTAAAGTTAGGTAAGATGGCTGAAAAATTTACAAACGAACCGCCTCTCGCGTTGGTACTCGTCCTATATGTGAGCTTATTAAACCATAGTGTTTGTTTTTGATTCGTGACGAATTCGTTATTATTTTTTACTTGCCATTGACATAGTTCCTTTTGACAAACTTTTTTACGTCGTAATTTGCTGAAAAAAAGAATATTTGAGCGAAGACTGCGCATAAATTATTTGTATTATTTCCTCTTCTCTTAACGTAATTGTAATTGGATTACAATAATTTTCCAAGCTCGATAATTCTATTTTAGATTTAATTACTTCATTCCGCCTAGTTTCACCTTCGTAGTTTATGACGAAAAGTAAACCATTGTTTTTTACCACTTGGATTCTTATCTTGACTTCTGTATTAGCAGTCGAGTTTTCCAGTATTGAGTACCGAGGCGATAATGCGTATAATAGAGACGAATATCGAATGTTGAATAATCGTTTCTAAATATTATGATAAACCCACGACTATCGTCTGATAAGAGGACATCCGCGAGAATCGAACTATTTCAATGACGAATATTAATTCTGAGTCATTTTTATAGGCTCAAAGTGCGCTGAATATACGATAATATTTTTTTATTTTTTTCAGCTGATTTTGGCGTATCGGCTAAAAATAAGCTTACGCTTCAGAAACATGATACTTTCATTGGTACACCATATTGGATGGCTCCGGAAGTCGTGTTATGTGAAACGTTTCGAGATAATCCGTATGATTTTAAGGTACATGATACGTATATATTTTGATGTCGTCATTTTTCTGACTCAGTTTTAGATTTGGTATAAAACGTTTCAATTCCTGCGAACAAAAATGAACAATGAATGACTGGGCAATAGTTCAAATTTATTATCTTTGCATATTTTTAGCTTTCTTGATTGAAACTGGCTCGGGTGGTTTCTAAATATATCACAACCAGTTGCTAATTATTGTTCCAGGAAGTGTTCGAACAAAATTGTAGAATATTTACCAAATATATATTATTTTTTTCGTACCTTCTGAAAACCAATGCAGTGGTTCGTAATCAGTTGGCATTTATTTTATAAAAGGTATCGATATGAAATTATTCGGCCTTATAATCGACAATTTTTTCATTCGTACGTTTTCAATGATGTTAAATTTCCAACAAGTTTGAAAAAATTGGTCAACTACTTTTCTCGCTTAATCTAATTTCAGGAGATGGGAGTACAGTCTAAAATCTAAATATTCTAAAATCATAGCTCATTTTCTGTAAACATATTCCGGTCATTAATATGTTTGGAAACACAGAAACTTCTATTTCTCGACTTCTGAAATGTGCTCTGTTTTTTTAACCTTTTCATTGAACACCTGCTACAGGCATTTCTCGACACAGAAATGTATTTACTAAACTTATTTTATTATTTTTTTTTTTTTTTTAACATTCAGTGAGTTTTTTAACGATAATTTGTATTTTTATAGGTCGACATATGGTCACTGGGTATAACGTTAATCGAATTTGCTCAAATGGAACCGCCAAATCATGAAATGTCACCGATGCGAGTTCTTTTAAAAATACAGAAATCCGATCCACCGAAATTGGATCAGCCTTCCAAGTGGTCAAAGGAGTTCAACGATTTTATAGCCAAAGCCTTAATAAAAGATCCTAGTCAACGTCCCACTGCAGACGAATTGCTCAAAGTAATTTTTTTTTCGATTTTTCGTTACGAAACAACGAAAACACCAGAATATTGATATCGTATGTCTTTTTGTAGCTTCCTTTCATACATAGAGACATAGATTCGAAATCTATCCGCGATTTATTATCAGAATATAAGGCTGAAGTTGTCGAAGAAGAAGTAGTCGACGAAGATGCTGACGTAAGTAAAATCCTCGGGTTATTTTCACCGCGAACCACTTCACCGGAATATAAAATATAAATAAATATCGTATCGCAAATTATGAGAGTATTTTGACGATGAGAGATTTTCTTTGAGTTGAAATTTTCGAACTTGAGCACTGTTCATCACGAGAAAAAAAAAATTGAGAGAAATAAATCAAAATGCACAAAGCTTGTGTCGAATTTGCATTCATCAGTCGTCACCTTTGTGTGTTTCGTTCACCCTGTTTATTGTATAAAATCTCCTTTCTTTGCATGCTCACGTAATAGCGATGTAGGAAACAGAGAAAACACCATTATCAAAGAATTGGTGAGTGTTCGTGCGCTATTTTTGCTTACGAGTAGTGGTAACATCTGAGTAGGTTGATTCACACTTTTTCGTTTCATTTATTTTAATTCTTCTTCGCGGTATTCGTAGTTTGAAAATACGTCCGAAGCGGCGGCGCTTCGAATTATGTATATTAAAACGAATAACGTCACGGTTGGTTTTTTTTCCTACAGGAGCCCCGCACTTGTCCATTAAGGCTGGACTTGGAAGAAGATTCTGCTTCTCTCAAAAGTGATCCGGAAATTAAGAGTGAGTATTTTTGCGCGATTCGCGGTAGGAGACTTGGAACCGTGCCAATATCATCGTTTCTTTTTCTTTTTCAAAATTCCTCTCGCTTTTGTACATAAAAGTTACATTGACCGATTTTTTTCGACGAAAAAATCACACCGTTGTTTGTTTATTCGTTACGTTAATCGATAGTAACGATTGATATTGGCCACTCGTCGATTTATATTATGTTTTTGTATTTTTAACCCAACCTTTTTTCTCTCTCAAGTTCACGAAGAAACCGAGTCTGCGGAGACGGATAAGCAGCTTGATAGAAAAACTCGAGAAGATGCGAAGATAAAGACTGAATCCAGTGTTGAGCCGAAATCGTCCGATGTTAAATTGGTGAGTGGAATTTTCTCTCTTTGTGTGCGTTCGGTTTTCCATTAAATTCGAGATGATTCATCGCCAGTTCGGATTCTGCAATTTTAAAGTTTTTTAATGAGAACTTATCGGTATTGGGTTTCGTGTTTTGTGCGATGTATTTTTTGAATTATCGATTTTATTTCGAAAGGTGTTCGTGAGTAATGTTTTATTGCGTATTTTTTTCGTGGAATTAAAAATATAAAATCTTTAAAAGAGGAGTCACGACGTTCATTAATTTAGACGAGGGATAACGATAGGATGTACAACCATATTAAATAATTGATTTTTTAAAATTTTGGTCGAACAAAGAAAATACGATAGTGAAGTAATTTTTGGTTCTCAGAAACCTTATTTTATTGACATTTTATGAAAAAATACTCCCATAAAATTTTACGAACTGTGTTAAATTTTGAAATGATTCTTTTTCACAGATATCCAAAAAACCGGAAGGCCCCGAAAGGCGTCTATCGCACGATAAAGGCCCAGCACCTAAACCACCCTCGTTACCTACGCCGGTGCTGCCGGTCGTAGAGAATGCACCATCTCCGCCTCCTACATCAACAACACCACCACCACCAACAACACCAACAGCAGCAGCAGCAGCAGTACCAATACCAGCATCACCACCAACCCTAGCTGTCGCCGCGGCCGCAGCAGCAGCTAAAGCTTCTACGCCGCGCATTGAATCGTTACCAGCATCATACTCAGAACCGGAACCAGTTGAAGAAAAATTACCCTCGAAACAGGAGGTATTCTTCGATAATCGAGACACCGGCGTCGACGAATCGCCCGACATCGAAGACTCGTCGAGTATTAAACCGTCCAGAAAAACGTCTTCCTCCAGCCGAACAGAACCAAGCCAGTTTGAATCTTCGTCGAGTGCGGAACCGCGTAGAAAATCCATCGATCAGGTGGATTTCGATCACCAACGACAACCACAGCCACATCAACATCAGCAACGTAATTCTTCGGCCGTTAAATCATCCCATTTGAATGGCAAACGAAAATCATCCGGCGATTTAATAGAAAGCAAGAGGGATATCGAAGCGGACGATATAAAATCGTCGTGTCCTCTGCATAAGCGTCCCATTGGTAAAGTGCCTCAACCCGTTAGACCAGTTTCGATGGTGAATAACGCCAACGAGATGTCCGCCAATGATCGCAAAACGTTCGATGAACCTGATCGTCGGGGACGAAATAGAAGCTCCTCGGTTTCAAATCGTAATCGTAGACGACCATCGCCGCCATCGTTGGATAGAGTTTTACAAATACAAGCTACCGATAAAATACTTAATAAAAACGAGATCTTCGCCAGAGACGATATCGGCGCGGATGATGTGTTCAAAAATCAACCTTTCGGTGCGAAAAATACCCCCAAAGATTCGGCTTCCAATATCGTTATATCTTCCGGTAGCAGTGGCAGCGGCGGCGGTGCCGATTCGTCGAATAAATCGAACGCCACCACTGTACGTATAAATCCGCTCGAAGATGTGTCGAACGAATCCCTCGAATCGAATATAACCATAGTTACCACTACACATCCGCCAATTCTGCATCAACTTCCGCATCACGGCAGCGATGACAGCGACGGCGTTATCAATCATAGTAATCGATTTTCATCCAATCAGGTCGTTATCGTAGCCAACGAGAATAATAAAACCAGAGTAAGTAATCGCTCTCTCGTGAGAATTATCCGCCGTTAATTCGATCGTTATTAACGACGCGTGTTTTTGATAATTTATAGATTAACGATTCGTCGGACGACGAGACTAGTGGCGAAGTATTGGTGATTAATTCTCCACCGTCGCGGTCTCAGAATGATATCACGTATTGCCAAGATACCAGCCATGTTTCCGTTATCACTGTTGGTGAAGATGATACACCGCTTAGAGTGAAAGATTCCAGAATCGAGGATTATCCTCCGTGGGATTCAACTATGTCGATTGGTTCGTATTGGCGAAGAGTATATTTTCAATTAGTCAGCTAGAATTACTTGTTCATTATTTCGAATAACTCGTTTTTTTAGACGAAACACCAAGCTCTCATAAGAAGAGCACTTCCATTGTTGTACCAGTATCTGCGACGTCTTCCCCAATTACTGTTCTTCCAGAAAATAAACAAAATGGAGACGCTGTGATGAATCGTACCGATGCCGACGATGTACTGATTATTGTTAATAATAAAGAGAAATCACGTATTCCTCAGGTTAGTATTGCTAGTGAGATTTTTTGCAGTATTTTCACCTTAGCAGTTTGATTGAAAACAGAATTTTCAAAAATTGTTTATTCCTATGAATATTTTACAGGATCGTCTCGCGTATAATTTAGAAAAACGTATTTCTCCGGCGAGGTCGAGTTGTTACTCAGATGATACAGGATCGGTTAGAAGTAGCGGAGGGCAACAGACTCCTCCTTCAGCTGCTAGTACTAGAACCTTTGACAGGTGAGTTAACTCCAGAGCTCTGTTGACATTTATTTTTTCGACCAAGTTTTGTAATAACCATCGCTAATTCACGCAGGTCCGATGCCGAAAGCATATCTACCACTACTAGTCAAGACAGCCGTGGTAGTAATAAAGAGAACAATAGACCAGAGGACGAGGCTGTTATATTGAGAAAGAAGGCTGATTATAATAGGGTAAGTTATCTTATATTCCTCCCTCCTCCTCATTTGTAATCGGATCTGGGATCTAATTCTACTTTCTACTTCGTTTCTGCAGAAAGATAATCGTAATAGTAGATCGATATCGAAAGAAGAATCCGAACTTAGAGCGTTGAAGAAGAAAACGCGTAAACGAACGCGTAAATTTGAAATAGACGGCGTTATCGTTACGACTACGACGAGCAAAGTCATCTACGGAGATGAAGATCCAAATTACGGATACGACGATCAACTCTTCAGGTACTGAAAAAAATAATTTTGGTTTAAAAATTCGTCTGCGTTGATTTTCTCGTTTGTTATGCTAAATATTCGTTGGATTTTGCAGAAAACAAGAACTACGCGAGCTCAAGGTATTACAGAAACAAGAACAAAAACAATTTCAAGATTTTTCCATAAAAACGCAAAACGCCAAAGATGTTCAGGTAATTAAGCGTCTTCTTTTTCTCCAATCTATGGACTATCTAAGAAAACGTGTTTACCTAATTTTATTTTTACAGGAGAAACGTTTCGAACAAGAGAAAAACGCTTTATTGAAACAATACGAAACTGATCTAGACAACATGACTAGACAACAAAGACAACAAATCGAACGAACCGAAGCGCAACAAGAAGCCGAGCTTAGGTTATCGTCGAAACGTATCCGAGCCGAGCAAGAACGTGAACTCAAAGAATTCCGCGAAAGTCAAAAACAAGAGCTTAGGTTACTTAAACAAGAAATCGATCTTATGCCCAAGGACAAAAGGAAATCTATGTTCAAAGAAAGAAAAGAAAAATTGGAGAAAGATCACGAAGAAAAGGTACGATTGTACCATTCGTTAAATTGACACTATTTTTTCATCATGTTGATCAACTTTTTTTCATTTTTTTTTAGGAAAAGGTATTTTTAGAGAAATTGAACGAAAATCACGAAAGTTCGTTGAGACGTCAAAGTGATTCGCATAGGGAAAAAATTGCCCTAATGGAGAGACAGTTTTTACAGCAGAAACAACAAGTTCGAGAATTGCTTTTGAATTTATTTTTCATATTTTTAAAACTGTATCAACTAATATCTTCATTTCGTATTTTAGTTAATGAGAGCCAGAGAGTCTGACTTATGGGATATGGAAGAGAAACAAATTCACGAACGTCAGCAGACAGCCAAAAGACAACTCAAAGATGGATTTTTCTTGCAAAGGCATCAAGTACGTGTAGAAAAAATCGTATACTTATTTTGAAACTATTCTGTTATGTAATACGTACGTTGTGAATTGCAGATGCTAATTCGACACGAGAAAGAACTCGAACAGATGAAAAGAATGAATATTCGTAAAGAAGAGGAAGTAATAAAACGTCAAGCATTAGAGAAGCGAGCATTACCAAAACGTATTCGTTCGGAAATGAAAGCCAGAGAGATGATGTTCAAAGAGTCGATACGTATTAATATGGCTACCAATCCGGATCCGGAATTGGAAAGGAATCGTTTCAAAAAAGTAATTTTCTTGTTTCAAATAATGAGTGTTGAAAATTCAAAAAAAAAAAAATAAAATAAAAAATTGAAAAAGTTGAAAATTTTTTTACAAATTTGGAAATGTAATTTCCAGAAAAACATGAAATTGGGCAAAATTGAAGAAACAAGTGTATATTTTTTTCTTTACTTTGAAAAACAATGTTTATGAAATAATGGTTTGAAGTTCATTTTATTAGGAGGTCAACAAAATTGTGAAGTATAAAATGATCCGACATCGTGATTTTTCTTGTTAAAATGCCAAATAGTTGCAGCATCTTATGATATTTTCATTCTTGACTCCTCCCCTCCTTATTTTTTTTTTACATATTTGTCTCTAATGGTTGTAATTGTATGTTTGCAGTTTCAAGAGAACGAAAAGAAAAGATACAAAGCAGAAACATTACGATTCGAATTGAAACATCAACGTCAACTTGAAGAGCTACGAATCGCTTCAGAAACTGCTATCAAAGAATTGGAGCAGCTGCAGAATGAAAAAAGTGATATTTTTTCCCAACATTAATTTTTATCTCGATTTTTAGAAACGTTTACTTACGGTATTTTTTATTCTCGTAATGCAGGAAAAATGCTCATGGAACACGAGACGTCGAAACTAAAACAATTGGAGGAGGCCAATATTAGAGAACTGAAAGAATGGAAGAGTCAACTTAAGCCCAGAAAACAGGTACACGACGTGGTTTCGGTTGCGACGAATGAACATGGCTTGAATTAGATAGACGATTAGCGTCAATTATTAACCAATAACAACGATAGTGGTTTTTTTTACTTTCTTCGGTTTCCTGTGTAGGGAAATATGCTGAGAAATATCTTTGTAAAATACTGTACTAGTAAATAATCGTATGTGGCGTATATCGAATGCGTGCGCTATCAAGCATGAGCCTGTAGTAGCTTCACTCGTAGTATATATTTTAAATAATAACGAACGCTATTGCGGCTATTTTTTTTTTAAAGCAAATAGGTACCTACTCTTAGCGTGTAATTTACGGTATATTATATACTATGCAAATTATTAATTTTTTTACAGCGCTTAGAAGTGTCAATATTGAAGGAATTGTTGGAATTAAAAGCCGCACGAGGGTACTATACGGTGCGGTCTCCGGCAATGCGCGAATACTCCGTTCCCGCTTCTCCGCAAGTGAAATCTATGCGAAGATTAATTCGTACCAATTCCGTTCCTAATAATTCCACTTTATCCAAATTAGTCTCCAAATATCGTACACCCGCTGACATCTCATCCCATCATACACTTAAGAAAAATCATTCCTCAGGGTTTTCGGGTTGAAGGGTTTTTTCTCACCTCATGCGCACTAGACCTTTTTTTTTATTCGTCTTAAAGCACCTCTCTAAATATGTTATACAATTTATATACCATATCTTGAAAAAAAAAAAAAGAGGCAAACTATGTTTTCCAATTTGTTATGTTTATATACAGCGCATTTGCATGAATGCTTTTGCAACGTGTTTGATTAGATTTTGGTTGCGGTTATTTTTATTTTGTTTTTTGCCAATTTTATGCTTTTTGAGCTGTGAAACGGTTTTGCATTTTTCTTACTCTTTTTTTTTCTTTAGTGCGTTGTACGTTATCGTATTTTTTTTTTCTATCATTTTTCTTCTTCGTCTTCTATTATCTTTCTATCATTTTCAATTATTTAATGTGTATTTGTTTCGTGTGATGGTTGTTTCTACTTACGAAGTCTCTTATTCTTTACTTATATCCTTTTTATACGTAAATATCTAATCGGAAATTTCAAACGCAATCGATACCGAAATTGGAATTGTTGTTCCAATTATGCTGTTTGTAAGTTAACGCTTTCTAAATACTATTTAAGAGTAGAAAGTAGTTTTTTAAGTAGCACTTTGTAATATTTATTCACGGAATCGAGGTGTTAGCGTTATCTTGAATCAAGGTTACTTTTAATAGTAGTGATAGAGGGGAGTAAAATAAGAACTGGAATGAAATTCGTGGTGGATTGTTGCGATAGGAAAAATAAATACAAAGTTACGTTGTCGAAATGTCCCATTTGTATCGATTAAAAATTAATTTTCTCACAGTTCAAAATTCGAAAAATAATTCCAATATTTAAAAAAGTTCTTTATTTTAGTGAGAAGATAGAAAGGGATGAATTAGGACACACTATGAAGTAATCTGTAACCAGTCTGGAGTGTGTTTTTTTTTTTTTTTTTTTTTTGAAGTTTCGCTTTGTTATGCTGCCATTTCCTGAAGTTTCTGGATTTTATGAGAGAAAGAAACTCTTTTTCTATAAAAAAAAAAAAAAACAATTGATTCCAGATACGTTCAAAGTTAAAAGAAATCATTAAAATTTAATCCAAATTCTCATTTCTGGACTCCAGAGCAAAAAGTATGGAAGTCCATTTTTTTTGGATTTTAAGATTTTTACATCATTGGAAAGCTCTTGCAAACCTCTTTCTAATGATGTGAAAATCGCAAAATGAAAAAAATTGTACTTCCATCCTTTTTGCTCTGGAGTACAGAATTTTTCGGAAGTATCACTTCCCAAATAAAATGTCCTCATTTTTGATCCTCCTGCGTAGAGCAGACATGAAATTCGGTCACTTAAAAAGTGACTTATAATAATTTCACTTACAAGTCACTTTTGTCAATATTTCGGCGAAATGGTCACTTTTTTAAAGACTTGTCGTGTAAAAAAGAAAAAGTGCAAAATTTTAGGAAATGATCAATATTTTTCATGAAAATCCCTCAGAATCATAATTTAAAAAAAAATTAAAAATCAACTGTTCAACATTAAAAATGTAAGATGATGTGATTGGCTGTCAGAATTTCAAGTGCTGAAGTACCTTTTTCAATTTTTGGTGAATTTTTGAAAATCAAATTCAGGCCAAAAATGAAGGAAAAAATCAAAAATTTACCAAATTGACCAAGAAAGCTGAAATTTTGGATATACCCTATTTTCGACACGCCAAATCGATTGGAAACTGTTTCAACCCGTTTTGAGTAGTTCTGGAGCCTTCAGCAGATTTTTGAAACTTGAAATTTCCCAAAATTTCATCAAATGGAAATGGAAAGCCGAAATTCATTCTGCAAACTAATTTCAATATGCTACGTATGTAGTCGACTGCATGGTGATTTCAAATGATCTTGAAGCTTGCAGCTACTTTTTGGAAATTTCAATTTTCCAAAAAACGCCATACAACCTTTCAAAAAGTCGCTGGAGGCAGCAATCGACTTCGTAGCGTATTGAAATTAGTTTGCAGAATGAATTTTGGCTTTCCATCTCCATTTGATGAAATTTTGGGAAATTTCAAGTTTCATAAATTTACTGGAGACTTCAGTAATTTTCAAAAAGTCGCTGGAGGCTCCAAAACGACTTGAAATCCACCTGCAGTCAACTTCGTGGCGTATCGAAATTAGTTTGCAGAATGAATTTTGACTTTTCATCTCCATTTGATGAAATTTTAGGAAATTTAGAGTTTCAAAAATCTACTGGAGGCTCCCGTAATTTTCAAAAATCTGCTGGCGGTTCCAGAACTACTCAAAACGGATTGAAACAGTTTCCAATCGATTTAGCATGTCGAAAATGGAGTATATCCCAAATTTCAGCTTTCTTGGTCAATTTGGTAAAATTTTGATTTTTTTCCCTCATTTTTGGCCTAAATTTGATTTTTAAAAATTCACCAATAATCGAAAAAGTCACTTTAGCACTTGAAATCCCCCCCCCCTATCCAGACGATGTCAGCCAATCTGCTGAGAGACTGAAAAGTTCGACATACCGAATAAAAAAGTCACAAAAACGGGGGTGAGAATTTCTCAAAAATTTTATTTTACAAAAAATGATTCTCTGTAAATGTTTTTTTCTTAATTTGGATAAATTGAATAAATGTTCAATTGTTCATTTTAGGGGGAGGTACAATGGAACAACTTTGCTTAGAGAACTTGAAATTGATATTTTAAAGGAATTTAACTAAGAAAAAATAATTAACCTTTTTTGCAAAATGTTCATTTAATTTTGTTTGATTTTTTAACTAGGAAGGGGCTGTGTAGACTAGAGGGAGGAAAACGTAAACTTTTTTGAGAGACTGTGGGAGGGTTTTTCTTGTAAATAGGACTCATTTAAACGAATTTTGGAGCATTCACAATTTTTCAAAGGGTGAGGAGAGGGTTCCCATCAGTTTTAGTTTCTAGAGGGCTACAATTTTCAGTGATTTTTTCCCACAAAAATCACCACTTTAGATGGTATAATTTGATGAACTTTTGAGTATTTTATTTCCAGGGTGCTTGATTCAAAAATTCAGAGAAAAATTATCAAAATCATGGTTACTACTGACGAGTGAACCTTTTGAAATTCCACTCTCCAATGAAAACAAAACCACGTCAAAATTCGAAAGAGCATGTCCTAGAACCTCCGTAACCAAAATTTCAAATTCAAGAGTTAATTTTTTGGATATTTGGCTTATTTTTGAAAATTAAAAAATTTGAAAAAGCTTTTTAAAGACGATTTTTAAGCTCTTTCATGAAGTGTAAATATGTTTGAGCTAAGTGAACCAACGTGAATAAATCATTCGGGAGTCTCCAGTGATTTTTCGAGTAGTCTTCAGAAATTTCAATTTTGAATCGCTCTGGAGGACAGGACCCAAAAAATGAATTATTTTTCAGTTCTTTTATTGTTTTTATAAAATAATCAAAATTTTATCACTTGCCCTTCTCATCAAACTTGTCACAATCCACTTGATAAAAATTCACTGCGTAATATTTTTCCGGTTGAACGAATGAGCATTTTTCAATTTAAAATACGAGTTATTTTTTTACCTACTTTTATGATGAATGTATATCGATATTAACCTATTTTATTTTTTTAATTTTCTAAACAAATCTTAACGCACGATTAATTTTTGTATCCAAACAGAGGCTCGAGGAACTATTTGCTCAGCAATTAGAACAAGAAAATGCATCGTACGGTTTACCAGCGTGCAATCAATTACCCTCGGATTTGTGCGAATTACCTGCGCATATTCCTCCGTCGAATTATAATCGAGGATCGACAAGAAGTAGCTTATCTTCGGTATCGGCTGATTGATTATCAGTGCAGTGCGCTTTTATTATTGTTCTTTTTTTTATGTATTTACTTCAATTATTGTGTATTTATGTAGACTTGTATTATCGTTCGTTTTTATTTTTCTTACGTATGCATATAAACGGAATGTTTATATCATTAATAATGACGACTCTGACTCTTGGACTTGATGTCTCTATTACGTTATTATTTATTCTATGTAGTTTAAATTTTCGTACAGTTTTCTTCGGTTATTTTTTTTCCAAACTTCTGTGAAGTAAACCGACGATTAAAACTCACGAAAATTTATTACCATCGCATATAAGTAATTTATGTTGGTTTTACGCGAACAAATATCATTTCTTTTTTTTTTTTTTCATCGTAATCGTAATTCAGGTGCCATGATTCCAATCGTATTCTATTTATAAATTGGTTTCATATCCAACTTCGAGCAAATGTTGTAAACAGTTACCTGTAAAATTGCGAAATTTTACAACGTGTCGATGACGTCGTATCATATAACTCGAACGTATGTATACTCCGATTACGATGACCTTTTTTTTTTATATTGTATGTATATTATTTATTTTTATATCGTTTATAAATGTTAGTTGAATTCAGTGACAGATTTTTTATTACTTTTTTCCAACCGAATTTCACCGTTGCCGTTGAATTTTTTTTTTATTGTTTTCAATTGTTTGTATTTTTGTTGTTTATTGTGTAATCTATTTTTTTTTAATATGCTGTTCATCGATACCTAGTGTAAAACGAAGCCTTGTAAGCCAAGTAGTTGATTATTATGTTCCTAGTAGAATTTTCTAAATCAAAATACTATACATGTGTAATTCGTTTGAGATGTACGAACGGAGGGATTTTACGAGAACATATGAAAACTTGTTGGTTTTTTCGAAGGAATGAAAATATGAAAAGAAAGGTGGGAGGGGGTTATCTATTTATGAAGAAAATGAAAAAGATAAACGAATAATGAAAACGCGTTTAGGTAATTTATTAGTTGGGGATTTTGGATAAATGTGTAAATATTTTTGTTATGCTTATTATTCGACTTTAATTATTTTATAATTTTTTTTTCTAAATTAATTTAATGAACAAAATTATTCTGTTAACAATTTCATGTAACATACTAACTATCAAAAAGTAATATACTTTATTTTTATTGTTTTTGTTGTGGTTAATTTTTATTTGAATGAGTTTATTTCGTGAATTTTTCGTTTTGATTTTAAAATTCACTAAAATGATTCTTTACTTGACATTGCCATTCAGTCTGACGATAGCTTTATCGGCTGACGCTCTGAGTACAGCATCTGCCATACTCGATAATGTTTGGTTCGAAAAAACTGAAAATTTGGTCTACCAATACCCCCTCCGAAAGAAATGCCAAAGGTAGGTCAATTCTCACTCGATGATACTGTTATTACCCAAATACAGGCGTCACGCGTCATTAGATCATTTTTTCTCGTATTTCTTCCATAACAAAATGACCATGCAATTTCTCGAGTGATTTTCAGTTTAATAATGAAGTAACTCTACCAGATTATAGTTACAGAGATATGTACCACAATCCAGACTAGAAAAAAAAAACTCACAATTGGTAAATAATACTATTTTATATCAATATAATAACAATATTTACAAAACACAACAATTCAATTACATAATTAATTATCGCGAATAAATACACACGAAAAAAAATGGTACGAGACGAATTTATAATACATAATGTACGTCCAACAACAATTTATTTACTTCTACCATGGAAAAAGAACAAAACTCACTCCAAATTCTTAAAGATAAGTATTTTTTACGAAAAATTATTCATTCCAGGTGACAATCAACGCAGGATAAAATCCGTATTTAAAAATGACTACACGGATACATCGATTTAAAAATTGTCATTCGAAAGATCACCGAATATTTAGAATTCGATCCGTGAAAACATAGAAATTTGAAAATGCTTAAATTTAAACGAGTTTTTTAGCTTCAAAGAAACTCTTCAAATGTCTCATTTGCCAAAAACCTAAACATACGAGGACAATAACTTGAGAAATGGACCACCAGAACACGCGTTGATTGGTGCTTTCACTCGTGGCACGGAATCGTTCTTCGCGATACTGAAAAATTACATCGATTATTACGATAAGATGCTACAGTTAGAAAGAATGCATTGTGAATTGTAACAATTCAAGTTAGAGCACACTTACTCTTTGATAATTCTGTTCCTTCATGATCTGATCTACTTGACCGAGTAACTGTCTGACACGTAAATTCAATTCGGGTAATTTTTCTTGATGAGCAACTTGGGCATAATCAATAGCTTGTTCACCGACTTGTATATCGAAATGGACACGCTGCAAATTGTCATTAATGAGGAACTGTTTCTATATTACATTGAAAATTAAGCGATGATCTTACTAATTGAGTTCCTCCAACCCATTTGGTTGAATTTGAATATAAACACAGGATATGTTCGCCGGGAGTATGCGAAGTGAATGACAGTCTACCTTCGGCGCTGTAAACCTACAAACAATTGAACGAAGATCGAATTAGAATTTAAATAAAGGGGAACTATATTCGAAAAAACTTTTTAAAAAAAAGGAAATATGCTCACTCTTGATAATATGGTTTTTTCATCTGGATCTTTCACTTCGACATGCATGCCTATACCAGGCTGAGAAGGCATAAATCCGTTGGTCCTAGGATCGAATAATTCCACTTTATAATGAACTGAAAACGAACACAAAATCATAAGAACATGTAGTATAGCTCGCAGATTATAAGTAATGTCATAATAACTATCGTAAGTACCTAGAACTGTAGTTTCATCAGGTATTTCTTCTATGAAGCATTTTCGTTCAGTCTCTGAGATGTGGAAGTATAAACTTTCTGTTATTTTAGTAAGGTAACAGATACAAATTAAAAAGGTGATATAATACTTGAAATACATTTTTAATTACAATGAGGATCACTTTTTGTCAAATTAATTCGAAATCCATAAAAAGTGTAAGTACATTATCAAAATTGAATTTTTGACAACTAGCCGGAATCAAAATTCGAAGATGTGTAAACATTTTTTTTTTTTTTTTCAAGAAACACGTCACTCTTTTATTTACTTGTTGCTCAAGTTGTGAAATGAAAGTAGTTGATGCAGTTGATGATTTTCATTACTATTGCTTTTTGAGAGGCAAGTAGGGAGTGAAGATATTTTAATTATTTCAGAAACGATATTTCTAAATTTAAATTATTCAAAATGATATTGATAATTATTCAGTTGAATTTAAATGAAAATATTTCCTCAACACCAAAGGTACAAAGTGAGTAATTGGCAACACTCAAAATTCGATGAAATGACTCATTGTTTATTTTTTGAACGAGTAATTTTTAATTCATATTTTTCTGACAGAAAACATCTTTAATTGTAATTATTTAATTTAAATGAGTTTTGTATTGTTTATTAAATATCATTATAATAAAATAAACATTTATCTGCGAGATTAAATTAGGAAAAATTATGAATGAAATTCGGAGTCTACATAATAGTTCAGAAAAAAATGGTGTTTGTTTTTGATAACGTAAGAACGTTATCACATCATCAAAATTTTGAAAAACAGAAATTTTTTCAATTTTTGTGTCGAAATTTACGAGAAATGTAATAAAATGGAAACGGATTTAATTTTAATATGTACCGTATTCTCAGGATTAGTCATCATGGTCCTATTTTATTTCCTGTTCAGAGCTCAAAAACGTAAAATCAGTAAGTATCTGCTTCTTCTCCTCATACATATCAATTTCAAAACATACATACTTCATTCAAATTTCACTACCTTTACTAATACTTCTTCTATTTTTTACAGATCCAAATGCAAATGCTGAAGAAGAAGTTGTCGCACAAGCCCCTAGAAGGGCGATCGGTAATCGGAACAGAATGCGAGGACAAGTGGCTGCCAGAGCTGGTAAGTGCATCAAGAAGCAAACATACTTCTATCGTCGATATGACTTTCTTAAATACGATATTTTGTAGCACCTCAGCAAAATGCCGAAGAACAAGAAGCCGAAAGAACTTCCGAATCGATTGACTTGAAATTAGATGGAAAAATAGGTGCTAAGAAAAGAGCTAAAATGGAAGCGAAAGCTGAGAAAAAAGCTCACAGAGAGGTAGTTTCTTTAGCGATTGATGTGCTGCTTTTACGAGCCTTGTTTCACTCTTTTTTCTTTTAGGTCGAAACTAAACTTCGAGAGCAACGTAAAAAGCAGCAAGAACAAGAAGAACTGAGTAGAAAGCAACGTGAAGAAAAAGAAAAATTAGAAGAACAAAAATTGGAAGATGAGGAAAAACGATTACGTGAAGAAAAAGAACGTAAAGAAGAAGAAGAATATTTAAAAATGAAAGCAGCGTTCAGTGTCGAAGAAGAAGGATTCGACGAGGAAGGAGAAACAGAAAGTGAAAATTTACTCCAAGATTTCATTGATCATATTAAAGTACGTTTATACATATTATAATTTCTTTCAGCTGTTTTCTAGCAATTGTATGCTTATTACTCATGATGTTGTTGTTTATTTAGGAGAAGAAAGTTGTCATGTTGGAAAATCTAGCTGCTGCTTTTCACCTTCGTATACAGACAGTCATTAGCAGGATAGAGGATTTATTAGCTAATGGAAGATTGACAGGTTTGTGTATATTGGGGTGACATTGACCATTTCACTTTAGAAAAATATAATTTTCCAATAATTGGTATTTTTTCAGGAGTTATCGATGATAGAGGGAAGTTTATTTACATCACAATGGAAGAATTGCAAGCTGTAGCTGATTTTGTGAAGAAAAGAGGACGTGTTACCATTCAAGAATTGGTCGAAAATAGCA
Source organism: Planococcus citri (assembly GCF_950023065.1). Taxonomy (NCBI): domain Eukaryota; kingdom Metazoa; phylum Arthropoda; class Insecta; order Hemiptera; family Pseudococcidae; genus Planococcus; species Planococcus citri. The sequence goes on along the minus strand of NC_088680.1, from coordinate 44,425,214 downwards.
ATAAACTAATAACTATTAATTGAATTTTCTTTTTTGTAAAAATTGTTGCTTTGGTTGTGTTTTTGTATTAATTTATTAAGATGTTTTTTTCAACTCGGAAACAAGTCTTTTCAGTAAGTGAATTAAAAAATATAAATTTCGTTTCAAACTATTTAGCTCGTTCTTTTACTTCCTTTTCCATCATTCAGAATCGATGATACAACAAAACAAAAAACAATGATATGAAAATAGATAATTTTATTGCCAATTAACAACAAGCGGTAATGAAATATCAATAAAAATTCAATCCATTTCTTCGTCTTCACTTTCATCTTCACTAGTGACGTCAGGTTCCTCCGTACTATCTACTACGCATTTCGAGCACATACAAATGAATAAATAATGATCTCTGAAAAACAGAACACGAAACTAGAATGAAAATCTCCAGAGACAAGAAACTACCAAATCAAAAACAAATAATTATACTTTAAAATTTTCCTTCTGCTGTGACAGCTTCTTTTCCTAGCACATTTATCTAAATAATTGATGAATATTTCTTCTCCAGGCATTATTTCTCGTTTCGCAACCAACGCTAGTCGATTATTATTAAATGGAAAAGTGATTTTAGCATTCGCAGCGCAGCTATGATTAATACAGCTCTGAACGACGTACAAACCCGAACCTTCATTGGAAATGAAATTACCAACATCTGTAATGAAAACAAATTAAACTTGAGCTTGAATTACAACATTCATATTAATCAATGCACAAAAAATGCACTTGATGTTAAAACGTACGTTGATCCACTTTTTCATAAATATCATCGATCAATTTATCTATCGTGGCTTTTTCAGATGGTGAAACTTCCAAACTTAGTAATTTATTAGCCCATTCTGCTAAAACACTGGTACCGATACCCTGGCCGTTCCTTCCAATCAAAGATAGCATTCTGATAAATCCTTCGCGAGTTAAAAGCTAAAATACCACGAGATTAATTATTATTATTTTTTTCACTATTTCAAATTTAAATATAGGTAATAAAACTACGAACATTTTTCACGTACGAGTTACTTTCACCATTTAGTCTTGATTCCATAGCTATCTTGAATATGGAAAATAATTCATCGATATCGTTACGGAATTTTTCACCGAGTAAATTATGAACGAGAGTTTCATCGTTGCTGAGAGATAAATGACAAAACTGAAAATCAAGTACTGAGCATTACAAATCATCGACAAAAAATCTACCATTTCAACGAGAAATAGGTTAGAGATGCACCTACCTGCATAAAAGTATTGTAAGCGTATTCTTTATTTTCAGCCAGTTGAATAGTAGCAATAATTCTTGCGAGTAGCATTATGTTGGTCGTTTCAGGTGGATAATACATAAGTCTGAAAAATTATACGATCATGAATATCCAGTAGTATACCTCAGATGAGATAACTACTTGAATGAAACTCACTTCCAACGTTCAACTAATTGAAAAAAAGGTTCATCTTCAGAATTTCTGTAGCATAAAAATTGATGATACTGTTTATACGCATTTGCCAGACACACTTCGCTGCAATATAATTCCTTCAAACGAAAATTAAAATATTATAAGTTATTTCTTTAAAATTCTTTCAATACATAAAGATTATTCACGATGTTAATCTTCAAAATTTCAAATATACTCGTACCTCGCAGTTGGGACATTTCCTATGGTCTGCTTTCACAGTTGAATTATATTCTAAAAATGGTACTTCCACAACCTGATCTGCAGTCAATCTAGCGATATTTTCATCAACTGATTCCAGTGGCCTAAAATTATCAAAAATTAATCGAAATTACGTACATAGAAACGTTTCCAAGAGAACAAAGTGTTTTACCTCATACAGTGATCGCAGGCCAAATACTTGTACGTTTTATTCCACGCAAACTGACATGAGATTAGAGGAACTTCTTCAAAAATAGTATCTCCTTTTTTGAAATGAACCGTAGAAAACAAACATTTTCCCTGGAAGTAGAATAGCAACAAGTGATCGAAAATACTTATTTTTGAGATGAAACTGAAAGTAAGCTTGAATTATAAATTATAATACAACAACGTGCTTACTTTGTCTTCGAGTACTTTCAATTCGATGTCAGGCGAGTTCAATAGTTCTTGTACAGCATCCATATTCCGGTGAAAATTGCTCTTCTGATTTTTCAATTTTCAATAGTCACATCAGTGGCTTGAAACCGGTAACTGGCCGCGGAATAAAATCTTACAACATTCAGGTATTCAGAAGTGTTATTAAATAATTAAATTTAAAGAGTAAAACTGAAAAATACGGTAGGAAGCATGAAACGAGACACTCAAATTATTAAAACATTCAACTGAGGAAAAAATGTGAAAATTTTTTGAAAATTTGTCACATGTTTTGGAAAATTCAAATTTGATAAGAAAGTAAACGTTATCAGCAGCACTCAGCACCCTTGCCAAATATGTAATTCGAACATTCACCAAATTTCATACAAATCCTACCTTAAGGTGAGTAAGTTTACATTCACCTCAAGTTGTCTTATTGTGAATCATTATTATACTTTCAGAACATGAAAAAGACAACGTAGTAGAGAAAATTGAAGATTTCTGTTTTATCTTTTCAGTCACTCACAGTCAGGAGTCAGTGTTTTTGTGGTAGTTTTTTCGAAAAATGTATTCAATATTTCATCGTCGATGGATTTATACAGTCATTTCCGTACTCAGCTGCGTTCATTAAGTTCGTACGATCTGCACAAGAAGCTAATCAACCATTACATCTCTCATGCTAAAACTACAACGTACGTGCCCATATATTTTATTATACATGTCTTTTACTGTAAGTGCAACTAGAACAACCACTATGAGTAAACGAAAAGAGCCCGACGATAACGTAAACAGCGATTTCTACTCGATGCTTATGGAGTTAGCGAACTACGAGAAGAATGTCAACAACGATATGCACCGATCCAGCGCTTACCGGAAAGCCGCCTCCACTTTGGCCCATCACCCTACGAGAATAACTTCCGGAGCCGAAGCTCGTAAACTAAAAGGCATCGGTCCTAAAATCGCCGATAAAATCGAAGAATTCATAAAAACCGGTGGACTAGAGAAACTCAAGAAGATACGACAAGACGATACTCCTAAAATAATCGAAGAATTAACCCGAGTCAGCGGAATCGGTCCAGCCAAAGCTAAAGAGCTAATCGAGGAGAAAATCACTTCTATCGATCTTCTTCGTCAAAACACCGATAAACTCACCCACCATCAAATTATCGGTTTAAAATACTTGGATGATTTTGAGCAAAAAATACCTCGCTCAGAAATCGTCGAAATTGAGAAAAAGCTCAGAGAAGAAATATCCAAACTCGATGATAAATACCGAGTTACAATTTGCGGTAGTTACAGAAGAGGTAAAAATGAAAGTGGCGATATCGACGCTTTAATTTCTCATCCTGACTTCACATCCAAAGACAAGAAACCCACCAAACCGTTCCTGGAAAGTGTCGTAAATACATTAAAAAATTGCAATCTTATCACCGATACTATCTCATTGGGTGATGTAAAATTCATGGGAGCGTGTAAAATCAGTAACTTTACCAGAAGATTAGATATACGTTTTACTCCGTTTGATCAGTATTATTGCGCAATTCTATATTTCACCGGTAGCGATATGTTCAATAAAGCGATGCGTACTCACGCTTTAACTAATAATTTCACCCTGAACGAGTACTGTATTAGACCTATCGGAAGTACTGGAACGCCAGGCGAACCTTTACCGGTATCTTCCGAAGAAGACATCTTCGATTACATCGATTATCCGTATAAAACTCCCCAAGAAAGAAATATTTAACCTCGTTTACTCAACTTTCGTTTCTAGAGTCGTTTAAATTTTTACTGTATCCTATTCTGTTGTAGATTTATTATCAATAAATTTTTCGTGATTTCTGATTTCATTTTTTTTTTCTTTTTTTTTAGGAGAAAATATAAAAGAGATATCGATATAATACGAGAAAATCATAAATTTTTATGGGAAGACGATGAAGAACCATCTAGTTGGGAGGAAGAACTTGCCAAGAAATATTACGATAGATTATATAAAGAATACTGTATTTGCGACTTGACGTATTACAAAGAAGGCAAGGTCGATATAATTCCAGCATTTTCACTCGTTAAATAATATTACAAACATCAGCTAAAAAATCCGTCTAATTTTAGGTGGCTTTAAGATGGCAAATCGAAGCCGAATTAATCAACGGAAAGGGCCAGTTTATATGCGGTGAAAAAAAATGCAATGAAAAAGAAGGATTGAAAACATGGGAAGTTAATTTCGCATACGTTGAAAAAGGAGAGAAGAAAAATGCTCTGGTCAAATTAAGTAAGCATTTCAGTTCGTATTGCCACGTATCGAATAATATTCAGTAATTCGAAAACGATTTTAAAATAATTTTCATGTCATTTTTAGGATTATGTACAGACTGTTCGTATAAATTAAACTATAAGCATAAAAGAAAAGAACTAAAAAAGAATAAGAAGCAGAAACGTAAACACGACGAGGACGAAGGGTCACAATCAGAAGACGAAGTAAGCAATAAAATTCCCAAAACAGAGGCTGACCGATCACCATCCCCGGAAGCAGAAACTACCCCTGCTACTGAAGAAACAGCCAACGCTGAAGGCGAAGAAAATAATATATGGACTACTGCTAATCAAGTGGTTGAAGAGAAATCTCGTAATGAAGATTTTGAAGATTTTCTTGAACAGCTTTTACTCTGATAAAAGACATAATCTTGATATAATTTTTGGTATTATTTTTATTTTTTGTATCTTCTAATGAAATATTTTATTCTATCGAATTGACTATTCAGTTCAGTAGGTAATATGTTCCTTTGTAAATAAAACGAATACATGTCTGGGTATTTCAAATTCGGTTTTTTGATCATCATGTTTTGATAACTTATATTTCAGTTGAAATCAGTTCACGATAAAAGTAGGTACACTCTTGAAACCCCTGTGATGAAATTTTTAGATTGCCATCAGAAAAAAATCGTTTCAGTCTTTCCTAGAGTTATTCGACTCGAGGAATTCAACGCGATGATGTAATTTTCATCGTAAGATAATTATTTTCAGCAGAAATAAGTTATTTTTCAAACACAACAAACTAAATTATGCAATCGAAGACAAAAATATATTTGCACAACAAATACTACAATCACAGATAACAATATGCACGAATTATGTTTTTTTTTTGTTTTTTACTTTTTTCCTTTTATTTAATTAAACGAAAACATTCCTTAACTTCTTACCACGTATTCGTAAGACTTTTATACAAATTAAAACAGTAAAATACACATAAAAAGGAAGCGATAAATATGCATTTACGTAATTAACCATTATTAATCTCGATATCCCCATGGAAAAAAATCCTTTTTAACGAAACCATCAAGCGTACCATGATCCTTAGATGTTATAAAATCAATACAAAGTCTACGTAAACGCAAAATACAATCTTCGACGTTATTTATCCAATCGTACATTATTTTCGGCTCAGTCGATCTTACGAAATTAGACGGACTAGCATTTAGAAAAAAAGAAACCTAGCTAAAGTGACGTTTCCAAGTTGGATGTCTTAGAAACAATATTGGTAAAAAAAAAGTGCATCGAAATTATCCTTGTACATAGAAATTACACATGAATTAAAACTTAATAAAAAAAATCGTTATCCGATACTTTTGATATCTTTCCTTATTTTAATCAAAAATAATGGGCAAGGCGAATAATTAAATTCAAAAATCAAACTCAATATTTCAAACCATCGTAGATAGGTAATTAAATTAGTTCGAAAAGATTAATAAAAAAAGAGAAAATCGAAAATATTCGAGTTGACATCCTACATCGCGTTGAAAGACTTCCGACTTTGAATACACGAATGAATGAAAAAAAAAAAAAAAAAAAAATCACGTCGCTGGGTAAAGAAGAAATAAGACAACCGAAACAACGAACGTTGTGAAAAAAAATCCAAATTCCAAATACGAATCAAGATAGGTAAAAAGCTCTTCGAAAGAAAAATAATACAACTGGCAGAAAATCTGTTTAGCAGGGTTAATTAAAGATAAAAAAAAGTTCATCGAGAAACAACGTAAAATACCTCCTATTTAGTTGTTTCACATTTTGGTTATCACTGTTTTCAAAAATATACCCCAAATTACCCCATAAACCTGATCCACGTTCGAATAAATATAAAATAAAAATAAAATCGTACGACACATGCTCGAAATAGGAAAAAAAATGAAAGACTCAAACTGCGTATTAAAAACCAAAATCGAATATATAATATGTACAACGAATATCGACTTTATTAAAAACCATTTTGATTACGACAAAAAGAAGAGGGCAAAAACGCGATAATCGAATCCTACCGTAGTAAAATGTGAAAGAAAAAAATGATTAAAATAATAAAAAGCAATACATCGGCTAAAATTCTGATATGACTAGTGCAACGTTTAAAAAATTTGTACAATGACCACACTTCGAGGTGGTAATACTGTAAAGACGATTTTCATGATCCTCGAAACAATGTCAAGAGGTAGGTATTGTATTCTATTTACATAGTTGGAAAAAATCGTCAGAAGTCCAGAAAACCCATTTGATAAGGTTCATTGGCGAAAAAATGTACAATATTTAGCCAATCGAGAGAGAATAAATTGATGTTTTATTACGTTTATATGTAGTACCGATCTACCGATCAAGCTAGAAATGCATAAGAAAATTAACGACTATTTTCAAAGTCAAATTCCTTAAATTCGCAAAACCAAGGATAAAAAATCTTTAAAATATTCATAAAACTTTGAAAAAAAAAATGAAAGATCATAAGTCGAAATAATTTAAGATGAATAATGAAAAAATTTTTCTAAAATTTCATCATTTTGGAAAACAAAATTGGTAACTTGAAAACATCTAAAATAAGGTATTTCTCCCTCGATCGAAACAGATTTTCAATAAACCTTAGCCATTCGAGCATCCAAAATTAATACATTTTGATAACAAAAACAACTTCAAATGGTACCAATTACACCAAACATGGGTTTTCTGCTCTTCCAAGGCAACAGCAATGTAATCGTTTTACAGGATAAAATACATACATAAAGCTAATATACATCATAAAAAGACCGTGTAAAAATTATATCGTATACGAAGGGGAAAAATCGATAAAATGAATACATTAAAACGATAATAATAAATAATAATAAAAAGTAAAACAAAATGGTATAACAATGAGTAGAGCTCAATAATAATTCGAAACAGCTCTACTCCTTAGTGTTTTTCCACCATCAAAAAATTCGTATCAGTCATTAAAATTCATGAGGGATCACGAAAAGGGCCAATGACGAAATATGAACCGACTAGTAAGTATCAGCTCAGGATCTTGAAGTCCAACGTCCTCATCGGAAAAAAAAATTAAAATATTCGTAAATTATTAATTATAATAAGCATTACATCGTTTCTCTCTATTCCGGTGGAATAATCGCGTACGAAACGAATCAAATAATTAAAAACACGTTTAAAATAAGGAGGAGATTAAAATAAAAACAAACGAAAAAAAATAATAATTGATAAAAATAAAAGAAATTAAAAACAAGAATCTAACGAGAAATGGTAAAACTTTGGCCCATTATAATACACTGTATGCTTAGTTACTTACATAGTATAGATATTGATGAAAATCTCACGGCCGATCACCACTTTCAAAATTAATATTAATTATTTTTTAAAAATACATATAAATCTAAGAAGTAAATGTATGTACTGCGTTTTTTTTCAAAAAAATGGGTCAGGCATGAATTTTTTTCTTTCAGAAAAATATAAGGTTTAGAATCAGTTTTGAGATTTCAGAAGGTTAAATAATTATTTGAAGAAAAAAAATCATGTAATGGCTGAATAAAAAATTAAACTGACTAACAGTTGAGGTAATCAATCTCAATTCAATGAGCGTTGAGTTTTTCACATAACACAGTACATTATCTACGTCGTAGATCACAGCAAGTCTTGAATCATGATCAATGGAATATATTGTAGTATTGTACACCAATACATACAGCGAATAACCAACCAAAGTAGGTAAATAAATTAAAAAACGTTCATAAATCAGGGCTCTGAAACAAAAACAATACATAATTTTTTGTTATAGCAATTATACACATACGTAAACATTATTATTCAGAAATGGAGTGAGATCAAAATTCAAAATAGAATAATGTTTAATTCAATGTAAGTAAGTGGCAGACTAGCAAAACTTCATCGACTATGCAACCCACAAAACATTCAACACGAACTGAAGGTGAAACCGTCGCGTTTAACGCACCGTTAAAACGCCTCTCATACACCTATCCCGTGTGGTCTAGTGGCTAGGATATCTGGCTTTCACCCAGAAGGCCCGGGTTCGATTCCCGGCACGGGAAAAAATTTTTGAATTTTTTTCACAAATTTTTACATTAGGCGAACTGGTATTTATGCTCGATGTAATTTTACAATTAACTTGGGTGAATTAACATAATAAATTCAACTTAGAAATAGTATATTACTATATAGGAGGCGAAAGTGAACGTTTTCTGTCGAGTGCGAAGGGTGGCGGAACGAGCCGAAGGCGAGTTCCGCCATCGCACGAGACAGAAATGTTCACACTCGCCTCCTACATTGTAAGATATTTTTCTTGATATACGCTACGAAAGTAGAATATAAACGTTGAAATTCATATTTTCATAGGAAATTAGGAATTATTAAAAATAATATTAAACAGACAGAACTTTGATGATTGATTTGATGTGTTGTTCAAGATAATTGTAATCTTTTTGGTGTTTTTTTCGCTGTATTTCTGAAGTAAGTAAGTATGTATTTGTATCATGATGAAACGAAAACTTCGGCTGCGGAGATCAATTTGAAATGAAATAAAATAAGGATGACAGCTAGATTACTTATATCCTTTCATTTTATGAAGCTTTCTTCAGTTCAAGGCGAACTAATGTATGTACTTAGACTTACCTTATTCGAGTTTTTGTAGTTATACAATCTTTATCAATATCACAATACAAAACAATTCTTCCCTACGTCTTATTCTTGAAAGAATTATGTATGTTGGAGAAATTTTCAATGCAACATCCGAAGTCTTCGTTTCACCCATGATACATACAATTAGCTATCGATCTTCACAAACAATGAATTGGTTAAATCAAATGAACTCGATCACCGCATAAAATAAGTTTGAAGTAATTTCAAATAAAGCAAAAAGAACACGGAAACGAATAATTATCACGAACAACACACTAATTAATCATAATGGGTGTTATATTTAGATTATTTAGACAAATTTTTTCAATTCAACATCCGAAGTCTTCGTTTCACCCATGATACAATACAATTAGCTATCGATCTTCACAAACAATGAATTGGTTAAATCAAATGAACTCGATCACCAATAAAGCAAAAAGAACACGGAAAAGAATAATTATTACGAATAACACACTAATTAATCATAATGGGTGTTATATTTAGATTATTTAGACAAATTTCGAGTCTGAGTGAGTGAGAAGTCTGTGTTACGTACTACTCGCCACTCCGTTTCTCGATAAAACTGATAACGTTCGTTTTCGTACTCGATGTACTCCTACTTGATGCGTTCGTGCGTTCTTTTCATCTCAGTGAGACGAAAAAGCGTTCTTTTCGTCTCACTGAGATGAAAAGAAACAGTCGCGTAATATCAATGAGTTTCGCACGTTATCGAACGACAGATATTCTACAGTTTCGTAGCGTGTATCAAGAAAAAATTATTAAAAAACCGTATGAAATGAATGAATGAAAAATGTGAGAGATAAGTACACAAATTGGAAGTTGAAACATTTGAAACACTTGAATGAAAACAATAAATTTGTTCAATCTTCAATCGAAAAAAATGGTTAATGGATTCTCGAGAATTTCCCAGCTCTGATTTTGCCTAATTATTTTGGATTTTAAAATTAAAACCAGTGATTTCCATTCTCACCATTTTGAGAATGATTTTGATTTTTGATTCCATTACAAAATTTCAAACATAAGGTCAATATTTTTAGAAGCATTAAAAAACACATTGCAATTTTTGTAGATGGAATTTAGCAGAACAATGGGCCATTAAAATTCTACCCGTGGGATTTCAAAAAAGATTGTACAAAAATTATTCTTCAAAAAAAAAAAAAAGTACTTTCTGTATAAAATAACAACTCTTCATTTTATCATAGAAATACCTCCCCTCTCCCATTTATTACCTACTAAAAATTCATAACGTGCCTACTGCAAAAATATACCTACCCAAGTAAAATGGGGCGGGTGCACAAAAACTGAAAGTTTTTTTTAAAAATAAAATAAATATCATCTTTTAAAATTTGAAAAAAACGAAATGAGTAATCAAAAAATGACGAATAATTTGAGGGCTTCATGGAAAAGGGGCCTTAGTAAATTATTTTTTTTTCACTGATTTGTAGTATTTGTACAAGTTCAAATGGAGTTGAAAAAATTTTCTACAAGCAAACGTTTTCCAATTTGTTTTTTTTCATGGAAGAACACTTCAATATCACTGAATATTATGGTGAAATTAATAATTAGAAAAAAAAAGTTTCAATACATTCAAAATTGTAAAAGAAAAAAAAAAGAAAAAAATGACTAAGGCCCTTTTTCCATAGAACCCATATGGAACCCCTCATTTTTTAGTTAAGTTCATAAAAAATTTTCCAAGATGTTCAACTTTTCAAAAAAATAATTTTTTCTTGTTGTTTTTTTTTTAGTTTTTTAGCCCATTTTTTTCAGTTTTCTAAACCTCTCAAACATCAAAGAGGAAGGAATAAGATCGACGTCTTATTCATTCGAGATGACATTGTTTTTTCAAGCCCAAAGACGTTTTCACAATGCAAAAAAACACAAGGAAAAACATTTTGTTAAAATGTTTCAACAAAGGAGGGGGAAAACGGAGTTTAAACTTATCCATTTTCACATTTTTAGAACTAGAAAACACTTTTAAAAAATTCTAGAATAAATGGAAAATTATTTACATCCTATGTATAATTTGGCAAGATTTTTGCAATTTAGACAGAACACAGAATTTTCTGACAATTTTGACAAACAAAAAGTCAAGAATTTTTGGCAACAAAACAGGACAAAAACAGAATATTAGCATGGTGTCTACCGGAATTTTTTGGCTGAAGCGAAAATCACTACTTTTTCACTACCTTTCAAAAAAAAAATCACTGCCTTCCAAAATATTTTTAACCACCCCTCCCACAAGAACGATTTTTCAAATTTTTTTTGGTTCAAACTTTGTAATTTTTTACATTGGAGTAAGTATACGTTTTCATCAATTTGAAATCAATTCAGTGATTTATTTAAGTTGTTACAATTTCTCATTGAAAACACAAAATGAGCGAACCCGAAAAATTAACAAATCAACTATGTATTTCGAAATAAAATTCTTTCAAATAATATGAAAGATGAAGGATTTTTTTAAAAAATTTTTAGCAGTGATTTTTTAGGGTGTCTACTGTCTAGTCCAACAAAATTTCAAAATAAAAAAGCAGGGCTTTAGCAGGACATTTTTTAAACACTTGGAATTTTTAAAAAGGGGAAGAAGATGGACGAGGCAAAATTTTGCATCAAAATTTTTTCCTTTTCTAATTTCTTCAAACATCCTAAGATTTTTTTCAAGCAAGCGGATGTCGAGAGTATAATTTTGTCATTTCAATTTTTGATTTTATGTACTTTCACCTTTAAGGTTCTTGTGACTGTAATAAAATTGGGCGAATAAAGAACTTTTTTCAAAATGAAAAATTAAAAAATTATTTGGAAAAAATATACCAATTTTTCGAAAAAGCTATCGAAAATGAGTATTTCGAGGGGCATAAAAACGTTGTTCTCTTGGGTGATGAATGAAGAAGTTTATAATTTTTGCTTCAAAATTTTGAAACTTGAACGATGGGAGTATTTTTCTGATTAAAACTTCGAACATTTCTTGAATTTGAACAATAATTTTTTTATATTGAAGAAGAAGAGCAAATAGCCCGAGCGAAGCGAGGGCAAAAGCTTTTAAAAATATGTAATTCAAATTCTAAAAAAGTCAAAAAATGAGCCATTTTTCAGAAAATTTTTCATGTGTGGAAAATCGGATTTTCCGCTTTTTTTCATTTTTCACTACCTTTTAAGCGAAATTGCTGAAAATCACTACTTTTTCACTACTTTCACTACCGGGTAGACACCCTGAAATTAGGATATATGAGCAAAAAGCAAGATAAGCAGGAATGTTACTCGATTGCAAACCCTGTTATCAATTGATCTATAAACTTTGATCAGGTGTTAATGAAACTAGAATCCAGTGCAGCAGTAATGAAGAGGGGGAGGGTGACTGTTATTTTTAAAGCTCGAATTTTATCGCCCTCAACAGCTAAGTTGTCTCTTTTCAAGAAAATGTTGGCTAGAAAATTGAAGTAAATACTTGAGGGATACGATCTTTAGACAAACTGAAGAGAAAGGGGGTCAAATGCCCTAAACATTTGAAAAATCAGTAGGTAATTCTATTTACCCATAAAATACGAAGATGAATTTAGCAAGGAGGCTCCATCCTTCCTCGTGACAAATTCTACACAATTTTATTTTCTTTCCTTCTATTCGCCCTTTACCTACATTTCAAAGGAAAAAAATTCTCACACACCCCACATAAATCATAATGTGTGGCCACTGATACTTAATCGTACTCAACATTGATTTAAAAATCCAAATTACACCACACACACGAATAATTTTTCTCAAAACTATCCGTACTATAATTAAAATTATCTCCTAGTGCACATCTCTAAACTCCTGAACCAATTAAACCACACATTATGATTTATGTGAACACGAACGAACTAGGGGACCCATACGTATAAATCAGGGATGACATCTTATACGCGGTGTATTGTTTGAAATATTCAAGCACAAAATGTCAGGGGGATCGAACAATGAGAACGACCTTCGAAACAATTATATCGATGACGAATACCGACCGATTCAAATAATCGTCGCAATATTTACATAACAATTTCCATAATACACCTAAAATCCAACAGACGTCTGGGACGTACCACGAGTTACACCAGCACTAGCACGATGAGTAACATTTAAAAAGAAAGAAAAGGTCAAAGCCGAACTTACTTTTCTTATATACATATTGGTAATCGACCTGCGACGATTTTTCTCGCAAAATGTGTTTTAAAAACGACTCGTGCCGGAGCACATTGAATTTCTGGAACGCATATGCAATCCTCGTTTCTTTTTCGCTTCGACGGTAGCGATTTTAACAGCTTCTTTATACTGACCAGATTTTTTGCGTTTGTTAAACCGCAACTGTGGGTACAAAAATGGAGAAATAATTCCACGGATATTGTATCATGTTATTACTCAGTACGTGCAGTTTGAAAGATACTCGAGATACGTACTTTATAATTATCTAAAAAAGGGCACAGGTTATCACAGGTTATTACGGATGCAGTCGATGAGCCAAACCAAGAAATATACGCGAATAATTTATTCTGTTCTTTAGTATTAATTTTGAATGTTAATACCTGAAAGCAAAACAAAAACAAAAATTAATTGAATAAAATACGACTGAATAATGTGCAATAAATTATTGATTAATGATTATCTAATTCCGGATACAGGATGATTTTTTTCATTTTTTTTTTTGGAAATTTAAATTTTATCAAAGGTGCCACATTACACCTTATTTTAAAAATCTAAAAAAAAATCAGTTTTTACATCCCTCATCATATAATTGAACTTCTTCCTAATAAATGAAAAAGCTCGTTTGTTAATAAGGGGGGGGGAGGACGGTGTTGTAAAGGAGACGATCATAGAATGCAAATGGCATTAGAGCATTTGAGGGAATTCCACATAAATAGAATTCGTTCGTCATTATTAGACAACTATAACTCATTTACAACGACCACACCATTGAGTTTAAATTACTTTATGTAATGGCTACATTAAAAACCAGTTTTACTTTCTAATTCGTCGACACATCGTATACATGCTTTAATTACATCGACTATAACGTCACCTTCGGTTACCTTACCACGAAGGAAAAAATCCCAGTCGCGTGATAAGAGCTTGTCAAAATTTTTTACGATTTTAATACCCATAAAGCGTGATTAGTATAGTTTTATTAGACAGGGTGTTCGCGAAACTAAAGCACTTGGCATGAATTTAAGTATACTCGAGAAGAAGATCGTAAAAAGATTATGTACCCTACAGGATCAGCCATCAAGTTGGGGAAAAAATCCAAGTTTATTTTCGAGTTTTTCTTTTTGGCCAACCTTAGGTGCTAATAGATAGGTAGGCAACTAAGTGTATCGATAAAGGAATCAATTCAAGGTTACAAGGTCAAGATTATGAATAACACAAATGCGACCACTACTTAACAGGCATCAAAAAACAACGTGAAGACGCGATATGCTCAATTATCATTATCGTAGTAGGTCAAAAAACTCTTGAAAAGTTCCTTTTTTTTGAAAAATTCAATTCGGAACACTATCTCGATAATTTCTTGCAATATTCATTTTTTTAACAAGAGAATACGTATATTCTTAGGTGTCTGCCTTCGCTTTGAACAGGAATGTGATTTTTGGAAAGAGCAGGATCTGAAACGCCCATAACCAGAATTTCATCCTCCAACATCGATTTTTTTTTCATTTTTGGTGAATTTTTGAAAATTTTAAAGTGAGTTTTGAATATTATCGTTTCCAAGATTTAAATCGTTCCATTTCGAGAACTTTTTAAATGAAAAAAATTTAAATAAGTAATGAAGTAAAGAGGATAAATGCCCTGGAAATTTTTAAAATTTTCATTTCAATAATTTTTAAACATTCTGAATCGACCTAAAAACCAAAAATTACACAAAAAACGAACCTTAGCGAATAATTTTGACCTCATGAGGCCTATTCGAGAAGATTTATGGACACCAACATTTTTAAAAACAGCGAAATTCCACCTAACTAGACAACTTTTTGACTAAAAAATTAACATGGACAATATTGAGACAAAAGGGACATTTGGGATTCAGTAGAAGAGGAAGGCTCGGCCGCAAAATTTGAAAAATCAGTGATCCATTCATTTTCACACACTTTGTGGTAACGTTCACATTCAAAAATGCACAAGGCTCAAAAACGTTGAAAAAAATTGAGAGACTTTGCATTCCCTTTTAGTCGGGAGGCCCGCATAAGGACCACTTGCACCCCCCTGCTGATCCTCCGGGACAACTTTTTTCTTGAAGGGGGAGTCCTAAGGAACATTTCTAGCCCTTGTCCTCAAAAAAAAGTGGCCCTACTCTCAAAATGGCGGCCATTTTGATTGACAGGTCAACCGAAATTGCAGATTCTGCGTTTCAACATAGGACTAGCATAAAATTTTCTAAACCGTACAAAGGTAGATCGAAAGAGCAGGCAAAAATTCATCACCTGTCAAAATTTCAAGTGCTTCAGTGCCTTTTTCGATTTTTGATGACTTTTCAAAAATCAAATATGTTGGCCAAAATGTGAGAAAAAAATCAAAATTTTACTAAATCGACATAGAAATCTTAAATTTGGTATATAACATATTATTTTTGACCTGCTAAATCGATTGGAAACTGTTTCAAACCGTTTTGAGCAGTTCTGGAGCCTCCAGCAGATTTCTGAAACTCCACAAAATTTCATCAAATGGAGTTGAAAATCCGAAATTAATTCTGCAAACTAATTTCAATACGCTGTGAAGTCGACTGCAGGTGGATTTCAAGTTGTTTTTGAGCCTCCAGCAACTTTTTGAAAATTACTGGAGCCTCCAATAAATTTTTGAAACTTCAAATGGAGATGGAAAGCTGAAATTAACTATGCACTCCAATTTTAACACCCTCTGAAGATGACTTCAGGTTGGTTCAAGTAATCCAAAAAGTAGCTGGAAGCTTCAAAATCACTTGAAACTACCATGCAGTCGACTTCATATTATTGTATTGAAATTAGTTTGCAGAGTAAATTTCCGCTTGCTAACTCCATTTTTTGATGAAATTTTGTGGGAATTTCGAGTTTCAAAAATCTACTGGAGGCTCCAGTAATTTTCAAAAAATCGCTGGAGGCTCCAAAACAACTTAAAATTTGCCTGCAGTCGACTTCATAGCGTATTGAAATTAGTTTGCTGAATTAATTTCGGCTTTCCAACTCCATTTGATGAGATTTTGTGAGAATTTGGAGTTTCAAAAATCTGCTGGAGGCTCCAGACTGCTCAAAACGGTTTGAAACAGTTTTCAATCGATTTGGCAGATCGAAAATAGGGTATATCCCAAATTTCAGCTTTCTTGGTCAATTTGGTAAAACGTTTATTTTTCTCCTCATTTTTGACCTGAATTTTATTTTCAAAAATTCACCAAAAATCGAAAAAGGCACTGAAGCACTTGAAATTTTGACAGGTGATGAATTTTTGTCTGCTCTTTCAATCTACCTTTGTACGGTTAAAAAATTTTATGCTAGTCTTATGTTGGAACGCAAAATCTACGATTTCTGCTGACCTGACAATCAAAACGGCCGCCATTTTGTAAGTAGGGCCACTTTTTCTTTAGGACAAGGGCTGGAAATTGTTCCTTAGGACTCCCCCTTTAAGAAAAAAGTTGTCCCGGAGGATCAGCAGAGGGTGCAAGTGATCCTTATGCGGGCCCCCCGACTATTTCCCCGTTTATTTCAAGTCTCTCATGCCAAAATTCAAGTTGTTATTCCAATTCATGAATCAACGATTCTCGAATAAGGCCAATTTTTGTTGTTTTTAAAAATTTTGGACCATCAGTTTTAAAGCTGAAAATGTTAATGTAGTAAGAAAATAATCGAAAATAGAGGAAATGTCAAGTTTAAAAATTTTGGGTCATTCAATTCTCCCTCCCTCCAGATAATTCTAAGAAAGGAACATTTTGAACTAGCACCCTTCGAATTGAACGAAACCAAGCGGGATCGAAAGAGCAAAACCGTCGTAATAAAAATTTCAGGCCCTAAAGTTCAGCTTTGGATTTTTGACGATATTTTGAAAACTTACAAAATTCAAAAAAACTGTTTTAAGGAAATTTTTAATTTTTTCGTGAAATATAAATCCTTTTGGGCAAAACGAATCAAGAGGAGTAATTCTTTCAATTCAACTCCCACACATCAATAAATACTAGTTTTGGACCATTCTGGCGCCTCCAGCGTTTTTTAAATTTTCTCCAGAAACTTCAAAATTATTCCGGAAGAGTCAAAAATTAACTTTTGGGGTTATAACTTTTGTTGGGGCTGGTTGAGCGCATTTTTCACCATTTTAAATGATTACACTGTGAAATTCCACGAGTTTCAGTTTAAATGTAATTTTTTGACCTACTTGCAAATTTGAAAACTTGCTGGGGGTTCCAAAAAGGTAACAGACATGAGTTGGAAAACTACTTGAGTAAGTTCAATTTTTAAAATCAAAATTATTTTGGTCACTTGGCAACGAAATAGCCATCGTTGAGAAAACATTAATTAATAATTTACTCACATTCGTAAGCACTAAAAAATTCACTAACTTTATCCTAAATGTTTCTACCAGAATCCTAATTTCCCTAACTCGAAGCTCAAAATCGTAATTTTCTATTCAAGGAAGGGAGAGCTACTCTTTCATTCATTCACCTCATCGAATTCTGAACGCAGAATACACTCCACATGTTATTTCTTTAAAACCACCATTCAAGAGTATGAACAGAGAGTTCCTAATCGAAGCAGCTGTTCATCAAACTAAACAGTGTTACTGCGCTAGCATCAGAAAAATTTCTGTAGAGAGTAAATTATACACAACAAAGACTGGTTTAGTAAAACCTTCCTTCGATACTCTTCCTAAACTAAATCAAGTCCTGATAGTCGTACAAAAAAATTGCTCAAACAAATAACGACGTATTACACGAGTAGCCCATTCTTTCGACGAATAAATCCGCAATAAGGAACAACTACATTCAAACACAACAATAAGAAATACTGGTGAAAAATTTACCTTCCCCGGCCACCACGAAAATCCGTGTACTTTGCCCCATATCACATCTCCGACTTCGATGACTTTGCCATTCTTCATCTTATACGAACTGCTCTCGCTTGGTATTGACTCAAGATCGATGCCAGCAGATTCGGGTAACCCTGGACTAGCATCTTCGTCGGAATGACTGCTAGGGCTGGAGTTGGGCGACTCGGTTCTCGTAGCTGTGTACGCGTTGCCGCCCAGCCTTTTAAAACTAATGGATAATTTTTCGTTTTTATTTTTCTCACTATCGCTGTCGTGTAATTCGGACGCTGCGGTACGCTGATACTTGTGTTTTCGTTTTCGCTTGATCTTATGTCGGCTACGATGAGCGAAAAAATTCTCGTACGCCGGAGACCGAGCCGGAGACGTGATAGCGATCATACGTTTCTTGGCCTCTTTTTTAGCCTTTTTGTGCGCTTTACGAGCTGCCCTCATCATAGATCGTGTTTCAACGTGACTCTCGTCCGGTTCGCTTTCGCTAGTGTTATTGGTGATTTTGGCAGGTATTTTCAAAACGGTACCTTGGCCTTCGGTACCGAAAGATATTTTCAATACCGGAGTAGTCTTTGTTTTCAGCATTTGATCTTCGAATACACTCTCATCCCATAGATCTTCCATGCTACCGATACTGTGCTTCTTCCGAAGCACCATTTTACCATCTACTTCGTTCGCTGCGTTTTTATTAGCGACTATTTCCATATCTACGGCACTCTTCTGCGGTATGTTGCCCGGTTCCGGTAACGAAACGGCGAATTCTTGTTCGCCATCTAGGGAGAATTTACTATCCGACGATTCGGATTTAGGTGACGCTATGACTGGTTTAAGGCAACAGTTTCCATTCAACAGCGACAACTTGGGAGAAAATTTACCATTCAAAGCGCCAGCTATTTCGTTCGGCTGTAATCTGGCTAACTTCGGGACTAGCGAAGGTGTCAGCATCGCAGCCGACTCTTCCGAACTTCTGGTTTTCATCTGATGATTTTTAAAGTTCTCGTACAGCAGTGGTCTTGGACTCTTTTCGATAGTGGTTGAAAGACGTAACGATCGACGGCTGTTTTCGACAGCTACTGCCAATTTACTGCCAGGTTGGTCGCCGCTGGCTTTCTTCGAATGGTCGACATTTTCGGAATTCTCGTTACAAATTGAACGACATTTGGAACACAGCACTTGTCTCGGACGCAAGCGAACGTTCATCCGAGTATTCTTCATCTTTCCATTTTTCGTCTTTTTCGCATTCCATTTTCCCACTCCGTTTACCGATAGGTCTTGGAAATACGTAAACCGTTGATTGATAGCTTTACATAAAATATCCTCTTCTGCGGCATTATTTTTCTTCGAATTTGGCGTCGTCGGGAGTGGAATTCCAGCAGGGATACGTCTGCAAGTAAATAAAGAAACATACGTGGGTTAGTGTTTCATCGTCCAACTGTACCACATCTGATCGGATCAAAACACGTATTGAATACAGGAACGTCGACCAGTTTCGACATCGACGATGTATATACAAACGTTTCAACCCACATTTGATCACTTTGAGGGGAAAACATTGAATAAATAAACGAGCAAAATACCCAAAAATCTCACCTTTTCGACGAATCTAGTAAAATGCCTTGGAAAAATTTACTATCGAATACGTAAGATACGACTAGCAAATCTTGCAACGCTTCTTCGACGTAGACTAATATTTTCGTACTCTTGAGTAAATTGATATCAGAAGTTTCAGTTTTCATATTGCATTCTGCCATATTCAAATGGGCACTTTACAGCATCGATGTTGAGGTGAATAACGCTTCGCGAACTACTAAATCGTCGACATTTCATATATATATCTCGGTTTAGATTGAACTAATCTATTGAATTAAAAACACGGAATAAAATAAAAGATTTCATCTAAATAACTGTGTAAGCTTTTGATTTTGACAAAGAAAATCTACAAAATCATAAAACACGACAGATAGCTCAATTCAGTATTGCAACGATATATAATGGTGAAACTGGATAGAGTTGTTGTTCGAGGTGACTTTTGATAAGTAGGGTGAAGGGTGAAGGAGAGGGGCGTTTTAAATTTAAATCATTTTGGAAAATTTTTTTTTCAATTCGGGGAAATCCTTCTGAAAACTGAAAAGTGAAAACCTGGAAAGTGGAAAACAAAAACAAATCAAAAGTCATGTCAGTCATATTGTTATGAGTAATGAATTCATTTTTGATTAATCTGTTTTGATTGAATGAGTGATTGATCAACGATCATAAAGTAATTTTGATTTTTTATACTTTTCAAAGTTTCGAGTTTCAACATCCAACTTACGAATGTTTTCCATTTTGTAAATTAAATTTTTCGTTCCAATTTTTGAAAAATGATTAATTGATTGATAATATCGAGCATCGAGCTACTTCTTCTTTAGTCTCTCCAATAAAAATAGAAGAAAAGCTTCAGCATCAGCAACGTTTGCTAATTCAACTTGCTTGAGAGTCGAGACTTGGCGAATTTCAATTTACGTTCTGTCCATTGTGGAATGAATAATTAATTATATTCGATTCCAAAATTTCTAATAATATCGCATATCGCATTGAATTGAAGTCATCTTCTGGAGTCTGGACAATATTGGCTTGGTGCACGGAAGCAAAATTGCAATTAGCTTCTTTAAAACAAAAAAAAAAATCAGTCTGCTGCTCTGATTTCCAATATTGGGAAAACTTACAGAATTGGGTTAAATTTCAAATGGCAATCCCATTTTTGCAAGTTCGAGTGGTTTTCTTGCAAGGCATTATTCATAACCTTTCATTTTACTTACTGCGATGAAGATCGAGGATCAAGTAAATTCTACACGATCCGATCAACGGCTACTGAAGCTGAAAACTACACCGACGATATATTTTCGTAAACAGCTTTATTCAAAACTTGTTATTTACAAGTGTTATACGCAATTAATACTACAAATTAATCATAAATAAAAACTGAGAAATATATACAAAAAAGATCATATCTTACATGAAAAATAGTAAAGAAAGGGAGAGAAAGAAAAGAGATGAGGAAATAAAACGATTGTTTCGCACTACCCTAGAAATATATATAATCTATAGTTTACAATTTGTTCAATAAATTAGGCTGCGATACATTCCTTATTCGTAACAAACCCATAACCCCAACATGGTAGACTGGTTAAAAAATAAAAATAAAATTTCAACGCGTAAAAAAGCAACACAAACGAACCTCGAGAACCGATCCTAGTTTTTAAATCAGTAATTTGAAAACGACGGACAATCCTACGAGTTTTTTTTTCTGAATACACACACGTACAACAATAACGAAAAAAGAAAAAAAAATCATTAGCAACGTCGCCAGTACACGGTTCGATAATTCAAAATACGATTAAAATTCATAAACGTTTTAAAAATGGTAAATTTTGTGCTTAAAACCTCTTTTTTTATAATATTGCACAGCTTCGAAGCGAAAATTCGTTTTTTTCCTTTCTTCGCACGCAGCTAGAAAATAAAAAAAATCTTTTAAAATACATAATACATAAGAAAAACAAAACAAAAGAAAATAATAAAGAAAACGCAACGTGTAAACGACAACAAAACAGAAAGAAAATTCTAACAAATACATATTTAAAAAGTCCGATAAAATTATTACTCGTATAAAATTACGATACAAAAATAATACGTACGATCGTGCTACCAGAGAAACAAAAAAAAATCAAAAAAAAAATAAAGAACAATTGATTAATTTCGTTCAATTTTTCTATCAAGAAATCCCCGCATATACGATACCGTATACCATAAATATTTTATCTTCTGTAGCAGATACTGAAAATACTATACATCGCCTCATATACACGCTTTTATAATATCGAATTCGCCCCTTTAAAAAAAAAAAATAATAAATACATCGTACCATCTAGAACGCTTGAATGAAATGTATACATTTAAAAATATAAATAAACCATGAAATAGAAAATACAGGGACGAAAAGGAGAGAGAAACACTACTTAAAAATGTGGTTAATATTACACACGCACGCACGCACACTCAGACAAACATACAACAAATTCAATACACGTACAAAACATTTAAAGGATGCTTCGATCCTACAAAATACAGTATAATTATCGTAACATATCCTTTCTTCGTTTCGAGAATGATTATCACAGTACAAAAAAGAAGTGGCAATAGGCAGTGACTCGTAACAGTCATAATATTCTTAGGCATGTTACGCCACTAAGTAATCCGCGTATAATATCTATGTAGTACTCGTTAAAGTTCTCCTCCGATATTTCACGCTTCGTCTTCCGATTCTGCAACATGAAAAAAAAAGTCACATCGGTTAGAAATCATCATCACTACAGTTCAACGTCCACCGTTTAATACTAAACTTAAGCTTTTAGAAACTATACGAACCGGCATTATTATGGTTTTGATTTGCAGCAAAGTCAGCATTGGCATTTGCATTCACATGATTCGCGTGATTCGCATGAATCGGATGTATTTGTAATGGAGGAAAATTATTGGGATTATGTTGAGGAGGATGGTTGTTAGGTTCATCCGCCGAACTGTTATAATTTAGGAAGTCCCAAATCAATATCGTATCATCGTGAGAAGAACTGACAATTTGAAAGTCGTCAAATTGTAATCTGAATACACGTCCAGTGTGTTCCTGCGAATGAGCCAACAAAAAGAAAAACACAAACAAAATATGAAATACATCATTGGAACGTTAACGATTAAACCTTCACCCCTCCGAGCGAGGCAAAGGACGCAGCTTTTTATTTGTATACTTACGACTAAAGTTCGTAAACATAACGATGACGCTGGAGTTCGTGGATCAAGTGCGGCCGTTAAATTCCATACTTTAATTTTACTGCAAACGAAAGGAAACACAAAATTATCATAAATTGGAATAACGATTCAAATTCAATACCCCCGAGTGATGAAATGAACGAGCCAAAATGGTCAGTTACACGAGGTATCAAGACTTCTCACTAACCTCCGGTGGAAAAATCACAAACCCATCCCAGCCAATTCATCTTACACATACCACAATCACATTCGTCATTTCAAAAATATGAAACGAGACTTGCCTGACGTAACAACGGACCATTTTGACTACATTCCACTTCACTATTACAGAAAATCGAACTTACCCGTCGTAAGCTCCACTAACGATACGTTTCTTATCGAACCTAATACATCTGACTAATTCTTCGTGTCCTTCCAAGACTCGTAAACAAATACCATATTCGATATCCCATAAACGAATAGAATTATCGGAGCTGCCGCTAACGATCAAACGATCTTTGTACTGCAGACAAGCGATTCCGCGCCTGTGGCCGTTCAACGTGCGAATGAATTCGCACGACGTCGTATTCCACACTTTGATAGTTCTATCGCCGGACGCCGATACGATATATTTATCATCGAAATCTACAACGTTGACGGCTGCTCTATGGCCTAACAATACTCTACGAAGTATTATTTCAGTCGGAGACGCCATGTCCCATACAGCTATCGATCTATCCTGTAATACGAGCCAAAAAAATGACCGAAATTAGCGTCATATCGTATCAATATTATACAGTAGACATCTACAAAGCTAGAGTAACCAACCTTAGAACAGGTAACCATCATATCGTTTGAAAAACGTAAATGTAAAACTGCTTCGCAATGATGAATTATCGTGTTAATCATCTCACCAGACTTTACACCCCATACTCTAACTGTGCTATCGCTGGAACCGCTAATTATCACGTTATCATCGTACTGCAAACACAGCACTGAACCGGTGTGGCCAGTTAACACCTTAGAGAGAAAAAAATAATGCAATTTTTAGTTAAAATGTCTGCGAGACGATCGCCACTTCGAGATGTACTTCTTATTCGATTAATTTAACCAGCTTCTCACTTTGGTACACATTAAATTGTTCCTATCCCATATTTTAATAGTATTATCTCTGAGACCGGAAACTATTTTATTATCGTCGTACTGTAGGCAATATACGCCTTTTGAATTTTCAGATCTACAATTTATCCTTTGTAATAGAAATTTACCATTTGCCCAGTTTTCTTCTATCGTCTGTAACAAAAACACATACGCAGTTTAGCAACACACCTATTTCAATTTCTTCACTCCGTATTAGTCTTCTCGTACTTACTTCGATATCTTTTAATATTTTAGGAAATAATGCTCTATATGAAAAGTGTTCGAGATGCTGTTGTCCTGGTTTAGGTTTAAATAGAAACCGTATCCTGTAAAACGATAAAATTAAATTAACATTTTCGGTAACAAAAACGAAAAAATCATTGTATTGGCTTAGGCCTAGAAAGCATACTAACCAGCCTCTTCGTTCAGCTAAACCTCTCCATAACATATCGGTTTTGACTTTTCTTTCTATTAATTTCTTCCACAGCATACCTTCGGATATAACTCGACGCCATTCTTTGCATACAAGCTCTGCTTGATTTAACGATTCGGAGTCTAAATACGATAGTATATTTTCGGCTACGTGATCTAATCCTTTTTCTGCGAACAAACGTCGAAAGAGTTAACAAGTTGATATACGTATTGTCACACAGTACGTAGGTTTTCATAACGTACACTCGACTTACTCGGTAATAAGGATATAAAATCTCTCTGCAGCATTGGTTTAAGGAAGGTATTTATGTGACCGTGCTGATAATGACACATCCGCGCTAGTAAGTTCTCAACGAATTCAATTTGATCTTGCTCGCTCCATTTTTCGAAATATTTAAGACATAATTCGCGCTCGGTCTGCGTAGCAGGAGGAGGCTCTTTTTTACGCGCTGTATCGTATATGATAGTCATTGGTGGTACAAACTGTAAACACACAAACACATATCATTATTAATTACAATCCGAAGCACGATAATCCCGAGGATCAACTTTCTAGTATATTTCATTTGTAATTAATAATCGGCGATTATCGCTAGCCATTCGACTATCGTATATTTTCGACAAACAACAGGGAAAAAATGACTAATGCAAAACGTACAATGGACAATGGAAGAATACTTGGCAAGTTTCAAGTTTCAACTCGACGACTCCATAGTAATTCGATTCGAAATAATCGTCTTAGGTATGAGAAAATATTATTAATAATTCGTTAATCGACCGTGTAACTTCCTAAACAAACTCTTCCGACCAATCACAAAGGTACCACAACGAATAATTGAATAAACTTTCGTATACGTTAACGACACACAACAACACGATATTGTATACACATCGGAATGCAGAGCAGTTGTTTCAAAAGAAGAATACAGATACACCACGACACTGAAGAAAATCAACACTCGGAAAATGAAATTCGAATAAACAAGTAGAAATTTACGAGAAATGAAAAAAACACAGAAGAGATTACATGCAAAATACACACAAAATCTCGATAAACTAAACTGGCGAGTCGCAGGCTCTCAAACGGTGAAAAAATGCAGCCGCTGTCGTGCTACTACAGCAGTACAGGAAAGACATGTATCTCTTCGAGCGGCCCTGCTGATTTCAAAACCGTCGGGTATGCCGTCCGTGAACTACAGAGCGCGCGCGAGTGTCGATCCTGACTTTACAGAAAAAACACGTCGTCGTCGCAACTTTGAACTTCCAAAACTTTTGAACGGTAAAGCTTAGAGTTTCGCGGAAAAAACCAGCGTGAATAGGATAAAATTCTGAACATTTTCACAGTTAAAAAACCATATTATGTGTTCGCTGAAAGTTTTGAGTAACGTTGACTCGAAGTTGTAAAAAGCAGCTGCATCAGTGTGATGTTTCATGTTTGAGACGTTACTCTGAATTTTCAGACTTCAGTGAACACGTAGGGTTTTCAAAATGTGAAAATGTTCAGAATTTCATCCTCTTCACGATGATCTTTCCCCCGAAGCTCTTAAATTCCCCGTTAAAAAGTTCTTGAAGTTCAAAGTGTTACAACTAGTCACACGTGATAAAATCTCACTTGGAACTCGAATTACTGACTCGAAATTTTCAATGACCATATTGGTCTTGTTTCTCTTTTATGAATTCAAAAAAAATCCCACACCAAGTCGTATACATACAATTTAAAATGAAATGAAAAGAAATGAGATGGCGAAAGATATAAATAATTTTGTTATGTTTAATAGTTTTATTGAGAGTCGAGACTCGAGAGGTGCCTAGCCACGTCAATTGGACCAAGAAATGGTAGGGGGGGGGGGGGTTCGGCGATTTTTTTGAAATTTTTCCTGCGGAAAGACCTATTGAAGGGATGACCAATGGCGCAAATCGCAGCCCTCTATCCCATTTTTAAAGGCAGCCAGGGGGTGTCAAAGTTTTCAGTGAACCTAAAATATCATCCATTTCTGCAGTGGATTACTCGATAACTGCGATACCTACCAAAATGGAACATTTTCCCATAGTTAGGGGGTTTGAAAGGCTTTTTGGTTCCTCAAAAATTCTGAAAAAAAATATATTACGGACAACTTTTCATGCTGAACAACATATTAAAAAATTAAGATGGTAACATGTTGCAAAGTTGATTTTAAAAAATTTAAAGTTTTTTTCGAAAAAATGCGATTTTTTGGTTTAAAACATGAAAAAAAGTTTTGATAGGTGAAGTTGACCCATTTGACCCCTATTTTTACGTATCTGTTGAAAAAGTTGAAAAAACCCTTTCACTCGATGAAATGAACTCATCACAAAAATGAAAAAAATCGAAATTCAAAAAAATTCAATTTTCAATTTCAGATATCAAAAAAAGTTAAAATTTATTCAGTTGTCTTATTTTGACCTCTTTCTGGTGTATTTCATGAAAAAGTTGATAAAAATTACACTCACAACAAAAAAATAAAAATTTGTTCATATTTTTTGAATTTTGATTTTTTTGTGAGGAGTTCATTTCATCGAGTGAAAGGGTTTTTTTCAACATTTTCAGCAGATACGTAAAATAGGGGTCAAATGGGTCAACTTCACCTATCAAAACTTTTTTTCATGTTTTAAATCAAAAAATCGCATTTTTTGCAAACTTTGAATTTTTTTAAATCAACTTTGCAACATGTTACCATCCCAATTTTGAAAAGTTGTCAATAATATATTTTTTTCAGAATTTTTGAGAGTCGGAACGATGTGAAAACTACGTTTCAAAACTTTTTGAGCTAATTTTTTGTACGAAAAAAAAGTGGCAACATTGATTTTTATGATATCGCCAAAAAGCCTTTCAAAACCCCTAACTATGGGAAAATGTTCCATTTTGGTAGGTATCGCGGTAATCGAGTAATCCACTGCTGAAATGGATGATATTTTAGGTTCACTGAAAACTTTGACACCCCCTGGCTGCCTTTAAAAATGGGCTAGAGGGCTGCGATTTGAGCCATTGGTCATCTCTTCAATAGGTCTTTCCGCAGGAAAAATTTCAAAAAAATCGCCGAACCCCCCTACCACTTCTTGGTCCAATTGACGTGGAATGACCCTTTAGTAAAATGACTTCGAGAGCGATTTGAAGTTTCTGGAGAGAAACTAATTTTTGATGAAGACTTCGGATTGGTTGGGAAATGGGGCCAATCGATTCATGGGTTCAACTTCAAGATGTCTTATTTCTGTCATTTCCTAAGTTTACAAAATATGGTCAGGGCTGAAAAATCGGATGAAAGAGCCATGAATGCAAACAACAGAAAATTATTCGATAAAAGTGAGCTCCAATTTTCGCTCAAGACCCCTCAAAAACGAATTCCTCACGCTCTATACTGATGAAAAAAATGTCATGACTGTGGTAAGTGTGGTACAGTACAATTTTGGTTATTTTCATCACCTAGGTAGGTACCTACTTTCATTTTTAATAGACATTGATTGATTTTTGAAGATGAATTCGAATTCAGCTATCGTTGAAAATGTACTCTCCTGTCAGGGAAAAAAGTTGGTGTGTTTCAATATAAAATTTTCGTTCAGTATCATGATTTAGACGTTACGTCCTAATTTGTCAATGAAAAGTGAAAACACCAATTTTGTGTTTTTTTTTGAGAAATTAAGTTCAAATTTGGGATTTCTTTCGTTGGACAGACAATAGTCACATAGTGTTTCTATTGCATGCAGTCATGCACTAAGGCTATGGTCACGACCAGTGCGACCACAAAACAGAACGATCACCTGGATTGGAAAATCAATGTTGCCACTCGACATAATGAAAAAAAATAACTACGAACTTTTCCGTACATTCCACCACTTTACGTGCTTTATCGTACATTACAATCGCACACAAACGCATTCAAAAATAATGCCAACAATTAGACACGAATTACTCGAGTACCTACAGTACCTACTAAAGAGCCGAGTAACAAGTTTCAAACAGCTGTTTACGTCTTTTAACGTTCGCAAATAACGTTTTTTTTTCTTCTTATTTTTTATTAGTTTTTATTTACACGCTGCTGTTGTTACTCTTTTACATTAACATTACGATACCAGTAATTCTCACATACTCTCTCTTTATCTGTCTCTGTTTCTGGTACTTCTACTCGTTTCCCTCCCACAAGAGCTTATCGAGATGTAGGTAATTGAATAAATCAAATAAGTGCAAAGAAATGATATGAAATTTTTAATGTGTACGAAGTCGAATTAATTTTTGGTATAATTATTCTGTTTATTATTTATACTTTCAATTCGTATATACTCCTCTTCTCATCATGGTTCAATAAGTATGCTAGGCTAGGTAACATGTGTAATGTGTACCTAATTCGACTACCGAATCGAGTGTGATTTAATTTATCTTCTTTTTTTTTTCCTCAACCAAAGTGAATGTAATTAACAACACGAGTGATTTTCTGTTTTACAAACTCATAGAACGTAGTACGTACCAGCCTATGTTACCTACGTATTTTAAAAGTGTGAAAAATTGGATCTCAATCTCAATACAAAAAAATCGAACAAATTCTTCATTCATTGCCATAACTTTTTTTCATCATAATTCGTTGAAGGATAAGTAGGTATACCAGTATGGTAATCCACAAAACATGGATGCAAAATAAAAATCAAAACGTGTTGTAAATTAAATTCGCACATTGGTGTTATGGAATTTGCCATTTGCCAATTTGCGTAGAAAATTAATTGGATCCAAATCAGAGACACACTGTAACTAAACTACATATCAATCTCTTTTATGTATGTACTTTATTTTTAACAGAACTTCTTGGATGTTCTACATTAATTTTAAAATGTCATGCTATCAAAGTTCAACTTATGGGAAAAAAACTTGAATATAATAATGGAAATTTCCGAATTTTTCGAAAATTTTTTAGAGTAAATAAAACTTTCAACTTGATTGGTCATTTTGAAGTTTGAAGCTTTTAACAATCATATACATTTTTTTAAATTTCTTATTTTTTGACTTTTTTACTTTTTTTCAATTTTTTCATTAAAAAAATCTTCTATTTTCCAACACTTGAGACAAATTTTCTCGGACACATTTTGGGTGTTCTGTTCAATTTTGATTTCAATTTTCTAATTTTTTATTTTTCTTATTTTTTTTTTATTTTGATTCATTTCTGTATTCTTTATTTATTTTTTCAAATTAAAAAAATTTTCAATGCCTCTTTGATTTTTATGTTTTTTGTACATTTCTTATCTTCAATTAGAAATATTCAGTATCATTTCGTCAGGAATTACGAGTTCTTGAATCTTTTAAAACTACTTCAGAATATTATTTTCATTTTTCTTCAATTTTCAAAACTTCTCACTCATAAATATTCGATTCATTTCAAATTCAAATAATTTGCAGACATTCGTTTTGCTAACTTAAGGTGAGGTCCTCATAGTCACAACAATTCCACTTTTCTTAAGCATCAAGCAAAAACCCAAGGTGTGAAAATTTTTCGCCTTTTTTAGGTAATTAGAGTCTCTCCTTTTCTCTTGTCTTCCATTTTCCCAGGGGGGGGGCGTTGATTGAGAGATATAGAAAAGCAAAAATAATTTTCTCAATCTTAAAATCTGAATAGATCCTCTCACCACATCTAAAATAAAGAAAAGAATAACAGTCTACAATTCGAAAATTTCGCTCCCTTCGTGCTCTACCATTTTGTAACCTGTCATTTTCCATTCAATTGATGATTACACTCATCAGCAGGTATCAATGCCACATACACAATCGCACAATCGAATGAAAAAAAAACTGAACTCAAATTCACCGTCGTCGTTGGTTTGATGCTCCAAGTATAATTATGGTGGAAATTACGCGCAATTCATAACACTAAAAACCCATATTATGTAAAGGGAATGATTAGCCAAACCTGAATGAATAGGTGACGGGTAAATTCATCCGAAAATACCTAGTTCCACCTAAGTATCTCGCTCAGTAATGTACGAAAAGATTGCAGCTACTGTAGAGAATTACGCCAAATAAGTAGATAAAAATACTCGTTTAAGTATTCACCAACAACTATTCGACTACAATGCAATTGCGTGAATAATTCGACGATTAAAAAATGAAAAAAAAGGTATGAAAGAGCAAAGAGAGGGCATCGCACAGAGCAAGACATTTCGTTAACCATGTACGTGAATAGGGCGACCTTCATGAACCTGTTCAGGTGGTATATACGGCGCAGGACGACGATAGTAGCAAAGCAACTCGCGTTCAATCTTCGGTGTCCATTTTTATACTATATAGGATTTTGATTAATGGCCGTAGTAATAGATTAAAAAAGACTCGGTTATTAGGTGTTTTTCTGTCTTGCCTTCTTCTTATAAAGCAAAAACTAAGGTATAGTCGTTCACCTGTGATCAATACTAGGTAGTAGTGGTGTACTCTTTTACGCTGTTTTACCATGAATTGAGTTGGTACTTGAAGGTGTAATGAACTGAACTTGGATGTATAACACTATGAACTGTGGATATAAGAGTTGAAAGATCAAGACTGGCTAAACATTAGACCAAAATAACACCCGCATCTGAGAACCAAAACCCAAAATCTGACCAAAATTTCCAATCTAGATCTAAGACTCGGAATCCAAGAAGAAATCGAATCCAAATCTGCTGTAATTAGAGATTAGGATCGACTGATCAACATCATGTCTAACTTTGTATGCATAATTGGGTGTACCACAACAGGTTGCTGACTATTGATCCAAATTATGGAAATTTGGATGACCCAAACATACCTCTTCAGGCTATTGGCACCAAGCACTTGGCAAAGAAACATCAAGAAACACAGGTCCAGGCGATGAACCGCAATATGATGACCTTGTCGTCATTCGACACCGCCAATACAGCTACTCGTCGCGATGCGATACGATGTTCGTCGAACCGTGAATCATCGTGTGCGAGACGCACAGGCACATGTACTGCTGGTGCTGCCATGCCAGTGCCATCGATGGAAGAAAATTCATCGAATGAGATGAGCTCATTGATGGCTGTGGTTACAGACATCTAAACAGCTTCACAGACATCTACTGGGTCAGCGTGGGGGCGGACAATCTGCAGCCTATGCTACAAAACACTTAAGGATATGGTTGTTGCTGCATCTAGCTATTTACTTTACGACTTCTTCTTTTGCCAGAGTTTGAAATTTCCAAGTGAATGATAGAAGGACTAATTTTGTTTGGTTACTAAAGGAAGGATCACATCAGAAACCTATCATCCAAGGTGCTGGAAATATCATGAAAGATTCTATGCGCTAATCTACACGATCCTTTCTTTCAAAAAAAGAAAAAAAACTTGACTCGTAAATACATAATGTGCTCGAAAGTTGGCCGTTGATCGCGAAGCAATATTGACAGAAAAAAAAGAAAAGACCTTGTCCACGCCACGCGAGTATTACCAACAGGAAACCCTGCAAGTGGTAGGTTCACGTGCATAATTGCATAAGTCATAATCATAACGTTAACTACGTGACCAATTTTATATGAGACGAACCTTTTTTTAGAAAACGCCAATACTAACTTGACGACATATAAAACATTTTTTTAAAGAAGCAAGACTTTATGAGCATTACAGGCATCAGTTTGATAAAATTCCTTGATCAAAACAAAGTTGTTTCTCTAATTTTGAGAATGTTGACTGCAGACTGCGCAATTCTGCTGATTATTTTGCATATCTCTCATATCTTCCACAAATTCTACATTGCCTTTCTTCATCTCTATGCATTTTCCTCATGCAAGGCCAAGCTCAATCAACAGATACCATTGACTGAGTAGCAATGCTAAGTCCATAACCTTAACCCAAGGTCTGTAGTCTGTACATTGCAACCACACTGTATTTATTTCAGAAATTAAATAGTGTTTCTTGGGACTTGGATCATTCCAATTTCCATATCAATTCAAATCAGGACCACTTAAAAAACACAGTGAGGAAGAAGTATGTTGGGCCTTGGGCCCATAACCCAAAAGTTCATATTTCATAGGTAGATTCAACATTGCAACAATGCTATATATTTTGGGTAGCTGTCCTTCCTTGAGACTTGAATCATTCCATGCCAATTCCAAATTCATTTTGGACCAATAAAAAAGCAAAGTGAGGAAGATGAGAACTGTTGGGCCCATAACCCAGACGTTCAATCATACTTCACAGGTAGATTGCAACAATGCTGTTATGCTGTATTTTGGGTAGCTCCAAACCAAATTCACTTAGGACCAATAAAAAAGCGAAGTGAGGAAGATGAGGTATGTTATGTTGGGCCCATAACCCAGAAATTCATCATCATTATCATACTTCATGGGTAGATTGCAACAATGCTACAAATTTTGGGTAGCTATCCTTCTTTGAGACTCGAATCATTTCATGCCAATTCCAAATTCGTTTAGGACCAATAAAAAACCAAGCGAGGAAGAGGAGGTATGCTGGGCCCATCATTCAGAGGTTCATAAATTGCAACCAAACTGTATATTTTGGGTTTGGATAGTCATCCTTTCTCCAGGCTTTGATCATTCCATCACAATTTATTTTATTTGGAACTAATAAAAGAGCACAGTGGGAAACACGAGATAGGTCCATAGATCACAACCATGCTTTACATTTTGGCAGAGCTGCTAACCCAAAAGGAATTGGATAATTCAAATTTGATACACTCACAGGTTGAGATCCATTTTGGGTTTACACAAAAATTCTATTGTTTCAAGTAGGGTTTTGGGTTTGGGTTCCAGAAATAAAATTTCAATGAAATTGTTTTGGTTCCAGGTTCCCTGCATTTAGGGTAAGTAGCCATCTATTGGGACTTGGGATCATTCCATACCAATTCATTCAGGAGTTCAGGACTGATAAGAGCTGGGTGGTGCAGATGAAACAGGCTGGGCCCATAACCATCAGATCCACAAATTACAAAATTCTATTGTTTCAAGTAGGGTTTTGGTTTTGGGTTCCAGAAAAAAGATTTCAATTTCATTCAGGTTAGATTGGATCGAAATTGTTTTGGTTCCAGGTTCCTTGCATTTTGGGTGGGTAGCCCTCCATTGGGATTTGGGATCATTCCAAACCAATTCATTCAGGAGTTCAAAAGTCAAAACTAATAAGAGCTGGGTGGTGCAGATGAAACAGGCTAGGCCCATAACCCTCACATCCAGAGATTACAAAATTATTCTATTGTTTCAGACAGGGTTTTGGTTTTGGGTTCCAAAAAAAAGATTTCAATTTCATTCAGGTTGAAATTTAAGCCTGCATTAGTGCATTGCCATCCATTGGGACTTGGGATCATTCCATACCAATTCATTCAGGAGTTTGAGACTAATAAGAGCTGGGTGGTGCAGATGAAACATGCTTGGCCCATAACCCTCAGATGCACAGATTGCAACCAGGATAAATCCATATAAGTTGACTCAAGAATTAGTTTGGCATTATCATCTTCTCTGGTTATTTATGACTCCAGTATGAGCAATTGAGCATTGAGCAATGCTTACACAATAGGAATTTTAAACCCCGCGAGGCTGCTTGCTAACAGAAGTCAGAATTTCGAGGAAATTGGAAATGTAATGTGGCACATCATTTGTTAGGATTTCTAGGGCGTCAAGTTTGAATATCTAATCAGTTTACCTTCTCCATTGTCTTGTCAACAGAGATCCCTTTCTTTTGCCAAAAATTTGCATTATTTCATCACTTTCAAAGCAACTCCTCGGCAGATAAGTAAGCGTTATAGTTTTCAGAACTTTTCAGCGTGCCTCAATAATTACAACTTTTAACCTACCTTTTCTTTAACTTATATAAAATGTCGCAAAACGGAAAACGATACGCGTGCTATTCAACATTTTTCAAGGTCTGTATCTCCGCTGAGAAAGCTCGCTGTAATGTTTTCTTTTCTCTCTCTGTCTACCTCTTTCTCTCTTTATTAAAAGCGCCGAGAAAACTTTTTAATAAACGTTTAGTAGGTAGTTCTACGATATAATCGTGCGCTTCTTGTAATACATAGGTATAGAGGCAGAGGCTAAAGGTACACAACGACGACGACGTCGACTCTACATTCGTCATCTCTTGTACACAAAAAGGTAAACACAATGGCAAGAAGGTTACGACGACACGACGAGTTTGAGGTATTACGAGTAAGATATTGGAAAGTTGGAAAAATGAGGTCAACATCGCAGCCGTCGTCGATGTCGTCGGTTGCCGCGTTAATGGAAATTCTCTTAATGTTTTTCGGCTGCGAGGTATTTTTCCTGCTTTTTTTTTGCCAAATTGAAATGATACGAATTTTTTCCCCGGTATCTTTTTTTACGCGTACAACCCTTTTCATCGGCTATGTAACCGGCATCGCAAAGAAATTTTCATCGATGATGGAAGAAGGGTAAAGAGTAAAGAATAAAAAATTTTTCCTGGTATGTCACCACTTCTGGGTTGAATTGGCGCCGTCGTCGCCGCCGGAAGCATTAATTGAATAGCGTTTAAAATAATTATTAAAATGAATTTTATTCTGGTCAATTTTTTCCCTCATAATGGCAATAAAAAGGATAAAGGACAAAAAAGAATTTCTAAGCAATTTACGTTGATGGATTAATTTCATTTTCTGAAGCTGTGGAAATTTTTTTTTTTTTGTTAAAAATCAGACGCAGCCCAAAATTTGTAAAGAGCCAAAATTTTACTAAATTGACCTAGAAAACTGAAATTGGATGCATACCTCTAGTAGTGACAAAATTGAAAACCACCTCAAAAAAACACATTTGACCACGCTGCAAATTTCAGCCCACTATATAGGTCAATTCGCGAGTGTAGTGTGATACAAAGTTTTTCAAAGTTACTTTGTTACATACTTGAAACAGATATACGAAGTAAACCGACTTTTCTTTTCTGGTATACCATTCTGACTGCCATAAATCTCAAACTACACGTTTACGTCACGACAGACGAACTTAGTCATTATAATCATCGTCGTCGTCGTCTTCGTCGTCGATTTAAAATAGAGACATTGAAATAAAAATGAGAGAGAGAGAGGTAGTCAGACAGAGATAGAAAAATGAAAAAAACGCTTCTTACACACGTTCGCGTAAAATATGTCAACGAAGAATAGGAAAAAAGCAACCGGCATCGCGTCAAGTTGCGGTTTTAATTACGATTACACGTCGTCGTCATCATCGTTATGATCACCGGACTCAATTGTTCGAGACTTCGAGTTGTTTTGGTTAAGTCGCGACTGGCGATGCAGTCTCCAAAACATCCATAAACAGGGTTAGAACACGAGTACGAGAGGCAGGCACTCAGGGCGTTGAACTATATCGCACCAGAGAGAGACAGAAGTTGAAAGAGAACATTGATCTTCATTCTCTCAAGACTACACTGCACAAACTTACGAACCTGAGGTAAAAGATTCGGCAATCCAGAGTCCAGGATAAGATAGGCAAGTTCTCTTCGACACAACCCACCCAAAAACTGCATCAGCAGGTGTGTTTGTGAGGGTGGAGTATAGAAGACGATGTAGCCGCGAACACAATATCCTTTTCCAGTTTTCAGGCTCATACAACGGCGGCGGTTAAACCCAGTACTAGGGATGCGACTGCGACTATTTCATCTCGTAGTAGAGCAGTGATCTTCTCTCTGGTTGTATTGGCTGTGTTACATCATCGAAACCAGATTTATCACCATCATATTGGAATACTACCTATAGGCTGACTAGTGAGTTGTGAGGTTGGTTCTTTTTATAGTAGTAGGCACCAGCTCAGACTAGGTACATCTACATACCTACATATATACAATATCGTTTAAGATAGTACGTAAATCTCAGTTCGTTGTTTTCAATATCCCCCCCTCTGTCTGGATGATGCATCGAAACTCTCTCAGAAAAACTGGTACCGAGTGCACGAGGTACGCGAGTCGAGTACGACGACGATGAGTACATTACATACACATAGTACTATACGCTATATGCTATACATATAGTAACCTAACCGTGTAGGCGACGTATTGTTCAACCAGATCTCTATTGTCGGCTAATAACATCTTCTTCTCTTCTTCTATTGCGATTGCGACCGCTATAATAGTATTCGAAAAGCTGCGTGTGTTTGCTGTACACATCGTATAGATACAGATAGGTACGTAAACGTATAATACGAGTACGAGCATAGTCGACCAAATGCATCGAGAAACAGATTACTTCGTTCGTCATCATCAAACGAGATAAATAAGCAACTACATATAAAATAGAACCTACAACCTATGGGTTGAAATATTTTCAAACCTGAGAAAGGATCAAGTTCGAAAGAAACACGAACTCGAACAGTAGCGAACTAAAAGATGAGCTGGTAGAGATGAACTATGAGTAAGTAGGTATTTCGAAGAAACGTATAGGACAATCGCAATGATTTATATAAGACGCCAACAAAAATAAAATTGATTACAATATTACGTTTCGTTGAATGAAAAAAAAAAAAATCTCACCAAGATAAATCAAGACTATTTCTCTGATAATTTGAGAACAAAATTTTTTATCAAACCGAACACAGAAAAATAATTTACCTATCAGGAGTCGTACTCGTGATACGGTATTATTAGTTTCGTTACCAATTTTAGAGGAATTTCCAAATTAGCAAAATTAACTAACGAGAGAGGTATCCAAACTGGCTGCAAAATTCTTGAACCGGACACTGCTCATTCGAAAGACCATACAAAATTACTCACATCGCGCGACAAACTTTAGGCGCAGTGCATTTTTCGATTTATGGTAAATTTTGAAAAATGAAATTTGGGCCAAAAATGCGAAAAAATCTTAAAAAGCTTGAATTTGGAAATGTTTTTGAACCGTTTTGAGCAGATCTGAAGCCTCCAGCAGATTTTTAAAAATTGAGATTTCCACACAATATTACCCAATGAAACTTGAAAACTAAAATTTATTTTATTCACTCCGGTTTTGGAGCCCTCAGTCAAGATATTTTGTAAATTCCAAATTTTTGAAATGTGCCAGGAGGTTCCAAGATCGGTTTAGAATGTCCTTCAGCCGATTAAGCAGGGCGAAATTAGGTTATAAAATCAATTTTAGTTTTCCAACTTCACTGGGTAATATTTCGTGGAAATTCCAACTTTCAAAAATCTGCTGGAGGCTACAGAACTGCTCAAAATGCTTCAAGACTGTTTTCAATCAATTCGGGAGGTCGAAAATACGATATGTGCAAAAATTCAAATTTCTAGGCCAATTTAGTAAAGTTCTGATTTTTGCATTTTTGGCCCAAATTTGAATTTCAAAAATTCGCCAAAAATCGTAAAATGCTCTTTACCATTCGAACTTCGAGCTGATGATGTATTATTGCATGATTTTTCTTTCAAGTGCCAAAATTTTACCAAAAAAAAAATAATTAAAACATTAAAGAAGTGAAGTTATCAGACGGAAATTTCCCTATATGAATCTCCATACAGCGTTAGATTAATATTCGGGGGAAAGGAGGTAGAGGTGGAGAAATTTTTGAAAAAATGAACTCTTTAAAAAGAGAGAGCAGGAAATTTTTTCAAATCCCAATCACCAAAAAAGTAGATAAGGGTCGAAAAATATGCTATGAAAACAATGTCAGGATGTCCACTCATTCGTGGAAATGATTTTCCCTGACTTTTCCAGGTTTTCCAGACCATTTTTTCAATTTTCTATGCTTAACTCATACTTTATTTAATGAAGAAGTGAGGGGGGGGGGTAATTTTTTTCATACGCTTCTCTTTGAACTGGATACTTCTTCAAATATAAAAAACAGCCAAACTTTGATTATTAACTTTTCTAATTAAAATAAATAAATAAAACATGCATCAAGTTTGGCCAATTGATACAATATTCATATGGCTTAGAAAAATTTTTCATATCTTTTTTAGATTTTTGGAGGCCCCAAAAAAATGTGAAATTTGTTTATTTTAAAATAAGAAACAAACTAGCCCGAGCGAAGCGAGGGCAAGAACTTTTGAAAATTTTCATTTCGAGATGCCTAAAAACAAAGTTTTTTTTAAAACGAAAAGTTCATTTTTTTGTTTTTCAAATTTTAATATTGGAATGATGGAGAAAAGAGAACAGGCCAGAGCGAAGCGAAGGCGAAAGCTTCTAAAAATTTGCATTTTGATAGGAATAAAACGAGTTTTTTTTTATGTGAGACGAGTAGTTTTTTTTGACTTTTACAATTTTAGAATTTGAATGATGTTTTTTTTGAAGGAAGTCGATTTTCAAAAAGAAAACAGAACAGGCCCAAGGTAGGACGAAAGCTCTTGTAAATTTGTACTTCGAGATGCACAAAAACGATGCTTTTTTTCGTGAGAAGTTCATTTTTTAGTAATAAAACTTGATTTGTATTAGAAAAGAAAACAGCGAGGGAAAAAGCGTTTGAAAATTTGTGTTTTGAGAAGTAAAAAATAATGTTTTCCTTTCACCACAGGTCCTTATCCAAAATTTGCAACTGATCGGTTTTTTTTCAAATTCCAGGGATTTTGCATGAAAATTACGAAATTCCCTGACTTTTCCAGACCGACCAAATTCCCTGACTTTTCAGGGTTTTCCAGGCTTGTGGACACCCTGAATTATTGACTCATAAATCAAAGCTGAAATTTCAAAGGGATAGGGTTTGGAGCTCAAAATGAGGAAAAATTTTGGAAAAATACAGAATAGGTGCGAAAATCAGGTTTTCAGAGACCCTGATTCTCATTCTGACAACCGTTTGCTCCTAAAAAAAAAAAAAAAAAACCGTGAGATCCCCCAGAGAAAAAAAACAAAATTTCGAAAAATGAAATATGAAATGAAATATGGATGTCAAAATCTAGCTTCTCTAGCGAGCCGAATTTGACCTGATAGGCTTATACACTCCATCACTATAGGTAATTATTGGAATCGAGATGGGCGTGGATCTACTCACAAGATCTGTTTTGGGTCCCACGAGATAATTTTCAAAGGTTTTACGCGTATTTCAATGAAATTCGTTCAGATTTGGTTTGATGTTTTGGATTCAAGAGATTTGAGTGGGAATCACCTTGACCCAAGATTTGCGGTTGTTCAAAATTTTTGGTCGTGGGTGGGGGAGGGGGGGCTTGAAAAAGGCCAAAAAAAGTCCAAATATGAATTAATTGACAGGAAATCAAAAGTTGTACAATGTATCTAAAATTAAGCCTCCTAGAGCAATTCGGAGAGAAAAATGCGATTTTTTTTTTCAATTTGGAAATTGGGTCATGTCTCCTCTCCCCCTCTTCTATTTTACCAAATTAATCTACAAAACTGAAATTTGAAATGGCGTACTAGATAAGACTTTTGTAAGCTGCCTTTCAATCTCCTTGTTCTCTTCCCTCTTTCAGCAAAAAAAAAAAAAAAAAATGGATCTTTGCGCTCTTTCCAATTGTTTTTGTGAGACTTACTCGTATTTCTCTTCTCGAATTGATAATTTTCGAACCTTATCCCCTTCCCCAAGTGACCTGGAAGGTTAAAATTTAGCACGCAGATACTGGTACATTCAGGAAGAGTCTTACGTGCGTTTTTTGGGAGCTTGGACTTTCAAACGCCAAAAACTATCAATTTCCATGCGCTCAGCTTTCAAGCCCCTCCCCCTCTAAAAAATTCTAGGCTCATAAAAGTGCTTTTATTAAAAAAAAAAAAAAAAAAAAAAAAAACTGCAGCATGAATAAGTAATTATCAAACCAATATTTTGAAAAAAATTTATCTACTAAACGAGGCAAAAAGAATCAAAATTACCTCATCTATTCATACTCCCTCGCAGATTTAAACAAGGTAGGTAAGGTACAGTCGCGTATTTCATATTGAAAAGGTAGTCGCACATAAATTTATTATTCGATGACGTCACTTCCTTCTTGAAAACCTCAGTCAGTCTCATTTTTCAGTCCCTCAATCGATTATTTAAAAAAAGTAATCACGTTTTTGAATAAATTACAAGTCAGCAGAAATTCGATTTCTAACGAGAAGATGGAAAGAAGAGACAGGACAGTGGATTTTTTTTACCAAGAATAAACAAAAGATGGCAAAAATTTCAACTCCTCCAGCACATAAGCCTGGACTGGGCCACAAACACTGTGGAATTTTAATCAGTTTTCATTTTTTTTTTTTCAATTTCAAACTTGTACCTACATATTATTATCATCTGCTTTTAAAACAAGTTGAATGCCTCCTCTCAAAGTTCTTCGCATCAAAAAACTGAAAAGACAACCTTTACTCATCAAAAACTTGGAATCTGAAAATTCAGCGAAATATCAGCAGCTCGCTCAAGCATGAGAAAATTTCACACGGGTCATCTCACGCTATTTTGCTTCGGTTCTCATATCGCGAAACGATACCCTCTCGTAATATGGCAAAAAATTGACGCAATTTAAAATAATAAAATAGCTACCATTTATATGGCAACGGTATGCTTTTCGTACGCTGTAATCGTCCAGGCGAAACTAGTGAAAGTGTTATTTATCGCACGCACATAGTCGATAATTCGCTAAAACGCCATTATCGAGTAAAAGTGCGATCAAATTTAATGAAAAAAAAATAATAAATAAATAATAATTTATAGAATAGCTTATCGATTGGAAACAGCTTAACGTACGAGTACATGTGGTAGGTATTTGGCATCGATAATACCAAAAATACTCAATCAACATCTTCCCAATCCCAGTAGATAGGTAGGTACAGCTCCGGCCAAACGATAATTGTCGCGTTTTTCAAAATAAAAAAAGGGACAGGGGAGGTTTTTTTTGCACGCCCGACTCTTGATTAATTACCTGTGTCGACTCATTGCGACAATACATAGTCCCAACGATCGATGCTCGGTTTAATTTCCAAACGACATTCGACGGTATCTTTAATGATTTACTTAGCACGGTTTTCAATTTAAATGCGCTGGATTTCTCAAGGTTGTTCGGCGGTTCCTTCTAAATCCTTTGGCCGAATCCGTCTTGTAAACAGTTTTCATTTTAAGGGTGTATAAACAATATGCAAATATTGTCGAAGATTGGCGACGACGACTAAGACGCTTTCTGAGTAAGCAAAGTTGTGCTCTTTATACGACGATGATGAGAATTTAAGCGATACTGAGACGGATTGTACGGAGGGGAGGGGGATTGACGAGGTACATTTTTTCATATCGCGAGGAAATAGATTTTCTTGAGGGTGAATTTAATCCTAAATACGATACAGGCTTTTCGAGTATAATAATACCGGCTGAAGACGAGTCACAATTTTCAATACGTATCAAAATCCTTCGAACGAAATAGTTTGATTATTTTCGAATCTACATCGCTGAAAGAAAAGCGACAGGTTCTTAAAAAAATGTAATAAATTATCGTCAGTGATCGAGTACAATCGATTGAAACACTCGTGAAAGATCCATGCTGAGAATTAGGATCAGAAAAAACCTCATAAGAAAATTACATCGTCATGCATTTTTCTCAACAAAGTAATCTGACATCGGAAGGGGGTGTTTTTCTTTTATAATTCTCACACATTACGACAGATGATCGAGATTTTTGGCTTGAAATACCAACACACGACCTACGCATCGTTAATGCAGCAAATGCACGAAGCCTACAGAATCCTAGGCTACAGCAACATTTCAACTAAACGAATCCACCATTAAAATAAAACCTCGAATTTCGAAAAACACTTTACTTTCGATGAATTATTTGGTCATCGAAGTACAGAGAATTATCATCAACAGCAATTTCGGAAATCACCACTCGAATAAACTGATTACGAGCCTGCCTTATCATTGTGAACGGTATTAAAAAACAAATGGAAATTCAGTAGAAAGAAATGAAAACGTCATAGCAATGATTCAGGCTCCAACGATT
This sequence comes from Planococcus citri, assembly GCF_950023065.1. Taxonomy (NCBI): domain Eukaryota; kingdom Metazoa; phylum Arthropoda; class Insecta; order Hemiptera; family Pseudococcidae; genus Planococcus; species Planococcus citri. The sequence goes on along the minus strand of NC_088680.1, from coordinate 44,382,969 downwards.
TTAAAGACCAACGTCCTTTAAAAAAACGATGACAAATAGCATTAATAATAATGATCGAGCAATTATATCGATACAGCAGTAAAATACATCTATGTGCTAGTATAATATCGAGGTTCTTATCAACAATGCCAATGTGTTTCATAACATAGCTTATTAAAACAACTCCAGTTTTCGCTAACCATTGAGAAAATAATATTAACGAATTCCGAAATGGATAATTGGACGATAATACAGCTAACACAAAATACATTTCGGCAATTTGGCATAAGAAAAATATGGTGCAATGAAGCGTTCGAATTTATGAACAAACTGTGTGTATAAACATTCGAAGACATGTTTATTTACATATCATAACAACGTAACCGATACTTGACGGTACTTCATTATTTTACGTATATTCTTGAGGTAAAAAAACACAGACGAAATACAATCGATGTACTTATAGTAGTTTTACCGAACGAAACGAAAAACCAATACCTAATCAGTTCACATAAACTTGAACGACGAATTACTGGGGTTGTACGTACAAGTGGAGACAATGAATCGCCAATTTTACGAAGCGTCCTATTTCCACTGTTGGGTGTTTGAAAGGAAAACTTGAAAATGGTAATTTAATCAAAACTGAAGACACGAGAATGAATTATTAGTGATATATTCTAGGATGAATCAGAGAGTGTTACCTGAGTATTCGTTAATCCGTCTTCGACGATTTTGTCTGTTTCCATATTTACAACCGGATTACAATCGAACATACTGTGAATTTAAAACGAAAATTATGGTAGAAACTAAAACTTAATCATAGAAAAATTTGAAAAAAATAATGATTATCAAAAGTATCAAAATTTCTAATTTTTTTCATAACTTTCTAGACTCCGTTACATTATTATGATGTTTCTATCTATACTGTTAACACCAGAAAATAACATACGTCATCTAAACATACAAAATAACTTGTCACTGTTGAATAGGATCGGAGTTCAGGTGAAAATAATACCTTTATTTGTTTCAGCGTTCAACGATTTGATGGTTTTGAAACGTAGATGATTCGAAATTGAGTTATTTCACCTTTTCGAGTAGTTATCCGAGTTTTAAAATTCATTTGAACTAAATATCGACGAGAAAAATTGTGAAACCTACTTGATAAATTTTATCATTCGCCTCGTGGTAGAATAATGAACCTAAATCAGAGCCCGGTGTGATGTTGAAAATTCCATCTGTATGTAGCGCTTCTGTGGTCGAGCTAGGAACTATTTTTGAAACAAAACACGGCGTTTTCGTAAAATTTGAAGTCATTTTGATTTTGTGATTCCAAAATCCGAAAGTTCAAATTTCCTAATTCCTAAAATTGTTTCATCCCTCAACCTCTTGACAAAATGAATATTTACTAAACAATTTTGATATTTTCAGAGCCACTGCACTTTCTCGGAAACGAATCTACAATTTTGTACTGGATTCAGAACCCCATTCCCTCCCAAACGACCACAAATTCGAAATACTTTCCTATACAATATACATCACTTCGCAAGTTCGCGCTATTCGGAAAGTACGTAAAAATTCAAGACAGAAAAAAGTTCAAAACTCGAATGATTCTTTATAAGAAATATAAATAAATGCACCAACATTGTACATGTAGGTATTAAAATGAAAAAATATCAACAACTAGGAAAAAATCGAAACAGTCTTACACAAAAAATTTGAACACATTCTCAGCAAAATACATAAATTGAAACAGTATGCTGAACGACATTGAATTTTAGGAATTTTTATCCTCTTGTATAATTAATTTTTTGCCCTGGCAGGTGACACCAAAATTTTTAGATAAACTACTTCGATGCAATGCTTTGATGCTTTTGTTGGGTATCGTACTTGATGAAGGTAACTGCGAACATCCAGCTGTAAAAAATTCTTTCATTACTTTTTCAATTCTTCAGAATTAATAAAACTAGAATTAATTTTAGATTACCTTTATCTTTAGCATTGTTCTCCGAAATAGGCTGATTCTTATTAACATTAATTATGGCTTCTAGATTATCAGGTACAGGTTCTTCGGGAACATTTTTAGACTTATTTTTCAGAGATATGCAAACATCACGAAGCTTGATGTAACTTTTATTCAAGTATCTTAATCTTATTTCTTTATCTACGATAGTATTCTACGAAAACAAAAATCACATCAATTTAGACAGATATTTTAAAACAAAAAAATTCGTTGAAGTGAATAAAAATACTTACGTCTAATTGTAAAATCAATTTATCCAAATTCGAGCTATTTTCTCTCAACGTCACCGTTTTATTTAAAAAACAAACGAATAAGTAATGCATTTCGTTGGAAGATAACATTTTAAAACAATCAAACATAGAAGAATACGCCTACAAAAAAAAGATCAATTATAACAACCAGCTCATAATTTGAAAATTACGTTGAAAAAATCATCTCACCAAATGATTTTTTTCTTTGAACTTTTCAAGCTCAAATTCGGCCAAGAAATCGTTATTTTTCATCTCTATTGTTATATCGATGGCTTCGAGAACTTCTTGTAACATGATCAAATCTTCATTACTTTTACTCTCAAAATCGCACTACATGAAAAAAATAATATAAGTAGACAGCTCAGACACGTATCTTGAACATGTGAAAATTATGTATCTGCATAACTCACTCGTTTGGTATGACTAGTTATCTGATGACAAGATTGTATTAAAGGTGTCTTTAATTCCCTCACATATGCGATTTGTTCTTCCACAGGTAACGATAGAATTAAATGGCAGCTGCCTATTCCATTAGCACAACAGTGGCAGAAACGAGAATCGGACATATCGTTAAATTCCAAAAAAGCGTTATTCGTCATATTCATGGGAAGATTCTGAAATCAACAAAGAGTGTAAATACTATATTGCTTCAATAAATAAACGTAATGAAATTCGGAAAAGTAATGGATTCAAATTCAATTACCGGATGATACGTGAAAGGTCTTTGAGAAGTTGGATAAAAATACTGATTGGCTGAACAAACGATAAATTTCCATTAAAATCAATTTACAAAATGAGTACTCTGATTCTGAGTAAGATTTACTTACAGATATGATCACCGCATGAATTTTCAGAATCGAGGTTCATATTATTAAACCAACTGCTAACAAGAGATTCGGTGTACATTTTGAAATTTCTCGAATACGCGTCCAAATCATTATGCGATTCGGACTCGAAACCAGAACTGAGTAAATTCGGATCAGAATTTTCATCTGACGAGTCGTCTTCTCGTTCACTATTTATCTCTTCTATGCTAGCTTCAGAATAGACCTCCTCAGATGAGTATGATTTATGATCATCTCGACTACAGGCATTGTCTAAGAAAACCACAATCGTTAAAGATGAAAATTCGAAATAATAATCTGTATTCCAAAGATTGTATTTACCATCGATTGAATTTTCATCAGTGTCCGGATTTAAGTTGAATTTGGTGCTAGAGCAATGATCGAATTCCCGTTTGAAGCATAGCCATTGATCAATAATCTGCTGCTCTTCGAACGATACCAGTTTATACAGTTGTTGCAGCAAAGCTTCGGCCGAAGATACCAGTTTGATTAATTGAATATTTTCAAAATATGAGCTTTAACAAGCGAATAGAAAAAATGATAAGACACAATTCGAATCATTTTATGATTAAGAAAATTGAGAAATTCGGTAATACTCACTCGGAAGGTATTTCGTTCATGATGAGATAACACAGTTTTAATAATAAATCACATTATTTAAATGCAACAATTATTTATAGCGATTTATTTGAACTTTGATTTCGCGAATTATCAGATTCAGATTTGGAAAATTTCAGAATGTAAATAAAACAGTTTTCGTAAAGAAAGAAGGCGGTGCAGGGTTGGCCATACGCAACCAATAACATGTTGCTGGCAGATGACGTCAGCAATCAGCATCGAAATTAATTAAAATTTTTAATTTTCAAATAAAAAATGATATTTTTCTTCATTTTAAAAAAAATTTCTTTTTGAAGCAATAAAGGATGTATTCTTCCTGCTGGACTTGAGCTAAAAAATTTACCTTCAACTCCAAGCTTCAGCTCCATTGCTGAAGGGAATCGTAATGCAACATGAATTCAGAATTTGTGATTTGAAAAAAATAATGCCATGCAGTCATATAAAAATATTTTAATAAATTAATAAAACATAGACATCACAAAATTCAAAAAAGAATTATAAAAAAAATGATAGATAAAAATTAAATAAGCTAGAAAAATTAATACTTGATCAAAAAATTAACTTTATTGACTATTATTCGCATTATTTTATTGATAATCACAAATTAAACATTATAAGTTTTGAATCCTAATGAAAAAGTCTACATTCAAAAAAATGAAGCCCAAATTATTGTCCAGAATTTTCAACATTCCTTTTCATTTCATCGTTTCACAGAAACTGGTAACTTCGAAAAATAGAAGCACGGTTATGAAATATTTTCAAAATTTATAAACGTATAAAATTCTTAGAAAAATAAAACATAAATACGAATTGAAACACATAAATTTCTATCACAGGAAATGAGATCACAGATTTGTTTACGACATTTTTACTTAAACATCTACTGACTGTATTTTTCAATTTGATTTCATAGCTGTTATTCCATCTAAATGCTCCTCGTTTTGTGAATTTTTCAGATCTTTCTAGTCGTGTGGCTGCACTCTGAAAAATAATTTAAATGAATACGGTAGGTATTGGTAAACCTTGAAAATGTACGAATTTATGATTTAATAGCGACAAAAAAAATACCTGAAAGAGCATGTTTTTCTCATTAGGATCGTGAGAAAATAATCTGAAAACGGGGGAAGATCTCGTACTCGGATCATCGTCGCCAAATATCGAGTTCAGTAGAGTGAACGCCGATATAATTTCTTCTTCTCTTTCTTTCGATAGGTTTTTACGACTAATAACCTTGGGGAAAAAATAAAAAACATGTAACTTACTTATTCGCATCAGATTCGTTTATATTATAATATAATTAAATTAATCATTACTTGACCAAATGATCCCCAACTCAAGTAACATTCGTAAGCAGAAACATTTTCATAAGGACAAATAGGCATAAATTGATCAGTCGTTGCACCTAAATCGGTATTATTTTCTGTAAAACGAACAGAAACACAAGACGTTCAATTTTTGTTTCTTCCAAATTTACTTCAGTTAATAACTACTCGAACACTATCAACTTGTTCATTCGAACAATACTAACGGTAACGAGTAATTAAGCTAAATTACTCACGCAAATATTTTCCAAGGTTGTTATAATCTATGAATGCAACATCACCTCCACCTTCAGCGATACATCGTACGCCTAACGATTCTAATACTTCCGATCCTCCAGAAGGTTTAACTTCATCTGCACAAATTAAGAAAAACTATTACCTACTTACCTTCAAAATATCCACTTACCAATTAAAATCAAATTTCTAACTGACCGTCGGGAAAACAAGTAGGAAACGCATCTTCTGGTTTAGAATAAATGATACAAACATTGGAAAAGAAATTTCTAATCGATGCTTCACCGTTGCAATCGTCTTCTATTAAAGATTTCTCTTTTAAAGTCATCAGTACAGAGTTCCAACCTAAAAAAAAAAACGAGGCTCGTTTAAGCAAACGATAAAACTCGAATAGGTATTTTTATTCACAAGGGTATTATACCGAAACCGTTTTCTTCAGTAAAACAAGCTCGTTTGCCTTTCAAATCTTGTAAACTCTGCATTTTTGAACTACTCTTTACGACGGCGGCAGCATGACGTAAATTACCATAATCGTAATGAGTCTGATATAAAATAGTTTTCAGACTCTGTTTCCTGCGAATAAATTTTTTCTTGAATTTCTACCAATTTGCAGGTCAATTTCAATCAACATTTGAACAACTAACTCGTATGCTTGTTTGAGGTTTTCTACGCTGATGATCGTAACATCTGCGGCACCGCTGCTAACAGAGTTCAAGCAGTCATTCGATACAATGCACTGAAAACCTGGATCAATCGAGTAAACTTGAGCGACGTTAGCTAATACAGCGCATTTATGAAAGGTAGCATTATTCGGTACGCAAATAGTTATTGTTCTATCATCGCCGCTTCCTTTGCATTTTGGAATTTTTACAGATTGATAAAATCCTGGAACTGAAGAAATATACAATTATTTTTTAAATTTATATTCTCTTACGATTTCACCGCCTCGTAAAGCGACGCTTACTTTGTTGTAAATATTCTAATACTTCTATCGGTGAAATAACTTTCAAAGGCTGGAACGTCATATTGAATAAAACTCGCAACAAATACTGCCAAGTTTTAACATTGTAAATCTGATCGCTATCGTTTACCCAACTTATCAACTTGCCTACGTCAGCCGCAGTCACTCTGAACAAATAACATAGGTAGGTATAAGCGATCAAGTTTGCACAGACAAAGTAGGTACACAAGCCTACTATACAAATGAAATCACTATTAGATACTTGGAAACAAATTCGACGCGTACTTTCGGCTAACAATCGATGGCCATGGATGAGAAATCCATGCACAAGGGTTAGGATCATCTATAGCCTGTTTCGTCCCATCAGGGCATAGAAAGCTAACGTTATGGCAGTAAAGTCCTTCTTGAGCCTGCGTAAAAATAGCATTAGAAAATTAGAGATCCAGGACGATCGATTTGAACAGTCCATTCGTATAGAAAATTCACCTTAAACGATGATCTAAAATCTGCCAACCGTAACCAAGCTACATCTCCGTGACAATCGGTTAAACACAACGCTGGTCCTGTTCTACCCCAGTATAAATCTTTCTGAGAACATACACTCGGACTGTTGCATCTTTTACACAGGTCTCGGTACTTTAATTCTGTCAAAGTAAAATACTAAATTAGGTACAGAAAACGATTCAGAATAGCGAGAAAATGTTGTAGATCAGGTGGTTGGGGAGGGATAATTCTTCAAGTCACAGAAAGGGAATGCAAAGGAAAAGCTATAGGCAACTATTATAGCAGGCGAAAAAAATTTTAATCAAAAACTATCGTAAATAGCCATATAAATTAATACTTGAACACTGAACGTACTCAATTTAAAATCAATGGCTGGATCAGGAGACCATGGACCAGGTTTACAAGAAGGTCCAAAAAATTCACTCAACGATTTGATTCGATTTTCAAAAATGCTCAAATTCGGATTGCATTCTTCATGCACAACGGAATCTTCAAAAATCTACGAACACATTTCAAATAGGTAAGTTAAGTATGCTATACAGATGCATTAGTCTCAAACGGTAGTTCTTTAATCTGTATTCTATACAAATACACACGTAGGTACCTATTATTAATTATTTATACGCGTCATTTCATCATCGATAAATTATCGCTTTCAACTATACATTGATAATAATTTACATAATAAGAATAGGAAAAGTGGAAAAACCGTATTTACGATATTAAACCAGTTTTATAGTTTACCTACACTATAGCGATAATATAGTTAGTTAAATTTTGTTAGCACGTTGATACTCGTATACTTATTGTACTCATTCATTTTTTAAATTTTATTTTATACCTGCGAAAACATTTCGGACCAGTCATTATTCATCCAACCATTTTCGTCAAAACCAGGATGGCACAAACGTTTGCCTTGTAAATCTGCCAACGAGTTGATTTCTACATCGTTGGAAACCACGACGACCATTTCAAATTCGTACGGTTCTACAAAAAAAAAAAAAAAAAAAAAAAAATGAAAAAATGAAAAACATAATTAATACCAATTTTGAGAATTTAAAAAACAAAATATTTTAGCGAAATATTAATATACAAATACAAAATAGATACTAACGATCGCGTAAAAATCGAAATTCATTGATAACGACCAACTCATTAATGTCTTTTTTATTTTGAGTCGCGCTTATCAGCAAATCTTCAGCTTTAAATACTCCGAAATCAGCTTTACCCGCCATCAGTAATTCTAAACATCTTAATCTGAAAAATAAAACGAAAATAACTGTAAAAACTATCCGTCATAGAAGCATCGATAATGATCATTTAGAATAAGTACTTCGCTAAATTGTTCCTATAAATAAACCTCGCGATATTTCAAGATCGACAATTGATTTCACCCTGAGATGAAGTGGTTTGAATTGAAATTGCAAAGAATATGTCGACGCTTACTTACCTATCGACAGCGAAAACGCATTTGATTTTCTGATTAGTGTTCTTTTCCAAACCATTGCATTGCTTTTGTAAATTATCTTTACCGCTAGGATTCCGAGTAACGCATATGTTCACTGCAAATGAAAAATTAACGAGTGGTTATTAACATTCTGGTCAACTTATATGTACTAAGGAATTATACCTATAAAATGAATCGAGCGAAAAATACTCGTGGTGGACACGTCAAGTAACAGCGTAAAAATTCGCAGAAAGGTTTGTTTCGTTGCAACGAAATCATTTCCCATTTACATAAAAACTTACATTTTTACTGATAAGTATTAAGTAGTCAAGTGATGTACTCTTCATTCATTCAAGGTACAAATATGTACCTACCTACATAAATCTAAGCCACCAGGTATGAAATACATCGTCGAAAACATCAATGTGAAAGAAAAAACCCACATGAATCATGCAGGTAGGACTTATAGATAATGTACCTACCTGTAGTAGCCCACAAAGCAATAAATTTGCAGTAAAACCAATATTTCGCGTAAACGGCATGAAAACTTAGATTTAAATATTCAATCGACATTCTTCGGAGAAAGGAGAAATAATTAGATACCTAATTAAAAACCACCACCACCCCTCCATGTCCCACGTCCTCCTGAAGATTTCGATGAATTTGATTCCCAGTATTCCAAGAATCAAAGATGAACGCATAATTGGATTTTCTTGAAAAAAAAAACACAAAAAAAAACAATGAATTGAAACTATTTATGAAGAATAATTTATACAGAAGAATAGGGAAAACCAAAGATAAAACGGAAAAACTGGAAATTGAATGATGCCTATTTGCACGTATTTTCATTTCACTTGATAAGCGAGTCAACTTACGAAATAAAAATCTGCAAATGACAACCCTTGAACATCTATCAAAAAAATTCTCTAAAACGTTTACGTAATGACTTTGTTTTCTTATTGTTTATTATGTGAATGAAAGTTGTTCATCTTCGCGGAGGATTTGAGTTTGATTATCTTAAACATGAGTAATCTGGGTGTAAGTAATTTGCTCATCGTCGGAATTATCGATTTTTTTAAAGCGACAGATTTAGCTAGGTAGAGGTACCCATTTTATTTTATTTGAACGTCAACGACACAGATAAGAGTAGTTTTCAAAAATGTACCGCAATGTGTTTTGAATAACTCACACGTAAATTGCAAAGTAGTTAGGTAGGTAGGTACCTATAAGTTAAAACTGTTAAAAGTAGTCTACATAAAAATAGTTAGAAGAAATATTGTAAAAAAAAAAAGTTTTTAAATTTCAAATTTACATGAGAGCGTTAAAAGTAGGTGAACCACAAAACAAAGAATCCTTCCTCCCTCCGCCATGTTGCAACTGGCAAGCACAAGGATAAAACAGTAGGTATTTTTGTATCCTTATTTTTCTCAAAAAATCTGACACACTCCCAACCTTCGCCGTCCCTACCAAATTTTTTTTTTTTTTTTTAAATAAAATGTACTGTGAAATTAAGAACGAGATTTTAAAAAAAAAACTGTTTGTAAGAGACTATTGGAAAAATTACAGTCTCATCAGTGAATACTGTAATATTTTTACCGGTTAATGTGGTTACAAAGAATCACCCGCGAACAAAGACGTTATCATTTTTGCCTCATATGGCTCATATAAGTATATCTCAGGAAGTACAAAATACATACGACACAAAATGAGTCCATAATTTATGATAAAATGACTGATGATAAAAAAAACTGTGTAACGTTACCTTGATAATAACCCAGATCTTCATAATTTAATGAATATGATTGCTTGTACATGCATACGTTTACGTACATACGGTACATCTGTTATATTCTTCATTCAATTCCCTCTCGCTCATCGCTCGAGTGATCAAAATACGTATTTTCTTCCCACGATTTTTCCAATTTTTTTCTACCATAAGTTTTGAAAATTTTTCAATATTCTACTTCAATTTCTTCAAAAGAAAAAAAAATGTTGACAATAGTCTATTGTCAAACTGACAAAAAAAAACTGAGCAAGAAAATGATAAAAAAGTATGGAAATTATGTATGTAAAAATCCATGAAAATATTAATCATATTTTGTAGGAATATCACAAAAATTGCTATAGCCCACATGTAAAAAAAATATCCACAGAAGTTGAATATAATAAATTTCCAGAAATTTATACATATTTCGAAAACTTGCGGATACTTTTCAGAAAGTTTCTGGAAATTTAAATTTCTTCAAAATATGAGGTAGTCCCTTCTAATTTTGAAAAACTGTCAGTTTGAAAATGTCATTTATCAACTAAGTACTATACTTATAAATTTCCATTTATTAACAAAATTTTTTAAATTTTTTTTCATTTTAAACACTTTTATCAATATTTTCAAAAAATAAAACACCTTTTTTCACGATTTTCTCACAATTTACAACAATTTTTCCTCATAAATTGACATGGAAATTCAGAGATTCGAAAGTTACTAGAAAGGCTATATAGGTGGATAAGTATGGCGAATTTGCCCCCGAGATAGAGCTTCAGAGTTGATATTAGCATGGAAGGTGGGTACCCTTGAGCACCTTCCATGCAAATATCAACTCTGAAGCTCTCGGGGGCAAATTCGCCATACTTGTCCACCTATAGCCTTTCCGTCTTAAATTTCCAGAAACTTTCGCTAGAAAAGTTTCCTATCATTTCTAAAAAAAAGGGTAGAAAAAAACACAAAAAATTATAAGATGCCACCATCAATGTAAAGGATAAATTTTAAAATTGCACAAATTATCAGATAGGTACGAAAGTTGTTGTGAGAAATAAATGTTAAAAATATTATTATACGTAAAAAGTATTGGAAAATCACACTCACACACTGAAAAGTAAAACAATTCAAGTGAAATAACGTAAAAAATTGCTTTATCAAGTTGTTTTCAAAAACATTAATTTTACGAATGTGAAAAAATATAATTGTCAACTTAATCAAAAAACTATTTTTAAAAATGTAAAAATGCATAAAATGCTATTAACGTGTTGGGTTTGGAAAAAAAATGCTCAAAATATAATACCTAAATGGGTATTGATTATTTAAATTAAAATCCGTGAAAATATTTTTTTTTAAATTAGGTGTTATCACAAATCGCGTCATTTTGTAAGTGAAAAACTTTTAATTTCAAAAAAAAAAACAGTTTCAAAATTGTTATTGTATATTTTTACAAAATTATTTCCTTCAAGTTTTACTTCAAATTGCTTCTAGCCCAGCAATTACTAATTTAAAAAAAAATAATAATATAAGATTTGAATAATTACAAAATTTGCCCAATTCCGAAATCCAATTACCACCATCTGTACAAATACCTACTACCTACCTATATAACGATAAATTAAGTTAAGCCTTTGAATATTTAATTTGTTTCAGATAACGTAGGTAATACCCAGGTAAACTTCGACAATTTATTCGCAACTTATACGATATTTTGCGAGAAACTGTATCACTTTTAATTTCCGTTAAAATACGCCAAGCTAGGTATAAACTCCCTTGAAAACTTGGACTTGGTACGTCGTCGCACAAATTGCACGCAACACTTGACAATTATCATTATCGTAGCATTATATAATAATTTACACTTCGATTACTTCTCAGTATCCTAAGCCAGGCTACCTCAGTAAACCAATGAAAATATTTCCAGGCAACTTGCTCGTCATGTGCACACATAGGTACGTACATAGAAAACACAAAATCGTGAAATGTTCATAAACTATAGGTAGAGTAGAGTTTACTTTGGCGCGAAAAAAAAACACACCGCAGGGGTAGGTAAGGGTTCTACGTACATACATAACTTAAACACTCAACGTGTACTTTAGGTTTTTATTGATATAGCAAAAAAAAAAAAAAAACTTTGTAATTTCCAATCGAGTTGGAAAATTTACTCTGATTCGTCGTCCTTGAAAGCTCTTTTTTTATTATTATCGTTGCTGGATTTACCTACACCAATATATTTTACCTATGCACAAAAAGTTTTTCACCATTACACGATCGTCAACGAAGACCATACATTACTATACTTAGTAACCCTGAAACGTTTTATTGGTTAGTTTAATTGACGTCAATTAATAAACGAATGCATTATGCATGCACGTTTAACTGCATTTTAGTTACATATTAATCGATCTGTCGACAATACGAGCTAAAATATTCATTTATATTTCGTATACGAAATGTAGATATAGAGAGATGCTTTCAAATGCATCGAAATGGAATATGACAGCATCTCGTTCGTTTTGCAAAAACGACAACTCGGGTAACGGGTACATACAAAATGAGTAACATAGATCTAGGTACTTATAAGTACCTACTGCATATTATACACTTACAGTGCGTACATTGTATGCAAACCCCAAAGTGGGTTAAAAGTTGACCTATATCGAGGTACCAACCTATACAAAATTGGGCTCAGTTTTAGTCCAACATTATATAGAGAGGTGCTTCGTGTACGTAGCTATACATGTACATACGAATGCAAATATTTATGTTCCTCTAGGTCAGGTGAAATTCGACCGACGACGAAAAAAAAAACCACCAACACAAAGGGCATCGAGGGGGATGAGACCGAGGGTGAAGAGTTTGCAAATACCCACACTATAGCAATGACAACGTCAAACGTTAATTTAGTATAATTTTTTAAACCAACGATCCTGTCGTAGGGTATTAATTTTATAGAGTTGTAATTTTTTTTCCTCTTTTTATTTTGAAAATCAATAAAGCGTAGGTTTCGCATATTTTCATCTCGGTGTTTTGCACGGCCTATAGAGAGGGGAGGCACAGAGTATATAATTTTGGATCTAGCCCAAAATTGTGTATAAAAAATGGCCTATAGTGCTATAATATGTGTATTTGTATAGCATAGCTTTTTATGGTGAAATAAAATGCCTCTGGATGCGATATACTATTACGTAGAAGAAATTAAATACGATTTGATTCGAAATCATCAAAGTGTACCTAACTACCTATCCGATTGAAATTTCGCAAATTTATGTCACGTGGATTATGTACAAGACTAAATTCCAACACATACACATTGACATACCTCTTCGTAGATAAATTATATTTATATTGGATCGATAAATTTACTCAACAGCCAATAAAATACTTCACAGGTAGGTAAAGGTATTCATTGTATTGTAATTGATATCATCAAGTATGATAAGAATCTTGTTACGAATTATGGTAAGTACAACAAGTTCGGTGTAATCTCACAACACGTGGTGTATGTGTCAATAAACCATTTATGTCAATAAAATACTCGCGAAAAGGTAAGTATACCCACACCGAAGTACATTACATCCATGTACATACAATGTAAGTACGCAGTTATTTGTGTTTCAAAATGATGCGTGACTTTAAATGGACTTCCTTCTAGACCTAGACAAGTAGTGTACGGTTTACTACGGACGATATAAATCTCTCTGCACCCTTTCTCTTTGCGATTCTAGACGCGTGCCACAAGGTCGACCAACAATTTAACGAGTTATGTAACGAAAATACAACTAGACTATCAATTACCTGCGTAGAAAAACCACCAGCGAGATAATACAGGTAAAAATGATAATTTTATACGACATTCGGCTATAAAAATCAAGTTCACAGATGGAAAGAAATCGTGAGAGGAAAATTTAGGTAGAGGTGGGAAAGTGATAAGAAATGTTTTGAATGAAAATGTGTAAATGAACTTTTTCATGTACAAGATCGAATGAATTTGGAATCAACAATGACCTAGACCTTGAGGCTGCTTAGCTGATGAATGACGATGAATGAATATTGAGATTCAGACCATAATGTGCAAATATCTACTTACTAACTTTTTTTTTTGGATTCGACTCTGAAGAAGTGGGTTAGATAGTTCGCTTTAAAAAATAACTAAAATAAGTCAATCCAATATATTATTCAAACTCGGTGTCATCATATTAATAACAAAAAATATGCCACTCAATTTTCGAAATTAAAAAAAAAATTATCAAAATTTGGGCATCTTGTTATTCTTGGGGATAATGGGATCAAATTTGAAAATTTGTTTGCTGACAAGATAATACAATTTCAAATAATCTTGGAAAATTAAAAGATGGCTGGAGGGACAGCGACAATGAGAGGTAGTCATCGATGGAGGTAGTATGTATTCAAATCAGGGCATTCCAGCCAAATGGTCATTAGCTATTAGCTATCGCCTTGAGCTAAATTTTTTCATTGGCTATAGAATAAAGCTGGCTATTGGCTAGCAATTTTTCATTAGCTAGCGATTGGCTGGCTATATTGGCAAGTTTCGGCCAAAGTGAAATGACCCCTCAAAATCAAAAAGCTCGTAATGAAACCCACATCATGTTTTCAACATCTAAAACTTGTTCAGTAAAAATTATGGAAGCTGTACAAATAAATTATTCCAACAAATGAAAAATATCGCATTACAGAGCTCACTGAAGTATTTTAAGTAATTTGTTTGGATCATTTTTTATTTTTATTATACTTATCAAAAAAACAAAAAACATCAAAAAATTTTTGTTTTACTCAAAAAATGAAACTAGCCAACCCATTATCTGGTTGAATTTTCATTGGCTTAAAGCTAGCTATTGGCTGGCGACTCGTCGCATTAGCTGGCTATTACCTACTAGCTGAAATAGCATTAGCTAGCGCTGGCTGTTGGCTATTAGCTATTGGCTGGCATGAATGCCCTGATCCAAATAATAAACGAACATTCGAGTTCAATGCCCTCTAAAACCTAAAAACAGGATGGGTCACATTTTATTTTAAATTTTTTGGTGTTTCGACACCGTTCAAGAGTGTTGTGGAAGGGGTGGGGGGGGATAAAAACAGTAACATCGACAAAATGACTCTGTATCGGTACCTATACCATTTCAATTTTTAGGAGTTCAACAAAACGTCAAAATGAAAAAATAGGACTTTAACAGAACATATTATTCAAACAATACAAGACTTATACTTATTTCTGAAAAAGGAGGGAGTAAGTAATGTTATTGAAAAAATCATAAATGACAACTTTTCGTTTTTCTAATGTCTTTGGATATTCCAAGTTTATTTTTTCGGGGGGGGGGGGGGTCATATTTTTTACCATTCCAATTTTTTGTTGCAGAATGTTTTGCAAAGACTATAAAACTTCTGTGTTTGCTTTTGTTTTTGTTTTTTTAGAGAAGAGGATCCAACATTTTACATGTGAAGTTTTCGCGTTTAGATTGTTTTTGGATAGGCGCTTATTCCTATTTTCTAGAGAAGAGGGGGGGGGGTGTTGGCCAATACTTTTACCATTCAAAATTTTCGTTTTTCAAACTTGTAAACTTTTTAAAAGTACATATTTTTAATAAAATTTTCAATTACCCAATGTGTTTATTCTATTAAAAAAAATGCAAATTGATTGATTGAAAAATACTTTTGAAAAATTGAAGGGATAGCATTTTTGAAAAAGTTTCGATTTAGACCATCAAAACAACGTTTTTGTCATCTTTTTTCAACAGATGTATCCGAAAGAAATACAATCTTATTCTTCAAAAATTACTTACAGCAGGGGAAAAGAAAGTGTTTCTATTTTAAGGAACCGAGAGCTGAAAATTTCTAACATTTTTTGGTAATTTTCCGTTTTTGAAATGAGATTTTCTGAAAAATTGGCAAATTTTGAATTTTGCAATGAATTTTTTCAAAATTCTACATACCTACAGAGGGAGAATTTTTCTCTTTTTTTTTTGCCTAAACTTCTATAAATTGACCTTTTTTGACAAACATTGCAAAAACATCTGCAGTTTTTTTGGCCAAAATTCTGAAAATCCCAGCTTTTTGGGCTAAATTTTTAAAAATCTGTGATTCCGCAAAAATTGCAAAAAAAATCATTTAATCTATAGCCAAATTTGCAAAAAATATGGCTCTTTGCCAAAATTTTAAACAGTTTTGCTTTTTTTGTCAAAATTTTAAAAATCTTATTTTAAACTCATGTTTAAAACTGGATTGCCGAAATTAAGAGCATAAAAATGTATTTCTTAAAATTTTTGAATGGTAGGAACCTACCTTAAAACTTGATATATTTTTCATGAAAAATTGATTTTTTTTTCAAAGTTTAAAGTTCAATTTTTAACTTTTAAAATTTTAAATATTGACTAATTTTAATTTTTCACCAATAATTTTTAAAACTTCGTTCAAGATTTGTCTGAAATTCTCATAATACCTTCAATCTTCATAGGTAAGTAAAAAAGTCATTTCAAATCAATCATGGAATTTATCTTGAAACTTCGTTTAAACATCAAAAAAAAAAAAATTTTAAAATACTGCAGAAATCTACCTCAAGATCTTTCTAGAATGGTTTGATTTTTAATATTCATTCAGATTCGTAGAATTCACTACTCAAAAATCAAAAAAATGTTTCCATATTAGAAGAAAATGCATCCATAAAATTACCTACGTTTCCAAAACCGTACAGGAAATTTCAAAATTCAAAACAAAATCCTTCTGTTCGTAAAACTGTCCGAATATGATCAAAAAATTTCCTTTAAAAACCAAAAGCTATGGATTGAAAGAGTATGAAAAAATATCCCACCTTATCACTTATCAGCAACCAAAAATTTCGAGTGCTCAAATCCAGTTTATTTCGCGAATTTTTGAAGAAAAAGTCTTCAAGAGACAACACCTTCCACCAATTTGACAACATATTATTTATTGTCTTCACTTCTAACGACAGTCTTTGCCAAAAAAAATTGGAAAATTTACAGTATGCCACATAGGTATCGTCCAAATAGGTACACAATAGCATTTTAAAGCAATGCATCCTGCAGTTCTCTCGCCAATTAAATGCATAAAAAAAACTTCTGGCAACGATTCTGTTGTATTGAAGACTTGAAGTCTCAGCATAGTGACAGTAGATAGCATTTCTATGTTATTAAACTAGGTGCAATTATGCAACGAAAATCAGCATACAAGTATTTCAGGTGATAATTTCGAACACTTATATTCAATCTGTCATATTCATCGCAAAATTAATGTCTTTGGCTTATTGCCAATCGTAGACCAAGGTCAACGAATATCCATCGAGTTTTTTCGTTTTCATGCGTTTAGAGCCGCATTGAATCTGACTCACAAAATTGTACCGTACACAGAACACAAGTGTGAAGTGTGAACATATTTTTCAGATATAATACTCGTATCTTCGCACATTTACGGCACTGTGATCAAATCAAATTGTATACAATATCAATTTGACCTTTAAATCCCTCGTTATCAGTTTACCTATACTAGGTATGCTATAAATGTTTACGAAACTGATATTTTAGGAATACACTGATAGGTTTTTAGGCACGTAAACATAAATGGATAGGGAAAAAAACGATGAATATAGATTACAGAAGCACTTATAGCTACTTTTTTCTTCCAGAAATCAGTTCAAAATTTTCTATTCTGTCTCTAAAAGTAATTTTAAACCAACCTAAAGCAAATATGCCTATCATTTGATTGAACCAAACCATTACTAGGCTTATTTTTTGAATTAAATTATCATTTTTTTAGAAATTCATAAATTTATCCAATAGGTAGGTAGGTACTTGACTAAAAACTTTAGATAGGTAACTTCTTCAATACAGAAGAAAACAAGTTGATATAACAATTCCTATGAAACTTTCAAAGCTTCACAACCCCTCCAATATAGCATCTAAGCAAAAAATACTCTCGATGATGAAATTTCAAACTGAAATCCAATAAGACTACACGCTGGTTCAAAGAAATTTCAATTTCATCCAAATGATTCTAAGATGCTTGTCAGAAATTAATAGGTAACAAATTCTTCAGGTACTTACAAGTCCCCCAATCGGAAGTAATATCACACAAAGCATTCGACCACAGCAAACAAAACACAGCCAAACGCGTAAAAAGATCCATAGTCACCATGTCACCAACCCTTAAAATAAAAATTAAAATACGAAAATTGATCGACACCAACACAATACGATCCTGCGTAGAACTACATCGCGCACCGGGCGTATAAATCGAACTGACGAGCAAACCAGTTTGATAATGGTTCCAACAAGTTATTCGTAAATACTCGTCTCGTCGTAAACTTAAAAATAAATCCCTACGATTGAAACCGAAACTTGACCGAGTGGCAAGTAACGAAAATCTACTACCCGAAATTATCTAATAATGGTATAAAAATAAATAGGTTTAACAAACAAAATCAAGTAACTGATCTCGCCAATAATGTACTGAAATAATTATTCGTCATTCGACTCGCCGTCTCATCCGAACATTTTTTTCGTTCGGTTTATGAAAAAATTAACGGAAGTTTTTATTGTTTCGACAATGTATTATCGTACAAAACACGTATTTATCACCGCCGACTCGTATTGCAGCGGAAATTAATTATCTTGTTGATAAGAAGACAGCAAAGTTATAATAAGTAAATCGTATAAAAAATGGCAACAAGAAGGCATCTGTTTAATCGAATAATAAAAACAGAAGCGAAATACATAGTTACCTATCACAACGAGAAAACGCTCGATTAAAATTTAAATTAAATTAAAACCGCAAAAGTGTGCAGAAATAGTAGTGTAAACCAGAAATTCGTCTATTCGCGAGAAAAAAAAATATCGTCGTTGCATCAACAACAACGATGAATTTGTATAATTGATTTGGCAACGTTGTAGTTAATTTCTTTTTAATGATCGAAATTTAATAAACCAAATTAAATACACCGAAACGCAGAAATATATTTTTTATATTTACTAAATTAACTATGCCATATTTACTATAGACAATTTAATTTCACGTCGCATAATCATACACATTAAGTACGTACGAATACACGAATATTATAAGGATAAATAAATGGCATAATTTGTAAATCCTATCCCATTAATGGATGCAAAAAAATTATTTAAACGACTATAATTCATTTTAGGTCATTACACACGAATTAAAATGAAAAATTCGCCAACTTCGTTCGTTTTTTTGGTACACAAATATTTTTTATCGTGTTTTGCTCATAATCATAAGGGGAAAAAATTACGGACAACGATGCAGTACATAGGAATTTATAGAAACACCCACGTCACGATGCCAGAAGTAATCTACATTGTAGTAATGGCGCATCCCAAATTACCGGAAATTTTCTACGAATATTTTCTGATAAAAAAATATTGCATTACCAGCATCGGAAACACATTTTCATTTTAAAAACTTCTTCTCAATGAATACTGAAAAATTCGAATCCTTTTTGTACTACGAAATATGAATTTTAATGAACCACTTTTTCAGACATGAAAAATAAAAGCGATTACAAAACAGTTTGTTTAAAATGAAATTTCCGAAACAATTAAACGAAAATAATTCTGAAACAATGTTTTAGAAGGTTTCAGATATTTACCAACCTAATTTTCGGAACTTTCGAGAAATTTGGCACGAATTCGACTTTTTTTCAATATTTAGAATCGTGTACCTATTACGTTTTAATTTTTTAAAATAGGTTTTAAAAATTTGTATTTTGCCAAATGATGATTCTTTTTCAATTTTCAACAAAATTATTTTTCATATTTTTTTCTAAATGGAGTATTAATGATAAATGATTACTGAAAAAACCAAACGTTGGTTTTCCTCCATTTTTAGTAGTTTTTGTTTTCAAACTCAAAAAAGTTTTTAATGAGAAATAAAGTCAAAAAGAAGATCATCAGACTACACTTGAAATATTTTTTTTTTTTTTTTTTAAGTAATAGAAAACTTTGCTTTATTTACAGCGTAAAAGCGTAAAAAAAAATGTAATTACGATTCTTTCTCCCTTCAGAGAAAATCTTGTTTTACAATAATAATTACTTCCATCTTTTTTCTGTTTCCTAGAAAAACTACGTTTTTACGACTCAAGCGTTATGAGAAGGGGCCAGGGGCTCGCATCGTCTTTTTAGATCAACAGGTTCTTGATTATTATTCGAGTAAAAGTCGATTAAATTTTATTCAATACCTACCTACCTACCTAATATTTATTCAACCAGTTCACGAAACACTATTCACGAACAGGAAAAGTTGCCTACTTTGCGACTTTCAGGAGAATACAGATATTTATATCTCCATAAATTTGTGAAAAAATAAAATACTCCAATAGAAAAATATGTACGAGTAGACTGTTCATAACCAGATCGAAAACTCAAAGGTCAAAAAGAGTGCGAACCTGCAACCTACCCCATACACGAGGCACGAATGGTCAACTTGACATGAATCTAATAACTTGGAGACATTTCTAAATGAAAATGCTGCCGTAATGCTTCGAAACAAAAAAAAAAATGAAAAATGTTTCTAATAAACTTGTCTATCTGAAAAATTAATAGGGCTGCAAATTAATTATCGTGTCAAACGGTCAATTTTTATACATTATGTCATACAGTCAGTCTATCTCCTGCCAACACAATGGTAAGCGTGTGTATATTATGAAGTAGTAAAGCAACCATAATACGAGTATTAATAATGGCAAAATACCAAAATACTGCGAATTCCTTCATTGCGGGACATTCCATTGGAGAAAAATAAAAATATTTAATTCCAACCCGTTCACCTAATTTGATAATTATTTTTACAGCTAAAAAAAACACCTATGATACAACGATACTTTAACACAACGTTATTTGATAAGATAAAATGAAACCAGACAGAGAAACAATTCATTTAAAATTCGCCAAACTGAACGATTAGGTACCTAAAAATTGCATTTCATCGTCAACCGGTATTTTCCAACTCGTGGCATTAATATAAATTTTACATTTTGAATCCACAAAAACTTACGAGAATTATTCCATTTCAAAATGTCCTATTTCCAAACATGTAAGCAATAACTTTATTATTCACATTTCATTTAACAAGAACGTTTTTATACATCAAAATAAATAAATGAATAAATAAATAAAATATGCAAATGAAGATGAAGAAGAAATAAAAGAAATAAGAATACATAATATTCAAAACACTTTCAATCATAAACCCCATCTTATCAAGATTTAGGATTGGACCTAGATAAAATTATGGTACCTATCTTATTGCTTGTTAGTGCAACTGCAATGAATGAAATGGGCTGTCAAAAAATTGGTTAGGTTAGAATATTTTTCATTGAACAAGAAGCTTCCCTCTTCTTTACATTCAGATTCAAGTTCAACTAGGTTCAACAATGTAGTATTATAATTATGGTTATCTCTTCTACGAAGAACTTGTGCTTCGTACTCATAATCAAGTAATTAATACTATAATAATAATATACGAGATAAACTCTCATCTATCATCAACAAAACCTGCAATGTAAGTATCAAGCTAATTTGTACTTGATAGGTTTATTGCATTCAAACAATTGAAAATCTGCTTATCAATCAAAAACGCCAAAGATGCATTATCAGCAGTTTAGCTACATTCAATCTCTTTTCAAAATGGCAACATTGCAATCGCTAAAGTTTCGCGCTTCGCGAGTTCGCGCAACATTGCGAATGCTAAGATGAAGGTGAGATAGGTAACGCAAAACCAGTACACAAAATGTTATCTCTCATTAAAATTATACCATAAAAACTCGGAATAAAACACTTTGGTTTTTATTAGTCGTATTTAAGTAGTCAAATGTGGTACATGTACGGACGAAGCACTCGTAATTCAATTACACACAATACACGTGTATGTAACACCTTTGCCCATTCAAGTACATACATACACAATCGCAAGATCGAACTTACAAACACATCGTATCGTCGCGGACTACACAGGACAGCGAAGAAGTGTAAGTGTAAGCGCATGTTTTTTAGTACCTAAGAGCTAAGAATTGAAAATATTGAACAGTTCGTTACACCCTTCAGTCTATTACTTGTAGAAAATAGGTCAGTGTTAGAAGTTGCGCCGATTATCCCTTGCAGATGTTGTGGTTTAAAGTACGTTGAAACGATGAAGCGATTTTTCCTTACAGTACAGTTTTTTTCCTAGTTGGTTGCAGTTTTTACAACCGTCATGTTTCATTTATTCGTGTTTTATTGTTACGATTCTGGCATTATGCGGCGCTCTAAGTGGTAATTAAGTTCGCTAACGATTGTGTTTATTTCTGCGTGTGTGTAGTTTAATATCTCGGCGAATACAGTTTCGTATTTTGGTCAACGAATCAGCTCGATATAATACTCAATGAAGGAGATGAAAATCAATTCCCAACAATTCAGGTCGACGAAACCGAACTCGATGTTATTTTAAGGTAGGCATTTTCAAAATAATATTTTGCCAAAATCTATTATACACGATGTAAGATACCTACCTACCCTTCTGGTAGAGAAAAAACACGAATAAATCGTAACGCCAGAGGTCTGACTGATAACATGTTATCAGACACGGTCGAATGTGCTATTAATATAATAATTATGAAACACTTCGTACGAGTATAATTAATTGATGTTTCTCATCTAATATTAATATGTGTTTGATTCCAGACCATTAGTCGAACAAAAAAATCACTCAAGATGAGGGACGATTTACTACTCATCAAGGGTCATTTCTTTTTCCTATTCGCCGGTAAGTTGTGATACAGATAACACAACACAGTACCGTTCACGGCGTTCACTAATTAAATATGTTATTATTAAACCACTTGTTTTGCGATTCAGCTTTAGGACCGATATTACCGTTTATCAGCGTGATCGGTAAACAATTAGGCATATCTGAGGTAGCGATGGGAACCATTTACGCTGTAATTCCGTTACTGTATTTTATCACGAAGCCGGTGTACGGATTTATCATAGATTACTTCGTCAGACAGCGTACTTTTATATTCACGTTGACGGTGGCTTTGATGGGTGTATTCTACTTACTGATTTACTTCGTTCCTCACACTCCGTTACAGAAGAACACTCCAACCAGCAATACCACCAATATATCCTGCACATCAGTATTATTCTGTGATTTACATGTAGGAATCGTTCAAAAATAATCCGCAGCTTACGTATGGTACCCAATACCTATCGTTTGAAAAATGTATTTTTTAATTTTTTTAATGTGTTCGCAGAAACAAGATTACCCTAATTGGACGGTGAATCAGATCTGCAGTTTAACATGTAAGAATGGCGCCATACAAGAGACTGATGTCGAACTAAGGCTGTCACCAGAACTGTGTAATAACACGGCTCATGATATAAATTTAAATACTCGATGCAATGTTACCGAAACGGATTGCGACGTCGATTGTAAATACTTGAGTCCGGTATCGTTCGTACCGTTGGAAACACTCTATCGAACATCTTCGTTTTGGATTTTTGTACTTTTAATGGCCCTAGGATCCATCGGATTCAATATAGTGAACACCGCCAGCGATGCTATTTGCTTTAACGCCTTAGGTAAAACACATCTCTGTTCATAAAATTCATATTTTCGGTATAAGTATCTGTGAATTTCTCAATTTGTTCAATGATTTAATCAAAGGAGACGGAAATGAAATGAAATACGGTAGTCAACGTATGTGGGGAACGGTAGGATACGGTATTACCGCTTTTCTGGCTGGCTACTACATCGATCATTTATCCAAGGGATTGACAGTGAAAAATAACACGCCAGCGTTCGTTTTGTTGATGTTTTTCATCTCGCTTGATATCATTGTATGCTCAAGACTTAAAGTACGTCTCTATTTCTTTTACTCAATATAACGCACCATACCTATCTATCTGCCTGCCTATCTACCTAGTACCTACCTACCTATAATTTTTCAAAAATGCACTAGAGCACTAACCGTTTTGTTTTGTTATTACTAGTTCGCGCCGATACCGAATTCCCATCGAATTGTCAGAGAAGCCTGTCAAGTTTTAAGGAAACCGCATGTCATGATCTTCGTATTTTTCTCGCTCATCATAGGACTTTGCGACGGATTCTTGGTCTATTATTTATTCTGGTAAAAATAAACAAAAATATAAATTAATTATTATGGTATAGATAATAGATAATATAACATCTCCATTTTAATTAAGTAGGTAGTTTATTTGTCGTCTTTATGCCTGAAATGTAGAACAAACGAATTCAATAACAATTTTATAACTATGATCACAGAAACGTTAATTTATTTGTTTAAAAATTTCGAAACGATCAACACTAGAATCTCATGATTTAATGCAATACCACTTCAAGAAATATGATATCTAATATTCCACATTTCTTATCGAATAATAAAACAATTAATGCAACTGCAATGCAATTTTATCAGATGAAATATCATTTTACACTCGGTTAATATTTAAATTTAATCGTATAATAATAATTATTCACATCTTATCGCAAATTTTCCTTCAGAAAATAAACTCAAAAATATTTTTTTTTAAATTATCGATTGAAAATCATTTTGGTAAAATAAATTAATTTATCGTTTTAAATTAAAAATAATGCAGGTACAAAAAAGTAGTAAAAAATCATTCTTAAAAAAATAAAAAAAAAATTAATATAATGAAAAATATGTCATTTTAAATCCCTTCCGAAATCAGTTTGACGACCATCGTTCACTTTTTTTCAATAAAATTGTTGTAATTTAGGTGAGTCTTTTGTTAGATAGAACTAGGTATGAAACGTTTATCATAAATTTATTTTATTTTATTTTGCTCAGATAAAATTTCGCAGATCTTGAAAAATGAAAAATTGGCATAAAATTTCAAAAAAAAAATCTGAAAACACTTGTTGAAAATTTTTCTTTTTTTTCGAACCGTAGAAGAAAATTCAACGACTTTTTAAAGACCTTTTCTCCTCTTCTTCCCTCCCCTCCCCATATCTTGAGAAAAATTTCTGAACATCGAGTTGAGATTATTCAACCATCATGTCTCAATTTCACAGCGCACAATCCCTCTCTCTTCACCGCTCCTCATTCTCCTCTCCTCACCACCAAATCCTCAGATTACATTATGCCACTGCTCGTTGATGAGCATACGAAGAACTTGGAAGGGAAGGGGGTTAATTTTTTTCATACATAAAGGATCTTGATTTTTTATTTTTCCAAAACATTCATTTTCTGTGGTAAAAAATTGAAGTTCTTAGCACAATTTTTCAATTATACCCTCTGAAAAAAATCATTGGGAAAATTCTCAAAAGGCACACACTTTTCACTCTCTAGGTAGGTACGCAATTTCTTTTTACACCTTTGGTTTGAATGGTTTGATGCCTACTGTAGATATAAATTAATTTAAATTTTCAATACGAAGAGGATTATCGAAATACATTTAATGTATCACGATATCGTTTGAAAAAGTCATTCAACCTTCTCGTGAGATCCTCGAAATCATTAGACCATACTTAAAAAAAAAAAAAAAAAGATTGAAATAACATAACCTTAACGAAAAAAAATTACTCGGTAACTTTTCCTCTCCATATTTTCAGTACTTTTTTCCTATTCTAAAAATTCGACAAATTTCAAAACCCCTGCTAATTTTTACTTTCAGGTACATGGAAACAGTCGCGAACGAAAGCGGCTATTACAATAAAATCCGTCTAATAGAAGGTCTCACCGTACTAGTCCAGTCTTTCGGAGGAGAACTATTAATGTTTCCATTATCTGGTAATTATTTGAATTTTTACTAAAATTAAAGGTTAGTAGTCGGTTGCAGCAAAAACGACCGCAATTGCTCACGATAACGTTTTAAAACACCCGTTATTTTTATGGCGCAGGAAAAATTATTAAAAAAATTGGTTACGGTAATTCATTGACGATGTGTTTCCTGTTCTTCGCGGTGCGATTTCTCGCCCTATCATTCATTCCAAATCCTTGGTGGACACTGCCTATCGAAATGGTGTTATTCGGAGTCACGTATGCTTTCTCGTACTGTACCATTGTCGCCTACGTTAGCACAATAAGCTCGACTAAGATACGAGGCACGATGCAGGGCATTGTTTCTGGGTGTTACGATGGAATAGGTGAGATAATCGACTAGGAATTTATCGTTTTCACCGAATTAATACGAAAGGTAAACTCATTTGTACGGATTAATTTTCAGGATACGCTTTGGGAAGTCTTCTAGGCGGAGTATTGATAACGCTATACGAGATGAGAGTGACGTTCAGAATTTTCGGCGCTATTGCTTTAGCGACAGCGATCATTCATTATATTCTATACATGGTGTATCTTCGTAAAAAAATATGCACGAGTATGTATCCCTATATAGATAACCGCGTAATCAAATCAATAATTTCCTTTGCTAACCTTTTCTGTCTGTAACGTATAGATAAAGAAGTTGTATACATCGTGCCAGAAGAATCTTCCAAGCCGGTATCTCCAGATAACGACGACGATTAAGCGATCAGCCGATTCGCGAATCTGAAAAATAAAAACTGAATTATAGTTTCAAGGAGAAGGAAGCTCTGCTTTCTTGAAATCATTATGTATTCTGTCTCTCTTCTTGGATCACAGTTTGCTATGCATTTTTGCCCTAGATTGTAATTTTTACTTCTATAATTTGGAATTGTGATAATGCGCGTAATTAAGCGATATTTAGGCTACCCTTTTTTTATTTTCTACTTACGTAAGTTGAATAGTTAGGAGGTCTTTTACAGACTGTTAGACTCATTATCGTTACATATTCCTTTTTCCTTAGTTACCATTCGCGTTGTATGTTTTTATTTAAAATGTATTTTTATAACTTTCATTTTTATTTTGTTAGCATTTCCTATTGTTAATCTACCCAGAAATCAAAATACTTTATATTTTTTCAATTTGATGGAAAAAACGACGAGAAAATAGCTCGTAATAAAAATTTACGCGATAATGAAATTTTTTCACATTTGGTGGCCTGAAATGCTCTAAAGCTCGAACGAAAGTGGAAATTTCGTCAAGCTGGTAGGTATACATAGAAAAAAAAAAAAAAAAAAACGCCATCGAAGGTTATGGGTAATGCTGCGTTTATCGATCAGTCTGTGGGAAAATTTAAGCATATAGGCGCCGATGTGCATTTGCTAAGATTAAATACTGTCTACGCTAAACGAGGAAGAAACCGGATATAGACGTACTTTGTAGCGTAAATTTCGTCACAGATAAGATAAATTATCTAATTTAGTTTGCGTACAACGCGCCGTCATCGTGTCTAGAGCATTTGCGATGAATTCCTTTCCGTTGTAAATCAATTGCAATAGAATTTCGTGCTGGTTTGTCGCGTTCGACGGAGAAGTGGTTAGACGCAATGCACCGCAGTTGTGAACACCGTTATCGGTAACGAACTGAAATCAAAAACGTAGCGTGATTGAAGGGTTTTTTTCTCGATTTGTTATCTTGATTAGACTTGAGGGTAGGTAACTTACCCTAGAATCATTATTTTCGACTATATACACGTTGATTATGATGCAAGATTGCTGCGACGCGGTGGGTGTATATCGTTTTAGAATTACTTCGCCTTTTTGTAAAATCTGATCTTTTTTTATTAACCAGTCGAGTAAATCGCAGCACCATTTTCGGCCGTCTTTTGATACCATTTTTTCTATTTAAAAACGATGAATTTTAAATATCAAGATTTCGATACAGAAATCAAACAGATAGGTAATCACACGAAGGAATAATCTCCTACCTAAAGGATGTATATCTTTTTGAAACTGTTTCATGACTCCTACCGCGTAAGAGTGCGTCATTTTGTAACACTTTGAAGTATCAGCGATGGATCTTTGAACTGCTCCTTTCAAAACACACAGCTCGGATTCCTGCAAACGACGTGAAAAATTTGAAAAAAATTTGCACCACAGCGCGCTAAATTTAATTTCGTTATCGTTTTACTTGTAGAAAAATTAATGAAACTGAATCTTCCAGGCCATCTTTTAAGCTTTCTTGGAAGATGTGAGATTTTGTAAGACCTCCGGCGAAGTAAATTCGTGATATAGGTTTCGCATCGGATCTGTTTTGTAGAATTTGTTTTATGAGCTGTAATGAACAAAAAAATATTACACGTTATAAAAAATTCACTCAGAAAAATTTTAAATTGATAATGGGTTCGAATAAAAATTTCAAAATCGATTTACTTTAATGATTTTTTGCGTTAATGGTTGAAATAGCCTTTGTAATAAATTCGCGTTTATACAAATAGCTCCTTGCTCACTCCAAGTTACGTCTTCGTGACTAAAATTTACGACTGTTTCGCTCATCTACAACACAGACATAAAAAAAATTGAAACAAAGATGTAAAAAATGAGTAATAAATGTGCCATCACCAAGATTAGCATTTAAAATGGTTCAAACGTTGTTTAAAATTTCAAAAAAAGTAAACTTACTCGTATGTCAGAATTGTTTCAAATCTTTCAAGCGTAGCGAAAAATCGATAAAATTGAGGATAAATATTTTTTTTAATAAAATCAAATGCAAATGTTTTAAAAACGTTTTTTAAAAAATTGAATACTTTTTCAATGTTTAAAAAAATAATTCAGCTGAAAATAATTTTTGTGTGAATCAAAATCAAATATTCCATCAATTCAGAAAATATTTACCTATTTTTGGTGTTCTACACAGTTTTTTGAAATTTTAAAACTTCTTATCGTATTTAAGATTTTATGTACATTGAAATTTCGTGATCATAAAATAATTTTAAATAGGTAGGTAAGTTTTGATCAACTTTCAAATCAATTAAAATTAATCTTTTCTGATTCTTCAAGTTCAGTATTAAATTTCAATTAAGTTCTCACTTTTTATATTCATTTTTAAATTTTTGACGAGGACGTTACATGTTTGATCCACTAAAATTTCCAAATCTAATAAAGAAATGTTTAAATTCATGATTTTAGATTAAAATGCTGAGTAGGCAAAAAGAGAAAATTACTCAAAAAAAGCCTTTATTAATGAAATAGATAATATGTAACAATGAAAATCAATGATTCATAAAATATTCATTGACGATTTATGAGTTTTTTTTCTTGAGAAAATTCCAGAAAAAATATGAAAGAAATTTAGGTACCTATGTATCAAATAAGATTTGAAATTTTTAATAAAAATAAAATATAATATTCGTTTATTTTGGAAACAAAATCCAAAAACGTATCTAAATTATAGTTTTATAAAAGTAGATACGAATCGAACGCACTCACTTGTTTTCCAGTAATTTTCTTGTAAAAGTCAGCGATATACCGACCAACGAATAAATTCGCTGAAGACGAGTTATGCGTACTCTTGGAAAGGAAACATTTACAAAATTCGAAATGGTACAACAAATCAATCAGCGAAGCTGGCTTTTCTGATTTCAGCGAATTAACAAATTTATTGCCAAATATCAAAATCATCAGTTGAAGAAATTCTTCGTTAATATCTGCAAAAGTGAAACCAAATTATTAATATCAAAATTTCGAATAATCAATATTCAAGGTCGAAAATATAAAATGACTTCTTACAATGTGAACTATAAATCGTTTCTGAAGCTTTATGGATCTCCGTAATAATAGAAATATATTTATCATTGGTTTGGTGAATCGTCACATCAACCAATCCTCCGCCGCAGTTAACAAGCATGACGTAATTTTCACCTAGAAAAATTACATACAATTCGATATAATCGAATCAATTAAGTAATTATAGGTATCGAATTAACGAAAATAATAAACGCTTAGATAGGTACTCGACGAGTTAGATTGTCCATGATCTGCTGTAATTTTACTCCAACCTAACAGATTACACCACGAAGCTACGGCTTCCGGTTCGTAAATAATTCTCAGTCTTTCTTTAGTCTCCAATGTGCATAAACCAGCCTGAAAATAATACAAATCTTGCAAATAAAAACGGTTTGATTTAAGAAATGAGCGATTCAACATTGAAATAAATTATAGCTTACATTAAATGCAGCCTCTTGCATGAATAATTTCCCCTTTACGGACCACATCACGGGTATAGTGATAACCCATCTAATTTGATCCTTCTTAATAGGTTTTTGTAAAACATTGGATACTTCTAGAAGAGCTAAACATTTGAAATAATTCAACGTTCTGGTATATACGGTCAGGGCTGGAACACAGATACCATTTGTAGCTTTGATTTCACATTCTCGGTCTATGTCCTGCAGGAAAAAAAACAAAAGGCTCGATTAGCAATGCAACATTTTATAGATGATTTTATGAATTAGTATTGTAAGCATTTACAATGAAATTCAACAACTGCAATTTGAACTTTTCAAATAACAACCATTGAGTTGATAAAGAAGAAGTCCGTTGCTCGATACTGAGAAAATAATCCTTAGCGTCGTATCCAAACGAGTGAAATTCAGTACGAGAATTGAGTAATAAAATCGAAGGTAATTTTCTCATACTCGGATCTAAAAATGAAAACTTCGTTAGATTTGATCGAATGAAAAAATAAGTCCCAGAAAAGTAGTACGCCGTTACCTTTAATACTCTTCATTATATTTACACTACTAGATGGCGAATCTTCTATGGCGAATGAAAATCCAGAAAACGTGGTACCAATATCAATAGCTATGACTACTTCGGAATCGTTTTTATTCGATTGCGGTACGATATTTTTACTCTTGATTGTATTCTTGATATAATTTCTTTTAAATGGTAACGATTGAAACGAATCTCCATTAGGATCAGCGACGGTATCGGTATTGAGATTTTGAGCAGAACGAGATAAATGTTTATAGGCGTTGATTCTAGCCGATGAATTATCCGTATACCTTCCTAACGCCGTTGCTGGGACCGCGATTTCTGCAAAAAATTATGTCGAAATCGATTCAGAGTAAGAATAATAAACAACTAGGTAGGTAGTCAGTTCATGAAGATAATTATTTTCGTAATTTACAAACAAGGGTACCTGTTGCATTATCCTTAGCGCATGAATTTTTCATTATCATTTCTTCGACCAAATTATTTGTTTCACTACTGCTACTTTGGATTGACAATGAATCGATATTCTTGTATAATATATTATCGGGATACTTATTTTGGTCGTAAGACGGTACCGTCGCTGGATTATTTTCCGAAACACCATGATGAATATCCGGCGAGTTACGCAGATAGATTTCTTGTTCTTTCGAAAGCTCCACTAACCTGTGTAAAACGTTACGTGATGAATCAGATCAGATGACTCGTGTTTAACAGAAGTAGGTATTACCTATCTATGTTGTAATTCTATCAATCTCGTGAAATTAATCAATAAGTAACACATTTGTAATTAAAAACGATTTGATTTGCTCAGGCAAATCAGAACATTCTAAAGATGAGTAGGCCTACCAAAAATAAACACAACTTCAATGTGCAGTGCTACCTACCTATTGTTCAACTGTTTGAGTTATCTAATCGCTCATGTAAATGAGTTACAAAGTAACACGTAAAACTAAAAATATCTATAATTTAGGTAGGCACATCCTGATTTTAGCCTTTAATTATGGAAAATGAATTTTAATTTTAAACAAAAATCTAATCGATATTGGATGGGGAACGTGGAATCCATAAACCTGAATTTCAACTCAGGAAAATAACAAAGCTTCGAGAAATAGTTTTTCTAGTTTTAAATTTTACGATTTTCAAAAATCGTTTTCGTGTTCCTTAAAATTACATCGACAGTGTAAAATGCTACAAATTTACGGAATAATTAATTCATTACCCTGGAAATGCTAATTGTAAATTGGTAGCAGGTACCTATCATTATTCGTCATCATCTTACTTGTTCAAAGTCATGCAGATAGAATTACACACTTCGTCACTATCTGAATTATATTCCTGTTGAATACCGGAATCAAACGATGAATCGATCGTTTTTTTGGAAGTGGATAGTTCTTTATGTTTAATTTTCTTCTCGTTCAATTCTGAAAATAGAAAATTGCTCCACTTAATTTTCGAAAGATAATAGGTAGGTACCTAAGTATAATTAATTTGCAGTTTCTGATGCAAATACAAAGCAGTATATTTTCATACAAAAACACGAGAACTACTCCATGCCAATTTAACCAAGGAACGTCTCCGGTAAGAAATTGAATTCCTTACAAAAAGGCCCTACGAAAAATCAAGACATCTTCAAAATTAAAGGAAATAGGCAAACTTCAAAGCAAGCAAATGAAGAAATTTACCCTTTACTTTTTATTTTGGTTTTTCTTGAATTCTCTTAAAATGCTGCCTATCCTATTGAAGATAGGCAAAAGGTAATGATGACCTTTTTTGCTGGAAATTACATTTCCTACGAGATGAAAGTTTCACTTTTTCAGTCATCTCAAAATTTCAGCCCGTAACGTCAATTTGAAAAAATAGCGATTTTTGATGAATGATGAGGTGTGCCAATTGAGGGTTGGACGTTTTTTAAGGTCCTCTTTTGAATAATCCAAGTTTTGTTCCGATTGGAGATTTCGAGGTCAAAGGGGTTCTCTTCTCAGCTCAATTGAACCTGATTTTATCGATGGAAAGAGTGCTAAAATTCAATTCAAAAACTTTCATCGAAGTTTCCAAAAACTGCAGAGCTTAAAAATTAAAAGTCCCAAATTCGAAATGACACTACGCGAGACATAATTCGAAATTACGTAAAAATTGTCATCAATGCAAGTTTTGATTTTCAAAAATGGAGACTCTTAGTGGAAGAGGGAACAGCTCTTTCTAGTTTGATACTCAGACTCAGTATGTTTTTGAAAATTTCTATACGTAAATGTAAATACAAATATAATTTGGTTTCAGCTTTCCACCTAAATTTGAAGAAAATTTTGATTTTCTCTTAGAAAAATGGGCCAACATTGAACTGAATAATATAAAATTTGAAACCAAGGCCAATTCTAGGGATTTTTAGCGACTACAAGAAATGCAAATAATGAAAATTTTCATTGATCAATGATTCATGTTTTCATGTTCCCTCGTCCTCCTCCACCATCCAAAAAATAGCCCGCGAGATTTAACCCATCCAGTCCTGAATATAGACAATTTTCCATCGTAATAAAATTAAAATTAAATAATAGGAAATTCCCTAAATTTAATTTTATATTCACTGAATTAATAAAAATTCAAAACATGGGCACCAAATACATATTCATAGACGGAATATTTTCGTGATAAGAGAAGTAGAGAAGAGGAAAAAACTGGAAAGTGCGATGCTGGTTTAAGAAATCATCAACCCATAGTCAAAATTTACAAAATCTGTCTGTTTCATTACGTACCATTTTTGAAAGAAAATTTGACCAAAAAAATTATGGTGAAACCATGTTTTCAAAATAATTTATTCAAATTAAAAAAAAAAACCTTTTTTGAATATTTGAGCGTTGCGTAGGGCAAATTTGATGAACAACCTACAGTCACAAAATAAAATTATCGCCTCTCCACTCCGCTTGATCGGATTTAATTTTGGTCTGTAAAATTTGATTTTTTGACATTGAGAATTTTCTAAACGAACTCTTAAATTGTAATGATAAGGACGAAAAATGCATCAGAAACTCTGGTTGGGAAGTAAACACATTTTTTTTGTAGATTTATAGGTAAGGTATGTTTTAAGTATCTTCCAGAATCGGGAGGAGGAGGGGAGAGGAGTCTCATATTTTAGCAAGTCAATTTTTTAGGTAATAATTATTTTGAGTAATGGTGTGTTGTAACCTTTGAATGAGTCGAGGCAATCATATTCAAGGATCAAGATCCTTAAAATTTGTTCATTTTTTTACACATATGAGGACAAACTTTCAATAAATTTTTGGGTAAAGTGTTTTTAGGTTTTTTGAAATTCCAAGAATTGATAAAGTACGGCTCGAAAAAATCGAAATAAGTGAACCCAAAAAGACCATAATTTGATATTCTAATTTCTGAAATTCACTTCTCACAATAGAAGTATTAGGTACTCGTATATACTTGTCATTGAAACGTACATACTAAAAAAATAATAACTTTTTGAAAATTTCACTCATCAACTTGCATTTGAAAAGAAAATATGAAAATCAACATTTTTCCATCACCAAACATCGATGCTCAGGACTAATTCTCCCCTCTACCCTCCTCTCTGCGAGCCTGTATACGTATATTCGGGTTTTCCGAGATGGTTTGGTCGAAAATTTGAAAAATTATTGCTTCAGAACATTCAAAAATGAAAATTTTATGTGAAACACTCAAACTGGCATAATTTTTGAAGACAAACAAAACGATTTTACTCCTAATTAGCCCATCTCCGAAATTGAAGAAATTACAGACAATTGGAAAAGAATCAAATAATTCCAAGTGGCTCAAATTGAATTAAATTAACTTTCTTCATTTGAACATCAATTCTTATAGATCGATCCTTCAATTTTGTAATTTTGAACCAGAAGATTATTAGGTACTTCTGTTACTCCGCGGGGGGGGGGGGGGTGCAAAAAGCAAAATTATTGGTGAGAGAAGGCAACAAGCATTTCAAAAACGTTTCAATTTTGGCCCATTCAAGATCAATCTTTGAATCCATACAATTTGAAATCCACCAACCAAAGATCTAATAAGTAATACTTAAACATGCATTCATAAAGTAAACAACATGCTAAAAACCATAAGTAATCAACAACTCACCGGTCATGACAGATTTCCAGTTCTCAACTGCGGTCATATCAGTAGGTGTATCTTGCAGAGGATCGTCTTCAAAAACATATCCTATTCTTCTGCTGTCTTTTTCACGAACTCTATACCTCATGGCTATTTCCCTTTGTTTCCAACTGGCATGGCGGTTACAAGACTACAGTACATACAAAATAACACCACATTCGCATAAAATGTAGACAAAGCCGCGCAAAAACTTCGATATTGTAATTTGTAGTAAGTCACAATGCATTAAAATTTTAACACCAAGTATACTTTAAGAAATAAGAAAAAAAATAAAAGAAGAAAAAAACACGTTAGTACAACATGACATAACCATCAAAGAAAAATACAAGTAAGTCGAGTAAGTACGTAGATACGAATAAGAAAGTACTAAGAAGGAGACGAAAGGCATTCGAGTGTAAAGATAGGATGCGCTAATACTAATGGGGGACTGCAATGTAATGATCATGTTGAAGGAAACCGTAGCCTATTACTTGTAGCCGAGTATACGAAATACGAATACGAGTATAATATGGGAAGTGCAATTGCTTTGGAAATCAGGTTACCACTACAATATATTAAATAAGGTGAATTAATTTTGATTTTTTGACATTTTTTTCAAAAAAATGCAATAAAATTGCATTCGCGTAAACTAAAGAATTGAATTGAGTTCTGCCCGAATACTGTTGCTGTATGAAGGTGGGAAGGTAGGGTACCAGCAGCATACGAGAACATCATCACACATGGATACTACATATACTACATAGGTTAGGTGTATATGGAAAACCCGTAGTTAACTGAAGCGTTTACCCTATTCAAAAAGCGATGACTGGAAATCCTATCTAGTTTAGTTTTCGTTTTTGTTACAATTATTTGAACGTTAATCATGAATTCATGACCTACCTGTATGAAAGTGTTTTAGAGGTTTGACGTTATTAGTTGAATTCTCACGCATATCTATAATGTTTATGTACCTATACAATTCCACATTTAAAAAATGATCCTCGCAGGTACCTCTGCACCTGTTCTTTAGGTAGATGTCAAAGTACATAGGAACTTGCAGGCTACAATTAGTCAACTTCGATTGAGTTGAAATTTGACTCACTGGAAGAACATGTCACTCAGACCTCAGAATCAAATTTTGAGCAGCCGAAATTGATTTTTCGATGGTGGAAATGACCTATTGCAATATAGAGGTATCAATTTTCCACAAAAAGAGTAAGTATAGGACGAGATAAAAATCAGAAACTCGGTTTGTATACTAAAGTCTATTTTTTACCCCCTCTCGCCTTCCCCAAATCGATTCCCAGCATTTTCAAGCCAATCTGGAGCCTCAGCGAGAGTCGACTTTTCATCAGTAATTTCAAATCGCTCTAGAAAGGCGTATAGGTAATAAACTTCTGCAGCTCAAAATTCTTCTGAGGTCTGGGTGACATACTTTTTTAGAGAGCCAATGAAAGTTCAGCTCAATCGGAATTGACTTGCGAATTTAAGATTATCGCGAATAGAAATGTGAATTTTTGTACCTTATATTCTACCATTTCAAAAAATTGTCAAGTTAAATGATAATAACTTAAGTATTTCTGAAATAATTCACCACTCAGCTAATTTTAGTACCTAAAATTTTGATAAGGTTCAAAAAAAAATCATGTTCAGCGATGAGATAAAATAAATAAAAGCGTCTAGTCCGATTTAAAAACCAAGAAATACCCAAAAATCAAACCTTGGAAAATTATTGTGACCTCACAACACT
Source organism: Planococcus citri (assembly GCF_950023065.1). Taxonomy (NCBI): domain Eukaryota; kingdom Metazoa; phylum Arthropoda; class Insecta; order Hemiptera; family Pseudococcidae; genus Planococcus; species Planococcus citri. The sequence goes on along the minus strand of NC_088680.1, from coordinate 44,346,574 downwards.
CATTTGAGGGGATTTTTACGCACCGATGAATTTTTTTTTTTTGAAAGTACCGAAAATTTGCTTGATGCAACAATTTTTCTGAGTTGAAAATTGAAACGAAAAATTCAGAAAAAATTGGGATATTCAAAACCTACAATGAGTCGAGAGGTTTTTAAAAGTTTTGGGGAACACAATGGAGTTGTTGTACTTCATCGGTTTTTCTAACATTTTTGGGAAGGGATCCAAAAATTTCAAAAAATTGAGTTTTGGGGCATCTCCCCCCCCATGGGATCAATCAGTTGAAATTTTGGATTTGAGGTTAGAATATGTACTTACGATTTTAGAAAGAATCATTTTCACAAAAAAAATCAACGTCAATTTTAGAACCTTTTTTCCAAATTTGGGACCCTTAAAATCAGAACTGATCCATAAGCTATATTTTTTAGAAGCAAGTACTATAGTCGAGAGGTTCCGATTTAAAAATAATAACTTTCCAATTATAATAGGAACGAAATTAAAACTGGGAAACCTGTTCAAAGCGCCATTATTGGTTTTTATGAAGTACCTCCCACCACCACCCCCATTGAGGCAAAATTGTTCAAATTTTCACCAAAATATGTTGTGGTTTCACTTCAGTTTTTTCAATATTTTTTATAGCCTTTGGGAGGGAGTTCAAAAATTCCAAAAAATTGGGGTTTGGAGCATCGCCCCCCCCCCCCCCCCCCAAATGGAACCAAATCGGTCAAGATTTTCGGTTTGAGGTTCAAATACACTTAAAAAAAAAACATTTTCTCAAAAAAATGTTACTTTGATTTCAGAATCTTCTTCCACAAAAACGAATCTGCAATCAGGTTACCTGTAAGTCCATTTATTCCGAGGAAATGAGGACTGAAAAAAATTAAGGTAATTTTAGAAGTGAGCAGATTTGCATGATTGGGTTTCAATTGTGGAGTGAATTCTGGATTTAAAAACCTTCGAAGCTTCAAATTTCACAACTTTTTTTTCAAATAAAATTAATTTTCTCCTTTTAAAGTGAATTCTAAATTTAAAAAAAAAATGAAAAGTTGAAAAAATGATACAGATCACCTAAGTGCTTGATTTCTGGAAAACAACAATTTTCAATTTTCACTCACATCGTAAAATTTCAGATCCATAAACTTGGACATTTTTAAAAAACCATTGCCTCAAGACTGGCTCAAATCTCCAAAATAAAGCAGACGTTCACTGGAACACTCACTTAGCGAGATTTAAAGCTACTTACCGATTTACCTATCGTATTCTCGCTTCACTTCAACGGATTCTCTACACGCCTTAAAAAAATCTGTCTACACCAACAACAAATAAAATGATGTACCAACCAATACATAACAAACATAGATATAGGGGCGTATATCTAAATGATTTTTTCCATTTTAAATCCACGCATCTAATCTTCCGGTTTAAAACAATCAGAGTATACAAAGAGCGTAAAAATCGTGAATGAATTATGGAGTATTATATTCTGCGCCCAATACAACAGAAAGTAAAATCCGGAATAGATTTTACACTACGATTACTCCGAGTCGAGTCGACGAACGCCGCCGATGCTCATGTAAAAATATATACCAGTACGTTTCATTACAATAGGCTAGATTACAACATTGAAATTAAATGCGGCGTAAACGCGAAACTAGATTTTTTTTAATTTAATGAAAGTATGTTAAGTCATTTACGTGTCTGTTTATGTCTATTCTGCAAATGAATACGCCTCATGAATGAAGATACACTACATACAAGATGAAGAGAAGATGTTTTCTCGACGCGTAAAATCCCTTCAAAATCATTTCGAACCAATTTTTACTTTCAAGCTTTTTGATAGCACAAGTGAGTAAGGTGAGGTCGAAGGGTTGGAACTCCCATGTCCATGTAGGAACCTACCCATCCGATATGTATTCAAAAGAGTACGCCTATGCGAATAATTTTTCATATCCTTGACATAAATTATTTCCCAGTCAACAATACCTACCTAATGTTATATGGTACATACTTCCATCGATGGTCGTTTTAACTAAATAAAAATCAACTTCAACGAAAATATTGGCGCCGAGGAGACTTGTGACATAAATACCTTTGTCCTTTACCTATGCTTGCGTATTACCAAAGGCTGAAATTAGTAGGTACGTCTATTTTCTAATACGCATTTGTACATAGTTTCCGTTTCAACTGTGATCGTTGATATAATTTTTATGCTATTAATACTTGGACTTACGTGACCTGTAAATTATCTTGATGAAATTTTTTCGAATCGTGAAAAATAATAACAAACCTTTTATGTATACTTATACAGTATTTTGTTTGGAAATTCTCAACAACCTACTATTGTTTTGCTTAAAATTAATGGGGTTTTCTTCAAATACCTATACAAAATCATAGGTTAAAAGGCCACGTTCGCAGTCACTTTTAAGCTCCCTTGGCTTCATTACTCATGGAAAAACTTTGATCATTTTTCAAAATGATCAATACTATATTAATTTTATTTTCGTATTCGTACATAAATACAAAATGCACGAAAAAGATCAAAAGTATCCCATGTCAAGAGAAATTGGAGTGATTTCTTGATATTTCAAAGCACAGATGACATGATATGAATGGTGAAGTTCGCAGGATTAGAGGCAACGTGAGAATGGATTCATGTTTCAGATCGAAAAATATTCAATTATTCATATCTTTTTTTAAAAAAAAGAAAAAGAACAATTTTTAGTAGACTAATAAACTGTACTTAAGTTTAAAATTCTGATTAAAAAAATTTCAAATTATTTTTTTTTATAAATTTGAAAAAATTATGTAAAAGTTGATGAAATTACGATATTATGTCAAAATATTGGAGAATTGAAGCAAAATTCAATTGAAAATCTACGTCATAACTCAGTCATAAGATTACCCAGATCACCAAAAAATGGACCAAGGGATGCGCACAATCACTCATAATTAGTGACCCATGATCCATATGGAAGCTTCCCAAAAATTTCACCTGCCCAAATGAAAAATGAAGCCCTACAAGAATTTAAATATTCCAGAAAAATCCAACGAATTTTTCTTCAATTCTCTAGTTTTTCCAACAATTTGATTGTTATTTCATCAATTTTTATATAATTTTTTCAAATATTAATGAATATTTTTTAATGATCCTTTAATTATCCGGCAAAAATATCACCGGTCCTAATTTGAATAAAAATTTAATTACAATCACATTTAAAGGTCTGATTTTGAGGTAAGTGGAAATAACCTTAATAATATTTTTGGTGGCCAGACTTTTTTTAAACGTCCAAAAATTCCAAAATGTGCAACTGGGCAGCTCCAAAAATCTTAATTAACTCAAATCATGGATATGTTTTTTTTAGTCAAGTTGACATGATGCTCCATCAGACATGAGACATGATTATCCATGACCATGTCTTCAGTCTGATCCGGACTTGGTCCGCGCTCTATGCTGAGATCTTCCGCAGCCTGATTCCCGGCTCCTGTCAGATCATCTAACTTAAATTTTATCTGATCGAATCTGGTCTAGTCTGATCATCCTAATCACTAATCAGCTTTTCCGCCTATTGACTTGTCTGTCTCGTGTCTGGCTTCCTAAATTCGTCTGTCTGTATACCCTCTTAAGGTCACTAACCCGTCTTTATGACTTCCCAAGGTTGTCTGTTTGCCGGTTTAACCACCTAAGGTCATTGACCCTTCTGTCTAAGTTGTTTGTCTGCCAGTTTCGCATCTTAAGGTCATTGACCTTTCTGTCTGACTTTCCGAGGTCGTCTGACTGTAGTATCAAGGTCATTGACCTGTCTGTCTGACTTCTCAACGTCTACCTCTCTGGCATCTTAAGGTCATTAACCCGTCTTTATGACTTCCCAAGGTTATCTGTTTGCCGGCTTAACCACTCAAGGTCATTCATCCTTCTGTCTAGATTCTCAAGGTTGTTTGTCTTCCAGTTTATCATCTTGAGGTCATTCACTTTTCTGTCTGGTTTCCCGAGGTCGTCTAACTGTGGTATTAAGGTCATTGACCTGTCTGTCTGACTTCTCAATGTCTACCGCTCTGGCCTATTAAGGTCGTTAACCCGTCTTTATGACTTCCCAAGGTTGTCTGTTTGCTGGTTTAACCACTTAGGGTCATTGACCCGTCTGTCTGGATTCTCAAGGTCGTCTATCTACCAGTTTAGCCTCTTAAGGTCACTGACCTTTCTGTCTGGCTTCTCAACGTCTATCGCTCTGGCCTCTTAAGGTCTTTGACCCGTCAGTAAGACCTCTTAAGGTCACTGACCTACCTGCCCAGCCTCTCATGGTTGTCTGTCAGTCCTCTTAAGGATGTCTGCCTACCTGTCTCGCTTCCTAAAATCGTCTACCGGCCTGTCTGATTTCCCAAGTTCGTCTCGATCTATCTCCTTGTCTAGACTCTAAAGGAACTTTCCACGAAGGAGATCAACTTTTCACAATAAGTATGATGGGCATGATGGGCAATTGGGCATAAAAAGGAAATATTAAAAAATTTTAAAAAAATAATAGTGGCACCTTTTTAAAATTCTTTTTTTTAGAAATCAATCTCCGAAATGGGATCTTAATACCTTTTTTAAGTGATGGGGGATCGGATTGAGATGTCTCACAAGAGGCTCCAGACTTGAAACAAAATCTAAAAAAATTTCAAAAATAAAGTAGCACATCAATTTCTACCTATGTAAAGGGACTGAGTTCGAATATTACCTCATCGTTCTTTCCCAACACCTCTGAGCCCCCCCCCCAATCAAGCGTCCTTAAACTTGGTCAAAATACCGAAAAATTCTTTAAAATGGTACGACGTGTCCTTCAATACACTTTCACGGGCACTAAATTCAAGGATGTTTTAATTCTTAGTGCATACCTTCAGTGTGTCTACAGCCCTTCAATTTTTTTGAAAAATGTTTGAAAAGTCATGAAAATGTGATGTGACATGTCGAATTGTCGATTCTTACTAATTTGAAGTCGCTAGATTCAAATATTAATGTTTATTTTTCGGATTTGAGCCTTCAGCGTCTCCCTGGCCTATATTTTGAAAAAAGTAAGTGACCTTTGCGACACTTACACCAAAACAAAAACACTGATTAATAATTATATTTCAAATTTTGATTAAAAAAAAAAATCCATTCTGTTTTTCATGAATCATTAGATTAATCTACACCAAGCTCTTTTTCACTGCCAAGGAATCTTTTTCACCCATAAAAGATCACACTAACTCCAAATTCAAGTTCAATTTCAATCCTCTTCCAAGAACATTCGAACTGAATAACCTTCAGTCGAACTCGATGAAGAGCTTCACAGCTGGCTAAATTAAATATGAATTTTCAAACACTCATGCCAGCGTATAATTACAATTAAACGATGCAAAATCGCCGTTATACGAGTACAGAAATCCGTTCGATACACTAGACACAGTCCATTAGACCGGACATCAGGCCAAAGAGTTAAACGTACCGAATCGGTGAGAGAATTTAGTTGAAAAAATATATACGTGTAAATGTGATACCGATACCGTTCACACATATTTATATAACAGCTTAATCAGCACATCTAGTAAGATGTAACGATGCGGTATACCAAGTACAATATGAATTAGCAATGTACAAATTTCCTTGCAACCGAATTTTTTCGAGCGTTATTCTGGTATTCTTAATCTTATATAGGGAAATACGTAAGTAAGTGTAATTATTCTACATAAGGACATAATGACGACTCCGTAAGAGCTCGTTATGATTTATTTATAAAAAGGATGCCGAAGGAAAAAATTACCGAATTAGAACGCGATATTATTTTTTGAGGTCCATTATAGTATACTAAGATTATCTCAACTCGAATTAGCCACCTTTCCATAGCACTCCGGAGCTGATGATAATGCATTCGAAAATAGACTCTCCCCATAAGTAGTCACGCGATATAATACTACAGGCGGTAGTGTGCTCAAAAAATACACACTCTCGAACAAAATCATTCTGAAAAATACCCCATCTCCGAAAAATCGTGCGACCATCGAATAGATCATCTCGACGAGACCCTGTTCAAAATCACCTCGAGTTGATTACGTGAAAAAAATCTCAAAAAACCAGTCTCTTAAATTTACACGTGTGCAACTTTTAGGAACACTCTGTCTAGAAATTACAATCCGTTCTTTTGGCCATAGAGGGAAAAAATGAACACGCGGCTTTTAACGTTATAACTAGCGCGATAATTTCAGGCCTTGAGAATGGACCCATCGATAAAAATAATTTTCACAATGTTTCGGATTATACACAAGACCAATGTTGTCATGGATTCAATGTTTTTCTAATGTACTACTCACAAATTGATTGATATATTTGCCGCGTACAATCCTTATATCTTTTCTTCCCTCTATTCGATGGTACTTCGCGAATGTGTGTGTGTATGTGGTTTTTTTAGATGTAGAAAAAAATACCCACCTCTACAGCACTATAGCTAAATTAAACACCGAGACCTTTTTCAGTACTTTGTCGACGAAATCGGCGACTTGACGTGGACCTGCATACACGTAATTTTAATCCAACCGACGATTTTCTTTTCGAAGTAAGCGGCATTAAATTAATTGCGTACTTGACTAAAACCCACGTGTTTGAAAAAAAAAATACCTATTAATCGAAGTCGTAAATTTAAAAACAAAATAATAAAAGTACCCAAAGAAAGAATATTGTTTTGGGATTTGTTTTGCGATATTTCGTACGACGAAACCTTAAAATAGCACTGTAAGAATTTTGTTAACTTTACACTCATACCTACGTCACTTCCAATTTCACTTGAATTTGAGACGCAATTTTTTTTACGAATTTTTTACACATTTTAGTTCGTTTTTATATAAGAAGATATGTTTCTTTCTTCTTTTTTTTTCAACTTCAGAGTTTGATACCATGTTGAATTTATGACTTGGTTGTGGGAAAAAGTACGAAACTCCCTTAGGAATGGTAGATTGAGAAGTAGCCTGCGAAAATTACTAGATGTACAAAATGCCAGCGATCACCTATCACCATTACAGGACGAAGTATGTAGATATATTCGAAAATCATACCATACCTATTACCTACCTATATTGCAATGTGATTCGTTTCGCTTTAGTATTTTCACGTAATTAGATTATAGACGCACTTTATACAAATAATAATTTGTAATACATATAATGCAATGCACGTAACTTTTATTAATTTATCAACTTGGAAAAAAAATATGTCAGCGATGGCACAGTTTTAAAAACGCTTGAATAATTTTTTTCCAGTTTTACGAGCTGTTTTCCTAATGTTTTTCCAACCCATCCCCCTCCCTTACGCACCTTCACAAAAAATGATACCTCCAAAGTAAGATTTTTTTTGAGGAACGAAAAAACGACAACAAAATTTCAGAGAAACGTTGCATTCAACAAAAAAAATGATATCATAAAACGATAATCTTATGAGAATATTTGGCTTGGCTATGACATCATTAAGGAAACATTAAATACAAACGAAGGAACTTGGCATAGCAGGGGAGAAGAAGGATACAAGCAGTCCAAATAGGGTAGACTGAGTAATGAATATTGCCCTATTTAAGAAAACTACGCGTGAAAACTTGACCTCCTCGATAATCACCCTTTTCAGGAATTAAACGAATTCATTCGACTAATTTTCAAAATAGAACCGTTTCGTGTCCAGAAAATTCTGATCTTAATAGTTCGAAATAAAAAGAAAATGAAAAAAAATTGATTCAATCTAACAATTTATGCAAAACATCCTTCCAAAATTTTGAAGATTGGTATCACAAATTTTCAAAAATTGGCCAAACATTTCATTATTGAGTAAACGAAAATCAAATTTAAAATAGCTATCATGTTGAAATTTGATCAGATTCAAATTATTCAGCGTACTTCAAAACAGAAGATGCCCAGAGTAGCAGATGACTAATCACACTTGTCACTTTTTGATATTTTGGGGTACATATTTTCTTAAATAATTTGGCACCCAAAAATATAATTTTTTCACCGATGTCAAGTGAGCCTCACACATGAAAATAATTATATGTAATTTATAACATCACCAAAATAATTATTAAAAGATTCTCAAAATTGAAAAAGCTCAGTCACACTTTTCAAGATTTTCTAAAATCACATTTCTCGCACTTGGGTCAAAAAAAAACTCAAAACGGAACTACCTATTCGATTCCCAGAATTAGAGCAACTCTATCACATTTTTCGACACTTCACAGTTCTTTTCGAAAAATCTTTCATCCACCTACATTTTATGACTTTTTTCAATGGTTTCAAAAAATTCAACCTTGAAACACGATGCACTGAAAATTATACCCAAAATAATTTTTTCTGCAGTAAAAACTGCGTTGGGGGGGGGGGGGTCGATTGATGCAAAAGTAGAGATGGATACCTTGAACATAGGAATGTTCAAAAAATTATTTAATTTTTGACCACAAGTTCTTTCAAAAATTCATCACAAAAAATTACAGACATCATGCACAATTTAAAATTAACCAAAATTTCAAGTGAAAATTCATTTTTGGAGATTTGGAGAGTTGAAAAAAATACTACAATTCAACAAAGCTGTTTTCCTAGTGATTTTCAAACTTTTTAATAAATACAGGTATACAAACCTATTTTTCCAAAAAAAAAGTGACCCGTTCTGACAAAAGGGGCCACAAGTCGGATTTCTTATTTTCAATTTTTTGGCCATTTTGAAAACTAGACATCATACCGAGTCGAATGAGACCAATTCCAGCATCCTAGCTCATTCTTTTCCACTTTTTGAATTTGAAGGATTGAAAAACAAGATTTTGAGAAAAACACATTAAAAGAAAAAAATGCATGAAAACTGACAATGTGATGTTTTTCGAGAAAAGGTACATAGTGTTTCAAAAAATGGATTCTGGTACCAGAAAGTGTGTAGAATAACATGGAATGAGTTAAATTTACGATAAGAACACGTTTACATTATAAAAACGTAAAACAAATAAAATAAAATGAAAATTTTTTTTTTAGTTTTTACTTTTTTTGCTATTTATTGAAAACTAAGCTTCCCAGAAAAAAACTAATGACAATATGTCGATTGGAAATTTAATTCTCTACAATTTTCCTCAACATCATTTTTCCGTAGAATGCTTTGTTCCGCCTCCAGAAAGCTTTAAAAGTTATGAGCGCTCAATATTTCCAATTTTCGACTGATGCTCACTTCAAAATGCGTTTTCAACACACTTTTCGGCCAAATTACGTGTTGTGGCTGTGTCACATGACAGTTCACATGCTAAAAAACAATTTTTCAAAATTTTGACTTATTTTTACATTTTTGCCTCTACTGTAAAAAAAACGTTTTCCGACCTATGGTCCCTTTTGCCAGAACGAGTCACATATGAAAATTATTTTATTGTTCCTCCACCTAGCCCCCTTCACGAAAACTACCAGGTTTAGGTCGTTTTGGAGTCTCCGGTGCATTCAGAAAATTTACAATCTATTTTTTGAGTCCTCCTGAATTTCTATGAAAAATTTAGGAGAATTCTACATAAGTATTAAAGACATTTTCAATAGGTACCTACCTGAGTACAAAAAAAAGTTGGTGAGTGGGGACAGAATTTTTTAAGATTTAAAGAACGGGTAAATTTTTAGATTTTTCTGGAATTTGATGAGATCTGGAAGAAAAATGCTATGAAGATTACTTCAGAAAAAGGAGAGGAAATTTGAACTCTCCTATCCCTTTACTTTATACTCATCCCATTCATCTCAGCACCCCACCGAACTCTGGTTAAAAATTTTGAAAGCAATATTGAATACTTTTCTTTTGATAGGGGGGGGGGGGGGAGGGGCTTCAAGTATGTATGTATAGTAGAAAATTTCATCGTTTCATTTCTTCAAAAACAAGTTTCTGTCAAGGTGTGGAAAGAGGATAGAAAGCCAAAAAAGGGAGGTTTTCTACCGAAAGACGATATTTCATATTGTAACTTTACAAAGATCTCTCAACAAGTTCGCAACCTAATACGAATTAGCAATGCTGCATTTGCAAAATACAGTATCTAGGTATTTCTATGTAATTACACCAAGGTGTGCTTAATTTTCACAGGAAGAAACAACAACACACGATTTGGAATGCGAAGAAGAAGACTCGCTGTCTTATTTCGGAATATGTTCGGCTTGCAAGCTGGCCATAAACCATTACAGGCATTTTAACATCGCTGCTTTGGATTTTCTGTCGACCAGAAACAATACCTGTCCATTTTGTGGTCTGCGTTATCGTAACTCGGTGGATCGACGTAATAACGAATCGGAGGAAACCGAAACCGTAGATGAAATCTTGATCAGGGAACGGTCTCGGGATCAAAGATCTAGCAGCGAGCCAACGGTTCCTAGCTACAGGTTACCTCCTATCGTAAGCAGCATCTATTATTGCACACCTTCGTGAAAGAATGCAACCTACCTAAATTAATTCTGTGAAAAAATTCGATTTTTTGCGTACGTATAAATAGTCAGATGGCTTGCACATAGGACGTTATGAAAACGATAATGGATTTTTTAGAAGACTGGAGAATTTCAACGTTTTGTTATCACCGAGTACTCGGATGTCTTTACTATTACCTCCTATTACCAAAGTATTGATCATTCGCCATTTTCCAAAGTACCTACCTATACTAATCTGGTACCTACACATTTTGCTATACTTATTTATTTGTACAGGAAATCGAATCAATCAGCAATTTAGATGCTAAAGAGAGAAGTTCCTCGGTAGCTTTACGAAAAGCTAATAATTTCGCCGAACCGAAACAATACCCTAAGTACGCCGTTAGGCATAAGACTCGACAAGAATTTTTGTAAGTAATTTCATCACGAAACTCAAAAGTACCCTCATACCTATCTTAAAAATGACCACTTTCTTTATTTTATTTCTCAGGCAAGATGTCAGAAAAGCTCGTCAACAAGATAATTACATAAACATAGAATATTTTTACTTGAGAACGTTCAATTCTTTCAGCGAGCTTTGCGCTTTATTCAAAGTAAGTTCTCAACTTGGGTGAATTTTTCCAAATATTCAGTAGACTTTGGCAAGAAATACTCGAACGATAATTTCACAGGTGGATCCGTCCGAAGATGGAGCCAAATCGGAAGATCCTAATTTAAAAATGGAGTTTATTTATTCAGTTCACGATGCCATCCTAGAAATGGTAAGCAAAAAATTTTTTTGAAAAAAATACCTTCGTCATGACTCATGAGCTTTCAAAATTACCTATCCAACTGAATTAAAATGTATCATTTTGTCTTTCTTTAGCCAGCCATAATACAAGATACCGTTCTCAAAGCCATTTTTAATTCGTTATTAGAAGAATCGAAAATGTAAGTTTGCATATAAATTTAAGTATAAGAATTTTTCACGATAGGTAGGTACCTTACCTACCCACTTCATGTTGAGAAAAATTAATTAATGATTTTCTTCGAAGACTTTTCGACAAAGATGAAATCAGATCAGTTTATATTCTACTTCAATGTCCAGTATTCGCAATTCAAAATTCCTATTTGATTTTCGCTCATTTACTAAGATACTGCGTCAATTTACCAAGTTCGCATCACCAATTATTAGTAAATTGGTTTAAAATGTAAGTACTATACTCACAATAACACTTTATAAACTAGAAACATTCGATGTAAAAATAGTTTATATTAAATTCTCAATAATTATTCATCAATTTTATCTTATGCAGTCTCGAAGTAAACAGACTACGAACAATTGTACGCCATTTAATGCAGTTCATCACAGTGCGCCAGTTTTCATCGGGTGATAAGACACTACCACCATTGAATAAATGCAGATGGTGGATTCCTACAGCCACCAAAATACTCGCATTAATTAGTAAGATCGAAAAAATTCAAGCATATCTTTAATAAGTATTCTCGCAAAATTCCAACTTACATATTTTGTTTGTCAATCAGCTCAAAAATCATAAGCCAAATTTGTGCTCAAAATGATTCAAAAATACTAAAAAAATGTTTTGATTGAAATTTTTGAATTTGTTTGCAAAATTTTAACCCATTTTGAAAGGTCACGTGGTGGTTTTTCAAAAATCATAACTCAATTTTTGGTTCAAACTTTTCCTAAAATTCTCAAAATAGTTTTGATATAAATTTTCGGATTTTTCATGAAATTTTAACCCATTTTGATAGGTCACACGACACTTTTTCAAAAACATCAAAAATCATGATTCATGACACTTTGAGCTCAAAATTTTTCAAAAATGCTCAAAAAAAGTTTTGTTGGGAATTTTGGAATTTCTTGCAAAATTTCAACCTATTTTGATAGCTCACACGACACTTTTTTCAAAAACATAAAAAATCATGATTCATATAACCCTTTGAGCTCAAAATTTTTCAAAAATACTCCAAAAATGTTTTGATTGAAAATTTTGAATTCCTTGCAAAATTTTAACCCATTTTGAAGGGTCGCATGGTGTTTTTTCAAAAATCGTAACTCAACTTTTGGTTAAAAATTTTCCAAAAATTCTCAAAACAGTTTTGATATAAATTTTTGGATTACTCATGAAATTTTAACCCATTTTGATAGGTCACACGACACTTTTTCAAAAACATCAAAGATCATGATTCATGACCCTTTGAGCTCAAAATTTTTCAAAAATGCTCTGAAAAAATTAATAGAAATTCTGGAATTTCTCACGAAATTTTATACTACAATACTTGAATAGGTCGCATCACGCGTAAAACTTTTTTTTAAATTGCGAAACTCATGACTGAATTTTAGACTCAAAACTTCTTTAAAATGCTCAAAATAGTATCAATAAAATTTTTTTAATTTTTCACGGAATTTTACCCCATTTCTATGGATTAGATGAATTTTTTTTAAATCTCAAAAATCATGACCCATTTTACAAATACATATGTAGATGGAATTATTCCAAACTGCAATGTTATGAAATCCGTCGTAACGTAATCACTAATCAGGTAAGTAGGTATATTTTGGCATGAAATCGTGTTTTTCAATACTCGTAGAGGCAAAGAGAAAATTGAAAATTTCCCCTGCTTTTAAATTCGATTTTGGAAAAAATAACAATCAAATAAAATAGGACTTATCTCACTAAAAATGAAAAAAAAAAAAATTAAAAAATTGAATCATTACAGATGCAGCAAACAACGAATGTACGCCTCCTTTACTAGATTACTCGGAATTGTACAATTCTGCTTTGGATCACATCGATTTGATGCGAGATTACTACATATGGCAGAACTGCAGACATCCTGGACAATTTGCCTATTGTCAATATCCGTTCATTTTGAGTATTTTGGCGAAACGATTTATTCTAACGAAGGTAAATATTTTTCTACTTTTACTCGTACTCGTATATGCGTAGATCACCGAACACTTGTGTATTTATAAATTTTTAAGGGAGCGTTGGATCAAATTTCAGCTTTCTGATGTAAAAATTGCCAAAAGCTATGATAAAAAATTTACAAAGATCATAAAAATTTCAAACCTCTAAATTCGCTGAAGAAATCATCATATTGTAAATGAGTTTAACTCTTGTTAGGCACCTAATAAGCGACGAGAAATTTTTTAATTTCAGGAGAATAGAATGACATTTTGATGAAAAAGTTCAAAATTAATCTTTGAATAAGTTTAGTATTTTTTGCCAAAAATGTACTTACCTACTTCATTTTGGTGAATACAAATTCTGAACCTTTCAGATTCATTCACTTTTTGATGCATTCTCGAATGATTCAATTCTTTCATATTTCAAAACTTCATCTGGTTTTTTTAATTAAAATTTCTGAAAGCGTGGTATTTTTTTCATTTTGCAATCAAGTTATCATAAATTCAGGGCTCAAAAAATTCAAAAATCATCCAGTAATTAAACGCCAAAATATAATCTACTAATTTAATAAGCAGTAAGGAGAATCATCCTTCCAATCTCACTACCTAGTACCTAGTACCTAGACCTGCAGCCTTTGCTGAGCAACAATTCAATAATTATTCACTATGCCAAACTAGTTTTTGAACATCGCGTTTCAACGTTCAACGTTCAACATTCAATCAAGATCTTCAACATTTCTCATCTCGCGAGCTCTCATAATCAAAATCCAATGCAGAATGGTATTTCTCATTCTCATTATTGAAAAACTTCAGTCTTCAAGTCGATGTTAAGTAAGATAAATAGGCTCTCTTCGAGCTTCCAAAAATTGCCACAGCGGACGGTATTTCACGTCCACTAGGCGGGGTATTGGTAAAAGTTTTCAACTAGCAATAATCGCACCTCGGTAGAACCTCATCGGTTACGATACTGCCACTGCGCAAAGTTAGAGAAAACCGCCCGGCCAAAACCTTATAAGCATTCTAGCTACATACTTCATCTGCGAGTATTAAACTATACCGTTCGGTGAATAATTGGTGGTACCTTCACCATCACCCATCCAGTGTTCATGTACTACGCTCAACTACGCTACGCTCGCGTTGCTTGCAACAGCGATCGTAATACATATTTCCTTTTTCAATATATTATTTTTGTATTTTTCTAATTTTTCGATTTGTTTCAATTCTAAGTTCTTAATTTCGATGCATTTAATTTACCGAAATAAAAATAGATTATTCAATTCGAATTTGGCGTATTTATGTAGGTAGGAAAACTTACCAAACAATTATATGAGATGGTTCCGGCTTCTGGCAACAGATGTAGGTTGTAGGTATCTGGTATGCGTATTTGTAAATCAAATTCAACACGTGTCTGTAATACAAACGTAACGTATAGATATAATTAGGCAGCCTGTACTATGTCTATGCAGTATTGTACAAGGTATGCAAGCAATAATATCTAGTTATATTGTACTTATTGTTATTATTTCGTACACTGTAACAGTAAGTGAACACGATTTTGACTAAAATTCTCAGCATTTTAAAAATACATCGCAATCTATAGACCTGGTACTCTCTAATACGAATAATTCTTCGATTTTACGAATCGGACGTATCTACCATGAAACAATAATTAGTTTTGCTGCATGCATGATGCAAATACATACATAATTATTCATGTACCTACGTACATCTATTCAAGAATACTAAATAGGTGTTCATCGTCGAATTATATTACAGGATTCAGAACAACAAATGATCTTGAATGCTCGAAGATCGTTGGTAGCTAAGATGACCAGACATCAACCACCACAGATAGATATTTTCTTTCTGAACATAAATGTTCGACGATCTCATCTCGTCAATGATTCCTTAAATGAGGTAATCACAGTACCTACAATAGGTATTCTTAATAGAATAGATTTGTTTTATTGCACTTTGCTTAACGCACTTATGTCAAAATATATCTAAATCCAACACACGTATAACAACTCACGAAATAATTGTAATTCGTGTGCCTGTGTATTGTTGCAAAAAATTCAATTTTTCAAACATTTCGAAGTGTATAATGACTAATGATTAAGGTAGGATATACTGCAACAATAATATTTTTTCATACCTTAATTCAAACAAGCAACAACTTTCACGAGTTTCATATTTATACGTTTTTAATTTTTATACAGAAATAATTACCTGTATTTTGAAAATAATTGAATTCAATTTGAAGCTGCTCAGTCAGTAGATAGGTAAATGAAAACGGAACCGGTAAAAATATAATCATCAAAGATCAAATTATCACCTCATGTAGATTAGGTAGTCGCTTAACTCTGGAAACAAAATGAAATAAACTATGCGATGAATTATTACAAAAGAACGAGCTAAGCTAAGCGTAATACATAGTTACTCGTTCTTACACTTTTTTTTTCATTCGTAATAGGTACTCTAATTTATGAGGAAAAAATAACCAAGCTCATATTATGTAGGTAAGGTTTACCTTTTCGTGAAATTATTTCAAAAATCGAATCTCAGTATCATCGATAATCGACGACGCAGGTTAATTTGAGATTCATCTGCTTGTCTCACAGTTTTTCAATTTCATATCACTCACGAACAAATTATCGTAACTTTTACTCTAGCCGAAAGTTGAGGAATCTGTAACAAGCCAAACAAAAACGAAGGAGATTAAAAAATTACGTACTTACCTAAATTAAATTCATCAACTCATTTACAATGAAAATCAATTTGCTCAAAGTGTGAAGAGAGAGATGATGTCGGTTTCTTTAAATTTTACCAATATTCAAATGAATATATCGATCACGAATACTAATAGTATCACTTTTTCTCTGAAACGACCTAAATCAATTGAGCATTTGTCAATTCTTTTTCGAAATTCGATGCGTATTTTTGCTACAGACCTCTCGGAATTCGGATCAATAATATGTCAAAAACTAGATCATTCATTTTCCAATCTGACTCGATGATACTTGAATTTACAAACTTCAAATAGTGTAGGTAAAATTTATTTCCTGTTGCAAAGAACAATACCTATCATCTTCGATTTAAAAAAATCTTCTACATGTCTGTACCTATACCAGTATAAACAAATCGTTTATTCTTTTCTTTAAAAAACTGACGCTCATTATAAGTATGCTAAAAAAACACCGAAAGGTCCCTACGATTTTTTTTTAAATTTCAAACTTTTTACTCGTACATCAATTAAATCTATCTAGCGTTACAAAACGTACCTAGATTAAATTACTTATCTCTTTTTCATAAAAAAGACAAGCAAAAACTTGCTGTTTTCTACCTTAGGTATCATAAGATATTCGTTCGAAATAATTATTGGTCCTTTCGGACGCCAAAAAATTAATGATTGATCTGCGGTCATTTTCTAATCTACTGACTAGTAATCACTGACACCAAAGACCAGATGGAAAAGGGCCATAAAGGCTAGCGGTCATGGCAAGAAGTTCATATAGCGAATTAGATTAATTTCTGCATTATATATATATCTGTTCCAAACTTTATCTAGGAGAATTAAATACCTGCCTTGTTATTTCCTGCACTCGTTTTCAACGCACACAACGTACGTAATGTAGATCTTATCCATACTTGTACCTAATTACCTATTGCCGTAATAGTGTAATAACTTTGTTAAAAGTACCTGAACGAGATCAATGAGCCAAATTTACAACAAGATATTTAGCTCTTTGTAACAAGATTAGTCGTTTTAAAAATTTTCAAGTTATAGCAACTCAGTAAATTATTCAATTCCTAAAGTGTAATTGGAATCAAGTTTCATCTACTGAAAATAAACTCCAATAATAAAATTTTTTGCAATTAATACAATTAGAAATTTTTCAATAAAATCTTAAAACGTGGATAAGTACTGAAAATCTGAAAAAATGTTCATCAATGAACAGGACAATATAAATAAGAAATATTCTAAAAATAGCTTATTGAATTCAATTTTGAAATATATTACGAAATACATATGAACGAATGAATAAAATGATAAGAAATTTTTTTTCAATTTTCCGTCACAAAATTCAATTTTTCAAAAAAATTAGGCTTGTTTGAAAACTATTCGTTATATTTACCTGTATACCTATACCTACCTATGTAATTTAATTCAAACTGATCTGCGTACAAATTAAATTAATTCAAACGCAACACAATTTTAATTTCAGATCACTTGCAAACAAAAAGACTTGAAAAAAAAGCTTAAAGTATCATTCGTCGGTGAACCAGGTTTAGATATGGGAGGATTAACGAAGGAATGGTTTCTACTTCTAGTACGAGAAATTTTCGATTCAAATTATGGTATGTTTGTATACCACGCACATTCAAATTGCTACTGGTTCAGTATCGATAACAAGGAAGGAAGTCTAAGAGAATATAATTTAATTGGAGTATTGATGGGATTGGCGGTGTACAATTCGAACATATTAGACTTACATTTTCCATCGGTTTGTTATCGGAAATTACTTACACCTCCGGTTGTTCCTAATTCCGGAAATAAAAAAATTGGCGTAATAGAATCTCCTACGTTTGACGATTTAAACGAAATAATGCCCGTAAGTATTCGTATAGTGTGCAAAAAATAAACATCAGCAATGACGATTTTCATATTCCATATTTCATAAGTACTTGATGCCGAATCAATATTACGTAAATGTATTTTTTTTAGGATGTTGCTCGTGGTCTGAGAGAATTGCTAGAATATGATGGAAATGTAGAGGAAGATATGGGAATGAATTTTCAAGTACATATAAATCGTCAAATATTTTCAATACATACATTTTTTTACGAATACTTATTACTCATATATTTAAACATCGTTTCAAGATCTCACTCGAAGAATTCGGCGAAATAAAAACATTTCAATTGAAAGAAAACGGCGAGAACATTCCAATAACGAATGAAAACAGACAAGAATACGTGGACGCCTACTTGAATTGGATTCTAAATACAGCTATTTATGAGCAATTCAAAGCATTTTATTTAGGATTCCACAGCGTATGCGCTTCGAACGCTTTAATCGTACGTATTTTTTATAACTTTATCATATTCTCGTTTTCATCGAGTTAAATTCAACATATTTAATCAGATGTTACGAGGAGAAGAAGTAGAAATGCTAGTATGCGGTTCGCAAACTCCGAACTTGAACGAACTTCGCAAAATCACTGAATACGATGGTTTTGATCCCAACGAAGAATTCATAGAGTAAGAGTACAAAATACTCGCAATAAGTACTAATAATTCGCTTAAAATCGTACCAAAACACTGATGCTCATTTCATTAATAGAAATTTTTGGGAAATTATCACGAGTTTGTCGGAAGATATGAAGAAAAAATTCCTTCTATTTACCACCGGCAGCGATCGCATACCTGTAGGAGGAATTACCGAGATGGCTTTCAAAATAACGCGACTCCCACATAAAGCGGATAATTTACCAGAAGCTCACACCTGTTTCAATCAACTAGTTATACCTAAATATGAAAACAAGATGATCTTACGAGAAAAACTGACGCTCGCCATTTCAAACGCTGAGGGATTCGGTTTAGAGTAGTAATTTGCGATTTTTTTCTTGATACGTATTACATGGAATAATTTTCGGAAACGAATCTTTTGGTTGATTTTAAAATAAACGCAAATCAAGCTAATCTTTTGATTTATCATTCTTCTCTCCTGGTATCTTCCAAGACCTGTACATACATAGCGAAAGAAAATAATAAAACTGCACGATATAAGTATAACCACGAGTTATCAAGCATACAATTTTTTTTAGACATATTTTTGCGTAAAATATATGGCAAATATTTTTTAAATACTTCAATCTAATATTGTATGAATTAAAAAACGTACACAAATTCAAAATTAGTATATCATCGTTTACAGCATTCGAATTAATTCTCAGAAATGACTTTAATGGCACATCTGTGACAAGGCCAATAGAAACTAAAAAGTTTCCAGTAAAGATACCTGCAACAGAAACACGAACAATTTATTAAAATTTATATCTACCTATAATCTCAAAATTTGAACGAACAAATATTTTTGAGCACTAGGAATTCCAAATTTAGAGTCATCGATATTCTTTTCTCAATACCAAAACTCCAAAAAGTAGAATTTTCAAAAATGTTTGAAAGGAAACTTATATTCAGTAGAGTGATCTATAAAAAATATATCAGAAATCAGAACATAGGAACGTAAAACTTCAAAGTCATACTTTACGTCTAAATGTAAAGCGAATCCCTTGGTACAAAGTACCAACTTTATCCAAAGCTTTATCCACATTTTTCAATCAGTGTATGATTCAACAAATTCATGAGTACTGAAGGTAAAGCAGAGGTAACTGAACTCAATGATGTTGCAGCAAAACATGACGACGATAGCGATAGATACATAGATAAATATTCAGTGTGCTGGCAGTGTATGAAAAAAAACACAATTGCAAGAACATTAACTTCTAATATAAAGTACAATAGAGCAACTATATCGTAGAAGAAAACGGTTGTTAAACTTCTAGAGGATGTTTTTTCATACAAACCTGAAACTTTACATCATTCCTACAGTGTTCTGATGGTTCAGTAGGAGGAAAACTTCATTTCACTAAGAAACGAATGAAAATTCCACTGATCTAATGATTTTATAGTTTATATGTTTAAACGTTTTATACAACATATGAAATGAAAATTCCAATAAATTTTCGTCATATTTCCAACTTTGAACTTTTAGTTTGAATTTTGAAATTTGAAATGAAAAGTTTTCAGGTTTTTCAAAAAATGATAAACAACGCGCGCAGTAATTTTTTGACTTTATAGATCAGTTGAAAATAGCAGTATTATCATAGATATGAAACAGAAGAGTGGAATATGGATAAAAAGCTCTGATTGGTCAATTTTCAGAAAGCGAGCACTCTGATTGGTGGAATCTCTAAGAGAGGGAGATAAAAATGTTCCCAGCTGTTGACGTTCTCAACCAGTTTACATCCATCTATGACATTGGTGAAATTATCAGTTGTCCCCCTCTCTTCACCAGTTCGTCACCACCGAACCGTGTTTTCATTTCATTTTTCAAATACTTTATCTTCATAAAAAATGTTTTACAACTTCACAAGTTTCTCCATTTATTGCAGATCGTCGTCGATTAATTAATTCATTTTTTATACGTTCTTCATGATCGAATCGTCATCATTTTTATCAGGGTTTTAAAACATCTCCAAGATTCAATTTTTTCACTGATTATTGCAGTAGAAAATCAAGTTACAGGTTTGTTTATATTTTTTCTATTATCAATTCAATAATTATTAATTACGATTGCTAACATTGACCTCGTATTACTCAGAATGTCGGATAGTGATAAAGTCGATGTGGTTATTTTCGGAGCTACTGGATACACCGGAAAATGTGTCATAAGAGAATTCATTTTACTCAGTGATAACAAGTTCACTTGGGCCATTGCTGGTAGAAACCTGAAGAAATTACAAGAAGTATTAGAATGGGCCTCAGCCAAAACAGGTTTTTAACTTTTATATAAAATAATATTTTTATATATTTTTGCTATCGGGATGAACTTGATTGATTGATTTTTTAGGGCAAGATGTTACTAAGATTCCTATTGTTATTTGCGACTGTGAAGATGAAGCTAGTCTCAATAAAATGGCACAAAGAGGACGTGTCGTAATAAATTGTTGCGGACCTTATCGATTTTATGGCGAACCTGTGATCAAAGCTTGTGTTGAAAATGGAGCTCATCACGTAGATGTTAGCGGAGAACCTGAGGTATAGATGAGATAATACCTATCTAAATATGTAAAAATCAGGTTATTGATTTTGTGAATCAATTTACAGTACATGGAAACCATTCAGCTAGATTATCACGAGGCTGCAGAGAAAAAGGGTGTTTATATCGTGAGTGCTTGTGGTTTTGATAGCGTTCCTTGTGATTTGGGAATTATTCATTTTATTAATAATTTTCCGGGTAAAATTTAAGTATAATTTAATACAAATAAACTTGCGTATCACTTTTTTAATTTTATGATTTCTTTTTGTAGGCCAAGTCAATTCTATTGAATCGTTTCTAAAGTTTTCATCCAAATCAAATGTAAGTATATAGGCCTAGATGCTCTGAAAATTATTCTAATTACTAATTATTAGATTAATTTTCAAATTGAATTATTGAATTTATTTTCAGGAACCCGCTGCTAATATTGGTACTTGGGAGAGTGCTGTGTATGGAATTGCGAATCAGCAAAATTTGGTAGCACTTCGCAAAAAATTACATCCGATATTAAATCGGCCGAAATTAGAGCCCCGTTTGAAACCCAGGTAGGTACATAAAATATATAGGCTGTTTACTTCAAACGCATTGAAGCTAGTTTTAATCAACCTGTACTCATTTTCAGGTCAGTTATTCACAGATGTGAGTTATTCAATAATCACTACACTCTACCATTTCCTGGATCTGATCGATCAGTGGTATTCCGAACGCAAATGTTCTTGCGTAATAACTATAAACAACGTCCGGTACAATATAATCCCTATTTTGTATGCCCATCGGTGACAGCTTTAACAGCGTTGGTTCTAGTTGGTCTGTTTTTGCAAGTTTTCACAAAATTTGGTTTTGGTCGGCGGCTTCTACTGAGAGTGAGAGTCTTTATTGTAACATTTATCATTTTGCATGGATATCACTTAATTTTCGGAATGTTTTCTAGTACCCGGAATTCTTTTCGTGTGGTATAATGTCGCGAAAAGGGCCATCGGAAGAAGCCCTTTTGAATTCTTCTGCTTGTTTTAAATTCAAAGGCGAAGGTTGGTCTAAAGAAGTGGCCGATCAGTTTGAAAATAAAGAAGAAATCAATCTACCTCCTAACAAGAAAATGCTCACTGAGGTATGAATGGAAATCTGCCTGGAATGGAGCCTGTTTTTGTTTGATTTCATCGAGTGTATTTTTTCATAATTTTTATTTCAACAGATGTCATTCAAAAGCCCTGGATATGGTTTTACTTCAAAGTCTGTTATCTACAGTGCCTTTACAATCTTGAAAGAATCCGATAAAATGCCATCAAGGTATGAATACATTTACCTATGCTCTGGCAAGTGGCATTTTTTTTCAATTTATTACTTAAAAGTTGATTGTAACTTATTTTTCCAGAGGTGGAGTGTATACTCCCGGAGGAGCTTTCGGCAAAACAAGTTTCTTAGATCAGTTGCTAAAAGACGGAGTATCTTTGAAAATCTTAAACGATGTTTGAACGCAAATCATTGATTGAGCGCATCTTGTTTTTTAGGCCAGTTATTTGAAAAGAAGTTTTGAATGACAAAACTTTCATATTAAACGATTAAGTGTAAGACGTTGTTTTAATTAGTCACATTTATCTGTATTTAATGGTAAATTTCCAATTGTCTACATTCCAAAGTAATTTTTATATTATGCATTTTTTTCCTCGAAAAAATAGGGAAATCTTGCTGGTGTTTTTTTTACATGTTTCAATTTTTTTTTCTACTATTTGTAAGAAATTTTGTTATTTTTGTCATGGTTTTTTGAACAAACGAATGCGAGTCTTGAAATTAGACTTCATTTTGTGCCATATTTAAAGTATAAATTTTCGTATTGAATATGCCATTACATTATACATACCATTTAGAGTGCTTCGCTCATTTCAGTATTAATTAATTCATACGTGCTGCTTCATTTAGTATAAAATGTTATTTATGAAATTGCAGTACTCAGTGTGCTTGCTTAATTTTGTAATTTGTAATTTTTGTTGAATCAAATAAATAGTTTTATTATGCTGAGTGCCTTCCTTCGCGAATTTTAACCTACATAGAGGATCTTTGATTCGAGTTTCGAACTTCTTGATTGTCATGGTAAAATGGAACACTTCATTTCGAATAACCTGTTTGGTAAAGCAAGAATAAGGTCACGATGAGCGATAATTTTTTCTCTAGAATATATTACTACAACGCATGCAATGTTAAGGCTAGGCAAACATACAAACATGAACGTTATTGGAACTGTATGTTTCGGACAGAAGGATTTGCCCTTTCGTAAAAACACCACTCCATCATTTCCATTTAAAGCTTAACAATTTTTTTAAATGAAAATTCACAAATTAAAAAGTAACATTATCTTTATTTTTTTCAATTCAACAATCTCACGTTATGAAAATCGTGAGAAAATTTAAACTCTTAATCCTACACAATAAAGGCAACTCGAAAAAATTTTTCAACGCTAAATTGTTTTTAAAAAAATTTTGTAATCAATGAATGAGAATCAGTTTTTAAAAATGTTGGGATTATTTAGGGAAAAAATACGTACTAAAATGATGAATTCCATTAACACCTCTCCTATCTTATCTACGAGAAGTACTGAAGCATACCTTTTTAGCACCTTTCACCGCGCTCAAAATCAAAAAGAATTTCTGTTGTTGATAAAGCCGACGAATGCATGACAGTAAACAGATATGAGAAACACTGAACAGGTATAAATATACATATGTTCTCCATTACGTAGTCGCAAAAACAAATGAAATCTTCAGCTTCAATGAAAAAGTCAGTAGGTAAGAAATGAATGCGGATATGTATTCACAGCTGACTGCGCACGTACACGCCTTTTAAAAAACTGATTCAAGACTCCAAGAAGTCATCTGTTTCTATGAAAAGAGGGTTCTTATAAGTGAGCTCAAATGTCTACATCAACGGAACATAAAAGACACCCTAGTAGTACTTCGCAACAACAAAACAGGTAGCCAGGTTTCTAAGCGCAGCAGGTACATAGGTATAAACATCTTTACCATGGGTAAATCAATTCAACTTCCTTTTTTATTAACCGGCACGTATTTCTTTTCAGAGACCTAAACTAAACTATCGACACCACAATGCAGTGAATAAAAATCAACCTTGCTTCTTATTTTTCACCATACACCACACCTGATTGCCTTTCTTTCAGGAGCTTCTTGCTACCTAATTGTTCACTTTTTGTTTCGGAATCATGTACCAGTAGGTACTACAGTACACCAGTCACCACTACCTATCAAAAGGAATAGAATTAAATTAATTTTCACTACTACCTATGATAGGAATAAATAAAATAGACTAGAAACGTAATGTAAAAACCAAAATTCACATAATATAATCGTTGAAAATACAATCAATGTAAAAAAAAAATCAATTTTACAAAAATAAAAATAATAAAATTCAACATTAACACTGTACAAAATGAAAAATATTTCATAAAACACACTACTTAAAGTAGTGCTGTACAACAACCGGATAATCGGAATGAAATCGGAATATGCCATCCGGATACTGCTTTAACCGATTAACCTGATGACACCCGGATTCGCCGAATCCATTGTTTTTTTACTGTTTCTGTGACTTTTCCAACGCAGAGATTCGAATTCCAAAAAAAAGTCACAGAAACAGTAAAAAAAAAACAAAGGATTCCTGGAATCCGGTTGACAACCGGGTATTCGGAAACTCCGATGCTTAAAATCCGAGTTTCCGAATTCCGGTTGTTGTACAGCTCTAACTTAAAGATATCAACCAAGGTTACCGTTATAGCAAATGAAAAAAATTATTTTCATAAGTAGTGTAAATAAATTTAGCTTAGCTAAGCTAAATATGTCTTAATCACATCAATAATCTCACTTCGGCAAACGGGGCATTTTTTGGTATCCATTAATTTGGTTGCACAGTCAAAGCACATGCAAGTATGGCCACATTTGTATAACACAGCGTTTACTCTTTGTTCCAGACAAATACAGCATTTATTTCGACTAATATTTATTGATCCGATCTGAAGAATAGAAACATACCAATGAAGAGGATGCAATTTCAACGTGTAACAAATTATTACATAGGTAGTGTATAAATGTGTAATATTGTTGACATACCACTGAAATGGTGCTATTAGAAAAGACATTAGGAAGGGAAACCGAATTCAGTGAACGAATATTTCTTTTTGAACCCTTCATCTCACAGGAATTCTAAAAAAAAAAAAAAACATAACAATAATTAGTTATAACATCTGTAATGCAATAAAACTGACAAACTACCTACTACCTAGGTACTATAACAATAGCGTACTGTACACTAATTAACTATAGGTAGTAGGTACCTAGTACTGTAGTACCTACCTCTTTTAAATCTTCCTCAGCATAACCTATATGTTTCCACGCTTCAATGACATCTTCTTCGACTAGCCACGAGTTGAGTTGCACAATTACAGCCTCTTTCTCACTTAAATCACTTATATCCCTAGTTTTCAACTCTGATACAGCTTTATGCAATTCCGAAGTGACTCTCTGCAAGTTATCTCTCCTTTGGCAAATATCTTCTCGTATTTGGTCTTTTTCTGCGATTATATTTCGTAGCTTAGTTTTAATCTCGTGGTATTTTCTTCTACTTGTGACTAAATCTTCTGCTGCTTCGTAAACGCCATCATTAGCAGCATGTATTCTGTGCAGCTAAAAAATGAAAAATAAAGGCAGAATTAAATAAAATCCTATGTAGGTAAACATAAACATTAATTAATAATATTATATAGAAGTATATTAGAACATCTTAAAAACATTCGTTAATTATGTATGGGAATTGGAAAACCCGCATTCTTACATGATAGTATATTCACTTCCCCTAACATACATATGTTCAAACTTGTAAATTTAATTTATTATCTAAGAATGTGTCAACGGTTTGAAAATACTTGAAATGATGTAAAACAAAATGTAGGTATTTATTTATTCAAAAGGATGTAGACGAAAACGACCCCTCAAATTATCACAGTTCCAAAAAGAGTCACTTATATACCTATCCATCCTATACGGTGACAGAAAAACGAATCATCTGGTTCTATTGGTAAAACATGATAAGATAATGTAACAAAAAAGAAAAAAATTGACATGCAAACTGCAAAAAATAACTGCCATATGCCCATTCCACACTGGTAAATCAGACCCCCCCACCCTATAATAGAGTTAGTAGGTACGACTAATTTCACCATTTCAATTTTCAACAGTGGGAGGTCAGAAACACCCAAGTACTAAGTTGAACGTTTATCTTTTCAGCATATGTATCCAGAAACCCAATAGGTACTTCAGATAAATATTTGTTCAGAATTCACAACCCTTTTTTTCAGCGATAGACGTTTGTATCAAATTAGTTTGTACCTAGACCTACTACCAAGTATACCTACTCAGTTACTCACCAACACTCCAACACTATCGATGTTTTTCATCTTTTTACGAACTTTACTCTTTCTTTCTGAGTGATGATTGGATTTTAATCTGTTGTGAATTTCTTCAACGTCAAGCATATGTCTGCTTCGAAGATTCTGCGAAAGAATATCAGATTAGTAGATTCAGTTTTAGAAAATTACACGTATGTGTATGAAAAAATATCTTAGTTATTACATATATCTACGTGATTTGAAAGTAAGTAAGATATTTTAAATTTCACGCGATCAAAAAGCCAGAACCCAGAAATTTTTTTAATACCTTATAGGTAGATACCTATTTGGAATGTTACCATTCAAGACATATGATTTGGAACTTTTTTTTGGTACTTAATCCCAGAATCTATAAATAAACACTTGTGCTGTGGATTTTGGAGCCATTTACTTAAAAGTTAAGTGTACTTCTCAGTTTCAAGTTTCAAGTAGGTATGCATTTTGTAAATGAACTAGGTAGGTATCAATATCATCCTCATTCGCGTAAATACTTAGAAAATTATTGCTTATTTTGAGTTTTATTCCAGCAAGAGTGAGTGTTTATTTGAACCACAATCATACGAACTTTGTAGGTATAAATAAATATTTATGCTAATAAGGATAATATGCTATTGCAAGTTCATTTACAAATAGGTAATAGGTATACCTGAAACGATGGCTCCAAAATCCACTGCACAAGTGCCTGGATTAGGAAATGTTTCATTCAAAACACCAACTTGAAAGACACTGAAAAACTATAACCTAATAAAAATAACTACAAATAATGAGAAAAAAATTACCATGACTTGAACTCTGAGAACACCACAGCTGGTAAACAAACAGTTGAGTACACGCGAAGAGAGACGTCTTATTTCGTCGAGAAATTATAAAACTATAAGTACTATTAAACCGAACGCGTTCACACATAAATCACTCATTACGCAATCTCACACGCTCCAGCATTTGAACTCAGAGGCTCAGAGCGATACAAGTAAGTTGTGAGCGCATCGTAGAAACACTTGAACTGTATCTATGTAAGTTAACTGGTTCGGCAAATACATAAATAGGTAAATAGATAACGTTACAGGTGTAGAAGTAAAAATATAAGTTCAGCACTCAAGCGTTCACTACTGCCGACACCAGAATTTTTTGTTATCACACAGCGCACTTGAGTCACTTCCTTTACGTACATTTAGGCTATGAAAAAATGATAGGTAGGTACAAAAACGAACGCGATGATAAGTTGTGACTATTCGATCGGTTACCACGGACTGACACTACTTCCAGTATTGAGAAGGGAGAAAATATATTCCAAGGTAGGGTTATTGCCTTCTGCGTACAATGAGTGTAGGTCTAGGTACCCTACACGCGTGACGTTGGTTAGACGTGGGGTGAGGAAAGTGGAAACTGGAGCAAAACAATAGAGAATAGAATGAATGCAGTATGCAGCTATCATCTGGGGACCAATGCAGCTAAAAACGAGATAAGGGTCTAGTAAAAAAACCAGTCTAGCACGCTCGCGTAGCACGCGAATTGCGATTCTCAACTGCTGGTAAATTGTTTGCCAAATGTTTGGCTCCTAAAGCTGGATTGCGGTGTGTGGATTTGCATGGTAAATTTCGTGGAATATTATCGACAATTCCATTAACAAAAATACAATGAAATATGAATATTCAAATTAGTCAACATTGCATACTTATCCATAGTAGATAAAAAAATTTCAATTTTCGACTGAGATAGGCATATCGCTAATTAGAAAAGTTAACGGTACTGCAGGGCACAGGGATTCAGTTGATAGCAATGATCGCTTGTGTATGTGATTGCGATAAACATTCAAACAACCATAAATCGGTAATGATGCTCGAGCTAAAGAATTTAACATAAGACATTAAGACTTAACAGTGGTGCAGGAGCATAGGATCCACATAGTCAGAAATTAACTTTCTATTGTAAAGTAACGAGATAAGTAATGAATGTTACAAAGGTCCACCAAGGCTGTACATTGAAGTTGCCTATTCATTCATCTATATCGTAGTTCGTTTGAATGTACATAATGCATGAACTACGTGGCTATTGGCTACTCGAGAGGAAATATACCATACTTAACTGCATTTCAAACACAATACATAATTATATAAAATCACATTTAGTCCGGCTGCTAAGATAAACGCATTACATTATGTGTGTTTAGATAGACAGATAGTTTTTAACCCATTTGGTAAACTCACATATGTACCTATACAGGGTGCACAAAAATATCGAATTACTAGACCTACTCGAAAGAAAGTTTTTGGTTAAAAATATGGGCACAATGTTTGCATTTTTATCATAACTTTTTACCAATAGGAATAAGTTTTACTCATACTCACTCTCACAGTCTGTATATTTCTCTACATCCAAGCTAAGATACTGATACTTACACACCTTCACCAAAAGACAAAAGTTGAATAATATTTCATTTCAGGTAGGTACTGGTTTCTGCTCACTTAGTTCATTGCACCAATCAACACAATACAATCCGAATCCTACTGAAATAAACGAATTTATTGTTACATACTCAATTCAGTTTCACATAAGTAGGTAAGACTTAAAATTACACTTTTTGTTCGAAAAAACTTATATCAAAGAGAGCAACGAGCATTTTGCATTGACCATGCATGAGATTAGCAAACAAAATAGGTTTTTATCACGTCTTTTATGGTACTTCTGCATACTGGACATTTTTGGTTGTCTCGGTCAGCCAATATCAATTCAGTACAAGAGTAACAGGTACAAACATGGCCACATTTATATAACACGCAATCTATTTTCGCCTTTAAGCACACACAACATTTGCTGCGATTCATTTTCACGATTCCATTCTGTAAATAAATAATATTATTTGAATTAGAATGGATGAAAGATAAAATACCTTTCTCTTCAAATAGAAAAAATGATAATTTATCGAAAGTCCAGGTAGGTAAGGTATAAACACTAGCCTTTTAGAGGCGCTTACATTAATTTTTCAATCAGGTAGGTATTCATGACCCTTTTTTTAAACCCTTTTTGTCTTTCAAGATATCATTACAGTTATTTCTTCACCCTTCATTTAAGCTTTTAAAGAACATAGTAAACCTCGAAGGAGTAGAATGTAACTTAGTTATTAGGTGAAGAAATTTTTAAATTAAAATATAAGAAATAGTGACGTTATCTTTTCGACTTATCGTATCTTCACAAACAGCTGGAGTGTTAATTGCTGATTGTGCATACACATGTAAACTTACTCATAATCGCAATAGATTAACAGTATTTTAGGTACAGAAAAATATTTATGCATTATGTTTTTCTTACATTTGGAATGAGACCATTTGATATGACGTTTGGCAGCGTAATAGAATCAAAATTCCGCACTCCGGTTTCAGTCATTTTTGATTCGGTCCCATCAGCAGTTTTCTTATTGATTAACTCGTTAATAATCTGAAAAATGAAATCGATTCATTAAATTGCGGGCGAATTTATTTTGGATATATTTGCACAAAAATGTGGTAGGTACTCCTTTTTCGTCTAAATTTTATTCTGCAAATTTCAGAACTCAGAACTTTAAAAAAAAATTTAATTTCAAAATGCATATTATTTATCATTTTTATTCCACGAATTCATTTTCATTTTAATGCAATTCACAAGAATGTCGAATGATATTTTCTTGAAACCAGTTTTTTGGTGTTGATAAAACTTCCCAAGTTTAAAAGGTCAAAGGTGAGGGTAAAAATTTCCTTCCAAACCTAATCCTAAAGAACTACATACTCGTAAGTGCAAGTCATTTCAACATTTTTTTTTTTTTTTTTTAATTTTTCTTTGACTGGAAACAGAGAGGTATACCAATGGTACCATTAATTAGCGAAACATCACTAAAATATTAAACCTTGAAAGTAGGTAGGTACATTACATTAATGGAAGATCAAAAATAAATACCTATTTGCACAGATTTACCTCAAAATTTAAATCATCTTCGGCATCGTGAATGTGATTACGAGCTGCAACAATATCTTCTTCAGACATCCACAGATCCATTTTCAAAACAGTTGTCTCTTCATCGTTCAAATTATACAAGTTATTCGGCAAATGCAAATCGTCAATAGCAGAACGCAGCTCTTGGGTATTTTTTTGAAGCGCATCTTTCTTGACGATGAGATCTGTTTTTAAAAAGTCTATTTTATCCAGAATATCCTTAAGTTTTCCTCGAGATTTCTGTAATTTACGTCGAATTTCCAATAAATCTTCATCTGCCTCGTAAATGTTTTCATTTAAATCATGAATGGAACGTAGCTGAAACAAAATTATCAAGTAGGTAACTACATAAATAAATGTTATTAAAAATGTACCGATATTGATTATATGCATATTTCATCAAGATACTTGCTTTGACAAAAGTAGGTACCTATTAAAAATGTAAATTGTTTCCATTTGACCTAATTAGTTTTTTATTATTCATAAAGTTGGGCATCATTTATCACTTATGATAGGTTGTTTAGTTCGAGTGCATGTTTCCAGTTTTTGAATAAGAAATTTTTCGAAGAAAAAAATACGTACGAGCTATCTACATGTACGTACACGTACAATTGTACACATGGTTCATATGATGACTACAGATCATCGAGATTCATTGTAAATTGCAACGGAAGTTGTGCCCACACAACAAAATTTTTCTACAAGGCTTCAATAAACTTATAATTGCGTGAAAAAATTTGTTTCATCATCAAATCTTTATTTTGACATCATATCAATCCAGTGGCTTAGTCAAGGGAGGCGAAGGGGGCCTTCGCCCCCTCCTTGCGAGCAAGAATTTAAAATAAAACATGCAAAATGGTCTTTTTTGTTTTTGGATTAATTTTTTTGAACAATTTTTGCTCTTCTCTTAGTTCAATTTTTTATTCCTAAAAATTTGGGGTTGCTCCCTCCTTGAAAAAATTCTGAGACAAGAAACCTCAACTATAAGCAAAAAAAAGCGAATTACACTCACCAAACCGCCAATTCCTTGAAACCTTCTTGTTCTCCATTTAGTTTCACGAATACAACCACGTCCCCTTAATGATCTCTGACGAACAACGTAAATAAATTAAAATTATTTTTGGTTTTAAATGGATAAAAATTATTTTAAAATGATTCGATGATCTCTGGGTAGGTACCTGAGGCAATGTCGCTCGATTCATGTCGTTGAACGTGCACACACAAACGCTGAACTCGAACTAATCGGTTAGAACTTATTCTGTCTATAATCATCTGTTTCAAATATTGCTCCATGTCGTAGAAGGGTATCGTTTTATCACTTTATACTATCGTTCCCAGCGGACCGATATTTACGATACCTAAAGACTCTTTATCGTGAGAAAACACGAGATTTTGTAATATTCATAAAATTTCAAGTTGAGGAAAAAAACAGATCAGGAATAAATGGTATAATATTGCGTTGAATGGTTTTCATTTAAAAATTAAAAGTTCAATCGAATATGGAATTATTAGCTACCTAAGTATAGTTTTTGTTATTTAGACTAAAATTTAAAAAATGTTCATGTGTTAGCAATCCAAAAAACTGATTGCAATTTTTCAAAACACTTTGAAAATTCTACTTAATATTCCAAAAAAAAATATATATATAGGAAAGGATGTTATATCATTACCTCCTACTTCAATTCCCGCCCAGCATAATCAAAATAGAAGTCATTTCCGGACATTATATATTTTGTTACCTTCTTTTTTCTAGTTCGGGTATTTAATAAGGAGCGATGTCGACGATGAAATCAAACCAGAACGAAGCAGAGTCAGTGTCAAGGACGTTGACTTCTTAAAAAACAATTAAAAATATGTTAATAGATCGGAGCCGACGAATAAATTACGTAGCGGATGGGAAAATATTTTTAAAAATCCTGTGAATGACGAGGGAAAATAAAAACGGTCATTTTTGCGAAAAATGATTTCATAATGAGTCTTTTCGTTTTAGAAAAATCTATAGGTATGAAATTTAATATAACCGTTCAAAAATTAAATTACTCCAATTAATAATTCTCTTCTTCTTATGTTTACGTTTGTTTCGTTGGTAGGTAATTAGGTATATTTTCGAATGGGGAAAGTATTTCAAGGGAGCGTATCGATGTTTCATGTAATTATTCATGCAATACCATGACTTTGTTAATTATCGTCATCAAGTACCTACACCTTATTACAGTATAGTGACATTTTCACGAGTTTTTTAATAACGATGGTCAAAAACTACGAGATGACTTTCCGCCTAAAAGTAGGCAACTTCTTAAACACACCTGCATAAATATTCATCAACCAATTATAATTAAATCAAATAACCAGTTAATCCTCTTCTCATCATCAAATCTTCGTTGAAAATCGAAATCCATCTTAAAATTTAACCACCGCCGGTGAAATCACGAATAGCGTGTATTTGGCGAGAAAGTAAAAACCTCTAATCTCATGAAATATATCTCGAGAGAAATTAACTTTAAAAATTTTTCGAACTACCTATAAATAAAAAAGTACTCGGATCAAATAAATAAACAGTATATTATCCGAATAATTTGTGGAACAGAAAACTTTAAAGATTAAAGATGATAATCAAACACGAGTAGAGAATTATACATATAAAACATGATAACCATCTATTACAAAGTAAATAAAATTACGAAAAATTACAAAATTGTTAATGTCCAATAATAAAGAAAGAAAAAATACAACTCGAGAAGGAGAAAAAAAATGAAAAATAACTTTTAAAAAAAGCATCAAGCTCTTCTACACTAAGCGATTTTTAAGCTGTAAACTAAATTTACGTAGCTTAAAATTTTAAAATTACAATAAAATAAACGAATATGTATAATTTCAGGTTGTTTCTCACATGAAAAATTGAGCAAAAAAATATTAGCCGCGAGTAACGAATAAAACTTTGGACAATAACAATATAAAAAGATGGATCAGCGTAGCAGAAAATTGTCCTTTTAAGAAATATAAGTCCTGATGACGTCGGTAATCTCGCGTCTACAAACCGGACAACTTTTATTTTCCGACGTCTGTTGCAGTTTGACTGCGCAAATGAAACACGTACACATGTGTCCACATTTATACAACACCGCATTCACAGTTCTCTCCATACAAATAGAACATTTATTCCGATTATCAGTGACTGGAGGGAGCTGAAATTATGAAAGAAAAATTAATATCAGGTTCAGAACATATGTGCCATGTGGTATTTGTTCGTTCACATTTAGTCGTACACTCGTACTTACCCCAGAGTTACATCCTTCAGATGGAACGTCCATCACTGCTCTAGAATTTGAAGAACGAGAAGTTTGACAGTCAAACAATTCTTCATTTCGGATTCCGCTTCTTCGTAAAGATGGGAATATCTGTAATAAATCAGCAGAAAAAACATATTAGATCACAGTTTTTTTTTTTTTAGAAAAGCAATTACAATAAAAGAACGAAAATTACTTCATAGCCTAATTCATCTTCAGCTTCTCTAATCTGACGTCTAGCTTCTTCTATATCATTTTCAGCCAATTGTAAATCTAATCTTAAAACGTTTCGTTCGTTATCGTTCAAATTGTACAAGGACGGTGATTGCAGATCTCCAACTGCTTTATCCAATTCATTAGTAGCCTTCCAAAGCTGACCCTGGTTTTTAGATACTTCGTCCTTGATTTTTTGGATTTCTTCTCGAATATCTTGCAGCTTCCGTCGAGCAACGGTTAAATCATCAGTGGCATCATAAACGTTATCCTTTAAATCGTTGATAGAACGTTGCTGAAAATTAGATTAAAAATAATAAATACGAGTATATCAAAATATAACAGGGAAAATTGTAGCCAAGTTTCATCAAGTCCGAAAAAGAGATCAAAAGCTACATCAAAGCTTTACTTATGGTACTTTAAGCAATTTTCTCAACTTTGCAGAAATTAATCTCGATGAACCTTATCTCATATTTCATGACTCACCAATCCGTGTAAATCCTGTCGTCTACGATTCCTCCAACGTGTTTCTCGATGACATATGCAGTTACGACGCGGTTTCTGTACAACAATTCGGATAAGAATACATTTTATAATCCAGAAAATCGAATAAATGACTATACTCACGTCGTTCCTACGCCCATTAGCTACAATAGTAACATTAACGTCGTTCCTGGTATCATTTGCGGCTCTGGTAACAGTTACTCGACCATTCAGTATAGTGAATTCGGTCACCGATTGCGATGACATAGTCTGTAAAGAACAAACAGTATATCGTTAATGTTAGCAATAAGATTAGGTTTTCAAAATAACCAGACATAGATTTCAACGCTGAAAGTAGGTAGAAAACGTAATAACGTGGAATCTCGACGTGTAATTTGGGTCATGAAAGTCTCGCAGAAGAACTCAAGAACTTCTGTGTTAGAGCTTCGCTTTCTGAAACCGAACTCGTATATCATCAAGTATCGGTCTTCTATCATTCAAGATGAACCATGCAAGCATTTAAATTAATTCGTAGGTTGAAATTTAGAACAGAAACGAAACGTAATACTTACATTACTGTTGCTGTGCCAGTGCACATTTGGAATGCTTCCGCTGAATTGGAAATTCATTTAATGTTGACTTACTAGATACAATTAACAGAATAGAACACACCTTCAAGGTGTTGAAAATATTTTTAAAAGATTAATTATAACTTAAAACCGATTAAAATTGATATTTCTTCTTCTTTTCCATGTAATGTATTGAATTTGATGTATTGTGTTTCACTTTCATTATCAATAAGATGAAAACAATGTTGCCAACTGTTGCCATGATTGCCAATTTTGAAAATTAAAAAGTTGGGTAATTACGGTAAAAACCGATGGTTTTTCATAAACCCTCGGTACATTTAAAAAAAATTGAAAAAATTAAAACTCGAAATTTTCAAAAATTCCAAAATTTTTTTTTTTATGTCCTCCTGTTAATTGTCAATTTAATTCTGTTCAACTCTGCGGCTGGAAAGTATCTACAGCGACAGCGATATTACATAATTATCTGGAATGAATTCCGCGGTTCCGAATCCGATCATGAACCTGATGAATCATGATTCATTTTTACAAATTCAAAAATCAAATTCATGAGACTTCAACAGCTGAAAAACTTAAAGAAAGTACCATCGAGCCATTCGAGTCGAAAAAAACTTCACTAATCAGTTAATCACCATTAAAAAAAAATCAAAATTGAATAGATCACAAATTCTCTACAATAACTAACCTTTATTACTTCGTAAAGTTTTCAACTCATACTATACAAAATCTTAAATAATTCATGCATAATTTTTAACGAAACAATTCGCATGTAACTCAACATTATTATGGACGATTACTATCATTAAATGAGATGATTCAAAAAATGACTAACAATATATTCTTTACGAAATCAGCCAAAACAATCATTATTAGTATTAGATAAGTATTTAAAAAAAAAAAAAAAAAAAAAAAAAGGAAGCTATTGATTACAATGAATATAAGAATATAACAGTTTAAACTGGCAGAAAATTTACACAACTTAACTTAAAATTTGTACTGAAGGTAATTAAGTGGGGGAAAAAAATACATCTGATTACGATTTGTACGCCCTTATAATATCCCTTATAACAGCTCTACACATTGGACACTGACCACGGCTATTTCTGTTACGATACAATTTAAAAGCGCATTGATAACACATGCACATGTGACCACATTTATATAACACTGCGTTGATTGGTTTTTCCATACAAACGGAACACAGATCTGCATCCTTAAAAAAAAAAAAAAAAAACAAGAAATTATCCACCATTCATATCGTTTACGAAATTTCAATGTAGGTAAGGAAATTATAAAACATACAGGATTATTATTGTTAGGTTCTTGATTCGAAGATACTTCTCCATTCGAGGAACTTGTTTGATCGGAATTCACATTATTTTGTGTGGCATTTCTGGAACGTAATTTGGCAGCCTGAAAAAAAAATACCAAAATTAGTTCGAACTGATAAAAAAAAAATATGCCACTGCTTATCATGAAAAATATGTAAAACGTACTTCCGTATCATCTCCCTCTAAATCATCTTCAGCATAGCGAATGTTACGTCGCGCATCTTCGACTTCTCGTCTCAAAGCCTGTAAATCTCGTCTAGTTTCGTTTCTTTCGTATTCATTCATTTGCATGGTTTGATTTTGCAAGGAATTTGAAACTCTATCGACTTCGAGGATTATATTCTGGAGGCCATGGGTCGATATTAAGACATCGTTTTTCGAATCTTCTAGTCCTTTTCGCGCTTCTTGTAAGTCGATTCGAGCATTTTCCATCTCATCAAAACCTTTACGGATTTTGTTTCGAAGACGTCTGATGGTACGATGCTGTAATTTAAAAATTTTTGTAAATTTTACAACTTTAAAATGATCTTGAAAGTACACGATTACTTTTCTCTTACAATTTCACTAAGCTTGGATCTTGCTCGAAACCTGCGATTGGGTTCACGTAGGTTCATCGGCTGTCTTTGATTCTGAAATTGAAAACAATTGAATTAAAACGTGTCAACGCAAAGATATAATATAAAGATAAAATATATCTCAAAATAATATTTGAAAAAATAGATATAAATAAATGAAATTATAAATTCGATGCAAACAACACAACACAGTTTCACTCGCGAATTTATAAATATCACAAATTCACTGTTATGAAGAATGTCAAATAAAAAGAAAACGCGATTATAGGAAAAAAAGGAAACATATATAATAA
This sequence comes from Planococcus citri, assembly GCF_950023065.1. Taxonomy (NCBI): domain Eukaryota; kingdom Metazoa; phylum Arthropoda; class Insecta; order Hemiptera; family Pseudococcidae; genus Planococcus; species Planococcus citri. The sequence goes on along the minus strand of NC_088680.1, from coordinate 44,309,238 downwards.
ACGAACACTCTTAAGCCCCAAAAATTGACGAATCGTTCTAGGTTGTCTTATAGGTAGGTAGTGAAAAAAATTCGTATGAGCTGAAGATCTGATCAACGATCAGGCGCACTGATGTTAATGACTTGCACTTAATCGGCATCGGTTTTGATCAGATCTGCGAGTAATTTTGAAGATAGGTACATTTAGAACAGCATTATTCAAAGGCTGCCATTCACAAATATCTTTCCGGAAATCCAAAAAAGCGAAGAATGCCGTGTTTGTAACACTATGGTTATATTTTTGTTCTTCTTAATGGATAATTTCGATGAATCTTCAATACAGGATCCGAAAAGTAAAAAATACTCGTAAAATGGAATTTTTTATATTATGAATCGTTGCAAATACCAAGGACGTAATAACTGTAATGCAGCAAATACCTGAAAAATTCAAATTGTCTTCGTTTTTTGCGATCACAGCCATCGTAAGACCGCGTAAAATTGGTACTATATTCTTCGTTAAAATCCTGCGCGTAAACCAAACGTAGAAATTCAATTCAATTAAAGTCGATACAAGATACAAACCAATGCACTGTTTTGAGCCGTTAACGCATATTTCCGTAGTCCATTGATGTTCAGGTCAGGATGAAAATATCGTGAACACGCTCAAAAAATTATCCTTTAGTAGGTACTTTATTATTTATAATTACACCGCACAGCCAAATTCTGCGTTTTCCTCGTATCTGATGTTGAAAAATTTATCTAAATTCAGCTATATAGATGACTGAATTTGTATATACTTCTTTGAAGATTTTTTTTTAATTTTCATTTTTCCACAATACAGATGCGAATTATCAACCCAGCATTGTGCATGCGCGTATTTCCATGGTTTATATTGCAAAGTAGAGGTGCAGTTAAACAGGTAGGTAGGTAGGTATATCCTAATTGCTTGGAAATAGTATTAACTGTACACTACCACTTACCTATGTAAAATACAAACATAATATTGAAATCATACAAACATGAAAGATCTTACTAACGTTCATCCGATGGTGATTGAAAGGCCCCATATTTCCAATATGTGGAAATGGAATATTTTGTGCCAAGGCTAAATCATCCATTACGTTACGCATTACCTATAAAAATTCGAAATGGAAAACAACATCAATACGTAATTTTGAACTATGCTATTTTACTTAATGAAGAGTGGAAAATTTCATGACGTAACCTACATTATTGTTTGCTGGAGGATTGCTCCAATTTCTTCCAATAGAAAAACGAAAATTTCTATTACCAAAGACTTCCATTTTCGCGAGTACGAAAGTAATTTCAATCAATCGAACTTGTTTTTACACCACTGTAGAGCAAATTTGAGAAATGTTTGAAAAGTACACGACTTAACTTCTTTTAATCAAGAGCAATATATACGAGAATCAATCAAATTCACATTCACGAAGTACGACGTAACTTGTCCTCCTTTTGCTTTGCTTTGTTTCTGTACGAGTGATAATACGTTTCAAATTTTGAATCCCAAAGTACGAAACTGTTTAAGGTATGGGAAGTATTTAAAATCATATGGCTATGAATGACGTCACTTGACGTTCAATGACCAAACGAAAACAAATAATTGTTTATTTTATTGATCGTCAATTCGTCATGTCGTCAATAAATTTGTCATCAGGGCTGCGATTATGAACTTTCGTTACAGTTAACGAATTCGTTAACTATTCGTTAACTTAACGAGAGATATTTTCTCACGTAAACTTAACATGGCTTAACGAAAAGTTAACGAAAGGTCACAGAAAAAATATGCGAGTTAACGAATTCGTTAACTGTAACGAAAGTTCATAATCGCAGCCCTAATCAGTTAACGTAATTTTTTTGGCCATGATCATTGATCATCGACCTTTTATAATGAAAGGTTGATGGCCATCGACCTTTTATAATAAAAGGTTGATGGCCATGATGGAATTTGGAAATGGAATTGATGGAAAAGGTTGAAGTTAGGTTAAAGAACTGTTTTTTTTTTTTTTTTTAGATTGAATCTGAGAATTCTGAGAATTTTCTCGTTTGTTGCAAAATGCAAATTGTGATTTTGCAACAAAGTTCTGATGAATGAAACATTCAGAATTAGGTAGTTAATGTCGCAAGCTTTGGTCTGACTCCTGATCATAATTCTTCCATGGTCCCATTTCCATTTGGAACCAATTCGATGCAACCACCGAAGTTGTGGAACGTAGATGTGGCTATTCTGAAATTCCAAGGATGAGAATCATGAACACGATGATTTACCTACAGCTTTTCTCTCTTTCTCACTTGAATTGACGAAAAAACATTTCTTGGTACTGGAGAAATGGTTGTTTTGAAAATTTCAAAACTCCGTTTTTACAAAATGGAGGTTAGAAAATGAAAAATTGAGCTTGAGCACACATTTCCTAAATGCTTTGTGTAAATTTAATTAAATCATCTTTGAAAATTTTTTCGAATTGATCGGATAAGTAGGTATAGGTAACTATAGTAGGTAGCATTCATGCATGCTGCTTTCGCTGAAAGAAGATTTAATTTCAGAAATTTAGATAACTAATCATTTTTTATTATAATTGGATTTTAATCATCGACATATATTATATTTTTTTTTTTTGCAAAGTAGGTAGATAATGTGCTTAAGTATGCCTTTCAATACGAACAAGACAAAAAAGCTTGATAGATTTTAATGGGTACATACTTGGTTTGTTCTATAGCCTACAGGAAATGAATTTTTCGAGATCGATCGATCATGCAGTTGCCCACGGTTAAAAACCTGATAAATAATCAAAAGCTAAACAATCAGAAATTGCAATCAACTCGCTGGGCAGTGCTTATTTCGGTAGTTGGCACTACAGAAAACCGATAAGAAATACTTTCTTTGATCATGTATTCATGTACGAAGGTATCATACTTTGTATTTTCAATTTATTATCATTTTTATTTTTTGAAAATAATTAAACAACATGTGTAACTAATTAAGCAGGTATGTGCTTTGAATAGTAAAAAATTTTCGAGTCATAATCGTTATCGTGTCCACTCTGAGTTACCTATGAATTATAAACGTTGACATTGTATCGCAATCATATTATTTATTACATGTTAACTTATGACGATAGTGAAATAATTTATCTAATCATCTGTATTGCTCATATGTAGTGAAGTCTACAATGAGGTATTGATAACCTCTGAAGAAAAAATTTATACACACGTGAGAAAATTTATCAGTGTGATGTATTACTCAATACTAACACGTTCTAAAAGTAATCTGATCGAGATAAAATTGTCTGTATTAGTTCAGTTTTGTAATGTGCAAGTTACAAGTAGGTACTGTAACTAAATCTATAGGTATTCGAATGGAAATGTTATCATTTTTATCAACCTCCTAGAGTACAGTTATTCGTTCGAAATTTAGTTTAAAAAAATAAAAAAACATGCGAGTGATCCGTTCAAAGGAATCATTTCTATCTCGACTTCGTTTGGTAAGTAACTTTATAAAATATTGACACTTTCTCGTATACGTAGGTACTATGTATGTATGTAGCTATAATATTCTGACCTACCTAACTTGGAATACTCGTCGTACAGGCATGGTTAGGTTCTAAAATGGCTGTAAACCGATGAAATAGGTACCTACACATTTATACTTGGATACAGCCGTTTTAGAAGATGACAAATGCCTGTGTTGAGTGCTCCAAGTTGGCCAAAAGTTCGGACTAGAGTACCGTGTTGGGACAAAACATCGTAGTTGAATTTTAAAAACATGCCTATTTACCTGTGTACTCAAATACATTAGCTTAACCTCGAACTTTTATTACAGATTTTGCTCAGTTTCATTATCGTTTCTCCAGCTTTAATTCCTGGCTTCACATACGGGTATGCTTCGATCGCACTGCCTCAACTGCGTTTAAATTTATCGGACGCTTCATGGTTTGGTTAGTACCTACATAAAAAATCGAAATTAATCCCAAAATTGCAATTTTTCTAACGAATTGATACATTACAGGAAGTTTTTCAATCATCGGATGTTTTTTCGGATCTCTGGCTTCTGGATACATTATTGATAAGCACGGTAGAAAAGCTTGCCTGGTGGTGAGCATCATTCCCAGCGTCATTGGTTGGTATTGCCTGTCAAGAGAATACACTCCATTTCTAGGAAACACTGGACGTTTTTTGACCGGGTTAACCAGCGGAGCAACGAGTTATGCCTCGTCGGTATATTTAGCAGAATGCATCGTAAGGCATAGGTTAAAAGTTAGAAGCAGCTTTGCAACTTGGAGTGCAGTAGCTATTACATTTGGCGTATGCGTAGTATACATTTTGGGATCGTTTTTACCATGCGAAACGGTGGCGTTGATTTTCGCCATTTTATCGCTGATTTTTGGACTTCTACTAGTAGTATTCATTCCAGAGAGTCCCATATGGTTGTATCAAAAAGGACGTATCGGTGATGCCGAATATGCAATGAAATACCTCAGACTTTATACGCTGATTTCAGAAATCGAAGAAAAGCCTAATTTAGCTGGTGATGTAGATAAATCTGCGTATGCCGACGGTGCATTAGGATTATTGCGAAGGAAAGACGTTTATAAACCGTTAATTATGACAACCACGCTGCTATGTTTTTCCATGCTGTCTGGTGGAATGGTATTGGTCACGTACATGGTAGATACAATAAAAACAAAAACTATCGATTTGGAAAGTGCATATCAGTATGCAAATCTATCCGGCGTGTTGCAATTTCTCATCTCGGCGTCGATTGCATTTATATTACCTTATACTGGAAATAGGAAACCTACTTTGTTCTCTGGATTCGGTATGGCTATTGGTATGGCTCTGATAGCAGTCACATCCTCGATCGAAAATGTAGAATATCAACGTGAAATTGATATTGCGCGTGCAATATCGGTGATATTCTGCATTAGTATGTTTAGTTTTGGATACCTAACGTTGCCAGGAGCACTCCTCGGAGAAGTTTTTCCTGTCGAAGCTCAAGGCTTAGCAAGCATACCGAGTTTATTATCGTTTTTAGTCAACTGTACCACTATCAAAGCGCATTTATGGCTGTATACCAGTCATGGAGGAGGAATTTTTTATTTTTATGCCTTCGTAAACGTCATTGGAACAATAGTGGTGTATTTCGTGATGCCAGAAACTGTTGGTAGGACTTTGGAAGAAATTAGAAATGATTTCCTCTGATGCAGTGATTGGTTGCTGGCTGATATTACCTATGTGATACCCATCATTAGAAACGAGAATTTTGTTTTTTACGATGAAAGAAACATTATGAGACTTAGACCACCACCGACCACGTGAAAGAATGCACTAACAAACACGTACCTACGGAAAAGGAAAAAAAGAAATACCTATATCAAGTATTGAATGATGTCTTATGAAACGGTAATATTCACAATAATAATAACATGTAGTGTGGGTGATTATTAAGGTGAATTTATTTACCTACTTGTAAAAAATAAAATAATTTATGATATAACTATGATCTTTTTGATGAAATGAATTTGAGAACTAAACTTGTTATTAATTTGTAGTAGGTAGCCTAATTTATGCCTGAATTAAATTTAGCTACTAGGCTAAACTAAGTTTATTATTTCTTTTATTTTGAAATTATAATTCGTTTGATTTTCAAAAAAAAATCCCTATCAATCTATCAATCAATAACACTCAACTGAATAAAAAAGTAAAAAAAAATCCATTGCGTGCCTATCGAAAACGTCACGTTTCTTCAACCAATCCAATACGCTCCTTATGTTTTCTTACGAACCGCTGAGGAGCGCTACCTTGAATATTTTCAAGCTTTGTTATTTTAAAGAGCAAACAAAAATCAGCTGACGACGATGGGTATATTGAATTTATGACCTTCGTGTTCATAAAATCTTCCATAAGATCAAGTATTTGGATAGCAGATAAACCGTAGGCATTTAGTATTTACCTTGAAGTGAACAACTTTTCTATTTTCATGCTGAGAATGATTTATCTTGTTTGCCATCACAGAAATACGTGAACTATGCTGCTGCAAACTGCGACAGTTTCAGCTGATATGTCTAACGTCTTGCCTAACTAGATCATGTTAGGAATAGGTACACCACTTTATCGTTATTCAAGCACTTGAATTTGAAATAAAAACATCAGAAATAAAAATATATCAGTCACGTGTATTTTTAAAATTAAAAATTCAACGATTACCTATCGATAATGACCATTTTGAATATTTTAATAAAAATTTACAAATGTTACTGATTTCCATTCAGCTAGGTACTGATAGTACCACCCACTGACTAAAAATATTGACTAGAAAACATACAATATTATTTTTCGAAGAAATTTTTAAATACCTATTCTATTTACATCATAATTATAACACATAAATTTCATTAAATCAACGAGTTGATAAATTCGCTACGAATGCGATCCGCAAATCGTTGAAGAAGACATTGAAACACTTTGGTAAACATTAATGTGATCACGATGATGAGTGTAGCATGAATTTGTGTAATTTTTAGAAACACGAGGATCCATACAGTTCCAAGTAGACGGTCTATATTGTCTTTCCTGGTTGACATTTTTTGGTACATCGTTTAAAGTTAAAGACGGTAATCTGCTTCTGCTCTCTAATCCTTGATGGTAACTCATCGTTGTCATTGAATCAATGCTTCTGAAAATTTAATTAAAATAGGTATTAGAAATTTATCGCCGAAAATCAACAGATAAGTTTTCGATTAAAACGAGACTTTTATGAAGTAAGTACCTACCTTCTAGAATTATTTAAATCAAATCCAGCTTCTCGATCCGATGATGTGTTATTTAGTTTAGGATTGACTAGTTGAATAGCTGTTGAATTTCCATACACGTCGATCATAGCCCATAATTTGGTAGTGACATCAACGCCATCGAAAAGTACTTCTTTGGTGCGTTCATTAACGCCATAAGAAACAACGCCAGCTTCATTAACGTAAAAATATAAAATTGAGTTTTTCCTTATGTATTCTTCGTTCACTTGTTTGGCCCAAAATCTTTTACGATCGTTTAAACCTATAAGAAAATATTTGATGTTAGCCTAGCTAGATCGATATACCTAATATGGATATCAAAAATAAGGATTGTGTATAGATAACTAGATATTTTGTATGCCAATACTCGTACATACCTGGACAAGCATATTTTGGTAAATTTTTCAAAGTAGCCGGATTAACGTTTGTAAAACCAAACCTAATGGCTCCTTTCCAATTATCAGATACGTCGACTAGTTTAATACAGATCTGCAACACAAATAACACATCAGCTTGATTAGTCAATCAATTCGTAGCATATGATATTTCATTTTTTTTTTCAAAGTGCTAGGAAAATAGGTGCTTACTTTTTCTTCCACCATTACTGGTCTATTGGTGAAGGTGATCCCATGACAGAAACTATTCTCGCGAATGGCCAACATCCTGTCATTGGCTAGCTTTATATTTTTGCCTTTGGTGAAATGGAATTTCAATGCAGGTAAATTATGGCTAAGTTCATCAGATCGAGACTTGGATTTCAGAGCTGAAATAAAAATATAAAATGATAAAAATCCATCTACTTCATTGCTGAGATTACATGATGGGTGAGCTTATGTATAGGTATACGAGATGATAATATAGGCTTAGTATATCTGCGTCTGGTTTTGATAAAAATGTACCGGAAACAAGGTAGGCGTTTTAAGTGTACCGATAAAATAAAAAAATGCAAATGAAACCAAACAATACTTCCGGCCAGGAAATCGAGGGGTTGGTAATGGTAACACGCGAAAGGAAGTGCCTACCCTCTTTCTTTGATTGAAGCGGCCTGAATTTCGGAACCCTATCATCTGTTGATACTGTGATAAGGAAATCTTTTCAAGTAGGTTAGGCAGACACTTAGAAATAAAGATCTGTATATCCTTTCTGTCTTTATGGGTATTTGAAAAAAACATTATATTCATCGAACGACCACATTAATTTTTTTTTAAATTTTATTTACTTAAAATGGGCATCATTTTTTTATTTATTTAGATAAGTAGGTAAGGATATCATTGATACCAAGCCTAATAATTTTGGCAAGTAGGCCTACACAAACATCATCACTTACTGAAATTTTTATTTAAAAAAAAAAAACAAATCATCTACCTACACCTAATTTTTTTAAAAAAATGTTAGGCTCAAATACCTACCAAAAAAATATTACTTGAATGTTTACAAAACATAAAAATTCACTACCATCTCAAGCTACATATACACAAAATGTAAAAAATGTAAATAAAAATATCAACTCACCAGAACTGACTCTTTTCTTGAATTTTCTCAATCCCTTCATCTTACTACTGATAGGTCCCAAAACAGAAGTAAGAAAGTTGGACTTATTACACTTTCCGTTATGACTAGAGTATTGGTTATGGATTAATCTTTCTTCGTAGTGTGATTCACAAACATTACCGATTACACCCATGGTTAAGAAAAATAATATTTAAATGGAAAAAAATAAAGAAAAAACTTCAACGAAATTGAAAAATAAAATAAAATACGAGTAAAAACGTTCTTGAAACTATCGAACTATATAAACACGTTATTAAAAATGAGCGAACTCACGAAAAGAAATTCAGTTTGATCATGAACGACCAGCACCGTCGAGATATCGAAATGATACTGAAGACTTGAGTCGTTCCTATACCCAGATAGCTCGGCTAAATCTGACACCTTTGACAGCTGGCGCGTGCCTTCGAAAGGTAAATGGTACCGATGTCGAAGAACACCCCACTCCATGTGTTTAGGGATTCCGGCATATGATAGAACATCTGGCATAAGCACGAACAACAGCCACCCCTCTTTGAAGGGTAGTTTTTGGTACCTAGATATATCTTCTGTATAAAAATACCTACACAGACAGAGGTACCCGGGTAAATAATGTACGTAGATTTAGGTACATGTATGTACGTATACAGTACAATAGGTATGGGTGGCTGAATAAAATTTCATTAAAGGGGGAGGGTAATATTTTACGGACATGTGGTACAGAGTTGGTCTTTTCTATCCGGAAGTAAAAATATATCACCCATCCTTGTTCCTTAATGTACGGATGTGCATGTAACAAGCCAACTGCAATTACCTATATGATAAGTAATGTAACCAAGAAGCATACCTACGAGTACATTATTTCATCTTAGAAACAGAAAAATTTAAACATTATTTTAGTTACTCTTCAAATGTCTAAAAATTGATACGTTTTCAGGGTTTTCCAGCAAAAATAGGATTTAAAATAGAACTGATTATCATTTTTTTTTATATATAGAAAAAAAACAAAAAACGCAAACAACTTGGAAAATTTGAAAATTAAGTAACCTTAAGTAGACTGGCTATCTTTTTTTTGAAAAATGAAAAGATTTTTAAAAATAAGTAAGGTTAAAAAATTGATGATTATTAAAATAAAATTTATTACCTACCTACCTAGTAAAAAAAAACTTGAAAATTTGAATAGAAAGATGAAAAAACTTCATAAATAAAACGAAATCTTAAATCAGTGCTTGAAAAAACATTTCAAAAAGAAAATTGAAAACTTGAAACATTTTTTAAAAGGTTACAAAACTGGAAAAAAAGTAGGTAAATTTTCTGTTTTTTCATTTTCTCTATTTTTAAATTTTAATCGATGGTTTGTAACTAAATTAATACTCAAACAAAACAGTTTCTTCATCTTCATAATTCCTATTTGAGAAAATTACAAAAAATAAAAAAAAAAGTAAAATGAAAAAAAAATCAGAAAGCAAACATACCTAATGCTGATTCTGAAAACAACAAGATCTCTTCTTTTATTTTTAAAAACGAAGATGAAAATAAATAATCATGTTTTCCAATTTCCAGCAAACGCTGAAAACTCTGCAGAATAATTTTCTATGCAAATGTCAAAACTGTCAAAAGCATTTTTCGAATTCTCATTCAAAGACATATTTATCCATGATAAAACATTGCACTTTTTAGAAAAAAAATAAAACGTCAAGCCCTTTAAACTTTCCTTAATTTTTAATTTTGAAAATCAGGATGTTGAATTAAAATCAAAAAACATATCACAAAATGTAAGTACCTAGGTACCTGGTGTATTGTACCCTACCTAGCTACCTTATTTACCAACTTCCTCAGTACTATTTTTAGATACATCCGTAGGTGCGATAATGGAAAATGAATGGACGGGAGGGGTGGGCAATGGATATTTGTACAGTTATCCTTACCACAGTACAGTCTTTTTACGACGCCAGTAATCTGTTGCCTGTTGCGTTTCTCTATTCCCTTCGTACTTCAAACCATCATTGCTGCGCAATGGCAGCCATGAGGTAAGAAGTAAAATTTATGTATACCAGCTGTAAGTCGCGTGCCCTCATACTCAGAAACAGCTGTTTGCCATCTACCACACCTGCCTATAGTACGAGATCTCACTCTGTTTGCCTTTTTAGCTAAGCTTTTTTCACGTCTGTCTATTTCAAAAGCGACTCGGCCTCTCGCCGTTCTTTTTACCAACATTCGTGATTCAACCGAGATAATGGGTATAGGTATTATTTGCAAAAAAGAAAAAAAAAAGATTAGATAACTGGAAGTGATACGAAGCGAAAGTGGGAGTTGGCAGTATCCGCAGGGATTCGAATCTCTCCTTATGTGATAAAAATGGTACATGGAAAAGAACAAAAAGGGCGAAACAGAACATGGTTTATCACTGAAGGATGCCTAGATGATTTTTATGGGGGCGTAGAGATGGGTCCGAGTCACGTTGACTTCAGATTATTCACAGATGAGACGAAAATTCGCATCTGTTCGTGAGATAATTTGTTAAAATTTTCATGATATGATAAAAATGTAAAAAAAAAAAAATATGTACCCTATCAGCCCATCTGTCTAATCTTTTGAATCGCCGTTTTCTTCATTTCTCGCTTAATTTGATGAAAATCATTGAAATACTTTTCATAAGAGAATTTTTTTCCTTCTCATAAAATTTTCTGAAAATTGGTGAGTTCAAAAATCCCATCGACGATGGAGACTCCAAAACGGATCAAAATTGTCACCCATCGATTTAGAAGGCATCAGTTTGATCAAATTTTGAATTTTTTTCATGAAAAATGAGTCAGAAAATTTTAATTTTTTTAAATTCCCCAAAAATTTGAAAATTCGAGAAATGAAATTCAGCATTTGAAATTAAGTATCTCATATTCTGGCTACCGAAGCCAGAAGCTTGTTCAATTCTGAAGATACTTGAAGATAGACTATTTCATCATGAAAAAATTGTTTGTCCATCTTGAAAAGTTACAAAGAATTTGATGTTCAAAATGAAAAAAAAATTGTGGACTCGTAATTTTTTTGAGTATAATTTTCAATTGTTTGTGATTTTTTTTATCTTGAAGATGATTTTTTTTTATTCATCTTCCAAATGTTGAGGCAAGATTCGTCTTTGAGAATTTTGAAAAAGTAGCCCATTCAGTTTTTAAATTATCAATCAAGAAAACTTGACTTGGCAAATAACATTCCCATTTCCTAGAATACACAATCATCGTAGTAGCACAAAAACAAAACGCACAAATTGCAATATAAAAATTTAATATTACGAAGAAATTCATTGGTCAATTACATGTCATAAATTACAGACACGATACTGAGTCTACAGTGGGTTGTCATCTTCATCTTCAAAGAAAAAAAAAACAAGATGGTCATATTTCATAATATACACATACAGAGACAACTTACGAATGACTATTATTGACTAGAAAACATAAAAAATATCTCTATACCTATACACGAGCGTCGAAAAATCCACCTCTTTATATTAAATTCCTCTTTACACTCATCTCTATCAAATAGGATAACCTGCCTACAAATGTCTAGAAACACATTTCACAGAAAGTAAGTATTACACGAGCATTTACACATATAAAAAAATAATAAACAGGAGGGATGATGAGGGAAGAAACAAATCGAACGTTTTAACGAAATAAGAAGAAAACAAAAAATCCTACCAACATAACAAACACAGAAGATAATAATAGTTCCGCGAAGATACAAAGTACATACAAAATATACCGCTATAATAATCGTACAAATAAAACGAACGACGAAGAGCAAATATAATACAACCGAGCAAAAAAAAATACTTGTCTTTGCATAACAAATCGTACAAAATAATAATAATATTTCAGTTCTATGTAAAAGAGGGAAAAAAAACAAAACAGTCAATGGTAATAGTAATTCGGCGGAATAATTCGTCACGATTTATACGTCCTAATGACATCTTTGATGACAGCTCTACAAATAGGACAATGTCCGTCTCCTTTACCACGCCATAGCTCTAGAGCGCAACTGAAACACATACACATGTGTCCGCAACTGTACAACACGGCGTCGACCGGCTTCTCGTAACATACTGTACATTCGCTTATTCTCGGATTACTAGAATATCCGCGAGTTTTAGTTTTAGCCCATTCGTGTAAACAGTGCTCCCTGTTACGTCCATTGTCAGCGACCGAAGTATCGGCTACGAATTCACGCTGTAAAAAAATTTCGCAATTAGTGAACCAAATCGCGAGAATAAAAATAAATTGGCGATATAGATAGGTAGATACCTGTTTGATAGGTCGAACATTGGCATAATCCGCAACCATCTGAGGTGTAGGCAATCGATGATGATGCGAAGTCTGAGCGGAAATGATCAAGTCGCTGGAACCGACGTTAATTCCGATCTCGTTTTGAACGCCGGAATGATGATTTTGGAATATTATGTTCATCGGTTCCATACTACATCCTACGTCCGGTTTATCACAGCATTTAACCACCAGCATGACCGGTACGTTACGTACAGCTTGATCAGGCCCTGCTGACGGTACCAAGGCACTAGACGAATGAGCTGGCGATGCTGCAATCGTATCGATTGTCGAATTAGGCCAGCTTGGAGTACTAGATACCGGACGCTGAGCAATCGTACAAGATGATACTGGACCTTTGGAGGAAAAATAATTTAATAATTCGAGTTTTTATGCATGTGATAGGAATATATGGTTCAATTGTTCAACTTACGATTATTATCAACTAGAACGCCGGTGAAAGCTCGAATTTTTGTAGTCGAACCAACTACGTCAAAAAGCCACCAGAATGGAATGGTGTTATCGATACAGAATATTCTGACTTGTCGGTCTTTATTCTTTTTCATGGTTACGTCACCTAGAAAAATGATCGAGGTTAGAAAATCACGTATTATTGAATTGAACTATACTTGGAGTAAGTATATTTACACAATACGACCCAAAAGTCTTGTGAGCTCCCTTTTTTAGTATTAGGATCAAATTTTGAAAATAAGTTTTCCAAAAGGAAGGTAAAAATTTTTTTCTCTGTAATTTTTTCCAATTTTCATTCAAATTGACATTTCCTGGCGATTCTATTGTTTATATCTCCGAATGAAGGAAAGAGGGAGGGAGGGAGGTATTGAGAATCGAAATTTCAAAAAAAATAAATAAATAAATAAATAAAAATGGCTTATCAAAAAAACTATGAACCATGCATACATAATTTCATTGAATTTATTCTTTAAAGGAGCCATTTTTTGACAGTTAAATTCAAAGTAATTTCGACTTATCACGCGATTTTCGGGTCATACTGTACTCAAGATACAATATTTACTCCGAATACGATGATTTTTATAGACTATAAACGCCTTCGCGTTCAACTTACCATTTCTGGAAACCGAGAAAATAAGTTCGTCTCCTTTCATTAACGATATTCCTACATTCTTGTGAGTCACACTGTGACCTCCGATGGTATCTATCAAATTATCCGAATTTTCCGGCAACCGATGAGGCGAAATTTTCGCAGGATCTACGCTCGTAGCACCAATAGTTAGGCAACCCGCAAAACTAGTATTTGTTTCCAAAATCTACAACAAATATTACGTACAATTTTAGAAATACGTCAACAAATAAAATAAAATCAAGGGTTATTCTACTCGTATTTTCCAATCTTACCTGAACAATTAAAAATTCGTCTTTTTTAATCGGCGGCGAAGAAAATACGTAACCGAAGCTGGAGAAATTTTCGATACGCGAGGCGATAAAACGATCGTTACTTAATCGGGTCCCGATTCCGTGAGTGCTGTAAATTAAAATTCATAATCGATTAAAATCGTGAATGAACATGTGCACCGTTTCTCTGAAAGTATTCAGCAAGAACGTGATGATGAAAGGCATAGAAAGGGTAAGTCAGAGATTACGAAGGATTGTAAAATGTAAGGGCGGTTTTGTTCGAATGACCAATTCCCAACGGAGCTGGGTGCGATAATGAATCTGACAACCCCGTTAGTCTTACTCTCCCTGTCTTTTACCCTTCAACGATGATTTTTTCTGGCAACCATTTGGGTCATGAAAATCATAAAAATTAAGTATCTAGACCGTTATTTCAGTCGTAAAATGTGTCTCTTATTAAATGATAACCAGAATGTAATTTTTGAAACATTTTTGAAAAAGGAAAAATTAAGTTTGAAAATTTTTCAAATCTTCGATTGCATTTTTCAAATTTTTCAAATTCACAATTTTGATAGCTTTCCTTGAAAAAAAAATCAGATTAGAATCGAAGTCGACGAATTTCAAAATTGGTTCCTCTGTTTCTCTTTTTTCTCATCCTCATCTTTCCTTTCATCAATCGACAAAAAATTCCAATGTTCACATAATCACTAATCTACTCACTCGTGAAACTGTAACGGATCCAGCTTCAAGCTCTGGTGAACTTTCACATGATCACGATTCGAAGTTCTAGCGCAATTTTTCGATAAACGATGAGGATCTTCTCTAATATTAGAAGTGGATGGTCTATACGTGACATTATCCTGATGCCTGTATTGGTTAATAACTTCTGGTTTTTCATGAACGGTCAACGATTCCATACCACTTTCCAACCCTTGGTAACAAATAGCGTCCGTATTTCTGTAATCAAAACCCAAACGTACACATTTAGCAATCATTAAAGCACATACAGAAGTCTAAAGAAGAGGACAGAATAAACGATGATATTGTTTCGCTCATCTTATACACGGTTATTTACCTTTTCAAGTGACATAAATCAAATCCGGCTTCTTGATCCGGCGTCATGTTGTTCAATTTATGATTAACCAATTCGATAGTCTTCGAGTTACCGTAAACGTCGATCATAGCCCATAATTTGTTACTGGTATCGACGCCGGTGAAGAACACTTCTTTGGAACGTTCATTAATACCGTAATGTACGACGCCGCTTTTTGTCACGTAAAAATACAAGATGGCGTCTTTTTCGGCATATTTTTCATTCACAGCTTTAGCCCAAAAACCAACTCGGTCGGTAAGATCTACGCAGATGTGAGAAAATTCCACATTAGATGACAAACTCGAAAATGAGAAAATCGATTTCCTGATGACTGAGAAGGAATTCGCTACCAACCTGGACAAGCGTATTTTGGTAAATCTTTCAAAGTAGCCGGATCTACGTTAGTGAATCCGAATCTAATTACACCGCTCCAATCATCACATTTTTCGACTAGTTTGATATATACCTGCGAACAACAAAAAAGGGCAAAAAATCAATACGTTGTCGATCGTGTAATCCATCTCTGATTCTACCTACTATACAATCGTACATAAACAATTTGTTGTTCTATTAATCGTAACAAAAAATTTGCATTAAGGTACTCGAATTTGCTATATAACCCGTATAAATGCACAACATATAAATGGTCACTCTTGGTACTTGACTTGTACATTCGCAATATGGTCATTGCAGGTGGGTAGTTTATAACCAGACCCTAGAGATGATTTCGTAGGTTGACGTCGCCCTACGCACCCTGTAGATTAGTATTTTTTTTCCTCTCCCTCTGCCTCTCTCCCGTGTTCCAAAGCTCAGGCTACTTCTCTAATAACCTGTGATGATTATCATACACTCATAGCTCGGTTAGGTATATAGGTATACTAAAGAAGCAGTCGCCTACATTTTTCGACACACACACGTATTCTTATATCGAATATGATTCCAACGAAAGTGAAATTTAGGTGTTCGACTGCCCCGACGACATTATCGCCATCGTGTATTTAAAACGTTTGTACCTACAGTACTACACTTGTGCATTACATGTAGGTACATGTACATACACAAACAAGAGACAGTATGTACCCAAGTTTTATGCCTACCTACATAAATGACGGCCATCGTATTCCGGCCACTGCCCGCGCCCCCTCATCGCCCTCTGCCTATGTACACTTTATTCATTGGCGGTAGCCGGAAATTAGATTCCGTACTTTCGCCCAACTTGTTGTATAGGCCTACGTAACGTTTATACGAACTCATATATACTCATTATGTGTACTTTTCACCGTTATATACGCGTATCATCGACATGCTGGCATTGTTATATACGTAAGTATTTTTCATACCTACGTATTCCATATGGTTGGCAAGTCAGGTAGGTAGGTATACACGTTTTAAACGTGTTGCGAACTCGATGGAAAAATTTTGACAGTTTATGCTTCCAGAGACGAACTAATTACACCTACTTATATAATGTGTAAAACACCCATCTTCGTTTGAAAGCTGATCTTAAAACAGTGTATTTATCAAACGACTGTCATACTGTAGAATTTGAGTAATGCCAGTTACAGCAACTACTGCACCCAATATATGGGGTTTCTGGCACGAGCCTAACCTGGTGATCAAAGGGGCAAGAGTACATGGATTTTTGAAAATTCAATTTTTTCATCATCATTCCTGGCATAACATTTCAAAGTAAATGAACATATTGTTCTCTTACAAAATAATCCATCTCTGAAATTGAAGGCGGTATAGACCAATAAATTTTTCTCCAGGGTGTCCCAAAATTGCTACGAAGGGCTTATAAAGAGTAGGGTTCTATATTTTACCACTGCCTCAGTTTCAATCAAAATTAATGCGCTTTGGAGAGGGTAAAGATGCATCTTTTGGCTTTCATTTGAGACCAATACCAAGTCTCTAGCGTTTATGAAAGTTGTGTTTTTGTGTTTTTAATCATAGGTGTTCCAGTTTAATTCCGTCCAATGAAGTACTTCGCGTATCACCCAATTTTTTAAATTTGATGGTAAAACCCCAACTGAAATTCATCCACAATTGACCCAGAAGATGTATGGATGTAAGGTTACCCGTGTTCAACACATGCGTAAGTGGTGGTCTTTAGTCGGTGAAAGGGCCACTCGCCACAAAGTTGACAGACAAGGAAGCTCTTAGGTCACTGCCTGCCTTGGGTTGATAGATGCACTTGTGCTAAAATGGTCAGAAAGAATCTCAGAATCACTGTAACTGATTTGGGGAGGGGGGTGATTTACTGGTGGTTAGACGTGTTATTCACAGTTATTCGCCACATACCGGGGAATAAATGGCAATATTAAAAGTTGTGGGCCCTAAGTGTTGCACACTAATTTTTAGAAGGAAGTATCATAAAACTTACACCAAGATGTGACAAAATGTAGTTTTTGAAAATATATTAGTTTTGCAGGCTTGTAGGACTGCTCGGGTTTTGCAGTCGCTCCAAAATCAAGGTCTTTGTTTGGAGCTTTCAAACGGTCCAGCCCAGTCTGTTGGTCATGCTCAATGTTGATAGAGGTTATCAGTTTGGTTATTTTTTAAACGATTTTTCATATTATCTTGTTTGCTTAGGTTTTTGGCCTCAAGTTTTTTTTTCAGTGCGGGTCAGTTCAGCCTGGTCATGACCTAGAATTTTTATACCAGTCATTTGTCGCAAGGCTTGCAAACCGAAACCTAAACTGAAACCAAAACCTCCAAAAATCGATTAAAATTGCTCAAAACCGAAACCAGGAGCATTATTTTCCCACAACTAAAACCAAAACCAAAACCAAAAGTGTTATTTTCTCAAAGTCAAAACTGAAACCAAGAGTGTACTGATTGAAAACTGAATTGGTTTTGGTTTTGGAATTTTTCAGGTAATTAGCCCAATTAATACTGCATTTTTGGTAAAAATAAAGTAAAAACTGGTGCTAAAGGTGAAAAAACTAAAGCTGACAAATTTGGTTTACTTGGCACTGCCAAAGTGCCGCTTTCTAGTCACATACACAAAGTATTATAAAAGTGATCACTTTCGTGGCCTTCTTCCCTCTAAAAAGTAGGGTACTACAAACCAGGTATGTCAGACGGCCATTTTGTTCCTGGTTTGACGAACTTAGCATTGCAGTATACGGGAATTCGGCAAACTTTAACCGCGTATATCTTCAAAACCGTGCACTTTTACAACTTTTTCATAATAACATCTTTGAAAGAGAATTGAACGAGCTTTCCAATGGTATGCTACATGTATCAATTGAAGTACATTTTATTTTTTTGAATTTCAGTCATTTTTCAGCACTTCATATTCGGATTAAAAATAGTTTGAAATTGTGTGAAATTCACAGCATGTGCTCTAATTCAATGATTACTTTCATTCTATGCCAGAAATTCCGTCATAAACACCTTGAATTGAAAAACAACAATTTTTGAAAGTGAGGAACAAAATGGGAGTCTGGCATACCCGGGTTACAGTACCTTATAAAATCAGTTTTACTAAATCAAAGTCCAAAAATGTTACAAATTAATTTACTTTTTCAACTATAACACTGATCAGTGATTAGCTCAGGGTCTCTAAACAACCAGGCTAGCTCCAAAGTGCTCGTGTAGAATTGTAGATGTCACCAGTAAACAAGTGGGAAACTATTAGTGGAAGCTCAAAAATAAATTTCCATGAGATATGTAATCAACGCGATAGAGTCAATACCAACATAAAGGATGTTAGCCCAAATACCCAATTCAGCATAAGGCATAAGAGTACGCATTGATTTGTACTTGATGCCAAGAGCAGTATTGTAATACGACTCAATGATGATGTCGTTACTTTAATGCTGAATCTGTGTATGCCCATTAAAAAAACTGTCTTTTTGCCTCATTGATAAGACTCTGGGATGCCCTGAATTGGAAAATTTGCATCTGGGTGCAGTAGAAGTGCACCACATGGTTGAGATCCCATTTCATTTTCAACAATAAAGAGGAGGGGAACAGGTAAAAAAATCTAGCCAAATTTCAGTCTCCTAAAACGATATCGTTTCGTATCTTAGATTAACTTTTTTGAAACTTTTTCACCTCTCTCAACTCCCTCCTAAAAATTTGGACATCTGCCAATTTCAAATCAAGGTCATCCCTGCTCAAACCTCTTCAATCCAACGTCAAACCAAGTTCACATACTAAATGAGCGAATTTCGTTCAAATGCCTTCAGCTGAGATGGTCATATATTTTGATGGGGGAAAAAATAGGTAGGTAGGTAATAACAAATAGGCACCTATAGGTTATGGAAAAAAAATCAGACAAGAACAGATTGAGGGATTACTGACTATACTGAAGCTTATGAAATCAGTTCAGTTCCCCCAAAATTTTTAGCTAGGTAGCTTTTTCATAATGTGTTCAAAATGAGCATCTTGATCACACAGATCACCTTCAACAATTCCTTTTGATATCTTGAAACGTTCTACTGTATCCTCATTCAAAGTCTCACCTCTCTAATTCGAATCTCTTTCTTAAGTCGACTCTTGAAGCTCCACAGCCTGAGAGAAGATTTGCTTTCACTCCAATCGCTGCTGAGGACAGATGAAACTATACTTACAATCGGTCTGATATCCAGTACATTGGACCAGAAAGTCTCGAGCTAGGAATAAGATTCCTTTGATAACAGAAAGGGAACAAAATGAAGTAATTGAGTCAAAATTTGAAAATCATCAACATAAAAGAACTCACTTCATACCTACTAAGCATCGACAAACCATGAGAAAAAAAAAGTCAACTTGAAACCCATCTTATTATTCATACAAGCTACGTCGTCATCATCATCAAGACCACCTAACGTCAAAGTCTCAAGAGTCAGGTCGACAACAACGATTATGTACGTACGAGTACGACACAAGAATCGAAAACCATTCTCGCCCAAAGGACAGCATTTTCATCATTAATCATGATTGTCATCATACCCGACACAATACCACTACCACCGGAAGACCAAGCTCGTGCTAAAAAGACCAACCAAACTCATCTCGAACATGAACCTGTACTTGAACGCATCGTCGCCGAAGTTCGAAACGTGACCAAAACGGCTTTTAAAAAAACACACTATACTATAGACATCGACGTGCTACAAAAATTGTGTATACGCGAGTAAAAAAAAATCCACATTCAAAACACACGCATGCATCATTGTAGAGACCGGATAAGTGCTCCTGCTCCTGGATTCCAGACGCACTACCAGAGATAGGAGACGATAAAAAAGACATCAAAATAACACCATCAATACCCGTACATGGTAAAGCACACGCTACAAAACATCGCCTAGATGTAATCGAATGGAAAAGAGAGTTGGAAAAAAAAAGAAGAAAAATGAAGATGTTTAATGGCTTTTGTAAAAATTCACACAAGGGATTGTAAAAATGTACCGGAGAATTCTCTTCTCTTAATAGAGTAAAGAAAACGAGAAAAAAAAGACAATGGAATTTTTACGGTCGACCGGAAACAATGAATGAGTGCGGATGATTCTGTATAAGTATGTAGAGTGTAGACGAACTACCTACTTTTTTTTGTGTGTTTGTGAAATGTACAACCCACGATGACCATTGTCCGGGTTATAACTTTTAGGCTGGTCAAATTACTGTGACGAGAAGTTGGCTCGAAAAGGACGAATTTTTACAAAAAGGTTTGACTCGACCTGACTCGACTTGTTCAATTGATGTAAATATTGGTTATTTTTACCAGGCTGGGTGATGGCTTCTTTAAGATAGCGAGACTCCCTTTTCAAATTTTGACATATTTTTTTTTGAAAATGAACTCAAAATAAGAGGAAACTATTTAGAAAACAAAACACCAACTAAAAGTACAATTCCCAGAAAACACAGAAAAAGAAAACGAGAAATCAAATATGCATCATGGCATCATGTGATTTTTATAGAATTTTTCCAAGAATCGAAAAAAGTAATGGAGAGTTGATCTATCTCCTATTCCCTTGCCCCATCTTATAATTCGTACGTCAAACCTACAACTTTTTCACTCGAACTCAAGTTTAATCACCAAGCACTACGTTAATTTGAACACTGAACGGAAAGGGGGGAGGGGTAGAGTGGGGGGCCATTTTCTCATCAATTTTGAGCTCTAAAAGCTCATAAGGAAGGTCTCCCAACTGGCAGATCAGATTTCTGATGATTTTTTGAAAATCAAATTTGTACCAAAAATGAAAAAAAATCCAAATTTTACCAAATTGACCTGGAAAGCTGAGATTTTTTATCTCCCCGAATCCATTTGAAATTGTTTGGAACTATTTTGAGTAGTTTTGGAGCCTCCAGCAGATTTTCAGAGAGTTGAAATTTCCACAGAGGGGTTGAAAATCGAGCACAGACCTAACTTCAGCATTCTAGATAATTTGGTGAAATTTTGATTTTTTCCCTAACATTTTTGGCTCAAATATGATTTTCAAAAATTCTCCAAAAATCAAAAAATGCTTTTTTAGCTCCTTTGATTTGAAAGTCAATAAAAAAAAGAGATTTTGCTCATTTTTTGATGTAGGTACATACAATCTACTCTCGTATCTCGAATCACTTTTAAAAAATTTGCTCTTTCAATTTCAAAGATGGGAAACGCTTACATACAACATTTTTTCCTCAGTGAAACCTGCTCAATTATATCCAAATCTGAAGTATCACCTCCACTCACATGTATATGAATTATAATTATAAATAAGAATACGTTTCCTTACCTTTTCTTCAATCATCACTGGTCTGCTAGTAAAAGTGAGTCCATTACAAAAGCTATTTTCTCGTACAGCTACCGTTTCATCTTTCTCCAATCGGATATTTTTACCTTTGGTCGAGTGGAACTTGAGCGGTAACGGATGGCATAATCCATTTGATCGAGATTTCGATTTTGAAACTGAAACAAAAACCACATAGGTAGGGCCATAAGTATGATTTACGAAAAATAACAAAAAAAAATTAGCGTCTTCGTCAACCCACCCATCGTATCATATTACCCAAAATGGAACTAGAATTACATCCGGCCTTCTATTAGTACTAAGCATACGTCGATGACGTACGTAGGTCTCGTTGCTCAACCGGAAATCTTCTTATCAAAGGGCCTCAAAAAATGCAAATCGTTTTTATAGTACGTCTATAAAAACTGAAACCGGACACTTTTATAGTACCTACTCGTAGAATATCGTCTTATACTTAGGATACGCGAGTAAGACTGGAGGAGAATGGGAGAGGGTGGAATACGCCTATATATTAAAACATTAGACTTTGGAACCCTTCTGCTTGTACTTTTGCGATACGAATCACGTCAAACCCTGCAGTGCCAGGCACTTAATGTAGGCAATGCGACGACCGACGTATAATAACGTCAATCGCAGGGCATCGAACGCGTGTTTAATATAAAAGTAGGTTATGCACATTCCATCGTGTACCTACTCTTTGCGAGTTGGAGTTGAAATTTCGTAAAAAAAAAAAAACAAAACGCACACACAAATCGACAAGAGGAAAAAAACCTCGCAACTTCTTCGGTCGTCGGTTAGGTAGGTAGTTTTCTTAGTAGTTGTTGTCGTGCTGTATCGACCAAATAACATCACAGAAAAGCAACGTATATACTACAAATACGTATAATCGAGGAGTAAATAACATTGCAAAATCCCCTCACACATACACTCACTCTATATACTCGACTCGGACACGTCTTCTTGCTGTTGGCCGTTGATCGTTTAAAACCGTGGGAACTGGGAACTCGCAAGATCTCTTGGCTAGAGCTCGCCATCGCCAACGTCTAGTCTCTTGACTCCCGAGTCCCGACTCCCGAACGCCTACACCTTTCACAAAGATGAAAGTAGTAATCTTTCTCTGGGAGGTAATTTAAAGACTCCTTCAATCAACATTTATGCTACACGAGCATCGTACTCTCGCCGCCGTGCCGTCGTTGTAAGATCACCAAATAGGAAACTGAGATAATTGGTAATAATTAGCCTATTCGTGTAATTGAGTACTTCCACAAAACAACGACGTGTAAGAAAGGGGCATTTACGTTTGTCTCTTTTATGGTTAATTTTTTCACCGTATTTTAATTTCAAGGTCAACGCTTCGAACATTTATAAGGTCACGACCGGATCCGAAACGTACAGAAAGAATTTTCTTCTCCTTTATAATAATGCAAGCATACCAACTCACCGGAGTATCCATTGAGGAGGTAATTATAACCACGACGTTAATTTTTTGTTTCCGTTTCCCTTTCCCTATAATATAAGAGCAGGATCTGGACTATGTTTCATATTATTTATACAGTATGTACATTACAACACTCAGATCTACATAATTTTCTCAAATTAAAATTCCAATCCGTCTCAGCCACAATTGCGAATGGTCGACTCGAGAATCATTATTATGGTAAAATTTATTCACCCCCGTTTCCTCATCATCGCCTGCACGTTTCATTCTTCGACAATGTCGGCGTGAAAAAATCTGCTATTTCTGATTCTCTCATATGAGAAGCCACAGCGAGCTTTCTTCGTGCTGGAGATGTTTTATCGCCTCGCCACCGCTCCGGCCAACCAGTTGCATAAGAGATACCTATTGAGCAACAACCGTGTCTTCAATAGGTTCACTGTTCACTACCGCGTGTTTCTACACACACGTTCGTGTTAATAGTACATATAAAATTACGATACATTCGATACGGTTTTCGCATTTATGTGTATCTTTAACATGTACCAACGTTTTAGTCCTATTTGTAAACCAAAGTATGAGAAGAATGAATAATTTTTCATCATTTTCTAGAGGTCTTTGTAGCAATGAGATTACCTATTCAAATTGCGTCTCTCTGTTAGGACATACTCCCTTATTGAGCAAAAAGATTTCAATATTCGAGGAACTCGTACAGCTGTAGCTCCTTCAAAATTCAAGATGAGCAAAATTTGAAATATTTTTCATAACCTATAAAATATGTTATATGCAAAGTTTACCTATCTGTGAAATTGAAGGGGTTATGGGCGTTCAAAGATTTTCAAACACTATACAGTCCTTTCAGGTGCAAAATGGGCAAAATTTGCAAATCGCTTAATTTGAAGTAGGTATTTTCCTGTCTGCCTTATTAATTGGAATCAAAGTGTTTCCATTTTTAAAGAGGGCTATAGAAAATAAAATAAATAAATAGAAAATCACTGATTGAGGAAATGAAAAAAGGCAAAGCTGGGAATTTTGGTTAAAAACAGGGCTGGAAAAAACATGACTTTTATGGCCGTTTAGGCAGGACGACTTCAGATTTAGCAAAAAAACTGATATTTCTAACCATTTTGGCAGATCGGGCTTTTTTAAAAATTTACCAAAAAATATCACTTTTTTGACTTACACAAAAAACAGGACTTTTTATTACAATCTCAAGGCTCTTACTTGATTTTTTTCCAAAAAAAAGAAACTTTCAGTAACCAAAAAAGCTTGAAACAGTAACTAAAAAGAACTCATCCCAAAAAAGTGACAAAACGTGAACAGAACACAGCTTCAGCAAAAGGAAAGACATTCTTGGCAATTTCTGGCTAAAAAGCGAGAGACTTCTGGATAATTTTTAGAAAAAGTGAATCTTTTGGGAATTTTTTGCAAAAAAAAAACGAAAACTCTTAGCAATCTTGCAAAAAAGCTAAAACTTATGCCAAATTAAAAAAAAAAATTTTCAATTTTGAAAAAAAACAAGAATTTTTGGAAAATTATTGAGATGAGAAAAAATACATTTTTTTGGCAATTTCTGGTAAAAAAAAAGCTAGACTTGTGAGACTCTTCAACAAATTAGCAGTTTGCTAAGAAGCGAGAATTTTCGTCAAATTTTTGGCAAAAAGCAGAACTTTGACAATTTTATCAAAGACACGACTTGGCAATTTTTTGCCAATTTTTGTTGAAAAAGCGAGCACTTTAGGCCAAAAAAACGAAACTTCAGCGTATTTTCTGAAGGAAATATTGGTATTTTTTTTAGAATTAAATTTTTAGTAAGAAACGAAATCAATTATGGGGCAATTTTGAAAACAGGCGAGATTTGTTTGATATTTTTAGCAGAAAGCGAGACTTTGACAATAATTTCAGCAAAGGGGACTTTTAAACAATTTTGACAAAAGTAGGAGTTTTTTTGAATTACGCAGAAAACAGGACTTTTTATTGAAATCCAGGCAGAAAAAAAAGTTCTTTTAATAGCATTTAATTTTAGACAAAAAAACAAGACTCTTGACTATTTTGGCAAAAAATTGTACTTTTGACAATTTTAGCAAAAAAAACATGACTTATTTGGCAATTTTGACAAAAAAAACAAAACATTTTAGACAAAAAATAAGACTTTTGACTATTTTGGCAAAAAATAATTGTACTTTTGACAATTTTAGCCAGCCAAAAAACGTGACTTTTTTGGGAATTTTGACAAAAAAAACAAAACATTTTTGACAAAAATTGGGGTAGGTATTTCTGACAATTCTGACAAAAACCGAGACCTGACCTCTCCTGTCAATTTATGCAAAGAACGAAACTTTTGATACAACTAAAGGGCAAAAAGTTGAACACTTTTAGAATATGTAGACAAAAAATTGCACTTTCTCAGCAATTTTGATAAAAATTGAAATTTTTTGACAATTTCGACAGAATTGGAACTAATAGGACTTTTTCAACAATTTTGATACGATCCGAGCTTTTTCAATATTATCGCAAAAAAATAATTGAGGCAAAAATCAACATTTTTTCGATGTTCTAGCAAAAAAACAGGACACACAAACAAAAAGTAATACAAAAGTAGGGAAAACAGGGGGAGGGGGGTATATTATCACCTTCTTGTGTGAGACGAAAGAAAAATATCAGAAATTCTAGAGCAAATCGACGATATTCTTTTTACAAAAAGCGAATGAAGTACCATAAATAGACAATTTTTTTTTATTATTCCTTAATTTTAGGAGAAATTTTACATTTCTATGACTTTTCTAGAAGGGCGAAATTCCCTGATTTTCCCTTGTCTCCGATGTTTCCAGAGAATGAACATCCGGTATAGGTTAAACATTAATTTCACCAATTTTCTACGTTTAATCAGCCTCCAGGTAAACGTTATGTGACTTCAAATTGACAGGTCATCAACCACGTAGGCTTTAGTAACAACTACTCAATCTAATCACTAAAAACATTTAATCAGTTTTCGATATTTAACGAATAGTGACGTCAAGACTTAACACAACTACTACACCTTCCATATAAACAATTGACCATTGTACCCTATACTACCTGTAGAACATCTGGTGGTTCATTTCGGCAGTTACCTTCCACAGAATTTTTTTTTCATTACCTAAAAGAACAATACGGTATACTTCCGCACCAAGTTATTTTAAGACACCTACATCCGAGCTTCGCAGACTCACAACACAGTTCCACCAATACGAACAATGATCGTGGTACACTGTTTCTCTCAATTTTTAGAGAATTAGTCAGCTGGGAGATAAGAAAGAATTCATTTTATCGAGAAATTCATAATTAGTTATTCATATATCCGCAGCTACAACGAGTTTCTTTCTTCGTGGCGTTTCGTTATCAGTTCATGTTCTATTATTTACCCGACCCTTGTAAAGCACTAGGCACATTTCTACTCTATTTCTTCTATATATTTTGAGTTGGATCAGTTGGAGTTTAGTTAGTTTTGTGACTTCTGCGGCTTCGAGTGCACTGCCTAGTTATATTTCTCTTTTCTCTCTCGAATAAGCAGTTTTATAACTGATTAGCCGAAGAAGAAATTGAATCTGTGTAGTACGTTACGTTTAAAAAAAGTTATCGCTTATCTTATCAAATCCGATTAAAACCGAAAGTGTCCGAAATCTGAGTAGAAAATATTATATGTAATATCGCTAATTAGCATCAAATTGAAACGTCCGGTGTAGTGTAGCAAGTGTTCTATACCTATTCGCATTTCGCAATGGCTCCGCGAAAAAGAGTGAGAAAAAATCGCGGTGGTTCGGCTTCCAATCAAACAGAAGAAGAAGTATTTTACGATGCTCGAGAAGAAGTGGATACAGAAGATACAGAAGAACACGATACAGAAAGGTAACGTTTACAAGTACTAAATCTCTGATTCTACATACATAAACCTACCTACCTATGCTATCATAAGAATACCTCAAACTTTTCAAAGTGAGTCCACACGTACGTAAAATATTCCTCTTCAATTTCAAAATTCTTTCATATTAAACTAATTTAATATGCTTATCAACACTCGTAAAACTAATCTCATTAAGACACCTACCTACCTAATTTCCTGCCATATCAGTAAACCCCATTCTCACGCCCGCAAAACACACCAACGATGCTCTGCGACTTCCTTCAGAGCACGCATATGGCATATGGCACCCAAGTCCAATGACCTACACATGGCATGGCATTGTCGTCTTCGAAACTTGAACAGATCTCGATTACAGAGCTAAATACGAAAATTTCCCACACCTCGAAAACACAGACAGACGATGGAAAAAAATTTGAAATTTCCTATTTCTTAATAACGGTTTTTCAACACACGACAATCGTGCACCAAGGTAAACACGTCGCCAGCAGTTTTTCAACATCGATTCCATTTCCCACACACACGGCAGCAGAGACGAGCGGGTGATACGATTCTCGTAACGTACACCACCATTAATACCAGTCACGTTGCTATAAGCCGAAACCAGTTTAATCGGCGTTATTGATTTTTGCCGCGAAAGTTCACGTTTTTTTTTCGCTTCTTTTTTTCATCAGCGAATAATATACTTATCGCGATCGCGGATAAAGATGCATACTTGGAGAAAGTGTGCGATATGAGATGACAATTACAGCAAGCGACATCAAAACGCCAATATGTAGATGTCTCATCATCATACAGTTCGAAATGGAAATCTCGAAGATAAGTTTACTTCCAATTTTACCGAAAAACATGCCAAAATTTCGCGCCAAAATGCAACGATGACGTAATGCAATGCACCGCATCGTCGAAGTGTAGGAATAAAGACACATGTCGATGAATTGTTTTGCCAATTTTTGAATCTCTTCGCTGTATATAGTGTATACTAAAGGGGAAAACAGTGGTGTTAATTTGCACGATCCAGCGATAGCGAATACGAATAGGAATAGCAACAGCTGAACAGTACAGAGAGTGCGAGTTACCAAGAGTCTCGGTACCGATGGGAATACCATCTGCCGGCGCGTACACAGCTTGCCCCAAATTCAACAGATAAACCCCTCTATATATGCCTTTGCAAGAAAATATTAATAAACTACAGCACACAGACATACATACACTCGCACACATTCCCAAGCAAATGCTGCTGCATTCTAAGGGTGATATCCAAGAACAATAGTAATTCCGTTACAAAGTCATTCAATAGTATTCGCTCGGGTAATACCCAAGTTAAAACATACCCTTCATAGAGAACATTTTACCCCGCGAAAAAAGCTAGGGATTAAATCGTTTTGGTGGTTTTCAATGGTATCGTATACGTCACTGCAGAAATACTCGCAGAGAGACGAACGACGAGGACACATGATGGAATTTTGCCTATATAACCGAAGGGATCTTTATCTTTATAATATTTAAAAAGACTTTCACAAAAATCGTATTGTTCTTTTGGCTAGAAAAATACGAGAATAGGGAGTCCGTCAGAATCTCACGACTGCAACCTCTAAAAAAGGCTACAAAACCTACCATCAAGTACTTTTCACACGGCGAAGTAATACCTGTATACTGTGGATTTTCAAGCTATTTAAATGTACAGCTCTTTATAGAAAATTTTATACTCTTTCAAAATGATACCAAATTTTGTGAAATGTGCTCAAGCTTTCCATGAAAAAAATTAGGTTTCGCCGAACCAATTTCGAAAATGAAGGTTTATTTTGAGAACCATTCTAACTGCAGTGCATATTTTTTGAAACAAAATTATGGGCACTTGGTACTTTGACACGCTAGAGCTTTTGAACCACTCATCATTTTATTGTACCATTCTATACAGCATTTTATCCTCTTTCCAATGTTAGTCGACTTTATCATGTCCATCGAATTCTCAATGCAATCCTCTCATCATCGACTTAGCCTAAGCCAACCACCTCTCCGCGAGATAATTTACGATCTTCTGGAGATTCGTTGTATTCGTACTAAGTGTTCGATCATTTTACTCATTACCGTAGCTCAATGAGGCACTATAACCGCGCGAACCCCTAACGAAACAATAATTATAAAAACGCAACCATATTACATCACTAATTACCTTCGAAACCTCGATAAATACTCGCATTTCAAGGATAATTAAAACAAACGTCGAATCGACGACTTTTAAACGGCATAAAAGTCGATTAAGTACCATTGCGGGCAGTCGGAACGAGCTGCCGATGGGCGCCGCTGCCGAAAAATTCTGCTATTTCTCCTAATCTCACGTTGAAATTCAAACAACCCAGCCGATAATTAAAACTTGTTTAAAATACAATTAACCACGAACGCCGGCAATTGTTTCGACAATTAACCGGTTCTCCAACAGATTTATCGTTTGTAACAGTCACGATAATAAATCGTCTTTCTCTCGCTGACTTCAGCACCAACAACAACAACCAACAACGTACCATACCATACATGTTAATGTCCGAAGAATACCCATCTGTGTTTCATTTCTCTCCTTCTTACTTCTTCTGTTGTTTTCACAATCGCCGAGATTTTTCTACCGTTATTATCTCTCCTCTTTTTTAATGTAATTTCTTCGCATCACTTTATACACATACGTAGGTACGTCAATCGTCGTCCGTCCTAAACGCCGCGAGCAATTTGTACATTGGTGGAAAACCGATCACATGTCAAGACTGTATCTAGAAGATTATAAATGTGAAAAAATTACTCCAACAAAAAAGCTACTGGTCGTCGTGTCGAATCGCTCTTCAGACCTAACAGAGTTTCTACTATAATACAATCGACGATATTAAACCGTAGATTCGTGACAACGTCGACGGTAGACTTGCTCACATTATACCTACGTCGTCGTTGTTTCGCATAAATGGGAAAAATTCTCCTTATTTATGATCATTAATAAATTATTATATAGGCACATCGTCGTTAGATAATACGTCAATCAATATAGCGTACGAAACGAGTGAAATTTACTTCCGTGATACGTCTCGTTGGTCGAGTTTTGTTTCAATCGAACGAAATTTTCATGATTTTCAACAAAACCGAACTCCTGCTGGGTTAGAAAATGTGTTTGTAAGAATTCGAGTCATTATCAGGTCACCGCTGTAGATATATGCTACAACGTACAACCTAAAGACCTCAAAAAAAAAAAAAAAAAAAAAAAAAAAAACACAGACTTAATCATTCTGTTAGAAGTTCATGAACAAATTCAAATTGCTGACTAGAGAGTTTAGGGCGTTTCATTTCAAGAAAGTTTGAACCATGAAAACAAAATCAAACAATAATAATCAGAATATAGAATCGATTACCTATGTATTGAAACCAATCATCAGTTCTGAGCTTCTGACTCGGCAGATTCTTCGCTATACCAAAGATCAAAAACCCTGGTTGCAAATGGAGTAGAGGTAGCAGAGCTGCGATAAGTAAAGTAGATAGGTAGATGATTATCATTTTAGAATACTCGAACCGTCAAACATATTAGGTACCTAAATTTGAACCAATCATGCGATTAAAATCAATCCTCACTTCCTCAGACACACCTAGCCGACATAGGAAAGTAAAATGTCTTCAGCTTAGGTAGGTACCTCTTTCAACTTTGCTAGTCCTAATCGAATGGAACCCCTCTGGAACTTGAAGCTCTAGCCCTTCACCGTTGATCAACAAACCGACCTGACTGATGAGATAACTACACCACAGAGTTGATTATTTACTACATATTCGAATCATTTTCGAACAATATAAACAAAACTAATGTCTAGTTCCGAAATTGAGCACAACTTTAGCTACCTACTTTTTCGTTAGAGTAACCGAACCAAAGCTCTCGAAGACCTTCATCGTTAATCAACATGTGCCAGGTGGAAAAACCACCACAGAGAGAGAGAATTAATTACACACAAATCAAGCAATCTTCAAACACTGTAAAAACAAAACCAAATCAGAATTCAGCACCAATTACAAGACTATAAGACCAATCTTCAAGAGTCCTGTTCTTGAGCAACCTCTTCCTTCCTCGTCCTAACACCGAACAAAAGCCCTCGATGCCCTTAATCGTTGATCGACAGACAGGTAGAAAAACTACGACAGAGAGGTAATTATTTGCCATTCATAAGAATACTGCGGTATTACCAAACGATAAATACCACCCATGCAGTCATCTATAAGGTTGTTGAGTCAAGGCTATTTGGACGTTTACAAGTTCTAAGCGCATTAAACCTCCATAAACGCTTAAAACTGTGGGAAGAAATTCACCGTCCATATGCAGGTTGTTAACCACCGTAGAATTACAAATTCTGTACACATTCCATTACTAGTATCACTATACAAACCGTGCAATATTTCACAGAATTAAAAGATAATCTATTCAATCTGAAATGTAGATTGCAGACAATAGTATTCAATCGATGGACGATGATGAAAAAGGGTTCAACAAGTTCAATCATCACAAATGATTGTTAC
The DNA here is from genome assembly GCF_950023065.1 of Planococcus citri. NCBI lineage: Eukaryota > Metazoa > Arthropoda > Insecta > Hemiptera > Pseudococcidae > Planococcus > Planococcus citri. The sequence goes on along the minus strand of NC_088680.1, from coordinate 44,277,541 downwards.
TTTTGTTACTATCAATATAAAAAATTATTAAAATGCTTACTCTGCAAAAAAATAAAAATTCAAGTAAGAACATACCCGTAAAAAGACGTTTCATGATGGTTTCACTTGTTTCACTCTACAGACTAATTAATTCAACTACAACATGCAAATTACGATAAAAATGATCTACCAGATGAGAAAAAAAAGGAAAATTTGTAAAAAAACAAAATAATCTCATCATTCTGCAAACCAGTGAAATTTCATAACTCCCCCACCCCACCGCTCTCTCCAACATGACTTCAAAAGAATGCGAAATCATATCATAGTTCACCTTGTTATCAGTACTATTAAAACATCCGGTATACATTTTCGTCTTTCGTAAATTCTAATCTTATGTTACATACTCGTACGTGCTATATTATTATTACCATAATTTAATCAGACCGAAACAGAACCTACGTACTACGTAGGTAAAATAAGGTAATTTTCACCAGAATGGAGCCAGTGTTTTCTCTTCGAACTTGAACAGAAAGACTTTTGAAGGTACTACGTATGTATACTTGTAGGTGAGTTAACTTATTATGTATTTTCGACGAAGTCGATCATCAACTTACCTAAACCGATTCTCTTTTTGAATTTCTTCAGCCCTTTCATTTTACTCCTGATGGGAGCCAAGAAGGAAGTCTGAGAGTTGGTACACCTTCGGCAATGACTAGTATATGGATGATGAAGTAATCTCTCTTCACCGTACAAATCGCTATCAACGGTAATACCCATCGAGTAATGTGTACGAGTATTTAAAACACACGAAGAAAGCAGCGAAAAAAAAACCACAACACAACAACGACAACCGTTTTTAAACGATCGAAATATTTCAAACGATTAGTACGAAGATATACGCGCGAGCTTTTATCATACCGATAATGTAAATCGAGTTACGACCAAACAACAGAGATAACGAATACGAGAAACAAGACAAGAATATTACAACACTGTACACAGCGACCGGCACCGACGACGTATCGTAGTAAATTCTACGAGTACTCGCAACCTAACTAAACTACAACGATCAGCTTTGACAGCGGCGCGTGGCATCGATGCTAAATGATATCCCACTCCGTCTGCGGCTCTCAGTGCCTCTCTTTTTCTTTCGCTCTCTCACTCTCGTGGTGTGTACTCAGGGATTGCCCATGGTATAGCCGCCACCGCCGATATGAATGAACATCTGGTATATTATTACTACCGAGGCACGAGCCCCACTATATTAACAATATGTTGGAAAATGTGTTGTTTAATTTTAATGCTAAATGTGTATAATTCGAACGAACCCACGTCCGCCAACAGCGTCCTGCTGGATGATCATAATACAAATTTGGGATCAATAGCCAGTAGCCAGTGGTCATCTATAGGACAATTGCGCCGATAATGCCCATAAGTAAACTACCCTGAGTGGACGAACGTCGAAACAGCAAAGGTGATCGATCAAGATGAATAGAAACGGATCCTTGTCATTTTCCATATTTCCGTCACATCTCCAACATTCACAAGCGATGCTTATAATAGGAATCAGATTATAGACAGAAATTATGAAATGAACTTCTGAAAGAACGCAATATTATTACATCTCACAGCAGCGCGATATGTTTCAACAAATTAAATCTAAATTGCGCGAATCGTAAATTTCATAGTGAGTTTATTTACATCCATGTTGCTCGAATTCACATTATCATTAATGTTGATCTCAATCTCAACATCTATCTATAGATATTAGATTGCCTAATCACATCTCCGTGTCAATATGAAAAAGGATAAAGACGAGTATAGAGATTACAATCAACATACTCCCTTTGTACAAGTTCACATCTATTCGAGAAAGAAACAATAAGTCTTCTTAGAATCTAGAAATGTTATTATACCGATGAAAAGAATTACATCGTATTGAATTGTACAGGTAGAAGTTCACCGCTTCAGCTTCTGTGTCGACCATTCTATTATAATAATTCGAAGATGTAACGCTTTAAAATCAAATGTTATTTCTTTTATTGTCATCGTATGGGCACATCTCGTCATAAATTACAAGAGGTTTACAGTCTGCTGAGGAAATTGAGTGGGCGAGCTCATGTGATATATTCCAAATGATAATTATCCATAGAGGATTTTTTTTCAAGATTTATACCGAATTCGACTTGGTCCAACGGTCCAAGTGAGCATTGGTTGTATACTTACTGTAGGGTTTTGGAGGAATGATACTATAAGATTTGAGGTTATCGAACATTTGAACTAGGTAGCCAGATACTAATGTAATAACATGGAGGATACATTTTTACAAAAGGCAAAATAGCATAGCTCGACCTCGAAGTATCACTTTCAACTTTTACAAAAGACAGACAAAAAATTATACCTTTATCATAGCCTATTTTTTGTCTTACCTTTTTAAAATTCTCTACCCGTCCATTCACGATAATAAATTGAAAATTTACATTTTACAAAATTTGCATAAAAATTTATAGACTATTAATATGTAGGTAGGTAATGATTTAGAAATGAAACTGTTAAGTGTTAGCTGAAAACCATTGAATTGAAGAATTCATTAACATTCATAGCGATAAAATTCTCCGAGTATTGATTCAATGAAAGAAAAAAAATTATCATAACAATAAATTCGAAGAATTCAAGTTTGCAGTACCTAGTCGAGTACAGCATTTGCCTAAAAATTTGATAAAAATTCAAAAGCTCGAGTTCATAAATTCGTAAGACCTGATTGCAATAAAAAGGAAAAATTGACGTAAGTATACTTATTGAAAAACTCGCCAAATTTCATTACAATTAAAATTTTAAAAAAAATGAAATATAAATGAGAAATTAGCGGATTTTCTGAACGCTAAAAAAAAATAGATTTGTGCTTCTCCTTCCTCTCTCCTCGTCCAACAAGAATAATTAATTTCCCTCAAAGAAGAATGAAATTGAAGTTAGATGGAGAAAATTTCATTTTGGTGATTTTTAAATTTTTTAAAGTTTCATTAATTTTAGATTGAAAAAAATCCCTGTCGATTTGACGGAAAAATCGTTTTAATAGAGGAATAAATAATCAGGGTGTCTACCGGAATTTTTTGGCCGAAAATCACTACCTTTTCACTACGTTTCAAAAAAAAATCACTACCTTGCAAAATATTTTTAACCCCCCCCCCCTCCCTCCTACACAAACGATTTTTCATTTTTTTTGTGTGTTTGAACTTTGTAGTGTTTTACAGAGGAGTAAGTACACGTTCTCATCAATTTGAAATCAATTCAATGATTTTACAACCATTAAAATGAGCGAACTCGAAAAATTAACAAATCAACTATTTCGAGAATAAAATTCTTTCAAAAATATGAAAGATGAAGGATTTTTTAAAAAATTTTTAGCAGTGATTTTTCAGGGTGTCCAGTCCAACAAAATTTCAAAATGAAAAATCAGGACTTTAGCAGGTCATATTTTTTAAACACTTTGGGTTTTTCAAGAGGGAGAGGGGGTGGACGAGGCCTAATTTTACATTAAAATTTTTCGTTTTTTCCAATATCTTCAAACATCTCAGGATTTTTTTCAAGTAAACGGATGTCGAGAATATAATTTTGTCATTTCAATTTTTGATTTTATTTTCACCTTTAAGGTTCTTGTTACCGTAATAAAATTGGGCGAATAAAGAACTTTTTTCAAAATAAAAAATGAAAAAAAATAATGGAAAATTTGAACAACATTTGGAAAAAAGATACCAATTTTACGAAAAAGCTATCGAAAATTAGTATTTTGAGGGGTATAAAAACGTTGTTTTCTCGGGCGATGAATGAAGAAGTTCATTATTTTTGCTTCACTGTCACAATTTTAAAACTTGAATTATTATTAAAAAAAAAAAAAAAAATCAAACTAGAAAAATAGCAAAAGCTTTTAAAAATATGTAATTCAAGTTCTAAAAAAGGTCAACAAATGACCCATTTTTAACAAAATTTTTCTTCCGCTTTTTTTCATTTTTCACTACCTTTTAAGAAAAATTGCTGAAAATCACTACTTTTTCACTACTTTTGCTACCGACTTTCAAAATCACTACTTTTTCACTATACTTTCACTACCTGGTAGACACCCTGATAATAAGAAGTGGAACCATTTTTCGAAGGAAAGGGAGATACGACAGAGGGAAGTGAGACCCATAATCGAAAAGAATCAGAAAAATTGAATTTTTTAGACACAATAAAGTTCTAATAAATGTTATAAGATCTAGAAAAAAGAAAATAGGCAGCTATACATACGTACAACTCTGGTGATTTAGTGTTTTGATCGTAGCCTGTTGTCTATAGTAGGCCCTAGCATATTTTAAGGCCCATTTTCGACGTAATTAAGAAAAAAAAATTCTAAAGCTCTAATTTTTCAACAAAAAAAAATCTATAACATCACAAAAAGTGAAAAAAAGACGCAAGTGGGCTCCAGTATGTGGTAATAAGATCAAAAAATGTGATTTAGGTAAATTTGAATAAATAATTTTCAAAGTTGCAGATGTCCATTTGTTTTTTTCCGAATATTTTCCCAAGAGATGTTGACTGGAGATTGACCTGTTTAAAATGTATACCCAAACACAACGTTTTCCTGGATATTTAAATTTTTTTCATCAATTCATGCAATTTTGAAGCCATTATGGATTATTTGAAATACTGCAGAACTTCCAGTTTTTCAAATTGAATAGCTAAAAAATTGTATGAGCTACTATATGGACCCTCATGCTAAAATAAAATATGAGCAAGCGGGAGGTTGCTTCGAATTTAAAAAAAAACGAACCTAATGAAGAAAAATTTGGAAAACTGGAATTTGTTTTTTCATTTTTTCATAAATTCCTGGGAGAGATGAAGAGCCTTGATCAACATGTCAGTGGCACTCAGAATTATTTAAGCGGCGTTAATCGCACCGCCTGACCCCCCCCCCCCTTCACGAGTGGGAACAATTGCGTACATTACGTACTTAATTGTACATACATAAATTTTAGTCCTTCGGTAAAGCACTGGCGCTGCATCATTTCATTTCCATGTCGTTTTTGACCCTGAAGTACGAATATAAAAATTCTGGAAATACTTACGCTTATTAAAAATACACACAGAGACGACAACGACAGCGGTGGCACTTTGATAAAGATAGAAAATGCCATTAATCTCTACCAGCATCAAGGCTTTAAAAATATTTCCACTTAAACGGGCGTTCTTTTAAAATAAAATCTTTACGTTAAACTGCGAGTTTTTCAGTCTTCCAAAAATACTCGTCATTTTAATTTTAGAGTAAATAATGAGTCCACATATGCAGAATCCAGTCAACGTTGTATTTCAAGGACTCGAATTAACAGACTTCATTTTTAGACCAAAAACACCCTATGGAAGAAGCAGTACGCGATATGAGACAAGAGACACTATGTTGGTCTTGATAGTACATAACCCTCTGGAAACTTTGCGTAGATCGTATGGAACGTAATCACACCAACTGTACGTCCATTTATAGATTTAAACCGCGTGTGTGGGTTTGATTAAAATCTAACAACAGATGGCAACTCAAAACACCCACGCGAATGGAACATATTACTATAAAGAATGAGAGAATTGTCATCGATGAAAATTCGTCTGCTAAAATAGACACTCTGTTTCTCCCTCGGTCTCTTTTTGTACAAGATCACTTGACCGTGATGACCGCGCCTGGACTGGACAAGAGAGCTATACAGTCAGAGTTCATTGATATCATTGATGTGATTTTCCGTATCCAACTTGGAGAACCGTATTGCCGGCTTTTTAATTTGATAATCGACGTGTAACGAGAGAGGAGAGACAATGACGATGAAAAAAATTACTACAATAATGAACGAGCGGCTTACTTATCGCGCAGATTGCAGAATTTTTACAAGATAACAGATACAGCTATATGGATGCCCTGTGGAAAACGAGAGAATAATTAAAATTTCGATCGTATCTGCTAAACGAGCCATAAAATATGGATACAAGGGTGTGCCATTTTTTTTTCTCTCCATAGAGATCAAGAATACATAAACGAGTATATACCGCTGGCATCAATCTTTTATCTGCCTACTGACCAGCCAGAGATACCGGCGACTAAAGCTGTATTATCCTACGGATTACACTGGTGTTTGTGTGTTACTCCTCAGGTGTGTTTAACAGCAGCGTTCAATTATCGTAAAATTTTTAATCCGGTAATTTTCTCGTCAAAACTATTCGATTCGCGTTGGTGGAAGAATACGTGATGAAGGTTCGAGGTTACGAATGTTACGATCAATAAACATGTCTTATTTTCATTATTTTCGCCTTAAAACTAAAATTCAGAATATTTTTCAACCGTTTTAAAAATACAACTATTCATATTTTTTTAATGGAGACGGATTCGTCGCATTTTCATAGGGTGATCACGAAAAAGTCTAACCTTGCGTTTGATGTGGCAAACCTACATACGAGAAAGTTTCTACATTTATCTTGATTAATTTCTCCGAAACGTTGCCTAATTAATGTTCTATAATAAGTAGGTACTTTACGTAATGAAACTTGGTTTCTTCGAATTTTTAAATGTTGATTCAGTTCTTAGAATCAAATTTAATTTGGTACGAAAAAATTGAATCGATTGATGCAGGCATTTTTATATTCAGTCAAAAGTGATCACGATCCACCGATCTGAATGAAATTTTGACAGTGGAATTCACTAAAAGGTATAACTTTACACCAAGACCTACCTCTAACCAATTTGGTTTCTCTAAAATTTTGTGATTGGAAATTAACTAGCCATAATTCGGAAATCTAGTTCCTCTTGAAAAAATGGAAATTTCAAGTACCTACCTATTCACAAAATCCAACATAAACTTTCAAAGATGACCGAAAAAGGTTTCCTATCAAAATAGCCAATCCCCCTCCACCTCACCACCCCACAAATAATTAGAATTATCGGAAAAAATTCCAAGTTTTGAAAAAAGTTTTGGAACTGAATGTTTTTTGGAGGTTTTAAACCTTTTCAATTCTGTGTTATAAGTTTTGAAGGCTGACGAACAAAGTAGGTAACTAATCAGCAATAAAATGGTTCTATTTCAATTTAGCACAATCTGCGAACAATCAAGTTATTGATGATTCACCATCACCAGAGAATTGATGGAGCTTCTATATCTTATCTGCTTCAATTTTAAGGATAGTTTCTTTTGCAATCTTCTTTTCATTGTCTTCAAAAGTTACAATGTTACAAAGGATTGCATATCGTGAAAAGGTTCAGCTGGAGAACCAGTATTAGTATTAATTTACGATAAGAGAGTGCAGTTCTAATCCTCATGAGGGCAGACGTGTCAGATACAACGATAATTCATCAATGATTATCGATATAGTATCGATAACGGGTGTTTATTTTCCTGCCTTTCGGATTATGTACTATAGTGTCAGTTTTCAATTTTTTTATCTGCGTGAAGAAAAAAAGTGACGTTTTAAGTTATTTTAGGATACATAAATGTAATTATTTATCGACACATCGCGATATGGCTACTTTTATCAACACATGCATCAGAAAAATATTTGAAGCAGACAAAAAAATCGAAAGAGTATGGTACATATATCTAAAAATACTCCATCATCAGACCAAATTTGTAGCGCTAAATTTCATTTTTTTTTTTTTTAGATTTTTAACAATTTTTTGAATACTTATTCAACGGGAATTTCCAGTGGGGTTTCATTAGGAATTCCCCAGTTTTGTTTAGGAAATTATTATACAAAAGGCCGAAATGAAATTAAGCGCTACACTAAACTGATTGGTGTTTTTCGATTGTTTTCAAAAAAATTAGAAATTCACTCGAGAAATCAGATCACTCAAAAGGACTGTCAATTGGTTTAGGAGGTAAAATTTCACCTTTTTCGTATTCAGTAGAGAACGTTTTGGATATAATAAGACAGAAATAGATTTTGAACATCTGCGCTCAAATCGATAGAAAGGGCCACAGGACAGTTTTCAGAGATTCGGTTTATTTTGGCTTTTTCTTACCCAATTTTCAAGATCATTCAAATATCAACTACACAGAAAGGGGGGGATCAAATTCTTTCAGACGTCGTTAGCAGCAAATTCGTCAATTAATCTACAAAATATTGCCAGTCTTTATGAAGATAGAGGTGAAGAAAATTTTGAACATTTGAACTTCATTACTCTCAAATTCTCAATCCTTAAATCGTCTTACTTCAAGAACTAATTTAAATTGAAAATTAAAGTTGGTCCTCCAATTATAACTAGGATGTCAGGAACTTCAAACTATTTGAGAAATAGATGGGGTAAAAGCTCTGAATATTCTATCAATTTGTAAATCAGTAGTTTTCGAGCATTTCACCATTGCACTGTATTTTTGTCATTCAAAAACCAAACAATACATGGAAAACGAATCTCAATGAGTAATATTGACCACGCAAGGCTCACTTCGAGGGATTTCGGCGCACCAAAATTTTTAAAGAGGTTTGAAAGGTCTCAAAATTTCAAAGTAGAGCCTACCAAAAAATCATGTCTAAATGACCTCAATAAGAAAAGAAGAAAATATTAGGGACCTACTACGTGTTTTTTGACACAGATACACAGAAAAAATTTCAAATTTTAAGGTTCTTCTTTGCTCCCTCCCCTCTCCTTTAAATTGGAGCCCAAAGTTTGGGAAATTTTAAAAATTTTCCAAATTTTTCGATTTTTTCAACGATCAAAAAAATGAGATGATCTTTTGATGTTTTTAGTACTTCCATATTATTATCGCTTCTAGGCAATTACAAAAGCTCAAAGTTCATTTTTGTCAGTTCAGGAGATCTCAAAACATTAGTTTTTCTATTCCAAGTATGATAATTTTGTAATTTTTTCTTTAAGATGGTGAAATTCATATTAAAACATAGATCACCTGAGCACAAAAAAATTGAAAATTTTTAAACTAGCTTTTCAAGCTATGGCCTCTAGCCGGAGGGATTAAACACGGATTTGAGAATTAGGAATATTTTTAACGTCTCGTTGAATTCATTTGGCCAAAATTTCTCGCCAGGTTCCATCAAATTTCGAAAAAATTTGAAAAACGACCCACCCTATTGTACTAGACAGTAGCCTAAAAATGTTTAAAAAATTTGGAAGCTTATTCAATATTCTGAACCTCCCCAGTTGATTCCAAGTCGCTCATGCCACATCAGATTATTCATTTCAGATTCTATTTGTACATAAAAAATTTCGAATTCTGCAAATTATATTAGTTGTGATCTGTCACGAGAAAACCAACCTAGTGTCCAAAACGTAAATTTTACAGGAAGGGCATTTTAAGTTTTGAGTCTATGTATCAGGCGATCTAAAATTTGTAGGTCCGTGACACTTGAACCACTTTTGGCCCCCATGAGGGCCGATAACATAACCCGATATTTTTTTCAGAATCATCACATTCAAGGTTGCCAAGTCCAAAAATCGAAATTTCCCAAAATCAATTTTTTCGAATTTTTTGTCAAAAATGTTGCAAAAACTACCCGAGTATGAATTATTAATGAAGAGTAAGTTATTATTATTAAATTTATCACGTTTCTTAACAAATTTGTTCAAGGTGAAAAGAGTTGATTTTTCCAACTCAAGCCTTACTCAAATTTCAAAATATGGCACAAATCTTTCAAATGTGGGCCGATTGTTGCAAAAATTTGCATTTCGACTCCCCAGAACATACCTTTCAAAAAAATCAAAAAAAAATTCAATTTTTACTGTAGTTGCCCTATTTTTTTGACCTCAGATTTAAGATCAAGAGAATCGTTCGCGAACGTTTCAACCCCCACAGTCGGATTCAGCACCCTAAGTACTACTAATATCCACCATAAAAAGGAAATCGATTTTTTGGACACTAAGCTGTTTTTCTCGTGACAGATCACAGTTTTCAAAAAATTTTAGTTTTAGAGCTAAAAAACTTAACGGCGGGACAAAATGTGTGAAAATTTAGAGGAATTCAACTCTTTCCTAGGTTTGTTTCAAGAACTCAAATTTTATTCCAAACCCAATTTGAAAAAATCTTGTCAATTAGAAGAATGTTCGCTGTTTTCAAAACTTTTGAGGCATATATCCTCCTTTCCAATAATGGTTCTCTATAAAGACAAACGAAAGGACAAAGTTATTCCCATTTTATTTTAAAATCCAAAACGAACAGATTTCCCAACAAAAAATTATTGGATCTGATTTTATCTGATCACTGATCAGATCCGGACATTCAGGGATCCAATTTGACCAAACTCGATCAGTCAACATTCAATTCAGATCTGGCCAAATTAACGTTTTGATCGGATTATATCTGCGCAGACCTGATCAGATCAAATTGACTCGCCAAACCTGCTGTCATAATAAAGAAATTCGGCCCTCGTATTCGGACAATGCACTATAATGCTTAAAACTTCACCATCCATGGCGTCAATTGGTTTTTCGTTTTCATTGAGTAATTGAAATAATAGCACGTTCCAAAGTATACGCGAACAAGGTCATTGGCGAATTTACTCTCGACACACGGACATGTACAATACGTAGATATTTTATCGATATAGCGAAAAGCTAGGGAAAAAAACTACGTATAAAATACCGACAATTTCCAAAAAATACCATAGGTAGTCGGTAGTCCTTGAACGTCGATTAAATTACATCCGCACAGAGGAAATCCGCCGCGCCAAGCGACCACTGGACGATCGACGATGGTAAAAAATTCACATGGGAAATGATAACGACCTTTTCGAGGAAGTCGCGTGCCTAGATGAGAGAAACCTTATAGGAGAAAAAAAATCGTTGGTGCCGAATTCGTGGATGCATTTTCAAGAGGTTCAGTTCAGTGGACCCTTCTATAACACGAATATTTTCACCTTCCCACAGCAAAACTTGCGTGTGAGAAAAAATCGCCACCGTGTGAGAAAATCCGAAATCGTGATTTTTTTTTTGACCACCTGATATACTCGTATGATGTGTGTAGATGTAGAAAAATGTACGTGTAAAAAGTTGCAGCCTATATGGAGTCATGTTTACTCGTACTTGTATGTATAAGCTGCAATGTGCACACTGCATGCTGCATATTAGTGTGATTATAATATCGGGAGAAGCTGCTGTGTATTCGAATCCATCAACATCTGCTTTTTAAAACACTCCTCATGCGCTGGGTCGCGTGTTACTAGAAAAGTTACATAAACGAGAACACGTGAGGAGGCGTAATTTTCTAATTTATTTGCATCGTATGTCTAATCCATTGTGTCGTCTTTCTGGTCGAATGCAGGGTGCTTGATTGTATGTATGTACTACGTACGTATATAGGCAGTATTGATGGGTAGTTTAGAGATCGATTGAACGTCGTAATTTTAGACTCGTAAAATTTCATTATAACTTACGCCAACATCCGCCAACATTCGGTACCCAGAGCCAGTCGATGATAATTTTTCATCGATTGTTGGTACGTTGATAGGGTTTAATTAAGTGTAATTTTAACGCCATTTGGTATTTTGATCGATCGAACGTGTATTGATTATAGAATTTATCACCAGATGACATAATTAGATTTCCTTATTGTTTGGCGAGTAATTTCATTGATGAATGTGGTGACGACAAAAGACATATTGGGCCTATTGTATCACAGGAGATTCAGTTGGTAGCCTATTGTTGAGATGTTTTCGAACAAGTTCTTAGTTCTATGGTTCTAAAAAATTGGGAATTCGTGGATTTGGTACGCCTCAAAGTCTACTTTTGAGTTTTGAGTCAAAATGATATCTGGCTCCAAAAACTGCTGACTTTGAAGAAAAACGATGATTCCACATTTTTCCCTCCATCAAATTCAAGTCATCCACAATAGCACAATTTTCCTCACATAATTTGCAGCAAATCCATCTAAAAAATTTTAAAAAGCTATAATTTTATTATTCGATCAAATCGAATTCTGCAGTATTCTACTCAACGCAGGCGGTTAAATCGATAAAAAGTGACGCGACATTCTTCGAATTTCCAAATACCAATGCCAATACGTGTTATGATTTTAAATAGGCGTCAGGCGTCGCATTGCGTCTTGCGTCCTGTCCTTTGACGATGCAGTAAAAATGCAACGTAATTAGATGAGTGAGTAGGTATTCCACTCATTCAACAAACAAAACGATAACGAGTCGATGGACGACTCTCGTAAGTACTTCCATCCATTCATAAAAGAAAAGAAAAAATTAACTCGCAATGGCAGAATTGATAGAAATTAAGCAACGAAGCGTGCCTTCGGGTTTCTGTGTGTGTGTTTGAGTAGGTTGTACCGGATATGAGCTTCTTAAACTCTGCGTACTACTTGTACCTATACTGAAGAATCTTCTCTCAATTCGAGTGACCATTATTTTTACGTAGGTCTACAGGTACCTAAACGTAAGTTTCGTTTCATTTCAAGTTATTATAACCACGAGCCACCATATGGGTAAAAAATTTGTCTCTCCTCTGCTTCTCTTCCCTTGCCGCGTCGTGTGGTAAAATAAATTGTCGACAATTTGAAAACATTTTCCATTCTTTGTAAAGTACTTTTTCGTTAACGAAATTATCCAGCGTGTTTCCTTTCTGCGGCGGCAGTGTGTACCTGCCGTGAAGTCTGATTCGGTTTTTGGTTTCGGTTTACTCGCGTCTTCTTCTTGGTTCTTGCTTCTTGGCATCCTAACGACAATAAGTCACGGAGTTGGATTCTTGCTCGGGTTCTTCTTCTTGTACATATCATAGTGATGGTCTTTGTAAACAGCGGGAAGTTATTGAAACGGTGTTGATTTTTTAGTATAATTTCAGATAGGTACTGAGATGAGCCTCTGAAACTGTACATACAGAGGGTTGCCAATGTAGGTAATCGTTCTTGATCTGTAATTATAGTAGATTAAATACGACTATGGTAAGTCGGAGTGAGAAGGGGGCAGGAACTTATGCACAAGGAATACCTTAGAAGGAACAACTGCTCGGTGGATAATGTTCATGGATGAATTGGAAGATATCCTCTTTATCTACGGGGTTATTAGAGAGACGAAAAATGAAAATAGTGAGTGTCTTACTATTCTTTATCATATGTATTTTTCCCAGTTGGCAATAAAATTTCATCAATTCAAGTTTTTCATAAAAGAAAAAGTTCAATTTCTGGAGTTCAAATATTTACAATATCCATATCGTTAACAAAGGATACTCACTTACATCGACATTAATAAAAGTGTGAATACTCAACAATTCATTTTTTTTCACTCGATGAAATGAACTCCTCACAAAAAATTAAAATTCGAAAAAATTCAATTTTCTATTTCAAACATCAAAAAAGGTTTAAATTTATTCAGTTGTCTTATTTTGACCTCTTTCTGACGTATTTCATGAAAAAGTTGATGAAAATTACATTCATCACAACAGAAAAATTAAAATTCGTTCATTTTTTGAATCTTTTCGAATTTTGATTTTTTTGTGAGGAGTTCATTTCATCGAGTGAAAAGGCTTTTTCAACTTTTTCAACAGATACGTAAAAATAGGTGTCAAATGGGTCAACTTCACCTATCAAAACTTTTTTTCATGTTTTAAATCAAAAAATCGCATTTTTTGCAAACTTTAAATTTTTTTAAATCAACTTTGCAACATGTTGCCATCCCAATTATTTAATATGTTGTTCAGCATGAAAAGTTGTCCGTAATATACTTTTTCAGAATTTTTGAGAGTCAGAACGATATGAAAACTACGTTTCGAAACTTTTTGAGCTAATTTTTTGTATGAAAAAAAGTGGCAACACTGATTTTTATGATATCACCTAAAGCTCTATATCACCAAAAATCCTTTCAAAACCCCTAACTATGGGAAAATGTTCCATTTTGGTAGGTATCGCGGTTATCGAGTAATCCACTGCTGAAATGGATGATATTTTAGATTCACTGAAAACTTTGACACCCCCTGGCTGCCTTTAAAAATGGGCTAAAGGGCTGCGATTTGCGCCTTTGGTCATCCCTTCGGAAGGTCTTTCCACAGGAAAAATTTCAAAAAAATCGCCGAACTCCCCTACCACTTCTTGGTCCAATTGACGTGGATTGACCCATCAGAAAAACGTTTCAATTCTATGATGAAGAAAATTTGCCAATTTTTCCTCCGATTATATAAGTACACCATTTAAAATAATTCCAAACACATTTCTTCAATTTTTTATTTTTCGAGCGTTCCAGTTTTTTTACTATTATTTTTTCCTACTTCATTTAGGACGTATCTTTCACTTTCAATACCTATCAAGAAGAACATTTCTTCAATTTTTAAAAAAAAATTTCAACAAAATTTTTCATTTTTCTTTTCCTGTTTTTTTTCAAGATTTTTTTGACCATTTTTTTCAGAATTACAAACAAATTGAAAATTATCATTATTTTGTCAAACAGTATTATTGAAATAACGTTTCGAATTTTGTGTGTTTTTTTGAATGGAGCATTGAAAACTACCTATTTTCTCATTCTCACCGATAAAATTCTCAAAAAAAATAGTTGTCAACTTTCAGAGTTGAAAAATGTGGTATGTGTAACAATATGTAATACAAAATTTAAAAAATATGTAGACGCCACAATTTTTTGTTTAACAATCAGCAGAATATTAAAAGCAGGAATCGAAATTCTATTAGTATTCAAAAAAAAGTAAACATTTATCACAGATATTCAAGTTTTTTTCAACAGCGATGCACTGAGAGGAGAGAAGTCGAAGAGGGGTGAAGTCAGAAATTTCGAACTCAGTCCTTTTCTAATTTTTTTAGTTCGAAGCACCTCATTTTCCCCATTTCTCTATACAAAAATGAACATTTTTTCAACAAAAAAAAAACGTCTTACCTACTCGTAATTATTCAATTTATTTATCTCTACCTATAGTCGAATTTTTCCTAAAAAAAAGTATTAAAATGGTCAAAAAACGTTGAAAATCACTCAAAATTGGATAAAACGTTGGTATTTTTTGAAAAATTCGCAACAACTTCTTTTTTGAAACATTAGGTATAAAAAAAAATTGTTCAATTCGCAACAAAAATATGAAAATTTTAAAGTTGATGAACTAACATTAGATAAATTAGTACTTACTTATGCATTCTATTGGGGTAAAAAAGCACAAAACAGCACATTCGAACGCAATTAAAAATTAAGCTACAGAATTGACCGAAAAAACATTATTGAAAAATAATGTAAAAATTCACAAAAATATTACTGACAGTCTGTTAAAATAGCATAAAAATAGTTATAAATGCAAAATTTTCATCCTTTAAAAAAATTGTAATGAACTACAAAAAAATCCATAAAATGACGTCAATTTTGAGTTGGAATTGAAAAAATGCTTGAAAATTATGAAAATTGTATCACCTAAATGTAAAAAAAGTTCTAAAAGTTATTTTTAAAAAAAAATGAAATACCATTAAAAGTAGACTGATACACTCACTTAAAAAATTGAAAACACAACAAAAATCTTATGAGTGTAAAAAAAATATTGTCAAGATTCTGGTAAAAAAAATGTACAGAAATTGCTCAAAATACTGTGAAAATTGATCGAAAGTTGTGAAAAAGTAACTTTCGGTGGTTGTGAGTGAAAATAGGAGCGAAACGTAACCATATTTGATAAGACAATTTTTCAGTTTTTCTTTTTTTTCTAGTACCTCTACCTATCTACCTACCTTTGAGCATTTTTTAAATCTTTGTTTTTTTTCAAGTATTATGAGTTTTTCAAGTGAACCTGATGTGGTGGTGGGAATGGGCCTGAAAAAGCATGTCTCCCCTAAAAAATGTAGAGAGGCGAGCAAAGGTCCCAACATAATTATTCCTTTCTTTTTTTCTTTATTTTTCAGATAGGTGTGAGGAAATTCATAATTTTTTTTTTTTTAGAAATATTTTGGGTTTCTTTACTATAGCAAAATTTTATAATCTTTGACTTTATTCCTTCTTTAATTTTTTTTATGTTCATTTTTTAAAACATATTCTGAATTTTTTCAAAGAGGTATCTCTTTCCCGAAATAACCAAAAGTTCGATGTCATCAATCAAACAAATGAATAAATAAATGAGAAATGTTGAGTACAAAACAGATGCAAAATTACAAATTCACAATTCAGCAAATGAGCAAAATTTGCAATTTGGAATTCTAAAGGCACACGCCTCAAAAGTTCATTATTTCAAACCATTCTTTTCCTTCCCTTCTTCAGCACATTTTCTTACTAGTTATCTATTAGTTATGTACATATCATTTACAAACTTCAAAAACCTCAAACTAGGCGCACGTGGCACTTCGACACTTCCTTTCCTACCATACATTAATAGGTGCATTTACTCGTACATCAGCCACCATACCTCGAGACATGATTGCACATACAATACGCATAGTTCATCTACATACCAAAGCTGTTGCTTGTACTTAAAATGTAACATACCCGCAATGAGTCTGTCGGGTATGTACTTACGATAATCGCGATTAAAAGATGGCGTTCGTTGGCGCGTTGGAAAAAACAGTCGATGCACCTGGATATCCGTTTCCTGTTCTTTCACGCATTGTAATTCCTATACTTTATCAATGAATAATAAGTAAAAAAAAGTAACAGTTCTCTCTTCCTGCTTGTGGTAAATGTAGTTTTGGTTTTTTGTTTACACCATTATATTACCTATTGAATCGACGATAACATTGGAATTGATATTTTAGCGTAATAAAGCTGCAACTGCGACAGCGAGCACGAGTTCATGTGTAGCACGTGATCGATGCAGTACTGCAGCAGTCATGATCCTTCAGTCTCGGTTTCAGGTAAAAACAGAATTACGCATACGGTTTTGCAACCCTTTCGTTTCAAAAATTGGGCAAAATACCCAAAAAATCACAATAAAAAGAATAGTCATTTGTGTTACAGTACCCTGAAAATTTCTTAAAAAGTACATCTGCCCAACTCGACTCTAACTGCATACAGCATACGCGTATATGCGTCGTAATTTACCTGAACCCTGAACCCTGAACCCCCAGCATATGTACTCTATATACTCATACGTACGTAGCATATGTTTAACCCTTTGGTTTTCAACCCTTTAGTGTAAAAGTCGAACGATGAGCATATGCCAAATGTCGTCGTCCTCTATTTAGAAAGTCCTTTCACCATTATTTCACCGATACTCGTATTATCTCGCCTGCCGCGAACCATCTCGCGTCTATAGGCTTACGTTAGGTGTATAGTATATTGAGATAAGGCAGGCAGAAGGCGCAGCTGTCATATGCGGGTGCTCCGGGTCTTGTGGTGTGATGCTTGGGATGTACTTAGGTCAATTTGACTGATTTTATAAAATTTTGCAAACAGCACGTGCGTATTTTTCGACATCTAGGTACGAGTATGTGGAGCGGATATATTTTCAAACTCGTTATAAGCAACTTGGTACTTGAAGTTTAGACGATCTTAAAAAATACAGGGGTTCTTCCTTCCTGTATCCTTTAAAAGTTCACGTATATAATATCCGGTTTAGTTATTTCCTGTCGTCGGTCCAAAATAGATATCGCGAGTACAACCAGATGTTTTTCTTTCTGTTTTTTTTTTTTTTTTTGGTGAGTGTATGTAGAGAATATCGTGGCTTTTCAGTGAGGGAGTTGGTGGTCGTGTACGCGAAATTTTACCACACGTCACGTACTTTGTATAAGATGTGACGCGACGCATCTATCGCGAAGATCTTCAGTATACAAGGTGTCCTATCAAACGTCTATCGTGTTCCAAATTTAGATATATACCTAAGTATTCATTAGGAATGACAAATTATGAAATGAATAAATGTAATCATATATAGGGCACTCGATACTCATCTCGAGGCTTCAACATTTGAAACTAGAAATATTTTAGACGATCAGAAAAGCTTCAAAGGATGACTTTTGAACCAAGAGCTAGGCAATATCCTAAGACTGGAAAATGAACTCCTAAGAATTTGTAAAATACTGAAACTGCTGCTCTTTAAAATTTCTAGACCACCTCCTCGTTCATTTGCTTATTTTAGTTACACTATACACAAAATAAAGAACAAAGCTAAGGTGTAATTGGACACCCTGTATACCAAATATACACACAATCATACGCAGATGCACGTAATCCGACGCGAATAAATTCTGGTCACATATTTCGCAACAGATTTTTAACCAAATTAGTATAAGCCATTACATTGTGTCTATTCTCATTTCTTGATTTCTCGTCAATTTACTGAAAAATAAAAAGTTTTAAAACAACACGATCATGATTGCTGTAGAAAAGACGCCAGCGTGCTGTTTTTTTATTATTTTAATATGCGGGAAGCATACACCTGCCTTACGCGTACGAACAGCTGATCTAGATTATAATAAGTGGGAAAATTATATGTAAAAACATAGAACAGGGCACCGGGCAGCGGGCACCACTACAGTAGTATATTAAAGATTCGTCAAAATAAATGGTTATTTTTTTTCTCTCGTATGCTTTTAATTGATACTTTGACGATACTCGTACGAAAATCTCTGTTTCTGTATTATTCGATCAACCTGCTATTATTTTTGATGCAGGTTACTCGAGGAAAAAACATCTTTTCAAGGTAGATCTATAGATAGGTATACTGTGCGTGTTGAGTTAATTAAATGCCCATTCTGTGATTTAGTCGTTTAAAAGGGTTCGAGGGGTGGGGTTTCGAACAGAAGTGAATGAAAGATGGATGAAATGTGGTCGGGGTCTTTGAAAAATCAATTAAAAAGGTATACCTATGCCTATGCATTATTTTTTATCAATAAAGTGCCATATCTATGCACTAAGTACCAGAGTTTATGAGAATATTTTTCAAAAACAGGAGTTGTTCGCAAAAAGTGTTTTTTTTTTTTGCAAACTGGACAGAGAAAAGTCAAAAGAGCATACAAGAATACACCAACTTACAATTTCTTCAGACCTAATCCAAAATTTTTTAAAAAATAGGCACGAATGCAATTTTCAAAAAAATGTCAAACCAGAAAAATTTGAATAAAAATAGGAATAGAATTACGAGCTTAATTTTACTATACATCATTTTTTTTGTCGAAAAAGTTCAATTTCAGATTTTTTTGAATTGTAAATCTATTTTAATCGATTTCTGAAATCACTAAATTTTGAGGATTAATAAACGCATAATCTGTTCGTTCATTCGTTCCCTTTCCCTCGAATTTAACATCTTTTTTTGAATGTAAAGGGGTTACCTACTGGTTACATAATTATTTTACTTGGAAAAATCTATAGTTTTTCAGAGTCCTTAATGAGATTACTGAATTTTTCATAATGAGAATATCGACGTCATCATTGAAAAAAATATTAAAGAATTCGATTTGAGCAGCGGGAATTTTCCTAGATTTTATGGGTGAGAAGAGGAGCGGGTTGAATTTTTTCGAGTTTGTCCATAAGTACAATTTCATTTTCACCCTAGGTAAAAAAAACGTTGCTAAAGAGCCCATCATAATTTCTCAATGTTCAGAAAATTTTTGAAAATTCTTCAGCTCATTTCTCATTAAAAAAAATCAAAATTGGATCAAACTGATTGCGAGGAAGAAAGCTGGAATTTGCTCTATATCTGATTTCGGACCCGAAAAATCGATTGGTGGTGGTTTTGGCTCGTTCTGAAACCTTCAGACGATTTTCTGGGTTCAATAGATGGAAAAAACACAAACAGGACGCAGAGGGTCCACAATATGAAATTTAGCACTTATAAACTCAAATTAACTATACGTATTTTTATGATCCTTTCGATGTACCTAGTCAAGCACAATTTATCAAAATCCGTTTTTGTCAGCTCCAATTCATATTTTTATACGTAGCATTTCATAAAAACTTAAATTTTTTTTCATCTCTGGACTCAAACTCAAATTTTTTCCAAAAAAAAAGGTATAATTTTATAAATGAGTAACAAGACATTTTTAATGCAGGGAAGATCACAAAAAACACTAAAAATTTACCAAACAAAACATTGCAATTAAAATTTAATAAAAAAAAAACTCAATCGTGTTGACAATTCTAGCAAAAAGCAGGACTTTTTAGAAACTTTTTTATTAAAAAAATGAGAGTATTTCGCAATTTTTTAGTAAAAAAGCGAGATTTTCTGACAATTTTTAGCAAAAAAAAAAATGAGAATTAGCAAAACTTTGGAAATTTTTGGAAAAAAGTTGAACTTTTTGAAATTTTTTACAGAAAGCGAGAATTTTTAACAATTTTTTCTTAAGAAACAAAATTGTTATGGGGTCGTTTTCTGCGAATATTAGTGAAAAGTCTCGCATTTTGTCAAAATTGCCAGAAAGAATCCGTTTAAAGCAATTTTTTTCATAAATTTTCAGTAAAAAAAGAAACTTTGGAAAAATTTAGTCAGTATTACGAAATTGTTCATTAATTTTAGCAAAAAATGAAAATTTTTGTCAATTTTCGACAAAGCATTATTCTTCTTCTCACATTACGACAACTTCTGGTAGTTTTTGAAAAAAAATCGAGACTTTCAGGAAACTTTTTGTAAAAAAAATTAACGATTTTTTTCGACAAGAAACGACTTTTTGTTTGACAATTTTTACAAAAATCGCGATTTTAGCTATTTTTGGCAAAAAGGACTGTGAAAAATTGTTGATAATATCGACATTCCTTTTCTTCTTTTTCTTTCAAAAAGTAAGGCCACAATGTCAGAGAAATTGAATTTTTAAAAATTCGAAAAAGTGACTTTGATAATCAAATTTTTTGAAAAAGTAACAAATTTTTCTTTTCAGTACCTAATCTTTAGTAACGTGACTGCTGGAAACATAACCGAGTTTGAGCCCTGAAATTTTTTGGAGACTTCAGAATGGCTCGAAATCATTACCAATTAATATGGAAGACAAAATTAGACTATTCAGCTGCATACACCTTGGTATCATTCAATTTTTCATTTTTTCATAAAAAATGAGCTCAATTCGAATTTTAAAAAATTTGTCAAAAATCAAATGATCTTTATCCCGAGAACCTCTCCAGTTTCTCGTTAGAAAAAAAAATCGATGATAGTCTTACAAAAACACATTCAATTTTTCAATTCAGCTGCTTATAAATCTGGAAGATTTTTCACGGTTTCCCCAATTTTTCGGATAATTTTGCGAAAAAGACAAGATTTTTGAGAAGAAAGAGCGTCAGGAAGAAACAACAAAAAAACCAAACAGCGATTTTTAAATTGAATGTCCAAATGAGTGAAAAAAAAAACATTCGAAAAAATCAAAACTCAAATATTAATTACTACGAGAAACTCCGATTTTCTTTTGTTTTAAACCAAGATAGGCAATAATCAATTCAATTTGACCATAATTCAATCCTCCACCCCTTAGTCCGCTACCACCAAAAATACATTTTAATAATTAAAGCGATGCCATAAGGCTATTGGTCGAATATACCTAGGTACGTAAATTTCTAGCCCAAAACATATGCCCATAGTGAGGTAAAAACCAGTTCGAAGGAAAATTGGTACTTTAACGGGAAACAGCAGCTGTTAAGTCAGCAGCGCCGAAATAAAACCTAGTTGAAAAAGGTCTACAATAATGCAGCTTTTCTTACTCGTACGTATACCTCTACATACGCGAAGCAAAAGCCTGCTATCTTTTTGACGGCTGTTCTTCGGCACGCTTACACCAGCTGTATGTCGCGTGCCCTCATACACATCAAACAGCTGCCCGCCACTGAACGGCGAGCATCACCTGCCTGGTCTACCTATAGCGAGACTTTTTCGCGTCTAGCGACATTATCTCGCATATAATTTCGTACATTGCGGCGAACGAGTAGCCTAGATGAAAGCTATTACTTAGTGGAAACAAATTAATGCGAAGATAAAAAGTAAAAAATACGAGGATTAAAAAAAAAAAAAAAAAATAGTAACACCAAACCCGTATACGAAGAAATTTGAATGTTATATTTTTTTTATGCAAATGGTTTTTTTTTGGAAGGTTAAGAATTAAATCAAGTACGAAATCCAAGTTCTCAATATTCGTCCCTTGAGCTCTTGTACAGTTGCACTTTTCTACGTACTATTTTAGTAAAACGATCCTGTAATCAATGTACGTAGGTAATTGATGAAAAAAAAAATCCAACGTCGATTACTGATACACGAGCAAACATTCGGCATATGTTACCCACGCGTGTCGTACGCATAAAATTCGCCATCAAAGAACCAGTCGACCGAGCAGCTTATCCTTTTATTCAAGACATTTGGTAAATATAAAGGCGAACGTCTTGAGTCGTTTTGCAGGTAGTTTCTCCATCAAATATTGTGTAACTTCCTATAACACTGGACCATTGTTCGTGCAACAGCTGACTCGCAGACGCGGAAGAAAAATGAATCAAAGGGCGAGAAATCTAGGAAGAAAATCTAAAATATCCCGAGACGGATTTTCTATTATTCCCACGATACGAGGAAGAATCTTCGATCGATTGTGTATTGTCCAATACCTGTCGAACGCCAATGACCGGGGACACTTTTATTCGATAAAATCTATTCATTCGGTCTACCTGACGACGGTCCGGTAAATTCCAACAGCTGATGGCGATGGGAAAAGTTACGTAACCTGGGGTTCTTCATAATACGGAAATATACGTAGAATAATAAATCGAAGAAAGCCTAGGATCGAAGGTTCGATTTTTCGCAACGTACAATAGTATCTTATAGTTCATTATCGTCGAAACCGCAGGTAAAAATTGCCAAGTGAATGCAAATGTTGGTTATTCGTGGTTCGATCGAGAAAGTAGAATAATTATTCAAATTTGTACATACGCTGGGTGTAAGAGGAATGAAGAAAATGGGACTGTATTTTCATAGATTGGTTGAGATACCTGTAAGAATCAGCTGGTTCGAAATTTAGATTAAGATCATCGGTCATCAGTATAGGTATACGAGCAGTTGGAAGACAACTTCAACAGCATCAATGTGAATGTGTCAGCTGTTTCACATTATGTAATTTTTATGGACTCTGGAAAAATTAAAAATTGAGATGATTTTCGAGTAACTTGAGCCAATCACAGGCTGCTTATTAGAATAATACGAGTAGGTACAATCCAACAGAGAAGTGGGAAATGTGTCAAGGGTCATTCCAAATTGTACAACTAAATCATCGAAAAAAATTGTAACATTGAAAAATCAACTCAAACTTGGCATTACCTACCTAATAAAATTCAAGATACATTTTCTTTTAAATTTCAATGGTTGATGAATTTTATGATAATTCACAAGGCGTGAAATTCAGTTCATTCATTACTAATCAATTCAATATATTGACTTCTCTTTAGTACCTATATAAACCAATCCGTTAGATTGTAATTATAGTCATGTTAATATGATTTCTTAAGAGTAGAAAATTAATCGATTATATTCAATTTTTTTTACATTTCAGCCCGGCGACAGATCTAGAAGTTATAACGGTCCTCAGCAACTTCATAAAAATAACATACTTGGAAAACTTGAAGCAATTGATGGCAGATTCATCGACTAACAGGTGCACCTTAAAGTATGTATTCTTCAAAGAACTCGGATTAAAAATAGAAATGTTCTCGTCATGACAAATATTAAACGTCGAAAAATCATATTTCATGTCAACATGTGCAAAACAAAACCTCCTTATCAGTGCTAGGTGTCGAACTGCTGCATATAAGTAACTCAAGGTATAAAATTGAATCAACTCTTTACATGAGTTGAGTACTAATTATCAAGTTTTGATTAGTATTCAATAAAACAAAGTCACTTACTCAAAATACCTAAAGTCTCACCAACAATCCTCGGTTCCCAATTAGATTTGAGGCCATTGGGCAGTAAGGTTTGCAGATAGTTATACATGATTGAATTCGTATAACACCAGGTGAATCAGTTAATTAAAAAGCACGTAGATATCACGACATAATAAAACACGAACTAGTATTATTGAAAGTACTACGTATCTTCTAAAATAAGATCAAAAATAAACCGACAAAACATGACGAGAAAGAATGTGAAAATTTTGATATGAAAATTGTAAACAATCAGTGTTATCTTGAGATAGAAATTCAAAAATGTGTTTCCATTATTATCCCTGAAATTGAATCCAATTCCAATTTTGTAAGGATGGAAATCATTCGGTTGTGAGAATCTGAACAGTAAATTATTTTATTCAAATATTCGCACAAATGTGGGAGGATTTTTAAAAGATAAAAAAATAATTTGAGTAAATAAATTTTAAAAATCGCGGGTTATGGATTTCCAAGATGTCACAGAATAAAAACCACAGATGCAACATTAACCTCCGCCTTTTTTGGTACCTATTTTTGGCTTTTTTAGTTTTTTTCGTTCCTACATTTAAAATTTTATCTGTGATTGTGAGCAGCTGTGGCAGTTCCGGCGAATCGAAAAAAATTGCTGTTTGCTGTTTCGAATAATTCGAATTCTCAAGTTTCGTTTCAAGTTTATTTCGTTTCGCGTCTTGTATTATTAAAAAAAAATAAGCTTTTCGTCTCAACTTTCGAATAATTAGAATAATCGTAGCGTTTGATCGAGTATTGAGCTATTTAAGTGTAGCTAAGACGTGGCCATTCGCCATTTGAATATCAGTTTACCATCACCAGTCATTTCTCATTTGATTACCAAGTAACGCTAGATTTTCAATATTAACGATATGTCTCTTCATTTTGGCAGCACACCATCAATCCTAGTCAAATGCAATTGGGCTTCCAACATTCCGGGTAAAAATATCAAAGATACCGTCAAAATCTGTTTGATGGGCGAAGATGCCGAAAAAGAGAATGAAGAAGAACTTTCGTAAGTTGATGACTTTCAAAGTGAATAATTTCATGTACTAACATTGTCAAGACTTGTTTCACATTGCTGTATTGTTCATGTTTGCAGAGATTTCCTGGATATTCGTAACACAGTAAACTTCATAAGACCTAATGAAGTCGATGTTCCTACAGTTACGTTAAAAACTGAAGATTCGAACTTTTGTATTGAGAAGTTGGTGTTTTATGGTGACGTAAGTGTTTGTTCAACCATTTCTTCCTTCGAACGAAAAACCGTATTTTAAACTTATGTTTTTTACTTAGGTTAAAACCGTAGAACTATTCGGAAACGATGAAATGTATCTCTCGACTGTGCATGGCACATCTATCCAAACATCGGAGGAATTCAATGTTTACGAATATAAGATTTCCGTCAAACAACAACGCGAAATTACTTTGAAGGTAGATTTGTATTCTGTATTGTTGTTTGTTTTATGATCAAAATCAATAAGTTATTTATCATTGTTCTTTTATGTTCCAGCTCGTACGCTTATCAAACCAAAACTTTTTCTGGATTTACGCGTTTCTCGTTAAATTGAAGAAGAACCCAGTCGAGAAGACCGGTACCATAAGTTACGAAAACGTCGAAAATTTGCTCAAAGATATAAACATTTCCGAAGCGGCGAAAAATTGTTTGAACTTTATGAAAGCCAGCAACACTTCGGCACCGAATGTGTCTAGTAGACTGTCTGAAATGTTTAAACCACCTTCTAGACAAGACGATAGAGAACTAGCATTAAATCCGTCTACTTTGAACGATCTCAAAGCGTATATAGACTACAAGTTTCAGATCTTGAATGATTTGATTATTATGAGGGAGAAGCATTTCTCCGATAAATTGGACCTAATTCTAGAGTACGTCAAATCGAGAAAAAATAAAGATTAAAAGTATCTTCGTACGCATTTTCGTTCGCTGTAGAAAATGACGTGTCTCCTATCAGCGCGTAACTTTCTTAATAAATATTCGTTAAATTGTTATTCGGTGCTCCATGAAATGATCTACTGAACTTCCGGTACTATTTGAGTAGTCATTTATTCACGATGTTAACGATCGTTTTTTTTTTGTAAATATTTTGAAGTTTCACAAAGATGTGTTTGTTTTTTGTTTGCTATACTTTTAAAATGATAATTCATTTTTGTTATATTTTTATATTTCTCATTTCAATGAAAAAGCTAATAAAATAATCTGTTAATGCTGAAACTTCTAATTAATAATTTCATATTGTAATCTCGCATTTATATCGTTGAAAGTTTTCAGTTCAAAGTTGTTCTTGGAAAAGTGCGTTATGGGTGAATAGATTTTTATTTGTTGCGAAAAGGATATTACGAACATTTTTGATTTTAGAGAGATAGTTTATAAATTATAAATGCATTTCACCTGTGGTCGAACCTACATACGAACCACCAACACCGTTTGCTACTAGTTCAATATTGAATTTTATTCAAAGGCCATTGCAACTTGTTCAGCAGAATGTGAACTCTTCTTAGACTTCTTATAAGTAAGATGGTCATCAATTCAGACTTAATTTATTGGGATGAAAGTATTAATTCGCTATAATTATTTCTTTTTACAGCTCTTTAGCTCTGGAATCTTATTGCATAATTTTCTTAATCGAGAACAAATCGGTGCTCAAAATGTCGCTTTTAAAATTTATTAATAGAAAATTTACCAATAGGAGAAATTATTGTACTGTTTTAATGAAAAAACAAACCGAATAACGGTTTCAAGTGGTCTTCCACCCGAACAACCGATCGAGCCATGATCTCTGAAACAACAAAACGTGCAAACAATAAAAATGACGCTTCTTAATTACCTACAAATTGTTTGAGAATCAAGATTGAAACATAACCTACTTGTGACTCCTTTATTTTCTTGATTTCTTCTTCCAGTAATCGGATTTTTTCTTCCGTCCTTCGGGTTTCTTCTTCCATCCTTCGGGTTTCTTCTTCCGTCCTTCGGGTTCGGTTTTCTTCTTCCATTCTTCGGATTTCGGCTCTCTTTTTTTCATTTTCTTCTTCGATTTTCCTTGTTTTTTCTCGTAATTCCTGTAATAAATTTTCAAATTGATTAATTTTCACGTACCTTGGTAACTAGTGGTGACTAGCACTAGCATCGTTTGTTAAGGCTCCATTCGTTTCCTCTTTCTCAACCATTCGTTGCACGTTTCATTATCTTAAATTACCTACTATTAAAACGTATGTACTCTAGAATGTAACTTACTTCAATCCTCATCTTCATTGCCAACATTTTAAGAAAGTAAATAGAATAGGTACATATGGTGGGAATGGAAATTGGAGCGCTGAAATGAATATTTTTCGACAGTCACTTCAAAAAGTTCACATTTGACATTTAGACATTTGCATTATTGGTAGTATGATGAAATGTAGGCGCAAATTAGACGATTTCAAATTTCAATGATGTTAGGCGTTTTACGTAAAAGTCTCTGTATTTCGATAAAACTCTAAAAACCATTTAAAAACGTTAAAATACCATTTGACTAGAATAAATATAACTCGACGAAATAAACGTACATCTTTATTGCACGAAGTATATACATATAATAAAATACAAAATGAGAAAATCTAAGTACAGCTTAATAGAAAAAGCTATAGTCGTACAGACTTAAAGTTTAAATAACGGTATCGGCAACATAACAAAAATAAACGTTACAGACACCTACTAAACTTACTACTACCTATTTACAATGTTGAGTAATTACACGGTAAAATACCCAAACTCTCATCACGCCTCCAAAATTTATATTTATTAACCCGAAAATAAATGAAATTTTCATCGTAGCGTTGAAGGTAATTGGTAACCCTGTATAAACACTAAAAACGTAGTACGTACAACTAAAGCCAACAAACAATTTTCATCGAAAGGTAAACATCTCGTAAAAGTTCGAACTTCGCTAAATTACTCGATTAAAAGGTATAAAATTAATTAAAAGGTGATTAAAACACATAAGATAAATAAAGATTAAAATACACGGTTAACATGATATATATATATACAGAAAAATAAGTGAGTGCATCGTAGCACAAAGACACGGTGATCAACGATCAGTACGTTCGAGACAGCTCGATTCTACACAAGATTCTACACAAGAAAACAACTAACGTACCAGGTAAAATACTCAATTAAAACAGTAGAATAATTAATTAAATATAAAAACACGGAGAACTAAACGATGGTACAGAGATTAAGTCGACGACAAAAAAAATTTTCATTTTATTCACTAGACAAAATTCACGAAAACAAATGAGCATATCACCGTACATAGCTCACTACCGATCGAATAAACACTGAAAAGTGTCGAACAACTTCTTAGGAATGAGTGGTTTCGTGAAACCATCAGCTAAATTAGTTTTGCCATCGACTTTAACGATACTAATCTCTCTTTTCTTTGCAGCATCTCGTACATTATGATAGCAGAGATCGATATGTTTAGACTTGGCCGTCTCAGAAGTACGCGCCATACCCTCAGCTGCCGTCGAATCACATAATACCAGCGTAGGTGGCATTTCAAAACCCAAGACCGAGAACAAATTGCGCATTGCGCGAATTTCCGAAGTGGCATGAGAAAGAGCCACGTATTCGGCTTCACCAGACGACGTAGCAACGTGATTCTGCTTTTTGGCTCGCCAAGCCACCGGACACCCGTAAGCAAGAATGATAATACCCGACGTCGACTTCCTATCTTTTTCATCTCCGGCATGGTCGGAATCTACGAAGGCGGTAAGTACTCTTGGTTCCACTGGAACGAATCTCAATTTGTAGTTCAGCGTACCTTTCAGAAAGGTGAAAATTCTGTTGCAGGCTGCCACTAACTTAACAGACGGTTTAGTCTGATATCTCGAAACGAAGTTGACGGCGAACATTATGTCCGGTCTGGACCAAGAAGCAACGTACAAAAGGCAACCAATCATCGAACGAATTTGATGCTCAAGACTCATATCGACGTTGGCCCTTTGGAACCCAAAATCTTCGATCGGCGAAGTAGAAATCGATGCACTGTCCAAATTAAAACGGGTAAGTAACGACTCTATGTAGTCAATTTGATCGAGCGTATAGCCTTCGCTCGTACGAACAAAGTTGACTCCCAAATAACGACTAATTAGACCTAAATCTTTTATCTCGAAATGTTGTTTCAGGAATTCAATAACTCTTTCGATCAACGCATCGTCCCAGCCAGTAATATAAATATCATCGACATAAATCGCCAATACGCAACGAAGTGCGTCACCGCTAAATACGAAAATTGTCGAGTCGAAAACAGTGGCAGTTAAGCCAATTTTAGCCAGAATTCTCGCTAACTCTTTATACCATGTAATAGGCGAAATTCTAAGACCGTACAATGCTCTGATTAGTCTCCAAACGGGATTCCGAAGCCGGCCACGATAATAAAACCCTTTAGGTAAGCGAACAAACACTACGTACGGTAATTTACCGTACAAAAACGCGCCTTTGACATCGATATGTCTTATTTGCCACTTATGTTTCACAGCTAACGCTGTCAATACTTTAATCGTGTCCGATCGAACAACTGGCGAGAAAACATCGAGATCATCGAGAATTTTGCCCTCCTGGTAGCCAAGGACCACCAGTCGAGCCTTGAAAACGTCACCTTCCTTTTTACGAAACACCCAACGGACACCGAGCACCTTTTGGTCCGCAGGCTCTTCGACTATTTCGTAAGTACCCATACGTTCGAGATTAACAAGTTCTTCATTCATGGCGATACGCCACTTCTCACTCTCGTCACTGTTTATCGCCTCCTCGAAGGTCATCTCTGCTGCACCGGACGCTAACATCACTCGCTCACTTGGTTCGCTCGACTCATTCTCCAACTCTTCAAAACCACGAAACGGAAGGTCATCGTCCTCTTGTTGAACGAGATCGCCGTACTTAATCGATTCATCAATTCGAACGTGAGTAAACACGTCGACCGACTCATTCTCAACGTTAAGGAGTCGGTAGCCGGTTTCAGTGAAACCAATGACGACCCATCTAGCGCGTAACGTACGCGAATCAAGTTTCTTTCTCTTTTCAGGATGAACAAAGACACGCGCAAGGCTGCCAAACACACGAAGATAATCGTACCGAACCTTCTTATTTCTCCACAACGCGTACGGAGTACTCTTATTGTCGGTGGCGCTCGTTGGAAGACAATTCAAGAGATAGTTGGCCGCATCGACCGCATAGTTCCAAAAACGATGAGGCATCTTAGCTTCAAAAAGTAAGGCCCTAGTCTTATCCATCAACGTACGATTGAATCTCTCTACCTTCCCGTTATGGGGATGTACAAACGCTTCGGCACGCTCCATAGTAATGCCTTTCTCTTTACAGATACGCGCCACCATACCACGAACAAACTCGAGAGCGTTGTCACAACGCAGAAACGCTATTTTGCTATTCTGAATAGCCTCTACTTTCTTCACATAATCGTCGAAGCAGTGACCTACATCCGAACGATTTGCCATAACGTACGCGACGTTGAAATGACTTCGATCGTCAAGCAAATTCAACACGTAATTGTCACCTTCACAAGAAGTAGGTAACGGACCAATAACATCAGTATGAACTAATTCGATATTACGCTTAACTACGTGTCTCTCTTCTCCGCAGGCGTTCCTGCACATCTTCGCTTGAGCACACACTTCACACGTAGTAATAGACAGACCAGACGACGACGGTAGACCCTCTACCTTACCGAGCACTTTGTCCGAAGGATGGCCAAGACGCTTATGCCAAAGCTCCGCCGACTCATTCACCGCCATCGCCACTTCATACGATTCCAATACGTATTCGAAATAAACTTCATTCAAGCCTATCGGACTAGGCGTGGCGCGCGTAACGTAAACTCCCTCTGGATCATAGATGGTAATCTCTCTAGCTAAATCAATTCGCCAGCCGGCAATACGTAGACGCTCGGTCGACAAAAGATTGTGGGAAAACTGGCTCGAGTATTTTACTCCGGTCATATAATATGCTCGTCCGTTGAGCCGCATGTTGACCGTACCTATTCTCGTTACCGTTACGCGCTGACCCTCGAAGGCTGTGTCTACGAGCTCGTGCATCTCCGTAGACTCTACGTAGTACTTTGTGTCATTCACAAAATGATTTGTGGACCCGGAGTCCAATACCCAGACTATCTCATTGTTTGGAATTCGCTCGACCGCTTGACCAACACTCTCACGCTCACTTCCTTGACTCTTACAATAGGCCAACATCGCCGTCGGTTTTAAATTAGGCTTCTTTGAATGATCGGTGCCCTGAGGGCAATTTACTGCTATATGGCCATACGTTCCACACGCAAAACATTGCGCTTTATTGATATCACCGCCATGAAAACGTCTATCCGGCCTAGCGCCTCCTTGACCGTTCTCTGTACTTCCTCGATCATTACGAGGACCGCCGCCGTTACCACGACCACCGCGACCACCACGATAATTTCTACTCTGACCATTTTGACCGTTATTATAACCCCTACCGTTACGATTATTATAACTACTACGATTATTTCTATTATTATAATAATTACCACTATTATTACTGTTTGCAGGAACGTTAGCGTAGCAACTACGAGCCATATGACCTGGCTTCCCGCATCGGTGGCAGGACGGACGACTCTCGCTCGCTTGGAACGCTGTTGACTTCACCGCTACACCGGAACCCGACGCCGTCGACGTTGAACCAGACAGGTCTGTTTTATACGCTGCCACAATAATCTCTCTAATTGAGTCCGGTGTCGTTTCTGGTCGCTGAAGGGCTGAGGTGATCGTGCCACGCATCGAGTCACCACGCGTATCGTGAGGGAGTCCATTCGAAAGCCAGGTGGACTCATCCTCATCGCCCAAATCCATGCATTGGCGGCGGATCGAATCTGCGAAGTCTTCAACTCGTTTAAAATCCAACAGCCTCGTCGACGCTAATGCTGTTTTCATAGCACAGATTTGTGCCTTTGTCCTTTGGAACCAACGGTCCTTCATGGACTTAATGAACTCGTACGGCGTGTCACCTTTTATCATGTCAACCAAGGTGAAATGGACTCGATGAATAAGAAAGTCCATTGCTTCATCCTTCTCTTCTTGCGTGCCACGTTCGGACTCGTCGGCGACTACCTCTTTTATCGTATGAGCTAATTTCATAGCTCGCAGGCGGATACATATTCGACGATACCAGGCTCCAAACTCTTTGCCTTCGAATACTAACGAACCTTCAACGTTTACTGGAACCCATCGAGTCGTCGGCACTACCGGAGGAGCCATAACGGGCTGTTCGTCTAGGATCGCTTCGTCGTCTAGGATCTTCCTTACTCTCTCTTTAAGCTTTTTAAGGTCGCCGCTGGATAATTTCTCGGTATCGATCTGCTCAGCAGCAACAATTTCGTTAAACCTGTCTTCGAACTTTTGCCTCGTATGCGCAGGCATTCGTAACGCTCAGTATCGCTGAGGTAAGGTGGTACGCTGCCACGTGGAGAATCTCTGGGCTCAAGTTATTCAAACTTGGGCCTATTCGTACAGAAAATAGACTCGGAGAACTCTGTTCTTTCTATATATACTCGCCTCCTGGCGCACAATAAAAAAACTCAACAAATGCAGCGTAATACAACGTACCAACCTATACCTTATACATCAGCCATATGTTCGACCGCGTGCACAACGTGCTTGACTCAATATCGACTCTGGAACAACTCAAAAAACTCAAAAATCCGCGAACAAACCACGCGACATCTAAGCTACCATGTTAGGCGTTTTACGTAAAAGTCTCTGTATTTCGATAAAACTCTAAAAACCATTTAAAAACGTTAAAATACCATTTGACTAGAATAAATATAACTCGACGAAATAAACGTACATCTTTATTGCACGAAGTATATACATATAATAAAATACAAAATGAGAAAATCTAAGTACAGCTTAATAGAAAAAGCTATAGTCGTACAGACTTAAAGTTTAAATAACGGTATCGGCAACATAACAAAAATAAACGTTACAGACACCTACTAAACTTACTACTACCTATTTACAATGTTGAGTAATTACACGGTAAAATACCCAAACTCTCATCAAATGAAACGTCAGAGTGACGTCACCTGACGAACAGTGATTCGTCTATTACTTATGTTAGTACTTAGTAGGTATAGTGTTCGAGCGCTCTACAAACTATCGCTACAGCATTTACAGAAAATGTAAAAAATAATCAGGGGTTCTGAGCGCGCTCATGACAGACTCAAAAATATGGACTGCAGACTGCTGTAATGCAATTTTACAGCAAGCTGTAAAAAAATGTCATGTTTTCTCAAATGCTGTAGGTTTCTGTAACTTGCTGGATGGCGGAGAGAGCGCTCGAACAGGGAACACCCCTATGGCCTATTATCAACAAACAATTTCAACCAAAATTAGCATTGCGATAAATGGGGAATTTAAAATGATTCTGTTCTGTAAATAAGAAATAAGGAAAACGCTTGTCAAATCGGATTCTGTGTCAAAAAAGGCTCTAATAACATAAAGGCTTTCCCCTTATTTGATTGTTATTATTATTGAAAATATATTTTGAAATGTGAACATTGTTATTATTTTACAAGTTTAAATAATTGAGTTTGAAAAATTCCACGTTTTTTCTGTAGAGATTGTCTATTGCCGTACTGATGTTTTAATAAAAAACAAACTGAATAACAGTTTCAATTGGTCTTCCACCCAAACAACCTATCAAGCCATGATCTCTGAAACAACAAAACGTAGGAACAATAAAAATGACGCTTCTTAATTACAAATTGCTTGAGAATAAAGATTGAAATATTGCCTACTTGTGACTCCTTTGTTTTCTTGATTTCTTCTTCCGTCCTTTGGTTTTCTTCTTCCGTCCTTTGGTTTTCTTCTTCCATCCTTCGGATTTCTTCTTCCAACCTTTGGATTTCTTCTTCTGTGCTTCGGTTTTCTTCTTTGAACCTTCGGATTTCGGCTATCATTTCTTCAGTTTTTTCTTCGTTTCTCCTTATTTCTTCTCGATATCTCTGTAATAAATTTTCAAATTGATTAATTTTTATGTACCTTGGTAACTAGTGATGACTAACATCGTTTGTTAAGGCTCCATTCGTTTCCTCTTTCTCAACCATTCGTTGCACGATTACCTACTATTAAAATGTATGTACTCTAGAATGTAACTTACTTCAAACCTCCACTTCATTAACATCATTGTAACAAAAGTAGAACCCATATGGCGGGAATGGAAATTGGAGCGCTGAAATGATCCTATTTTCTTCGACAGTCACTTCAAAAAGTTCACACTTGCATCATTGGTAGTATGATGAAATATAGGCGCAAATTAGACGATTTCAAATTTCAATGAAACGTCAGGTGACGTCACCTGACGAACAGTGATTCGTCTGTTACTTATTTTTTTTTCTTGTAGGTAGTGTTCGAGCGCTCTACAAACGCTACAGAATTTAGAGAAAATGTAAAAAATTAGGGGTTCTGAGCGCTGGATGGCGGAGAGAGCGCTCGAACACCCCTATTATCAACAAACAAATTCAACCAAAATTAGCATTACGATAAATGGGGAATTTAAAATGATTCTGTAAAGAAATAGGAAAACGTTTGTCAAATCTCAAATCGGATTCTGTGTCAAAAAAGCTCTAATAACATAAAAGCTTTCCCCTTATTTGATTGTCATTATTATTGAAAATATTTTGAAATGTGAACATTTAATGTTATTATTTTCAAGTTTAAAAAATTCCACGTTTTTTCTGTAGAGATTGTCTATTGCCGTACTGCCACTACAAAAGAACCGTAATTGAAATTACGACCTGCACTATCTGCGTACGAAACGCTGTTATAAAAAAAAAATGAATTTTATTGAAAAGTACTAACTTTAGCATTCAAATATTATATTTTGAACGATGATTCGTTTTGATAAATATGTCACGTTATATTTCACAAAATAAAATCAACGACAAAAACAAGTTCATGTTTAGGCTACATTATTTATCTAACACAGGAAATTCAGAAAATAATTTTAAAAGAAGATAAAGACGTGTAAGAAAACTTATATTGATTATTAAAAAAAGTTCCTTCCAAATAATATTTTTGGAAAATATCTACTATTAAAAAATCTATATACGTAGGCAATGATAAACTAAATCACAAATGAAAGTCGACTCGTTTGTATTTTTTGATGAATATTTTTCTCCGAACAAAACTCACAAATTTTACACTTCTTAGAGTACTCATTCTTGAATTATACGTCTTATGAAACTAAAAGAAAGTTGCACAAAAAACAGCAGGATGGTTAGATAACGTAGATCATTAATTAATGCAGACAAAACTAACTCTAGAATAAAAAAATTTACCACGTTTTTATAATCTAGTAACAATACAGAATAGTCAACTGAACCATACGTCGTTCAGGGGTAATGATAGAGAACAAGATATAAAAGAACAAAGTAATATTTACAATTAGGAGCAGGCTTCCACACAGTTTTCATTTAACGATTCACACCCTAAATACTCTTCGTCATCAGACTTATCTGATTTTTGAGGGCAATCTGGCCATAACTCTTTAGTCTTCTCTGCTTTATGACTTTTACCATTCCAAGGATAGTTTTCTGGTCCATTTTTTTTCTGGGAATTTACTTGACTTGGAGTAGATGGCGTAGAATCAGATTGAATGGAACTTGAATCATAATTCGACGACATCTCCGAAGATAAAGAGTATGGGTCGGAATTGATGCTGTAAAGAAACGAAAGTAATTAATACCCACATCCGCGTTTGTAAAAAATCATCACGGTTTGTCAGCTATACCTGTCTTTATCGCAATCTTCACTGTCATATTTGTGTAATTTCAC
The DNA here is from genome assembly GCF_950023065.1 of Planococcus citri. Taxonomy (NCBI): domain Eukaryota; kingdom Metazoa; phylum Arthropoda; class Insecta; order Hemiptera; family Pseudococcidae; genus Planococcus; species Planococcus citri. The sequence continues at coordinate 44,241,928 of NC_088680.1, read as the reverse complement.
ACGCCAATTTTTCACCAATCCGTCCCATGCTCTTCTAGACAACTTTAAATGCTTCGGAGGCGTTTTCGGGTCATCTTTGGTTCGTTTAAACCTAAAAATAGAGGAATTTTAAAATACGCATGTTCCGATAGAATTTGAATATCATGGAAGGGTTGTAACGGACTTTGGAACGCGCTGACAATAGTTCTGATAACCGAGCGTATTTTTTCCATAATCGATTTGCTTTTGTCTCCTAGCAAGAATATCAGGATTTCTTTCCACTTCGCGTTTTGAACTATTGAAAAAAATACAGACAGACGACATGATGCATTAGAATAAAAAATTGTCTTTGAAAAAGTAGCCAAGTATAAATGGAAATTTACCTCGGAGAATCACTTTTAGTGCTACTTGAACCAGTTTTGGATGAATGTACATCTGAGCATTGATCAGATTTGGATACTTTATGAGTACTATGAACACTGTTAGTACGTTCTCTTCGATTTTGTATCGGAGACTCGATCAAGTGGAACGACCTTTTCATATTTTTGGCCGGATTTTCCATTTTTTTCACCGGACTGAACATGATTGTATCTTCATCAATCATTAACTCAATTTCCGCTTCATCTCTGATAACCTCCTTACAAGGGCTATCAACGTGGAAAACGTCTAAATGACTCGTCAAACTGAGATCTTCAGTAGGAATATCACTAGCTGGTTTCCGTTTTGGCACATTTTCCGATCCACTTCCTCGAGAAAGTACTTTCGCGTAAGAAAGAATATTAGAAATGGCCGCCGAGCTAGCGAATCCTTCGTCGTTTGGTTTTTCTGTCTTAACGATCGAATCGTCTAGATCGCTTCGTATTTCACCTTCTTCGATCGTACTGTTGGCGATATTTGGTTTGTAGTCGACAGGTAACGACGATTCATCTCCACTTTCAGAGTCCGCGGAAGCTAACGGTTCGTCTTTTACTTCGTTTTTAATCGATAACGATAATTCAGATTTGACTTCGTATTTTATAGGTGACAAAGGTTCATCCTTTATTCCGTCTAATTCCGAGTCTTCAGGCTCATCCTTTATATCGCCATCCAATTCTTCATCGCATATTTCCAGCCAACTTCGGTTGTCTCCTCTTTGATCGCAGTCTGCTGTGTCTTTTGGATCCGACATCTTAGTTCATCAAATCCTTAAACAATAAACAAATTTCATGAAAAATAATACAAAGAAAGTTGTCGCGTTTCAAAATTTTCAAAACGCATTACACAAACACTATCACACAGTGTGTTAATCAATATTCGTGCAATGCTTCAAACTTTGAGAAGTGACAAAAACACAAAGCAAAATGGACGGGTTTGAAAAAGTTCAGCAAGTAAAGTACTACATGGGATAGTGAAAAAATATTACTGAAATGAATGCAAGCGTTAGTTCAACGAAAACGAAGAAAAAACATTGGGCGAACTTGGTGAAGTGTTGGGTTTTCAACTAAAGCGATTAAGCAATGGAGTAGAAGGAATAGATGAAGAGCAATATATCATTACCTTAATGTCCAGTAAAAGGAAATAAAAATCAACAGTATGTCACCACAAATTCACATTAAATTAATAAAGATGTAACGAAGAAATTGAATACATTTTTTGTCACAAACACCAAACTTTATCAACTACAAAAACTCAAATTCGAATGGAGGGAAATTATAAACAACAATAGAGCCAGTCAAAAAAAAAGTTTGGCTTTTCGCGCGATTTTTTTTAAAAGAAAAGCGATAAGATACCTATGGGTGAGTTTACTCTGCAAAATTATTAGCGTTTTTTACTTTTCCCATTTTTAATGGCGTAGTTATTTTTCCTTCGTAGGTGCGGTTATGCAGCATCTTCTACATGTATTTTGTAAGATTGTATGCATTGTTTTGTAGGAAAAAATTGACTGTTGAAGCGTCGAATGCGATTGAATTAATGGATTATTGAAGAAAAAGTTCTGAGAATGATGATTGTGGAAGTTTCTTAAGCGATTCATTCAGACATTGGGTAGGGTACTTGAGTTGGGCAAACTCTTTTTGAAAGTGATCAAATTTTTCTCTTCTTCCGTCGATTCAACTCAACATTTCATTTCGAATTTCGATAGAATCAAAATCAAAATTTTCCAACACAAGAAAATTCTCACTTAGAACTTAGAAGGGAAGTACATACATTTTTTTTATCGTTTCTGTTTCTATACATTATTTATTTTTGAAATTTGAATTTTTATTATTTTTATTATGAAAATTTGGCGAAAGCTACGGAAAAAACGTGGACAAATTTTCAAAGTGCTTTTTCTTACGGAGTACTTTTTCCGTAGTATTTTTCGTAAGAAGCTACGCAAAAGTAAAATTACGTAAAAATAGCACTTTGAATTTGAAATTTTGTCTACGTTTTTGTTTTTTCCGCAGCTTTTTACGCCTATTGTATAAAAAGACCTTTACATTTAGTTAAAATTTTATTTTAAATATTTTTGAAACAATTTTAAACAGAATTACTGTCAAATTTCACCCGTAGAATTTCAAATTTTACCAGTTTTGATACCTAATTTACAGAATTCTTAATGCTTTTACTTGAGTTTAGATTTAGTAGGTTTCAGCAATATTTCACTCAACATACTAAATTTTACTGGAAGATCCGACGGGAATTCAAGATCAGTACTTTCTGTTGATTTTCCAAGATTTACAATGATTTTATGATTTTCGTGGTTTTTTGTTTGCTTCTTGTTTTTTTTTAATGTTAAAAATTGAAAAATAACCAAAATCGAATTCATTGTTTTTTTGGTAATAAAAAGAAAAGATCGGATAATTTTAATTACAACATGCAAGTTCGTCAATTGATCATGTTGGGAACAGGAAAATTGAAAATTTTGGTTTTTCGATTTGTTGGAATTCGCACTATTGAATTTAGCCAACTTTTGGATACCTATTGGCTTTTCAACAGCCACGACCCAGGATGAAATGCTGCGTTTAAATTTTTCCTTTGCGGGTCTTGAAAAAAAATAGAGAAGGAAACTGGGAAAAATTTTAGGTGATAGAATCTCATTTTATTCCGAATTTTCATAAAGTTATATTTTTCGCTTTTCTTTTCGCCTGCATCACTAAACTTGCTTTGGCATTGGTAATGGTAATCAATGTATAGGACCTAGGTAATCATTTAGAGGAAATTGAGGGAATCCTTAATTACAATTTCTCAATCTCAAGCGAGAGATAATTTAAATTACGTGTTATGAGGAAATGAAAGAATGAATGGCAACTGAATAGGTACTTAGCCTAGTTCTTTCTTCTACAAGAGTCGCCAAATTCATTTGCAATTTTTTTTTAAATTTTGTGTTTGTGGATATTGGTCTACGTCTGGTTTGGAATTCGGTTGCCTCAAAGGTTTTTGAGGAATTTGAACGCACTGCATTCACTGCAAATGACAAGTACCTAATTTATGTTGATGTCATAATATGTCTAAAGCATATAGAGTGATGTCTGTAGCAATCAATTTCTTCATTGCTTTTTCCCAGCTTTACCCCATTTACCTTTGTTTCTGAAAAAATGAAGTAGGTAAGTACATACATTGATATAATTTACTGATCAATTAGAATTAGTTTCTACATCACAATCAGAACATCACGTACTTATACTTTCATTCAATAGTTCAATACAGTTTTATATTTTTCAATCATCATAATCTGTAGTCCAATCTCCGTATAAATCATTAAAATTATCTGTTTGCAATGCTATTTCTTTTTTTCGTTCACAGAATATTAATAATTCACCATATTTAGAATTTAATTTCGAAATAAGATTACAAACTCAGTCTGCCATTGCGTCGAAGTTCTAGGCTAAAGAAATTTGAACAAGAACAAGATGTGAACAAGATTCGTTGTTCTCGTAGTTAGGTAGCAGTCCATTCACCGCGCTGAAATCGCTTCGAAGCTCTTTGTTTATGAAAAATCAGCTGACTTGTGTTTAGGAGGGGAACACGTGAATAACCATTCCACAACAAAATATAATCACGTAAGCCATTCTCGATAGTAAACAAAAACATTCAACGGCGAACTTATCGAACGACGTAACGTAAATTTCATGAATTTATACGCACATATTCGTGTAGTTATGTTAACGCGCTAACGTACACAATTTAACAGTTTTTAAATTCTATCTTAGCGTTCCAGTGCCGGTTTTATTATTTTTATAATATTTTATATGTATGTGATTTAGTCAAAATGTCTTCTACGCCGCCAAAATTAATGGATGATTGCCTCGGAGGTGAGTGTCGAGTGTTTGTTTAGTTCTACTTACTATGTTGTGTTGCTCGCTACGTTGTTTCTAATTATGCATTACTATTATTATAACATATTGAAAACTATAATATTGAAAGACCATGTAATTAAAATTGTCTAATCACGATCATCGTCTGTAGTGTCAACAAACACTTTTGTTTACAGCGGTAAGTTGTTTCTATCGGGTTCGGCTACGATCAGGAGACGTGTAACTTGTGATAGTGTTTTCGGTTTCTATATCTACGTGTTAATTCCCTCTTCTGAAACTATTCATCATTATTTCAACTTATTCGGTACATTCACGCGATCGATTTTCACACAAGAGAAACGTGGTTCCTACGAGTAAATTGATCCCAACAGTTTCAAAACAAAATCGAAAAGTAGCCGGCAAGGAAGCTGAAACGAGGAAGAAACATTCTGTTGGCGTTATTTTTATTTTTAGGGTTGAATCGTGAATGTGGTTCGATTCGTTGATTGAGTTAGGTATACAAACTGTTGCTGGAAAAGAAGGGTTCTCGGTTCTGGAGAAAATTAGTGTTTTGAAAGGATTCTTGTCTCGTGTGTTCGATATTCGTGAATTTTAGGTAAAGGGACATTTTTCGGTTTCGTTAACTAACTTTTAGTTTCATCTTTAACTATGCGCTTCGCTGCTTCGGGAGTGGATTTTCCATTCGTGTCTGTTGTTTTTCGTCAGGGAGTTTGTTTTTAGCTCTGGACTTATTTTTTAATTGAAATTGATTCTCTGCGTAATCATTCTGTTTGCGTCATTTCAATTCGAGAAAAAAAATGTTTCAATCTGAAGTATACATATTGGGTGTAATATCTTCATTTTAAATTAAACAAAAGAACATGGCACCTATCTGCATTGTCCATGTATTTAATACAGTTTATTGATAGTAATTAACGTATAAGTACTCAATATCTAGATACGTAGGAAGGAACACACGTAGTAATATGTGCTTTTAATATAGGTAGGGAGAGGTACCTACCTACCTAAAATAGTCGTAATTAATCTTTACGAGTATTTTCGATGCAGCAATCCAACGTAATTGTGCGATTTGCGATTAGATTACATCGATTCCTCTCCATACCTATTCTCTGCACCTTTATCTATTGTTTTTATTCGCAGGTATTTTAAAAAATACTGCGTGAAGTTTCATTTCCTCGAAACGGTTCGTTAATTAGAGGAAAAATGATGCTTAATTGTACGAGTACTCGTGTGTACGACAATCAACTATACCTATCAAGATCGTCGAAATGTTCAAAATTCGATCGAGCTACATAAATAAAATACCTACTCATTGTATTATTAATATCCCTTTTATTTTTATTATTTTTCTCGTCATATGATATTTGATTTGTTATCTAATCTAATTCAAGAGCTCGTGTTTTTCAACTCTTCAACTTCCGAAGAAGCATTGTTTACCGATCATTTAAAGTGTTTTATTTTTGCAATCGTTGTTATAGTACCAACGACATCACACTGGTGTATTTTAAGCAGTTTTACCATAAAAAAAATAAAAAAATTTACACTTATTGCGAAATCGAGTGTGCATTATCAAAAGCTCATTGCGATAAAAAGTTTACCAACCTGCGAAGATAAACCACGTATATGTACTTTTGTACGAAAAGTTCTATAGTACTTTAGAAGTATACCGCTCTTGTCAAAAAATTTAAACGAGTCGTTCGAAATGTTGAATAATATTTCTTAATTCTATTTTAACGTTTTCTCTAATCCGATAAGTTCGTTCCTTTTTTTACGATATTTTTATACCCGAAATAACCTCGTATAATTTTTTAATTAGTTTTTTAATTCAGTCTGTTAAATCTTTTCGTATAAATACCATTATGGCCGATTTAAAATTTCATTTTTTGCAGAAAGGCTCAAATAAAGACTTAATTAAAAAAATTTTTGAATTACGATTTGGAATGATGCCTCTTTGTTTAGTTCGTAAAGATCTTTTGAGCGATGCTTTACTTCCTCATTTTAGACTTATAATGCCCATACACTTTATTTTTTCTTGTTTTTTGCTAAAAGCATTGTATAATTGTGTTCCAAAATCGCCATTTTAAAAATCTTCGATTCAAATGGAACATCTGTAATTAATTTTGAGTGAGCATATTTTTTACTAGGTGCATATTTGGAAAATAATGTTTTGCTGGAAGGGAATAATTTGGATTAAATTCTCATTGTATGTTGATTACGATTAATACTCTGTTTGAAAAATGAATAAAATTATTCTTCCACTTGTGATGATGATGATGATGGGAAGGAGAGGGTGAGAGATGGTTTGTTGTTTTCCTGTCATGGCAATTCGATACAAAATATCAATATTTTGGAGTGTTATTTATATCTCATGAGTCATGAGTGATGAAATTTAAAACTTTTCAATTATAGTATGTAGTTTCAAACAATATTGGAAAGAAATACAAAATCATTTATAAAATTGATCTTTTTGTAAAAGAAATCAATATCCGGTGTTGAAAAGGTCTGCATTTGACACGAAAGCCCTATATTTTTCTTTAAAAAACGGTTCTAAATAATGGTTCAATGAAAAATCCCCATTTTCATTCAGTCTCTTTTATAGTAGATCGACGAGCACGTGCTCCTGAAAATGCAACAAAAGACAAATTTCGATTTTTAAAACGCCAAATTTGGGAGAGGGGGTATTAAAATGAAGATGAAAAATATTTTGGAAAATTGTTCCATGAATGCTGTGAAAAGGCTCAAGTTGAACAACCAATCTACGGTGTAAGGTGAAGAAATGTCGTTATTATCTTGAAGAAATATTTAAATATTTGAGAAATGGGGAGGGAAGAGAGCGAGGAAGAGAAGCGTAGAGATAAACTCTGATGAATATTGTTCACAAACTCTGAGAATGCATTTTTGTGAAGGGTAATGGTGAAATTTTTAAAATGCTTCCAAGCCTTGAGATGTGTTTTTTGAGTGAAGGGATGAATGGTATGCTATCTGAAAAATGCTCTTGAATCTTGAAAGAATATTTCTATTGAGATTGGGGAGGGGGGTAAAACCTGAGAAACACTGGCTTCAAGTTCTGCAGAAATTTCAAAAAAGATTCGAAAGTCCTGCAATTTGATTTTTGAAAGTATAGAATGTAGATAGGTCTCTGAGATGATATTTTAATTGATACATCTTCGTGAAGATGTTTTGATACCGCAGGAGACGAAATATGTCTAACATTTTGGTCAAAATTCGAAAAAATATTTGTAGCACCAATTGAAATTTTACGTGGCAAATTTTGTTTTTCGAATTTTGATGCTTTTGCTATTTCAAAGGCTTGTGAAAATTATCAGAGCTGAAATTTCATTTGAACTTTATTTTTGATTTCTGAAATTTATTTACGATAGTTGTAATTTAAATCGTTCTGGAAAAGTCTCCAGTAAATTTTGGAATTTTCCAGTTTTTTGCCAAATTCTCTGTAAATGTCGAAAAATGAATTTGAGCTGGTAATATTAGTAGATACATATAAAATTTGGAAAATTATACCTGAATTGCTAAATTCCATAATTTAAGGTTATTTTCGTCGAATTTTCCGAAAATTAATCAATGCAAAAATCTGAGAAATCTGCTCAAGGTTTCTGAACCATTCAAATCTGTTGTCAATTAATTTGAGGAACAGAAAATGTAGATTTGAACCAAAATTGAACTTTTTGCTGCAATTACACACTATTTTGATATTTTTCTTGTAAGTTTGATTGTCCCAAAATTCAAAAAATGAAACTTATTTTCAAAATGTTGATCAATGGTTCATTACTGGTGCATTTTGGATGTACCTACTTTCAATACTTTTCAGTCCCTACTTGAAAGTTTCTTCCAAGTTAGAATGTTTCACTGTCCTTGTGATTGTCTTTTGATTTCTCAAAAAATGTTATAGTGAATCGTTATAACTGAAGAATCTCAATAACCTCCCCCCTCCCTCCCTCCCTTACTCCCATCATCCTGATTTATCGATTATATACGATTTTCGAAGCCAAAATGAGGGGAAGGCCTTTGGTAGGTAGGCTAGGTATACACGAGGCCAGAATTTTTTCGTGCTGTTCTTCGAAATATTAAATTTTAATCTTACTTTACCTACTCGATTGATAGGTCCATAATTATTTGTATCATTGATTAAAATATTTTCAAAGTATTTCGTAAAGAAAATTGTAATTTGGTTTTCTACTCCAGTTTTGGAAAATTACATGCTTCATCGAACTCATTAAAAATGTGTTTCGTTTTCCTTATTCCTTTGTTTCGTTTTTAGTTCATTTCACGTTGGAAATTAAACGACGACTTTGGAACAAAAAACTCGCATACTTTGATGCGTTTTAAATTGATTGATGAAAAACAAATTTAATTTGAAGAAAAAAATACGCAAGCGTATCTTCTTAACAAGAATAGTGTTCGGTGTTCCAAATTTGGAGTTAATTTCTTCTGTTTTCAACTTCAAAGACATTTCATCTGAGTTGATCACGTTTCTTTACTTTTACAAGTCGGCTTTTGCTTATTCAAGTAGGTATACTTTCAAGTTTCTTTATTTTCGAAGTAGGTCCAAGTATTCCAACATCGTACTATGTTTTTTTCGCTGCAGCTTTTTTAGAACGAAGAAAATGCTGCGAAAAATAAAATATCAGGTCGTAAAACACGCTACTTAGAACGTATTAATTTGTCAAAAATTGGTAAACACGATGATGATTCACAAATTACAATGTCAACTCTGTGAGAAAGCACACGCGATACATCTAAAAAAATATTTACCAGAAAATGTATGTATATCACTTCATGGATAAAAAAAATATTTACTCAGTTCACTAAACACGGAAAATACATAATATACCTTACCTACCTACAAAATACATTTATGTATTTTTAATATTCGAAATATAAGCTCGACTAGATATCGTACGTGTGTATTTTTTGCAAAAAATTTCATATTCTCGCTCGATCAATTCTATCGAGAACACTTACCTAATTTTTATTATCAGTTTGAAGGGAAATAACACACTTTTTCGTTTGTTTTTTCAATGAGTATTGGTGGCTCGATTGTCGAGTTCGACTGATCGTTCGAAATGAAAAGTTTCATGCGTATGTCGATTGAATATCCAGTCCAGACAAAGGGAGTAATTTATTGTTCAACGAACAGCGATATATAATGTTGGCTTATAGCCATATAGTGTGAAAAAATTACTTCTTTATTCATCAACTACATGTGTATATTTTTATAGAAACGATACATTCATCTGAGAGGAAAGAAAGAAAAACTCGTAAAGCTATAAATTATCGTCTCCATGTTGCCTACAGGTCAAATACGAAAGACACGAGCCACATGAGGAAATACACAGAATACAATTTGAAAAATTGTACCATAAGTACGCAGGAAATTATACCTACGACGATTGGATCATTTTATGATGCATCCATTTGCATATGTATTTATCTTTTGAGATGTCAGCAGTGCAATATGACACCTTATGGACTCCTTTATGAATTCCACTGTGAACGTGATTCTATTAACGTGCGCTTGAGCTTCCCTTTTACTGTAATGGCGACAGGCGACCTTGCTAAATGGAAATTTTTTGCAAGCATACCAAGTATATATAAGTTGGTGTAAGCGTTAACATGTGCCATATATCAGTTTCACTACATTTGTGTTGCGATTATTATACAAGTCTAGAGTCCAGCTAACGCACGAGTAGGTACGATTAAAAAGTAAATTTCACATACGTTCAATGAATCATTTTTATCAAGTTTTTTCAATTTCGCGTGAGCTTTTTTCTCGCCTAATACGAATATGAAATACCCAGCCTATCAATCTTGCTTGTGGTGTGTTTGATTAATAAATCACGCATCTTTCGAGAGCAATTATTACGTAATGTGGATTTATTTCACATAAATGTACACGCGACTGAGACTACACATAAGTGAGAAGTGACTTACGATGAATTAATGCGAATTATAAACGAACACGTACGATTACATGTGTACTGTGCAGTACAAGTACCTACATATCGTACATATGAGAAATTCAACCTTTTATTAGGTTTTCTTTTTCTTTATTAAATGTAACTCGAGCTGGATCAGGGTACTCGTGTACATATGCGGATCTCGTGCCTCCAAAGCTGTATGTACGAGGATCCCTATGTAATTTCAAATAACTCGTGTCGTCGTCGTCAAGTCTTAAAAATAAATTGCTCGTTATCTCGTCTAATGTGCGGCACAGCTTTCAACCTAACTGGACGGAAATTTAATCGAATGACCGGATATTAATTTTAGTCGTGTTTTTCGACCAACATCGTAGCAGAGATTTTATAGTACGTCGAGATGATCCCTTGGTTTTTAAAGAGATGAGCAACGTTTAATAAAAGGGTTTCGTGGTATCTTTTGAGAGAAGATTTTGATCTGTAACTTGAAAGGTGTACGTTCAACTTTGGCAGAAGATGAATGCTGAGTTACTGTTTGGCTGAATACGCTCATTCGGTGAAATGTTGATAGTATTTTCATCGTGATGAAGATGATATATCACACGAATTCGTAGAAGAGAGCTTAATTCAATACCAAAGTTGGGGTGAATCATCAGAATTTTTAGAAGGGTGTATGCTGTTCAGTCGTAAAAGCTGGTCAATTTTTTTCAGAGTATTCATCGTTAATGTAATTGGATTTGCAAAGAATGGTCATCCTATCTATACCGATTTACCCAGAAAAATAAAATTCTAGTCTGAGAACTGAACTTTGAAAGTAATTATGATCACAAAAATCGAACCTGAATTATACATACCTACCCACATCCACGATTCTGAAACCTGTAAATTTTTATCAAATTGAAATATCATTCAGAGAGCTAAAAAAGAGCATCTGGAGTTGAAGTATGGTTTTGACTTCTGAAAAACAATCAGATAGGTACCTAAATATTTCAAAGGATGGGTATGTTTTTGATTGTGAGGAAGAGAGGAGAGGAAGGCTATGGGCCAAGATGGACAATTATTTCTTACCTATATGAAATGTTTGATCTGAAAATTGAAAACATGGTGTATTTCCGGATTATTGTGGTTTTCCATTTTTTCCCAAGTTACAGCAAGTGTAATATAGACCGTAGATATTTGATCCAGCAATAATGTATTTTGGATCAATTGAAGTGATCACGGAGTTTCAGGAAGATGAATTTCATTTCGATAATTCTTTTGGAATTTTTCGAAATTACAAAATTTCTTTAAACTGCGACCAATAATTATCGTTTTTTTTTTTAGGAGGGGGGTGTCCAAAATAGCACGTAAACAAAATTTTGATTTTTTTTCTAAATTACCAAAATTGAAAAAAGTAAAATTCTAAGAAGGAAGGTAAAGAACTCGAAAGAGCATGCAAACATACATCATCAGCCAAAACTTCGGGTGCTAAATTTCATTTATTCAATTTTAACTTGAAATGAATAGGAAAAAATCAAAGTTTCACCCAATTGACCTAAAAAGCTAAAATTAGTATGTACCATTATTTTTGATCCCCCTCCCTCCTCATCCATTGTAAATGATTTTGAACCTTCTGGGCAGCTCTGGAGCCTCCAACTCAAAAGTTGAAAATGTCCACAAAATTTAAAGCTAAAATTTACTTTATGCCCGAATTACAACTTTCTGAGTCCATTTGAGGTGATTTCGAACCGTTCTGGAGCCTCCAGTCGAATTTTGGGTATTTCAGATTTTCAAAAAAAAAACAACAATAAAAACTGTCCAAATTGAACTTTTTAAAAGTTCTCTGTATTTGTGCTGTTTGGCGAAACAAACTAAAATTCAATTATTTATGCCCTATTTTTGACCTGCTGAGTCGACTATAGAGACGTTTTTAGGCCATTTGGAAGCCTCCGAGAACTTTTTCAGGGTGTCTACTGGCAACGAAAACAAGGAAATAGCAAGGAGTTTGATTTTTCAAATCCAGTAGACACCCTGTTTTTGGAAGTTCCATATTTTGAAAAAACGCTTTAAAATCTGTCTCATTCAACTTTGATCATTCAGTCGATGTACTGTACCTCTACCTATATAGGTATATTTTTTCGGAGGAGAGGGGATACTGAAAACAGGGTAGGTACATATCAAATATGAACTTGGTTGGTTTAATTGGTAAAATTTTGATTTTTTTCTATTTTTGGCCCGAATTTGATTTTTAATAATTGACCAGAAATCGAAAAATGCACATTGGCACTTGAAATTTTGGCTGGTAAGTACATATTTTTCACGCTGATTTAAATTTTAATTCGCTTTGTCTGTTTCTAAAATCTTAATTTCAGTTGAGATAATCTCCCTTGTGAGCTCAAAATTCTGCATAATGATTGATGGTAGGTAGGTAAATAATTTTGAAAGCTTTTTCAATTTTTTAGGTAGGTAACTGACTAGTTGTTGTTTTATTTCCATTTCATTATTACATGAAAAAAATCTTTTGGACAATTTTACCTTTGAAAGGCAGTACAGAGAATGAATAGTAGTTCTGAACAGTAAAACATGTAAATTTGAAAAACTGAAAAAAATCAGAATTTAAGTTTTCCTCTTCATGTTTCTTCAATTTTTGAAAAAAAAAAAAACATTTATTCGAATTTTTATGAGAGTTTCTACCTTTTTTTGGTGTATTTTTTATTGAGGCTAAAAGGGATATAAAATTTTAATCTATGGCGAAAATTTTGAACGATGAATAGAAACCAACTCAAATTTTATGGATATTTGTATTTCATAATACATTCAACCCAAGTTAATTAGCAAATACTTACTTTGGCACATTTGAGATAATCAATTGCATGCTATACTAGTTACGTGAAAAAAATTGAATTAAAAATTTGTTTTCTTTTGTGGGTGCATTTTTTTTTACGTCGAATTAGAAAAAAAATCCCGTCCTCTAAAACGTATTTTCATAATGGGCTATATTTCAAAAGTCAATGCAAAAATCTCCAAAAAGACACTTGCAAATCCGGAAATGATGACAATTTTACGATGCGTCTCGTCGTGCGATGTAAAAAAAAAATCCAAAATTAATGTTTTCATATTCGCGTAGCCTTCGAGTCCAATTTTATCAATATTGTAGGAGTCGAGAAAAAAATTAATTTTCAACTTGTACTTATTATGTACGTTTACTTGCATTCGCATACTTAATGTACCCTACGTAAACGCAACCGTAACACATACACGAAAATTTACGACAAATTTCGCCGCGACAATGTTTAAAATACGCCGGGGAGGTGAGAGGAAGACCGGAAAATACGACAGTAATTTTTTACCGTCGACAAATGACCTTGTCAAAAAAAATCGCACACACATCTGTTACAGTGCCAATGGCATCTGCGTGACGACGTGAGACGTGAGTGAATCCTTTGGCTTTAATTACCAGAAGGGTAATAAAAGTGAAAATCTTCTTTTGGCGCTGATTAATGAAGAAAATATGCGGTCAAATTTTCATTTCGTTGACTACCGATTTTCTCATACTGTGTTATACTTTTGTTTTTTAAAGACCATTACGGTGAAGGGAAGAAAATTGTACGAAGAAACGAAACAATCGAGGGAAAGCACTCGAGTTGCTGCGTAGTTTCGTCGAATCGATGGGTTAAAATTTTCACGACGGAGGCATTTTGAAAATACGCCGCAATTAGATGCTGCCTACCCCCGCGTAATCTTCTTTTTGCCCAATTTCGTACTACGCATCCGAAATTTTTTTGTGTGACGCGGATCGTGCGAGTATATAGCGCCCTATGTAGAGGAAGGGCAATGGATCGAAATTTTGGCATCGACGAGGTTGTCGGCTCTGTTGGCGGAACGTCGCACTTTGCATCGGCACGTGCTCGGAAAAAGGAACTTTCACGGCCAATGTGAAGGTGAGTCGAGAGAGGTTGATAATTTGTACGTATATGCCTATTGCTGCCTACCGTATTATTATGTACATTAGAATATAGCATCAAAACGACCCACTGCCAGTTGCCACTGTGTTTTCATTTTTTTTGTTTTGTGTCCAGGTATGTTGCGAGGGTAACCGATGACTACGATTTAATCATCGTGTGGCGTCATTATGGGGTTATCTGTGTGTAAATTTAAACTGTGAATAGGTTACAATGTACCTAGACCTACCCTTCCCTAGCCTACCCGAGCCTGAACCGGATACTTTTTTAAAGTGGTATAAGAAAGTATCCCTTGAATAACGAAGACGATTCTTGACTACGTGATCATTTAATATGGTTTGTTGTGCTCGGTATTATTTTGATGGCATCAACATTGTGGTGAAAATAAAGAGGCTGGAAAGCTTCTGAGCTTCTGAATTCCGCGGTAGCATTTTGATAATTTATTTTTAGAATTCGATTTTGAAATAAGCCAGGTTCTTGTACTCGTATCGATTAATTGGTGTTGTTGTGTTTGGGTACATCAGAATCGGGCATTAAACCCTTCCTGCTCTCTCTCATCCTAATGCTGTTCGGGTTTCATTAATGAAGCACGAGCTTCCGAAGTTTCGAAATTGCGCAATACTTTTGCCAGCGGTGTGAGTGTACTTTTTAAAGAGTATTACGCTTTTTACTCCTTCATCTTTTTTCAACGGCTGCGAACGTGACCGATTTGACCATCCAGTTTATTCGTTCAGCACTGGATATAGCATGGAAGGAACGAATTTCGTCGTTCTTATTCCTGGTTATGTTAGTTTTGTGGAATTTGTATACATAGGTACGTGATTTCACTGTTTCCTTGTATGGTGTCTGCTTTCAAAGGTTACCAAAGTTGTGAAAAAATTACAAAATTATTTGGATTTTCCCAACTCTTTGATAATTATGTTCATTTTGTTTAATATTGATTACTTATGCAAAAATTTTTGAAAAAATTGAAACATTATTTATATCACTGTACGTGGCTAATTTTTGTTTACCAAAGTGTTTGAAATTTGGAAAAAATATAATCGTTGAAAATGGCGTCAATTTGAATAAAAAGTCATTAAAATTTGGAAAAATGGAGAAAAAATTGTTTTAAATGTGATCAGTTAAAATAGTTTGAAATGATACAAAAATTAATAAAATTTCAAACGGTTATTTTTTTGTGCTCAAAAAAATCTAAAAATTCGTTATAACTGGTGGTTTTCTATTCTATACGACCCTCAATTTTTTGTGAATCATTCATGAACGAATTGATCAGTTTTTTTAAAGAACCATTCGCCAACGAATTTTAATTTATGAATCAATTCGTTCGTGAATGATTCGCAAAAAATTGAGTACATGAATCGATTCGTTCGCGAACGAGTCACTTATACGAACCAATTTGCTCCCGAATATTCACCAAAAATTGAGTATATGAATCGATTCGTTCGCGAACGTGTCACTTATACGAATCAAATCGTTCGCGAACGAATCACTTATAGGAATCGATTCGTTCGCGAATGATTCAGTAATAATCAACTCGTTCCGAATGACTCACCTAGAAATCAATCAGTTTGTTCAATCGCCAATCGGTTGTGAATGATTTATTCGATTCGATTTGATTCACTTCGCTTGAAAACAGATCAATTTCTATACAATAGTTTCACAAAAACCGAATCAATCGTAAATTAATTGATCCGTTTGCGAATGTTCGTAAATGATTCGATTCGATTGTAAACAGATCAATTGCTGTACAAAATATGTTTCATAAAAAGTGAATCAATTCGTTCGTAAAAGATTTTTATTTGAAGAAAAGTCAGTCTTTATTATTATTATTTTTTTGCTTTAATTTCCTGAAGAGCTTTTGGGCAAATACCAATTTTTGCAATGATGATTCGAACATGGGGTCTGTGCTAGAAACCCAAAAATATTACAATTTCATCCGTCAAATTACTCTTAAAATCTTGAGGGCTATACGGATGGTGCTGATGTTGCCGCTGGTGTGATAGTGTTTTTTTTGTACTTCTCAGTCATTCAGCTATGAAATTTCATGTCGTGTCAGAAAACGCAATTAGCTGTTCAGTTTTTCACTGAGACAGAAGAGGAATAAAAAATCACTTGGCAGTCGATGTTTTGAAAAAAAAAAGGTAGAAAAAACTTTCAAGAAAAAAGTGTATTAAAATTTTAAAACGAGAGAATTTTATTACCAAAAAAATTGCTTGCGAAAATGAAAACCAGTTGAGCAACAACGTTACCCGAAAAAGCAGAGAGGTGCTCAGCTCGTGATTCGTTTGTGATATTATTCCCTCCCTCTCTTCTTTCCTTCCCCTGCTCTTAATATTAGTTCGACAATCGTGGTAAAATTCGTTATAATTTGAATTTTAGAATAGATTTATTTTTTTTTTTTCATTTTATTCTATGCAGATTCGTCGTCGGGGTGGATCGTACTCGTATATAAAAAATATCTAGGATTTTCGACAAAAATTCACTGCGGTAGTTCACCTTGAGTTGAAAGTATCGCATTAAAAATTTGAAACTTCTAGGTTGAAGAGGTGGAGCAATGGGTTCCCAAAAAAGTATCATCATTCATCAAGATGTGCATTGTGTTTAGAGTTTCGTTGTAGAATTTTCTAAACCAGGTGATTTTTATCGACTGTGGAAATAGGGTTGAAAAATCGCATGCTAATAGCATACTGACAAAAGATCCAATTATTTTGAAAAATCCACTCGGTTTCAGGAAAAATAAGTCACATTTGAGTTGAAAATTTTGTACTTTTTTAAAAAAGAAAAATACACGCAGATGTGAGCCTTGTTTATTTTCTAACCTTTTTTTTCAACGAATGTTGGTAAATAAAATTAGCAATTCGTTTCATGTCACGCCTCATTCGTGGGTATTGCAAAATGCACGTTATATTGATACAGAACATGCTACATAAATTAAATACGAAATGAAAGGAAAAAATCAACAAGTGGAGATCGGTAAAGTACGCTTAGAATCTAAAAGTATCATTTTTTCTGCATACAGGAGAGAAATAATTAGAAACTTTTCAAGTCCTAATACATATATCGTCGCCGACGTATTTCTAAGAAAACCTTTAACAACTGGGTCATGCCGGTTTAACTGTGCAAATGTGGTTTTGTTGTTCACTACCCTTCCACTCTTTCCTCTTCTAACCATTATTTCTCGGTTTCTTTGTTTGGCCTGCGGAGTGCAACATGCAACTGCAGTGCAGTTGGACCAAGATGCATTATTGCGAGATCCAGGTACCAAATCTGGTCCTTTTATCATCTTGCCTTTTCAGGATGTTAATTTTGAATTTATTCTTCAGTTTTTTCTGTAAACATATAACAATGTCTGTTGAAAGAATGATGCAGCAGTTGTGTAGCATGTTGCTTTTTAGGAGTCTTTTGGGTTTTTTGTATGTACGTAGATGTACCCAGATGCGGGCGTTCGTACTACGCATTGGACTAATTTCAAAGCTCCATATTTACCACCTTATATATTGTCGATGTGTTTGCCTGTTTGATGTCACGTAGGTTCCTTGTACTTACAGCTCACATGTTCACTTGTCTTCGTATATAAAGTGTAAACAGTAAACTATAATTTGCGTGTGCAAGCGCGAAAAAATACACGTAAGTAATGTGGTAATTTGCTGGAAGTAAATGGTCATTTCCGTTGGCGTATCTCCAATGCCAGACCCGTACACGTTGCACTCGCTGATAATGGCGTAATGCAACTCGAAAATTACTCGAACTCGGTATTTTTTATGTCACACGATGTAACACAACTTAAAGTTTCTGTTCCTAGTTCTTGTCTATCTATAATCTGAAACGTCATGTCATTTATTTTTATACCCGCGTGGACTCGGATGATTGTGCTGGTCCTATATAGCCTATTCTTACTCGTAATTGTAGCGAAGAAATGACCCCATGATTCGGTCATACCACGTACTCCATTATTATGATGATGGATAATTAACGGGTTTATTTGATCTTCATATAAACGGAGGAATGGAATATTCTGCTCGCTTTTGCAAGGTCGTCATAGGCCATAGGACGTCGCAATGTGGTCTCGATGTCGACCAAATCACGTTCGCAGTTTTTATTCGTACGTGCCGAGGAAGCTGACTGACGAACCGTGGTTCCTTTTTATATTTTTCAAATGGATGCTCTCTTTTTCCATGTTTTTTCTAAGGTGTGGGTGTATTTAAACGATGTATTATCTTGTTAGTGTACCTCGAAAAACCTAGGTAGGTCTAGGTACCTAGTTTTCTGTATGTGGAACTCTGAAAGTGAAAAGTTCACTAATATACCTGGAATACTTAGCAACGTACTCTCGCAGGAAATTAATTGAAATGCGCCATTGTTATGGATCGAAGCTGGTTTTACGTTTTCTTTCTAATACAATAAAAGAATAAGCAAACGATGACTCTCTTTATTCGTCTATCTTCGGACTATGCGGATGAGGATGACCATTGTACGTGTTATTCAACTAGACACGCAGATGAGAGAATACAAAATTAGCTATAGGTACCCGATATCCTCGGTCCTCCTATGGTTTGCCTATAGTTGGATATACTGCCTCGAGCCCATACAGCAGCGCTTGCAATCGATGCGATGAATTTTTAAACGTAAATTCATAATGCAGGTTGTAGAGAAGTAACTAGACCTGTAATTGCAATAAGAGTAACGGTGCATTGGCTAATTGGTGCTTTGGCGAAGAAGGTATATCTGCGGATTTTGCGCGGCAATGGTGTAATTTATGATGCAGTGTAAGTTGTCGGAAGTGTAGGTCTGGGTGCTCGGTCGATGTTAATGGTTGGTGCTTAGATGGAGCAGAGTAGATCTATCGTCGTTATGTGGTCGTAGAAGATGTGACGCCCTTCCTATGAAATGAGTTGTGAGAAAAGTCGATCTTGGTAGGAGACTCGAACTGAAAAAGAATGGTTGTATTTTTGTTGGTTTTGGGGTGAGCTGCAGATGTGAAGGTTACCGAAATAAAATCATTTTTGGATGATGCAATAACAGGCTGTTTGGTTGTCATGAAAATTATGGAGTGGATGATTATATTATTGGTGGAAACGTTCGCACCTGTTACATTGTTTGCATGATTACCAGAAGTTCTCGTGACCGAAATTTTAGCTTCCCTTTACTTTTTGATAAAATTTAGGAACCGTTATTTTCCTCTCAGAATTCTCAAAAATTGTTTGTTCCCATCCTGACACTGCCCTTCCAAAATTAAGCTTCTCCATTCCAATTCAATTTGAATCCTGCAGTCACATTTTGATTTATCTGTGATTTTCGAATTTCTCCTAAGGTACAAAAATTGGTTAGAGTGATTGAGAATTTCATTTTCAAAGATCACTGTTGCAGTGAATTCCATGATGCATTTTTCCTGATTTTAAATTTTAGCATAAAAATGATAAAATTGGTCGTTCATCTGCCAAAATGTTCTATCAGGTTATCAAAGTCATCAAAAAGTCATCATTTTTGGCCAAAAATTGAACGCAATCACCAAAAATTAACCAAATGTTCTCAAAATTGAAAGATTATTTTTGTCAAAAATACAAAAATTATTTTTAGATTGACGTCTCATTTGCTGAAAAAAGCCATAAATTGGTGAAAAAAGCCATAAATTGGTGAAAAAAGCATCTTAATTAAGCCAAATTGTGCTAAAATTGCTTGCAAATTTGTTGAAATGTCAAAAAAATTATTTAAAGTGGCTGAAAATTGATGAAACATAATAATAAATTTGGCAAAACACCCCAATAATGCTCAGTTATGGAAAAAAATTGTGCAAAATTACGAAAAATAGTTCAAGTATCGAAATGAAAATAAAATCGTGAAAAAAATCACAAAAAAAAGTAAACGAACCCCGTAAAATTGTCATTAGAAATAACTTGAAACTTATCGAGAATTGATAGAATTTCAGTGATGGTAGCGTCATCAACTCTGAAAAAAAAAGTTAAAAATCCTGACCTGATGGAATTTTTTCATTATTTTTTCACATCAGTGATCAGTGCGAAAAATTCTACATATAAAAATCACCCATCAAGTTGAATTTGAAACCTACGTAATTTTTAGAAAAGGTCGTCCAAAAATGAAAATTTGGTTATCCGAAAGTCATAAAAAGGTCATCCATTTTCATTTTGTCGAATTTTAATAGACACCTTGATCTCTCTTTACGATTGGAAAAAGTTGTATTCTGTATGAAATTGACCTCCCAAAACCAATCCATGTTCATCGGGCTCACAATTGAGCTGGCTGTATTCTCCCCTCCCTCTCCTTTTTTGCGTCAGAATTTTTTATGCAATATGGTTGTCGTTTCCAGATGATTAGAACCTGTTGAGCCCGAATATGATGTGAAATCTTCAATTAGAGTGCCCCAAATTTTAAATAGGGAGATAAGTAGATATATCTGTCGAATGGAAGGCCCAATGGACTTGGGGTACTACAATCGAAAATTCTACATCATATTCTTGTTCAGAAAGTTCGTTTTCTGACCCAAAAAAAAGAGGGATGGGGAGAAGGAGTGTTGCAGTCTATTTTAGGATTCAATGGATTTATTGCATCTTGGTGATTGTTTTTTTATGACTTTAGTACGTGGTGTTGGGCTTCGTCGATTCTTTTCATGATCGTTTTTTTGCCCAATTCGACCATTTTCCCATTTCAAACTCAACATTTAGGGAATTAGAAAACTATAGATCTTACTGCAGATTTCAAATGGATTCTAAACATGGCGAACTTTGCTTCGGAAATATTAAACTTTCAACAGTATGGTTTCGAAAAAATGAATATCCATCCAAAAATATCGAAGAAACAGTTTTAGAAATCGATTAATATTTTGATACCCCCTAATATGGAATTAATATCAACACTCTTGACCTATCCTGATATTTCCTGATAGGTTTTGTTTTGAGTTTATCTTGGTACGTATTGCGTTTTGTTATTCCAAGTTCGCTGAATTATGTGCACTGTTGTTGATGGTTTTCTTCTTGTTTATGGTATTTCATCTTGTTTATTTATCAAATTAATTCAAATCACTCCGTATTTACGAATTAGAAGCTAAACAATTTTTTATATTCAGAGAGAATTGTCTAGAAAATGTTTCAATTTTTGGAAATCTCGTATAGTGAGTCCATTTTCCTTACGCAGCCTTTCCCTAATTTCGAGTTTTTTCAACTTGACTCTTCTATCGACTCGTCGAATTGAATTAATCGTAAATTGAAATACAATATTCTTCGTTGGTAAATCTTTGAAAATTGTTTATTATCTGTGATCATCAGACCATAACTCTTCAAAAGTATTTTCTTCCTAGGTAAGAGTGAATACGATACCTTTACCTATACTCGGTAAGCCCAAAACGAGAATTATGTAAAATATACCTATCATATCTCAAGGCTAAAATAAATAAAACTTATCGCAAAGCTGGCAACTCGTCTCTTAATTTCATAATAATTACGCTGTTTCTGTGTTTCAAGTTCAAGGTGACAGTTTTGTTGATATAATTTTTTGGTCAAGCAATCGTACAATCTTATAAACTACTTACTCGTAGTGCAATAATAAGTTCACTTTCAAGGTAAAAACGTTAGTTACAGTATAGTTTTACATTCATTTTTCACGAATGTTCAAATCATCTCATTACAATAGGTCCAGGTAACTTAGGTACTAGGTACGTACTTTGTATTCGTGAAACCTTGATAATAATATCATTTTCATTTTAACGTACGCTCCAGTTGCTTCATGCTAATGTACAATGTACATACGTAGGTACGTTTTACGTTTCTGTTTTTGTAAGGATTTTTTAAACTAAATGTTCTCTATGTGTTTGCATAATATTTTCAACCTTACTTGTAAGAGACGTTGCTGGAAACCTGAAAATGGAAGTGGGTATTTGAACCCCCCTGGAGTTGGTAAATCTTATTCTGAAAGCTTCAGCTTCCGCTGGCCCTCGCGTTAGAACTTAAATCTAATTTCGTCGCTATCGATTTTTAAAAAAAAAATATTTCATTATCAATACAATTCAAAAAACTTGGTCTGCCCCCTTCCCCCTCTCAAAAAAAGGATAAAATGACAAACAATTTACCTGACATAAAAATCGTTCGTTTTTTTCGAAAAACTTTGTCCCATTTTTTCCAAACTTTCAAGTGTGGATCTGACATTAGGTAATTATTCTTTTTTGAGAGGGTCGAGATGAACATGAGAGATCAATTGTGAACTTGATTCGTCAAATTTTTCAAATGCCATGGATAGTGTTGTATATGAATTAAACCTTGAACTTCGATTAATTGATTGTAATGAATCAATTTCGGCCGTCTACCAAACAGTCCCCAGGAGACCACAATTTTAAAAGTAGATCTGAAGGAAATTTATTGATTATAAATTGAATTTTCAACTTGTAATAACTTCGGTTCTTTTGAGGACAAACTTGAACTGAAAAAAATTATGTACTTCTCATTTCTTTGCATACATCTGCAGTTTATTATCCAACTTTCGTAGGGTTTATTACGTTACAGAATTTATTTAAAAAAGAAATCACGAGAAAACCTATCACAAATTCTACACGAGATGATCACGATCGTGGGCATTCCGCATTATCGCGACATTAATTAGTTGATTTATAATTCCTCATCGTTCGTAATTTATGAAATTAAATTAACCGCAGTAATTTATTCAGTTTTATTGTTAAGTGTATCTTATCTTACATTTGCATGTTCTCGTAATATTTTTTTTGCATGATAAAAAAAAGTATGTAATAAATGCTCAATCGAGATACCAAAATTGAAGATTAATTCATTTTGTTGTGTTTTTATCATAGGTCAGGGTTCTGTAGGCCCTACTTACCAGCTGACCGATTTCTCCAGCCAATTTCGCCTATTGGATAAAGTCAAAGATGGAAATCTGCTAAGCTGTCATTCTGGTGGAAGCCCACTCTCAAGTGAGAAACTTTAATTTTTTATAACGTTATCTCAAGTCTCTTCTTTCCTGTGCCAATTTTTTTTCTGAACGTAATTCTTATTAAGAATTTGAAAAAAACGTTTTGAGTCTGGTAGGCATGAAAACAGTTCGTATAGGATACGAACCTACTTATACCTAAAGCTCATAGCCTTTGAGAATAGGTATCACAATTTGCTAAAATATATACGTCGTCGTA
This sequence comes from Planococcus citri, assembly GCF_950023065.1. Lineage (NCBI taxonomy): Eukaryota > Metazoa > Arthropoda > Insecta > Hemiptera > Pseudococcidae > Planococcus > Planococcus citri. Next base: position 44,218,650 of record NC_088680.1, on the reverse strand, counting down.
TTAAAGATGACGTTTTTATCGTATTTAAGCATTCGTGTTGAGTAAGTAATAATAATTTTTCATCAGATTTTCATCATGCTGAGAAACTATTATCACGAGACCGAGACGCACGTAGAAGGAAATACACAAAATGATTTTCCCCCTTCTTCGTTGTCTATCCTATCTTATACTTTTTCTCATACTTACCTTTTTTCCCTTCGTATGTATATTCTTCCTCATAATATGCATATAATTCACAGCTGCGTATATGTTTCGGTAAACAGGTGACGTGTAAATTGTTTTCAGCTCAATTACGTAGCCATTTTGAAAATATTTTTTCTTACATTCTACGTTTCATCTTTTACAACATGTAAATACTGTATGAGTATAAGACTTTCATCGGCGTTGTGGCTGTCATTCGGCATCATTATTTAGGTAGTCATCGTGTGGCATTGATAATGTCGAATCTGCGAGTGGGGGATTGTTGATGTTTACTGATCTGCTTATGAATGGGTTGGTTGGTTGATGGTGGTCAACAATCGATGTGCTTTGGTCACTGCTTAAATAGATCTCCATTGTTGATTGTATGGTTATTTTTAGTACATAATTACTGTTGGGTTGTGGCTCATGTGCTGTAGCTTTTGGAAGAAATTGATCATTTCTGTTGATAGTTGTTCAGATTTTCATCATTGAAGTCAATTCGTTTCTTTTTCTCATACCTATTTTGAAATTCGGGTCTTTCAGAAACCAGTCCGGTTCGAATGGCTCCAAGAGACAAAAATGAAAGAACCTGTTATAAATGGCATAGTTTTTGAAATCGGTAGGGAGGAAGTAGAGCTGAAAATTTGTGGCCATTCAAAAAAATTTTGGTCCTGACATTTTTTGGCATTTTTGTGCGTTTTCCTCAAGTTTGCTTGGAACGTCAGCAGCTCTGCGTCAACGTAAATTTTCCAAGACAAACTTTCGCTTTAATGGCTTCATTGTGCGCACTTGGTTAATCGCGTATATTTTATATTTTGCACGTTTTTAAATACTAAGTAATAAAAAGAAGACACGAAGATTTAAATTTACCGAATCGAACGATCGACGAATACAGTATGCAGCCAGTATATAACGGTACACGAAGGTCGTCGAGTTATACAAGATGCCGCTGCCTGCCGGCTCATAAACGTTTCTTCCGATTCGAAAATAAAACGACCTCGACGAAATTAAAAAGCTGAAATTGAATTTGAAATTGAAAGTACTCTACTCTCGTACGACAATTGGGTGTACGCGGGCTTAAAAATTAAAAAGGATGGAAATTAATGACCCCAGAGCAAAGTATCGTGGACCTAAATCTAGTCGTATGAGTACATAGGTGCATTTATATGGAACTCTTTTTGTTCGAAATTCACGAGTACAATGTACACAGAACCAATTGCGTATGCGAAATGTGCTCCTACGTCACCGCGGATATGAAATTGAAAAAAAATTGTCTAGTTTTGTGATTTAATGAAATGTTTAATTTTTTAAACGAACTTGAACCGGGACCGGCTCGCCGCGTTGCTTGAACGTAATTATATGTACGTCGAGCAGATGTCAGATAAATATGCACAGTAGTTTTTACCGAGTAAAAGTGCGTATTTGAAAATTTAAGTGCTCGGTGTTACGTACCTACCTACTCGTAGTACAGACACAGAGACAGAGGAATGAACGATTATCGCGATGTTCTTTATTTCCAATGGAAAGAACAATGAATCATTGTTTTATTTTTATGATCGAACAATTTGAAGTAATTACTAATTGAATGCGATATCGAAATATTGAAGATGTAAACCTACGAAGTACAATGTTTGATGATGAATTGATGATGGATGAAAAAACAAAGAGATCTTCTGTTTGGAGATGTGGAATGTGGTGCAGTGACTTTGAAATTGAAGTGCTTAGTTACATAGACCTACATTTTTGATTTTTCAGTAAAGGAGGTCGAATCTTGTTGAGAAGCTTGAAAAAGTCGAGGAGTTTTTTTTTCAAATTTCGAACTAGATCTAATGTTTTTGTTTATCAAGTCATGCTCAAACTTCATTTTCCGATAGAAATATTTTTTTGAATTGTGATGAATTATTTATAAATTTAAAAAATCATTTCCCTATATTTCACACGCTTACAGAATTGATCCAGAAAACCCGAATGTGTTCGGGAAGATTCTCGTGTTTTTTTTTGTGTGTGTGTGTGTGGGGGGGGGGGTAAAAATGACAACTGTGATGAAGTAATTTTTCTTTTGGTGGATGAAAAAAACATATCCTGGATTTTAACGAAAATTGGTGAGGAAGTTTACTTTGAGTGGGAAACCATCCAGAAAAATTTCAAGCCCTCTATTCGCACCGGAGACTAAACTAAGAGTCCTGAAATTGGGGTCACTTTTGAAAAAATGTTGTTTTTTAGACTTTTGGGTCGTGTAACTTTCTCTCCAATTTTCCTCGTGTCATAATCGTAGCATATCTTTATTTTTTGATCCAGCTTGTATGAAGGTGGGTCGTTTTCAATTTTTTTTTCAGATTTAATGCAGCATATAAAAAAAATCGTGAATAAATACCCTCAAAAAGACAATTTTTATTCCCCCCTCCTCCTCCGGCGATCGCTCAAAGTTGGAAAAAATTAAAGATTTTTGGTGTTCGAAATTTTTTTCATTTTTTTTTTTTTTAGTCAGGTAATGTTTTGACGTCCACTACACATAAATGTGCAGAATGAGATGTTCAGTTTTAAGGAAAGAACACTATAAAATTATAATTTTGAGAACTCTTGATTTTGACAAAAATGAAATTTAAGCTTTCCTTATACATACGTATGAAGAGCTCTATTCCAAAGTGGGTTAAGTCATTTCAAAAAAAGGCACGTTTTACGGAGATTTTTACTTCAAACGTGGGTTAAATGATCGATTTTTCAAAGTAAATTTCTCTACAACTAATTGTTCCATGTCCAAAGAAAGGAAAGGTGCACCGACCTTTGGAAACAGAACAAATTTCAGCATCAAAAACTTTAAACGCATTTTTTGGAGGAAAAAATGACTTAACCCACTTTGGAATAGAGCTCTTCATATGGTTCAAAGGTGTTGATATGGATATGGAAGTAATGAAAATACTGGAGACATCGAATGACCGCAATTGACCCCTCCACCCTTCTCAAAAAAAGAAGAAATGGAAGAAAAACATTTTGAAATATTTGAAATTAAATTGCTTAAAATTTGAGTTTTCGTCGTAAACATTAAACATTGAACGAAAATTTTTAAAAATTTTTCAACTTCTTGTTGAGATCTTTTGGTCTGGATTGTTTTCTGGGCTCCATCAAATTTTGAAAAATGAATTTTCAACTTTCTGAACCAAAATTTTGGAAATGAGTTGTATTTTTTTGTTTTCTCAAAATTGAAATTTTTTTCACCCCAACCTAATAAAATTTTTTGTCATGGGGATTTTCGGGTTTTAAAAAAATTCACTTTGAAATGAGGGTGAAGATTATTCTTAAAAATTGTATCTAAAACTTGAAATTTTCTCAAAAGAAAACATTTGTATTTTTGGAAGACTACTGATTTTTGTAGCGCAAATACAATATTTTTTTATATTAAAAATAAAGGTTTTGCTAATTTAATATAGCATTAAAATTTTTCCAGTTTTCAAAAATTTTAGATTTTCACTAAATTTTTGCAGAATTTTAGATAAAAAAATTACTTTTTTCAAATTGAAAATTCTCTGAATCCGCGATATCGTGATTCTTTTTATTATTTTTTTCAAATATTACAATCTATTTTTCAGTTTCACTCTTCTTTCGCATGAAAATGTTTCAAAATTCGCAGAATTTGCCTTAGACTCAATGAAAATAATTTTTGTATTAAAATTACAGAAAATTCATAGTAATGAAAAATCTTTCAAACGTTCTGCTCAATTTTCGCCTAGGTTATTAATTGTAATTAATTTGCCATTGTTTCCGATCACTTACCAACACCAAGAACTGATCGAGTAGGTAATCATTATAAGGAAAGATTTTCACTTTGGAGAAGCACTTACTTTAACTAGTTCGACCTTTCCAGGTAATTGACCATTCGAGTATAACCTATTTATTGTTAGGGACAACAAATAAACCATAGGTATAATAATAAAATTGCTATTCGTATTATTTCACTCGTTTAGCGTACACCTTGAAGATAATTCAAGCGATCGCGCCATCGTATCGTGGTGTTGGAACAGCACTTAATATTGATGATTACAAAAACCTTCTCGACGAACTATATGATGATGGTTTGTCGAAAAAGTCATTTTGTTTACCTGCGTAACCTTGGAGTTCAATACAGGTGGCGAAACCGAATATAAATTTATATTTGCATAGACGAAACCTAGTCTCCAATAATAGTCTCTGGTCTTCGCCCACGTGAATTTGATACACAAGTTACACACACACACCTCATCCATCTCAATCCCATTGTATGTATAGCCTGTATACTCGTGCTGAGACTGAGAATGCAATTCTCGATGCATGTAATGTAATCGAACATATACGAGTAATATAAATACTACACGCGTTGAATTATTCAAACCTCTTCTGCTGTCAGATGAGTAGGTACACATATATCTATCATATTTTCACGTTTGTATAGTGTAGATAAGTAATACTTGAGGAGAATATGGCGTGATATGTGTTGTCTACGTCAAAGCTGTACGTAAAGAAAAGAAAAACTCATAAACATTGATAAAAGAAGTTTGAAAAAAAAAAACAATAGATTGGGTGGAAGTTTTCTCAATGTCGATGCAGCATATCGGTCACAACTCGGCACAGATGTCCATACTCACACGTCTCACGAGACAATTTGTAATTTCACATGTGTTGAAATAAAGATTTGGTGGTTTTTTTTGGCAATTATAATCTTCATTCGACGAACAAATTCGTTTGCGTTTTATTTCAACTCGACTAGAGAGTAAAAATCACGCAGATGAGAATCTCTTGCATCAATTGACGTATAAAGTGCTACGTATGTTGTACTTAGAATCTAGATACATGTACGACAAAATTCGTAAGAATAATTTATAATACGCGCATTTTATATTATCATACGCGGAATATATGTAGACGATAAAAGTCAGCTTTTAAGCGTACATTTGGACAGAAATATCGTGTTGGCGAATTATTACTATATACAGACCCTCACAAAGAACTACCTAAAAAGACGCAGTGAATTTAAATTATTCACATTTTGTAGGTATACCTACGTGACGAAGGATAATTCGTTTCAATTTTTTTTTTCGCGTTTTTCCTAAAACTTGGTATTCGTAATCCAGTTCACGACCACGTGCGCGGGTGCGTACCTACCGTGAAAACAAATCGTAGACATTTGCGACGATTAATTGAAAACGACGCGATCGCGAAATTATGCTGAGCTGACGTCTGTTTTAATTAAATAACGCCATCGAGCTATAAGGATTGATATATCTGATTTCATATGCGTCCATCATCGCGTGCTGCTTCGAAAATGGCAAAATCATGTCGCGAAATTAATTCCCCCTGACACGATACTACGTTGAAATTCAATTTAAAATACGTAGCTGCGAAATTGCGATTGAAAATTTCCTAATTTCAAGATTTTTGCGGGCACGAATCGATTTTTTTAAAGGGTTTTCCGAGTAGGTATGTATAAGCTTTGATGGACGGAATTACGTTTGGGGTTGTTGGCACGTAATTGGATGAAAAATTTTCATTTTCGGGATGAAATGGAAATACGAGTTGAGTTTGAAAGTGATTTTTTTTTCGTCGATTACGACGTGATTACTTTTTTTGCAGACATACTTTTGGTCCCTACAGAACAATTTAAAAGTTCGTTGGATGCTCTGGAATTACCCTAAAATTGTCGTTTTTGGGTCTGTTGAACTGTTTTCTTACTTCCAAGTAAATGGATACATTAAGAATTTAAGATCAATCATCCCCCAAAACTTTTTTCTTTGAATAAACTTCAATTTTTCAAATTTTTCCTGTAATTTTCAAAATTGATACCCCGATAAGTAAGCAACATTGCTTGAGTCAGAGACCCAAAATTTATCCGCAGTCTTTTGAGGTCCCCTTGCAACAGAAAAAAAACTGTCAAGATCACCCACCTAAGTAGTGAAGTTTATATTCTGGTACTTCCTGAGCAATTTGAAATTCTCAATGAAAATTCAAAACTCGCTGGAGGCTCCAGAATGGTTCAGAAGAAGAGTTTTCGAGCTGGAGGGTTGAAACGAAATAATTGTTCATACTTCCAAGTTTCGTTTGAATAGAATAATACCTACTTTGCGAGGTTGTATAAAAGTTCATCCAAAAAATCCAAAATTGAACTTGAGCTTCCAGACTAATTCTGGTATACTCGTAATTCCTCGAATACTCATTTCCGGGAATTCTTTTTCTCCGAATTTAATTTACCCGAACGAAATATTGAACTCCTTTGTCAGAGTACAGTTTCCAATTTTTGAAAAATTTTCAAAAATTCAAATTTGGCTCATTTTTACCAAAAATCTAAAATTTGATCAACTTGAGGGAGAAAACTGAAATGTAGTTTATACTCTATTTTCAACCGCCTCAATCGATTAGTGATAGTCTAGTTTGACCTATTTTGGAGCCTTCAACAGATTTTTGGAATTTCTAATTTTGAAGAAATTGTGCATATGAAACAACTTAAATGAAATTCAGTTCGCTTCCTCCCTCTTATGAGCCTGGATTTGTCATCTTTATGGCCATTTCGGTCGATAAGGACCCACATTTCCAAATTCAGTTTCATACCGGTTCACTTCCAAACTTTTCTGCATTTTTTTTTTTTTTTGAATGAAAATGAAAATTTGTCTGTCGTTCATAAATGTATTTAGTTTGGATTATTCCCTATTTTTGAGTTCCTAAATTGATTGGAGGTGTTTGAGTACTACTAGAGACTACAGAAACCAGACCCCAGACAATTTTTCAATTTTTCTGTTCGCAAAAAAAATGGGGAAATGGGATATTGGATTCGGGCGAATGTTCGAGAGGAGGGAGGAGGGTCTTTGAACATTTATTCTTTCGAATTGGATATGATTTTTGAGGCCTTTGCAATAAAATAGTGGCTTATAGAACGGTTTTAAGCCTTAAAGGCACTTTTAGGATAAATCATTTCAGCGATTGGAAGAACTTGAAAAAAATATGATAAAATATGTTTCCCCGCCTCCGGATGCCTCACCTCTCCGTCTCTAAGCGGTATGAAAAACAGAGGGTTAATCAGCATGCTTCTTCAATGTAACCAGGCGAAAAATGATCGTAATCTAAAATCTTTAAAAGGTGTGAAACATCTTATAGTTTTTCTAGCTGATATTGATAATGAATAATGATACCAGTACACCTCTTCCCCTCCTAACCATACCCTGGAAAATGATCAAAAATTCAAAGTTTTAGATTTATGTTTTTTTTTAAATTGATTTTTTTCGCCAAATTCAGCATGATGGATATTTTTTTTAGTTATTCGGCAATTATTTCGCTTGCAAGTTTCAACTCTTTCGTGGTTGGAAAAAAATCTAAACACAATGGAATTTGAAAGTTTGAGAACTTGGAGTAGAAACGGAGGCGACGTTGAATCCTAAAATTTCCAAAATTGAAAAATTCAAAGCTTTAAAATGATTCTGTGTTGATTCTAAACATATTGACTGAATACAGGCAATATTTTATACAAAACAAAAAACGTTCACTTCAAAAAATACGACAATTTTTCATCCACTCGCAACCTATTCTACAAAAAATACACATGCTTGAGTGCATTTACACCGAGATGTTAGTCGTTTTTTGAGTTACCTTTTTCTTTTCGAAGCACCTACCTATGCTTATACTTTCCTTCCTACCTTTATATTGTATCACCTACCAACATTCATAAAAGCGATGGCGGTTACCATAGCAACGATTCATTAAGATTACAAGATCGTTGCCCGCAGCCCGCAGCGTTGCATAACTTACACTTCTGCATAGGTATCAGAAATCGAAGTGGATTCTTTTTCAAAAAAAGTTGTATGGGGTACCTGTTTCCCCTGTCTGGAAAACACAAAATCCATCCTGAAGTTTTGTGAATTCGCTTTTCATTCCTTTATTGATTTTAATTTACTTATTAAATTCGAAAAACGAACTCGAGCACCTGTAGGTATAACGTGAAAAATTTTGATTTTTCGAGGTTCTCTTTCGATTTTTCGAATTGAAATGAGAGATAGTGCACTTGCGAAAAACACCATAAATACGCCAAGTGCAACGTATTTATAAAACTTCTAAAGGTAGATTTTTCTGTTAAATAAACTAAAGAACTCGGTTTTATGTCTAAATAATATGACTATGTTGTGTGTATTGATTGAAGAGTAGGTAAGAGATAGAAGCTGTATGTGTACTCGAATGAATGGTACTCGTAGTGAGAGTTTATGGCACTGTTTACTAAGTACTTCTATAACCATCGATATTTATCTATGTATAGCTAAACTATCCATACTCTATATCTACAGCACATATGTATTATAGATGTGGTATGTTGGTAGAGAGATAGAGGTACACAAAATGTATCCTACTCGTATGTTTACGGCGGCACAGCAGCATGTTATGTACTTATGGAGATGGAAAGAAGGAGAGTTCTCCCATATAAACAACATTAAGTAATACTACACATCAACCAGAGAGGAAAGGAGTACCAAATTTGTGGTACGCAGATTCGTACGGTTGATAACAAAGACCGCGAACCGTATTATGAGTCTGTCTGTGTATCTCTAATATGTATTTCGTATTTCACTATGTACATATAAATACAGGGCACATATTCGTATACTCGCTCACAAATGCAGGAAGGGCATTGCTCGCTAGAACATTAACGCCATATCTCTGTGTTTCTGTTGCACGTTCACGATCACGTTGCTCGTATTTTGGCGAATTTTCTTCCCAATGTGCGCAAATTCGGATCACGGGTGTATTGAATATTCAAGGTCGTACACGAGTTTTGTACTAATGTGTTTCTGATGTGATATGGTATTTAGTCTGTGTATGAAGTCGAGGAAGTGGGATAGTTATGCCAAATCATCTGACATGTGTGTAAAGATGATCTTGACATGGAAACCAACAAAAGCAAATGTGTTGACTGAATTTATAGTGAAATTAAACTAGTCTGAATATTTTTTTTGCGAGTTTGAAATGAATCTTATTTCATTTGTTTGGCTGTGTGGTTTCTTTTGAAGGATCTGACGATTGTTTGTTCAATAATGTTAATGTGTTGAAAATTTTTGGTAAATTACTGATAGGTAATTATTTTTGATAAGTGAATTATTAATTGGTGGTAATTCTGGTAAATTATTGGTTAATTTGGTAAATTACTGGTAATTTTGGTAAATTATTGGTAATTTTGGTAAATTATTGGTAATTTTGGTAAATTATTGGTAATTTTGGTAAATTATTGGTAATTTTGGTAAATTATTGGTAATTTTGGTAAATTATTGGTAATTTTGGTAAATTATTGGTAATTTTGGTAAATTATTGGCAATTTTGTTAAATTACTGGTAATTTTGGAAAGTAACCGAGAGGCAATAATTTTTGGTAAATTACTGATTGGTGGTAATTTGTGGTAAATTACCGTTAATTTTTGGTAAATTACCAGTAATTTGGTAATAGCTGGCAAGTTAATAGTAATTTGATAATTTTGTGAATTCCTGGCTACCATTTGAAAAATTATTGAATTAATTTGGTAATAGCTGGCAAGTTGATAGTAATTTGATACTTTTGTAAATTCCTGGCTACCATTTGAAAAATCATTGAATTGTTTCAAAGTTCAAAATATCTTCAAACTTTCAAAAATAACTTTCTGACGTTTAGCCATAACTTTTTAAGCTTTGTTAAGTCCCATAGATTTCCTTTGAATGATATTCATCTCTGATTTGAAAAAAAAAACATACCTATCCATGATTCATCGAAGGATTCAATGCTTTCTCTCGCAGAAGATACTTTACCCCCCCCCCCCCCCGGGCCTCGTCAACATAATTTGTATCACTTTGAAAATCTCTTATTGTTGCATCTCGGATCAGGACATGGTGAATATCTTTAGAAAATCAAATAAAGAAGAGTTGCGATTTTTCATTTCATTCCAAATTACAATAATTTTCAACAAAGACCCACGCTTTGAAATTTTGAGTCGCCCTCCTCAATTTTTGTATTTTTACTCGATCTTAATATTTCAACATCCATTGCCCATTTTACGGCATTATTTTAATTTCGCGTGTATTTTTGTGTTACAGAATCGTGGGTCGATTTACACTCTCATTGTCTGCATAGCCCAGGCCGTGTGACACCTCCTTTCGTCTCAGCCGGTGAAGAATATTTAAGATTACTAAAAGAAGCCCAACGTGACAGTAACCAGTCCTCTGCAAGAATTTCTAGAGCATCTTCAAATGTAGCTTCTCTCAAAGGAAGGTAAGTGATCAAGATATTGTACTTATTTGCCTTGATAGCAGGCATAGCTTGTCGATTAGGTTAGTGGATTAGGTGTAGGAGTATAGGTATTCGTTTGTATGTACGTACATACGAGTATATTACGTCAAGTAGAACACCGTATATATTTCCATACCTACGTTCGCTAAATTCTTAAATATGTAGTAGGATGCCTTGCATTCACTTCTCGGCGAACGTAGGTAGCGTTTTAATAAGTCTCCAATGGGGATTCGAGTTATTTTTAACCCGATGTATGTAGGTATATGAACACGAGTTACTTCTAATAATAATAGATAAAACTAAATGAATTCTATTTATTTAACTCATTGGGAATCGAAACTCGACTCGTTGTACACAAGGAAACTGGTTGGTTGAGATTTTTCTCTCTCCAGCCACGATGCGTGGCTCGCCGACTATTTAGATCAACAAACCAGTAAACCAGTTTCCCCCGTGAAGAAGATCGACGATCGAGTGTATGAAACGCGACTTTGAGCACGTATGTACAGTTCGTACCTTTGACGCTACTCCGACTCGCGAGAAGCTGAGTCGTTGGATCATTGCTTTCACCTCTGTATGTATCCTCGAAATGCATAAAATTGTCCATTATGCGTATGCGGTGCTTATCACGTGACCAAATGGTACATAATACTCGTTAACCCAACGCCAGCCACTTTGTCTTCTTCCACTACGCGTATTTTAGTGCGGTAGGTTATTGCCCGCGCGATCGTAGCGACTGGTTTTCCAATAAGTATGGCGAATTAAACTAATCTGTTTGCAAACAATTTGTATAGATATAATCTTACTAGATCAGCAGGTTTAAGGAGAGTGATTTCACTCGCGACCGAACTGTTGGAAAAATTACGAAAGATGCGATGAAATGATTGCAGGGTATTTTTCTCTTATGCATGAACAAGGTTCATTAAACGCGAGGACGTTACCCGGAAAATTCGCCTTTGCTGGGCAACGACAACAACTACACACACACAGGAAAAATGTATGAAATTGAAAGCATACCCCCAGACACGTGTGGCTGAATACAGAGAATCGATCTCGATACCCAGACTACCCTTTCATTTACGCTAATCCCTGGGTTGAGTGAACCATAATGGTCGACTGTGTTTTTTTCATATTTTTTTTTTCTCGCACGGATAAGTATTTATTTTTTCATCGGTGTGCTCGAATGGAACATCGAGTCAAATACGACGTTTTCGCTTTAAACGATTCGTGTGGAGGAAAAAAAGGGCAAAAAAAATGAAAACTCTGGCATAAGCTTATTCGAACACCTTGAAGGCAAATACGTGTACGAAGGGATGAGAAATCGTTGAAAATGTTTTTTCAGGGATGTCTCTTATTGTGATAGGAAAAGTTGATCGTTTACCTTTCATTATTTATTTTGGTTATTGTTGTTTCTGTTTTTGACTTATGAACCGAAATTTTCGAGTTGAGTGTTCGATGAGATATTTTTGGAATGGAAAGAAGGAAGTGATGAAAAGAACTTTTTTTATAACGGAATGGAATTATTTCAACGTTGATTCAATTTGAAAAATTGTCGTTAAACAAACCAAGCGTAAATTTAATTTTGTCGCGTAAAATTGGTTATTATTGTCATAAAATGTGTAATTGCTCATTCGTTTACCTACTTGTGTGGTGTTCTTTTCGTGCGAATGAAAGTTTATTATTCTTCATCGGTTTTAAAAGGGGTTAGATTCTGTTAAAATAGCGTAAACGTATCACAAATCTTGGCTATAATGGTTTACGAGTGTGTATTTTTTGTTTCACTGGGTTTCAAAATATCCACCTGGGAGGATTATTTTGGTCGAGATTTATTTTTAGAAATAGGCTACTTAATGTAAGGATTTCGTGTAGGAAGTCAATTTGATGCAGTTGTTCCAGTTTTCTCTAAGATGTCAAAAATTGGCATTGACCCCTTTTTTTCTGTTTTGAGGAAGGAATTAAAAGACACTTGGAAGAAAATTGTCTGAAATCAGGAATCAAAAATCATTAAAATGTTCACCTTTTTTTTCAAAAAAATATAATTTATCTGACTCTGCTTGCAAATATTTTCAACTTTTCTGATCAAAAGTGCTTTGCTTTAAGGCTTCTCTTTTTGAATTTGTTGATTCCGTTAACTTTTTAAAATTGTGTAATGATTATTTTTTTCTAATTTGAATGTATTTTCCAAGTTGAAATCCAGTTTTGATAGACCCAGAAGTACGAGTTGCTCCGGGTCATGTTCCTGCCCTATCTTCACTCTCCAGTAGTCTTTACACCTGAAAGCGTCCAAAAATAGCTAGGTGGCGTTGTAAAAACTTTTTTTTCCAACTTTAAAATTTTTTAAATGATTTTTTTTTACTCCATAAAATATATGCGCACTTGTTCCATTATGATACAATTTGGATCTGAATGGCTGCGGGAGGAGGGAGGGTTCTGGTTATTTTAAAGCAAAAATATTTTCAAAAAAATCACTGGTACTGTTGATTTTTCTGATCTTAAATAAGTATTAAAAATTCATGTAAAATAAACATTGGCGAATAATTTTGTTCGACATGAAGCCCAATGTGGGGGGGGGGGTGCTTATGTGCTCGAAAATTTTATAATTCGTCTACGTGATAGATATATTTTTCTGATTCTTAAATTAGAAAATAAATCGTACTTTGGTCATTAGGCACTTGAATAGGCTGAAGAGAGGGGTGGGGGGAGTCGACCAATATTTTTGAAAACAATAAAAATTGTGTAAATTCGCTTTTAAAAAATTTTGGCGAAATTTGAAATTGAGTTTTATTTAAATTTTACAACTTTTACTGAATTCATAATTTTTTTTCTTTCATTTTTTTTAGACAATTGTTTCAAAAATGTAGGAACATCTATCTTAAGAAGCAAAAGCAAAATCATGACTGATATTTTAAGGAATTGGATTTTTAGAATTTGAGCATGGACGTCATAATATTATGTAATTTCTATATTTTTTCGCCAATAGGCAGTCTTTTAGTTCGGGGGGGGGGGAGGAATTTCGACGAATTTCGTGCAGAAGCCTTGCGTTCTTATTTGGAAATTTTTCTAGAAGTCCTTCGGTTAAGGATTTATAATTATTTACAATGCAAATTGAAAAATTATTTTTTTTTTAATTGTAGAAAATAGTTCAAAAAGATTTGAAAAGAATCGAATTCCTTAGAAAGAGTTATCAATTCAGAGTTCAACTCTTTTTTAAAAAGAGTTGAGGTAGTCTATTTTTAACTCTTTTCAAAGTGAGTTGAATCGACTGAAGAAGATTTGATTCATTTTGAAAAAGAGTTTGCTCAACCCTGTTTATTGTTTTATAGGGTTATTCTTTTTTTTTTTTTTAGTAATTAGAAGTTTATTTTGTATGTTAGGAGAAGAAGAGAAGGAATCTGAAAAATGTGGAACTGACCTGATAATCTATATTTTACCCCATTTTATGAATCGTAAAATAATTTTGAAATATCCTGGTTTGTATTGGATGCGGTCTAATACAGGATTTTACGCTTGAAATGAAAGAAAAAATATCATCGTGTAGAAAATAGATGAAATTCTACAATGATATTCTCGCGTTCGTGTGTTTTTCTGATAAAAAGATCTGCTTCAATGTTTTTTACCATTTTTGCTCTGCGAATATCATACCGTGTAAACTGAAAATTTCATTTGAAAAGTCCATAAAATGAAATCTTCGTCTCTCACATGTTACAAATATCTCATTACCCTACTTCCTTTACACATTTTCATCTCTCGTATTTTCAATCTAAGCAACCTAAACTGCTGAAACAGTCCCACACGAACTCTCGCATTTGGTTGTCTTTTTATACTCGAATTACACCCTCGAAATTTTCATTATTAACAAATTCTCTTCATTAAAAAAACACACACACCTGAAATTTTTGCTGTTTTTTTTTGGTCGTAAAAACACTCGACTATATCGATCGAATGTTACCCGTAGATACAACGTGCTTTTGCCATATCGACACACTACAAAATATCCATAAAAGCTTTCCCCTCTATACGCTTTTTTCCACGTGAGTAATGGAGAAATTTTCTCTTCAACGCGAAATCACGTCCTCTCGTGACGTTATTTACGCACAATATATACGAGTTTACCTACACCATACCACACGCTACCTTTTAAATTGTTTACAATCGAGAAGCAAGGCAAGATGGAATAAACGAGGTAAATATTTACCGTGTATTTTTCGCGGTTAACGCTCCTTTCGTGTTTTGATGCGGCCTCAAATAAACGCGATTCCAAGTTCCTACTTATTTTTGTGAATACGTATTATTGTATGTACTACGAAGATAAAGGAAAAAATTAGCTCACAAAAGCAGGAGAAATTGAATCGTAAAATTATATGCAAATTGTGATTCTAATTAAAACTGTCCTATTCTAATTTCTCTTATCGATTCGAGTTCGCGTTACGATAAAGAACGTTATTTTTACTAGTTTTACGTGTTGATTCGGTCTCGGCCGAGTCATCGATAAGCACAGCAAAGCAGTGCAATTCGGCCTTCTGAAAGAGTAAAGAGATAGTATATTTTTAAATTCGTGTATATTTGAAAAATGTGTGATTAAAAATAAAAACTCTCTGATAAAATATTCGAACATTCGTATTTTAATATTAAATTGGTACGAAAAAAATATCTTGAAGAAAGAAAACACATCGATGTAGCATAATATTTTCCAGTCTTAAGTATGGTATTTTTAGCCACACCAGTAATTTTTCTTCTTCGATTAACTATCAATGCCGATAGACTATTCGAACAAAAAAATTTAATTATCAAAAAAATATTCTACGTAGGACCTAGGTACGACTAGTTGTAATTTCATTCACGTAAAATTTCATTCCTAACGAGTCGTATAAGTTCGAGAACCGGTTCATTTTTAGCTGAATTTTTAATCAACAGATTACAAACACGTGCGTTTATCATGACTACGACGTAAAAAAGAGAAAAATTTCAGACTTATACACATTTTTTCCGAAGAAATTTTTTCGAGTTCTTTACACAAAATACCTTAATGTAACGAATAGCGGTGGTTTCCACTTTGGAACTAGTTCCAAAGCTGAAGCTGGTACAAAGGATAATATGTGACTTGACATGTCAAAGAATCGATTTTTTTTTCGTATCAAAGTGCAGCTTGCTTGGTCTTATGGTGCTTTTAATTAATGCGTCTTTTCACGACGATGTTTAAATGACACCACACCAGTCAATACGTGTGGGTAATTGGTAAAATGTATAATATTGTGGACTCTCACTTACGATTACGAAAATTTGCATTTTTTCCCTCTCTTTTTTAATTACATAGGTTGCGTTGCGACGACTCGATGAGCTTGGTCTATTTTAAGTGTAGGATATGTCTTTATATCGAGTCTACTGTAGAGTCTTTAAGTATTTACATTCTAAATGGGCTTTTGGTATGATAGAATGGGGAACTTGAGGTTGATTGTGTAATTAACCTGATTACACTTTGCCCTCTTGGCATTTTGATTCATTTTCACTGTTATTTGCGAAATACGATATAAGAGACGATGAAAGTTTGAAGTAAAAGCTATAGTCGAAAGGGTCTGAAAGTAATGCATAAATTTTCTGAAGTAATTAAGAGATGTCAAAACTACTCGATCAGTGATTAGTAAAAATAACCAGTTTTCAAATAGCTCATTTATACAAATTTTTAGAAGGAGAGCGAGGCTTCGTAAATGCCCAGCTACAAAATTTTGAATTCAGAAAATAAGCTAAAAGAAAATCGTGTATTTTTTCATTCGAAACTCTCAGTAAAATTATATACAAGGTAAAGAAGAAATTCTTCTCTCTTTCATGGTTAGATGCAATGAATAACTTGTTTCCTATTTTCTCGAATTGAAATTAGATACCTACGCTTATTTTGGATTTTGAAAAAGAAATCAATTTTTAAATTTAAAATATCTCTTCCTTTAGCCCTTGAGGATCATTCATATAACTATAGCAACAAATACGTAGTCTGTTTGAATGAAAAACGATTGGAGGAGGGATTATAAGTTTGTTTAAATTTTCTATTTCCAAAAAAAAAAATATTAACCTATCAAAAAAAATCTTCGAATTTTTTGATCTCTCTCATGAAAAATGATTGGGACATTAAGATTTAAAATTATTGTTGTTTAGGGAGGGAATGCTACGTACAAATTACCTATGCTTTCTGCATGAGATGTCTACTTGATAAAATATTTTGATGTGTCTAAAATTTCAAAAAAAAAAAAAAAAAAAAAGGAAAAGGTTGGATGATGAAATGAAACAATTTTTTACTTGAATGAAAAGTTTTTACTCTTGTCTTGGCTCATGAATTCATTTTTGGGTAGCTTATTAAAAAAATGTGGGAAAAACTAAAATGAACAAATTAGATTTTATTTTTTCTTAAGCTTTTACATGAAAATACCCTAATTTATTAACGTTTTTAGCGAAATATGGGTTTTATAATTTTCATCAATGATAGAATTTTATTACTTTTTTTGTAGGTAGGTAGTAGGTACTGTAATTGTTTGGAATTTTTCAAAACTACCTGTTGTGTTTTTTTTGTTTTTTTGAATGATTACAAAAAGGTTTGGGTTTTCAAAATTCTTACCAAATATCAAGTGTCATTTACCCCCTCCCCCCGTCAATAGGATGGGGCGGGGGCAAAACATTCTGCCCAAAAAATATTCTAAAATTGACATTATTTTTAAGTTTTTTAAAAACTTGTCATTATCTGTGATAAACATGCAATTTTTCAATTGTTTTTGGGTAAACATGAATTGTAAATTCACTGTTTAAAAAAAAAAAATACATTTTTTGAATTCTTTTTGTTTTTCTTCTTCTTTTTGATCTTGATTTCAAAAATTTCCTCGCAGACGAGAAACGTTTGATTTTTTGGATATTTTTATTACGAAAAAAGCTGGTCAAAAACCACTCTTGAAGTGTCACTCTCAAAATCGGCTCAAATGTGGATAAACTCGTTAAACAGGTCGAGTGCAACACATATTCAAAATTCTGGAGAAATTGACAAATCTAGCTAAAGGCTCCAGAATGGCTGGGAATTGTGAAATTTGGATTTGTGTTATTAATATCAGTTTAAGGATTTATTTTACTGATCAAGTACGCACTTTTTTTAAAACAAGCAAAAATCACTAAAAACAGTCAATTTCGAATTTTCAAACGTTTGCCAAAAAACGAAAAATGAAGTTGGGGGAATTTTTTTTTTTGGGGGGGGGGTTTAGACCATGCTCTTTTCAGAAATCACGGTCCCGTTCAAATCGGAAGGTGACACCTTAAGAGATTCCCTTGTGAGTTGTGAGGTTTTCCTCTCTTTTTTGGTTAGATTTTTCATTTTATCATGTCCAATATTCTTGGACACCCTGTGCAGCTAGAATTTGTTTTGTTTTGTTTATGTTGTTTAGAATGTTCGCCCTTCTACAAAATATCATTTTTCAAACTGAATTTCGATATTTTTTCAGTTGAAAAAGGTGTGTAGATTTCTTGCTTTATCAATTTTTTTCATTAATATAAAAAAAAAATCCTTTTCAATCTTTTATAACGCTTATTGTCATATTTTTTTTCTGATGGAATTGTCATTTTTTTCTTGTTATAAATTTTATTCAATTTTTTTTTAATTTTTAATTTTTTTTAGGGTGTTTATTTGCAAGATGATTTGGAAAAATCATTTCTTTACAAATATTTTGTTAGAAGAAATCTTCATTCTTCATTAAACTTTTTTTTTCAAAAGTCGGTACCTACTTACTGCCTACATGTAGGTACTTTATTTTTTTATATTCGATTTTCTGAGTTTTCCCCATTAGCTTGGAAAAAATAGGTGTTTCAGTTGCTTGAAATTTTCATAAAATTACCAACATTGGGATCATATAATTTTTGTTTGATAAAATTATGGTTTTAATTTTTTTTTTTGTTCCTCTCCTTTTTTTTGGAACATTTCAAGTTACTGAAGTTGTTTTTGAGTTTTTAGAAATGTTTTTAGGTCTATTCATTTTCAAAGAAAAATACGTCAAGTATTTCGTCATCGGTTACGCCACAATTTCATCATTTTTTCAGATGATTCATTTTTTCTATGAAACTCATAGTTTGAAAACTTGATATAAAAATTGCGTAGAGTTCTATCGACACATTTTCATCCAAATGTTATTGCGTTATGTTAAACGATCCTTTTTTTCCAGTCTTTTCTATAATAATGTTTCTCATCGTCTTATGTGCTCAATTTTTTTCAGTTTTTAATATCTATTTTCGTTTAAAAATGCTTAGAAATTTGAATAATTGTTAGAAATTGATTGGACGGTAATCAGGGTGTCTACCAGGTCGCTATAGCGTTAAAAGTCGCGAAAAGTCGCGATTTTGAAAATAGGGCGCTAAAGTCGCTAAAAGGTCGCGATTTTCGCTAAAAATACCAAAAAGTCGCTATAAATTGTCCAAACTTCAAATTTTAAAAACTTTTCGTATTATTATTCAATGTTAATGCTACTGCCAAATTAGCATTTTAAATAATCATAAAAATTCAAAATTTCAAAAGCTTTCGCCCTCGCTTCGCTCGGGCATATTATTTCGTTTTCTTTAGCCAAACGTTGAGTCTTGATGATAGAAAAATTGACTTCTCACATTAAAAATGATATTTTTTCACTTCTGGAGAATTGTGAATTTTCGTGTTACCAGTGCTTTTGCCCTCAGTTGGCTCGGTTCGTACGGGCCATGTAGGTGTATTTTTAGAAATATGTACCTATTGTAATATTTTGGAAATTATTGTTAGATTGCTGGAGGAGCAGGACCGTCGAGAGTTACCTAGGACTCGCTCATTCTGGAGGGTCCGACAATAAAGAAAGGGCCCGTGATGGAAGAAAAACGTGTTTTTTTACTTTTCAAAAGTCAAATTTTCAAAAGCTTTTGCCCTCGCTTCGCTCGGGCTTGTTTTCTTTTCTTTTTACACGTCGAAATTTCTGAAAAAATATCATTCAACTTTCAAAGTTTTGAAGTGAAAGAATGATCTTCTCGCTTAAACAAAAAGAAAAATTAGTGGTTGAAATGACTAGAAAAAGAACAATCGAAGAAATTGAAATTTTAGAACTGAAGAAAGTTAAGTAGATGGAAAAGGAAAAAGAAAAACTCGAAAATTTGGATGACTATTTATGTCACATGGAAACTAAAAAAGGTTCTTCATAAATTTTTTTTCATGGTACATGGGAACTATTGAAAAATCCCATTTTTTTGTTGAAAAATTGGGTGTGGGAACTGTTGAAAAAAAACATTTTTACGTTGGAAATTTTTTTTGGGGGGGGGGGGTACTTTTAACTGAAAAAAGTCGCTAAAAGTCGCAAAAAAAAGTCGCTAAAAGTCGCGAAAAGTCGCTATTTTTGAGAATTAAATTTTGGTAGACACCCTGGTAATGCATATTATAATTTGTACCACTTGTTCATTTCAGCTGAGTAGATCTCGGGGAAGGGGAGATTCTCCTATGAAAAGAAATAAGTTTTTAAACGAATTTTTGCAAATCTTAAACTGAGACTGAAGCATGAAAGGTTGAGTGATTAGTGATTTTGATTTTTTTTGTATTCTCTGCAATGAAATACGTAGCTCGAAAATTGTTGGAATTCAAATACCTATCCCAATTTTTTGAGGGCGAGTTCTTGCTCTCGTCTTTGAGATTCTACGCGTATAAAAATCTCGAATTTATACAGATCACAGATCTTTCAATATCTGAACCTATTCTACACTTCCTATAAAGTCATTACTTCAAAATCAAAACGTTGATAAATTACCCCCATTAAGAAAGCTGCCAAACAGCCTTCAAAAGGTCGTCTTTTGATGCTGCTGCGTCGACAAAGCGTACAAATTTTCTTATCTTTTCTCTATACGCTTTTGCCATTACAAGAGACTATCAAAAGAGCGTAATTAACTAGAATTGAATAAACGAGCCGAGTCGAACGGTCTGGTCCGGCCCAGCCCAGGCCAGGCCGCCGCGCCGATGTGATTCAAAAACGCTAAATACAATGTATTCGCGATGCGAAAATTATCTAATGTAAAGTTTCATAGTATAGCGAACTTGGCGGTTCGTTAATTTAGTAATTCGACGCGTATCCTGTATAATAACCATATTTTAAACACTGGGTAATCGCGGTAATTTACAAGATAATGATTACACATCACACGTTGGCTGATGTAAATCGTATTAGATATTATAATGATACCACTTGTCTGCGGTCTGCTCAAACTTTAACGCTGTAACCACGCACAAAGATAAAGTTCGTTTAATAAAACTGTTTGAAAAATTCTTTATACACAACGTGTACTGTACGGGAACCGTTCCAATTATCGACGAATTTTCTACATTTTTTTTTTCACTTTCGTGCGACTAAAAAAAAATCACGAGATAAAGAAAATTCACAAGAGGGGAAAATTTCGCATTTTATCGCATTCGATTGCGTAATCCTCTCAAAAGTTGCCTTAGTATTGACTGAGAATGTCAAAGCCCGAAAAATTCATGTACCGGAATCAGAAGTTTCCCGATTGATTTTCAAATTCCTCGACTCCTTCCCCAAACCCCCCTCGAATCGAACCATTTCGCTCAAACGACCTTGAATTTTGAATGGTCGCGTCGTTTGATATAATTTTTTTTTCGAGATACGAAAAGTACACACGAACGATAAAAGGTATTTTAGATATGTATTTTTTAAATACGTATATCTAAGAAGAAAAAAAACACGTTCTTATAGTCGTACTACTAGTCCATCGTAATACGAAACGTTTCAAGATTACGCAATGAGATTGTGTGTTTAGTGCAATTGAACACAATGCATATATGTATTGCAAATAAGTCGTAATTCGCGTCTCTTTGTTTTGTTATTTTTTTTTTCAACGATCGTCTTTTTTTGGTTTTCACGTCGAACTTGCGAACGTGAAGTATGACTCATGACTCATGTCGAACGGTATTTTTCTACAGTGCGAAAAATTTTATTTATCCGTCGCTTCGACGTGTACTCGTATTTTTGCGCTTTGCTATTTTATAAACGACAGAGCTTTATTGTCTTACTGTATATTATGTATTATTATGGATCGTAATCGTAATGCTAAATGTACCAAACATAACCAGTAAACGTAAAAGGCCAACGAACTGGCTCGAATTACATATAAAATGGGGGTTGATTTGGTTGAAAATTATTACCGCATGATCACGTGATTTGGTAACAATGACCTGGTCATTATTTACGTTATTTATATGTGTGAACATTAATACGTACATGTGTAAGTTACGAGCACTTCGAAAGCGACCAGTTGGAAGAGGGGTAAGAGGGACGATTGTGCGAAATTTAATTTTGGCTACAATTCATAAATTTTTATCTACAAATACTTTTATGTCATCTCCATCTCCGCTTCTCCTTCCTGAAGTGGTTCACGCTAACGAGAATCTAATTAAGATGTGTGCGGTTCCCTACATAGTCAGGTGTGGACTGCGCCAGGAGGAGGTTCTTTAATTCTAGTGGAAAATTTTAAATGCGGAAAATTCGTTGGATTGATCTCTTATTTTAGATTCTGTTGATAGAAAATGGCATGTGTCGTTCGTTCCTCGCTTTTTAAATAAAAAAATTGAATAAAAAACAAACCATAAATGAAAATTTTAAAAAATTTTGAGATCTTTAATGTGATGAAATTTTTACTTCGTGATATCTTAATGCAAAATTGTAAGGAATAGGTATCTTCTTATAAATGTATTTCAACTCCCTCCTCCTCCTCTTATATTTCTTATGAGGATGAACTATAAACATTATGGGGATCATGATCTATTGGAAGATATCACACTGAAAAGCTAATATTGAAAATTTGATTTTTTTCTACTTTTGGTGATTTTTTAAGTAGGCATAAATTATAATTTTGAAAAATGTCTTGAACAAGTTACAGATTTGAAAAAAACTGTGTTGAACTTGATGAGGAGTAGGTATGTGTCCCAAAATATGTACCATGAGAAAGGTCACTTTCCTGACCTCCCCCCTCGCCATACTTGACTCTATTTCTGAGGTTGGTAATTTTCAGTGATTTTTATGTCAATTTCACAATATTTTACGATATTTGAGTCAATTTTTTCAAAATTTTGTCGCATTTTGATGTACTTGAAATATTGTTTGATCAATTTTTCGTAATTTTCAGCAACCTGCTTTTTCAATATAATTATTTTGCTCAAATTTTGCTACATTTTATCAACTTTCAGTTTTTTAAACGTTTTTATGTCAATTTCAGCCAATTTTTGATGTTTTTAGCAATTTTTGCTGAATTTTGTTCGTACTAAAATGTTCTCTATTTCTGATTATTTTCATTATTGTTTTTCTGTAATTTTAGAATTTTTTGTGATAGATAAGTATTTTTCGTTGATTTTTTCAAAACTTCTTTTCTATTCCGACGAGAATCAACTTTTATTTTCATTTTAATATTGTTGAATTTTTTTGAGGTTTTGTTCACATTTATTTTTTGGATCTTTCACCAACGCTTAAGTCTATTTCGATGTTTTTATGCCCATTTAACTAGTTTTTGAAATGTTTTGAGTACTTTTTTGATATTTGATTTGACTTTTTTTCTTCAAAATTTCATTCCATTTTGATAATATTTAATCAGTGATTTGTAATTTTCACCTTTTTTTCAATATCTAACTAAGGTACTTTTATGATTTTTTGCTCCAATTTTCATTTTATCAATGTTTTAAGCAGTTTGTAATGATTTTCAGTCATTTTTAAATTTTTTTATTTTTTATTTTGATTTTTGTCTAAATTTGTTTTTTTGATGTTTTTAGGCATTTTATGCGATTTTGTTCTAATTTTACAATATTTCATTAGCTCTAAGTATTTTTTGTGTAAATTTATCAAATTTTAACCATTTTGGCAAAATTTTGTTCAAAATGTTCTGTTTCTTCAATTTTTCATGATTTTTACACAATTTTCAAAATGCTTTATTGTGATATTTTTTCCGAGTTTTTCACATTGTTTTTGTGATGTTTGATCACTTTTTCGTAATTTTCAACAAACTTTTCGATATCTTAGGCTTTTAGGCTTTTTTATGAGGTTTTTGCTCAAATTTTTTAGGTTTGCTATTTTTATGACAATTTTACATAATTTTAATATTATTAACAATGATATAAGTTTTTTTACAGTGATTTTCAGTAATTTTTTAATCAATTTTATAATTTTTTTTGATTTGTGATTTTCCAATTGATTTTTGTGAAAATTTACGTAATTCTAATTTTGATGGGATTTGATCAATTTTTCGTAATTCTCTCAAATTTTTTCTCTCTTCAAGTTTTGTTTGTTTTTAACTAATTCTTTAAAATGTTTAAAACTATTTTTTGGTAATTTTTAGTGATTTTTACATCAATTTAAAAATTTTTTGTGACATTCTGTTTGAGTACCTACTTTTATCAACTTCAATTTTTTCTGAATTTTGTTCACTTCTGCTTGAATTTCATCAACTTTTCGTAATTTTCATGGATAATTTTATAAAAAAATTTTCTATATAATTTTGATGAGTTTTTTTTATTAGTCTTTCGTAACTTTTGACATTTTTTTTTCCAAATTTTGTCCGATTTTTTCAATGATAAATCAACGTTTGTTTGTTGCTCTTTCCAAGTGTTTTTATCTACTCAATTTTGACCACTTTTAATTATGTTTGAAGCACTTTAGTCAGGTTTTGCTTTTTTTTGTCATGAATTTTTGACGATTTTGTGGTGTTTTTTGTGCAAATTTTACGACGGGACGTCTCAAGTAATTTTTGATGGTTCTGCTGGGCTGCGTTCTGATGCAGGCATTTTTTGCACGTTTTTGTCAAATTTTGTCATGTTATACTCGTATCAAGTTTTAGTCCCTTTTGTTTTTTTGTGATATTTTCTCGATTTTTATAAAAGTAGGCAATTTTAGGTACGTTTCATGACTGTTTTACAGTTTTCGTTGATCTCATGTATCTAACATTGAAGATTTTATTCCATTTTGATAATATTTGATCATGGCCTTTAGTTCAGGCAATTTCTTCAAAATTATATTCATTTGTTTCGAAATACGTATCCTATAGAATTGAATCGTTAATAATTTTTTCCATTATTTTAGAATTGAAAAAAAATTTTTTACACGTTTTGCTGAATGTTTGTTAGTCTTTTCATCAGTTTTTTTTTTGGTGATTTTTTTGTGACATTTGCCTCATTTTTTAAGGAGTAAGTAAATGCATCCATGAGCTTTTTATATGAAAAACATTTTATTTTATTTTTAAAGTGAGAGGAGGGGGAGGGTGAAATTTTAATGTAAATTTGTTGATTTTGTGGATTTTTTACATGCATAGGTTTCGTTTCTATTTATATCTATCCATGTTATTTTCATCGTTGAATAATTATTTTTAGAAACGTAATCGATATTTAAATTCGTAAAAGACTACCCGAGGAAGAACAGAGGGGCAGAGGACTCTCAATCATAAACTCATTTCCGTGTTTACTTATGCTGCTCACGTCGTCGTCGCGTCTCGTCTTTCGCTGTAGCATACATTCGCAAAAAATACACTTTTAAGCGTACCTATGCTAATTAGACCCTCGAGTAATAATTTAAAATTACCTGCAGTAAAACGAGCTCGTGGCATTATTATGACGACGATTGAGTAGTAGTATACGTATAGGTGTATATTGTACAAACAGTAGGGTTATATCGTTGATGGATGAATGTATGAGTATTTTTGTAATAAAATTTGAATATTTATCGCGTATATGTAGGTTTCATTGTTACACACAGTAAGTCTAACCAGTGGTCATAAATCACGTTTACTTTTTCAACCATCAAATTGCGATTACTTAGACACTCTTACTGTATACTTTTACGTAATATTCGGTTGGTGAGAAGAGCTTCATGGGCAATATTAGGAATACAATAAAAGTTACGTGTAATTTAGTACATTCTCCCCCCACCCTTTGGCTTTGCCTGAGATAGCCTATTAGCCGAGATATATTTTTAGCTCATTTTATAGACTGGAATAGAACATAACTTGACTATCGATACGTAAATGAATGGTAGGTATACCTATTTACCTAATTTCATCGATAGGTTGGTAAATATTTACGTATTTATGTACCTACATACATACCTTGGCGCCTTAAATTAGCCAGGTTCAGTGTCATGTCACTTATGTAAATCTTTTGAAAACATAATGTTTCAAAGAAGGTGTTCACTAGCGGAAAAAATGCCTGTCGACTAATTTGATAATTTGTAATTGTAACAACTTTTGTTTTGTTTTTTTGCAGCCCGAAATCTCCGCCGAATAGTCCAAACACGGAACCTTGCACGGAAGAAGATTTGAAAGATGTTTATATTAATTATTATTCCAAGGTAATTATCGTCTTACTTAGTCTCTCAGGTATCTTAGCTTTAACTCCACCTCGTATTTGGTACATATAAATCATATTATTCGAACACGTAGTATGTACGAATAATATAAACATATCGCATCGCGACGCAGCAGAAAGTATGACGCGAACGTGTGTTTTGACGACGAGGGGAGAGAAAGAGAACAAAGAAAATAGCAAAATTTTAAATTAACGTGCGAAATCTACAGGATGTTGACTTTTCCTCTTCGGTTTCGTTACGGTAATTGTCAAGGTTAAGAACGGTACGTACGAGAGTAGAATTTTTCTTATATGTACACGTTCACCTATAGGGCTGCAGGTAAGTTACCTGGTTCAATTCGACTTCGAGTGTACATGTACATACACTACCTTATATACGTACCTGTGTAATTGTGTGTAGAGAGCAATTCGGTGTACTTATAGCTTTTTAATGGCGCTGCTGGCAGTCTCGTGCATCGAGCACATGGCTGCCTGACAGGTATGCAATAGAATAGCACAATGATATGAGGCTAAAATTGGGTGGCTTTGTGAGCTTATGTATAGATTGTAGATTTATACGATGATCGGATTATTGTATAATTTTATTGTTTTGTTGGTTTGCAGGAGGGAGATTTTATTAAAGTAGATAAAAGTACGGATTGGATATGGGATTGGAGCAGTAGGCCTGATTCGTTGCCACCTAAGTAAGTCGAGAATATATTCTAAAAATTATGATTTCGAATACAAATTTATGTTCTTATTTACATATAATGTAAATGGTCTGGCTTAGAAGTGATAAATGATAATCGACCTGACCCTTAAAAGGATGGTTTTTCTTTATTTATGTCAGTATCAAGTTTTTATGTAATTTGCCGAATAACTAAGTTGAATGGACCATGGCTTGAAAATTTTCAAAGGTGAACGTTTTCGAGAATTTTGACGAGACTTTTGAAGAAAAACAAAAAAAGTTCGGTAACAAAATAGCTCATTTTCAAAATTGAAGGAGTTACAGACCAGACTGTATATAATTTTCGATTGAGCCACAAATGAATGAAGTTATGTTTCAATTCAACTGTCCTCCTGGAGCCATTCGAACATGATACTCAACTTATGAGGAAAGTTGCCCAACGAGTAAGGGAAATTTTAGGAACAGAACGTGAAAAATTGAGAAAGCATCCAAAAATACATCTCCCGGTCGAATTTCACGTGCTGAATTCCATTTTTTTCAATTTTTGTTGAATTTTTTGAAAATTTTTAATTCGGACCATTTTTACGAAGAACTCGAAAAATGCGACCAAATTGAGGTAGAGAGCTGAAATTTGGTTTATACTCTATTCTCATCCTCTCGAATAGATTTGTGGTGGTCTTGAACCATTCTGAAGCCTGCAGTAGATTTTTGTATTTTCCTGTTCCGGAAAATTGTCATAAAAAAGTCAAAATTGAATTCAGAACCTGTGAACTCGGATTGAACATCGTTGTGATCCTTGTGATCGATTTATACACTAATTTTCAAAATTTGTTTCTGCAGACTCGAATCCAAAATTTTTGTCAGCGATTAGGTATACGCACTTATTATTGAAAAAAAAAATGAAAAATTCATTTACGAACACATCGGCATAAAAATCTGAAATTATGGGAATTTATTAATTTAATAATCTATTTTCAACTTCCAAACTCCATTTGTGGTGGTTTTGAAATGTTTTAGAGCCTCCAACAGATTTTTAGATTTTCCATTTTCGAAAAAATGTCGATAGAAAGGTCTAAATTGTCATTGAATATCCAGAGACTCGGATTGACCCTTCTTTGTATAATTTCTTAGATCAAATTCGGCATAAATTTTCAGAATCTGCCTTAATGGTTTCAATAAATTTATGTTTTTAAAGCTTTTTCCCCCCAAAATTGAAAAATGTAAAAATCCACTAAAGGTTCTAGAATCAAGAATGACTTGACAGAGCTATTACTCGATTTGAGAGGTCCTAAAAAAAATGTTAGAAATCAGGTTTCAGCTTTCTGCTCAAATTTAACAAAATTCTGTTATTTAAAAAAAAAATGAGCCAAATTTGAATTTTTAAAAATTGGGCAAAAATCAAAAAATAAAATTCCTAAATTTTCGGAGGGGATTTTTTTTTTCTTGAAAAAATGAGAAACTTGTTGAAATGCTGAAAGCGGATTTTTTGGATTTCCAATTTTGGAAAAATTGCCATCAAAACGAAATTCAACTCTTGAAAAAAATGAAAAATTTCTCGTAAAGGAACACGAACAAGTTGATTTGAAAGTCTTTCGAAGCTCAATTCGAGCTGTTTTGGTAACTCTAGCAAATTTTTTGGGTTTTCTAATTTTGAAAAAATTGCCACAGAAAGGGCAATAAAATGAAATTCAGCTACCAGGAACTCGAATCGGCCTTCTCTGTGCTTTCCTAGATCAATTTAAATTTTCAGAATCTTCGGTCTCTGTCGTCTGAAATCCATGTTTTTATTCAGTTTTTTTTTTTTTTTGAATTGAATTGAATAAGTACTTAATTTTAAAAATCTATTTGAAGTGAATGGCTTGAAATCATTATCTTTCGATTCGAGGGGTCGAAAATAAAGTATAAAAGTAGTACATTTATAAACCTTTGAGAGCTTTCTACCTGATTTTTGTTGGTGAAATTTCAATGTTTTCATGAAGAAGGGACCAAATCAATCTGAATTTTCAAGAATCCGACAAAAAGCCTAAGATTTCCTCCGGCGATAATTCAAAAACAATTCAGATTGGTAATGGTCTCCAGTCGTTCTGAAACCTTAAGCAGATTTTTTGGATTTTCCAGTTTCAGGAAAATTGCCATTAAAGTCAAAATAAAATTCAAAACATATGGAGTCTGGCTTACCGTGTTTTTGACCCTTTCGATCGATTTACTAGCTACAAATTTTCCAAATCTGTCATTTTTTGCTGGTTCAAATTCAAAATATTTTCAACTTTTTTTTGGAAAAAATTTATAGAATCGTTATAAACGCATCCTTATGAAGCTAAAACATTTTTTTATAGAAGTTTTGACCTTTGAAGTCAATTTACGTGTTTTTTTAAAAATCATTCTGGGACTTTTATTAAATTAAATTTTTGTCCACTTTTTGAAAAAAAAAAAAAATACCATCGAATAATATAATTTTGAACTGTCTGAAACAAATAACGAAAAGAACTGTGAATTTGAATTTATAGGTTCTGAATTTCATTTTAGCTCTTCTTATTAAATTTATTTTGAAAATTAGAAGAAACAGCTCAAAACTACTACCAATCGATTCAGGTATTCTAAAATTGGGTATAAAACCATGTTTAAAGATTATAATAATTAATAATTCAGTTTGTTTTGTTTCTTTTCTTCTTACGATGTGATGTTACTCGTATGTATTGTTTGGGTGACCTATCTTCCTACACATGCCAGTGCTTGAACGTACAAAAATGCGATCTTGAAGGTTTTCGAATACATTTAGAAGTCGATTACTCTATGTCAAGTGCTTCACAATGGATCGTAAACTCGTGTATAGGTGTAAGAATATCTGTTTAGACTGCAGTCGAGTCATATTTTATACCTACGATATACGAAAGAATATCAAGGTGTCTAACAGGTCCTACTAGTCCTATTAGTCCTACTAAAGTCCTACTTTTTCTCAAAAGTCCTTTTAGTCCTACTTAAGTCCTACTTTTCAACAATTTTATCCAAAAGTCCTACTTTTTTTTCAATAAGATTTTTGTCAAATTTTCAATTTTCTCCCTTTTTTTTTAGGAATTTTGTACAAATTTTGTAGAAAAGGGCTCATTTGTCAACTTTTTTAGATTTTGAATTACACATTTTTGAGAGCTTTTGCTTCTATTGTTTTTATGTCTCCTGGAATACTAATTTTCGAGAGCTTTTGCCCGAGCAAAGGCTCATTTGATATTCTTTTTGCATTCTCAATTTTTCAACAAAAAATAACTATTTGAATTTCAAAATTCTGAAGCAAATGAAATATTTACAATCAAAGTTGAAGAATTCGAGTTGAATTTGATTTTAAGCGAGCATGATGTGATAATTCATAAATTTTATAAATTGATAAGGAAAAAATAAAACTAAAAATTGAAGTGAAATGTTATTTTTTGGCGTCTACTTGTTTAAATAAAATAATAAGGTGTTTGAAGACATCATTTCTTGCAAAAATTTGGCTAAAAACTTGTACATGTATATTTTTACCTCCCCCCCCCCTTCTTAAAAATTCCATAAGTGCTTGAAAAATGACTTGCTGAAAGTCCTGCTAAAAGTCCTACTTAAGTCCTACTTTTTCATTTTGAAATTTTGTTAGACACCCTGAATATAATGACTCGGTAGAGTATTCGATTTTGAATTTCCTGTTGAAAAATATTGTCGAAGGGGATCTGTCAAAATGTCTACTTCTAACTCATCCTCTATTTTAACCATTTCCAGGGATTTTCTGAGTCCTTTTCCCCTCATTTTTGTTAGAAGTGCAGCTGCGATTGCTAGGGAAATACGTGAAAGGGTCGATGTATCGATTCAAACTGATTGATGTTTTTTTTTTTTTCGTCAAACTGTCTCATTCTATTCTAAATATTTTTGTTAAATATTAATTAATTCAAAACAGAGTTCGAAAATCGATTATTTGACTAATACATCAACCTCGTGGCAAATTTGTGTGCTCCATTGTGGCTTTAAAAACTTTGGGTTGTTCAACTACGAACTTGCTGAAAATAACCTAAAGCGGTATGCTATTTTTGAACTTAGTTTAAAATTTATCATCCTCTACATAATTGCAAATATAACCTTTTAAAGAATTACTTAGTTCTCTTTTTTATCAACTTCCTCGCTCGTATCGCAGAATCGCTGCTGAAAATGAGCTTCCTGTGCGATGATTGAATCAATCATATCTTATCGTGCGACAGTCTGGTTATATGATCGATTAATAAAAAAGCTAAAAAAAAATTCCTATTTCGTTTACGTGGTTTAAACTTAGTACATTGAACGGAAATATTAATTTAACGTAATAAGTGCACATAAGTATATCATCGTCGTCATCGTTTCGTACTTTCGCTAAATTAAAATTCTACTGGTGACAAATGCCATTGAAAAAAATAATTTATTATTTCGCCGCATTTCTCTAAGTAGGTAGCTCGAATTAACCCGTAATTTGCAAACCCGTCTACAGTCTGCTGAAAAAAATTATTTATTTCTCGTTGTTTTGGCGAGCTTTTTTAAAGGTTGAGTATATTGACCCGATGAATGTGACCAATCGCACGCCACCAAGTTCGCGTTACCTAACCTAATCTTTGGAACGTGCGATAAGGAAATTGCATTTTGAAAATAAAACATGGAAAAATGTTTCCCCCATTTTTTCCTTCACGATATCAAACAACTGTTGCCCATTTCACCCTTTTTTTAAAACGAGCTTTTTTGTCAGAAAAAAAAAGTTCCACTGAATTTAATCTGATCAATAAACGTACGAAGTGTTTAGTCTACTACAAAGTTGTATCGATTTGCATTTTTTTTTTCGCTACTGTGTTGATTACAAGTAGGTGTACCGGCGACAGAGGCTAAAGTTGTGTTTATTTTGACAATTAACGCAGATACAATATACCTTGCCTATATAAGGTTACCTAATTAAATAGCGTGTGCTAAAATATGTACGTCTTGCATAAGTATAGATTTGCTAATTGGATCGGTATGTTTGTTTCAGAGATTGGAAATTCGTGCATCCTAAAAAGAAAACTTACAGTATGCGCAATGCCAAAGTTGGCAGCATCGGATTGTTCTCCAAAGAAGTACTTTATACGTTGATTGTGACGAATTTCTTATCTATCATCATCGGAACCGGTGTTGGGTAAGGATTCATAATTGAAAATTTGTTTAGGGCATACATGATCCATTATTGGAAATTATTTTTTATGATATGTCAGAAAGTTGAAGCAATTCTGACGTAGGTGCCAAAAACGAAGAAAAACTTTGATTAAAAAACAAAAAAGCATGAATATATTAAACAAATACGTATGGAATTTTGATATGTTGCGTTGAAATGTTGAAAAATTACCACTTTTGGTGTATTAAAAAAATTCCAAAAATTTTCAATTCAAAAAAGTTGAAAAAATGAAGTAATACATAATTTTATTATAAAATTTATGGAAACTTCAAAATAATCAAAGCATTTTTACTGATGGAAAATTTCAAAAACCACAAAAAATAGATATAAAAAATAAAAAAATTTTAAAAATCTCAGAAAAGTTAGAAAAAAGAAAAAAATGAAACACTGAAACATTAGTTGTTTTTTTTTTTCAAAAAATAATAACTATGTAGGTAGGCTTAAGTTTGTTTAAACGTGAAAAAATATAAACATTTTTTTCAAACCTGACAATAAAAATAAAAGAGGTAAGTAATTGAAAAAAAACGGATTTTTTAAAACAATAAAATGAAGATTTTTCACAATGCCAAAAAAATGATCCAGAAATCTGCACTTCTTTCATTGAGTTGAAAAAAAGCTCCACAATTTGGCAACTCGAGCAATGATTGGTTAACAATTTAATGTATATAAAAAAAATTTAAAAAAATGATAATTCAATCTGACGAAATGATACTTATGATTTTTCAGAAAATTAAGACGAAAATGAAAAAACTTGAAAAAAACTTATCTTAAAAGAAACACAAAAAATTTATCAAATTTTTTAAAAATTTTTAATGAAAAAATTAGTATCTATCATTTGATTAAATTAGAGCTGTGATTTGCAAAAAAAAAAAAAAAAAATGGAAATGAAATTGAGTCACAATTTTTTTTCAATTTTTGGTTTTTGGTATTTTTTTTTGAAAACCTTGTCATATTTTTATTCCTCTGTTTTCAAATTCATCACAGTTTTATCAAAAACTGAACATCGAAGTAATTAGTCAAAACATTTTTCACTTTGATCAAATTCAATCCTTACAATTTTTTGTCTTTCGTTTTCTACCATTCTCCCTGCTAAATTCTTTGTGGAGCAATCTACGAGTAAATTGAGAGTGTTGTCATGGAACAAATCTCAATCAAATTTTGAAATAAAAATGTAAAAATTAAATATGTAACTTGTCTATAAAATGAAATTTCTAGGTAGGTATTGAAAAAATTATTTCTTGGAGTACTTAACTACGTATACTTGATCAATTTTAAAACGTTTTAAAATGGTTTATTTCAAAATTAAAAAGTGATAGTCGAAAATACATTTTAATCAAAATACTTGTACCTGTATCAGTTTTTCGTCGAATTTTTTTTATCGCAAGTCAAAAAACCATAGACTTTCAGAGTCCACAAAGTACATAAATGTTGTACAGAAGTGTAGGGATTGATGGGAAGGTATCTTACTTACTAATGGACATTGTTCTTTTATACTCTTCTGCATCATTCAATATTGCTTCGTCATGTTATGCTAACTAATCAAAATTTCATTCCTTTCTTGCAGAATATGGCTGACAAAAAGAAACATATTACTTAGCAGTCTGAACTTCGAGTGAATCGGCAGTCATGAGTGGACGTTTGTACTTTTTTACATTTCTTTAGCATTTTATATAAGATCATCTCGCCCTTGTACTATGTTATTGGTTCGTTGATTACGAATTTAGTTAATTTTTTGATACATTTTAAAAGGAAATGTTTTCTAAAAAATTATTAACAAGATATTCCAATTTTCTTCGTTTTTATTTTTCTATCTCTTTCATCATTTTTTTCTCAAGTATAAGCTGCAAGCTATATTTTTGTGTTTTTTGACTTTTTTTTTTTTTTAATTTTTTGTATAAAAAATATTATTGTAAAATACGTTTCATTTTACGATTCTATTTGTATTTATTTTTTTCTCCCTTTTTGTACAGATTTTTTTTTTGTACGTAGGAATAAAAATATTTTCTAACCTTTTTTTGGGTATTTTTTCAACGGACGTGTGCGTCGAAATGAGCAGATATTTGACATGTGGAGAAAAAATGTCGATATTTGATTGTGATTAATAACAGATGTGTACTCGTATATTATCTCTTTTGCGAGCATTTTTAGATATGTTATCAACTACCTACGAGAAACGAAAGCTATCAGTTGTAATTTTAATGAACTGAACAAGACGACTTATCACGACGTATCTATGTATTCTACGAAGTAAATCCATTAAATTTAATGAATAAACATAATGCTTATATTCTACTAGGTATTGATGCAACCGAATTGAAATATTCGAAATATAAAATAAATGTTTCAGTACACCTTTCTTACTAAAAGGCATCGGTAATTTTTTTCGCAATAAATATCTCGAACATTGAGAAATATCACGTTAATTGGACATTTCGAGGTACATATTTTAGCTTCGGAAATATTGAGATAAAGTGTTATAAATGACGTAGGGACTAGGGATCGTAATAAAATGATTTCTTCGATCAAAAAATGCAGTTAAATGAGCCATTTTCTGATTATACTATTACCTTCACCTATCCACGTATTTAAATCTGGATGAAACGTCTTGCATTACTCGATTTATGCAATTTGAATAATTGTGGCATCACACCTGTCATCTATAATGATTTCAGGTCTAGACTTAAAAAGTAGAAATATCCCAAGTTTGGTCACGTTACCGCAACCATCGATTTTTGATAAACTAGTTTCCGATTTTCAAAATTAGCAGCTATTTGGTCAATAATTGGTAGTTGCGGTACTGTGATATTTTCATACATATTTTTCTCTTTTGAGTTGCCTATGGAATGCTCCGGCGAAGTCATGAATCATTTCTCGTAGGTTTAGAATCGGTTTCAAATTAAGTAACAAGTCAAGCATCCTCCGGAAATACGAATATAATATAATAAGTACACAGTGATATCTCTTATCAATATTCACATTAAATACGAGAATATAATTATTAATCAAATAAAAACATAAATATATCATTCTGCGCACATTTATAAAAGTATAAAAAATGTGTATAATACCGTAAAAATGTCTAAAAATATCGTAACGGTACACCACGTTAGAAAATATACGAAAAATAAATCAAAACAAAAATAAAATAAAAAGAATAACGCATATCAAGCGGAGGGGAAGAAGAAGAAGAAACAGAAAAAAGAATTAAGGTGCGTAATAGAATGTATAATGGAATACCCGAAAACTAGTCGGTATTGTTTTTAAAAAAAAAACACTACAATAAATAAAACTTTGCTACCATTTATAGGAATTAATATTACACGCTAAAATTCTTAAACTGATTCAGTGGGACTTTGGAATTCGCTAAGAGCTTTGATAGGATTCTGCACCTTCTTTTGACTGCCTTTTCGTACTTTGGCTCGGACTTCTTCTGGTTTCTCTGGTCTTACCAGAGGTTTCTTTTCTGGCGCTTTCATCTTCCAAACAACGATCGGAGACTGGAAACAAAACGTAGGCGTAAAATAATTAGTACTACGAAACATTACGCAAACGAAAAGAATGATGAAAAAAAGTAAAGAGTTATTACACTGCAATTAAAATTGAAAAAAAAAACGTTACGAATTGAAAAGAAAAAAACAACACAAAGAAGCATATTAACCAATCACACGCTTAGTTCTTCAACTCTGATTAAAAGAGTTGTATTTCTACATTTTTTTGTCTACGCTTTCTTATTTTTTTTTCCTTTTTAGTAATATAAGCAAACTTTTCGCTTGTTTAGTGCACAATTACACAACACTGTTTTCTCAATCAATTAAACAGAACGTCTAGATACCAAATAAACCGTATAAAGTATAGCGTAGTTTGGTGTGATTGGAAAGAAGAATAATGGAGGATTATCGCAAGTCGCCATGCCACATTCGTTCACTTCCTGAATTCACATATCAGATCAATGCTTAAAATTTAAGGAATAAGATGAGTAATATGCGAAGAAATCGTATCAGAGTGGCCTTTATTTCTTTTAAAATGTCGACCAAGAATCTAGCATTGGCCTTCGTACGTTGAATTTCATGATAACGTAGAAGCTTTGATGCTGAAAATAGAAGCTACTCTGGTATCGATGTATCAAGAGAATTAGCTTCTACCGGATGTGATGAAATTTGAAATTTCGTATTCGAAAACTTACGGTGATTTGTCCTTGTCTCGGGTATTTTGTGCTCGCTACGTAAGAAGCTTTGACCGTCAATACTACCGCGTTCATCAGATTTTTAGCAGCCTGAATAAGAGAAGTAGCACTGTCCAGCTGCAAAAAACAACAAAATAGTAGCCATGTTAAACGAATATTAGCATAATAAAGAAAAGACATTGGACCACAAAACCTTACCCCAGACACGATCAATTCACCGCTGATATTTTGCACATCAGCTTTGACTTTGGAAGTAATATTTAACTGATGGCAATATAAAGCGATCCGCTGCAAATAGGCTAATAAATCTTTCTTAGTCGACGATTCGGGGCATTGTTCTGCGATCTTCCTAGTCAAGTTATCCAATTTCGTTCCAGCTTCGGAGATCTTTTTGGCTGCGTTTATCACATCCATCGTAGTTTTCAAAGGACCACGACCTCTGCAAAAGAGGAAATAATAAATGAAATACGTATACGGTTTTCGTAGCATTTTTTTTATCATGATGAAGAGAGCTGAGATGGGTTACCTTGTGAAATCTGTCATTTCCATCATAATCATACACATATGTTTGGCCAACACAATTATATCGTTGCCGGCGTCGTCCCATTTGGCTACTTCTCTATCGAATTTCAATTTTTCGCTGCGGAAGTGTTCAACTTGTTGGGCGATCTTCTGTTTATCTTCTTCGGTCATTTTACGCATAGCTTCCTGCGTTGAAACGTACAAAGGAAGGGGATTAATTTCGAAAATATTAATCGTCGATTACCAAAATCGTTCAATTTGTAAATGTGATGGATCCATTTGGAAAAAAAATTTAATTTAACTCTCAGATCCAATATTTCGATATTAAAATACAAAAAAAATTTTTCATAATGAACGAAGGTTGGTATAATGCGACCCTAGTTTCATTATTTTATCAAAATACATACTCTAGCTGTAGTAATTCCGCTAATGTCTGGATATTCGTCCACTCCATGGTCACCAGTATGTGCGCTCGCTGCAAAAAATACGTAAAAAAGATGTCAAAAGATGTTCGAAAAGACTGAATATTTTTTTTTTTAAAATCGAGTAGATACTAATTTGCTTACATTTGCTAACCACGGTTTGATGGTCATCGTTATCAATATCTTCGGGATCCCATTCGTCATATGTCTGCAGAAAAAAATCACATAATAATCATAAATTCGTAAACGGTACTTTTTCTCAAAAAGATAATTTTGCACCAAAAATACTCACTCTGTTCATTAAAACTGCACGACGTATTTCACGCACACCTTCGTACACGAGTCTGGACGCATCGATAAATTCATTTTCATCTACATCTTTCGGAGGATTCGAAGAAAGTGCGTCGACAGCCATTTGGACGCGTTGTGCGAAATTGGGCATCACTGCGAAACAAAAATTTGTATCAATTTTTCCCACGGTGACAACTATTGGCGTAGAATTTATTCGTACCTTGATCACGTAACACTTTGATCGCTTCGAGTACTCGATCGGTGTACGTTCCAGGTTCGTAATTATCCATTTCGGCGGTTACAACGTTGCAAACTCGAGCCGCTCGACCTCTGATAGCACCAGCCGTCCTGTCCAATGTATCGGCATAGCCTTCTTGAAGCGAATGCACGCATTTATTCACGTCATCCAAGATATGATTTTCTGCACAAATGCCCAGATATCATTACAATTACACAATCGATGAAGTTAACTTAACTGATGACAAAATACAAACCAGAAACGGCCAAGAAATCATCGATAGTTGTGATATCGTCAACGGCTTCGGTCAAAACGCGTACTTGATTTTCCCAAGCGTCGCGGAAGACATCCATGTTTTCTTGAGCTACCTTCGAACGAGGTCTAGCTGCCAATATGCGAGCTGCGTTTATTACCTGCGGACACAAGTTGTCGATTTGTGCGGCCGCGTATCGCACCATTTTGACGCCATCTTCATTAGAGGACATACTGCAGGCTAGATTTGCCACCTACAGAAAAAACACGAACGAAAATTAATACCAACGGTCGACGATTCGAATTTCGGAATTAAAACGATGCTCGACTAACCTCGACCAATTTATTAGCGTGTTCTTTGAAAACAGCAGCGCATTCTTCGACATCTTTCTCGTTACCGGCTCGAGCAGCTTCGATAAGAACCAACAAAGGTACGCTCGTCTCCAAGAAACTGCAAATAGAATAATAAAATCATAAAAACACATTCAAGTATCGAAAAATGATTTAAAATATTGAATAACAAGTCACCAACCTGTCAGATACATGATCGACAACAGCTTTCCTCAACTGTCTCCTTAAATCTCTTGTTTTTCGGCACATATTATCAATGGCTCGTTCTAATCCTTCGCTAGTCTCTTTAACGCTCATCTGTAAAAAAGAAACATTCGTTACGATTACTCTCTCGCAAAACAACCGTTTACGCAAAATTCACACGAAGCAATAAGAAAAAAACAATCGTGTAACAATCTCAAACGAAAACAATGGCAAAATATGACGAAGCTTCAGAAAACAAATAAAAGCGCAACACAAAACGCTCGCAAATTCAATAGTTTCAACTATCATACCCTTTTTCCTCCTCTTTGTAAATGTACTTGCTGTAAATACAGGAGTTCGTTAACAAGGAATACAAACAAGTTATAGGTTGAGAAAGGCGATGAAAAACTGAACCACTTACGTTGGCCATGTACTCGGTGAGTAAATCTTGTAAAGCTTGTCGAACAGCGTTACATTCAGCGACGATTCTTTCACGACGTTCGTCTCTTGTGCAAGAAGAGTCAGCCATTAAAGCTGCTCCGCTGATGATACTCTCGAGACGTTCTTCCAAAGATGGACGAGTTCTGACTTCATTGTATGTTAAAGGATCCATGACCATTTGTTCCTTGAATTAAAAAATTATACGTTTATTTAAAGGTGATTTCAGCGTGTACGAAAGTGAAAACTTATAGATGAACTAACATCGAAATCATCTAGAGCTGCAGCTAATTCACCAGGACCATCGTAAGTATTTTCTAACATAGTCTGGCGACGTTTATCTCCTTGTGCTACTTCGCTGATAGTATTAACAGCTTTGCAGACTTGTTTCAAAACGTAATCCCGATTTTCTTTCGCAGCTGCCAGTTCAGGATGACGGACGTATACCTAAAATTTACACAAATCCATTAATTATCACGATGATAATAATAATACATAGATAGATCGATTTCAAATTGATAAGCGAGTGCGATTAGTATTATATTATGAATCCAAAAGGCACACCTTCGATGCAGTTAGCAACATTGTGGAATGTTTTTTGAGAATCGCTCTAGCAGCGGCAAGGTCATCGCGTAATTCAGGATCTCTAAGTTCCTGTTGTCGTTTAGCTGCCTGAGTCATCAAGTCGGCAGCATTGCGACCGAACATCTTAATGTTATCGATTAATTCACCTTGGCTAGAGGCGTTTTTCACCTTTTCTAAATCGTCTTCAACCTAAAAAAAAATTACGAATAAAAATACAATTATGTACTCACCTCATCCGTTCTCAACGTCTTATATGTACATAGTACATACATCTTTCTAACCCAAACACACAAACCGTACTAACGGTTTCACATTTGAACAAATAATAGAAAAAAAAACAACAGCAAAATAACGCTCTAATTTAGCTTATTTCCCGATACGTCGGAAATGAAATACTCACCACACGTAATGATTTCAGTAGAAGGTGAACGTCAACCATATCGGCTAATATTAAAAGCTTTGTAACAGCTGACAATAGATTACGAGCTGCTCGTACCATATTTCCTCTTTTTAACGAAGAGCACGGGTCATCCGCGAATTCTCGCGCAGCGAAACTCATTGCATCGCCTATTTACCAGATAAAGCGTTAAAAAAAAATTCTCAAACAAATTTTCTAACATGAGGATATACTCAGACCGTACCTGTTTTGCGTACTTCTTCCACAGCATCGAGCATTTCTCGTTTTATGTCTGGGTTCTCGTATGCGATTTGTTCACCTTTCTCAATGAAGTTCTCAGTGGCTTTTTCGACAGCAGCTACCAAGACATGGGCTCGTTTGGAACGTCCCTTCTTTTTCTTCGATGGCCCTTTGGTGTTTACCAACGTTGTAACCTATCGATCATCGAGTATATTAGTGTATTAATTTAATATTTCAGAATTTAATTCGTCGATTATCGCAAGTGTGACTGTTTGAAATTACACTGAATTCGATTACTATCAAAGTCATTACATCGAGTAAACTCGCCATAAAAAACTTTTTCGTAGCGATTACATTCGGTGGAAGTTTATCATTCGTAAATCGACCACTGGATCAGTCATGAAAGCAGCTTTCACCACCGAATTTCTTATTAAAAACTACATCGAACACCAAATTTCATTCATATAATGGTCGATGAAGGAAAT
The DNA here is from genome assembly GCF_950023065.1 of Planococcus citri. Classification (NCBI taxonomy): domain Eukaryota; kingdom Metazoa; phylum Arthropoda; class Insecta; order Hemiptera; family Pseudococcidae; genus Planococcus; species Planococcus citri. The sequence goes on along the minus strand of NC_088680.1, from coordinate 44,178,392 downwards.
CTTGAAGTACCAACTAAATCTGGGTGTTACGTCTATTATACAGCTAGTTGAACGATATAGAAACACATTTACCTGTAACACCAAAGGTTCCAGGGTTTTTTCTACGGACATTGTTCGGATCTCCAAGTTCTTTGGATCCCATTTCATACTTATCGTACCAAAGTGATCAGCCATTTCTGAAAACAACACCGAAAATTTAAGTGGTTTGAATTCACAAACGCGAAGAAATCAATGCAAATTTATACTTACTTCGCGAAGGATTACAACAGTTTCAACAGGAAACAATACAATTATTCAACGCCCATATTAGAATTATGCGATTACTCAGAAAAAAACTCACCGTACGTGACACAATAGCAAACTATTTTATTAACTTCGATGAGTGTAAAGTGTAAACGAAAGAAAGTGGACTTGTCAAATGTCTGCGGGAAGCGGGGAAGGGGCATGATGCATTACTCATCTTCAACGATTTCATTGTTTTAACTGGATTACGCAAGTGAACAAGATTCTTTGTTTGTTTGAAAATGAAGGGTTATTTCGTTCTTATACTTTTTTGTTTTTTTTAAGAAAAATTTTAAAAATTAAATTTATTATTTAAAGTATAAAATATAAATTTTATTTCATTTAAATTAAAACTTGATTTTAATTTTATTTATTATTTTGTATCATTTTTTTTTTATTCACAATTCACATTTCACATTATTTTATTTATTTTGATTTTTGACATTTTTATTTTTAAAGGAAATAAAATTAAATTATTAATCAAGTAATTCAGTAGAGCGATTTTAATTTTAATTTTTCAGGATTTGAACTCGAACACACGTAACAAACAGAACATTAACTGCGAATTGGTAATTAATTTGTAATTTTTGTGTAGCTTCAGCGTTCAGCTTCATCATGAATATCAATATCAATAAAATTATCAATAATAGAGGACTTGGGAAGCAGATCGGGAGATTGCACTACTGACTGTGACTGACTGACTACACTACAAGAAAAAGCAGACTTTGTCATAAGTGCAGGTATTTCATTTCGTCTAGTCTAGCATAATCTGTCTGATCGTGATCAGTGATCACAATGATTATTTGCATGGGAAAATGTTGAGAAAAAAAAATTAAAATTGCCGAGCAACTAAATATCTTTTGTTGGAGTGTATTTCCGGCCCTTCAACTCTGAGACTCGGCAAAAATTCAGTCATGAACTCAGAATAAGTTGCCTATGTTATTAGTATAAGGCGGTCATTCTGTGAGGGAGCGGAATAGCATGTGATTCTATAAGATGCTGATTGCATTGAACTTGTTCGCGAATGAAGCTTGCATTTTCCCCGCAGATTTGAAGTCGACTCACGATGAAACTCGGAACTCCACATTTTGAGGGCTCTATCTTAGAATTACCTACCAGCCTTTCAAATGTTCAATTATCAGATAAATTCAACTCCCATTCGTAGGTGCGGAGATTATGATGGAGCAGGTTTTCAAAAATTGCGACTCAGAAGAATAATGTGCGAGTCTACGTTGGAAAAGACGATTTGAGTTTATGCATGCGAGTCTAAGTTCCTTGCGAGCATGCGAGCGAATTTGTCTACTAGTAGGTAGGTTTAGGTACTATACTGAAATTAAAAATTGAAAATGTACAAATTTTTCACTTTTTGCTTTTGAAGAACTTCAACATACAACCCGCAAGAATTGAATAATATTGACAAAAATAAATACTCAAGTCAAGTGTACTTATAAATGACTTGCACTAGCAAAATAGCGAGTCGCTGAAAAATGAAAATTGAGATCAACTTGAGGAGGGAAACAAAAACCAAAATCATGTTTCGGTTCTTCGGGTTCTTACAAGTTTTTAGTAGAAATTTTTGGAGTTTTTCCATTACTTTTCAAAAAAATTTGGCTGCTTGGTTCCGAACCATGATGTTTGCAATGTTTCCACTTATTCCAGTTCTTTTTACGTAGGTACCTATACAAACCTATTTCGAAAATTGATCCAATTTTGATTTTACAAAAAAAAACCTTGGCATTTTCAATGAAATATTTTTCATAACAAAAACAATTACTATTTATTGAGCTTATTATTCAAATAAAAGGTCGATGTTATTATTGCGAAAAAATGGAATTCTGTTTTTATTCTTCAAGGTTTCACCATGCGCGACCCGGTCTGCGCAGAGGAACGAAATGATTCGCTCTATGAAAAAAATATTTCTTTTCTTCCGAGTGATTAGTTCAAACTTCAAGTTCAAAACATTTTGAATACTTGATTAAAATATTGATATTTTTTAAATGTTTGTTAAAATTTCAAGAATGAATTAAAATTTAGATATAAAAAATAAAAACGTTGTGTTCAACATGAAACTTTAGTCATGTTTCATTTGCGTTATGGGTTAAAATTTGTAAACTTCAAGTGATGTAAATTTCTAATCATTTATCATGATAAAAACCATTTCGTTGAGAAACAGAAGACATTTAATGTCAAGAATATGCTTCGCAATATTGCTTATCATTTGTATTTTGCTCATAAAAAAACTCTACCACAGTACATTGCAAGTTGCTGATGCAGCAAGTAAGAGAATCATCGTAGTCAATCTCAGAGCTATAAATCAAACTATACCGGAATTCATCGCAGAAGATGAAGATAACAGAGGTAGGCAGAGAAATCATAACGTAAATTTAACCTAGATGAAATTACGACTAATTTATTATTTTGCAGTGTTATTGAAAGCACAACAGCAACCTCAGTACATGTTGGAAGAAGATGGAGGAGGTAAAGCAGATCAGGATCAGGAACCGGAACATCATTACGTTGAACCAGCAGCGCATCCGCAGCCTCATCATCCTCAACCTCATCATCATAGACCTCCGGAAGAAGCGCCTGTGTATAGTTATGAAGCAATGATTAAAGCCGACGAAGATCAAATCGTACCCGGATTGGGAGACTATGGTGATCCGGTTAAAGTGGTTCCGTATACGACTGAAGAAGAGGTAGAAAAATGCATGAAGAAAGAAGCTTTCAATAAAATTCTCAGTGATAAGATATCATTTACGCGGAAAGTTCCCGATGCCAGGCATCCATTGTAAGATGTTCGTTTGATTTTAAAATCACGTTAAAAAACAACAAATCGTCATCGAATGATTGTATTCTAGGTGCGTAACGAGAAGTTACGAGGAAAATTTACCAACCGCTTCCATTATAATTATTTTCATTAATGAAGCTTGGAGTTCGTTGATGAGAACTATTCACAGTGCATTGATCAGAACACCGGATAAACTCTTGAAAGAAATTATTCTAGTCGATGATTCTAGCGATCGAGGTTTGTACATTTGTACCTCCATCTTTTGTAATGGTCACGCATCGATTGATTGAGTTTCTAAAACTATTGGTATATTTTTTTACAGAGGATCTGAAAGGAAAATTAGATTATTATATCAGAACTCGTCTACCTGATAAAGTAAAACTTGTACGATTAGCGAAACGAAATGGTCTAATCAAAGCGAGATTAGCCGGCGCTCAAATCGCCACCGGAGACGTGCTGGTGTTTCTCGATTCTCATTGTGAATGTGGTATCGATTGGTATGTTGAAGGAAAAGAATCGTCATATTTTTATATTCTGAGCTTAGTTGCTAAAAAGATTATTTTTCCAGGATACAACCTTTGGTACAACGTGTCAAAGAACAAAAAAATGCTGTAGTGTGTCCCGTTATCGATGTGATCGATGATCGAACCATGGGATATATGTTCAACTACGATCGTCAATTCCAAATTGGTGGTTTTACTTGGTCTGGACATTTCACTTGGATTCCAATACCGGAATATGAACTAAGGAGACGTGAAACTGACGCTGATCCTACAAGGTGCTAATTCATTCATTTTATACACATCGTCTTCTCGATTTCATGATTTAATTCATCTTATTTGTGTAGATCTCCTACTATGGCCGGTGGTTTGTTTGCTATCGATCGTAATTATTTTTGGGAAATTGGTTCGTATGATTCTAAAATGGAAGTTTGGGGTGGAGAAAATTTGGAAATGTCGTTTCGAGTACGTTCATAATTTTTATACGAACGGTTCAAATAATAATTCTGAATGACCTTGAATATACTTCTTCTCCTTAGATATGGCAATGCGGTGGCTCGTTGGAAATAATTCCTTGTTCTCGGGTCGGACATATATTCCGATCATTCCATCCTTACACTTTTCCTGGCAAAAAAGATACTCATGGAATCAATACTGCTCGAATGGTGGAAGTTTGGATGGACGAGTACAAACGTCTATTTTACCTGCATCGACCTGATTTAAAGGTATTTCCAGGTTTTTTTTTCATACGTTAACTTTTTCTCCTTCTCCAAGGAATTAACCGATTGATGAATTTTTTAGAAAGCCAAACTCGGCGATCTTTCAACACGTAAAGAACTGCGAGATAAACTCCATTGTCACGATTTTGCATGGTACTTGAAAAACGTGATCCCGCAAAAATTCATTTTAGACGAAAATGTTCAAGCTTACGGCCGAGTAAATTATTTTTTCCAGTAATAACTTCAAAATCCTGAATAAATGAGTCCTAATGAGAGATTTTTTGTCTTAGGTGAGATCAAAAGTGAGGAATTTCTGTTTCGATAATTTAAATTTCGGCGAAGATACACCCCATAATTTAGGTCTTTATAATTGTCACCCGAAACTGTTCACTTCTCAAGTGAGTAAGCTCTTAGCTTTTTTTAATCTACATGAAAAAATTGAAAACATTTGTAATTTCCTGTATTTTGTAGTATTTTTCATTGACCTTGACTGGAGAACTCAGACGAGAAGAATTATGCGCAGAAGTTCAGCAAAAGACAAGTAGGCTAGCAGGACCAGCGGAGAATTCCAAAGGGAATGTGACATTGACAAGATGTGACGGTAACTCCAAACAAGTATGGTCGTACGAGGTAAGAACCCAACTATTTATCTCACGTACATTTAAATGAAGCTCAGTATCGTCTAATATTATGCTCAATGTCTAGAATGAGATGATAAGACACGTAGATACCGGTTTATGTATTCATTCGTACGGAGCTACTCCAGAATCACCGGCGACTGTTGCAGAGTGTAAAGCAAATGACGTATACTTTCGATGGATTTGGGAATATCTGAAACAGCCCGATTCGAATAATTATTATAGAAATCATTTATTCAGATGATTAATCCATTGAATATGAATTCACTACTGTGTTATTAGATTACTTTCGCGGAGAAATTCGATTTTCGAAATGTTACCTTTTTGGATACATCATTTTTTAAGTTTTATTACGAGTAATAATTACAAGACTGCTAAGAGCAAGGTAGCTGTTAAACTTTATAGACGATAATAGGAGAATTTTCTCATGTGATATTAATGTTATTTCGAGGATATAATTTTTTTACATTGTGATGTAAATATTTCAGTGTAACTGGAAATTGAGATGATTCTCGAGAGTTACTGAGCGATGTACGTACTTAACAATATAATATTGGATGATTTATACTTTTGGACAAACCTTCTGTGATATTTATTTATTTTTATATTTTTACTATTTATGTTGTAACACCTCGAATCAAATTTATACATCACGGTCTAATTTTTACCTAGTTATAAAATGGTTATTCGTTTGAATAAAATTTCTGTTTGTGGTATACTTTTTTTTTCATTATTTTTAATTAGGTACCTAATGAGCAATGCTGATCAGACGTTTTGGATTTTATTTTTGCACTGGGTGGGGGAGTTCAAAGGGGATAATTCACCAATCAGGAGGAAATGTCCAATCATCAATTTTCAGAGCAAGTGTTCTTCAAAATTTGGGGCCGGGCGTGGATTCAGGATTGGTCTTTGATCTCACCTAGCAATCGCTAGCTAAACATTCGGCTACGCTGGCAGATTATCATTATCAAAGGTCGAGTGAAGAACAATGATATGGAACAAGGTACGTGTATGAATTCGTAAACAAAATCGTGAAAAGTGATAGGTGTTATTCGAGGCATATTTCATTGATAACTGAATTCAATGATATCGTAAGAAGGAATTTCGAAGCAGCCAGAAACGTTTTTCATGTGACAAAACAACGATAATTTATTCATGATATTTGAAAAAGCAAAACTGTCACTGGACAACGTGAATAATTTAAAGCTTAATCTCCATTTACACATCAAATTAGGTACAAAACAAAGATTCACTTTTTATAAATATTTAATCAGAAGAAAATATCAGCAGATACACAAATAAGCACGTTTCTACAGTAATAACAATTATTACTAATTGATGAAATTACAATCTACGAGACAATACCATATTTTAAAAATCTGATATCATTACACAGTCCTAGCTCAAAATTTTTATTACGTAATAAAAATGCGAGTAGATCACAAATTATCACAAAAAAAAACATCAATGCGCTCTCGCGAGCGCAAATAATACACACTTTTTTGTAAACACAATTTTGTGATAATTACCTGTGTTATGTTATTACTACTTAATCTATATCACTTAAAATAACCAACGTCGTTTCGTATTATTTTCTTCGCTACATCGGCAGGTCATAATGCATACACTATACACTGTTTTCGTAATTTACGATTCTCTATTCCATTCTCTTATAAATTAAAAAAATTACGCATATCACACAGTATGGATAATAAAAGATTGTAAAGCACTTAAAAACAAATCACCTTTATACTCGTACTCGAGGTACCATAAATACACCAGGTGAAATGATCTGGCAAAGCGTTTTAAAAGTAAATTCGTGATACTGGTAACATAAATGGTGACACGATAAAGATAATACAACGTTTCAATACAATCGTAATCGAAATTATCATCATTGTGATGTAGACTTTCATTAATGACCGTTCGAGCATCATAAAAATAGCAAATCCTTCGATGATTCGATCAGTTTGTAAATATTTATGAGAAAACATCTACGAAATGCAAAACGTAAAAAAAAAAAGAAAGAGAAAAAGAGAAGCGGTGACGTTGGGAACATTTGCATACACGATTTACAACCAAACAGAAAAACAGCAAATGTACCCTTGAAAGCTGCACATTTAAAAAACAAAAACTACGCTTAAAAATGAAGAGAATTTTTAAAATTTTAACCAAAAATTGGTAACCGGGTATATCAAAAAGAGAAAAATAAAACGCCCATTCCAAATCATGAAGAGAAACAATTAACTTAAAAATAATCTTTCTAAACACAAATTATGTTTCAAAATTAAAAACGACTTAAAAAAAAAGCTTTGCTATACACTAAAACTGGTTTGATTAAGCGGAAACACAAACGACTGTAAAATGAGCAATTTGCAAAAAAAAAAAAAGAAAGAATACTTTATACTGCAATTAGGTCCATAATTGAAACAAATCATATTTCACATATTTACAGTCGATTAAGAATTGAACATGGTTAAAAGTAAAAATATTAGTTTACATTTCTTCACGAGTGTTTTCAAAACAATACAGAAGTACGTAATTCGAAACGCAAAATTTCACCAGCATTATGAGTAAATTCGAGAGAAAAAAAACAAATATAAAGAAATGTAAACTAATTACAATACATTAAAATTTATGATTGCAGCTTCTTAAATACATCAGAGATGGAGGAGACTGGTAATGTGGTGAACATTACAACAATCATTACCATCACAGCCGATCAAAAGAATTAATTTTCAAACATTCGGCAACTTTTACGAAGGCACTTTTTCTTCTCCAGCATTTGATAAGCTTGTTACAGCACGTGGCGAAGAAGGAACAAATTCTTTAGCATCCGGGTTCAAAGTGGACTGAAAATTAATTCAAATTAAAAAACCATCATAAATGAAATGTTAGAAAAGGTCAACCGATATATACCTTGCTTCCGTTTTCGGTAGCAGAATTCGATGTATTACTACGACTATTGTCCATCGGTCTCGGTCGGCTTCTGCAAGTAGAGGTGTTTGTTGAATTTATGATACGGTTAAGGTACGAAAAAATAGTGCAAAAGTGATACTTACAATCGACTCTGAACTGAGAAATGGGACTGCGTATTAGACGAACTCTGGGAGTGGCTATTATTGAAGCTATCACTGGAATTATTACGGACACCGTTCGAAGAAAGTGATAAATTATTTACAGAATCAGAGAGACCGTTGAAAGAAGTGTTAAAGCTATCATTAGACGTCCGCGAATTATTGGCGTGATTACTTTCAGCATTTTGCGATTCGTTTCCTTCGTTGGGGGCCGACTCACCTAGCATGGCTGCCATGCATTCTTCCATCAATTCTTGTTCTTCCAGTTCTCGTAACACCTGTATTCGTGCAGAAAATAACACATTTTTATTACGATACGCGTGATAAATTAGCATTCAAAAGGTATATGTACCAACCTGCGTATTGAATTCTTCCTCGTTTTCCATCCACATGTATTCGGAAAAGTCACCATCTCTGATCGGAGCTGGGGCCATTTCAAGCTGCTCGTAATCATCTGATATGTATCCATCACCATTAGAGTGGTTCTGAGGTGTTTCGTCACTCGGTATCTTCATCGTGGAGCTGTAATACTGAAATAATTCGATTATCAATATTGTATCATTTAATGTGTGTTTTGACCAAAGCACGACGTTGCATGAAACCCAGATGAAAGGATTTACAAGGCAAAAGGGTTCAATAACACGAAACACCAATATACAACATTCGACCTAAATAAATACATAAATGTGGTGCAGTGATAAACAACGCAATTGACTAAAAATTACAGATCATTGGGCAAAATAACTATTACATACCTTCAGTAATCGATATCGAGGTTTCAAACTGCTACTTTGAAACGTAACAAGACAAACTATTTAATGAATATTTAGCATAAAACGATAATTTTCATTTCACTAAATCCTTTCTTTTTTCCCCATTGCAATATCACAGAATGTAAAATGATAAAGTAAATATCGGAACTCGAGAGCTCATAAATTGATTTCAAGATGGCGCTGTCAATTTTTTTCCATGAATTTCGTTTGCATAAACGTTTTTTTCGGTCATTCGTAAGCTTATTTTCATTTTAAATGTTTCGTTTGATTATTCAAATAATAATTGAATTTTTAAAATCATAAAAGCTTCAAAAAAAGGAACAAAACAAAATTCAAACAGATTTTTGTTAAACACAGAACCTTGAAATTTTCAAAATCTGGCAACACTGATTATGACATTGAAAAAAATGAAAATTAATTGGAAAATTTGAATACGGATTCCGAATCCGAAGATTTGAATTGGTGAAAAACTAGGAGGCAGAAAAAATTTCATTGTTAATTCAAATTCCAACTTGATAAATAGATACAATGGACTGGTCACTGCCATAATTAATATACTAACCAACTCAATGGTTGATCACATCACTCCAAACACTCTCATCTTCAAAGGTGAAGACATTGAAATTTTAGATAGGTATCTTTGAAAATTGAAGATTTTTGATGCCATGGCCATTTTCTCTCTACATAATGTATGAAGAAATTTGTTTCTATTAGCTCAATCAACTCAAGGCAGAAAGCTGAGAGTTTACATTCTGAATTCAGATCTGAACAGAAGAAAGATGAAATTCAGACACACGGCTACGATCAAATTTTTTAATTAAAATCTGGATTATACAAACGTCAGTTCTCAATCGAAACAGTCTTATCGCTATTTTAAACAGTCAATGAACATAGAAAATAATTACCGATGCCATACAAAAGGTGCATTCGGTTCTTCATTCATTAAACTATAAATTAGAATAAAAGTCTAATAATATACTGATACCTCAAAAATTTTGTTCGTAATTCGTATCCAAAATGGGATTTGATCAATTCTGAGAATTTTATTTCAAAAGAAATGTGACAATTGGATTCAAAAAGGGGGAAAGTTACTTAAAAAAGGATCACTTTTTTTGGAGATCATTACTTTCTTTTTAGTAAAAATGTCAACAAAAAAATTGCAATGTTAGAAGAAAAAATTTCACTAAAAATGACAATTGAATATTATTTTTCAAATATTTATGGGATCCAAGTAATTAAGCTGCGCGTATAATATTAATAATTATTACGTAAAATTGTGGCATGTAATATTTATAAAAAGTTATCAACTCATCGAAAAAAATTTCATCTGAGCAAAAAATTTACCATCGAGTACACTTGAATATTTTTATATTAAAAAGAAAAATAGACACGACAACTTGAGACTCTTCCAAACTGAGCATTGGGCGAATTGAAAAATGTCACGTATCACATATGTTTACATAGAAATTCAAAAATTGAGAAAAAAACCTGCCTTATTGGATTTACACGAGTAAAATAAAAGAAAGCGGAACTACGGTCACAGGTACACTACTGCAACACGTACTTCTAAAGTACATTGAATTAAACGAAAGCATAATGTATGTACGTAAATTAAATTAATACACTAAATAACTTTGATATGAAAAAAAAAAGATTAAAACAAAAGGAATGAAACTTTTGTTACACGAACATTCATACATCGAAGAGAATAAAAAGTATCTCTGCACATAAACAAAAAGCTATCTATTAATAACAACTACGATTCCATATACTAAAAGCTACGTATTGCACATAATTCCACGTTGGTAATGTATCGAATATTCACTCAGAATAACAGAACAAAGGAACAGTTATTTCATTCAATCACAACGAATATTGACTGAATAATGGGATACGTAATCCCTAAAACATATCACCGATTAATGCAATTCCACGCGTCCCTAAAATACCGAGATTATTCTTTGGTAAAATTAAAGGCGTATAGAGTACTCGCCTTTATATCACTGAACTATATACTCCTTGTAATTTTTGACTAATTTTAATTGTTTTTTGATCTGTTTAATTAGATCTGATGGCTGAACCAATAACGAAATATCTAAACCTACTCCATTCAAACGGTCTCGAACTTCATTATCTTTGAAAAATAAATTTAAAGGACGTCCGTTTATTTCCGTTATGTACCAGGTAGTCCACGATAACCCATTCATCGTGCGAACTCTTGAGGTTAGACCTTGAGCTGCTATTACACTTTTAGGTACAATTTCTTTTATCTCAGCTGTATTGTTCTCTTGTACAATACCAAGATTCTGACCTTCTTGTTCTTTACGTAAAGCGTAAACGCGACCACATGGTAATCTACGTATCACAAATTCGATCTAAAGATGGAAGAAGTTCATTAGAAAATTACTTAATGCATTGGTATTTATAGAAATTAGTATAGTAAACATTTACATAAAGACTAGGCCATGCTCGGATCAACTTCTGGGCATCTGCAGCATTGTTTACCATTTTACCACCTAAACTTATTAGTTGATCGCCGATATGAAGGGCTGTATAAAGCATTGGGTGTTCCTTCTGCTTCCAACCAGCAATCCTGTACCAGATTCATGATTGAAATTATCGGAATAACTATACCAGGATACATCGAAAAAAAAAGCAATTCTTACCACACGGCTTGAAAAGCATCAATCAAAGCGATAGAATTTAAACAGTCTTTCCTTCTAAGCTGCAAACGAACTCCTCCGGGATGTGACATTTCTCTCCTTAATTGCATTACTTGTTGTTCCCTCAATGTAATACGTGTATTACCAGGATCTTCGCTGTTGACCTGAACAGAAAAAAAAAAAATAATTCATCAACTTTACAATTTTTGAAAAAATCCTGCAAAATTGATTTTACGTACTTGACGAACAAAAGGATGAGGAGCAGGAGCTAATCGCTGATTTGGATTCATCATAGGACCAGCAGTTCTTATCCTGTCAGCGGCTACAGCTTGGTGGGCGGAACTTCCTTCGCTATTTGAATTACTGCGCCTTCTTCCTCGAACGTTTCCTCGTCCTCGGCCCATTTTTGGCAGCTGAAATCATTTTTATCAATTCGTCGCATCTGACAGTAGAAGAAAATGAGTAATAAAAATGCATACCTGCGAAGGCGTAGACGAATGCTGTAAATTTACAGATGTGATGGGCGAATGTAATTTGTTCTCAGTGGCAATAGGAGATAAAGGTGTACTGACGCACGAATTAGAAGTAGATTGATTACTAGTTGATCCTAATTGAGAAGACGTTGATAAAAAAACGTGTTCGTATAAATTCGAATTAATATTTTGAGTATTCTCCGTTCCATTTTCATGATTACGTTCGACAATGGGAGTGGAAGGTTTTTCGACACTATTTCTAACATCTGAAAAGAATTATTTTTTAAACAAAAGTTCTAAACAATATTCTAGTAAAAGTATTAATTTTTACCAGTATTTTGTCCAGCTCTCTCCTCCGGGCATTCAATATTGATCGGTCTTCGAGTAGGGAAACTTTCAGTATTGATGGGCATAACAGATACATTGGTCGCCTCGTTGGAATTTCTTTCGATTTCGAGTAAATTATCGTTAAGTCCATTAAATGAGAATATATTTCCATTCGGAGCAGAACTGACTTCTATCACAGTGACATTATTCGACGCGGTTCGACTGCTGTCGTTCGTTTCGCTGCTTTCACCATGTCTATAGAACAACCAATGTCAATACAAATTCATCGCCGAAATAATATACATCGTTATTTTCATACCTATTATGTGATGAGGAAGAACTTTCGACAGGGGAGATGGGAATTTCGTGTGAACTTGTTGACGGTTGAGCATTCGCAGATGAATTTTGAGAATTGATTCGAGCATTACGGGAATTATCATCCAATATAGAATTTTCAACCTCTGATGTTCGATTACTCGTAACATCTGGAAGAACATACAATAATACAGATTCTCCAATAATTGATGGAATTTAGTTTTCATCGTCTGTCATACCTGAGTTATCCGTTGATGAGGCGGATACTGGTTCAACACCAGGAGGAATGTACGGTACAGCAGGTGGTAAAGGTAGAGGTGAATTAGGATCTCGAGTGGGTAATAGATGAGATTTATTATCAGGTAAATGACTCGTATACAGATTTTCACTTGGAGCTAAGAGTTTCATTTCGCGTAACTTTGCATTTAAACGTTTCACCCAACTCATCATCTGGTGTCTAAAGAATATAGAAACATTATTAAGTATAAATCGTACGTACATAAAACAAACACACAAGCTGACATAGATCAGGTTACTCACTGAGAAGATGCAGTCAAACGAACCATCTCAGATGGAAATGTAATCACGAATTCGTATTCGTCGTCATCATGAGGACATATAGAAGGTGTTATATGTAACACATTGGTGAGTTGGTAACTGACATTTGGCTTATGTGTTAGGGCCATTTTCTCATCAGTGTAAACCTCCAGAAATGGAATACTATCGTTATGAACGCAAAATATAACCCATTGCTGAAACACCAGTTGATTAAGGAACGGTATCAAGGTAAAGGATTCACGATGTTACTCAAGAGTGATAGCTAGCTACACTTACCTTAGGAATGGAGGCTAATTTCTTCTCATTATTATTGGGTAACTTTAACCAAGAACATTTGTACACTTCGCGAAACGGAAGTTCCATTATTATTCAACCCAGGAGACCACTCTGCAATGAAATATCGAACAGTTGTTTGTACATTTTTCACTTCGGAGTTCGGATTCGACCAACTCGGATTATCATAATTAGTAAGCATAAAAAACACTTACCAAACATAAAAACTTTCGTTATTTGTGGTTCATCTGTTGTGTCGAGAATGTTTTCAGCGTAGGAAAATGTTTATTCTGCGTTCATTAACGGCGTCTGCGAAGCAGCGAAAAAGAACTTTCTCTTTTCTCCAGCAATGTTATGCATTATAATATTGTTTTTCTTTTTATCAATGTTTGCGTCTATTCAATGTTCAAGTTCACCTCGAATTCACAAGATATTTCAGGTATTTTGGTGGAGACGAAATCCCAATTTTTTGCGAATAAAACAACGGAGATGAATGGTGATTTCTACTCCACACAAAACGCTGTGATCCTCCAAACTGCTATAATTAGACACCCGGTTTATTCATGGTCGATAAAAGCGAAGAAGATGTTTTAAATTTAATTAATTATATTCAATTAGGTAATTAAATTGATTAATATCAAAATCATTTAAATGAACCACTCTGTTGTTATTTTATTTTTTGAATGATTCATCTCAAGATTTTGCCAATTAACTGGAAAAACGCAGATTCTATTTTGTGGAACTAGCAACTTTGACTGTGTAGCGTGAAATCGCATATTCTCATTATGAGCCCGGATAGCTCAGTCGGTAGAGCATTAGGCTTTTAACCTAAGGGTCCAGGGTTCGAGTCCCTGTTCGGGCGGAATTTTTTTTCGAAATTTATTCAATTTTGTCATTGTACTTAGTGTGAAAATCATTCTGTAAAGTTATAATATTTCACTTGAAAATAATTTCATTCAATATTACCATATTATCAAGATCAAAGGTTAAATTTGGTAAATTGAGACGTTATCGTATTGATTTCACTTTATCGTGATACGGTTATTGTGCACTTTATTTACCTACAGGCTACAATCTCTTGATAACATTTTAACATTTAATATTCATTTAAATCGTCAAATTGTATTATGAGTTCAATAATTGAGAAATTAAAAAAAATTAATAATAATTCCTGCAAATGAACAATCAGTCAATCACCCACATCCTGAAATATGGTTTTACTCGTGAGTCATGAGATTCATGACTCAATCCTTTTCAAGTGAAGGTATCTTTTTTTACGCTTTCAATTGAACAAAACAAACCTCTTTTTATTTTCATTTTTTGAGAAATTTTTAGCAAGAGTGTCTATTTTTAATGATTTTTAAACGCCTGCATAATTTATTCTATGCAATTAACAAGACACTCGTGTACGATGTTTCACAGGGCATATTCTATCTGGTACAAATTCTTAACGCAGAATTGAGTCAAGTAATTCAGAATCGAAACAAATAGGTAAGATATCTAATTCGAGAATCAATTACTTCTACAAAAATGATGATTTTTTCTGGTAATTGGAAAGCGAGAGGTGGAGGAAAAGCTATTTTTTGATACGGTATTTTATGATTGTGCCTGGTTTTTATTTTAACATTTAAAAAAAATATTTGAATTCAACAATAGGTAATTCATAATTTGAACTTATAAAATTATAATTTAGTAGATGGGATAATAGTTAATTTATTTACCTATCTAACTATAGATAAAATTTTCCATTTCTTTCTACTTGCCAACATTTCTCAGCATACCTATGTTTGAAGCAACTAGGTACGTGATTTGAGTAGCAAGGTGTGTAATACCTATTTAATTTTCTAATATTTGAAAAAATACCACCTAATTATTTAATTAGTGAAAAACTAAATTACTTTAAATATTTTACTGAAAAGGGATCCTAAAAAAGTTACTGGAATGAGGAATTACTTTCTTTATGATTTGAAGGATAACTTGATTCATGGAATTAAAAACTTACTGTGGTCAATTAGTTTTTTTTTTTCATTCTGAAGGACGATGTTCGACTTACCGAGTAAATTCCAGCAGTTTTTTTTCTTTTTTTCAACTGGATAAGTGTTGAAGATGACCCTGAAAATGATGGATACTTGTTCATTCTATGTAAAACTCCCACGACAGTTCTTATAGGTAGTCTATTTGCTTCACTTGAGTGAAGTCAAGTCTTTTAATTATATCTTGGCGTCTTGGCATTTAAAATGATTTTTTTTTTTTTACTATGGTCACATTCAAATTTATGTTAAATATGAATTTTATAGTGTTTTCATTAAATTCTGAGGATAATAAAATCATTTTTAAAAAACGTTGTAACTGTCTGAAGATAGGTACATTTTTTTTTTATTTTTTAAAATTATAATAAAATATTGGTCGTCTTTGAATACCTATACTAATAAAATTATGAAATCGAAGAAAGGGGCGAGATGAAAGAAAAGAACAGATGAAAAGTATTATCTAAAATAATAGCATTTGAATAAAAAACGTATAGTTGAATTAAGAAAAAAAATTGGAAGAATTAAAAAAAAAATCGAATATTTGTATTCGTACCAACTTGAAGTAAAATGTCCAAATTTGGCCAACCCCCTAAAGTGGCCACTTTGGTGTTCAACTGGAAAAATTAAGAGTATAGAAAGTATGAGAAATTCTGTTTCAAAAATAATGTGCTCATTAGTAAATGGATGTGAAATTTTCTCTCTAGGTAGATATCTACTTTTCATTGATATGGATTTGAAGTTAATAAATAATGTGATATCTATAGCTTGCCTAATAATACTGAAAAAAAAAAAAAAAAAAACTCTAGGTGGCCAAATTTGGACATTTTTACCTCACTTGAGCTTATTTTTTTACATATTGTGTACCTACCTATTTTTGCTGTAATTTTTCAAAAAGAAGAAACAAGGGTCCATCCCACCTCCAAACAAATTTCAGATTAGGTACAAATGTTAATTTTGTGATTTTATGTATGAAATTTTATCTATATCTAGGCAACACTTTTTTTTTTTTCATTCCAACATGATTTCAGCTTTACAATCATGTCTCAAACAGATGTAACAATGTAAAAACTAGTTCCCAGGGACTTTTGATGGTACCTATAGATAGGTAGGTATACCAACTAGAGACTTTTAATAAGCCATTCAAGGTCACCTATACAATGTACGGCAAAAAACACCTTTTAATTTATATCCTGGTAATATATTCCAACAGATTATACTGTGGATATCTAGCGGCGTCATCAATTTGATTATTTCACCCACACACGAGCAATAAGAAATGAAAAATTGATCATAAAATAAAAATTTGTATTAAAAAGCATTTTTTAATAACTTGTACAATTTTTTAACAAAAAGAATTATTTACAATGCATTTTTATAAACAAATAAGAACAAAGAAGAAAAAAATTTCAGTACAAAAAATTCACGTTGTAAAAATGAGTACAAAATCAATGTAAAATTAAATGCACAAGTTTCGAATTAAATTATATAAAATAAATATTTAAACACGTGTTTAAATACAACGCAATCGCCTCTAAGTCTATTTAGATAGGTAGGTATAAAAATTATCATCATAACCATCTTGGGTATCGAAGCAATGCAAAAAGCTTAACGCATTATAATATTGTGGGTATTTAGCAAGATGGGTTTTTCAAAAAATTTTCTCAAGCTAAATGTTCTAGTGTATAAAGGTACATATTTACATTGCTTCTTTATGAAATTTTTTACAAGAAAAAAAGTTATGAAAGTTCAACTCAAAAAATTTATTTTATAATACTGAGATCATTTAAAGTCCTTTAGAGTTACAAAACAATAACTGCGCACTCATCGACTTCCTTATACACGCATATAAATAAGGAAATGAATAAATTAAATAAATAACAAGCGTTATTATTATATTTAGACTATGATAAAAACTAACATTTTAAAAATTTGGTATCAAATGACCTAAAATAAAATAATTTAATTCACTTATTTTCATTTACATATATTTTTTTTCACCTGAATGTTTCTCTGAACAAACAACACCTTTGTTTGGACGGATTTCAAAATTTCAAATTTCAAATCGGGTAATTTGAAACCACTTTGATAAAATTTCTACATACCTTGTAATACTTACGCTTAATTTTTAAACTATGAAATAAATGAAAGTTTTCTCAATCCCAAATTCGAAAAAAAATAAAATAAAGGTAATTTTCATAAAATAAGTAGAAATAACACATATTTGTATAAATTAAACTAAAATGTAGACCTATTTGTCGTCTTTTGTGATGGAATATCAAAATAAATAATTCTCTAAATAAATTATAAAAACAAATGAAAAATTGAAAAAAAAATACACAAAAATGTAATACTCAAAGTGTAGAAACATTTCTTAACGAAAATTACTGGTTAAAATAAACAGAAGTACGAGATTCGACCTTGGCTGATTAGATGTGAACATGGACTGGTGCACAATTTTTGTTGCATTTGCGGTTGCGAAGAAATTACAGACCCTCTGCCCCAATTGTTCCAAAATAGGAGAATATGGCTTCTTGCTACTCAATTTTTTTTTACATTTTTTTATACCTACTGGGTGTGTAATTTTTCAAAAAGATAAGTAGGAAATAGGGAAGTAATTTTATAAAGTGGCCTGTTGATTCGTAAATGCTTTTTTTGAAGTTTAATCCGTGGGAGGGGGGGGGGGGTGCTAAAATAGGTGATATTTGACTAGGTAGGTACCATTTAAATCTTTTTTTTAAATCAAAAAATTCAGGCAAAGAAATCACCAATTTTTCGAATACATTTTTGCGAAATAAGGGAGAGGGAGGAGTTGAAACAAAGGATATATTCAAAATTCAAATCTCGTACCGTTGGTAGAATATAAAACTCGGTAAAACAAAAATGACCAATTTTCAATTCCCCATCATACTAAAATGTTTCCACTTTCGACGCTCTGATTGATTAATCAGAATATGGGAGGGGAGGAGGGAGAAGAAGATAAGATGAACAACGTCGAAAATATGATAAACAACATCGAAAGTGTATATATGCAACTTGTTAATTAAACGTGTTTCCGTAATTAAATTTTGAACTAATTGCTCGATTGAACCGGTTGATTAATAAGTCAAATTTCCAGCAGGTTAATTAATTTATAATGTAAGTTCGTGCATAGGGCGACCAGGGCGAGTAAAGAATTATCATGAGAATTTTGTACATCGTCGATAGGAAGAGAGACGATTTCAAAACGGAAATTGTATTACTAACATAATTATACAGTGGCACTATTATCACATTGTATGTACGAAAATTAGCACACGTGTAAGGGTAACGACGACAGATATTTGGGCGAGGGAGCGAAGGGGGAGGAGGTCGTATGTAATGGAAAAATCCACGACATTCTCGTTGACTTTTTTTTTTTTTTTTTTTTACCTCGTTCTGTAGCTCTATGAGCCATTATACCTAGTATAACACAGCTGGTAGACTTACGCTTTAACATATGGCTTTTGAGCCATATTCACCAATCGCTTAGGATTTTTTTTTCACCTATACTTATTATACGTAGCTTTGAGCTTCAATATTTTAACGCATAACAAAAGAAATTTACTTAAAAATTAAGCACCTATTGAAGTTGTATCTCCACCATATCTCTCTACATTAGAACAGGAACTATGAAAAAATGGTGGCGTTATAGTTTTCAGATCGCCTCGAATGTCAGCTGTATGCACTTATAAGTCAGCCTTACGAAGATTTTCTTTTGGTTTTCAGTACAATAGGAAAGGTATCCGGGGGTAAAGCTACGCAGGCTGCCTTTGCACACAGGTTCTTAGTGGTGGTTAATTCGATATCGAAATGTTGCACTATACCGGCCACTAAAACGAAGGAGAATCCGCTAACTAACTGTTGACCGATGCACGTTCGCTTACCGGTGCCAAATGGTATAAAATGTGCCGGTTTGACGACTTTTCCATCTTTGATAAATCTTTCTGGTAAGAATTCCGCTGGTTTTTCCCAATATTCGCAACTTTTATTCAGCTCGTAATTATTTAATATGACACAGGTTCCTTTTTCTATGAAATGACCTGCGAACAAAAAAAAAATCAAATATGAAAAATTATGGCTTGATTAATGCCAATTGCCATTTGCCAGCCGGTCGGAGACCGACGAGGCGATTATGTCTGTAGGTAATAGAGGTGATGTCATCGAGTGTCCGAAATTTGTGGTTGGATAGTTAGAGTTCGTCGGTCGATGATCTATTTATATTTATTCGTGTTGTGGTAATTTTACGAGATTTTTTTTTCTAGAAATTTTATCTTTTTTTTTTTTTTTTTGAGTAGGTAAACAAAATAAGTGTAAAAATAGATTCCTCTTGTTTTGTAAACAAAACTTTATACTTGCAGTGAACTGGTTTTGAGAAGTAACTAGCTGTAATCTGTTCAAAATTTATTCGTAGATTTATCGTCTATTTTGTAAAATTGATCGTGGGTGTAATTCATGATGGAAAATAACCGAGATGAGTGAATTTGGGCTCAGTTTAATAGAGCTGATGAAAAATTTAGTTTATCATCCTTGCATCTTTTCTACATATCTGGGATCTGGCAGAATCTTGACATATAATATCATTTTTCTGAGAGTGATAGGATTCAAAAGGGAGCATTCGTTAAGGAGCTAAAAAGCTAAATTCTTTGAAAAGAACACTTTTTTATTGTGTCTTTCAACTTTTTTTGGTCAACTACAAATTTTTTAATTTTTTTTTTTTTTTTAAATTAAAAGAATGTTTGATTTCTTTAAGAAATTTTAATTTTCAAACAATTTGTTACATTTTGTTTAATTTTTTTGTTTTTATTTTCATCTTTAGTTTTTTTTTGTTTTCTCATCTTGAAAAATTGCTTCCGTTGTTTGAATCATTTTTTTGATAAGATGACGCGACACTTGTAATTATTTTTTATCCAAAAAATAACAGTAGGTACCTATACACATTTTTTTCATTTTTTTTTTTTTGCAACAAAATAATGTTTTGTTATTTTGACTAAATGAGTAATATTATGAAGTTGGATTGAATAACTTGAGTATTTTTTCATCTTGCATTTTATGAAGTTTTTAGTTTTCTTCCGCCTATTTGATTAAATGTTTGCTTTTTTCCTCAACTTGTTCATTTTTCAAACACTTATAGCGACTAGAAAATTAATCTTGTTGGTGCGATTAGATCTGCATAATTTTTTGGCCTTATGATGGATACCTTAAGCTACCAATTTTTTCAAAAACAAATCCATTTCCCCCACAATTTTTCTATTTAAAAAAAAAAAATGAAATTTCTAGTTTCCTAATTTTTTTTTGAGAGAAGAGGGGGGTGCTCCATATACTTACATATTATTTTAGAAAAATGCTTTCATTGCAACCATCTCCAAATGTTTTTTTTTCGGCAAACTCATTTTTCAATCTTTTACTTTTACTTTTTTTTTTTGAATACTTAAGGTACCTACTCAAAATTTTCAATGATTCTCGGGAATTGAAATCGTTTATTTTTCAAATCTTTTCATAAATTAAAATTAGTTTGTATCATGATATTTTGATCATGGTTTTCGAGTTTTCATAAAAAAAAATCCTCTCTACCTACTTACAAGGGAACTTCTTGAGGTGTCACACTACGATTTGAACGGGACCGCGATTTTTGGAAAGAGCATAGTCTAAGACCCCCAAAACCAAATTTTCAGCTGCCCAAGTTCATTTTCGATTTTGGGCGAATTTTTGAAAATTCAAAATTGACTGTTTTTGGCGATTTATGCCTTTTTTAAAAAAGTACGTGCTTGATCAGTAAAAATGGTCAAAATAAGTCCCAAAACTAATATTAATTACCCTAATCCAAATTTTACCATTTCCAGCCATTCTGGAGCCTCCAACGTGATTTTTCAATTTCTCCAGGATTTTGAATTTGCTCCAGAAGGCGTGAATATGAAGTTGGGCAGCTAAAAATCGAGTTGTGTATTAGACTCGACCTGTTTAACGAGCTTATCCACATTTGAGCCGATTTTGAGAGTGACATCTCAAGAGTGGCTTTTTGACCAGCTTTTTTCAGAATTAAAAAATCAAAAAAAATCAAAAGATTCAAAATTCTGGAGAAATTGAAAAATCGCGCTGGAGGCTCCAGAATGGCGGGAAATTGTGAAATTTGGATGGGGGGGGGGTTAGTTTTGAACAAAATACAGCGATTCGTGTGAATTTCAAAAATTTCCACACAAACGGGAAACTTTTGATTTTTTGAATTTTTTAATTTTGAAAAAAGCTGGTCAAAAAGCCACTCTTGAGGTGTCACTCTCAAAATCGGCTCAAATGTGGATAAACTCGTTAAACAGGTCGAGTGTAATATACAACTCGATTTTTAGCTGCCCAACTGCATATTCACGCCTTCTGGAGCAAATTCAAAATTCTGGAGAAATTGAAAAATCGCGTTGGAGGCTCCCGAATGGCTGGAAATGGTAAAATTTGGATTAGGGTAAATAATATTAGTTTTGGGACTTATTTTGACCATTTTTACTGATCAAGTACGCACTTTTAAAAAAAGCATAAATCGCCAAAAACAGTCAATTTTGAATTTTCAAAAATTCGCCAAAAATCGAGAAATGAACTTGGGCAGCTGAAAATTTGGTTTTGGGGGTTTTAGACTATGCTCTTTCCAAAAATCGCGGTCTCGTTCAAATCGTAGTGTGACACCTCATGAGGTTCCCTTGTTAGATATTGAAAAAAAAATGTTGGTTCCAGTTTTCTATAAATTTCAGTGTACCTAATATTTATCACAATAGGTATTAAAATTGTCTTGAATGATTTCGGTTAATATTATCGTAATCCTAAATTTTTCTGTATTTTATTTTTAAAAAATTTTTTTCAAATTTTTTCAACTTTCTTTCTTTTTTTTCCAATATCAAAATATGATCGACCAAGTGATTGTCGTAAAACTCGTACTATTTTTTATGCAAACTGTTTAGTGCCATTTATAAAAAAGATTCAAGTTGAAAAAACACAAAAAAGTATTAATTTTTTTTTTCAGTTTGAAAGTTTTTGCGATTTTGGTTATTTTGTACCTTGATTTCTCATCCTTATAAAAATTAATACAGCATTCCGCCTCGACCTCCCCCCTCCCGGCTCCCACCATTCCAATCGTAAGAAAACTACGAAACTGGATTTTTACGTCTTCCTTACATTCAGTTTATTGAAGACCAACTGCCTGGGGGTTGGGGATCGATTTTTATTAATTTTACTATAAATACGGAATAAATCGTGGCCATAACGTTAGGTAATCACGAATTGAACTTGAACTGAACTCGTACCCACGATTTCGAACACGATGATTTGTGGCTAGAAATAAAGTTGGATGTATAAGACTCACCTCCTAATTCTGTATCTTGAGTAGCAACGTGAGGAACAATAGGCGACGAGGTAACCCTCAAAGTTTCGAAAACGGTCGCCTCGGTGTAAGCCATTTCAGACTTATCCTGCATTCCGACATTTCTGGAGCCCCCGGTAACCGCTTGGATTTCCTCTTCGATTCGTTTCTTCACATATGGATATTTGACCAAACTGACTAAGGTCAACATGACTAGATTTCCAACAGCCGAATGACCACCGAGGAAATCCTCCAGTTCGAACATAATGTGTTGCCAAGTGAGCTGCGAATCGGTTTTCAAATTCTGGAGAAGAGCGTCGGTAAAGTCGCGAGGTGGTTCTTCGTAGTCGATCGTGCTTAGGTGCTCGTTGACGATGTGCTGCATGATGAATTTTCGTACTTCGCCGGCCCACCACGAGAGCTTATTCATGTGGCGATAATACAAAGGCGAAAGCCAAGGCATGAAGTCGACAGCGTATCCTTGATTTATATCCCAGAATACCTCGTCGTAGTATCTGACTATGTTCTGGAACGATTTCAAATCGTATGGGAATCGCACCGTGCACATGTATTGGGTGAACATGTTGGCGCAGGCGGCTAAAACTATAGGCTTTAGGTAGATCACGTTGCGGTCTTGGGTGCATTTCGATTGCAGCTCGACGATAAAGTGTTCCAGTTCGTTTGAGGATATGGTCGTGAGTAGTTGGTAATTATACGAGGTGAATCTGGGCGAGCAGTAGATCCTCGCGATGTGTCTTCTGGTCTCTTGTAACGAAGACCAATCGCATAAGGCTAGAGCTGTAAAAACAAACCAGACAATTTGCGTATTAGATTTTTTAATTTGATTATTTATGTATAGGTACCTAGACAGACCAGTGTATGTATATAATGAATTTAATAGTTGGATAGCTGAATATACTAGTGATAATGACTAATTCAGGATCCATAAAATATTTCCATAATGGAACGACTTTTAATTCGAACGTATGTCCATTGCCAGATTAGGTAGGTACCTAGATGTTTTTTCATTCATTTCAAACGGTTATAATATCGTGAAAACATTCCAATATTTTTGTAACTGGTCAACATGTGTTATGTCAAAGCAGCAAAAAAAATAAGAGCACGTGTCAATGTTACAATTTTACGTTCCAGTCTGAAAAATTTACCATTTTTTACGATGCGAATCCAAATCGTAGTAAATATTTTGTGGTCGTGTGTTCTAAGCATGGGTTTTTGTTCAGAAAAACCAGACCAATTGCGTTTTATACGAATCTACAGATCTGCCGATGAAGTTTTGGTCAAGACCGAGCACAGTAAGCCCAAATCAATTAATTTTAGGAAGTCTGAAGTCTGATTTTTCGTAGTACAGCTAGGTAACTTGGGAATTTTGAAATAGGTACCTAGTGGATTTTTGAGTATTTTTCCAAGTAGGTAGGAAATTTCAAATTTTGTGTTATCACTTAAGTTCATTATCTCACTGATCTAATATACTGAAATTTGGCATCAGCTTGATCGAAAATTTGGTTTCGCTGTTGAATATTGATTAGGTAGGTAGGTACCTAGAATCCTAGAATGCATTTAATTTACATTCAGTTTGAGCTTTGCAGTCATGATCGTTACAGATGAATGCAAATTTTATGTACTTAAATGGTTTTTAGTGTTAACACGTGGTAAGCAGTTCACAGAAATGATCCATTTGTTTATTGGAGAGTATAAAGAGTTGAAAACAATTATTGGAAATTTGTAATGGAGTTCGCAATCGTGCATTCTACGAAAAAATTGGCGATGTTAACAATTTTTTCTGACAAAATTCTCTAAACGAGGAGTTTAAAAAATTCAAAAAAAAAAAATCAGCTCTTCTTGTCAATATTTCTGAAGATATCTTCTATCCTAAGACTAGGTACAACTCTGAAATCTATTCTGATATATTAATTTTCATTCACTGATAGATTAGTCGGGGAGCCCACTTAAGGATAAATTGCACCCCCCCGTCGATCCTCCGGGACAACTTTTTTCTTGAAGGGGGAGTCCTAAGGAACATTTCTAGCCCTTGTACTCAAAAAAAAAGTGGCCCTACTTACAAAATGGCGGCCATTTTGATTGACAGGTCAGCTGAAATCGCAGATTTTTCGTTTCAACATAGGACTTGCACAACATTTTTCAAACTGTACAAAGGTAGATCGAAAGATCAAGCAAAAATTGATCACCTGTCAAAATTTCAAGTGCTAAAGTGCTTTTTTCGATTTTTGGTGAATTTTTTAAAATCAAATTTAGGCTAAAAATGAGAGAAAAAATAAAAAATATAAAATAAAAAAATGAAAAATGAAAACTAAAAAAATAGGAAAAGAAAAAAAAAGAAAAGAAATAATAAAAAAAATGTAAAAAAATAAAAATGAAACAAAAATGAAACATAAGAACAAAAATTGAAAAAATAAAAACTTGGATTTACAACTACATACAAGCGTTAGAAATTGGATACAAACCAAATTTCAACGTTTTTGCCAATTTATTGTTCGTGTAGCATGTTTTTTTTTTTCAAAAATAGATGTCCGGAGACAATTTTAGACTTGAACCTGAAAAAATGTGCGTCAAATCGATCGGAAGGGCCACACAGATGGTAAATTTGAGTTACAGAACTAAATTTCATTTTCACCCTATTTGTGGAATTTTTTTAATTTTAGCTTTTTACGTTAATTTAGGTTTGTTCAAGTGTTCCAAATTTTTGGCAGCAAAAATCGTTCACACTCGAAAAACATTTTAATAGGTACCTAAGTATATAAAACTACCAAAAATGTTTGAAAATTTTAAAATTCATAACTTTTCTTTATGAACAAACCTTTTGATCTAATTTTCAGTTTTTTTGTGAAAAATAATGGACCAAGCCCCTTTCTGATTCGACTTTGCCCAGTCCAAAATTTTTTGTACCGGTTGGAAAATTCTCATTTTTTGTCATTTTTTTCATCAGTCGATATTTTTAAAAAATTTGTCTTTTTATAGAACTATAGACACGATTTTTTTTGCACTCCACTCCATTTTTTTAGAAAAACTTTAGCTTTTCAAATTTTTGTTGATGGGGTATTTTACGTGCTCTTTCAAATTTTCGATCTAGCTTTATTTGGACTCAAAATTTTTCTGCTGATTCGGATATTTTCCTTCTTATAGTGAATAATGGTTTCAAATTTTCCTTTTTAGAATGACTTTCAGTATAAAAACACATCATCACAAGTCGAAAATATTTCAATACTCTCCCACTGCTTCATCTTCGACTCTTCTATATATTGTCAGTAGATAAATTGAGCGATTGATAAATCTTCAATGGCAAGTCAATTAAGTAAGAAGGCGTCCGTCATATGGGATAAAACCATAAACTCAAAATGAACCCACTCCATGTCATTTTACCAGATATGTTCTGGCAATAGGACAAATAGGAGTTATAAAAAAAAAAGAAATGAATGATAAGTCATTAATCAGCTTTATTTTTCATTTCTCTGTAAGAATTTTCCAGTTGCAATTTCTTCAGGTTTTTTTTTTTTTTTTTTTTTGAAATTCATCATCACGTCACGAAAAAATTTCAGACATAATTATTTTTAAACACGATCATTATATCGAAGTTGAAACATGTCAAACGCGTTAGAAAAATTTCAGTCAGTCCGAAGGAAATACCCGCGAATTTCGTCATCGTGATAATTCATTGATGGCGCCAAAAACTTGAAAACTCGTGTAAAATTTTAATAATTTTACCGAAGTACTTGTATTTTCTTTGAATCAATAATCGGTACTTAAGGAATGCAAACTCTAAGAAAAAAATTGTTCATTCAATATGCATTAATAAACATCACGATGATGCATCTGTGTACATAGTTGTACGTATACTTTCTTCAAGGTGCATGCATATTTTGCATGTGACTGGTTTCCGTTAACTATTCATGCGTTACACAGACATAAGTACTCGCTCACGTGTATTTCTTTCGTATACGTATTTTACCAATTTTCTAGCTAAAAAATTGTTTACGTATGTAAATAAGCGCGACGAAGAATTACATAACGTTCGTCATAAGTTCCTTACTATTTACGTAGGTAGGTATGGTAGGTATAACGGGGTATGTATACGTTATCGGAAGTGATCCGCGAGAAATTTGGAGGGAAAAATGAAAAAAAAAAAAATTCTTACGTAATTAGCCAAGACATTGTATCGATCGGCGTAGATGAAAAAAAAATTAAAATAATAAAAATAAAAAGAGGAAGTATTATCACACGAGACGCCATTGAACGAACGGTATATGTAAACACATCACAATATAAAGTATATGGAGTAGGTCTAAAAGTTCAAGGTTAAATAATAAAATTTCATACGTGAGATAATTATTAATGAAAATACTGTTACCTCGGCCGAGTTCACAGAATTCGCATCCTACGAGCTAGGTGTTTTTTCTCCTTCATTATTGTCATATACCTACCTACCTACCTAGGAGAAAGAATTTCACGACGATAGATTGTGCAATAAACACCTCCTATTGATCGTATCGATCACATAATGGCGTGTCGCGAATATTTTCTATGAACTTTCATACCCTACGTGAAGGTAATTATTTATCAGGTTTCCAGTCTATATAACCTAACCTATGCCGTATACTATACCTACCTATATTAACTTCGGTTTTAAAATAACTTTTGCTTTTGTGAGGTCACATATATTCGAACATGTGTATACAATCTTGAACAAATTTGCATTTGCACGCAAATGCAACCTGTTGCAGTTTTTATCTCACTTTGCCTCTTCCTACAGAGTGGTACATAGATTCTTGGAATACCTACCTACTTGCAGTTGATGTACGAAACGATGCGTTAGATGCATTTCTTGTTTTACTTTCTAGATGGTTATACATTATTATTACTCATTTATTAAGTACTTTGACGGGGTAAAAATAGAGTCAGGAATTCGTAGATTATAATTTATCAATTTTTTTCTCTCAAAAATATGTATTTCAGGATATTAATTCTAAATTTAGAACTCTCGCGGATTTAGCTCAAGGATGAAGGCGACGATGACGCGAGGCAACGTGTTGAAAGTAAATACTTATACCTTACGAAAGCATCGTCCTGAATGGTGGATTGTAATTCATCGATAAATATACAAGTGCGTAACTAGGCCTACTTTCTAACATAGTAAATGTGAAACTTTTGAAATTAGTTCAAAATGATGCAATCATTTTATAGAAGGCTCTAGAACCTTGAGGGTAGCTGGAAAGATGGAACCAAAACAGTGGCATGAATATGCTCTTACTAAATAAAGGAAAGGAAATTGGACCAGTAAGAGTACAATTAATATTTATCACCATTCCTATAATGTTGGACTTTCATCATGATCCAAAAGTTCGCAGCTTTCGGGCGTAGTAATTGCAAACAAAATTATTGAGCTCTTTGAAATTTTCATGGGATGACTTTGCATAAAATTCATTAAACATGAATTTCTCAGCAACGGCTGAATCGATTTTGATCAAATTGGAAATTTCACTACTATAGGATACTTGCCAAACATTTCGGTATCATTACCAAGTTCCAAAAGCTCAAAGTTTCCAAGTTTATCAAGCGACAAAATTTTTTCAACATTTAAAAAAACTCATTACCTACCTAGAAAACGGCTGAACCGATTTCGATGAAACTTGAAATCTCACTAGGTCTGTATGATTCCTGTAAAGTACTAATATGACTCTCAACTTTTGGTGAATCATTCATGAATCGAACTGATCAATTTTTTGAAAGAACCATATAGCCAAAGAATTGATCAATTCTTTAATTTATAAATCAATTCGTTTGCGAATGATTCGCAAAAAATAATTCAATTCGTTCGTGAATGATTCATCAAAAATTGTGTAAATAAATCGATTCGTTCGCGAACGAATCACGTGAATACGAATCGATTCGTTAACGAATGATTCACAAAAAATAATTCAATTCGTTCGTGAATGATTCATCAAAAATTGAGTAAATGAATCGATTCGTTCGCGAACGAATCACGTGAATACGAATCGATTCGTTAACGAATGATTCACAAAAAATAATTCAATTCGTTCGTGAATGATTCATCAAAAATTGAGTAAATGAATCGATTCGTTCGCGAACGAGTCACTTGAATACGAATCGATTCGTTCGCGAATGATTCACAAAAAATGATTCAATTCGTTCGTGAATGATTCATCAAAAATTGAGTAAATGAATCGATTCGTTCGCGAATGAGTCACTAATACGAATCATCTCGTTCGCGAATGATTCATCAAAAATTGAGTAAATCAATCGATTCGTTCGCGAACGAGTCACTTAAATACGAATCGATTCGTTCGCGAATGATTCATCAAAAATTGAGTAAATAAATCGATTCGTTGGCGAACGAGTCACTTGAATACGAATCGATTTGTTCGCGAACGAGTCACTTGAATACGAATTGATTCGTCCGCGAACGAGTCACAAAAAATAATTCAATTCGTTCGTGAATGATCCACCAAAAATTAAGTAAATGAATCGATTCGTTTTCGAATGGTTCATCAAAAATTGAGTAAATGAATCAATTCGTTCGCGAACGAGTCAATGATTCACCTAAAAATCAATCAGTTTGTTCAATCGCCAATCGATTGTGAATGCTTCGATTCGATTTGATTCACTTCGCTTGAATACAGATCAATTCCTATGCAATAGTTTCACAAAAACCGAATCAATCGTAAATCATGTAATTGATCCGTTTGCAAATGATTCACCAAGATAGTGAATGTTCAAAAAATTTCCTTTTTAGAATAAGGTAAACCCAGAAAAAATGCAGTCATAATCGATTTGAGTGTAAGCTCAATTTTTAGGGATTTCACGTATTTTCGAAATCAATCAATTTATTTAATCCCCAATCGTTCGTAAATGATTCAATTCGATTGAAAACAGATCAATTGCTGTACAATAATCAAGCAAGTAGATTTGTCATCATCATCAACATACACATAATATTGACTATTGATGGGTTCATGTTTTTAAACGAAAAATGTAGCAAATTTGAACAGGTAGGTTAGGTATGCAGAATATCCCCCCCCCCCCCAATAAGAGAAATGTTGAAATAATAAATTGAAAAGACGAATTATATTTTTGAGAAGTTAAAATCGAAATCCATTTTTGGCCATACTAGAGTGGGTGTGCCTTCATCAAAAAATGAGCAAGAAACACTTCAGATGGTTTTTTGCTCAATTTACAAATCAAAGAGACTGGTAAATTCGTATTTTGAAATTTTTTTCTTCGCAAATATTTTGCATTAACTATGCCAAGACATCGAAAGATATTATTTTTGTAATTGAGGAAATATTTTGACACGCAGTCGTGCCAACTTTTTGGTCATTATTCGCAAATTTAGAAAATTGAGAAAACATAGGTACCTAGTCAAAAACATAAATTTTTTAGGTTTTTGGAAATTGACAATGATGGTTAAAAAAAATGGCGCCACTGCGTTAAAAATTATTTCCCCAATTTCAGAAATGACACGTTTTGTAAATTTTGGTATAATTAAAGCGAAATAGGTATTTGAGAAGAAAAAATTTTCAAACCACGAATGTACCCGAAAATTAGCTTTTTGCAAATTTTTAACTGCTCAGAAGAACCCTAAAAATGGTCTTGGATTTTGATGACAATGGTCTAGATCGGCGTAGAATATCGAATTCTATGTTTTGAAATTGGGACATTTTCCCCAAAACTGGTTGGGTAATTCCTTCATTTTAAAATGTGATAGAAGGTATTCACGTTTTCTTTCTCAAAATCTTTTGATTAGTATACATCCCTTCAGTTTTCAAATTGAACACGGTCTTAGATTTTAATGGCGATGGGCCACTTCGACCCATCGCCTTTTCACGTTGAAAAAATTAAACCCTTTAGGTAAATTTTCTAGCATTTTGAACAGTTCCTTCAATCGTTTGATCTCACTTTACGATAATTAAACCTCCTAACGAATCACGAGAACCTATAGATTACGATCAGTTTTCGAATTAATCCCAGAATTTTCCTATGTACCTATTTATAAATATCATTCAAAGGGTTGGCAAATTATCCACCATTTTTTAAGTACCTACTATTTGTAGATTTATATTCGAAATTTTAAAAGAACCAGTTTCCTACAAAGTCTACTTAATTGGCCATCTGAGCCGAGGTACATAATGAATATAAGGATTATAAATTTAAAATTTCCTAATTCTTGGACCGGTATCATCAAAATGTAGTTTAGCGCCGTGTAGCTTCTTTTTTTTCAAACTAGTTTCACGCTACTTGAAACATATATTTTTTGGAAACGCTGGCGCTGGTTTTTAAAAATTTAATACCTATACGTGTACTACATTGTATAACTCTTTTGATGATAATGGAACCTGATTTACTTCTTTTTTTTTCATCCTAAAAATGCTAATCTTTTGGGTGACTAGATTATTTTTTGATTAGTATTTATACTATGATGTAATATTGGTAAAAAAATAACTAACCCGGATATTTATCGCTATTGTTCACGCCGTACATAATTCATGGTTAGGGTCGCGATATCGAAAAATTTAATAACATTTTGTTTCTAAAATTTCACATTATTATACTCTAGGTCTAGGTCTAGGTAAGAGTACACTGATCAAGGATTGGAATCGCGGAAATTAAGGCTAGAATCTAAATATGTGAGTATTTACCGTAGCTTTCTGTATATGTGTAGACTTGGCTAAAAATATGTAGGTAACACGTGCAATTAAAAAACAACTTTTTTATTATTTTTTTTCTCTTTTTACAACGCACGTGCGAAAAACGTTTTGGCAAATACGTTAAAAATAGGCGACCATTTCAACCATAGGAATCGACTGAACTAGGTAGGTACTGGATAAGATAGAATTCAATATAGCTCACCCAGTACCCACCATTGAAGAGGACGTACCTATCGTTCTACATAAGTATCAAAGGATACCAATGGAATATCTCGAATCATTGGTGAAAGTGATTACTTGTATCAATGTCCAGCCTCTTTTTTGTATGCCTTCGACTTGACTTGGCTCATAGTAGGTACCGTACGTGACATATATCAAGTTTTGTTCTTAAAATAGATGAAAAAATTTCGAGAATTTTCTCTTATCAGCGTAGCAATTTTGAGGAATGTTGCGTAAGAAGTCTTTCACTAGCGATGAATCATTACTGTAGCTTTTTTAAAGTTTACTTATATTTAACGTCTTACAATACGCAAGCATAAAGTTCAAATCGAGATGGAAAGAACCTGTATTGGATATTAAATTTCAGGGTTGATGAAGATGTGATGTATTTTGATACAAAATTGCGTCTTCTTAGTTCCTATTTTTTGAGACTTGGCAGAGGGCAAAGTTTTGTCAGAGAGAAAATTAAATTTTTCGTTGAATTTGTGTCGAGTTTCAAGTGTTACCTATTGAATAATGTTGGGCTGGGCTGCGCTGTAGAGAGGGAAAGTCAGTACAGAAAAAAGTTGGAAAAAGATTCTGGGGACAATTTCAAAGCTGTTTTTCTTCATACGATTTCAATAAAAAATGAACAATTGGACACTGGACAGCCATTATTTTGGTACCCATGAAAATCTATTCCTTCCTCGAGGCCCTACTTCCAATTGTTGAATCGGTTCATTTTGGCTAAAAAATGAGATTTTGATTCAGAAGCTTGGAATAGAATTCACCTAATACTTATTTCAAGAATCTGTGATAAATGAGGAGAAACAGTTCAAAGCTCATACATTTTTTAAAGCGATGCATGGTTGAATCGCAGAGCAACATCGAAAATGTTTCTTATGCGAGCACAACTTGCGCTCCTTGAATACAAAAACTAGGCAAACACAGATGCATGAACTCAAGGTGGTATTACCTCGTGTTACTAGTGAACAGAAGTTATTCTGTTGCAGTACACCTTGCAGGTATCCTACGTAGATACTTTTGGGCTGGTACTTGGTAGATTGCAAATTTCACAAAAAATGAAAAAGTAATTAGATCTGTAAAATCGATTAATCGAACCCAAAAATCGATTCATTTGCGATTTTTAATTTCATATGATCAATTATGTTTGAAATGAAAGATCAATTTCAATTTCAAAGTCACCGGTTGAACTTGAAAATTTATCATAATCAAAAATCGAATAATCGAACTCCTAAAATCGATTTATTTGCGTTTTTCGATTCTGAATGATCGCATGTTCGAAATGAGAAATCAAGGTATTCAATCTCAAAAATAGACCTGTTGATTAAAAATCGAATAATCGAACTCTAAAAATCGATTTATTCGCGATTTTCGATTCCATATGATAGCATGTCCGAAATGGAAAATCAATTGTTTCAACCTCAATAACAGACATTTCGGTAGAAAATTGATGTAAAATCAAAAATCGATTTATCGAACCCCAAAAATCGATCCATTTGCGATTTTTAATTCCATATGATCGATCATGTTTGCAAAGAAAAGTCAATTTCAAAGTCACCGGTTGAAGATTTATCATAATCAAAAATCGAATACGTATCGAATAATCGAACTCCTGAAATCGATTTATTTGCGTCTTTCGATTCTGAATGATCGAAATGAAAAATCAATTGTTTTAACCTCAAAAACAAACTTCTCGTTCAAAAATTGATCAAGATCGAAAATCGATTTATCGAACCTCAAAAATCGATTTATTCACGATTTTCGATGCCTTTTCTGATCGATCATGTTTGAAACGAAAAATTAATTTCAATCTCAAAAATTTATTTCTCGATTTCGTACGATCGATCATGGTTGAAATTGACGGGTCTGATGGAAAAGGGACCTCAGCGCCCGGAGGCCCTTTTTCTGCTCTTTGGTGATTTGAACTCCTCGAAGTCTTGACTACCTTGGGTGTGATTTTCAGTTCATGATCTTGCTCCTAGAGCAAACTACATGACGTTTTATTCATACCTCTCTACCTGTTTTCCAACAAAAGTAAAGCTTTAAACGCGTTTTTCTCAAAACTAGGTTTTTACAACGAGGCCCTTCTTCCATCAAGCCCGTCAATTAGGTATAGGGTAAATGTGCCTAAGTTTGCGCACCTAATTTTCAAACAGCCACTACTTTTTATGAAAAGCAGCTAGAATATTGAAATTTGTACAGAAGGTTCCTCAAACATTTGGCTATGATTTGCCCCAGAAATGAAATTTTTAATCGATTTAGTTTTTGATATTTTGACCAAAAACCAAAAAAAGTCAAATGCGCAAACTTAGGCATATGCCTTCCTAAGATTGCGCATTCACCTTCTCAAGATTGTGCACCAGTGAAAAACATAGAAATTCGTCAATATTGTTTAATTTATGATGAAAGCAAACAAAATGTCTCACACGAACGTGCATTTGAAACTTCTGAGTGAACCACACTGGAAATGCGCTCATATCTGGTATTTCCAGCATTACCCCCATTTCTCCCTAGTTTTTGACAAGGAGTAAACTCGATATACGTGTATAAGGTGTCATTTCATTCAAATAAATTGGATTCTTAATGATAATTTTGAAAAGTATCATTATTAGTCTTAGAAAAGTAGCAAAAAATAAAAATCGCAATCTTAGGCACAGGGGTGTTTTTTTAAAAAATTGAAAAATTGAAACCTAATTAAAGCAGAAAGTACTTGAAATATGTGCTTGTTATAATCCCCAGACAATGACGAATCTAAAAATAGCTCATTTAGATTTCTACTGCCATTTCCATAAAAATTTTCACATGCGACTTTTATTGGAAAAGTTATAAAAAAATTTGAAAAAAAAGTTTTTCGCTTGTCATTTCGCGACACTTGGTGCTACCATCACCAAAAAACGTGAAGTATGGTCATTTTGATTCTTCTTTCAAGTAAAGGCGGTATCAATGTTGTAACTCTCACTGGTTCTGAGAAATCGTTACTGCGCAATCTTAGGAAGCGCGCAAACTTAGGCACATTTACCCTAGGTAATATTATAATTTTTGCATTGTTCCGTTTCATCGTTGTTATTGTACATATTTGTTTGTAAAAAATTGACCAAAATAAAAAACGTTTTCCTTCTCAAAAACAAATATTTTGATTTTTTTTTTACATTTAAGATTTTTTAAAAGGATGATCAAGAGGTCTAAAAACGTATCTGGCTAGTCTTGTGGCAATCTTTTCTGATATTGGTACCTTTTTTGGTTGCAGAATATGTGTAAAGTTCATTCTAGTCCTTTGAGTGATGAGAAAACTGACTCAGTTATGAATACTTATTACCTACCTAACTGTATAGGTAGATCTACATACATATTAGGTAAAATAAGTATAGTCTCGTCGACGATTCGACGTCGTAATAAACATTACCTTCCGCACGCACAGTGATAAGCACAGCCTAATGAATGATTATAAGATATATAGGTAAGTCTGTCTGAATTCCTTAGTCATTGTCTGACTGAATTACATATGTTGGAAAAATAATGTTATTAGAATAAGAGAAAAAAAAACTTTGTTAATAAACAACTGATAAGCGTGGCGAGTTATTTACTTATAAGTAGCGGCTTGTTTTCCAATGAATTAGTGTATAAAAATAATACTTTAAATCGGTCACTATGTTTAATTATATTCGATTATGTGTATACGGTGTATAGGTAATCTATGGACTTTATATATTTGAACTTTTGGGGTTAATACACTATTTGTATCTTATGTATGTACTTTGAAAAAAAAATCCGCGAACTTCTCCCAATGAAACAATAATTTAGCCTAAATAAGTACATTGCAATCGTCTTAATTTTAAAACGATTAAGAAACGATAAAATGCCGTTGTACCTACCTGTACATGGACAAAGATATGAGAATATAATTGGGTTAATTTGTGGTACATATGTCTGTGTAAAATGATGTAGATACTGTTTTTTTATTCGCAGTTTATCTAACTTACCTTCATGTAAGTGTTCAGAAACTTCATTTTTCGGCATAATAAACCGCTGCCCCTTCAATATCCAAATTAGGTAAATTTCAGAAAAACCAAAAGAAAAGTATAGCCACCCCTTCCACTATACATTATAAAGGCTCAAGTCTCGTTTTGATCGCTCGCATGGAGAGTTCAAAACAATAAACTTTTTTATTTCGAGTCTATGAACGATTCAAACCACTCTTCTTCTCGTCCTCGGTCCTCGAATGTAATTTTTTTTTGAATTTATCTACAACGAAATTCAATGATTAAAAGAAAGATGATTCGTAAAAGAAGTTTGAAAATTGGACTTTGAATTTCAAACTAAAATTTCGAGTGAATTAAGCTTCCTAGTAAAAATTCTCTTTTAGTTACCCACCAGAAGGGGAAAGGGGGTGGGAAATATGTATTTTTTATGGCAGGCTTTGTCAATACAATCCTTCTATATTTTACTTATTCAAGGTCACCAGCGAATAATTTAAATAAAAAGATGAGGAATCCTTAAACCTTTTATGTGAGTTTAGATTGAGATTTTAAAAATTGAGAGGTTTATGGCGAAGCTCATTCTTGAGCTTATTATGACCTTTTCACTTCTTCATTGAATGATTTTAGAGGCTGAGGTTACACAGTGTTGTGGAAAATTTTAAATGCACTATAGTTAAAAGTTATTGAATTATAAATAAAAAATTGTTGGTGAATTTGACCTCTGTATTTTTTCAAAAAATTATAATGTCCTTATGTGCATACTCTCGAGATGTCGACCTCTTGTAATTTACCTCAATTTGAATATTTCTTACATCAACGAGTCACATGTTTAAATGTTGTCTTCTTTGAGACTCGCGACTGGGTACAGTATATTTTTCTACGATGATGCGACCGATCAATGCATTCTACATTTTTATTTATCAGCTGACTTTCGTAATTATACAATAATTGTTAGTGTTGATCTTTGGAAAACTTGTTTCAATTATATACATATTTTTTTTTTAATTGAAAAATGTGTCTGTGCCTGTGCCTGGATACGTTTTTACACCAAACAGTGAGCTGAATGAATTGAGTACACCTTTTATCTTGAAATGAATTACTTACGAGAGCATTCACGTTTCGTGGACGTAAATACGTTACAATTTAATAATAAGAAAAGGAAAAAAAAGTGTTTAACATTTGATTTTTACCGTTTTTGCGAAAAGTGTGTGAATTTTTGAGTTAAAATTTTGCTGTGCACATTTTACAATTCACCTCGTCCTCCTTCAAAAATGTTTTTTTTTTTTTTTTTTTTTTTTTTTTAAATCAAAATACTTATAGGAATTTGAAGGGTGATTTTCCAGTAAAAACATACCAGTTGCCCAAACACAATTTCTCAAAATAGGTATTCCAAAAATGACATAAATTGATGAAAAAATCAAGTGATCAATTTATTTCCTGAAAAACCCCCTTCATGGTAGTATTTGAATTAGAATCTTGTTTAGATGTCAAATTTTGTCTCCAAAGGAGGTAATCATAATATGACCTAGAAAAGATATTCCCAAGGATGTAGCTGCAATATTGCACCTATCGAGATTTTAAACCTGGCTACCTAGATATTTCTTTAGGAAAAAATTTGGGCAAAAAAATACATTTTTCATCCCTCGTGTCAAAAATGAGCCTAGCAGTCCAATTAAACGTTTTAAGGTTTTAGAGTTTTTTGTAAAAAAAAAAAAAAAAGAATGGATTTCAAAGAATACAATTTTTTTATTCATGTATAAGAATGCCCTAAAAATGTGTCAGATTTTCGAATAGGTATGAACCAAAAAAAAAAGAATGTATTCCTCGAGTTGTGACTGCCCTATTGCAAATTTAGAGATTCTGGAGCATTTATTTCAGAAAAATAGTGCCCCCCCCTAAAAAAACCACTTTTGATAATTCATTTTTTAAAAATTGGCCTTCAACGTGCGTATGCTGTTTGAAATATGACCGAAAAAAATTTGCTGTTGCGTATTTTAAGATTTACAGTACATAGTTTCTATTTTTATTTTTTCATCAGTTTATGCAATTTTTGCACTACTTAGAAAAAATGAAAACCCTTTGAGACTCTTAATTTTTGGTTTGAGCATCTCCCAGCTCTAATTTTCTGGTAGAAAAATTACCAAAGTTGGCAAACGAGTGACCGCGAAACGTTTCACAGTAAATTTTTTCATCGTTGAAAATTAATCAAAATTGTAGGTATGTACGATATTATTCAATGAAATTACTCATTTTAAATTTTCACCTCAAAAAAATTCATCCCTTTTGAAAGTTCTACGTCCTTCGTCGTCCAGAACTTATAATTTTGTCTGCCAGAGGATCAATTTTCTACCAGGATGCGGGAGGAAGGGGAGGAACGAATGTGGCCCACCTATATCGCCAGTTAAGTTTGGTCTTGGGTTTGAGGACTCGGCTTCAATCGTGTACAACCAAAGGAATAATTCAAGAAACGAATTAAAAAATGAGGAAAGTTCATTTTTTACATCTCGTGTTTTGGTAATTTCCAACTTTTTCTTAATTTTTTTTCAAATTGCAAATAAACCTCGACAATAGGTATCTACTAGGTAGGTATAATTTCTTTACATAGGTGCATAATTTCTTTTTTTAATTTCTCATAAAAAAACGATAATTTTTTCGTAAATGCAATTAGCATCGTAGTACATTTTTATCACA
Organism: Planococcus citri; assembly: GCF_950023065.1. NCBI lineage: Eukaryota > Metazoa > Arthropoda > Insecta > Hemiptera > Pseudococcidae > Planococcus > Planococcus citri. The sequence continues at coordinate 44,140,030 of NC_088680.1, read as the reverse complement.
TAGGAATACGTAGTGCAGAAAAACGTTCTCGTAGACGATACAAATCCTTGACATGTGAATCATGCACTATCGAAGATTACATAAAATTACTCTCGTGGACTCGTACACCGTGTTAATGTTTTCCGTGTAGTATTCTTACGCTAACAGGTACCTCTACACGTGTTTTGCTGGCAAAATTAACGAAATTTTATTCTATTCGTTATCTTAGAATTTTTAGGTAGGTATATAGGCTGGCGAACTTGTGAAAAATTTCGTTTTCGTTGCACGAGCAATTTGTAACACAATTGTATCGCTGATAAGGTAATAAAGTATACATAAACGTGCGATTTACAGTATGTGCAAGTTCAATAATTTGGAATACCTATATTTCGATAAACTATATAAACTAAAGGGAAAACGTGGCTTGTGGGTCGATTGTCGAGTATGACTTGTTACACGTTTCACAAAACCTCCGCGAACGACTATCAAAAAATACAAATACATAATTCGTACTCTAATCCTATCTTTTTTTTTTTAGTTTATAGGAAACGGAAACTGTAAAAATTGGTAATTAAATGAAATCACTTTTTCCATCATCGAAAAGTACTCGCCTACACCCCTTACCCTACACGACACACAATCATGTGACGTGAATATTGTTGCACTCGTTTTGATTAGTCGACGATATTTATCAGACACGATGTCTTACATTACGTCTCGCGTATACGCGAGTATTTTTTTCACCTAGTTTTTTTCACCTACTTTACGAAATACGATGCTATAAATCACGCTCAAATAGTATGTGGGAAATCCGTCACAATACGATTTTGTTATTGTCGTTTTTTTTATCGAAAATCCATCATACACCGATCATCGATATTTGTGTTTTATATTGAATTTGACTCAAGTAGGTATATCTTATCAAAAACCAATTTATCAAATTCTTTCTCGTCTATGTCATTGTATTTCGATTTTCTTTCTATTTTTCACCAATATTGATCTCACAATTTCAAGTATTATTTCCCGTCATTAATGCCAATAATAGATAAATTGTCTATTCGTCGCAATCCACGCATTTTTCGACTCGTCGCATCGTCCACGCGTCATGTCCATAGGCCCATGTAGGCTATATACAGACAGACAGCCGCTACATGTGGTCAATTTTATTATTTCAATGTTAAATCGATATTTTGTAGGCTAGTAGAGCATAAATGGGAAACCTTGAAAATGCATTTTTCAGCAATTTTCGCGCACACGTTTTCGCCCATTTACAAGCAGGAAAATATCTTGCGACGAGTCGTTCTTTTCCAGCGAATATAACGGGTTTCATTTTTTAACCTAAATAATTTTGTATTTGTTTATCATAAGAATGTTATTTTCTTCGGAGGTATATCGAAGTACAGAATAGAAAGAAAGTGATTTCTATTACTAAATTAGCTCGCAAGATTGGACATGGGCAAAGGCTTAAAAGACATAATAAATGAGGCGGAAAATGTGTCTCTATTATAACGAGTTACGAACTTTTTTTCCAGACTTTTTTCTGGGAAAGCTTAAGAAGAAAGTAGGGTCGTGGCATGACGAATATTTCAGTCGGGGTAACTAAATGAAATTCTAACCAGGATATAAGGGAAGCACGAAGAGAGTGCAGGAGAGCGTATTTCGGGTTCTTTAATTGACCAAAATTGGCCAGGAACGTAGATAAAGTGTATCCTAAAATTGGACCGAAAATGAGTGAGACTACCAGGAACAATTTTAAGCCTCATTGAAAATAAAATTCAGAACAATGTTCTCAAATTCGTAAGTCATTTTTTTAGAGTCAAAAGAACAATTTGAAATACAAACTATTTTGCTACAGCAAAATTCCTGCCCTGCCCTGGGTATGTGACGGTTCTGGAAAAAGACATACAAAGGGTTGAAAATTGGTAATGATAGTTTCTTTTAGGGGAGGGGAGGGGAGGGGAGGAGAGAGAGTCGCACGAGAAAGAAATGCCATGGGGTATGCTAAAAATAATGGAGTAAGTAGTAGGTAAAATGGGTAAAATAGAAATGTTTTGATTTCAGTCGTGAAAAAAGTGATAAAAAAAGAAAAACTTTGTAAATTGGAAACAACGAACAACTGTAAAAAAAAATCACAAAAGTAATTTAAAAAATTAAAAAAACTGAAAAATTATTTTTAGAAATTGAGAACGACAAAGAAAATGGTGAAAATGATTTTAAAAAAAATAAAAATAATAGAAAAAAATTATTCTTTCAAAAAATTGATAAATACCTAGACAGGTAGATTGATTTTTAGCATAAATTTCATTGCTCTTGATTAATTTTGTTGATTTCAATTTCCTCAAAACCCCACAAAGTTTCCTTTTTTTATTTAAAAAAAAAAAAAAAAAAAAAATGTTGAATAGTTAGGGTTGTTTAAATTTTATTTATTTTCAAATCATTGACATTGACAGCTATTTTTTGAGCATTAAAATCTGAAGTTATGAGATGTTACACTAACTTTTTGGAGATTTTCAAGTGAAAATTTACCATTTTTTTGCTGCACTGAAAAAAATTTGTTGAAATTGAAATGAATGAATCCGTAGGTAGTTTTTATAGAATTCAAATACCTCTTTCAGAACAATTTAGAAGATTCTAAATCGAGATGAAACCAATGAATGAACTTTCAAGCTACACAAACATATCATTGAATCAAAAGATGACGAAAGAAATACTTTCAATACAGAAGCGTTCTCCGGAATGACAAATATGTGACTTTATAAATTAGGGCAATAGGTATGACGCATCTTTGAATTTTGATTACGATTTCATCAAATCGAGAATGGACTTTTGTAAATTACAGAAAATTCACGATTCGTAGAACAAATTTATTTTTTATAGTGATCGACCCATTTTAATGGGAAAATCCGATTTCATTTCTTGTTTTTTATTCTCAAATGTTTGACTCAATTTTCAGAGAGTTTAGATGTTTTTTATTTTTTTGTTAAAAAGATTCGACCATTAAATTTTCATTTTTTTTCTGTCAAATAAAATTGATTTATCGTATAAAAAAAAAATTGAAAAAATTTTCTCGAAACACTCAAAATGAACCAGTGGACAATTTTTAGATTAGATCAGCTTCACCTTCCCTCCCTCCCTCCCTCCCTCCGTCCTAAATTTCCTTCTTTTTTTCTTTCTTCTTGTCCATTAAATAAAAACCACGAGACCAATAATCGATCATTTTTTTCTCAATTTTCAAATGAGACATTTTGCCATTTTCTTTTTTTTGAAAACACCGAGGTTCAGTTTCATTTTTGAAAAAGATTGATTAGCAAATAATTTAATAAAATCATTGATGGGTTAGATACATTAGATTTTGATGTTTCAATTGAACACGATTTTTTCCATAAAAAATAAATTATTTTGTCTTTCTATGAATTGAAAATTAAGGGGTTTTCAAACTATAGAACAACAAATGTGAATTTCCTGGTCCAATTGTGACCTACATTACCCTTTTAATTTTATCTACCTATTTTCATTAACTAGCCAAAATTGCGGAAAACAAAATTCCCCATGTTTTATGCTTGGAATCTAAAGTTGCATTCTTAATCATCTTTCGATTACTTAAATACTTAGGTAATTATTTGCAATTCGCGATTCCCTCTATTTTAAAACATGTTAATCACAAAACACAAAATCTTATTAACCCGATTTATCTTAGATAGGTACCTGAGTACCTACTTATTTGAAAAATTCGTAAAAATTTTTGAACTCTTCATCTTCATTTCCAGGATATCGGTAAAATTCTTCTTTTATAACGACACCAGCGGTTACTGTGGTGGTCGGCTTTTGATGAGATTTTTAATTAGGTGCGTTTCGCTAATTAATTTTTATGTACATCAGATTAGCCCGCAGACTGGGAGGATTTTCTTGCAACAAGTTTTAAAATTCAACTGACGTGTGTACGAAGTACGAATTTCGATACCCATTACGACGAGAGTGATTTTTCAGTGGTGGATGTTGTTTTTTTTTTTTCAAACGGATATTTTGAAGAACCCGTAGATCCGAAGTAGTAACTATTTTGAAAAGATATATCGAGCCTTGGCACAAATAATTCAACATTGATTTTTATTATGATTCTAGTTTTATTGCATTTTATAGTTTACAATGTTTCTGATTGATTAAGTTTTAGAATTTTTCTATGCGAAAGAGCTTGAAACGAGTGTAGGTACCTACTTTGTTAGTTCGTTTTTTATTCAATTCAAATAATTCTAATTCATTTTCATAAATTTGAGACTGTTTGAAGAAGAATTTTTAAAATGTTTTCCTGGAATTTCCTTCCCCCCTTTTCCCACCAATTGACAGAATTCCGACCAATTTTCGCTTCTTTTTGGTTCTCTCCTCTTTCTCTCCTTCCTCCAAAATGCGATCAAATTCCAAATGATTCTTTTACTAATATTACACCAAATAAATTCGTAAAATAAATTGAAAAAAAAATTAATGAGGTGAATTTGAATTAAATTCTTACAAAATATTTTAAAAATAACTAGAATTCATTTTAAAAAACTTTACAACTTAACGAAATTCTGATTTACCATTTTTCAAAATCAGCACATTCATTTTTGATAAAAAAAAAACTGACTTTCTTTTCTTATTTTGGTAAGAAAACATGTTCACAAACATCATTCATTTTTAGACTCTTGCAAATGCTTTGACAATTGGTTAAGAAACGAGCACCCAAAGTTGAAACAATTTTTCGAATTTTGTCACGATAAGTAAGTTTAGGTAGCTGCATTTTCCAATCACAATATGCAATTTGAAAAAAAAGAGAGTATAGAGCATATTTGAAAGATTTTTTCTACAAATTTATTAAAAATCAAAATAGCCGAATTTTTAATTCAAAATCACTTCTTTTTGTAGCATTACTGACTAAATTTTGTTAATTTTTATGTAAAAAAAAATGAATTATTTTCACATATTTTAGATTTTGGAAAAATTTTGCAACTTTTTTTCTCTTTGACTTTATAATTAATTGATTTGCAGAAATGAATAGAGAAAAAACACAATGTACTTGTAAAAATAATTGCTAAATTACTGCTCACTGATAAAATAAAAATAAAAAAAATATTTTTTGGTACTTTAAAATTGAAAAATTTATTTTTTTAGAAAAAAAGACACGAGATCAATGCTTAATATGTTTTTGGATTTCAACAAAACCCTTCTAGATGGAAATTTTGATTCAAATATTGTTTGATTAAATGCACTTTTATATCTATCATATTTTTAATACCCTCCTTTAGTAAAATATCAAAAAGTTAGATGCACTTCTGACTTCGTTTTGATTTTTAAAAATTAATCTCTAGCTAAAAAAATACGTTTTTAGAAATTTCAAAAAATTTCGTGAATTAATTCGAAACCGGTTTTATTTATTAAAATTGGCCATTTAAAAATTTATAATTATTTTCACGTATTTTGGTTTTCGAGGAATCATTTAAACAGAATCAAAAAACACTCGATAATGATAAAACAACGTTATTAAGCAAAAAAAAAAAAAATCACACTAAAATTAAACGAATTAAAATAACAAAAAAATTATTAAAAAATTACTCACAGTTATTTCGATCTCCGCCGAAGAGCTTGTGATATCTGATATAATTCGGTCTGCCTCCGAACTGAACACCTTTTTTGATTAAAACTTCTTTAATTAACGCGAAATTATTCACCACTACACACCTCGCGCTACCCAAATAAATCGAATAAATGTCACCGTAAATTTTCGACAACGCAGTGAATCCTTCGAAAGGAGTCGGATACTTGCCGAGTAAATGTAAACTGCCGATAATGGGTAGTGGAACTGGTCCTTTAATGGTACTTTCGATACTCGTCGAACTCGAAGCAAAATATTTATAAACAATTATAAACGATAATATTGCTAATAAAAATAACGCGAATAATATTGCTCCGTACATGATTGGTAAAAAAAAAAAAAAAAAGGAAAAAAATAATAAATAAATAAATAACGTTAAAATTAAAACTATTTCGAACGGATTCGAAAATTATTATTTAGCAAAAGGTCAAGTGCTGGTACTTTGAGTAACCAGAATGATCAATGAATCGAAATTTTTTAGGGTTTTATCTGAAGGATCAGATCAATCTGGTAGGGGTAGGCGTAAACGATTACAGTACCCTATCGACACACCGGTTTAACCAATTCTAAAGCGTGCAATCATTCGTCTCCTCACGTTGCGTGGTCGAGTACGTGCTCTTTGATTTTTTTTCACCTTTCCACTACAATCAGTCGCTGATCGGTACACGCGATACGACGTGGAAATTGACAATTTTCCGGATCCTTTGTACGCGTAAGTTGCACTTTTCATTTTTACACATTTTTTTTTTTTACCTCGTTATCGGTGTGAATTCTCGTAGGTACGTCTGGTGGTCGGTCGTACTCGCGTGTGCATTTTATCCCCACTTTTTTATTAGGTAGGGATTCGTAGATTCATTCAATTTTACTACAATAATGTTTAAATTTATAATTAGGTTATCGTAATCCCCTCCGCGTTAACATTCCAGTGCACTTGTACGAGTACTTGTAATCGCCCATGTTTACGTATGTACCTACGTACTTTCCTTTTCATTTTCCGTAATTTTTTCGTACGCAATTCGTATCATTTTCGTGGAGTAAAAGTCAAAGGGGTGTGTCTTACGATGTACCAGAGCTGGTTAGATTACGATTTATGTGCTTGTTGTAATGTTGTAGGTATAGCTGGGTACATTGTTTTGTAGCTTTAGTCTTTCCTTCAAAGGTCATCATGTGTCTTCCAGTTTACCTGTGTGATTTTTTTTGTACATATTTTCAAGCCAATTTTTCTCGAGATTATTGACGAAAAGTTTTCCCAATTAATTAGGTACCTACCTATAATATCTAAGCTAATCGTTAAAGAAAAACATAAAACTGATAAAGATGGTTTTTTTATTCGTTATTCATCGCTTTTGATATTCACGCGGAAGTTTAAGGAAAAGTGAGCTTTCTTTAAGTAGGACATCAAATTTGTTATACCTACCTATACCTACACGTAGGAGCACATTTTGATTTTCAATTAATACTTATACTTGTTTAATTTGGTGTTTTTTTTTTCATCATTTTAATGCGACAACGTGTGAAATTGAAATCGATTTGTTGTTATAGTGATTATACTCGTAGTAATGAGAACTGATAAGCCGCAAATGAATTGTTTAGGTAGATATGCTTCGCTGTACGCGTGCATATACCCATATAACAAATTAGTGATAAGTTGAAAACGCTGTCGATTACTTCAACTTGGAAAGAGCAAGGGGCTGTACATTTTTCTACGTATGAGTGGGCTACTTCACATTCAAGTTTTTCTTTTTTTTTGAATCAAGCCAAGCAGTATCAAATGACCAGTTATTATTCCAGAAAACGACATTTGTGGCCACATTTGATTATACACTTGAGGTACAATCCTGTTTTGAGGTTCAATTTTGGTTCCAATCGAAAAAATATTTTTTTTTTGGCTGGGAGCTCCAATTTTTTTAATGCAAAAAATATCAAAAAATAAGATTGAGCCCTTGCAATTCCAGAAATAGATCATATTCTTACTATCATCTTCGTTATTTATGTTGAGAAATTTCCATATCTCCCAGAAAAATTAAAATCAATTTAATTCTACCTCTCGAAAAAAATGCGCCTATCAGAATCAATTCGTATGTTTTTCATATTATTCGAAAATAAACGTAGATACCGCAATTCCCCATTTTGAGACCCACGTTTGACATCATAAGAAAACAGGGAATTTTTTCTGAAAATTTCGGTTCTAAAAATATTTTAAACGCGATGGCATAGTTATAAAATAGGTACCTACCTGTGACCAAAATATGAGATTTCCAGAGCTGTAGCTGCCCAATCATATTTTTTGGAATTTCTATGACTTTTTTTTTAAAGTTTGGGCTCTGAAAATTCTTTATTTTTACTTGTCAAAAATGGTCTTCAAAACGCGATGGGAAACAGAAAAATTGGGGGGGGGAGGGAGGATACAAAAATAAGTACATACACATCATACTAGGCTGAATTTCTTTTTTTGGTTTTCGTAGAATTTTCACGTAGAGCTGAAGCAATTTTGCTTTACCTATACGTTATTTTCAACATGCTGAATCGATTGCTGGAGCTTTCAACTCGTTCTGGATCGTCTAGCTAATTTTTGGATTATCCAGCTTTGAAAAAAGTGACATAAAAAGGTCAGAATGCAATTCACAACAACTTATCGACTTGGATTTACTGCATATACTGCTCTTATGACACATTTTGATAAATTCGGAGACTATATGAATTTCTTTCTGATCCTACAGTTTAAATTCAAAATTTCCCCTAGCGATCTAGTTTTTGAAAAAAAAAAAAAAAATGAACTAATAATAATTAATCGAAAGAAAAATCGAAATTAGGTTTGTAATTTGTATATCTTATATGTGTCTCCCTCCCCGACCCCAAAGTGCAAGTTATTTAGGCCAATTCTGTATCCAGCAGTGAATTTTGGATTTTCCAGTTCTGGAAAAAAGCTACCTATACCCACTAGAATGCGAATTTGATCCGATAGAAATTAATTTGAAATATTTTGTGCTAAAAAAAACAAAACAAAATGTTGACAAAAGTAAATTGTAGAAAAATGAGATCGGTTTTCAAGCAATTCATGGCTTTTCTAGTGGATTTTTGAATTCTCCAGTTTCAAAAAAATGGCCATAAAAAAGGCTACAGAGACAATTTCCTCACCAAAAATTTTCAAAAAAACTAAAAAAATTGTCATAGTTACTTATTTGCAAATTTATTGATGCAAAATGCTGAAACTTGATTTGTATCCTATTTTTTCCTTCTATGCCCTCCATTTTCTTCCAAAAAATCGAGAGGTAGATACCTAGTGGTCATTTTGAGTAAATCTGGAGCCTTGAGTAGATTATAAAGTACGTACCTACATAGATACCTAACTGAAATTTTGTTTAGACCTTGTTTTTAACGTTCTGAATTATTAATGGGTGGTATTTTCAAGCTGTTCAGAAGCCTCCAGCGGGTTTTCGGATTTTTCACATTTACAAAAATGGAAATTAGAAGAATAAATTGAAATTATGTGCCTATATTAATGCGGATGTACCATTTTTATGATCATTTCAATTTAGACTCAAATTTCCAAAATCTGTGTTTGCCTGTTCAAATCCGGAAATTTCCCCATCAATTATTTTTTCTGAAGAAACACTCCATGTTTGTCCCTGAAATCGATTGACGATGGTTTTTAGTAGTTCTGGAGCCTCCAGCGGATTTTTTTCAAAAATCAAATTGATCCAAAGAATCCCAAAGACAGTTAACTTGAGTTTATAGGTGTCGAATTTCAGTTTCGCTCTATTTTATGACAATTTTTCCAAAAATTGGAAAATTGAAAAATTTGCTGGAGAACTTATAGATATCTTATCACTCGAAATCATCAGCAATAGATTTAAAAGTTTAAACAATTTTTAGGTTGCTTAAAAGCAAAATTTCAATTTTTTAATGAAAAAACGACGGAATTAAAATTTTTGGATTGAAGGGACGTGCAGCCCAAAAACATTTCAATATTTTTTCATATTGAGATGATCAACAGAAAAAATGTCAAATCTTGAGCATTTTAAAAATTGGATTTTCAGTAGGCTACAACTACAAATCTGCTGATAACTCTTTTGCGCAACCATACTCAATGAATTACTAATATTACACCTCATGATGATTATTGAAAATTTACAAAATGTTAAAGTTATTGACCTACACGTTTGAAAAAAATTGAGAAAAACGTAAATATTTCTTATCATATACACATTATGTATTTCATGCTCTCTCATTAACTCGTCTGCTGGTCAGCAGGTATTTCGTCACTTCGATGTACGGCTACCGGTAGTGATAAGAGAACATATTATATGTAATTTCAAATCACACAATAAAAATTTCTTTCAACTTTGTTTAAAAAAATCGATTATGCCTCATTTGTTTTCAAATTCAGTTTACAAGTACGTAAATTAAATTTTCATCCATCGATGAAAATATTTTATCATGTTCCAAACTAAGGTCATCGCTGTGACCATCCGAACAAATCTTTGAGTCAACTATATCTAACTGTGAACTCTGAAAACGACGTGATTCTCATTCTCGGAAAAATAAGATTACAAATCGTCTGGATTAAATTAGGCTAAAGCGTTTGAAAATTTACTATTTCGACTATTTAACCCTATTTTCGATGTCTGATGTCTACCTAGTAGATACCTACCGAAGTACCATATATTCTTTTGTTTATTATAGAATTCCGGTAAAACCTCGTCCCTCGTCGATTTATTTTGCTGATTGATTATTCGCGGTTGGAATGTGCTTTCATTTTTTTCTTTTCTTTAACCCGTTACTTCTTAACCTGCTAACTGAAACCATGAATCGCTACAAAGTATGTAGTAATGCATTTGCATATTCACTTTGGGAGTTCCAAGCATCGTAAAACATTAATCAATGATCGCGACATAAGAACAAAAAACAGTTACACCCAGACTCTCGCTCGTATAGGTACTTCCGCAGAAAAAGGGTTGTTTTTGGGTCAAGTTTTTACAATGAAAAATTCGGCGACAAATCAGTAAGTTAGTCGCGCCAGTAGTTTAAATCATTAATTTTTTTCTCGTGTGGATTGACGTCGTCAGTCAAGTAGGTATGGATTTTAAAACAGCAATATGAAAGTTTTTGTCGTCGATACCCTTGCTACTGGAATTGCTGAAATAGGTAGATATTTTTTTCTCAGTATACATAGGTACGAGTAAGTACCCACTTATTTAAAATGGGCCCGAGTTCGTATACTAAGATTTCTCAGAAATGGTCAAATATTTGCGGATCAAAGGTTAGGAAGAAGGGTGGTCTTCGTTTGATGAAGGAAGAGGAAGAGTAAGAGGGGAGAAAATACAGTAAACCGAAGTGTGATAATGTTGAAAGAATGTTGTACTCGTACAGAGACGAAAAGAATAGGTTACTCCTTGAAGGTGTCGAAAATGATTAGGGCTACCTACTGAGCAGTACCGGTGCCAGGATTTTTCCTTGGAGGGGGATAATTGGGTCAGAACCAAACAATTTTGCCGTCTCATTTTTTTGGGTGGGGGGGGGGGGTAAAATTAAGCTTTTTGGAGAGCAGAAATCAAATAAATACAGTGGCATAGTCAGAATTTCCTCAAGGAGGAGGCAAAACCAGATTTTTAGGCATGGAAAATCGAAATAGGAGTCATTTTCTGGAAACCTATCGTGATGTGTGGATGATTATAATGAAAATGAAGATAAAATTACTGCTCGAGCGAAGCGAGAGCGAAAATTTTTAGAAAAAATGGGTCCAAACAACAACAAAAAGCGTTCATTTTTGCATGTTTTCTTTCAAATTTTCGTTTGCAAGGGAGGACAATAGCCCCCTTCACTCCCTGGCCACGCCACTGAATAAATATGTCGTTTATTTATTTAATTTTTAAAAAGGAGGGACCTCAGTGACTGAAATTTGCCTGCAAAGTATTATTCAAAGTAAATCGTGTACGAATATATACCTATAATGTGGGCTTGAGAAGAAAAAAAAGGCTTCTTCTTCTCAAAAAAAATGGGAAAAAATGAACATCGGTTTGTAATCGGCATCCATCTCAGTGAAACAAGAGCGCAAAAATGCTAGGAAAATTCCCACTTTATAGCATCAAAATTTTTTCCAAAAAAACTGGCCTCTTGGGGGGGGATTATCACCCAAATCCCCCCCCCTTAAAACCGGCACTGCTACTGAGAGTTTGAATTCTGCCTTCTGCCTTCTCTTAGAGCCTCTATGGGTAAAGTAAAAAATCCGCAAGATAGGTATTAATTTTCTCTATAAATTTCAAAAATCCATTGCTCTGTTTTCAATATTTTCGTTTAAAAAAAAATCAAGTTGCACTCAAATTGCTTACTCGTCATTAGTTGTAAAGCGCGAAATGGATTTGTGAGTTATGCCTTTTCGAAGAATCCGAAGATCATCGCAGATGCTAAATCAAACAGATAGGTAACTGCATGGAAATATGTAGTGTGTAGTTGTGCGCTGATGTTGTCTTGCCTCTTGCATCCTGGTTCCGTTGAAAGGAAAGTAATTATTTTCAACGGAATTCTATACATAATCATGCATGAGTATATTTGCAAAGATGTTGTTATATTGCTTCCAAGAAAGCTCTTATGCGACATCATTTCTAGAGGCTGTACTAATACAGTCGGTACCTATGATAAATTAAATAGCGCCGGGTTACTAATACTTCGAAGAATTTTTGGCCCAAGTTGCTTCCTAATCTGATACTGTATGGCGCCCTGGTTTTAAATACGTACCATTATGCAGCTACTTACTAGTTTATCTTATAGTACTTGAGTAATGATGAATGATGATTTGTAAAGGATGCCTACCTACGTGCAATTTATTCGGATGAAATATTTTTCTTCATACTTATTATTTGTAATTTAATTCGCCAATAAAATGTATATCTAATAAAACACATTTAATAGGTACCTAGGTATTATTAATAATAAATAGTCAATCTTCATATTAAAATTGATAAACAAAAAAAGACTGTTCGATCTTCGCAAACTAATTACATACAAAATTTATTACTTATTAGTAATGATTCGAGAGGTAGACTGCTATCTCTGTTTGAAAGGGAAAAAAAAAGAATTATCAGTAGAACGGTTCATTTAGATATCTAATATTGGGTCATTAAATGTACCTATTTATCGACATAGTTGGTAGATACAGTTTTAAGGTGTATAAATTAAATAATTATTTTTGTAGGTAAATTTTTAATTATTTGATTGAATGCGTCAATAAATTTTTAACGGTTATATAACTAAATAGATCAATCTCCTTTTTACCGCTGGAATCTGATCATTGTTCTAATTTTAAAGCTTTTATTTAAACTAGGTAGGTATTCTTATCATTTATTTAGTACCTAATAACTGGATGCTTGAACCGCTGATACATTGTCGAGTTTCAATATGTATACTATCTAATGTAGGTTGTGCACTCTGAACTTCTAGATTTAGGTGCTCTGATTCTGGGAATTTGAAAGAGAAAATGCCCATTTGATTACGTCGATAAATTTTTAATATTTTACAGTATTAAATAGGTAAATAGAACAATTTTGTGTTCCCACGTGTAAGAACGATACGTTAAATTCTAAAATAATTGGAAAATTCGTGAATAATAAATTGTAGTTAGCACTTGGCAGGTAATGCTGATGCTGAAGCCGAAGGAGAGAAAAATTGTTTCCTTTTCTACTAAATATGTATTTCGAGTTTGGGGTCTTTATGAGACCCTTTCGAAGACTTCGGTTGTTCTTTTTTTTAAATTCAATTTTTTGCAGTTATTGATAGGTGTTCCTAATGATAGCCTCAAAGTACCTAATTTTGAAAGGTTTTACCAATTTACCTTTGTTTTTTTTTGAGAGGAGAGATTTTAATTTGTATAGTTACCTATGTAAGGTAATGATAAATAAAATTAAAAATTTAATTTATGAAAAGAAAAAGTTTGGACAAATGATCTTGCATTATTAATAATTAAAAAAATAATTTGAAATAGGTACCTAGGTACATTTTTTGTCATTTCAACCCAAGATTTTATATAAATCTTTAAAACGTTTCAAATTTGAAATTCTTATGGCGTTCTAATAATAAAAAATATTTTACTGTTTCATTTTAGTGATAAAATTATCAACGATTTCAGCTTTCACGATATTTTTCTTCAGAACGTTTAGGTTCACAAATATTTTCGAACGAGGGGAATTATTTTCAGAAATAATCTTATTCTTTTTTTACCTTTTTTTTGACCTCCAAAGCCGGTTATGAAATTTTGAAAATAACCTAAACATGCAAGATTCCGATCATGAGTTGTGAGATGTTTTTTCAGCACTTTTTGTTGATAGAGCCTTTTTTTGGGACGATTTTTTATTCGTTGCCATGATTGCATTTAGTGAAACAAATCGCAACAATTTTAACTATAGGTACCCATTTACACAATGATTTGGCTGAATTTTAAATGTTTACTTATTTATCCTGGAATCCGTAATTTCTGTACCAAACCTCGGGAGGGGGTAAGAAAGTGGGGGGGGGGGGTGGAAATCCTGTGATGAGAATTTTCTCAAATTTGAACGGATGCTGGGTAAGTGGGTATTTGTACAATTGATTTTTACTTACTTACAAGTTATCAAAATCTATCAAAGTTTTGAGAAAACATGTACCTAATAAAATTTTATTTTTTGAGCCACTTTGTCATCAAAGTTTGATTACTTTTTTTTCACGCGAGTGACTTTTTTTTTACACATTGATACCCTTGTCAAACGTACACCTCCCTTCTGAATTCAATAAATTTTTGTTTCAAATTGATTTTATCCAAAATTTTTGGGCGAACAGTTACAAATTTTACATATCTAACCTTTACTCAATTGGAAAATTTTTAAAATTTCTATCTTCCAAAAATGGAATTTTCTTTATATTATATTTTCATAAAAATTTTAATTTAATATGCGCAAAATTTCAATCTTGAGGGAGGAGAAAAAGGAGGGGAATACAACTTGAAAACATTTTGGAAGGTTCATAGATAAGGGACTCAGGGAGGTATCCCACCTGGCAGAAAAATTTTTGAATCAGAAAAAGACTTAATCAAAAGAGGATGCAGAATACATGACCAGACAAAATTTCAGTCCCAAAATGATAAAAAAAATCAAAATTTCATCAAAATCAGCTAGAAAACTGAAATTTTGTAATCATGTTGGTGCCTCGTTTTCGACCCTTCAAATCGCATGGTAATGGTTTTCAAACCATTTTGAGTAGTTTTGGAACCTCATAGCTGAGTTTTGGAAGTCGAAATTTCCTGAAAATTTTAACGCTTAGATAAAATTTGCTTTAGTATAGGTACCTGAATTTCAATATACCTAATGAGTCGATTAGAGGTAGTTTCAAGCCGTTTTGGATCCTCTAACCATATTTTAGAAATTCCAGGATTTCAAAAAAGTTTCACAAAACCAGTCTAAATTGACTCAAGTACGCATAATAAATGCAAATTTTCTAGAATTTCCAAAATACATCTGGAGATTCCAGAAAGAATTGAAACCATTACCAACCGACTCAGTACAGCGTGTTGAAATCAGGGTATTAGGTGGATTTCATCTTCCCAAATTCATTGTGTAGAATTTTGTGGAAATTATAGATTTAATGGGTCAAAAATAGGGTTCATGCCAAATTTCAGATTTATAAGTCAATTTGTTTTTTTTTCTCATATCCGGTCGACATGGCTGAATTAACATGAAACACTCAATCTAAATCTTAATCTAAATCTAAATACCCTTCTCCTGCCAGTACTCAAGGAATGTAACTGCTTCATCGTCAAGTGTCCCATTTAATTTTCCAGGATTGATTTTTCCTGATCACGTCTATGTTCAGGTTCTTGACCATTTCAGCTAATATGACTTCCTTCAGCCCTGACAGGCCCTCTATGTTTATGGATATGATCCTTAAGGGAGGTGTCCTCGTCGGAGGCCCTGAGAAGGGCCGTTTTAACCCGGGTGTAGGGTGCATGATCGACCGCACGGTGATGGGATGATTGGCCAGTGTAGTTGAACTACTGTTTCCAGGGGGCGCCAGCTTATCGAGATAATTTATTCATAGTTCTTAAAAAAGCAATCGCGGATGCTATCCATTGCCCCCCTCCAGTCAATTTGGTGAAATTTTGATTTTTCACCATTTTTGCTGGACTAAATTTGATTTTGAAAAATTTTCCAAATATCGAAAAATGCACTTAAACACCCTGAAAGTTCGGCTGGTGGTGTATTTTTTCATGCTTTCTTGATTTAGCTTTTTGTTCTGTTCGAAAATTTTTCCGCCAGTGGGAATACCCCCATTTGGCAAGAGATTTGCTGGTTAAGCCAAAATGCCGGTTGATTTTTGTAAATTTGCCGTTTAATAGGCGCGCAAAAATGACAGTAAATTTGCCGTAGAAAAAACGCCGGTTAGAAAAAGCTACTTTTTATAAAAACAGCCATTTAAACAGCCGTTTTTGACCAGCGAATGGCAGAATTTTTTATCTGCCGAACTGCCGGTTCTCACAAATTAGCTGTTTTTTATTCACCGATTATAGTGCACACGCGCAATGGGTATTCACAACTTCTTTTTAAAAAATTGAATAAAAGTACGAAGTGCGGTACATGTATACCGCTTGAAAACAGAAATATTCACCTTGCAATGATAGCTGCGTGGTTAGAGCATTGGATCGTCAAGCGAGAGTCCTGGGTTTGATCCCCGCTTGGGCTAGAAATTTTTTGTAGATTTCAGGTTTTTATTCAGCAATTTAATGCATTAGGTATTTAAACAGCTGTTTTAAGCAGCCGATTTTTTCCTGGCGTTTTTTTAATGGCAAATTTACTGTCATATTTGTGCCGGCTTTTTCACTGGCTTTTTTTATTGGCGAATCTATTGTCAAGTGGGCCTCCCTCGTAAGTATAGATGACATAATTTACGATCGCAGAAAATAAACATGGCCAATCTTTGCGTTCGGAGAATATTTTCATTGCTCAAGAAAATAATGTTTGAACTGTTTATCTAGACTTTCCCATAAATATGAATTCCCGACTTCAAAAATATCACAAAATTGATATTTGTCATACCTAGTAGCCTACTGATAAGTCATCGATAGAACTAGGGGGCATCTATCAGAAGATCATTTCGTCATCGGTCTGCGAATGACGTATTTGTAGGACAATAATAACACTCTAATGCTATTTCTAAAGTGCTATTCCATATGAAACAGAATCGAATAAATTCCTACATTTGAATAATTTATTATAATAAAATGTATCCAAATTTAGTAGGTAAATCGAACTTTTATATCTAGGCATACTATACGACGACGATGAATTTAATCAGTCCTGTTATTGTTTTGTTCCACAGCGATGTGTTTTGGTGCTGGCATTGCAGTTTGGTTTTCGGTGCAGAATCGCAGAAAATTATCGTCGACGCAAATTCCTTCCAAATACCTATAGGTACGTAAATTAGCCTATGTGTACTTGAAAATCACTTTTATTTTCTTTCCATTCGTATACCTATACTTAAGTAACCGTAGTTCGCCGAATATATCGATCACGATGATAAACCAGTTAGGCCTACTTTAAACCTCTCTGAGAAGGAGAGTGAAAAAAAGCCACCATTTTGAGAACCATTAGATTACAAGTATATTCAAATTAGTTGGAGGCTCGACACGACATAAAAATGTAATCCTGCAAAGGAACATTGAATGAATATCGCGGTGTTGGCTGAAACGGTGAGGGGGGTACGAGTCACCTATTGAAGGTTTTTTCCTGTCTGCTCGCTCAAATGCATAAACGCATTTACGCTGTAAAGCGTATTAGATGTATTTTTTTTCTCTTCTTCTTCGCCTATGTAACGCACTTTAACCGGGTTGCCAGTTTAATTAGGAAAAGATATAACAATGGTGGAGATGAGAGGAAGAAACAGAGACTTGAATATTTAACATCAACTACTTAAATGAACTTGCTATGCTATTGAATATCCTACGGCAGTGTTAAAAAAAAAACTGGTTTCTTCTTTTTTTTTCTCCATAATCAGTCAACAGCACCTGTCTCTTTTGCTCGAACTGCCATAATTTTTTTTTCCAATTTCAACGTCCAATTCGTCTTTTTCAAGTGCATTCCGAACTGAAAGTAAATTTCGTAAAAAAGTGAATTTTTTCACGTAATTGCATTCGGGTTGGTCAAGTTGGCTTTTTCACTTACACGAGTGGTTTTTTTTCCTTCATTAGGTGATAATTTATGTCCTACCGATGGTTTGGATTTTCAATTAGCAACCGAAACAAGAAGAAGCGAAAAGTAGTTTGAGAAATAGATTTTCCAGTTTAGGTATATCTCGAACATGGCAACAGAGGAGTACAGGAAAGAAGACGATTGTTTTATCTATGCAAAGTGCAATTGAAACATTTTTGGAAACCCTGTGCCGCGTTACAATACATACTTATAAGACCGAAAGTGGTCTGCAAGATTCACTTTTCATTCGCGTGGTTCCAAACTAAACGCATCTCTAGGCAAGCTGAACCCTTTTTCTCTCTATCAGCGCGTCTCTTTCTTTCTTTCTCTCTCTGGCTATCTTTGTCTATATATAATCCGTATTCAGACAATATCAGCTTGTGATAAGAAGAAGACCTTGTTCGACACCGCGGTGATAATTATGTAAAACCAGAACATGAAAAAGATGTGGAATGGGTAAACAGGTGGCAGAGGAATGGCTACTGTAACTGATATCGTGTTGCTATACTTTTGTCCTAGGCTATAGTGGCTACCGCAGCTACCCTCGTGCTCACTGACCATGGCCTTGATATGCCGGGGATTCTGATTAAAATACCAAATTCTCCTCTATTACCGGCTACGGCTCTTCTTATACTGGTTTTATTGTAGTACTTCATCGTGTCGTGAAAGCATTCGCGCAAATAAAATGAATTTTTTTACACATATACCTCTTACGATGCGATTGCTATACGAAGACTAGCTAGCGATGGCTCGTTTGATTAAAAACCTTCGAAAAATAATGTCTGTTTAATTTCAAATTAAAAATAGATAAAAAAACTTCACTCCGATGCTCCAAGTGGAGAAGAGGTTTTTTTTTTATTATTTTAATTTTGTCTAGACGGTTTTTACTCCATGGAAAGGGTGCGCCTTCGTGAATCTTTCCAGCTGTGGAATGTTCGCTTCTTTTTAAGCGCGTCGAATTCAGAATTTAGTGTGGTAATTTTATTGGAATTTACCACGTTTTTGGGGTTGGTTTTGTTTGAAAATGAGGGTTTGGTTTTTTGAGAACATACGGGGTTGTTTTTTATTCAATATTGTTGTCGGGTCTTATTGTGAGAGAATTTACTATAATGTCAATTTGACTTGAAAATCAATCAACAATCGTCTAAATTGGCCAAAAGATAAGTAAGATCCAATGAAAATTATGATCAGATTAGATAAAATTGAACCAGCAGAATGTCTGGATCTGATCAGATTCCAATCGAATTGAATCCTGAGAATTTTCATGGACTTGGACAAAACCACCTTCACTATACCTACCATTTATCCAAAGTGGTGTTGATTTTCTAGTGTAGGCGTTTTTTAGAGTATAGAATAGACTATAAAAGAACTTCTCGAGGTGTCCGCCTTCAATTTTACCTGAACCGCAATTTTTGGAAAGATCACTGTTTGAAACCTGAATGATCAAAATTTCAGCACCGCAAATTCATTTTTTTGAATTTTGGCAAATTTTTGAAAACTAAAAATTGACCATTTTCGACGAGATGCGCCCCTTTTCAGGAAACCTGATGAAAATAAGCCCTAAAGTTAACATCAACTTCCTATTGAGGCAAATTTTACCATTTAAACCCATTCTGGAGCCTCCAGTGCAATTTTCAATTTTTCCTGAATTTTAAAATTTCACTAGGGGATGTGGAAATTGGTCTGGGCTGCTAAAAACCGAGGTATATTGCTTAGTTTCGAACTGTATAAGGGATTCATACAGATTTGGGCCAATTTTCAGGTGGACACCTCGAGTGCATAGTGCATTCTTTTAACTAGCAGTGTTTAAGTACCTACTTAAAGAAAAAAATAAATACAAAAATCAAAAATTTTCTATTTAAAAGGAAATTCTTGAAATTTGCTCGAATGGTTGTATATCTGGATCAAAACTAACTTCCTCGTCTCCGAATCTGAATTCCACCATTCCAGCTTACTCTGAAGCCTACAGTGTTACTTTCAAATTCTTCAGGATTTCAATACTTCTCCATGCAGACATGAGAATTAATTTGGGTGGCCTTTATTCATATTTGAGCCGATTTCCAGGCTGACACTTTGAAGATGTTTTTTTTTTGACCAGCATTCTCCAGTTACCTATACCAAAAAAGTTGGTTCACCTGAAAATCTATCCAAATATAGATGAACTCGGTAAATTACCTAGGTCGAGACTGAGTCTCAACTCGATTTAAATTTTTATGCCCTTTGGAGAATTTTCAAAATGCTGAAGAAATTGAAAATCGTGCTGGAGGTTCCAGAGATTAACCTGAAATGATAAAATTAATACTTGGGAGGTTGATTTTAAGCTAGATACAGCCATTCGTACAAATTTTTAAAGATTCCAATTCCTCTGGAAAAATTTTAAAATTCAGGAAAACTATAAAATTGCACTGGAGATTCCAAAATGACCCAAAATATTGAAATTCGGTTTGGAGTGTTGGTTTAAAGCTACATTATGTACAATCATCTGTGCAAATTTCAAAAATTTCCACTCTCTTTGGCAAAATTTCAAAATTGAGGAAAACCCAAAAACTGCATTGGAGGCTCCGCAGAATGTCTAAAGTTGATATTAGTTTCAAGACTTATTTTCATCATTTCTACTGAAGAATAAATACGTTTTTGAAAAAATCATGAATCGTTCCAAATGGTCAATTTTAAATAGGTACCTATAAATTTTTGTCTGCTCAAATTTCTGAAACTTTGGTAAGGGGGGTTTCAGATCATGCTCTTTCCAAAAATCGCGGTACACCTTGAAAAGTTCCAGCTTGTTAGAGTAGGAGAAAATGAAGGAGGGGGGATGCATTTTCGCGTTCTACAATAAAGAATGAAAATGACAACTTTCAATTTTTGTGGCTGAACTTCTCTTTTAGTAAACTTGTCCTCCTCCTCAAAAAAAAAACTCCCATTTCTCAAGCAATGTTTCCTCTTTTACTTTTCTCAAGACGAATTAAGGACCCACCAAACGAGATTTTTTCTCAAAAAGAGGGTCGTTCTGAAAAATCCTGCTCAGCGACATGAAAAATTTTCAATTTTTTTGGCAGACTTCAAATTTAGGCTTGAAAATTTTTTTCCAACTTTTGGGGACTTCTGTACATACAAAGAGACTAATATTGTTTGACAGACCCTGGGAGATTTTTTCTTGGAAAGATTCTGACCTAGCTGGGATGAAAAATTTTCAAACATTTTTCACAGACACGATAATTTTTTAATTTTTTTTACGTTTTTATTTGACCAATTTTGAGGGGCTTTGTACGAAGAAATCAACATCGCTTGGGGCACCGACGGGAGTTTCTTTCAAAAAAGAGATTATTTGGAATAATTTGATTTAAAAATGGTAAATTTTGATTTTTTCTGAATTCTATTAATTTTATTGTTTTTCAATGAGGGGAGGGGGGCGGAAGGGGAGCTTTATGCAAAAAGAACTAAAATAGCTGAAAAGAATCACGCGTCCTCTTTTCAATTTTGGTCAATTTTGAAAGAAAAAAATCCATGTTTGCTAATTGAAAGGGACACACCTGATCGAAGGTAAATTTTAGAGGATCAAAGAAGCTTCAATCAAATAATTTCCTGCAAAAGTGAGCGATTTTGGATTTTAAAAAATAAGTAAAATAAAATTTTAAATTTGTAACAAATTGAACTTTTTCACCCATTCCTGGATCTGATCAGGTCAGGTCCAATCGAAAGTCCCCCATTGGCTCTAATCAGATCTGAACCGATTTATAGTTGTATGTATTTAGGGAATGTCGAAATCTATTCTGAATCTGATCCACAAGCAGTTATAGAACCAATCAGAGCTCCCCTATTGGATTTGATCAGACATGAACAGATCTAACCCGATCAGAACTTTTGGATCCAGAAAATGTCTAGACCGGATCAGATTTGATCAGATCCAATCATTTTTAGCTTGATGGAGGCTCCAAATCAATTCCGAAGTAGTCGCAATTGATTCGGGAAGTTAGCTTAGGTTAGAGGGTTAGCATTCAGCTTATTAAAAACTGAGTTAAGATTTTTCCCCTCAAAATTTCCCTCACTCTTTTTGTTGAGAAAAACCCAATTGACTGTTTCCAATTTTTTTCAAGATTCGCTCAAAATCAAAAAATCAATGTCAGCCTTTCCTTCGGCAACTCAAAATTTGATTCAGAAGCGTGTTTTGGCATACCTACATCTTTCAGTGAGCCAAAAGGTTTCATGTGCTTCATAGGTGCTCAGGTACTTGAGGTACTACCTACATCTTGTATCCTTCTCATCTCTCAAAGAATGTCAAGAGGAAATTCTGTCCTTACATTAGGTACCCACAATAAACCACATTCTGAATAAATTCGCGCTGACCTAGTCCAACATTATTAGTATAAAATCGCACTTTGAATCGAACATCTAGAATGATCTTGATAATTCTTCGTTCGATTAATTACTTATATGTAAATATGTACGACGATAAGCTGAGGTTCGATTTTGTCAATTAACAGCAGCACTTTCTCTTTCTCTATTATTAGAATTTTTTAAACTACTCCACATACTTATGTAGGTAAGTACCTACCTAAGTACCTACAATACAATAATATAAGCAGGATACCGTTAAACTACACATATAAGGCTTTCGCATGATGCAAGTTGAAGCGAATTTTTTGTCGATGGCGTGTACAGTGCACATATCTACTATTCATTGTCTGACTTTGGGTGAAAAAAATTCTACGAATTATGATCTAAAAATTTAACAATATTGCGCCAGAGTATATAAGGAACGCCTGGAGCGAGTTCTGGGTGCGAAATGGGTTACAAGTCCGGTTAATTTTATTCAAATTAAAAGCATAGAGATATACTTGGATCATATTATTAGGCACCTGTACAGACTCTTGAGCTGAAAACAGTTACGTTATTGGTATTGAATACAAAATCATCACTTTTGCTGCTACATTCAGTAGGTACTGGGTTGCTCCCAGCCGGTGTTTTTTTTTTTTTTTTTTTGGCTAAGGCATCGTACACCAAACACGTGACAATGTTCGGTAATTTCAAGCAGAATTTCCGCCTGCTGACCAGTTTATGACGCAAAATACAATGAAAGTTGATGGGTTGCTGGTATTTTTAGCGGATACGAGAAAGATGTCGATGTTGGCGTATATTTATACGCAATAATTGAATCAACGAATACCGTTTTTTTTAATGAAGGTTCTAGATGATTATCATAATTCAAACGGTATGAACACAGGTATTATAGGTAGAGAAGTAGCTCTATTAGCTACACATATGATTCATAAGTCGATGACTTTTAAGAGTGTCTAGCAAAATACATATGATCGGAGCCGGTGATTTACCTATTACGTATTTATTTTTCCGCGTATATTTAGTCTACCATAGACCATGCTATAGATACTATTTAATTGCTTCAAATGTACTTAAGTAGGTATCTCTACTTAATATATACCTACGTTGCATCTTCGATCGCAAAATTGAATCGCGCCTCCAGCACTTGGAAAAATATACACGTACATCCGCAGATGGTGTATTAAAAAACAAAGAGATATACCTAACCTACCCGCCATTAAACTACCCCTTTCGTTACTAGGCCAGTCTAGAAGTGACCTTGAAATTGAAAACTAGGCCTGCGAGTTAATTGGGTCGAACTTGAGGCTTCTGCACTGCCTCATAGTTTTTTAAATACTCCGCCTTCTCTGGTTATTATAATAATATGTAAATCAGATTAAATCAACCCCTATCTACTTTTAACCAAGACTGTTTCCTTCATTATTTAAATTACTTACCGCATAAAATGCTGTTTTTTCCATGTTCAGGATTAGATAATTAAGCAGACGTCTTATAATGTATTCATTTTCCCCCTTTTGTTACAATGTAAGGTACAAATTACTTACTCACGATGACGATCGCTTTAAAACTTAAACGGTTGAACTGGATTTTTCAAAGATAACAATATCAGCTGTGCGCCGGCCTGGTGTTTCAGTCTACGGTTTACTTACTCATCTTTACCTATATTTTTTAACAGACAGGTTTATTTAAAAAGGGCCAGAAAAAAGGTACTCGAAAGTAAAAGTGAATTTTTGTGCAGAAAACATACGGTTCGGTCTGGTCTGGTGTTTCAAGAACCTTTAGGCTTTAGGTGGGTTAACTTGTATTCTGTTGGCTTTTTCGATTCGAGCGGAGTATCTGTTTCGAGTTCTTCTATTCCTTTGCGAAGGAGTAGAATTATCTAGCGTTTGTAATTTTAGAAAAAAAAAACACGAAACGTCTTTATTCTCATGGGAATGATTATGAGCTTTCAATTTTCCGTCGGAAATTGATAGAAAAAGGCAGGTTGGTTTTCGACAAAATACAGCGATTCGTGTGAATTTCAAAAATTTCCCCACAAACAGAAAAGTTTTGATTAAAAAAAAAAAAAATCTGGTGAAAAAACACACTTGAGATGTTTACTTGGAAATTGGCTCCAATATGAATAAACTCTTTGTACAGGTTGAGAATAAAACTACAGCTCACAAGGGAACCTCTTGAGGTGTCACACTTTTTCGATTTTTGGCGAACGTTTGAAAATTCAATATTGACTGTACGTTTTTGGCGATTTATGCTTTTTTTTAAAAAGTATGTACTTGATCAATTAAAATTGTCAAAATAAGTCCCAAAACTAATATTAACTGCACAAATCCAAATTTCAACATTTCCAGCCATTCTGGAGCCTCCAGCGCGATTTTTCAATTTCTCCAGAATTTTGAATTTGCTCCAGAAGGCGTGAATATGAAGTTGGGCAGCTAAAAATCGAGTTGTGTATTACACTCAACCTGTTAAACGAGTGTATCCACATTAGAGCCGATTTCGAGAGTGACACCTCAAAAGTGGTTTTTTGACCAGCTTTTTTCAAAATTAAAAAATCCAAAACATCAAAAGTTTCCCCTTTGCGTGGAAATTTTCGAAATTCGCGCGAATCGCTGTATTTTGTACAAAACTAACCCGCCAAATCCAAATTTCACCATTTTCACGAGTTCTGGAGCCTCCAGCGCGAATCTTCAATTTCTCCAGGAGTTTGAATTTGCTCCAGAAGGCGTGAATATGAAGTTGGGCAGCTAAAAATCGAGTTGTGTATTATACTCGACCTGTTTAACGAGTTTATCCACATTTGAGCCGATTTTGGGAGTGACACCTCAAGAGTGGTTTTTTGACCAGCTTTTTCCATAATAAAAATACCTATACAAAAATTGAAATCTCCCCAAAATCGGCGCAAATGTGGATAACACTCGTTTAACAGGTCGAATGTAATACACAACTCGATTTTTAGCTGCTTAACTTCATGTTCACGCCATCTGGAGAAATTGAAAATCGCGCTGGAGGCTCCAGAATGGCTGGAAATGTTGAAATTTGGATTTGGGTAGTTGATATTAGTGTTGGGACTTATTTTGACCATTTTTACTGATCAAGTACGTACTTTTAAAAAAAAACATAAATCGCCAAAAAACAGTCAATTTTGAATTTTCAAACGTTCGCCGAAAATCGAAAAATGAACTTGGGCAGCTGAAAATTTGGTTTTGGGGGTTTTAGACTATGCTCTTTCCAAAAATCGCGGTCCTGTTTAAATCGGAGTGTGATACCTCAAGAGGTTCCCTTGTCGGTTTTTAGCTGTGCAAATTAATTTCTACGCCTTCTCGAGGAATTGAAAATCGTGCTGGTGGCTCTAAAATGATCGAACATAGTGAAACTCGGTTCGGGGTGGTTGATATTAGATTCGGTATTTATTCAAATAATTTTCACTAAGCAAAATGCATTTACTTTTTTTGTAAAAAAAAAACAAAAAAAAAAACGCCAATAATGGTCTTTGAAGTATCTAAAAATAAAAATCGAAAACAGTTTGGGCAGCTGAAATTTTGATGAAGAGGATTTCAGATCATGCTCTTACCAAAAATTGTGGTCTCGTTCTAATCGGAGGAGAATACATTGAAAGGTTTCCTCGTGAGCTGTATTGATTGGTTCCGTTTAAGAGGCATTTTAATCAAAACTGGAAAAATCCAATACTTCGCTAGAAGCTTTAAGAGCGACTTGAAAACTACAGAAGTTGAAAATGAGGTAGCTGTTGAACCAAATTTCGGCGTTCTACGCGGATGTGATATATATTTGCTTTTCATTCAAAATGTGTCTTGAAAAACCAAAAATTCTCAAAAAATGAAAAATGAAATTCAGCACTTGCAATGGTGTAAGTATCATTTTTGTATGCTCTATAAAGTTTTCTTCGTACGATTTAAAAATGTATATATTCTTCTCTGTAAAGAAGTATAACTTTCGTTCGAGTTATTTTTCAATTCTTAAAAAAAATCGTTGTTTTTGGAATATTTCAGCAAAATAACAAATAGGTACTTTTTGTTCTATTAAACAATTTTTATCTCTTTTTTTATTTTTTATTTTTCTTAAATACTCTCATTTTTCATTTTTGGACATTTTAACAAAAAATTACATAAATTTTTCCTTTTCTATAATTTTATTTCATCTTTTTGACGTTGGAAAATGTTTCCGTTTTCAGACAATTTTTTGTAACATTGAATTTGTACAGATTTCTCATAGTGAATGCTTTCCTTGGATACTTTCATTTTTCACAATGAATTAGAAATTAGAATATTACTAATAAGTAGGTGCGTAATTTGAAATTACACAATTTTTCCATGCTTTTCAAAATGCCTTTTTTTTTAAAAAATTAAGTTTTATGATTAAATAGAAATAATTAGGGATGCCAAATTTTCATTAATTTTAATCTATTTTTCAACGGATACTAAAACTTAATATTTTTTGTGTTTTTTTAAATAAAACTTCTGAATAATTTTCATAATATTGTACATATAAAAATATGCAAAATTCTTCATTTTTAGTTAGCCATTTTCATCAGTTTAAGGTTAAATTTCACGTTTTAATTCTCAGATTTCTTCTATTGATTCTGAAATTTTAATTTACATATAAAAAACTTTTGTTTTCAAAAATAGTTTTTTTTTTAAATTTTTAAATTATTTCTTCTTTTTTAATGGTTTGAACATATGTACGTATCTATGTATCGTTTTTTTTTTTTTTTCATTTTTCAAATCATTTCAGATGATTTTAGAATGATCAATTACTCCCCCATTTCCAATCGAAAATCCTAGGCACTGTTCTATAGGAAGTACAAGTAGAATACTCGTATAGCCTACTTGGAATTAGTTTGATGAAGTTTTCACGGTAATAAGTAACCAAATCATCTTTTTTGAGTTTTTCGATACATTTTTGCTTTGAATCAAAATCTAAATTTTTTGTATTTAATAAGAATTTTAAATTAGGTAATCGTAAGTAAGTAGGTATTGTCAATTTTCTACACCTATAGAGAAAGTGGATACTTGAACCATTTTACTCGTCTTTTGAATGTAAGAATTACTCAAGACCTTGTATCCAGTCAAGGTTACCTAACATGCTTACAGGCTTACACCTAATCAGCAAGTTTACAAAAGTATTCCATTTCAATGCAGCAATGCAACTGCAGCCAAACTACAAAATATACGTACCCACAAAATAAAAAAAAAATAAAAACATTGTCGAGTGAAAAAATCAACTCCTCGAATACGATCGATCGTGAATTTATCAACAATTTAGACCAGAAATTAAGCAGTTACCTAGTTGTTGATATGATTAATACCTAACGTAAGTAGGTAAACATGTAAATTCCATGGTTTACTGGACAATCCATATTATAGTACACTGGTATTATGCTGTACCTACTCGTATGTTCAGCCACACATACGACAAGTATAGCCATAGTTTGGTTATTGATTTTCGAATGTACGTACGCGAATGAATAGTTTTCAACAGGTTTAAATTAAACATACCATACCTACACCTATGGTATAGGTACCTAAGTATTACGTGTAAGTAAACAGGAACATAATGAAATTACTGGTGCACCATTATAGGATGTTATCTAATAACCTTAATATATTTATAAATAATAAACCCTGTGTTGACACTGAACTAGTAATATAGATATTTTTTTCTGAACTTCGAATAAATTCATTACTACCATCGATATGTCTGGTACACTCGATGTCCTTATAGTTCCAGTTCGAGTTATATTTCCTTCCAGTTGATAGATTTTTCATTCATCAAGTAATTTATCCTTTCGGTTTTTTTTTTAAATATTAGAACGACAAATTTTAACGGTTTTTGAGGACGATAGATAGCCAAATAGGCATATAAGTTATTTAGGTCTAGGTTGATCGAGTTTTTTGGTGAAATAACTAGCCCATTGGTTCAGGAAATATGAATCAATGCGAAAAAATGGTTTAATGGGTAACTCAGACCTCTAAAATAGGAAACAAAATTATATACGTAGGCCTACATATGTTACTAGATGTACCTACTAACATTTTAATTCAAGGTGATGGTTAATGAGATAATTTTGCAGCTGAGTGCGAAACCCTATAGTTACGTGCCGACTGTCAAATTTGAATCGGTTTAATAAAACTGAAAAAAAAAGTATTCTAAATGAACCAGTCTAATTATTTTATGGTTCGAAGAAAAAAATTACCATTTTTCGTACAAAGAAAACGCTCATAATTATAGACTTCGAACTGAAATTTGAAAAGAAAAAAAAAAAAGAAAAATAGGCTATGAAACATACAAAGTAGGTAGATATAATTTCGACGTCAATGAATTTTTCACTTTCTTGAACGTCCTTGAAATTTGCCACACTAATCGTTGAGAAGAAGGGAGACGTGAGGCAAGTATTGTAATAAAATCGTATATTGAGGTATGCCTGAGGGATAGGAATAATTTTCCGTACCGTAAGAACCTTCTGGGAAGATACGATAGTTATAGGCTGGTCTACTACTCGTATAATCATGCTGGAAATTTTAATTGCAAAAAAAATAAAATAAAAAAAAAAAAAAAGAATTGAAAATTGAAAAGAAAAAAAGAAGGAGTTTTTGTTTCATTCGGCTGCGAGAGAAGCACTCTATAGATCAATAATGATTATATTGTTCTAAAATTCTCGAAACATTTTTTGGATTTTTGGAAAATTTTAAAAATTCAAAAGAAGCTTTCATGGTGAATTTTCAACTTTTTCGGAATATTTTTTTCAAAGAAAACGAATCAGTGTGAATAATAGCTATTAGGTACCTAGTTTCATATAGGTAGGTATATATATATGCTTACTTCAATGCAATCTTCAACTCGAACACAATCATTTTTAAGCCATTATGGAATAAGTTAGATAGGTACCAATTTTCTTCAGGAATTTCAAATTTTTCTGAAATTAAATAAGAAGAAAGACATCTTTTCCCTTAAAAAAAAAAAAAAAAAAAAAAATGAAATCATGCATCATCGTTTGTAAGAAACGAAGTTCATTTTGTATTTATTTTTCTTGAGGGTCACAAATCTTGAAATTTTTTAATTTTTCCTTTGAAACAAAATCTTTATTTATTGAAAAAGAATTGCTGAGTAGTGATTTTTTATTTTAACACAAAGCAAGAAAATTCTCTATTTAAAAAAATAGATAGGTACCTAATATGTATAAAACCTACTGTTTTTAAAATTAATAATGACGAAACTATGTACTTATACCTATTTAAAGGAAAAATAATTCGTTTAATTCTTTATGAACAAAGTTACAATGATAATGCTTTTCAAACTGTTTTTTCTTATCTTAAAAATCAAATTCTCTAAATGAAAATCTATAATAAAAAAGACTATTTTTATAGAAACAAAAATAGGTACGTATTTTTTACTTAAAAGAAAATAGTCACTTATATTAGCAACGCTCAATAAAATGAACCAATAATTACAAAACTATTTACTTAAATTTTTTTTTTGAAAAATAGGGAAATGTAAGAAACAAATGTTATTCAAGAAAAATGATGAAAATGAATCATTTGACACAGCTGAAAAAATTTTAAAAAACCGATTGATTTTGGATTTAAACTGAAACCGAATAAATATCATCTTTTTTGTACGAATACAAACCTGTATTATGGAATTTTGTACTTAATAATATAGTGATGTAAAGTTATTGTAAAAACATTCAAAAACTCATTACCTTAACATCATTAGAAATTATCAAAAAGGGATGAAAGTTTAGTCAAATTTGACGAATGCATGATAAAGTTATAAAATTGTCTTTAAGTGATGAAAATGTACTCAAAAAAGCATTAAAAGTATCAAAATTGTCAAAAAGTAACGAAAAAAGTACCAAAAATGCACGAAAAAGTGACATAAACGTATGAAAATGAAGTAAAAACACTAAAAAAAATTAAAATAAGTAAGTAATGGAATTTTAGTGTAATTCAACCAAATTGAGCAATAATTTCATAAAAATCGTTGAAATTTTAAACGTCTTCAAAACACAAGTAAAAACGTTCAAAATACTAAGTATATTAATGTTGTCAAAAAAAAGAAAAAATTCGATAAAATTTGGCAAAAATGAATGAAAAAGTGTTGAAATGTCGTAAAAACACGTTCATAAAATATTTTAATTACTAAAAAATAAAAATCACCAAAAAATTTGTTACTCAAATCTGACAAAATATAGTAAAAATTGTACAAAACATCGTTAAAATGGATTGAACAAAAATAACACGAATAAAATATTAAAATCATTAAGTTACCAAAAAGTGTTGAAGTTTCAGTAAAAAAAAAAAAAATGAAGAAAAAGTGCACTCGTAAACTCAGTTAATTTCGTTTAAAAGTGCATGAAAAAGTGTTAAAGACACGTACGTTGAAAAAAGGGTCGGAAAAATAGAAGAAAAAAAAACAAATCAGAAAGGACACATCGTTTTTGCAATTTAAAAAAAAATCATTTTAACCTCAGATTTGAATTTTATTTAAAAATGGCAAAGTTTAAAACATGTTTTAAATGACAATTTGACTTTTGAATTGAACAAAGCAATCTTCACATTCAGCACTTTCACTGGCCACTGAAGTCATATCATCTGCGATTCAAAATTACCAACTTACTTTTAAAAAAATCACCACTGCTGTCAATATTCATTTGTAGCCGGATAGTGGTCAGTTTCAGATGTTCATCAATGAGAACGAAATGTACGAAGCTTTGCCTAATGCATGCGCTAAAAGGGGCAATAATGTGTCGGTTGTTCTGAAATTGCCTCATTGGAAATTGTCAAATTGAAATGGGACATCATTCAAAGATATTCAAAAATTGAAGTTTTAAGGATGAGTAAAATCATGTCGAGGAAGAATTTTAATTTAAATTTTTGAATATCAATTTTGGTACCTACAACTTTTGCAGACGAACGAGAAAAATTCGATGACATTCGTTCGCATTTTCAAAATCAAAAAAGCTGCCCATTGGCATTGTGATGTGTGGCTTTATTTAAAAATTGAGACATTCGACTCCTTCAATTTTGAATTAGGTACAGGCTATTTTGTCTTTAAACCTTCTTTTGTTTATTATCAAACGTTTTATTGGAATTCATATTTATAATTTTCGTTTTATTTTTGATAATCAACAAATCACAGTCTCGTTTTAATTCTATCACTAGGTAATTTTTTGGAAAATAAAAAAACAAACATGAGGTGGAAGTTGAAGGTGCCTTCTTCGTGTCGATGTTTCATTTTCATTGGTGACTGACTGTTACTTCTGAGGTTCTGACTGTTCTCTCGTAGGTGCAGCGAACGTTTAACGAGACACCCTACATGAGTATACTAATTGACTTGTATTCATTTTCGCACAATTCAAAGGCATCCATAGAAGAAATGGAAATGATCGATAAGAATCTACCAGGAACTAGATGAACTTTTCATAATGGTGTCATCGCAGGAAGAATAAAACGAAAACACCTACGGATCATCGTCTCATTTCGCAAGAGTAGATAGGTAAGGTAGGTACTCTGGAAGGTGCCTCGTTATATGTGCCCTGATACCTTGAATGATTTTCTTTGGCGTACTGTGGCGACTTAATTATATACTTATCGGTGCTGAAATAAAAAAAAAAAAAAATAACGAAGAAAGATGTTTTGATGTTGGCATAACAAAACTAATGGCAATTTTACCGTTGCATCGAGACATGATGAAACTGAATGTATAGCTATTTGTATAGCAGCTATATAGATATAACAAACGCGAGATCAACACATAACTCATTGATTATTCTCGGTACATGCATTTCTAACGGTATATGCCGCGAAGAAGGTTCTCAATAGTGCTTTCATTTTTTCTCCGAACTGCACGTTCGAAGGTGACCTTGTTAATGAATTTATTTGTGAAAAATTTCATCTTCTTCCTGAAGTCGAGTCGCCGGCTTGGCCGCACGCCTCACACCAACCATCAGAGGAGCGCCAAGTCAACGTGTAAACAGGAAGAAAATATATGGATATCACGCTGCGGACGCGAACGGGACGGGACGGGACGGGACGGGACGCGTCCTCTTAGAAGAAATTATTTATTATTGTAAGGGTGTTTTGGCGAAATACAAAACAGGTTTTAACATTGTTACACCCAGATGAGAATATTATATGAGAAGAAGTGCTGAAACAATTATACATGTAGATATGTAATGTATTCTTCAAGCGGCATGGCAGAAGATTGAACTCGATGCCCACAATGAATACTCGTTATTTTTATTTGCCCTTGACCTAACATTGAAGCTGCCAGCGAATTACCGTCCATAAACCGGTAACAATGACCCGATTGCGTGAGTAACAAAAGATCGTACCTGTTGTCATTTGATTTTTTTCTCTCTTTCTCCTCTTCATCGGCGTGTGTCTCTTCTTCTTCAACATAGGTCAACGATAATGAAAAGCCTGCCCGATAGGTGATAAAAGCACCCAATTTATGTGTGTATATGGTACCCTACCTGTACCTATCGGCGATAACTTCCGCATTTCATCGGTAATTAACCGCAGGATGCTTAACCAAGATGAAAGATGTTGTTTGGGTCTGAAAGGGAAAATGATTAGGCTTTATTACACATATACCTATCTCTTGTACAATGTTGCCTATTGAGCTAAAAAAGTAAAAGTGTCCTGGAAATTTTCTCTAAAAGTCTTGGGTGTGGTTTTTGGCCACTTATGAGACATTTGCACTCATTTGTGTACTGGCAGAGGTTGGTCGATTGCTAAATTTCCACATCATTGAGGTTGATCTAACCGTAAGATTTCGATTTCAAAAGCAAAAATGCGTTTTTCAATTTTTTTGCAATTTTTGAAAATTTTCCCGCAGGTAAACGTATGAAAAAATAAGAATTTTAAAATAATTTTTCTAAAATCGTGGATTAAAGCATGAAGTTGAATTTTTGAAAAGAGCTCAGCTGCCCTAATTAGTTTTTCAATGATGGCAAAACTGTCAAAAATTTCACAATAAAAATGAAAAATAAGTAGGAACCTACTTATACAGTTTATCAGACATGGACAAATTTCAGAACAAATTATAGCTACCCACTTTTTCAATAAAATGGGCAAAAATGTAATCCTTGCTTGATTTGATGAGCTATCGATTTTTTGAAACAAATCTTCTCCATTTTCGAACATTACACTTTTCCATTGTTATTTAAATCATAAAAATGTCATAAACATGCGTGAAAACTGATTGCGCTTGACTGAAAATTCACTTTTGACCCCCTTTCAAAATTCAAAATATCACCATAAAGTGCACTGTTCTGGTGAATTTCAGCTGGATATCTCCAAAGTAACTTTCTGACTAAATTTGAAACTACCAAGTACCAACAGAAAAATTCAAAATGTGTCGAAATTGGTCTTTGCTATAGTTGTATTGAAAATGAGGTACCGAATTCGACTTTCTCTCTGATTAAGAGTACTTAATGGAAGCAAATAAATTTGTCTAAAATAGACAAATTAAAATACCTATTTAAAAAAAGTTCCTACAAAATTACAAAATAAAAAAACTTTATGCTTAAAAATACTTACTTACTTGCATAATTTTTGAAAAAATGGGGGGGGGGGGGGGTGAACTCACAGTCCATTAACAATACAAAAGTTTTTAGAAGAGCCTTATTTTTATTATAAAGCTCCAAATTTGAAACTTTGGTAACCAAAAGGGGTGTTCGAATCAAAGACCCAAAATTTTTCTTGAGGTATTTTGATATTACCGCACAACTTTTTTTCGCATCTGCTTCGCAAGTTCTCAAAAAAAAAAAAAAAAATCAAAGACGACTCACTGTGATTATCTACTAATTTTTGAGAGCAGGTTTTAAAATTATGAAGAAAATATTAGAAATAGTGCTAGAGGCTTCAGAGCAAGTACTTAGTATGCTTCAGATTTTAAAACATACAAAATTTTATAATTAAAAAAAAAAAAAAAACTTTGATTATAAAGAATAATACCTACCTACAGAAAATCATGATAATGATATTGAAAAATTTTAGTTGCGTACAGAAAATCTTGAACAGGACCAGCTGTTTCCAAAAATTACAGTTTTTCGAACGAGCTAAGATTTGAGCATTTATTAAAAATTTTTAAGAAGTATAAATTTTCATCGGAAATACTCCACATTATATTTTCTAGGTATGATACTAATCGTAGGAACCTACAATTTTTTTTTAGTTTTTATTTTTGTTGTTAGAAAAGAGAACACGAACGTAATCTAAAAAAAAAAACTTTTTTGGAAATTTGGATTTAAAAAAAAAGAAAGAAAGAAAGAAACTGAAAATTTTGATTTTTGGTTGAATAAGTTTACTTTTGAGTAATTCTGCACTTACCTATTTTGTTATATCCCAATCAAAATAGTCGCAATCTTCAAGTTTTTTTTTTTTCTTTTGTTATATTATTGCTTACAAAAAGAGACTATTTATTATTCAACCTCTGGTGGATTTAAAAAAAAAACATGAGTTTAAAAATTGTCCAACTATGAAATAATTTTTGAATTTTGGTCGCTATTTTTGCTATTTCAGAGAAGTAAAAATGCTGAAAATAAATTTATTATCCATGCGTACGAGTAATATCTTGTATCAGACCTGACGACTTGAGACCTTTTGATCCATCATTCCACAATTGTTGTTTTTTAATTCCAAATTCTTCGAATTTTCCGAAAAAAACAATTTTGTAGTTCTTTCTGAAATTTTGACTGCCAATTTAAAATTAATTTTTAAATCCGTTTCATACATTTTATTCTTCAGACTGGACATTGTGACCGATTTATTGTATGTTGGCTGATGCTATTTTTAGGTACTATGACTAAGCTAGATGACTCGTCATTGCGAAATGTTATTTGTGATATACATTTAATTCATGTATTAAATAAGGAGTGAAAGTTCATTCATAAATGGGTGCTAAACGAGGTCACCATACACTACAGGGGAAGAAATTAATCTGACTCAGGGATTACCTACAATTACATCATTATTTGAAATTAAAGCGAAGCAATCAAAGATGTCATAGGTGCAATTGGAATTTCTGTTTTCGTAAGCATCATTCGCGTACTTTTTTTGCACGAAATAACGAGAATGGAACTTCACTTATATTTACCCAACTGCTAGGTAATTACAGACAGATATGAATGAAAACAACGCGAAAATAAAGTTCATTGATTTAATATGAACGCTATTCACCCCATTTTCTTATCTTTCGTGAAATTATGACGGAATTGAAATTACCGACGTAACACTAAGTAAGTAGTACATATGTACATACGTAGGTATGATCACATTGTATGAACATCATTTTCAACGTGACTTGTATACATTTCAGCTTAATTGTTACGTTGAGAATTGAGATAGCTTTTTTGATTTTCTATTAAGAATTACTCAGCTATCTACGTATAGGTAGGTATATCTTGAGTAAGGTGATTCCTATCAGCTTTTTGATTAAGTGATGAAGCAAGACGATGAGCTTTATAATGTTCATAAACGAGAATAAGAAAGCATTATTTTCAATGTGACAAATAAAAATTTCAACTTGATGGTCGTATTTCTGCTTTAATTTTCAATCATCATTCGGCTATTTCCTACGTAACTTACGTAATCCTAATTGGAGCAAAACGATGAGTTTTCTTAATGACCATGGAGTAGGTAATTGATAATAATACGTGTTAGACAAGTTGCCTATGTCGAACGACCGACGTTCAATCAGGCGTACTCCATACTCCATCATTAATTCATTAATCATTATGCACATTGCTCGTAGATGAAAAAAGTGAAAATGGTTTGATTTAATTTTTGTTTTTTTTTTTGTTTCCCAGGCTATGGTTTTGAATGATTTAATCACATCATGGATATCGTTACCGGATCTTCCTTATTTCAATATATTCATCGCAATCATCATTCCAATAGCAGTTTACTTTTATTTAAAGCCAATAAATATCGTAAAGGTGATTATGCTGTTCAATAATCGAGACTTACCTAATTGGTATTAATGTGTAAAATGCAATACGAAGATTTGACGTTGACAGATTTCGTAGGATTTGAGCGACGTCGGATACGATCACATTTTCAAACGGGAACAAATAAAATGTACTAGGAAAACAAAAATCAACGTAACTCAGGAGTCTAGGAAGAAAAGAATTATTGGTAATTTACCACCAGTGTATCCCAACGGATGGTTTGCTATTTTGGATTCAGATGATGTGGCTGTGGGAGAAGTTAAGCATGTTGAAGCATTAGGTTTGTATTGAGGATTAATTGCTGAGCACCGATTTTTATTCTTATTCAAAAGTTATACCTACCTGTTTTAAAATTTGTGTAGGAGAACATTTTGCTGTATTTCGAGGCGAAGATGGTCAAATCAATGTGTTGAATGCGATGTGCCCTCATTTAGGAGCTAATATAGCTATCGGAGGAGTAGTCAAAGGGAATTGTATACAGTGTCCTTTTCACGGATGGATTTTCAGTGGATTGACTGGTCAATGTGTGGAAATACCGTATTCGGATAATAGTAAGCTTGAAACAATATGTACCTAGATATTTAACGTAAACAAATAAGATTTGAGTGAGTTTTTTTTTTTATTATTATTTTTTTCAAAATCACTGCATTCTTTCACATATGTTTTTAACTTTTTGTATCCAAATTCTTCTTGATTGTAAAGTAGTAGATGTGTGATTATTTTATTGTCTTTTATTGCAGTTCCAGCTGATGGTGCGATCAAGCGATGGCATTCGTGCGAAGTAAATACTCTGATTTTCGTTTGGTATCATGCAGAAAATCAATCCCCATCGTGGCATCTTCAGCCTATTCCTAATATTCACGAGAAGAAGTGGTGGTATAGGGGACGCACTGAATATTACGTTAATTCCCATATTCAGGTATACCTATACTTATGATGTTCAACCTCTAAGTAACATTTAATTTTTTTTACAAAAAAATTTGAGGTCCTCGAAGGTTCAAATTGAACGAAACAAGATAGCCTAGATTAAAACACAATCTCATTGAACACTCATTTTCAAAGTTTGAAATGCTGAAATTGATTATTGGATTCATTTTCAATCCATTCTTATTTCGTTCGATTTGGTTTCGGCCAGTTCGAGTGATTCCTATATAAAATCCGAATTCCAATCATTGATTTGATGAATATTTGTCAGTACCTAGATTCTCATGTAAATTGTATCATTTGTACCTATACTTATAAAATTGATCGTTTTAGGAAATTCCTGAAAATGGCGCAGATGTGACTCACCTATCAGTATTACACGGTCCAGTAGTATTTGCCGGTAGCAACCTGTTCAATATGAGCAAATGGTGGGCTAATTTAGCCAGACATAATTGGCAAGCGTCTTGGATATCCAAAACTGCGCCGGAAGAGCAACATATTGGATCAATGGAGTTGTACACCGATACAGTGTTTTTCGATAAATTTAAAGCTTTCAGAATGAACGTCAAGTCTGATCAGGTAAGGATTTCTTTCCTACAATAGCGGTGAAAATATTCAACTCTCTCGATTTGATTTATACTTACCTGCGTACGATTTGTTTATTAGATTGGTCCAGGGTACGTGGTGCTGAACGTAGAAACTTTCATTGGTCCTATGATTATATTGCAAACTGTAACTCCAGTCGAACCTCTTGTGCAAAAAGTCGTTCATAAAATGTTCTATCCCTTTGTTACCTCGTTATATGGAACGTTGACTTTTTTTACTGAGAGTATTCTGGTGAGTTTCCATTTTGTTTTATTCCTACACCTTTTTCTTTAATCTGAGGTATGAGCTTGTACGTTGTTTCAATTCTGCAATAATTTGATGCCTGGTAATAATACGGTATTCAAAAGATACTCGTACAAGTTGAATAAATTGCCTACGCTATCATTTAAGGCGTCTTTCCGAAAAAAGTTTTAAAACGCTTTCGAATTTTTCTTAAAATTTATGTACTTGATTACCAACTATCAGTTATCATTCATTTTGTTCAATGGTTAATTTATAGTTTTATTATTACTTATAA
Source organism: Planococcus citri (assembly GCF_950023065.1). NCBI lineage: Eukaryota > Metazoa > Arthropoda > Insecta > Hemiptera > Pseudococcidae > Planococcus > Planococcus citri. Next base: position 44,101,859 of record NC_088680.1, on the reverse strand, counting down.
AGAAAATTTTTGTTATTTTGTTGTTTTTGTTTGTTTTAGAGTTGCTCTTTGTCAATTAATTTTCTTCATCACTTTTAAATGAAATCTTTCAAAAAAAAAAAAAAAAAAAAAAATCGATCTATAATAGGGAACGATAACTTGAGAAAACTTGACGAACTTTCATTAGCTTAAATTTATGAATATCAAATTAATCTTCGTATTTATTTCAGTTCGAACGTGATGTAGTGATCTGGAATCATAAGAAATACCTGGACAAACCATTACTAACGAAAGAAGAAAACTCGATAGTGAAACATCGTCGTTGGTACAATCAATTTTATTCAGAAAACAGTCCGCGTGTAGACAAAAATACGTTAACATGGTAACAATAAATTATTCCATATCGATTGTGTTGAATTATTATCAAAATCAAAGACTAGAATAAATTATAGGTAAAAATCATAGTTGGTAGGTATCATTTTTATAAACTTATAGTCGACACACTTTAAATTGAAAAAAAAAAACAATAGAACAAATTTATCTGACTAGTTCACAAATCAATAATGAATTGAAATAAAATCATTGATTTGGATTAAATTAGTAAGAAACGTCGCCAAATTACATGAACAAACAGACAGCATCAGCTGAGCAATTCACCAATAACGTCAGATCTCTTGCTTCTCGACTTATCCTAGCTCGCCAACTCAGATAAGTAATGGCGCAAATTCTGAGCCACAACAAAATGATTCTGTATAGTTTGCTTAATCGGCCGAAATCATCAGACAATAACGATGCGGTGGGCTACTGAATTTTCAAAAATACAAACTCGCTGTAAAATTTTAAAGTTTTATGTTTTAACACCTCTAAAAAGTCTCTTTTGAGTAAAATGAACTCTCAACTCTCATTACCCCCCCCCCTTCCTATGAACAGAAAATGACACGATTTCGTCGATTTTAATTCACTATTTCAAGTTCATTCGCTACTCAAAGACGACAGACGGAGTCCCAGAAAAAAACTAACGACAATATGTCAATTGGAAATTTAATCCTCTACAAGATTTTCCTCGACTTCATTTTTCCGTAGAATGCCTTGTTCCGCCTCCAGAGCGCTTTTAAAGTTGTGAGCGCACAATATCTGCAATTTTACCGTCTCAATTGAATTCACATTGTTTGCTTGAATAATAACGTATTTACCACACCTTCTGCACCACCTAGATAAGGCTGTTTGTAAAAAAAATGATTTTATTTGAAAATGAAATCAAGTTGCCCGATTTCATCATGTGTTTCTTAAAAATATTTTCGAACAACCGTTTTAGTGTGGCTAGTAGCAACGATGTCTTTCGTTAATGTAAGTCGTATTCAATAATACAGATTTCACCTATATGAGTATGCAATTGTTTCCTTCAACAAAAATAATGTATAGAGAAGGTGAAATACGACGACGAGGTGAGTATCATGTAATAATATTTCATGTTAATTATTAATCATGATTACTAGTTAGCACTCCGAATAGTCTTGAACTATTTTATATGTACCTAATTGTATCGATAATGCTACAACTAAGACAATTTACTCTAATTCAAATCTTCTTATAATTTTATGTTCGTAAATACCTAGTCAGAATGGTGTACACGCACGCATCCTTCGCAGAAAATTTCAAAGCGTACTTACTGAGTGATAGTTTCGAGTTCTCTGATGATCAGAGACAGGGTGTTTTAAGAAGAATTAAGTGCCAGTGAGTACTTTTTTTCAACAATTGATTTGGAATATATTGACCACAAAAATAGGTATTTAAATGATTGGATGCTTCCGTTGACAGGGAGGCGAAATTATCTGGGCTGCCAGAACCAGCCCCATCATCCTCCGATGAATCCGAGTTCGCAGAAGAACCACAAGTTCACAGTAAACGACTGACACTGACATATGAATAGAATACATTTTACTGACGAGATACCATCGAATTAATTTTATAATATTTCGTACCTATGTTACAGATAAAGAATCTACGGCTCCTACGAGGAACACACGCAGGAAGCTGTTTGCCAATCACGTTAAGGAGCATATTGCGGATAAATTTCCTCTGTTAGAAAGCCACATGCTGAATAAGTTACCAAATTATTCCATTAAGGAAGATGCTAGAGCATTAGCGTATGCCGCAGGGGTGTCAGTTTCACTAATGAAAATGTGGGGAATTTATTAATTTGCTTTCTTCTGTTTGAATATAAGGAAGGATCCATCGAGAAAATACAACGCTTTGAAACTACGATTCGGGTATTTTATTTGGTGGTATCGCGATTAAAGACATTAAAAATAGCAAGGGTGGCGGTCAGTTTGACGTAATGTAAGTGCAGTAGACAGTGGTAAAATAACGGTATCTATTATTACAGATGAACAAACTAAGAATAATCGTGCATGAAACGACACTTAGTTTCAGTTGATCGGATGTAAGTTTTACGAGCTTTTAATTTTTTGTCAAATTGTGGTAAATAAAAATGTTGAGGGTAGGTAGATAATGTTTGCAATGGTTCGAATTTGATTGGAGATTTCCTGAGGGTTTCCTTCGAACTTTGGAGATGTTTCGGTAATTATGGTTTTTTTTTCGATGGAAAAAATTCTATTGACTATTGGTCGTAGTTTTGAGGGCGAAACTGTTTTTGCGGCGTTCCTTCCTCTCACATTGATGTTCTTTCACCAATATTGAAAAACGTTTTGGTTTGGTAATAGTGGTGTTGATATATCGATATCTTAAACGATATATCGATATGAGATCCAATATCGACATATCGATATGAAAAATCAATATCGACGATATATCGTATCGTCAAAAATTGAGGAAAAAATGCACGAAAACAGCCAAAAATATGAGTAAAAATTGAAATTAGAAAGAAATTTTTAAAATTTTTTCAAAAAAAAATTTTCTCACTTTTTTAAAAATCTATAAAAAAACTTTTTGTCGTACCAAATTTTTTGCAGTTGTTAATTCGCAATTAAACTTAAATGACTGAGTATACAAATGGGAAAAATAGGTACTTTCAAGGCAATATTGAAGATATCGATATATCGACGATATATCGATATCTGTTGGAAAAATATCGTGATATATCGATATAAAATTTTTCTAAATATCAACATCACTATTTGGTAATCAAAGATTTTAGAGAGAACTTGACTAGGTATCGTACTGCGGTACTGATGAGCAGGGTTGCCACGGTTTTTCAAAAATTGATCCGGATCACGGATCACGGATCGTAGCTGTAAAAAATGATCCGGATCACGGATCACCAAGTAAAAAATGATCCGGATCACGGATCACGAATCATGCTCAAAAAAGTGATCCGGATCACGGATCACGGATCAAATTTCTGCGGATCATTTTAAAATGTTTGTTTTCTAGAAAAACGGCCAAAATTTGTCATTAAGCAGTAAAAAATCCCAAAATATACCACTTTTTTCCAAAATTGACCAAAAGTTTTGCTGTTTTGAGAAAAAATGACAAAAAATCACATTTCTTTTCAGAAAAATTGCTAAAGAAGCACACTTTTTCTCCAAAAATCATCAAAAAAATGATCCGTGATAGGTGATCCGTAAATGGCAAATTCAACGGATCACGAATCACGGATCATGGTATAAAAAAAGGATCCGGATCACGGATCACGGATCTTGCCTGAAAAAATGATCCGGATCACGGATCACGGATCACAAAAAGATGATCCGGATCAATGATCCGGATCATTGTTGATCCGGATCGTGGCAACCCTGCTGATGAGTGATGAAAGCTCAGTAGTTTGAGTTGCTATTCTACGAATTCTCCGAGCCTCCGACGTCTTGCGTTAGTTGCGTTTTGCCTTTTGCGTTTGTGAAAAATTCGTTGAGTTTTGTTTTCGCCTTTCGGGGACATTGTCATTTTCTTTTTAACGGATTTTGAATTTTTGACAATATTTATTTGCAAAACGTTATTTTAAAAAAAAAAAATTTCCATCATTAAAAAATTACCAATATTTAACTACGAAATTTCCCGTCTTTTTTAATTTTTTTTAAATTAAAGAATTTTTAAAACGTTCATTTCCAGACTTTTACATGGTTTTACATGATTTTGAATTTTATTTTATGATTTTTTTGTCTTGGAAATTCGAAAATATTTGTTTTTATTTGTCGGAAAACAAATTTAAACATAAAAAAAATGATTATTCCATTTTTTTGCACCTTCCGGTCACCCAGCTACAAAGAGAATTTTCGAGCCGACTGATGTGTTTCACTTCAGAAAGGAAACAGAGGGGAGGGGACTAGACGTTAAAGTGCACTAGTTTTTTTTTCCGGTGCAAAAACTCGGAAGCCGTCGGGTATTGTCGGCGGTACTTCGTTCAACTTGTATTTATCAATTGATCGTCAATTCGTCATCTTTCCGTTCTTCCCTGATTATATTATTTTTATTTGATGATAATCTTCCCTGACACTGGTTTTTCAAATTCAAATTTTTGATGTCAAGTAATTTTCGGTTTCTTTTTCCAAAACTAAAGCCTAATACTAATGATGTTCATATGAACTTACTTGATAGTTGAGTTGATGTTGATTGAAAAACCACTATCACTACGTACAGAGGCGAAGATTATTGACAAAATCACCGCGAACTGAGAAAGAAAATATGAAAAAACAGTAAACAAGTTGAATTAAGTAGATTATTACGTATTTCCGAGCTTTTGACAATTGTTTTTCAACTCATATATTCCAAATTTGCGTACATATGTTTCGTATAGTATGTTCAGTTGATGAATGATATGTATCAACACTATCAGGCTTAACTTTATTAAAAACCCACCTTAAAATGATAATTGATCCATATAACGATTAATATTATGGAAAATGCTGAATAAGTAATCATATTATGTAGTACATAATGGTATTTTATATTTTCACCTTTATAAAGCAGAACAGAGTTAGAGTTATCAGTTATCACACTAGAGAAATAGAACAAGTCGAACGAAGTATTTCCGACTGTACCCGATGACTTCCGAGTTTTTGCACCGGAAAAAAAAACTAGTGCACTTTAACGTCTAGTGGGGAGGGGGGTGTTATCTGTGAAAACTGAATCTGAAAGTTCCATTCCATCGCGAATCGGGAAAAGTGCGAAAACTTTTTGAGCTGTTATTTTCCATCTTGGTGAAAGTTGGTCCAACCAAAACTTGAACTATCATTATCACAACTCAACACGTTTTAATTCCTGTTCTTAACGTCGTTGACATTTTAACTTCATATTTTAAAAGAGCCGTAGCTTTTGATAACTCAACTGACTATTCTCAATCCTATGCGGTAAGAGACCGTCTATCGTCTTACTATCGTGTGCTTTTTCCAATTGGAAAAACGTGAAAATTGTGCTCTCGAATTTGAAGAAACGCGTTAGGAGATGAAATTTTGTAGATAGTAGTTTTAATTTCGTGTAATTAGTAAAACCAATAAATCATTCGATATAGTTCACCAACGACCGTTATACAAGCAGTAGTTTGTTTCAATTTTGCCCTTCAAGAACACCCTTCTGTCTCCGGTAAGCTATATGGATATCTTTATTAATTTTAGGCATTTATAACTAATCATTATTATATGTTCTTAATTATATTACATTAAGGATGTAAGCCATTGATCGGTCCTATTTAGCGAATCGAATAGTCTTTTGTTCATGTAATTCTGAACGTATAAGCATCGAAAATTCAACCTTACAGTGTCATTTCTTGATAATTCTACTATGCGTAGCTCGTTGTTCGAACTGCAAATACATTATTAACTTGGTAAGCCATAAGACATAAGTTTTTCTAGTAAATTACTGGAAATTTTGTTATTGCTATTTCACCATTTAATGCAATTCATCGTCTCGATTTGAGATGAAAAGTTGTACGAATTGAATTCTTTGAAAAGATCTCTTCTGCGTACAGTTTCGATTAAAGATTTTAGTAAATTTAGACTGGGTACCTAAAATTATACCAGTTCTTTACTTGTGTGAGAGAACAAGTTGATTTATGTTTAGATGATATTGTGTACCTTATCTTATCAGTCTTGCTATGTTAATTTTGTATTTAAGTATATTGATGAGCTTAATTTCCATTTATTGATGTAATCGCTAATATGGTTACAGATTGGAATTTTGCAAAATGCCTGCAAAAAACGTGTACCCAGCTAAAGCTAATTCTCAAAGTCCGATTGAAGAACAATTAGCCGAATATAGGGATTGTTATAACGATCCGATTAAAAATGTTAGTATTGATCAAACAAAAGATCCGTTGATTACATGGAAACCGGTTCCTTACGATCCTCGCTTTCCCAATGTCGATATTACTAAGTAAGTTTTTGGTGGTTTAGTTGGTTTTTTCTTACAAGTAAAATTACATTGATACTATGTCATCTCATTTTGAAATTTGATTTTTTCCCTTTCATCGTCACCGTCATCGTGTTGATCAAGTTTGTGATTTTGTACATGCGAATGTTATATGTATATGGTATCTATTTAACGAAAAATATCGTTCAATTTTTGTATTTTGTCGATATAATTGTTATAGATTGTCGATTCATCGTGGACAATTTGTCATTGATATATGGTACAAGTTTACGAATATTACACGTTTTCATTTTTTCAGTCGAAGCATCAAGTGTTTTGAAATCGATTAAATTCGACAATCTAATTACTATTTGATGAGTATTTAATGTACACGTAAAATTCATTTTGTTACTCACGTTATTTGAATTTATTTGAGAGTATTTTTCATAATACTTACCTACTTGTTTAGCTACGATCGAATATGGTCTGAAGCAAAACATCGACGCTCGGTTGAATTTTCGATGCTACCGCTGAATGGGACTGTCCGCCTACGATTCGCATCATTTTGATTTCTCTGCCTAATCTTAACCATTTATATTGCTTTACCTTGCCTAGGTGCCCATTATGGATGACCAAAGTGACGACTCGATGGAGTACCGAAGCAGTAAGCGTCGTTTTACCAAGAAGAATGATTCTTCCGATTCCCATCTGAGTATATCAGATGACGACGAAGAAGATGCCGGCGAATCGTTAGAAATTAAACCGCCCCAAGCCAGGGTTTACAAACACTCTCGTCATAGACGTCCGGAGAAACATTCGAGCAGAAAATCATCGTCGCGAGCTTATTTAAAAGGCCACGATATAGATAGAATGAAAGAAGAATACCGTCGAAAAAAAGCTTACTCGCATCACGCCCATTTAAAACCTTACGAAGCAGAACGACAACCGAAAGGAGAAGAAGAATATCGTCGCAGTAGCAGCAGTAGCAAAAAGGCGTACTCGCATCACAACGTACATAGCGAACATCATAAAAAACGTTCTCATCAAGAATCTAAAGTCGAAGTCTACGCTGCCAAAGAGTACAACGACGAGTATCCGCGTAGTAAAAAAGCTTACTCGCATCACGTTCATCGTGAACATCGTAAAAAACGCTCTCATCAAGATCCCGAAGTCGAAGTTTACGCCAAAGAACCCGAAGTGAAACGTAGACGTCATCATAAGTCGTCGTCGGATTCTCGCCGTCGAGATCGTGCAGTTAGTCCGCCCGAAAAAGTTAAACATTCCAGACACTCCAAATCGTCCATGGTTGTGGTTTCAGAAGACTCAGGAAGTTCAGCAGGTGAAAAAGAGACCGTAGTCGATGTCGAAATATCACCTCCGGTTTTGAAAGATGAAGAAGCTACACCTAAGGCTGCGCCTGAACCGGTCGACGAAAAGGAAGAAGAAGAAGTAGAAGAAGAGGAAGAAGAAGGCGAAGACAGTTCCGATAGCAGCGAATCGTCCGGCTCAGAAAGCGATTCAAATTCGGACAGTAGCTCGACCAGTAGTTCGTCTAACAGCACTTCGGAAGATGCCGATGAAGATGATAAAAATGTGGACAAATCGATTACTCGCGACGACGAAGATACTAAAGATAGTTCGGTTAAGGAAGACTCATCTCCGATGGTGCAAGCGTTGAACGATATCGATGCAGATATTCAACTGGAAAAGGATACGTTACCGTGCTACTTTCCGGCCATTCAAGGCTGTCGTAGTGTCGAAGAGTTCCAATGCTTGAATCGTATCGAAGAAGGAACCTACGGCGTGGTTTATCGAGCCAGAGAAAAAAGAACCGATAAAATAGTCGCTCTGAAAAGATTAAAAATGGAAAAAGAAAAGGACGGTTTTCCTATAACATCGCTGCGCGAAATAAACACCTTGTTGAAAGCTCAACATCCGAATATCGTCACCGTCAAAGAAATCGTAGTAGGTAGTAATATGGATAAAATTTTCATCGTCATGGATTACGTCGAACACGATTTGAAATCGTTGATGGAAACGATGAAACAGAAAAAGCAAGGTTTTAGCCCCAGCGAAGTGAAATGTTTAATGATACAGTTACTTCGAGCAGTCAATCATCTTCACGATAATTGGATTCTACATCGTGATTTAAAAACATCCAATTTGCTGTTTAGCCATACGGGTGTTCTAAAAGTAGGAGATTTCGGTCTAGCTCGCGAATATGGATCGCCTCTCAAACAGTACACGCCGATTGTAGTCACACTTTGGTATAGAGCTCCGGAACTGTTACTAGGCGTTAAAGAATACTCCACTTGTATCGATATGTGGTCGGTGGGTTGTATTTTCGCCGAATTACTCTGCATGGAACCATTATTCCCGGGTAAATCCGATCTCGATCAATTGAATCGCATTTTTAGAGCACTTGGTACACCTAATGCGAGAATCTGGCCGGAATATCCCGATCTTCCGCTCGTTCAAAAGGGAGCGATATTCCCCGATTTTCCTGCGCATAGTATTAAATCAAAATTTGTGCCGAGTATAGTGAGCGATATCGGATACGATTTGTTGACTAGTTTTCTAACCTACGATACCAAAAAACGTATTACAGCCGAGACTGCTCTCAAACACGACTATTTCAGCGAACATCCTCCACCGACTGAGCCAGCTATGTTTCCAACATGGCCGTCTAAAAGCGAACCTGGTTATAGGAAGGCGATAGCTGCCAGTAGTCCGAAACCACCTTCCGGCGGTCAACGCTATAAAGATCTCAAGGATGATGACGGATTCTACATAGGAGTTGGTGAAGATAATCGTGGCTTTAATTTGAAATCCACGTTCAGTCTGAAGTTTTAATTTATTCGTACGATTTATTGTATTATTTTATTTTCATTTTTTCATTCGCATGTACATATATTTATTTTCTGCGTACAACATTTTGTATCAATTGTATTCAACGATGACGTAGTGATGTATGAAAAAGGGATGAGGTATTTTTTGGTATTTCTTGACTGTGATTCTTAAATTACCTGTATGTACTTGTAAGTTATCCGATTGTGTACATAGTATGTTTAAAAGCTGAATTGACTTGACATTCTGTGTTTTGTAAAAGGTACTGCTACGTTTCATTCGTCGATTACTACCGCTGCCGTAAATTGAGAGGACCCGATTACGAACCGTGCGATTATTTCAAGAACATTTACACCGGTATTTGTCCCTCATTTTGGATCGAACGTTGGGAAGAGCAGCGTGCCAATGGAACATTCTTAGCTAATGTGTAATCATTTCGCATCTATTTGTTCTATGGTATATTAAAGTTTTTAGTTTACGTTATTCGAATATTAAGTAGATCATACGTACGTAAGTACAGACGTTGTTGTCGCTTTGTAATCTTCTTTCTCGAAAAAATAATTTGTTGTATAATTTTGTTGGATGCTGTTGTTCTGTTTCTATTCGATTCATCGTCTTCACATGTTTTGTCGTCAGTTCACAATTTTTCAAATTGACGGTACGAAATTTATCTTCGAGTTATAAAAAAAAAATCCAATCTCTCTACAAAAATAGTGAGCGAATAACTCGAAAAAACTCGACGAATTTTCAGTTGCTTGAATAATTGATCAATATCAAGTTATCTTCGTATTGATTTCAGTTCGAACGTGATCTGAAATCATGAACAATACCTGAGCAAACCACTACTAACGAAAGAAGAAAACTCGATAGTAAAACATCGTCGTTGGTATAATCAATTTTATTCAGAAAACAGTCCGCGTGTAGATAAAAATACATTAACATGGTAACAATAAATTATTCCATATCGATTATGTTGAATATTATTATCAAAATCAAAGACTACAATTAGGTAAAAATCATCGTTGGTATCATTTTTATATACTTAGTTGACACATTTTAAATTGAAAAAATAATAAAACACATTTATCGGACTAGTTCACAATAATGAATTGAAATAAAAATCACATCGATCCCTCCCTTTGCCCCTCCATATAAACAAAAAACGAATTACATCGATGAATACCATTCGAATATAGATACACACGAAAACTTAGTTAAGATAATGAAATTTTACAAAAATCTCGAATAGTCGATGGCGTTAAAAAATAAAATGAAAATAATCCTAGAAGATGATCACACACGAAAAACGAGGTATTTTTAACAATATTAACGTTCTGCTCAAAATATTCATCCGATTGGTTCGGTTTCTCTCATGAGCCATGATAAAGCTTCCGTTTCACCTTGCTCTTTCAACAGACGGCCCACTTTCTCGCGACATAATTCGTGATATTCGTTCAAATACGAGATCTGGAAAAATACACTTGAAATATTAACAACGAGAATTTCCAAAATCGAGAAAATCACTCAGCTTAAAACGAGTAACTGACCTCTTCTTTAGTGAGTAAATTAGGAAGAAGTAATTTCGTCTGAATAGGAACCAAAGTTACATCGGCAAAAGTAAGATATCTAGTTTTCGACGGGTATTTCGGTTCACCTGGGATAATACGAATTATATTTTCCAATCTGATTCCAAATTTACCATCTTCGTAATAACCGGGTTCTGTAAACAAAGCGAAAAGAATTTAATTATTTTCCCACGGATTGATACAACTATATTTCTCGAGCTTTTGTAGGAAAATTACCATTTGATAAAAACATGCCAACTTGCAGACCAGGATCATCGGGATATTCTCGCCACGAGATACCCATAGGACCCTCGTGTACATTTAGATAAGCTCCGATACCGTGTCCAGTACCGTGCAAATAATTCAATCCAACATCCCACAGGAATTTACGAGCCAATGTATCTAGAACGTTGCCCTATGACATAAAAATACATTAGAATTGATCCGCTATTACGGTCTCATTGAACCATTACAACTTACTTTGACTTTTTCGGGGAATAATGCAGCTTTTAAAGCAGCCTGGCCCTTGAAAACTCTGGTAAAGCATTCTCTTTCGTACTGAGAAGGCGAACCGAAATGCAACGTTCTGGTTACGTCTGTGGTTCCATCTTTGTATTGGCCACCGGAATCGCATAAATATAATTCGTTAGTTGTGATGACTCGATTCGTTTCCGGTTTTGGTTTGTAATGGATGATAGCTCCGTTCGAACCGGATGCTGATATCACATCGAAGCTGGGTCCAACGTAGTCTTCTTGTTTCCTGTTTTAATCGATGAAAGGTGGATAAGATAGGTAATGAATTCGATGAGTTCAATTCGACAGATAACATACCTACGACAGTTTTCCAAATATTCACCTCCGGAGATTTCAGTGATGTTTCCGGATGCAACTTCTTTCTCCAGCCAGGCGAAGTAGCAACAGAGGGCAGCTGCGTCTTTGATGTGAGCGTTTATTAGCCCTATGATTGAAAAACGATTCATTAATTAGGAAATTATTCAAATTATTCATTAATATTTTAATATCATTACCTTCAGTTTCGACTTCATTTTTTATAGATTTCATAACAGCGATTGGCGAAGCATCGGTGAGTAGTTGTTTTTCAGGTACCATACTAGCAAAAGCGTAACTCGAACTACTGGTTATCCAGGTTTTTCCTTCTTGACCAATATCACTAGCCAACTAAAAATAACACGATTATTTCAATTTCAAAAATTTCGAAAAAAAAAAAAAAAATAATTTAAACACTTACCAATGTTGATAAAAACGATTGTACTTTTTCATAAGGATGTAAAGTTACAGTAAGGTTTTCGTCGTTGAAATGCTGTTGAACAACCGACGTGTATTTTTTATCGTCGATAAAGAAATGTACATCGTTGGGCGTTACAATCACATAGGAGAAAAATACTGGATTAAATGGAATATCTGATCCTCTAACGTTTAACAACCCTGAAAATATATCTCAGATCAATCATCGTGATACCAATTTGTATATGAATTATTTTTTCAAACACTTACAAGCTATCTCATCGAGGGCGGTTATTAGATAGACGGTGGCATTTTTTTCAAACATTTTATTACGAACGTTTTTAACCTTGGTTCCACAAGTGACACCTGAAATTAATTTCATTATTCAGTATAAAATATCACAAAACTTGAAGATCTGATTGATACATACCGGTATATTTCAACGGTAGAGGATCCACCAGTCCGGTCGGAGGAAGAGGTTGAGCTTCCCAAATTAAATCAATTAAATTTGAATTCACCGGAATCAGAGTCTGGTTTCGCTTTTCTAATTCTATTTGTAACGTTTTCCATAGCGAATATTTCATCGTCATCGGATCGAAACCGATTTTAGCTCCCATTGGAAGAGTTTTACCGAGCCACTCCTCTTTCGTAGGAGTTTCAGGAACACCTAAGATAGAAGTAAATTTTAGAAAATCAATTTGAACTAATTAATGATCCGAGTGTTTTACTTAAAAGGAAATATATACCTTCTTTCATTAACGTCCAGTTTTCATCAAGTTCGGCAGTAGCTTGTAAAAAATACCTTCCATCGGTCCACATAGCTGCTTTCGTATCTGTAACGATAGCTGTTCCGGCAGATCCGGAGAAACCGCTGATGTATTCTCGACGAGCATCTCGAAGTGTGATGTATTCGTTCTGAAATATTCATTAATTGCTTTAGGATTCAAATTCACGAAGAAATCACGTATTGTAGAATTATTTTTCTGTTACCTGATGAGCGTCATCTGAGAGTACAATGTATGCGTGAAGAGGTTCACTCACGTAGTTGGTATTTTTAAACAGCGATCTCAAACTTCTCAATAATCCAGTCGTATTTTTCGGCATCGTATGACAACTGGAAAAAATCAAAAGTAAAATAAAAATTAGCAACTTCATGTTTAAAAGAAAACACCGAACTCAACATCGGTCACTCATCCGAGTATCGCGAATAACTCGGTGATAATTTCAGTAAATCAGAAATCGGTCAAAGGAGTGAAATCTACGCTGACCTTTGCAATTAGTTAATTAGCAATTTCTATGCAATCATCGTTAACTTTCTTAACCAATACTCTGCCATTTACGTATAAAAATGAAGGCCATCAACGAACCTTGTTGAAGAAATATTTCAGTGATGAAGCATTCCTTCGGTTGGTTATCTACTCGACTGGTGATAATATACCAAATCAAATCATGCACTAAACTAGTTTAGGCGATGCTACGCAGATGTTCAAGCGGGTTTGAGGAAAATAATTAATTCGAGATAAACGACATCAGTACCAGATATCTGTTTGTAAACAAGTGTTTTTGTAATACTCGTGTCAACTCAAGAGGACATAAATTAGCCAGGGTGAATCGAAAGTTGCACAAGACGAGGAAAAACGATGTTTTCAGCTCCTGAATATTTAACGTATTTACTCGGTTTATATATGCGATACAATGCATTGTATACAATGACATTCGAATTCTAACAATTATTTTCGCGATGACAAGCAGATAAGCATACTGATTAGGTAATGATCGTAAAATAGGATTGAATGAATTGGGTAATTACAATGAACGCACTCACCAAGTTACTGTCTTCTCATTGAAAAATCCTCTCGAATAATTGTTCTTGTGAAATCTTCAATCAAAAAACGCTCGTAAGGAAAACTTACAGCAATAAATTGAAAATGAAATTTGAAAAATTTTCATTCGGTTTCGGTTTCAAATTTTTTGACATCGCTGTTTTTTTTCTCGAGAGATAAAAAAAAAACATTTTTGCAATGTTACCAACACGAAAATCACAAAATGAAAAATTTACCTTTTGAGAATTTTGAAATTTCAACGCATCTTCAGATTGACGTATGGCAAATTGACCGTATGCCTGAATGACGTTTTGATGACGTCATCACGAAACAGTCGGGGCAAAATAAAATACACGCCTGTTCATTATTGAACTTGATAACCAAAATATTATCAGAAAAATTTTTTCACAACAGTCAACGCGAGAAACATTTTTCATCGTTTTATGCAATTAATTGCTTATTTTATAATTAATTTTAATCAATTGAAGAGTAATTCGGTGTTTTAAAGTCTACTTAAACATATAAAACCATGGCCGACGTTTTAGATCTAGAAAATCATGAAGATTTCGAAATGGACGATGATGGAGACCGTAAGTTTACATCCATTTCCTGCCTTTAAAAGATGTTTCATTTACATAACTTGTATCTACGACTAACTCGCCCTTCTGCGATGCTTGTATAATTACAGGCAGAGTTAATATGCTCAAAGAAAAAGCTAGGAAGAAAAGAGGCCGAGGGTTTGGAAGTGACGCAGTTGCCAGAGAACGCTTCAAACAGTACGATCGGGTCGCAGATAACGATGTAGAAGATTTCGGTCCACAAAGATGTAAGTTACGATGAAAATTAATCGAAAAATCAGAAAAATGAGTGAATTCAAAGCTTCTCAAATATGCTATTTGTTAACAGCTGTCGAAGGTTGGATTTTATTCGTAACTGGTGTTCATGAAGAAGCACAAGAAGACGATATTCATGATAAATTTTCGGAGTACGGAGAAATCAAAAATTTACATTTGAATTTAGATAGAAGAACTGGTTTCTTGAAAGTAAGGCAAATTTATTTTTAGCCCCACCGCGTTCAACTTGTTGGTATCGTAGATTGTTACGATGAACCATTATTGTTTTAGGGATACGCTTTAATTGAATACGAATCGTATAAAGAAGCCGTTGCGGCGAAAGAAGCTCTTAATAATTCCGATATTTTGGGACAACCCATAACTGTAGATTGGTGTTTTGTTAAAACAGCTCGCAAGTACGTGTTACTTATATTATTTATTAGATGTTGTGTGTTTTACTTTTGAGGGCAAATTCTAACACTTTCAATTGTATTTCAGAGTCAAATCGACGACATCCAGAAGGCGATAAATCTAAGGGGGAAAATTATCCACGACATTCGTGTGAAGTATTTTATGGTGTTAAGTTGTATATACAGATTTTTCAATAATTCTTTAATAAATTCAACCATGAAATTTGTCGATTCATTTGGTTTCAACTTCAACAGATGAGTAATTTGGGCACAGATTACTATTTACTATTCGAAATTTCAAACGGCGTCCCTATACTACAACTCTTAGCACCTATGTGAATAGGGAACGTGATTATTCGAATTTCCAAGAAAGTTTGTTGACTCTTCGGTAAATTCATTTATTGCATAACAATGACTTATTAGTTATTAGGCGGATTTTTAATTTAAACACTGATGACAATTGACAAATGTGTTCTATTTTGTGACGAGCGGACGGAGTTTGTTAAGTGGAAAGGGAGGGGGGAATGAGGGAAACATGGGAAACATTGTTCATTTGTGGTTGCAACACTGCTTTGTCAAAAAATCTTATCTTTTTTTTTATCAACCAACGTGAACGGTGAAAAGAAAAATTTGTTTTCAAAAATCGAAGATCAGTGGTGTTTTAGGTACCCAATAACTGAAAAATTGTGTGTTTGTAAAATGGTAGCTAAATATTTTAGAGGAAAAAAAGTTGTTAAAGAAATATTGAACCATGGAAAGCTCAGAACAAATATTCCGGCCGGTATGGCTTCGGCGAGTCCACCTCTAGGGCCTATGTTAGGACAGGTAATTCATTTTAGATCATTGATCTCTGTAAATTTACCGGTTGAAATTTTCATCAATACGTTAAACTGTTACAGCGAAACATTAACATAGCGCAGTTCTGTAAAGAGTTCAATGAAAGAACCAAAGATATCAGAGAAGGCATACCTCTTCCTACAAGATGTACTGTAAACGCTGATCGTTCATTTCTTATAACTATTAACCAGCCTCCTACCGTTTACTTTTTAAAACAAGCCGCCGGAATAAATAGAGCAGCTATGAAACCGGGTAATATTACCTTATCGAAAGGTTGAAATGTATTGTCGTTTTATCGGGCGTTGATTGATTAATCATGTTTGCTTTCAGGACGCGAAATTGCCGGTAAAATTACCCATAGACATTTATACGAAATAGCCAAAATTAAATCGCAAGATGAAGCTTTCGATTGTGTACCATTGCAAGAAATCGTTCAAAGGTTTGTCGGCATCGCACGGTCTTGTGGAATTGAAATTGTCCGCCATCTAGATCCTGAAGAGTACGGAGAATTTTTAAAAGAACGAACGAAGATTATTGCTGAACAACGTAAAGAATTGGATGAACTCAAGGCTGCAAAGGTCCTCAGAACAGCAGCCTAGTTTCATTTTTTCGCTTAGTTATTAATATTTTTGTGAGATATTAGCGAGTAATTTGTATATTTTCGAATCCAATTATATATTTTCAATGTTGTATGTAATTCGAATTTCTACTCATTTTACGTGTTTGAGGTGGTTTAATAATCGGTGAAGTAGGTAAAATGTACGATTTATTGAACAATTCCAAAAATTTTGATGAAGGAAAAAAATCAAAGATTTATTTAAGCTTCAAAAAGTGGCAGCATTGATTCGCTGAATCTTATCAAATTCAACTGGAATTTGTTGTTGTTACTTGTTCAAAATTCCAATTTGTTCACCATTTTCCATATTTTGGTATTTAATTCATTTTATTATAAGATCTCATATTCACTAGTGAAGTGTTCTCATTTCGTGTGATCAGTGAATCCATCATCATTGCACACGAAGCTCATTATTTTACAATGTTGGTGTCAAATAACTGTATCTGATCACCTCAGCTTCAGCTGGCGATTTCATCTATAAAAATGCAACCATTGTACAATGTATTAGTTAAACTAACTGTGGTGACGATTTTCTTCATCTTATTTTATTATTACGTTCCCCTCAAACAATTCAGAATGCTAGACATCAAGCGTAAAGTGATCCAAGAGTCAGAGCTGGTCATCGATTCGATTTCAAACCAGTCAAGTGAACCACCCATATACATCTGGTGTATAATGTTGAAAATTGACGATTACGATTCACTTTTATTACGAAAGCTCGAAGGATTCTCAAATTCTATTCTGCAACATACCAAACATCACATCTCATTGAATATTCTAACTGACGCTAAGAGTCGCAGCTTCGTACAAGAGATCCTTAAACGTAAAACTATTCGTAATAAGTTCTACGAGGTATATAAGTTTTAATTCATGTTTTTTCTCTGAAAAGCTCAACATTATTGAACAATAACAACGATTAATGTTTTTATTTCATTAGGTATCATTCCACGACGTTGCTAATGCTTCGGCCAAGATTTCGTTTATAACTAACGTAATGCAGGAGCACTTCAGCTCGCGGCCAGGTACTTACTACAGCGATTCTCTATTCTATTTATCCCTCGGCTTGTATAAAATAGCACCGGAATACCACAGCAAGGTGATATTATTGGACGTCGATATGATATTTCAAAACGATATCGAAAAATTGTATCGATATTTTGACGAGTAAGTAATCAGCCTACGAAATAATTTGTATCTTTAATCATTCGAATATTTTTCTTAATACGATTACAAATTATTTGTTTGATAGTTTTGGTAACGAGACGTTATTCGCCCTTGCTCCTGAGCTCAGTCCAGTATATCATCATATCCTATGGAAATACCTACAGGTTAATGAAAATACGACTTTTGGTGCGCCTTTACCCGATGGATTTCCCGGCGTCAATAGTGGAGTTGTTCTTATGCACTTGGATCGCATCAGACAATCGAAACAGTACGCTTACTACATTTCTAAACCATACGTAACGGAGATAACTAAAAAATATATTTTTCAAGTAAGTCTGGTTTAAAACGAATCATCGGATTTACAATATTAAGTATCATATGTACGATTATAACTGAAAATCTCTTCGTCATATTTCAGGGCCATTTAGGAGATCAAGACTTCTATACTTTGCTGGCAGCTGAAAATCCTCATATTGTGTATCAGTTACCTTGCAACTGGAACCGTCAGCTATGCCAGTGGTGGAAAAATCACGGATATGCGAATATTTTCGATAAATTTTCACGCTGCGATGGTCCTGTTTATGTTTACCATGGTAACTGCAATACTCCTATACCCGTCAATTAGTATTTTTATCGTTATGTTTCTTGTACCTCTAGTCATTACGAGTTTGTATTATTATTCTACGTGCATTTTATAAATTTTCTATTAAGTTTATACTTTTGTGATACTGTTTATTTTATTATTTCTTTCTCATTATTATCATTTTTTCTTACCTACGTGATATTTTTTGTCAAAATAATGTTATTTTATAAAATTCGAATATACTATACTCATTTTATCCTACTCTATTATTATAAATTACGGATTCGATGATCGGTGTTTCGTGTTCGAAAATGACGATCTTTCTCATCATCATATTTCACGGTTCATCTTACCAATCCTTGGATAAAAAATTCTCAAAATATCCGGCAAATATTTTCTAATATCATTCATTACTCTTGTTATTTGTAAATCAGGTTCTGAAAAGTTTGAAATCATGTCGTTGAAAGTGATTTTTGAGTTGAAATTTTGACACTAATACGCCTACTTACGACAAAAAGGGCTTAATGGATTAGTGGTGAAAGAAAATACTCCCCTTCCAGGAAACATTTCATTTTCCAGTCCAAGAGGCAAACAAGTGTAAGTGTCACACTTCCATGAGATTGGCACTACTGGCAGAATAGGTACAATGAATCCGTCACCTGGTCTGAATTTAATTGCGATAAATTTTAGCTTCGATAATCATAAATTAATTATTGAACATGTGAAGAGAGAACTCACAGGATATCATTCACATGGACTCGAGAAAGCTTGGCCCACATGATACAATCGCTTTCTAATGCTTCAGTAAAGTAGTCAATTGCTCTTAGATGTGCACAAGCAACGATGCTTCCAATAGCTCTTTTGCGAAATTATAATGAAAAAAAAAAGTGTCTAAGAGACAAAGAACTCTATCAAGGTATAGATGATCTATAATGAAGTCTAGAACCACATGAGTGCATACGATCAACGTAATATAAGATAAGATGACTTACTGAAGAAATTGAATTTTCCAAAATCTTCGATGCTATTTAAATTGAAATTCGCGTTGTCCACATTGACTGGGCATCCGGGCTGTGTGATGCCCCCGTTAGCGTAATAATCTACATGCCCTATGCAAATACAGCATTAACCTACGGGTATATCATCTACCTCATCTTTTCTTATTGAATCTAACTAGGATGAAGAATTTATTCACCTATCGGAGACATGATTCCTAAACCAAATAAAACGAAAGGTTTGGCGTCTGAGTGAATAACGTCGACATATCTCGCATCACTTCTATCCAAGCGAACGATTGGGTCAAGATCTTCAAAACCCGGTTGAGCTGGATCCAAACCTAGACAAAAATAAACCTAGCATATATGATTCCGTATAAAGTAGGTAGCTATTCAATGAAGATGCTAAATAATACATTATTCGATTTTTAAAAAAAATCTTGAACTGAACGATGAGCTCACCAGTTATTCTGCCAATTCATCCGTTGAATTTTTTCGCACAATAAGCAGCTATATGAGATCCTAAGCTATGGCCAATCAAATGAACACCATCCAAATTGATTCGATAACGTTTGTGGCAGTAATCTAAAAATCTGCAAACAATCACAAGTTTTTATCAAATGTTTAGATCATTCGTAGACGACATGAAACAATTCAGGGATAGGTAAGCATCATTAAAATTAAAATAAAAAAAAAATTTCAAATACCTACCTGGCTAATTCAGCTCCTACTACTCTAGTATCAGATGCAGCTTGGATATAATTAACAGTAAGTGCTGCATTTCCCCAGTCAACAGCGAACACGTTAGCATTTCTCTGTGTAAAAAATGTGCAGATAAACGATGAGTGAGAATTAAGTTAGAATTCTCAAGTTTAATCCTTACTTTTTTCAAATATGCATGTTTCAGTCGATCAATCCACGAGACATTCCCAGTGTTTAAATATCCATGAATGATAAACACATTGAACCTTCGTCTTCTATCAAAATATGCATCAGTAGGAATCACTATCGTTGGTCTTAACTCAACCCTATATTTATATGCTGGATTCCTTCTGCGAAAAAAAAATAAGTATCCGAACTAAAATAATAATAAAAAAAAACAAGTATCAATGGAGAATTTTTTTTATAGGTACCTACCTTGTACTCAAAAATATTCGTGCTTTAACTACACTCGGAGGTGAAGGAGCTGGAAATGGACGGGCCAAAGAAAACCAAGGAGGATCAGTAGGAAAACATCCTAAATCTTCGTAACAATTTCTAAAATCAATTGCAAAATCTGTAAAAAAAAAAAAAAAAAAAAAAAAATGTCAATAACTTGAGATGCATATTTGGGTCTTGAATTATGAAAAAGATAATTTTCTCGCTAACTTAATCGAATCATCCAGGACGCTATAAATACTACAACTCCAAATGTAAACATATTCCTTCAAATTGACATTAAAAAATCACTCATTTTTAAACATACATACTGAAAAAGCTCGCGCATTCGAATGCTACGTACATATTAAAAATAAATAAATGATTATGATGAAGTAAAACCACAAGGTGATGAATAAAAACCCACATCGCAGTCTGATTAGTTCCGGATAGTTACTGTTGAAAAAAAAATCACAGTGTCATTTAACGCAATTTATACGTACTTACTCTTGGCACGTCAACTTTGGTGTAATTTTTTCTCTCCTCGTAATTCACGGGTTACATTGAAAATAATTATAATAATCGAGTAAATATAATTACACCTTTTGTATTAGGTAACGGAAATAATCAGTTGTGTGACATTCCAGTGTGCACATCGAGTAAGCATTAAAATGGATAGGAATATGGTGTAGGAAAATAACGAAATCGGTGGCATTATTTTTAGTTTTTTTTCTTCCTAGAAAAGTTTGATAGAATTAAATTAGGTGCAGTTTGTGGTAATTGATTTAAAAAAAAAATCCAATGTAAGTAAGAAAATGTATTCATCTTGCATAAGATGCAACTTTTTAAACGATATACCGTTGTGAAATATCACTTTAAATCCCCCTTCCCTGCCACACCATGACACCCCATAATTTGATTGGTTAAAACAATTCGTTCTCTCCAATCCCCCCCCCCCCACCGGATGAAGGATATGAGGAAAAGAACAGGAACTTGAAACCGATAGGAAAGCGTAAGGTGAAATCAACGTGGAGTTGCTTGTTTGGTAGGTAGCGTTTTTACGGCAAACTGGTTATGCAATTTTATCAACACGAATGTTAACCGAACAAAATGCAAACAATTTTGCAGGATCTTCACTTCGCAATTCGCAAATGAAGCGAGGTGAAGGCGTTTTTATCAAGTAATTCGATGTTTCCGAGTTTAAAATTCGGTATCTATTTTGTACGCTTGTTGCTCTTTCATTGAAAAAAGACGAGTTAAATTTCCTATAAGACAGTTTATTTAATAACACTTATGAAAGTTGTTGATAAGAAAATAAAATTAATATAAATGCGTTTTAACATTTTGTTCTGTAAAATAACAACTTAATATGAACGTTTCGTTATTTTCTACTGATGCTCTCAACTCGTGTTTGGTAATTTGGTTTAGGATGATGATTTGAAATAATCTTTCAAAGTTCCAAGAGTTCCCTTCGTGTTGTTCTTGGTTTCGCTAGAAAATATGAAAAGAAAATTGAAATTATTATGAAGAAACCATAGATAGGTAAAGGTGTGTCAATCATTCTAGCGTCACTATTCTTTGATCGAAACAAATAATGAACTTGATAATACGTAATTTAAACCAGTACAAGATAAAAAAATCGAAAACACGAGAAAAAAACTTACACATTATCTCCTTGCAGCAATCTTTTCTGAAGTAATTCTCTCATTTGTTCATCAATCTTGGGTTTGCTTTCTGTGATACATAGTATTAAAATGGCAGTTTTTAAGAACTCATTTTCAAAGTAAGCTACGTCTAAATTAAAAATCAAAATGGAACTCACCACAATAAGGACTTTTGGTATTGGTACTAATACTAAATGCTCCTCTAGCGGGATATGTTTCTGCTTCCAAGCCTATTGGACTACATTTATCTAAAGTGCATTTATCAAATTTTTCCAAAACCAAACCAAGTTTACCGAAGGTGGCAATACTATAACAAGGAAGAAAGTAGGTAGGTCATAAGTAAATAAGCGAAGTATTATTATGTAGTTTCATAAAGTAGGTAGTGTTAGTATAGTTACAAATTTCATGACACATACTCTACAGCGGTGCCAAAGTAACCAGTCGAATGTCCCCAAAATGTACAGTTATCGCTGAGCAAAGCTTCAGTATAGTACTCGTACGATTTACCATGCGAACAAGCCACCCAGCTGGAAATTACTACGCATAAAAACTCGATTAAAACAAAACGAATCTCATCTCATCAACTATGGTTCCTTGAGAACACATATCTTCAATTTAATTAAATGTAATTAAGTAGGTATTTGTACCATCGACTGAGATTTTGCCCAAATCAAGTATACTTGTCAGGTTAACTTCGTTAATAGGGGGTGCAACACATCCTGGCTGTAAAGCTCCACCGTTCATGTAATAGTCGATATGACCTAAAGAATTAAAAATGTGAACAAAACAGCCTTCACAGAAAACAATGAATTCATGACGTCTCACCGGTTGGAAGAATTAAACCAAACCCTAATAGTGGTATCACAGGTCTAATATTGGTATGAATTACGTCGACAAACTTGGCGTCATTTTTGGTGAGTCGGACGTCCATTGGGCTTCCTTCGAATCCCGGTTGAGCTGGGTCGAAAGCTAAAAATTACGGAAAAAAAAATTTCATTTTGTCTCTCTCATGGGTCAAGAGAAAAATCAAATATCAAGTTTAGATCACGATATTGATCAAATGAGGACGGTGGAAACTTAAATTATTCCACAAACCTGTTAATTGTCCAACGCCTGATACTCCTTTGGCTGCATAAGCTGAAATATGAGCACCTAAACTATGTCCCATGAAATGAATATGCGCTGGATCCAATTGCCAATCATCGACTAGATATTTGGCAAATCTGAAATTAAATTTGAAGTAATTCAGCTGAAATTTATCTACTCAAAAGTCGTGAAAGAAACCAGGCTAAGAAATTTTTTTTGTTCAACGTTTGGCAACCTTGTTAGATCAATTTCTTATACCTATTGAAGATGAACTACCAAATATTTGCTGAAACATGTTATCTATACATGTTTAAATATACTATGTAGGTAGGTAGGTAGGTAGGTACCTTTTCAATTCAGCACCAACAACGCGAGTATTCGCAGCGACTTGTAAATAGTTCCAAACGCTTGCTCCTTTACCCCAATCAACAATAAAAACATTGGCTTCTCTCTGCAAAAAATAAAAAAGTTTATATGTAGATTAATGACTGAACAGTAACACTCTTAAAATACCTAGCTAGATCACTTACGTTTTTCAAATATGCATCTTTCAAATCATTCACCCAGGATTTATTACCGTTACTAGAAAATCCATGCGTAATAAATGCTGTGTAAGGACGTTTTGGGTCGAAATCTGATCCCTCGATGGAAATATTTTTCCATAACTTGACGGTGTATCGTTCGTTCGGTAATTTGCTGAAAAATTAATAAATCAAATGATAAGGAATATAAGTACCTATACCTAAGTAAGTATTTTTATAAACAAATTTCCGCAATATAATATAGCATTAGGTAAGAGGATACCAAAGGTTAATTAAACAGTTCTATTGTTACCTTATTCATTAGATAAAAGTTTGCTTTATTTCCTGTTTTTTATTTTTTTTTAATTATTAAATTGTTGATGGCAGAACGATTAGAGATAAGTATACTTACCAAAATGTATTGTTTGGAAATTTGAGAAATTAAAAACGTCATATATAGGTAGGTATTACTTACGTACTTAGGTAATATTTTTTAATTTACTTAAAGTTTTTTCCCTTTTTTCCCCCAATTTATTGGTGATGACTTTTTTTGAATTTAATTTTTAAAGCATCATAGATATATAATTATGATTCTTTGAAAATTGAAAATATTGTTTTCGCTACTATGAACTTTGATAACACTGTCATTAACATGTTGAATGTATGTACTTAGATAAATACACAGCTTTAGAAATTAACTAAAAAAAAAAAAACATTCTTTCACGAATGATGTTTTTTTTGCCAACATCATCAAAAACAAAATTCAAAACAACTTCACGACTCATAGTTTTGATTATTATTATTTTTATCTGAATGATTGTTTTGCTTGTTGCATTGAGTAGGTAACTTATAACACCAATTTTCAGCAAGACCTGAGTGGTTTTTATTTTTTTAAAATTATACCTATCTTCTGATGAATAAACTTACCTTGTATACAAGTAAATCTTAGCATCTATATCTTTCGGACTCATTGGTATAGGAAATGGCCTAAAAGCCGAATACCACGGAGCCATATTCGCAAAACATCCCAACTCGGCATAATCTTCAAAACAATCTTTGATTTGTTGAATAGTTCCTGCTGTTGTTGCATTTGATTCCGTTTCCGTAACAGATTTATCTTTCTTCGCAAAAGGATTTGAAATACCAAAACCATAACTGACTAGAATTGAAAAATAATATAACAATCGTACTCTTGTAATAAATTATTGCATTTAAATTCAAATATCGATTTGCACGCGAGCAAATTTACCTCCAATTATTGCACAAAAAATTATAAACTTGAAACAACTCTTCATTTTAACGGTAAGTAAATTGGGCAAACAAAAATATAAATGCAAATTAAAAAATCATTTCATGACGACGATCATTAGCATACTAAATTTAATACGAATTTCGATGCATTAAAATTACGGTTATAATTTTGTGAAAATCTACTGATTGGAAAATTAATTGCTCATACAACTAATTAAGCTTGTAGGTTGAAGTTTATCTACGTTCAGTTCAGTATTAATTTGATAATCTGAAGAAAAAAAACATAATGAGAAATAATATAAGCAGGTTAAGCAGGTACCTATACTTAGCCCAGTCAAATACATAGCAGAAAAAAATAGGTGAACCCAAACATTATTGCTATCAAACGTTTTTTTGGTGAATATTGTCTGGGGTGGTATGCTGAACAACATGCAATTACTAAAAGTCCCCACCCCTACCCCACGAGCTAACCCCCCCCCCGTGGATTAAAGCTTCCCAAAATCAGTTTTTCGTCAAGAACTCCTGAAATATTGAATTTTGAGTAAAACGAGCTCAGTGATCATTTCATCTCCTCCCCAATACCTATCAAATGAGCTATCGACCAACTCCCTAGCCTCAAGGGCGGTGGCGCTACGACCCCTCAAAGTCTGTTCTAATTGATAAAATGAAGTCAAACTTGGGGAATGGGATTCTTTTGAGAGGTAGAGTTAACCTCTGGAGTGGGGAGGGTCAAAGTTGAAAATTACAGAAAGGTCATTTTTTTGGAGGAGCATAACATATGATCTCAAATGGATGAAAAGGGTCCAAAATCATACCATCAGACATTATTCCCATTGTGATCAACATATCCAAATTTCAGCTTCCTAGGTCACCCCCATTCCTTTTAAGATGGAAAAAACCGAAAATAGGGGCAGAATAAGGGGATTTTCACCTTAATTCCGATTTAAATGGGGTGGGGATGACCTAGGAAGCTGAAATTTGGATATGTTGATCACAGATAGGGTACTGTCCGATGGTATGATTTTGGACCCTTTTCATTCATTTGGGGTCATGTTATGCCCCTCCAAAAAAATGACCTTTCTGTAATTTTCAACTTTGACCCTCCCCACTCCAGAGGTTAACTCTACCTCTCAAAAGAATCTCATTCCCCAAGTTTGACTTCATTATATCAATCAGAACAGGTTACAAGTCCCAAGTCATAAAATGTAAAATTATTAAAATCACGTCACTTTGAGGGGTCGTAGCGCCACCCCCTTGAGGCTAGGGAGTTGGTCGATAGCTCATTTGATAGGTATTGGAGAGGAGATGAAATGATCACTGAGCTCATTTTACTCAAAATTCAATATTTCAGGAATTCTTGACGAAAAACTGATTTTGGGAGGCTTTAATCCAGGGGGGGGGGGTTAGCTCGTGGGGTAGGGGCGGGGACTTTTAGTATGTTGTTCAGCATATCACCCTAGACAATATTCACAAAAAAAAAACTTTGATCGCAATTATGTTTGGGTCAAATTGCAATTTGACTGGGCTACTATGTTAGTTTTGTTTTTTGTTTTTTTTTTTAAAGAAAGTTGGTTTAATTGAAAGAAGTAGGTGCGCATCTACTCAGCGATTTTGCAACAATGTTCTCATCTTCTAGTTAGAAAATTACACATTTCCAACAGTTTTGAGCGAAGTTTTCCCCATTCTTAAACAAATTTTCTGGATCACATGATTGCAAGATTTTTGAGCATGAAGAAATACAGGCATTTCAATAAAGACAGTAGCTAGCACATAAATTACGTATGTAAGTTCTGAAAATCCATATAAAATTTGAAATGGGTGATTTAAAATCGTTCCTTATATGTTAGTAAGTACTTACCTATGTAGGTAATCGATAATTCAAAAAGTTTATGCAAAAACCATGAAACAACATTTGAATGAATTTATTCAACAACACTTAGAAATTACTAATAAATAAAATATTCATAAATGCATTTTGTCATTTCTCTCTATAAAATAAAGGTAAGTTTCGAACCAAAGGGTGTTATTAACGCTGCACATTTTGGCCTTTTTTTCCAATTTCAATTCGTTTTCGATAGTTCGAGTGTTAGAACGGCGACTTTAAAATATCTTTCAGAGTTCCAAGAGTTCCTTTCGAATTGGTTTTGGTTTCACTGAAAAATGAGATGCATGAAAATCAAAATTACTCAAGTATGCATATATCGAGAAAAAAAATTATTATCGTTCTACTGCAACGCATAGGGAATAAAAAAAAAAAAAAATAGGTAAGCACCTTATGTACCTACTTAATGAACAAAGTCAGCCTACTTACCCATTGGCCTGTTGTTGTGATTTTTGTTGCCTTAATTCTTTCATTTGTTTAGTAATTCTGGGATCATTTTCTATAATGAATGGAAATAAGGTCAATTACCAGACATTTTTATCACTATGCCGAATTAAAAATAAAAATAATTCGAAACTTACGACAATACGGACTATCTGGACTGGTACTGACACTGAATGCTCCTCTGGCCGGATATTCTTCCGACTCCAAACCTATCGGACTGCATTTATCCAACGTACATTTATCGAATTTTTCCAAAGTGAGACCAAGTTTACCAAAGGTAGCAACACTATAACATAAAAAAGTAGGATTGAGTAAGTATATTATTGCATGAAGATCGATTGTTGATTTAATCGTATAGGTATTGATAATACATACTCCACAGCAGTGCCAAAGTAACCGGTGGAACGTCCCCAGAATGTACAATAATCATTGAGCAAAGCTTCAGTATAGTACAGATATGATTTACCATGCGAGCA
The DNA here is from genome assembly GCF_950023065.1 of Planococcus citri. Classification (NCBI taxonomy): domain Eukaryota; kingdom Metazoa; phylum Arthropoda; class Insecta; order Hemiptera; family Pseudococcidae; genus Planococcus; species Planococcus citri. The sequence goes on along the minus strand of NC_088680.1, from coordinate 44,074,198 downwards.
CGCCACCCATTTGGATATTACTATACAGATAAAAATTTGTATTAAATTATATCATCGAACGTCATCAAGCCATTGTATGAAATATTATTTGGCAAGAGTAGGTATATTGTTTCGATTTAACTGATTAATCATTCGTACCATCGACGGATATTTTGCCAAGATCTGCGATACTTGTAAGATTGACTTCGTGTAGAGGAGGTGCTACACATCCGGGCTGTAAAGCTCCACCGTTCATGTAATAATCAACATGTCCTGCAAAATTGAAAAAGATAAAAAAAAATCATCAACATTCATATGTAAGTTAAGATGAACAAAAATATGAATTTTTAATATCTCACCAGCTGGGAAAATTAATCCAAATCCTAATAAAGGAATCACGGGTCTGATATTGGTGTGAATGACGTCGACAAAGGTGGCATCATTTTTGGTGAGTCGGACATCGGCTGGGCTTCCTTCGAATCCAGGTTGAGCAGGGTCGAAAGCTGAAAATTATGAAAAAAAATTAATCAATTGACCGAAAATATTACCAAATAAATTTCAGTTTCCTTCTCTCATCTTTTAGAAAAAAATTAAACGAAAGGTAAATAAAAGACTTTGTTCACATTACGACATCAATCGACAATCAAATACGGGAAGATGGAAAGCATACATTTTCACTAGCTAGGTCACAGTTCGTATTTATTTTAAATTAAATTACACGAACCTGTCAACTGTCCAACGCCTGGTATACCTTTGGCTGCATAGGCTGAAATATGAGCACCCAAGCTATGCCCCATGAAATGAATATGCACCGGATCCAACTGCCAATTATCGACTAGGTATTTACCAAATCTGAAAATAAATTTGAATTTATCTAAAGAGTAGATAAAAGGTGTATAAAAATAAATTTATTGGAATTACTCCATCAATTAGATAGGTACCAACCCAACGTAAATCGTAAGTATAAAATTTCAATAATTGACGAAGGAAAATTACGTAAAATTTTTCTCAAATACCTATCATAAGCTGAAACGTATATAAGACGTATGTGCTTCGTTTCGCATAGACGTATTTATACAAACCTTTGCGTCAATAAACAATTATCGATTCAATTTATTTATTTTTCCGCGAAAATATTGGCACATGTTCAAATATTTCAGTCATAATAAAACCAGTTGGCCTCGATCATAAACAAAACCTAACAATTTTCCACCATCAAATAGGCCTATGTCCATCTCGTTAGTGATCTGTTTCCTACGTAGGTATGTTGAAAATAGCTCACAAATACGTAGGTACCGAATATACGTAAAATACCTACGTAGGTATATCGAATACCTACCTTTTCAATTCAGCACCGACAACTCGAGTATTCGCAGCAACTTGTAAATAATTCCAAACACTGGCTCCTTTTCCCCAGTCTACAATAAAAACATTGGCGTCTCTCTGTGAAAAAAAAAAACAAATTAAACCAGTTTAATTTAGATTTAATGCTGAATAGGAATATTTTCGCTTAAAATGACTAGTTGCTGCTTACGTGTTTGAGATAAGCATCTTTCAGGTCAGTGACCCAGGATACGTTTCCATTGCTTGAAAATCCATGAGTAATAAATGCTGTGTAAGGACGTTGTGGATCGAAATCAGATCCTTCGATTGAAATATCTTTCCATAACTGGACGGTGTATCGTTTATCCGGCAATTTACTGTAAGATTCATAGATTTTAAAAAATTAAATAAGTAGGTAGGTAGTTTTATTGTGATTATGAAAGTGAGAAGAAAGTATATATAGGTAGGTAGGTAGGTGTAGGTAGGTAGGTACGATCTGTAAAATTGACCAAGCGAATCACATTGGGAAAAAATCAAGTACAGTTTTTTTACATTAAAAATAACTAAGTGTTCAAAAATTGAAGAAATTTTGCTATGACGAATTTTTTTGTATAGGTAATAAATTGAAAATTTTCATGAAAAAAAAACACCTTTACAAATGAATCGGTCAGTGCAGAAAGGTAACAAGTCACATTTTTGAAAAAAATTTTTTTGCGGAAATGGGGGTTTCAAAGTATGGCGGATCGACTGGTGATGTCAGATTTCCGCAAAACTGCCGGGAAAGTGGTATTTGGGCGCAGAAAAAGGGCGGATCCGCATTTATGACTTTTTTGTAAAATTTTTTAAATTCCTTGAAAAATAACTAACATTTTTGAGAAGACCATTTTTTGAAATTTAAGTTAATCTCTGAACTGAAAAAGGATGAAAAAATTAACAACTTCGACAAAAAGTCTTAGAACTCAAGGGGTTTTTGGTCAATTTAAACGGGATAGCAGTCTAAATGATGTACTTAGATGTAGAATCAAGCCCCATTCGTGCCCGATAAATTTCGAAAGAAATTTTGTCAATTCAGTGCAGAAAGGGTCTAAGTCCCATTTGTTTAGGCAGCAACAGCACTGGCGCACGTGAATATTTTTTTTTGGAAACTGCGCTAAAAGTTGTGTCTTGGGGTCCTCTTTCAATGACCTTAAGCATGTTTACTGAAATTTTTTGATTTTTGAATGAATCAGTTTTTTGTTATTCCTGAAAAACGCAAAAATGGACTTATGCCCTTTCTGCACTGACCGATTCAAATAATGTTTTTCTGCAAAAGCAATTATTTTTCAACTGAATTTTTTTTTGGTAGTAACAGGTGATTTTTAAAGTATGATAAATTTACTACTTACCTACCAAAAAAAAAACTACTTAATTATAAACAAAATTGTGGGACGTGACGTGAAATTTCCTAACACTGGAGACGGTTCAGTTTTTTCCTTCATTTCAGGAAGCCCAGTTTTCAAAAAAAACCTTTGCTTTCCATCATATCAAAAGTTCAATAATTTTTATCTTTTGACGTTTCAAACCATTTTTTATATTAAAAAAATCAGTTCCTTGAGCAAGTAAGTAAATATCCGTCTATATAGAGAAAAAGTGAACAAAAACAGAATCAAAGGTCGTGAAATTCACATCCTACCAATAATGTCCACACAGTAGGTAGGTTGTATCTATTGTTTCTAGGAAGATTAGTTTTCGACATATTATTTGATTCATACCAGAAGATAAAAGTTAGACTTCGGAATCCTCAGCAATAATGCTTTCCAAACCTACTTACCTACTTAAGCTTCTTACAAGTGAACCTCTCGGTAACTCAGTCATAGGTTTTGTCCATTTTTTTTCTTACCAAAGCATTGGAGGAGGAGGCCCATGAGAACAGTCCCCAAACATTTCAGCTACGATTCAAATAAAAAATTGAGGGCCCTACCGAGAGAAATTCGTACATTTCGAGATCTTAAAATATGTAGATATTTTTAGGAGGAGAATTTGAGTCTAAAAAGAACACTTTTCCTAATTTATCGAAGCCATCAAAACGTTTTAGAAGCTGGAATACGGAAAAATATTCCTAGAGTTTTATTCTGCCCAATTGCACAATTTAAGATTTATTTTTTGGAAAAATTTGGCCTCTTAAAAACACCATTGCCACCTCTTTCTTAAAGTCGAATTTTAAAATTATTGTGGTTGCAATTTAAAGGTGATTAGATATGTATTTTTTTCAAAAAAATAACTGAATTTGAATTTTTCACGAATTTTATGTGATTGAAAATTTGTTTTCTACCATATTTTTTTGTGATTTTTTAATGGTCTTGAAAATTGTTTTTTTTCTTTCAAAAATTATGATCAAAAGGATAAAAAAACTCTCCACCAAAAATTATTTTTGAGAAAAACTTTTTCACGATGGAATTTTTCAATAATTTTTTTCGTGATCATCGTGAAAAGTAAGTACCTAGGTACTTTTAAAATTCAAGACTCCTCTTCCCTTGAAAAATATTTTTCCACTTACCTCGTATACAAGTAAATCTTAACATCTATATCCTTCGGACTCATGGGCAGAGGAAATGGTCTTAGAAGCGAATGCCAAGGAGCAATATTTGAAAAACATCCTAATTCTGTATAATCTTCAAAGCAATCTTTGATTTGTTGAATAGTTCCTGGCGTTGTGGACGCTGATCCGGTAGAAGTCGAAGTAGGTTTCGTTTCAGTTTTATTTTTCTTCGAGAAAGGATTCGGAATATCGATACAATAATTGACTGAAATATAATTTAGGTAACTGCATAACTAAATACCCCGTACACGAGATTTAAGTGAATAATGGAAAATGGAACATACGAGTGCAGCTTACCTCCAATTATTGCACAGAAAATCACCAACGTTACACAACTCTTCATTTTAACAATAATTTTTAAAAAAAAAGAACTAAAAAAAAAAAATTAAAAGACACTACGAGTAGACTAGGTAAGTATACACATTCACGTCAACCATCGACACACTGAATCAAACTTCAATTTCGATGCACTTATATAAGTAAATCACAAAATGACATACACTATTCCATGAAAATCGACTAATTGGAAACTCACAATTAGGTAAATATTACTGAGGAAAACCAAACTCATAGGTTAAAGACCAAAGTTCACCCGTACAATAGAAAATTGACGAATTGAGGATGAATCAACGCTCTCACGTGTTGACACTGCGATAAAATCTCATCGGAGGTGTAAATATATACAAACGTGATCGCGAGAAGCGTTTTTCATTAATCAATTAACAAGATTTACGAAACCTACACGTCTAAACGATAAAAAAATTTTCACACATCTTCGTCCACTTCTTAACAAGTTTAAGCTTACAAACAACGTAGGTATCTAGCAATACCTACCTATGGTAGATTTTATTCCAGTCATTTAAAATATTGACGATCAAGGTTATCAGCTTCGAACCTTTTAGCGCAGTTTTGGCATATTCATTGTCGGCTGGTGACATTGCGTCGTCTTCAAATGGAATACCTACCAATGATTCTCAAATTACGATCAATAATGTAATTATTTCATCTGCTGAAATGCCTCGGGTCTAATTACCTAGATATGGTGTAGGTTCCAGAGATAATATCGCCGGTACGATTTTTTGTGTAGAATCTTTCATATCTTCGAGCTAGTTGACTCCGTTTCCTGGTAATTATAAAAAACATGTAGAAGTATTTTGAGAAATTGTGACAGTAGGAAATGTCGAATAATTAATTGCTTATACCGGTGGTCAATATCAATGCTAAAGATCCCATGTGGTTTACCTATTCTGTATCGTATAGAGAGACGATTGCTACTGTATAGATACGTTTTAATACGATTCGATTTAATGCATCGTCGGAACTTAATCTGTGGTGTCATCGTACGAGAGTAGGTATAGGTACTTCAGGGAGTAATATTCTCATTCAGTTTAAAATATTGAATTTAACGAATACGATGATCAATCTAGAAATTCATCTAGATCAAGTTCGCCGAATCTTCATCGTCCAAAATTTTCACGGTTAACAGGAATCATATTGCTCGGTGCTGGAGCAATGCCAACTTGAGTTTTTAATGCGTTATCTTCTGGATTAGGAAAATTTATTCAAAATGATTCTTGAAATTCGTCTCGTCTGTACATAATTGTAGTCGTATTCTTTAATTTACTCGGTTGAAATAATAGGTATCTGTGTTCTGTGTTATTTTCCATAGTTCATAGGCAGAAAAATACTGTTGTAAAGAAGTGCTTCATTTCCAGAGAAACCAAAGTTGATTTTGAAAAAAACGTGTTCAAAGTTTTTACTTGTTACATACTGTTAGTAAAACAACACTGATTTCAATACATTATTATAAGTAGGTATATATTTAAAAAAAGCTCAACTCTTCCTGTTTTCAACCTTGCGAACAGTTTTTCAAGACCTGTGATAAGTATGATCAAAAAAATTCCCCGAAAAGTTGTTTAAACCCTTATTCCAGATAGGTATACTCGCTGTTTTCCCATTCACCCATTTTTTAATCAATGTTTTCTGAGTTTGTAGAGTCGATAAAATAAATGAATATATTCCAACAACATTTATTATTAAAAGATATGAAAAAAATATAACACACAACTTTTTTCATTTAATTTATAAAAGTTGATAAAAATATAGGTATGATTTTCGACATACCTAATTACCTACCTCCGTTCAAAGGTTTTGACAGAACCATCGATAAATTCCAAAACCAGACGCAATAAGATCAGTCGATCACTCTCTGACTTAGAACCATAACATTAATTGAAACAAGAGTAAAAAAAATCATAAAAATTTAAAGAAAAAACTCTTTATTAGTGATATAGTCCGGCATATGACAATAGGAGTAATTGCACCCCCCCTCCCGCTAATTCTCCGGGACAACTTTTTTCTTTAAGGGGACATCCTAAGGAACATTTTAAAGCAAACTTGCCCAAAAAAAAGTTGGCCTTACTTACAAAATGGCGGCCATTTTGATTGACAGGTCAGCCGGAATCGCAGATTTTGCGTTTCAACATAGCACTTGCACAAAATTTTTCAAACCTTACAAAGGTAGATCAAAAGATCATGCAACAATTTATCACCTGTCAAAATTCCAAGTGCTAAAGTGCGTTTTTCGATTTTTGGTGAATTTTTAAAAATCCAATTTAGGCCAAAAAATGAGGGAAAAAATCAAAATTTTACCAAATTGACCAAGAAAACTGAAATTTGGGATATACCCTATTTTCGACATGCCAAATCGATTGGAAACGGTTTCAACCCGTTTTGAGCAGTTCTGGAGCCTCCAGCAGATTTTTGAAACTCGAAATTCTCACAAAATTCCATTAAATTGGAGTTGTAAAGCTGAAATTTATAATTTTCAAGAAAAACTAATTTCAATACGCTACAAAATACTGCTGGCGAATTTCAAGTCGTTTTGGAGCCTCCAGCGACTTTTTGAAAATTCCTGAAGCCTCCATCAGATTTTTGAAACTTTAAATTTTCACAAAATTTCGTCAAATGGCGATGGAAAGCTGAAATTTACACTAGACTCCAATTTTAATAACCTCTGAAGACGACTCCAGGAGGGTTCAAGTTATTTTAGAGCCTCCAGCGACTTTTTCGAAAATCACTGGAGCCTCCAGTAGATTTTTGAAACTTGAAATTCCCGCAACATTAATTTATCAAATGGAGTTGGCAAGCTGAAATTTACTTCGCAGACTACATGGTGGTTTCAAATGGTTTTGAAGCTTCCAGCTACTTTTAGGAAATTTTAATTTTCCAAAAAAATGCCATACAACCTTTCAAAAAGTTGCTGGAGGCTCCAAAACGACTTGAAATCCACCAGCAGTCAACTTCGTAGCGTATTGAAATAAGTTTGCAGAATGAATTTCGACTCTCCATCTCAGTTTAATGAAATTTTGGAGAAATTTCAAGTTTAAAAAATCTACTGGAGGCTCCAGTAATTTTCAAAAAAGTCGCTGGAGGCTCCAAAACGACTTGAAATCCATCTGCAGTTGACTTCGTAGCGTATTGAAATTAGTTTGCAGAGTAAATTTCGGGTTTCCAACTCCATTGATGAAATTTTGTGGGAATTTCGAGTTTCAAAAATCTGCTGGAGGCTCCAGAACTGCTCAAAACGGGTTGAAATTCATCAGCAGTACTTCGTAGCGTATTGAAATTAGTTTGCAGAGTAAATTTCGGGTTTCCAACTCCATTGATGACATTTTGTGGGAATTTCGAGTTTCAAAAATCTTCTGGCGGCTCCAGAACTGCTCAAAACGGGTTGAAACCGTTTCCACTCAATTTGGCATGTCGAAAATATAGTATATCCCAAATTTCAGCTTTATTGGTCAATTTCGTAACATTTTGATTTTTTTCCCTCAATTTTTTGGCCTAAATTTGATTTTTGAAAATTCACCAAAAATCGAAAAACGCACTTTAGCACTTGTAATTTTGACAGGTGATAAATTTTTGCATGATCTTTCGATCTACATTTGTAAGGTTTGAAAAATTTTGTGCAAATGCTAGGTATGTTGAAACGCAAAATCTGCGATTTCGGCTGACCTCTCAATCAAAATGGCCGCCATTTTGTAAGTGAGGCCAACTTTTTTTGGGCAAGTTTGCTTTAAAATGTTCCTTAGGATGTCCCCTTTAAGAAAAAAGTTATTCCGGTGGATCGGCGGGGGGGGGGTGCAATTACTCCTATTGTCATTATGCCGGATTGATAGTGATCATGGCTGTTGTCTGTGTTATAGTGACATGCCTTCACATTTTTCATACCCTGCTTAGGATCATTTGGATCAATCAGAAGAAAATGAACTATGAAGGAATCAAAGATCTCAAAATTTGAGCAACGTTGCTATTTGAACAAGAATAAAATTCACATTTCTGAAAACTTGAGAAATTGTCACGAAATCAGTTTCCTATCGCTTCGTTTCGTTATTTTTAATCATCTATTTCCATTTACACTTCTTTTCGAAATAAAAACCGCAGGTAATATTTTAATATAGAAAAATGTAGTAGGTATCAAAGTACACAGAAGATTGAAAAACATTACAAAATTTGGATAATTATAACAACTGCACCTAATCAACATTATCAACGAATATTATAGGTAGTGAAAAACATTACAAAATTTGGATAATTATAACAACTGCACCTAATCAACATTATCAACGAATATTATAGGTAGGTAGGTAGGTAAAGGTATAGTATAGTGCTCTAAATTTCTTTTCAAGATTATCACACATCAAATGATCTTTAAAAAAATTAACAAAAAAGGTTTGTACGTACATTTAAACTTTATTCATCGTCTAATTAAAAAATACAAAAAAGGAAAAATCAAAGATTAACCTTCATTTTAATAAAGTCATTTCGTTAATTTGTTAACGACAGACGAATTTCAACAAACATTAAAATTATCTATTATAGGTACCTACGAGTACATAAATTAATATTATTTTTAATATGTAGATAGTATAATATTTCAATGTTCAGCTTAAAACATTATGCTTATAGTGTAGGTATATGAACATTTTTTTGAATTTTTCAAAATGTACGAAGCCACTCGAATAATTAATTAAATTTTGATTTCAATTTAACATAAAACATAACATAACCAATGACGTGGAGAGGAGATAAAAGGGGATCAATCTGCATAGAGTTTACATTTTTTGAAAAGAAAAGCTTTCGCAGAAATATGGATGAATTACAATGTTACAGTAAATGATATATGAATCGATACAAACGATGATTTTACCAAACATTCGAGGAAAGGAGTCGAGAGACCATCTCATTTAGATAAAAAAAACTCCTCCCCCCATTTAAATGCCTTAAATGATAATCTCAGAGCCAGTAGCACAATGCAGGTTTAAATTTTGGTTTAGCTGAACTTAGTTTAAATTTTGAACCAGGTTCAACTTCTGTAGCGTTGCACAACATTGGTTCAGGTTTAGATTAACTAATCCTTCGATTAACGCGTCATTCAATCAAATTTTGTCGCAATTATTGTTGGCTATGTCCGTGATATCACTTATATCAATGTTTTGGAGTGATTTTTGATTACATTTTTAATGATTAGAAATATCTTACGATTGGAAACAAAGTTCTAATTTTTGAATAAATTTTAAAAAAATAAATATTCTCGAACGGATAGTTGACTAGATTTAATTTTTTTGCTGCAGGAAATTAATTTGTTTGAGGGAAAATGACCAATTTTGAACAATAGTCATCAAATTTTTCAGTATGGTGGTGATATGATTCGAAATTTTACATTCAACAATATTATTCTTGTTTTTTGTCATTCAATGTAAGTAATTATAATTCGTATTTGTCAAAAGTTGGTATTATTTGAAGTTATCGGTTTCCATTTGCAAAATAATCAGTAATCACACAACTTGAAACAACCAATGAACACGCGCGGATTTGTTAAACCTAGGTTAACCTCCAAAAATTGAGGAGTTAAGTAAAACCTGGTTTAAGCTGCAAAAAAAGTTTAACCGTCCATTGTGCTACACTGCATTTTAGTTAAACCAGAGTTAACCTACAACTCTGGTTTAAACCTGCATTGTGCTACTGGCCCTCAGAAAACAGTAGCTTAGCACACGATTACACAAATTTCTATCATAAATGAAAATGAAGAAACACCTATTAAAGAGAAAACACCTCAAATATAAAATGTAGTTAATTTTCAAATTAGTATAGTTTGTATGCAGGTAGGTATTGGTCAACTTACTCGATATACCTACAGTATGCATTTCTACTATTATTACACGTGCAAAAAACAAACAAGCCCTAAACGCACGCACAGTGCAGACACACGATATACACATACGAAACCTGATAAAATTGCGTATAAGTCTTGGAGAATTTACATAATCAGCACAAGAATATTTATATACATAAATCCACATAAATTAATTTTGTTTTGAATGTATCTCATGATAGTCATCTTCACGATGAAAAATTTGTAAGAAAATTAAGCAAAAAAAAATACCAGATCAATTAACAGTTCAAAATTTAATAATATCGAACAATTCAAGGCTAACTCGAATAATAAGCATAATATGCATAAAGAGTATAAAAACATCAGTTGGACATTTCGTAATAATAAATCCACGTCAAATGGTTGGATGGCAAACATTTTTTTCGTTTTTTTTTTTTAATTAAAATTTTTCTGAGAAACAGTTTAAAATTTCTTAACTTTTAATTAAAATTTTTCCAAGTGACAGTTTTAAATTAAATTTTTTCCCATTTTAAAAGTTTTAGAAGCTAAATTACAATTTTTAAAAGTTGAAATAAATGTACCTACTCTTTTTTCAATTTTAAATCGAGGACTGCGAAATTAATTAAAATTATGACTGAATTTGAAAAAAATTAAACTACAGGTACGAATCAGGAAATTAAAACTTACTTAACGTTAACATTATCAAAAAAGCTCATGATAAAATCTCAGAGCCTACATACCTTTCTAATTTGTTCGGTCATATTTTATGCACCAATAAAATGCTTACATCTAGATGTGTCAATTTCCATCACAATCGTTATCTTTTCTTTAGAAAAAAAATCGTTCACTCTTTCCTTAATGAGATACCCACCTGCTGTCATTTCTTAATATAAATTATTTCAAGTCGGTCGAAAAAATCCTTACAATGAGTAACTTTAGTTTGGAAGTTAAAGTGGTAGTACATGATGTACGAATCAATTTAAGATACCTACTTGTATTTCGGATGTTTCAGCTATACGCTTCTAATGAATACTAATGCAACTCTAAAATTTTGTGCAGATTTTTCCCTACATAAATGTAACGTGGAAAAATGACTCAATGATAATTTCCGGCTACATGGCAGAATTATGGAATATAATAGAAGAAACATTACACTTCAAGTGCGTGATATTATACCTACAACTGGTTTATAGATTTACAGCTATCTTTATCGATAAGAGGAAAATTTTGTTCAATAGAAATCAATTTATTGAGATGAATTTCCGGGATGGTAAAGAAGCTCTTATCAGGGGATCGGTGGACATAATTTTGATACCAGTTGTTGTAACGAGTTCAGATGCTGATTTTTTTCATTTTTCAATTCCGGTGGCTAAAAATTGGTAAGTACCTAACTATTTAAAAAATACCTACCAATGCAGATCAGAAACCTGAGTTAGGATATTTTTGTGTAGGTATGAAATGTACATGAAACGTAACAAAGGAGAAGCTACTTCTGTATCGTATTTAGAAACTTGGAATCCAAGTTTGTGGATAGCGTTTACATTAAGTATATTCATATTGAGTCTGATTCTTTGGATGATGATAAAGACTAGGTGAATATTCTTTATAAAAGCTAATATTTTAAGCAAAAAATTTCCGAAAAACTATGAACATGGATGGAGGGAGGGGGTAGATATTTATCGACTACCATAAAAAACAATTATGTACTTAATTTTATTTTATTCCTCCTCATGAATCACACAGGAAAATCCTAGGCTTAGACGATGTCAAGGAACAACCAACCGATTACCTTCCAAAATGGAAGAAAGTAATGGAAGAAAACAGCTACTCTCAAATACTCGCCGAAGAACACACATCTTTAAGTTCATGCTTCTTAATGGTTTTAGGAGGTATCACATCTCAAGGTATGTTTACATCACAATGTTCATTTATACTCATTCCACCGCCAAATTTTAAAATGGATTCGATGTAGGATTCAACATGAACCCAAAGTCAGCCTCTCTCCGTATAGTTATGCTGGTGGTATTATTTTTCGGTTTAATTATGATCAACTCGTACGCAGCAGTCCTGGTATCACGATTAGCTGTAGATAAAGTAGATATTCTGTTTCCCACACTGGAATCAGTAATCGAAAGGAAAACGCACACGTTATGCGTCCGAGACACCGGTTACGCGTATCGATTATTCAAGGTAATGTTCTAATACCTACATCGCTTTTATCCCAATATGATGTTTTTCAAACTCAGCACTAAAGGTGATTACTTAGGAAAACGAAAGCGATCCCCAAATAATGCCAATTTGGCAAACCGTAGTCAATCAGCCACCATGTTCGAACACCTCGACGGTACAAGACATAGCCGTTGCTCTTTGCCAAGACTCCACCGTTGTATTAGAATCTCCTCATATTATCGCCTCCATCATGGAATCTCGTACATGCTCCATAACAAGAATGCCAGGCCGATACGCGACTGCTTACACTTCTCTACTGATGCGTAAAAACTTCACATTCAGGAGAGATATCGATGAAATGTTCGGTAGAATCATTTTACTCTGTTGTGATCTCCAATTCTCGTCTGTAATATGTCATCTTTTGAATTCAGTTTACAGAAATTATCAACTAGCGGCGTTATCGATTACTTACAAAAGAAATGGTTACATCGCAGAATGCCACCTGAAAAGCTGAACATGTCCAGTAACAAACCTGTCACTATTGAGCATATCAATGGACTTCTGATTGTTTACGCCATAAGTATAATTCTCGCACTGGTTGTGCTTCTCGTTGAAAAATTCATTGACTGGAAAAAAAGCAAAAATACTATAACGTTAAAATTCGCAAATTAAGAAATTTATTTCAAAAAAATCACAATTATATCACTATAGTTTTAAATTCGAATTACTTAAAGAAAGCAACATATTTACATCAAGTTCTGAACACGCTTAGTCAGTCATTTCTAATTTGAAATGGAGTTAAAAGCACGTAATATTATTTTACAATTATTAAACATATAACACAGCAATTAAACTAACCAAAAGCTCCAACAAAATATCCGAAAGTAAAATTTTCTCTCATTTATACAAAAAACGAATGCCACCAAGCTCGTATCCGGGCACAAATGCGGTCACTTTTACTAGTAAAAATCTGCTATCATCGAATTGAGATTCTTGCAATGAAAAAAAACTGGGCTAGAGGTAGTTTGATGCTGAGATATGGAAAAACGTTCTAAATGTAAATCGTAACATTGAAAATTGATGAGCAAATTTTTAGTCAATGGATGATCCTAAGTTGCTGATCAAGTTAATCTATCTATTTCCTAACAGTGACCACGAAAAATCGTTAAGCATCCGAGTTTCCGAATATCCGGTTGTCAACCGGATTCCAGGAATCCTTTGTTTTTTTTTTACTGTTTCTGTGACTTTTTTTTGGAATTCGAATCTCTGCGTTGGAAAAGTCACAGAAACAGTAAAAAAAAACAATGGATTCGGCGAATCCGGGTGTCATCCGGTTAATCGGTTAAAGCAGTATCCGGATGGCATATTCCGATTTCATTCCGATTATCCGGTTGTTGTACAGCACTAGGTAAAGGCTCGTTTATACTGGCCGCGGAACGAGACCGTAAACTTTCCGCGGAAAATCAAAGCTGGGAGTTGTAACGTAGTCGTTTATAGTGGCTACGGACACCGTTCCGTAGTTTCTTATGGATTTTCAATTATTTTTGAAAATCCGCGGAACGGATCCAAGTTGTTCCGCGGCCAGTATAAACGAGCCTTAACATACCGAAGTGAAACGAAAAGAAAAGGAAAATAAAATCTCGTCCATCAGGAAAACAATAATAAAAGGAAAATAAAATCTCGCCCATCGGGAAAACAATAATAAGAGTGAAATAAAATACGTTAAAAACTTTTTTCCAAAATGAAAAATTAAAAATCTTCGAGTAAACATTTGGAATGCTTAATACAACCGCATCAATCAAAATACTTATATTTTATGAGCGTAACCGACATATCAGTCGTACCGATGAAAAAAAAAGTAGAAATGTTACCCCTTAACTGTACCCTGCTGTCTACAATTAAGCTGTGAAAATACTGTAGGCCGCTAATAAAACGCGAAAAAAAAGAAAAACTACTACATAATATAAACGAATATGTTGAATGGCTCGTCTACGAAACACTTTCGCACTAAACGAATCAGACTAGAGATAATGAACGGTATCGATATCATCATCTGAGAAACACGATACCTAATAATGCTAAAATAGAGAGAAATCCAGTCGATAGTAAACCAACGATAACCCGAATTTTCCAATGATGATTAGAAGCACGTAAAGTATCAATTATACGAAGAACTTGATTCCTGGTATCGGAAAAACTTCCGGAGTTTTCCACAACGAAGTCAGCTTTTTCACATTTCGCGTCTAGAGACATCTGAGCTTTGACACGTTTCTTTGCTTTGTATTCTTTCATGCCGCTACGTTCCATTAAACGTTGGAGTTGTAAGTCTTCTTCGGTACAAATGTAACACAAAACAGGGTTCAATTTTTGTCAACATACGTACATCGTACTGTGCATCTCGTCGAACAGAATAAGCACTACATGGCATAGTGAAAACATGAATAAATCAGTACTCGTACCAGGTGACAACGATGACTTTATAAATATAATCCAGCATGTAAGCGGTTTCGAATAATAAAGGTAAATCTAAAACGACGAACTGGTGTCCTATTTCAAACACAAAGTAGATTAGCAAGAATTTTGAAACACATTTGATATTCATAATCTGAAGAATTCAACCAATATGAGTAACATATTAACCTCTGAAGAAACATTTAATCGTACTCCATATAATCTCTTTGTAGATTTCCGGATGTGTAATTTGCGATTAGTCGAACTTTCGAATATCAAGTCTCCCAAAGCGTCTCTATTCAATCGGCCATCTTCTTCGAATATACTATCACCAAAAACTCGTTTCAATCCGTACCAAGCTTTTTTGCCCGGTTCCACAACTAAATAACACAAAAAATATCATCGATGAAGAACACATTCGAGAGTGTTTTGAGAGTAAATTAATGTAACATTCAAAACGTATGTAGAGATAAACTGTAACCTTTTCTAGCAATTTTATCGGCGTCAATAACAGGAATCCCTTTTTCGATGAATATATCGGAAACAGTGCTTTTTCCAGTGGCAATGCCACCTGTTAGACCGACGATGAACATTTTAACGAAGTATTTCGCGCAATTTCACAATAAGTAATGTATGAAAGAAGAAAAAACATAATAATGAAGAATATGAATACCATCACCATCAACCATAAATACAAAATACAAGGTTTGTTTGTAAAAAAAAAAAAAATAAATAAAATTCGCAGTTTGATCATTTGACGTATTGATTGAATTTACGTATTTTTGACTTTTCACAATAACGATTTTTGCATTTGCAACAGCTTTCACAGCTTTCTCCTTAGCAATTCACAGAAAAAAACTCAAAAAAAAATTGTTCAGAAAGTTCTAGAGAAAACGCCTAAAAACGCCAACGGATCGAGATTGATGCAAAATTACGACGGACACGCGACACGCGTTCAGTACGTTCATTTCATTTTCTGTTTAGTGTTTCTCTTTCATTTTCGACGTAGTTTGTGCTTTTCATCACGTCTGGTGTATCGAATTTGATTTGAATTGATCTAATTGATGGTTATGGTTTTTTTTTAAAGTGCAAGACCATAAATCAAGTTCAGTGCACTGCTGTGGCCTGGCCGCGTGTGGTATTTGTATTCTATGTTAGCGGTTTGTTGAAGTATAGGTCTTTTTCATAGTATTTCGTCAAGGTACAGTTGAATTAGTATTTCGTATATCTGCTCGTCTCTCAATGGCTGTCGTAGTAGATAGCGATCAATACGAAATGATTTTTAATGCAGCAATATGTTTGCTATACAATGAACCATTTACGAAACGGTTCAATATCCAACCGTATTGTATGTGTGATTTGCCATTTCTAATTCTTTGTCGATGTTATAGTGTTTAGTAGAATTTAGGTATTAATTCTACCGTTTTATTTAGGTACAGCAATGAATACGGATTTTGAAGCCGCAACTGATTACATTTTTGATAAAATGAAAAAAGTGTCTTGCAACGATCCTCTGCGCAACTTAGGTTGGTGTACGATGTTTTTCTTTCGGTTTCACGGATTCGCAATCGCAATTGAAAGAAGCGATGCTTTGAAGGTTGCGAAAACTCAACCTCAGCCGGATGGTTTTTACCCAGTTGCGAAAAGCGTTTACAAAGACTGTTTCCAGTCGGATGGTAAAAAATGTGTGTTTACGATAGCTTTTAAACGCCAAGATTATAAAGTTAATGTCGAATTGGTTGGAGACGAAGAGATCTTTTTATTCATCAAGGTAATATTGCGCGTATATATTTGTATTTAATGTTTCAGAACTAATTGTGTCATATTTTTTTCAGCGTAATAGTACGCACATATATTTGTATTAAATTTTTCAGAAACTAATTGTGTCATATTTTTTTCAGCATAATAGTACGCACAGTCGTTTTAGTTCTAAACCAATGTTGCGAAATCGTTTTAGTGTCGTGAATACCGAAGAGACGAAGCATCATGTGCGTTGGATCGTTGAAAAATACTCGCAGCTTTTTAAATTACCGTAAGTAAAAATTTAACGATTATTCCGTTTATATGGAATGCGTTCAGATTGTTTTTCAATTTCATAAAATCATGTTCTCAGGATAACTCGTTCTGCCGAAGATCAGGCGCCGAAACCTACCGAATCCAATTCCATATGACGTGGTAAAATATTATTCGAATTTTCCTAATCCGCAAGTGCTTGTTTACCTTTATACGTTCTAGTATTTTGAGAATGATAATTGTGATATTTTTTGTACTTCTATTTTTAATCTATGTTCTCTTTAATTATCGTATTTTGTTTTTGTCTTCGAGGGTCTTTTTAAAAAAATAGATTTATCGTGTTATATTTCAACCTTGAGCTTTTCTGTAATTTCTGTCCATTCTAGTATTGTACCGAAGTCTTTTGAGGATGATAATTGTGATATTTTTTGTACTTCTACTTTTAATCAATGTTCTCTTTAATTATCATATTTTGTTTTTGTCTTCGAGGGTCTTTTTAAAATAATAGATTCCATCGTGTTATATTTCAACCTTGAGCTTTTCTGTAATTTCTGTCCATTCTAGTATTGTACCGAAAGTCAAAGTTCGCGTATAGCCATGTCATGTTCCACGTTATGATAAGTTCGGCCATTCGTAGAATAGCTTTCATCTTATTCCTTTTTCGTAGCATTTATTTTTAAGTCTGATTTTCATCGGTTTCGTATTATTAAGGTTTCGTTTTTCGTCGGTATTATGATTATCCTATTTTTCTCTCGATTTATTATTTTTTTAAAAAAATGATTTTCTATTATTTATCGTAATACCTATTTAAGATGTAGGCATCGTTCCTCTTTTTTTTCAATCTCAATAAATCATTTATTTTTCGTGGAAATTGGTGTACTTGATTTTGGTGTTTTTTTTTAGTGAATTTGAGATTATTCGATTCTACTGAGATGTTGGTTATCGTTAAATCGTAATTGCTTGAGGTGAAAGATACTTTTTGAGACGTGAATTTTGTTCTCAAATAACAAGTTGAAGTTTTCATTGAAATATCTTCAGTATTTACAACTGATGGTGAAATGTGGAATGCAGCTAATTGAATTAACTATACGGAGTGATCTAATACTTCTTTCGTTTGTTCGGTCAGGAACTTGGAAATTGAGTCTAGAGGATGGACTTGAGTGACGAATGATAGTGGTTTAAATGATTCACTTCGTTTCTATACATCGGACTTGGAGAATGACAAATGAAGACAAAAAAACTCAAAAAATACTGAAAAGTTATGTTATCAGTCATCATACTGGAATCGGTTAATTAAGAAACTGCATAAGTCCCAAAAACCAACTTTTCAGGAGAGACAAAAAACTTAATTACTTCGGTTCCTCGAAATATTGAATTGTACCACTACAGTATGTTTAATACTGTCACATTACACACCTTTTCCACCTATTAGCCGAATTCGCCGATGAAGGCTGTGGCAGTGAGTGCGCATCAAAGTTTTTGGAATTATGTTGTTTCATGAATAACTCGACGAAATTTGGTCAGAAAATCGTAGTTGGTGAATGAAATCGTAATTTTCGAATATTTTTCAACGTATTTTAAGGTGTTTATCACTTTTGGAACATTTGGACTTCCATTTTCAAACCATAAGATGTCCAAAAAACGTATACTCGTGGAGAATTCTGTTTTGATAAAATGCGTGGAGTTATGTAGTTTCATGAAAAACTGAGGTGGAGTTATGTTAGTGATGGGCCGATTATTAATCGATTAATCGAATAATCGATTAATCGGCCTGAAAAATAATCGTTTGGCGATTATTTTTTCTTCTTCCGATTAATCGATTAATCGATTATTTTGAAAAAAATAATCGATCATGTTTTTATAGGGTATTTGGCGTAAATTTCATCACAATCTTGCGTTTTCTGGCGTTAAAATTGAAAAAGGATAATTTTCAAAACCGTGAAAACAGAAATATTGACCAATCCATCTTGTATTTTCATCATTTTCTCCAGAATAATCACATTTCTGTCATTCTCTGTTATTTCAACGGTCAATTAATTAACATTTTTACGTTTTTTTCAGCAATTTTGAACATTTTAATGTGATAAAAAAATAATCGAAAATCATCGATTTAATCGATTATTTTTTCACCGATTAATCGGAGTCGCGATTATTTTTTTGGCCGATTAATCGATTTTCGATTATTTGAAATAATCGATTTTTGCCCAACACTAAGTTATGTTGTTTCATGAAATGATGAAAAACTGAGGTGGAGTTATGTTGTTTCATGAAAAACCGGTATCAAAATCTCCATGTTCTGCCGCGAGATGGCGCGTTTCGACACCACCAGTCGACGCGGCCGGGCCGAATTAGTAATAAACGACAATAAAGTGAAAAGTGCCAAAACTGGACTTATGCAGTTTCTTGATTAACTGATTCTTATCAGCAAACAGAAACACCGAAACACGAATTGGAATGATGAGGATTAATGCGCATGCGTGATCATCATAAAATAACACAGCTGTTTCATTTTTTCTTTTTCCGAAGGTTTTCATTTTTCTCATCAATTGTTGATTGTTGACGCAAAAATAAATAACTTTCCAATTTTCAACTTCTTCGAATAAATTTCATGTACTTATTGTTATTCATATTTTCTATGCAAGCAATTCGTAAATTTCGTACCGATGTGGGTAGGTATTTTCAATTTTCCTGTAATTCGTTCAAAAAGGTTCGAATCAAAATTAGAAAAAAAAAAAAATCGGGCGATCGGCGATTTTGAATTTTTGATTATTAATTTTTGATCAGATGATCACCATCACGTACATATAGGAACAGTACTTCATTTCTGAATTCTGATCATTCATACAGATACAGAATGAACATTGAGCTGCTTCTACATATATCAATTATCAATCCAATCCTTTAAAATTGAAAAGGCTAGTCGTATTAGTTGAAAAATAATGTACATTATTTCAGTAGAAATGCAGTAGAAGAAAACACTGACGATATAAAAGTAATTTTCTTTCAATAAATATGTAGTCAAGCATTCTTTTCAAACATGAATTATATTTTAAAACATTAAAAATTGCCAATAGACTTCATAGTACGGATAATATAATTATCACTTCTGTTATTGACACTTATAACGTCGGAATACCTAAGTAGAATAATTCTGAAGAGAAATACAAGTCATTGGCAATTTTTAAAAGACTTACGAAAATAGAATACTATACGCGAAAATGACAGTACAATAATATAGTCTACATCAGAATCGATATTATACAAATAATCACAGTAAAAAAGAGCATCATATTTTAAATAGGATCAGGTAACTCACTTTATACCTAATTTATTATCATACGATACATGTACATACAAAACAATAACAAAAAAAAAAAAGGAGCAACTCAATTACGTATGTAATACAAAACACAATACGTATCAAAAAAGAAAAAAAACACATATCAAGTTACTTCTTCACCTTCTTCTCATTATAAAATTTCTCAATATCTTGCAAAGATTTTCCTTCTGTCTCAGGTAACTTGAAATACACATATACGATTCCAGTCACTGTGATGGAACCATACAACGAAAACACACCAGATAAACTCAATGTGGATTTCAAGTCTAAAAACGTCTTCGCTGTAATAAAGCCCAGTATGTAGGAAACAGCCGCAGCACATCCGCTGGCAAAACCACGACCCCTGCAGAATACCATATCGTCAACTTAACATACTCCGCAGCATGTATTAAGAAAAATAACCTTACGGATGAAAAATTAAATCACCTGAAGGGGAAAACTTCGCTTAAGATCATCCACGGTATCGGAGCGAGGCCAAAACTAAATGAAAACGATAGTAAAATGAATAATATGAAAGGAGTCCAACATAATGATTTGTCTGGCGAGTTTTCGTTCAATAAGGACCAAACTGATAAGCCCAAGGTGCTGCTGGCACATCCGGCCATTGAACCAAGCGTTAGGGTACGTTTTCCAACGTATCCTACCGAAACTGTACATACAATTACACCGAGGAAACCTATACAAGAGATGATGACCTGTAAAACAAAATTTTAATTTAAATTAATATCATGATTTCCGTCTATTTAAAGATCGTGGTGTTTTTGATCAACTAACCGTAGCCCAATTGGCATCCACTGGGAACCTCAGTTCTTGGAATATGTTCACCATATAAGGTCTCATTGCGGGAAACCCTGATCCATTATGAAAGACAAAAAATGCAATGACTAAGAAAAAAGGTCGACGCATTTGCGGTCTAATTAAATCTTGAAGAATTTCCGCAACGGTTGCTTTACGTTGGCTGCCTTCTAGACTAGTATTTTCGGTGGGTAAATTGTTATTAGTCGGCGGTGCCGGGGTATTTATAATAACACCATTTGCACCGTTGACGAAAGTAATAACGTCCGGGTTATTTTCGGCGACTTTTTTACCATTAGGAAGTTCATCTTCTAAATTGACTGGATTCGAGTAAGTTGAGTTTTCCTTATTATTAGCAGTCTGTTTGATTGACGGTTTATCTTTTAAAACCAATTTCGAAGCGTCGCTGTAACGTATCAGTTCGTTTAATTCGTTTTGTACGAGCGATGCTGGTACCCAGCCTCGTAACCATTGCAGCGATTTTTCAGCTTCTTTTACTCGGCCTTTTGATAATAACCACATCGGCGTTTCTGGTACCTGTTGAAAAATATGAGAAATGTTTCGGGTGAATCTCTATGTGATGGTATTGATAAGTAAAGATATATGTATCTAAACATCAGTAAGTAAAAATTGTGCCAGATGTGTTGCCTAACTAGCAAATGGAAGGCGAATGAGCATAACCCACTGATTAAAGACATGCTCCAAAACATAATAGACTTGTATGTATGTTTACCTGTGTAATAGCGACAAACGTCACAATAGGAACAAAACAGCTGATGAAGGCGGCCGTATTCCAATCGTACAACGTTCCCAATAAGAACTCGACGATTAATCCGATCGTAACAAAAATGCCAGAATACGAGGTCAAAACACCTCGTAATTTTGGCTCACTGATTTCACCAACATACGTAATCACCGGCGCTTCCATGAAGCCCACACCTAAAAAAAAAATGACCACAACAATAAGAAATTGAAAAAAATGCCATCTCATCATTATGTACACATGGATAGATATAGGTCTAGGTACTCGTATTGCATGTTCGCTCAGCAAGTATATCACTATTGATTATACAGTCTCTATACGTAATACAATTAATTACCTTACCCAAACCCATTAAAATGGCGGCGAGGAATAGAACCGGAAGAGATATGGCCGTGTAAAATAAATACCATCCTATAAAATGCGGTATGTTGACTAACAGCATTGATTTCTTTCGACCTAAAGGTTCCAGAACGGTGCCTGAGATAATACTTCCAATAGGTTGACATATGAATGGAATACTACCTACGGAACATATTACACGACGTATTACGTATCTCGATATATTTATAAATGTGTTAAAAATTTAACCATAAAGCTTAATAAAAGCTCAACTAACCGAACCACGAAGCTGCTGCATCGTCGAAATGTAAACCGCTTTTTGATTTAAGTAGAGCTGCTATGACCAACGTTGGAAATGCCAAAGTCATACCTAAATCCATTAGAATTAGATTTTTCGCCGACGTCGCCAGAAACTGCACAGACAAACAATACAAAAGGGTCAAAGATTACCTGTTTTCATTTAAAATACAAAGCACCATTGTTTTAAAATTACCAATAGGCTCGTACATCTTTTAATAATATATTATATCCGTTTGTTTATAGACTCTGTACGTTTTAATTAATCAATACGCGGCTAATAAAAGCCCACGTAGACCTTCAGCAAAAGCGCCAAAGTGACCATTACCTTTTATCTTATTTACTTCATCGACGATCCACAAAAACGTTCTAATTACCTGTAGCCCTATCTAAATTTATTTTTATACGTGAATCTATACCTAGTACCTACCTACCGACGTTGGTAGGTACTTATTTGATACCTAATTTAGCCAGGTTACTTATACTCGTATTTGCTTTACCGCAGCTAAATTGACTTAAAATCTAATAGGTATAGGTACATCAAGTAATCCGATTTAATTCCACCAATTTTTGCCAAAAAATGTTCCATTTACATGAAATAAACACCTGACCTATCTAAAATGTGTAAATTTTTTGTCTGCTTCATATGAAAATCTTTCTATTTCACTTCGATGAGGATTTCATATATCACCAAGTAAATACCTATGTACTTTCTTAAGTAAGGAGATTTGTATAATTACATTGTCCTCAATAATTGGTGTACCTATTAATTTGTACACAGGAAAACGAAGGAGGTAGCTATAATTCAAGAGGATGAATTTAAATGAACATTCTTAACAGCTCATTTCCCTTCCACCCCTTCCCTTCGCTTTTATAATTCCGAATGAGGAAATGCTTCTGTATATATATAATCTGCAATAGCATAATTGTGTTTTAATAAATTGGAATTTTGTTCGTCTGCATCACGAAGAAATTATCAAAGGAACGTGGTATGATTTAAATGAGCATTGAATTTCAAACTTGAAGCAATTCGTTACAAAAGAAAAAAAGGTAATCTAAACCAAGTAGGTAAATGTGACGAAAACATTGATTAGGTACTTTATATTAGGCGGGAACTGTAGTTATTTGTATACCATACCTATTACGTTTGTTTACAAATAACTATTTACCTATTTACCTGAAAATTGCATATACAGTTTCTAGGAAGGCAAAGAGTGAAATACTTTGAACGTAAGTAATTAAAATTCAGAGAATATCACAACACTTGTATAGGTAGTCCTTGTTCGGGATATCCTATCAAACGTTTCTTTTGACGTAACCATAATAGGTAGGTACAGTACATAACCTTTGTGGTTATCAAATTATCATTTATATTCATTATTCAGTTCCAATCACTTTGAAAAAATTTAGCTCTAAAAAAATACTAAACGCCAGAATAGAGTATCTGTCATTTAGTTCTGATGAATTCCAAAGAAATTGGTAGGAATTTTATTCATCTGAATGTTCGAAAAGTATCAAAAAAAAGTTAGCATCAATTACCTACTTTTTTTAAAAATTTATTTTCATTTTAAAAGAACTTCTACCTAATAGTTATCTATCTAATTAAAAATTTAATTTATTAATGAGCAATTTAATGATTTTGATTAGAATATGTGACCAAAGAGGACAAATTTCCTGGGTTGTATGCTGCCCAATGCCATATTATTTTAGAGATATCACTGATTTTTTTTTGAGAAAAATTTAAGCTAAAAAAGTGACGTTTTTTTTTAGAATATTCCAAATTGGTTTCTGGTTTGGAGTTTGGTGCATTTTTGAAAAAAAAGGTAATTTTTTAAAATTCAAATCTTGGCAGAAGCCACAATTTTTTACTTGGATTGGAGATGTTTTCTTTTGAAAGCTACCCCATTGAGTCCTTACAGATACAACATGCAAGTCCAGCTGTGGCACCAGTTGGCCTTGCACTTGCGACACGTTGGATTTTTCACCTGTCTGATTGCACCAGTTGGACAGATTCATAAAAAAATTGTTCGAAAATTGAGTATAGTTTACAAATGCCAATGTTTTGGCAAAAAATACTCAATTCTGCCAAATTTGATAATTTTTCAATTTTCATCGAGAAAGTATGTTGTAGGTAGATACCTAATTTTATTTTTTTTGTAAAAAAAAAAAATGCTTATAGCCAAACAGGCTCAACTTCTGCCGAAAATTATATTTTTTCTTCCACTGAAAATGCTCATTTCTGCAAAAAACATTTGTCTCATGCTGCCAAAAATTGTAATTTTTCTGCCAAATTTTCTTCCAAAAACACTAATTTGAAATTGTGATTTTTTCCTTCCAAAAACGAAGTTTTCCTGCCAAAAATTCACTGGAATTATTTTTCTTATAGACAACTAAAAATGTGTCTATTTCTTTGCAAAAAAAATGCTAAATTTTCCCAAAAGTTTTCTAGCAAAAATGGTGATTTTTTTGCTCGTTTCTGTCAAAAATGATAATTTTTTTGACAAAAGTAGTCATTTTTTCTATCAAAGATGATCATTTTTCCTGCCACAAGTGCTCATTTTCTTTGCTAAATAATGCAGTCCATTATTTATTACCCAAGTAGGTAATCATTTCATTTTTTTTTACTAAAGAATGCTAAATTTAGCCAAAATGGTTGAATTTTGTCTATAAAACGCTCATTTTTTTCTCCTCTCAACACCGCTCATTTCTGCCAAAAAATTCTTGATATTTCAGTAAAAAATGCTCAATTCTGCTAATGATGTTCTTTTTTTTCTACAAAAACTGCCAAAATCAACATTTTTTTTTTGGCAAAAATTGCCTTTTCTAGTTTCTTATAAAGAAATGTTTGCATACATACTACCTAGGTAAGTACCTATTTAAAAAAAAAACATCATATCTTATTTGACTCTTGTATTCATTACATACCTGAGGTAAAGCTCTTCGAAATGTGCTGATTTGTAAATTATCGCCAGCATGAGCGTTTCCATTGGAAAATCCTTTTTCTGCCGCAGCTTCCCTGGAACATAATATTATAGGTAGGTATTTTTCATTATTTTTTTCTGTATACAAAATTCAGGGTTCAGAGGCGAGACGAAGTGATGTGTCGTGAGGGGGGGGGGGCTAAAATTTTTCCAACTTTTTTCGCCAGATTTTCTCAAGCACCTTGTATTTATAACGTAAACGATTGATTGCGGAAATAACAAAAACAAGAATTTTTTGGATCAGTTTTTTTCCCTTTTAACCATAGAAAAAATGAGAAGCTTGAAAAAGTGATAGGCACATGCAGCATCCATCAGGAAGAATTATAAAATTATTTTCTTCGATACTTTATCTAAATACCTACGTCAAAACCACGAGACTACACCATATGTATTTTATCTAACAGATGATACCTAAGTTAATTAGAACCAGTTATGACGTAGGTACATATACAATGAGTAGATACCTAACCTATGTACAAGTAGATAGGTGTAATCCATGGATATAGAAATACCACGATACTATCACTGGTTTAAAAAAATTACCAGTTATTCTCTTCTTTTTTTTCGATACCTTGAACTTGATCATCAATTAGGTAAATTAAACTGCATGTAAATTTATTCATTCTCCTCCCAGGTTTTGTTGCAATTTGTACAAATAGCCATAAAAATTCGAAATAACAATGCTCAACTGATGTATACACATGCATAATTTATTTCTGTTCTCAATTTCCACGGTTAGATAACTTCAACGCGTGAATTCTAACAGTAGCAAAAAAATCCAACGACTGTTTCAGTGTTTAGAGAATTTTTTATTTTACCTAGTAGCATAAGTATTACGAATCATTTGTATGCTCTTCGTAACGAAGTCAACACGTATTAGGTATGTAGTATTTTTAAAGCACAAAGAATACGAGTACGAGCAAGGATCAATCAAACTCAAGCTACGTGAGTATGAGAAAATCAGTCTGCGTCGTTTTACCACCTATACAGATCTACTAATGAGATAGGTACCTGCTATAAAGCTACAAAGCTAATACCTCATATTAGAACAACAGGCTATCAAGTTTACAAACACAATACACGAATCCATACAATATTTCGAATAGAGCTCCAGATAATGAGAGCAAAACTTTCGCCATCGTCGTCACATACCAATAGGTATAAGTAATGGTTCTTCAGTTAAAGATTTCAACAATGAAATGTGAAATTGTCGTTTAGTCGTTTGCCTTTACTCTTCATGAGTTTGATCTTATACGTGATTGTTAGGGTAGGGTAGGGCATAATACAGTCTAAATTTGTTAATTCCTGGCGCATAACTACTGTCTGTCAATAAAGTTTCATCAAATTTAGAAAATATGTAGAAATTTAATCAAACTGAGAGTTTCAACAATAATCTTTCAAATTTGAAGAAAAAAAATTCTCGTATGTGAAATCATAACATTGGCCAAGAATTGATAAAAATAAGACTCTCATCAAATTCTGCATTTTATCATTTCTATGATTCTTTATACATCTCTGCTGTCTGTTTCACCCCCAATAAATCAGTTTCAACGTTAGATTACGAAAAGACTCCCGTCAAAATTGCTTACCCACGATGCCTATACGAATTATTGACAAATCAACGCCGGAAAAGGTGCTCTTTTCGACATCCACCTTTCTCCTTTAAACGCCGCGGTTCGAATAATTCCTCGTTCATCCCCTTTGTAGGTACCTATGTAACACCTTGAGCGCAAACTAAGCACAATTTTCCTCATCGTTATAGACCTTTTGCAAAGCCACGTTCAGTTTAATCGTTCACCAGGTACCGTATAATTCATCACAATAAGTCTTTTGAAAAAGCATTCGATACCTGCTACTGTACAGTTGAGAATTCCTCATAAAGCCTTGTGGTTGTACCTCTCACACTATTACAGTTTCTGGCTCACTTTAACCCATCTCCGTTGCGTCGTTTTAATTACAACAGAGCTTAATTCAGATGTTAAAAATAAATTAATATTTATTCGTGGGTAGATAATAGGTACCTATACCTTTATACTACAGGGTGGCCAGAAATATCGGGTACCCCTAAGAAAGTTGTTCATTAAAAATTTAGGTTGGCAACGTGAAATAGATGCATATGATTGGTGGAATGTTATCTCTCCAGTCCAACAACCAATCATGTGTTATCATTATTATCATTCACTGTGACCAACCAAAGTATTTAGTTAGAAAACTTTTTTAGGGGTACCCGATATTTCTGGCCACCCTGTACACCTGCAGCAGGTAAGCACTCTGACAATGAGTAGGACAGATCCGGACTCGAAGTGTGAATCTGATAAATGATATCAATTATGCATTTAGCTCGGTATTGTTTTGAAATTACGCGAATGAATCGCTCGTTATTGTAATATCGCACCGAGACCGTTATAAATGTGGTAATATCTGGTCGCATCGAGTGAACGTCGCGACAAGAGATTTTCGTGCCAAGTTCATCCATCTCGAGTTTTTTTTTATTGCAAATACCTAGGTTAGGTGTTCACTTTTCGTTCATTCACACTGCATGTATTTTTATGTAGATTTTATCGCACTAGCGATAATTATATCGCATGCTGTCCTATCATAGGTAATGGGTACTTCCAGCCGAAGATACCTCCATGTAGGAACATATGTAATACCTATCAACAAATTAACAGCGAGGTACTATACAATGTTATGTCCTAATAACATACGTACCTACCTTAATTTATCTACCAATTAAATGAATTACAAGAGCTATATAGGTATTCCTACCTAGATAATGTAAGAGTCTGCAGAATGATCTCACTCAGTTCACAGCATCCAGCTAGTCCATTAAACCATTAACGTGGTATTACTCAACCTGTTGTTATCATAATCACTTTCCTTCGCACCTATCTCCTATCCACGATGAGTGTATAAGCTGTCACTGCAGCGATTGTACAGGTATGATTACAACCCGACCTCGACTTGACTTCAACATCTTCTACAATAATTTCATGTACGAGTAACTCACATCCACGTACATGCGGGTTTGCTTGCTGTCGCACTTATTAAAAATGTGCATCTAATCCGCAACGTATCTCGCGATTGAACGTACTCGTACCTACTACATATGAAAAATGTAGGTACAATATTATGGTTGCGAATACTATGTAATGTATCGAAGCGATTCGATGTTGGCACATTGCGTACATCTACGCAAAATATTCGCTATATTTATCAAACAGTGTTTTGTGTTTACTTGATGTCAATATAATATCTATGCATGTATTCGTACTTCGTACTTACACAATTGCATATATTGGCATTAGGTATTCAAAACCAAATCTGGTACATGTCTCATTGAAAAAATTTATAGGTTACCCATATCCTTGGGTCATGGTGCTTGTTACCATCGGAAAAAATCAAAAGAAGATTCCAATACTCTTAATTTGCTGCAGAGGTGATCGTTCAAGTGTATTGAGTCAATACTAGATGAAAATTTCCTGCTAAAATTGGCTCCAACAAAGAATACTGATCTGAACTTGAACTGCAGTGGGTAATCTCTGAACCCAAAAGAACCAGATTATTTTGACTGAAGTCTCCCCCCCACAAGTCAAATTTCAACCCTTTGATCATGCATCTTAAAACTCTGGTCCCCAAATCTGATATTTAATCCCGAGCATTATTTGGGATCTTTTGTGATGATTTCTGAGCGCATGGGTGGTTTTTAATCAGGATAGGGGAGAGGGGGTGGGAGTTGTACCTGCCAAAATGTGTTTTTCAGAGATTTGACCTTATCTCTGCCTGTTTATATTTCACAACCGATTGACCTGAACTTTAATAGATACCTATAAAGGTAAAAGTACTGCATGAGCGATAATATGACCTTGAATTTTTTCAAACTCTTTTGACCTCAACAATGATCTTGAATAAAATCCTTTTTGAAAATTTAAAATATTTATCCATGAAATGGGATCCAAATTTTGAAAAAAAGGCAACATAAAAAATTATTTTGATATTTTCTACGTTTTTCTACCACTGAAGATTTTTTAAAGAATTTTTTGAGAAATTCTGCAGAAAGGGCATGTCCTAAAACCTTCACACCCAATGCCTAGGTTTATTTTCAGATTTTTGACAAATTTTAAAAAAATAAAAAAAGTAAAAAGGATGTTATTGGGTATTGCAAATTTTCAAAACGAAATATTAGCCTACCTACTTTATTTCGTACTTGCTCAAAATGAAAACCATCTGTTTTGAGCCAATCTAGTGCTTTTAGCAATTTTTCAGCTTTCTCTGTGAATTTCAAATACAGAAATTTTGCTCATTCTTCGATCTATCTATGTCCTCCTCCCAACGCGTGGCCAAATTTTGTTGCTAGATACCTAAAAAGTCATAGAAAAACTTATCCTAATCCCAAATCGAACTACGATCCTTGGCTCTAATTTTTCAAATTTCAAACTCGGATTCCTGACCCCTGCTTTAAAAAAAATGAAAAGGCTATAAGATTACCATTCTTAACTCCAGTTTAATTTTGTGTCTTTAAAGACGTTTCAAAGTTACAATTAGTCGTGATTTGATTTTAGCAATTCTTACTGAAAAAATTTAGCAAGGAAGTCAAATTCATCATTTTTTAAAATTTTATTTATTTTAATAGAAACAAAAATTGTGAAAATTGTAGGAAGTGGTTTTCACAAAATTAAAGGGCCAAAAAAGCAAAAAAATAAAAATTTCGCCAAATTGACTTGGAAAGCTGAAATTTGGTATGTACTTACCTTACCTCTGACCCTCCAAATCGATTGGAGCTGTTTTGAACCATTTTGAGCAGCTCTGTAGTTTCCAGCAGATTTTTAAAAGTTGAAATTTACACAAAATTTTACTTAAAAAGGTCGGAAATTCGAAAAGTATAGTTCAAGAACCTAATTTTAACACTCTAAGATGAATGGAAGTAGTTTCACGCCGTTTTGGAGCATCCAGTCAAATTTTAAAAAAAATCCAGATTTGTGCTAGAGTTCATTTGGACACATTTTATGGCATTTTTTGGAATGGGAGGAAGGACTGGAATTTCTAAAAAGTTACCAGAGGCCTCGAACGGCTTAAAGCCTTCTCTAGTCGACCCGAATCATGTTGAAATAAGCATAAAAAGTAAATTTTAGCTTTTTGCAACTTCATTGGGTAATATTTTGTGGAGATTTCTCAACTTTCAAGAATCTTCTGGAGGTTCGATCCATAACAACTGCTCAAAACGCTTCCAAACCGTTTTCAATCGTTTTAGGGATCGTACGTATACCTAACTAGGTCAATTTGGTGAAATTTTGTTTTTTCCCCTCATTTTTTGCCCAAGAGTGCAATTTTTGAAAATCCACCAAAAATCGAAAAATTTTCTTTTTTAGCATTTAAAATTTTGGCATTGATTTATTTTTGCATGCTTTTTCGATTTACACTCATCTGGTTCCAAAATTTTCCTCTTAAGGGTTTTAAAAATCAACCCTTCTTAATAATGCAGGTACCTATTATGTGTGCCTCTACCTACTATAAAATTCACACAAAACAGCGCCAATTTTAAAGACTTGAACTTGACCAAACCCAAATAAACAAACTAGCACGTGTAGCTCACCTACATTCACGTTCATTTATCATTATCAGACTAATAAATCTCAAAATTAATCTATCGGTTTAATTCATTTCCGCATATTATTTTACGTTAGCTCAACCAACCCAAAACGACAATATGTCACGAAAAAGCAATCATCTCAACTGGTACCTGCCTATCTGGTCGCATAAGAATTAAGTACACACGAATATGACTTTCAAAAAGTCATCAGTCATTACCACAAAGAATGGGGAAGTTGGAAAGAACGAAGACGTACTCATATCATCGTACTAAACTATTAGGATAAGACGTAAGAACTCACCTTAATACATCGCGATGCATCTTAAAACGTAAATTAATCGAATAAAAAATAACCATAATACCGACTCGTATTCGTATACATGAAATCGAGTTAGTAAATTGAGAAGCACGCTTGGTAGGTAAACTATCAAAATGTCATCGTTAAGCGAATGTTTTTTCCTTGCTTGATAATGCAGTTACACGTGTATTCTGAACATTATGTAGATATTTTTTCATGGTACTTCATTCAAAGATGCAATAACAGGGTCATATAGAATAGATGTAGGTATTTAATGATGAGTATATAAGACGAACAAGTCAAGGGGTAAAGAGAAGAGCGGAAGATGGGAAATGCAAATTTTTCGAGCATGTTTTATAGCAGGTAGGATATGCTCATGATATTTGAGTCTGGAGGCCAAAACGAGGTCAATTGTTAAGATAGAATTGTTAGAGTCAATTAAGGAAAGTTATTTTTAACACGTTTGGTAGTTTTCATGGATATCAAAATTTCTTGAATAGAGGGAACTAGGGAAGATTCGTGATTTTCATTTTTATAGAAAAAATTTAATGGTTATATGTATCTACCACGGTTTGTTCCAATGAAAATATCTCAACGATTACACTCAAGAAAGAAGTTGAAATTTATGCAAATCACTAAAAGTAGTGTTTGCACTTATCGTTATAGTTCAAATAGAAAGTAAAACCAATAATTATAGTGAGTGCATTTCGCAGAGCACAAATTTTACGCATGCATCAGAGCTTCTCCTCCTCTCTCAGTCCCAACGCCTAGCTCTCGATTATTTTTTTGCCTCGATTTCAATTGATAACTCATATAACCAACAAATATGTAACACCAACCAACCATGTGCAAATTTAATACCACGAATGGTTGCGTAGGTAATTATCTCACATAAATGAATAGGTAATCGTAACCATGCAGTCGATAATTTTTTTTTTAAATAATAATTTTCAACATCGCTCTACATTTCAACAAGCGCAAATTGGTAACGAATTGTCTAGGTGTAGAAAAATTCCAAGATTTTTCTCAGGGCTTAAGTAAGGAACTCATAATTTCATAATCAGAATTCGATATGAAACTTGATACTTCAAAGCAGAAGTAAAGATTGAAAATCCCTGTGTGACAAAAATTTCATATACCTATATTGGCTATATTTTAACCTTAATCTCGATGATCTTTTGTAACGTATCATACTATGTATGGTTACATAATTAAGAGTTCAACGATACAGTTGCAAAAATAATTGAAAAGAAATTCGTGATGTTTTTTTTTTCACATAGCAGGAAGAATTTTCGTCCCTCAAGCAAACGACCTTGCAACTGACGCCAATTTTTTCAGCAGCATTCGCTTCATTCAACATTCGCTTTATAAATCAAGTAACCAGCAAATATTTTTCGGCCATAAATTGTTCGAATTATTTTATTTTAAATTAATAATCACGCATAAATCGCCAACATATCTGTTCACTGGACGTGGAAAAAAACATATAGGTACCTACCTAAATATAAATTAGGTAGGTACAAATATTATATAAGTACGTGCTAAATAAAAAGTTTTAAATTCATGACGAATGATGAATTTATTCAAGTATCATTAAACTGGTTTTGCGGGCATGACTGAATTTTTTCCAACAGTATAATCAACTTTCCTCATTTAAATAATTCTTCCTTTTCATGACCTAAGTGAATTTCATTGCCAAATTTTAAACTTGAATTTGTAGTTGGCCTATTCACAAAGTAATGGGAAACGGCAGCCGAATTATGTAACTCGTGAACACGCGCTACCTATTTTAGGGACGAAAGTTTATTTTTAGATTTTTCGCAGATTTTTAAAAGTTCGAAAATTTTTTTAGAAAAACTATTGATAAGGGAATTTTTTGAAACTTTGTCAACTTGGATTGAGATAAAATTTGACTAAGTCTAAGAACTTTTCATACAGACCTGAGAACCAAATTTTAAAAGCTGCTGAAGTTGATATTTCGATTTTTGGCGACATTTTGAAAATGGTGGAAATAGCAATTGGTTGGTAAATTAGGTAATTTTCTACAAAAAGAGTAAATATAAAGGGAAAAAATCTGAAAATCGGTTGACAGCCCCCCTCCATTTACTGCCTCGGTTCCACCATTTGCGAACCGATCTGGAGCCTCCAGAAAAAATTGATTTTTCTCCAGCACCTTTAAATCACTCCAGAAGACATTAGAATCGACTTCGGCAGCAGAAAATTTAACCTTCTGTCATAAATTTGACATTCCGAATCGATTAGGGCAAGCGAATTGTAAATCTGAGGTGAATGTGTACTTTTTCACAAGTTGAGAAGTTCAATTTTTTTTTAAATTCCAAAATGACTAATTCTTGCAAAAAATTACTCAAAATTTTTTCAACCCTTCAAAGTTGGCCCTTCGAATCGATTGAAGTAATTTTCAATCAAATCTGAAGCCTTCAGAAATTTTTAATTTTTGCATATTTCGCTGTTCGAGAGCAATTTGAAAATTTCTGGAGAAAACTGAAAACTTCCTGGAGGCTCCAGAATGGTATAAAAATGGTAGTTTTTGAAAGGGGGGGGGTGAGCAAATAAAGTACTTAATTATTAACTCGATTCCATTTTTTTTGAAGAAAAAATAATAAAAAAGTTGAGAAAGGTCGGGATAAGATTTTTTTTTAATTTTTTAAATTTATGAACTGCAACTTTTAAAATTTTGTATATAAGGGTTCGGAATTACAACATGTTTGGTTCCGTGTTTCAGACAGTTCTTATATGGACCCCTTAGAAGTTAGAAGAATCCTCTGTTTCCTCACAATTTCTGTAACTTTCCATACAGACACGAGTTCCAATGGCTTTGGCCATCACAGCCTACACATTCATTTAAAACAACTCCAACTAAAATTAATTCCATTCTCTCGTTACTTTACGATTTAATTGCATCAACGTCGTCGTCGAAAAATTACATAGTCGGGCATAATTTTTAATATAAACGCGCGAATTGCCGTTGAAATCCGTTTGAAAATGGCCTCATCAACTAATTTAGAAGGTACGCAGACGTTATATACGTATATTGTCGAGCAAAAATTAATATACTCTAAGTACACGTTTGACCATTGAGTAAAAATTTACGAGGATTAAATCGTATACTGTAGCATCGTCGTTCATCGAACAATACCTTTCAATGAATACATCTCAATTACACAAAAGAACCTTGAAGTGATAATGAAACCACCGCCGTCGTAACATGTATGCAACAATTACTACGAAACCTTTTTTCCTCTCTATTTTCATAACTCCATCTTTGTTTATCTATCTCATTCGATGTGGCTGATCTCGCGACAGAACTGTCATACTATAGGTACCTAGATGTTACATATACGTAGGTATAATTATTAAGCATAATATATCTAATAAAATACGTGTTAATAATAAAAAAAAATAATACTACAATCCGTACTCTTTATATTTTGGTCTTCGCAACCTTGACCGTTTTCAAACAGGAAGAACGCTCCGATGCATGGATGAAATTTATTAAAATGGTTACATTTTTACGAGCGACTTTGCACAAATATAATACACTTGTATGTACATTATAATGTACACATTTACTTAAATGCAATTTTTTTTTTAGGTACCTACAGAATATTTACATTTTATTCGTGCTTTATACATATTTATAAATTTGTTAACGTTTATGGTACGTGGGTAGTAAGCTTAGTACATAGTAAGTACCGTGTATCTTTATGAACCATGAAAAAGGTCATCTCGACTATAGAGAAATTACCGCACTCTTATCACTATTAAGATACTACACACTCTTGCTCGATTTACAAATACCCGCACTCTTCTATTCCCCTGCCATACTTCTGACCGCAAGATAGGTATTAGGTACCTTATTTAATACTACGATAATATAGGTAGCGGTGAGTATATACCTAAGTGAACATTACATACGTCACCCAAATACCGCGACGCGATATTTACTGACCTATATTAAAGCACTTATCGATACTGTAGAGTGTGGACCGAAAGCTCACTATATAGGTAAATATGGGAAGAAATCATCACATTAACCCTTTTTATAATGCATCAGGGTGTATCGTAAATGATGTAGGTACTCTTATTCTTCGTCCTTATATACCTACAATCCAATATGCAAATACTATTAAAAGTTTCTCTACATACACGGAAGTCCGATACAAAAACTCTATACGCTCTAGTTGTTCGACTTTTTCCTCCTTTTATCCGAACATTTTCTACGTTCAAACCTTTAAATACATATCTAAGTACCAAATTATATTTTTATTTTTAAAATAGCGTTGCAAAAAAACCATTTACATTTTTTGCCCAATGTTCCAGTTTTCATTATGAAGGTAGATCGATTCAGCAAGAAATGCTGGAGGAAGAAGGAACCCAAAATTATCTTTCACCAAAATCAAAAATATCAGATGATTTTGCAAATTTTTTGAAAAAATCGATTATCGAGAAATCAATTTAGTAAAATCGATTTTTAAAAAAAAGCCTATACTTTTTTGAAGTGCCTATTTATCGCCATGAAAACTGCCACTGTGGTCTCATTTCATCAACCTTTAATTTTTTTTCTTCAAATTTTTCAATTTTCTGCAAATTTATATTTTGATGCATTTTTTTCTCGCCAATTTTTAGTAATTTCTGACCATTTTTAGCCTTCATAAATGTACTTTTGACCAATTTTCAGAAATTTTAGGTAGTGGTACTGGCCTCGTCGTCGTTGCTTGGCACTGAGCTAGAATCTCAAAACATCGAAAATTCAAAATAATCAACTTTTATCGAAAAGATATCGATTCCAAAAAAATAAGGCGCTAAACGCTAAAAAGATCACATGACTTGTTTGACCTTTTTTTTTTTGTTTTTTTCAAATCATTTATTAGAAATTCCGTTTTTTGAAAAACTCTCCAAGCATGTGAAAATAAGGGTGTTTCATTTTAAATACTAATTTTATTGTTGATTTTCGAATCTCTTTACTCTTTTCAGTTTACTCGCCAGCATCAAATCATTTGGAAAAAATATGAAAAAATCACAAAAAATTGTGGTGAGATTGAAAAAATAACGGAGATCCAGGGTCATGCTCGTGACCCCACTCTGCACCCAAGAGAATTTTGGGTTCCATAACCTCAAATGGCCATATCATGGTTTTGTAATTTACATATACCTACATATATATAACTTTTCAACATTTTTTTGTCAAATTCGTAGCCTTGGGCATGAAAGACAATTTCCTGGAAAATGGACCTTCAAAATCAGTACTTTCGAAAATCTGACAAAAAATTTACCACGCACCATTACATTTGTCACCCATATTTTAGCCATGATGAAGTAGTGCGAGGAGGGGATATTTAACTCGCAATCAGTGTCTTCGAATCGATGACAATTGTTGTGCTAATTTTACTTTCGTTTTTTTTTAATCGGATCACGATTGAGAATCTTTAGAGCAGGACGTAGGTATATGAATGTGGATTGTGGACATCTCATTTTGAAGATTAGTTTGTTGAAAAGAGACGAAGAAATACTCTCCACAGTAATTTTTTCAAATTTCAAGATACGTAGGTAAGGTACCTATCCACAAATTTTCTTTAGATACTTCCATGCAAGTAATTTTCTTCGAATTCAACCAACTCAAGATATGACACCTCTCAAATTCAGAACCCAAACACCATCTACCCTATTAAAGACAGACAAAAAGTAATGATGAATTTTTTTTGCTGGTAGTTATGTAATTAAATTTCCCATAAGATGGTAGCTTCAATTATTTAATTACCTATCTCAAAGTTTGAGCCCTTAGGTAACGTCGAGTTGAAAAAAAAAACAAATTTTGATGAGGTGTGAAAATTATGATAGGTAAATTATCGTCGAAATGTGGAAATTTTCTATGTAGGAGGTTACCAGTAAAAAAAAAGATATGTATTTTGACAAAAAAAACTTGTTTTGAAAACCTCAAATAGGGGAAGTATTCAAATTGACAGAAAAATGTAGCTCCAATTCTAAAAAAAATTGTGAGAGCATCCAAGAATGAGCTGAACGGAAAAATGTCAAAAGTTAAACTCAATGTTTAGAATTTTGGAAAATGTTCAACAATTCCAACTTTTTGTCCATTGCCCATCAAAATGTTGAAATTTCATCAGTGAGGTAAGTAAAAAACTGGAATTTGGTCCTCCCTTCTCATTCTGCCTCCAGAATCAATTGATTAGGTGCAACAAGCAGGTATGTAAAACCAATCGGTTCAGGTTTTTGGGAATAAAGGTTTTTCGGTTTTGGTTTTGGTTTCGGTTTCAAGGTGATTATGTGGGTATGGGTTTATTCGATTTAAAAAAAAAAAATAATTGTAGTATTTGCCACCAGAACATAGAAAGGTCATATTTTATACACTGGGGACTTTTTCGTGCCAAATTTAACAAGAACTGGCCATATTTGAGCGATTCTATATACATCTGGTATCTGGTGAATCTTGGTGACTAATTCACCAGAACATAGAATAGTCATATTTTATACCCTGGTAACTTTTTGTGCCAAATTTAACAAAACTAGCCATATTTAAGTGATTTCATACACCTGGTGACTTCTGGTGAATCTTGGTGACTGATTCATCAGAATTCACCAGAACATTGAAAAGTCATATTTTATACTCTGATGACTATTTGATGACAGATCCACCAAGCAGTGGTCATACTTGAGCGATTTTATACACTTGGTGACTTCTGGTGACTCTTGGTGACTGATTCACCGGAATTCACCAGAACATGGAAAAGTCCTAATTTATACACTGGCCACTTTTTCGTTCCAAATTTAACAAGAACTGGCCATATTGGGGGAAGAGTTGAGGTGGTGCCAAAAATAGAAAATGGGCTAGATTTCAATTTTGAAAAATTTGAATAATGAAAGCCAGTGTCTGAAATTAAATGTCTCATTCACTGTGTTCTCCCCAAAACTTTTGCAGTTGTGACTGCACCCTCTTTTTGTTTGTTTGGACCATCCTTCTACTGATATTAATCCTCCACTGTAAAACAGCTCGTATATCTATAATATCTATGTAGGTACTTCACCACTTTCACTCCATAGGTATAATATTGAAATAACTGTTGCACCCAAAAATGGAACAAAAAGTCATTGTTCGAGAATACATTAACCTCCGACAATATATTGTTTCTACTTCTAAAACACACACCAACATAGCTAAAATGAAGACGTTGAAAGCATACAGAGCAGTATCTGCAATCGTCATTTGTAATTCGAAGGCTACTCATCTTCGTCAAAGACAATCATTTGCCATCAGTCATCAACGCGGTGGAGTTCGACATTAAAATATATAAAACAAAAAAACACTCCATTCATATCTGTAGTATAAGATAAGATCAGGTATTTCACTTTCTACTACGAAAGACCTAGAAATCATCGATCCATTAGGATACGATGAGCCTGAATGCAAACTATAGACCTACCTAGTAAATTGAATAGAATTTACATACACAGCAAGTAATCAAATATACAGTAAGTACATATCATATGCCCAATGTATTGCCATTCAATTCATGTCTCATTCAAGTGGCGTCGTCGGCATATCAGTCATATGTTTAGATAGGCATTGTAGTGTACCAATGAGTAACTTTGCATTGTAAATGACGTGGTGGAGCTGTGCATTACGCCTTGAGATACGCCTCGTATCATTGACTCGTTGTTTCCAATGGTTAAAAGAGGATTTTTAGTCATAGACGGTTGTCGTAGGCCTAATGAAAACAAGTTATATGTGATATCCACCTGATGGTTTAAAGATGAGCTTCGACCTTTATCAAATCCGCAGATCTACCTAGATCTTATGGGTATTCCCTGACGATATAGAATGGATATCTACAAAATATGTAGTAGGTCTCTAAGTACCTACCAAAGATCTCATATAAAGGTGCTTATTGGAGCATTGACCTTAATACAACCCCACAATAATAAAACCCAATAACTACCTCGAAAAAAAATACTCACATGATAACTTCAGCTCGATCTTAAATACGGATTTTTGTATTACGTCGGCAGTCGCAGTAAAAATCCGCCACAACTAAACGATCGACTAGCCGAACGCGTATGTACACCAAACAATTAAGAAAAAAAAATTACCAACGAATCGCATTAAAATTTTGAAATTTATTTTCGAGATATCGAGCCGGGTAAAATTTTGCTATACCAAAACATGGCGCATATTATACAAGCTCACATGACGCAAACGACAAACGACAACTTTCGAGCGTCAATACAACCATTGTTGTAATGAACCTGAACCATACACGAACCAACACACGAGAGAGAGATTTGATCATCCGTAGATCATCTGTTGTGTTCGCGAATTACAACCACAAACTGCCGTAACGATCGCACGTATCGAACGCCACCTTCATCGTCATCGTCATCATCATACGGTACATGGTAGACGTCCGACGACGCGACGCTCATATATAATTTGTACGAAGGCAAGGAAAACTGGTAACAAGTGCTTCAACTCTTATGCCTTCCATTCCCCCGCATTCCAGTAGCCAGAGGAAAATTCGGTTCATCGTGGCGATCGTAAATAAACGCGATCGCACGCGTCTCGTCTCGTCCGCGATTATGTAATTATATCGCCGAAGCAATTTTAATTTTCTCGAGATCATCGGATCGTTATCAGTTTAATACTCTATGTAGCTGTGTGAGTAATTTGATGAACTGTGCGGTGAAAAACAGAAATATGCGGAAGGGGTTTTCTCTTTGATTAGAGAATTGCTATTTCTACGAATCGAACATATGTTTGCAGGCTGCTAGGAGGGGTCAAGTTGCAGAATATTTGGATAAATTGTACGAGGTGTGTCGGTAGGGATGTTATACTTGTACGATAAATCATCTGCTAAAAAGTAAAAACAATAAGTTTGGGTGTTGCCCAGTGGGAAGAAATTGATCATTTCAAGAAAATATTTCCTGCTTGCGAGGTGAACTCTAGATCAATCAATTACCAATTCTGATATTCTGCCCCAAAGAATGGGGATTTATAGGACAGCTTTTGAAAAAATTTCGACTACCTCAAAAAAAGGTGGGAAATGTACCTATGTAGATTACCTTAGTACCTACTCGTATCTTGGAGAAACACATTTATGCCGGTCATATTTGAAATTACAATCCCACTAAGAGGAGCAAATTCGAACGTACTCGTGACTAAAAAGAAAATCGTACTTTTTCGGATTCCAAATTTTTGAAAAAATCCTAAAATACAAGACATAATTGAGCAGCTGTAGCTCTAAGAATCACTCAAATCTTCTATCCAGGCCAAACTTCAACCACCTACATCAAACACAAGGGCCACTTCCGACAAGAGAGAGAGAAAAGTTCTTCTTTTTATCAGTATTTTTTCAAAAAGATATGTAATTTTATTCCTGTCCTACTTACTTAGTGCCTACCCTAAAATCTCGAAATTTACAATTGGGCTGCCACGACTCTAGAAATAATACGTAATTAATATGGTTTACTTTTCCACGTCATATTTCACTTGAGGGGAACTTCTGTCATGAGACAGAAAAAATGTGTTTTTTAGGACCCAATTTTTTCGATAAATTATCCTAAAATCTTTATGTTCGTTTGGGTAGCTACATCTCTCAGAATATTACATACATCATACATCTAAATACGATATTCTCTCATGTTTCGAAGGCCATGTCTTTTAATATGACATAGGCGAGAAAAAATGTGCCTTCTCACCTTTCGACATTTCACCACGTTTTTTAAAAACATTTTTGTTCGTCAAAAATACCATTATTTTATTTGTACATAATTATGCAATTTAATCTGAGAGTTCAGAAATGATGTTTTTCCTGGATGATTATTGGCCATTCCATGTTTTCATCAATTAGGGAGAAATGCCACAGAGTGAGTCGTTTTTTTTGTTTTTTTTTAATTTGATAGATTCTAGTAAAAAAAAAATTGTAGATACCCAAATTAGGTACGTAAGTAGGTATATATGAATGCGACTGATTGATTCAGTTTTAAACTCGTATACCATCGGGCAATAATCACAGAATTTGTCATATTATGTAGGTATAATTTTGACTGAAAAAAAACTATCATTTCAAGAACTTCTAAACTTGAGCTTTTCTTATTGTTCAAATGTGATTAAGTAAATGTGAGAGTTGGTGCTGAAGAATTCACAACACTATTCGAACAACAACAACAGAATGAAAAGTTTGTTGAGGTCTTTATTTACTTACGTATGGTACCTCTTGTTGAGGTCATTTGGCCATAATTTGTTTTGAACTACCTACTAACATTGAAAAATTTTAAATCCCAAATGACCTCCAATATTTTCCATTTTGGGTGACTAAAATTTTTTCTTAAAAGCTACCTGATGGGTCCTAAATTTCTCATACTGTAATTTAAAAAAAACAACAACAAAAATAATCGGTGACATAGCAATCAACCTTATTTTTGACTGCCTTAATTTTTCGGTTTTTTTTTTCAATGATTTCATTTCGTCTCAATTTCTCAATATTTTTGGATATTTTTTCTGTTCAACTTTGTTTTTTATGTTAAAAAAATCAACACTCTTTCTGACACGTTATTCTCACTTTTTATAGGAACATTTTTCACAAGACTGATTTATAGACTGATTTATATTTTTTAGCCTTCAATATTTGTATTTTGTTTTGCTTCAAATTTTATTTTCTGGTGCAATTTTTTTATAGGATTTTTAATTTTTCTTTAAGACTTTGTACATTGTACTTGATCCAAATTTAAACCAAATTTTTAAGTAAAAAATAATGTTTCGATTTTTTCAATTTTTTATGAATAGGTATTGTTTTCAAAAATAATTTCTAGTTTATTATTTATAAAAACAAATGTATTTGCGCAAGAAAATATAGATAGCTCAAAATCGCCTTAATTTTCTCAATATTTTTTTCATTTTTATTCATTTTACAGTTTTTGGGTTTAATGTTTACAATTTTTGCACCCTTTCAAATTAGGTACTATAAAAAAATCTACCCCATAATTTTTTCTTGTAATTCAGGTACCCACTTACCTATAAAAAAAAAAAATGTATTTCTCTTGAATAACCCATAATTTACAAAAATCTATTTTTAAAACTTTTTTTTTGTATAATTTATATTTTTCAAAAATTTATTTCTCTCGAATATGTATTTTGCTGAAAACTATTATCATTATTCATGAATATTATACTTTTAGGTAGGCGTATTTTATTATTAAAAAACGAATCCATGAAAGAAAATTTTGAAGTGAACTGAGATTTCATTGTGGGATAATGTTTTTAATATGAAATGTTTGACATAGTTTGCTTACCTACTTTTGAAGTAATTATCGCTAAAAAAAAATGTTCAATAATCACGACATGAGATTGAGTAATATCATTTTCAAAATTGATCTCCCCTTCCACATGTTATCATAGCCTGCATGTCTGAGACACCCTGCTCACAAACTCTAAACAGATCTGACGTTAGAACATCGAGGCGTATAAAAACATGACTTCATGCGCCAGATTAAATATTTCATTAATTGTTGTTTATTTTTAATGCTTTACAGCATATCATTTTGGTAAAATCCAAATCGGTGCGAGTTGACTGGTCTAAACGTAGGGTTAATTATTCAATATCATGCAACCACAATATAAATAACAAATCGTGAATAAACTTTACGCAAACTGATCCTGTATAGCTTTCGTGATCAAGTTTCGGGAAAATACGATAAATACATCAACAGATTAAAATTACAATTATAAAGTTGATTTTCCTATAATATAACAGCTTCCATTGGGAAAAAATTCCCACTATTATAGAGAATTCCTCTGTTTCGCACATTTTTTTTTTCATATGAAACTGAGGTACCTAATGATATCGGTTCAAGAACTTTGATAAGATTTTATTTTACGATTAATTGATATACTTCGAGGTATAAAATTACATTCATTTGAATTTTAATCTAATCGTATAGGAAAGCATTTTAAATTCATAACTAAAATAGGTATGCATGATATTTATACATTATAGTATATAGGTACTATACTGTATTGTTATAATAGGTAGGTAGCTAGGTACCCATTATTATTTTACACAGTATACACCTTATCTACGTATTTATTCTTATTACTCATAAAGTAAGTATTTGAAAATGATAGAAACATTTTTTGCAAATTTACTCCAGTATTTTTTTGGTTTTAAATCGTAAATATAACATTGATTTTATTAAAAATTGCTCCATATGCAAAATGAATATCTAACCATGATATATTTTTCTTCACTTATTTCCTCAAATTATAAAGTCTGTAATGGTACGATAGGTTTATAAGTTGACAGTTACAATTACAGAATAAAGCACTTACAGTAACATTATTTTTAAAATGAATTATTTCGTAGAGCTGCCATATGTCTGTATGTGATGTAGGTACCTAAGTTTTGCTGACATTGGTGGTTTCAAGTGCTTTTAATATAAAGCATTACACACTTTTTGAACATTTTATTTTATTATTTTTTTGAGAATATGCCCTCTGGTAGGTAGGTAGGTAGGTTGGTAGGTAGGTACCTTAAATTTTGTCGTACAACGATTAATTAAGTAAATGTTTTTCATGGTACATTTATTCAAGTTCATACTACCT
The DNA here is from genome assembly GCF_950023065.1 of Planococcus citri. Lineage (NCBI taxonomy): Eukaryota > Metazoa > Arthropoda > Insecta > Hemiptera > Pseudococcidae > Planococcus > Planococcus citri. Next base: position 44,030,476 of record NC_088680.1, on the reverse strand, counting down.
AGACCCATGAAGCTCAAAGTTGCAACTGGTGCCATGTTCATTCAATTATTTTCTACATTAAGTATCCTTGTAGGTTTGGTTATAATACTCGTATGTAGGTAGGTATATCCACAAGTGACGTTTCGTGTTCACAGTCATTCACTACAAATCCTCTCTTCCTTCGTTTTTTTTTTTTTTTTTTTTTTTAGATACCTAAGAATAGCTACCCAATTATGAATGAACACGTTAAACTGGCCCATGATAAGCTAGAACTTAATTTTTAGCAACCCAAATTAATTTCTAGGCCTTCTGGAGAAATTCAAAAATCTCACTGGAGACTCCAGAATGGCTAGAAATGTTGGAATTGGGTTTTGAGAAGTTGATATTCAGCTTCAGAACTGATTTTTTTTTCATTTTCATCAAAAAAGTACATAGGTAAAGAGAAGTGGTTTATCGAGAGAAAAAAATAAATTTTATTAAAATCAAAATTTAAAAATTTTTAAAAATCCGTAAAAAATTGAAAATTTAGAATTTACCAAAAGTCTTTTATAGAAAAAATATGTATCAAGTTTCAATAAACATCCAACATTCAAATTTTACACCATCGTCATTGTTCTTCTGATCAATCCAAGCCAATGATCGTTTATTTCTCAGACTAGAATTTTCCACGCATGTAAGAATGAACGATCACGCAGGTAACAAACAAGAGCCTCGTTCTCTTCACCCCACCTTAGGATTTCCCATCCACCGAACATCTCCGCAGACGTAGACTAGACGTATCTACAATTTCAATACATTATGCCCACAAGAAAAGTCCTTCTAACATTTTTTTCGTCTCAAGAATAGTGGCGATTTTTCAGACACAAACTGCGCGACAAAAGGAAACCGAGACCTATACCAACTTCCTTATTTTGGTCAAATGTTTAGGTTAACCTTGGAACTTTGAATTGGCCCATCAAAATGAACCGCATCTATTCAAATTCTCGCACGTATCGTACACGCATGAGCTAAAAATTAATTAAATTGAAATTATTTCTGTCTGAATATTTTATACCTATCGTATATATAAATCTACCATCTACGAGTTTAAATATTTCATCGTTGGATAAAAATCGCAAAATGTATTGTTCTCAAGTCAGCATAATATAACCTTTACTGCTACTTGAAAGACATTCAAGATCAAGTTATTTGTTGCGTATGTGACAGCCATTCTGTTCATCTCGTCATCCAGGTGTAACAACAGCTTCGCCATAGACGAGTTGGGAAATTCGGGGTTTTTTATTTTTTTAATATGCCTGCTTGTGAGTATGAGCTAATCTACCAAACATCCTACTCGATAAACTATCTACCTATCTAATATGAAAAATAATTAAATGAAACTGGTTCTTAAAAGGAATGGGCATCGTTTATATCATTATTGCAAATTTCAGACCCGCGCATAAAATTATAGGTACCTACTTACCTTTGGCTCATAACAAAATTATTTCAATTTCCAATCAATTTCATGTACAGATGCATCTTCCACGTAAAGATAAGTGTTCGCCACAACCACAACATAGTATAGTAAATCACAACAGATGGCAATACTTTTTATACGCCGGTAAAAATATAATTCACAATCACATGCTAAGCTAACAGACACAGTGAAAAATGTTCCGATAGGTCAATAACGAGCGCATTGAACTGTGTAGTAAATAAAGACAGCCGAGTAAATCAAACCAACATGGTAATTTCTGCGATATAAATGAAGAATTTAAAATAAAATAAAACACGATGAGGTGTAGCAATGAAGGAGAGAGCGGAGGTGGTAAAATCTGCATGGAAACCTTATAAATTTCCACAACATTCTTTTCAAGTCTGTTTGCTCCATTTATAGACATACATGCGGCTAGTTTAGCATTTTATTGTAGAGCATATCTCTCGCTGACGAACCGGAAAATTGTACAAAACGAATGACTTCAGTATAATTACTGCTGCGTACATTTACACAACCAATTACCAGCGCAGATGAATTTCTCACTTGTATGGAGGGTGATGGTGTATCCGCTTTCGTCAGAATATTTTATGCCTAGGTAGGTACTTGATTATTTTTTTCTGAAATAATTTTGATTTTGACGAAAGAACTTCTTGGTTGATCAGCCATCGATTTAGTTTTTTTTTTTTTCGCCTGAAAAGAGCATGGAGATATAGACTGGTTCAAATAAATAAGTTGTCCAGTAGAAATAATCGGAGTCCTTTGGGGATTTGATTTTTCCAAAACTGTCAAACCGGGAATGAATGAGAAGGTACATAATTATAGGTGAGTAGGTATACTTAGGTATCAACAAGGAATTCATCTTACCCATTTTTGCTGAAACATGAGTTGGAATTAGCGAAAAAAATTGTACTTATATTTTTTTAGGCCTTTTCCAAAAAAGTTTTGAAACTTTTAAGATACATTTTCTCCCATCCATACCAAAAATGTCCCGCGATGGTTGTTGGAATATGGTCAATGATATGAAAAAAATTCGCACGAAGGGAGGTGTCTGAACCAGCAGGAAAATTTCAAGTCTAAATATCTAAAGCTAGATCAAAAAATCATGCAAAAATTCCCCCTTCCCCTCCATAATCAAAACTTTGAGTGCTTAAGTTCATTTTTTTGATGAATTTTCAAAAATCAAATTTGGGAAAAAGGGCAAAAAAACAAAATTTTCCTCGATCTGTTTTTTTTTTCAAAAGCAAGAGTCCAACAAAATTTCTAGCTAAACAATTGAAAATTTGTGAATCTCACAGAGGTCCAAAGGTCTCAGAATTTCGAATCTTGGAAAATTCTACCCCCTCCCCCCCTCAAATAGTGATTCTCATAATATATCAAGTGTCCGAAAGTCATAGGGTCTATAGAGTATTTATTGATCTCAAAATTTTTGAAAATTTGGTCAAAAATGATTCAAAAATTCGACTGAGCAACTACACCAAAACTGCAGGAAAATTAAGTAGGTACCTATCTAAAAAAAGCAATTCGCAAAATTGAGTAATTTTTCAAAAATTCTAGCCTCTAAAAATACCTATTGAAGCCCTATGAGTTTTTGACACTTTTTTTCAAATATTTTGGTCTCAAAAAAATACCCTTACAGACGCACAAACTCAAAATCGCGCTTAAACTTCAAAAAACTCATCTTGTGGACCATTTTCGAGCAATTTTTTGAAAACTTTTGGGCCCAAAAAATAACCTTTCAGATGCGCAGACTCGAAATCGCCCCCCCCCCCGAACTCCAGGAAACTCAATTCAAGGTGAGTGAGAGGCGGGAGCTTGTATTTAACCAATAAATACAGCCATTTGTACAAATTTTAAGAATTTCACTACGAACAGAATATTTTTGAATCTTTCCTGGTAATAAATACTTATGCAGGTCGAAAATTGCATTCGAGGTCTCCGCCGAGAAATCGACACAAATGCGGATAAACCCTTCAAATAGGTCGAGAATACGCCAGAACTCGATTTTTAGCTCTACTCATTAATTTTCACGCCTTCTGGAGAAATTTTATTAAAACTCGATCTGGAGAAATCGAAAATCGTGCTGGTGGCTCCTGAATAGTCAGAAATGGTGAAATTTGATTCGGCTGAGTAAATATTCTCTTCAGGACTAATTTCTATCACTTTTACGGAATAAGACGTGAGAGCATACATTTTTAAATGAAAAGCATAAATCGTTGAAAATGGCAAATTTTGAATTTTAAAAAATTTGTCAAAAATCAAAAAATTCATGTAGGCTGTTGAAATTTTGGTTATAGGGGTTCATCAGACCATGCTCATTCCAAAAATCGCGATCATGTTCAAATCGAAAATGGACACCTACAGAGGAAAGGTTTCCTCACCGTACGGTAAGTAAAAATAAACTCAAGGAAACTGCCTATCCTCCTTCTAAAGCAACCGTTGTTTTAAAAATTTCTTAATTGATACGATACCTAGGCAAGGTTCAAAAATTTTCTTTTCTTTACCACACATCACACACATCAACATTAAAAGTGAAAACTAAGTGCCTACATCAACGGCGTACTTATCTTAATTCTCATTTTCATCTAGATGTTAAGACAAGAAAGCAAGTAGGTAAACAAACTATAACGAGATGCAATTAACACATTAATTGAACCTCCAAAAATACACTTCAAACACGTAAAAAGTAATACAAAATTTATTAATTAATAATAGACCAGAGAAAATAAATAAAAAATGAGACTACAAAAAAAAAGAAGAAAAACACGAACGAATCAAAGCGTGACCTTGGTACGTCCATATTTCGCAGAAGCTTTAGATAGGTAATTTGTATGTATCATTTCGCGGTTAATATAGGCTTTGATGTAGCTTATCTAAACATGGTAGGTACCTAGGTATAAATGTAGTTATATACTGAGTACGATCTCAAAATACAATCTTTTTTCCACGTATGTATTAGAAATATGGTCTATTTGCAGTATGAAATTTTTATACATACATGTACGTATATAGGTACCTATCATGTAGAAATATTCTTTGCGATGAAGGCAGCCTTATTCTTCTAAGAAAGCACTTCTCTTTCTGAAAATGCCAGCTCGTCTCCGACTTTTCACGTCACACAGATCTCGTATACATAAGATCACACGAAGCTGCATCTAAATAACATGGAACTGCCTCGAAAAAGTTGAGCTATCTCCCTCAAGGGATATGGTAGTAAATACATGCGGGAAGCTTCGTTCAAAGGTAATGTTGCTTTGCAGCAACGGTAGTGAAATTTTACGTACGTATTTTAATGAAGATTTCGCTTTCAAAGTCAAGTTCAAGTAGATATTATAGAAGAGCATCAGCGATCACGATTATGTACGAGAAACATTACGATATCACATTTAAAATACTGACTACGTTATCTGTAATACCACTGGCCTTTTGCCTATCTCGTTGATTCAGATCACTGAAAAAATATTGTTTGACTGCCATCACCACCAAAGCGTTCACAATCATTTGACCGATCATTTGCATAGTGGAGACGAAATTCTGTACGTTTTGTTGCGAAAATCCCATCATGAACATCATCGGAGCTCGCATAGCCGGAGGTACGTTCTCAAGTTGTTGCTGAGCCAGCGTATTAATAATATCGAACATGAACTTGGGTTTGCGATGAACGTCTGATTTACGAATTCGAGTCTTAGAAGTGGAATTCAATGAGTTCCATCCTTCGGTCGAGTTTCTCCTCGGTATTGGCTCCAGAGCTGAGGACAATGTTGGTTTTGAGTAAGATGGCGACGATAGCACAACCAGAAACACTAACGATAAACCGAACATGGTGATGCACTGCACTAAACGACGACAATGACCACACGAGCTACGATGACTACACTGATGATGACTGATGCAGAAAAGGAAAAAAAAGAGTATCTACACACGATGGATATGAACAGAGACTACAAAAACATCTGGTCGCTTTCGGATACCTACCATTTTCATATCTCGAATGCATTTGTTGAGCTGATATCGCTGCCGGAGAATCAGAGCATCACTAATTCCACAGTTCTTCGTTAAGAGTGTTAAAATCGATTATGTTGCCATGCTCGGCTAATTGAGATTTGCGTGTGGACTGAAGACTGACGACTGTATGGACTGTGTTGTTCCTTGCATGTACAAAAGTACAAGTAATTGCTGCGAGAGTGTCGCCAATGAATGACACGAACGAAAGTCTGCGGATAAGGAGCTGGTCCAGACAGATTTTGCAGATGCTAGGTGACTGGTGACAGTGAACGTGAAGAATCTGTGGAAGCTGGGTTTCTTTTTTGTGTGAAATTTGATGAGTAGATAAATAAATGCACGAGCGCAATAGCCGCTGAATCTTTAGTACATACATTGAGCCAAGTGGGTGACTAGAAAGATCCCCCCTAGGTTGAAAATTTAAAAAAAACATACAAAAATGTGTGTTTTCTCATTTTTTTGAACCAATTTTTCAACAATTTCGAGCTCGTTTCGCTCGAACAGTAATTTTACCTTCATTTTGATAAAATAATCATACATTGCGGAGAATTTCCGGAAAATTACCCAAAATTTCGATTTCTTATTCCTAAAAATCTGGTATACCCTAGATTTATATTGTTTCACCGTTGTCATATCAAAAAGGCAGTTAGGTAGTGATTATGAATTTCCATTGCTCTACAAAGAAAGTATCCAATCTAAAATTTCGTGACAATCTGCGAGAAATTTGAAAACTTGGCAAAAAATTGAAAAATATCTAGGTATCTGGCAGTAACAAGTAGGTAACTTCGTCGGATTTCAATTACTTATTCGCGAAATACCACCGATGAACATCTTTGAACTTATTTTTCTTATTACTCGTATCAATCTCAACCACGAACCACGTGTTCTGCCGTAAGCAGGCAAGCTGTGTGGTTTCAAAATTGGATACCGCGAAAATTCGCATCATACGATCACGTCTTTTCGGTTGGGTTGGTTTCATTATACGAGTAGGTAGTGTGAGTGTACGAGCTCGAATGCTCGATGTTCGAAAAACAAGTAGGTAAATTACAATACACATCGTGACGGCATATAGCGCCAGCGCCATGTCGTCTACCCAACTTTTAAAAGACGTCTTAAGAGCACGTGTATTTCTATCTTATACCGTATATCTGGAATTTTAGTGGTTTTACTTGCCTCTGGTGCGCCATACCGCATTAATATAATACACCTACCTGCGTATTTTACCAACCTACGTAAACAGTACATCTACATACACACGCGACACAAATGGCTTTGGCTTTATGTGTAAGTTTCATTTTTGCTCCTCGTGATGAGGCTGAGTGAACGACACGTAGATATTACGCAATCTATATTGGGATATTATTTAGGTAGTCATTTCTCGTTCATCGAATTATTCGGTCACGAGTTGAACGAAATAAGTATTTTGAATACCTACAGATTAATAGTAAGTATCCAGTGTCTAACTATCTGTACGTGTTCGTTGATTATAAGATTACATTACAGAAGCTGTAGCAACTTACATTCGCGTCCTTATTGTAATTTGTAACTTGATATTTCAGATATGAAACTATCCTCCATCTACTCGTATTTTTTTTACCCTTTCCAGCAATGATTATGAAACAATTGCATTAATTTAATTGGATGTTATTGTTTGTGTTTCTGCTGATACTGTGTTTTCTGTTTGCAGTAAAAGTTTTCAAAATTTATGATATTGACATAGGTACCAACTACCCACATTTCGTTAATACTCATACTTTACAGGATGTTCAGTACCAAATGACCATCCTTCGAACAGGTGAGTAGGCAAATCACTCTAAATACAGAGTGTTTCGTCCGGTAGGTCGAGTAGAAGCAAGGCATTTCATCTAGTACCTATAACTTATGTAACTAATCCTGACAAGGGAGGTGCGCGACGAGACATTCACCAATTTCAACGATTCTTGTATCTCTGGATAGAAGACATCGAATATAGCCTAACCCCAAATTTTCAGCTGCTGAAGTTGATATTTCGATGTTTCGGAGCGATTTTTCTGATTTTGCACCCGGTGACTTTTGGTAAATCTTGGTGACTTTTAGTGACAAAGAAAATTCATATTTGACTTCCTGATAACTTCTCAGTGACAAATTCACCAAGCGATAACTTTTGATGAATCCTGCTGACTTCTAGTGAACCTTGGACCTTGAAGACTTTTGGTGAATCAGTCGCCAAATGCTCATCGAAAATTTGAAACACAGAAAATTCATATCTGATCGTCTGGTGACTTCCCAGTGACAGATTCCCCAAACGGTGACTTTTGGTGAACGTTGGTGACTTTCAGTGAATCATTCACCAAGAAGTCAACAAAACACTGAAAATTAATATTTAACTATGTCTGGTGACTTCCCAGTGAAGGCAGTGACAGATCACTCAAATGGTGACTCTTGGTGAATCGATCACCAAGAAGTCACCAAAACACAGAAAATCCATATTATACTGTGTGGCGACTTATTGGTGACAGATTCATCAAGCGGTGACTTTGGGTTAATCCTGATGACTTTTGGTGAATCAGTCACCAAGAAGTTACCAAAAAATAGAAAATTCATATTTGACTGTCTCGTCACTGCCCAGTGTGAGAGATTCACCAAGCGGTGACTTTTGGTGAATCTTGGTGACTTTTAGTGAATTAGTCACCAAGAAGTCGCTAAACCACAGAAAATCCAGATTGTACTATGTGGCAACTTATTGGTGACAGTTTCAACAAGCGGTGACTTTGGGTTAATGCTGGTGACTTATGGTGAACCTTGATGACTTTTGATGAATCGGTCACCAAGAAGTCACCAAAAAATGGAAAATCCATATTTGACTATGTCTCATCACTGCCCAGTGTGACAGATCCACCAGGCGGTGACTTATGGGGAATCCTGGTTACTTACAGGTGACAGAATCACCAAGCAGTGACTTTTGATGAACCTTGGTTACTTTTGGTGAATCAGTCACCAAGAAGTCACCAAATCACAGAGAGTTCATGTTTTGCTGTCTGGTGACTTCCAGGTGACAGAATCACCAAGCAGTGACTTTTGGTGAATCAAGGTGACTTTTGGTGAACCCTAGAAACTTAAAATCCATATTTGACTTTCTGGTGACTTCCCAGTGACACATTTACCAAGCGGTGACATTTGACGTGAATCGTGGTGAAGTTCGGTGAATCCTGATGACGTTTGGAGAATCGGTCACCAAACCAGAAGTCATCAGGTGTATAAAATCGGTCAAATATGGCCAGTTCTAGTTAAATTTGGCACCAAAATGTCGCCAGGGTATAAAATATGACTTTTCTATGTTCTGGTGAATTCTGGTGAATCAGTCACCAAGAGTCACCAGAAGTCACCTGGTGTATAAAATCGCTCAAATATGACCACTGCTTGGTGGATCTGTCATCAAATAGTCATCAGAGTATAAAATACGACTTTTCAATGTTCTGGTGAATTCTGGTGAATCAGTAACCAAGATTCACCAGAAGTCACCAGATGTATAAAATCGCTTAAATATGGCCAGTTCTTGTTAAATTTGGCACGAAAAAATGGCAAGTGTATAAATTAGGACTTTTCCATGTTCTGGTTAATTCCGGTGAATCAGTCACCAAGAGTCACCAGAAGTCACCAAGTGTATAAAATCGCTCCAATATGGTCACTGCTTGGTGGATCTGTCATCAAATAGTCACCAGAGTATAAAATATGACTTTTCAATGTTCCTGTGAATTCCGGTGAATTCTGGTGAATCAGTCACCAAGATTCACCAGAAGTCACCAGGTGTATAAAATCGCTCAAATATGGCCAGTTTTTGTTAAATTTGGCACGAAAAAGTCGCCAGTGTATAAAATAGGGCTTTACTATGTTCTGGTGAATTCTGGTGAATTCGGGACTTTTTCTTGCCAAATTCAACAAGAACTGGCCATATTTGAGCGAGTCTATACATCTGGTGACTTCTGGTGAATCTTGGTGACTAATTCACCAGAATTCACCAGAACATAGAAAAGTCACATTTTATACCCTGGTGACTATATTATGTGATCGATTTGAACTTGGTGACTTTTAGTGAATCCTGGTGACTTTTGGTGCATCTTGGTGACTTCTTGGTGACCGATTCACCAAAAGTTACCAAAACACAAAAAATTCATGTGTGACTGTCTGGTGACTTCTTGGTGACAGATTCATCAAGCAGAGACCATATGCGATTGATTTTGTACCGGGTGACTTTTTATGAATCTTGGTGACTCTTTGTGAACCAGTCTCCATGAAGTCACCATAACACTGAAAATTGTGAAAATTCATGTATGACTCTCTGGTGACCTCTCTTTTGCCTATATTTTTTCAATCTTCAAGGAGGGAAAAAATGGAAATATCAATCCAAACTCCAAAAATTAATTTACAATTTCAAAGTTTTTATCCACACATGAAACATATTGCAACTTCAAAAAAATTTCACATGGGGCAAAAAATTAAGAAAACATTCATTTTCTCATTACTGATTAGTGATTATATACACCAAGTGCGTGACAGAAAAATCATCGAGTTATGTTAGATGATTTATTCAAAGACAATTTTAATTCTCAATTTCTCATCATTATTAATTTAATAATCGGTTTCGATATCCCACAATCATTCGTTTGAGGGTTTGACGTAAATCAAAACATAATTAAATAATTATAAGTAGGTACTAATACCTGAAATTCACATCTAATGCACAATTTTATCATATGAATAGTCAAATTTAAAAAAAAATCGCTTTCGTCTTCACGCACCGCGAAGCACATTAACGGCGTTGTACGGATCTCGCGTTTGGTAAACATTTTAAACGATGTAATTTACGACAGTGCGGAAACTCGTACGTTGATTATACGCCAAAATTCATCTTTGTGTTCTTCATCGTGTGTGCCTATGGTGCCAGGCACATGACAATAGAATAACAAAATTTCGCTATAATTACGTAAACAGTAATTAAGCGATTTAGATACGTGTACTACAAAGTGTGATGTCTTCGCACGTAAGATGTAGGCATAAGTATCTGCATAGATACATTTATGTACCTTACTTACAACCTCAACTTACACCCTAGTAATTCGTACGTTTACAGACGAAAAAAAAAATGTCAACTTGGTAGGTATAGCTGCCATTAACGTAGGTAGGTACCGAGTAGCGAGACAGTAAGATGTGTTTGTTTCGAGACGAGTATACTCGACATTCGTCGCTATACGAGTTCGAATAGAGAAAGTAAACACGAGTGTAATCCCCGGATATTTACTCGTTATACCGCAGCATCACCTTCAAAGTGTATGAGGGAGTCTAACCTGATGTGAATTTAGGCGCAGAAATCAACCATTCGAGAGAATAATTTCAACTAAACAGTACCTACGTACGTACCTATTTCAAACCTTTGATTGTATCATGCAGAATTATTATTGTAGGTACATAATAAATGTATTTGAAGGGGATTTATAGTTAATTTTTTTTATACATATAAGGTATCGGTATGATCTTTTATTACTCTGAGGAATTTTTTACCTTCTTTTTTTTTTACTATTATCATTATTATTATTATTGATTAGTTAGCTATAATTTTTTCATTATACATGCTACGAAAGTATAAGTTTTCCGCCCTCCGTGCATGCTACGAAAATGCTCTATGTTTACCCGGGTTGAAAATGAAGATCTTTTATCTTTTAAAGCGCCCTGGAGGCGGAAAAAAGCATTCTACGGAAAAATGAGGTCGAAGAAAATTGTAGAGAATTGAATTTCCGATCGACATAATGCCTTTAGTTTTTTTCTAGGAGGCTTAGTATTCGATATATTTACTATGCAAAAAAGGGGTCATACTCATCACTTTAACCAAAAACGGGCGTAAAACTTATTTTCGTAGCATGAATAATGAAAAATATCTTACAATGCAAGAAGCGACGTGAAGAATGTTTGATCTCGTGCTTTAACTCCCCTCGCCTTCGGCTCGGCGAGTCAAATTGCACTCGATCAAACATACTTCACTTTCGCTCCTTGTATTGTAATATACTATTTTGGTCAAAAATTTGTACAAATTCAGAAAATTATTGATTAAACATTCAGATTTGATAATTTTTTACATTACGTTTTGGAAAATTCAACGTTCTGCGTAGCGAAAAGGTTTCGATGGTTTCCGCTCCCGTCCCTTCACTTCCCTCCTCTTGAGAGTTGTTCTATCATGTTGGAGAATTCCCTACAAGGAAAACGTGTTAATAAAATTGCATACATTGGGATTCGAAGGCGTTTACAAGTATCGTGCATGTTCAGCAACGAAACGAGCAATATGGTTCGTGAATTGTACGAATATTTATGAATGTATGATGCACGAGGTAGGCGCGTCTGGTATTATCCTATTATCGTTATAATTATTTTCGTCTAGCGGAAAAATGATATACGCTCTTGACCCCGAAACTACAGACGTGGAAATCTCGATTTCTATAAAATCACACCTGATACCTACGGATACGCTTTCATATGCCAAAATTTGATAACGTTTCCTAGTCAAAAATTAATCTTACTGGTCAGAAATTATGTCACTTAGTACAAAAGTAGAGTTCGAAAAATGAAATAATAATAGTGAGCTTGTGAGTAGTGAGTACCTACTACGTAAATTGGCTGTAGTCTATTTAATCTTGAATTTTCATTTCAAACCCAAAAAATCTGGAAAATTGAATTTGTAATTTATTCTCGACTGTTTAAATTAATTTTTAGTTCAACATTTCTACCGAATTTTGATTACCTATCTGTATTAAAGTTATCACAGTAGCGTAGATTTTTTCAAAACATTGAGAGATCTGATTTTCGGTGGTTATTATTTTTACTATTTTATTTTAGATTAAAATAGTTTGAAAATAATGAATTAAACATTAAAACTTATTTTTTTTCCAATTCCCAAGTACTTACTTACATATTTGTTTTGTAAAAGTTTAGTATTAACGATTTTAAAATCAATATCCGATTTGAAATCCATTCCCAAACACATATTTTGTAGTAAAATTGGAATGAAAAAACATTACTTAGGATTAGCCATGAAAAATCGAACTGTTGTTATAATGCTAAATTATTTCATTTTTTTGTTTTCTATTTTTAATCAATCAATTCCAAGAAAAATATTCACAACATTTTAATTTTTTTTCAAGTATTCATTTTGGATGATTTCTATTCGAAACTAAATTTTCTAAAATATTTTCCATTGGTAAAGTCAGTGCAACTTTTAATTCTAAAAAAAAACCACAACTTACGTTCTAAAAACTTTTATAGTTGGCAATAAAATTCGTTCATTTGCGTATAAACCTCATCCCATCATCAAAATGTAAAATCTGTACGAGTTGAATTCCGTGTAGAAATCACATTTACTTATCTTAAGAAACGCTCATCGTGTTTGCTTCTAAAGTCACTCTCAGCTCGAATAAATACCAACATACCACACATTTTCACTCTAATTTCTGTCAAAACTTTCACACCACAAACCATAATATGCATATTATATACATATCTAATATTTATTATGAAATGGATAAAATACGAGTATCATGCAGAGTAGCTCTAGTCTACGATTTCCGATATTAGGTACCTTCGTAGCTACATGTACGAGTATCTACTAGGTAGGGTTCGTCATCTCTCTCTTTCTCTCTCATTCTATGTTTTTCGATGAATTTTTTTACTTACGATGAACGGGACTTGTCATGGGTCGTCGATCGTGCAATCTACATTAAATACGACAGCCGATCGTGTGTAGACTGGACTGCGAATTTCACTTTTAACCATAAAAGAATCTGAAAAGGATAGGTAAGTACAATTGGTGAAAATTTGAGAATTTTGGGTCAATCTACATAGAATGCTTATTTCATTCCTTTTTCAAAAAGAAAAAAACAAATCATGAAAATGGATTTACTACAGATAGTCTAACCGTTCTTCTCCTTTCTCCACCACTTGAAAAATATGCAGCTCGGTTCATTTTTTAAAAAATTCGCACGTTGTTCAATTAATTGTATAAATAAAAAGTTTTTTTTTCAACGCATTTTTTTTAAATTTTGGAAACAGGTGTTTTGTAATTTAAAATTTTGAAAGTTTGTGTTGTAGAGTAGGGAATAAAATTTTTACCGAAAAGTTCGTTTTTTAAAACCTTTTTTCCAAGTCATTTCGCTATCGTTTTTTGCTGCACTCTCTCTAAAACTTGAGTCTCAAGTCATTCCGTTTGTTAGTTCTTTTAAGGCGAAAATTGGATAAAACTTATTCTCGATCCCGACGTAGAAACGACCTCCCAAGACCAATTCCATCATTGTCGGACAATTTGAACCTTCCAGCAAGATTTCGATTTTACACCATTATTTTCAAATTAATTCAAAAACCCTATGTACCTACCTACGATTGATAATTATTCGCTGCTCAACTCGTGCTCTCTGATGAATCCAAATTTGAGGCAAAATCACCCCTTTTCCTTCTTCTACATCGTCCTGTCAGACATTCGAAAAATATTTTTTGGGTCATGATGATATTCTGGTAATTTTTTCAAAATAGATTGACCTAAAAAAGTCACCAAAATCCACCGAGGAGTCACCAGGCATTTAAAAATTTTTTAAAGGCTGTGTGGACATCCTCGTTATTTATTCATCATGGAAACACCTTTAAAAAATCAAAAACTCAATTGGTGAATTCTGGTGAATCAGTCACCAAAATTCACCAAAATCCACCAAGGAGTCACGAAACATTCAAAAAAAATTTTAAAGGCTCTGAGGACATCCTCGTTATTTTTTCATCATGAAAACACATTTAAAAAATGAAAAACTCACTTGGTGAATTCTGGTGAATCTGTCACCAGAATTCACCAGAATCTTTTGGGTGACAGATTCACTAAGCTGTGACCATATTTGAGCAATTTTGTACACCTGGTGACTTCTGGTGAATCTTGGTGACTGATTCACCAAAAGTCACCAGAATTCACCAGGACACAGAAAAGTCATATTTTATCCCCTGGTGACTTGAGGGTGAAAGATTTACCAAGCAGTGGTCATATTTGAGCAATTTTGATTCACCAGAAGTCACCAGAATTCGCCAGAACATAGAAATGTTATAAATTTTATCTGCCTGTGACTTTTGGGTTACAGATTTACCAAGCAGTGTCCATATTTGAGCAGTTTCGTACATCTGGTGACTTCTGGTGAATCTTGGTGACTGATCCACCAGAAGTCACCAGAAGTCACCAGAACACAGAAAAGTCATATTTTATCCCCTGGTGACTTGAGGGTGAAAGATTTACCAAGCAGTGGCCATATTTGAGCAGTTTTGTACATCTGTTGACTTCTGGTGAATCTTGGTAACTGATTCACCAGAAGTCACCAGAATTCACCAGAACACAGAAATGTCATATTTTATTCCCCTGTGACTTTTGGGTGACAGATTTACCAAGCAGTGGCCATATTTGAGCAGTTTCTTACACCTGGTGACTTCTAGTGAATTTCGGTGACTCATCCACCAGAAGTCACCAGGATTCACCAGAACACCGAAAAGTCATATTTCATAACCTGGTGACTTGAGGGTGACAGATTTACCAAGCAGTGGTCATATTTGAGCAATTTTGTACACCTGGTGATTTCTGGTGAATCTTGGTGACTGATTCACCAGAAGTCACCAGAACACAGAAAAGTCATATTTTATCTCCTGGTGACTTGAGGGTGACAGATTTACCAAGCTGTGGCCATATTTGAGCGATTTTTTACACCTGGTGACTTTTGGTGGATCTTGGTGACTGATTCACCAGAAGTCACCAGAATTCACCAGAACACAGAAAAGTCATATTTTATCTCCTGGTGACTTTTGGGTGGCAGATTTACCAAGCAGTGGCCATATTTGAGCGATTTTGTACATCTGGTGACTTTTGGTGGATCTTGGTGACTGATTCACCAGAATTCACCAGAACACAGAAATGTCATATTTTATCCCCTGGTGATTTGAGGGTGAAAGATTTACCAAGCAGTGGCCATATTTGAGCAGTTTTGTACATCTGTTGACTTCTGGTGAATCTTGGTAACTGATTCACCAGAAGTCACCATAATTCACCAGAACACAGAAATGTCATATTTTATTCCCCTGTGACTTTTGGGTGACAGATTTACCAAGCAATGGCCATATTTGAGCAGTTTTGTACACCTGGTGACTTCTGGTGAATCAGTCACCAAGATTCACCATCAGAATTCACCGAGGAGTCATCATGCATCCAAAAATATTTTCAAAGACTCTTAGGAGGACATTCTAGAGGTTTATTCATCGTCGATTCGCCATAAAAAACTAAAGACAAAAAACCTGCAACTTGGTGAATTTCAAATGAAAAAAATCAAAATCAAGAAGGTACCTAGGTTTATTTTGAAAATTTGTAAGTATTGGTGAATCATAAATCCGAGGAGACGGATTGAAAACTGCAATTTTTTTCCACACTTAAGAAGAAAAAACAAGAATCGCCAATTTTCGCAACAAATTATACATAATACCTATGTAACATTTTTTTGGTTCTAAAGTTGATACCTTAAATTAATTGCCACCATTTTCGAGCAGATCTACGAAGAATAAATTATCGATTTTTAATGTTGAAAAATCCATCAAAGATCGAAAACTTGACCAGGACTGCTGAAATTATGGCGATGAAAGTTTCATAGATTATAGGAACCTAATTTCTTTCCAAAAATCTTACATTCAGGTATTAAAATCAGGGCCAGCCAGTTCAGATAACTGTAGCTCCCTTTTATTAATTCTTGCATAAAAGTACAATACCCTCAAACTTCATTCCATTTTTTAACTGGATTATATTTGTAAAACCTACTTATGTATTCAAATTTAAAAATCTCTTGAACTCGAATTCGAATCGATCAAATTTCAGCCAAATCTCGACCAACCTTGACAAGTATGATCCAACTCATTCAATTCCGAATTTTTCTATTATATCTAAACTTTTTTTTCCATGGGTATACTCGTTATGATTTTACCAATGATTTCTCAAGTGCAGTCAGACATTAGGTATAGAGGTACCTAACTAGTACCCACTACCTACACACCAAGCCATGATTTATCACAAGCATCAAAAAGGTGGAAAAAAAACTCAACGCACTGCTTTTGGTGCACATTGTATTCATGTACGAGTACCTGCATCTTCATCAATATAATCTGGCGGAATTACTACGCAAATTTTCATCATCAACGATAATTAGCGTTGCATTGACCACGTCCTCGGTTAAACATTCGTTACGATGAGATTCCAGCTCGTTTTAATTATAAAAATTCTCGGCTAATTGATTTTTTACAAACTAACGAGCAACAGATTTCTCTCTCGTATCATGAACAACAAAGCGAATAGAGCAAAAAAAAAAAAAGGAAAATGAAAAAATAGGCTAAATTGATGGATGATAGACTTAGGTACCCACACCTACAATTCGAAGAATATTATTATCACTGGATGTATCTGCGGCGTGCATATTAAATGATCATTTTCGTATGGCACATACAATGTATTTATTAATAAGGAGGAGCTAGCCAGGTAGGTACCTGTAGACCTACACCTAGGGCATCTTTTGAAGTCGAAGCCGTGTTCTGCGTGAAAAATAATCGTCAAAACTGGTAATCGATTTCAAATTCATTACCATCATCATCGTACGTTAGGTACTTCTCTACTCGTATTTTAGCAAACCACAGTGAAATCCATAGATGTACTTTTAATCAAATGGGCACCACATACTTTTATATGTAGGTACTGGCTGTATTTGAGATGAATGAAGCGTCTGCACAATACACACATATATACGGTATTAGCAGCGACTTTTAACCCATTCTTCGATGACCTACGTCCGTTGTACATATAGTAGATACTCGCGTATTTTTTTTATACCTTCGTATAATTTATTCGTCACGTTTTCTCGCATATACTACGAGAAATACGTACTATATACTTACTCACAATTTACAATATAAATATATTGTCAGTTTATAAATGTACACGTTCGCGTAATAGTTTTACCAAACCAGTTCCAGTCTTTTTAGAATCCGTCCCGCGTCCGGTCGCTGTCTCTGCTGCAGCATTAATAAAATGACGATGGACGGACGTCGAATCTGATCAAGATGATCTTGCGGCATTCTTGCCTTTTTTTTATTGGATGCGATTGCGGACTTGGAATCTGCAGTTTAGTCTGATCTTCGTTTCCAGGTTATTGATAAAACTGACCAGGTAGCCTCTTTTGTTCTTTGTGTACATTGTTCATACATCTTATAGGTTACCTTACGCGTACGGTATCCATTGTAAACGTTTCTAGTATTGGATTTCATTCAATTCCGCTACCATGAGGTGAGCTTATACTTATGCAGTATTTTATTGAATAGGTGTAGGTACCTACCCAACCTAAAAGAGATCACTCTTACTCTATGGTAAATAGTCTCGATTTGTGCACAATACATATGTGAGAACTTTTCTTTAAAAATTCTCTTCCTCGTTGGGTAGGCTTTGGTATTTCCTACGTACCCACGGTGCGAACAATTGAAATCGTAATTCATTAGCAAGCAATTTTGGCAACAGAACGTGTAATGGACGGCCATTAATTTTAACCAGGTCCAGCGTTACAATTATCATTTATTACTGTGTAGGTCAAGTTTGTCTCGTATATACGTCGACTACCTGCCTACTCTCGAGTTATCTGATCTAGCTTGCAATATTTTATAGGAATAAGAACACTCTTGACCTCATGAGCAAATTTAATTTTTCGGTTCCTCTTCGGTTTCTGAGCAGAAAACTTGGATTTTCAAGAAATGCAGATGAGAAACTTCATAAAATCAAATTTTCCATTAAGGAAGTTGATTTTCTAAATTTTACCATTAAACTTTTGAAAATTAGATACCGACCTGCTTGATGAGTCAAAAATGCAAAAAATATGAAAGTGGCTCATTTCAGTTTTTTTGTTGGCCATTTTGAGTGATTCTGGAGCCTCCAGTAAGATATACATTTTTTTTCATTTTTTAGATTTTGTTCTAAAATGACTGTGAGTGTTCTAATATGTATCACTTAAAGGAGTTGAAATCAGGAATCAAGCAATTTTACCTCTCACTAAGAGAGTGTAAATTCACTTTTTTGCTACATTAGGTGGTCAAAAAATTTTTAATTTGTATCCTAAGATTATAGGTATTCACGAGTTGAAATAGTGAAAAATAAAACCAAATCATGATATCCGTAGCACAGCTTAATTTTGAGCCATTTTTGAACTAATATCTGAAAAATCCAGAAATTTAATATTTCACACGATGCTCTGGAGTTTGAGATGATAAAAAAAATATCGTTTTGAGAGACCTTATCCAAGCAGAAATGCGATTTTAAAATTGAAAAGTTTTCTCAAATTTCAGCATTCATCGACATTGGCATAGTGATAGAATTTTGATACTTGAGAATTGACGAATAAAAAAACAAAAATATCATCAGGTCAAATTTCAGAGGCTGACTTTCACTTTCTGATTTCAGGAATACTTTCAAGAAATATTCAATGAAAATCTTCATTTTGAATTGAAAAGTCACTTGAAATTTTTTGGCTCTGAAAATGCGTCTGGAGGGAACATAAAGGGTCCTTAAAGTTTGAAAAATCGTGATTTTCAAGCTGTAGCCCCTACCAAACCTATTTTTGGAAAAAGTGAATCTGCCTTAAAAGATGGTATTTGAGATTCTGAACTCATATTTTCGGGTAAATTCATGTTTGGAAATTTTTTCTCCTCAAATATTTTTCAAAAATATTTTCCAGGTTGCAGAAATGATATCTTTCGATGATTTGGTAGGATGTGAAATATTTGGGAATGAAACATTTTCAATTTCAAACCACGAATTTACCCCATAATGAGCGATTTTCAAATTTCCAACTGTAGGTACAGTAGAACCCTAAAAATAGTCTTGAATTTTGATGATAATGACCTAGGTCGACGCAGAATCTCAAAATATATATAATTTTTCGGAACAGAGCTATTTTTCCTCAAACAGGTTGGGTAGGAATAAAAGCGAAAAAACTACGATTCTTTTGAAAATGCCTGCTCTTTGAGAACAAAAAAAGTAAATGACCTCAAAATCCAGTTTTATTAGGTACTTCACTTGATAATAACCAATACCAATTCATGATTTAAAGAGCATTTTTTTCAAGGTAATGATTCTAAAAACTTTAAATTAAGTTCTAAGCTCTTGAAAAATCTGACAAAAATTCTGATGGAAATTATCTCAATTAAAATTGCAATTTTACCCTTTTTTTTTGGGGGGGGGGGGGGTTAGGTAGCTATCTAAAAATTTCAAAAGGGAGAGGGTTACACCATATAGAATAGAACAACTTCCAGAGGTTCAGTTTCAAACTCCGAGAAAAAAAGGCCATTTGGCTACGCTCTTTGGATCTCAAAAAAATCACCAAAAATCGAAAAAGTGACCCGGAAGTTCCCTTTGTGAAATCGAAAGCATTTTCAAGTTCATAGCAGCCAACTTGTACAAAGCCAACTTCAAGATGAATTTTAAAATCAACCTCACAATTTATGTAAAAGGAGTCAACTGATACAAAATTTCATCCCTGAACTCCCAATGAAACATAATACCAATTACCAAGTACGAGTAGGTACATGTAAATAACTAAAAACTATCGCTTTTAAAATACTTTATCTGGCATCACGCAGCATTTATCACACCAACTTTCACACTTCATGGTACCATATAATTCGTCATTTCGTTGCACACACTTTGCCACTCCACATCGCCCACAATTGCCACTACAAGCCGTTGAACACACTGGTGCGAAAATTTCGTGAAATATGGAAAAAACGCCTGAGACGAATTTTTGTTTAAAAAGCGAAATTACCGCCTATTTTACACCTGCCCACTATACGACGACAACACAGTCACATATACAAATAGGCACATACACGAGCTTCCGAGAGTGAAACATGGCATTAAGAAGTATAAACAAGAGGGCAGGGTAGACCGAAGATTCACATCTTGGCGAACCATATGCATCTGGAATAGGACGAGGAATTTCTTCGTAGGCATCCGAGCCGGCGTGAGTAGAATTTTTCTCATTTCACGAACTCTTTTTCTTTTCTTCTTCAATCGTGTTTCGATTGTCTTACTTACCTCAATATAATAAAAACGCACCGGAGACCGAAAGCATCAAAGCGAATTGGAACAATAAACAAATGGCCAGCAAGACAGGAACAGAAAAAAAAACACACACCTTTGAAAAAATCCTGATCTTATAGGCAGTGTTTACTTTTTGGTAGCGTTTTTTTGCAGATTTTCGAGTGGGTAATCCGCGTGTAATTTTATTAAATTACGATCTATTGACCGGGTCGTCGTATTTGTTGCGAAATACCGTTGAATGCGGTATTGTCGTTTGATAAAGTGTATCGAGTCGACATGGTTTATCTCATCTCATCTCTTTACATGGGATGGCGCTTGACCGATTAATTGACCGTATCGAAACACGTATACAATTTACTCAGTTCAAACTATACAGATACGTAAGCTTATAAAACCGTTCCATATCCATAGATTGATGCACACTTGGCGAAAAGACCTAAGCTCGCGTCTCTAGGTATTTTTTTAAGAAGTGAGATCGATTCTCCTGGGTTAGGTACATGTGATCATAGGTATGAGAAAATGTCACCCGAAGCAGGTACCGTTCTAATATCATAGACACTCTCGAGATTGTAATTATAATTCGATGACTTGGAAATTCTGATATTTTCACAAGGATATACGAGATATGTAAGCATTTTAGTACGGTAATAATGCAGCTATGGCTTAGCTTATATTTCATAGTCGAAGAAAGTAACACGACAATATCAATTTCGCGCCATATTCTAAGCCTTTTCTGCAACGATCTACGATCTACGAGTATGATCTGTGGGAACGTAATACCCGCATACTCAAGTGCAGATTTTCCAAGTTCTATTTGGGTGCAGTGTTCCATATGCTGGATGAAATCGTAGAATAGAAAATGTCCCACATATTTGGTTACTTTGTAGCACTAGCAAAGTGTGTTACATTTGACTTGATCTCTTGAAGTGTTTTGTTCAATGAGGAAATCAGTTGAAATTTGGCTCACTTGTCACCTACAACTCTGAACCCAATTTTGAACTGCCGAAATTATTTTTTCGATTTTTTAAAATTAAGTATATTCAAGTTGAAGCTTGGTGAAGCTATACCGAAGACCAAAATGAAAAATCATCCAACTTATCATTATACTTAGTTGAGGGTACCTACCGGATAACAACAGTAGGCAGAGAGAAAGTACCACCTCACACCGGTAAGACCTATCACGTCTCAGTATAATGCTATGAGCTCATATTACCGGTAGGTACCTGTGTCGGCTACTCGACGTTGGTACTGTATTTTGCAAAACAACCACGATCGTGACCTATTCGAATTAAACGAAAGTAAAAAGCTGACAATTGTACAATTATCAATTCAATACGTACGCAAATGCGTCGAACAAACGGCGTTTGATCCTATCTCAAGCTAATCGTCGATGGTAACGAGCAAATAAGCGGTTTTTGCGTGTTATCTTGCGTATAGATAGATAGGTATGTATGTAAAGAGTGTGCTATAAGCTCGAAAGTTGTCGAAACCAGGATACACCGAGTATTTTTTTTTCTGTGGGTCAGGGTCGTTGGGAAAAAAAAGAAAAGAATTTGCGTTACATATTAAAACAAAACAGGATACGATGTCGTCATTTGTAATTGTGAAGAAACGTTTTTGGATTTTGAGTAGGGAGTATAACTCAGAAATATTTCGAATTGGTGATTTGCTTGAACTTTTATGAAATTTAAGGATATTGAAGTATGTATGTATACATATTTTCGATCACTTTTCATAAGTAGGTACCTACCTGCCAATAAATGAGTCAACCCGTTCTCCATTAATTTCACCAAATTTTTCAGAAAATAAGATTTTTCAACATTTTTTTTCAACAAATGAAATTATTCAAATTCTAAATTTGTGTAGTTAGGTCTAGGTATACAGTAGTATTTTCCCTCTAGAACACAGATCCGCGTATCTACTTCTCCCGATCTCTTTTAAATAAGTAGGCATTTTTATAATACCTACACCTAAGGTAACTTCTTGTCGTCGTATAATAATATCATCAAATAGGTATCCATTTTCCGGTTTGTTTTGAATCACTTGAGAGATCTTGTCTGCATTTCAAGTGTTATATTTTACTGCTTTATTTTATTGTGATTTTTTATTGCCACTTTTTATGACACGATTGGTAAAATCTAAGAATTTATTCTAGATCAATATTTACGTTCAAGTGGTACAGTTATTTTTTATCTACTTGATGGAATTTTGACCTAAAAAATGGCAACAAACATTTAAAAGTAAAAGTGTACCCAAGTTGAGTATCATCACATCCTATTCGGGAATTAAAATACAGTTAGGTAAATTGACGATGATAAATAATCAGAAGCAGGTAAAAATTGATCTTTCAAAATCGAACCCCATGTACATATGTTCTACACTACAATTCTACATTAGGTTGGTACCTACTTACTCGTATTTTTATCTCAGGTAATCGAGAAAAGACTCTTTGTGTGTCATAAAAACTTTCCTCATTCATACCTACACAGGTAATCACTAGAGTGGGGTCGTTTTTAAACTTTTTTCGAATTTTAATGGACCCAACCATATCAAAAAATTATGACAAAATGACCTCAATATAAAGTGCAGGAAAAATTTCGATTTTTTTGGTCAATGTTTGACCTCCCCCCCCCCCCTTCGACTGGAGCTCAAAGTTTTCAAAATTTAAAAAAATGTATTCGTTTCAAATTTTTTTGTTTTTTTTTTTCAATTTGGGTGATCTTTTGACATCTCTTTAGTACATGCATATGATCGCTTTTAGGTCATTAGAAAAATTCAAAGTTCATTTTTGCCAAATGCAGCAGTTCTCAAAATATTGTTATTTCTTTTAAAATTCATGATAATTTTATAATTATCTTCCGAAGTTGGTAAAATTAGAATTGAATAATTTATTTACTTACATTTGTACATGATAATGACTTAATGAGCTCTAATAAGACTGCCTAAGCTGAAAAAAAAACAATTTTTTTTCGACACACACAACATTATTCAAACGTTGTCCTCCGAGTCTAGGGAAGGGGGGGGGGTTAAACGTTAACTAAAAAATTTGATACTTTTACAGCGTCTTATTGAGGTCATTTGGGCATGATTTTTTGCCAGGGTCCATCAAAATTCGAAGGTTGAAAAATGGCCCACCTTAGTACCTAATTAATTAATTAACTACCTTGGATGTTGAGGCACATTCTCAATTCTTATTGAGTGGTCGTTCCTACAGGCGTACCAAACTTCAAATCTGTAAAATGTATTGAAACAAAATACTAACCACCCCCTTCCCCTTCCTCTGAGACATAATTTTTCAAAGGTCCGGCCTCTTTTATTGAAAAATTTCTAAAAGATGCTGGAACAAAAAATAAGTGACTGCTAATAATTCAAGAATTTAGGCTACTTATATAGATACTTGTATACAAAATTTGCTTACTAGAACATTTTTAACTAGCACTCTCCGGCCTGAACGAAACCAAGCTAGATTGAAAGGTCATGTTCTAAAATCCACGATAACTTAACTTTCAGGTACCTATTGAAACTGATTTTGTGGGCGTTTGGTGGATTTCTGAAAATTAAAAAAATTTAGAAAAGCTGTCAGTTTGAAGAGCTAATACCTACTTAAAAAACTTTTCACAAAATATAAATTTTTTGAGTAAAGAGAACCAATGTGAATGATTTTTTCAATTCAACCACCACAAATCAACAACTACTAGTCTGGAGCCTCCAGCGATAGAAATTTCACTTATGGAGCTTGCATGACCTTCTAAATTGTAGCGAATCGAATAAAAAATGGAGTTTGCATGACCTCAGAATTATGGAATTTTAACGTGCAATTTGAAGTCTTGAGATGCCAGACAAACGGGTAGACGACCTTGAGAGGCACGACAAACAGACAGACAGACAACAGGTCAATAACCTCAGGACTGACAGACAACTTTGAAAAGTCAAACAGACCGCTCAATGATCACCTCATAAGAGGGTGGATAGACAGACAGGCCATCTTGGAAAGCCATACAGACGGATCAATGATCTTGAGAAACCAGACAGGAAACAGACGACCTAGGAAGCCTTGAGAGGCCCGACAAACAGACAGATAGACAACAGGTCAATAACCTTAAGACTGACAGATAACTTTGAGAAGCCAAATAGACCGCTCAATGATGACCTCATAAGAGGCTAGATAGACAGACACATCATCTGGAAAGCCATTCAGACGGATCAATGACCTCAGAAACCAGACAGAAAGACAAACCACCTTATAGGAAGCTAGACAGACGAGTCAATGACCTTTAGAGACCAGACAGACCAACAGAAAACCTTGAGAAGCCAGACAGACAGGTCAATAACCTTAAGAAACCAGACAGGCAGAAAGAGGATCTTGGGAAGCCAGACAGCCGGGTCAATGACCTTAACAGATCAGACAGGCAAACCGGTCAATGATCTTTAAGAGACCACACAGGCCGACAGATAACCTTAAGAAGCCGGACAGGCAGACAGACGATCTTAGGAAGCTAGACAGGCCGGTCAATGACCTTCAGAGACCAGACAGGAAGACAGAAAGCCGGGTCAATGACCTTTAGAGACCAGACAAGCCAACAGACAACCTTGGGATGCCAGACAAACGGGTCAGTAACCTTAAAAGGCCAGACAGGCAGATGTCCAAAATGTTTATCATGCATGTTCCGTTCGTCGCTGATCTGCCCAACTAGGGAAAGGGAAGAAGGGAGTTACAGAGTTTCTCACAGTGAACGTCTGAACTTTTTAAATCTAAAATGCGTAGTTCTTGAAGGTTGCAAAATGGGAATTTCTAAGTTGGTTTTTAGAAAAATGCATTTAAAAAATTCAATTGGGCTACTTACTGAAACTTTTTCAGATACCTATAAGGTATTTTTTTGATCTTACTCGTATTTTTATTTTTTCG
The DNA here is from genome assembly GCF_950023065.1 of Planococcus citri. Lineage (NCBI taxonomy): Eukaryota > Metazoa > Arthropoda > Insecta > Hemiptera > Pseudococcidae > Planococcus > Planococcus citri. Next base: position 44,004,958 of record NC_088680.1, on the reverse strand, counting down.
AGATAATTACCCTGACCGAAATTTGGTTTTCTATTTGTTAAAAAATCTACAAGCTAGATAGGCTAAATTGCCTATTATTTCCACCTGAAATTTGAAACACTTTCCTATAATATTTTTCAATCCCATTATTGAAAGGGGCCCGATATTTTTAATTTTCATCCCTTACACTTACCAGAAAATACGTCCAGTTATTTGAAATCATGTAGGTACTCCCTGTTCCAAGAGTTTTCACATTAGACCACTAATCATCCCATCAACTTTCTTACTTTTATTAATTTCATAATTCGCAAGCGTTGATCAAAAAAATGCAACTGGCCACTCGCGTTTAGGTGTAATTATTATTTTTTCGAGAATGTGGTCTCTCTTCAGTAGACAGTTTTTTCTTTTTCTATCAAGGTCCCAACAAATAAACCAATGAATTTAAAAAAAAAACAACGTGCTAAGAACTTTCTTCGTTTCGTTTATTATGGTTTCGCTTTCCAGATAGACATACTCATTTGCGTATATTTTTGAAATGACGACGACGACATTGGACTCTTGAAGAAAGTATAGGTAACGTACCTATTACATCTGATGCGGTGTGTAAGTTTTTTTTTCATTTATTAATTTTTTTTCCAATTTCGAAGATTTATACAATACTGCCGGATGTTCGGGTTAAAATAAAAAAGCACATAAAAAACTAGTTTTAGCGTATAAACATACACGTTGTATCTGGTATTAGCATATAACATTACATTCTGTATCGGTTGTCGACCACTAACTGACCTATATAGTTTGTGTTTTTGTTACGCTTCTCGGCGATGCGACGTCGATGACGTTTATGGACAACATGATTAAACTATGCCTATGCACTTCTCTTTCCTCCAGCCCGTAGAGTATAAGCAGAAGTACACACACATAAGTACATAAGTAGAAGTACATATAAGAATTAAACGAACAGTATTTATCGCATATTTTTCACCTCCGCTCTTCGGTCGGTCGTTCGAGTTGCAGAGGAGGACAGCAAGGTATTTCCCTCTTCTTGCAAGTTCCAACTGCCATTCCACATCCATTGGCATTAAACTCTGCATCATGCGACCTTAACCCGATCTCGTGCACGAAACAACGACCTACGGTTCGGTTCGTTAGCCGGTGTGATGCTGATGCTAATTTTAAGAGAAAGAGATAGAGATACGAGCAGGTACTTTCGATTTTTGCGTGTCTTTTTTACCCGCGTTTGGCAGAGTTTACTTGTATTTTATATGCGCGAAGCGACGCGACAGCCGCGCCGCTGGCATTTCAGCATTCGTCGTCGATTAAACGACGATTTAACATTACCAGTTACCTATATACCAGTATTTTGCTTAACTTATACTCGTATAATACAGTACCTACCTAGTGTGGTGAGATTCGAGATTCGCGCCTTGCAATCTTCGAATCACGACTCGAGGTTTCTTTTTTTCTTTTACAACATAACGTCGTTGTAACAGGTGACGATCTGATGAGAATGAAATTTACCTTTATGATTTATGGGCGAAGCTCGCGAGTATTATCTTCGTGATGAAGAGCGACCTCCTACGAGTTGGTGCTGTACTTGCACTTTCGTTTCATTTCATTTCAATTTTTAACTCCCAACTCCTTATAGTCCTTCTGCTTACACAAATGCAACATTTCAACCGGTTGAAAAATTTCTGGGCTGGACAGAGAAAAATTGAAAAGGCATTGAAAAATACGAAACTCTCTTGAAAAAAAAAACTTCTCTACAAGAGAAAAACCTCCCTCAAAGTCCAAAAATTGTTTGTATCGAAACAAAATATCTTCTTGAATTCAACTTTTGAAAATAAAAACTTCAAATTTGAGAAAACTTCTTTTTGAAAAATTTTTTTTCAAGTAGAAACTTCTCCAGTAAACTTGAAAAAAATACGAAATTATTATTTTTTGAAGAAGGACAACTCTTTTATTGAGGAAAATCTGTGGCAAAATTCTATCTTCTGAACACTGAACAACATATTTTCAATCTCATCATCATTGAAGTTTGACCCGGTGAGCTGTTCATACCGTCTGGGAAACTGTAGAAGAATTGCTTGCCGATGTATCATCAAATTTTTTCTGCGGCCTTCCTCTGCTCCTCCTACCAGTTGGAGTGTATTCTTTGACTTTTCGAGGGGACCGTTCATCAGGCATTCTATCAACGTGTTTTCACCATTTCTTTCTCTAATCTTTCACTCGTCTAATGATTGGCTCTGCTTCTAGCGCCTTCAGAATGTCTTCGTTCCTTTTCCTATCTTGTCTCGTATATCCTGCCGTGGCTCGCATGAATCTCATTTCCTCTGCAGTTACTCTGCTTTTTATATCCTTTCCCATCGGCCATGTTTCCGTTCCATACAGCAGCATTGGTCTTGCCAGCATGTTGTAGATTCTTATTCGAGTTTTGGCTTTGACTTTGACTTTTCTTGGAGGAATAGCTCAGTTTATTGCTCAGCTGAAGATTGTGCATCGCTGTCTGCAAGTCATCTTCGTTGTCAGCAAAGACCACCTGATCATCAGCAAATAGCAGGGTATTGACATGGGTGTTATTGATGTCTAGCACTTTTGGCTTGGTTTTCAGCCATTCTTCAATCATGTCGTCGAAGTAGATGTTGAACAGACTACATGACATTGGGCATCCCTGTCTTACTCCTCTTCCCATCTTCTTTGCTTCTGACATGTTTCCAGATCTTACTCTTATTACATTATCCGTGTATATTTCTTCAATTAAGCGTACTGTTTGTTTGTTCACTTTGATTTTCGTCAGTATTTCAAACAACTTCTTCCTTCGTACTCAATTGTATGCCTTCTCCAGATCAACAAAGCACATTAGGTTTCTAGGTGTAGGTTATATTCTCGTCTCTTCTCCATCAGCAGCTTTGTTGCATATACCCCATCTATGCATGATCTTCCCTTTCCCTATTGACAAAACTTGTGTGTACAACATGCTGAAATGCATGCTTTTTTGCATATCACACTCATGCGTGAAATTTGCACTTTTTCAAAAAATCACATGCTATTCAGCCAGTGAATAGCATGCTTAAAAGTAAACCAAAAGTATGTACAAAAAGCGCGGAAATTTTAGCAGAAAAATTGCTCAAACTTACAGGCAATACTATCTACCAATCAATTGTGAATTTTAAGACATTCTAATAAATAATTTTTTCAAAAAAATTTTAAAAAAAATTTTAAAATTTCCAGCTTGTGCGGGGATTAATTTCAGGTGTCTGCAATGTGCGCCTGCTTAAATCACTCAGCTACCTCGCAGCTTAATAGAATAGAGGTTATTTTTGCATAAATGTTATCAATTTTTGGACTTGAAAAAATTTTTACTCACGGGTGCATTTTAGAAAATACTTGGTTGCTAGATTGCTTCTGTTTAGCATGCAAAAATGTACATTTTTAACGCGATAATGCACGCTTTTACACCAGTCCAAAATCATGCACTGCTATGCATGCTTTTCAGCATAATTTTGTCAATAGGGTTTGGAATCCATTTTGGCATTCCAATATTATTGGCTTCGCGCATGGCTCTCAATTCTTCTTGCTAGCATCTTTGCAAGTATTTTGTAAGCAGCATTTAGTAGGCTAATTCCACGGTAGTTTCCTGGGTCATTTCGGTCTCCTTTTTGGAAAATCGGTATTACAATTGCAGTATGGAAGTCTTTGGGTATGGCAGCGCCTGATAGTATTTTATTGTAGAAAGCTAGCAGTCTCTTCTTAATGGTTATTGTGGCGTTCTTGAATAAGTCTGTTGGTGACTTATCACTGCCTGGGGCTTTTCCATTTCTGGAGCTTTTCAAGGCGCCATCTGGCTGTTCCCAAGAGCATGGCTCATACTTGTTCTCCTCATGGTTTGCCGCTTCAACTTCATTGTCGGAATCACTCCATAGGTTTGAGTAGTATTTGACCATTCAATCTCAATTTTTGAAGAAAAAAAAAAGAATACCTACATACTTGCTTTAGAGGAAGGAGGACTGAATAGGTGTGAAAAATTTTCAGAAGCTTTCATTTTTTTTTTTTGCCCTGGGCCCATATTGGTTCTGAGTGGCACTATCGGATACACTTACCTATCAGTTTATTTTTACCCCTTAAATCCATATTTTTTGGAACTGAGACCAAAGAGATTCATAAATCACAGAAAAACTCACAGAAAATAGCTCAACATTATTCAACCGCAAGATTCAGAGTCCTTAAAATTATTGGAGCTTTCAAAATTAGCATTTCTACGTAGGTTCGCGTTTTGAAGAAAATGAAAAAAAAATCAACCGGGCTGCTGGAACAATACAGATAGATATATATTTTTTTCGGTTATTTTCGTATTTTCCAAGTTTTTTCCTTGCAAAGATAAATTATTTCGAATTCATAGTTAAATTGTTGCTGAATTTAATTCAGTCTTTCTTCTGGAAATTTTTCCAAACAGGAAAATCCGAAAATCAAATGTGATTTCATCCATCTTATCTTTAAAGTCTCTCACTTTCAGTTTTCCAGGTAGGTAGGTATCAAAATTGAATCCTCTAGCTCAAAATTTCAGCTACTCCAGTTCATATGATGTGGAAATCTACAGCGATTTCTTTCAAAATTTCATAGATACCTATACTTACATTCACACGTATACTTCTACCTATTTAAATTATAACATTTAGGTATAGTAATAAACCTACATAGACATACATATATTGTTTGAGTAGATACACGAGAATTTAAAAATTATGCACGGTGCTATACACATGCCCTTTAAGTAGTTATGTCTTGGTTACCATCAGGTAGGTAGGTACGTATGAGGAAAAGACGTACCTCTACCCATCTATTTACCTAACTATGTATGTTCTTGATCATCTAGAAAAAAGCCTATGGCACCATTATGAAAAATTGTATGCCTACAGATTGAAGACTCGATCATTTTCATGCTTAATTATAACATCAAAGGCGGTTCACGTTGATTGTTTGACGAACAACTTTATAATATGCCTGTATACCTACCTAGCATATAACGCACTAGTTTATATAAACATTAAACACACACACGCGATAGGTATAGATACCACAAAACCATTATACAGACTCGATCATCGTTTGAATGGTTGTCAAAAAATTTATAAATACTCGTACCATCTCACCTAACTTCTCATCATATTTGAAAAAATCTCTTCAAACAGACAGTCTCGTGTACTTACTCTGTATAGGTAGGTATATCTTGACACGGAAAATTTTGACAACTACCAATTAACCGACGCGAGCTTCGAAGCGTCATACTGATTAAGAAACTTTTTAAATGCCAAACATTTATTATGATTTCACTCTTTAAAGTGGTCACAGGTACCGCTTGGCCGGAATTTAACAAATATTAATACCTACGTCAAGCCAAACCAGTTATAATGTGAATCGGGGCTTATATACCTACTATAGAGTGGCATACGAGCGTTTCATTTGCACAGCTCACAACCAAACCAAAAGCACACACCATAGTTTTTTTTTCCATTATTATTATTCATTCGTCGAGCTAATGATTATGGATATTAAAACATCCATGTACGATGCACGTAATGCCCTTATACTTATAGCCGTAAAATATTATAATACCAGTTCATCGTTTTCATCTATTACCTATCAAGACGAATACTCAGACCTAGTAGACGTATTAACCCAATTCTACATGTTTGGTAAAAACTAAAGTCTAAAGCGTCATATGTGCGATATAATGCGATATAAATTGCGATGTTTTTAATAAAATCATCATCCATTAAAACTATCTACTCAATTGCTAATTCATTTCGAACTCTTAAGAATTCGCACTCGATAAAGAGGCACTTGGCTGTAATGGGCTATTATCTATACGTGGATTCGAAAGTGAAAAATTTCTAGAAATGGTTTCCCTCATCGTGTGATATAAAATGTTTGGATGTGGTTCTCATCTATTGACTTGGTATTGGAAGATATGAACTGTGGTTTTGTCAAACTTGACCAGACTCATTATTTTCCAACTTATTTATGAAAAATCAAGACCCTTCGGAATCCTCAATTTTTTGATCGAGCAGCTGATTTTTATGAGCAAAACTGATGGATTTCAGTGCTCGAATGAAAAAATGAACGAAATCGATGACTTGAGTAACCAATAGGTTCTCTTATCGGTGTCTAGTGGGCCTTCCAATGATTTGGTTTAAATATTAAAAATTAAATTTATGATCAACACGTGCATTATGGTATCATACATATTATTAATCACACCATCTACATCAGCCTGATATGGCACACTATACCTATCTACATCCGCCTCTTCGCACTCTTCTGCAAATAACCTACCTCTACATGAGCAATCCTCAACGTTCGAATATTTAAAATGGTATTGGAATTCGACTTCTAACACGTATTAATAATTTCAATTTGAAAAATGTCACCGAATACGATGACGTTCGAATTTTAACGCGACAATAATAGTGATTTGATATGTATCGCTGCAGAAGTCAAGACATCGTGCACCATGTATTTGTAATTTGGTACCATCGGTTTAGTATTATTAGTTAAATATTCGACTCGTCTACTGTGTCGTTGAAGAAATCAACTCTTGATTGCCACGATGTATGTACCTATATGTAGAGAGAGAGAAGAAATGGAGATCATCGCTTCATCAGAAATTCGTGATCGATGTACACACACGTACCGTGTAGCATTTGAATTGGATGCCTCGTGTTTTATTTTACCATTTGTCGAATCTTTTCGTCATGGAAAAGAGAGAGAAACAATCGTATATGTACAAGAACATAAGACATTCAGTGTAAACGAACTTTTTAGGTATACCTACATCTATTTTATTACGCATAGAAGCTGTGTAAATGTAAATGACAATGATGGAATGCCATATAAATGTACATAACGTACGAATATACGATTCGTTAGGTACATATATCGTATAGTATTTCTTGGCACCTACTGGGTGCATAGGTAGGTATGCATCTTTCCTTTTCAATAAACCATACACTAAGCTATAAAAATCATATTTTAGCATTTGTATGCACATAGGTATAGGTATGAAGTATACAAATACAAATGTATTTCACTCTCGTGTCAACTTTACATCCATTTACAGATTTATTCGAAGCCACACGTACGTATAGTAAGGTACGTATACGATCTCGTAGGTCTGTTTCCTCGATTTCTCGTCGAATGATTTTTTTTTTGATCTTCCGCCGTTCACTTTGCGAGCATATTGATCGAAGATAATACACGTTGAAAGAATCGTTAATCATAATGAGAATGACGTCGCGCTACCGTTGATCTTTATTGGTATAATCATGTTACGACTGTCGACTATTTAAACGGAGTGCGAGTAATTGTTGTATCGGGATCTTCTCGTCGTTGGGCAGCCTATATTTGCTAACTAGTTGTTGTTTTACGAATGAACTAGATTAGCCTATAAATACCTTACGTATAATTCCTTCCTACATATAGAAGTAAATGCTAATACATATGAAGCTACTTTACTGGATTATACATGAGTAGTTTCCTGCTTCTGGCTACGAATTCTTGGATAGAGTAGAATTTTAAAAGAAATAGGTTTTTGACCAAAGGTCTCATAAGGAAGATGAATTGAGTGGGTACCTGCTCTGGATTTAGAATTTACGAAACTCGAATGGGTGGAGAAGTTATGGGGAAAATATCCCAAAATCAAATTTCCAGGGATTTTCCAGGAAGCATAGTCGAATTATGATGGATGAATTTTAGAAAAATCAAATCTGACTAGGTAAACTAAGATGGCTACTTCTCAAGGTGTCCGCCACCGATTTGAACGGGACCGCAATTTTTGAATTAGAGCATGGTCTGAAACCCCCCTAATTAAAATTTCAGCTGCCCAAGTTGAATTTTCGCGAATTTTAAAAAATCCAAATTTGACTATTTTAGCCAATTTATGCTTTTAAAAAAAATGAATATTCAGTAAAAATTACGACAATTAGTCCTGAAATTAATTACTCGAACACAAATTTCACGTTTTTGAGCCATTCTGGAGCCCCCGGCACCATTTTAGATTTCTCCATAATTTTAAAATTGCTCCAGAGGGCGTGGATATAATTAACTTGGGTTGCTAAAAATCAACTTGTGGCTCATACTCGACCTCTTTAACGATTTTGTACACATTTGGACTGATTTCAAGCCGGGCATCTCAAGTCACGAGCATTTTTTTGGACAGCATTTTTACAAGGAAAGACGTAAAAAAATCAAAAATTTCCGGTTGACATGAAAATTTTTTGAAATTTGCAGAAATCGCTATTTTTATCAGTCTGAAACCAATTTTCTGAATCCAAATTCCACAGCTATAGTTCTACCCAAAAACTTACTTACAGACCGCAAAACTTCAGGATCTGATTGAGAACGTAATCGAAAAAGTTAGGATTCAAAAACAGAAACACGCCTCTAAGCCAAAGTTGAGGCGTTGAATTTTATTTTTGAAAATTTAAATTTGGTTCGCATATTTTATGAGAAACTCAAAATTTAAAAAAAAATCAACTCATAAATCTAAAATTTAGTTTTTTGTATTTATATATACCCATTTTCGACCTCCTAAATCAATTGGCGATAGTTTTGTGTCGTTCTAGAGCCTCTAGCGGATTTGTGGATTTTTCAGTTTTGGAAAAGTCACGCATCATAAAAAGGCTCAAAATGAAATGGAGCATCCGTAAACTCGAATATATCATTTTTGTGACTTTATTCATCAATTTGGGTACAAATTGTCAAGTTTCGTTTCCGCCAGCTGAAATCTAAAATTTTCTCCAGCAATTAGATATTGAAAAAAAAAATAGTTTATGAACGCGTCAGCGTGAAAAACAAAATTATTTTCAGTTCTTTCAGTTCATACTCGTAGACTATTTTTTTAGCCTCAGATGTCGATTTACAGCTCTTTTGAATAATTCTAAGACCTCAGGAGAATTTTTTAATTTTTAAATTAAATAAGTCTGAACTTTAAAAATTTGTCAAAAATAAAAAATTACATATAGCACCTAAAATTTGGCCCGATGGTGTATTTTTCGAAGCTCTTTAATTTTTTACTGACCCACTTTCTTGATTTCTAATGAAACCATAAGGTGGTTTTATTTCATCTCCCTGAAGCGACCATTAACCCCGTAGAGCATTTTCAGAGACTCTTGTGGCATATACATATTTATCTTTTTTAGTTTTTTAAAATTTTAATTCAGATTGCTTGTGAATTAATGGGAGCCCTGCAATTGCGCCAAATGGTTAAAATCATGTACCCGGAATTGCGCCGGGTTTTAAAAAAGGTATACTGGCAATTGCGCCGAGTTGAGAAAAATGTGATATGAACAAAATATGAACGAATCGTTCATCGTTCAGTCGCAGTTATCTGAATTGATAATGAATCACCAACGTATAGAGGTGCATTTTACTATATTCATACATAAAGTACCTACGTATGCACATATTATTTTGTAATTATCTGGTAGAGTACATAAGTACTATGTATGTACATATCCGAAGACTCAGATTTTCCTCTTCACCTATGAGCGTCAATAGACATACGGGAAGGACAAGGAATGTGTGTGAGGCTTTTCATTCGACCTTAAAAACTTACTTCTCACATGCTCATCCAGATATATGTGAGGGGTGAGGGCGCATACAAAAAGGTACCTTATGGCCAAAAAAATTTTTGCTTATGGAGGGTTCTACTTGATTTTTGAAGAATCCCTAGGAAAATTGGGCGAAGAAGAAAAAAATTAATTTTGTGGCCATAAGGTACCTTTTCGTATGCGCCCTCGGTGTATTAGAAATGTGGATTATTTTTTTTTGACAATCTGTATCTATTGCTGGAGCTGGACTGAATACTTAAAAGTTAGGTACCTAATCATAAGAACGAATTTTTTAACCACACCAGAAAAATTATAAATCTGACAATCCGAAGTCTGAGTATAAGTGTGATGGGAGGATTCGTTCTTTTGACTGGCGCAATTCCCCATACACATATTTTTTTATGTGGCGCAATTCCGGGTATGCCTAATTTATTTACTCGGCGCAATTCCGGGTACTTTTGGCGCAATTGCATGGCAGCCGAATTAATTTAGGTAGTTGACATCGCAGTTGAAGTTTATTTATTGCGTCATTTTGTCGTTTCTATTTTTTTTTTTTTTTTGCAACTAAATTAGGTACTTGACTTGATGTATAGCTAACGTAAGATATCAAATGTATTTTGCATTTAACACACATTAGTACCTATACGTATTTCTAGTTTAGGCAGTTTTGACATTAAAATTTCAATTACGAGAAGAATTTAGTACCTAATCATCGTATTCTTCGCTAATTAAAACTGAGCCAAACTTTCATTGTTCTGTCATTCCACGTAATAAATATTCCTCCTACCAAATTTCCCTTGGAATATATTTAGCGAGTACTTTTACTTATCCGGTTACGTTCTGTCAACAAAATTTAATCGAACTAAAATCCAGCAGATTTTTGAACTTCAAAAGTTTTGGGAAAAATTATCATAAAAAGGGTCAATTTGAAATTCAAAAATATACCTATGAACTTACAAGGGAAGCCCTTCTCTTCAATTGAAATGAAATTTGGATGGGATGAAAGAGGATCTCAAAGACCTCATCCCCCTGCCACCACTTAATTTTCATCTGCTGAAAAAAAAACTTAACTAGACAGCTAAGCAAAGCTTAGCTGCAAAGTGTGCGTAGCTAGCTGCCTTTTCTACAGCTATAACCGTTATTACATCTAGGTAGTGCATAAGTGAATCAACCATGTCACAGTGATGAGAATTTTTGAAACTCTCACTGCTTCAAAATAATAATTGTTTTTCAGTGTTTTCATATTTTCCAAATTACAATAGGTATTTCAGAATAATTTATAAGCTTGTATTGCTTCTAAATTAAGAAATTTCTAGTTGTTTTTCATAGTTTGCATTGTTTTAAAATTTACAAAATTTCAAATCGATTTCCCGAATTCCCCATCGCTACAATTTCATAAAGTTTTCAATAAATTTTCAGAATTTTGCATTGCTGCTGAGTTAGGAAATTTGCAATCAATTTTTAGAATTCACATTGCCTCTAAATAGTCAAATTTTGAATAATTTTTCAGAATTCTTATTGTCTTTAAATTAAAAAATTTCAAATTCAATTTTCAAGTTCATATTGTTCACAAATTGTAAAACGTTTACTCAATTTTTGGAATTTACATTGCCTCCAATTTTTCAGAATTCTCATCTTGTTCATAAATATTACAATACTTATTTTATATAATTTTCAAGTTCACATTATCTGCAACTTACAGAACTTTTAATCAATTTTTGGAATTCTCAGCGTCTCTAAATACAAATTTTCATACTATTTTTTTTAGAATTTCCATTGTCTTCAAATTTATAAATTTTCAAACCAATTTTCAGAACTTGCTTTTTATTCTAAATTAAGAATTAAATCTTATAAAATATGTTAAGAATTTGAATTGCCTCTAAATTACACAAAAAAAAATATGGGTAATTTTTACAAAAAAATTTAACTAAATACTGGTATTTAGCACAATTAAGTACCAGATCCCATTTAATAATTTTTACTGTAATCATTTAGTAAAAATTATCATGTTAATAAATTTTGCTATAGGTACCTACCAATAGTAAAAATCATTTTGTTTTAATAATTTTTACTAAATCATGATAATAAAAATTTCATGTTTCAATTGTACAAAAATTAGTTTAATTACTCATTTTGAAGTAATTTTTAAATTATAAGTAAAAAGTTAAAAATTATTCATGTCAAGGTAATTCTTTTAAGAATTAAATCTTATAAAATATGTTAAGAATTTGAATTGCCTCTAAATTACACAAAAAAAATATGGGTAATTTTTACAAAAAAATTTAACTAAATACTGGTATTTAGCACAATTAAGTACCAGATCCCATTTAATAATTTTTACTGTAATCATTTAGTAAAAATTATCATTTTAATAAATTTTGCTATAGGTACCTACCAATAGTAAAAATCATTTTGTTTTAATAATTTTTACTAAATCATGATAATAAAAATTTCATGTTTCAATTGTACAAAAATTAGTTTAATTACTCATTTTGAAGTAATTTTTAAATTATAAGTAAAAAGTTAAAAATTATTCATGTCAAGGTAATTCTTTTAAGAATTAAATCTTATAAAATATGTTAAGAATTTGAATTGCCTCTAAATTACACAAAAAAAATATGGGTAATTTTTACAAAAAAATTTAACTAAATACTGGTATTTAGCACAATTAAGTACCAGATCCCATTTAATAATTTTTACTGTAATCATTTAGTAAAAATTATCATTTTAATAAATTTTGCTATAGGTACCTACCAATAGTAAAAATCATTTTGTTTTAATAATTTTTACTAAATCATGATAATAAAAATTTCATGTTTCAATTGTACAAAAATTAGTTTAATTACTCATTTTGAAGTAATTTTTAAATTATAAGTAAAAAGTTAAAAATTATTCATGTCAAGGTAATTCTTACTATACTTATGGCTATAGGTAGATAGAAAATTAATGAAATGAATTTTTAGTTAGCAAATGATATCATAATTCATAACTCAATTTCAGCATTATTTTTGCCCCATTATCATGTACTACGTAGGTAGTAAACTCCAAAGCATTTACCTATCCGATTTTCCTATGAAAAATCTGTCACCTACCTACTTACCTCACGGGGATTCGAACCTGGGTCCCTAAATTTCCTATTCCTACCTACATGCCCTATCCACTCAGCCACCACATCACTACGAAGGTTACGGCATTAAAATAATATATTTGTTTGGTAAACACCCCACCAAGCCTCTCCCACTTGAAATACACAGCTGGCAGACTGGGGGTGTAACAGGGTACAATGCAACGCAGCTGTTTATAAAATGATGAAAGGATAAGGCTGGGGGTATAGCAGGGTACAATGAGCGGCAGGTGGTTTACAAGTCCCCTTTCTCCTTTTTTAGGATTTAATGCATTAAAATAATGAACTAAAATTGCAATTACTCAGCAATTACCCATCCGAATTGAATGAAAATTAATCTATTCCCTCCGCCTTAATGATTCTCAAATGGTGTCCAATAGGTACAAAAAACGGTTGGATAGCTTAAGAGAACATTCAGTTCCAATAAAATTTCATTTCTCAAAGCGAAACCAATAGTGTGCTACGCACACTAAAAACAGGGAAATTTATATTTTAATGTACTTTTTACCTTGACTTAGGTACTCTGTTTTTTTTTTATATTATTATTAAAAATATGTACCTACGTTGGTAACAAAAGGTTGTTAAAATTTTAAATCTCAGTGAAATATCATCCTTGAAACCCATGTAAATTTTCATGTTTTTAAAAGAGATTCTTTTTTTTTTTGAAAAATTTTTCAAATTCTTTTCATCTAATTATTAAAAAAACATGTATAACTAGACAGCTAAGCAAAGCTTAGCTGCAAAGTGTGCGTAGCTAGCTGCCTTTTCTACAGCTATAACCGTTATTACATCTAGGTAGTGCATAAGTGAATCAACCATGTCACAGTGATGAGAATTTTTGAAACTCTCACTGCTTCAAAATAATAATTGTTTTTCAGTGTTTTCATATTTTTCAAATTACAATAGGTATTTCAGAATAATTTATAAGCTTGTATTGCTTCTAAATTAAGAAATTTCTAGTTGTTTTTCATAGTTTGCATTGTTTTAAAATTTACAAAATTTCAAATCGATTTCCCGAATTCCCCATCGCTACAATTTCATAAAGTTTTCAATAAATTTTCAGAATTTTGCATTGCTGCTGAGTTAGGAAATTTGCAATCAATTTTTAGAATTCACATTGCCTCTAAATAGTCAAATTTTGAATAATTTTTCAGAATTCTTATTGTCTTTAAATTAAAAAATTTCAAATTCAATTTTCAAGTTCATATTGTCCACAAATTGTAAAACGTTTACTCAATTTTTGGAATTCACATTGCCTCCAATTTTTCAGAATTCTCATCTTCTTCATAAATATTACAATACTTATTTCATATAATTTTCAAGTTCACATTATCTGCAACTTACAGAACTTTTAATCAATTTTTGGAATTCTCAGCGTCTCAAATACAAATTTTCATATTATTTTTTTTAGAATTTCCATTGTCTTCAAATTTATAAATTTTCAAACCAATTTTCAGAACTTGCTTTTCTATGTTAAGAATTTGCATTGCCTATTACACGAAAAAAATATGGGTAATTTTTACAAAAAAATTAAACTAAATACTCACAATTAAGTACCAGATCCCATTCAATAATTTTTACTGTAATCGTATAGTAAAACTTATCATTTTAATAAATTTTGCTATAGGTACCAATAGTAAAAATCATTTTGTTTTAATAATTTTTACTAAATCATATTAGTTTAATTTCTCATTTTGAAGTAATTTTTAAATTATAAGTAAAAAGTTAAAAATTATTCATGTCAAGTAATTCTTACTTTATACTTATGGTTATAGGTAGACAAAAAATTAATGAAATGAATTTTTAGTTAGCAAATGATATCATAATTCATAAATCATAACTCAGTTTCAGCATTATTTTTGCCCCATTACCATATACTACATAGTAACTCCAAACTTCCAAAGCATTTACCTATCCAATTTTCCTACGAAAAATCCGTCACCTACCTACTTACCTCACGGGGATTCGAACCTGGGTCCCTAAATTTCCTATTCCTACCTACATGCCCTAACCACTCAGCCACAACTTTGCTACGAGGGTTAAGGCAATAAAATAATATATTTGTTTGGTAAACGCCCCACCAAACCACGCCCACTTGGAATTTACAGCTAACAGACCGGGGGTGTAACAGGGTACAATGAAACACAGCTGGTGATGGAATAGACTGGGGGTATAGCAGGGTACAATGAGCGGCAGGTGTTCTACAAGTCCCCTTTTCCCTTTTTTAGGATTTAATGCATTAAAATAATGAACTAAAATTGCAATTACTCAGCAATTACCCATCCGAATTGAATGAAAATTAATCTATTCCCTCCGCCTTAATGATTCTCAAATGGTGTCCAATAGGTACAAAAAACGGTTGGATAGCTTAAGAGAACATTCAGTTCCAATAAAATTTCATTTCTCAAAGCGAAACCAATAGTGTGCTACGCACACTAAAAATCCTATAGACACCAAATATTTTTTAAATTTATCTCATTTAATTTTAATCACAATATAAAATGAAATCATCAAGCGTACCTATGCATTTTATTTTTTTATGCATGCTCAATAATTGATTTATTTTTTTAAATCCTTTCTCAAAATTAAAAAAAAAAAATTCTCCTACTTTTCAAAACTTCAAAGTCTTAGGTATCTCAATATTCAGTTTACATAATTTCCAACAAAATGACAACCCACTTGTAAACTTCATCTCTGAAATAAAAAACCTCGAAATGGATCTCAAAAATCTCATTCAAAAACCCATAACCCACCCTCCTTGGCTATTAAAACCTCTACAAATTGATTTTCAACTGAGACATTATCCAAAAAGAAACCATTCTCGTTTAGAAATTAAGAGCCATTATCTGGAACTCATATCAAACTACACAGAATTCAATTTATGCTTTACTGACGGTTCTAAGATCTCAAACGTACATACTTGGGTATGCTTTCTCAATAAATGAAAAAATTTTCAATTTTAAAATTCATGAGGTCTCTTCAATATATACTGCCGAACTTCTTGCAATTAACCATTGCCTTTTGAACATATCCACCTCACAGCTTGATAACAAAAACTTTTTAATACAAAGCGACTCTCTTAGCTCCTTGATCTCCATACAAAACATTTTTTCAGACCACCCTATTGTTCAAAATATTCACAAAATTCTGCTAGATCTCCAAAATTCAAACCACACACCATCCACCTTATGTATACCCCTAGTCATGTAGGCATTGAAGGAAATGAAATTGTTGACACCTATGCAAAATCAGCCATTAACCCCCCACCCTTCACCTTTTTCACCCCTGACGATATAAAATCATTCTTTACACAAAATACTCACTCAAAATGGCAAAATTTCTGGTCATCACAGACATCAAACAAACTCTTTCAACACAAAAAAACAATCTACCCCTGGAAGAACCTCGATCACTTAAACAGAAGAGAAGAGATAATTATAACCCGCCTAAGAATAGGTCACTCTAAAATCACACACAACCACCTCTACCAAAAAATTCCAAAACCCCCCTGTCAGTTCTGCGAAAATGAACCAACATCCATTCAACATCTACTATTCACCTGTCCTAAATTACAACAAACAAGACTATCTCTCCAAATAGACTCAAATTCAATGACTATCCCAAACAACCCTCCTGAAATCAAAAAATTCATAACCCTAATTTAAAAAAAAACCAACCTATAATAAATTAAATCTAAACCCCTCTCTACACGGGTGTAATAATCTTGCAATTATAAACAACCCAAAAAAACAAAAAAAAAATTGTTTCAAGTCGACTAACCTAGATATAAATAGTTTGGAATCAAAACTCATTTTTTGCCAAAAAAAAGATGTTTTAATTCCATCCAATTTAAACTATTCATATTACATATATCGTCTTTGGAATCATTTCCTTTAATTTAAGAATTTTCAAGCTTTGTTTCTGTTGGTTAAAATCTAAAAAATTTGTGGAGATTATTTAAAAAAAAAAAAAAAAAAAAAAAAATGCCTCCATCAACAAATTGATACAGTAATTGGTCATGGTTTCAAGCCATATTTGGATCCTCCGGCGGATTCTTGAATTTTTCTATTTTTGAAGAAAAAAAGATGATATGACTTAAGTAGATTTGAACCTGCAGACATGATTTTTGAAAATTTTTGTCCAAATTGATCAAAAAGGTTGCAATAAAAACAGTAAATCTAGTTCGTATAAGTGCTGAATTTCATTTTAACCTTTTTATGGCAATTTTTCAAAATTATCAGACCAAAAAATCAGTTGGAGGTTCCAGAACTCTTCGAAACCAGCAACACCAATCGACTCGGAGGTCGAAAATAACTCAGGTACTTATGTAGCTTTTTACGTTGAGTAACTTGATCAAGTTTTATAGTTTTTCATTTTCATGGAAGAACAGTCCAATATTACATGTGAGAGATAAACTCGCAATACTTCGATAACATTTTCAAATAATTAAAAAATGAAATTTGATCTCGTTTATACGTATGAAGGGCACCACGTATAGGTACAGAAAAATCAAATCTCCCATAGAATTGACAATTTACTGCAAGTTCTGGTTTTGGTATCATAATCAGCAAGTGTCACTTCAGAAAGGTAGACTCTTAAGTTGATAAAATTTCGCCATAATTACCTATACTCGAGTCGAGTCTTTCATCAAGTTGGTCGATTAGATCATCATAACATTTAACTGCTAGGTAGGTAGGTAGAGGTACGCAAAAATATCAGCATACGAAACCTGTACCTACCACCTCATTTTCGATTCCACTTTCCCAGCTACGAGAATAACCTCAAATTTTAGCGAGTTGATTTTAATCAACGCAACGGTACGAGGTACGTATACGTATAGCTCAGAGTTTGAAAGTCTTTCTTCGCACCCGTCTTGAATGATAAATTTGATAAAAAGCCTACTTAAGCTTCGAGACCCGGGTAAAAAAATAAAATTCTCTCGATCTTCGAACTCGGGGGGAATAGAGATAGATGGTTTACACGGTAGCCAAACGCTTCAGCAATTTCCCAGCTTCTTGATCTTCACTCTCCACCACACCTGTGCCCTATTCAGTATCGCCGGCGGTCTCGTTCACGTGGTGGGAAGGCAGGAAACAGGGCCAAGGGACAGAGAGCAGACAACCGCAAAAGAAAGGGAAACGCTGAGTCGGGCTGTGCGATCAAGTTCACCAACCGGTCTTGGCATTCAGTATGCGCACGCGGTATTATGTACAAATCATGGCCTAGAAACAATACCGCATTAATTGGTCACTCGGTAATTCGAACATCGTGTACGTTTCGCGTGAGAGGACGAACAAGAGTCGAATGACTTTGAGCATCGGTCCTTGGTCTTGGTCTGCGGATTGGATTTGGATTCTCCTGCAGAGCTCGCGAGTCGCATGTGCGTCGCATCGTTCGTCAGTCTCGAGTTTGTATTTCGCTTTTTTAAACGATCCGATGATCGTTGTAAATAATTTTTAATGAAATGTAACCATGTTCGCGTTATTTTTCACCAAACAGCGTTCTTCTATCGTTGATTACCTGACGCGTATTTTATTCACGATACCGGCGCGATTCCCTATTTGATAACGTGGTCGGTAAATTAGTGAAAATTTTCATTTTTATACCCGTTGCAAAAATCGTAAATTTTAAACACGTTCTAGTGAGTGTATTGAAATATTGTTCGCGAGTTCGAATTCTAACGAATCAAAGTTACGATGAATTTCATTTTACGTATTTTCTGCATCTCATCTCTGCTCATCCATCAGATTCAAAATGTCTCACCAGAATCCACACCCGAAACCACCGACAACAGCAATACCACAGCATCGACATCTCCACTTCAGTCCAGTTTATCGCAAAAATTACTCGATTACTCGCACTCGACTCAAGTACCCGACTCGGTGAACCCTTCATTGGCGGCCAACGATTACGGCGAGTTTCAATTAATCCAATCCAACGTGTTGCAAATCAAAAGCAATATACCACGAACCCGAAGAAACTTCGAAGACCCCGGACAAAATTCCACCATGATGTTGCTACCATTATCTCAAAACACGACCGATTTAGCCGAAGAAACACGTTCGAGGAATGATAAAAAATACAAACACGGTGACAAAAATAAGAAAAAAAAGAAGAAGAAGAAGGGGGGTTTGCACTCGTTGCTGAAAAAGATGAAAAAAGGGATACCTAAATTTATGAAGAAAATGATGCCTCATATGAAAATGCCCAGTATGTTTATGTTGGGTATGGCTCAAGCCAATTTGCATAATTTCGTGATGCATGCTTTGATGATGAGTAAAATGGCTCTTGGATCGGTTATCATGATGATAATCAGAGAGCTGGTGTTTGGAGATAAAGATCAGCCGGTCAAATATTATAATTTCGGATACGACCACGCGCCACCTAGAAGACGTATTATTACCACTATTGAACATCCAGTGTGGAAGAAGAGAAGGAGACGTCATACGTGATTGGATTTGGTGCCTTGATACCCTTATAAATGAGGGTATGTGGGGTTGAAGATGGAATTATTTTTCAATTCTATCGATTAACAACTCGACTGATGAAAATATGCTCGAATTCGGTTTTATAGGTAAGAATGAGATCATTTTATCAAATTAACTATACAGGATGTCCTACTAAAACAGAACGTATATCTTGCTTTGAATTTTGGTCAAGTAATAGTATAATAGTTTGGCGAAAGGTACAAAAAAAATATATGAATAAACGGAGTGAGTCTGTCATGGCATTTGAAGAAGCGACAGTTCAGAAAATGTTCAAAAATGAGAAAAAGGAAGGAAACTCAATTCTGGACTTTGCTCTGTGTGAATATAAATCTCTCTTCTTCTATTCCCTCAAACAAATCACTAAGTACTGTTTGAAATGATCTGAAGAATTAAAAAATGAGCATTTTTACCGATTCCAATTTGAATGAAAGCATCACAAAATCAGTTACCTATAGGCAATTTGAGTTTGCAGTTGCTGGTTGCTCAACTCATTTTTATGAACTTTTTTTTAAAAAAAAGGAAACTCAAAAATCTGCTGCTGGAACCAGGTTCCAAAATATTGTTCCAAATCATCACCAATTGATTCTATTGGGTGTAGGTACCTATGTCGAATTTCAGCTTCTAAGTACTTTAACTCAGTCCATCAAGTTGTGACCTTTTTCATGGAAAATGCATAGGGCTCTGAATTTTTAAAAATTCACTAAAAATCTAAAAATGAAATTCAGCATTTGTTGGCATAGTGGTATATTTTTGAAAACTCTGTCAAATTTTAATTTTTCTTTGAAATTTTCAAAAATCTAAAAGTGGACTATCCAAGAATTTTCCAGAAATTAATGTTTTTTTTTTATCAAGTCCCCCGAAAGGAATCTCATCTCACCATTACCGGTCATTCTAAAACAGTAAGCACGACTTCAATTTCTCCCGGATTTGTAAATTTACTTATCCAAAAGGTGTGAAAATTAATTTGGGCAGCTAAAAGTAGAGTTGAGGTTTATTCTCGATCTTTGAACCAATATTCAAAGCTAAAAGTCAATTTGTATTAGCTTATTGTGAACCTTTTTAACGAATTTATCTCCCAACTTGTGAGCCAATTTCCCTGATGGATCGACTCCTCGAGGCTCGATCTAACTACCTATTTTTATTTTTTATAAAGTAGGTAAGGTAAATCGGTCTTAAATGAGAATCAATTCGCAATGGACACCTTTTGATAATTTTGACAGAAATTGACATTTTTTGATAATTTTGACAAGAATGGACCTTTTTGATAATTTTGACAAACTTTTCTCCAATTTTGACAAGAGTGGATACTTTTTGATAGTTTTGACAAAAACAGACACTTTTTTCCAATTTTTACAAAAATGATCACTTTTTGCCAATCCGGACAAGATTGGACACTTTTTGATAACTTTGACAAGAATGGTCACTTTTGGCTAATTTTGGCAAAAATGAGCACTTTTGGCCAATTTTGACAAAAATGAACACTGCTTGCCAATTTGGACAAGATTGAACACTTTTTGATAATTTTGACAAAAATGGTCACTTTTTGATAATTTTGACAAAATTGGGCACTTTTTGCCAATTTTGACAAAAATGGACACTTGATCAATTTTGATAAAATAACGGACACTGTTTGATAACTTTGACAGAAATGAACACTTTTATGGTAACTTTGACAAAAATGGACACTTTTTGCCAATTTGGACAAGGTTGGACAATTTTTGATAATTTTGACAAAAATGGACACTTTTTGATAATTTTGACAAAAATGAACGCTTTTGGCTAATTTTGACTAAGGGCACTTTTGGCCAATTTTGACAAAAATGGACACTTTTTGGTAATTTTGGCCAGAATGGACAATTTTGGCTAATCTTGACAAAAATGAGCACTTTTGGTCAATTTTGACAAAAATGAGCACTTTTGGTCAATTTGGTAATTTTGGCAAACATGAGCACTTTTGGCTAATTTTGACAAAAATGAGCACTGTTTGCCAATTTTGACAAAAATGGACACTGTTTGACAATTTGGACAAGATTGAACACTTTTTGATAATTTTGACAAAAATGGACACTTTTTGATAATTTTGACAAAAATGAACACTTTTTGCCAATTTAGACAAGATTGGACACTTTTTGATAACTTTGACAAAAATTGACACTTTTGGCGAATGTTGACAAAAATGAACACTATTTTCCAATTTGGACAAGATTGGACACTTTTTGATAACTTTGACAAAAATTCACACTTTTGGCGAATGTTGGCAAAAATAATGAACACTATTTTCCAATTTGGACAAGATTGGGACACTTTTTGATAATTTTGAAAAAAATGGGCACTTTTTGATAACTTTGACAAAAACTGACGCTTTTTGTTCAAAAAATAAAATTTTTCAACAGGGGAAACTTTGTTTAAAAAAAAAAAATAAAAAATAGAACCTTATACGAGCACGTTTGGCCAAAAAAAACAAATTCGGTAGCCAATTTTGGAGCAAAATGATGACCCTTTTTAAACAGATCGAGCGAAAATCAGCAATTCTTTTCGAATACAAAAAATTATTGACTTACAGATCTCGAGAATTTCGGTTGAGAATAAGCCACAATCCTATTTGTAGCTCCCCAAATCAATTTTCGTGCATTCTGGAGAAATTTCTTTGGGAGAGTTGATATCACCTACGAGACTAATTTTTGTCAATTTTATTGAATTATATTTTCAAAAAAAGCACAAATCGCAGAAAGTGTTCGATTTTTATTTAAATTCTTCAAGAAATCGAAAAATTAATTTTTTCTGCTGAAATTTGACTAAGGATTTCAGACCATTTTTTTTCTCCAAAAATCGTAGTCACGTTCAAATCAAAGGTGGGCACCTCAATTGATTCCCTTGGAAGGACAGATACCAGGTTGGCAAAAATCTTCGCCTCAATTGTAAAATCTTATGAACTTTCCCTTAATTTTCCAAAAAAAGTTTATAACTTTTTCTCCATTTTCACAAAAAATCAGAGAAGTTCTGCAAAACAGAAAACTTTTGAAAATTCTGATAAGAGTTTCAAAAATTATACTTCGTTTAAAAAATACTCGTATATTATTTTAATAAAAAAGTGTTGAAAAATTTCTAAAAACTATACCTACCTACTGGAAAAATTCAAACGTCAAAATTTGAAAAAATAGGTAGGTATGGGTACAAAAATTTTTTGGAAATGAAATCTATGTAAAAATAAAAACGAGATCTATTAATGGCTCATCATTCAACTGTTAAGTACCTATTTTATTTTATTTATTTGTTTTTTTATTTTGGATTTTGTGGGAAAATTATCTGTGATGAGAATCTATGAAAGTTTGAATGATTGTGTTATCTTTCGAAATAGTTACGTATTTGCCCCTTTTTTATCCTCATTTTTAAATTTGGGACTTTTTTTTTCAGAGATGGCCAAGTTAATTTGGTCACTTTTTATGGCAATTTTTGAAAATTTGAAATTTCCAGAATACGGCTGTAAGTTTGAAAACAGCTGGAAATTTCAGCTTGAATTGACTGTAGTATGTTCAAATTAGAAAATAAAGTAGATAAATTTTAGATTTCCAACTTTGTTATTGAGAAAGTAAAATTTTGTAAGAATTTCGACTTTCAAAAATCTGCTTGGAGGCTCCAAAACTGCTAAAAAGTGTTCGAAACCAATTCCAATTAATTTAGAGATCGAAAATAGGGTACATAGGTAAAAAATGTCAGCTTTGTAACCCATTTTGGTAAAATTTTGATTTTTCTCGTACTTCTGGCCTAAATTTCGAAAAATGCACCGTATAGTAGATACTTGAAATTTTGGCTGTTGAGTGTTGATGTATTTTTGCAGGCTCTTTAGATTTAGCTTTGGCTGGTTCAAAAATGTTTCTGCCAGTCGGAATAATTTCTTGTGTAAAAGTGCTTTGATCCATTGTAAAAGATAAGTAGGTACCTGATTTTTCTTAAATAAGATTGTTGAACACGTATGTATGTACATATATTTTGAAAATTTTCAACAATAGGTACCTTGCCTACCTATAATGTTATTAATTGATTGTATTGTGAACGAATATGGAGATTTAGTATGCCCCAGCTCTTCAGAAATGCTCTCTGTAGGATCAGTATACACGATTTCGACCTCAGATCCCCGACTTAAATGACTACGCGTGTACGCTCAGAGGAATATAAATGATTAAATAGTGTGCTATATTAAGTTTAAACTCGAGATACCAATTTTAAATTACCACTTGGTGTAACTAGCATGACGAGTGTTACGAATCAATAGTAGATAAATATGTACCATTTGATTCACGACTGGGTGAAATAAACATTAGCCAAGTCCATAGGTATGGTAGTACATTTCAGCTTCATACAGAGAGAAGTCAAACAAATCATGAATAAAGTACCTACACAATATAATATACACTCGGAAGCGTAAATAAGTACCTGCTTATAGTACACTTATACACTCGGCTCTACCCTCTACTTCATCGTCCATCATCGTCGCATACATAACACTTTACTCCACGTTCTTCACCTTGAACCCGCGTTAAATGATCGTAAAAACGAGCGAAAAATTGCTTACGGAATCAAAAGAGCTCGCTTAAGTTTTATGCGTATACTCGCGTACTCGTATTCGTATTAAAATTGTGAGCTCGCGAGTTTTCGGCGACGTAGCGTTAATTTCGATCCATTAGTCGCGCCTTTTTGAACTCGCCGCGCAGCTCGCGTTAATGGTTTTGAGAGAATTAAGCCTGAAATTGAAAGTTTTTCGAATACTTGGTCGTTGTCGGCCGGAGTTGTTGCGAGAAATATCGTTCCATCAACAGTTACGTAATTTCGTCGTTTAGTTAAAATTTCAATTTCTAAAAGTCGTGGTGCGATTTTAATGCTCGGATTGTTAAATTGTCTTTTCGGAGAGACAAAAATTTGTACTTACTTAAGAAACAATGTAAAGTAAGATCAGAATGATTGCAAGTGTACTATTGTGAGAAAATTTGAAAAAAAAAATCGACGTAGATTTTTTTTGTGAATTTTAGGTTTGAAAAAATTTGCCAAACAAACCTAATCGATGAGATATCCACCCATACATACCGCACCTAAGCATCTACCCATAAGTTAAAGCACGACACCCATATAGAAAGTGTCTCACACTCTCACAATCAACTCATTATAGCCTATAGATTATGGTAATTTTATACACTATAGACTGAAAGACTGCGTTGACCACTTGAGCCAGATCGGAAATACCTACTAAACGATCGCAAAGATGAAAAAGCGCAATCAAGCGTGGATTTTGATGACCTTTTTTTTTCATTAGGTAAACTATACCTACACGAGCATAATGAAAAAGACAACCGATACCGGCGACTCGGACGAGTTTCAACGTTTATTCGGCGAGCATTAATTTACCTCGAATAATTTTCCCTTTCTTTTTGACACGTCTGTATGGGCAATTATTGCGGTATATCGGTCGACCGTGAAATTACACCGGGAGATGTTTATTGTTTACATTCGATTATGTGACTGTGATTAAAAATGATAGGTAGGTAAAGAACGGGAGATGATGGTGATTTGGAAGGTGAGAGTGAAATGCACGATGGGGACTGCATGTGGAGAGGTGTGTAATCTTATGACTGCGGTTTGATCGAGCGAGCGCAGCGAATATGGTCAAAATGTGATTGTAATTTGTAAAGTTATAAATTGGTGGATATTACGAGTAATATCTCGGGTTTTAGGTGTATTTTCAGCGTTCGGGTTATAATAAATAGTTATGGCGTTTTGAAACATGTTTTAGAATTTGATGGAGAGTTGACAAATGTGAGAGCAAAAAACATAACTGTTTCTCCAACTATACTTAATGACTAATGAGAGAATTTCTAGCAGTGATGGCTGAGAAGGAGGGTGCAGGGGATGCAATTGCAATCTGCTTCAAAAAAATCTCTTTTTTTTGTCAGAAATTGTCAAAAATTATCAAAATAAAAAAAACTCGCTTTTTTGACAAAAATTTCAATTTGTCAATAATTTCCAAAAATTGCTAACTACTTTTTTCTAAAATTGTCAAATTCTTAGTTTTTGATATTTAGCAATATTGGTAAGATTTTAACTCTTCTTCCAAAAATTTCTCTGAAGGTAATCAATTTTGGAATTTTATTGCGAGATTTTTACCTTGTTGTGATTTCAGAAAAATTAGAAGCCTTCGATTTTTTCCTACTCGACTCATTTTCATCGGATACAATCATTTTTCCAATCCACCTACTACCATAGGTATAAGTAGAAGAGAATCTAAAAATTCCAATTTTGCTGAATTGCAATTTTTTGGGGGGGAGGGGGATGGAGAAACACTAAAATCACAAGCCAACTCTAAAATTACTCCTTCACCAGTAGATCTACCATCTTCTCAGTCCACGATGAAATGAGTGTGAGGTGTGGATAACGACACTTAAGTATTTTGAGAGAATTTCTAGCAGTGATGGCTGAGAAGGAGGGTGCAGGGGATGCAATTGCAATTCGAGCTTCCAAAAATATGAATTCCAGATGAAAATGTATACCATTGACAAGTGAATTTAATGCTGGTATAGGGATATACAACCTCCTTCTCCATTCTTTTTTGAAAATTCAGATTTTTTGGCGAAATTTTCATTTGTATGTACCTACCTGTGAATTTTCACCTTCGCGAATTGTTGTTTTTTGTATCCCAAATTATCCATGCTATATTCGCGAAATATTCATTTCAATTTTAGAAATGTCAAGAGTGTAAAAATAGACTAGATCTTTCTTATCAAAATTTTACTTTTTGAATTACCTACAAATTTTGAAAAGATTTTGCCCTCACTTTGCTCGAGCCAATTTGGTTCTCTGTTCCTGGATTCCCCCCCCCCCTAACAGAACAAAAATAAGGGGCCCGACTCGGCTTTGTCGTTACTGATTTCTAGAGCTGGTTAGCTTAGATTGATCAGTCAAAAAAATAGTAGGTAGAGGTGATACGTGAAAAATGGCAAATTGAACTCCGGCAGGGAATTTGAAATCAACTAATAAAATTTAGCTTTGGTGATCCAAAATCTCAATAAAATTTTCAGATCGCAAGATAGCCAATAGCCTCCTCCAAAGAAGAGTTTAACTTGACGTTTCTGTTTGAAATTTATCTTTACCAATTCTTAACCGATATTTTTTCAAACTTGCAATGATTTTATAGACACAAATTATCAAAAGTCACTCATGAAAATTTTTTGAAATTTTTCAAGTGTTGATATGTATCTACATTCTACGTGTGGGTACCTATTTTCTAAGTATTGAGCGAGATTGCATTTTAGTTTTTTAATGCCAGCTCGGATGACTTCCTTTGGAGGTGTAATCACAGAAATATATATTTTAAAATGAGCCTTTTACCTTTCTCATCAGCATGTCCAACATAAGTACATTTTTTCAGAATTTTTTGTGTAGTTGCAAGACTTCCCAAGATACAAAAAACTGATTTTTCCGCTATTTTTTCCGTCTGAAGTGATCAATTTTAGTCGAAATTTTTTTTTGCTGTATTAGTGTATTCCATGAAAGTTCTCCAACTAGCAGTCCATCAAAATGAATTTGGTTCAAATTCGTTAATCTTTTCATGTTCATTTATATCTACATACTTACTTAATTTTAATTACAAAAATTGAATCACCCCATTTTGGAAACTCCCAACTCAACTTCCCCCTTCCACTCCCTCCAGACCATCTATTGTATCAATTCCAAATTGATAGATCCAGTGGTGCCAGGATCCTCCAAAGCGTTTGTGGAATCCCCCCTCAACTTTGAAACTCACTCCCCGTCCCCACCCCATTCTTTGTTGTACCACGTTTTTTTGGTCAGCTGAAACGAGAACCAGAACCATTAGAACCGTTTCAAAATTTGTAAAAGAAAAGTCCCAAAAGAACAGCCATAGGTAATATAAAATGATTTTGAAAACATTTAAAACCGTTTAGAACCGATTGAGTTTTTGAAGGAAAGAACAACCATCATAAGAATCACTGAATCAGAACAAGTTTCAAATAAGAAGAACCATCAAAACCCTTTTCAGGAATCGGTCGTTTCATTTGGTTCCCTTATTATTGAATTTTCTTTTTTTCTTACCAAAACTGAAGCAAGAATTCGTGTTTTTCAGACAAAATAAGTAAAGTAAAGGGAATTTTTGTTAATTTTCAATTTTTTGCCATTTTTTGGACCTGGAACCATTTGGAACCGTTTTTTTGATTGGTGGAACCACCAGCACCACCGGCAAAACACCAAAGGAGAGGTAAAGGAACCATCTGAATCGTTCGAGTTTGAAAAAAAATAAGAACCATTTTAGAAGAACAATGTGAAAAGATACCTTTTGGAACCAAAACAAAATCATTTCAAAGCCAAGTCTGAGAACCTTTTGGGAACCGAAACCGGGAACCACTTATTTTCAAAGGTTCTAAGATCCACCACCATCACAACCAATTCAAATTCAAACGGTTTTCAAGTCTGAGTAGAAATAGAAACAACGTTAATTACACGATTTTATTTTCTTTGTCTTTTCCTTTGAATCCTTTAGAAAAAGATCAGAGACATCAATAATTTGTTTGAGAATTAATCGAGTACATTTTAAAAATAATAATTCAATTACTTCTTTGCAATTTGAACCGGATTGAAATCTTGATAAAATCCACACAAGTTACTTAATATAGTTGGGTACTTGATTTCATTCGACTCGATTTGTTTTTCTCTAAGAAATTTTTGAAGAGTTGATTATAGCTTCCTCTAAAAATTGCAAGTTACCCTATTCGCTTGTAAATCATTTTCCCAACACCCTCAACAGTTCAGCGACCACAACAAACCAAACGTTGGCTTTCAAATCTTGAAAATTGTCAAAATACCCAAGATGTCGTTATGTACACCCATTTCATCGTGGAATGGAAAGATAGTAGTTCTACTGGCGAAGGAGTAATTTTAAAGTTGAATTTTGATTTTAGTGTTTCTCCATCCCCCCCCCCCCCCATAATCGTTTTGGGTAGATCGTATATTATATTGCAATTTCAGAAAAATTGGAATTTTTAGATTCTCTTCTACTTACCTATGGTAGTAGGTGGACTGGAAAAATGTTTGTATCTGATGAAAATGAGTCGAGTAGGAAAAAATCGAAGGTTTTTAATTTTTCTGAAATCACAACAAGGTAAAAATCTTGCCATAAAATTTCAAAGTTGGTTACCTTTTGGGCAATTTTTGGAAAAAATGTTAAATCTCTGCAATTTTGCTAAAATATTAAAAACTAAGAATTTGACGATTTTAGAAAAAAGTAGATAGCAATTTTTGAAAATTATTGACAAATTGCAATTTTTGTCAAAAAGCAAGTTTTTCTTATTTTGATAATTTTTGACAATTTCTGACTTCTCTCTGAGCTCAAAAAGCAATGGCTGTCAAAATAAATATGATCCAGAAAGAGGATTCCAAGCAATTTTTGGATCATTTTGAAAAATTTAAATCTTCGATAAGATCCTCAATTTTTTGTTTGTGCAGCTGAAAATTTTTTGCAGGACTTCTGTATGAATTCTCATGCTCTAGTTTTAAAAAATGAGTAGAATCTGTACCTATCTGAGTGATTGAGAGATTCCATTATATGTAAATTGATTACTTTATCCTGTGGAATAATTCCAGTACAGGTACCTACTCTGGACAAATGGAAACTTTTCCTATAGCCTTTTTGAAAGTGGTTAAATTAAGTTCCTATGTATTTTGAATGTTGGAAGCAAAACCAATAATAAAATCTCGCACTGGTTCAACTATAATATTTCTTGATCTACATTCAAGCAACATAACACGATACAAATTTTAATCTGTCATCTTTATGTTTAATTTCAGCCCAGCATCATTTTCCATCTTGGTTACCTCCGTCTTAGACGTCGTTGATCCACCGAGACAATTCGAGCATAATTTTTTCTGACGTCTTTCGAGTATTCATGAGGCGAAGATTGGGACCAGATCATCGTATTTCTGCTCCAACTTCGTGTCAAAATACACTCGAAAAATGTAACGAAAACTTTCACATAATTTATTACTAAATAATTTATTTTTCTCGCAGTAATCAAAATTTTTCTACGGTAATTCTAAGTTTTCGTATTTAAAATTAAATACCTACTTACCCTAAGTAGGTACTTGATTTAAAACGTCGTTATTTATTCAAGTTTCATGTGTGTTTTTTTTGTTTTTTGTTTTTTTATTTATTTGAAAAAAGAACAACGCATGTATTTTAAATTTACGTACCTTTTATTTTTTAGTAATTTATTTGTACATAGAAAATTTATTTTGTTGTTGTTATTATTATTGTGATGCTTGAAGATTGTGTGTATAATGTTGTATGTATTATGTACTATGTAATGTACCTCTACCTATACGTTACGTAAATTTCTTCTTCGTTACTGTTATGATTGTTGATGATTTTGTTGTTTACTTAAAGGTTACAGTATATGAGTATATACGTACCTTTACCTACGTATATTATAGAGTTATGTGTACTTTTATGCAAGACGTTTTACGCGTATCATTTACCACCTACCTTTACCCAAGTAAATTATTTCTCACTTCTCAGTTTTGAAAACACTGTATTCATTCTGGTAGGTACCTACCTACGTGAGTAAACAATTTTAATAACATCGTCTCCATATTGTAGGAGTACGTAGCATGCAGTATATACTTACTTTTGTCGTAGTTGTTTTTCGTAATCATCATCCTATAAATAAATTCAGTCAGGGTACATGGTACATGGTACATGGTACGCGTAAAATGGCTCGTTATACTCGACAAGATAGTAGCGTGGTTGGGTAACAGGGTGGAAGGGTTCGTATTACGTGATACGAAATTTTCTCAGCGTATACTCGAATGAAAAATCTCCGCCAGTCGTCGCATTACCGACGAGAAAACGAGTGTAAAAAGTAAATGACGAAAGAGATTGTTAAGGTATACTATATTGTGTTTGTTGTTGTGAGACTGCGGATAAAATTTTCTCTCATATACGAAAGTCGAGACCTTGAAAATTTTTTGCCATATTTTTACTCTATGCGCAGCGAATTTCTCGTTTATTTTTTTTTACTTTTTAAATAAGTAAAAATACCTACGGTTAACTGTTTGTTATAATTTTCATAGGATAACGAAAATTTTTGAAATGAGATTTCGGTATACTTACCTACGTACTTATTTAATGTAATATTTTTCTTAAATTAATTTTTCTTACGTATCTACTTGATAAATGTAATATTTCCAGCTTGGTTTGTCGATTGCGAAATGAAAAAATAATGGAAAGGATTTTTATTTTTAAACAATCCTGCAGTTCAATATTTTTACTTCATGGTTCGTTTCGATGAGCTGAATTCTTATACTACGTGTAAATTATGTATCTATATCTATTTTGAATGATTTGATAAGTCTAAGTGTTAAGTATAATATTATGTACAAATAACGACGATGAATTTTATTATTGTCGACGATCGTAAGATCGTACTATTCGCCATGTTAGATTAAATTATTGTGTTGCATTCGAGACGCGTTCATATTTAAAAGTTATAAACTTATTCGTATTGAAATGTCCTCAGAACTTCTATAAAATTAGGTTTAAATAATTGTGTAAACTGTTTGATCTTTTTTTTTTTTTTTTTTTTTTTATTAAAAATATGTAGAAGGAATAGATGGATATTTTCAAATCAATTTTTGAAACTTCCCATCACTTTCTGGTGAAAAAATGACACAATTTTTTTCTCTGAAATGACATTTTTTTGAAGATTATTGAATCTGAGAGAAACGAAGGAGAAGTGGAGGCTTTGCAAGAAAGTTACCTACGAATGTTTTTTAATCTTTTTTTTTTTTTTTTTTTAATTTATTTATTTCAGTTATTTGATTTGAATTTTAGGAAATAATAAATCATTTCACATATGAAGCTGAAAAATGAAAAAATTATCTTCTTTGATGACTGCAGAGCAATTGAAAATTTTCGACGATCAATCTAAAGGACGGAAAATTGGAATAAGGGTAAGGTGCCCGAATGTCGACCAGTCGCCTAAATCCGACCACAAGCCTATCTCGCCCACTAATGCCTTGAAAATTCGGAAAAAAATATTTTCGTATGTATTTTTCACAGAAAAAACGATTAAGACCAAAATCACAACCCAAAAGCCAAAACTCGCGAAAATATAGCTAAAAAACGAAATTCAAAAAGTCAAAATTAACTTTTCCCGCAACTTCAATCCCCTGTTGCGCAAATGTGTGATTTCTCGTGAAAAAAGTTTTAATTATTTTTTAAAGTACAAAGTTCGACGAATAAAAGCCGATAATCAGTTTTTGGATCGATGAAAGGTAAGTCCGATAAATTTTCCATCAAATTTATTTTCATCGAGTGCCCTAATTCCGACCACCAATGATTTGGCTATATATTTGAAATTTTTATTTTCCTGGATTTTCGAAAAAAATGCCAAAACGTAAAAAATGGTATGCTGATGCAATGAACAAAGCTGTAAAAGCTGTAAGAAAACGAGAATAAGGGTATTTAAAAGCATCTAAACAATTTCCAAGTGTTTCAAATGGGGACATGAGATTTGTGATGCGGGGTCAGAAAAATGTAAAAAAAAATTGAATATTTGTTCCCCTTTGCTTAAATAATTAATTGCCTTTCTATTTGTGTCATTTCAATTAATAAACAACGATGTTGACATATTATTTACCATCTTTTTTTCAATTTTTTTGGGGTGGTCGGAATTAGGATACCATTTTTGCGATTTTCAATTTTCTCACTTTTTGGAAAAAACGCCATGAAAAATCAGCGGGGGGGTTTTAGGTTTAGTGACTTTAGGGCATTAAACTAGAGGCATGTGGCTATCATTTGAGCCATTGTGCGCGAACCTAGGTCAATTACAGGTCTTTTTATTCCAAAAATAAACTAGGTGGTCGACATTCGGGCACCTTACCCTTACATGGTGTATATATAGATCAAATTTTGATGTTTTTCGATTACATGTTTATAAAAATTCAAAAAGTTCAATTTATTACCAAAAAATTCTCATCGTTGGTGATTTTGAATATTTTTTTCATAAAGTAGTATTTATCAGATTTCAACAATAGGAAATTTTATTTGTCAATTTCAATCTTCAACCGATTTGTGAAAAAGGTCAGTCACAAATAACTGCTCATTTCAATCAGTGATGTGCACTTTTGACCATTTACCAACTTATTCAACTAACCCTCCTCCTCACTTTCTCCTTCTAATCAAACTATGCAATGTGAACGCGTCTTTATTATTCTATTGAATATACAATGTGATTTATTTATCGATTTAATAATTTATTTCTAGCTCATAATACTTTATTTATTTATCCCATAAGTATTTATTTTTTATTTATAAGTACCCATTTGTGTATGTACTTGACGATGAAAAAAAAAAAGGAACAATAACCAATTATTTATTTTTGTACGTGCAGTGTAATTTCATAAACATCGTCGAGAGAGAAATGAAAAATTAAAAACGGTAATAAAATTAAATTACTAATTTGTTTAAAAAAAAAATATACGAGCATGAATAATTACAGACACGTGATAAATAAGTATCATCGAAATACTTGGATCTTCACTCGAAAAGAGCCACCAGGGAATTGACGACGAAGAGGGAAGGGAGAGTACGCGAAAATTCTTTAAATTCGTTGCAAATCGTCGTTAAAACTCATTCGAGAACAAGTTTCCATTTCCAAAATTTACGCGACGTTTGAAATGATTGATGAATATTGTATGAAAAAAATGTCTACTGGCCCAATTTACCATATTTACTCAAGTGGCGATGAGAATAAGACAATCGACACAATCGTACCCACCATTAGTATACAAATAAAATAAACTCGTTGCCATGGGTAATAAAAAGTGAAAAAGAACAAAAAAAATGCAAGTATTTAAAAACTTCCAAAACAGATTGATAAATGTGTGTGGTGCGGGTTCGTTGAGAAAAAATATGATAAAATATGAAAGCGATTATAATGTTAACCAGTCGGTAAGTAAATATGTAGATACTAACCTATGGCACGAGTGTGATAGGTAAGTATAGGTATAATTGTCAATTCGAAAGAGAAATTTACCACTTTGGAGTTGCGGGATTCCTTATTCGTGATAAAATTTTACCACAAATGAAAATTTAAGCCGGAGCTTGGTAGACATTTAATCTATAAATTCCACCATCATCGTCATCATCATCGAGCAATGCAACACTTTGGCTTGGGTGTTGGTAAAACGAGTCGATTTCACTGACATAGCAGACCCTTTCGTCACTTCTTCATCACCAGATATAAGTACATTCCCATGACATTCGATGAAGGCTTAGGTATAGGTAAAGGTAAAGGTACCCGATGCAAGATGCTTCATGCTAGAAATACGAGTATGAGGATACTATGGTAAACCTACAAACAAACATTTGTGTTCATTGTACCGCAATATACTCGTACCTATCTGCGAATATATCATGATTTGATTCCGTTTCACCATCATGAGCACAGACCAAGATCAAACACCAAACACAGAATGGCGAGCAATAATAAAAGTAATGGCAGCCAATGTCGTTTTTACGCACGGGTTGCCAAGTCGAGCGAATAATACATAGGTACATACTACATAGGTAGGTATTCTTGTATTTTAGTTTGAGTATTTTATATTGTCAAGCGAAACGAATAAATATTCTAATTGGGTATGATTTCAATGTTTACCTTGCTCATCTATCGTTATCTTCAATATCTGAAGGCGTGGTACGGTGAATTTGAAATGATTTTTTTGTCTACTTACCTTTGTACGGTTATAACTACCTATAGCAATTAACCATTGTGTACCTACAAACAGGTAGTTTTACCCATCTACTTACTTACTTGATGAACGAATAAAAACTAACTTTTCGTTGATATGCGGACATTTCTA
The DNA here is from genome assembly GCF_950023065.1 of Planococcus citri. Lineage (NCBI taxonomy): Eukaryota > Metazoa > Arthropoda > Insecta > Hemiptera > Pseudococcidae > Planococcus > Planococcus citri. The sequence goes on along the minus strand of NC_088680.1, from coordinate 43,970,840 downwards.
TTTTTCTTTTCATCTGATAGGATTCGAATGACATTTGAATCGAAGTAATAATCAGTACCAGTAGATTCAGGAACTGTGCATTTCATTTTTTTTTTTTTTTTTTTTTTTAGCTCTCTTTCTTCCGAACGAATGAATGGAATTTTTCGAATTGAATAGAAACGATGATGAGTTGAAGTTTAGAGAATGGCGAAGGGCAGCAGAGTAAAAAGAGGTATAACAATTATCTAGATGGACTTCAAGATTCGGATAAATTGAAATATTAGAAGCAAAAAAAAAAAAAAGAAAAAAATGTCCCTGTAAAAAACAAAATCGAAAATGAAAGAATTTTCAAAAAAATCGAAACCCTTTAGAAGTATTCATCTATAAGACGTATATGCAACTCAGATAACCAATCTAGAAGCTCAGAAAACGAAGATAAAGGTTGAATTCGATTTAAAAATATCATTAAACTACCTACCTTGAAAATGTTCGATATGCAATTCAAATTTCAAATAACAAAAAAAAACTCAAAAATTAAAAGTAGGTACAAGATTGATCCTAAAGAAATAGATAATTCCTGCAAAAGTACTCGTATGCAACTTATTAGCCTATCCTCGGTTTGCAAAAGCACCACAACCACCTACTTTTTCGATTTTGAAAATCAAAGACTAATTTATTTGATGGTGGCGGTACTGTGACTAAAATTTAGCAGTGTTGAAAAAAAAAACAAAAAAAAACAGCTTTTTTTGTATGTTTAAAACAAATTTTTTGTTTTAAACCCAAATTCAAATGTAAAATTTTACCTGTTTTAAACGTGTTTTAAACGTTTTTAAAACACGTTTAAAACAAAATTTTTTTTTCAATGTGTAAATGTGGTTTTAGATTTAGTTTTTTTGTTTGTTTTTTTTTAGACTTTTTTGGTACACCGTAACTTTGTTTGATTTTATTGTTCTTGTTCAATCAAAAAATGTAAATAAAATTCAAAAAGTAGGTATATAATTATGTTTTATACGTTTGACAGATATCAAATAAGTGATTTAAAGTATATTTTTTTTACACGGATTTTGCATAATCTAGATTAGGCTATGAATTGTCGAATTATTTATTTTTTTATTTTACAAAAAAAGATATAAAATAAGTTTTTGAAAATCTGGCTGTTTTTTTTTTACCAGATTGTAAACAGATTAAAATTGAAAATCCATAATCTACTGGGGTAGTAGATTATAGGAATGGATTTTAGATTTTACTTTATCAGAAATGAACTGACAATCCAGCCGGAGTCCCAGAATTCAGATTATGGATTCTTATAAAATCCATAATTTAGATAATGGATTCTTGTAAAACCGTGTAAAGAAAACATAATCATTTTTTAAAATTTTTTTGATAATTCTATGGTCAAAAATCTCGAAATAATTGAAAAAAAAAACAAAAAAAACGAGTTTTAAACAATAAAAACAGCTTTAAATAGAGATTATGTTTTAAACATCAATGTTTTTTTCTCAGCATTTAAAATAGCTGTTTTAAACAATGTTTTAAACGATCGTGTTTTAAACAACGAACACTGAAATTTGGGACATTTTTAGACCAAAAATTATGGCACGAAACCGGAGCAAAAACCAGAACCGAAAAACCCCAAAAACCGATTAAAATTGTTCAAAACCAAAACCTGCAGGAGCGTTATTTTCCCATAAATAAAACCCAGAAAACAAAACAGTGTTTCAAACTAAAAAACAACTTTTGTTTTAACGTATTTTTTTTCAACCCTAATTTTAACGTTTTTTTTTTTCAGTTTCTCGTAGAAAAAAAAGTGGAAATGAATGAACTGTATTTTTAAATTTTCAATTTTCTTCCTGTACTTTTTACACATTTTGTGTTTTGATTTCAATTTTTCAATATTTCTTGAACCTTATAGCAATTTTTATGACGTCACAATATCTTAAAAATTGATGACTGGATAACGGATATTTGAAAAACTGAATCCAACAAATGAATTTGTGTTTAAACCACATTTTAAGAGTGCTTGAATAAAACACGTTTTAAACAAGAAAAAAAGTTTTAAAATTTAAACCCAAAAACGCGTTTGTTTTGTTTTGTTTGTTTGTTTTTTTTTTTTTTCAAAAAAAGAAACACGTTTTTGTACAATCCTGAACCTAAACCAAAACCGGTAGCGTTATTTCTCAAATTCAAAACCGAAACCATAACCCATTAAAAATTGAGCTCAAAATTAGGTGTAAAATCATCATCTGGAACACAGTTTATTCAATGAATTTTTTCTGACTAATTTGAATCGCATTGATTGTCGATTTATTGTTTTCGAGACAATTATTGTTAAAAATAGCCTCCGAATTCGAATTTTCCGGCTTCTAATTACTCAAGCAAAATATCTACTTTAATTTTTTGATTGATGAAAAAAAAATGAAAGATGAAACCTGTACAATAATAGGTACCTAACGCACTTGGAAGCTGAAAAAAGAGCTCTTGGTTGACGCAACCAAAAAAATTAAAACTTGTAATGAAACACTCATTAACGAATTAACGATCATTTAATTACATAAAGTTTCGAGCCCTTACTCCTAAAGTAAGCATCGCATCCCACTTATTTTAGTGGAAAATCTTGTTTGTCGTCTCGGAGAATAAAAAATACCTACGCTTTCGTTTAAACGCCCACCAAACAGCAAACAGTCAACAACTACGTTGCACGAGTATAACATTTTGCTTGTCATTTATTTGAAGGGATTCAAATCCGTGTAAAGAACAACTTGGCGTTTATGTTTAAGCTGCAAAAAGCAGGTAGAAGGTACCTAATTAAGATATTAGACCATCTGGGTACTTTGAGTAGGATTTGGGTACTTTTTGCTCGACAAATCAACAAGCGGTTCGCGAAATTCACTTATATGTACTTGTACACACGCACACGAATATTTAACAACAATAATAATAAATCTTTATTTTATTTTTTCTTTAATACTTATTACTTAATAATATAAACTTTAACTAAAATATAACTAACTTTGGTTTCAAGTTTGTTTCTTTTTTTTTTCATTTTCATAAAAATTTTTTCGTTTGTTTCAAACAAGCTAGAACAACGATAATGTTATAATCTATATATTCGCACTCGTCGTGCCAATATATACGTATAGAATATAAATGTAGTATACGGCACAAAGACATGAAAATTTGGTATATCTAGAGACACACACACACGTAATACATAATGTAGTATAAATCTCGTACTAACACAATCGAATCGAAATTTCGTACAAATCGTAATAAATTATAATTAAAAACGTTAGGCCTATGTCACACTTAGATACAATAAGCTAATTACAAATATTTAAGTACACGATATTTATAAACAGTAAACACACACACACACACAAAGAAAAAAAAATTATAACCAATATAATAATTCTCGCATTATACAATTTCACATCGTACATACAAATAATACAAAATAATAAAACGTGTTTCAAACAATGACGCAGTCTTCATTGTTACAATATTCGTAAAAATATAATATTTTCATCGTGGGCGAGACAGCGATTTTCGAAAATACAACCTTAAATACTATAAAACAATAATAAAAACAGAACAAAAAAAATGAACAGAACCAAGGGAATACTGACAGTATAATACTACACGTCCAAAATATCACCAACATATTTTCGTCAAAAGAAGGTAACTAATAAAATGAAATTTTACATGGGACGTCTTTTGCATACATACGTGACGATGAAAAGAGAGATTTTTTGTATTTGATACTAAAATCTCGAATTATCAGGTAAAATAGCTCGATGAATTCGAATGGAAAATTGAAAATTTGACGAATGTAAATTTTGTTCATTTTGATTATCAATTTGAAATTTAAATGTAGGTACTGAAAAAGAAAAACAACATCGAAGAACGTTACCAAATTTGTATAATAAAACATTCAGCCTCTCTATCGGTAAGAAATTCAATTTGCAACAAATTTTAAAACTTCAACTTTCCATTCGAATTTGTATACAAAAGTAATACTATATTCGTCTATTACATATCAAAATACATCTAAGAGAACAAAACTCGTTTCAAAAACGTGCCAAAAATTTGTTTATAACAATTCGCCAAAATATACTCGAGTAGGTAATTTTCTCGAGAAGAATTGCAATCTCAATTAACGTTGGATGGTAATGCAAAGGTTTTCGTAATAAAATAAACATTAGCAATTCGTACATAATGAAAGACTTAGAATGAATTTTACGTAGTAGTTTCCATCTGGGGATATGATATTTGCGCTAAATTTACTATACGATAAGACGTCGTGTATATTTATATACGTCTCGGTTACCAATTCAATTATAATAACTTATTCAACAACGTAGACTGAATTTACAAAATTTGTACTGCTTTTTGAAATGGCGTACATGAGCGTAGTACGATGAAGATGGCGGAGTACACAATTCAATTACTCTACGTAGGTATACGCCTTCGTTAATTATAAATATACAGTGTGTTTATAAGAATATCGAGTACCTTTTGAACGTAAAATAATCCTTTTTTGAAAATTTACAATGTGAAAATAGAAATTTTCGTAAAACTTCTCGAAGAAATAAATCGATTATATTTCTATTTATAGGTTTTAAAATTTTGAATTCAATTAGGAAAAAAATAATTTTTCGTTGACTGGTAGGTATTCGATATTAATAGACACTCTGTAGGCATACATGTCAAGAGTTCGAGAATTTTTAAAAATAGTTCAGAATTTGCTCTTTTTTAAACCGAGAATGAGAAAAGAAATTACTCAATAGTAATAACCGAAAGTCAAAAAGTATGAAAATTGTAAACTTTCACAAACATCATTTCAACTTTTATTTTCATTTTCCAACTGAAAATTTATAAAGGAAGTCAACCATCTTTGGAATTCAAATTTTTATACTTAGTCGTTTAAAATAGAGAAACACATTTTCAGTTCTTTGCGTCTTTATCCTTCGGGTTGACACTTGAAAAAAAACTTCCTTTATGGTCAAACTTTTGAAGTTTTGAAGTAGAGAAATGAATCTCAATTCAATGTCAATTAGCTAAAAGTGCAAAAATTTAGAACTTGAGCAGAACTTCATTTAAATCTGAATCATTTTCTCTGGTCTGTGGTAAACTTATGACTTGCATGCCATTAAACATTGCATTTAATTATGACACTTGACTCTTGGCTTTGCAAACAACTAGATCCTATTTTTTACAACAACCAAAATTAGGTACATATTTTGAGATCAACGAATACTCGTACGAGTAAAAATGAAAACACAACGCTTATTTACAACGCAGGGTTCGAACGGTGACCAGTTGGAATTTGGAGAAAATTCTTCTCGGATGCCAGCGTCGCAATAATTAACATTTATTGTCAAAATGAACTTCAATTTCAATTCAATTCCCATTCCATTCCATTCAATTCCTCGCGAACAGCTGCAGCAGCTGGAATGGAAACAGAGGGAAGAATTCATGGAAACGGAAACGGAACATCCGAACATCGCATTTGTGGTCGCAGTGTAGCCAGATCTGAAAAAAATGTTTCGTTAGTAACGGTAACAATGAAGACATTGAGAGTGGGGATGGAGAATAACGTAACACGAGTCTTTATCAATGCGTCGAATGTGTGTTTATTATATGAATATTTTGTATTGCATCCTAAGAATAGCTGTTAATTGTTTTATATCTACGAAAAAGAATTAAAATACCCTTTTTGTAAATCAGGAACTGATCGATTAAACGTAGAAAAGTTCGAGATTCGAGGTATTTCTTTTATCTTGCTAGTTGTTACATAACATCAAGAGTTGTGATAAGGCTCAACGCTCTCAAGCAAAACACTTCTCAACTCGATGTATACCACCGGTAAATAGTACATTCAAGTGTCGAGTTCAACTATTCGCTTATTTTCATACATTAAAATGCCATCTTATCCGCGATCGCGTGCTCCGGAAAGCGCATTGAGCTTTATGAACGCTCGACCAAAACTGCAACCGTACGTTATTCCTCGAAGAGCAGCAGGGACATCGTCCGCACCTGAGCAACAGAACATTTCGCCGCTTATGGCAGTAAACCACTCGCCACTAACTACCATTGCACCACCTCAAATTTCGACGGCAACTACCAAAGATGCAGGTACCCAGACGATAACCCGAGAAAAGAATTTGGATCCGATAAATTTCGCTCGTTTGTATATCAATACGCAGATGAAAGGAGATAATGTTGAAGAAAAACGAAGACTATTCTACGAAGATGAGACGTTAAACGAACACCTACGTAAATCATACCGGAAATTCGTCCAAGACCACAATAACACCGACGGGAAGAGCAAATTAACGAAGGTAGACCGAAAATACCACCTCCTGGATCGGTCGTTACGAAGCAAAATTCTCGAAATGTCATCTAATCAAATTAAAACAGAATTTTCGGGTATTGGATGGGATTATTTGGGCTTACAAGCTCGAATGGAGTACCAACTTACGTACTGCGCTGGTATTTCCGAATCCGCCACCGATGACAAATTTTTCCAAGACAAAACCGTTTTGACAAATTTGAAACTTGGATATTCCCATTGGAAAACCGAGCATGTGAATTTCACAAACACTACTTCGATCTATGTAGCAAAATCGAAATCATCATCTTCCCAACAACAACTAGAACAGAATACCGATCAATCCAACGAAGCCGACAGTGTTCCTCTTTCACAAATACTTCCCGACATCTCACTCAGTACGAATATTCTGTCGATGAATGTAGATGATATCGAAACCAAGTATGGCTCGATCGATGAACATCTTTTGGGATTACAAGCACGTATGGAATACGCCAACAGTAAGGGTACCGAATATATCATCAACGAGAGCGTTCATAATGTTGATATAGATTTCATGTTCGATGAGGAAATACCTCAGAAAATTCGTTCGTGGTATAGAAAATGGCTATCAAAGAATCAACTCATTATTGACGGACAAGGCGAATTCTTCGTCGTTAAATTACCAAACAAGAGTGATAACTCGACAACCCCCGTTCCCAGTATTAATTAAGTATGGTTTTTGGTTAAGTTTTTGATCTGAATTGATCCCAATGTGATTTGTATTTTCCCTCCTATATAATTATCTATCTATAGTGTTACTTTATAAGGTCGTTCATTTGTTCATGTTTGCTTGTTTTTTTAAAAATAATTTTTAGTAATTATGTTGAACGTTGTTGAAGTTTTCAATCGTACAAGTTGTTAAATTTAAGACCATTACTTTTGTTTCCTCTCTAGTTTCATGGAATAGATTAGTCGAAAATATCGTTCCTACGTTTTTTTGTCGTTGATTACATGAAGTATGTACGTATCGAATAAGTGCTAAATATTAATTTTTTATTGCTAAAAATAAAGTCGTTTTTTCCATTTTAATTTGCAACTGTTTTTCGTACTTGCACAGCAACTGTTCCGGCTTCGAAAACTAAAAAACACGATGTTTACGATAGTAATGATGATGACAATTTAATAATAATCAAAGTTGAAAAATTCAGTTCGTCTTCGTTTCCAGTTCGGTAAGAATTGAACGGAAAAGCTCGATGTGTCGATGAATATCGTTTTATACGAATGTGAAGTTAACGTCGACTCGAAGTTACTAATTATTAAAATCAACTAAGTATGTTTTCATTTATCTTATCAAGAGATTACCTAATTGGATTTCGAACTCAACTGCACATATTTTTACATAATAATATTCACGCCAACTGAGCATTACTTTCAGGTTTTCATCAGCTGCTTGATACTAGTTTACTAATTAGGTACTGCAAATTGGAATTGATCGATGTAACTATATTTCGAATGGTCAGATAAATCCTCAGATCTATTTCTTATCGGAAAAAGTACCCATAACTGAAGACAGTTTCACTAGAAGGAACCTTGAACTAAACAGGTATTCAGGATATTCATTCGACATCGACAAGATTACTACTTCCCAAACCTTCTGAATAGTTATAATTTTACTCCTCGAGCAATTTTTCAATTTTTGACAATACTAAACTGTTCTACGGTAATTAATAACTCTTCGCAATAATGGAATACTTTTCCTAATTATTTATTCATTTCAAGTATTTACCAACCCTTATCGATAGAATCGCAATTCGAAATACAAAACAAAGCATACAAATTAAACGTTGATTGGCGATTTGTTAGTATAAATTGCGAATGCATCGCAGAGATAAAGGCTATAAACAGAGTACACTGTATGTATCTATTAGCCTTTAATCATAAGCAAAGCTAGACTCTCTAAACCCTACATATATGGTATGTAGATGCACGAGTAATATCTGTACGAATATGCGTAGCTGGAGCGTAAATTTTGAGCAGGCTCATTAGTCACTATCACATTATCTGCATTATGAAAACAGGAACGAAGCACGGTGACGATAGCGATGGCGAATGGCGCTAGCGGCGGGTTTGTTTGAACATCGTAAATATGCTACAGAGAAGACACGAGGTGTTGATAATTTTGCATACGTTCGTACAATGAAGGCGTACATTGGGATTGGACGTCGATGAACATTTCCTACCGAATTCTGAACGCTAAAGTTTATCGAATTAATTTCATCGCGTTGCAGTTATTATTCGGTTCATATTTATCGTAGATGAGCTGGGAACGTTTTATTGTATAGTTAAATAGATTCGGATGCAAATATCCATATAACAATGCGAAATTCATACGATTTTCGTATAGATGGTATCTATCTAGCAAATTAAAAAGATCGTCGTGATACGTTTTATATTTTTTAGCCTGATTTTCTTTACGTTGGTTTTAACAAACCGAGTGTTTAGTTGAGAAAACAATGAAATTCTAATCTTGATCCTTATTCTTTGGTTCGTTTTGTCAACGCTGAAGATCACAAATTCATACACTTTTGAAAAAAAAACAGGGAAAATGTTTGTGGACTTTTGTTTCAAAAATTTACACAAAAACTGCTGTTATTTTAATATTTAGAAAGAAAATCAGGCTCAAAATTACATAATGATAATGACGGTAAGAATTTAGTGAATATCTAAACTGAAGTAAAATAAGCTACTCACTTTGTAGTATCAGTCTTTGTTGCAAATCTCGCGATGGTAAGCGGTAGGTTGATTTCATACTTTCATACCGTACATCAAAGATGCAGATTTGGTTTGGCTTTGATTTTGAGTATTATTCTGCGCATCAGTCAGCTGAAGGGGTGAACTTTGAGGCGGTTTAACGCAGTCTTGAATAAAAGCTGGCGACGAGCTAACCGCTCCTTCGGGGATACCTCTTTCGATCATATGATTTTGGTTTTTGACTCTGGTCGGCGACGAGGTAAGACTGGATATAGGAGGAGACTGGTGTTGAGCAGCGGCGGCGTTATAATTAACTTGGATCAATTTGGTGGTATGTTCGCTGGCGGCGGCTTTGGTGACCGGTGTGTTTTGGTAATGGCTTTGGGTATTGGTTTGCAGCTGGTAGAACGAGGTAGTCGATATGGTAGAGGTTTGGGTACCTTTGGCGACAACGATTTGGGGCGGGAAATGGATAGGTTGACTAGACGAACGTATTTGCGCGTTTTCGTACGGGTGCGTGGCCAGCAAATGGACCTGGACCGGTCCGCTGACCGGACACGGTACTCGGAAGGTTTGCTGTTGACCGTGTCCGACGCGTATCACAGACGTAGTACCGACGGGTATGGGGTGCGCGGTGAATTGGCCTGCGGCGGCGCTGCCGTCCGGCACACCCATCGGTAATCTAACCTGAGTGGTTGCGACCGGCGATACCTTCATTTGGAAAACATTGCCGGCCGGAAACCTTCGAAGATCCTTCTGGTCGTTCGGATCACCGCCGCATTTATATGGCACCGCTACTTCCGTTATCGTATCAGAAGGCGTAAGTCTGAACATCTGCACGTTGTTGGCGTCGATTTTCAATGGCTGTTGCAGACCGGAAACAACGGTACCGACTCCCGCTCTAGGAATGGTACCGGTGGCCGAGCATTTCTCCCAGACCACTTTGGCGGTGTATTCGGCTTTGGCTGCGTCGCCGCTTTCTTCTTTCAACGCCGGTAATGCGTTACGAGGCGAAGTGGCTCCGACAGGACCGCCGTTTTTGTCGACTATTCCGCATTCAGCGCTGTAGTAAGGCCACGTCATGTGACTACCTGATTTATTGCCCGGTATTGCCGAAGATGGTTGTTGTAGCTGAGCCTGCATCTGTTGCAAGATTTCGTTAGTCGAACCGAATCTCGGTTTGATGCCGCGAACTGAAGGTCGTCTACTGAACCCGTAGTCATCGTGTTCGTCGTCATCGCTGACCGTCGAAGGAGTATTGCTGTACCGTTTCTTGATGCGTTCGATTCGGCCAGCATCCTGCTGCACGAACATGGCTAGCTCATCTTGACTGTCTTGACCGCTCGGTGTACCAGCCACTACATCCGGTTGCGGAGCTTTTCCTTCTTCCGGTTTACCCAAAGCGTCGTCAATATCGCCAACACTGTATTCAGTTCCGGTAGAAGCAGTGCTCACGATCGAATGCCGATCTCCGGCTAGCTTCAGCTTCAGCGTATCTCGATCACCGTAGTTGTTGGTCGTCGACGAGTTCTGTTCCATGTGACCGGTGACACACGCCGTCAGCGGAGCCAACGACGAAAGGAACTGCTTTCGCGCTTCGTTAGACCCGCCAGCTACCTTGGATCCGCCGCTGTTTGCTGCCACTGCTGCCGCTACCGCAGCCTGCGCTTGTTTCGATACCATCAATGGACCACTTTGCAGTTTGTAATCGATGCCTAGGTCGGGCTGAGCTGGTATCGCAGACATCGTGTGGTATACCGGTTGATAATAAGGATAGTGTTGTTCGTTTTGATTATCTGCGACTGAGCCGGATGCTGCGGCTGCGGCTTTATTACGAGCGAACAAATCGGTGAATTTTTTATACGTCGAAGACATCGATGACGAAGACGAAGACGACTTTTCCGACTTGCAAGGCGTTTCGTGGCTTTCTTCGCCCGGCGGACTAGTTCTAGGTGGGATTGGATCATCTACTCGGTAATGGTCTCGAGGCAGAAGTTGATTATGATAATGATGGTGATAGATCATACCACCATTGCTGCCAGGAATAGTTCCGGCGTTGATGGTTTGGTCATCTTGATCATCGACGCAAGTCAACTGTTTGATTCGTTCTTCCAGCGAGGGCTCTATTTTCTTCTTCTTTTCACGTTTACGTTCACCTCCGGCTCCTCGAGGGTATCGCATTAGACTTCTCCGCAACGTATTCCGTTCGATGGTCTTTTTAATAAGGTCGTTCTGAGGTATATCTTCGTCGTCGCTATGCACAGTGAAATTGCCATCTTTATAAGGATATCGTTCTTTACCACTGATGGCAAAAACCGATCTTTTATTCACCTCGTTGAAAGCTCTCAACGATTCCTCGGTAACCAGGTACTTTCCTTCGCATTTACCCAAATTATCGTCCTCCAGATCCAATATGGTAGGGGGATTTACAAACCTCGGATCCGGGAACAGTTGTCTAACAGCCGAATTAGGTTTCAAACTGTTGCAAGGTACCACTCGATTACCTAATTTAAACGTGAGCATAAACTCTTTATCATTTTCGCCTACTGCTCTGTTATTGGTAGTATCACAGTTATCCGTAGAGTCTTGCTGATGATGGTGATGGTGATTTTCATCTCGAATAAATTTCACGCTTCTTTTATCGTCTTCTTTCTCCATTTCCATTCGTTTAGCAATCTCCGACGATGAAGACGCCGGCGTCGTCGTCGTCGTATTATTCGCCGGATCTTGATTACGCCACAATTTGCCACCTTTTAAGATACCAGCGGCGGCTGCAGCGGCGGCCGCGGCGTTGTTGTACTTGTCGCCAGGCATTCCGACTCCGCTGCCACCAACGGCACCTCGATCGTTCATCATCGACATGTCGCCCACCATCTTGAGCTGATCGTTGGCCGCCTCGCGAACGATGCGCCGTTCGGTGACCGTAGTCATGGTTATGGTTTCGACGATATATCGTGACTGGCCGTTCGTCGGTTGCACGTTCTGATCGTTGAACAGTGCCAATTGACTAGACGCGTTAACATCGTTACCGTGGAAAGGATATCCTGCGTAAACAAACAAAAAATAATAATATTAACAAATAAATAAACGCACGAGTCCTATCATTCATAGTACCTATTGTAGGCGAAACTTTACACTGTATACGATGCATAGTGATTTGCCTAATAGTTACTTTTGTATACACACACGTACTTTATATGTACAAAGTGTCATTCACGTTGAGTAATAATAACCTACCTACATTATATGAATAGGTATTTAGTATGGATTAGATAATTATATTGGGCGGATTATTTATATCGTAAGCACAGTTTTGAATTTCCCTCACCCCTGTGTCACCCAAAAAAGAACGAACTAATAGAGAACCTCCCAGTTTGAACCATGATCTCGTCTAAAGTTTTTTTAGTCGAAATATTTCAGTCCAAAAATTTATCAAAATACAGAATGGTGGATCAATGGAGCTTTCGGGTGCCCTCTCACCTCCTGAGAAAGGCAGGGCTGGCGAAATCTACATATCTACGTGTTCTTACCTCGTATGTGTCTTTGTCTTATTTTCAAAAAATGTTTCCTTGCATCACTGAATTCGTCTCACTAACACAAACCAGCAGATTTAAAACTCCCATTTTTGAAAAAAAAATCACACACGAGGTATCAAAGACGCCAGCCACCAACAATGGTACGCTAAAGTCACAAAAGTTTGCAAAAAAATTTGGGTTAAAAATTTATGTGTTGCGCCCAAAGTAAAAATTATAGCCATTTTCGAAATCAGCACGAAATTTCAACCTATTTTGATAGGTCACAACAATATTTTATTTCAAATTGTCGAAATGCACTTTTCTGAGCACTTTTAGCCCTACCTCTCCCATCATCGTATTAAGCTAGATTAAAGTTTTGGAAGGAAACGGTATCAAAAAATGGTGTAACGTCTCCTCTTTAAGAAAAGTTTCAAATCATGAATACCTGGTACGTGTTTGCTCAGTCAAAACCTGATCAAGATTTACGATTACGAAAAGTCAATTCAATAGGATAGATGAGTACGTACTCAAAAAAATAAAAAATACTGAAATTGATCCAAGTTAAAAATTCACAGCAATATACCAAAACATTACCAATAATTCAACAAAAAATTACCATCAATTTATCAAAAAAATTACCAGTGAATTACCAAAAAATGACCAGTAATTTACCAAAAAAAATATCAGTAATTTACAAAAAAATTACCATATTTAATAATTTACCAAAAAAAATTACCAGTAATTTACCAAAAAAAATTACCAGTAATTTACCAAAAAAAATTATCAGTAATTTACCAAAAAAAATATCAGTAATTTACCAAAAATATTACCAGTAATTTACCAAAAAAATTACCAGAAAATTTTACCTACAAATTACCCACTTACTTACCATTATTTATTCATTCAAAATATTATCAGTAATTTGGCAAAAATTTACCAGTAATTTACTAAATTGATCAGGTTTTTAAAAAAGAGCAACATGGGTATCAAAATAAATATAGGTTTTTACTTTTAAGGGCTCTGATTTTTGATTGTAAAACTTCCTTGACTATAAAAACAAAACTGAGTCCACTAAAATTTTGAAAAATGCAACACATGAACTTCTTCCAATAAATCGATTTGAATTTGAATATTAATCATCGGTTTTTGAAGTCGCTGATTCTGAAACCGATTTTGAACAATTTGAATTCAAAATTGAACCCTAAGACCCCAGATTTGGGCAGGGTGCCCAAAATTTCAAGAATTGCAACTAGATTCGGTTTTTCTTGAAGATGCAAATTCTGATTCTGAAATCCGTTTCACCTCAAAATCAAAATTGAGCATTCTGAGACCAGATTTGAACTTTATTGGGACTTAAAATTTTGAAAAATACAGTATGAGTATACTATACCAAATTTGGGTTTTTGAAGACGCTGATTTTGATTCTGAAACTCATTTCATTTCATTCCAAAATCGAAATCAAGGCCAGCGCAAAGGGGCAAAGGGGATTCAAAATTTGAGAAAAAGCAATAAGTATATGGGTATAAAATTATTGATTTTCGAAGGTACTGACTACTGATATAAATTCTGGAATCAATTTGACATTACAATCAAAATTACACCCACAAATTTCCACATGGGGTTTGAAATTTCAAAAAATGTAACATGGGTATCAAACCACAAGTTTTCGATGAAGCTGGTTTTGGTTCAAAAATCTCTTTGATCTAAAAATCTTGACCAGGCACTCTAGAGAGAGAGGAGCTGAAGACTAAGATTTTGAAAAATGCAATGAGTCAACGTCTATAGGTTTTTAAAGGGACTAATGACAGTTTTTGGACTCTTCCTTATGCAGTCTGAGATCAAAAAAGTAATATTGAAGAGTACATGGGTTGTAAAAAAATTTTCATTTGACAATGTGGAATGACAAAATTTAGATTTTTAGAATTTTCACCACATAAAAATTCTTGAAAATTCCAATCTTTCCAATCAATGTTTTTCCTCTCTCTTTTTTGAAATTCTTTCTATTTTTTAAATGGCTTATGGATTGAAAATTTTAGCCTCCAATACAAAATTACAGAGTAGCCAGCTACTTTAAAAATCACGATTTTTTTCAATAATTCAAATGAAGAAGTTTTGAGGAGAGCTAATTTTCGAAAATTCTATTTAAAGAATATTCGAAAGAAGTTTCAATTTCGCAGAACATTAAAAATTAACTAACTGGTGTTTTAAATTTTTTTATTAAATTCAAACAACAGATTTTGAATCTACAACAGGAGTGGCAATAACAAAAAGATATAGTAAAAGCCAAAAGAGAATGGGAAATTTAAAACACGTGTAGGCGACAAAATAAACGATTATTCAAATATTTACGCTTCTAAGTGGAAAAACATTACCTCGTTCAGCTCATGCCACATTTCTCCAAATTCGACGAAAACGTCGATTTTTTTCAAATTATAATACCTAACTACCCACACATCGTATCAATTTCGATTCTGATCTACCCCACGAAGACAAAAATAACTCGAACGACGTATAGGTAGCATTTTCTTTAAAATATGGAATTATTTCGTCAATTTGCAGTCTGTTAAAATTCTGATCCCCTTTGAAACGCCTTCGATACTTTTCAGCTGAATATGTATTTTTATTTATAAACTTCAATTCTCCAGTGATTCGAAACACAAAGACGAGGTTTTATTTTCAGCCAGATAAAATTCACAAGTGCTTGTATGTAAAATTCGTCGTAATATTTTTACGACAAAAGGTAAAATTCAACTCTGGTTAGTCTCCTCCGTATTCGAGTTATATTGCCACAGCCTACGATCGAGTAACTTCGCATGCACAAAAAAAAAGGCCAGGCAACTTGACTGACGACAAAGTACCACGTATAAGATTTTCGCTACTCTTGTATTCATCTACAAAGCTCGACGACAACGACATCGTCGACATACACGAATCAATCTGCCACCATTTACATATTCATGACGACGCGGCGAACGTTCTCTATTTTTCGCAACCTTTGTAATTAAAATTCCGCCAACGACGAGAAAATTTTCGCCATTTTCGAGTCGACGAGCGACGACGACGACGTGGAGCTCGAGCTCTCGAGAACATCATCGTCGTCGTCGTCGTCGTCGAAGGGAAAAGAGAAAAATTTGCTAAAAGCCAAACGTAAACAAACTTTAAATGTCTGTTTAAATATTTACTTTGGTTTCTGAGGTGCTGGTCTCGTTTCGTAAAACCATCATCGTTCGTACAATCTTGAGTTTTGACTTTTTCATTAAACGTCGCTATGTTTTCATTGCTTTGGAAATTTTGCCAATTTTCCGCATCGACGCTCGCTGCAAATTCAAAAAGAAAAAATAAACGAAATCAATGACGAGTATACGAAATGTACACAATAACAAAGACATAGTAAAATATTAACAATTAGAGTGTACGTATACGAGAGTCGAGAGCGCGGTTCCTTTCTTGATTATAATAGGAGGGATTGCGATTATATTCGTGGGCGGTATAGTTCGAGTATATTAAGTACATTTTACGAAATATATACGAGTAAGTCCGCAGTATGGATTCGTGCTCTCGTGAAAAATACATAAAAGATAATTTTCCACGTTCTCGTCGAATCGAAAAACATTTTGCCAGCGAGGAAATACAAGCGAGAGTAAAGGTATATTCCGCTTAGGTTAACTTGCCATAATTACTTTCGAAAGTTCATAGTCGTAGGAGTAGAAAGATACTTACGAGTAAGTATTTATACAAAGGGAAAAAATGAAAATAAAAACAGTACCCAACGTAGAAGCCTCAACTGAAGTGAATTTTTTCTAAAGCGTTAGCTCGTGTATCATTATTGCGATCAATTTTAATGACTCAAAATAAGAAAAAATATATGATGGCTCAAAATGAGCTAATGACGTCGAATATTATTAGAGCGGGAGAAATATTCGATTTTGCCCCTGGACTCGGGCAAAAATTGTATTGAGCAGGTTTTTGGTCTTAATGATTGGAGGGAGGAGGTCGTCAAAGGGACTATATTTTGGGTTTTTGACCATAGATTTTCAAATAACGCAGATATTTAAAAAAAAGTTTTAACAAAAGATGTAAAAAATTAAAAAACACACATTTTTGTTATTTCAATTTTTTTTGTAAGGGCTCGTAAGGGAGATATGCGGCGTTTTAGAAGAAGTCATTTTTGACAAATTTTTAACAACACTGAAAAATTTATTCAAAACCCCTAAACGAAATTTGGGGGAGGGGGGTCGTTATTGTGCATATTACTACTAAAAAGTAGGTATGTCGAATGAAAAAAAAATGCAATCTAACCCCATCACACTATGGAAGGGGGGGGTCTTTTTTGATAAACTTAGAAAAATTGACCAAGTGATGTTGTAGAGCATCAAAAGAAGAACATTTTTCACCCTGGAATTTTTTCCTCCAAACGGACGTGGGAAGAAGTGAAGCAAATTTTTAAAAAAAATGTCATCAGAAAATGGGGGAAAGAGGGAAAAATTACATCAAAATTCACTTCAGACATTGAGATAACATTTTTCAAATTTTTCCTCCCCCTCCTCCCTCTCCTCCAAATAAATTTTGAAAAAAAAGTGGACATAGGTAATGGACAAAATATAAGTAAAATGAGGAGAAAATTTCAAAATTGGATCGAAAAATTGGCATTTGAAAAATGAAAATTAAGCAAGTGAACTGTACCTAATAATCATATAGGTTTATTTAGGGCCTAAAAGCACAATTTACTCACGTTGGATTAGTAATTGTTCATTGAAAGATACATATTCAAAATAAAAACCCAATTGTACGACGTTTTCTCTAATAACAAATTTTTTTCTAATGTCATTTTTTCAAAAAATAAACTCCTTGCATAAAAAACATAGTTTTTAGTTCTCTCAAAATACAAAATTTTCAAAAGTTTTCGCCTTTGCTTCGCTCGGGCCTGTCCTCTTTTTTTCAACATCAACTTTCTAAAAAAAAAACACATCGTTTTTAGGCCTCTCGAAATAAAATTTTCAAAAACTTTCACCCTTGCTTCCCTCGGGTCAATTTGTTTCTTGTTTTAAAAATTAGAAAATTCACACCTGGACCTCCAAAAATCCAAAACAGAAAATGAAAATTCCAAGTTATGAATAAGATATCAATCGGCGAAATTGGAATTTTTTCCCTATATCAGTCAGCAAATTTTCAGTCAAACGTCAAACCCCCTTCCCCCTTCCCTTCACAAAAACCTCTATGTATGTAATTATATGTATTTGCCTTTTGAATTTTCGTACTTTGAAATATGCTTTAGCGAAATTGAAAATTTTGAGTAGGAATATGTGGTTTAGTGAAATTGACGTTAGATAAATTTTCTATTGAAAAAAATTGTTCTAGAGAAAATGTCGTGGTACCTGTACCTACTAATCAAGTTTGAAAGCAAGACTTGAAAAAATTCCAAAAAAAGAAGACTTTTTACTAGATATTTTTTTCAATGTTTCAATATTTGAGGGAAGGGGAAGGGAGAGTCAAATTGTATTCAAGTCTAGTTACTCCAGAAAAAAAAACTACAAAAAATGAAAAAAAAATTAATTTAAAATGAAAAAAAATTTGCCAAAAAGCAGTACTTTTTTGTAAGGCTAAAAAACAGGATTTTTTGCAATTTTGGCTAAAACATTTTCATTTTTGAATTTTTTGAGATTTTTCGCACATTCAAAAAGAAAAGCTGTCAATATGGAGAAGAAATTTCAAAAAAAGTTGAAAATGAATTTTAAAAAAATTGACGAAGCATTACAAAAATTGAAGAAAATTTTCTATATAAAAAAAGTCTAAAATAATAGAAAAATAAATTTTCAATTTTACCGAAATTTCTTCAATTTTTTGGTAATCTTTAGAAATTTTTATGCCTTTTTTTCAGAGTTTTTCGTCATATTTGAGTAGTTTTAACAAGTTTCTAGCCGATGTTATCATTGATCATTTTTCGTGATTTTTAATAATTTTTTTGTTCTTGATGCATTTTTTGCCAAATTTCTCCGTATTTTTGCAATGTTTCATCAACTTTTATTCATTTTCAACTGTTTTTATGCCCTTATAATAACTTTTTAAGCAATTTCACTCAACTTTTACTGTTATTTCAACACTTCATGTGAGCTTACAACAATCATTTCGCTCCGACATAACTTGATTTTTTTTCGGAACTATGCTAAAATTTTATAATATTTCATCGACTTTTAAGCCACTCATCTTTAACTGTATTTGTAACATTTTAATAAGTTTTCGAGCAATTTGGACGAGATTTTACTCAATTTTATTAACCCAATGTGAAAAAATTGGGGAAGAAATCCAGTCGAGTGCAGACTCAATCCATTTTTCTCCCCCCCCCCCCCCCGGTCCCCCGCACCTTCAAAATTTGCCATGTTATTTCATCACAATTTTTATATTTTGAAAAATTCTTTAAAAATTTGAAAATAAACCAGCACCTAAATGTTTGGTATCATAAGTTTCAGGACATGCTTTTTTAATCCAGCTAAATTTCGCTGAAATCAGAGTGCACCAGGTCTAGTGGTTGGTTCTTTTGTGGATAAAGCTAAAGAGATGAAAGAGGTTGGCTGAAAACTTCAACATGAAATGTCCAATAAAGAGTGTTCAGGTTTGAAAATATCTACCCTTTTTTCGTTCAAAAAAACTTGAAAGTTGTACGTACTTTTTCCCACACATATAATTACATTTATATTTCATGCCAGAGCGCTCCCTCGAATTTTCGCTTTCATTTCGAGTTCTTACGCCTCCGGTAAAAATAAACGATCGCAAAAAAAACGAAAGTCAATATTAACGCTGACTATAATAAAGTTTATTATACGATACAGTGTATGAAACAATACACAGCAAAAATCCGGCTGCTGCGAGCGTATTTCCAAAATCCCTTCTGCGTATACCTAGATAAGGTTTTTCAATCATATTTCCGGCTATGGATAATTTAGGTCAAAGCACGCTATCAAAATGATATTACAAAGATACGAATCCTTGGAGTCCTTTAGGTACATTTATCTAGTATACCTATACCTGAACATACATGGGTAGATCTAGATAGGTAGACGTAGATACTCGTATAGCTGGCTTAAACATATATGAATATACAGCATTTATGAGTAGGTATTATATGTAATACCTACACCATAGGTAACACCACAACGTAGCTAAAATTCAACCCTGCGAACGAGATGCGAGCACAACCCGTTAGCGCGATAACAAAAGGCAGGTAGTATTAATTATCGTCGACGTTAATTAACGTTAATTTATTTTTCGTATATTTACAGCGTTGACTTAGCGACCACCTCACACACTATAATATGAGCTCGATGTATTCCAAAATACGAGTATATCTAACGACGAGACGGTATAGCGATGGCGGTAAAGGTTTCTTTTTTTTTATTATCATTTTTTATTATTATTATATGTATAGGTATCGTAATATATTGTACACAGGGACAGGGAGGTACAGGCACCTTATATCTATACTCCATTACCAGAAAGTAATTCGCCAAGTTCATCGTCCAAGTTGTACGTATTATATTCCGTAGTGTATTTTATGGGTTAAAATGCTCGCTACATACGAGTTTTTTTATTTCTTTCTGCGCGTTATTTGTCGCAGTTTTCAATAAACATGGTCATTTGATACTCATATTTTGAAATAAACCGCGAGTAAGTGTATTATTAAGTCAAATTAAACCACCGTGATAAAAAATTGCACTTTTATTTTTTTTATAGAAACTGCAGAAACCAAACCTGGCAACACTGTTTCAATTTCCAAATTACATCAAGTAGAATTTGAGACCCTCAAATATACAGAGTGTTTCATATAACACGTGTCACATTCGCCTGATAATACAACCCAATCTACACAAGTGTAGATTGATTGGCTAACCTTGGAAATTGAAGGGGTAAA
This sequence comes from Planococcus citri, assembly GCF_950023065.1. Taxonomy (NCBI): domain Eukaryota; kingdom Metazoa; phylum Arthropoda; class Insecta; order Hemiptera; family Pseudococcidae; genus Planococcus; species Planococcus citri. The sequence goes on along the minus strand of NC_088680.1, from coordinate 43,950,376 downwards.
ATTCTATAACGTAATTTATTTTTCAAAAAAAAAAAAATCGTCCACAAATTTTCAAACAGGAAAGTATACGACAAACTGAACAAAACCACGAAAATTCGAGCCAAGGATAAAAAACTCAATCTCAATTTTACATCGAACATCACTTCTTCGTACACAATGACTGTAATCGATCACCTTGAAACATCATCCCTGTATATAAAATTCATCGTCGAGTTCTTTCAATTTTTTTTCCACTCCTAAACAACTTGGAAACATCTCCTACGCAAATACCGAACACGAATTTTATAAACTTTACGCCTAAAAGCAGTAAATTTTCTCGTCCAACACCAAAATCCACTATAAAACAGCAATGCTCATTTAAATCAATCACTGTCAATGCTAATCGAATCGATATTCTCAAGCCATTTGAAATAATCTAATTTTCGATAATCTAACCTTTATTTGCCGAAGCGTAACAATTTCCTGCACGTAGAATACCCTTCCAATGGGTAGCTCGTATTTACATACAAGATGAAATTTTCCTGGCAAACATCGGTATATACGAGTATAAGGTAGTTACGTGTATGGTGTAGTAGCAATGACTTCTTTATAGACGTACCTTACCAACCTATATATTTCCTAACCGAGCCAACTACCCTTATACGGCTGTTTCGTTTCGAGGTGCCATACCATTCCGCACGCTGCAGTCTGCCATACATCGGTATATAGGCAATTAGGTCATTCTGTATCGATAAGTTTGAAAATTAATCATTTCGAAGTTGGCAAAATGATTGAAAAACACGATATACTCGTATATCTACGCGTGTAGTTTGCGTCGCTTTTCCAAATAAATCATAAATACAAGTTACACATATGTATGTACGTATAAAAAGATAGCTGATGCTTTACCATCCCTCTTTAGCGTAAAATTCTCCCACGACAATTATTGAGATCATAGATACGAACGAGAAGGTTTTTGAAAAACTCAATTTCATTTATATCCGATTCCAATTCCATGAAATTTTTTTTCTAACAAATTCTACACGTCCTTGACACATCAACATTTATACCAAAAGGTCAGTTCGGTAAATCGAATTCGAATCTATGGGTTTCCATCTTTATAGACATAACGTCTCCCTAGTCCCTCTATCTATCCTTCCCATCATCATTTACAAAAGCTATTTCTTCGAATAGAACAGTACAAGATGAGATGAGATGAGAAATTAAGCCTAAGAAGGCTTTGCCAAATCGTTTTCGATGAAAATTTTTTTCCACTGCTGCCAACTCGTGCCTACTTTAATAAAAATATAGATTCTTTCGACGAAGTTAGTTCAACTGTAAGATCAAAGTAAAAATTTTTCATTATTGTCGAACAACGCCGTCAGGTATATAAAGGACGAAATACACATAGGTAGGTAATATTGCTTTGGTTAGTATTCGAATGTTTGGAAATTTTTTATAGACAGACAATTTTCAGCGCAATTTTTCGTTTAACCTTTACAGTTTACATGAATAAAAAATCAATCGAGTTTAAAAATTGTTTGTCAGTAAACGACTGAGACATTTAAAATTTGAATGAATAATTCGCCATTATTGATGGAAAAATTTTGTTCAAAAATTCGTATGCATGATTTATAAAGGAACAGAACGATTTTTTTCAAACGATTCTATTGTCACATGGACGTCATTTTCTCCAAAAGAGTTTCTTTGATTTTTTAAATAATTTTAAAAAACAATTGTTCAATAATCAGATCATTTTTTCAATTTTCTTTGACACTTTTTCAATTAAAAATGAAGTTTTTCATTTGTGATAGTGATAGTCTTCTAAATTCAACGTACAAGTTTTCCTTTTTTCTAAGTCAAAAAAGGTTACGAACAAATATGACTTTTTCAAGTAGGAAAATATTATAAACATTAAATTGAAAAAATAAATAAATAAATTTTTAGAGATTCGTTCTCGAACGACACATTGATCTCAATAAAGTGCGTCATTCATTTTTCTAAAAATTATCCGAAAATGTACACATAATAAACATTTTCCAGAATCATTCACGGAGGAATAAATTCATTCTAAATGAATCGTTTGCGAACGACAATTTAATTTCAACGAGAATAAGTACGGTATTTTTCACATTAAAAACTAAAAATTGATTCAAAATTAGAAAATAACAACCGTTTGAGCAATTCTTGAGAGAGAACGAATAACAAACGATTCTGATTTTAAGCTCTTTTGGTAAAAAAATGAATCAGCAAAGGATTCAATCGTTCATGAAAAAAATAGATCAGTTTCTTAAAGAATCGCTCGAGTTCCACGCTCTTCCAATAAAAAGGGAATCAGGAAATAAATAAATTGTTCATGAAAAATCGATTCATTTTCTCTCATGAACGATTAAATTATTTCCGGATTCATTTTTTATTGAAAGAACATGGAATCAGTCAATAAAAAAGTAAATCAGAAACCGGCAAATTCGTTCGCGAATGAATCTGATTTCATGTTCTATCAATTAAAAAAATTAATCAAAAATTGAAAATGATTCAATCGTTCATGAAAAAAAATGAATCGATTTTTCAAAGAATCGTTCGCGAACGATCCTGATTCAATGTTATTTCAATAAAAAATTAAAAATAAATCAGTCACTCATAAAAAATAAATGAATCGTTTTTTAAAGAATCGTTCGCGAACGATTCTGATTTTGTATATTTTCAATGAGAAAATGAATCAAAAATCATTAGGCCTAAATGATTCAAGCGTTCATGAAAAATCGATTCATTTTTTTTTCATGAACGATTGAATTATTTCCTGATTAATTTTTCATTGAAAAAACATGGAATCAGTCAATAAAAAAGTGAATCAGAAATCGGCAATAATTCAACTATTCAAGACAAAAATAAATCAATTTTTTTGAAAAATCGTTCGCGAACGAATCTGATTTCATGTTCTTTCCATTAAAAAAATCAATCAAAAATTGAAAATGATTCAATCGTTCATGAAAAAAATGAATTAATTTTACAAAGAATCGTTCGCGAACGATTCTGATTCCATATTATTTCAATAGAAAATGAAAAATAAATCAGCAAATAATTCAGTCACTCAAAAAAAATCGATTTTTCAAAGAATCGTTCGCGAACGATTCTGATTTTATGTATTTTCAATGAAAAAATGAATCGGAAATCGGCAAGTGATTCAATCAATTATGAAAGAAACGTGAATTGACTTTTCAAAGAATCGTTATAGTGAACGAATCCAATGCCATGTTCTTTCAATAAAAAATGAATCGGTAAATGAGTCAATCATTCAAATTGTTCAAGAAAAAAATGAATCATTCGCGAACGAATCTGATTTTATGTTCTTTCCATAAAAAATGAAAAATAAATCAGAAAATCACCAAATAATTCAGTTGTTCAAGAAAAAATAAATCGATTTTTTAAAGAATTGTTCGCGAACGATTCTGATTTCATGTTCATTTAATAGAAAATGAAAAATAAATCAGCAAATAATTCAGTCGCTCAAGAAAAAAATGAATCGATTTTTAAAAGAATCGTTCACGAACGATTCTGATTCCTTGTTATTTCAATAAAAAAAATGAATCCGCAAATGATTCATTCGTTCAGGAAAAATGAATCGTTTTTTTAAATCGTTCGCGAACGATTCTGATTTTATGTACTTTCAATACCTAAAAAGATTATTCGATTATTAAAAAAGTGAATGGATTTTTTGAAGAATCCTTCGCGAACGATTCAGATTCTGTTCTTTCGATGAAAAAGTTGAACAGGAACTGATTCAAACATTTATGAAGGAAAGAAATCGATTTTATCAAGAATCGTCCGCGAACGACAATTCACTTTCAATGCAAATAAGTACGGCATCTCAAAAGTGTAAACGATTCAATTTCTACCCAGCTACCATTTTTTTTTCACAAAAATTAATTCAGCAAACATTAGAAAATCGTTCGCGATTAGCGAAAAAATGATTTTATTTTCCAAAGAATCGTTCACAAACCATTATTCGATTCTGGAAAAAAAATACCTGTTTATAGTAAGTAAATTAATCAAAGAAAAAAAAAATCAAAAAAACGTTATAGCATTCGAAAGAATCATCAAAGAACGAATCAATCGATTCAGAAAATTAATCCTTCAACAAATTCGTGTTCTTAATAAATTATCCAATAGAATGATATCTACGAGTAAGTAGGTATCTGATCGATTCATACACCAAAATAAAAAACTCCATCATTCACGAACGATTCCCGCCAAAAACATCCTATCAAACTTTCACAGAAAAACGTAAATAAATAATACCCAGGTAGGTAGAGGTACGCAGGTAGCTATAATATACATATAAAACATGTAAAAATTTTAATATCAACGATATATGCTTCTTTCGTTATGTCACCAAAATCATTATTCTCATCAGGTCCGGCAATCTATAAAGTCCATAAGTTGCACGCCACCGAACGACTCATAAGCTCATATTGGAATACAAGTGCTCGTATAGATATAAAGACATCTTGTAGAACGAAGAAATATTTCACACGATATACGAGTACGATGAAATTACACATCGAACACGGATAGAATATTTATAAGCATATTTTAAAATGTAAATTCGCTCGAAATAATCTCATTTACCATTCCGCAGATGTAGTACCTATTTTTGATAAAATACTGTAGTAATTTAAAATACCTTATGTAAGTAATTCGAATCCGAACACAACTACATTTATAAGCTCTCGGCAGCTAAAAAATTCCATTCGCTAGCATCGTCAAATAAAAAGCACAGATCTTCGACGTTTCAAAAATAGCCCAAGATACAAGTGACGTTAAAAATACACACAGGGTAGGTACCTATCGATTTTTCCGCGTACGTAAGCATATATCTACTCCAGCAACTTCAACCATATACATTCGCCAAAATGAAAAAAAAACCACCACATACGCGAACAAATTAAAAAAACACGTCACTTACACGAGTTATAATATAGTTGGCAAATTAAAAGCGAATATAATCGCACCTCGGTGACGCTGACGGCGGCGAGTGAAAAAAAAGGCAGGAAAAACGCTTCGCACGTCCGCGACGATTTATCTTCTATAATACGACCGCAATTACCGAATTAATTAACCGACATTGTACACGACCGGTGACGACCAACATTACCAACTCATCGCATTAAATTATATTTCCTCGACGTTGTAATAATAACTCAAATTTACGAGTAAAACTTGCAAATATCGGCGACGACCCAGACCCTGGCTTTGCTCAGCTTGTTAGACCCTATACGCCTACAGTCGATGGAAATTTTCGATAACACGATGCTCGTATGTCTACGAGTACGAACAGCAACAGTTTGATATTACTAATCTGATCTCAACAAATGCAACTGCCATGCCGCCCAATTAATCACCTGTGTAATCAGCACGCTACAAATATACGAGTAGTAAATACCATATCCGAAACAACCAAATTCCACCTCACACACCGTGTAATGCCCCCTCCCATGCCATTGTATTGCGGCTTCGGCTTCGGTTCATATAGATAGATGTACTATGTAATGTACTCTAAACAATACTATAGCTGCTGGCAAATGTATGTCATTGCATGTGCTACCTTACCTACCCATTCTAACTCATCTGCCACCACTCCATCATCGACCATATCAATGCATATTTCTTTCATCGGCTCTTTCATCGTCATCAACAAGTTGTGTTGTCTCTTCCGCTAACCATTACTAACACGAGGCTGTTCCATTTTAGGAGGAAAAATCTCCAATTTTCAGTATTTCGTTCAAAATAATTCTGTCCTATTTTTAGGTCATCATTCCATAAAAAAAATTGATGCAGGATTGAAAATGTTGGTGGAAAATTGAAATTTGTTTAAAATTAAAAGTTAGGTTAGGTCAAGTCGGAGACTTTTGATCATCGTGTAAATTTTTTTTTGTATTTTATTCTTTGCATGAAGTAACTATACCCACCTAAATATTGATAAAGCCCAGCAACATTCCAAACAGGTTCAAAACATTACTGAAATTACAAAATGTGAAAAATTAGAAATTATGAAAAGCTCAATTTGATTAACACTTCAAAGCAATGAAAAAAATATATCGACAATATTTCCCTTTCTCTCAATCAGTCACTCTTGCCAAGAAGTAGCCCTTAAAACTCCAGAAAAGAAAAATAAGGGATGATGGCTTCAGGAATCGGTTCATTAAAATTATCAAAAAAATTGTAAAACAACGTTGAAGACTTTTTAGTGATTAATGATACGAGAATAAAACCTCCAAATCAAAATGCGAGATTTTTGAATAAGATCTTTGAAATTTTTGCATCCACCTCCTTTTGTTCCTCCCATCGTACCATTTCCCTTTATTTTTCAAGTACCTACATATATAACTAATTACTTAAGATAAAAACATCTTGAATTATAACTATTTTCTGAACTAAATCTTCAATAAAAAAAATCGGTGTTGCAAAAAAACTTTTTTATTTGAAACAGAGTTGTGAACTTGTGAATTTCCAAAAGTTCTAAACACTAGAGGTTTTACAGAAAATTTATTTTTTGCATCGAATTTGGGTCTTAAGGCTCGAAAAATTCAAATCGAAAGTTTGAAATTAAATTCAAATATATTTTTTTGTCTGACAAGAGAACGTTTGCAACTCATCGACTCTGATCGAGCTGATTTTTGGCTCACTGAAAGACTCAGAACCGAATTTCAGCTTTTTGACGAACTTTTGAAAATGGCGGAAAGAGCAAATTCGACAAAAAGAGCAAACATTGGAAAAAAAATCTGAGATTCGGTTTGTACTCCAAAATCGATCATCCGAATCGATTGGCACCATTTTCTAGCTTATCTGAAGCTTCCAGCAAAAAATAACTTCTCTCCAGCAATTTCAAATGGCTCCAGAAGGCGTTGTATTGTAACCATCTTCGGCCGTTGTAAATTTAATCCTATCATAAGTTCGATATTCCAAATCGATTAGAGTCGATGAATTGGAAATCCGAGTTGACGAGTTGAAAAGTGCATTTTTTTACAAGTTAAAAAATCTCAATTTTCAATAAATTCCAGAGTTGTCAATTTTTGCAACAAATTGCTGGAAACTTCGCCTACGCCCTAAATTTAACCACCTGAATCGATTGCCACCATTTTTGGACCGATCTTGAGCCTCAAGAAAAATTTGACTTTTCTCCAGAAATTTCAAATCGCTCCAGACGGCGTTGTAATCAACTTCGGCTGTTGAAAATTTAATCCCACTATAAATTCAGTACGTATTCCAAATCGATTAGGGTCGATGAATCGAAAATCCGAATTGACGAGTTGAAAAGTGTATTTTTTCACAAGTTGAAAAATCTCAAATTTTCACAAAATTCCAGAATCGTTAATTTTTGCAACAAATTGCCCGAAACGTCGCCTACATCCTAAAGTCAAGCTCCTGAATCGATTGGCGCCATTTTAGGGCCGATCTAAAAGCTTCCAAAAAAAGTTGATTTTTCTCCAGCAATTTCAAAACGCTCCAGAAGGCGTTGTGATCAACTTCGGCAGCTGAAAATTCAATCCCATAATCAGTTCAGTATTCCAAATCTGCTGGCGTCGATGAATCGAAAATTCGAGATGGCGAGTTGAAAAGCGTATTTTTTTACAAGTTAAAAATCTCAAATTTTCAAAAAATTCCAGAATTGTCAATTTTTGCAACTTTGCAACAAATTGCCCAAAATTTTGCCCATCCCTTAATGTTGACCTTTCGAATCGATTGCTATAAATGATGGGATTGAATTTTCAGCTGTTGAAGTTGATGACAACACCTTCTGGAGTGATTTAAAATCGCTGGAGAAAAGTCAACTTTTGCTGAAGGCTCCAGAACGGTCCAAAAATAGTGGCAATCGAATGGGAGAGGTCGAATTTAGAAGGTAGGCAAAGTTTCGAGAAATTTGTTCCAAAAATTCACTATTCTGGAATTTTTTGAAAATTTGAGTTTTTTTTTCAAAATTAAAAGTATTAACATTTTCAAAATTCATCTTGAAAAATACAATAAAAATACAATTCATTCAATTTTGAAAAATTATATTTTTTCACAAAAGAAAAGGAAAAGTTTTTTTCCAGAAAATCATAATTTAAAAAAAAAAACATTTAAAAAATGTGTTTTTTCGATGTTTTAAACATGTTCAAAACATTTTAAGACAATGAAACATTTTTACAACACTGTGAAAAATACAAGATTTTTTCAATATCTTGATTTTTAGGACCACTTTGACACATTCAGACTTTCTTGGTAACATTTTTCCAAAAGAGGACGGACAGGTAGACAAGATCTTTAAATAAAAACAAAATTAATCTGGAAATAATTTTGGAGTTGCCAGGATGTTTCCAAAGGGGAGGACAGAACGTTATTTGAAATTGAAATTTCGAAATTTGAAACTATTTTGCAAAAATCTTTCACACTACTTATTATTTTTAGAATTTATTACTCTTCGGTCAAAGAGCGATTTTTTAGGAAAATTGGTTCAAAAATCAAAAAAAAAACACTCTTTTTGTGAGCATGTTTTACACCAAATTTTCACTACTTAACATAATGATTTTTCAAAACGTAATACAACAGATAACTTATGAAACAATTTCAACTTTCATCTGTAGCCACCTCATCCCCCTCCCCCCTTCACTATAATCGCCCATTCTATTATCTCATCTCGTATAAAAACTTGGCCAAGTAAAATGTGACATTCGTAGTTGAAAAGTTTGTTCGATTTGAAAGTTTATGGTAGCAGGTATCACGTTAAAAATAGTACGAAATGGACGTATAGCTAGAGAACTCGAGAAAAAAGAGGTATGGCAGGGGGGGGGGGCAAAACTTGGCGAGAAAAATTCTCCAGACGTCGTTAAGGCAATAAAATGTACACGAACGCGGACGACGACTCGACGAGCATTTTATTAAAAAGTTTTCCCTATCGAGACTACTATACTCACGTAAAAATTGAAATACCGTGTTCGCGCGTAAATTACTCAGAAATGATTAATTTTGTCACCTCGACAAACAGCGAGATTGCGGCGAATAGCGTACTAAACCGAGAGGACTGGGCAAGGGACACGGGCGCGAATTCCTACCTCACAGCTAAACAAAAGACAACAAAGCGAAATCTATTTGGTGTTTACATAGAAAATACGATTTATTCTGGTAACAAGACGACAATGGCATTTGTGTATCGCATCATCCTCATCCGGCGTTGATTTTTCTCTCGAAACGTAAACATTCGAGATTGATTTGTTGGTGAAAGGTTTTACGAGAAAATGAGATTTGTTTTTTATTCGGTTCGCTCGACGTTCGCCAAAGTTACGAGTACGAGAAAAAAATTCCTCACCTAGAAAAATTTCCACTTTAAAGTTTTCCAAATCGGACAACTTTCCGAGCATCGTATATCTAATTCGACAGTTTTTTTTTTTTCTACAACTCAACACCTACCTACGTAGACGTACGCCTACATTGTATGGAAAAAGCGCGAAACAAGCGATGATTTTGTATTCCGAATACCGTAGCTCTTTTTTTGGGTAACTTAATTTGTAATTCTAAAATTGTTCCGTTTGAAAAGTTTGCGTTTTTTTCGCTCATCCGCGCCATGCTCATTTTGAATAAATTGCGAGCCTCGCGCCTTCAGATGGAGTAAATGTTTGCAAAATTTTTATTATTATTCTTCGTACAGATACGTTCTCGAGCTTGGATTTCGTGTAATCCGAGCATCTATGGTATAGTCGTCGACGAGGTGAAGGCTGAACATTGAACAATAGAAGTAAATTTACTAGTTTTGCTTTAGCCCTCGCGAAATCTTCTTTGTTGGAGTATTTTTTTTCACCCTTGTGAAAATCTGTCTGTTTGTAGTATGAGTCGATCCATGTGCCAATTTGGTAATAATCCAATGAAATATTTCGCCCAAAAGAGAACAACTACAGTAGGTATCGCAGTCATCGAGCCAAACAAAATGGTATAGTTGTCTAGCAAAGTTTTTCTCAATTTAACGAAACTTCTGGAGGTGTTCCATCTAATTTCGAGACATACTGTACCTATTCCTCCTCTCCCTATTTCATGAAAAAAAGACTAATTGATCGATGACGTCAGCTGCGATTATACCTTCGTTTTCTGGTACGAGTATCTCTATCATAAAATCTTCGCAGTTTTCAGTACCTACTTACTCGAGCTCGTATTTTGAAAAACAATCCAATTTCAAAGAGGTATTCGTCGAATAAGTTTGAAAATTTTCTACGTTTAAACGATTTCTCGTTACATATTTATCTCGTGAAATGTTCTGATTATATGTATTTTTTTTGTTGCTCGAGTTTCGTTAATGGTATTTTCTAAATAGTTACACTGGAGACTGCATCGCGAAAGGGAATCAGCGAAAAAGAGAAATACCGTCGACGAGCGACGAAAAACCAAGCTATTCGAAGCAAACTTTGCTAACTGTCTCATAAATCTACTATGTTTTACAAATTTTTAAATTCACCGAGAATTTGCAAAACAAAAAGAGAGACTAACTTTTGCTCGCTGTTCGAGTTGTTTACCTTAAAAGTTTTCTCCTTTTTCGCTCTTCCTCCTCGTGTCTCTCGAATGTCGCAAAAAAGAAAGTTTCTAGTTTTAGCTTTCATATAAAGTTTAGCACGACTAGGTAGGTATATATATGATGCGGTATAAAAAGTATGTATAGTTAACGAAGGACGTGCTGTATAAGGATAGCGTAATTTTAATACGTTTGTAATGTGTGTTGTCTACGTATATCGCCTAGCTATGGTAAGTATGCGACTATAGAAGGAATATTAAAAGGCTTGATTAAAGTTAAATTTCTTATTGGCTCTGCTCGTGTTATGCTAATACATTTATGTAGATGAATTTGGAGCGCAGTGTAGGTGAAGTTGGTTTATAATTAGGAAAAGTTCGTTCAAAATTGACTCAAATTTTTTTTACGTGGTGCTCTTGCAGTTTAGGTACTTTTAATCTTAGAAGGCTAAAAATTCTCAGTTACTTTCAGAATCATCAATTTTTTTTCCCAACACTTCTCAAGGGTTCTAACAAATAGATTAACATGCTAAAGCAGGACAAAAGCAGGACTTCAGGCAGGAAATTTTTTCAAATATTCTAATTTGAGGGAGACGAAAGTTTGAAATTTATTCAAGCCAAAACTTTTTGGAATCAAAATGTTTCTCAAAGAGGACTAAAAAAAAATTTTTTTAAGCAAAATCACAGAATCGAATAGGTACTTGACTGGAAAATAATAATGCATACAAAGTTTAATTGAAAAAGGTGAAAAAAAACCAGAACTTTATTATCAATTTTGGAATTTGGTAAAAAACAGGACTTTTAATCGAGAATTTTGGAAGAAACGTGACTTTTTAGATAGCAAAAAAAATAGATAATAGGTACGAGTATACTCTCAGGAATTATTTGAAAACTTTTCCCAAAATTAGTACTTTTTACCAATTTTGACAAAAAATTGGAATAGATGATAATTCTGACAAAAAAACACGACTTTTTTCGGCAACTTCGACAAAAAAAAGTACTTTCTGGCAAATTTAGCAAAATGCATGACTTTTGGACAGTTTTGGCAAAGAATAGAACTTTTTTGGAATTCCTTGGCATAAATTAGAATTTTTTGGCGATTTTGTCAAAAAATAAGACTTTTTTTATCATTTTAAAAAAAATTATGCCTTTTTAACAATTTTTTGTCAAAAATGGGAATTTTTGACAATTTGACAAAAATACAGAAACTTTTTGACAACTTTGGCAAAATCTGTACTTTTTGACAATTTCGACAAAAAATGAGACTTTCTGACAATTCGAGCAAAAACGGTTTTTTTGGCAATAAAAAAAAAACAAGAAATTTTTCAAAAGGTTGGTACCAATCTTCTTTCCAAAAAAAGATTTAAATCATGGATATGTTTTTTGGTAAAGTTGACGGTCTTCAGCCTGATCCGGACCAAACCTGCTATCTGTCTGGCTTCCCAAGGTCGTCTGTTTGCCTGTCTGGCCTCTTAAGGTCACTGACCTACTCTAGCCTCTCATGCCCGTTTGTCTATGAGGTCGTTGAACCATCAGTCTGCCTTCTCAAGGTCGCCTGTCTTCATGTCTGACCGCTCAAGGACACTAACCAATCGTTATAGCTTTCCAAAATTACCAGTCTGTCATCTCAAGGTCATTGACTCGTGTGTCTGGAATTTCAAGGTCACTGACCTGCTTGTCTAGACTCCCAAGGTCCTCCATCGATCTGTTTGGCTTCTTACGGTCATTGACCCATCTATCTGGCCTCTCAAGGTCAGTTACCTATTTGTCTGGCTTCTCAAGGTCATCTTTCTGAAACCTGTCGGGTCTCTCAGCAATTTAGTAATTTTGTTTCAAATTTTTATAAATCAGGCAGATCGAGTATCTGAAATTCCAATTCCATGCGAGTAAAAATTTCAAAAATTAATAATTTTTTTCAATTTTTTGAAAGTTTTTGCAATAAATTCCAGATATTGTGTTAGTCTTTTGAAAACTTAACCAAAAACCATATCCATGATTCAAAACTTTCCTCTGAGAGGAGACTTTAATACTTTCTTTTTTCAACAATGTGGACCAAAATTAGAACTAAAAGGCAACTTTCCTAAAAACGGTGATTTTTTTACAATTAAAAAAAAAAATTAGGACTTATTGACAATTTTGGCAAAAATTGATTTTTCTAAAAATTTAACAAAAAAACGAACATTTTTTTGATAATTTTGGAAAAAACAAATATTTTTAGACAATTTTAGTAAAAAGTAGATAGGATTTCAAAACTTTCATTCATGACAATTTTGGCAAAAATTGATCTTTCTAAAAATTTGGCAAAAAAACAAACATTTTTTGATAATTTTGGAAAAAACCAACATTTTTGGACAATTTTAGTAAAAAAAAGATGGGATTTTAAAACTTTCAGACAATTTGGCAAAAACAATGAATTTTTTACAACTTCAAAAAAATTGAGACTTTTTGATGATTTGACAAAAAAAAACCTGACACTTTCTGACAATTTTGTCAAAATACTTACCGGGCTTTTTTGGCAATTTTGACAAAACTTGAAACTTTTTGATAATTCTGTCAATAAGTACAGCACTTTATGGGCTATTTTGATGAAAAATGAGAGTTTTTGGCATTTTTATCCAAAAACGAGACCTTTTTGGCGAGTTGGGCCAAATAAACAGAACCTAAAAATTGGAACTTTTTGTGGCATTTTCAACCAAAAAAAATGGAACAAACGTAGAAAAAATATAATACGTAACTTAGGTATGTAAGCATTGGCACCCTATATTTTTGAGAAATACGTACAAGTTTGATCTTATCTCGAATTCAAAGGCAAAAAACATACTAAAAGTTGACCCCCTTCCTCCCATTTGGTGCCCTTTCTGCGCTCATCATGCACCCTATTTATTAAACTATGTTTTCATACCTATACGATTTCGTACACAAACATAATTAACTGCATTCCTAAAATAACTCGCTTTAGCTTCCTCTACCACCTTCCTATGTATGTGTCTTCGAACGGAAAAATTTTTACACAGCTTGTACACGTGCGTGTACTCGAAAATACCGGGCCAACTCATCAGCAAGAGCAATTACCCATTGTGCCCAAGTATTATATTGGACCGCGAACGTGTCTTTTATACTACGATATCTCTCGCAGATCTCTCAATATGTGTTAGTCATTGAATATTAGTACCTATATCGTACATTTTTATGAATATCTATCACTATACTCTACACTCCAAACTACTCCTCTTTCACGCTGCAGTTCCTGTTTTCAGGTACGTATCTTGGCAGTTGGCATATAGTGCAGATGGCATAGATGGGTTGGGACTTGGGAATACAGCATTTATCCAAGTTCTCGCGTCATCTGACATCGCGAAAACCAACTCAGGACACGAGATGAGAGATTTCTTGCTGGGCTATCGACGCAACGACGTGGGTATCATTGCATGGTCTTATCGCAACTAAATCGTCATCGAGTTTCCATGTACACGGTAATTTTCAGTTTCACTACATAATCTACCGTGATGGCGCGTAATCGAGCCAACAGGTCGTGCTATCGTGACCGCGTATCTGAATCGATGAGATGGTACTTCGAGTCGCTGGTCGATACGTCTTGCCACGTCTTGCAATTCCGTTCAATCACACGTGCAATTACATGAGAGAATTTCCCATAGGGAACGATCCTAACGGGCGAAGAAACGAAGGTAGAATCAGAAGATCGTTATGGAAGACTCGTATTTACGTATGGATTCTCGGATTATAGGGAGATTGGCCAAGGAAGGTGAAAAAAGTACGTTAGTGCGATGGAAATTAAAAAGTGGTGGTAAAAGACGAAATTACTCATTTGAACTCATTTTCCAATTTTGAAACAATTTTAGAAGAAACCAACATTATGAAACTCGACTGATTTTTACCATTTTGGGGTTGAGAATTGGATAAAAAAAATTTAATTTACAACTGAATTCGATCATCTTAAATTTTTGATGAAATTTTTCAATTCATCATCGTCGATTAAAACTTGACTAATTTTTTTTATACTGATGTGCCCATTTATTTTTGAATTTTGTGTCCTTTATTCCTCTGTCTTCTTGCCATGTAAAGTGGTTTCTCTCGTCGTCGATAGAAAACTCCGAGACTACTCGAGCAAGCTCTTCAGAAAATGGAAAACTCATCTGTACTGAAAACTCGAAATTTGGAAAACATAACGAAACGTGACACAATCCACCCTTCTCATAAAGCATACCTCAATCAACCTTCCCCCACACCTCTCACTCCTTTTCAACTTGAAAAAAAGCTCACATAAACGTACCTCCATCAACAACTTATCTGCTCATCTGCGACATCTCCACTTCTCTAAGCCTCCGATACGAGTTAGTAAATGAGTAGACGAAAATTCCTACACCAAAATCTCGTTAAATCTTCGCAATATGACTTGAGAATCCCCATAAGTCAAACATCCACGTATACGAGAATCGATTAAAAGCTCTCAAGTTTTCTCGACACCGTAAGGTAAGTGCATCTATTCGCGATGTGAAATGTGAATTGTAAATTTACCTTGTACATAGTAAGAGTACCATACACGAGTTAGTACAATACGATAGGTAAGTCTGTCTAGGCACATTACACGGGTAAAGAGAATAAGTATAAGCTGCAAACGAACGCTGCTTATCGTTCAAGCACCGTGGCGCAGAAAACGGTTTTAATTTCGTTCGTGTATTTACGACCCAAGATAAACAACACGGTAGTATACGTAGGACGAAACACGAGAAACAAAGCTCTTTTTTGTGCAACTTTTCATCGAAATAAGAGAACTTTTTTCATTAACAAAGCAAAGCCTTCCGCGCTCACCGAATAATCGTTATAGTAGCTTTTTATCTCCACGCAGCTGCGATCCAAAAGATTTAATTCCGACAATCCCGAAAAACAGAGAAGTGAACAAAAAAATACCATTGTCGAATTGAGGGCTCGATTTTGAGGAATGAAGCTGCTGGTGAATCTGGTGGTGAATTGGTAGATTTGGTAGCAGATCAATTTTTCTCACTACTTAGCTATACAAGCATCACACGAAATATATCTACGAATCGATTCACATGTTGATACTGATAAGGCCTAATATTTCATCCATCGCAATACCACATTCATTCGTGGTTATCAGATCACATTACACACACGAGTACCTATAGGTGTTTATAAAAATGTAATTACAAAAATTAATTATTCAGACATTCTGAGGCGATACAGTGCGTAAATTGTTCAAGAATCTGTGCAAGAGAGCTTAACCCCCCCCCCCCCTCAGTAACTATTCGGTATAAATTCGAACAATTCAAATGATTTTTTTTTCAACTTTTTCACAACTTTGTTGACATGGTTTTTTCACGGCGAAAATGGGATTATTTTTTAACAAGCAAAATTACCTGCCCTTCGGGCAGGGAATAGAATTTAATGTGTACGTACTGAAGTAACCTTCAAATTTCTATGAAGATAGTATGTAGTACATATATGCTGATGAAAGAAAATCTCGCAAAATATACCATATACTCGTAGTTGCTGAGAATAATTATAAAAATTTGATAATTTTTCACATTTTTTGGCTACATTGTAAAATTTGAGATTTCATCCTAAGGTCCATTTCTCCTGGACGAATTCCGGATGACATTTTTGAAAATCCAAAGTCCAGTGGATCATATCTACCTTATTCCAACTTGAGTCCATGGTCAAAATTAGAAATTGTGCGATTCGAATCGCAGAAATGAATCGCGTATCAACTTTGAATCGGATTCAGAATCAGACTCTGAATCGTATTCAAAACAAAAATGAATCGGTGTAATTGAATCGCAACATCACGATTAAATTTTTATTATCAATTTACCCATCTTTCCAATCGGTGGGTTCAAGTCATTTTGTAGCCTCCATCGATTTTTTAAAAAATTTTTAGATCCTTCAGCAGATTTTTGAAATTTGAAATTTCCACAAAATTTCATCAAATGGATTTAGAAAGCCAAAATTCAATCTGTGAACTAATTTCAATACCCTGTGAAATCTAGTGCAAGTGCTTTCAACTCGTTTTGAAACTTCTAGTTACTTTTTGGTCCTTCAAGGTCGACATGCACGAAACAATAGGGGAAGCTATTGATCAGATAGACCTCCCTTGACAAATTTGTTAAATCTTGAAAACGTTTTGCCAGACTCGACAAAGTCGTTAAGTTTTGTAAATTTTTAGTCTCAATAAAGGGATTTATTTACCAGAAAAAAAATGTTTTTTTTTTCTTTTCGAAATACAAAATTTTGAGAGTTTTTGCCCTACATTTTATTGGGTCTTTTTGCTTATGTTTTTTGAAACTGAAATTTCTACAAAAAATCAGTCAAATTTTCAAGTCAAAAAATCGAATTCTTCCCTTAAAAAAAACATTGTTCTCTCAATCTCAACTATCAAAATGACAATTTTCAAACGCTTTTGCCCTCGCTATTCCTGGCTCAATTTGTTTAATGATTATATTTGTATTCACAAAATGAAAATCAAAATTTTTTATAAGTCATAATATGCTATGAATGTAACCTAATTACCCACATAGATGTATCAAATTTTTAGTCTAATAAAGGGATTAAATTGGCGACTTTTTTTGAATTTGAAGCACATTTTTGGCTCAGGCCTGTTCGTTTTCGTTTGGGTCTATTTGCTTTTGTTTTTAAAACTGAAATTTCTATAATGACTTACTTAAATTTTGAAATTTTCAAGCCAAAAAGATGAAATTCTTCCCATAACAAAAACATTGTTCTTTCTATTATCAAAATTAAAATATCCAAATTTACATCTTCCTATAGGTACCTATACATGAGATGAGGGCAAAATTAGCATTTTACCTACATCAAGGCAACTTGGCAATTTTTAATTCAGTAATCAGTATATTTAAACTGATTTTATGCAAGGTGTAAAAATTTTAATGACAATCAAAAGAAAAATCTAACCATCTATTGGGATATACTTATCAAATTTCATGTTTTGAAACTGATTTTTATGCAAGGAGTAAAAATTCCAAATTGACTAAGTGAAAAAAAAATTGGAGTTGAAGAGATATGATTGGCCAATGAGTTCATCCTTACTTTTCGAATTTCTTCAGGAATAGATCCACCTTCGATCTCTTATTCTCAAAGCACCTGTGTTAAAAATTGAAGCTTTGATGATTTTGTAAAATGCTTAGCAAATCGGAAATATTCGGCGGAGAAATAAAAGCTCTTGATGACGTCATATTCGTGACGTCATCAAAACTTTGAAGCTTAATTACAGCTTTTTAAGGCCTCTAATCGCGAAAAAAAATTCAGTACAACCATCTACGCATCACGCCGAACATTTTGAGTATTTTTTCAAAATTTTCCGTCCAGCCGTTTTGCAGTGATTGAGCGACAAAGAAAACACCACTTCAATTTATTAAGTAGATATTCAGTACAATACTATAGCTACATAGTTTCATTTTTGAATATTTTGAAAATTAGTATAGTGGTATCCATTCCAGTAATTTTATTTCTAAAAAAATGCAAAAACAAAACCTAAACGAAGCGAGGGCAAAAGCTTTCAAAAATTAATGATTCGAGAGAATAATTGTAGCATTACTTTTGATACGAGAAAAAATTGATTTTGCTAGCTTTGACATTCTTCGAACTTTAATCAGGCGATGCGGTCAACTTGCCTCGCCTCCACCCTCCCAACGGTTTCAAATGACTGAAAGTGAAGAAACCAAAAGCCATGAAAAAAGTTAGGTCATTTCTTTGTCTATTTTAATTTTTGTGTTTCAGATAGGTACGCAAAAAATACATCAATTTAAAGCTGTTGTGCTGTACCTGGCTATATTTGGTACAGTACGAGATAAATAACCTTATTATAGGTACTCAGAAATCAGTAATTTTTAAATATGCACTTAATAGACGTAAGTATTTTTTTATTTATTTACATAGGTTCTTATGATATACTAGATAGTAGGTATAAAAAACGTTTATCCAACTGTAGGTATCCCTTTAACAAACAAAAAGAAATTTCGAAAGGTACGTCATAAGCAGCAATACCTATTATCATAAATTCATTTCCAAATCTAGATATCAATGGCATCTGTTGTCCAAGGTTAATTCTTTAGTATACTCCTTCCATCTAATTCCATTATTTGTGAAATTAATCTCCTGGAAATTGTACTTCCAAAAATTATCTGACGAACTATAGTTGTGACTAATGGGAATTACTACGTATCGATTGGATTTTACCAATTTTCAAGAAATAATGTAGGTTGGGTCCCCTGAAAAGAAGTCCCTCGTCTCCAATCAAACGGATAATCAGCAAAATACACATTTGGGACAGTAATGTTTACTGGAGGCATTTTCTCGAATCTTAAACATAACATATCTGCGAGTTAAAAATGAGGGAGGACATGTAAACTAGGTAGCCTAATAATTGCAATCTGGATTTTTGTTACCTTCGTTAAATATTCATAAACATTTTTTTTTACCCCTACATCACTCGCATCAATTTTTACTCTCATCGTGGAGGAAACCTCCGGGTCACACCACTAAAAAAATTTCCACGTCGCATCCCATGAAGAAATTTCCGGGTTCCCGAAGTATGACCCGGAGCTTTTCCTTTATTATGGTGCGAGTAATACAGGGGTTACGTAAATTTTGATTAGAGTAAATGGTAGGAAAATGGACCACTTAAGCCATTTTGTGGAAATTCATCCCGACTCGATCCCTCACTTGAAGAAAAATCTATTTTTGAATTAAGATACCTTAGATGAAAAAACTAGTACCGGATTTGGTTCATTTTCCTACCATATACTTATAGTCTACATTATTAGAAAGTGATAAATTAAATTACTGTTCTTTAGTTAATTTGAGTAGGTATCTGTTTTTTTGCTACCTCCAACTCCTGCTTATTTATTCTTCTTTCCAGATGTCCGCTGGAATTAAAATCATAGAAATCTTCAAAAAAAAACTAATAAGTTTCAACTGTAACTATTCACAGCAGTTCCAAGAATAGGGGGTTTTATAAGCCAAAAATGGGAAATATGTCCCCACGTTAATATGGTAAAATCAAGTACGATAAGGGTTTGAGTTATTGTTTCAATGCAAAATGAAAGCAATTTTCTCATATTCCATTGAAATAACCACTCAAAACGCCCATTTTTCATTGATTATTCAATTTTTTTCAACACGGAGTGTAAACTTCAGTGAACAATAAACAAGTTAGGAATTTCCTTTTTTGAAAATTTTTTGTCAAAAATTGAAAGTTCCTGCAAAGTAAAAGATAAAAATTTTAAGTAAGTACAAAAAATAAAAATTGGTTCATAATAACTCGCGTAATCATTTTTTGAAAGTAGCGCTTCTCGATGTATGCCATGGTAAAGAAAGGCAATTTTTAAAAAAATCACCACGCAAGTTCTAATGGACAAATTTTCAATTTTTTTTCATGTTCTTTTAGTTTCTGATAAAATTTTTTCAAAAAAATTCAAGTAGTCCAATGAAGCCTTCTTCTTATTTCAACGAAATAATTATGTATCAAAGGGAAAAGGGTATAAAGCTTCTGAATTTTGATAGAATCGCTTTCGGAAATTTGATTTTAGCAAAATTTGTACATATTACTTGCAATCTAATAAACGGCGAGGGTTGTCAAATACCAATGACTATCACACTTTGGAAAAACTTCTAGTTGAGAGGGATGAAACTTCAGAGCAGATTGTTTTATTTTAGTTTTTCTTTTATTCAAGTCCCCAATTCTTGGACACTCGAAAGATAGCAGGCTATATTATCAACTTTGAAAAAATTGTTACCTCACCATTTCCGTACACAATCCGTCAGTATAAATTATCACTTTGCACCCGTAACGCTTCCAACTTCTTATTATCCATTAACGCTTCCAACATTTTATTATCTCGCGCATCTAACGCTTCTAACTTCTTATTCATTAGCGCCAACTCCTCCCTTACTTGCCTCATCCCCAGTCGAATGTACTCGTAATAATCGTCGCCCTTGGTAGGAATAGGTCTTCCGTAAGCAGGCTTGTAGTAAATCAACACGAATATTAAATAAATTTTAAAAAATTGTAAAAAGTTGCACTTCATTTTTGGCAGATCGCTACACCATAAAATGACTAAAGGAAATGACACAAAAATTCGTAAATATTCACAAACGCGATTATGAACTTATAGAGAGTCTGTTCACCAAGATCAGAATCTATAAACTGAAACGTCGGGAGTACGTACTAGGTAGTAAGTAAAACAGCTATGAAAATGAAGCTGATATGTTTCAAGGATTTTTTTCATATCAAATTAAAAAGATTAAAAATGAAAAATAATCAAGCAGTTCTGTAATTTTTTTTATGGGCCACTGAGAAGGGTAAAAATTTACTGACCTTCAAATCATGATCTGCTCAGATGAATTAGAAATTAATTTGCCTTGATTTTTAAGAAAACTTTTGAGCAATTTTTTCATCAAGTAGATTTGTTCAAGTTGCGAAAATAGTAATTGATAAATTGATTCCTCGAGTTGAAAAAAAAAGTTGCGACATGAATGCGGAAATGTCTGGTCGGGATAATGGATTCGGGGAATTGTACCAGAATTCATAGTTGCACCTATGAAAGAAGTGACTAAAAGTGCGTGATTTGCACAGAAGATTGCTTCATCCATAAATATTAACCCTCCTCGGTGGTGCCCAACATCACTGCAAGTTTTAAAAAATGGATTGAAATCTATCAGAAATGAAAATTTTCAACTGAAATTGCAAATTCGCCCTTTTTGAAAGGGTTAGAGACGATTTAGCGATCTAAAAATTTCATCATAATGGTTTTGGACCATCAAGGAACAACTTCAGCTGGTTTAAGGATAGGGCAAAATCACCTATTTTATCCATACCCAGTGCTCTTCATATAATTATAAAATTATGAGATTATGAAAGTGAATGTTGAAATACTACTCACAGCAATTTATAGGATATTTTTTGCAATATCAAAATTTTATAAAATTACAAAGCTCATCACATAGTAATTCGAAATATGATTCAGACAACTATAAGTTGCGATTAAATTTTCAAAATTACCTAAAATTGATGAACCTTCAACTTTTTAAGAATTTTTCATTTTAATGAAAGGAATATACCTATTAGTAAAGATATGAAGAAAATTAGGTACTTCAAGTGTAAGTAATTACACCTCTGAAAGAAGTGACCAGAAATTTCTACAAAATTTAAATAACCCTTGGTGGTGTCTAACATCACTGCAAGTTTGAAATAAATTGGTTGAATCAACCAAAGAGAGAAGAGGGCAATGCGTCGACTTGATTTGAGTTTGGTTATTAAATACTCCTACCTATGTTGATAAAAGTTCACAGGATAAAGCACCCAGTGGTTGACACTTTTTGAACCGAATTCCCATGTAAAAATTTCCATACACTGCCAACCTTTTTTTCCCCTAATTTTTTCAGCAGAATATTTGAAACTGGCCTTCTGCTACATTTTGACTCACATTTAACCCTAATTCATCAGTGATTACTCTGTGAAATTTGTTATCAAAAAAACTGTCTTTTTTCCCAATGATTGACTCATGGTTTCCAGTGATTGACACCTCAGTAGCTGACACGTTTCGAACCTACAATTCCCGTTACACTCTCTACATTTTTTTCAACTTTTTTTCAACAGAACTTTTTGGACTAGCCCTCTGCCAAATTGTGACTCACATATCATCCCCATTCATAAGTAATTTCCTAGTTCATACTCTTTGAAATTTTTAATTTAAAAAAATTTTCTTTTCCTCCAAATTACTGCTTATTTTATCGATAGAAATTTAGACAAAAAATTTACCATTTTTCATGATAAACTGATAATTGAAATCACTCCACATAAGTAAGCCTAATCAAACAAGTGTATAAATGTAGTTGACTATTGAACCAAGTATCTATTATTACTACATCATTACTGCATCAGTGTTTCCAAAACACGCACCCATTCACTGAAACAGGTGATTTCCAACCACTGGGTACTTCATCCTATTCAAATCACTTTAAAAAAATCATTTTTTCCAAGCTTTTTTGGGGGGGGGGGAGGGAGAGCGACAATGCACAGCCTCATACCCGGTATCGGGTGTCCCCACAGTACCTGAGGCGAGATGCGCGCGCACGTGCTCACATAAATATTTCAACTTACATAATACACGTTTAATATTACTAATTTACTATACGACGATGATGACGATGGTGCTGCTTCAAATGAGCTTTATATAGGTAGCCTAATATAATGAATAGGTATGTTTACTCTCAGAATACACACACTAAGGAGTAAAGCAAAACTGGTAGCGCCTGGTTTCATCACACAAACGCCTCGTTCATCTTTCAAATACATACCACATCCATAATATTATCTTGGCGTTTTTCGATAATATGCCTGCGCTATAGTTACGAGTACATACAGAGAAAAGATTCCCAAGGTCGAAAATTAATATCACGGTATGCGATTACAATTTGAATAATTGATTAATTCGTCGTTTTCTCTTCTCAACGCTCCTCTGAGCGAAATCCATCCAACAGTCTATATCTACTAACTTGATAGTACCGTAAATTCGAGCAAAAGTAACAACCGTTGAGGATTCCAGAAACGATGGGAAATTTTTTTATTACCTACGAGAAAATTTTGAATGCTCGAAATAGAATAGGTAGGTAGATACTAGATATTGTTAATTTTTCTACGAGAAATGTAAAAGAAATAAGTACTTAAGTATGACTGGTACTGTTATGCATCTACATTTCTATAAAAGAGAACACCAATTTTTTGAACCAGCTGAGTATACCCATCTACATAAAGTAGATACCTACATATTATGTAGACAAGCTGCTTAGCGACTGATTTACTTGTCAAATAATCAACTCTTAAATTTAGAAAAACATAAATACCTAAATAACTCACTCGTTTTTTGTATCAACTTTACAATTATAATGCAGGAAATTTGACGCTCACCTGAAACAAAAAAACAAAATAAAAATGTTAAGAATTTTAAATCAGTTTTTCGACACTGAAAAAAAACTAAAACTAAACCAAAAAATTTGAAACATTAAAAAATATTCAGAAAAATAATGAATGAAAAAAATAATACATAGTACCTATTCAAATTATTTTTCTGAAATAGTTACGTCAACATTTTCAAAAAAAAAGTGTTTGGAAAAACTAAAAAAAATATCACAAGGAACAAAACAAAAAGTTAAAACTAAAAAAAAATTGAAAAATGATACAACGAATTATATTTGGGTTGTTATGAGATTGGGATTAGGTATGAGAAAGTTCAAAACAAGCGGATAAAAAAAAATTAAAATTAAAACCAAAAAAATATTTTGAAATACCTGTAGGTTTTTCATCATTTTAAAAATTTGAGCATTTTTTAACACTGCAAATCAAAAATATGAGTGTAGGGGGAATAAAGAGAAATATTTTCCCGCCTTTCCCCATTCAGATGAAAAGTAAATAATATCTACCTATATTTTTTTTAAAAATCACCTAATTTGGCAAATTTAGAAAATTAATCACAAATTTTTACTTGAAAATCAAAATCGTGAACTTTCAAAACCTTGATTTGAAAAATTGACGATCTATTGAGGAAGTTTGATTTTTTGCCTAAATGCTTCGAATTAGAATCACTTTATAAAATATTTAAATATGTAGAAATAAATTCAAGCTTTTTCCAGAAAAGCATAAAAAAAATTCGTTTGGACTTTTTTAATGTTTTTTTTTTTACTTAATTTTATCTAAAGTAGTACTTTAATGCCATTATTTTGTCAGATGGTGCATATTTACACATAATTTTTCAACTGCCAATTTTTTTCGTTTTTTTTTCATTTTACCACATTTTTTCAAATGTTGATTTTTTTTAAAAGTTTTTTTTGATCCAATTTTGAGCAATCCAATAAATTTTATCAACTTCCATTCCTTTCAATGCCATTTTAACAACATTTTGAAATTTATCACATTACTCAATTATTTGTAGGATATCCTTAGTACTCGCAGATGATTTTAGTAAAATTCCAACAACCAAAAAAAAATTTCAAACGAGTTTTTCAAGTATTCTATAGTTAGTTCTTCATAAAATCATTTTAAAAAATGTATGTAGGTATTTCGAGAAATTCCAACCATCAACAGGAAATCTCGTTCAATTTAATTGGGTACATTTATTTTTACTTTTCATTGTATTGGATCTCCACCTACACTCCCCTCCCCTCTCAAATAATTCAGTAAATCAGCATAGAAAATCATATTTTAAATCATTTTTAGCCGAAATAATAGAGAAGTCGAGACAACTTCTTTTCAACATCACCATGCATCCCATCTCAATTATCTGAAAAATAGCACCCCCCCCTCCCTCCCGAAGACCTAGAATCTACTACGTATTAGACACAAATAAACGATAAAAATAAAAACGCAAGAATTTCGAAACCCCCTCTATATTCCAAATCGCAAACGTACTTTTTATTCTTGTAAAAATAAAACTCAATTTACGAGTATCATCAACACAATATTTTCCTCCTCGACGTATAACCGTTAAAATGAAAAAGGTTTCAAAACGAGAACCTTTTTTCGCATTGAAAAGTTGAAAATTATGGAAATCTTACGATAGAATACTCGAATCTGAACAAGCTTTGGGCTTCTATCCGGTTGAAAAATTTAATAACTGTCATTTTATGCTCGTAACATGCATCCGGGGTACGTACGTCTACGTAGTATGTAGGTACTTTATAACGTTAAAAATGCAAAGGAAATGAAGGAACCCTATCCTATATTCCCCTTCTTGCTCTTCGTACACCATAAAAGTACAGAACTTATCAGACTAGGTCAGGGTGGTGTATTTTCAAGGTAAGCACGATGAAGGCGAATTTTCATAATTTATATTTTTTCGCAATTCGATTCGTGCTTCGTTTACGAGTAGGTATGTACATCGAATACCGAGGTAATTTTCAAGAAATTTTCTATTCATATCTCGTTCTGGACGACACTGATTCAGTTTTTCAAAGTTCCAATATCGTCGAGCGAAATTGGCAAAAAAGTTTCGATTTTTTTGTACCCCTCATTTCTCGACGATAAACGTAAAAAAAAAACGAGGAAAAATATTTCACTTCTAGTACCTACATCTGCGGTAAGTAGGTATAAAATTTCGCGGAAAAAAAATTCAACGCTATACAATCGATCTAGAAATTGGTACAATACGACAATTTTAGCGTGACACGTTTTAGATTTGGATATTTATTAGTTGGCCTGTGCCTGTTATCGCGACCATTCGACCGTTGAAATTAATTCCAGTCGTTTATAAATCTGCCTCTGTACCTCGACTCGACCCTGCTGGCGCTTTTGTTAAAACAATCTTAATCCTGGCGGCTGCTTTACCAATTGATACCCGCAGTATTTCGCGAATCCTCTGTATCTGAATTTCTGGATTCGAACAATACGAGTAGAGAGATGTGAAATATGTCAAATTGATTTCATACCAAACAAGCCAGCTCCTATTTTATAACGTTTTAAAGGGCGCATTTCGCATAAAGTATCTGCGGACAGCGTGAATAAATGAAATTGCGTGGGCGGATGAGGGGGCCAGGCGAGGGAAAAAAGAGTGGGCGAAGAAATGGCTAAATTTACCAACGAGCCAACTTTACAAAAGAATATAAAATTCCGACATTTATCAAATTTTCATCATCTTCGCGAATGATTTCCCAGCAGTATTATGTACATGTCATAAAATTCATAAGAACAAGAAAATCGTAAAATTTATTGACCTGCTGAAAATACATAAACACGATATTAAAATGCACCAGGGGCCATAAATATGTGAAATTAAAATTTCTTCAAATTCGCGCAATATGTGAGGAGGCGGATTGGAATAAAATTTTGAAAACATTTGCGAGAAAAAAATCCAATCCTTCGAGAAAAACATCTTTTATAGTAATGAATAAATGAATTATTCACTAAAATTGTCAAAGAAGCGACAAGAAAAATCAAAAAAATAAATAAATACAGAAAAGTAAACAAAATTAAAGTACTTGAAAATTCATTCATAAAAATATTGAAATTTATAAATTAGAAAAAACACTGAGCAAAAAACTAATTCAAATTGTGGAATCAAGCAAAAATCCCCAAAAAAATGTCAAATTGAAAATATTTCAAAAAAAGACTGAAAAAGTAATACAAAATCGAGTGAATTTATTTTTGAAATATATGATCATAAGATTTTATATAATGAATTTTTAAATTTGAACCATGCTAATCTTGTCAGAGGCAAGAGAGGAAGGGACGAAGGGAGGAGAAATGGTAAAAATTCCCATTTTGATTTTTCCTCCAGTTGACTTTTAAAATTTCAAGCGTCAAGCTGATTTTTTTGGAATTTTTGCTCAAATAGACAGACATTTGAAAACAGACGACCCTGTATCAATTTTTTAACCCCCCCCCCCCCCAAACACTACAATCTTTCCACACGTTTGAAAAAAGTACTCGAAATTTCAGCAAATTCAAGAGCACTTTGCAATTTTTTCAATCCCTTGACCACATACTCGTAAAGTTCTTACCTAATCCTTGTTTCCATTTACGTCGAGGCCAATTTGAAAATGCACTCGCAGGGTCACACCTTTCACTGAAAACCCACTCACGAAAACTTTCGTTTAGAAAAGCCCGATTCGAGGCATGTTTTACAGAAACCATCAATTCAAACGACACGAACCATTTGTACGAGTAGGTACGCGAGATGAGCCGAGGACATCAGACTGTTATCATGTTTAGAGGTAAAAAGAAACTAGAACCTGTAGTCTTCTGTACACACGGCGGTGACGGTATACCTAGTTACTCGTGTGTAGTGTAATTGCATCGCGGTACAATTTCACGTCTACTCGGCATTCCTCGCGTAATACCTGTTCCAAGGTGAACTTTACGAACCCCTTGATAACTTAAAATGACCGTTATATGAGTAGCTAGATCTAGCTACAATTTTAGAAATCATTCTAAATACGTACACATTACGTTCATGTTATGCAGTAGATATGTACTAGATATGTTCGTAGAGATAGACAAGTGTATGAGAAGATGAATTACTCCAGTGACACAATGTACGAACAGACAGGTAGATAGATCGAGATAGGGAAAATTTGTCGATATGAGATCGATATTGTGAATTTTTGCGAATAAGGATGATAGGTATAAGCTATCAGTTCACTCGAGTGATAAATAGTCTGAAACTATTCATGTAAAATAAGCACCTATACGTGACAAATGCATCATCGAGTAGGTAATATCTAAAAGTTATTGAAATGGATTCAGAAACGATTAAAATTATCAAATTTTTGTCAATATTATCAAATCAGAAGAATGCAACGAGTTTGTAGGTATCAATTTTTCATTAATTTTTTGAGGAATTTAACCATTGCATATTTTGTTATGAAAATATCCAGAATACATCTGGATCGATGAATATTTCAATGTTTCGTCTATTTAAATTTGATCTCAGCACCATCACAAACTTATCTGACGACAGGATCACACGATTTTTATACATATTTTATGATCATGATGATGTTTGGGCAAATTTAAATGGTCAGTGGATAGATGAAGGGGTATTAATCTGGGGAGTTGAAGGAATTTAATTCCAAAAATCAGATGATTTCGAAGCCTACCTACCTACGTAATAAAAAACATTACAAACTTTGCAATAAGTACATGTCACACGATTTTTTGTATTTTTTAGATTTTTATGGAAATTTAGAGGGTTGCGGGGAAAGAACTGAGAGGTATGTATCCACAAATTAAGTTTTCGCCAAAAACACACACAAAAACGACTCGTAGGTACACAATTTTTTCAAAAAAAAAAAAAAAAAAAAAAATAGCAAAAAATCCGAGAAGTTTGAAAAAGTGACCAAAAAGCAACCAAAAAAATGAAAAAATTGAGCAAAACACAGCGAGACTTCTTTAACCAAAAAAGAAGAGCTATTTGGCTATTTCCAGCAAATAAGCAAGATTTTTGCACATTTTTTGAAAAAATAAAACTTTTTAGATTTTTTTGCAAAAAACAACAACATTCAGAAATTTTGCCGAAAAGCGAGAGTTTCTGTCAACTTTTGAAAAAGCGAGAATTGTTGGAGTTGTTAGCAAAAAAAATGGAAACTTTTAAAAATTTGACTAAAAACGAGAATTTTTGCATTTTTTTTTGAAAAAGCGAGACATTTTAAAGATTTTTGCAGAAAAAAGACAGCTTTTTGAGCTTTGCAAAAAAAGTAAATTTTTGTCAATTTTTGAAAAACAAGAATTTTTGGATAGTTTTTTGCAAAAAAAAGACAACTTGTGGCAGTTTGACTATAAAAAAAAGACAAAATTTTTTAAAATTTTGGAACATGCAAGAAATTTTGACAATTTTGGCAAAAAGGCAAGACTAAATGTGACGCGGCCAGCGATACCATACCATATGTCGGCAAAAATTTTTTTCGTTTTATTGTGGTTTCTGGTAGTGTTTTTCTTCCTCTTTTCAATGGTGCAAACAGATTTTCAAAATATTAAAATCTGACAAATTTTCAAAATTTCAAAGTTGCGTATTTTTTGAAATTCAAAAACCAAAATTCTGAGAAAAACGTGTTTGAAAGTTTGGGTTATTTTTGTAACATTTTTAAATTTTTTTTTTTTTTTTTTTGATTTTCTTCATCTTTTAAT
This sequence comes from Planococcus citri, assembly GCF_950023065.1. Taxonomy (NCBI): domain Eukaryota; kingdom Metazoa; phylum Arthropoda; class Insecta; order Hemiptera; family Pseudococcidae; genus Planococcus; species Planococcus citri. Next base: position 43,921,191 of record NC_088680.1, on the reverse strand, counting down.
GGTTTTACATCATAATATTTTTTTTTTTTTTTGACATTTTTTTATGAAAAGCACTTTTGTAAAACCGGTTTTTCACCACTAAAACGACGTGTTTGAAATCGGTGGGTACACCCATTCCAAAGTATAGGCTTCATAATATATGAATCGACAAAAAAAATTTTTTTGATATTTTCTGACTTTTTCCATGAAAACGCGATTATCTCAAAAAAAAGTTTTCCGACATATGGTATGGTATCGCTGGCCGCGTCACAAATATTCTAGCAAGAAACAGGACTTCTTTTGGGAGAATTGTTGGCAAAAAAAAAACCTTTTTAGTATTTTTCTGGCGAAAAAAGAGACTTTAGGTTGATTGAAAAAAATGAAACTTTTCAGCAATTCTGCAAGAAAGCGAGAATTTTTGTCAAAAAACAAGATTTTAAATATGTACCTACTCTATCACAGCTTATGTCGAAAAAACGAGACTTTCTTGCAACTTTTTGGTAAAATAAAAAAAAACGAGACTTTAGAGCATTTTTTTGGAATAAAGTGAGCTTTTTCAGGCAATTTTAGCAAAAAAACAGGACTTCTTGACAATTATTATAGACAAAAAAATGATACTTTTACGCAATTTTTTTTGAAAAAAATGATCTTTTTTAAAATTTTTTTGGCAAAGAAGCGAGACTTTTAGGTAATATTTTTGAAAAAAATTGATACTTATTTTTTAGAAATTTAATTTTTAGCAAGAAACTAAACTACATATTGGGCAATTTTGACAAAAAGTTTTTTTCAATTTTTGGCAGAAGGTAACTTAAGGGAAATTTTTAAACTTTTAGTATGGCATGGTTTTGAAGCCATAATGCTGAAAAAGCAATGACGCCAGTTAGAAAAGAATAACACGTGGTCAACTGTCGCCAATTATTCGTATATTGATATTATTAAGGTTATCATTTTTTTCCCTTCAAGATATATAAAAAATTTAAATTTTTGGAAATTAGTAAAAAAAAAAAAGTAACTTCAGTAATCAAAAAGTAGAAAAAATAATCAAAAGCCATTTTCCTTATTTCGTTCGTCCAAAAATGGGACAGTTTGTAACTCTTCTCCCTCTTTTAAGTTCCAGTCTACAGGATTGTTGGAAGGAAGCCCACATTCGATAATGTGTTCGTAATTTTCAAAAATCACCTCAGACAGTATAGTATAGTCTTCTTTGCCAGGAAAGTTTTAAATCATGAATATTTTTGCTTAAAATTGGATCAGAGTCCAAAATGATAGGTATGACTTTTAAAAATTCACTGAGTTTTTTTTTTAAATTTTCAAAAGTCAGATTTTATTTATCTACATTCAAGAGTAGGTACTCAAAGTGTCAGAAATTGAACTACCTTTGATGCAGGAACCTGACTTCTGAGTAAATCAATTTCCAGAAAATGTTTATTTTCATTTTACATCAAAAAATTCGAATCAAATGCAAAATGTTATCGTTGAGTGTTTTTAGGGGGGGAGGGGGAAATTCAAAATTTACGATCAACGACCACCAATAATAACTCAAATGTTAGATGAATAAGTGTTTGATCGATGAAAACTCGACTTTTCCTCAAATTTTTCATATTTTTCATCCAATTTGGCAATACTTTGTCGACCTACGCTTCTCGTTAATCTCGCTCCTCCGATAAAATGAACCCAAATTACCGAATCTTATACCCACATTTACACCTGTAGGACCGCAGTTCGCAGCTCAAAAACGACATCATTTATTTTCACGCATCTCTTGCGTTTCACAGAGTGAAAAAACTTGCGGTGAAAATGTATCCACGTATCCTATACATCGACACGCGACCCTTTTATTCGGGCAGCACTGGCAGAGCAACATATCGAATATAAATCTTGGCACATTCGCCATTTCCGGATAGACGTAAAGGCGAAAAAATCCAGCAAAACTTACCCGAAAATGACGAAAGTTAAAACGATTGCGCACAACTCCTGGTTCGTCCTCGTGTGAGAGAACTTTGTTCGCCAAGAGACTATATCGTATACGCGAAAAGAAACAATGAACTTTCGTAAGAAAACGCGCGGTTTATTTTTATTTTTCGTTTCGCCGTCGCCGTCGCCGCGTCGTTTTTTTTCAGCACGCTGGCCCTCTCGAAGCTCGGTATATTACGCCTGCTTCGCCTTCGAAAGTTTAAACTCGTCTTGGAAACGTAAAAGTTTTTAAATTCGATTTCGTTCTCATTTGTAAGTTGTTAAATCGCACGAAAACTTGCAACCTTGCGAATGAATTATGGTCGCGAAAGCACCTCCGCATACACTTGGTCTCGAGTCTCGACCCAAACACGTCGCATAGCACAATCATAGTCGACAAATTAAATTAAGTATGCGCCGGCTGCTGGGGCTGTTGCTGTTGCCATTGCCATTGCGGTAACAGCGCTAACAATTCAATCAAATCACAGTTCTGCGCCATCTATCGCGTTGCTAAATTAACCTCGGCGTACGCTTTCATTACACGCACGTCGTAATTAACAGAGTATTGCAAAAGGTCATAGTCCTATAGGATATCTCACTATAACAAGTTGGATGTAGTTGAAGGTATTTATAGTACCATAAGATGAACTGCTATGGAAAATTGATAGAAATGGGATTATTGCAGTGGGTAGGTACCTACTGAGATTTCAACAGGTTGAAAAGCAGATTAGGATGCTGCGAAAGAAAATTGAAAAATGATGTCAAATCAACTACTCAGTCAAAATTCCAGATCTCAGAATGAATCCTGAAGCTGATTCAAGAACTTGTTAAAGAAATCTTTTGGTCAGTCAATCACTGATTTTGTTCTTTTTTTTTTACCAAAGCATAAAGATCCACGAAATATGTAGTTTTTTTTTTTAAAAAATGCCTACTGCTCGAAAGGAAAATTGACGATGCTACAAGCTTCAGAAATTCTCTTAAATACGTCCAAAAAATTACATTAAATTAAATTGGTGAATAAATTGAAAGGAAACTTGATTTTTAGACAAATTTAAATTGCAATAACGCTTAGTGACTCAATTTTGACAGAATTTAGGAAAATGGTATTTTGGGAAAGACTACGTGTTTTTGAAAATGCTGTAAAACGTCAATAAATGTACATTTTCTAGCTTATGTCAAAAGTGGTCTTTCGAAGCACTTAGGATCGTAGTAAAATTATGACTGGGGTGTAAGATTTCCACAGTTGAAAGCTGCCCACACATTTCGAGGTTTCAGGTATTTTTTTCGAAAAAAATTTGGGTTCAGGAAATGGTTCTTTTCTTACTCGAGACAAAAGTGGTCTTCAAAACACGATCTTAGGTTGAATATGACCCAGAAAAAAAGGTTTTCTAAGATGATATGTAGCTGCCTAATTGCAGACTTCAAAATTTGAAAGAATTTTTTTTGAAAAAATTTGTACCTACGGTACTTTACCCAAAAAATATATTTTTTCTCACTCATGTGAAAAGTGGTCCTCGAAATTCGATAGTAATTGAAATATGACCTAGAAGAATTCTTGGAAGTGTGGCTGCTTAATCTCTCACATTTTGAGATTTTGGGAGGGGTTTTAGGAAGAAATTGAATTTTCAAGAACACTAAAAGTTCTACTCAAGTCAAAATGGACATAAATAATTATTGTTTAAAATAAAATATGACTAAAAATGTTATTTTCCAGGATAATAGTAGGTAAAAGGGCATCATGTTAATGCTTTCAAATCAATTAAGAGGTTCCGTGGAAAAGGGGCCAAGTCAATTTTTTTTTGTTTTTTAGATTTTTACAATTCTGAATACATTAATTTTTTTTTATCAATTCCACCATATTTAGTGATATGGGTATACTTATTGAAGTATTCTTCCATGAAAAAAAAAACGAATTGGAAAACTTTTGTTTGTAGAAAACTTTTTCAAGTCCATTTGAACTTGTAAAAATCAGTGGAAAAAAATGACTAAGGCCCCTTTTCCATGGTTGAAAAAAATTAAAACTCCGTAAGTAGGTATACAACCTTCAATTTTCTTTTAAAAAATTCTCCATTAAGGGTCTCATGTTCTAGTAAAAAAAAAAATTCTCAAAAGAACATCCAAATTTCATACACTGAATTTCATTTTTCGATTTTTACAAATTTTTAAAATTCCAAAAATTGGTTTACGAGTTTTAAATTAAAAAATTCAAACTTGATAAAATTGAGGATAGAAAACAAAAACTTGGTTCATATCTCGTTTTCGACCACCACATTCAAATTGATGGTGGTTACGAGGCGTTCCAAAGTCTTTAAACGAATTTTTGGATTTTATAGTTTTGAAAAATTTCCAAAATGAATTCGATTGATTTACTTCGAGCAAGTTTTCAAAAATCATCTCCTATTTTGATCATTTTTTAAAGAATTGATCAAACTTGAGAAAAACACGCTGGAAGCATTAGAATAGGTAGCTTGAAAGCTCCACCAATAAATGACTGAAAAATAAGGAACGAACCAAATTATAGCCCTTTATACTGAGGCGTTTGTAAATGACAAATTTTCTTCTTTTTTTCAAGAAAATTGCTGGAAAAAATTGTCAATTTAAAGAAACAAAAAAACCCTTTGAAAATTTGTTCCTAGATCGACAAGAAGAGTCATAAAAACGATGAATCCAAATTCATAGATACTGAATTTTTTTCAAGCCATTCTTACAGAAAATTCACAACTGTATGAAACAGATTCTCAGCCTATGAAATAATAGAAAAGGTCACAGACGATAAATTTCAGTTCATAGATAGTGAACTCCATTTTGGCCCCTTTTCTGGAAATTTCATCTTAAACTGATAAATCCAAAAATTTGCTTAAAGGCTCCAAAACGGTTCAAAATCACCATAAATTAATTCACGAGATACAAAACAAGTGTATACTTAATTTTAGCATTCTACCTGAATTTTACCAAATATTATTTCATTTTTTATACCCTCGAGTTTTTCAAATGACTGCATTAGGTTGGATAGCGAAAAAAAAAATGAAACATGATTTTGATCAAATTCGATTCTTAATTGAAAGTCACTCTGAAAAAATTTCAGCTCCGAAGGTCTTTCTGTCGAGGAGATATAAGTCTTTCTACAACAGGTATTTTCAAAAAAATTGTGAATTTTTCATTATAGTCACAAGCTAACCTGTTTTTGAAAAAAATGGCCCACTACTATAAGATAGTGCTTGAGATTCTACATCGACCTAGGCCATTTCCATCAAAATCCAGAACCACTTTTAGGGATCTACATGAGTGATTTATTGCACATTAAATTACCTAATGCCAAAACATTCAAACAATTTCATTTTGGAAACTGCAAGAACGTTTTTAAATTATGTAAAATGGTGCCAATTTTGTTGCTCGACTTTTGGACAACCCTGTACATATTTAAGTAATAAGAAAAAAAGCATCTAGTAAGGGCAAATCTTGAAAATCAATCGAATTCTGGAATGATATAATCTGAGTAGATCAATTTGCATCATTACCAAAAACAACTTTTTATTAGGGATTCACTAAAAAAATTATGTTTGGATTACCCTTCAACCCAAATGAGAGGAAAAGTGAATAGAGGGGGCGGTCATCTATGTACAATCACAGCAGCCATTTCAGAAGAATTGACCCTTGGGTGTAAAAATAAATTTCTCATTTTGGCAGAACATTGCCAAAAATTGTTGGTCAACGATCATATACTCAGACACCATCTCCCTTCATTGCCTTCTTCCTCCAGTAACTTTTTTCTTATTTAACCGGCCCAGCATTTATTAATTATCGTACATTCGTCGTTTACCCAACGTGGCAAAGCGGTTCATTAAAAAATAAAAAGAAGTACATACTGTAGTAAAAACAAAAAAAAAACGGCTACTTGAATTTCTCACTTAGAAACAACCATGCTAATTTTAAACCCAAACAATGGGAATAATTTACAGTAGTATAACTGGCAGAATTACGGAAATTTTTCCCATTAGTCGTGCCACTTTACTCGCATCTCACACTCAAAGCACCGGATGTCCGTTGTAAATATTAAAGAAATTTTACTCGTCGCGAAAGACGACGACGATGCTCAAGTTTACGTATACCTATACCAACAAACATAGAAGGCGATATTTTCCTCTTTTACGTTCTTCTCGACGAACAAGACTCGTACTCGTATAGTACATGCAGCAGAGTACCACTTGTCTTTTGAACATTTTAACAATTTCCCCTCGTGGCCTTTGGAAATTACACAAAAAGGTGTAAGGGAGAAAAATGAAGACAAAGGTATCGGTAAATTGATTTTCTCTTCTTTTTAGTGCTCGTAGCATCACGACTGTCGAATATATCGAGTACACCTACGCCTTTTTCATACATACTCGTATAGTTCTAGTACATTGTTATAGGTATAGAGGTAGGTAACCTTCTTATAGCACCTTCTGTATACTTTTAGAACATAGAGAAGTAACTTAAACCGTCATTCAGTCGTCTACGACTCGTCGAGAAAATTATTCGTTTATACGTTTCTCCAACTACGTACAGCGAGAAATTTACACCATTTACGAATCAGCGACAATCGAACGACGAAGACGAACGCGTAATCGTACGTGGTGAAAAATGAACCTGTCATCTCTAAATTTCCCTCTTCGATTAAGTAAGCGAAAATCGAATAGGTATTACGAATACGTTTCCACCATCTTCAAATTTACTTACTTATACTCATTCTCGAAGGAGTTAAGAAACTTTTATCGATTTCACTAAACGCGACGAGGGCTTGTAATAATCAAATTTAAGAATTCGATAACCTTTTACAAGTGGTTAAAGGCGGTATCGAAGAACAGTTGAAGGAAACACGAGTTTAAAGTGAAAGAAAAATATAAAACTTGAAACGCACGATGAATACCAATAAAGCTCCACAAATGTGTGGAAAATTTTTAGGAAAATTCCACGAGGCTGGAGAAAACACATCTAATTTTGGAGTTGGTAAAATTTTACCATTGTTGCCATTTTTCTAACGTAAAATGTAACACTTTCCCTTCTAAAAATTATTGTGGGTGAAAGTCCTATTCTTCAAAAAAATGTTGATGTGTTTAAACCAAGAATTTTTTTTTCCAAAAGCTTACAAAAGTTCACCGAAATAAACATGAGAAAATTTTTAGTCTTTTAGTTAACAAAAATTTGATGACAAGAATTTGAAAGAGAATTAAATTCTCTACAATTTTGTTAACATGAAATGTTGATGCTTCATCAATTTTACTTTTTCTGGATCATATCAATTGCCTTAAATGAAGCGATTTTTAAAAAATATTCACGTATTGAAATTTTTACGTTTTTTTAACCGTCTGATTGTTGATTTTCATTAAAAATACTGTAAAACATTTTTGACCCCTTTACATGGTGAAAAGTGGAACTTGTGCCTTTCTTAAATAAATTTAAAAAATTAATATTTTCATTTTTTTTTCAAAAAAATGTAATCCTTGGATTGGGTCCATCTTCATCAGATGAAAAAGTGGCACCTGCTCCCTCCTTACTTTTCTAAAAATAATTTGATTTGTTGACGATTAATTTCATAGTTAATTACATGTATAGGTAAGTTACCTTGATTTTTCAAGTTTTATTGTAACTGGATGAGTTGAACTAGCCAGCATTTTATTGCTTGGGATATGAACGCATGAATCATTTTTAATGTTCACATTTTATAATACCTACTCAAGATAGCTTTTAAATTAAAAAAAGGAACGAAAATAAAAACTGAATTTCACAATCTCCTTAAAATGTAAGCAATCTGTTTAGCTCGAAGTTTATTGAATTTTTTGGATCACATGTTGCAGATTAGGCGAGCATTTTGAATACTTAACTACAAAATATTTAATGATACTTTCTCAAGATTGCCTCTAAGTAAAAAGGAGCCGAGAAGGAAGTAAAATAGAAACTGTTTAAAAATAATATTCAACATATGTACTTACTTAGCCCATTCGTGAAAGTTTATACCTATGTGAGTTCAGTTTGAATTTTAACCGGATAGGTAAATTATTCATCTTCGAAACGATGAATCCATTGATTTTCTTTATTATATGTATTTTTGTAACCGAAGTACGATCAAAAAAAGGTAACTACTTAATTGATAAATAATGAAATACCATCTGTATGATTTCAATCAACTCGGTAATATTGATCAACACTTCCAGATTCGTTCATTTTTTCACACTTTTCTTTATTTTTACAGCTTTACTTATCAATTCACAGAGTTGGGGAATTGAAGATGCTTGGCACGATAACACAATTCGGCCCGCTTTCTGTTCAATTTCAACTAGGTACAAATATTTTGCTGCGTGCCCTGCTTACAACATTCTAGAGCAGCAATTCAACAAAGATGTCTCGCTGACCAAACAAAGCGTATTCTCGCGACTAAATTTGTGGAGAACTCAATCCCTAACAGACAGTGATCTTGATTTTTGTGAGGAATCCTACGAGCCTTCGCTGATTTATGATTCGCTTACAGGAGAGTACAAAATCGGATTTGAGGTTGATAATTCATGCATTTTTCACCCATCTCGTCTTATTTTTAAGTCATATTCTCACAGAAGTATTGTATCTTTTCAGCTATATTTTTTTAGAAGCGAGGCCGTATGTCGCAATTACGATAAAGATAGTTATCATTATTATAAAACGGTGAGACGCTATTTCTTATAATTCTTGCATTCATACACGATTTAGATCTTTTAACTTGAGTTTAGAATCCAAAATCTGCAATATGACACCTTCTAAGGGACGACCTGACTTGTTTCCAACAACGAAACCGTTCATAATGGCTTTGCTAAAAAGCTGTTCAAAAAAATGAGAAAAAATGGTTACTTCTCAAGAGTAAATTTAGATATGTATTAACGTACAGTATTCAGATTCTAAATTCGATTTTGAATGAGTCAACTTTAAATGAGAGAAAGGAATTCGAGACGAGTATTCATAAGGAATTTCTTATGCCTAATTTATAAAGGTCATTTTCACGCAGGTAAATACTGAAAATGACAAGTATAATATCGAGAATCAAACAATATTCAACGGTACCTCTGAATTTGTAAATAGATACGAAGATGACAACCACATTCTGTTCAATGTCTCCAATAGTCGGATTCTGGTAATGTTGATTTGTTTATTAGGAGGTACTTTCATGTAATTGAAATAATAAACTCAAAAACATATGTAATTTTTTTGCTTTTTTGTTTGCATTATTGTAGGCTTTTTATTGGATAAATGTACTGTCTATACATTGTTCAAAAAACAACAAACATGTAATACTCGTATTTGAAAAATATGGATCGCAAGTTGGAAATTTGAGTGATGAATGCACAAATTACCGACGTGCTGATGAAGAATTGTACTCGCAGGTAGGTATATACTTGTGCTGCTTACATAAGAAACCACTCCAATCAATATTGTGATTGATACCTCTTTTAGATGGTATACCTAGCTACGCGTATTCACAAATTTCTGACACTTACAATAATTCAACGCGGGGAGATGAAGTGGTTTCCTTCCCTTGTTAGATGATGACAGATGTCTATGCCAATGCTAGTACATTTTTTTTCATCAGAAAACAATATTTTAACAATGTTGTTTGTAATTCAGGAAAATCAGAAAAAGTGTTTGAAAGACATTCTAGTACCTTCGTTCTTATTGAAAGTTAATCCTGATTTGTCATGTGGGCAACCTTACGGATGTTTAACACCATCGCAGATAATTCCACTATGGTATTTTGACTCGAGTTCAGCTAAGCTTGCCAGTTGTTCGCATTTAAATGCAATTCCAGTTTGGAAAAGCATCGCAGATGGAAATTTGAGAAGAGTCGATCTTTTCGTAGCTGTAATTATTAAGGTACATATAAGGCCATGGGTGGGATAATCGTTAATGATGAATGTCACTTATGTAACTACATATTTTTTTCACTTGCAGACATCAAGTGTTAACGAAGTCATTTTTGGTGTAAACGGAGTTTTGAAAATGACGGTACCGGGCGGTAGACGAAGAATGTATTTATCGGATACTAAAGGGGATCGTGTCGTGGAAATTCCAAAAATAATTTATCGAATTATCAAAGTCGAAGCGTTAGGTTGCAGCCATTTCGCAGTTATCGTAATCCATAATGATCCTAGCGCAGTTCGGGATGCTGACAGACTTTGCAACAAAAACGATACTCTTATTCACTCGTGGGAAAAAATAATCAACGATGATTCAAAAACTGGATTAACTTACGTTTGTCCGATGAACACAGTTCTTGAAAAAAAATTTGACCTCAATTGTTGCAGCATAAATAAATTAAATTTGGCCGAATTTCCAAGTCACTATTCTTGGTCTGAGGAGTGGTGGTTTAATGACGATAGAGAGGAAATTGTCAATTCAAGCTTTGAGAGAGTTTTAAAAGAGTATCCCGAGTGAAATAAAAACTTGATGAAAACCGATGGTCTTATTTTTATTCATTCTATGTAACTCTTTTTCATAGGTATTCATTTTCCAGATTTTGACATTTTTTGACGATTATTAGAGAAGGTATCAAACTGTCTACTTATCTACGTACAAGTGAATATTTTTTCAAACCTTAATAAGAAAAAAATGATGAATTGAAGAAAATGAATAACAAAAATGAAAACCAAATGAATGAAAACACACTCTATCCCCCCCCCCCCAAACAGCAAAGTTACAAACACTGAAACTTAAGAAAAATACCTCAAAATAAAAAAGAAAGTGAAAGAAAAATATAAAACTTGAAACGTACGATGAATACCAATAAAGCTTCAGAAGTGTGCGGAAAATTCCACGGGACTGGAAAAACACATACAATTTTAAATTTGGAAAAATTTTTCCGTTGTTGCTATTTTTCTAACTAAAATATAACACACTCTTCTTTTAGGTACAGAAGGGTACGAATCACTGGAGATAAAAGCAAAAATGTCCACATTACACGCTTCTCGAGACCTCGCTACATACAACAACACCGCTAAACATTTTGAAAAAAAAAATATTGTGGGTGAAAGTCCTATCTTTCAAAATAATCTTAATGTGTTTGAACCAAAAAAAAAATTTTCCAAAAGCTCACAAAAGTTCACAAAAATAAACATGAGAAAACTTTTAATATTTCAGTTGACAAAAATTTGATGACAGAAATCTGAATTAGAATTAAATTCTCTACAATTTAGTTAACATGAAATGTTGATGCTTTTTCTGGATCACATCAATTGCGTCAAATGATGTGATTTTTTAAAAAAATATTCACGTTTTGTAATACCCACCCACTCATGATGGTCGATGGAAATCGTCTGATGCTTAGGGTCGATTTGGTCTATTTTCATTAAAAATACTGTAAAATATATTTGACTTCTCTACGTGATGAAAAATTGAATTTTTAGTTGAAAAACAAAAATCCTTGGATTTGGTCCTTCTTCATCGATGAAAAAGTAGAACTGGGTCCATCCCGAAGTTCCTAAAAATAATATGGTTTATTGACAGATTATTTTCATGATCTTACAAGATAAGTTAGGTAGGTAGGTAGGTACTAGGTACCTTGATTTTTCAAGTTTTTTTTAACTGGATGAGTTGAACTAAACCAGAATTATCGCTTGGGAAGTTAATATTTTTTAATGTTCACGTTTCATAATACCTACTCAAGATAGCTTTTAAATTAAAAAAGGAAGGAAAATAAATACTGAATTTCGCAATCTCATTAAAATGTAAGCAATCTGTTTAGCTCGAAGTTTATTGAATTTTTTGGATCACATGTTGCAGATTAGGCAAGCATTTTAAATAACTACAAAATATTTAATGATACTTTCTCAGATTGCCTCTAAGTAAAAAGGAGCCGAGAAGGAAGTAAAATAGAAACTATTTAGAAATAATATTCAACATATGTACTTAGCTCATTTGTGAAAGTTTATACCTATTTGAGTTCAGTTTGAATTTTAACCGGATAGGTAAAATATTCATCTTCGAAACGATGAATCCATTGATTTTCTTTATTCTATGGGTTTTTGTAACCGAAGTGCGATCAAAAAAAGGTGACTACTTCATCGATAATCCGTATATGATTTCAATAAATTCAGTAATATCGATCAACACTTCGGTATTCGTTCATTTTTTCACACGTGCCTTTATTTTTACAGCTTTACTTATCAATTCAAAGCTTTGGGACCTTGAAGACGCTTGGCACAATGACACCATTAGCCCTGATGATTGCTTCTATTCGGGTACGTACAAATATTTTGCCGCGTGCCCTGCTTCCAGCCCTCTAGAGCAGCAATTCAACAAAGATGTCTCGCTGACCAAACAAAGCGTATTCTCGCGTTCAACTTTGTGGAGAAATAAATCCCTGGAAGACAGTGATGTTGATTTTTGCGAGAACTCGTACGAACCTGCGATGATTTATAATTCACGTACAGGAGAGTACGAAATCGGATATGAGGTTGATAATTCATTCATTTTTCACCCACTCCTCTCACTTTTAAATCATATTCTCACTAAAATATTGTATTTTTTTCAGCTATATTTTATTAGAAGCGAGGCCGTCGATGGTTACATTTACAAAAATAGTGATTTTCATTATTATAAAACGGTGAGACACTATTCCTCACTTAATTCTTACATTCATGCATGCTTTAGATCTTCTAACTTGAGTTTAGAATCCAAAATCTGCAATGTGACACTTTCTAAGGGACTTGACTCGTTTCCAATGACGAAACCGTTCCTGTGGCTTTACTAAAGAGCTGTTCATCAGATTGGGAAAAAACGTTTTAATACCCCGCCTCTCAAGAGTAAATTTCGATATTAACGTAAGATACAGTAGGCCTATAGATATTTATGCAGGATTTTGACAGCGTCAATTACAAGTACAAAAGATGAATATTCATAAAGAATTTTTTATGTCTACTTTTACAATCATTTTTACGCAGGTAAATACAAAAAAGCTCCCGTATAAAATTGAGAATCAAACAATATTCAACGGCACATCTGAATTTGTAATTAGATACGAAGACGACTACGCCATTATGTTCAAGTTCAACAATGGATATCGGACTCTGGTAATGTGGATTTGATTATTAGGTACAATGTACTTACTTGAAATAATGAACTAAAAAGCATGTAAGGTACCTAGACCTACGTAATTTTTTGCTTTTTTGTTTGTATTGTTGTAGGGTTTTCGTTGGATAAATGTACTGTCTATAAAATGCTCAAAAAACAATAAACATATTACTGTGTGGTTGGGATATCGTTATCGTCCTAAACGCTTTGAAAATGTGAACGATGAATGCAAAAATTATCGACCTGCTGATGAAGCATTGTACTCAAAGGTGTGTACTTGTGATGCTTACTACTTAAGAAACCACTCCAACCAAATTTGTTATCATCTCTTTTAGATAGTAGGTATAAAATATTACCAATTTCTGACACTTCCAATGCAGTGAACTACCTAGACCTGAAGAAGTGAAGATATTCAATCTAGATCAAACTTTCAAAAAAGATTTTCTGAAGTTTTGCTCAAATTGAAAATCTGAAGAAAAAAACGGATCAATTTGCAACAAGCATTAATCTAATGTCAATCTCACTATATATGTATTCATCACATCCACTTAAAAACTGCCTATGAAGAAAACACTAATTTCTGGCGTTAATTGAAATTATACGCGGAAAGTTGAAGTGGTTTCCATTCCTTGTTAGATGATGAAAGATGCCTATGTCGATGTCGATGTTGATGTTGGTACATTATTTTTCATCAGAAAGTAATATTTTTGACAATGTCTTTTATGCTTCAGAAAAATCAGAAAGAAAGTTTAAAAGACATTCTAGTACCTTCGTTCTCATTTGAAGGAAACCCTGATCTGTCATGCGGACAACCTTACGGATGTTTAACACCATCACAGATATTTCCACTGTGGTATTTTGCCTCCAGCTCAGCCAGGCTTGCCAGTTGTTCGTATTCAAACATAATACCAGTTTGGAAAAGCATCGCAGATGGAAATTTGAAAAGAGTCGATCTTTTCGTAGCTGCAATTATTAAGGTACATACAAGGCCATGGATGGAATAATGTTTAATCGTGAATGAACACCTTACATACCTTTACCTACATTATTCTTTTCACTTGCAGAAATCAAATTATAACGAAGTCATTTTTGGTGTAAATGGAGTATTGGAAATGATGGTACCTGGCGGCTCCCGAAAAATGTATTTATCAGATACCAAACGCGATGTTGTCGTGGAAATTCCGAAAATAATTTATCGAATTATTAAATTCGAAGAATTAAATAGTAAACATATCGCAGTGATAGTAATCCATAATGATCCTAGCGTTATCCGAGATACTGATAAACTTTGCGACAAAAACGATACTCTTATTGACACGTGGGAAACAATAATCAACGATAACCCAAAAACTGGATCAACTTACATTTGTCCAATGACCACAGATCTTGAAAAAAAATTGGACGTCAATTATTGCGGCGTGAATAAACTTAATTTGAGCAATGTTCCTCGTGAAGGTTGGTCTGGGGAGTTGTGGTATAGCGATAAAAAGGAAATTATCAATTCAAGCTTCGAAAGATTTTTAAAAGGATCTCCCGCGACTCTAATAAAAACTTGATAAGAAACGATGGAGTTATTTTCATTTATTCTACCTCTTTTTCTCATTCAGTTTCAAGATTTTGACATTTTTTTTAACAATTATTGCGTATTAGAGAAGGTGTCTATCTACATACGTGTGAACATTTTTTCCAACCTTTAATAATAGAAAAATAATAAAATAAACAATGAAGTATTAAAAATGAAACAAACGGAAAATTTTTTGATTCGGTTCATTGAAATTTAGAACCCGCCTAATTTGAAAAAAACAAGCAATTGCGTTAAAAAAAATAAAACAAAACAAAGAATGTGATGAGGTTGAAAATAAAGTTTAGCTCAGTTGAGATTGAAAATGAATAAAAACAATTTTCTCAAAAGCTGCATTGTATTGAAAATAATTTACAGAATTATTGAATACAAAGTGAGCTATCCCCAAAAGGCAGAAGACTTCATCACCACAATCATAACTTAACATAATCCATAATGATCCCACTAGTAGGTACTGCAGCATCAGATGCTGATGAACTTTGCTACTAAAACGAAATTTCAACTTTCAAGATCATGCCTCCTACCTTAGTTCGATTACATTTTATTTTTCTCAAAAAAAAAATAGTCCAAATTTTCAAAAAATCGCTCAACTGAAATTGAAATTTTTCAAACTAATTTTAACAGCTATACAAATTACAATATCCTCATATGCTTCTTTTCACTTGTGAACATAGTAAATTTGATCCTACCTTTTTTAAAAGCTTCTCTTATTTGAACTTTCGACCTAGAAATATAAAATTGTCACCTGGAACAGTTTCAAACAAAAAGGTAGTTTACGTAGTTTAATACGAGCCAATACCTATTTGATAAAAATCACCTACATACTTCCCAAGCTCCTGTTCGTATGTTCGATTGAAATCAATAAAATAGGTCGAAGAGATACGATACCTATCGTAAAATTTGGCCATCTCGCTTTTATTTTTTTTCTCCACAAAAAAAAAGCTGACTGAGGGTATACTCGTGACGTTGAAACCGTACCAAAACACACCTCTCTCAGTCTTTTGAAATATACGTCTCAGTAATCTAAAAATAATTTCTCGGTGAAATTCTCTTCTCCGCTTCTCCATCAATAGTGAGAAAATTTAGCTCGGTAAAAAGCTCAGCAAATTCAGCACTTTAGCTTTCGCAATCAAACCGAGTGAGGGGTAGATATAATATTTTCGTCTCGATGAGACGACTCGACGATGTTATTGAAGGCAAAGTACGACGAAGAAGAAAAATACGCGCGACACGTTTTAGTAATTAGAATTTTCATTCGTGCCATAATATTTTTCTATAAGTTGATAAAAATTCAGGTCTTTTTTTCGCAATAAATCATCGCGCTCTGGTATAATTTTCATGCACGGCTAGTCGGAAAATTTTTACTGCAAAAGGCACACAGTAGTTACCGTACCTTAATTTGCGCGCATATAATGCACTTGAAAGAGCAGAAGCACAACGATCCAGTATTTAAAGAAAATGTACAGCGCAGCGTATTAAGAGAGCCAGAGAGAGAGAGAGAGAGAAGAAGAAGAAAATACAGCTACGAGTGTTTTTAAGTCGTCATCATTTATCATATTATACGGTGTGTGCGCATTACACAGAGCGATGGGCATCAAATGGCGGTAATTTGTATTCGCGTTTTGTACCGAAGACATCATAAAGCTCTTTTGAGCTATACAGATAAGAATTTCAAATTCGCCAAGTCCTTCGAGGCGAATTCCCTGCATTCGCTCACTGTTTTCTGTATATTCTCTGCGGCGAAGTGTACCAGAGAAACTTGAAATTGTTAGCCCAAGAAATAGGAGAAGGGGCGAAGGTAAAAATACGTACAACCTAAAATATAAAAGATGGCCAAAGCGAAATTTTAGGCAGTCTTGGTGAGCTTTTGGCTACTTCAAAAGGCACCTACGTGTGTATCTACAAAGGATTAATTTAATCATAATGAGGTTCGGTCGGCGTGAAATTAACTTCTCTCTTTGGATGATTCCGGTTGATTGAGCTATCCTTTTCCTCCTCTACGTCTTTTACTTTATACCTTTAAAGCTCGATAAACTCGATAACTTATTGGGTTCTGTTTTTAGTACACAAACTAACCAATTTGCGCGGGTGTTTCCGATTTCGATTGCGAAGCAAAATATTTTCTTAATACATTATTATTGTGTTAGAATTGTTGAAGCGAGAAATATTTTTCAAATAGGTGGAATAGCTGTGCGCTGATGTGATTCGTTATGGGCACATTGACCCGATAATCGATCAATAAGCGAATGAAAAATTAACCTCGAATCAGACCGTTGTTTAATTTTTATACATTTTTGACCATTAGATTTATAAATAAATAACCAATAACCATAACGTCGAATGGGTATACGAGATTTTAAACACGAAGCAAGCCTTGAATCTGAAGTCCGGCTGAACACTTCAACTTTAAGAAACAGTCTAGTAGAATTATGAGGAGCATTCTTAGTTTTTATAACTTTCCCTTCCTCTCCAAATCCAAAGATGGCGTTTTACTCCAAAGTAAAAATTAAATTTTACCCAGTAGGTATTTTTTTTTTAAATTGCTGGAAACTCCAAAATGGTTCGAAACAACCACCAATGGATTTTGGAGGCCAAAAATAAGGAATAGGTAAACCGAATTTCAGGGTTTTCGTCAATGTGTTCGTAAACGAAAAGTTTTTATTTTTTTCGCCAAAAATAATTTAAATCACGATGAGAGAATTTCGGATTATTGAACTAGTAGAGAGAGATTTTGAAAATTTTCGCAAAGACGATATATCCGAGCTCATATAGAATCTAAATTTCATTTTGGTTCATATAATGGTGTTTTTCTAAAACTTGAAAATCTAGAAATTCACTAGAGCATGATTTTTAGAAAGCTCTACACTGGACCCCCCCCCGCACACACACACAAAAATTAACAAAATCAAATTTTTCACAGGAAAATTTTCAAAAAAATTGAAATTGGAAGAAAACTTGTTTACAAAGAATCACTTTTAATCAATGTTTTCAATGATTTGAAAGTTTTTGTTGATTTTCGTTTCAACAACTCAATTGGGTAAAATATTTAGGAAGTTTCAATTTTAAAAAATCTGCTAGGGTGCTCCAAAACTACCATTCGAAATGGTTCGAAACCGTTCACAATCGATTTGGAGGGTCGAAAACAGGCACACGCCAAATTTCAGATTTCTTCGTCTATTTGATAGATTTTGAATTTTTTCTATTTTTGAGCCAAGTTTGATTTTTCAAAACTTCATTAAAAATAAAAATCGTTTGTGAACTCAAAAATTTGATCTACTGTTTCCAAATTCGTATTCGGAAATACAGATCACCTTATAAGGATTATAAAATTACTTACCTACTTATTCTCATACGCGAGTTCATATTCTATCACTTTTGGAAGGAAATTTGTACTCACCTGAAACAAAGAAAAATTAAGGTGGATTAGCTAGTTATAAAATTATTGATCAATCAACAGATATGCGATGAAATAATAATGGTCGAAGGCTAAAGTAAAAATTCTGACGATCTTGAGGATTAATAATAAAGAGCTAGAAATGAATATTCACAAAGAAAGTAGGTATCATAAAAATAATAGTAAAAGTGACTGTGAAAATCACTCAAAAATATCAAAAATTGATGAACCAAAATTTGAGTAAATTTCTCATTTGGGTAAATCTTTGCACAGAGTGCTCAAAAGTGCTTAGATTATTGAAAAATACCAAGAATTAATCGGAAATCCTCAAAATATGTAGATTTGTAGAATGATAATTTGTCAAGACGACAGAAAATGTCATAAAATTTGTGAAATTGCCCCCCGGCCCCCCAATAATTGAAAATCACCCGAACTTGATCATGGTACTCTACCTAACTGATTTTTTTTTCTGAAAAAATCGTTACCTTTTTTGAACCAAATTTACAGAAAGTTCTCTACTCGACCCCCCCCCCCCACAAAAAAATTAACAAACTCAAATTTTTCACAGGAAGATTTCCAAAAAAATTAAAATTGGAAGAACATTTGTATACGTCTTGAAGTATTTTTTTAATTTCAAACAAAATTATTGAAAAAAAAAACAATAAAAATGTACGCATTAATGAATTTTTTCATTTTTTCACCATTATTTTGAGTAAATAATTCACTACTTTTTCACTATTTTCACTGCCCATTTTTAAATTCACTACAAATCGATTCAAGAGTTCAAAAAAATAGGATACTTATTTGAATCAAATTGCAGTACTTCAATTACCTAAGTCAAATTTTGATTTTTTTTTAATGAAAAATTGCCCCTTGAAATTTCAAAAACTCGCCGAAGCCAAAAATGGAAAAATTAGATTCAGCTTTTGAAGTTCAGGTTGGTGGTGAATGTTCGAGTTCGTTTGATTTTTTCTTATCCAAACCTTGGATCTGGGAAATTCTTGAAAAGGTATTTGGAAAAAACCGAACACAAAATTTGAATTCCTCAAGTTCATTTCTCGATTTTTAGTAACTCTTTCAAAATTCTAAAAGTGAAGTATTTTTTTCTGGAAGGAGCAAGACAAACACCTACAAATCCGAAATTTTCGCAACGTAAGTTCATTTCTCAATTTTTGGCAAATTTTCAAAAATGTCAAAATGACCCAAAAAATGATAAAAATATTTCAAATTCGAAAACCTATAATTTCAGTTCCTAGCTCGTATGAACCTCATTTGCTGGAGGCTCCAGGACGTCTAAAAATTGGCAAATTCAGCTCAGTGATGGCATAATTTGAAAAAAATGTATCCCCACATAATATATTTCCATCCAAGTTTGAATCATTTTTCTATTTTCAAAAATTCGTCAAAAATCTAGAAATGAACTCGGGTGGTTGAAATTTTTAATATTTTCATAAATTTCTCAATGCCATAAACAGAAAAGCGTTTATGGTTAGATTTAACAATGGCTTCTTAAAGTAAGCTTTTCTTTTTATTGAGATACTAAAATTTTCAGCAATGAGAATTCGCATAACAGCTTGAAGTACGTACCTAGGTATAAATATTTTTCAAGTAATAAATTTGAAAACGTGCCATTAAAAAAAAGAGAGAGAGAGAGAATACGGAGCAAAATACAAAACTACGAGTACCTATTTCAAGGCAAATAATATTATTGCTCACGCTCAGTTTTCAAAATAGAAATAAAGAAATTAAAAAAGGAAAAAGAGATAGTAAAATGTGTTTGACTCCATTCCCTATAAAAATAATAAAGGACGTCAAATTAAAAACAAACTCGTGTATTTCGCCACGAGCTTCAGAAAGTCTTCACGTGTCTAGCAAAAAAAATCGCATTCGCCCCAAGAAAATATTATCCATAGGAACACGAGGAGACAGCTTCAATTACCAAACATTCCCTCACATATTAAAGCTCATTTTTCATATTTTTTTTTCAAGCACGGAAAAAATCAAAACAAGTAATCTAAAGTCGAAGCGACGAAATGTACAACTTTTTTACCTCACGTAGAGATAGTAATCAAAAAGCCCGAAAATTCTTATTAAATTTTTTATCACAAGTTATTGTTCTCGACGTCGAGAAAGTTGATTTTTCAACGTAAAGAAAAATTTTAATCTCGAATGAAATTTATTCCCGCATCTTCGCATTCCAATTTGTTTTCGAGTCGACTAACAAAAGCCAACAAAAAAAAAACGCGCCAATACAAATTGAAAAATTAAATTTCCAGCGGGTCAATAGTCGATATACCGCAATGAGCTTTTCATAAGCTGAATCGATTTCATTTGGTACTTCTTGTAATACACTTCTTTGAACGAATCTGCTGAAAAGTTGAACGAAACCACGTACCACATACCGCGAAGTAATTTTTCCAATCTTTTCCATTTTTTTTTCTCTCTCTTTTTTCTTTGCTCTTCAGTTCTCATATAGTATGTATGTACCAGTACCTTACCTATGTAATAACTGTAACAGTCGTATATGGTGGGTTGAAGAAAGAGATGAAGAAGTAACAAAAAAACATACGCGGTTCGATATACTAAAAAATGATGAAAAAATGCTAAAAGCGTGATAAGTATTGAATGGAAATCCGTATATGCGGCGCCCTAACACCTTCGCAATGTATTAAAATGTGTTCATCAAATACACGTGTCAGCTTTTTCGTTTATTTCTTCGGGTGGTTTTAATCTTTTTATACTCGTATCTCGTCCATTTATATTTACTCTCGGTTCAAAATTCGCTTACTCGATGGAGAAGATATAGCTATAAGACCCTTTTGTTGGAAGCGAACTTGATGTTAATGATCTCTAACATGTGGGTATTTAAAGGAACCTTGTGGAAATTTTTTACTCTTCTTTTAAAATATAAATTCGATCGATCATTTTGCCTCCAGTTTTAAAACTCTCCGTATTCCCTTTTCTATCTTCACGTGAAAGGCAAGGGTGAGACATTAATCGAAGTTCAAATTACGATTTTTATAACAGTTTGTCCCAATTAAAAAATACTGAAAAAAATCTGAATAATTACGTTCCCTGTAAACTGACATAACATGATAAAATGAAGAAAAATGATTTTCATATTATTACAATGATACGAAGAAGAAACTGCGTCGTAGGCAATTTTTTCTCATAGTAAATTGTGATAGAAAGAAAATAAGGAAAAAAGTCTCACTGTAGTTGACATTAGAACGAATATCATACGTGAAATTCTCCTTAACGATGAAATTTCAAGTAAAATGCTGTCAATTTGCTATTTTTTGATAACGACCCAAATGTACCCTATGAGAGTATCTCGCCAAACGCCAACTTGATTTCAATTATAACCATCGGTTTTCGAGCTTTTCAAAGAAAAACGCCTAATTCTCCATCTCCAACTCATCCAATCCAACAGTTAATCAATCGACTATACCCATATCCATCCTCAAACAATAAAATAATTAAACGCGAAAAAAAAACCAGTGAGAATATTTTACCGATCGTCGTCGCACTATGGGTTTTTATTCAAACGAAATAATTAATTTGAATCAGGTTTTCTCGAAGTACACGAGTATGTTTAAGGTGGGATACATACGTCGGTGTGTCGCCATCGTTACATGCGGGGGTGAAAATTTTTTCTCTCGTTTGATACGTATGGTACTATCGATGTTTGATCTGGTTATTTTTGAATTGCAGCTGTGATTTTACGTACACAGCTTGATGTAGGAACGACAAGGCCATCAGGCAACAGATGATGGTTGTTGGGAATTCGTCTCGAATCTAAATATGCAGGATGTACGACATAGGAAATTACATACCTACTAATGCGTGAGAGAATTTTTTTCGAATGTGGAATTTTTAAAATGAAATACGTGCGAATTTTTTTGCAGGTATTTATTGAAAAAAAATTTATGCCAAACTATAAAATGAAATTTTTATCAATTCAAACAAGAAATAATAGTTCAGAAAAATAAAATGAAAAATTTTCAAGTTGCAAATTTTTTAGAAACGGAAGTTGACCAGCATTTTTTTTTAGAATTTTGTGGAACTGTAGATACAAAAATGTTGATACTTTTGAAACCACTTTAATTTCAAAGTATTACCTAATACCATGTAAAAATAAATTTTTCCAAGAGAACTGGTCTTGTAAATAGCTCTTGAAGTATACGACTATTCATTTCATAAGAAAAATATACGACAAAGAAACAATTTGTCTCCGATTTGACAGTCCCTAAGTCCTCACGTCAATTTTGCTCATCTAGGTAAACTAAAATTTTATTTAATCATTATAAATCTTTTTTTTATTAGAAATGAATCATTTATTTTCTCTTCCTCATTTTTATACTAAAATGGATTTAATTAAAGATTATCAAAAAGAAGAACATGCTGATTTTACTATAAGTTTTACTTTTAAATCTGCACCAAAATCGATCATCTCTACAAATAGACGAAAGCTCTCCCTTCAATTCGGACAACCCTACTGAAATAAAAAATTTATCACCTCAATCAAGAAACATAACCGGGCAAACTTCATATAAATCTTCTCACGATGGGTGTAATAAAATATGTATTACAGTAATTAACCCCCCCCCCCACCATAAAAATGTCAGCAGCCCGAATTTATTTTGAAAATTCATAATTGACTATTTTTAGCGATTTAAGCAAAATTCTGACAAAAATTATAAAATCATTTTTGAGCATTCTCGGCCCCAAATTGAATCATAATTTCTGGGATTTTTGAAAAAGAGCCATAAAACTAATCAAAATAGGTCAAAATTTCAAGAGATGAAATTAGAATATTTCAACGAAAATATTTTTTGAAAAATTTTTAAGCCGAAAATTAGGGTTGTGATTTTTGAAAAAGTTGTTATGTGACCTATCATTGGCAAAAAATCAAAAAATGTTGTCATAAATAGTTGTAGTGAACGCTTTTGAAAAATTTCTAGATCAAATTGGGTCTTGATTTTCAAAATTTTTGAAAAAGATGTCATGTGTCCTGAAATTCAAATATTTCTAAGAAAATATGGCTTGTGCATTTCTGAAGAATTTTGAGCCCAAAAATTGTGGTCATCATTTTTGATATCAGGAAGAAGTGTCTTGCAACCAATCAAAATAGATTAAAATTCACGAGAAATTCAAATATTTCAATGAAAATATTTTTGAGTATTTTTGGAGAACTTTTAAGCCCAAAATGGGGGGGGGGGGGGGTTGGATGATTTTTGAGATTTTTGAAAATGCTGTCTCGTAACCATTGAAAATGTGTAAAATTTCAGTACAAAACTAAAAATTTCTACATAAAAACATAACTTGGCTGTTTTTGAGAGTGTGGTGAATTCAAAACTAAAACACCATAGGGGAAAATTTTTGAAAAAGTTTTTTTTCAGATTATCTAAACATGTTGTAACAGTTGTAGTAGAAAGTTGAAACGACTTGAGATTCAAAAATGATTCCAAGAGTTCAGATTTACATAATACTGAGGATTAAAAGAACTTGTTAGTTGAGAAACTATATAACTCCAAAAAACAGTTTTTTAAACAACGCGAAACAACGTGATAAATTGCATGGAATTATGTTGTTTTATGAAATTTGCGGAAATTTGCGATGTCAAAGCGCGCCATCTGGCGGCAGAAAATGAAGATTTTGTTACCAGTTTTTCATGTAACAACATAACTCTACACATTTTATCATGTTGTTTCGCGTTGTTTAAAAAACTGTTTTTTGGAGTTATATACTAGTTTCTAAACTAACAAGTTCATTAAAATTTTCCAACTTTTTCAAAAATTTACCTACTGATTTTGATATTTCAAAAAAATGACGAAAAAAAAAACAAAAAAATAAAAATGTGTTTTCAATTCCAATTGTTTTTGTCTAACTGTAAATCCGTTCCTCTAAAATCTTTCAAACAGAAGGGGATGAAGTTTACAAAAAATGATGCACTGTTATCACACTTTCATCAATTTTTTTTCTTAAAAATTTTCCAATTTCCATTCACGAGCTTTGTATTCTGATTTTTCTTCAGTGAAGGGGAAAATTTACAAAAAAGAGCAGTACATATTTTTACAAGAAATTTTTTCAAATATTTGAAGGCCTAATTCTGGAGAAAGAGGGTATTGAAATTTGGGATATTGTGCATTCAGGTAAAATGCATCGAAATAAAAAATTTTCTGTAAACTTCGTCTTCAGGAACGTGAATAGTAGATTCACAAAAACTGCTCGGTAATACAAATTTCAATAAACTACATATTCGGAAAAATTGAAACCCTTTTTAAAGTTTTTTTCTAAATAAACCTAAACCTACCAAATTTTAGACATTTAAAAAAAAATTTCCTGAATACACTTTCGATTTTTTTTAAAAGTACCTATAATTTTTTATGCATTTGATCGAAACCAATTTTCTCGTGTTGAAGATCACTAGATATGGATAATTTCGGAATATTCAATCATGCTCTCTCATCCTCTCTCTCCCCCTTCCTTCCATCGGGTTCTGCTCCAACGTAAATTTCCAACATGTTGAAGTTCGACAATATCTTCCCCAACACCACAATCAGATGCAAATTGCATTTCACTCAAACTTAATAAAAATCACTGCAGCACTAAAAATACACAGTATGAGTCGAAGCGTTTGTAAATACGCTGGATAAACATTCGACCAATTACGTCAACGTAATCATTCAAAGTAAGTATAACTCGTAACAACATAATCGTCACATTAAATTATGAGCAAAAAAATGACATCAGAGCAGATTGAGTTTACATTACCACATCGTTGTCGTAAAATTATCGATTCGATGCGCGAGAAAAAAAATAAGTATAGGTACACGTTTGTGGTAGGTATGTGTATATAGTACTCGTAATATGTGTTCATGGAAAAACACATCACGAACTTCTCATTCGAAGAAATTTCCGTCAATTTTTATTCTCGCGAAATGCCAAAATGTCTCGCGTCGAATTAAATTTGACCTAGATGACAATTCGCAAACTATTCGACTATTTTTTTTTCTTTTCCGATTGGTAGTAAGTTCTACGTAAGTATACCTCAGATAGGCACACTTTTTTTATGATGAATAACGTATACGTCAACGTACCTCATGTACCATTTATAAATTGGAAACAGACCATCTCATCTAAAATATTATTATATCGATTGGCCGGACCATACGCGGCACGCTGCCCCGAACTAAACCGAACCGAATGGAACGTAATTTGCATAAATTAATTAAAAATTCAAACCTAAACGATAAACACACCCTAAACAAAGTGGTTAAAATTTTAACCCGTATAATTTCATACCTCTGAATAAACTACTCGTATATACGAACACACTCAAGTATATAGGTAAGTAATCGTCTATAAAATTGCGATCTCGTCTCGCGTACACACCGAAGCAACGTTTTACAATCACCGTTCACAATCAACTACGAACCGGTTGCCTCAGAGGTAAAAAAAAATTCACCGTACGGAGTTTTTACCATCTCATATATACTAGCGCACGTAACAATTCCTCCATTATTTTCCCATAAAGAAAAAAAAACCGTACACATAAACAGTGTAACCATCAAAACCCATTCTCATCAATTTTCTTTCGCGCGAGCTGTTTACAAAATACGTTAATTAAAAAACAAGAAAAACGCTACCGAAACTTTCAAAGTATCTAATAGGTAAATTTCATTTAGAAACAAGAGTCGAGAGCTCGAGCTAGACGAGCATAAGAAAGAGGCGAGTAGAACAAGTCAAGGCAGGTACTAAGTATATCTACGAGAACCATTCGCTAATTTTTCAAACTCGCTGGAACGTGTACTTAATTTATTAACGATACTTTTAATTACAAAAGTATACTTGTACCGAAAAATACAGAGACAGAAGCTTTCTGTCAATGCGACAAAGTATCTCTCTTCTTGCTGTCCTGCTCCTTCTTTAGTCTTGGTGAGAGTTTTACTTTGCCTCTTCGTCATCCGCGTCCGTCCCTGGCCCTGTGGATCTATTTCGCTGTAGCAGGTATAGCGTACAGAAGTTAACGTTCTTAAGACTGTTTCTTTTGTTAATTCGAATAATTATCGTTGTAAGCGATTGTACCTTGTACTTTGCTGCAGCATCTTTTCTCTTATGCTCTCCTCTCGGCGCGTCCTCTTACATCCCTTCGTTTTTATTCTGTATATTTCCAAATCTTTGTTTTAAATTCGTAAGATCGTAAAGAGCTCGGTAACGAATGTATAGGTGAGAAATACATCGAAATTTCAACCAAGCCTACCTACCTACTCGCATTCCTCTCTTCTCGTGTACTTCGCATGAGGATACATAAGATACCTACAGGAATTATCATTAAATGACGATTTATGAAGATATTAAGTATAGCGATGATGTAAGCTATTTTCATCCACATTCACGTTTAGCTTACCGATGGCATGAAATTGACGTGGGAAATTAGTCACCCGTGTTTAAAAATCGCTTTGTATACGTAATTCAAGATTGTTTTGCTAATCGAATTAAGCACAAGCTCGTACATTGGCACATATGCAAATGTATGTGCATTACATGGTACATTACACAGACACAGATACAGATATTTGTCTCATTGAAAAATTGCTTTACAGATAAGCTACATTGGATCAATGACGATCGAACACTTTACCTAAGCTGTTTTTCGATGGAAAAGTACTCAAATTCTTGGTTCAGTAGATATTCGTAGATGAAGAATCCAGTTGTCATTTCATTTGTATATGAGGAAAGAAGGAGAATGGGAGGATAAAATACGTAGTTTAAATGAGGGGAAATTCTGCTAAAATTTATAATGTGGAATACATCGAAATTGTCAAGGAGAGACATTTCTTTTTTTTTAATTTCCATACGAATCAAAAAATAAAATCACTACCAAAAAAATTTAATAATGATTTTCAGTTTTTTTTTTTTTTTTAATTATCCAAACGACTTGATTTTTTTGCCAGGTATTGTCAAAAAGTATCATTTTTTGCAAATAATTTCCAAAAAGTTCTGCTGTTTGCTAAAATTTGCTTTTTTCCAAAAATTAAAAAAAAATTATTGTTATTTTTTTCAAAAAATTCCAAAAAGCCTCATTTTTTCTAAAATTAAAGTATCATTTTTAAAAATCAAAATAAAGTTTTAGAACGGTTCGATTTTTAAAAATTAAAAACAAAAACAAAAACATTATTCATTTTGTATCTAAATCTGTGTTTTTTGTGATTTTTTCTCAAATTAAAATGTTTTTCTCACGTTTTGACTCTTGTTTGGTCTCTTTTTCGAGCTTTTTTGGAAAAAATATCTTGAAAATTCAATCTGGAGCTTTTCAAATTTCAATTATTATAATCTTGAATTTTTTAAATAAAATTCCGCAAGCAGATTTGCTTTTAGTTTAATACGATTAAAAATATGTGACTTTGGCTCATCAGATTCAGTTTTTCTTCAGCTTCTCAACGGTGAAAACAGATCTAAGAAAATATTTGAAAAATGAGAAAAAAACAATTTTTTATTCTGATAAAAAATGAAAAAGTAGAGAAAAATCAAGTTGAAAGTTTTGAAAATGATTTGTAAACATGTAATTAAAAAATGTGAGCACTATGCCCCCCCCCCCCCCAAAAAAATCACATCATTTTCCAGTTGTTTTTTTATAAATTGTTTTAGCCTTTAAAGAAACTGTCATCCTTTGCAAGTCCCAAAAACCACAATGAAAATTCAAGTTTTTTCAGCCAATATTCCTTCCTCCTCCTCCTCCTCCTCCTCCACCCCCTCGCAGTTGAAGCTCAAAACCTCAAAATTTCGAACAAAAATCTCACAAAAATAAATTTAATAAATTTTCATGCATTACATTTCACCCCCATTTTTTGAAATTTTCTTATTTTTTTGCTACGAAAAATGTATTTTTTTTGACTTTTTTTTCTCTGGAAATCATTTTTTGAGGGAATTCCAACGCAGCTTTCTTTCTTTCAAATACGCCTATTTTTCACAAATTTCTTTCATCACTCGTCCCTTTTCAAAAAAAATAATATAAAAATAAAGTGATGGATAAAAATTATCGAAAATTGTCGTATTTAATGCATAAACAACCTAACTATATCAGATGCTTGCACTTTATCTTTAAAAAAACATAACTTTAAGCAAAACTGAATTTAAAAAAATTTTGGATCTGTATTTTATTTATTTTTATTGTTTTGACATTTTGAAAAATTTTCTACCTGTACTTTTTATGGTGGGATTGGGCAGGGAGAGGAGAAATTATTAAATGTCGACTTTTTCAAGCTTTCAAGAGGTCAATTTTTTTTTGAGATCATCGCTCGTAAGAATTTTTTGTTAATCTCTCCCATGCAGGTTTCGAAAACATAAATGAAAATGGGAAATTTTCAAAGCCATTTTAGAAATGTTTTCAAATAGGTACTTGGGCAATTAAAAGCCACAAGTTTGATCCCAAAAAAAGAGAAAATTTTCAACAATCTAATAAACAATTAAAATGACCTTACAACTTTTAAGATCGCATGTTTTCGAACCCACGTTTTTTGGTGGCACTTTTAAACACCTACGCACCATAGTTTGGTACAAATTTCACTCGTCAAAGAATAACCGCAGATCTACCATAAAATATACAATTGCCAGTAGCCCAATTTTCTCTCCACGCAGTTATTTCCAGCCATCGGGTAATAATTCTCGAAACACAATTAAACAACGCTGCTACGTCTATACTTTCCGTATTCCGTATAGTGTAGCGCGAAGTTGGACCAATTTTCTCATTAAATCGTCGACAAAGGCGAAACTTATCCACCCCTATCGGTAAACTTTAGCCAAGATCGACTTGTACTTTGAATTAAATATTAAACGAGGTCATTACACAGGCACCGTGAATTTCTCACTTCTTTGTATTCAATAAATGATGGGGTACAGCGTTGGCTGCTTTTTCAACACCTTGTACTAATCATATCCGCACAAAAGAGCCAGTTTGATCCCAAGCCACAAAAACTTTATAAATTAACGATATCGCAGTAAGTTGAAAATTTCCACTTCCACTTCCACTTTCCACCTACTACATACCATCGTTATTCGTTGTCTAGAGCGAATAACAAATTAGTCGACGAGCTTTTCTATATAGTTCGAGTAGGTGGAGGCAGACAGAAGGGTATGAAAAGGTCGGTGGAAAAAACAACTCCGACAAGTGAGATTGGTTGGTATAGTTGGTTTGGTACACAAACGGAACACATGCCACGAGACAATGTTATCAAAAATACATACACTGGTTGCTTTTCATTCAAGTGTGTAACACTCCGAAGTAGCTATCCTGTGTATACATACCTACATGTATAGGTATAATGTTTTTAACGTAAAAATCATAAATTTTCGATGCCCTTTTTCAAAATGTACTACCTATATATAGGCTATGTACATTAACACACCTCCGCAGCTCGAAATTCCCACCTCGGTACCACATTTTGAGGTTTCGTTCGTTACAATTTACAAAATATTATACCCCTTTTTGCTCGTGTTTCCGAATTCCGACATTCTTATTAGTGTTCATTCGTCGTTAAACATACCTTCGTGTGATATATTGTTATACGTAGAGTACTTTATTGTGTGGGATAGACATTTCCCTGTACATTTGATATAAATACAATGCATCAGCTGCTACACTAACAAAATAATCATCGAGGCCTGTTTCGTGGAATTTTTTTTGCATATTTTCACCCCCGAAAATTTGTCGATCATATTCGTATCTTTGAAAAATGGAGAGACCTCTGTGACATATTTTTGGATCAACCGGGGAACTTCAAAATTTCTTTTTTCTTGAAGAAAATTCGTCTAATGAGTTCAAATCATATCAAAACCCATAGAACTACATATAAGCTTATTTCATAAAAAATTCGCAACCAATTTACAATTTTTGCTAAAATTGATTCTTTGTGAAAACAAAATTTTGTCCTAAAAAAATGAAGAATTGTGAATTGTTGAGAGCTTTTTGCCTGGAGGTTGCTTCACTCTGGCTTTATTTCTATTTTTGAAAATGTTATATAATTCCCTAAAAATTATTGTTAAAATTTGAAATTAATGTTGAAGTCATGAAAATCAACTTTTTACATGTTTACTAATAGATGATTGGACCTATAGAGGCTCACCAGAGAACTGTGAGAATTATCGCACCATATCACTCATCTCACATGCAAGCAAAGTGCTTCTGAAGATCATCTATGATCATTTGTATCCACTCATGCAGTCTCAAATCCCTCAAGAACAGGCTGGATTTACCAAAGGAAGAGGCACTAGAGAGCAAATCCTAAACATCAGAATACTCATTAAGAAAGCTCGCGAGTACAATGTTCCTGCAGTGTTGTGCTTTGTAGACTACAAGAAAGCATTTGATTGTGTTATTGTGTTCAGTGGCAGAATTTATGGTGGATCCTGCTGGAGATGGGTGCTCTGAAGCATCTAGTGTGGCTGATCCGTCGACCATATACATATAAATTGGGAATCTAAGCGTGACGTCACAATATCACATCACATCTCATTTTTACCCGATTTCACGTTGTCATTTAGTCCCAAACAAAACTGTAGTCCCATAAGAAACCATGTAAAAATAGTATGCTTGTCATTCAAATTTCTCAATGAATAAGACACTTGCTGATAAAAAAATTATTTAAAACAAAAATTCAGACTTTCTAACATATCATATAATAAAATGAGCTTTTTTTTAACACAAAATTTCAGAGAAAATTGAAACTGAAAAGTAACAAATTTACATGCAATCTTATGGAACGCTTCTGCAGGTTGGGACCAAATGAGAATGTTTATTTACGCACACATACATACATTTTACAGCACACAAAGATCCGCTTCGATTCCCAATGGACAAATAATTCTACATTGAAAAATCAGGCCAAAGTTGACGGCTACATTTTGGATGCAGAATCCAGGAAAGCTTGTGCGCATGCGCCAAATTTAATGTTTACAGTGTGCTGATGCTGATTGATCAGGGTTCAACGCTGGTCGAGAGAGAGAAAAGATGATTCAGTGTAGCAACACAGTAGACATCACTCGTAACACAGTTGGTGTCACTTGTAACATGGTCGACGTCTTTCGTAACACAGCCAACCACTTTGCCAACACTAGTAAACTGGCGCATGTGCAGAACGTTTCCCGGATTCTGCATCCAAAATGTAGCCCTCAAAAACACTGATTTGAATTATTCGTCCATTTACATATGTATGGTTGACAGGCTGATCAAACAACTGTACGAGAAGGGATCAGCTAATATCCGCACCAACAGGACAACATCAGGAAAATTCCATCCAGAAAAAGGAGTTCGCCATAATCGCAATTTTTGAACTCGCTTTGTTTGGGCAGATATTTATTCTGCTGTGCAATGTTTCAAAGATTTTCAAGAATAGAAAAATTAATTTGAGAAATTTTGGAAACAAAACCAAATTGATAGAAAAATTTAAATTTTTTGTATAAAATTATCATTTTTGAAAATTTAAAATTTTTCAATATTTTTGTTTTCAATTCCCCTTCCAAAATTTGTTCGAACCACATCTGGCCAATTGGCTGGGAAAATCTGTAATGAGGGGAGGGAGGAAGGGAGGGTATCTGAGATAAACAGTTGGGAAAATCTGGCGAAAAAAGTGAAAGTTTCATCCCCTCCCCCACCACATCACTAGGTCACATTCACCGATTTTAATGATTCTTGCATCATTGGATAGAGGACATCAAATACAGCCTAACCCTAAATTTTTTCTCAATTTTTCAAAATTGCTATGTGAAAAAATCGCACCGAAAATCAAGATAAGTACATATCAACTTCAGCAGCTGAAAATTTGGGGTCAGCTTATATTCAATGTTCTCTATCCAATGATTCAAAAATCATTGAAATCAATAAATGTCACCTGAAGCAACCTTGTCAGAATCATAATTTGTAGGTAGTGCTTTGTGAAGTAAGGAAGAGGTTGAATGAAAAAATTCTTAGAACCTCGATTTTCTCCTCATCTCAAGTCATACAGGGAACTTTTAGGATGGTACATTAAATATAGCTCTTGACTGCGATGTCAAAAATTGCTTCGATGAAGATTTTTTTCCACGCATTGTCGAAACGACATTTTGAAAACCCTTTTCTGCCACCTCCGCAAAAAAAAATCCAGACTACCGCATACAAGCGTATTTATATAAAACATCAAACTTAATTTCCGCTATCTACCTAATCCGAATTCCACGTCAAACCTTCCGCATCGCCTTGAGGCCCGGGTCTCCAATTTACATACACGAATTGCGAAACTTTTCCCTATACACGAAACGAAACCCACCGCAAATTATTCGCCAACTCAAAGGCAGCCTTTTTCTATACTTTTCTTAAAATTTAATTTTCATCCGCTTTTCGACGACCCTTTTTGTACCGTAGAGAAGATGAAAAAAACCTAGCCATAAACGTCCAAACGTGAAAACGAGCGTAAAAAAATGAATCCCTCATTAACTGGCCAATTTACGACGAAGTAATCGAAAGAGAAAGAGAGAGGAAAAAAACGCCTTTGAAAAACTTTTTCATCATCTAAAGACGACAACGCCGCTGTCGTCATCATCATCGTCGTCGTTGTCGAAACAATATCAAACGAGTGGCTGGAAAAAAAAGCCCGCAAATTCGTATCGTGGTAGATGTAAATTAGTCTACACTTTCTATACAGTCTCGTGAAAAGCTGCAGTGTCCTTCCGCTTTCACGTAGTTGGGTTTTGTTTTTATGTATTTGGCCACTTCTCGACGTATTTTTCCATCCCTTGTATATCCCTCTACGTCCACTATGATTCTAAATCTGCGACGCAGAAAGATTGAAATTTTAAAAAGCCTGCAGAATAATCCTCTCGAGGCGAAATTAATGAAGCGGCGGCGTTGCGACCGAACTGTATACACATTGCACAGTAAACGAGGAATTCGACGAATAAAGCCGACGAATCCGTATCCTAAAAACAGATAACAGCTCGCGGACGAATCGTTTTTCCAAACGAAGAAAAAATAATACCCGTTAAAAGGGAAGAAGAATAGCCAAACCGCGCCGATTTATCCCGAAACCACGTTTCATCGCCAAATCGGCCGAATATCTGTTAAAAATTTACCCATTTTATATAGAATAATATGAAATACTCGTATAATACGAGAAACGAATACACGCTAGACATCAGTTCGGTTCCGCAAAAATTCATCTTTCATTTCCTTCTCTCGTTTGTACAGGGTGTTCGCAAAGAAGAAGTGCGCCTGCGAAGTATTTGTTATACTACATCGCAGAACGAGCGTGTAGGAATATTTGCCTGTTTGGATCGTTTTCGGGGTTCCGTACGAACGATAATTACCTACTCATGTTTAATTCATCTTTGCTCTACTTTCTTTCATACAGGGTGTGCAGAAAGTAAATATCGAGAGTCAAGACGCCTGAAGAAAACTGATGCTGCGATTTAACGTGCTTCTGTGTGTAAATCTAGCGAGGTCATGTCAAGTTCCGAAATCTCAGTGGGTAATGTAATTAACAGACCATTGTTCGAAACTGATAAGTCGTACCTCAATTGAGAAATGTTACCATTTAACATAAAATGGATTTAGATTGCAGAATCTTGGCATGAATCATACTTGAGAAATTCACTTACTCATAATTATCAATCATCATGTTCTATTACTTCAATTTTTGACTCACCTGCAACAAAAAAAATATACCGTCGATTAGAGAATTGCCAACTAACTATAAATCATAGGGCACATAATTTAAGCTTAGTTTAATTCAATAGTCTAATCTAGCCTATGTACATAAAGTCATAAAGCATGTTAATTGTCCGCTAAATAAAAATAGATTATAACACAAAAATAGAATAATTTCAAAGTCAAATAAATTCTCAATTCAAACATATTTTTATTGGTACTGAGCTGACAATGAGTAAAGTGTTCAAGCGAAAAAAGGGGGAAAATGCATCACAAATTACCAAAAATATGATTTGTCGTCTTGAACTATCGAATTGACAAACCATGGCAACAAAATTTGTACTGTCTCAGAAACCTCTCTCCTTCTTCCTCTTCCTCATGAGTCATGATATTATTGAAAAAAGAATGAAAACTGCATCTTCTTTCCAGATAATTATAAAAAAAGATTCGAGAAAAAAAATCGTGAAACTTCTACTAATCATTTTTCAAAGCTACATACTAAAATTAAATCATTCATCATTTTTCATTTTTTTTTCAATGGCTCTCTTTTTATATCATACATATTTTTTTTATTGATCAAAAAAATTTAACAAAAATTTCTTATGAGAATTTCTGAAAATTTTGATGGCATTTCCAGCAGTGTTCATAATATTATTGGGGAGGGGGGGGGGGGTTGAGAAGATGAGAAGATTTCGAATTAGAGATGTGAAGTTTGAAAAGTGAAAAGTGAAAAGTACTTTTCTTTCAACGAAAAGTTGAAAAGAAAAGTTCCTACTTTTCATTTCACTTTTCAGTTTTCACTAAAAAAAAAGCGAGTGATCAATCAATTTATTCATCAGAGATCACTGACCTCATTGATGAAGTCAAACATAAAATTTCACTCTTGCCACTCCTCCACCTTCACAATTCAACACCCATTTTTGATATGTATTTTTCACAACATTTTTTTCACAACTGAAAAACCCCAAAAATGTTGGAGGCTTAGAAAGGCTCAAAACTACCACTATTCGATTAAGTAGGTGGAAAAAAATGATTTTGTTTTTTTTTGTGTGTTTAGATAGGCCAAAAATACATTAATTTACAGAGAGCTTTAAAATAAGACTCACACGATTTACTTTTCACACATTTCACAACTTTTCACACTTTTCAATGAACTTTTCACTTTTCATTTCACCAAAATTACTTTTCTGAAAAGTGTACATCTCTATTTGGAATACAGTTTCTCCAGTTTTGAAGATTTTTTTTTTGGTGTTTTTAATTACTAGATTATTACACCCTTCGTAAGGAGGTTTATATAGAGTTCATAAGATTGTGTTTCTTAATTGTTTTCAAGGTGTCCAACAAAATATCCAAATGAAAAAATATTCAGGACTTTTGGCAGGACATTTTTCAAAAACTTGAAGACTGTTTTTTGAAGATGAGGAGAAGGAGGAGGAGAGAGAGAGAGGAGATTAAAATTTCACACGTCAATTTTTCACTTTTTCAAAGTTTTCGGATATTCCAAAAAAAAAATTTGGGAGGGGGGAGGTGCATGGTGACAAGAATACCTTTATTACTTTACTACTAAGTACCTATTTCAATTTTTTGATGGTAAGACATTCTGCATACACTTCAAAAATTATTTCTTTTTTATGGGAGGGGGAGGGGTGTCAATATTTCACACGTACATATATTAATGAATTTTTCGCTAATTTCAATGATTTCTAATATTCCTACATATTTAGTGGAAGGAGGTGTCAACAATACTTTTTTTAAACTTTTATACTTTTGTTTGAGTGTTTTCAATGAATTTTTTATCTTACTTACCTACTTACTAATTCAACGTATTTGTTCTTAAAAAAATGTAATTTGATTATTTTTAATTTTTTTTTTTTTGAAAAATGGGTAGGAGTAAAATTTTGAAAAAATTTCGGTTCACAATATCGAAACAACGTTTTCATAATGGATACCTACTTCTTCAGAACGGATTAATTTTTAAAAAAAATTCAATCTTGTTCTTCAAAAGCTGTTCACGAGGGCGAGAATTGTTCAAAAAAATTTTGTTACTCTCTAATGTATTTGCGAAATAAGAAGTTCTGAAAAATTGGCAAATATTGAATCTAGATTGGAGAGTCTACAAAAAAGGTTATGAATATTGAAAAATCGATCGGAAAAATTTTCAAAATTAGAGGGCACTGGGAACACTGAGGGGTAAAAATTCAAAAAAAAATCCTGAATATTCAAACTCAGTAGCTGCTCTTGAAAACCGAATAAACGATATGCCAAACATTACTTTCAAATGGGTTTAGTAGTGGTGGGGGGAGGAGGGAGATGAGGATGGTCCAATGAAATCGGATTTCAAAAAAAATAAGCCAATAATTAGAACCTAGTCTTTTCAAATTAGCAACAAATTGATACGCCACTTTTTTTTGAAAAATAAAAATTTGAAAGTACGAGGTGATTCGTAATCCCCAGCTCTATAATTCTGGATAAAGTTTGATGAAAAGGCGTAGAAAAAAATCCGTCAAACTATGAGTTTTATTAGCGCAGCTCAGCAAAACATTACTTACAATACCACCGCATGTTTTGCTAAACCCATTGAGGTTTCCCAAAAAGTGATTTACCGCCTACGAAGTACCCAAACTGCAACATGAATTACTCGCAAACAATCGTACGCGTATTACGTTCACGTATATCTGCCTAATAGTGAATTTGAAGGGGATAACAAATCATCGAAAAGTAGCTCTTTTAACGTTAACGATAACGATACCGAAATTTACAACAATGACGGTGATTTCAAAAGTTTTCTCTCCCCCTTGCCTCTGCTACAGTGGTGTTTCTGCGCTATAACAAAATCTCTTCATCTTTATACTTATACCAACTCATTACCAATTTAAATGTAAAATTCGAAGCTGGAGCAGGCTGCAGTGTAAGTAATCATTTAAAGAGACGAAGATAAGTTTCGCATTGACAAGGCAATAACGTATCGTGGATATAAAACACACATAGGAACGTTTACGGAGCGGAAATTTTCGAGGCCTTAACGAATGGGAAAAAGGAAAAAGCCTGGTTGTATAAGGTTTGAAGTCGATTCTCGGAGATGGTTTTGCAACTTATATTCGAATCGCCTGATTCTGACAGTATTACTATTCAGGTCACACCATTTAAAACATAACAAATAATAGAAACGCCCTGGTACGTCTGCGAAGAGCATTTTACAGCAGCACACAAACTATTAACATTACGTATGCTGCAAAGGCGTCTATGTATAGGTATACCATACGATATATTATTTTGTATAAGCTAAGCATTTGTTAGCTTTTGTAATTTATTGACTTTACGTTAACCCAAATAAACGCGCGACCGGCAGCCAGAGGAGCAACTACATATACACAGTACTACGCGTATTTTTACGTGAAACCGTTTTCGTATAACGTTTTTGACGATATATACCTCTACACCTACCTATCCACCGAGTAGTACCTCTACGCAGCAACGATGGCGAAAACGTAATTAAATTTGTGGCAAAAGTCCTTTACGACAGCTGAGTAATGACGTCCGGGGTTAGACTATCCGTGTTACACTGTTACGTGTTCGAAAGAAGAAGCTGAACGAGAAAAAAATCCATCTTCGGCCCGCACCTTGGCTTCGAAACGTGTAATCCGTCACGCCGTGAAAGTTGCCTATTTCCATAATGTAGGAAAAATTTAACATGACAGCGGTTCTTATATTTGGAAGGCGATAATATTGTTCACTCGGTATAATGCAGCAGCCAAGACGGCGACGAATTTTTTTCCCTCCAAAATTGTTGTACGCGGTTTTCACCCCCTCCCCTCTCGACGCTATCTTCGTTCTTTTGCCTATTCGCCTTTATCGTCTCGCTATACGGCAGTTGAGCTCGACTTTTTCCCGTCTTCTTATACGCGTTTTCTTCCAATTACTCATTTTACGACGTCATCTTCATTTTTACGATCTCACCGTATATAGCAGGCGCACTGCTCCTATATTTCGCCGCAAACCTACGTACGGGGTACTATAAATTTACCTAATAAACGAATTTTTTTGACAATTTTTCCAACCATCGCCGAGTAGATTTTCAAATAAACGAGCTCAGGTTTGCCTTTGTTCGATAGGACGAAAGTGGTCGAGAAATTTTTTTCGAGTTTTATTGGGTCATTCTGTGGAATAAAGATGTCCAGAAAGTCTGCACGTTTTCGAGATATTTATGAACATTCTCCAAGTAAAATAAAACAAGAGTGGCTTCTTGGTTAAGTGTTGGAAAAAATTGACAGGATTGCTCAATTTTCTTAGTTTTCTTTGGAAATATTAGGCAGCTTGACCAAAAAAAACTGTAAGAGTTTTACCTCGAATAAGTATATTTTCTTACAAGGGGACCACCAAGTCATTTTATTCCTTATTTTTTCCAAATTCTGAGTGTCTACTAAAATGTAGAAAACTCAATTCGTGCTTTTTTCGTACTCGACCCAAAATGAAATTTCACAACGCGTCAATGTCATCAAATCTATCCCCCTCCCCTCAATCAAGTATTCAAAGGATTTTTAATATATTCCAAAAGGAGATTTTTTTGATATTTTTCTCCATGAAGGATACGATTTCAAGATTCACCCCCTTCTCCCCACCTCTGTCAGTCCACTTCACCATTTCATTCAAAGGAACAAAAGAATTGCGTCAAAAAATTCACTCAACTTCTAACAAGGCTCGTACAATTCATTAAAATCCAGAGTCAAGACATTATTGTGATTTTTGGACTAATTTTTTGAATTGAAAAAAATTCGATGGAATGACCTGCAAAATTTTTCATTTCTTTCCTTACTCAAGATTTTGTAAAACTATCTCATTGTTTTTGAGCAATCATTTTTCAGAAAATTCGAAAAAAAGCCAAACGACCCAAACGAAGCGAGGACAAAAGAAAACTTGTTGACTTAAAAATATTTTTTTTGTATTTTCTTGAACCATTATGGCAAAGAATTTGAGATAACCAGAGGAAAAATTCGCAATTTTGGATGAATTGCGCATCTTTTTTACAACTTTGGCAACCAACTGTTGAATTTGTAGAAAAATTTCGAATTTCAAACGTTGGTTGCTAAAGTAAGGAAAAATATGCATAATTCGTCTAAAATTGCAAATTCTTCCAAAATTTTCTCACATTTTAGAGAAGTAGCCCGAGCAAACGAGAGCAAAAGTTTTTGAAAATTCATGATTCAAGAAGGTATGGAATAGAGGAAATTGAATATAAATTGAAAACAAAGATAGTTTTGATAAAGACGCCAATTTTTTTTTAGAAATTTTCATGCTCTCTGAAGAAATCTCTACACTATTTTCGTGCTTTCATGCTACTTAGGTCTAAAATGATCGCCTTTTTCGTGCCGGTAGACATTCTAAAATTTTTAGAGACTGAAACGAATTTTTTAGATAGCTTTTTATTCAAGTAGGAACGTGTAACAATACCTAAAACATTATTTTTGATTTTTTTCAAGAATGAATTAACCACTTCCTACCCCCCCCCTTTAATCTGATAAGCCATCTGCACGTTTTGATAATTAAATTCTTCACATTTTGAAAACATCACAAACAAATTTTCAAGATTTTTACGTTACCTACTTAAATTCTTTAATTATCTATTCATTTTTCGATAGTTCAAAATAATTTTAGCAAATCTTTCAATTGATTCTCATTTCATGAATATTTTCTCGATCCTTTGAAAATGTTTTGCAAATCTCATGACAAGTTTTGGGATTATTAAAAATCTACAAGTTTATGAGAAAATGAGTTCGCACAGGGAACAAATACAGGGTGTCTAACAAATCTCCCAGACAAAAAAATCATGACTTTTTCATGACCCATTTTTCACATTTTTTCCGCATGAAAACACCACCCCCCCCCCACCTCCAAAAAAAATATAAATACCTAAATAACATGAAACTGCGAGGAAATTTTTTCAAATTTGTAGGCAAGTAGGTATTTCAGTTTTTTCATTTTTCTGATTTTTCGAACAAATTTTCTATTTTTTAATTTTTTTTTATTTTACGGATTTTAAAAAAAGTTTTCAATTGTGTTTCGAACGAAATACATACATGACTTTTTCATGACTTACATGACTTACATGACCGTCAGACACTCTAAAATATTACAATTTTTTCAAAACCAGATCACTAATTTCAAACTACTTAGTGTAGCACAATCACGTCAACAAATTCTCATACCTTTATAAACCTCTTCAATTTAAAAATACTTCTTTGGGCTAAAATTTTCAACGAAAAAATTGCAAACTGAGCAAAAAATCACACAATTTAACAAAAGAACGTTTTTTTTAAAAAAAAAGTCAATAACACAAATCATAATTCTACTCATAAATCATTCGACACATTTGTACACGTAGATAAATTAATTCATTCGTTAGTCCCTCTTCCACAATTCTCCCATCATTTTCAGAATAATTGAAACTCTACAGCGCGCAAATTTCCGTACTTACGCGATGATTTATCCATTTTAAAAAGTTTCGATAGTAATACGAGTACGAAAACCAAAAACTTATTCTTTTTACGACAACGACGACGACGACGGGAAGGATATTATGTTGGTCGTCGTCGTCATCGTGTGGCAATTGTATAGAAAACGCCAGAGCACGAAGGGAAGGAAGAAGGATCAGGGAGGAAGTTCGAATAGAATTAATAAAAGTTGTGCTTTTTCAAAATGACGCTTTAACTGCACACACGACAAAGTTTGCGTAACAGTAACATTTTGCCCATATAATGGCGACGAAGGAATAAGGCGATCTTTTCAGTTTTCAGTTTACACCGCACCGCGTCGCGTCGTCGAGACTAAATTTCGTTGTGTTTTTAGGTGATTCGATTAAACGAAGCTCGGTTAATGGAATATACGAAAAGGATTAATACACTTTTTGCAACTATTCGGGGCGGAAAATTTCACGTATATATTTTTGATTCATTTTATATACTTCTGTACTAATGGGAATGAGGTAAGGCGTGAGGGGGGCGACACGGTCGCGAGCTCGGGCTCGAATTTATTCGAGTGTACGATGTGGAGTTAGAAGAGCACGCGAATAATGCCAAACACGCCGTTATACGTGGTTGTGAAACAATTGCCACGCAGCTCTTTCACTCGATCGTAGATTTGGGTGAAAAAGTGCGCTATTAAGAGCAGCGTATTTTCCTAAAATGTAGAGGCAAAAAAAAATCACCTTCTCGCGAACAGATAGATATGTATATCCTACGTAGAAATGGTTGAGCGTTGTATTCCTATGCTATAAGCTATTATGGTCTCTACGTTCACCGCACAATCAGAAAGAAAGAGATGTATATGGGTAATTTAAATGCTAAATCTGAGCCTGTGCGTGTTGCGTTGTTTGTGTGGTATACGGATACATTTGCTAGGCGAATTCTGAGCCCATGATAAATACCAGTATTGTACGAGAAAATTATACAAATGTCTTCAGTCTATTGGGAGATATTGTTTGGGTTGTTCAGAGCTATTGGATGAGTTGTCGATGGACCTTATTTTAAAAAGAAAGTTCGAGGAAGTAGGAAGGAGTGAAAAAATTTACAAAATGGTGCGAGAAGATAGATATTTGTACGTACGTATATCTGCAGGATTTTTGGTAAATTACTTGTAGTTATTGGTAGTTCTTGGTAAATTACAGGTAATGCTTGAAAAATTACTGGTTATTTTTGGTAAATTACTGTTACTTTTTGGTAAATTACTGTTAAATTTTGGTAAATTACTGTTAATTTTTGGTAAATTACTGTTAATTTTTGGTAAATTACTGGTAATTCTTGGTAAATTACAGATAATTTTTGGTAAATTACAGGTAATTTTTGGTAAATTACAGGTAATTTTTGGTAAATTACAGGTAATACTTGGTAAATTACAGGTAATACTTGAAAAATTACTGTTAATTTTTGATAAATTACAGGTAATGCTTGAGAAATTACTGGTTATTTTTGGTGAATTACTGGTAATTCTTGGTAAATTACTGGTAATTTTTGATAAATTACTAGTAATTCTTGGTAAATTACTGGTGATTCTTGGTAAATCGCTAGTAATTTACTGGTAATTTTTGGTCAATTGTCGGTAATTTTTGGTTATTTACCTGTAATTTAACGGTAATTTTCAGTAAATTACTAATAGTTTTTGGTGAAGTGTTATTTTTGTCAAACTGGTAATTTTTGGTGCAATTATTGTGATTTCAAGTAGATTGGTAAGTTTTGGTAAATTACAAGTAATTTTTGGTAAATTTGATCATTTTTTCACTTTTGGTAAATTTCTGGTAATTTTTGGTAGATTACTAGTGATTTTAAGTAAACTGGTAAGTTTTGGTAAATATGTAATTTACAATTTTTGGAAAACTTTGCCATTTTTCATTTTTGGTAAGAAATTCTGACGAATGCTGGTAGTTTTTAATAAAACTCGTGAATGTTGGTAAATAAGACGTAAAGATTTCAAGTAAATTAGTAAGTTTTGTTTTAGTAAAAATTACTTACCTACTTGTCATTTTTCGCAAATTTTTAGTAATTTTTGATAAATTATTTTGGCAAAAATGAGTTCAAAAATTCATTAATTTTCATACATAAATGTCCCTCAAGCCCCTATTTTGAAATTAAAAAAAAAGAATTAGGTATGAAAAAGCCGAGTTGACATTTTTTTTGGGTGTTTATAATTGCAGGATTATTACACCCATGGAGAGAGGGGTTTAGATTTGGTTTATTGGGTTGCTGTTTTTTTAATAGGGTTATGAATTTTTGGATTTCAGAAGAGTTGTC
Organism: Planococcus citri; assembly: GCF_950023065.1. NCBI lineage: Eukaryota > Metazoa > Arthropoda > Insecta > Hemiptera > Pseudococcidae > Planococcus > Planococcus citri. The sequence goes on along the minus strand of NC_088680.1, from coordinate 43,878,751 downwards.
TGGGATAGCCATTGAATTTGGGTCTATTTGGAAAGGAGAAATAGTCATTGATTTCCACTCATTTGAGGTTACTGAGTTCGCATATTCATTTACTTTTCGAGTTTGAACACTCTCAGTTCTCTCCAGTTTTTCATTCTGTAAAATATAACCATCTACTGAGGAGACTCCAGTGACGAGCCTAATTACACTAATTTCGAAAACCCTTTTTTAAGTGTTGATGTACTGAAAATCAGATGAAATTTTTAAAAAACTCTTCAATTCTATTCCCTCTAAATTTTATAAATAGGCACGTTTCAGAAAAATCACGAACACGTGAAACAATTATTTGACGACCAATTCAACATCAGAAAATTATACTCTTTGACAAAACACAAATTAAAAAATCCAACAGGTCTATTCGAGCAAAACCAAAGAACAAAAACAAAACCCCTCCAACGTAGAATATGAAATTAATCACCTCATATCGATTTTTCGCGTTCGTTCGTATACCTACTCGTATGTATAGCCAATTACAACATCCAATAATTGTTCCGGTATCGTCTCGGTCTCGGTCTCTCGCAGCAAACTAAGAACTCACTCGCTTTTGTAGAAATTTAATTAAAACTTTTCATATACGTACGCTAATCGACGCTTTTCTACGGCGCGAAAAACTCGTACAACGAGGGAAAAAACTCGAACCCTTTTTGAAATTCGTATTGGTAAAATCGATTCGTTACGGTATTGCATTATTTTTTAGTCGGCTTCTTTTTTTTTCAATAGCTAAAATTTTTCCAATCATCTTTTATATTTTTTTAAAATCAATTGTTATAGTAGTTTTTCCATCTTATATAGGTATATAAGAATCGTCGTCACTGCCTGACCCCATTCACCTCTCATCTATCGTACCAGCAATAGGTACATTTACGTCGTCAGCCGAATTTTTACGAGGGAGAAAGATTAATGAAAAAAGTAACCTTCGATTAAAGTGCTTTTTAATTTAGACTTAAGCGTTTGAAAAAATAACCAATTGAGATTTTCGCGCTATTTCTCGATTATTTATAAGGTTTTCATCTTTTTTCTCTTCTTTTTTTTTACTCCGCGGGGCCAAGCGAATGTACCTTTTTATTCTTTTTTCCAATCTTTAACGAAGAATCCATTAATTATGAATTACGTACTTTTACGAGAAGAAACGATTGGCCAGAAGTTAACGAACGATTTTATAACACTAAATACTCACTCGTAATGTTGAGTTTTCGCAGAAATGAGCTTTTAATAATTAAAACTATAAGTGTCTTTGAAAAGCAGATTTTTTTCCCCGAGACTAATTTGATTTATATTTTTTCGTCGCGTTTGGAAGAAAACCGTAAATGTTTACAAAAAAAGGATAAAAGTGGATAAAGTTTGTTAAACACGAATTTCGTGGTGTGAAAATTTAATATATTATGAATTATTAATTGGTAAGTATTTAATTTTCAAAAAAAAACTGAAAAAATGCTCAATGCTCAATTTTTACAGGTTCCATTCAGCCCCCCCCCCCCAATACAAAAATGAACAAAAAATTTAAAAATCAAAAAAGCTACCAATTTTTGGTTCAAGAGGGAAAGAAAAATGAAGTTCACCAAACATTCCTACAAAGTACGTAGTACGTACATTTTTCGAAATAAAAATCGCCTGTTGCAAATCGTTCGCGAATGAATAGCTAAGGTCGAAGCAGAAGAGACGGGTAGGGTGGTATTTAGGATGGGTAAACAGTAAACACAACGTTACGGATATTAATGAAGATGTAAATAGGCGTAAAAATGACCTACACAATGTATCTCCATCTTTGTCTACGGGGCAAGCAGGGCAGGCGAGCTCCCTATTCTAATCTAAATACGTTTACGTTTAGTACACTACTAAATCCGTTTCGCAGCGTAGATATGGGTGATAATTAATTCGAAAACTAACATTTAAGAATATTCAACAGCCGTGTCGAATGTAACGCGATGTTTTACTTACAGCTTAACGAGGGAGGTGGGGGGAGGGCGACGGATTGTACCTACAAGCTGAGGGAACCGTAACGGAATCGTGAGAATACAGCTCGCCAATTCTAATTAATTTGATTTAATGGATTTTCAAACTCGTGTTCCGTTTTATTTAATAATTAATTCGTTTTCTTGTTCTTATGCTTTTTTAAAAGTTCGATTTATTTTACTATACGAAGATGGTATCCTTTGTATAAATACCGACCAATGAAATCCACGTTTATAGCGAAATACGCGAATACGAGTTTATATACTTGTGTACAACTTTTTCCAAAGTTTAATACTCGAACACTTTTGATTATTCATTATCTCGTCCGTTTCTCGTTCTGTTGTTGAACTTTATTCTTTGGAAACTATTGTACGTACAGATAGTATAAACACAAACACCGATCCAGTAATTTACTCGTGCACCTCTAAATAGGTACCTTATTTTACCCATCTATTTACTACAAATGCAATATTTGGTTCGGATTTGGCGCGCAGCAGCTCTCAATTATTAATTATTAAATTATTCCCTCGCTTAGTCCAACTGTTACCGCAAATTTTACTGCTTCAGGTTCCCCTTCTTATGCTACGAATACTTTGAGAACGCAGGTGTTTCAGATATTAGCCAAGTGTAAGGTTGTTTTACGAGTAGATAGGGGAAAGGGTAGCGCAAGAGGAAGAAAATTGTGCGGTAATTTGTATACTACCATGCTAAGTACTGGTATTTGTACACGTAGAGTATAGAAAAAGAAGAAGAATAAGCCAACAAGGCAGTGGTGTTGTACACAGCTAAATCCTAAGCACTGAAATGCCTTATTGGAGGAGAAAAGTAGATAAATCTTAATCATCGGGCGTAATTCCGTTCACTTGTAAACGAACCGAACTCTTGTTTCTCATATCCGTCTATTGTTTCTAGATGGATAATTCTTTTTTAACGACAATTGTCAATTCTCTTTTGATTGGTGAGACTTATACATATAGAAAAGAGTCAGTGTGATGTAAAAGCTTCGTTTACTTATATACGAGCAAGTTCAATTAGAGGAAGAAGGTTGTGTTTTGGGTGACGTTTTTGATGAAAGTATTTTTCTATATTATACTTACTTGTAGGTGGTCAGAAGGAAGTTGATTGTTTTTGACAATTTGTTCGAGTATCGCTGATTTTTTATAGTTTTTGAAACGGATATTTCGGCTGATTTTGAAGGTCTATTGTTTTCAAGTTATCAAATAAAAAATTAAGTAACAAAAACCAATTTCAATTTTTTTTAATGAATTGTGTCCTAAAATCGAAATCAAAAAAGCATCACACAGATTTTTTTCAAGTACATATTTATACGTACGTTTTTGTCTGTGAAATAAGAAAATGAAAAAAAAACAAAAGTCACTCATTTTCAGCAGAGCTTCTTCGAGTACTTTTTCTATCAGCATTTTATAATTACCCTTAAAAGCTAAGATCTCATCCAATATCTGGAAAATAATTCCTCCATTTTTGGTATGTATTTCAAAACATTCCCTGAAATTTTTGTTGGTTTATTCAAAATGATTGTTTAAAAGGATCAGATAGGACTTGAGTTCATTTCGTCTCATCCACTAAAGCAGAATATGTGTCATTTTATTAATTTGAAAATAAATTCATTCGTTTCATTCATTCATTCAATACCTACATTTAATGTATTTCTATCTATGACAAATGTAATTTTCTTCTTATTCATTTTCAAAGTACAATCATTTTTCAGGTTTTTTTTTTTTCAAAAATGAGTTCTCTATTTTCTATTTGAGCTATCGAAGCACTGACTTTTTTTTTATTTCTTCAATTTTTTGTGAGAAACGAATATTTTAATTTACTAACAACCGATCAAATAATTTTTCAATTCCGTAATTTTATTTTTTGAACTTGATTTTTTTCAGTTTTTCAAATGAAATATTTATTTGAATTGTTTCATTTTCATTTTTATTTTCTCAAGATTCGCAGAAATGCCCATAGATACGTATTTTTTGTTGGAAAAATAAACATTTTTCAATGTCTTTTGATTTCAACTTTTTCATGAAAATTTCAAAATTTCTTGGTTTTCCCGCCATTTTTTCATGTTTTTGGTTTTTTAGTCATTTTCGAAACATTGGTTAACTAAGCTTGAAACGATGCTAGCTGTTCATTATTGATATTGCATTTTTATTATTATTTCTTTTCAAGTATAGGTGGTAATTTGTTCAAATTTTTTAGATTTTCCGAAAAATCAAACTTTTTAAAATGAATTTGAAACGCGAATACTCTATTATTATAAACAATCATGCAGGTTAAAATTACTTTTTCATTTTTTAAACTTTCAAATTTTGTTTTTGTTTCATGAAAAATTCGTTTGTTTTTTTCCATTTCAGGGTGTCTACCATAATTTAATTCTCAAAAATAGCGACTTTTCGCGACTTTTTTTCGCGACTTTTAGCGACTTTTTTTCAGTTAAAAGTACCCCCCCCCCCCCAAAAAAAAAAAATTCCAACGTAAAAATGTTTTTTTCAACAGTTCCCACACCCAATTTTTCAACAAAAAAATGGGATTTTTCAATAGTTCCCATGTAACATGAAAAAAAATTTATGAAGAACCTTTTTTAGTTTCCATGTGACATAAATAGTCATCCAAATTTTCGAGCTTTTCTTTTTCCTTTTCCATCTACTTAACTTTCTTCAGTTCTAAAATTTCAATTTCTTCGATTGTTCTTTTTCTAGTCATTTCAACCACTAATTTTTCTTTTTGTTTAAGCGAGAAGTTCATTCTTTCACTTCAAAACTTTGAAAGTTGAATGATATTTTTTCAGAAATTTCGATGTGTAAAAAGAAAAGAAAACAAGCCCGAGCGAAGCGAGGGCAAAAGCTTTTGAAAATTTGACTTTTGAAAAGTAAAAAAACACGTTTTTCTTCCATCACGGGCCCTTTCTTTATTGTCGGACCCTCCAGAATGAGCGAGTCCTAGGTAACTCTCGACGGTCCTGCTCCTCCAGCAATCTAACAATAATTTCCAAAATATTACAATAGGTACATATTTCTAAAAATACGCCTACATGGCCCGTACGAACCGAGCCAACTGAGGGCAAAAGCACTGGTAACACGAAAATTCACAATTCTCCAGAAGTGAAAAAATATCATTTTTAATGTGAGAAGTCAATTTTTCTATCATCAAGACTCAACGTTTGGCTAAAGAAAACGAAATAATATGCCCGAGCGAAGCGAGGGCGAAAGCTTTTGAAATTTTGAATTTTTATGATTATTTAAAATGCTAATTTGGCAGTAGCATTAACATTGAATAATAATACGAAAAGTTTTTAAAATTTGAAGTTTGGACAATTTATAGCGACTTTTTGGTATTTTTAGCGAAAATCGCGACCTTTTAGCGACTTTAGCGCCCTATTTTCAAAATCGCGACTTTTCGCGACTTTTAACGCTATAGCGACCTGGTAGACACCCTGTATGTTACTTTTTACGCTTGGAAAAATGTTTATACTCGTATTTGTTGCAAAATCAATGGAATATTATATCTTTGAAACTCTCGCAAACTTCTTTAAATTAACTTATTTGTTTTTTAAAAATAATTTTCTTGTTTTTCAGTGTTTTTCAACTCATTAAAGTAAGAAAGAGGTGATCCGAAATACAAAAATAACATCTCCCTAATAAAAAATATCAACCTCACAAACCAAATTTAAAACTCCCACTCTTCGGGTATAATAAACTTTTAATTATAAACATGCCCTCCTCACTCCCAAAAATATCAAAAATACAATGTGCAGAGTACTATTTAATTACGTTTTTTTTTCATTTATCAACAATTTTCAATTTGGTATCTCCCCCAGGTGCTCATTTCGAGTTTTAGGTTTATGATCTTCAAAAAAAGTGAAATCTACTCCCTCAAAAACTCATAATTTGATACCAATGCATTTTTGAGAATTCATGTCCACCCCCTCCCCCTCCCCCCCTCCCATACTATATAAAAATCCAATTTCGATTCAGTAGTTAGATGAATGGTGAATCGAAATTGGAATTTACTTTAAAATGGAGGAGTAAGAATTGGTGTTGAACAGCCTATTCTAACGAAATGATGAAAATTATTAACATAGCCAAAGTCTAAATTCACACATTTCTTCTGTGGACTTCAAAGTAAACAAAATTTTTTAAGAAATTACAATAACTGCCTACCTAGATTTTTTTTTGAGAATTTTGGTAAAAATTAAAGCGGTAATTACCTACTTATCTATGTAGAATCCAAATTAGGATTAATTAGAACACACAATAATAGCCTTTGAGTAACTTGAGGCACTTGCGTAGTTCAAAAATAAACGTTCAAATTATCAACAACGTTCACGACCATTTATAATTTCATTTTAATCTCATAAATGTCAAGAAAAAAAAAACTTCCAAAGCATCAAAATCTCGAACGTCGAAAAACTTATACATAATCTTATCAAATGTAACGAAGAAAAAAAAGTATAAATTTTTCTCCAAAAATAATTCATTTCAAAAAAGAGAGAGAGAGAGAAAAAAACACAAAACATCAACTTGAAATTCAAATCATCGCCACAAAACAGTCTCAACGAGATTATCTCGAGACCGGAGATATTCGTTAGAAAATTTCGCGTAGTCGATTTAAAATTCATTTTTGTTTTTATTTTTTCTTTCACAAAAGATACCATTTTCAGCTTCAACGAATTTCTCAAGTCGAAAGAACAGAGTGAAAAAAAAAATAATGAATTTTTTAATCAATAAACGAGCTTTTATTCTTAATTAAGCAACGTCTCGATCTTAAATTAAAACAGCTATCTGCTTTGAAAACTTTCAAAGATTTTGTGTAGAGTTGTTTACAGTTGAAATAAAATTAAACGAGAAGAAAATAAAAGTACTCCGTACACTAAAATAGACGAATTCTCATGTGAGATCAGCTGCACCATAAGTAAGTGAAAAACATTACCCAGAGACCTATAGCTATGGACCAATTACGTTTCGAAACACACATATTCGTACCATCAAATCACCTCACACATCACATCACGTCGCATTCTCCAATCCCCGAGTCAAAGGTCATCACCGACATGTGAAAAAATTCGCGTATTGATAAAAATAACCTTGAAAAGGCTACACGTTAATAACGTGTACTTTTAATTTATTTACATAACGCTGCTGACGAAAACTTGTTTATGTTACTGGATGTTTAGTTAAAAGATTAATGTAAACTCGAGTCTAAACCGCCCATAAATCTATCTGTACAGCGAGCCAGATCCGAGCCCATACAGATATACATACTATTCGTATAAAAGAGGGATTTAGTACCTACGCTGGAAATTTCAAAATTTCAAGCTACCGAATGTTCTATAAGGTTAGTACAGCTATCAAATTCGTTATTTTTATTCAAAATTCCACTTTCAATTCGAGACCAGGCGTCGTTATTAATACTCGTAATCGCGATGCATGTGTAGACGGTACGTAAAAAAACGGTCAGAATTTTGAGAATTTTTCATGCCCTGTGTACGATAACCGATCTCGCAGGGATAACGACGAGAATTCCAGGGGGGGGTAGAAGGGTGTTCGCTATCAACCATTGGTAATAAAATCGTTACGAAAATACCGACAATAAAAATCAGACGACGACGACGCCTTTACGCGTTCATTTGGCGTAAATAAAATTGAATTTTTAGTACGATCGTTAAACGGTGAGGCGGAGGCCACCGAATGGAGAAATTTTATTCGCGTGTTTACATTCGCTAACCGAAAGAAAGCTCTATAACGTAGACGTACGATCTAATATTGGTAAAAACATTCTGCAAAATATTAAAACTTAATCCGGCTTTTGAATATTTTCGGCATCTTGAAAACTGAAAAGCACAACACAGCGCAACGTAGCGCCTATAATGCTTTCGCTTTCCTCTATTTTTGTAAAAACCACCATCATCAGCAAACAGCGCAGCGCTGCGTATAGTATACAACCACCAGACGTATATCAATTTCATCTCGGTATTAATGGATGGATTACGCCCCGTATACGTCTATATAGAGTCGTGTCGCAGTATGACTTCGCCGTGACACATTAATCCTACCGTATTAACCTCACCATCCCGGATCCCTGCACCGTACCGTCGTCCTAGGTCAGCTCTCATTTTCGCAGCCATTATTACACGCGCGTTGTCGAGTCTGCCTATCTCTGATATGAGTGTACTTCTTTCCGTGTTATGTGAAAATCATCGTTATATACAAGGTGTCCTGTAGAACGACATACAGGGTGTTTCAAGATGAGAGTAACGCCTGCCAGGTCGAAGCTATGCAAAACTTATTGTATTCTTGTGGGTAAGTTTGCCTAATGGGTGAGCATTTTCATCATGGGTTTTTTGATTTCACTCAATTGTTTCTTTACAACATATTTCATCAATCCAATAACTCAGAAAACCATCATTGATTTTAAACTTGCTCCTTCGTGAGGGTCTTTGTTTCTTTTTGAGATACCTTGTAGGGCCATTCCACCTTACAACAAACTATTCTTATGGAGGTATTTAAAATTACGAAAAATTTTACAGCCCACGGCCGTCCAAGGAAGAAAAATCGAAGCAAGATCCAAACATTTTTTTTTTCAATTTTGTGTGGATTTAAATGTAAATTTTTTCCTTTTTCTAAAATAAGTATACATACATAATATGAAAAAAAAATCAAAATTCCATTAAATTGACTTAGAAAGCTTAAATTTGATTTACACCCCACCTTTTTAGCCTCTCGAATCAATTGACGGTTGTTTTTTCACGTTTGAAAAGTTCAGATGACGAAAAAACTTGAAGAAAATGAACGAAAATGGAAGAAGAGTGGAATATTGTGAACATCCCACACAATAAAACGACTACAAATGCTAGAAAGGAGGGCATTAGGGTTCAAAAATTTCTGAAAAATTTAATTTTATCAAGAGACAACTGAGACGACAATAAAGATGAAAATTGAAGTGGTATCAGATTTCACCTCTTATTCAACCAAGAACTTATCCTAGAGCAAAGAAAGGCACAATTTTTTCGTTTTTCATTTGAAATGTTGCAAAATAAATTATGTCACCTACTTTGTCTTATCCCTTTTTTTTACGGTGCACTAAAACCCCTCTTTAAACAAAACTTTTATTGCAGGTAAACCAGTAAAATTGAGAAAATTTTTACAAAAATTACGTACTTATTTGATAATTAAGTATGTTAAAATATTTGTATCATCGAAGTTGAATAAAATTTAGCAATTAATCACACATAGGTAGCGCATCATAAAAATATCAAGATTAAAATTACTGAAATCAATCATAAAATAGATCCTAAACATGGAAAAATTGGGCAAAACAGTTAAAAATGACTCAAAATTGATGAAAAATGCCTCATTTAAAAAGAATCAATGTAACATAAAATCACAAAAGAAATGTCGAAAATAACAAAAAATTACATTTTAAAAATTTATAATTTAAAAAAAAATTGAAAAATTCCAAAAATTGGTAAAATTTTAGTGAAATTTAGTAGGTATAGGTAGGTAGATAGGTTGGTTGGTAGGTACCTAAAACTTGGCAAAAATGATCGAAGTAATAACATTTTTCAATTGAATTGACATGAAATGGATTCAGAAGTTTGTGCCAAGATTGATTGAAAGGTTTACAAGGACAGTCAATTTTAATTTTTGAATTCTGACTTTTATTTTGGCTTTTTTATGGAAATTTTTCCAAAATTGGAAAGTCCAACAATAATCGATTCGGAAGGAAGGAGGGGATTGAAAATACGAGTATGTATTAACCAAATTTTAGCGATCTGCTTCAATTTGATCAATTTTTGATTTTTTCATGGAAAATAAGACAAATGTGAATTTTTAAAGTATCGCGGAAAATTAAAAAAACAAACTTGGCACTTGAAATTTGGTTTGGTGGTGTATTTTTGGATGCAATTTAGATGCTTTTGCGATCGGTCCAGAAAATTATCGGATGATTAGTATACCTCTCTAGTCAGGGCTTCCAAGGATTTTTCGTAGAGGGCAAGAATCTCAATATTTTTATGCAATCCAATTTTTTGGTCCAATACTCAACTTTAGAGCACTATAAAATGGAATCGATTTATGATGAAACAATTCTATTTTGAACATTTTTGAAAAGAGGCTCAAAATCATATTTTAAAAGTTCAATTTTCAGCTTTCTAATGCATGCTAAATTCGAGGAGGTCTATCATTTATTTTAAAAAATTCAATATGCAATACCTACATAGACATCTTTCATTGTAGGATCTCGATAACCTATAAAAGGGACCATCTCTTTTCTTCTCTCTTTCCCTCTCCACAATTTTGGCAAAATGTTGAATGAAAAATCATAAGACATATTTTTTGTAATTTTCTTTGAAACGATGATTTTTTCTAAACCAACTTTTCAAACTTTAACGACTTCTTGATTCCTACAATAAGACCCCAAATTTATCGAAAAAAATCAAGTGATTCCAAGTTAGTTAGATTTTCAAAAGTTCTGATTTAGAATTTTAACTTGCTCTGGTGACACAAAATCCTCTAAATCCTTCAATCAGTGATAAAATTTCTTTAAAAATTAGAAAATATGTGTGACCAACTGCTTGGTTGAATTTTCAGAGGTGTCAATTTTTATTTTTAGCCTAATTTTCTGACTTGAGTCCCCTATACCTCACAAAAGAGTTCAGAAATTTTTTAAAATCAAAAATTTGAGTCACCTTTGATGGTATATGGTTTTTTAGAGGTGCTAATTCCGATTTTCAACGTGCTTTTTCAACATGATCCTGATAAGTCCCACATCAGGCCTTCAAATTTCGAAAAATGTGTGACCCACGATCTGTTGAGTTCTCAAACAGTCGTCATACGATTTTTTTTCTTTTTTTTTTTTTGATTCTTTGCGAAGTAAGTGTTATACAGAAAAAAGAACCATGAATCGCACGAATTTTCTAATATGATTCACTTTCAAATATAAATTAATAAATTCATATCTACCTGAAAAATGAGACAAATTATTCAAACTTCTCAATGCTGAATAAAAAAAAATAAGTATATATTTTTTTCCTAAAATGAAAAACATTCAATTTTTTAATACCGTCAAAGAAATAATTTTTAGCAAAAAATTTCAATACTGATTGATTTTTTGATTTCTTTTCAAGATCATCTTCAGTCAACCAAGTCCGAAACTCAGAGACCGAAACAAAACACGAGAAAGACCCTGAATAAATAAAATGCCAAATACGAGTATTTTCAACAATTAGCGACCTTAATGCAAAAAAAACAACAAAAAACAGTAAAATGCCTAATTCATCTACCTAGGTACATTCGATAATTCCACTACCATAAGCGATATAAAAATCAAAAAAGTATTCCATCAATTTTTTCCCCAATAAAAAAGATTAAACTCAAGAGTACCACCGAATTCTGTAAAATTTATGGAGCAATTTTTCTTCGATTTTACATGGCATTATGGTATTATTGCCGAAACCGTTTTTCTTGGCACGGGCTCATTCGAAAGTTCATAAATTCTTCCAGGATTGAAATCCACAACGTTTTCCCATCGCTTTACCCTTCATCAAAACCCCATCTAAACGTTCTGAATGGAAAAAATAAAATACATATATCACGTCATCACACCACTTAAATTCTACCAACAAAGCCACGGAGTAATTAAATCAATTTTTTAGTTTCATTCCAACAACATTTTGGCTTCGAAATTAGGTTTAAATTATCTGTCACCGTATACAACAAAAAAGTACTTCGTTAGGTGAAGAGGATTTTTTTTTTAGGTAGGTAACTTGAACAGGTACATTTTAAACTTACCCTAGATGCAAAATTACGACGATACTACGCAATACGAATTAAGTACGTACTACATCGCGGGAAACGCCTTGGAAAAATATGATAAATTCTTACCTAAAACATAAAGAAAAAAATACAAAATGTAAATTAATCCGTTGTCACAGTGAAATACCTACGAACAATAAGTAATCAAGAGGTTCATTATAATGTGAAATTTTGCTGGAAATAAATTCTCGTGACGGGATCCGCATACTCAAGTCAAGACAGTCAGCAGGCCAAATGGTGAGCTAACCGTTTCCTTGGGTAGAAGTTTGCAACAGTCGACGACGAATGTACAGAATGGGTAAGAAATTACGACAGATTTACGACACGTGTCATACAGCTAACTGTTTTGGATATTGCAGGTGAATAAAACTGGGTCATAGTTTATTTACTTTAATTCAAGCTGCGACGTTCTTCATTTTCATTAACAATTTAAAAAATAAAAATAAAATGGCTGTTGTTTTAAAGCATAATGTAAAGAAAAAAACAAAAAGTACCTTTCTACATAAATTCAAATCACGAACGTTTAAATTTAAAGTCAAATTTTTAACATTTAATTTGCAAAATTCTCATCCAAGTACCATCCTCATACCCCACATCTAAGCCCCTGAGCACACATAACCTGTATTTTCACTACCAACGTCATTTCCATCGATATCATTTTTTCGTAAATTTAGTCACGTAAAATGCTAAAATTCTCCCACTCAAACCATCATTCGCATCCAATACGAAATTTACATCAATTCTTGAAACTCTCGTTCATCAAACGAAACAACTCCTCATCGTCTCTTTTGGAAATCATTCGAAGCAGATAAACGCCATTTATTGGGAAATATATACACTAATTTTTCGACGACCAAATATAGGAAAAAAAAGGAAAAAGAAAAAGATAATACAGCTCATGAATAATCCATGAACGTGACAAAAAAAACTTATCGGTGCATGAAAATTGCAAATTCATTTTTCTCTACCAGACACAAAATTGTCGATGGGTTTTGCAATGGCGTGCCTTTGCCTTTAAAAACCAACGAAATCTCTCGACTTTCATGTACCCTTGTTGGATATACACGAGCTCTTCAGACTTTTACATACATATTAATCAGTCCGAACTCTCAACGTTTATATAGAGCTTTCGTTGCAATTAAATCATCAAAGGGTCTTGACTCTCGTATTTTAGTACTCTCGTCATCATCGACGATGCAAAAGACACATCGACATTTGAACGTGTTTCACCAAACGACTCTCGTGTCACCGATTAATGATATTTACGTGACTATGTCAAAGGTTCTCGCAAAACAAATACCTATTTCAAACGCGAAAGGCTTATTTGCCAGACCACAACGGTATGATAATTTTCAAAAATCGTCCTTTCACATGACATGATAGCCTATATATTTGTCAAACGTACCTACGTATCTACTACCTACTCGTTTATTACTCAAAAATTTCGTTCAAAAATGGAAGCTTTTGTGCAAATTCAGCAGGCAAAAATCTAAATTTAATGTTAACAGGTCACATGAATTTTGGAAATGGCGTAGATAATTTTTTGTCGAGTAATTTTCTTTCTATATGCCCATTATCAGCAATTTTTTTTTGTTGAGAAAATGACAAAACAAGTCAAATTTTTCACAAAAGTAGTGTTTTAATATCTTTTTTGATAGGATTTTTATGAATGAAATTTTGGACAAAAGCGAGAAGATTGCAATAAATTAATTTTCAAACAGTTTGACAAATTTTCCCAAATTCCACTTTATCAAAATTTTCACAAAATTTCCAAAATTTTCACAAAATTTCCAAAATTTTGACCAATTTCATCAATTTTTCAAAATTTTGACCAATTTCATCAATTTTTCAAAATTTTGATCTTTTTTAAAATTTTGATGTGCTTTTTAAAATTTTAACATTTCCAAAATTGTTAAACAATTTTCTAAAATTCTGACTAATTTTCCAGAATTTTTAAATAATTCTCCGAAATCTTTACCATTTTCCAAAGTTTATATTTTTACAATTTTTAATGAATTTTTCAATTTGACAAAATCCAGCAAATATTGCTTAAAATATGGTGAAAATTGAAATCATTCAAACCAAAATTACCACTAAAAATTTGAAAAAATTTCAAGTGCCCTCGACGGAAGTAGAACTAGGAAAGTTCCTCTTAAATCTCGATGATTTCAACTTAATGTAAAATAAACCACTAAGGTTCGGTTACGGTTTCGGTTTCAGTCGTTGAAAAAAAATCATAATATAAACTTTTATAGCATCTCAAACATCTTTAATTTATTGAAAAAGTAAAAGCCAAACTTATCAAAGTCGTTTACTTAATCACGCCTAGTTCCAATTTCTCCTTTTAAAGCTCTACAAAAGAGCAAATTTCAGTCTCCTCCTCTATACCCATCAACGAACATTCACCCTTATTGCTTTGATAAAATCAACATAAGAAAAATTTTTCATAAAAAAAAAATTATCTCGGATAAATTTGAGAAGAAAAATACGCCAGAGGTAGTTTTTCATAGAGAAAAGTTTCTAAAAAAAAAATTCGTCCATCTCTCGTATGCTCAAACACGTTGAAAAATTTTACGTTAGAAACTTGCTGTAATAAACGTTCAAAAGGAAACTTTCGCTTCTTATGATTTTCTTCGCAGTGTACGTATTTTTCTTGATGTTATATCGAATGCTTTTCAACTTTTTAAACATTCCTTTCCGCTCCTGTGGGCATCTGAGCTATGCTGTCGCTGTCGTAGGCCGCGTAATATTCATATAATATCAGTTCATTTCCTTATGGTGAAGTTTTGGCGTTCGTTGGTTTTCTTTTTTTTTTTTTAGTTGGTTGCTCGATTAACCCTGTTGACGTTTCATTTTAGCAAACTTTTTTTTTCCAATGGACGTTTCACGTTCCGGATGGAAAATTTCTTTTTAAACAAAATATTTATGTTTTTAGAAGTATATATAAATACCCAGGTAGATATATCGAATTTTGAAAGCAAAACTGTTGAAAGAAAGATAAATACTGCGAAATTCTTCGCTTCCAAGTATTGTTATTTTGTTATTCTATCATTTTTTTTCTTCTTTTTTTTCCTTTTTGAAAAGAATTCTAAATCAGGACTGAGTAACGTGGCAAGTGGAAGTGGATTTTCGTTTTTCTTAATGGTGTTTTCTCGAACCGAAATTTTCCATTTATTTTTTTTCCATCGCTCGTTGAGGGTTTTCATTCGATACAAATCAAATACGATTATTTTATCTGAGCCATGCCAATGACACGTTCGTAATACAATTTACAGCAACGGATTCTCAAACAAGGTCAATTACATTTCAAAACCGCGTAATACGCTGAGGAACGCGAATAATCCCAAGTACTTCGATGGTAATGCTAAAAATATCAAATTATATCGATATAAGTAGAGGAGCTAGGTTTATGAGAAGTATATTTTCACATCTGTGGCGGTTCGATTATTTAGATATTACTGGCTGGTAAACATATCATGTGATAAGTGACACGATTGTATTTACGTTTATCAGTTTATGATGTTACTTCAAATAATAAACATTGCAACTCTCTTGTATTTCCTACAAATTGGTGACCCCGACGTAAACATGGCCAATCCTGACGGTGACAATTTTCAAGATGCAGTTGGTCCAGTTGTAGCTCGCATTAATGTTAAATGCCCACCATTTTGGCGCGCCGATCCTACATTATGGTTTGTTCAAGTGGAGGCACAGTTTGCGAATGCTGGGATTTCTGCGGATTTAACCAAGTACAATACAATTATTGCTGCTCTTGAACATGACGTTATGTCCGAAATTACTGATATTGTCTTATCACCACCAAATCAAAACAAATACGATAATTTAAAAAACAAAATGATTAAATGGTTTTCAGACTCTGGTGATAAAAAAGTTAGCATTTTACTAAATGAAATTATTTTAGGCGATCAGAAACCTTCCAGTCTTTTCAGAAAAATGAAACAGTTAGCTGATGGTCAAGCTACAGATAATTTCCTGAAAGGTTTATGGCTGAAAAAATTACCAGAAAATGTACACACAGTTTTGGTGTCAAGAAACGATGGTATTGATGATTTACTCGAGGCAGCTGACAAAATGGTGGAGATTCCCAGAAATTACATAAATGCTGTTTCTTCATCGTCCTCTACTTCAACTCTGGAGCAAAAGGTTGAATTACTGACACAGCAGGTTGGAATACTTTTAAAAAGAGATCAAGATCGTTCTAGATCTCATTCGCGTTCACGTAATTCATCTAATTCGCGAGAAAATCGTAATCGTAATCGTAGTCGTAATTATTATTCAAAAAATGTTCGTAATCGTGAACCTACACCAGCTAAAAATAAGGATTTTTGTTGGTATCATGATAAATTTGGAAAGAAAGCTAAAAAATGCATACCTCCTTGTAAATATGAGTCATCGGAAAACTAGTTAGACAAAGCATTAATGCGGCCTCTTGCTTTGTCAATTCAACCAAATTTAAAAAAACTCGCCGCCTCTTTATTTATGATCCTATTTCTCATTTTAGATTTCTTATTGATCCTGGAGCAGATGTTTCTGTACTACCAGCCTCCATTTTCAAAGATAAAAAGTTAGCTCCTCTTGCACTTTATGGTGCAAATGATTCTCAAATCAAAACTTATGGTCAAAAAATATTACGTGTTAATTTAAATTTACAGCGCAATTTTCAATGGTCGTTTACCATAGCTGATATCTCCTGCCCAATTATTGGAGCTGATTTTATTTATCATTTTGGTTTATTAGTTGATTTAAAAGGAAATCAACTAATTGATTTAACTTCGAAATGTTCTTCTAAAGGAAAGATGTTTCAAACTGAAAATTTTAAAGTTTCAGTGATATCTGAGAAGTCATGTTATTCTGATCTTTTAAAAAAGTACTCCGCTATAACCAAGGAACGATTTTTAGATATTTCAAAAGTGAAACATTCTACCACACATTTTATTGAAACCGAAGGCCCCCCTGTATTCTGTTCTCCACGTCGTTTGAATCCTGAAAAAATGAAAATTGCCAAAGAAACTTTTGATTTTCTACAAAAGTTAGGTATTTGTCGACCCTCAAAAGGAAGTTGGGCAAGTCCATTACATATGGCTAGAAAAAAACCAAACTCTTGGCGCCCTTGTGGAGACTACAGAAATCTTAACAAAATAACAAAACCAGATCGTTACCCTCTTCCTCATATACAAGATTGCTCTAACCTACTATTCAATAAGACTATTTTTTCTACTATTGATCTTGTTCGAGCCTATCAACAGATCCCTGTAAACAAGGAAGATATTGAAAAAACTGCTATAACTACTCCTTTTGGACTTTTTGAATTTCCATTCATGCCTTTTGGTTTAAGGAATGCAGCTCAAACCTTTCAACGCTTTATGCATGAACTTACTAGGGGCCTGGATTTTCTTTTTGTATACATCGATGATATTATTGTGGCTTCTTCATCTGAAAGCGAACATCTCAAACATTTGGAAATTTTATTCAAACGGCTCGAGGAATATGGTGTTACTATCAATGTTGCAAAATGTTGTTTTGGTGTACCATTGGTGAAATTTTTAGGTCATGAAATTTCTGCCGAAGGTATTCGTCCTTTGAAAGAAAAAGTTGAAGTTATTTCAAATTTTCCAATTCCTACCCGAGTTGATCAATTGAGAAATTTTCTAGGAATGATAAACTATTATCATCGCTTTATTCCTTCTATGGCTGAAATCCAGATTCCATTGCAAAAACATGTTGCTGGAAGTAGGAAAAATGACAAATCACCCATTGTTTGGAATAAAGATTCAGACATTGCTTTTCAAAAATTGAAATCAGCTTTAATTTCCGAAGTGTTACTGGGACATTGCTCTCCCAATGCTCCTTTATCTATCATGGTAGACGCTTCTGACATTGGAATAGGTGGTGTTCTGCACCAACACATTGATGGTAAAATTCTACTGTTAGCATTTTTCTCCAGAAAATTATCATCCTCTCAACTAAATTACAGTGTTTATGATAAAGAATTGTTAGCAATATATGAGACTATTAGACATTTTCGTTACATGCTAGAGGGTAGAGAATTTCAAATTTTTACAGATCATAAACCATTAACTTTCGCATTTCAGCAGAAATTGGAAAAAGCGTCACCTCGTCAACTGAGACAACTTGATTTTATATCTCAATTCTCTACCGATATTCGCCATGTATCAGGAGAAAAGAATGTCGTAGCAGATACATTGTCTAGAATTGAAACTATTTCTCTGTCCAATAAGTTTGATTTGGATATTATTGCAAAAGAACAAAAGACTGATATTGAACTGTCTTCTTTTTTAAAATCTAAAAATAAAACTTCTTTAAAATTAGCTGCTATTCCAATTTCAGATTCTGTTTCTGTTTATGTCGATTATTCAACAGGAATTGATAGACCATTCATTCCCAAATCTCTTCGTTATGAAATATTCTTAGCTTTTCATGGTATAAGTCATCCTGGTAGTCGTGCAACAAAAGCTTTAATATCCAAACGATATGTATGGCCTTCAATGAGTAAAGATTTAACGAAATGGACTAAGGAATGTCTATCCTGTCAAAAATCTAAAATTTTTAAACATAATCACAGCCCTTTTGGGGAATTCCCTATTACTTCAGAACGATTTGATCATATTCATATTGACCTGATAAAAGTAACTCCATGTAAAGGAAACTCTTATTGTCTTACTATAATTGATCGTTTTTCCCGTTGGCCTGAAGTTATTCCAATTCCAAATCAAGAAGCAGAAACCGTTGCTTCAGCTTTATTACATGGTTGGATTTCAAGATTTGGTTGTCCTTTAAATATCACTACTGATCAAGGTAGACAGTTCGAATCAAAATTGTTTCATTCTTTGGCTCAGCTTTTAGGTACCAAGTTGATAAGAACGTCTTCTTATCATCCTATTGCAAATGGCTTAATTGAAAGATTTCATCGTGGACTCAAAGATTCTATCAAATGTGTTGACTCAAAAAACTGGATTGATGCTTTACCCCTTATTTTATTAGGATTGCGCTCTTGTATAAAAGCAGACACTAATGTCAGTCCTGTTGAAATGGTTTATGGTACGACTCTTCGTTTACCTGGTGATATTTTCAATAATATTTCTAAAAAACCTCAAAACACTGCTTGTTTCATTACAAATTTAAGGAATGTTATGCAAAAGCTCAGTCCTATTCCTACTTCGAATCATTCAACAAAAAAATTCTTCATTAATAAAGATTTATTAGAATCAGATTTTGTCTTTCTCAGGGTAGATCGAGTTAAAGCTCCATTAGAACAACCCTATGAAGGACCTTTCGCCGTTATTTCAAAATCTGAGAAAAATGTTACTATTAATTATAAAAATAAACCAGTAGTTGTTAGTATTGATCGATTAAAGCCAGCGTTTGTGGTAAATTCAAATGTTATTAGTTGTATTCGCGAAAATCCTGTTAAAAGTAAACGCGTTTGTTTCAAATGTTAATTTAGTTTAAGTATTTAAAAAAAAAAAAAAAAAAAAAAAAAAAAAAAAAAGGAGGGAACTATTGTGGCGGTTCGATTATTTAGATATTACTGGCTGGTAAACATATCATGTGATAAGTGACACGATTGTATTTACGTTTATCAGTTTATGATGTCACTTCAAATAATAAACATTGCAACTCTCTTGTATTTCCTACACATCCAATGACCAGTAATATTTCGAGCTCAATGGACCCCGCATGGACGCAGAAATTTGATAATTAATCTACCCAACTTTTTAAAAAAAAATTCTCAAGTGGTTGAAAATAAATCATCGCGTTTTGGTTTCGTATTTTACCCCATAAGTCGATTTAATTTCGTCGTTAAGCGAAGATTGTTGGAAAATTTTTACGATAATTCGACCTTGCCGTACAGAAGGATTGTATCCACGCGAAAATGCGGCGCATTTACGATTCCCCAAAGGATATCGACAATACTGGGTCATAGTTAGTTGGAAATTCGTAAAAGCCTTAGCTTTATGAAGTTTCCTAAACACTACCTGCAATTATCTGCTAATGTATTCGCAATAAATTACCCATTGCTTGCTCGTTTGGCGTATCGTTGTCGTCGTAGATACCAGCTTAGATCTCCAGAGGATATTCTCGCAGACTTGTCAGCGGCACACGCGATAATCATTTCGGTACAAACGAACGAGAATAAATTTTAAATCAGCAGAATTTACTCGGCTTTGTTTTCAGTTTACGACGACTGTCGCGAAGCTTTGAAAATATCATTTTTAAATCGCGTCGAGAGTCGTTTTATCACCTTTTTTCGGAGTGAATTTTTGCAAGCAAAACTGCTTTCATATGTCGCAGAGAAATTGTGAAGCGTTGTCGAGACCGTGAAAGCTGGATTTTTCAACGCTTTAGACGAAATCTGTTCTCTTTTTTTTATCGTTCCGTCTCACTCTTATTCTCGAGTGCCTCGTAAAGAACGGTGAGCAAAAAGTCAACCTTAAGTATTTAACGGTCTTAGAGTACTTATACCGGTAACGATCATTTTAAACTTTTTTCAAGAGCTTTTCGTCTGCACACTCGGATGCCATTTTCGAGTTTAATTAATATTTTTTTTCTTCGTATGGGTGTCTTTAAATGAATCACGTTTTATGAGGTAGATGTTGTATGACACAGTCATGTTCTGTGGTGTGTTTCAATTTTTTTTTTTACTTGAATGTATGTTGCAATTTGCTAAAAAAATAGTACTAATGAAAGGTTCTTAGCTCAGTCAAACAAAAATTGGCATTAAAAAAACGATTGATTTTGGTGGCTCAGAACCCTCGTGAGTCGTGGCTGAATTTTCAGATCGCTGCATCACCGTTGACCCCACCAAAAATGGTAAAATTGACATTTCTGTTGAAATTTTTTCTCTTTGACAGTTTTTAATTCAATTTTTTTCAAATTTCCAAGGATACTACATGCATACCCAAGGATAATCACGGGAAAAAAAATTAACTTACATATTTTGTTGATAAAATACGAATTTTTAATTTTTCAAAGGCACTTTTGGTACTTCTCTTCAGAGATGAAAACACCAAAAAAAAAAAAACATTGTGTGGGTATCTCATCCGCATTTTGGTACTTATAATTATTTAAGTATAACAAAAACTTTTTAGGTAGGTGTTTGACCTTCAAAAATGAAAAAAAAACAAGTCGTTGACTTTGGTCAGAAAATTTTTTTCTCGCAATATATCATGGAAGACACCTCAACCCTCAACCCTAATTCTTGAACATTTTTAATGATTTGAGCCAATTTTTTTTCATTCGACAATAATTTTTTGGTGAAGAGTGATAAATTTTGATTTTATTTGATTCCCAAAGATTGAAATATTTGAAAATTGTGTTTTCAAAAAGTTCTGCTGTTTTCCCTTTTTTTGTTCATGATGTCCTGTTCATTTTACACATTGTATTTACTCACTTTTTTCTATTTTTTGATCATGGAACAAAAATTTCGAGACTCCCCCTTCTGAAAACTACTGAGGTATTTTTGGGAAAATGACTTGGTTTTTTCATATTTTGAGCCAAAAATCTTTGAATTACCAATTCATTCCTCCCTTATTTTGAAAATATTTTGTATGTATTTCTAAAAATTTTCTCTCAAGTGATGATAAATTTTTGGGGAAAAAATCTAAACATCTGAAAATTTTGAATTACGAGTAAAAAAAAATCGAAATGTTTTCAGAAGTAGTGAAAAAAATTGATAGTAAATAGTAAACCCTTCCCCTTCCCCTTCCATTCAAACAAAATTTGAGATTTTGTCCTGCTTTTGTTTTTTCTCCCATTTCTTACTCATAGGACAAAAACTTTGAGACTCCCCCTTCTGAAAAATATTGAGGTAATTGTATTTTTGAGGAAATGACTTGCTTTTCATATAATTATTGAATCAAAAAATTTTGAATTTTCCACTTATTCTTCCCTTATTTTGGAAATTTTAATCTCTGAAAATTTCCTCTCAAGTGATAATAAATTTGGGGTAAAAGATCTCAACATTTGGAAATTTTGAATTGAAAAAAAAAAATCGAAATGCTTTCTTAAGTAGTGAAAAAAACTGATAGTGATAATATTGAACCTCTCTCCCTTTCCATTCAAATAAAACTTGAGAATTTGTCCAGCTTTTTCATGTTTTTCCGTTTGTTAGACAACTTTTCATGTTGAAAATCACAAATATGAGCAAGTAACATCTATTTGTGGAATTTGCGTGCATTTTAACATCACTAATGTCATCTCACTTTTAGTAACTTATAGAGGAGGCAGGTGAGAGTAACCAAGCAGAAAATTTTTTGAACCTGACAAACCTAAATTAAAAGAGCCATGCAAAATTAAATCATTAGCCAAAATTTCAGGAACACAAATATATTTTCAATTCTTTCCTGCAGATTTTTACAGGGAAAGTTCACTTCATAGACAAATTTGTAATAAGTTCTGCTCGTTTTTTTCCTCTGATGGGTTTTACTACAATTCACCCTTGCACCGTAAGCATGAATACACCATTGTCCCAGATTTTATGGGCTATATACTTTACGGCTTAAAACCACCTTCAATCAACTCTGCATGTAAAAAAAATTAGCTTAAGTATCAACTGTATTGGATAAAAATGTTGTAGAAATTTCAACTTTCAACAATTCGCTGGAAGCTTCAGAACTGATCAGAACAGTTCGAAATTGTTTCCAATCAATTGGGGGGTGGGAGGAAGGAGGGAATCAAAAGTTCTATATGAATTGGTGACATTTTAATTTTTTTTCATTGTTTGATCTAAAAAGCAAATTTGAATTTTTAAAATTCACCATAAATCATAAATGCATTTTCTACATTTTTATTTCCAAAAGTACATAAAAGTTTTCCAGTCCTTATCAATCACTATCGTTGGATCACCTCATTGACTTGTTTCCTCAGTCAAAAAATATGTCCTATCAATACTTTTGTGTCATAGTACTATACATATGTACTTATCAGAACAGAGCAGAGAGCAAAAGGGAGCAAAGTTTTAAAACACACGTTACAATCTACATACTTCACCTCTGGAGGGCATATGGCATATGATAGGTGTATAGATGTACTCTCGTTCATATGTATCAAGACGTATTACGCTTTTTTCCCATTTTAATATTTCATAACAAACGGTTTTTCTCGCTGATAAAAAATTACGCGTGTTGTGTCGGAAAATAATGGTAAAAAAAAGATACACGAGGATTTTTTTCAAACGAGAAAAAGCTTCGGCAATAGCGTTTGATGCTGGCGGCGGAATGCGAACGTATGTACGTGGTGGGTACGGGAGCAGGGGGCACAGCAGGATAAATCGAAATTGATGATAGAATTGGCATAATGGTGTGACATGGTTTTTATTAATTACACGCGAGGACTAGGTATGCCTATTGCCTATCCAAGTATCCAGACACACACGTACACATATCACATTGTTGGACAGGGACACCATCATACTACACATTATACTATGAATGAAGAGAGAGTAGTGAGGCGTCGTCGTCGTCCTATTTATACTATGTATTGCCCCTCTGTTGCGAATTGATTTTGTTGGAAATACGACCCCTTTGCCCCTATAGCCCCGTCTACGCTAGCGATCCTCTATAAGGTCATGAAATCCCACAATAGCTCGGGTCCAGTTTACGATTTTGTAACGTTTTGCTTAATCAGCTTATAGTAATACGACTACGAGACGATACAGGTTCGCGGAGTTGATAGAGACTGCTTCGCGTGTATTATGTAATTTAGTATAGGTATAGACGAAGGAAGATACCGGTATATTTAGCTGGCTGGTCTTGGACTATGGAAATTTAAGCAGCGTATATACAGCAACGCGACGTTAAACGTCTGCAAAAGTTTATACCTTTTTCTCTCAGCTATCTGCCCTAGGTTGCTGTAAAGCTCCTGTATACACCAACTTAACCGAGTTATTACGCTTCAATGAGTATTATATACCTGATACCGTTGCTAAATTTCATCGGTCAACCGTAAAGTCGAGTAATTTATTAAAACATTGCCTACCTGCGCGCCTCTCTGTCTCTTCGAACGCAACGCAATGCACAATTCCTAGTTATGTAAAATTACCAGATGAATTACGTGCATTCGACGTATTTATGTCTACAAGTGTATACCCCCCCCCCTGGTCCCGTGGCTAATACAATGATATTTACGCAGCAGTTCCATCAATTCCAATCTGGTATAATTAGAAGAGAAAAACGCGAGTAGTAGATACGAGATAGATGAATACCCGTAACAAAATGGATTATTATTTTCCAATTAAGTAGCCAACTATCAAAGAGGTGCACGTTTTTATGACCGTCGACCGGTATTTATCGCAGCTGATCATTGGAACCGTCTAGGTAATCCAGGTTAGGAATTCTTCTTGTATCGAGAGATCATTTTACTCTCATTTTATCCTCCTGTTTTTGGAGATTTTCGTGCGATCGACGAAGATGATGAAAGCAGAGTTGTTAGCTATATGATTGGTGACTTGGTGTGTCGAGGAGAGAAAATTCGATATTCGTATTCGTGATTCGCAGCATACTCGTAATTCCATATTACAAAAAGAAAAGGTTCTTTGAATCTTGATTCTCTTTGAAATTTTAACGAAGATGTGAGGCATTGAATTTAAAAATAACAACTATTCATTTCAAAAATGAATAATTTTTCAAAATTTTTGTAATTGCAATCTTTTTCAAGTTATAATATTGGTTCTGTTTTTCGAAATTATCTAATAGTCTTATGCATAAAATTTCCTACAGCATGGTATCTTACGGAATTTTTTTTTGAAAAAATTCACTACTTTTTCACTACTTTTACCCAGTTTTTAGACAGCTCTTCACTTGACCCCCCCCCCGCCCCCTTCACACACACATACAAAAAAAGAACAAAGTCGAATTTTTTACATGAAAATTTTCAAAAAAATTGAAATATGTAATTGGAAGACAACTTGTATACAAACTATTTTTTAATTTCACCAAAAATGAATTTTTTTTTCAATGATCACTATACTTTTGCACTACCTACTTTTACTACTCATTTTTGAAATTACCACTTTTTCACTACTTTCACTACCTGTTAGATAACCTGTATAGACAGACCTTTATTTTCAGAAAAAAATTCAGCTTCTGATTTAAATTTCTAAGTTTTTTTCCAGAAAATTAAAATTGATCCGAATTTCTTGAACAAAATAATCAATATCTGATCAAGTTGAGGTACTTAGAAAGCTGAAATTCAATTTGTACCCTTCCGAGTCAAATGGTAGAGATTTTGAAGCGTTTCAGCTGAAGCTTTCAAATGGCTTTCTCGTTTTCCAATTTTTAAAAAATCTAATAAGAAATGCTCAAAACTTGTTACCATTAATGCAAAATCCCCCCCCCCATCCAATCTTTCTTCATAAATCGGTTTAAGTTTGGACCCCTTATAATGTAGATACTTGAAATATGGCACCTTAAAATGGCATCAGCCATTGTGTGACCCCTTTCATGATTTAGCAACAATTTTTTATATCAATGAAAGCCCCCCCCCCACTCAATTATTCTACATAAATTAGTTCAAGTTTGGAACCCTTTTAGAAACTCTATCTAACGAATTTTTTTATTATATTATTTGCTTTTATATTTATTCATTTATTTTTGGATTTTTCAACAGTAAATGACTTGTCAGATCAAACTGATAATTCCATATTTTTACTCCCATCTCCTCCCTCCTATTTTTCCTCATCAATGGGTTCAAGTTTCAAACTATTCTATAGACAATCAGACATCCGCAGCTTTATGAATTTTACTCGTTTTTTCTCAATTTTTTCGTTTCATTAATTAATTAATTAGGTATTTCTTTTCACAAATTCTCGACAATAAATGGCATGTAAATTATGTTTTTCAAGAATCAACCAATTTTCAATTGCCTTCTTGGGACATGTTTTATTCTAGGTATTTAAACAATTTGATAGGTATTACCTTCAGTATTTTCAAAAAAAAAAAACGTCATTTTCATCACTTGGATTTCTTCTGAAGAGTTTCACTAAATGAAAAAAAATTCTCAACTTTTTTTACTTTGGCAAACCATCTCCTCCCCCCCCCCGATTTGTCAACAAAAAAAATTAAGAGACTTTTCCACAAGGGGAATTATGTATGTCGCTACGAGCATCATTCTCCAATTTTTCATCTGAGCTTATTTCTTTCAGCATTTCTTGGAAAAATAGATCTGTTTGTTTAGTGATTTCAAAATCTGACATCTTGAAATATTTCATCATTTTCATTTTTAAATAAAGTCTTGAATTTTTTCAACGCCCTGTTTTTGGAAATTTTGAAAGATTTCATAATCACTCGAGAGGGAGGATGAAACTTTTTTTTTTGATAGATACTTAATTGGGCACAGAAAAAGTTGTTGGAACACTAGAATTTCAAATTTTCAATATTTCTTTCTTTCTATTTACATATTTAGATTGTATTTCCCTCTCTCCGTTTTCAATACAACCGATATGTCAAAGCGCGCCATCTGGCAGCGGAAAATGAAGATTTTGTTACCAGTTTTTCATGAAACAACATAGCTCTACACATTTTATCATGTTGTTTCGCATTGTTTAAAAAACTGCTTTTTGGAGTTATATAGTTTCTAAACTAACAAGTTCACTTGAGATCTAAAACCAACTTGTGTAAAAAGTTGCCTTATTCATTGACATAAAAAGTATTAAAGAATAAATTTTGAAAATTTGTGGGTGCATTTTTTCTGAAAATGATCCATTGGACAGAAAACTGAGTTTAATAAACTACAATAATTGTTAGCATGTCTTCCTTGGAGGGGGGGGGGGTCACAAGCACACTATAGCTCGAGCAGAAATTTGATTTTATATATCTCGTTTTTTTCAGCTCTCATTTCGAATAAAGTAAAAAAATAGTGATTTTTGTTATCAGGGAACGACAAAGTTACTCCTTTTACACTTCCTTTTTAGGTAGTGTAAAAAGAGCATGAAAAAAGGAGTAAAAATTTTTGCTCGGAGCATGCTCTGAGCAGCGAATAGAACAGAGCTAATGAATACTTTTTGAATCGCGTTCCTTGAAATAGGTGGCAGAAGTAAACTTAATTTAAAAATCTGATTACATAATAAATTCATTCCAGTGGGGAAGAGAGCATCAAACGCAAATTAGCTCATGGTATTAGAACAAGAATTATTCTTCTTTGCGTCAGTTTCAGGAAAACAAAATATACAAAAAAAGTACCTCGTATTCTACTTACATCAGACAAAGTTGTCGCTTTTTGACATTACTCGTATTGCATATTTCATTTGTGTGTTTTTTTTTCGATAAATTGAAATGAAAAACGAACGATCAAATTACCCATCTCATTATTTTTTCCAGTTCGATGTTATTTTGACTCGATATTATATGCTTTTGAGTCACACAATGCAAACACTATAATATTATCTACATCTAGATACACGTGTCATTATAATATAAATCGTATTATACGTAACGTACTAACAATACGAGCAATTATACCGAAATAAAAAATATATATCTAATGTCGTATTTGTATTTTGGAATCGATACTACAACGATATCGTATCGTATGTACACATATGAGTATTTTTCTCATTACGAATAGGTACGATTTTTCCTACTCCTGTTATACTGTTACTTCGTTTGTATAATAAACAAACATCAAGGATACAGATTCAATTTATTTTTTATTCGTGCGTATTACTTTTTTGAGCGTTGTTGATGTCGTCTTCGTCGTCTTTGTTAATTTATTGAATGCTCCAGGGTTATACATACTTATACCTATCATAGGTAACTGTTCCTCATCAACGCAAGGTATTTTGTTGCGCATGTATCGTAGTTTCACCAATAGACCTAATGAGGGAGAAGGAGATGTAAGATATGAATCAAAATTCAATCGAAGATGGGAAATTTTCTTCTCCAATTTGACACCTGACATGCGTACGGAACACATATTCCATTTCATAATAGTACATGGAAAATCAACGAGAGACTGGGATGTTCCTATATTTTTAGACCTAGAACTTCGATTCACGAATCTTTTCATATTGATTAACGATTTCATATTGTTTGGCAACAGGGCAACACTAATTCTGACTTAGATGAGCGAGAGGCGAGAGAATTAGTACATTGAAATTTGATCTTTCGAGGCGAACCGGTCATCGGTGATGAGGAATTAATTAATGATTTCAACGTACACGTAAAAATGATCACGAATAATGAAGCTTTTTCAATACGTATTTCATTAGTAGGTAAGGTACAGGTACAGCAAATTAATTTTTAGCGGCATATTACACGATTCAATATATAGTGTAAAACTTTCAATTCAACGTTAAATTCCGCACGTGGCAAATTTTCCAAAACTTTTCAACTTTTTAATCACCTAATAACGTAATAACTTCGGATGTAAGGATAGTCCGCTACCCTGTACAGAATTTACAAACCTCCAACTCCACCCCCTTCTCTACCTTTTCTCCACACGAACGATTTTTTTTTTTTACAAGTCATCATACACGAGGAAAACACCAACCTTGGTCGAGTTACCGTAATCGTGACATTTTTACGACACATTAACGACACAGTCGTCGCCGAAAATGCTCCTGAGAGACGTAGACAAATGGAAACTTTAAATGAAAAAGACCACGCATTAAATTGGATCCGGACGGTAAATTTTTTATCGTATGAATTTATTCAGCGACGACGACGACGCGACGGTGCGCGGTGGTAAACACGTCAACTATCGGCGGTGTATGATTTCTCTTGGGTCTTTTTGCCAAACCATCAAGATAAAGAATGAAAAATATCCCATCGAAGAGCGAAGACACTGACCCTGGTGAAAAATATTCATTACATGGATTACACATTTGATATTATATACGAGGAAAAATTAAGCTACCGCGGTGCTGATGTTTTTTTTCCTGCTATAGCATCGCATCCGTCCCAATAAATCAGCGCCATCGTACGCTGAAATGAAAACACCCTGTGGAAAAATTTCCAAGTTCGAGAACGTGTATTTTTCATCGTGCCAGTATTCACCGGATAAATTTACAGTTTTACGATGGTTGGTTAAGGTTATAAACTGAAACGATACCGTGTAAGAAGAAAATTCAGTTCAAATTTTAACACTGACGAGGGAACCTTTTGAACTCACATTCTTCGATTTGAACGAAATCAAGCTAGATCGAAAGAGCATGTTCTAGAACCTCGTAACTGAAATTTCAGGAGCTCGAGTTCATTTTTGAGTTCAAAACGTTCCCTTGTGAGAATCTTCATTGAGCTTTCGAACGAAAAAAGATCAGCCATTTTCAAAACTCTAAATCCTTTTGTTTTTCTTTTCATTCGAAAACCGCTAGAGCCCTCTCCTATCTCCAAGTTTTTCAATCTCTCATCTCGAAAAACTAAAAAGGAACCGAAAACGGTTCATCACGATCAAGATTTCTGCACTCTTACAAGGGAACCTCTTGAGGTGTCACACTCCGATTTGAACGGGACCGCGGTTTATTTTCAGCTGCCCAAGTTCATTTTTCGATTTTTGGCGAATTTTTGAAAATTCAAAATGACTGTTTTTGGCGATTTATGCTTTTTTTAAAAATGTACGTACTTGATCAGTAAAAATGGTCAAAATAAGTCCCAAAACTAATATTAATTACCCAAATCCAAATTTCACAATTTCCAGCCATTCTGGAGCCTCGAGCGCTATTTTTCAATTTCTCCAGAATTTTGAATTTGCTCCAGAAGGCGTGAATATGCAGTTGGGCAGCTAAAAATCGAGTTGTGTATTATACTCGACCTGTTTAACGAGTTTATCTACATTTGAGCCGATTTTGGAAGTGACACTTCAAGAGTGGTTTTTTGACCAGCTTTTTTCAAAGTTGAAAAATCCAAAAAATCAAAAGATAACCGTTTGTGAGGAAATTTTTGAAATTTGTGCGAATCGCTCTATTTCTTCGGAGCGTAAATTCTACCATTTCCAGCCGTTTTGGAGCGAGAGTGACACCTCAAAAAACCACTCTTGAGGTGTCACTCTTGAAATCGGCTCAAATGTGGATAAACTCGTTAAACAGGTCGAGTATAATACACAACTCGATTTTTAGCTGCCCAACTTCATATTCTCGCCTTCTGGAGCAAATTAAAAATTTTGGAGGAATTGAAAATCGCGCTGGAAGCTCCAGAATGCCTGGAAATTGTGAAATTTGGATTTGAGGGGTTAGTTACGGACAAAATACAGCGATTCGCGTGAATTTCAAGAATTTCCACACAAATGGGAAACTTTTGATTTTTTGGATTTTTTTTATTTTGAAAAAAGCTGGTCAAAAAACCACTTTTGAGGTGTCACTCCCAAAATCGGCTCAAATGTAGATAAACTCGTTAAACAAGTCGAGTATAATATGTACACAACTCGATTTTTAGCTGCCCAACTGCATATTCATGCCTTCTGGAGCAAATTCAAAATTCTGGAGAAATTGAAAAATCGCGCTGGAGGCTCCAGAATGGCTGGAAATTATGAAATTTGGGTAATTAATATTAGTTTTGGGACTTATTTTGACCATTTTTACTGATCAAGTACGTACATTTTTTTAAAAAAAGCATAAATCGCCAAAAACAGTCAATTTTGAATTTTCAAAAATGGGCAGCTGAAAATTTGGTTTAGGGGGTTTTAGGCTATGCTCTTTCCAAAAATCGCGGTCCCGTTCAAATCGGAGTGTTACACCTCAAGAGGTTTCCTTGTTAGCTGGGAAATCTCCGACGACAATTGAGCTAGAAGTTAGGTACCTTCTTCTGAACCAATTAGGGTGTTGCTAGCTGTCCATGTTTAAACATCCACAACACTATTAATAAATAATTTCTCGTAAAAAACGGACGTACACGTAATTATTTTGAATCCAGACGGAAGTGCATTTATTATTTCACCACCATGGGCGTCGAAGATTACACATTATGAAAATATAATTCAACGTAGGGAAAAAATTACACATCACCGTTGGCTGGACGATGATGATAAGGCCATTCTGCAATTTGGAGACATCATCGTGGTCGGTGAATGCGCTTGGCGAATACGTAAAGGTTAAGGTTAATATACGATCATACATTCGTATACGAATTAAAATAAAATTACAACAATTTAAGATATTCTTACGCTCTGTTTAACGCACCTACTCGTTGCATCTTGCTCTTCAGTGTTTGGGGAAACGTTCGCCTCGCATTCCGCCATATAATTCCTTAATTAGTCATTGTATTCGGAAAAAAATTTTCTCACAATAACGTCGTCGTCGAGGCGCAATCCGCGCATAATATGGGAAAGGAAGCAACGTGCACGAGACGCGAGTCGACAACATCGACACACAGAACAGCTCACACAGCTCGCACAGCTCGCATTTCTGCATTTATATTGTGTTTGGCAGTTAATTTTCAAAATGCTGAGTATTTTCACACTTTCTATACACCGGCCATATTTCCCATCAGGGATAAAACACCTTCGTTCGGATTCGGTCCGGCTGCAGCCGAGAGTCTCATCCGCGTAATAAAAATCTCGTTTATTAATTTAGCGTAGATACCTTTAGAATTTAGTACATCGTCGAGAGCTATATGCAAAATATTATAAGGCAGAGAATTTCGCGCTTTATCGGGCAATCGTCCAAAAATACGAGTATACCGTTCGCTAACGATTTTATCTCGAGTGCTGTTTTCCGCCTTTTATTCAAGTACCAATGGCTATTATGATTTATGTAATTTTCGCCACCCTGTCCACAGCCGAGTGCTAACCTTTTCCAAACTCGTAAAAACTTATATAGTGGCTTTTTTGAAGAAAAATATACCAAAAAATGATATCAAAGCTGAAATTAATGACTTTGGAAAACCAGCACAGAGCGGCGGCAGAAATACCTCGTCGCGTAATTAATCATCGTAAATTTTCTTTTCATCGACCGCGAGCACGCAACAATAGGTGAGCCAATTCGAGAGAAAAAAATCGCCATTTCGGAGTAGGTACCCGATGACTTCATTATGAACGTATAGTTCTTATATTTTGTTTTACTCGAATATTTCCCAGTCTCTTTGGAGGTTTAATTCTGTAAAGAAATAAAAATTGTTCTAAAATTTCTTGAGACTATAAATAGGTAAATGAGTCACCGTTTACCTTTTTTTCTCTCCGAAAATTAATGATGACGTATGTGAAAATAAAAAAGTTCATTATTCTACGAGAGTAGGTATATAATTTGTTTACATTTTTTTTGTATTCTTTGATACGTACTGAGAAATCGAAGATTGAACGCCAATAAACGTAATTACTTATGAAGAGTAAAAATAGCAATCGCACACGACGATGTGGCGTTCATTAAGTAGGTACTCCTTCCATTTCTTATGAAAGAAGTCAAAACGTTACAGATTTTTCATTTTAGAGCTACTTACATTAGTATATCGTTTGCTGGATCCCAATTTTTATAATTTCACTATTTTTCCCATCTTCAGACCAAATTAAGAAGCAAGTGCTGAAGGTTGGACGTTGGGAGAGTCAGATCATAAAATAAAACTAATCTTCGAACATTTAATGCCTCCAAAAATGAAACAAAATCAATATGTCAGACAATATTTTCATCATTGCACCAAAGAGGGCCTGTGGTAACGATTTTGAGGGCCAGATTGAAAAGTTGGGTTGATATTTGAACTCAGTACCTCTAAAAACTCAACAAACACGTCACATGATATTATAATTTTTTTCATCTTTCAACCCAATCAGGGTATCTATCTGAATGAGGAGGGCGGAGGGGACTGGAGGGTCAGATCGTGAAACCGAGTTGAAATTTGGGCTCAGCATACCTAAAACCCCTCAATTTTTTCGCTTTTCCAACGCTGCACCTTCAAACATCCCAAGATGTTTTTCATGGAAGCGAATGTCAAAAATATAATTTTATCATTTTCAATTTTTGATTTTATTTTCACCCTTAAGGTTCTTGCTAATGTAGGTATGTGTCATTCCATGCCAAATCGGCGGATTTTTGCACGAGGGGTCTCGATTTTTTTCAAATCAAAATGGGATCGTGTGTAGAGGTGATGGTGATCAAACGATGGCGAATGACGCAAACTGGACATTTTTTCGATTTTTTTTGGCATAGCTGTGAGGCTTTAAAGTTTTCCAAAATGGCCGAAAATGGAAAATTTCAGTTGCAAATTACTCCGGTTGTACGTGGTATAGAATTTTGAACTGTTTTTTTTTCAAATTGTAGTAATTTGAGAGGGTAATCGACGAATGATATCAAAATCAGTGTTGCCACTTTCAAAACCCTAAAAAAAAATTTTAAAACTTTTAATTCAGTATAACCATGATCTCGACAAGTGAAAATTCTAAAAAAAAATTCAGTTTTAGTCCTTTTTATATAAGAATAAATATCAAAAAATTAGACTGACATTTTTTTTTTTTCATTTCCGAGAAAAAAATTACAAGTTTTACACCTATTGCAAAAATACCATTAGAAACCTAAAAAATGAAAATGTTTGCATTTTTGAGATATTTTACCAATGTGTAGACGCACATGTGAAAAAAATCCCCCTCCCCTCAATTTGTCAACGAATTGACGAGAAATATCATTTTTCGTGCTATAATTTCAAGAGTGAAACAAATTGAAAAAAATTCGCCAACGTTTTAAACAAAAGCAGGAACCTAAAAAATGAATATTTTTGCATTTTTGAAATATTTCACCAATATTTAGACGGACGGACATGTGAAAAAAGCTCCCCTCCTCCCTTCCTCAATAAACAAATTGAAGACGTCATAGCAAAAAGGACATATGTGTGAAAGTTGTATTTTGAGAAAAAACTGTTTGAAAGTTTGAGTGCTTGTGAAGTTTAGAAATGTGCATATTTGAACATGGTGACGATTTTATCTTATTTTCCCACTATCTAACTATATGAAATGCTATGCACCATCAGTCTGGAGGAAACTGTGTGTTAGCGGTAAGCGCTCAAACATTTCGAATTATATGTCCTTTTTGAAGCGAAAAATTGGCCAATTTTTTTTTGATTTAAAAATGTTTTTGAGCAAATTTTTGGATTTAAACCAGGTAAATAATGGTTGATAACACAAAATCGACCATATGAGTAACCAATTACCTCTGAAAAAATATCGCTAAGTTGAGTAAAAAAAAAACAAAAAAGACAAGTTTTTTTGGACAATTTTTTTTTATTGATTTAAAAATATTTTTGAGCAAATTTTCGGATTTAAACCAGGTAAATAATGGTTGACAACACAAAATCGACCATGAGTAACCCATTATCTCTGAAAAAGTGAATTTTTAATCGACTTCGCAGTTTTGAAATAGCGATATCTCACTGGTTTTTTGACTTTGTGAAGTGGGGATGGTCTCATATGATAGAGGAAGGTCTGAAGAATAACAATATGGATTCGTCTCAAAAAGGACATATGTGTCATATATACCCCTTTTTGTTATGACGTCTTCAATTTTGTAATTATGAATTTTTGCCTAAATTTAAAATTGAATGGGTCAGAAATATTTTTAAAAAAAATACATGTATGTACTTGAAAAGAAATAATTATTTCTAGTCCCTTCAATTTGAAATTTAAGCAAAAATTCATAAAAACAAAATTTGTCAATTTTCTAAAGTACTACCCATTGCCAAGGTCAAAAACACGTTTTTCTAAATTTTTTCTTTTGAAATGTTTCTAGCCCTTTCAATTTCAAATGTTGGACAAAAATTCATAACGACAAAATTTGTTTATTTTCCAAAGTATGTACTTACTACGTACCCATTCCCAAGATCAAAAATACGTTTTTCGCAATTTTTTTTGAAAGCTCGGTTGTTCCTTAAATTTTAAAGGTATATATAGGCAACTTTGTCCATATAACCTTTTTTTTTTCAAGTCGTACCCGGTTATATCCAAATATGTAAATCTGAAGTTTTGACATCCACTCACCAGACACCCTGTATAGATTGGAGTTGGTACAACGCACGAATAAAGTTCATCGAAATTAGGTATGAAAATTTTCCCAAACAATTTTTTTTTAGCACAAGATCACTCCGTCTTTCTTTCCCTCACCCCGTCGATGACCACCAGAGCGAAAAATACTCTTCTTCGTCCCTTTAAGTGCTTCATAAAAAAAACTGTAATATGTAGGTGACAAAAAATTCCCCTTTTTTGATGTTCTGCAACTTATGTCTGGACTTTTTTTTTTTTTACATAGATACCTATTTAACCAAGTGGAAAAGGAATCGCTAAAAAAACAAAACATAGACCACTTTGCTATCTAAAAAGAGGACAAAATACAAGTACATGTAAGCACAGATTTAGGGAGGAGATCGGGGAATATTATGCATTCTGTAATGATTACTTTTACCATGATTTTTTTGAGAGGATGAGGCTTTTTTAAAAATTTTGTAAGATTGCTGACCAGATGTATTCTGAACTCCCCCCCCCCCATCTCTAAATACGTATGAGAAAACAATTGAAAATTATCTGGGACTTTTTGAGCTCAACACAGAATTTTCTCAGTACCCAAAACCCACTTCACGTGTAATCAGTATCGAGTAATTTATGGAATGCAGGGCTTTTCAGCACTAAACCATAATACGAAATTCGGACTGACCTTCTTTTTTACGATGAGCTTGATTTTCGTGGGCAGTCATGGTGGACGCGGATACTTTTTGACTAGGGATATGGCCGCCATCCTGACAGCATCCGTCCTTATATCCATCGGGCGGACTGAGGGTGACCGGATCGACGAAATCCATCGGCGGATCGAAAGCGGCCGTGAAATCGAATCTCGGACTATCGACCGACTGTTCGTACTCGATATCTTCGTCATCATCATCGTCATCGTAGTAGCACCCCTCGTAACAAAACTGATTACCGCATTCGCATCTGTATTCGTCTTCGAAATCTTCATCTCGAACTAAGATCACGTAATCTGCTTCGAAAAATTTATTCAAACTTTCGTCGAATTGGACTCTGTGTTTCTTGCGGTAGAATTTTTTGGATCTTTTGAGCGACGTTTTCAGAATACCAGGTGGTTTCGGTGGCGTTTCCGTCGACGAATCCATACTCGAATCGTTATCATTCGATGGCTTTTTCTTGTTTTTCATACTATCATTGGTGAGATTTTCAACGCTTTGGTTCGATTCGCTGAGTATGTAACTTGTTACGTGTTCTTTGGGGGTGACGAAGACGATAGGTTCATTTTGTCGAGATTTTTCGTTTTCAAAATGTTGCTGTTCCTGTTGCGATGATGAAGGGGACGATTGAGTAGGAGAGGGTGATAATGAAGGAGGTGGTTTTTCAGGTGGTGAAGGCGAAGATGAGAATAATTCTTCTCCGAGATCCGAGTATAGATTCAAATCGGGTATACCTTCTCGTAATTTGCTATCGGTTTCGAGGGATGTTTTAAAATACTCGGAAAATTTACGTACTGCTTCTAAATTATTCACGTATAAATTGGTGAATTTGTTATTACAATTCTCGACGTTTTGATTATTACGTTGCTGCTGGTGTTGGTCTATGTCGTTTTGTTGACAATCGACGTTTCTTTCACTACACTGATTAACGGTTTCGATGGGGTTGGGGTTGAGAACGCGACGCGAATTTACATCATCATCGGCACCACCATGATCGAGAGCAGAGCAAAATTGCTGATCGCGAACACCACAATCACCGTATGCGAAATTGGTAACACAATCGTCGATACGAGACGCCGCGAACGCGAATCGTTCGTTGTTGCAACTTGTACGAGCTTCGAAAACGCAAAGCTCCGATAGGGGAACGCGCCCCGTTAAGTCGAGCTTCGAACTATTCAAGCTCCGCATTATTTCGCCCAACGACGATGGAAACGTACGCCATTTACGCAAGTCCGGACGCGCATCGTTCGATAACGATTTCCAACACCCACATTTGTCCAGGTCGTTTTTAACACTGCTGTTATCATATACGCGCCGCGCCGGCTATTTACCGCCGTCGTCGTCGCAGTCGTCTCCGTATCATACGCCATGGTCGCGTGTATTCCATGCTCCGCTACCGGATGACGCGTATTTTTTTCAAATTACTCATACCTACTCTTTCATGTGTACGGGAGATGCGTGTACCTCAAATCATTACAGACTTTCATCACATCAAAAAATTGAAGAACTAAAATGCCTCTTTTTCGTCTATATTTGAATCGGTCAGTGCAGAAAGGTAACAAGTCACATTTTTGAAAAAATTTTTTTTTGCGGAAATGGGGGTTTCAAAGTATGGCGGATCGACTGGTGATGTCAGATTTCCGCAAAACTGCCGGGAAAGTGGTATTTGGGCGCAGAAAAAGGGCGGATCCGCATTTATGACTTTTTTGTAAAATTTTTTAAATTCCTTGAAAAATAACTAACATTTTTGAGAAGACCATTTTTTGAAATTTAAGTTAATCTCTGAACTGAAAAATGATGAAAAAATTAACAACTTCGACAAAAAGTCTTAGAACTCAAGGGGTTTTTGGTCAATTTAAACGGGATGGCAGTCTAAATGATGTACTTAGATGTAGAATCAAGCCCCATTCGTGCCCGAGAAATTTCGAAAGAAATTTTGTCAATTCAGTGCAGAAAGGGTCTAAGTCCCATTTGTTTAGGCAGCAACAGCACTGGCGCACGTGAATATTTTTTTTTGGAAACTGCGCTAAAAGTTGTGTCTTGGGGTCCTCTTTCAATGACCTTAAGCATGTTTACTGAAATTTTTTGATTTTTGAATGAATCAGTTTTTTGTTATTCCTGAAAAACGCAAAAATGGACTTGTGCCCTTTCTGCACTGACCGATTCATTTGAATTAAATTATCAACTAATACCCCGAAAAGACCGATAAAACGATGGATAAAATTGTTCCAAGATACAACATGTTCATATACCTCGGAACACCATGAAAACTGACAGGTAAAATGCTCAAATGTGGCAACTTTAAGTTTTTTTTCTGGACAAATTCAACCTGGAAAGTCATAGATGAAACTTATTGGCTTCAAAAATCACATCAATCGAAAGTAGAGAGAATTTCTCAGTGATTTCAAAAAATTCAACTTTGGGATTTTTATTCAAAATACGTTAGCCGAATCTACAGAGTTTTTGAGCCTTTTGACGTAGGTATATTTGAAAAAAAAATGTCTATTATTCTACGAGAGTACAGATTACAGAGTTTGTTCATTTTTCTAGATTTTTGATACGTAGCTACTGAGAAATCATGATGGAATGCCAATAAACGTAGTTTTTCATCAAGAGTAAAAATAACAATCGCACACGACGATGTGAGTGTTTATTTCTCCTTGTTCTCTTCCAAAAGGAGTAAAAATGTCACAAATTTTTCATTTTAGATCTATGTTAATGTCGTTTCTGGATCCCAATATAATTTCATTATTTTTTAGCATCTGTAGTCCAAATTAAGAAGCCAGTGCTGGAGGGTGGACGTTGGGAGAATCAGATCATAAAAGTAAGTTAATCGATACTCGAACACAGACTCAACGTCAGTGCTCCGAAAAACCAAACCGATAAGAGCAATTTCTTCATCTTTGAACTGAATTCAGGTACCTCACGTGGTAATCAAAAAATTGAATTAATTTTCAGGATCAGCAACGTCACCAGTCATTATATACATGCAGGCCTTTTTTTGTATTTCCTTCTTTGGGGAGACGCTAAATTGAAGTTGCATGTCCACAATTTGTATACCCCCCCCACCCCCCCACAGTGTTTTGAGAAAAAAAAATCGAAGTAAGTACCTAAATTATTTTTTTATTGTTTGGAAAAAATGTTGAACTTTTTTGAAATGAAAAATTTTGATTACTTTTTTTTTGCTCTTCAAGTAATAGCGTTCCATAATTCAAAATTCCAATGTGACAACCTTGACAGATTTTGTATTTAGATAATTTTGACCTTAAAAAATTTCAAAATATTTTGAAAAACTTGATAAAATTTATTTATATTATATTTTTTTCAAATTCTTTTATTTCTGTTTTTATGGCAACTTTTCAATATTTTTGAACTTCCCTTTGGGAGGACTGCGCCCCCCGTACTCCCCACAAAAAAAGCCCTTCATATGTATATATATTTTTTTTATCTGTGGACCTAACGCGAGTGTCCAAGGTAAAGATTTGGAGGGCCAGATCAAAAAATTAAATTAATATTCGAACTCAGCACCGTTAAAACACCTCACGAACACATCAACAATATAATATTTCGCATAAAACTGGAATTTTTTTCCAATTTTGAATCCAATTGGGGACTGGGGTACCTGTAAGCACCTCAGGTTACTCATATGAAAATTGAATATTCTACGAGTACAAAAAAATGGCCATCAGTGACAGGAAATTATTGTTGCAAGGATACGTATGTGAAATCGAAGATGAATACAGATGGAACCAAAACGTATTGAGAAATCAGACAGACGGATCAAAGACTTTAAGAGGCCAGATGGGCACCTTTGGGAAGCCAGACAGACGACCATGCGAAGCTATATGGAGACAGTTCAGAGATCTTATGTGGCCTGGCAGGAAGACTGACGACCTTGAGAGGTTGAACATACGGGCCAATGACCTTGAGAAGACTGATAGACAAACGACCTTTTCAAGCCAGATGGACAGGTCAATGATTTTGAGAGGCCAGACAGGAGAACATATGATTTTAAGAGAAGTTACTAAATTGCTGAGAGGTCCGAGAGAAAATAAACAATTTTTTAAACTCAATTTTCTTTCAATTTTCGGGTGTAGGTCTTTCGGGGAAACGGATTCGGGGAAATGGATTCGGGATAAAAAAAGTCGGGATTTTGACATTCGGGAAAACGTCTTTCGGGAAAGTGGATTCGGGGAAGTGTCCGGTTACCACCTGGGGTATCAAAAAATTAAGTTGGAATTTGAACTCAGCAGTCAGCACCCATGAAAACTCAACAAACGATTATGTCACTTAGGATTACAAATTTTATTTCTTCTTTCAGCCAAATTAGGACCTCTGTAGTGGAGGATAGGAGTATCACATCGTGAAACTGACTTGAAATTTGGACTCGGCGTCTCAAAAAGTCAAACGAATGACATGTCACATGGCACTACTTATTTTTCACAAAATCCCCCCTCCCCTCCCCAATCTTTATTTCTTTAAATAAATGGCCAATTATTTCATTTTATTTATTTTAATTTTACACAAAATTTTCATACGCACGAATAAAATTCATTTCACATAATTCATCAAAATTAAATATGAGGAATTTTCCAACGAAATTGTTAATGTTTTAGTACAAGATAACCCAGCCTACCTCTTCACTTTATGAACCCCCCCCCCCCCAAAAAAAAATTGGTGATAAAATAGCAGAAAATTATTTTTTTGATACTCTACAACTTTTGTTCAACAACTTTTGTTTGAACATTTTTACCAAACCTCATTAATTTGAAGAGTTATGCCTGAAAAATCAAAATATGTACGAAACAGGCAGAGATTTTAGGGAGGAGGA
Source organism: Planococcus citri (assembly GCF_950023065.1). NCBI lineage: Eukaryota > Metazoa > Arthropoda > Insecta > Hemiptera > Pseudococcidae > Planococcus > Planococcus citri. The sequence goes on along the minus strand of NC_088680.1, from coordinate 43,838,480 downwards.
TGGGGAATATTGGAATACCTGCTCTACTATAACCACCTGCAAGTGTCATGATTTTTTTTGGGGGGGGGGAATAAGGGGTTCTGACTAACCCAAAAAGACATCTAAATGATTTTTTTAAAAAGAAAACATGCACCCCTATAAATAAAATATTCAATTTATGGGATTTAAAATTTGAAAAAATTCACTCTCTTTTCCTACATTAGGTATAACCTCCCAAAACCAAATTTCGACATTTTCAGCCAACTGGAATGCTCTATAACGATACTTTGATTTCTTCCCATATTTTGGAAGGCTAATGTTGGGAGAAGAATAAATTTTTGTAACTTTTTTCAATAGGTAGGTCGTATTTTTGATTTCAAAGATGGCCATTTTTAATGAATAATTGAGATTTTTCAATTCCAAAAAATTCCCAAAAAATCATGAATTCAGCTAGGGGGGAAAAAAGAGTGCATTGGGACCTACTTTTCCAAAAATCCATCTTCTACTTAAATCAAAACGAACACTTTAAGTAGATCTTTTGTAAAAACTGCAATTGGCCAGGTATAAAATAAAATATTTCATCAAAGTATTTTCCAAGTTTTTTTTCTCATAATCTGAAAAATACCAAAACAAAAAAAAATCCGTAGTGAATAAATGCGAAAAAATACATACTCAAGTACAAAATTTTCACCATTGAAACTCCCTAAAGTGAAGGCCATAAAAACCAAATATTCTGAGATAGCCAATAAGTTTAGAATATTTCGACCCACGAGTCATTTTTGCCTTTTCTAAAGGTCCAATGTTAATGTACGAGAAGGCAAAAAATTGAAATAACGCTTTAGATATCGACCTAAGAAAATGTAAAGTTGATTTTGAAGGCTGGGTGTATAAGATCCACTTTCGATGACACGAGATAAAAAAAAAGGTGTAAGGTACCAAGTACCAACCCACGTCTAATCATTTTCCAGTTTTTGAGCATATGGATCTGGTATTATAGGTGTTTTTTTTCTCTCTCTTCAAATCGATGTTTCGATGAAGGAAAAAATAGCACTCGACTATAGTGTTCTCGTTTCAATGACAATGATATAGGTACCTACACCGAAAAGAGCAAAAACTACAATTTCAGATAACGAGTTTTTTTTCAGGCGACATTTTCCGCAATTTCTCGAGGTCTGCTTTTATTATTTTTAAAAGCGTATATTTTGAATTGCTTTTTACGCAGCAAAAGTTGTATGTACTTTAGTTGTACAATATTAACACTTTTGTACATGACGCGACGACTAAATATAATAAAATTTCGCAATTAGAGTAATAACGTGTTACGTCTGCTTTTATTTTACTTTTGATCTATTTTACGTTAACGCGAATTAGTCGTACCTGGTTTTTTTCATTAATTTCTTTACGCAACGTAGAGCTAGCTTTGAAATTAGTAAACTAAAAGGTAAAAGAGAATTAAAATAAAAGGACAATGTTTCTCGATTTCATGATTCTTCTTATGCATTAAAACAATCGAGTCGTCTGTGTGCTTTTCTCTCTCACTCTCTCCAACATTCGACTACGCTAATTAACGTTACACCAGTAGAATGAGTTGCTTAGTAACCGTCGTCAAAATTTATGCACATCTTTTGCTCGACACCCTATCGTATAAATGGTTGCATGTTTCTCAATTATTGTATACGCTATTTTCAAAAAGGGTTTCCTAAAATAACTCGAAATATGACGAATAATCATAATTTCCCCTACAGATACTATACTTTTGCAAAATTATCTTGTTCCTGATAGTTGAAGGAAAATTATTCAACTCGTTCTACAAAATGACAATGGTTCATACTCGTAAAACAATTCTATTTCTAATTAATTTTCAAAAAAAAAAAAGTATTCTGCAACTCTCTCTCTTTTTTTCCATAAGGTATTTTTAATACTTTAGGAAAATTAGCACCATAATCAATAAAGTTTTCTGAACAAATCAATAGGTATAAAACAAATGACTCGACTTCGAACGCAAATACGAGAGGGGGACAGATATTTTAATTTATTTGACATCCCTCCCCCTTCATATAGACCAGGACATCGACGGACGAGATTTTCATTAGAAACCAGCAAAAAAAAATGGCAAAAACGAATGGCACGTCTTTCGATCTCATTCATCATTCAAGAGAGAGGGGGTGGAAAGGAGAAGCTACTTCTAAACAAAAAAGTCAATCAAATAAGCAATTCCTCAACCCGACTATAAGTACTTATGCCAAAATGCAAAACGTTAAATAATGAAAAATGGGCTCTGTGGCAATCTATAGTCACAACCCTTTTAAACAAATATCGCTTTTAAAATCGTTGTTTTTACCTATATTTATTTACCTACTAAAGTATACACCACGAACTGAAAACGTGTCAGTTTGTTCAACAAGGAAATGGAAAGAAAAGATAAATATGAAAATTATATAGATATTTTTCGAAAAGAAAAAAACTTTTACTTTTTCCAGTACTCGATAAAGTTTTTGATAAAAGATAAGAAAAAAGAAGAAAAACTTGCCAATGACTATAGGGAATCGAACTGTGATGAGGTGTATTACAGAGTTCAAGGAAATATGAGCTTAATATTAAATTACTTTGTAACCAGAGAGGGTCAAATAACATCGTCAGTCTTTACGCTATTTTCATTTTATTTCATTCTTTTAAATGGAAAGTTCATTTTTCAGGAGAGTTTGTAATTTTATCGCAGTATTGGGAGTTAGTTGAGTACTCGTATTTTCATAGCAAGATCATCTTTAATTTATAGATTTTTATTTTTTTATTTTTTAAATATCAAACACCAAAAAAAGAAAAAACTATGTTGAAAATATACATATAATAATTGCGAAGTAGATGAACCTCCCATCCCCAATCTTTCCAATAGAAGGTTTCTTATTTTTTAACTTCAATATTTCGCAAAATTAGCTAAAAATCGTTACAAAAAATGTATAATTCCCATTCATTTTCATCAACTTTTTCCCCCTTATACTGAGAAATTGTACAAATTTTTCTAAAAAATAAATTCAGAATTTTTTAAAAATTGAAACCACAAAACAATTCAAAACCAAAATTCTAAAATAACAGAACAGAGAGGGGGTGATTCGGAGAAAATTAATGAAAAAATTTCACGAAAAAAATAATAATAATAATAATAATTACAGAATGAAATACCTTACATTGAAAAGTATGTTACCATTTAATCAAACAATCATTGTAAAAAATGTAAAGTTTAGCAAAATTTCCAAATAAATATGCAGGACTTGCCTGCTTGCCAGATGTTCTTTTTAGAATTTTTGTACAACTGTTGACAAGGTGTAATTCCCAGATCCACTTCTCCTTCTCCCTTCCCGTTCTCACAAGACACATAAGAAAAATTGAAATTATCTAGAGCATTTGAGCACAAATTCGAATTTTCTCATAACACACTTCTCCTAACATCGATGCTATGTACTTAGATGAAATGTAGGACTTTTTCAGCACTTGCAGCTCTGCAGAACTTGTCACTTCGATAGCATCTATTTCAAATGTACTTATTCAAGCCATTTATGTATGTACTTTGCGAATGAAGGGGCTGGGCCTGGGGGAGGGAATTGAGGTCGAAGAGATAATAAGGTGTTCATCGACGAGATAATTCATTTCCAGTGAAACCACAATAAGTATAATTTATACTAATAAATGAATAGTGCGAGTACCGGTAATTCTGATATACTCTAAAACATAATACGAAATGCAGACTGACCTTCTTTTTTACGATGAATTTGATTCTCGTGGGCAGTCATGGTGGACGTGGATACTTTTTGACTAGGGACATTATCGACATCCTGACAGGATCCATCCTTATATCCATCGGGCGGACTGAGGGTGACAGGATCGACGAACTCCATCGGCGGATCGAAAGCGGCCGCGAAATCAAATCTCGGACTATCCACTGCGTTTTCGTATTCGACATCATCGACATTGTCATCGTCATCGTCATCGTAGTAGCAACCTTCGTCGCAAAACTGATCACCGCATTCGCATATGTATTCGTCTTCGAAATCGTCATCTCGAACTAAAATCACGTAATCGGCTTCGAAAAATTTATTCAAACTTTCGTCGAATTGAACTCTGTGCTTCTTGCGATGAACTTTTTTAGATCTTTTGAGTGACGTTTTTAGAATACCAGGTGGTTTCGGTGGCGTTTCCGTCGTCGACGAATCCATACTCGAATCGTTATCATTCGATGGCTTTTTCTTGTTTTTCATACTGTCATTAGCGAGATTTTCAACGCTTTCGTCAGATTCGCTGAATATGAAACTGGTTACGTCTTCTTTGGGAACGACGTTAGTGATGTGTTCATTTTGTTGAGATTTTTCGTTTTTGAGATGATGTTGCTCCTGATGTAACGATGAAGGGGATGATTTAGGGTGAGAGGGCGATGATACAGGGGGCGATTTTTCAGGTGGTGAAGGCGAAGATGAGAATAATCCGTCTCCGAGATCCGAGTGTAGATTTAAATCGGGTATACCTTCTCGTAATTTGCTATCGGTTTCGAGGGATGTTTTAAAATACTCGGAAAATTTACGTATGGCTTCTAAATTATTCACGTATAAATTGGTGAATTTGTTAGTACAATTTTCGACGTTTTGATTATTGCGTTGCTGCTGATGCTGGTCGTAGTCGTTTTGTTGACAATTGATGTTTTTTTCACTACACTGATTAACACCTTGGACGGGGTTGAGGTCGATGAGAACGCGACGCGAATTCACATCATTATCGGCACCACCATGATCGAGAGCAGAGCAAGATTGCTGATCGCGAACACCACAATCACCGCATGCGAAATTCGTAAGACAATCGTCGATATGAGACGCTGCAAACGCGAATCGTTCGTTGTTGCAACTTGGGTGAGCTTTGAAAACGCAAAGCTCTGATAGGGGAACGCGTCCCGTCAAGTCGAGCTTCGAACTATTCAAGCTCCGCATTATTTCGCCCAACGACGGTGGAAACGAACGCCATTTACTCAAGTCCGGACGCGCACCATTCGAAACCGATTTCAAACACCTACATTCGTGCAGGTCGTTTTCAACACTGCTGTTATCATACGCGCCGGCTACCACCGTCGTCGCAATCGTCTTCGTATCAGACGCCATGGTCGCGTGTATTCCATGCTCCGCTACCGGAACGTCTTCTTCTTCGCCTTCGCCTTCATCGTCATCATCGCCGGTTAACTGTCTTCCACCAGTAACCGACTCTTGTTGTTTATCTTTTGCCACCGTAGTCGTCGTGGCGGTAGCAGAGGCAGTGGCAGTTGTTCGCCTCGCTTCGCTAACTGTATCGAAGAATGATGGATTTGGCATACCATCAAATCTCGTACTCGATATTAATACGTTTGTCGACGATTCCATTATCGAGTCACCGTTCTTTGCTTCGACGCGGTTATTACCATTCGCACTCGAATCTGAGTAATCGTCTCCTTTATTTTCAATACTTTCAGTCGATGGAGCAGCCTCCTCTTTTTTTAGCGATGCATCTTTCCAGTTCAACATGTAAGACGTTGCGTCGTCATCTTCGTCGCGTAATTCCAAAAACCGGTTACAAGACGTGATCGTATTTGCGTCCGATGTACCCAATATTGGCTCGTTGCTGAGTAAACTCCAGCCAACTTTTTGCCAACTTATTGGCTCAAACAATACGATCTGAAGGCATCGAGAACCCCAATTTTTCAAATTCAAAAGCTCTTGGATCGTATCGTAAATGGCTGGATTCTGCTCGGTGCAAATTGAGCATTTCGCACCAAACGAGCCTCCATCTATGGTTAAAATATTCTCCAGCACGCTACTCGTGTTCAGGTAGCAATTATCGCTCGAAAATTGCGTAATACACTGATCGGAGCCGGTTTCAGGTACATTGTTGTTTTCTCGGTCCGTTTCGATCGGTTTCACCTGTTCGACGATTTCGATGACATCATCGTTACGATTCTCGTCACCGGAATGCCGTTCTTCAATTTCGGCCGCTGATTCGGTGACGTCATCGTCAGGTTTTTCATCATCTTCGATACTCGAACTACTGCAGGAGGAATCTGCGACGGAAAACTCGCTTTCATGGTCGTCTTCGAACATTTCCTCTAGCAATAGGGGTTTCGGCGATGAAAATATCGGTTGCCAGGAGTCAAATAAAAGCGAATCCAGTGGATCGATTACATCGTTAGGATTTTGGGTACTGTCCACTTCGTCGACCGATTCGTTAATGAATACTGACTGGATTACGTTTTCAGACTCTTCGAGTTCACGATTTTGTAAATTCCAAACATTTGTTAGATTGGTCGCTTTATCGTCACTTAGTTCTGAATCCATTTCTTCGATCGAATCATTAGTAATTATTTCAGCGTCAACGAACGACTGGTCAATATTTTTGGATCTCGCGAGCTGATGATTTTGCAAATTGCAGGCATTACTCGATAAATTTGAATTTATCTCGAGATCAAAATTTACTTCTGATTTTACTTCGTTGATGGTTTCGTTAATAAATATTTTAGCATCACCGAACGACTCGTTTAAGTTTTTAGTCTCTTCGAGTCGATGATTTTGCAAATTACAAAAATTATTCGACCAATCTGAATTGATCATTTGATCGTGATTTGATTTCGAATCTACTTCGTCGATCGATTCATCCATAAACATTTCAGCATCGTCGAACGATTCGTTTACATATTTAGATTCCTCCAAATGGCGATTTCGTAAATTGTAAGCGTTTGACCAATTTAAATCGATGGACGGGTCGTAATCCACTTCTGAATTCATCTTTCCCTCCAACTTGATGGATTGTTCATTAATCGAGCCATCTTTACAAAACGACGTTTGAATATCGGAATACTTTGCGATGACACGACTGTCATCTCTCGACTGTTTCGTTTTACATTTCTGTACCTCGAACCGTTCGTTCAATTCGGAATGTACTCGATGAAGAGGAGGAATAATATGTGAAATACCATCATCGGATTCGTTACATTCCTGCGTATCGTCGGTCGAGCTGATGAGTACTTTGGGTATCTTGAACTCGGTCGATGCATCTGATTCGAAACTAAATCTCACGTCTTGCTCGGTCAACGTACCATTCAAAGGATCACTTTCCGAGTAAAAGCTCTCGAGGTCGTCGGCTTCTATGGTAGATCCATCGCTGATACCTCCTCCTTTCACATCGAACCCTTCGTTTAGGTAATTGATAACGTAATCAATGGCAGTTTTTGATTTGAAAATGTTATCAGTTGAAGGCGAAGTTGAGATGTTTGAAGAGTACGAATCCGAATCAAAGTACTTTCTGTCGTCCAAGCTAGCAGGAGGATTAACGTAGGATAAATACTGAAATGTGGATTCGGCGTCGCTGGATTGAGCTGCAGGTATCGTGTCGCTGAACATATCCGGTGGTTCGAGGATGATGTCGTTGATAAGAGATTCATCGTTACTCTTCGTCGAACTCGAAGACAAGATAGGTTTATCGATCACATTACCGCTGACAGGATCGTAGAAATTTCGCAATAAATTGTGGTAATTATTGATGACTTTCTCGACCACGCCGACAACACCCTTATCAACATTACAATGAGGTGTCTTATCACTAGACGAATCTTCATCGCTAACACCCAAACAACCGGAATCCGAATCATCGAACGAGTCTGGATACTTTTCGAGTATTTTCAAATTACTACTAGATCGATCATCGGATACAGTATAAGTATCATCAGTTGTTTCGCAAACCGAGTAAGTTTTGTCATCGGATATCAACGAACAAGCGTTCGACTCTTCATCAGCCGGATACTCGATATCGGAAGAAGAAGCTGAAGCCGAATGGATGACCGGTAGTTTATCGAAATGAGTAGTTTTCCTATCCGAATACAGAATCGACTTTTTGATACAATCGTTGCCGGAAAGATTACAACGCGGATAAGGTATTGTGGGAATTTGCGAGTGTTTATCGAATAATAATTTCCTACTGGGATGCGAGCCGCATTCCGTAGTATTCAGCGATTCGTTCTTCGCGTTCAAAATATACAAATTATTATCATTTTTACGTAAACCAGTTATAGACATGAGAGCTGCAGCCGCCGCCGATTGCGCGTTCATTTTCAAATCATCCATTTCCTCTGGATGATGGTAAACTGCCAACATATCCGGTATGTTTTGCTCGACCGAGATGCTGCTGCTGTAATTATCATCGTAACAGCGCCTCAGATGCCGATCCTTTGTTTCCATCTTAATTAAATTTACATCGTATTATCCGCACTTTAGTATACGCGTATATTACACGATGCTGTAGATGATACCACCGCTGATATCGCTGCCGCTTCTGCTGGTTTCACTTATACCGCCATCATCGTCGTCGTACGAGAATTTTTTTCTCATATTTTTATTCATAACTTGTATTGGTTTATTTGTAGATTAATCGATGTGTAATACTGGAACCGGTTACTACGATGGTTTTACTTTCTTCGATGATTTCTTCTTCAGCACGACGATCGATACGAAGAGTGATTTTTTGCCCATGTACTATCGCTGAGACTTCGCTACGAATGGATCTGCAACAAAGAAGATAAATTTTCATTTAGAAAAAGCAATTTACAACGAGATAAAAATTAAAAAATTAATCCAGCTGGTTAAGTGATCGAAGAGCCGAATTTATTGAAGTATTAGGTAAAGAATGAAAATTAAAATATTATAATTAATTTCTTAGAAAGATTGCTATAGTGGATATGAATGACATATTTATTCTTGAGTTCAAATCACTTCTCTTCGATGGCCTAGCCTAAGCTACACAAAAGAGGGTAAATTCGTCCAACAAATTTTTACGTCTAAAGAGAAAATAACCGAAAGAAAACCAGCTGCAGGCCGTTTTCGCGGCATGGTGATAAGTTTCCATAATTAGAACCGCCTTCTTATTCTTATACGTACTTGCAAACCGCTCGTAAAAATTACTCCGAGCTAAAGATTATATAAATATTAATACTTGTAAATAAACCCCCGATAGATTTTTCTCACACAGCTTCGTTTCTTTAAAAAAAAAAAAAAACACACACTCGTTTTGCTATCGCCTTGTGTACGTGTAATATGTTTCTTACTTTGTTTAAGACGTATGTGTATTTGCTAGCTGCGAGCTATAAACTGGCATTTCATGGTCGTAAACGGTAGCTTGTTTACCTACATAATGTTTTTTTCTCGTTCTATCTTTTTTTTGCTTCTATCTTTCTATCATCAGTACAGATCTGGCCCTTAAAATCGACATTCGGTAACATTAGCCAGCTAATCGAACTAATCTGTACGCCAGACAGGGGCTGAGGTTCCGGCACCGACTTCGGTGGCAACCCTTCAATTCGCAGACTCAAGGTTAATGTTATGGCTCGTATACGATGAGATGAAATTGTAATTAGATTAAAATTTAATTTAAAAAATTCCAAGTTGATTTTAATTAAACGCGTTTAAATTGAAACAAACCCTATATTCGAAGAGGTTTCCAACACTCGCTAGGTACCCATTACCCAAGTTTGACTTTCAATTCACCGCCGCACCCCTATTCACCTCACCATCGAATGGACCGGAACTTTAACGAGAAGATGGAAAAATATGGCTCGAAAAAGTGGTCATTATTCGAATTGAGTTCTGCTAAAAGAAAAACAACAACCATAATGTTACGGTGTGTTCGATTAAAGCGTGATTTATGTACGTTTAATCGAACGTTTTCCCATTTTCTTTAAATGAAAAGCAAATACGTATACCTACTCGAGCTTTTGTTTCCGAACGTTGGGTGATTTTTTTATTTCGGTTGTGAGAACAGGTATTTATAGAGAAGGAAAATAATCTCGAGTGTTTTAGAATTTCAGCTGTTTAAACCAGCCTGAATAAAAATTGTAACTTAGAGACCGAAAAAAAATGGTTGTAAAGTCTCCCCCTGAGGAAAGTTTTAAATGATGGATACATTTTTTGCTCAAATTTAAAAAAAAAAAACTCTTTAAAAATATCAAAAAGTCTTTTCTGAGAATTTGATAAGTACAATTTTGGTAATTCATCTAATTTTTTCCATAGGTATGCTCCAAGTTTTTAAAAGTCTGCCACAATAGCATCAAGTCAACATGATTTTTTTCGTTTTAAAATGTCACAACATAATGTCGAAAAGTCAACAGGTTGCTTTTTTTTTCAAAATTTTCAATGTCTATCTCACACCGAGTGGTTGATTTCTCTAATTCATTTTTTAAAATATTTATAGATTACAAGAAATTACCTATGCTGAATCAGAAATAGTTTCCGAGGACGATCAGAAGAGACTACAAGAATACTCAAGTTGGATTTCAAGCTCCAAATTCACGCTGTCATGTTATGTCCACCAATAATTAAATGCAGAAAATGCCAGGCAACAAGACAAAACTTTTCAAAGATGGTTCAGTTTCAGGCAAGCTACAAAAAATCCGGCTCAAGTCGGGCATTTATATTAAACGAATACAAAATCGCTTCGAATTCTAGCCTTTGAAAATTTCATTTGGCTCATGGCTCGACGTGTAGAAGTTTAAAGCGAGTATTTGAAATACCGCTTGACGAGATAGTTTGGTGAATTCCTTCAATAAATTATAACTTTAACCAGTCTACATGAAGGCTACAAAATCTGCAGCTCTGGTTACGTTAGTTACGTCTTGAAAATATCAAGTTTTTTTTTTTTACTTCTTCAGTAATCTCGAGCTCTAGGCTCTCACGCAATTGTGTATAGGTCTATATGTAATTTACATTCTTTAGCTATCCCTAGGGAAGAAGAGAAAGATGGAGCTAATTTGCCAAATAATTTACAAATTTTCAATTTTTTCTATGCGTACACTCGAGACGAGTATTAAAGTAGAGTTATTTCGATGGGGTGAATATTTCAGTCAAAAGTTAATGGGTAATTGAATGCGAATAACCCTTTTCAATTGTACGTACGTAAATTACCCTCACACACACATACAGAACAGCATTTCGACGAGTATTCCGTAGTAAAAAAAAAAGAGGGTACTGTTGAAAAAGTTTTTAATTTGATTTCGAAAACGGCCAAAGTGCAATAAAACATTCAACGACAGTTCAATAAACCAAAAACGTTCGAAAGCAATTACTTTTTCGCACAGACGAATTGTACTTTATCACGCGGTTCGGCGTTTAAATTTGCACATGTACACGCAGAACGTTGGTATAAAATTCCATCTGTACTGAATGGATGAGATGGGGCTTTCATTATACGAGTAGTACAGCATATAGAAGAAGAGTGATACCAAACTCTACACCATTGAACTGTCTTCTTCAGCTCCTTTGCACTCTTCAAATTCCCATGTACATCGACATCCAGTTACCTAATATTTGCGCGAACGCGTAACAAATCCGCCATCCACCACTATACCTCTCCAGTCCGCATAGCAATTCGAATTCCATCGATTCGATACTCGTGTAGATATGCCATTCTTCTTTTCGATATCTATCGCTGTCTCTCTCTATATCTGTACTCTTATATTATACCTGTCGCTTATGTTACGCAGGTATTACCCTTTTTCACACCTCACACACATCCTACTTACATGGTAAGAAGATACGCGAGTCCAGTACACAACACCGCATCACATCGTGTCTCCAGCGTCCAGCCCAATGTATTGTTCTTTAGCTCACGAATTTTGGTAAAATGCCAGCGAAATTGATCAGCAGTCTTCTAGTACACAATCATTATACACGGTGTCGTCTTCTGTCTTCGTGACATTTCGACACGTTATAACGTGATAGCAAATCACAATTCGTTTAATATACGGACACGTGACAATATTCTCGTACAGACTATGCCGAACACTGTACGCTGTACTGTACGCAATGCACCGACATCGACATCGTGTACCGGTCGCCATCGTGTCAATAGACTGTCCAGGAATACTAATCGTAAAGTATCACTATTGGTACCACGAGTGAAATGACCATTTAAGTAGGTAGTGTACAGTACATAAATATGAGTGGAACTACTCGTGGCTTGTGATTGCTACGTATTTTTGATTCGTTCTTTTTTTCGAGTTCAACTTCTGAAAATATTGATGAGAGCCTTAATGGATTAGTGTTGAATACAAATACTTCAGAAAAAAACTTTCGAGCCAAAAATCCGCCACCCACCCCGCCCTCCACAGTCAGTATAGCTGAAAAACGTGTTTTTTACAAGAAAAATTATGTATCTGAAAATCTGACTATTAGAGGTCAAATTTAAGTGTCACCCGGAATGTGTAGGATGGATCTTTCAACATAATTTTTTCAAACATTTTTTATCGCAATTAAGGTGGGGTAAAATTGACAAAAGGAAACTTTTAACCGCTATTCGAAGTTGGTGAGCTCGAATCCGTGATTATATTTTGGATTCGACTCCTCTGTGCCCCTCCTCTCGGTCACTCAATTTTTTCAACATACGAGTAGATCAAAATCAGCATAAAATTATCTGAGAATGATGAAATGAATAGCTGCTAAAATACATATCATAAAAAATATGCAAAAATAATCGAAATGAAATGGAAACTGCTCAGAAATCTAAAATAAAAAAAAACAAAGTGACATGAAAATTGTTTAGAAAAATGAAGAAATTGATATTTTGAAATAAATCATTAAAACATGTAAAATATTGAATAAATTGCCCAAAATCTATAAAAATGAAAAAAAAAAAAAAACAGTAAGTATCAAATTTTGGAAAAATGACCAAAAATTTTTTTAGAACACTCCTAAATTTGTTATTGCGAAAACTTGGCAAAATTTCCCAGCAAATTGAAGAAAAATCAACCATTTTGAAAAAAATCTTGAAAACTTGAAACAGAAGTGAAATTTTGTCATAATTACACAAATTATCCATTTATGGGAACATATTCTAAATACACATTAGAGTTAAGGTATTGAAAATGATGAGAAAAAAAAATGAATAGAATTTAGATCAAATTGTTTGTAAATTGTAAAAATTCCACAAAATATGAAAAAAAAATCCTAAAAAATTAACTGAAAATCAGCAACGTTGATACACAAATTTGTTGCACCGAAGTAATAGGAAAAAAAACTTGAAAATATCATTAATAGAATTATAAGTAGGTACATAAGAAATTAAAATTTAATGAAAGTCATAAAAATTGATAAAATATGCATCATCAGAATTGAAAAAAAAAACAGAAAAATTGCCCTGATTTTTTAGAAAAATACCTGCAAATCTGCGATGGGCTCATGAAAATCATTGAAAATACCTTTTAAAAAAATACCAATTATTAAAATTAGAAAGTATCGTCAGCTTTTGGGGAAGAAATTGATAAAAAAAAAAAAAAAAAAACTCGAAATATAATTTTACGAGTATATGTCATAGACAATTTCTCAAATGAATGGCAAAAGATTTGTTAAATTTACGATACAAAAAGAGATTTTAATTTCATATGATCGGAAAATGAGTAGTTTCTTAGACAATTTTGTGGTTGGAAAATACGTCTTTAACGCATCTATCTAAACATGTGCGGAAAACAGTTACTTCCTCCTTTTAAAATTTCAGCATTTATTTTCCTCTCATATGAAATTAAAATAGTTATTACTTCCCTGTCCCATATAATTAGAAATTTATAGCTTCATTTTAGTTTTAAAACTTTTTTTTTTTGAAGCCCTTTAATCAACAAATTAGATTCTATTTTTATTAACTTATTTTGAAAATATCTTTTTGGATTTATTGATAAATTTCATCGGGGCTCAATTTATATCACATTTACTTAGTTTAATTAATTTTTGCAATATTTTGAATTTTTTTTGCTGAAAAAAATGAGTTTTCCATAATTTATAATTTTTATAGGTAACAAAATATTTTTGCTCGCATTTTCAATATAATGAAATATTTCAAATTATTTATTCCATGTACTTTTATTATGAATAAATCAAGACCTCTAATAAAAAATTAAAACTACGAAGATTTTCCGAGAGAATTTACATCGAAAGCTTAACCCTGCTCTCACATGCTTCGTTCTCACTCCAACTCCCAACTCATTCATGTCGCTTTTCTGGCGCTCCCCTTACGGAAAAAAAATAGTACTTTCTGAGTAGTAGTTTTTACTCCGTTAAAAAACTACTACTCAGAAAGTACTATTTTTTTTCCGTGAGGGTCATTTCGAAAAATACCTCCATCCAGAAGAAAAATAGCACAAGTTGAGAAGCAAACACTCGGAGAACAATGGTGGTAATACACATATCTACATATTTCCATAAAACCATTTCTAAAAGCACATCGCCATCATCCACGGAAATTTTCCAATTAAACGAATATAATCTGATCCGAAGCAAATATTCATGTTGTAAACACAAACATTAACTCTTCTAAAACTGAATACGAATACCATACAGCGCAAAACGACCATAATAATCGTGTCGTGTAAATTAACCCATCCGCATAAAATGTAAAATAACCTCGTTCACCGCCATCCACGCCATAGTAAAGTAGATAACTTGAAAATTACCCGATGCTCATCGCCATTAACCATCGATAATGTCTCAATACGCTGATTAACTTCATCTCGCCTTAAAAGTTTCTAATTGATGGGAAGCATCGAAGGGAAACAATTCCAAGTATTCGAGTACCATGGGAGGTCAACATCAACACGTTGAATAAAAAGAACTACTGGTTCTCCTACATGTAATAAGACTAGGCAACTTATCGTATATTGATGTAAAACTTGCAGCATCTACTTATTCGATAGCAAGTAAATGTACGAGAATACTGAGAGTGAGATGGAGTAAAGTAGAAGGGAAAATTCGGAGAGAAATATTGAAAAATTATTTATAGCTTACAAACTTGTCGAAAGTCGAATCGAGCCACGTTGGGAAATGAAATTACAAGTCTTTTGAGGAATACGTTTTCAGCTAAAAGCATACCTGGCTATACGAGTGTAGGTATTTTAAAAATTTACAATATGCTAAAATATAACCTTTGCGAATGAATTCGTAGAAAACCGAAAAATTTCAACGAAGAAATTTTACAGGTAGGTACAGTATTGCAATTAAATTATGTCTACTTCAAAAATCCACAGCATTCGGTGATTTTTTTTCACATTCGAAAATGGGAATAAGTAATTATCTTTTTGAAATAATTAACTATACATAATTAAAACAGATATTTTTGAAAAAGGATTGAAAATTTATTAGAATTGAAATTGATAAATTTTCGTAACATAAGCAGAACTAAAGAGAAAATAATCTCCAAGTACATAAAGTGTAAGTTGAGTTGCCAGCACTGAAACTGAAGGAGCAGAAGTATATTATGCAGGTCGCAAAAACCTCCAAAAAATTTTGATTTTTGTCTTGAAAAAAAAAATTGGTGAAAAGTTTGGATTTATTAAGCCAGCACAAAAACATTTCGAAAATAGTATGTGCCCAAATCGACCATACAGCGTTTTTTTTTTCCAAAAACTGAAGAGTTTGGAAATTTTTTATATGCTCCAGAATGCTTCAAAATCATCACCAATCGACTCGGGAGGTCGAAAATGATGCACACAAAATTTCAGCTTACTAGGTTGATTTGATAGAATTTTGATTTTATTCCATTTTTGGCACCAATTTGAATTTTCATTTTAAAAAATTTGCCAAAAATCGAAAAAGGATTTTCAGCGACTGAAATTTTGGCTGTTGGTGTATTTTGGAGTCTCTCTAACGATTCCTCTTTGTACAATTTCGTAACGTTGCCCCTTAGTTTTCAGAGTCCGCTACTCAAATCACACCAACGTTATTTTAGTTGCTATACTCTCGAAACACTTCCACACTCCGTTCGTTCTGAATAAAAAACACCTTGGAAATTGATTCAACCACGACAGCTGTAAGTCTGGGCAACGTAAGAAGGATGCATATTGAATAAACTTAAACTGATTTTTGAACTATTTATTTTCATTTTGGCAAAAATCTTTCGAAATTTTGTATGATGCTCAATTTTTTCCTTTCTCCCTCATTTTTCCGTTTATCCTATGGTCTTTAAAAATGAAAAATGATTTAAAAATCGGTTTTAAATTTCATTCCAAGGCCAGTGTTAACGCACCTATAGTTTTTCACGAAAAGTAAAATTATTTTCCTACACAACAGAAACTTTTCACTTACACCGTAATGCTTCTTACGTTGCCAAGACTTATAAATTTTTCTTTACATTCAAGAGTGAAAATCCGTTCAAAAATTACGAACGAACATGTCAAAAAGAACGTGAAACTTGCGTTAGAAACGCCTAGAAAATCATATTACATTCGAAATACTCGTACATACTTCCACAAACTAAATTTTAATATTAAAGTCAGCCTTCTGCCACGATATTCAATATTACTAAAATACATTTCCTATTCTAAACATCTTCTATTCAAATAAAAACGTGAAAAAAGTCTCTTTCAAACCAACGCTTTTGTAGGCTCTAACCGTGAAATACGTATAACCTACAAACACGTACTAAACTCGGTCAAAAAAATTTTTTCTCTTGAAAATTCAATCAAGAAAAATTTTACGAGGTTACCTTAACAGGCTGAGAAGCAGGAAAACTCCAACGAAACCTATCTCGCAAAATGAACACTCGCTGTTGATGAACACCACAGGGTGAATTTTTCTAAAAAGATGAATTTATAGCGTTTTTTATGCGGTAAGGAGCATTATCCGAGAAGAAGGGAGTGCAAAAAAAATAGTGTAATAACTCAAAATATACTCGCTGATGAAATTACCACCGATGAAATACCCAAATGGCGTTTACAATGAATCTTATAAACGTATTTTACACGCTGGTTCGAAAAAAGAATTATATTTAGAGAGAAAATGGCGGAAAAGTGAAAAAAAAACTTTGAGTTTCTTCTGTAGCAAATGAATTTTTTACGGATGAAAAAACTAAATGAAACCTTGCTTGAAAACTTTTCATTCAAAAATTTAAACTTTTAGTTTCGATGAAATTTTTTTAAAGAAAATTTCGACGCTTGAAAAATATACTTAAATAGACTTTCGGATGTTAGCACGAAGTTAATTTTTGCCTTGTTGTACCAAAGAATCCGTAAAAAATTTAATAAAACTGTTTGACTTTGAAATTAGAAATCAATTTTTCCAAGTGGAGTGTTTCTCACTCTTTATTTTGAGACGTAGATACCTGACCTAATTTCCAAACTTTAAAATAAAGACTTTTTTTTAAAATTCAAAGATCTTGAAAAAAAAAACATCAAAATTTCTCCAACTCTTTCAAAAAAAAATCACCACAAAAATATATTCAAACCTAAAAACTCAAATTAACAATTCTTGTGACCCCTCGAGAGAACATGGAGCACATCTCATGGAAATTTTGAATTTTTCAAGCAGTCATAGAAATCACATCAATCCAACTCACTGTCCCCTCATCATCAGAACCTATAACAAACACGCCAAGAAGATACCTCTCCCCTTTCTCCCCTCCACACACAACAGATCATTAAAATCTCACAGTTTCGCAAAAACGAGCATTTTATCTGCGACAAAATGCGAGGGAAAAAAATGCTAAAAACTTAGCCAAGATGCTGTATAGCTTTGTCAATGCTCTACGATGATATCCGAGAAGACGGTGTAAACGACGTACCTCTAGTCCTCTACCTACTATACTCACTCGTAAAGTACTCGTATTTTTGAACCGTAGAAAAAAAAAAAGTAAAAATGGGGAAGCTTTCCAACATTTTTCCTAATAAAACACGTCCCACGACAACCCTTTAAAAAGCGAATGTGAGGAGGGAAAACTACATACAACTTTCATTTTCTAGAAATGAAACGTAATTTTTCATTATGGATTCTCAACATTTTACACCACCACGTACTTTAATACTCGATGGTGCCGCGGTGCTCGTACTCGTCTCGCAAACGCCATCATCGAATCCGGATTATGTTTCGCGTAAACCTCGGATATGGTTACTTTTTCGCGTACTTTGGCATCTGCGAAGCACGAACCAGCGGCAGTTAGCGTGACAGGAGGGTGTAGGAGGCGCGACGTACTCCACCGGAAATGTATTTTAGATTTTCATACTACAAACAAAACATAACTCATTTGGACATTTATGGCAACACATTTTCCGCTTTAACGCTTCCTCATTTCGCGAATAAGTACCGAGAACGCATCGACCAACGTCATAACATAGGTCAAAGTACTGTGTACTTGCGCGAATTTCGAACTGCAATTTCTAATTAAAAAGGTCGTGGTGTTGAAGAAAAAAATTATCAATAGAGCGTGGATAATGGAGGGAAAAATGACTTTGGGGTCTCTGGGTGAGCTGCGATGCAGGATTTCCTTGCTGAATGTTGGGTATAAAATTTCACATTAAGGGTTTCATAGTTAGAACTGTATTTATAGGAGGTGATCGTTTTGCACATTTTTTCAAAGTTCAATTCAAATAAGTTTGCAGGTATACTTACTTACTTATACCTAGCGCAGAATAAGATGAAGTAAATAGTCGATTTTTCAAATTTCTTTTCAGCCCCCCTTCTCTTTTCTGATACCTACTCGTACGTTATAAATTCATTACGTACAATTTCGAAGCATACATATTCTACTTTCATACCAATTTTTAGTATTTTTTCAGATGATAAAGAAAACGAGTTTCAGCTGCATTTTCTATCCTAGGGACAACCCTATTCAGACAAAAAAAATTCATTGCCATACCTGAAATCCCAGTACAATGATTCAACTACATTTCAAACATTCTTTTTTAACCCTAAAATCTATTTTTCAGAATTCGCATGGCCTCTGAACTATGAAAAAACAATAATAAATTTTCTGAATTCGCATGGACTGGAAGTTACGAAATTCTTAATTGGGCTTGCATGGTCTCTAAATTACTAAATTTGAAATCAGGAGTTTGCACTGCCTTCAAATTACAAAATTTAGTACCACTTAAGCATTTACGAAAATGAAGGAAAACATTTTTGGGTAGCACGTAAGGTGGAGGGAGGCGAAAAAGGGATATTTTTGACCTAGTTGGGAGGACAAAAAATTCGACCAGGGGATGGATAGGCTGGTATCTTGGGATGCTGAAAATACAAAATTTTCTATCGACCTCCTGCAAAATCACAAGTTATGCCACCCTAAACGCAATTTTTGCACATTTTTTGAGGTTTTCATGCCCTAGTTCCTGTTGTATTCGGAGTGGACAATTTTTTCCTTCATATCCCGTTACACTGCACATTTACCTTTCCAAAATCACCACATTCACGAAATTCGACCGACACAATTCGTCGTAATTGATTTTTAAAGTTGTGTAAGTACGACTTTTCATCAAATACCAACTTGGAAATTTTTTTTTCAAAAATGGTCGTGTGACCTATCAAAATGGGTTAAAATTTCGTGTTGAACTCAAAAATATCAACAGTTTTTGTGTTGCCCCTCTCCCTCTCGTACTAACCCCCAAAAATCCGAAAATGTCGATTTAAAGTAAATATTGCTTCATGTAAATAGATTGCTTCTACTTAGTAGTTCCTTTCTGCGACTTCACCAAATTCATTTTTTCACGATTTTCTTATTCTCTTGATGAAATTTAAAGAGGGTGATCAATTTCGAAGAAGGGAGAGAATTGGTGAAATAAAAAATCGCCATATTAGTAAAGTGGCAAAATAGCTAAACTTCAGGAGAAAACTGCATTTGATGAAAGAAGCGTGAATTTCGGTATGATGAATTTCAGGGACAAAATGAAGTTTTTAAAACCGGGAGAAACTCAGGTTCCTGCTCCTTTTCCCCTTCGAGGGTGGGGGTCTACGATTTTAAAACAATTCCTGTGGATTGAGTTTTAATCAGAGATAAAATATGATGATGTCTGCTTATGAATATTGATCAGACTTTCTATTTTCACCATTGGAGCCATCGTCCTTCCCCCCCCCCCCCCGGAGAGTGCCTTACCCTATAAATAGTGCATATGGAAAACGGCGAGACTCAGAAACGTAATTTGGCGAAATATACTACGTTAAGCGTACAAATAATTTTTGTAGTTCAATTTTTGGTTCCCTTGCCCTCTCGGCCCCCTGTGTCGCCTCAAACGGAAGTTATAGGTAGGTAATGCCAAAATATGGTGGAAATGGTGAGTCAAATGCTAATTCTATTTGTTATTGGTAAAAAATACAGACGGGTCAATGACCTTAAGAAGCCAGACAGGCGACTCAACGACCCTGGGAAGCCAGACAGACGAGTCACTGACCTCAAAAGGCTAGACAAACGGGTGGACAGACGGCCTTGGGAAGTCAGACAGACGGTTCAATGACCTGAAGAGGTCAGACAGGAAGACTTTTGATTGGTGAAGTTGACCCATTTGACCTCTATTATTACGATTCCATTGAAAAAGTTGAAAAAACCCTTTCAGACGATGAAATGAACTCATCACAAAAAAATCAAAATTCGAAAAAATTCAAAAAATCAACGAATTTCAATTTTTTGTTACGAGTGTAATTTTTATCAACTTTCTCGTGAAATTGCGCCAGAAAGAGGTCAAAATAAGGCAACTGAATAAATTGTAACTTTTTTTGATGTTAGGAATTGAAAATTGAATTTTTTCAAATTTTGATTTTTTTGTGATGAGTTCATTTTATCGACAGGAAGGGGGTTTTCAACTTTTTCAACGGATACGTGATAATAGGGGTCAAATTGGTCAACTTCACCAATCAAAACTTTTTTTCATGTTTTAAATAAAAAAATCGCATTTTTTTCGCAAACTTTCAATTTTTTTAAATCAACTTTACGAAATAACGCCATCTCAATTTTTTAATATAATGTTCAGCATAAAAAGTGGTCCATAATATATTTTTTAAAGAATTTTTGAGAGTCGGAACGATATGAAAACTACGTTTTGTAACTTTTCGAGCTAATTTTTCGTACGAAAAAAAGTAGCAACACTGATTTTTATATCACCAAAAAGCCTTTCAAAACCCCTAACTATGGGAAAATGTTCCATTTTGGTAGGTATCGCGGTTATCGAGTAATCCACTGCTGAAATGGATGATATTTCAAGTTCACTAAAAATTTTGAGACCCCCTAGCGGCCCTAGCAGCCTTTAAAAAAGTGCTAGAAGGCTGCGATTTGCGCCATAGTCATCCTTTCGGAAAGTCTTACACAGGAAAATTTCCAGAAAACTCGCACACCCCCTTCCACTTCTTGATCAAATTGACGTGGGATGATCCAGAAATAATATCATAAGTTATCAACAACTGATAAAATTGCAGCAAAATATTGCTTCCATCTTCTAGTAAAGCGTGGAATTTCCATTGAAAATCTTAGGCAGAAATAGGATCGTGCGATCGCCGATGTACGAGTATCTTTGAGTTGATCTTTTTCCAAATTATATTGGTCAGTAAAGAAGATCATTTCTCAGATACGATATTTAAATACTCGTATGAATGAATGAACGTAGCGTAGGTCTAGGTATTACAAATCTACGCTGCATTCTCGATTTTATTACACGCATAATCGAGCAACCAAGACCAGAAAGTTGATTAGAAACCGAATACCTATAGACCTACCTACACCGACCGGCCATCTCGCGGATAACCAACTTACACAGATACATACGAAGAAACTGAGATGCGTTTTTAAAACGATCTTTTTGCAGAGTACCAACGATTTAAAATATATAAGACATATAAAATGTTCATGAGTGTATGTGTGTGAGTGTCGATGTACGAGTGTAGGATATTTTAAAAAGTTGGTCGTAAAGTAACCTTTTTCAGTATCGGTGCAGAGGTTGTATTACGCGAAAAATTGAAACGTTAGCTTGCTCGGGGGCTTTTAACACGTCTAGACTTCTAGTGAAAGTAGCATTGTGAAAAAATCTCCACTCTCGGTGCCGATCCAAAGATATAGCAGCGTTAAAGTGGGCGCGGTTGCATTGCAGTGCTAAGTATTACTATACGTACGAGTATGTGTACGAGATGATAACTGCATAGTAAATAGAAAAGGCACGCTCAACTTGAGGAACGATAATGTGTTGTGGATATTACTCAGTCTTTGTAGAATATGTCTTCATTTAATGTGAAAAACATCGATGGATGCGAGTTGTAAGAGGACGACAACGTGTTCATGAATAGTTCATAAAATTTAAATCGAAGTAGACAGGATGATGAGACACACGAGTAGGTACGTCTACTCTTTATAATGCCTACCTATACATTTACTGGTATGATACAAATACTTATAGGTAAGTATACTACCTACGAGAGAAATAGTAGGGAAATTCTCATCCATGTGAAGCCGTTTAATTGTCATATTTCCGGTTAATTTTTTTCATCAGTGAACCGGTTCGAAGACAGGGAGGTCGTTTTCGACGAGGGAAGAATTTAGAACGATGAGTCGCCTTGATTAATTTGACGACACGAAAGTTGTACGATAATAAAATTAACTCGTCTGTGTGAGAATCGATCATTAACACCGGCTGATGAATCATTTAACTAAAACGAAAACGTACCTATGGTGAAATAAAAGATGTTGGATTTGTTTAGAACATTCAACTTTTCGAAAGTATTATTTTAGTTTTCAAAAGTGAACATTGAATTTACTGGCAAGAGGAAATTCAGCAGATTTTTATTGAGCTCTGTTAGTGGACTTCCCCTCCTCCCCTCCCTTCAGTTCGTTTCAAAATCCTGATACCCAGAGTATTATTTCCCCTTTTTTTTAACAATGGAGTTATCCCAACAGGGAGATGAAATTTTTGACCCCGATAAAGCCAAATCAAAAGAGTATGAGAAAATAATCACCTGCCAAAATTTCAGCAGTTAAGCTGCATTTTTTGATTTTTGGTGAATTTTTGAAAATCAAAGAGCCAAAAATGTGAAAAAATCGATCATTTTTTCACCTCAGTTTACTATTTTGGTTTGTTGTGGGGCAAAGGATCGAACAATTTTTTTCAAGAAAATCACACCAGACAATTGGTAACCTGAGAAATGAACGAATAACGGACGACGACGACGCGATGATTAAATTTAATGATGGGAAACCTCGACTACACTATTAACGCCATTTATGCTAATTTCACGCGTCTTTTCCGACACCATCGACTTCGAGGATGGCTGAAGAAAAAGAGGCAGAGGACGGCGGCGACGTCGCGCGTCGCAGCGTAAAACAAATACGAATACTATTAAAATCAACATCGGTTTTAAGAGCTCTTTCCAACAGATTAATCATAATATACCGGACACCTCTCGACTCGATTACAAGTTTGGGAAACAATCGACAAAACACCAACACGGTAGCCTTATCAAAAGTCCGACTCTGCGAGACATTGCTCATCTTTCAACACAGCAGGCTCAGTAGGCGTATAGGAAAACCTTAGGTACATTACCAACTACCAGGCTTGTACATTCACGTGTTAAGGAGTTCATTAAAGTACATATAACGCAAAAGAGAAAAACAAGAAAAAAAATGGAAGAGCTTATACTTACGTACCTACGTAAAAGAAAGAAAGGTCGAAAAAAGAACCCCTTAGGTATGATTTGCTATCATCAACAGACATATGCGAGAGATGTCGAGATATAATAAAATGACGCAAATTCGAGAGAGAAAAATTTTTTCCTTCCGAATGAAATGGTTCGCGAATGTAGTATTTTCTCTCTGTATCAAATAATGTTTTCGAATACGCTATTCGAAACGTAAAAGAAAATTTCACGTACCGATGATTTCACGTTAAAGCGAACCGGCTATTCCAATAACGACACAATTTTTTTCTCGCTCTTCGTACCTCGTCCTATCGAGTACGCTCGCTGTGATGTGTCTGCAACATATTTCAAAACGTACTGAAATGAGAAATTTCCAACGTGTATCCGAGAGGTGTACCTAGTCTGGCGAAAACCTATACGCGAATGTAGTGTACCATACGTATAGTACTACTTGCGCCATCATTATAATCGCCAAGACGACGATTTTTCCCACCAGAGATGGGGCGATTCAGAATCGAGAGAATCGAAGGACTTCGATTCTGAATGAGCCCATAGAACGAATTCAACAACTGAAATAAACGACCCGAAAATGAAATCCTCGATATTCCACATTCAAATTTGAACATTTTGTAATTCTGATCCCCTCTTTGAAGCTCAATTTTGGAATTCAACCAAAAATGAATACCAAACCCGAAATCAGCTAGGTTCTTTTAAATGATATTTTTTTAACACATTATCAAAATTTCCAAAATTTTCGCCCAAATTTTATTTGCTTAATCTCTCAGTCGTTCACGAACGACTCACTCGTAAATTAAACTCCTACGAATTATTAATTTCAATCCATCTCTTCAAAAAGTCATTTAAAAAACCATTCCTCTCAAAAAATGACCACTCGTTCGCGAATGATTCGTTTGACTCAAGATCGCACTCCTTACAATATGATTCGTTCTGGAACGGATCTTATCTTTAGACTCTGAGTCGTTTAAAAACGATTCTTTTCAACAAAATCATTCGTTCGTAGACAATTTCCTTAAAAAATGAGCACTTCTTCACGAATGATTCACCTAATCCTAAATTATATTTGCTGAGTCGTTCGCGAACGATTTACTCGAATCGAAATTGAACTTTTGCGCAAGATTTATTTCGATACGATTTCTTCAAGTCGTTCACGAACGATTCATTGCGTTAAAAATAGAACTTTTGTGAACGGTTCGCCTTGATAAATGATATGGCTCTTTCGAGTCGTTCACGAATGATTCGTTCGATTAAAAATCACATTTCGCACATAAGATTCGATCTGGAATATATCCTCAAAGTTCATCAAGTCGTTTGTGACAGATTCTTCCCAAAAATAAAGCGCTCGTTCACAAATGATTCATTTCAAATTGCATCCTGGCGGTTTATGAATAGCTCAATGGATTCGAAACAGAACTTTGGTGAGTGATTCATTCGGATAATAAGTTCGAAATCGTTCGTGAATGATTCCAAATAACATGTTAGGCAGTATTACCATTCAAAATTTGATTTTTTTCGTTCCACAAGATTCTTCCCCATTTTCTCTAAAACCTTCAGAAATAGTTTACAAACGATTCACACGAATCATTCAGAATCTCGTTATCAAAAGGTGGTGGGAAGGAGAATGAAAGGGAGGGGAAGGGAGAATCTCTGTGCAGCGGCTTAGAAATATTATCCATTTTCAAGTGATAACTTATAACGAATTACGAAGATGCCCGGTCGAGATAATGGATTTGGAAAATATTGTACCAGAATTAAAGTTTTAAATTTGAAGAAAACATAAACTTACAAAAAGAATCTTTCCACTTGAATGCGCTAAAAATAATGTTTTCGGTACTTTCAACCATGGTGCGTTGGAAAAGGTTCAAAATCAGCATTTTCAGTACCAAAACAATTAAGGGGGGCCTATCCCCCCACTTTTCAAATCTTAAACAATTCTGCAAATTTGTCAACTTTGCCGGGAGTCGACGAAGTCAATAAATTTAAAAAAAATTTTAGTCTTATAATAAAGAGACTTATTGTCCGATTTTTATGGAACTTCAACAGCACATTTTTTAATTCTTTTGCCCGAGCGAAGCTAAATACAGTTGTTCTATGTTTGAATTTTTCTGCACCTACAAAATATACTTGTTCTAGGTAGAGGTACCTATGTACTTACCTAACTTTTGAAAATGTCGAATGTAATAAAGAAATTGACTTCTTGTAACAAAGTAATAATTTACAAGGTACTTGAATTATAAATTTTCGAAAACTTCAGCCCTCGCTCGTTTCGTTCAGGTCTGTTGGTTTTTCTTTTTCAAAATCAAACTTTCTAAAAATCAATCAATCATTCAAACTCAAAAAAGCTTTTCTTTTCAAAACTAAAATTTCTAAAAAATAATCAAATTCTGAAATTTTCAAGCCAAAAAAATCAACCACTTCTTTCATTTTTCAAAACGGAAATTTTCTAAAGCGTTTGCTCTCGATACTCTCGGCCTATTTTTTTTTACAAAATGAAAAATTCTACGTTTGAGACTTCTAAAAATTGAAAAATGAAAACGAATTTTTTTTTATAAGTCATACTTTTTTATTCGGAAAAATTGTTATTTTTTTCCTCATATCAGTCGGCAAATTTTCGATTGACTACTCCCCCCCCCCCCCCCCCGAGAATGCCCAGTTTCGCCCCTGTTTGTGACATCAACACTGAAACCAATCAAAGTAATTTCTGTTCATTTGAAAACTGACTTCAGACTCTGATGATGAGGCCGACACCAAATAAATTCAACTTTTTTGTCTTCAATCCATAAACGCCCATTATGGGATGGGTGTAAGTATTCAAACCTTCAAGTAGTAAGGAGCCCCATTGCTTCGCCAAATTTCTCTCTATGGATCAACATTCAATCAACACCCAAGTTTCAAGTCATTCGTCAACTTGCTGAATGATTCAACACTTCATTTTATCATTCACTCGACTGTCCTGTCTCAAAATTTACATTTCTGTCAAGCATTCATGTGAACGCGACTTTGAGAATCAATATCGACAACTTTCAATTGCTCTCTGTTTCATTTTCTTTTTTAAAAATCGTGGCCCCTCTGCTAGAGGGTCATTCCACGTCAATTGGACCAAGAAGTGGTAGGTGGGTTCGGCGATTTTTTTGAAATTTTTCCTGTGGAAAGACCTTCCGAAGGGATGACCAATGGCGCAAATCGCAGCCCTCTAGCTCATTTTTAACGGCAGCCAGGGGGTGTCAAAGTTTTCAGTGAACCTAAAATATCATTCATTTCAGCAGTGGATTGCTCGATAACCACGATACCTACAAAAATGGAACTTTCCCCCATAGTTAGAGGTTTTGAAAGGCTTTTTGGTGATATCATAAAAATCAGTGTTGCCACTTTTTTTCGTACAAAAAATTAGCTCAAAAAGTTTCAAAACGTAATTTTCATATCGTTCCGACTCTCAAAAATTCTGAAAAAAATATATTATGGACAACTGTTCATGCTGAACAACATATTAAAAAATTGGGATGGTAACTTGTAACAAAGTCGATTTAAAAAAATTTAAACTTTGCGAAAAAATGCGATTTTTTGATTTAAAACATGAAAAAAAGTTTTGATTGGTAAAGTTGACCCATTTGATTCCTATTTTTACGTATCGGTTGAAAAAGTTGAAAAAACCCCTTCACTCGGTGAAATTAACTCATCACAAAAAAATCAAAATTCAAAAAATTTCAAAAAAAAGCAAATTTCATTTTTTTTGCCGTGAGTGAGATTTTTATCAACTTTTTCATGAAATACGTCAGAAAGTGGTCAAAATAAGACAACTGAATAAATTTAAACTTTTTTTGATGTTTGAAATTGAAAATTGAATTTTTTCAAACTTTGATTTTTTTGTGATGAGTTATTATTGAGTGAAAGGGGTTTTTTCAACTTTTTCAACAGATACGTGAAAATAGGGGTCAAATGGGTCAACTTTACCAATCAAAACTTTTTTTCATGTTTTAAATCAAAAAATCGCATTTTTTCGCAAAGTTTAAATTATTTTAAATCGACTTTGTTACAAGTTACCATCCCAATTTTTTAATATGTTGTTCAGCATGAACAGTTGTCCATAATATATTTTTTTCAGAATTTTTGAGAGTCGGAACGATATGAAAATTACGTTTTGAAACTTTTTGAGCTAATTTTTTGTACGAAAAAAAGTGGCAACACTGATTTTTATGATATCACCAAAAAGCCTTTCAAAACCTCTAACTATGGGGGAAAGTTCCATTTTGTAGGTATCGTGGTTATCGAGCAATCCACTGCTGAAATGGATGATATTTTAGGTTCACTGAAAACTTTGACACCCCCTGGCTGCCGTTAAAAATGAGCTAGAGGGCTGCGATTTGCGCCATTGGTCATCCCTTCGGAAGGTCTTTCCACAGGAAAAATTTCAAAAAAATCGCCGAACCCACCTACCACTTCTTGGTCCAATTGACGTGGAATAACCCTAGAGGGAGAATTGTACAGTGAATTGGAAATATGTATTCATAAAATGACTGAAACATATTGTAGGTAGAGAGACCTCGCAACCAATACTGACTGATTGAATTCAAATTTATTCGTTTCCAGTTGACGTAAAGCCTTTGACGAGATTCATCATTAGTTTTCTATAAACTCTAAAAATCCTTAAAAATGGAGTAAAAATAAAATTTCGAAAAATTGAGCTGAATACCTTAAAATTCCATTTTGAAAAAGTTCAACCCGTTTAATATCCACGAATCTGAGATTTACAGGTACCTCCACAACCTCCACCAACAGCATTACAGCACAAACAATTGTTGATACTCGTACCTACGAATTGATGACATGCAGCCATATGCATCGAGCCAGTATTTGCGCTCTTGATGATTATACGAGTACGTAGGCCTACCTTCATCTCGATCTGTTTCTGTACGACTCTGAAGCGCGATAACGTAATTACAGAGTCGAAGATAACAACGACGACGCTTTCGAGTACGCTCACCTTTGCGTAGCAGATACGAGTATCATTATGGTAATATATTCTAGAAACTTAAAGTCACTTTGGTAACATCGTATTACACAAGCTTGGAATTAATGAAGCGATACGCGACCATTTGTGAACGTTAGAAATCACTGACATCGTATATAGTAACAGCACCAGCATCGCCAGCAACCGACTGAGAGAGCGAGAGAAGGAGACAAGACAAGAGTTAAAAGGACTCTCAGATGTCAAGTCTATTAGTGAAATTGATTAATTCTGCGACGATGCAGACATCGTGTTTCATTAATGAAGCGCAAAATTTCATCCCCTTTTTCGAGAATATTATATATTTTTTTCGACGTCGTAGTCTTCGCACTTCGCAGTGCAATTTACTCGAATCAAACAGCTACAGTTACCGAGGGATGTACAAGTATCTTATATCCAATCCATTTTACGTACCACTAAGTTTGTGATTGTGATTAACGCCGTATAGGTAATGGTATAGACAGAGACGTTTTTACACAACATGGAGACAAATTATAACGATAGTAAACTAGCTATAGGATACGATACATATAATGTACTTGTACATGTAATACATGCTCGTGTATTATGGTCACACTGGACGGCTGCACACAAAGTGCAATGTACTTTGTACTCTGCTTTGTGTATCGATATAATTTTAAAGCTATCGAGGTTTTGAAAAAACCGCCATCACCATCGCCATATCCAAAACGACAGGATAACTTTTTTATCTAGGTAATTACACGTCGTCGTACGACACGTCTTGGTTTTCTAATTTATTTTTTCATTTTTTTTTTCTTTCTTTTTCTTTTTCTGTCTCATCGCTATTCTCTTTCAATATCTTCATACAACTAAACGCAGACGCGTCGAGCTCTGGGTACAATACCGCGACAGAGTTTTTCAAAGCACTTGTACAAAGTAGTGTGTTTTTATTCGAGCTACGTGTGTTATTAAAGTGGCAAATGAACGTCGTATGGACATAATTGCACGATACACCCGATTCATAAAAAATTACGATTTTTGTCTTCTTACACACTTATTACATACTCGTACTTAGATGGTTCATTGTACGGAAATTGTAAGTTTTCTATTCAAAAAATTCTTCTTTGAAAAGAGCTAAAAGCTTACGATGATTGTTTGGTACTTTTTTGAATGAAATTCACGAAAGTGACGTGGAGGAAGGAACATGGAAGTCGTGCTTAGACCTCAAGAAACAACCCCTCCTCCTTCTCCAACTTCGTAAAATCTGGCAAAAATTTTTAAAAATTGAAAAACCAAGGTTTTTTTGAATTAAAGTTATAGTTGAAAATGGTTCCAATAGAAATTTTTCATCTCAACTTTCATTTTTTAAGCGTTGTTTTTCCAATTGCAACAAACGAATCTTATCTTTAATGATCAAAAATCAATTCAAAAGGCATGTAGACATATCAAGAAAATTTTTCAGTTTTTTTTTATCAAATAAAATGGGGCACAGAGTAGAGGGTTGGCTTGGACTGTTTTGGAAAAGAGCTTAAAATCATGAAATGTCTCATGAGTACTCGAAAGTTCATCAAAAATCTGACCAAAATCATAAATCAATCATTTCATTTAAAATTGAAAAATCTTCAAAAAGTAGCACAAAAACCAATTTACAATTAAAGAACCTCTTCGACCCCCCCCCCCACTCAACATATTTTTCTCCCTAAAATTAGAAAAAAAAACAAGAAGCTGAGAATTTTTAAAGATTTTTAAGAAGACGAAGAAAGCGTAAGGAAAATTATAAAACATCCCATAAAATATCAAAAGTCAAACTAAAAGCATAAATCAAGCCATTGGAAAAATGAAAACCTTCAAAAAGATGCACAAAAATTGATTTAAAATCGAAAATCCTCTGCAATGGATATTTTCTCTCAAAAGATAGTGTTTACGTCTTTTAGGGGGTAGTTGTGAGGGTAGAGGGAGGGGTGGAAGGTGGGAGGGTGCGCAAAAAGGGGAAGGAGGGAGGGAACGAGGAGGTCTACAACAAAAATCACCATCGATGGTATTTCTAGGTTGAAAAACCTACACTATTATTATTTATTAGATATCATTTTTAGCAATATTTTTCCAAAACAAAAATTCTCAAATTCTTAAGGATTTTTTCAACACGGTCAATTGACGAGGGAAAACGAAAATTGGGAGTAAGAGGAATATTTCTTCTTAATCTCCTCCCTTAATTCAAACTTTGAAATAAAGTGCACTTTATTCATTTGCTCGTTCAAAAAAAAAATGTAATTTCCAGAAACATGACGTATCAATTTTTTGAGAAGTTGAAAAGTAGAACTGGGCAAAAACTTCACCTCTCCCGGCTCTCTTCTTCTAGGTTCATGGTATCGAAAAGAATTTTGAAATCATATTTCGGACTTCTTCGGATTTTTTGCAGAAAAAAATTCGACAGGATAGTTACAAAATCTTACGTTGACTTATATATTTTAGATTTGAACTGTTAAGCGAATATAAAGACAAATGGGACAACTACTCCTCGTGAGGAAATGAAATATTGATTTAAATCATACAAAAATGAGTGCTTTTTTAGATTTTTGAACCATTTTTTTTTAAAGTTCTTGCTTTTACTTCGTTAGTTGGAAAATGATCTCAAATTTGGATTCCTTCACTCTTAAAAATTTTGTTGGCGCGTCCCTTGAAAATATCCTGGTCAAACCACTTCTTTGGAATAGATTTCAGGACAACTTTCAACAATGTTGTACAATTTAGCCCCCCCCCCCATTTTTAAAAACTTGGGGGAAATAATACCTACATTTTTATAATCAACTTGCAAAAAATATACAACTTCAAAATTTAAATTTGGCAAATAAAAAAATGTAAATTTCTCAAAAATTTAATACCAGCATCTTTTGTATTTTATTTTTATTGCAAGGGAATAATAAAAAACAAAAATTACAAAAAATCAACTTTTTTAAACATTTGAAGAAAATGAAAAAAAAAATCAAACACGCACCGCCCTAAATCAAAATTTGACGAACCAATCTGTTTACCAGCAGTATTTGAGAAATTGTCAAAAGAATAATCAAAAATTGATTTTTTTCAAATCCCCCTCTCTTTCTTTCTCTTTCACTCCTACGAATCTGTAATTTTTTCCCATCAAGTCACGTCACACGTATTTCATAAAATTTTCATCACATTTCCTCGGCAGAGTTGAAAAGAAACTTAGCAAAGGGGTAATTTGCCTTGTCCCTTGATTTTAATACGAGTCCTATGTAAATGAGATGAATCACCAAAACTATATTATGCAGCTTTAAATTTCAAACTGCATCGATAAATTTCAATTTTCAAGCATTTTTATGAAGAGGATGACAATTGACATACGTTCTAGCCTCATTTCAGTCTGAATGACTTTGACTGTGAACAACAATATGAAATCGTTCAATTTTCATCACTAGTAAATTTTCATTCAACTGACCCATTAAAATGTCAACTCACTCCTAGACATACCTAACCTACTTAACCTTACACAAAAGCTCATTTACATAAAAGTTATAGAAACTAGGTTCAGGTCGTACTCACCAATGACGAAAATTAGCAATTCGGGAATTCCGATTCATCCAGCCGCTTCACGATCTGAAATCAAATCATCACATTAATCTCGAGTTAAATTTTTACATCATAAAGAAAAATAAAGATTAAAAAAAACGCTTACACCAAAACCCGATTTAATTATAAACATCACAGCAGTGATAAGAGACGATGATCGAATTCTACATCGTATCTCGGCATCTGACTCATCCGAATCAGGTACCAAGACCGGTAATACCACTTTTATAAATTCGACCAATAATAAAATTAATAAATTCGCGATAATTTCACGTTTTCTTTATATGTATTTACAGCAAGAAAGTACTCGTACTCGTGCATTCGCCTCATATTCGTACATATTAACCTTTGTGGATATTCTTCGATACATTGCTCTTTGCTCGGCAGCACGAAAAAAAATTGGCAATACTTAGGACGTCGAACACCACCGCAGCACAAACGCAAAACACACGATTATACATAGCGAATTAGCGATTGATCGTCGTTGTTTAATATCAAAGAATCTTTACAAGCTAATCATCCATTCACATAAATCTTTCGAGCTAGAAACTACCGCATTTACAAGTCGCTACTGTGTACGTACGTACGTACACTGTATACAGGGAAAAAAAGCACAACACTAAACACATCGTCGAAAGTAATTTTAATAACGAAGTTACGTTCAACACTAACCACCGAATCGGAAACCCCGAGTCAAACGTTCTTGAAAACCTTTTCGTTAAAACTTTCATAGTCTATAATATAAACGAATATGTTCACAAGTCGATAGCATGACCTACATAATCGACAAGGTTAAGAAAACAAATTAACGAAAATGCGAATTTCTCATTCTTTTCAAGCCGACGATATGGGTATTAGGGTAGCAGGGTAGCAGGGTAGCAGGGTAGCTCATCAAAGTTTAAATTTAAATTCGCGATTATAAC
Organism: Planococcus citri; assembly: GCF_950023065.1. Lineage (NCBI taxonomy): Eukaryota > Metazoa > Arthropoda > Insecta > Hemiptera > Pseudococcidae > Planococcus > Planococcus citri. Next base: position 43,805,595 of record NC_088680.1, on the reverse strand, counting down.
ACCAAAAAAAAAAGACGAGCAAAATTTACAACCCCTATACTCGCGACTAGTTCATACAATGTTTGCTCGTGTCATTAAACTATCAAAAACGTACGTATAGGTGGCTGGTAATGTATGTATAAGTTGAAAAAAAATTGGTACCCGCAAAAAAAATCTTTTGTAGTGGTTTATTTAATCGTATTGTGGTACCTATTTAATCAAAGAGTGCGTTTATTATCGAGGGTAATTAGTACCAAAGCACGAGCTCGTCGAGCTCCTACAGCCTACCTATCCACCTACCTACCTACGTACCTACCTACCCACCCACCAATAACGAATGTAAATGAACTATAATTTCGGATTTAGGACCGAAATGAAAAGCAATTTGAGCGAAATAATGCTAGATTGAGCAGCAACAAGCATGCTAATTGGCTGTAAATTTTCTCATCAACATGAGTTTGCTGAAAGATGGGGAAAGGGGCGCGTTTGAATAGAATTGCCCGCAATTTAACGAATAATTTGTGAAAAGAATTGAGAGATTATAAAGCAGTAAAAAAATGAATCTGCACATAGAAGATCTTAACAATAAATTAGGTGCTTACGGTAGCGTTCCAAAATACTATGAAATACACCCCTTGAATTTGAATGCAGCTCACTTTGAAGACCCCTGGCTCAGTCTCTTGAATGGTTAAGAGACTCAAAATTTGGACTGAGCAAAAAAATGCCAAAAGTAAAAAAACTAAGTAAAATAAGTAGGTAAATCTAATCAAATTGAAGCAGAAAACTGAAAAAAGCTCAAAATGAAATCCAACGTCTACAACCTCAGATTTATTACTCTTTTTGATTATGACCTTTTCGATCGACTAACTCACCATTTTGCCAGCATGAAATTATCATCAGCACGATCAAATAATTCATCGTACTGACATATCAAATACCTACCATTATCATTGCAATGGATTACAATTTCAATAGTTATGAAACCATATGGTCATCACCATTCGCAACACACACTAGTTTGCGATTTTTTGAAAAAAAAAAATGCTATGGTACTGACAAATGAAACAAAAACAAATATGAATGATTTACGATCAACGCACTTTAGACGAGAAAAAACAGCCTGAAAATCAAAACTCATTGATTGAAACTGCGTCATCATTAATTTATTCCCAGTGTAAACTAATAAAAATCAGCAGAAACTACAATTTCTGGTGAAAAATGAGGGAAAAACTTGAACATGGTACAGTAGTAAAAAGCTCAAAAATTTGAATAAAATGTTGCTGAACAGTTGTTTTGTTTTCAATTTGTGAAATATTTTCTCATTGTTATAGTGGACAGTGATTATTTGTTGTTCGTCACTGTGAAACTGAAATTCGATTTTTTTACACACGTTAGAATTCAAAATGACAGCTAAAGCTATCGCCGTATACTTGATATTATTGTACTTTGTTACATTATGTGCATTTGGTTCGTGTTATTTCAAATTTACTGTAGAGCAGTTTGCTGCTTTCAAAGGGTAAGATGATTCATTGATTTTCTGATATAAGGAAGGTATTTCAACTCGTACAAAATTTTTTGAATTGTACGAATCTAGATCGAGAGATCGTGCAAAAAAATGAACAAAAAAACGTATTGTTGGCTAAAATTTCAAAAATTCCTATTTCTACCAACATTATCAAAAAATCTTAAATTTTTGTAAAAATTGCCAAAATAGCACATGTTTTTTGGCAAAATGTTCAAAAAATCTTATCGCCAGAATAATTGTCAAAAAAAGTCTCATTTTTGCCAAAATTGTACAGAAGTTTCTTTTTTGAAAAAGTTATTAAAAAATTTCAACTTTCGTTAAAATTGCCAAAAAATCCAGTTTTTTGCCAAAATTGTCAAAAAAATATTTTTTTTACGTTATTAAAAAAGACCTAATATTTTTTGCAGAAATGAACAAAAAAACTTTTTTAGTAGCCAAAATTTTGAAAATTCTTGCTTTTGCCTTTATCCTAAGAAGTTGTCTGCAAAGTTCTGTTTTTGCCTAAATTGTTAAAAAATCTCGTTTATGTCAAAATTGTAAAGAAGTTCCTTTTTTGTCAAAATTATAAAAAACTCCCAACTTTTGTGAAAATTGCCAAAAAAAAATCGCCAGCTTTTTGTCAAAATGTTCAAAAAATCCTGTTGCCAGAATTGGCAAAAATTCTTGCTTTTGCCAAAATCATCGTAAAAAGTCTTTTTTTTTGCCAAATCAAAATTTATTTTTTTTGTAGTTATCAAAAAAAAAACAGTTTTTGTCAAAATTTTTAAAACTCCTGCATTTTGTCAAAGTTGTCAGTAAGGTAGTATGGGCAAAGAATCTTCAAAAATGCTAAGAAAAATTATTTTTCAAACGATTTTTTCCTCTTGATGGGTCAATTTTGATTAAAAATGTCCAAGAGAAGTGGAGGCGGAAATTCCGCTCGAAAATTTTTTGGGAGGTACCTAACAATAATCCATCATAATTTTCCAAATCTGGGAACAGGGCCATTTCGTCTATCTTACCTGGGAATACCCTTTTGCCTAGCGGTGTGTAATGCATAAAACCTCATTTGATTAATCATTGTTCAATTCCAAAAATGTCCACTAGTTCATGCGATATCTCCCTGTCAGAGAAAAAAACTTTTTTTCTCTCTCTCACGTGACAAAATATTAACCAATCGCTCTGAATTTCATTTTTTAGACTGGATCCTTGTGCAACTGATCAACGTAAGCAAGACATATGCGATAAATTGGCAAAACCGCCCGGATCCACAGCTCCTTTAATAGATGGTCCGCAATGTGGGCTGATTTATGTTTCGTATATAACAAGCTCAGGTGCAGAAAGTGCAGCACATAACACAGCGCTCATGTGCAAATACAAGGCAAATGATCCACATCCTAAAACATTTATCACGGGTCAGGCTGAAAATCATGTGATGCGATGTGAGTTTGATGCTGACAACGTTTGTCATCCTACTGAAGATGTAAAGTTTCCCTAATCACAATTAACGGAACAGCGAAAAGTACGACTATCTAGTGCCAAAGTTTCACACCTTAAGATTAAATTAAGTAATTCTCAAGTTGGATCACTTTTCATAAAAAATAGTTATGAATTTTTCACAAATTAGTCCATTCAATTTACCTCACTTCTTCATCAACCCACCGTGAATAAAACCTACAATTATCTGGTTACCTTTTTACACCTAAAATCACACTCTTGGAATACAGGACACACTCATAAACCCAGCGTATAATCTACAAAACACAAAGACGCGTAGTCGTGTACTAATTCAACCCACTTAACTCTTCGAAAATCACTCGCTCACGACACATAATACCTCGGGTACTGATATCATTATCGAACAATCGAGTCAACCAAAATTACCGTAAACAGCCTCCAGGCATATTTGGTCTTTTATCAGAGTAATATTACTTAGTCGACATTCGTTAATTGGAACCTCGAGTGTCGAGTTCTCCTTCTTCGTATACATAGATCTACTACGTACCTACATAGACATACAAAGTATAAAAGGTAAAGGTAGCTTAGTACCTACAAATAGGTACTCGTATGTGATTTTGAGAGAATTCTACTACATATAAATGCTACACTATTCGTATGTAGGTACCGTATTATATCAAAAAAGGAAGCTACCAACATGTATTTTCACTTTTACTAAGCACTACATTATGTGTAGAGAATAAAAGAGGTAAAAAAAAAAGAGATAAAAGTCCTCAAAAATGATCAGCCCATATTACCTGGATGAAAGTTGGTCGCGGTCGCGATAATAAAACAGTTACATAGGTTGAGTGAGAGGTACCCGTTTGATTAAAATGTAGTATTTTATGTTCGATTCGATGTTTATATTTATACCTCTTTCTCTGTCTGTCATCTGTCTCTACGGCTAACTACCTATACATTTCTATACACGACGATTACGCAGCTTTAAAATCGCCATCCGCATATGCATTTTACAAAGGAAACCACACCTTTACAAAAGAGCAATATAGACCACTCCTTGTCCATTGAACAGATCCAGATCGTATAGTTTCAAAACGTTTATGGGACGCTTATGGTACCCATATACCTACATATAACGTATACATCATATCATTCAAATTTACGATTACACATTAGGTACCTACTCGTATCTACGTCGTAGTATAAAACGATGCGAGAAGATTACACATACACAATCAGAATCACACACGAACTCACTATTTTGTACTTACTACTACCGGAATTATAATCGATCATTTCGAAATAATAAACTTACCTCTTTGCCAAAACCATCAACACAAATGAACTCGTTACACGGTAGAAACACCGAGATTAATGAAACGCTCGTTATACTATAAACAATACGTCACCGCGTATGTACATTGGAACAGGATGTGTAGAAATTTTTTTTCCAAAACAAATCGACTAAGTTGAGGAGAAAAATTTATCGCCAATGCGACGATAAAACAACGTACATTGTTTACGTGTTCGTTACGAATAAGAAGCGAATTGAATTTTTATGCAAAATTGCCATTTATGGACGAGCTACGACCACAGTGTGATTCGAAAATCACGTTTCGTGGCAAGTTTGAGGAAAAGAGAATACCTTTGCGTGACGAGGGATTCAAATGGCGCGCCATAAGTCCGGAGTGGAGGAAGGGAACAGGAATAGGACTAACGATGAGAATTTCACATTTTGCATGAAATACGAGTATCTGATATCGTTTTTACTCGGTTCCTTAAAATTCTATTCACCCTCTCGGTTCAGAAATTTTCAAAAATGAAATTCAACAGTTTTTATTTTATAAGATCAGCGTTTGGAAAAAATGTATCAATTTGAATCTCAAAATCAGATTTTTGAATTTCGATACCTAGCTGCACTAAAAAAATTTGTGAAGTAATTTTTTCATATTTTGCCTCAATCTGATCCTCAAAAACCCCTCCCCTTCACTACCACCACATCCATCATAACCAAAAACAATAAAAACTCACTTTCCCAAGCTTCAAGATATTCAAGATGAATTTTCAACACTTCTATCAAATGAAGACAACCAAAAAGTTTAAACTTTTAGACTGCATAGGTATTTTAAATTACAAAAAATTATTATGTCTCATTAATGATATTATTTATAACATTACAAAATTTGTATTTTTTTTACCAAGATTGTAACCAAATTTTAAACTTTTTCGTACTTTTGAACTCGCAGTTGACAAAATTTGGACTTTCTTGGAGTACCTATCAGACACAATTTTAGAAACATTTACTACTTTGATTCATCTCTTTGTGGTATTTGGCAAAAGTTTGAAATTGAAAAATTTTGGATTTCTTAGACAAATTATTTTCACTAATATCCGTCTTTGGAAAGATGATGCATTAAAAAAATAATTTTATGCCCCCTCCCTTCTCAGCAAAAGTTCATCGTTTTAAAATTAGGTATGAATTTTTTTGACTTTTTTTCACTTCAGTTTTTTTAGGGAAAAATAGTAACATTCAACACCGCCCCCCCCCCAGTAAAATTCAGACCTCCACAAAGATTTTGTCGGTGCTTTTTTAACCCTCTTGTTCTTAACAAATGTTGAACATTTTTTCCGTTTCACTCCCCCCCCCAAAAAAAAAAAAAATCCGTCATTTCTCTATTTTTGACGTGTAATGAAAAAATACGTTAAAAAAGCAACCTACAAAAATAGATATGTGCAGAAAACGTGTCATTCAAATCTTCCTCCTCCTCTCTTCAAAATTGAAAATTCTAAAACTTGTTTTTTTTTTGGTAAAACACATAAAAAAATGTCGCTCCATCTTAATCAGCAAAAATTTGAAATTTCAAAATTATGTTTTCTTTCTATCTTTATCACCTGTCAAACCCTTTTTTAAGGTAGGGAGGGGGGTCACCCCCCTCAGCCAAATTTCAAAACTTTGATTTTCACTTTTTTTCATTTTCAGCTCTTTTCTGGGCCTTTGGGGAAACTGTGTAGTGTGTATGAAAAATATCACCCTTCCTTCATCCTCAGCAAAAATGCAAGGGTTTCAAAATAATGAATTTTTTCATATTTCTTACCTTCAACTCTTTTTTTGGGGGGAGGGGGGAGAAAGAGGATGCATGAAAATCTTCAGTCAGTTCCTCGTCCTTTCAGAAATTTTCAAATTCCAAAACTTTCAATTTTATAATTTTTTTTTGTTTTTTCAAATTTTTAGTCCTTTTTTTGGGAATGTGATGCATCAAAAATGTCATCCTCCGTTTTCAATCTAATTTTCACTGTTTGAGGGGAAATGCCACGTGAAACTTTCATTCGGTTCCTTTCCTCCCCCCGCAAAATTCCAAGTTCCAATACTTTAAATTTTTTTATTAATAATCATTTTCAGTCTCCTTTTTGGCGAGGTGGGCCATAAAAAATGTATTTTTTTTGAGAAATTAGGATTTGTTTCAAGTATAAAACAAACATTAATAAATTAACGATCCAATTTTAGTGCAATTTTTTTCATCCCAATCCTCTGAAGAGTGGAATTGAGCCAAAAAATCAACAACTTATTTCGTATGATTTTTCTCATAAATTTTTTTTTTTAATTCTGAAACTTTCCGCTTGGACAACGGGGAGGGAAAGATCTAGGGGTTCATAATGGTTTGGAGATTTCAAATTTAAAACTTTTCAAATAAAGTAAGTATACCTACGTGTAATGATATTTTGCAAAAAAGTTGAAAAAACTGCACCATTTTTCCTAGATTTTATTGTTGAAAACATAGAAAATGACTCATTTCATACAGCTATAATCCCTCCTCTAAAAACATGAAATAAAAAAATGAAAGTTACTCGAAAGCAGTTTCTTTGGGTAAAAGCATCAATACCGAGATTAACACAGAGGTTTTTAATAACTTCAAAAAATTCTGAAGCTTGTGAAGCTGGGTCGCTGGGAGTTCTTCTGAGAGATTCGAGCATCAATTTGAACATTTTACATTCTTAACAAGTCTTTTTGAGGCCATAAAATAAACATAAACAAATCATTATTGGCATCAAAGGCTACTTATAAGTAGAGTAAAACTATAATTTTACAGATTGGAATCATTTTTCAAAAATCATAAATCCGGGGATAGGGTGGGAGGGGAAGATGTTTAAAAAATTTTCGTGCATAATCTTAATTTGTATTTTTGAAAAATCTGTCCCTTTCATTTGATACCTATAATTTATGACAAAATTTATTGAATTTCAGTTTAATATCCCTTTACAGTAGATCATAAAAGATCGCAAAACAATGAACATTTTTTTTCCTGCTCATAAGTCGACACTGTTTGCTACTCGTCGCTTTGTTTTTTCAGCCTTTAAATAGGGCGCCAAAAAGGAGAATGCCCCAATTCCAACTGCTTGGAAATCAAACAAAAAACACGTTAGATATTGAAAACCTGCATATCAGAGGGAGAAAAAAGAACCACAGCAAATAGCCAATAATTCAAGATCAAGTCATTCTGGAAGACTGGATAATCGAAAACCTTCGACCATAACTAGGTAAGTAAACCTTGTCACATAACATATACCTATTTACCATCAACTTTCAACTTTTCTCTACAATTTGCATTCTCAAAACCAATGAAATTGCACTTGAAAATATTCTTCAGCTGTCAGTTCATCGTACTCTGGCCACCTTTTCGCTAAGATACGATGTTCGAAAAAAAAACAACCAACACATTCTCTCTTTCTCGAAACCGGTGCATGATCAATACGAGTATGATATACGCACACGAACAAGTGCATCGTAATTTCACTTCCTTCGAGCTATTTTAGCCAACGGCTTCGATCTTCTACACTATGTAGATGTATCTGCGCAGTACACAGTATGTACGTCGATTGTATTTATGACAAAAAAAAAAAAAAAAAAAAAAAAAAAAAATACAGCGAAAATAAACCGCAACATAATTACATACACGTCGCGATAAAACGTTTAATTATTATTCGCTCTACAGCATAACATTCTAATACAGGTGGGTAATTCTCAGAAAAAGGTAAAAATCGTGTACATGGCAAATTTCTCAAAGGTTTTAGCATGGATTTTTTTTTTTTTTTTTTTTGGTCCATTCAAGGATCATCCCCCACACATTTCACATATGGTATTGAAATTTTTAGCCCCTCCTTTCATTGGTGTACATTCGATTTTATACCCCAAATGTCCTTCGACTTGGCTGTCACACACCATGTTTTTGAAAATGAATGTTATAAAGTGTCATGAACTTCATTTTTTTGGGGAAAAATTGGCACGTTCTCATTATCACAGAACACGAAGGTCCATTATTGTGCAAATTGCAATTGTAATAAGTCCATAGGAAGCTGACATTTCACATTTGAAAACTGTCACACACTTTTTGCGCAAATTTTCGAGCAATTTTCAATTATTTTTGGTAGCTTCCCAATCCAATATTTTTTTCTGGTGAGTGGCTGCACTGGTTCACTGTCTTCATAAAAATGTTACCCCGCAATATTATTCTCATAACCTACGCAATGGCTCGTTCTGATCGTACTTGTCTCTGAAAATATGATATTTCGCAAAATCGGTGTCCTTCGGCTTGCCTTTTTATTTACCCTGATGAACCCACCAAAAACGATAATTGAGAAAGGGAAGTTATTCTACATGATAAGTACACATTTATTACGTGTTAAAAATCGAATAATGTCCAGTAGGTAAGGCTAGAAACGAAAAAACGTTGAGATTGTCCTTCGGCTTGTCCAGCGCCCATTTGTCCTTCGACTTGACCAAATTTCAGACAGCTGTACTTTTATCGCGCTAGTCGACATATTACACGATAAAACAAGCAAAATTTGACATTTTCTCCCTCCCCACACCTCACATCTACCCCTACCATAAAAATAAGTCCAGATTCGAACTTTGCGGCATGAAAAACATAAATTGACATATTACACGATAATATAAGCAAAATTTGACATTTTCCCCCTCCTCACGCCTCCCCCTCCACCTCTACATAAAAAATAACTCCAGATTCGAATTCTACGACCTCGAAAACATATCAATCGACATATTACACATCGATGAGGGTCGAATCCTAATTATCGCTGTTTTAGGGGGGCCGGGGTCCACAGTGGGGGGGGGGGATTGAATTGAGGCCAACACTAGAACAGGGATCTGGGACACCTATACAAATGATTCCCACTTGAAATTTTCCAAAAAAATGATTTTTATTTTTCAAAATTATGCACATCAAAATTGACCTTTTTTCTGAGAATTACCCAGGTACATGTTGCGATGTACAATGCAAGAGCACATCGAGACCAGAACATAGGTAATTACATGAAATTGGCATAGTACGAGAAGAAAAAATTGACAATTTCTATCAACTGCTTCGAGGCATAATAAACCGAGTACATTTTAAATTTCGCGCGTAAAAAGTTGGCATGAAATTTTTCATAGCCGAAGTTAAACCATTGGAAATATTGCTACAGTATAGTCTAAAATTTAATTATCAAACTTGGTGAGGAACGAGAGGTGCAAGAGGATTAGAGTGAACGACATTTTAAATTAATAAAGCAGCGCGTAGCGAGTGTTGGTTTATTTTTTTTAATAAAAACTTACGCAATTTGTTAAAAGTTGGGAAATTTGTTCGGCGAAAAATTATAATACTTAATCTTATCGAGATTTTTCATCAATTTTGTTTACATTATTTTGGTGGGAATATTGAAGAAAGAAAATCTTATGGTGAAAACTGCCTCGTGTGAAAAAGAACGTTTAAAAATTTCAAATAGAGTTCAAAAAAATGTGTGGAAAGTACCAGAGAGTTTAAATTTTTATTTTGTATCCTTTCAAAAAAAATTCTGACTAACAGCATTAAAAATGATCCTCACTTTCAATGCATGGATAGAACCTCCCTACCTCCTCCTCCTTCTCCATAATATTCACCATATATTTGATTTTAAATCTGAACAAACGTTAATCTCAGTACACCTAATGAAGCTGAACATCTTCACGATTGTAATAAGTAACTTATTTCAGTGAAGAAAGAGCAGAAGTTTTTTGTTTTCCTCTCTCTGACCTCTTCTCTCCAGAATAATAAAACATAAATAAAAGCTACAAAAAAATTCAAACCAAACAATTCCAATGCCAGTTTCATTCCAAAGACTACTTTTATTACAACCAAACAGAGCCTTTTGAATGACGAAATCTTTTAAATCCTACAGGCTACGTGCGTTATGAAAACGAAAAACTTTTCCCATAACTTTCTAAACACACGGTATATTAAAGATGTCGCCGCGAAGTACAATTTCAGGACATCTCGTAATATTTGAAATTATGGTTTCGTGATCGCGACGACCTTCTGTTTCGGTTATCACGTAATTTGGAACATTTCTCGTCAACGTTACCGCACAAGCACAATATTACCTACACGAGGAGGTAATTGAAACAAATCGAGCAAGGGTGAAGAAAGGTAGGAGGTACACAGCACACACGTACTATACTATGTATATGTATACCTATGTGGTGTATTCGTGTCATCAATCGACTTCTACTTGGTAACCTGGTATCTCCATGTACCTCCCGAGATGGAGGAAAAAAACTACGCTAAGAATGGCACGAAGTTCGCGTAGTTAGTAGGTACTAGGTAGGTAGGTAGGTACTGTATAGCGAGAGTTTTATCAATTTGTGGAAAATTTCCCCATCAAAAAGACGTATAAATAAAATATACACAACGTTAATTCTCTGTACGTTGCTCCGGTTACAGGAGTCTTCGCCTTCATCAGTCACGTTTCTAGTTACTTTCATCGGTCAACGTACTGTTGAGTACTTGTAAAGGTTATTTGCACCCTTGTTTACTTAACTAAGCATCGTAAAAGCTGCAGAAAATTTCTAAAGGTGTATTATAAAAAGCTTAGAACGCGATCCGAAAATAGCTGAACGTGTAAAAAAATATGATCGACTTGATGGGGGCGATAGCTAATTAAAACTTGACGTTGGTGGTTTACAATTCTATGCGATTTTTGAGGGTGGAAATGTCTTGTTTTTTAAAATAATTTCAATGTTGAGTCTTGACTCTTGAATGATAACAAATTCTTTTTTCGTAAAACGGAGGTCTCAAAAAGCCTCCTGACCGACCAATGATGATACAAAATTAGTTAGATTTCGCCAAGTAAAATCTGTCATTTCAATCAGCAATTCCGTGAAAAATTGATACACTCAAAATTCACCTCCAAATTCGAAGGAAATCTCAAAATCAGTACAAGTTTTCGCAAAAAAAACAAGTAAATATGGATTTTTATGAACTATTCCTCTGTTTTCGTGACGAATTATGATATTTTCAAATTCGTACGACAATTGAAGATGATTCGTTCGCAAACAATTTGATCAAAGGCGAGACATATAAAATTCTATATAAATTAAATGAATTACGAATAGGCGAATCAAATCGGTTAAAAAATTCATAACAAAAATTTCAAAACTTTCAACAAAAATTGTATATTAACGATATGATTTTCATGTGAGTTAGTCGATTTGCTCAGAAACGATCCCGTAAAGGTGAAGAGTGAGGACAGAAATGATAGTAGTTTTTACTCTATCTACTGATTTTACTACGATAGATTATCAAAAATTAATTTTCCAAACGAAAATGGAATCCCCCCTCCCCCATTTCTAAATGTTTTGTTTGATTTTTAAAATGAAAATTTTACGAAAAAAATGAGAAGATGGAACTTGAAATTTTTTAATGTGATTTTTGTACATCATACTCATCAAGTCATCAATCTACTTTTTTCAGTCGAGTTCAAATTATGAAATAACTTTTAGGCTTAACGAACGTATGATAGTTTATCAAACCTTTCAAGATGGCTCTTGAATTATAAGAAGCCGAGAAGGAAGTAAGTAGGTAGGTAGGTACTAGGTAAACTAAGAACTAGATTTAGCAGCCATTTGTACTAAACATGTATGTAGGTTAGAGTGTACCTCTACCTACCTTATTTACATAAGGTGGCATTTTTTTTGTTTTTTTTTTCGCTCCCAAGCCCTAAAGTTGTCACGACGTATAGAGAAAAATGTATTGAAATGTCCAAATACTTAGTACCTAAGTTTTAGCTATACTTACGACTTACGCCGACTGTTTTTGGCCAATTTTTCAAAACTGCAATGTAAAAATCGAAAAATCGCCCTTGCTTGGAAGTTGGAAAGTGAATCATTTTTAATGTTCATGTTACATAATACCCAACGAATTATAGCTAGGTATTAAAGTAAAAAACGAAGAAAAATAAAAACTAAATTTTCTAATCTCGCTGAAATCTAAGCAATCTGTTTAGCTTGGAGTTCATTTAATTTTTTAAATCACATGTTGCAGATTACGCGAACCATTTCAGATATGTTCCAACAAATATTTGATAATACTGTACCTATGTACATATACATGTACTTTCTCAGATTGCCTCTAAATCAAAAGGAGCTGAGAAGGAAGTAAAATAAAAACTATCTATGAAATTATTATTGAACAGGTATTCGTGGAAGTTTATACCATTTGTGCATTAGTTTGAATTTTAACCGGTTAGGTAAATAATTCATCTTCGAAAAGATGAATCCATTGATTTTCTCGATTCTATGTGTTTTTGTAACCGACGTGCGATCAAAAAAAGGTGACTAGTGAATACTTCATTGATAATTAAAGAAATACCGTCCTATGATTTCAATCAATTTATTCAATTCGGTAATATGTATTCATCAAAACTTCGAGATTTTTTCACACTTGCTTTTATTTTTATAGCTTTACTTATCAATCTAAGCTATAAAAATTGGGGGAACCTTGAAGACGTTTGGCACAATAATACCATCTCATATCGATATTATATAGACAAATATTCTGCCGCGTGCCCTGCTTCCAGCCCTCTTGAGCAGCAGTTCAACAAAGATGTCTCGTTGACCAAACAAAGCGTATTCTCGAGGTTAATTTGTCTGAGAAATCAATCCCTGACGGAGAGTGATATTGATTTTTGTGAGAACTCATACGAACCTGCGATGATTTATAATTCACGTACGGGAGAATATGAAATCGGATATGAGGTAAATGACTCATGCATTTTTCACCTACTCCTCTCACTTTTAAATAATCATAAGGTTATTTTCACTGAAATAGATAACTTATAACTATATTGATTTTTTTCAGCTGTATTTTTTCAGGAATGAGAGCGAATATCAGGGCAATACAAAATATGATTATTATTATAATTATAAAACGGTGAGATAGTAGTGCTTATAAACTTTACATACGTGCATGATTTCGATCTTCTAACTGCGAAATCTGCAATATGACATTTTTAAGGGACCTAACTTGTATCCAAATTCAAACCCGTTCTTGTGGCTTTCTAAATTCGATTTTGAATGCGTTAACTATAATTCAGAGAAAGGAATTCGAGACGATTAACATTCATAACGATTTTTTTGTGCCTAATCTAAATCATTTTCACGCAGGTAAATACAAAAAAGCCCCCGTACGAAATTGAGAATCAAACAATATTCAATGGTACTTCTGAATTTGTAATTAGATACGAAGATGACACCCACATTATGTTCAATTTCACCAATGGATATCCAACTCTGGTAATGTGGATTTGATTACTAGGCACCTACTTGAAATATATAATAAACTAAAAAACATGTAGATCTACCTACCTATGTAATTTTTTGCTTTTTGGTACGTATTGTTGTAGGGTTTCTATTGGATACATGTGCTGTCCATGAAATATTCAAAAAACAATAAATATGTGGTATTTACACGAAATCTTATAAAATTTGAAAATTTGAAGGACGAATGCAAAAATTATCGAACTGCTGACGAAGAATTGTACTCAAAGGTATGTTCTTGTGCTGCATGCTGCTTACTACATATAAGGTACAAAAGTAATGAAACCACCACAATGAATTTCGTAATTAGGTATTTCTTTAAGATGGTATTGATATTACCAATTTTTGAGTTCAGACACCTCTAATGCATTGAACTAGGCCTGAACATATTCGGTCTGATTTTCACGAGCTGGGAAAAAATCGATAAATTGCTGCGAAATTAGGTGGAACTTTTAAAAAAGATTCTCTAAAATTTTTCGCAATTTAAAAATTTGAAGAAAAATACTGATTACCTTTACCTATTATCAATTGAAAAATGTGAATAAGGATTAATTTCTGGCATTATTTCAAATTCAGCGCGGAGAGTTGAAGTGGTTTCCATTACTTGTTAGATGATGAGAGATGCCTATGTCAATGCTGGTACATTTTTTTCATAAGTAACATTAGGTAGGTATTTTTACAAAGTCTTTTACATTTCAGAAAAATCAGAAAAAGTGTTTGAAAGACATTTTAGTGCCTTCGTCCTCATTTAAAGGAAACCCTGATCTGTCCTGCGGACAACCTTATGGATGTTTAACACCATCGCAGGTAATTCCACTGTGGTATTTTGACTCGAGCTCAGCCAGGCTTGCCAGTTGTTCGTATTTAAACGTAATACCAGTTTGGAAAAGCATTGCAGAAGGAAATTTGAGAAGAGTCGATCTTTTCATAGGTGCAATTATCAAGGTAAAAGACCATAATGAAATAATTTATTTATTTATTTATTAAGAGCCATTTACAGCAACTTAGGCTAGGGGCCCTATATTAAGACAAACTTATGATTAGGGTATATACATATCTGTTTAATAACGAATGAACACATTATTGGTACCTACACATTTTTTTCACTTGCAGAATTTACGTTATGATAACGGAGTCAGTGTTGACAAAGTCATTTTTGGTGTAAATGGAGTTTTAAAAATAACGGTACCGGGTGGCAGGCGAAGAATGTATTTATCAGATAGTAAACGCGATCGTGTCGTGGAAATCCCAAAAATAATTTATCGAATTATTAAAGTCGAAGCGTTAAGTTGCAGCCATTTCGCAGTAATCGTAATCCATAATGATCCTAGCACAGTCCGGGGTGCTGATAGACTTTGCGACAAAAACGATACTCTTATTCACACGTGGGATAAAATAATCAACGATGATCCAAAAACTGGGTTAACTTACGTTTGTCCGATGACCACATTTCTTGAAAAAAAATTAGACGTCAATTGTTGCAGCTTAAATAAACTGAATTTGGCTCAAGTTCCATGTTACCAACATCAACGGTCTCAGGAGTGGTGGTCTTATGAGGATAGAGCGGAAATTGTCAATTCAAACTTCGCAAGATTTTTAGAAGAGATATCACAAGTGAAATAAAACATTTTGCTGCCAAAGCGATGCGAGGCTGCAAAGTTCTAGGAAAATTGTTGATTTTGCTCGAGTCAACAACGGTCAAAACTTTTGAAAATTTACAGTTTTAAAGAACAGAAAATCTTTTTTTCCTTCAGTTTATTCGAATTACAACCTTTCTTATTCGTATATGTGAGGGCGCATACGGAAAGGGACCTTACGACCAAAAAATCAATTTTTCATTTCTTCGCCAAATTTTTGTAGGGACTCTTTAAAAATCGAGTAGAACCCTCCATAGGCCCCAATTTTTATTATTTCATCGATTTTTTTTACTTTTAAGCGAAGCATGCATTACATTATTATCATTCATAAAAGTTGAAAAATGACACAAAAAATTTGAAAAAAGACGTAAAAACGCGTAAAAAATGAACATTTTACAAAAACTCGTGACTTTATAATAAGACGTGAGTGGAAAAAATCATTAAAAAAATTTTCCTATAGCGGAACTCGAATCGAAGACTTTCGGCAAGGTAGATACATACACCTATAGCCACCAGTATCGATTTACGAAATGTACATATTTTTTAACAATATATAACTAACTTTAATGTGAAACTATATAAAAAACACAAGTTGAACTGAAAAACACTGCCACAATCAGCAGCAAACGATTTTTATAAAAACTAATACCCTAAAATTCTTGATAATATCAACAGAATTGCTCACTTTATCAACTTTGTAGTGCCTAATTTGGCCAGTACAGGTCGTTGGAGGGCGTGTGTGAATGTGTGATAATGTATAGGACCTTTGAAGTTGGAATAGCCATATGTAATTGTACCTTAAAACAAGGGAAATAACGCAAAACTTTAAACCCTCCTCTTGTGAAATTTTACTTTTGGTCGTAAGGTCCCTTTCCGTATATGCGCCCTCACATATAAGTCTAATTTCACACAGAACAAATGTAAATTTAGAAGAATTTTGGAGGTTTTCCGTGCCTACTTTTAAAGCTCATTTACGAATTTCCTGCATTTTTTTGTAATTTTTTATATTTTTTGTTTTGGCTGGTAGACACCAGATATTTCGGCCCTTTTTAAAAAATTTTCGAAAATTGAAGAATTTACTTCGGTGGCATAAATTTGGTTCTGAGGTTTAAGTGACATACGAATAGGTACTCATTCAAAGCACCATTGTAGAAGTTCTCTCCAAAGTATTTTATTGATTACTGTATTCTATATAGGTAATTATATTTGTCCAGTTTAAAAAATGACTATCAAAATCAATTTACAAGTTTATTTTAGAGAAAAATTTCAGAGCTACTATTTTTAATCAAATTTGTCTTCACAATATTACTAAAGATTATTACCTATCATGTTATAACTTCATTCATTTGAATTTTTCTGGATCACCTCACTTGCCTCAAATGAAGCGAATTATTTTTAATATTCACGTTTCGTAATCCCCACTCAAGATAACTTTTAAATTAAGAAATGAAGTTTCGCAATCTGTTCAGGTTGGAATTTATTGAATTTCTTGGATCACATGTTGCAGATTGAGCGAACCATGTAAGTACTTACTCACAAATATTCGATGATACTTTTCAGATTGCTTCTAAATTAAAAGGAACCGAGAGGGAAGTTGAATAGAAAATAAGGTACCTACCATTTAGAAATGATATGGAACATGTAGTCAATTTGTGTATTTTGTGTAAGGTTCCAATTTTAACCGGATAAGTAAATTACTCATCTTCGAAAAGATGAATCCATTGATTTTCTCGATTCTATGTGTTCTTGTAACCGATGTGCGATCAAAAAGAGGTGACTATAGTGACTACTTCATTGTTAAATAAGGAAATACCGTCCTATGACTTCAATCAATTCGGTAATATTCATCAAAACTTCGAGCTTTTTTTCACACTTGCCTTTATTTTTACAGCTTTACTTATCAATCTAGGCTGTAACTATTGGGGGAACCTTGAAGACGTTTGGAACAATTCCTCTATCTCATATTGCTATCCAACATATAATCCAACCAAATATTTTGCCGCGTGCCCTGCTTCCAGCCCTCTAGAGCAGCAGTTCAACAAATATGTCTCGTTGACCAAACATAGTGTATTCTCGAGGTTAATTTTTCTGAGAAATCAATCCCTGACGGAGAGTGATATTGATTTTTGTGAGAACTCATACAAACCTGCGATGATTTATAATTCACGTACGGGAGAATATGAAATCGGATATGAGGTTGATAATTCATGCATTTTTTACCTACCCCTACCACTTTTAAATCATATTCTCACTGAAATAAGGTATTGTATTTTTCAGCTGTACTTTTTTAGAAACGAGACCAAACTTCGGGACCACAATAAACATGATTATCATTTTTACAAAATGGTGAGACGCAATTTCTCATACCTAATTCTTACATTTCATACATGATTTGGATCTTCTAACTGGAGTTTAGAATCCAAAATCTGCAATGTGGCACTTTCTAAGGGACCGGACTTGTTTCCTATGTTAAGACTGTTCCTATGGCTTTGCTACAAGCTGTTCATGATAATGGGAAATTAGTGGACTAATCAACTAGGGAGATGATCCTCAAAATTTGTTGAAAATCATTCATTTCACCAGTTGGATAGTATATTTTTCGTTATTTTAGGGATAGAATCGCTAGTTTGTCCACCGAGCGATTAGCGAATGGGAGATAATGTAGCAGATTCCCTCCCTAGAAACGAAACACAATAGGTACCTCTACCTGCTTATGTTTCTATTTATACCTCTCAAGAGTAAAACTTCGATATTAACGTACAGTATTTATGTATATTCTCAATTCGATGTTTAATGCTTCAACTAAGTACAAAATGAGAAAAAGGAATTGAATTCGAGATGAGTAGGTATTCATAACGAATTTTTTATAACTACTTTTATAATCCTTTTTACGCAGGTAAATGCAAAAAAGCTCCCGTATAAAATTGAGAATCGAACAATGTTCAATGATAACTCTGAATTCGTCATTAGATACGAAGCTGGCAAGCACATTACGTTCAATTTCACCAATGGATATCCGACTCTGGTAATGTAGATTTGATTATGAGGTACCTACATGAAATAATAAATTCAAAAACATGTCTGTAATTTTTGGCTTTTTTGTTTGTATGGTTGTAGGGTTTTTATTGGATAAAAGTAATGTCTATAGAATGTTCAAAAAATGATAAGCACGTGGTATTTGAACCAGATCGTAACGAGATTGAAAATTTGAACGATGAATGCAAAAATTACCGACATGCCGATGAAGAAATGTACTCAAAGGTATGTACTTGTGCCAGAGGCGTCGCTACGGGGGGAGGGGGATACTCCCCCCACAAGAATTTTATTCGGAAATTCGACAAATTGGGTAAAATTCGACAAGATCTCGGATAAGGACCTGCGATGAAAGAAAACCCCGTTGTTTTACTTCTTGATTACATAAATTTTCGAAAGCTTCTGCCATCGCTTCACTCGGGATTATTTTATTTTCTTTTTCAAAACCAATCAAGGAGGAAATTTCTAAGAAAAAATCAAGTTTTAAAGCCAAAAAATAAACTCCTCACAAAAAACATCGTTTTTATGCCTCACATAAATACAAATTTTCAAGAGCTTGCGCCTTCACTTGGGCCTGTTTTGTTTTGTTTTTCAAAATCAACTTATTCCTTCCAAAAAACATCATTCAAATTCTAAAATTTTAAAATCCAAAAAATAATGAAAAAGGAAATACAAATTTTCAGAAGTTTTCGCTCTCGCTTCGCTTTAGCCTGTACTTTCTTCTTCTTCAAAAATAACTTCCTGAAAAAAAACATCGGTCCAATTCTAAAAGTTTAAACACCAAAAAATAAACTCCTCGCATTGAAAAAAAACTCGTTTTTAGGCATTTCAAAATAACAATTTTCAAAAGCTCTTGCCCTCGCTTCGCTCGGGCCAATTTGTTTCTCATTTCGAAATAAGTTGAACAAATTTCACATTTATGAGACCTCCAAAAATACAAAAAAGAAAAGAAAAATTTTCGTGATCATCTCTTTGAGATGGTTGGTATGGTTATCGTACCAATTTCTGACACTTCCAACGCATTGAACTAGGCTTGAGTAATACGTACATTCAGTCTGATTTTTCAGAGCTGGGAAAAAGTCAAATCGTTGCGAAATTAGGTCAAACTTTCAAAAATGATTTTCTGAATCATTAATTTCTAGCGTTAGGTATTTTTCAAATTCATCGCAGAGAGTTGAAGTGATTTCATTTCCTTGTTAGTTGATGAGAGATGCGTATAATTATCGATGCTAGTATCTATGTACATTTTTTCCATCAGAAAGTACTTAATATTTTAACATTGACTTTTATCGTACATACTTCAGAAAAATCAGAAAAAGCATTTGAAAGACATTTTAGTACCTTCGTCCTTATTTGAAGGAAACTCGACTGATCTGTCATGTGGGCAACCTTACGGATGTTTAACACCATCGCAGATAATTCCACTGTGGTATTTTGACTCGAGTGCAGATAAGCTTGCCAGTTGTTCGTATTTAAACGTAATACCAGTTTGGAAAAGCATCGCAGATGGAAATTTGAGAAGAGTTGATTTTTTCGTAGCCGCAATCGTTAAGGTACTCGTACAAGACCGTGAATGGAATAATGTTTAAAATCGTGAATGAACACTTGCCTACATATTTTTTCCATTTGCAGGAATCAAGTGCTAACGAAGTCATTTTTGGTGTAAACGGAGTACTGAAAATGATGGTACCTGGCGGCTGGCGAAAAATGTATTTATCCGATTCTAAACGCGATCATGTCGTAGAAATTCCAAAAATAATTTATCGAATTATTAAATACGAAGTGTTGCATTACAAAGAACTCGCAGTAATTGTAATCCATAATGATCCTAACGCAGTCCGAGATGCTGATAGACTTTGCGACAAAAATGACGTCCTAATTCGCTCGTGGGAAAAAATAATCAACGATGATCCAAAAAGTGGATTAACTTACGTTTGTCGCATGACACCAAAACTTGAAAAAAAATTGAACGTCGATTATTACGACATATATGACCTTAATCTAGCCCACGTAGTCTTTGACGAAAATGGGCATTTGGGTAATAACTATGAAGAGGGATTTATCATTGAAGGCTTTGAAGAATTTTTAAAAAAGTACCCCAAGTGAAATAAAAACTTGATAAAAATTGATCCTCTATTTTTATTTGTTCTATCTCCTTTTCTTATTCAGTTCCAAGACTTTGACATTTTCTTTCACTTATTAGAAGAGGTGTCTACGTGTGAATATGTTTTCCAACCTTTTGAAAATTCAATTGCGATCAATCTTACTCGTAGCTAGCTTCTCAGAAAATTCGCACCTTTTTCTTTTTTCGTTTTCTCTCACGCTCTTCTTCAACTTTTGATCATTGATAATTAAATTCAAAAAATAGAACGGATGCTGCAAAATTATAGGAAAATTCTAAATTTATTGCTCGATTCAACTTGGGCGAAAGCTTTTGAAAATTTAGACTTCAAGAGAACAGAAAATATTTTTTTCTTCGGCTTACTCAAATTGCGATCTTTCTTCATATGTTGAAAAGAAGATGTTAATTTCTCAGAAAATTTCGCGCGGATCGAGTTCGTAAATTTTGAAGAATGTTGGGAGTTTTTTGTGCCTGCTTTTTAAGCCCATTTCTAAATTTCGTACCTTTTTTTTTCGTAATTTTTGAATTTTTTTCGATCGGAGGACACAGATAATACTAGACACCACATGTTTTCGCCATTTTCAAAAATTGGACAAAAATGGAATAATAAACTTTGGCAGCTGGGAAATTGGTTCTGAGGTGTAGGTGGTATTTCGTTGATTACTTCTATTCTAATGTTTTCCAGTTTTAAGAAATGACTATCAAAAATCAATATTTTTGCTTTAGAGAAAAATTTCAGAGCTACTATTTTTAATAAGCTTCATCTTCACAATACCTAGGTACTACATAGTAAGGTTGTTATCATGTTAATGCGTTGTTCATTTTCAGTCAAGTAGGTAATACACAACGAAGGTACCTAACCTTGATTTTCACCTTCTATTGTACCTAACTGGATGAGTTGAACTAGCCAGAATTATTACTTATTTGGGATGTGAATATTTTTAATACCTATTCAAATTTCAGCTTTTAAATTAATAAAGGAAGAAAAATAAAAATTGAATTACGCAACCTCATTGAAATCAAAGCAATCTGATGCGTTTGAAGTTTATTGAATTTCTTGGATCATATATTGCAGATTAAGCGAGCCATATTATGTATAGATAGATGTGTGCCTAAACAAATATTTCATAATACTTTCTCAGATTACCTCTAAATGAGAAGGAGCCGAGAAGGAAGTAAAATTGAAACTCTATTTAGAAATAGGTATGTAATATTGAATATGTAGCCAATTTGTGGAAGTTTGTACGTATTCGTGTACTATTTGAATTTTAACCAGATAGACAAATTATTTATCTTCGAAAACATGAACCCATTGATTTTCCCGATTTTATGTTTTTTCGTAACCGAAGTGCGATCAGAAAAAGGTAACTACTTCATCGATGGAAATACCATCCTATGATTTCAATCAATCCGGTAATATTTATCAACGCTTCGAGATTCGTACATTTTTTTTCACATTCGCCTTTATTTTTACAGCTTTACTTCTTAATATACACGACGGAAGCTATTGGGGGGACCTTGCAGACGTTTGGCACAATAATACCGCTAGCGAATATAGATGTGAAGACAAATATATTGCCGCGTGCCCAGCTTCCAGCCCTCTAGAGCAGCAATTCGACAAAGATGTCTCGTTGACTAAACAAAGCGTATTCTCGCGGTTAATTTTGTGGAGAAATCAATCACTGGAAGACAGTGATGTTGATTTTTGTGAAAAGTCGTACGAACCTGCGATGATTTATAATTCACGTACGAAAGAGTATGAAATCGGATACGAGGTAAATGACTCATGCTTTTTTCACCAACTCCTCTCACTTTTAAATCATATTCTCACTGAAATAGATATTGCATTTTTTCAGCTGTATTTTTTTAGAAACGAATCCGAACTTGAGTACAGTACAAAAGATGATTATCATAATTATAAAACGGTGAGACACTAGTTCTTATAAACCTTACATTCATGCAATATGATCTCGATCTTCTAACTTGAGTTTCGAATGCGAAATCTGCAATAAGTAGGTATGCCATTTTTAAGGGAACTATATAACTTATTACCAATTTTAAACTCGTTCCTGTGTCTTACCTTAAAACCTGTTCATCAGAACGGAGAAAAAATTTTTAATACATACTTGTCTCTCAAGAGTGAATTTAGATTCATAATTCGTTTTTGAATGCTTCAATTAGATATTAATGAGAGAAAGAAATTCGAGACGAGTATTCATAACGTATTTCATATGCCTACTTTTATTATCATTTTCACGCAGGTAAATAAAGAAAAGCACACTTATAACATTGAGGATCAAACAATATTCAACGGTACCTCTGAATTTGTAATTAGATACGAAGATGTCAACCACATTATGTTTAATTTCACCAATGGATATCCCTCTCTGGTAATGTGGATTTGATTACTCGGCACTTATTACCTGAAACAATAAATTAAAAAACATGTACCTAATTTTTTTCTTTTTTGTACATATTGTTGTAGGCTTTTTATTGGATACATATACTGTCTATAAAATGCTCGAAAAACAATAAACACGTGGTATTCAAAGGAAATATTAGAAACCTTGGAAATTTGAAGGACCAATGCAAAAATTATCGATTTGCTGATGAAGAATTGTACTCAAAGGTATGTTCTTGTGCTGCTTACTGCATACAAGTATGAAACCACTCTAATCAATGCGGTAATATCTCTTTAAAGTTATTACATATCAGTTTCTGAGTTCTGACATTTCCAATCCTGTGAACTAGACCTAAAGATATTCAGTTTGATTTTTCAAAGCTGGGAAAAAATCAATGAATTATTGTTGCGAAACTACAGTCGAATTTTCGAAAATGATTCTCTACATTTTTTTAATTTAAAAATTTGGAAAAAAAACCATCAATTTGCAATAAGCATTTAATGTATAAATTGTCTGATCTCATTATTACCTATCATTAATTAAAAGCTGGGAAGAAAGCATTAACTTCAGGCGTTATTTCAATATTTTTTTCATCAGAAAGTAATATTATAGATACTTGGTAGGTATTTTTACAACGTCTTTTAAATTTCAGACTAATCAGAAAAAATGTTTAAAAGACATTTTAGTGCCTTCGTCCTCATTTAAAGGAAACCCTGATCTGTCGTGTGGGCAACCTTACGGATGTTTAACGCCATCCCAGATACTTCCACTGTGGTATTTTGCCTCGATCTCATCAGTCAGGCTCGCCAGTTGTTCGCATTTAAACTTAATACCGGTATGGAAAAGCATTGCAGAAGGAAATTTGAGAAGAGTCGATCTTTTCATAGGTGCAATTATCAAGGTAAAAGACCATAATGAAATAATGTTTAATGATGAATGAACACTTAGGTACCTCTACCTTTCACTTATAGAAATCAAATGGTAACGAAGTCATTTTTGGTGTGAACGGAGTTTTGAAAATGACGGTACCGCGCGGTAGGCGAAGAATGTATTTACCCGATTAGCGCTCGGTGGCAGTAAAATTGCCAACTGCCAATTGTGAACTTTTGGCAAAAATTCGAGTAAAAGTTGGCAAAATCTCCACCAATGAAAACGTTTTATTTAATAGCCAACTTGACAATTAGTTGGCAAAATTTTTGCCAACTAATTGTCAACAGAGGCATATTTTTGTCAATTACATATACATTTCGTTTTGCCAACTAATTACCAAAAAGGCAATATTTTTGTCAACTACTCACATTTTCAAAATAACGGATACATTTTTGAATTTTAAATTTCAAAAATCAAAAATGAAGGGAAGGGTTGCATGTTTCAGCTTTTTGACTTCAGAAATGGTATTTTTCCATCATGTTGCATTTTTCCAACCTATAATATATCACTAAAATTTCCTGACCTAAGGGGGGTTCGAACCTGTGTTCTCCTGCACCTAAAACCCTACACCTAACCCTACAGCTACCAGTACTACAAGAAGAATTGGACATAAAATGAATTCTTATCATTTGCTTGCAGGCTCGTGTTGCTAATTGCTTTGATTTAGGCCATGTCAAAAAAATTTACGAATATTTTTGGTGGTAAAAATTCCTTAAAGTAGTGCCTAGATTTTTTTAAATTTTAGAGACACCAAAAATTTTAAAGCTAAATTCAGAAATTTTTTAAATTCTACTTCAGAAATAAAATAAAAATAAGAAAATCAATTTTAAAAATTGATATCAATTGAACTGCAATTATTTTTTTTAATTTGTTGAATTCTGTGAATTGATTTTTTTATTTTCATTGATTTGGAAAAAATTATTTTGTAAAATGGAATTTAAAAAATATCTGAATTTAGCTTTACAATTTTTGGTTTTACTGGAATTTTTTTCGATCCATTATACCCATTCGGAATTTTTTTAGTAGTTTTCACGACGATTCCCCAGAATAATCGCAGTGGCAATAGGCATTCGCCTCACCCTGTAAGGGTACCACAAAAATGCGATTTCCAATGTCCTGTAAAGGACAAGGAACCACGACGACGAAGCAATTTTAAATCAATTATCTTTTTAAACAAAAATTATTTATTACGTTGGAATAAAAAAAATTGAAAAGAAACAAAAAGACGTATTCCTATATGGTTACTCAAGTTCCTACTTTGTTTAATTTCTAAAATGAAATTTTAAAATATTTTCAGTCATACTTAAGTAGGTATGTACCTAGTACCTACATATCAATTTTTATTATAATTTTTTTACATTTCTGCCAAAAACAAAAAAAGGTTATAGTCTATTCTCAAAAAATGTTTAATTAAAATTAAGTACCAGGTATTGAAATTATAATTTTTTGGGGGAGGGGGGTTCAAAATTTAAGTAGCCCTTGCAGTAGTTTTTTCAAAAACTGAGTACATATTTTTGGATTTAGCTTCAAAATTTTTGTTCTTAAATTATTCTGCTCAGATTTTTCTGATGATTGGGTTCAAAATATTATTTTGCATTAAATTGTTTCCTTTTTGAAATTGGCGATGACTCTGTGGAGAATTTTTTTTTTTTAAGTTTGAAAAAACCCACATGGGGGGCCTTTTTTGGTTAAAAATATTTGAAATCGTTCATAAGCCTTTCTTTTTCGTTTTTTTTTTCTAATTTGAGTGATTGCTGTGAATTTAGAAATGTTTTAAAATAGGTACCTACCTTGTAAATTATTTCGCATTTGTTTTTTTTGTTTTTCCTTTTTTTTTTTTTTTACAAAATTTGACTGAGTGTAGGGATTTTTTTTTTTGAAATTTGAAAATACGAAATAAGTACCAACTTTGAAAGAAAAACTATAGTAAAAACCAAAAAAATAATTTAAAAATGTTAAAAATTTCTCATTTGTAATTGAATTTAAAAATCCAAACTGGTACTTAAGATTTTAGTTTAATTTTAAACTTTAAAACCACCAAAATATACTAATTATTTCAATGAAACCCAAAAAATTTTTAGCACTGAAACATACTTGAATTTTGTAGCGCTTCAACTGAATTGTAAAAAAATTTAGTATCTGTAATGTCTTGCCGCGCAAGCGCATGGTGCTGATGTTGGCAAAAAATTGTCAAAATGTTGGCAATATTCTTCTAAGGAAATTATTGCCAACTTTTTCACAATTTATTGCCAACCACAGCAAGATGCGCATGCGCAAATAAAATACGTGGCAAAGTTTTGACATTTAGGTGGCAATTTTCTCTTACCATCATTTTCTATTTCATAGGTGCCAATTTTATATTCGAAAATGCCAACGTGGCAGTAAAAATGACAAAAATAATTGCCACTGCGCTAATCGGGTATCGGATACTAAAGAGGATGGCGTCCTGGAAATTCCAAAAATAATTTATCGAATTATTAGAGTCGAAGCGTTAGGTTGCAGCCATTTCGCAGTAATCGTAATCCATAATGATCCTAGCGCAGTCCGGGATGCTGGCAGACTTTGCGACAAAAATGATACTCTTATTCGCACCTGGGAAAAAATAATCAACGATGATTCAAAAACTGGGTTAACTTACGTTTGTCCGATGACCACATTTCTAGAAAAAAAATTAGACCTCAATTGTTGCGGCATGAATAAACTAAATTTGGCCGAAGTTCCATGTCACAGACATCAATGGTCTTATGAGTGGTGGTCTATTGAGAATAGAGAGGAAATTGTCAATTCAAGCTTTGAGAGGTTTTTAAAAGAGATATCCTAAATAAAATTTTTTAGATTTTTTGACGGTTATCAAAGAAGGTGTAGATAACTAAGTACATATTTGCAAATATTTCTTTCGAAATCTTTAAAAATTCGATTGCAATCAATGTTTGTCTTTTAGAGAAAAGTTTTAGGGCCGCTGTAGCGATAGGAATTGCAGTATTTTCTGTCACTCATGTGAGAGAAAATTGTTCTACATTCAGCTGCAAATTGGGAGCTATTCAGATGGAATTGTTTATATCGTATGGTCAGTTCTGTGCTTCTTCAATATATATTCCAGAAAATTGCTGAATAGATGATGGAATTTACTGTTACTTGAAGTTCAAAGTTGACTCTGTGAAAAACTTTGTAATTACTCACAAGAATAAAGAAGAATCACTATTATCCGGAAAAAAGATTCATTTAGAGTGTTGGAATCACTGAAGGGACCAATGGAAAGACTTGCGTAAATTCATATACTTATTGGATGTTCTTGGGCCATATGTCGTAATTGCTTAACAGCTGGAAATGCTTCAAATTTAGTAAGACACAACACAATAAGAACTGTCAGTCTTACAAAACTGTGGACAATATACTAAATTCATTCATCACCTCATTTGGAAATGTAGACCATAACGGAATTTGCTGGGACTGATGAATAACATCTGTTATATGAAAATATGAACCAGAGTATTTTTTATTTGCAACAGCAGTTAGAAGAGTTAAAAAACTAGGAAGAAACTGGGACATTCATAGAGTTTGGCGATGTTTTGGAAAATCACCAACCAGTATTCCCTGAAATTCAATAAATACGAGTGGGGCAGAGTTTTCTATTGCAAATTGAAATGATCATTGATATTCCATACTTGTATTTATACAACACAACAAACTGTGATACCCATCATAAACCACACCTCAACAATAAATTCTCTGCCTGTAATCTATTGCAAATTTTATGTAACTGAATAGTAGATAAAAACAACCCAATAATATCATTCGGTCAAACTGAATTGAATAACAAAAATGTGGATTTTCAACAATTCATGGAATACCTACAATCTATTCTGGAGTAAATTGAAAAATCTTTCCAGGATATTATCTTACGATTTCCATCAGCAGTGCCTGCAAGTAATGATCAATGCCATGTACCAGCAATGCTGATCATATACCTTTCGAAAAGAATTTTTATGGTTTAGCTAAAAGAACACAATATTAAACTTCTTGAACCAGCATTAGTCTTTATTCCAATTATAAGACATCCTAAAATTAAAGCCAAATATAGGTATTGTGGCTGAAGATCGATAAATAACACTGTACCAGACACCAAACAGTTTTACTTAAACTATGGCAGAAACTATTATCTAGTCAAACATATGGAAGACAAGTTCTACAACTTTCATAAATGTCACATTGGATAATCATCCTAGATCAGCTAATAAGCCAGCTTTAGAAAATATGAGAATCAAAGTATCCAGTAGTACAGAGAAAGTGGTAATTACAGAGAATAAGCAGAGTAATTTCATACAAGTATCTAGATGCAATCACACTAGGGAAACCAACAGTTCTAGTTGTACAGAAAAACCAAATACCAGCAGAGTCTGTAACTGTATCGGAATCAGATCAAGAAAAAACACCAAATATCGTCATTCACTTCATAATGATCACAGATATTTCAGCTCCTACTTCAGAAAAGGAAATAATCCAATACAAAAGATAGAAGAATCTGTAACAATTGTTATTGTCTCATCTTTAAATGCTGTTAGATATTGTCAATTTTGGAATGCCAAAACAACATGTGGTCTTAAAATATGTCTGAAGAAGATATTGAGAAGCTACTAGATGTCAATGACAATGAAATAGGTGTATACGATGTATCAACTTCACAATTCACCCATATTCCAGATCATGCAATTCTGGATCACAAGTACACACATGCTATGTGGGAGTGATATTCTTGATAAAAATCCAGGACTAACAACAGACACATTAAGGTTTACCAAAGAAAACTCATGAAATGTGAAAATCTGGATTCAGAAAACATGAATTTATCAGAGACCATTTGGTACAAGGCATTTCCAGTTGAGTTACAACTACCTATTTACCTCTCACGTAAATAATGATGGTTCCAATTTCATATCACTTCCTACAACAGAAGGAACAGTAGATTTTCATAAGTGATTGAATGAATAACTTCTACACCAAGAGGACTATTTCGTAATTACCAAAATATTGAATCCTACACGATGCATGGTAAAGATCCCCAACACCATCCTTTAATGTTGATGAAGAGTTTATTGATCATTTGGTCAAATCATGTTACGTAAGACAATTTATCATTCAATTTACAATCAATTGAATACCAACAAATGTTCAAAGGATCTAAACAAGTTATTTACGTACAACATTATCAGCTTTAGTTCACCATATTCAAGAAACATCAAGATGTGAATTGTTGTCGCTGCCAAATTTAGTTTACCAAGAATATCACCAGTTCCAGAAATTATTTTTTTTTAAAAAAAATATACATCCGTGCCCAAATTTATATACTTTGTACAATTTTGATTTTCGTAATTACACAACTTCTTGTATTATTAATTTTAAGCACATTTTGTAATATTTATTAGTTTTAATTTGTTTTTATATACTTTAACACTGTAATCATCTCCTCATTTCCTTTCCTCTCCTTGCACGATGCACATCACCCATGCAAACATATTTATAACAACACGTTGCACTACTCAAGAAATATTCCAGAAATTGGGGCAATTCCCGGGATATCCAGGATGGCGCTTCATCTCCCGTTGTTCAGTTGGGATTTTCGTAATATTCCCTCGCCTATGTCACCGTGAAAATATCAAGAGAATCCGGGGCATATGTAGCGATAGGAATTGCAGTATTTTCTGTCACTCATGTGAGAGAAAATTGTTCTACATTCAGCTGCAACTCATTTTAGTTCCGTAAATACGCGATCTGGCGGATTAATTACGTAAAAGCGCCATCTGGTGAGTTAGTTCTCTCATGACCAACGAGTTGTGAGAGCAACGAGCCAAACGCTAGTCATTTGGCGACTCCCGATGCCTAACATCGGTTATCAGTGTTCCGGAGATGATGTAGGCTTGTACCTACATCATGCTGTTTGCGTAAATCTAATCGGATAAATTAGTAGCACAAGTCCAGTCATATACGAAATATGAACTGGTGAAGCTTGCGATCAAGTGATCTATTTCGTAAATGATCTGTGTTCCAGTTAGACTGATAGAGTTGTCCAGATGTACTCGGGTCCAGGAGTTATTACGTAAAACAACTGACGATCCTTATTGGAAATCTCATCTTAATGAGTAACATATATGGACCTTCCCACATCCGTGTACTGTTCCCTAGTCCCTGTGGTGATGTGCTTTGCACTTTCTTAGGCATGAAATGCCATCTCTCCTGTTCGTAATACTGTACAGGCCAGTATAAATAATATAGCTTGAGTAAGTTGTTATTATGTACTTGATCAATAAACAATACATTGAATAACAACTGAAGATGTTTCTTATTAATATTATTAGATAAATGTCTGTGTGGTATACGTAAATATACTCAGTGTCCGAAAAGTAGGTAACGAGGCGGTAAGTCGCCAGGTACCTACGAAGCTCTCAGAAGCTAGGTACTGCTAGGCCTCTAGGAGGTAGCTAGCGTATGTGTGATCTATACATGGAGATGTGCTTGAAATAGCATATTGTAATGTGCAGAAAATTATATCTCCACACCGCTATACAAATCAAAAATCAAATATTTGCTCTTTTTTCTTTTTTCTTATTTCGTTTTCTTCCGCACTCTCCTTCAACTTTCGATCTTTGAATATTAAAGTCAAAATACAGAAGAGAACATTTTGCTGCCCGAGCGAAGCTAGACTGCAAAGTTCTTGGAAAATAGATGATTTTGCTCGAGTCAACAACGGTGAAAACTTGTGAAAATTTACAGTTTTAAAGAACTGAAAATCTTTTTTCTTTCAGTGTATTCGAATTGCAATCTTTCTTCTTATAAGACTTTAAAATTTCACACAGGAGAAATTTTGAGGAATTTTGGTAGTTTTTCGGGCCTACTGTCTTGTCAATCTCATTACCAAATTTCGTACTTCTTTGCAATTTGTATTTTTTCGGATTAAAAAAAAATGAACAATTAACTTTGGTAGCAGTTAGGTAGGTACATACTAGGTAGGTACGTTACCTTGATTTTCACCTTCTACTGAAACTGAATAAGTTGAACTAGCCAGAATTATTACCTATTCGGGACGTTGAATCATTTTTAATGTTCACATTTCATAATACTCACTCAAGATAGCTTTTAAATTAAAAATAGAAGAAAAATAAAAACTAAATTACCTACGCAATCTTATTGAAATCAAAGCAATCTGATTAGTTTGGAGTTTATTGAATTTCTTGGATCATATAGGTATGTGCCCACAAATATTTCATAGTACTTTCTCAGATTGCCTTTTGAATGAATATGAGCCGAGAAGGAAGTAAAATTAAAACTATTTTTAGAAATATGTAGAACATGTAGCCAACTTGTGGAAGTTTATCTCGTACGTATTCGTGTACGCCTGTACGGTTTGAATTTTAACCAAATACGTAGGTAAATTAATCTTCGAAAAGATGAACCCATTGATTTTCCCTATTTTGTGTTTTTTTGTAACCGAAGTGCGATCAGAAAAAGGTGACTGCTTTATTGATATACTTAATGTAAACAAGGAAATATAAGTACAATCCTATGATTTCAACCAATGTGGTAATAATGATTCGTCAACACTTCGAGATTCGTTCATTTTTTCAAACTTGCACTTATTTCATTTACAGCTTTACTTCTTAATATACGCGACGAAGGCTATTGGGGTAACCTTGAAGACGTTTGGCATAATAATACCAAGACCAGACATTGGGGTATACAAAAATATAAGGTTATTGCCGCATGCCCTGCTTCCAGCCCTCTAGAGCAGCAATTCAACAAAGATGTCTCGTTGACCAAACAAAGCGTATTCTCGCGGCTAATCTTGTGGAGAAATCATTCCTTGACAGATAATGATGTTGATTTTTGTGAGAAGTCGTATGAACCTGCGATGATTTATAATTCACTTACGGGAGAATACAAAATCGGATATGAAGTAAATGACTCATGCATTTTTCACCGACTTCTCTCACTTTTAAATCACATTCTCACTGAATAGATATTGAATTTTTTCAGCTATATTTTTTTAGAAACGAGACCGAATTTCGGTACAGTACGAAAGATGATTATTATAATTATAAAAAGGTGAGACAGTAATTCTTATAATTCTTACAACGTGAGTCGTGAGTTAAGAATGCGAAATCTGCAAACTGGCATTTTAGGGGACCTAACATTTGTTTCCAATTTCAAACCCGTTCCTGCGGCATTGCTCTGTAAAAAGCTATTCATCATCATGAGGAAAAAATATTTCGATACATACCTCTCAAGAGTGAATTTCCATATTAACATGCAGTATTTACGTAGATTCTAAATTCGATTTGAAATTCGTTATTTCTTATGCCTACTTTTATACTTCATCATATTCACGCAGGTTAATGCAGAGAACCACACGTATAATATCGGAAATCAAACAATATTCAATGGTACCTCTGAATTTGTAATTAGATACGAAGATGACAACAACATTTTGTTCAATTTCACCAATGGATATCCAACTCTGGTAAAGTGGATTTGATTACTAAGCACCTCCTTGAAATAATAAACTAAAATGACTTGTCTGTAATTTTTTCATTTTTTTGTACGTATCGTTGTAGGGTTTTTATTGGATTAATGTACTGTCTATAAATTGCTCAAAAAACAATAAACATTTAATATTTGACCAATATCTCGGAGATCGTGAAAATTTGAAGGACGAATGCAAAAATTATCGACTTGCTGATGAAGAATTTTACTCAAAGGTATCGTATGTTCTAGCGCTGCTTACTACATACATGCAAGTAAGAAACCACTCCAATTAATTTTGTCATCATCTCTCAAGATTGTATAATTATTACCAATTTCTGAGTTCTGACACTTCCAATGCAGTGAACTAGACTTGAAGATATTCAGTCTGATTTTTCAGAGCTGGGAAAAAATCGCAATGAATTGTAACGAAATCAGGTCGAACTTTTAAAAATGATTCTCTGAAATTTTTCTCAATTTGAAAATGTGAAGAAAAAAACATATTAATTTGCAATATGCATTTTAATGTCTCTCTCTCATTCTTGCCTATCATCAATTCAATTAAAAACTGTCAAGAATGCAATAATGTCTGGCGTTATTAAATTTTCAAATTCAGCGCCGAGAATCAATTTGCAATAAGCATTCAACGCCCATCTCATACCTTTACCTACACATAATCAATTAAAAATTATAGAGAAATCTTTCATTTCTGGCATTACATATTCGAATTCAACGCAGAGTGTCGAAGTGGTTTCCATTCCGTGCTAGGGATGAGAGATCGTACGTCGATGCATGATACCAACATTTTCTTCATCAGAAATACTTATACCCCTTTTATACCTAATACTTAGGTATTTTTATAATGTCTTTTATATTTCAGGAAAATCAGAAAAAGTGCTTGAAAGACATTTTAGTGCCTTCGTCCTCATTTAAAGGAAACCCTGATATGTCATGCGGGCAAGCTTACGGATGTTTAACACCATCGCAGATACTACCACTGTGGTATTTTGACTCGAGCTCAGCCAGGCTTGCCAGTTGCTCGCATATCAACTTGATCCCAGTTTGGAAAAGCATTGCAGAAGGAAATTTGAGAAAAGTCGATCTTTTTGTAGCTGCAATTATTAAAGTAAAAGATCATGATGGAATAATATTTAATGCTGAATGAACTTTCGCCAATGTAGGTGCTGGTACAATGGTACATACTTGTATTTTTTCACTTGCAGAATTCGATAAGAGTTGGCGATGAAGTCATTTTTGGAGTAAATGGAGTTTTGAAAATGATGGTACCGACCGGCTGGCGAAGAATGTATTTATCGGATGCTAAAGGGGATCGCATCGTGGAAATTCCGAAAATAATTTATCGAATTA
The DNA here is from genome assembly GCF_950023065.1 of Planococcus citri. Classification (NCBI taxonomy): domain Eukaryota; kingdom Metazoa; phylum Arthropoda; class Insecta; order Hemiptera; family Pseudococcidae; genus Planococcus; species Planococcus citri. The sequence goes on along the minus strand of NC_088680.1, from coordinate 43,772,021 downwards.
TTAGAGTCGAAGCGTTAGGTTGCAGCCATTTCGCAGTAATCGTAATCCATAATGATCCTAGCGCAGTCCCGGATGCTGACAGGCTTTGCGACAAAAACGATACTCTTATTCGCACCTGGGAAAAAATAATCAGCGATGATTCAAAAACTGGGTTAACTTACGTTTGTCCGATGACCACATTTCTAGAAAAAAAATTAGACCTCAATTGTTGCGGCATGAATAAACTAAATTTGGCCGAAGTTCCATGTCGCCAACGTGAATGGTCTGATGAGTGGTGGTCTTATGAGAATAGAGAGGAAATTGTCAATTCAAGCTTTGAGAAATTTTTAAAAGAGGTATCCTGAATGAAATTTTTTACATTTTTTGACGGTTATTAGAGAAGGTGTAGATAACTAAGTACATACTTCGGTATTTGCAAATATTTTTTTTTTCTTATTTCGTTTTCTTCATTGCTCTCCTTCAACTTTCGATCTTTGAATATTAAAGTCAAAATACAGAAGAGAACATTTTGCAGCGCGAGCGAAGCGAGACTGCAAAGTTCTTGGAAAATAGTTGATTTCGCTGGAGTCAACCAGGGCCAAGACTTTTGAAAATTTACAGTTTTAAAGAACTGAAAATCTTGTTTTCCTTCTGTTTATTCGAATTGCAATCTTTCTTCATAAGTATAATACTGTCAAAATGTCACATAGAACAAATTTTGAAGAATTTTGGTAGTTTTTCGTGCCTGCTGTCTTGTCAAGCTCATTACCGAATTTCGTACCTCTTTGCAATTTTGTAATTTTTTTTGTTAGGTAGACACCAGATATTTCGGACTTTTTAAAAAAAATTTGACAAAAATTGAAGAATTAACTTTGGCAGCAGAAATTCGGTTCTCAGGTTTAGGTGATACGCCCCTTCAGAGCGCGAGCGCCGCATTTCAGCGCAATCAGAGTTGTTGAATTGTAAAAGTTCTCCCTAAAATATTTTATATGATTACTGCATTCCAAATTTGTTCAGTTTTAAAAAATAACTAAGCATAAAAATCCATTTAATCAACTTTGTCTTCACAATATATGTAATTAAAGATTACCTACTATCATGTTAATGCTTCATTCATTAAAATTTTTCTGGATCACCTCACTTGCCCCAAATGAAGCGTATTATTTTTAATATTCACGTTTCGTAATGCCCACTCAAGATAACTTTTATATTAAGATACAGGAAGTTTCGCAATCTGTTCAGTTTGGAGTTTATTGAATTTCTTGGATCATATGTTGCAGGTTAAGCGAACCAAGTAAATTACTCATCTTGAAAAAGATGAATTCATTGATTTTTTCTATCCTATGTGTTTTTGTAACCGAAGTGCGATCAGAAAAAGGTGACTACTTCATTGATGAATAAGGAAAATAGAATCCTATGATTTCAATCAATGTGATAATATACCTCAACACTTCGAGATAAGCTCATTTTTCTACACTTGCCTTTATTTTTACAGCTTTACTTCTTAACACAGGCTACGAACGCTTCTTGGAGGAAGTTGAAGACGTTTGGCACAATAACATCGTTACCGAATGTTGGGGTACAGAAGAATATATTGCTGCGTGCCCTGCTATACTAGCCCTCTAGAGCAGCAATTCAACAAACATGACGTCTCGTTGACCAAACAAAGCGTATTCTCGAGATTAATTTTGTGGAGAAATCAATCCCTGACAGAGAGTGACATTGATTTTTGTGAGAACTCATATGAACCTGCGATGATTTATAATTCACTTACCGGAGAGTACGAAATCGGATATGAGGTAGATAATTCGTGCGTTTTTTACCTACTCGTCCTCTCAGTATTAAATCATATTCTCACAAAAATATTGTATATTTTTTCAGTTGTATTTTTTTAGAAACGAGACAGAATCCCTGAACACCAAGAATAACGATTATCATTATTACAAAACGGTGAATGACCATTTCTTAGAACTCTTACATTCGTGCATTATATATGTTGATCTTCTAATTTGAGTTTAGAATCCAAAATTTGCAATATAAAACTGTCTAAGGGACCTGACTTGTTTCCAATGTGGAAACCGTTCCTGTGGCTTTGCTACAAGCTGTTCATTAGAATGAGGGAAAATAATGAATTTCGATATTAACCCTACAGTATTTAAATTATAAATTCGATGTTGAATGTGTCAACTGCGTATAAATGGGAGAAAGAAATTCGAATTTTTTATGCGTACTTTTATAATCATTTTCACGCAGGTAAATAAAGAAAAGCACATGTATAACATTGAGGATCGAACAATATTCAATGGCACCTCTGAATTTGTAATTAGATACGAAAATTACAACCACACTTTGTTCAATTTCACCAATGGATATCCAACTCTGGTAATGTGGATTTGATCATTACTTACTAATTATTAGGCATCTATGTACTTACTTGAAAAACTAAATTAAAAAACACGTACCTTGGCCTACATGTAACTTTTGCTGTTTTGTACGTATTGTTGTAGGGTTTTTATTGGATACATGTACTGTCTATGAATTGCTCAAAAAACAATAAACATTTGGCATTTAAGCGATATATGGTAACTCCCGAAAATTTGAAAGACGAATGCAAAAATTATCAACTTGCCGACGAAGAATTGTACTCAAAGGTAACTATGTTTTTATGCTGCTTACTACATATACATAGGTACAAGTAAGAAACCACTCCAATCAGTTTCGTGATTAATTTGATTATCAGTTATTACCAATTTCTGAGTTCTGATACTGCCAATGCAGTGAACTATACCTGAAGGTATTCAGTCTGATTTTTCAGAGCTGAGGAAAAATCGCAATGAATTGTTACGAAATTAGTTCGAACTTTTAAAAATGATTCTCTGAAATTTTTCTGTACTTACCTATTTAAAAATTTGAGGGAAAAAACTGATCAATTTGCAATAAGCATCTTATTGTCTTATCTCATTCTTGCCAATCATAAATTAAAACACGTGAGGAAAGCATTAATTTCTGACGTTATATCAAATTCAGCGCGAACATAGTTTAGGATGGTTTTCTTTTTGAGAGATGCCTTTTACGTATATGTATTTCAGAAAAATCAGAAAAAGCGTTTGAAAGACATTTTGGTACCTTCGTCCTTATTTAAAGGAAACCCTGATCTGTCATGCGGGCAACCTTACGGATGTTTAACACCATCGCAGATAGTTCCACTGTGGTATTTTGACTCGAGCTCAGCCAGGCTTGCCAGTTGTTCGCATTTAAACGTTGACGATGTCATTTTTGGTGTAAATGGAGTATTGAAAATGACGGTACCGAACGGCAGGCGAAGAATGTATTTATCAGATACTAAACGCGATCATGTCGTAGAAATTCCAAAAATAATTTATCGCATTATTAAATTCGAAGTCTTAGGTGGCAACCATTTCGCAGTAATCGTAATCCATAATGATCCCAGCCCACTCCGAGATGCTGATAGACTTTGCCACAAAAACGATACTTTTATTCGCACCTGGGAAAAAATAATCAACGATGATTCAAAAACTGGATCAACTTACGTTTGTCCGATGACCGCAGTTCTTGCAAAAAAATTAAACGTCGATTGTTGCGGCATGAATAAACTAAATTTGGCCGAAGTTCCATGTCACAAAAAACAATGGTCTCTGGAGTGGTGGTCTTGTGAGGATAGGGCGGAAATCGTTAATTCAAGTTTTGAGAGATTTTTAAAAGAGATATTACAAGAGTGAAATAAAAACTTGATAAGAACAGATGTCTTTATTTTTATTTATCCTGTGAAACTCTTTTTCTTATTCACTTTCCAGATTTTTACATTTTTTGACGATTATTATGAAGGTGATTAACTACATAAATGTGTGAATATTTATTCCGCAATCATTAAAAATTCTGTTGCACTCAATCTACTTTCTCCTTTAGAAAATAGTTTTGGTGCCACCTGAAATCAAAAATCAAGTTTTCTTTTTCCTTTTTTCGTTTTCTTCCACGCTCTTTTTCAACTTTCAATTTTTGAAAATTAATGTCAAAATATAGAAGAGAACATTTTGCTGCTCGAGCGAAGCCGAGACTGCAAGTTCTTGGAAAAGTGTTGATTGTGCTCAAGTGAACTAGGGCCCAAACTTTTGAAAATTTACAGTTTTAAAGAACAGAAAACAATTTTTTATCAGTTTATTCGAATTGCTATATTTTTTCATACACACAAAGTCTTGAAAATTTCACACAGAATAAATTTTGTAACTGAAGAATTTTGGAGATTTAAAATTTTATTGACGAATATTCGGTAGCTACCTATCTAGTCGATGCTTTATTAATTTGATTTTCCTGGATTACCCGCCTCAAAATTAAATCATTCTTAATGTTCGCGTTTCATAATACCAAATCAAGATACGAGTAGGTACCTAAGTACTCGTAGCTTTTAAATTAAAAGAGGAAGACAAATATTATGTAATATGTACTTGAATTTTGTAATCTCATTGAAATCGAATAAGGAATCTGTTTAGTTTGGAGTTAATCTATTGCAGTTCTTGGACCTCATATAGCAGATTAAATTAACCATTTTAGATATGTACCAACAAATATTAGATTAGGTATACATCCTCAGATCAGATTGCCTCTAAATTAAAAGGGAAACTAGAATCAGAAATAATTTTGAACATACACCCGATTTGTGGAAGTTTATGCCTACGTCGAGTAATTGTGTACAGTTTGAGGTTGAACCGGATAAGTAAATTATTCATCTTCGAAAAGATGAATCCATTGATTTTCGCTTTTTTATGTTTCTTTTTCACCGAAGTGCGATCGGAAATAGGTAACTACCTGATTCATTGATAAATAAGGAAATACTATTCTATGATTTTATTCAATTCTGTATTCGTTCATATTTTTACAGCTTTACTTTTTAATTTTCGCGACGGAAAATTCTATTCTGGTGACCTTGAAGACATCCCGCTCAATGACACCATTAACCGTAGGTGTGCTATTGAAAATAAATATGTAGCCGCATGCCCTGCTTCCAGCCCTCTAGAGCATCAATTCAACAGAGATGTCTCGTTGACCAAACAAAGCGTATTCTCGCGGTTAATTTTGTGGAGAAATGAACCCCCGACAGAGAGTGAACTTGATTTTTGTGAGAAGTCGTATGAACCTGGGATGATTTATAATTCACAAAGGGCAGAGTATGAAATTGGATATGAGGTTGATAATTCACGTTCCTTTTCTACCTCCTCCTCACACTTTTTAAATCATATTCTCACGGAAATATTGTATTTTTTTCAGATGTATTTGTTCGGAAACGAGATCAGATTTGTAGGTCCTAGATATAATTATCATCATTGTAAAATGGTGAGACACTATTTCTTATAATTCTTACATCCATGCAGGATTTGGATTTTCTAACTTGGGTTTAGAATCCAAAGTCTACAATAGGTATGACAACTTCTAGGGGACCTGATTTGTTACCAATGTCGAAACCATTCCTGTGGCTTTGCTACATCAGAGTAGGGAAAAATGTTTCAATACATAGGCTACCTCTCCAGAGTAAATTTCGATATTCACAAAAAGTACCTCTACTTGAATTCAATATTTGATTTTTAATGCGTCAACTATAAATGAGAAAAAAGTCGTAGCAGTCTGCCGCTACATAAGAGCCAAATTTTTGTGCAAGAAACATTGAGGGCTTTTGAACTACTCGCACCCTCGCTTCGCTCCTGTGCTTCGCCGGTATTTGGGGGGACTTTGTCCCCCCTGCACCCCCCTTGGGCTTCGCCCAATTACCTCCTGCTGATATCTTTTTTTTGTGTTCTGCGCTTCGCTTGAACTACTCGCACCCTCGCTTCGCTCCTGTGCTTCGCCTGTGTTGGGGTACACCCCCCTTGGGCTTCGCCCAATTACCTCCTGCTGATGTCTTTTTTTCGTGTTCTGCGCTTCTCTTGAGCTACTCGCACCCTCGATTCGCTCCTGTGCTTCGCCTTCGTTTAGGGGGACGTTGTCCCCCCTACAACCCCCATGGGCTTCGCCCAAATCACTCCTTCCACGGTTTCTTTCTTATGTTGGCTGCACCCCCCTCGGGCTTCGCCCAACTCTCTTCTTCTTTCTTCAAAAAATGTGGTAACAAACCTGTCTTGACCCTGAAACAGGTCAAATGGGGGTGGAAGGTTGAAACTGGCAAAAGGCACTTCGGGTATATCCTCCAACTGTACTGTGAAAATTTGAGCCATCTAGGTCAATTTGGAGGGGCTGTACCCATGCAAAAAAATAGTACTACTAATTTAATACTGAAAGCAGTACTACTTTCAGTAGTAACAATTTGAACTTTTCAAGTAGTACTCTAGTACCATCACACAGTAGTACCACAGTACTACTGAAAAGTAATACTGCAGTACTACTTTTCAGTAGTACTGTAACTTCACGATTCTATGAAAAAAATGGTATCACACAGCAGAACTGCACCTAGTTTTACTACAGTACTACTGAACTACCGAACTTCAGTACTCCTAGAGAATAATTTCTAAACGGTCACCCATCCAACCTCTAGCCAGGCCTGAGACTGCTCAACTTCTGTGGAAGTACTGAAGACGGATCTAAAACATGCTATAGTATTAATATAGTACTGATGGAGCATTTTTGAATTACATTATAGTTGCACAGTGGGCTGTATGAGCACCCTAAAAACGGGCGTGTAACTCAAAAACTTACGATGAACCCTAAAACAATGGTACAATGATATCCTCCCTTATGTTTTTGGGGTCCCAGAATACGAATTCAACAATATTTTTTTTGTAGGGGTGGGGGCGAGGGGGCGAAGGGGGCGAAAAATACCAAATTCGACTATAATGATGTGTGATATGTCGAAATGTATGTTTTCGAGGTTGTAGATCACGAATTTGATAATATTTTTTTCGTAGGGGTGAATGGTGGGGGATGGAGGGGGTGAAAAATTCAAAATTTGACCATAATGATGTGTGATATATCGAATTGTATGTTTTTGAGGGAGTAGATCACGAATTTGACAATATTTTTTTCGTAGGGGTGAATGGTAGGGGATGGAGGGGGTGAAAAATTCAAAATTTGACCATAATGATGTGTGATATATCGAATTGTATGTTTTTGAGGGTGTAGATCACGAATTTGACAATATTTTTTTCGTAGGGGTGAATGGTGGGGGATGGAGGGGGTGAAAAATTCAAAATTTGACCATAATGATGTGTGATATATCGAATTGTATGTTTTTGAGGGTGTAGATCACGAATTTGACAATATTTTTCTCGTAGGGGTGAATTGTGGCGGATGAAGGGGGTGAAAACGGTGAAAAATTCAAAATTTGACCATAATGACGTGTGATATGTCAAAATGTACGTTTTCGAGGGTGTAGAAGGGGTGAAGGGCGGGGGATGAAGAATCTGGAAGAAAAAATTTGTAACATTTTAACAAAATTCACTATGATTCTTCACTAGGTATAATTGGCTGTTGTAGTCGCCGGGGCATTTGGGGGCAAAAATGGAAATTGACATCTTGAAATACACTACCTCAAGTATTACTAGCCGCTGGAATTTCCCGTGCATCTACGTGCAAAAATTTTGTTCTATTCCTAGGTATTTATAAATAGGAAAAACGGAGTTTCAACGTAAATTATACCTCTATAAATTACTTTATAACAACTAAAATTGAGTAAATTGATGAAAATTGGTACATTTCGACATATCACACATCATTATATAGTCAACTTTTGAATTTTTAACCATTTTCACCGTCTCAGCCCCCACCATTGACCTTTACGAAAAAAGTATTGTCAGATTCGTGATCTACACCCTCAAAAACATACACTTCGATGTATCACACATCATTATATAGTCAAATTTTGAATTTTTCGCCCCCTTCACCCCCTCACCCCCACCCCTACAAAAAATATTGTCGAATTCGTATTCTGCGACCCCAAAAACATAAGGGAGGATATCATTGTACCATTGTTGAGTTCGTTGTAAGTTTTTGAATTACGCCCGTTTTGAGGGTGCTCACAGCCCACTGTGAGTTGTAGGGTGATGCGAGGTTCAGTACTACTTCAGTACTATAGTCAGTACATGGTCAGTACTACTAAAGTATAATATTAGTACTACTTCCAGTACTGTAATACTGAGTAATACTGAACTACTAAATAAATAGTACATGAATTTGAAAGTAGTACTTGTAATATATTGTACACGAGACGAATACATTCATTTATTAATGATCAACGATAACAACCTAAACATCCAATAATTACGTACGTAGATACATTGTAGCGCACTCTACATCCCCTTTCTTTAGCTCAAAAAATACAAAATAAATAACAAATACAATAATAACATGGAAATAAATAGATGAACGAATAAATAAATGAATAAATAAGTTACAAAATTTATACATCGTAACTAGAATAACTATATACACTGTCTTTCAGTCTATTGGGTAATCTCCTTTCCCTCTGAGAACGCCTTATCTGATTATCATTTTCAACGATCATTTCTTGGCTCACCGTAGGTGTAGGTTGAACTTCTTGAGGTTGTTCATCATTTTCTATCTGTTGTTCTTCTGTTTTTCTACGCGGCCTTGTATGAGAAGTTTGAAATGTAGGATTATTCTTCGAGGGTCTCAAAAATGATGCGTTTCGACGCAAAACAGAAGTATTATTGTTCATGGAAACGTAGTATGAACGCGGCTCTTCTGCCTTTCCGATGATTTTTCCAGGTAACCAAACTGCACCATCTCTGACTGTTACATATTGACCGATACGAAATTCTTCTCTTGCTTTGGCTGATGAATTATAATAAAATTCATGTTTCTGTTGATTTAATTCTTGCTTAGATTTCACATCAACAGGTATTGACGGAGATAGATTCTTTTTATGAATGGGAATTTTCGTACGTAGTGACCGATTCTGTAGCAACTGAGCAGGCGAATAGTTCAGATTTTTGATCGGAGTGTTATTGTATTCGAGCAAAGCCGCCTCAATGTCGTTATTGGATTCGGCTGCTTTTTTGATGAGCTTTTTCACGATGCCAACAGCTTTTTCAGCCATACCATTTGACTGAGGGTAACGAGGACTGGTAAACGTCATATTGAAATTCCATGCAGATGCGAATTGATGTAACTGTTTGCTGTTGAATGGAACATTATCGCTAATTACATTGGCAGGAACACCAAATCGACTGAACGTATTTTTCAATTTATTAACCACCGTATCTGCATCCAACTTTTTCAATTTGTGAACTTCGATCCAGTGGCTGTAGTAATCGACTATCACTAGACAATGTTTACCTTGTACTTCGGCAATATCCATTCCAATTTTTTCAAATGGAAGACCAGGCAGCTCGTGAGGAATGAGCGGCTCCTTTTGAGGTTTATTGGCATATTTTTCACAAATTTTACATTGCTTGACGACTTCTTCGATATCGTGATTGATATTTCTCCAAAAACATATCATTCTAGCTCTTGCCTTCGTTTTCTCAATACCCAAATGAGCTTCATGAATTTTGCTCAAGAATTGTGGAACAAGTGACTTCGGAACGAGTATTTTATGATTTAAATAAAGAATACCATCTTCTTCAAAAATGTCATCTTGTAACTCGTAATAGTACTTCACATCTGGAGATAAATCTTTCAATTCGGGCCAATCAGTACGATATGCGTTCAAAATTTGCGACAAAATTGGATCTTTTGAAGTTTCTTCCTTGATAGACTTCAACTTTTCATCGCTTGGTTTGAAATTTGAACGAACAGAATGAATATGCACGTCCATGAAGTCAGTATTCGATTTCGTTGTTAGAGAATAATACCTTGACAGATGATCAGCAACTTTATTATCTTTTCCTTTGATAAAATGCAACTTGAGTTTATACGGGAGTAATCGCATTCTCATTTTCTGCAATCGTGATGTAAGATTAGATAAAGGCTTCTCCATAATACGTAGGAGCGGAAGGTGATCGGTATAGATATCAACATGTCGACCGTAGATATGGTAATGAAATTTCTCAACTGCAAAACAGATCGCTAGTAATTCTTTCTCGATTTGTGAATAACGAATTTCTGTTTCAGTGAGAGCTCGAGACATAAAATACACTGGTTGATTGTCTTGTTTCAAACATGCTCCAAGGCCGTTCTTGGAAGCATCACAATCTACACGTATTGGTTTATTACTATCAAAGATGCGCAACGTAGGTGTAGAGGTCAGTGTTTCGATCAATTTGTTATAAGCTTTGGTATGATCGGAGGTCCAAATGAATTCAGTACCTTTTTTCATCGAAGACCGTAAAAGTGACGTTTTCTCAGCAATGTTGGGTATGAATTGACGTAACGAATTCACCATTCCCAAGAAAGAACCAAGTTCCTCTTGATTTTTTGGGATTCCAAGAGATTTGACCGCTTCAACATACTCTTGATCAATTTCGACGCCATCACGAGATACAATCAGTCCTAAAAATTTGACTTTGGACATTTTGTATTGTAGTTTGTTGATGTTGAAACGAACGTTGTGCTCTCTGGCACGATCCAGCACTAATTTTAAAATTCGATCATGTTCTTCTTCGTCTTCTCCAGCAATAATAAAATCATCAGTATACGGGAACACAGGCAAACCTTCGAATACCTTCTCAATATTTCTTTGGTGTACTTCAGCAGAGATATTAAGACCTTGTGGCAGGTAATTATACTTATATTTTCCAAAAGGTGTGATGAATGTGGTTAGTTCACTGCTTTCTTCATCAAGCTCTGTATGGAAAAACGCTTCACTGACGTCTGCTACCGTAAATACCTTTTTATTGGCTAATTCTGGAATAATTTCCTTCGATGTTGGAATAGGATGAACATCCGGTATCAACGCTTCGTTCAATTCTAACGGAAATAAACACAAACGAAGTTTTCCGCTTTTCTTCTCAGCAACGGCCATGTTGCTTACCCATTCAGTGGGTTTATTTACCCTAGATATGATGTTAGCTTTTTCATATCTATCCAGCGTTTTTTTCAGTTCTTTTCGGATGCTTTCAGGAACGCGTTTCAGCTTACAAATCGTTGGGACTGCATTCTTTTTTAATTTAAGGGTATACTTTTCCTTAAATTTTCCGATGCCTCTGAATACATCCGCATATTCCTTCAATAGATCCGCTTTCGAAACTTTGTTTATTCGTTTAATTAATTTCAGCTCTTCACAGGTACTTAAACCAAGTAATGGGTCGTCGTCGACATCTACGATTAAATATTCGATATTGTGAATTTGATTTTTCACTTTAGACTTCAATTTTATTTCGCCAACTACGTTGATCTCTGTATTACCATATGCGACTGCACGTACGGATGAAGATTTTATTTTACTTTCATCGATGCCAAGTTTCTTGAATATTTTATACGGTAGAACATTATTTTCGGCACCACAATCCAACTTGAAAGGTATCACATCGTTACTAATCGTGATATTTTCGAACCAGGAAGCTTTCTTTCCGATTTTATTAATTTTAATCGCATTAAACGAGAACGTAGAATCGCTATCACTGCTCGAATTGTCTTTCAACGTATGGAACTTTTTATCTCGATTTTTCGAATGCTTGTTTTTAAATTTACAACCGATGGCAAAATGACCGAAGTAACCGCAATTCGAACACTTTTTGCCGTATGCAGGGCATTCACGTCTACGATGAACGGTATCACACTTTTTACACCAGTAAGATTCATTATCACTTTGTCTATCATTTTTATCACGATTATTTTCATTACGATTAGAAGAATATTCACTATCACGACAATTTCGAGAACGATTCTTATATTTATTTTTATTTTTAAATGCGTCTATTTTATCTTTTTCGGTGGATAACAACGCGGAACATTCGTTGATCGCTTTAACTTGTGCAGTGCTCGATTCCTGAATTCTGGCCATCTCGATAGCTTCTTCTAAATTTAGGTCAGGAACTTTCAACATATCGGCTTGCAGGGTTTTATCTTTAGTACCAATTACAATTCGATCTTTTATTAAGGACTGTTCTTGATCATTAAATTTACACCCACGAACTAGTTTCTGCAAGGCAGCTAAGAATTCTTCAAACGATTCGTCTTCTTTTTGAGACCGTGATAAAAACTTGAATCGTAGAAACGTGACGTTGACTTTAGGATTTATTCTGTCTTCGAAGAACTGAATAACTAATTCGAGGCTTTCTTGATCCTCTTCGGACATACCAGATGAATCGATTAGCTCCTGGGCTGCTTCACCGGCAAAATTGAGTAATAAAGCACATTTACGTACTTCATCGGCGTTTATTAGACTTGATGCTTTTAAATATAGATCAAATTCTCGCCGAAAACGTCGCCAGTTTTCACTTGCGTTAGCGTCCAATTTGAGCTCATTAGGCTTGTTATAATTCGACATTTTTATCACTAATTATTACTATTACTTTGCACTTTGCAATTATTATTAAAACGAATTTTTTAAACGAAAACGAACCATTTTATTTTAATTTTTTAGTCCGCAGCGCCATGTAATATATTGTACACGAGACGAATACATTCATTTATTAATGATCAACGATAACAACCTAAACATCCAATAATTACGTACGTAGATACATTGTAGCGCACTCTACAGTACTGCAGTACTACTCAAGTATAATACCAGTACTACTTCCAGTATACTAATTGTTCATGACTTTGAAAGTAGTATTGTGGTACTACTGCAGTACTACTAATCTATGATTTTTTTGCATGGGGTAGGCTTGGCTAAAGGTGAAAATTTTCAAAAAACACGTAAAATCGATGAAAAAAAATCCACTTTTTTGTCCCTGGAGAGGGGTCAAATGGGGTTGGAAGGTTGAAACCTGCAAAAGGCACTTCGGGTACACCCTCCCAATGTACTGTGAAAAATTGGACCCCCTAGCTCAATTTTAGGGGTGAGGGGGTCAAAAATAGGGGGAAAATGTGGTTTTTCCCAACTAAAATGGAGTGGGGATGACCTAGGAAGCTGAAATTTGGATATGTTGATCACAATAGGGGTACTGACCAATGGTATGAATTTGGACCCTTTTCATTCATTTGGGGTCATATTATGCCCCTCCAAAAAAATGACCTTTCTGTAAAAATTGGGTTGGACGATTGAAACATGCAAAAGGCACTTCGGGTACATCCTCCCATTGTACTGTAAAAATTTGGACCCTCTAGGTCAATTTGGAGGGGCTGTAGGCTTGGCTAAATGTTGAAATTTTCAAAAAAACACGTGAAATGGATGAAAAAATCCACTTTTTTGACCTTGGAGAGGGGTCAAATGGGGTTGGAAGGTTGAAACCTGCAAAAGGCACTTTGGGTGCATCCTCCCAATGTACTGTGAAAATTTGGACCCTCTAGGTCAATTTGGAGGGGCTGTAGGCTTGGCTAAACGTCAAAAAACATGCAAAAATCCACTTTTTTGACCCTGGAGAGGGGTCAAATGGGGTTGGAAGGTTGAAACCTGCAAAAAGCACTCAAGGGGTACCCTCTCATTGTATGCTGAAAATTTGGACTCCTAAGGTCAATTTTAGGGGTGAGGGGGTCAAAAATAGAGGTAAAATGTGGTTTTTCTCACTTAAAATGGGGTGGGGATGACCTAGGAAGCTGAAATTTGGATATGTTAATTATAATGGAGGTACTGACCTATGGTATGATTTTGGACCTTTTTCGTTCATTTGGGGCCATATTATGCCCCTCCAAAAAAATGACCTTTCTGTAATTTTTAACTTTGACCCTCCCCACTGCAGGGGTCAACTCTAGCTCCCAAAAGAACCCTATTTTCCAAGTTTTATCTCATTTCATTCATTAGAACGTCTCTTGATTAAAAAAGTAAAAAATTCAAGTTTCGGTGAAACTTCTATATACCTAAACATATAAACATATTATAAATATATATATAAAAACTGACACACCGGGAATCGTCTAGTCTGAGCTCAAAACGTCGAGAACTATCAAAATTTTTGACCCCCGACCTTTTTATCCAAAGTTGGGCCTACCGCAATAGCCATCATTTTTTACAAAAATTTGGCTAAAAAGGAATTTGATACGAGTATTCACAACGATTTTATTTTGCCTAGGTACTTACCTACTTTTACAAATATTATTTTCACGCAGGTGAATACAAAAAAACCTCCGTATAAAGTTGTGGATCAAACAATATTCAATGACACCTCTGAATTTGTAATTAGATACGAAGATCGCCCCCATATTATGTTCAATTTCACCAATGGATATCCGACTTTGGTAATGTGTATTTGATTATAAGTTTAGATGCCATCTTGAAATATGTAATAAACTAAAAATCATGTATCTATCAATGTAATTGTTTGCTTTTTTGTACCTACGTATCGTTGTAGGGTTTTTATTGGATAAATGTGCTGTCTATAAAATCCTCAAAAAACAACAAACATGCGAAATTTAGAAATTACGACGATGTCAACTTTGTAAATGTGAATGAAGAATGCAAAAATTATCGACCAGTTGATGAAAAATTGTATTCACAGGTATGTATACCTTTTTATTTAGGTACTTAGTGCTGTTTAGTTTACTGGTTAACTGGTTAATGGTTATATAGGTAGAGGTACCTACCTACTATATGTACATAAGAAACCACTCCAATCAATTTCGATGATTGTGGTTATTCTTATTACAAATCCCTGACACTTCCCTTGCAGTGAAGTAGACTTGAAGATATTCAATCTGATTTTTCACAGCTGGAAAAAATCAATTACCTAATTGGTAAAATTAGCCCAAACATTCAAAAATAATTTTCTGAAATTTCGCTCGGCTTGAGAATGAAGAAAAAAAACTGATCAATTTGCAATAAGCATTCAACTTCCATCTCATACCTATCATCAATTAAAAATTATTTCTAACGCGGAGAGTTTTATATTTCAGGAAAATCAGGAAAAGTGTTTGAAAGACATTTTAGTGCCTTCGTCCTCATTTAAAGAAACCTCTGATCTGTCTTGCGGGCAACCTTACGGATGTTTAACACCATCGCAGATAATTCCACTGTGGCATTTCTATTTGCGCACAGAGAAGCTTGCCAGTTGTTCGCATTTAAACTTAATACCGGCTTGGAAAAGCATCGCAGATGGAAATTTGAGGAGAGTCGATCTTTTTGTAGCCGCAATTAGTAAGGTACGTAAAAGACCGTGGATGGAATAATGTTTGATGGTGAATGAACACTTACCTAGACTTTTTTTCACTGGCAGGATTATGTTAGTGAAGTCATTTTTGGTGTAAATGGAGTATTGAAAATGATGGCAGGCCTACCGGGTGACTGGCGAAAAATGTATTTATCGGATACTAAAGGGGATCGTGTCGTGGAAATTCCAAAAATAATTTATCGAATTATTAAATTCAGAGCGTTAGATACTTGTAATAATCATATTGCAGTAATTGTAATCCATAATGATCCAAGCGGTATCCGAGACACTGACAGACTTTGTGACAAAAACGATACTCTTATTCACACTTGGGATAAAATAATCAACGATGATCCAAAAACTGGCTTAACTTACGTTTGTCCGATGACCACAGATCTTGAAAAAAAATTAGACGTCAATTGTTGCGGCATAAATAAACTCAATTTGGCGGAAGTTCCTCATGAGCATTCATTGCACTCTGGGGAGTGGGGTTTGGAGGATAGACAGAAATTTATCAATTCGAACTTTGAAAAATTTTTAAACGAGAGTCCCAAGTGAAATGAAAACTTGATAAAAATTATTGAGGGTTTTATTTTTATTGACCTATTCTACCTTTTTTTCTTAGTTAGGCTCAAAACGTTGACATTTTTTGACAATTATTAAAGAAGGTGTCTACTTGCATACGTGTGAATATTTTTTCAGCCTTTAAAAAATCTATTGCAAACAATCTACTTTCCGTTTGCCCTTTAGAGAAAAGTTGTAGATAGGTGCCACCTTAAATCAAAAATCAAAAATTCGCACTTTTTTCTTTTATCGTTTTCTGCCATGCTTTTCTTCAACATTTCAATCTTTGAAAATGGAATTTAAAATGAAAAGTGGAGAAATACAATTTGCTGGCTGATTCTTGGAAAATTCTCGATTTCGCTCGAGTCAACTTGGGCGAAAGCTTTTGAAAATTTACATTTTTAAGCCCATTTCCGAATTTCGTACTTTTTTTGTAATTTTTTTTCGGCCGATATAGACACGAAATATCTCTGTCTTTCATAAAAATTCAACAAAAATTGAAGAATCCACTTCGGCAGCTAAAATAAAAAATTTTAATTTGGTTGATCACTGTATTTCAACTTTGTCCAGTTTTAAAAAATGACCATCAGAATTAATCTACTTATATGTATACCTATGTATTTCCTTTAGAGAACACATTTCAGAGCTACTATCTTTAATCAACTTTGTTTCCACATTATCATTAAAGATTATTATCATGTTAATAATTCTTCATTCATTTCAATTTTTCTGGATCTCATCACTTGCCTCAAATGAAGCGAATTATATTATTTACCTAATATTCACGTTTCGTAATGCCCACTCAAGATAACTTTTATATTAAAAAAAGAAGTTTCGCAATCTGTTCGGTTTGGAGTTTATTGAATTTCTTGGATCACATGTTGCAGGTCAAGCGAACCTGTGCTTACAAATATTCGATGGTATTTTCTCAGATTGCCTCTAAATAAAAAGGAACCGATAAGAAAGTAAAATAAAAAATAAGGTACCATATAAAAATAATATTGAACATGTTGCCAATTTGTGGAAGTTTATATCTATTTGTGTAAGGTTTCAATTTTAACCGGAAAAGTAAATTATACTCATCTTGGAAAAGATGAATCCATTGATTTTCTCTATTCTATATTGTGTTTTTGTAACCGTAGTGCGATCAAAAAAAGGTGACTATACTCACTTGATTGATCCTATTTCAATCAATTCGATAGTATTTATCAAAATTTGGAGATTCGTTCATTTTTTCACACTTGCATTTATTTTTACAGCTTTACTTCTTAATATAGGCAACGGACGCTATTGGGGTGACCTTGAAGACGTTCGGCACAATAATACCTTTACCAAAATATTCCTGCTTCCAGCCCCAGCCCTCTAGAGCAGCAATTCAGCAAAGATGTCTCGTTGACCAAACATAGTGTATTATTCTCGAGGTTAATTTTATGGAAAACCCAATCCCTGACAGACAGTGATGTTACAATACCTACCATTAAAGGTTGTTACCTACAGGGATGAAAAGCTAGCCGAAAGCTTAAAGCCGAAAGCTGAAAGCCGAGCAGATTTTCGCACTAAGCCAAAAGCTAAAAGTTTGCAAGTTACATTTTTTCAGAATTGAATTCTCTAAATTCAGAATAAACAAAGAAATGAAAAAAATTTCATTCAATTTTATTTTAATGCGATTTAGAGAGATGAAAAAAAAAGGAAAATAATTTAAGCAATGAATATTCTCCACTATCACTAATTATGAAATCAATGTACCTGATCTGATATTTAATTCCCTTTTTTTTGTTAATTAATGGCGTATCGGCTAAAAGTTTAAAGTCAAAAGCTTGAAGCCAAAAGTTAAAAACTAAAAGCTTAATAAAATATAGCTGAAAGCTGTTAAATTGAAAATATAAGGGAAAGTCATTGCAAGCCGAATGTTTGGCTAAAGCAAGCCTTAAAAATCGAGATAGCCGAAAGCTAAAACCAAAAGTTTCAATTTTGAAATTTCAAGCTAAAAGCCAAAAGCTGAAGTTTCATTTTAAGGCTTTTCATCCCTGGTTACCTATCA
The DNA here is from genome assembly GCF_950023065.1 of Planococcus citri. Taxonomy (NCBI): domain Eukaryota; kingdom Metazoa; phylum Arthropoda; class Insecta; order Hemiptera; family Pseudococcidae; genus Planococcus; species Planococcus citri. Next base: position 43,754,282 of record NC_088680.1, on the reverse strand, counting down.
TGTTAATGCGTTGTTCATTTTCACTCAAGTATAGGTATACACAACGTAGGTAACCTTGATTTTCACCTTCTATTGTACCTAACTGGATGAGTTGAACTAGCCAGAATCATTTTTAATGTTCACATTTCATAAATATGTACTCACACAAGATAGCTTTTAAATTAAAAAAGGAAGAAAAATATTTATAAACTGAATTACGCAATCTCATTGAAATCAAAGCAATCTGATTAATTTGAAGTTTATTGAATTTTTTGAATCATGTTGTAGATTAAGCGAGCCATATTATGTACGAGCAGATATGTGCCTATACAAATACATATTTCATAATACTTTCTCAGATTATGAGATTACCTCTAAATGAGAAGGAGCCGAGAGGGAAGTAAAATTGAAACTCTATTTAGAAATAGGTAAGTATGTAATATTGAATATGTAGCCAGTTTGTGGAAGATTGTACGTATTCGTGTACGATTTGAATTTTAACCAGATAGGCAAATTATTCATCTTCGAAAAGATGAACCCATTGATTTTCCCAATTTTATGTTTTTTCGTAACCGAAGTGCGATCAGAAAAAGGTAACTATTTCATTGATAAATAAGGAAATACCATCCTATGATGTCAATCAATTCGGTAATCAACACTTCGAGATTCGTACATTTTTTTCACAATCGCCTTTATTTTTACAGCTTTACTTCTTAATATACTCTACGGACGCAATTGTTGGGGGGACCTTGAAGACGTTTGGCACAATAATACCCCTAGCCAATATAGACGTGAAGACAAATATATTGCCGCGTGCCCAGCTTCCAGCCCTCTAGAGCAGCAATTCAACAAAGATGTCTCGTTGTCCAAACAAAGCGTATTCTCGCGGTTACTTTTGCGGAGAAATCAATCCCTGGAAGACAGTGATGTTGATTTTTGTGAGAAGTCGTACGAACCTGGGATGATTTATAATTCACTTACGGGAGAGTATAAAATCGGATATGAGGTAAATGACTCATACATTTTTCACCAACTCCTCTCACTTTTAAATCATATTCTCACTGAAATAGATATTGTATTTTTTCAGCTGTATTTTTTTAGAAACGAGTCCAAACGTGAGTACAGCAGTACAAAAGATGATTATCATAATCATAAAACGGTGAGACACTAGTTCTTATAAACCTTACATTCATACATGATCTCGATCTTCTAACTTGAGTTTAGAATGCGAAATCTGCAATATGCAATTTTTAAGGGACCTAACTTATTACCAATTTTAAACTCGTTCCTATGTATTACCTTAAAACCTGTTCATTAGAATGGAGAAAAAAATTTTCAATACAGCTCTCAAGAGTGAATTTTATAGATTCTTAATTCGTTTTTGAATGCTTCAATTAGATATGAATGAAAGAAAGAAATTTGAGACGAGTATTCCTAACGTACATATTTCTTATGCCTACTTTTATAATCATTTTCACGCAGGTAAATAAAGAAAAGCACACGTATAACACTGAGGATCAAACAATATTCAATGGTACCTCTGAATTTGTAATTAGATACGAAGATGTCAACCACATTATGTTCAATGTCACCAATGGATATCCCACTCTGGTAATGTGGATTTGATTACTAGGCACCTACCTGAAACAATAAATTAAAAAACATGTACCTATATTCTATATATATGTGTACTTAAGTTTTTTGTACATATTGCTGTAGGCTTTTTATTGGATACATGTACTGTCTATAAAATGCTCTAAAAACAATAAACACATGGTATTCGAAGGAGATCTTGGAAACCTTGAAAATTTGAAGGACGAATGCAAAAATTATCGACTTGCTGATGAAGAATTGTACTCAAAGGTATGTTCTTGTGCTGCTTACTGGATACTAGTATGAAACCACTTCAATCAATGCGGTAATTATCTCTTCAAGATGGTATTGGTATAGTTATTACCAGTTTCTGAGTTCTGACATTTCCAATCCTGTGAACTAGATCTAAAGATATTCAGTCTGATTTTTCATAGCTGGGAAAAAATCAATGGATTACGTATTGTTACGAAACTACAGTCGAATTTTCAAAAATGATTCTCTAAATTTTTTCAATTTAAGAATTTGAAGAAAAAAAAACATCAATTTGCAATAAGCACCATTTAATGTCTAATTGTCTGATCTCATAATTACCTACATATCATTAATTAAAAGCTGTGAAGAAAACATTAATTTCTGGCGTTATTTCAAATTCAGCGCGGAGAGTTGAAGTGGTTTTATTCCCCTGTTAGATGATAAGAGATGCCTATATGCCGACGCTGGTACATTTTTTTCATTAGAAAAGTAATATTAGGTATTTTTACAACGTCTTTTAAATTTCAGAAAAATCAGAAAAAGTGTTTAAAAGACATTTTAGTGCCTTCGTCCGTATTTAAAGGGAACCCTGATCTGTCATGCGGACAACCCTACGGATGTTTAACGCCATCGCAGATACTTCCATTGTGGTATTTTGCCTCGATCTCATCAGTCAGACTTGCCAGTTGTTCGTATTTAAACTTGATACCGGTATGGAAAAGCATTGCAGAAGGAAATTTGAGAAGAGTCGATCTTTTCATAGGTGCAATTATCAAGGTAAAAGACCATAATGAAATAATGTTTAATAACGAATGAACACATTATTGGTACCTACACATTTTTTTCACTTGCAGAATTTAGGTTATGAAGTCAGTGTTGACAAAGTCATTTTTGGTGTAAATGGAGTTTTAAAAATGACGGTACCGGGTGGCAGGCGAAGAATGTATTTATCAGATACTAAACGCGATCGTGTCGTGGAAATTCCAAAAATAATTTATCGAATTATTAAAGTCGAAGCGTTAGGTTGCAGTCATTTCGCAGTAATCGTAATCCATAATGATCCTAGCGCAGTCCGGGATGCTGATAGACTTTGCGACAAAAACGATACTCTTATTGACACGTGGGATAAAATAATCAACGATGATCCAAAAACTGGGTTAACTTACGTTTGTCGGATGACCACAGTTCTTGAAAAAAAATTAGACGTCGATTGTTGCAGCATAAATGAACTAAAATTGGCCGAAGTTCCATGTCACAGACATGATCGGTCTGAGGAGTGGTGGTCTTATGAGAATAGAGAGGAAATTGTCAATTCAAGCTTTGAGAGATTTTTAAAAGAGATATCCTAAATGAAATTGTTTACATTTTTGACGGTTATTAGAGAAGGCGTATATAACTACATAGTTATTTGCGAATATTTCTTCCAATCTTTAAAAATTCTATTGCAATCAATCTAGTTTCCCTTTTAGAAAAAAATTTTAGTGCCAATAGAAATCAAAAATTTGCACCTTTTTTCTTTTTTCGTTTTCTTCCACGCTCTTCTTCAATCTTTCGATTTTTCAAAATTACTGTAAAAATACACTGGCGTCAACCAGGGCCACAACATTTGAAAATTTACAATTTTAAAGAACTGCAGTTGCTTCGAATTGCAACCTTTCTTCGTATAAGACTTCAAAATTTCACACAGACAAATTTTGAAGAATTTTGGTAGTTTTTCCTGCCTGCTGTCTTTTCAAGCTCATTACCAAATTTCGTACTTCATTGCAATTTTGTATATTTTTTTTGGACGGTAGACAGAGACACCAGATACGTATTTCGGACTTCTTTAAAAAAATTGACAAAAATTTTAAGAAGTAACTTTGGCAGCAGAAATTTGGCTCTCAGGTTTAGGTGATATTCCCCTTCAGACCGCCGTATTTCAGCGCAATCAAAGTCGTTAAATTGTAATTAAATTATCTCTAAAACATTTTATTGCATGATTAGCGATTACCTACTGTACTTATTCCAAATTTGTTTAGTTTTAAAAAATGACTAAGCATAAAAATCAATTTAATCAACTTTGTCTTTACAATATCATTAAAGATTATTATCATGTTAATGCTTCATTCATTTAATTAATATTTCTGGATCACCTCACTTGCCCCAAATAAAGCGAATTATTTTTAATATTCACGTTTCGTAATCCCTACTCAAGATAACTTTTAAATTAAATAGGAAGTTTCGCAATCATGTTCAGCTTAGAGTTTATTGAATTTTTTGGATCACATGTTGCAGATTAATCGAACCATGTACCTACTTAGTACTTATGTTACAAATATTCGATGATACTTTCTCAGACTGCCTCTAAATTAAAAGGAACCGAGAAGAAAGTAAAACAGAAATTAATAAGGTACCATTCAGAAATGATATTGAACTTGTAGGTAGCCAATTTGCCATTTGTGGAAGTTTATATCAATTAGTGTGAGGACTCATCTTAGAAAAGATGAATTCATTGATTTTCTCTATTTTATGTGTTTTTGTAACTGAGGTGCGATCAAAACAAGGTGACTACTTCATTGATGATAAATACCTTATCCTAAGGAAACTAGAATTCTACGATGTAAATCAATGTAGTAATACTCATGAGATTCGCTCATTTTTTCACACTTGCCTTTATTTTTACAGCATTACTTATCAGTATACACCCTAAGTATTGGGGGAACCTTGAAGACGTTTGGTACAACAATACCGCATCTGACCCATATTCCGACGAAAACGAATATTTTGCCGCGTGTCCTGCTTCCAGTTCTCTAGAGCAGCAATTCAACAATGATGTCTCGTTGACCAAACAAAGCGTATTCTCGCGGTTAATTTTGTGGAGAAATCAATCCCTGACGCACAATGATGTTGATTTCTGTGAAAAGTCATACGAGCCTGCGATGATTTATAATTCACATACGAAAGCGTACAAGATCGGATATGAGGTGGTAACTCATGTGTTTTTTACCTATACCTACTACTCTCCTTTTTGAATAATATTCTCACTGAAATACCTATGTACTTATTGTATTTTTTCAGCTGTATTTTTTTAGAAACGAGACCACAATTCAGTACAGTAGAGATGATTATCATTACTCGTATTATAACAGGGTTCGTCACTATTTCTTCTAATTCTTATATCTATGTTATGATTTAGACTGACACTGAAATGTGACACTTTCTAAGGGACCTCACTTATTTCCAATGTCGAACCCGTTTCTGTGGCTTTGCTAAAAAGCTGTTCATCAGAATGAGGAAAAAATGTTTCAATGCATACGTCTGAGGAGGAAATTTCGATATTAACGTACAGTGTTCAGATTCTGAATTCGATTTTGAATGAGTCAACTATACTTAAATGAGAGAAAGGAATTCGAGACGAGTATTCACAACGAATTTTTCATGTCTGCTTTTATAATTATTTTCACGCAGGTGAATACAAAAAAATTCCCGCATGAAATTGAGAACAAAACAATATTCAATGGTACCTCGGAATTTGTAAATAGATACGAAGAGGGGTTGCAAATTATTTTCAATTTCGCCAATGGATATCCGACTCTGGTAATGTGGATTTGATTATTTTAGGTACCTATACCTATTCGAAATAATAAACTCAAAAACATGTCTGTAATTTTTTGTTTTTTTTGTTGGTATTGTTGTAGGGTTTTCATTGGATAAATGTACTCTCAATAATATACACAAAAAACAACAAACATGCAATACTTGAAACACATCCTGTCAAACTTGAAAATTTAAAAGATGAATGCAGAAATTATCGACCTGTCGATGAAAAATTGTACTCAATGGTATGTGTATAGGTACTTGTGCTGCTGACTGTGTAAGAAACCACTACAATCAATCCCATGACTACCTACTTATCTCTTTAAGATGATATAGGTAGTCGGAAAAAGATCACCGAGAGTTCTTAATATTAGGCCAAACTTTCAGAAATGATTTTCTGAAACTCGGCTCTAGTTGAAAATTTGAAGAAAAAAATTGATCAATTTGAAACGAGTATTTGGTATCTATCTCACATCTATCACAAATTTAAAAAATGGGTATGAAGAAGTATTAATTTCTGGAATTATTTCAAATTCAACGCGGAGAGATGTAGTGGATTCCTTTCCTTGTTAGATGATGAGAGATGCCCAAGTACCTCGATGCTTGTACATTTTTTTCATCAGAAAATAATATATATTTTGGCAATGTTTTTTATACTTCAGAAAAATCAGAAAAAGCATTTGAAAGACATTCTGGTACCTTCGTCCTCATTAAAAGGAAACCCTGATATGTCATGCGGGCAACCTTACGGATGTTTAACACCATCGCAGATACTTCCACTGTGGTATTTTGACTCGAGCTCAGCCAGACTTGCCAGTTGTTCGTATTCATTAAACGAAATACCAGTTTGGAAATGCATCGCAGATGGAAATTTGAGAAGAGTCGATCTTTTCATAGCTGCAATTATCAAGGTAAAAGACCATGGATGGAATAATGTCAATGGTGAATGAACACTGACTACCACATTTTTATCATTTGCAGAAATCAAGTGTTGACGAAGTCATTTTTGGTGTAAATGGAGTATTGAAAATGATGGTACCGGGCGGCAGGAGAAAAATGTATTTATCGGATACTAAACGCGATCGTGTCGTGAAAATTCCAAAAATAATTTATCGAATTATTAATTTTGAAGCGGTGAATATTAAACATATGGCAGTAATTGTAATCCATAATGATCCTAGCGGTGTCCGAGATACTGATAAACTTTGCGACAAAAACGATACTCTTATTCGCACTTGGGATACAATAATCAACAATGATCCGAAAACTGGATTAACTTACATTTGTCCGATGACCACAGATCTTGAAAAAAAATTAGAAACAAATTTTTACCGTATAAATAAACTAAATTTGGATGATATTCCCCATGATGTTGATTCTGCGAATTTGTTTTGGGATGATGAAGAGGAAATTGTCAATTTAAGCTTTGAAAGATTTTTAAAAGAGTATCCCAAGTGAAATAAAATAATAAAAACGTGATAGAAATCGTTGGTCTTATTTTTATTTATCCCACCAATATTTCTCATTCAATGAATATTTTTTCCAGTCGCTTTAAAGATTCTAATGCAAACAATGTAGTTTCTGCTTTAAAGAAAAGTTTTAGTGCCACCAGAAATCAAAAGTCAAAAATTCGCCCTTTTTTTCTTTATTCGTTTTTTGCAACGCACTTCTCCAACTTTCGATCACTGAAAATTTAATTCAAAAAATAGAAGAGAACATTTCGCTGACCGAGCGAATCGAGTGTACAAATGTTCTTGGAGAATTCTCGATTTTGCTCCAGTCAAATTGGCCGAAAGTTTTTGAGTTTTGAAGTCGAATTTCAATAGAAAAGAAAATGTTGGTTTCTTTCAAAATTTCTCGCAGAGTGAATTTTGAAGAATCTTGGAGGTTTTTCGTCGTACGTACTTTTCAAGCCCATTTCCAAATTTCTCACTTTGTTTTTGTTATTTTGTATAGACACCGGATATTTCCGTCTTATTTAAATTCGACGAAAATTGAAGAATCAACTTCAGCAGCTGGTAGGTAATTTGGTTCTTAGGTTTAGGTGATCTGCTTCTTCAGAGTTCAGTGAGCCATATTTCAGCGCAACTATAAGGTACCTATTTTATTAATTAAGTAGGTACGTGTATTCCAACTTTTTCCATCCTTAAAAAATACTGATCAGAATTTCAATCTATTTCCATTAGAGAAAAATTTCAGAACTACTATTTTTATTCAACTTTGTTTTTACAGTTTCATTATAAAGATATTTTTTAATTTTTCTGAATCTCATCATATCACTTGTCTCAAATGAAGCGAATCATTTTCAATATTCACATTTCGTAATACCTACTCGTACTCACTCAAGATAGTCGATCTGGGGGTTTGAAAAAAAAGAGAGAGAAATGAAAACCGAGTTTCGCAAAATAAACCACTTTCAATACTGAAATTTAGTAATACGAGTACTCTCTCAGATAGCCTTTAAATTAAAAGGAACCGAAGAGGAAGTATACCTAAAGCAGAAACTATAGATTTAAAAATCAGATTAAACATCTAGTCAATTTGTGAAAGTTCATACGAGTACGTATTTTTGTACAGTTCGAATTTCAACTACGGTCAAAAGATTCATTTTTGAAAAAATGAATTCGTTTATTTTATCTATTCTGTGTGCTTTCGTAACCGAAGTGCGATCAAAACCAGGTGACGACTCGACTCACTGGATGAATGGAATACCCATAAGGTGCTCAAAAACCAATAAGTATATGGTATTTCGACAATATCCTGTCAAAATTATAAATTTAAAAGATGAATGCAGAAATTATCCATTTGCTGATGAAGATTTGTACTCGAAGGTATGTGTACTTGCGCATGTGCTGCTTATTAGGAAACCACAGCAATTTTGTGATTACACCATCTTAAAAATTTATAATTGAACAACTATAGTTTAGATTTACGTAAGGGATATCAAAAAGTAACCTGAACCCCCAAAAAGTTGAAACTTATCAAAAATGTTCACAGTTTTCCATCTTTGAATTCTCACTGGAGGCGCGGTTAAACATTGAATGGTTTGAGAGTTTGAAATTTTTCCTACGTCTTGTTGGGGCCATTAAACTATGATTTTTTGCATGCTTAATTGAAATTAAAATTTCGAAGAGAGGATCGAGGGGCGGGGGGGACTGAAAAGTTCTGAAGATGTAGTCGTTTTGGATTTAGTTGAAATTGTTCGTGAAAACATTGGATTCGAAAGGCTACTAGCTGATTCGTTAGTTATCAAAATTTCAACTTTTAAACTGAGAGTCTCCATAATTGGCATTCATTTCCAAATTTCTCAAGTTGAAAGCAAAACACATACCCATGATTTGAAACTTTCCTCGCGTAGGAGACTTCAACTCCATTTCTGACATGGTGTTCTCGAATATCCAAGAATTTTTCAAAATTCAAACGCCGAGACTGGGAGTGATTTTCTTGTTAGATGATGAGGGCTATACGTCGATAAGATACGATACATTTTTTTCATCAGAAAGTACGTTATATTTCAACTACATATGTAATATGTTGTTTGTAATTCAGGAAAATCAGGAAAAATGTTTGAAAGACATTCTAGTACATTCGTCCTTATTTGAAGGAAAACCTGACCTGTCATGTGGGCAACCTTACGGATGTTTAACGCCATCGCAGATACTTCCACTGTGGTATTTTGACTCGAGCTCAGCCAGGCTTGCTAGTTGCTCGCATATTAACTTGATCCCAGTTTGGAAAAGCATCGCAGATGGAAATTTGAAAGCAGTTGATCTTCTCGTTGCTACAATTATTAAGGTAAAACACCATGGATGGAACTGTCTGAGTGCGAATGAACATTCACACATTTTATTCATTTGCAGAAAACAGATGGTAGTGATGTTATTTTTGGTGTAAATGGAGTTTTAAAAATGGTGGTACCGGACGGCCCTCGAAAAATGTATTTATCGGATGCTAAACACGATCGTGTAGTGGAAATTCCAAAAATAATTTACCGACTTATCAAATTTGAAGCGTGGGAAAGAAAATTCATCGCAGTAATCGTAATCCATAATGATCCTAGCGCAGTCCGGGATGCTGACAGACTTTGCGACAAAAACGATACTCTACCAGGATGGGATAAAATAATTAACGATGATCCAAAAACTGGATTAACTTACGTTTGTCGCATGACACCAAAACTTGAAATTAAATTGAGCCTTAATGTTTACGATACAGATGATCTAAATATGGCCGCAGTTCCTCGTGAAGGTTATTCTAACGAGGTGTATTTTGATTATAAACAGGGCATTATCAATTCAATCTTTGAGAGAATAAAGTTGAAACAAGTATCTACCACCCCAAATAAAATAAAGACTTTTTAAATGAATTGATTTGACATTTTAATATCTTGCAATCTCAAAAACTTGAAAAAAAAAAGTTAAGCGGCCATCATTAAGTACCTACCTAGTACCTACACCATACATACATGACCACACATTGGCCGAAGGGCGAAGTTCCTGGTGAACATTATCATATGATAAAATTGAATTCGCATTCGCAGAAAACTAAATGTCCGACGTTGGGAAAACGGAATTTATTGAAGAATAAATTTTAGCAGCTGGAAATTTGGTTCTGTGGTTTAGGAGACAGGCTCCTTCAAATTCAATGACCCAAATTTCATCGCAATCAGAGTTGTTAGATTGTGAATGTTCTCTTGCGAATACAAGTATTTTATTGATTATAGGTACTTGTATTTCCTGTTTTAAAAAATCACTATGACTATCAGAATCAATCTAGGCTATATCGTTTGGAGAGAAATTTCAGAGCTACTTACTATTATTATTAATTTTGTCTTTACAATACCATTAAAAATTATTATCATGTTGATGCTTCATAAATTTCAATTTTTCTGAATCACTTCACTTTCCTTGAATGAAGCGAATCATTTTTGATATTCACGTTTTGAAATGCCCATTCAAGATAGACCTCACGTTAAAAAAAAGAGAAAACTCAAATTTTTACGTTTTTATGCCGTCTAATGCTTAGATTTTAGTCCATTTTCATTAAAAATATGTACTGTAAAATACACTTTTTGACCCCCCCCCCCCCTAATTGATTAAAAAGTGGAACTTGTTATCTTCCTCAAAAAAAAAAGAAAAACATGAATATATTTATACTTTTTATTCAAAAAAAAAATTGAACCTTGGATTTGATTCATCTTCATCAGAAAAGCACTACATTTATCGTTTTTTATCTTGCCCCCGCTCCCTTCCACGATGAAAATGTGGAACCTGACCCTCCCTTACGTTTCTATAAATAATTTGATTTGTTAACAGATAAATTTCATAGTAAAAATAAGTCACTTTAATTTTTCAAGTTCTATTGTAACTGCATGGATGAGTTGAACTATAGCCAGCATTATTGCTTGTACAGTGGATCATTTTCAATGTTCATGTTTCATAATACCCACTCAAGATAACTTTTAAATTAAAAAAAAGAAGCAGAATATTTGATAATACTTTCTCCAATTGCCTCTAAATTAATATAGGAGCCGAGAAGGAAGTAAAATACATAGAAACGATAATGAACATGTAGATAATTTGTGGAAGTTTTATACTTACCAAGTTGTGTACCTCCGGTTTGAATTTTTACAGGATAGGTACATTATTCATCCTCGAAAAGATGAATCCGCTGATTTTATCAATTGTGTGTTTTTTTGTAACCGAAGTGCAATCAAAAAAAGGTGACTACTTCATTGATAAATAAGAAAATACCATCGTATGCTTTCAAAAACAATTCGGTAATATTCATCAAACTTCGAGATTAGTTCATTTTTTCACATTTGCCTTTATTTTTACAGCTTTACTTATTAATTTAGGCAATCCACACTATCAGGGGGGCATTGAAGACGCATGGCACGATTATATTAAGTATAGTATTATCACACCTGAAAAATATTTAGCCGCGTGCCCTGCTTTCAGCCCTCTAGAGGAGCAATTCAACAAAGATGTCTCGTTGACCAAACAAAGCGTATTCTCGCGGTTAATTTTGTGGAGAAATCAATCGCTGACAGATAGTGATCTTGATTTTTGCGAGAAGTCGCACGAACCTGCGATGATTTATAATTCACTTACGGGAGAGCATAAAATAGGATATGAGGTTGATTATTCATGCGTTTTTTACCTACTCCTCTCACTTTTAAGTCATATTCTCATCTCACTGAAGTATTATTGTATTTTTTCAGCTATATTTTTTTATAAACGAGACCGAACGTCGGTACAGCACAAAACATGATTATTATAATTATAAAACGGTGAGACACCATTTATCTTATAATATTCTTACATTCGATCTTCTAACTTTTGACTTAACCCTTAAAGACCCAGGCTAATCCTGAGATGTTGTGTGAAAATGCTTTCAATTTCCTGAATTAGATCATCACAAGCATCACTTTAACCCACAGTTTGCCCCCCAGCCCCTTAAAGCCGTCTCGTAAAAGCCGTACGGATTTATTTAATTTTCCTTGAAAACCGAGAAAGCAAAAACCCCAATGAGGTCAATCATGGAACTGAATGATATAGTATCATTAGGTGTACTGAATGAGTGAAAGCATATCCCCAAAGAACACCCCACCCCTTTTTGGGGGGCAAATTTTCAAAAAAGTTGGGATAAAAAAATTGGACCCATGCTCCATTTTTGGATAAACATATTGATGGTACACCCTTCACAAAATGAAATCATGAAAGGTGTGAAAATGGTGGACCAGAGCGATTTTTTGAAAATTTGATTCGCTTGTCTCGATAAAAACCCGAAAAAACAGAGCATGAATACGCAAAGTACATAATATGGGAAATATTATCAAGTAGGCTTGAAATGACAGAAACAAGAATTGAAAGGAACACAGATGCTTTTAACAGCACATAAGTTCAGATAATCTACAATCCACCCATCAAATCTGTTTATCACTCCGTGGATATTCTTTCTCGATATTTGTCACCAAATAGTTACATCCTACAAAGGTTAGCAGTACAATTGTTTTTCTGCAGAAATATCGAAATAGGTTTATCAACCACTTTGAAAAGCTTTACACAGTCAAATTGCAGCACTCCTTGGCATTTCATAATGTTCAAGCATTCATGAAGAAGTCACTATCCCTTCTCGATCATAGATAATGTAGTTCTACATCATGAAAATTGCACGAGCAGAAGTCGTCGTTTACAATCATGAGATTGTGTCTAGCTTATGACTACAGGATTCAGGGGATTTGAGATTCAGTAAAAAGCTTTCAACTGTTGTTCAACCACAACTCTGAACTTTTGAATGTTTTGAGAAATTCCTGCTGAAGTTTATATTCTTTCTCGATATTTGTCAACAAATAGTTACATCCCGCAAAAGGTTAGGTGGTAGGATTGTTTTTCTGCAGAAGTATCGAAATAGGCTTATCTACCACTTTGAAAAGCTTTACACTGTCAAATTGCAGCTGTCTCTGGCATTTCATAATGTTGAAGCATTCATGAAGAAGTCACTATCCCTCCTCGATCATTGATAGTGTAGTTCAACATCATGAAATATTATGATTGGAAACAACGAATTCTGCTCAAGCAATTTTCAAGATGTACAACTTCACTATCAATGATCAAGGAGGGATAGTGACTTCTTAAACGTTAATTTTTTTTCAAATTTTCGCACAGAGCGAATTTTGTATATTTTGAAGAATTGTGAAAATTTTCACATCTATACGAGTACTTTTCAAGATTGCAGCGACCCTATCACTCTTTTCAATTAAAAAAACGCTTTAATTTTCCAAAAAGAACATGTGAAAACCTATAAGTATTTGAGATGATGCATTTTGAAATCTTGAATGTCACTTCTGATTTCCAGTCTTAATATTGTAACATCATTCGCTGATCTTTGTTCGGTTGAGCTAAAATTCTCAAGAAACTTTCAAGCTTATAAATTGAGCGCTGATCATTATCAGGCCATTACACCAATATTTTGATTCATATTAAGCGAGTGGTTCTCAATATTGACATTTCGTAATACTTTCTGAAGATACCTACTTGTCTTGAATTGAAAAAACTTAAGACGGAAGTAAAATAAAAACTAGATTTAGCAACCAAAATGATTAAATGTAAGAAGTTTATACCTATGTGTTTTTGAGTGGTTTGCCAACCTTAAATACAATGTCTACCTACTGCAATAAATCTAGTTTCTCCTTTGAAGAGAAATTCCAGTGTCACTCATTTTTACCAACTTCGGTTTTCATTTCGTTTTTTTTTTGGGGTCACTTGCTTCAAATCAATCGAATTACCTATTCTGCATATTCACGTATCATGACCCACTGAAGATAGCTTTTAAATTAAAAAAGGAAGGAAAATAAAAACTAAATTTCGCAATTACCTTGAAATGTAAGCAATCTGATTGGCTTGGAGTTTATTGAATTTCTCAGATCACATGTTGATCACATGTTGCAGATTAAGCGAACCTTTTTAGTTAAGTAGGTACCTACAAATATTTGATAATTTTCTCTCACTCCCTCCAAATCAAAAGGATCCGAAAAGGAAGTGAAATAGAAACTACATTCAGAAGTAATATAGAACATGTAGCCAATTTGTGGAAATTTATACGGTATTTGTGTACCGTTTGAATTTTTACTAGATAGGTAAATTATCCATCATTCGACAAGATGAATCCACTGATTTTTTCAATTGTGTGTTTTTTTGTAACCGAAGTGCGATCAAAAAAAGGTGACTACTTCATTGATAAATAATGAAATACCATCGTATGATTTCAAACAATTCGGTGATATTCCTCAAAACTTCGAGATTCGTTCGATTTTTTCACATTTGCCTGTATTTTTACATTTTTTACAGCATTACTTTTTAGTTTAGCCATTGATGACTATCAGGCGGGCATTGAAGACGTTTGGCACAATAATACCGCCAGCCAATATAGTCGTAAATACAAATATATTGCCGCATGCCCTGCTTCCAGCCCTCTAGAGCAGCAATTCAACAAAGATGTCTCGTTGACAAAACAAAGCGTATTCTCGCGGTTAATTTTGTGGAGAAATCAATCGCTGACAGATAGTGATCTTGATTTTTGTGAGAAGTCCCACGAACCTGCGATGATTTATAATTCACTTACAGGAGAGTATAAAATCGGATATGAGGTGATTTACTCGTGCATTTTTCACCCACTCCTCTCACTTATAAATCGTATTCTCACTGAAATTTTTTATTTTTCAGCTGTATGTTTTCACAAACGAGACCATATATCAGTACAGCAGCACAAAAAATGATTATTATTATTATAGAACGGTGAGACACTATACCTATCTTATAATATTTGAGTTTGGAGGAATGAAAAAAAAAAAGGAAAAAAGGAAAAAGCGGAAAAATAACACTTTATAACAATAAGGGACCTGACTTGATGTCTATGTACATATATTCCATGTCGAAATCGTCCCATGGCTTTGGTACACGCTGTTCCTCAAAATGGTGGAAAATGTTTCCATACCTACATACCACACTAGAGTACATTTCGATATTAACATATGTACAGTATTTACTATTTAGGTAGATTCTAAATTCTATTTTGAATGCTTTAACTATAATGAGAGAAAGGAATTTGAGACCCAGTAAAGTGTTTCGTAACGTATTTTTTATGCCTATCGCTTACAATCATTTTCACGTATTAACTGCCTAGGTAAATACAAAAAAGCTCCCGTATGAAATTGAGCATCAAACAATATTCAATGGTACCTCTGAATTTGTAATTAGGTACGAAGATGACTACGACATTATGTTTAATTTCACCAATGGATATCCGACTCTGGTAATGTGGATTTGATTATTAAGTACCCTACCTACTTGAAATAATAAACTGGTACATACAAAACATGTACATAATGTAATTTTTTGATTCTTTATCTGCATTGTTGTAGAGTTTTTATTGGATAAATATACTGTCTATAAAATGCTCAAAACACAACAAGCATGCAAAATTTGACGATCTCTACCACCTTTACAATTTGAACGATGAATGCAAAAATTACCGACCTGGTGATGAATTATACTCAAGGGTATGTACTTGTGCTGCTTACTACATAAGAAACCACTCCAATCAATTTCGAGATTAGGACCTCTTTAAGATGGTGTAGTTACTACAAAATCGCGACACTTCTAATGCAGTGAACTAGACTTGAAGATATTCAGTCTGGTTTATCACAGCTGGCAAAAAATCAAGGAATGATTTTATATTTTTACAACGTCTTTTATATTTCAGAAAAATCAGAAAAAGTGTTTGAAAGACATTTTAGTACCGTCGTCCTCGCTTAAAGGAAACCCTGATTTGTCATGCGGGCAGCCTTACGGATGTTTAACACAATCGCAGATAATTCCACTGTGGTATTTTGCCTCAAGCTCAGCCAAGCTTGCCAGTTGTTCGTATTCAAACGTGATACCAATTTGGAAAAGCATCGCAGCTGGAAATTTGAGGAGAGTTGATTTTTTCGTGGCAGCAATTGTTAAGGTAAAAGACCACGGATGGAATAATGTTCAGTGGTGAATGAACATTTACGTAGATATGTTTTTTTCACTCGCAGGAAATAGTTGACGAAGTCACTTTCGGTGTACATGGAGTATTGAAAATGATGGTACCGGGCGGCTCGCGAAAAATGTACTTATCGGATAATAAAGAGGATCGTGTCGTCGAGATTCCAAAAATAATTTATCGAATTATTAGATTCGTAGGGTTTCATACTTGTAGTAATCATATTGCAGTAATCGTAATCCATAATGATCCTAGCGGTGTCCGAGATACTGACAGACTTTGCGACAAAAACGATACTCTTATTCACACATGGGATAAAATAATCAACGATGATCCAAAAACTGGATTAACTTACATTTGTCCGATGACCGCAGATCTTGAAAAAAAATTAGACGTCAATTGTTGCGGCATAGATAAACTGAATTTGGCCAAAGTTCCTCACCGGATGCCGTATTCTCAGGAGTGGTACTGTTCGGAATTTGAGGATCAACGGAAATCTATCAATTATAACTTTAAAAAATTTTTAAAAGAGTATCCCAAGTGAAATAAAAACTTGATAAAAATCTTTGGTCTTATTTTTATATTTACCTATTCCACTTTTTTTTCATAGTTAGGTTCAAGATTTCCACTTTTTTTTTTTTAGAATTAGGTACCTATAAGAGAAGGTGTCTAATAAAATTACACACGATTGAATATATTATTTTCCAACCTTTAAAAATTCTATTCCAATCAATATAGTTTGCCTTTAAGAGAAAAGTTTTAGTACAATGTGAAATTTAAAATAAAAAATTCGCACTTTTTTCTTTTATTGTTTTGTTTTACGCTCTTCTTCAATTTTCGATCTTGAAAACTGAATTCAAAAAAAAGGTATGGTAGTAAAAAACATTTTGCTGGTCAATTCTTGGAAAATTGTCGATTTTTGCTCGAGTCAACTTAGGCGAAAGCAATTGAAAATTTATAGTTTTGTGAGAACAAAAAATCTTTTTTTTCTTCAATTTATTCGAATTTCGATCTTACTTCACATAATTTTTTTTCTTGGGGTGATTGTAATTACTTGATTATTACACCCGTCATGTGAGATTTTATATCGAGTTGGTAAGGTCAAGTTTTTTAGAAAATGAAAGTTTACTTAATTTCTTTCACTTCGCACAGAACAATCATTTCGTGCAAGTATTTTTAATAATTTCGCAGGGTTTCATATGTATGTAACCCGCTGTGACAAAATCGACCATTCGGACGAAAAAAAGTTCCAAATTAATGACGTTTAAAATGAATTTTAAGAATTAAAAGATCAGATTTTTGAAAAAAAAAAACAATTTTTGAAATTTTGTCGAAATGGTTGATTTTGTCAGAGCGGGTCATCATATACTTTTCAAGGTCATTTTCGAATTACGTACATTTTTCATAATTTTGTAAGTAAGTATTTTTTCGACCTGTAGAAATAGGATATTTTTGACTTTTTATTTAAAAAATTTGACAAAATTTAAAGAATGAACTTCGGCAACTAGAAAATTCGATTCTGAGGTTGAAGTGACGTGTTCTTTCAGCGAGCCAAAATTCAGGGCAATCACAGTTGCTGAAATAAGACATTGTAGTTCTCGTGTAAATATCTTATTGATTATTACTTGTATGCCAACTTTTTCCAGTCTTAAAAAATGACTATCAGAACCAATCTATTTATTTTACTTTCAGAACTACTATTTTTAATCAAGGTTGTCTTTACAATATCATTTTAATTTTTCCATATTGCATCATTTACCTCAAATGAAGCGAATCATTTTCAATATTCACGTTTCGTAATCCCCGATAAAGATGGTAATATCGATATCGGGTTAAAAAAAGAGAGAGAGAAATGAAAACCGAATTTCGCAATCTCATTGACATGTAAGCAATTTGTTTAGCTTGGGGTTTATTGGATTTTTTGAATCACATGTCTTACATTAGGCGAATCATTTTCAATGCTAATATTCGGTACCTAATTACTTTTTCAGATGGACTTTAAATTAAAAGTAGCCGAGTAGGAAGTAACCAGAAACTAGATTTAAAAATTAGATTTATTAGTAAAATATGTAACCAAATTGTGGAAGTTTGTACGTATTCTTGTACGGTTTTCAACTAAGTGTAAATGATTCATGTTTGAAAAAATGAATTCACTGATTTTCTCCATTTTGTGTATTTTCGTAACCGAAGTGCGATCAAAACAAGGTGACGATTTGATTGATAAATAAACGATTTCAACAAATTCAGTAGTAGGCTATTCATCAGATCATCTCAGTTCGAAATTCGTTCATATTTACTTTTACAGCATTACTTTTCAATCTGTGTACTTGGACCCTTGAAGACGCTTGGCACAAGAATAGCAGTAAAAAATTATTTGATCAGGAATACGAATACTTAGCCGGATGCCCTGCTTCCAGCCCTCTTGAACAGAAATTCAACGAAGATATCTCTCTGACCAAACGAAGTGTATTCTCGCGGTTAATATGGAGAAATCAATCCGTGACAGGCAATGATCTTGATTTTTGTGAGAAGTCGTACGAGCCCGCGATGATTTTTAATCCAATTGAGGGAGAGTACAAAATCGGATATGAGGTTGATAACTCGTGTGTTTTTTTTACCTATTCACCTCATTTATGAATCATATTCTCACTGCAATATTGTATTTTTTCAGCTTTACTTTTTTGGAAACGAGACCAAAATTTGGGAGTACAATAGACGTCATTATCGTTATTATAAAACGGTGAGATGCTTTTTTTACAACTTCTACATCACGTTTTCATCCTTACATTATAATCATTTTTACGCAGGTAAATACAAAAAAGCTCCCGTATAAAATTGACAATCGTACAATATTTAACGGCACATCTGATTCTGAATTTGTAATTAGATACGTTGATAACTACGTCATTATGTTCAATTTCACCAATGGATATCCGACTCTGGTAAACTGAATTTGATTACATTATTAGAATTAACAAATTAAAAAACATCAAATATTTTCGAGATGTTTTATAATCAATTTTTTCATTTTTTTTTTTTTTTGTTAATGGTACTGTTGTAGGGGTTCTATTGGGTAGATGTACTGTCTATAAAATGCTCAAAAAACAATAAACACGTGGTATTTGACAAATATGGTGTCAAACTTGTAAATTTAATAGATAAATGCGGAAATTACCCCCTTGACGATGAAGATTTATACTCAAAGGTAACTATGTGTATTGTGTATACTTGTGCATGTGCTGCTTACTAGGAAACCACTTCAATATAATTTTGTGATTAGGTACCTATGTATATCTGCTTATTAAGAATTTAGAATTGAGCAACTAATTTACCCACATCCGTTCAACATAATACATGATTTATGTATTATTTTCCCTCTCTTGAAACAATACAGACTTTTACTACAAATAATAGAAAACTCCTCCACTATCCCTAACGAACCCTCCAAAATTCAAAAATTCATCGCCCTAATAAAAAAAAACAACCTCGCAAATCAAATCTAAAACCCCCACCCCACACTACGAGTGTAATAATCTTCTAATTATAAACACCCTTCAAAAAAAAAGGTATGCTACCTCAACCCCCCCCCCCCCCAAAAAAAGAACTGTAGGTATCAAAAAATATGTTCACAATTTCCCATCTTTGAAGTGTCAGCAGTAGTGTGATTAAACATTGAATGACTTGAGAATTTGAAACTTTTCCAATGTCTTGTTGGGGTCATTAAACTATGATTTTTTGCAGAATCAATTGAACTTTCAAAAGAGAGATCTGCAAGTTATTTCCTTGTTAGATGATGAGGGATGCTTATGTGAATAACTACTGATACATTTCTTTCATCAGAGTCTTATACCTATTATATCTTGACAAATATTATTTTTTGTAATTCAGAAAAATCAGAAAAAATGTTTGAAAGACATTCTAGTACCTCCGTCCTTATTACGAGGAAAACCTGATCTGTCATGTGGACACCCTTACGGATGTTTAACGCCATCGCAAATACTCCCACTGTGGTATTTCACATCACGCTCAGCCAGGCTTGCCAGTTGCTCGCATATCAACTTGATCCCAGTTTGGAAAAGCATCGCAGATGGAAATTTGAGAGCAGTCGATCTTTTCGTAGCAACAATTATTAAGGTAAAACACCCCGGATGAATAGTTTAATGATGAATAAACGCTCATATAATTATGATATTTCATCCATTTGTAGAAACTAGTTCATAACAATCGCGAAGTTCTTTTCGGTGTATATGGAGTATTGGAAATGATGGCACCTGGCGGCTCTCGGAAAATGTATTTACCAGATGCTAAACGCGATCGTGTCGTGGAAATTCCAAAAATAATTTACCGAATTATCAAGTTCGAAGCGTGGAATATAAAATCTATCGCAGTAATCGTAATCCATAATGATCCTAGCGCAGTCCAAGACGCTGACAGACTTTGCGACAAAGACGATACTCTATCAGGATGGGAAAAAATAACCAACGATGATCCAAAAACTGGATTAACTTACGTTTGTCCTATGACACCAAAACTTGAAATAAAATTGAGCGTTAATTATAACAACATTGATGGACTACATTTGGCCGCAGTTCCTCGTGAAGGTTATTCTGGAGAGGTGGAAACTGATTATAAACAGAAAGCTGTTGAGTCAATCTTTGAGAGATTAAAGTTAAAACGCTACCCCTACCCATAGTGTAATAATAATAAATACTCGTAGTTTCTAAACGTATGATTTGATTTGACATTCTAACAATCTTATTGGAGGGTTGTACATACATATTCATTTTACTTGATGTGGGGTTGAAGAAGGAGATACACGTGTGGCTGCATTTCCAATCTTAAAAAATGTCTACTGGGTTTCGATCTTTCTCCCGAGGAGAAAAATTTTAACGCCACCCTTCTCAATTACGATAGTATTCAGTGATATACCTAGTTACCTACCTATATTATTAATGATTATCATGTTATTACTCTATTAACTTTGATTTTCCTGGATCACTTATGTAGGTACCTTCCTCCTTTAAAGAAAAATTTCAGTGCCACTCATTTTTACCAACTTCGGTTTTCATTTCGGTTTTTCTGGATCATTTGCTTCAAATCAAGCGAATTATTCTGAATAGGTATTCACGTTTTATGATACCCACTGAAGATAACTTTTAAATTAAAAAAAAAAGAAAATTAAAAGCTACATTTCGCAATCTCGTTGAAATGTAAGCAATCAGACCAACTTGGAGTTTATTGAATTTCTCAGATCACATGTTGCAGATTAAGCGAACCGTGTACTTACAAATATTCGATGATAGGTACCTCTCAAATTGCCTCTAAATCAAAATGAGCCGAGAAGGAAGTGAAATAGAAACTAGAATGTTTAGAAGTAATATTATTGAACATGTAGCCAATTTGTCGAAGTTTATACGGTATTTGTGTAGCAATGTGTACGGTTTGAAGTTTTACTGGATAGGTAAATGATTCATCTTCGAAAAGATGAATCAGCTAATTTTCTCAATTGTGTGTTTTTTTGTAACCGAAGTGCGATCAAAAAGAGGTGACTAAGAACTTCATTGATAAATGAGGAAATTCCATCGTATGATTTCAAACAATTCGGCAACCTTCCTCAAAATTTCGAGATTCGTTCAAATTAACTTAAAAAAAAATCTAAAAAAATAAATTTCCAATCAATTTAAAAAAATTATATAATTTAAATATATAAAATTTAATAATTTAATTAAATTAATTCTAATAAAAGAAATTATTATTATATTCATTTTTTCACATTCGCCTTCATTTTTACAGCTTTACTTCTTGATGTCAACAATGAATACTATCAAGGAGGCATTGAAGACGTTTGGCACAACAATACTTTTATCAGACCTAAGAAATATTTAGCCGCGTGCCCTGCTTCCAGCCCTCTAGAGCAGCAATTCAACAAAGATGTCTCGTTGTCCAAACAAAGCGTATTCTCGAGGTCAATTTTTCTGAGAAATCAATCCCTGACGGAGAGTGATATTGATTTTTGTGAGAAGTCGCACGAACCCGCGATGATTTATGACTCACTTACGGGAGAGCATAAAATAGGATATGAGGTTGATTATTCATGCGTTTTTTACCTACTCCTCTTACTTTTAAGTTATATTCTCATCTCACTGAAATATTACTGCATTTTTTCAGCTGTATGTTTTTATAAACGAGACCGAACGTCGGTACAACACAAAACATGATTATCATTATTATAAAACGGTGAGACACCATATCTTGTACTATTCTTACATTCGATCTTCTAACTTGAGTTTAGAACGAAAAAAAAAAAAAAAAAAAACCGGATGGATGACACTTTTTGAAAGATCTGATTTTTTTCCAATATCGAAACCGTTCCCGTGGCTTTGCTACAAGCTGTTCCTCAAAATGGTGGAAAATGTTTCACCATATTTCGATATTAACATACTTACATTATTTAGATTCTAAATTTCTAAATTCTATTTTGAATGCTTCAACTGTAACGAGTTTTCACGCAGGTAAACACAAAAAAGCTCCCGTATGAAATTGAGAATCAAACAATATTCAATGGTACCTCTGAATTTACTATTAGGTACGAAGATTGGAACCACATTATGTTCAATTTCACCAATGGATATCCCACTCTGGTAATGTGGATTTGATTATTAGGTACCCCACGTACTTGAAGTAATAAAATATACAAATATGTAATTTTTTGATTCTTGATCTGCATTGTTGTAGAGTTTTTCTTGGATAAATATACTGTCTATAAAATGCTCAAAACACAACAAGCATGTGAAATTGGGATATTACAATGTCGAAAAGTTTGAAAATTTGAACGATGAATGCAAAAATTACCGACCTGCTGATGAAGAATTGTACTCAAAGGTATGTACTTGTGATGCTTACAACATAAGAAACTACTCCAATCAATTTATTCAGTATGGTTTATCAGAGCTGGGAAAAAAAATCAATGAAGTGTTAAGATTAGGTCAAACTTTAAAAAAATGATTTTCTGAAATTCTGCTCAACTTGAAAATTTGAAGAAGAAAAAACTGATCATTTGCAGTAACTACCAATTCAATGTCTATTCTCACCTATCATCAATTAAAAACTAAGTATGAAGAAATCATTCATTTCTGGTGTTATTTCAAATTCAACGCGGAGAATTGAAGTGGTTTACTTTCCTTGTTGAATGACGAGAGAAATGATTATATCGAAGCTGCTACCAACAATGTACATTTTTTTCCATCAGAAAGTATAGGTACTTAATACTTTGATAATGTCTTTCATACTTTAGAAAAATCAGAAAAAGCGTTTGAAAAACATTTTAGTACCGTCGTCCTCGCTTAAAGGAAACCCTGATCTGTCATGCGGGCAATCTTACGGATGTTTAACACCATCGCAGATAATTCCACTGTGGTATTTTGCCTCAAGCTCAGCCAAGCTTGCCAGTTGTTCGTATTCAAACGTAATACCCGTTTGGAAAAGCATCGCAGATGGAAATTTGAGAAGAGTCGATCTTTTCGTAGCTGCAATTTTTCAGGTAGGTACCTAAAAGACCTAGATGGAATAATGTTCAGTGGTGAATGAACACTTACCTACATCTGGTTTTTTCATTTGCAGGATTTAATTGTTCACGAAGTCACTTTCGGTGTAAATGGAGTATTGAAAATGATGGTACCGGGCGGCTCCCGAAAAATGTATTTATCAGATACCAAACGCGATCGTGTCGAGGAAATTCCAAAAATAATTTATCGAATTATTAGAATCGTCGGGTTAGAAACATATAGTAATCATATTGCAGTAATCGTAATCCATAATGATCCTAGCGGTGTCCGAGATACTGACAGACTTTGCGACAAAAACGATACTCTTATTCACACGTGGGATAAAATAATCAACGATGATCCAAAAACTGGATTAACTTACGTTTGTGCGATGACCACAGATATTGAAAAAAAATTAGACGTCAATTGTTGCAGCATAAATAAACTGAATTTGGCCGAAGTTCCCCAGGATTCGTATTCTTCTATTCAGTGCTTTATGGAGGATCAACACGAATCTATCAATTATATCTTTGACAAATTTTTAAAAGAGTATCCCAAGTGAAATAAAAACCCGATAAAAATCTTTGGTCTTATTTTTATATTTACCTATTCTATTCTTTTTCTTAGTTAGGTTTAAGATTTTCACTTTTTTTGACAGTTATAAGAGAAGGTGTCTAATTACCTACATAAGATTGAATATATTTTCCAACTTTTAAAAATTCTATTCTAATCAATTTAGTTTCCTCTTAAGAGAAACGTTTTAGTGCCACGTGAAATTTAAAATAAAAAATTCGCAATTTTTTCAATCATAGTTTTGTTTTACGCTTTTCTTCAATTTTCGACCTTGAAGACTGAATTCAAAAAAAAAGGTAGGTAGTAAAAAACATTTTGCAGGTCAATTCTCGGAAAATTCTTGATTTTTGCTCGAGTCAATTTAGGCGAAAGCAATTGAAAATTCACAGTTTTGTGAGAACAAAAAATCTTTTTTTCTTCAATTTATTTGAATTTCAATCTTTCTTCACATAATTAGAAAATAAAATGTTAATTTCTTTCACTTCACACAGAACAAATTTCGTGCAGGTAGGTATTTTTAATAATTTTGGAGGGTTTCATCTACTTTTCAAGATCATTTCCGAATTACGTACTTTTTTCGTAATTTTGTAAGTATTTTTTTGACCTGTAGGCATAGGACATTTTTGACTTTTTAAAAAATTCGACAAAATTTAAAGAACCAACTTCAGCAGCTGGGAAATTCGATTCTGAGGTTGAAGTGACGTGTTCTTTCAGCGAGCCAAAATTCAGGGCAATCACAGTTGCTGAAATGTAATATGTAGTTCTCGTGTAAATATCTTATTGATTATTACTTTATCCCAACTTTTTCCAGTCTTAAAAAATAACTAAGTATCAGAACCAATCTATTTATTTTACTTTCAGAGCTACTATTTTTAATCAAGTTTGTCCTTTACAATATCATTTTAATTTTTCTGCATTGCATCATTTACCTCAAATGAAGCGAATCATTTTCAATATTCACGTTTCGTAATCCCCGATAAAGATGGTAATAGGTATCGATATCGGGTTAAAAAAAAAGAGAGAGAAAGAAATGAAAACCGAATTTCGCAATCTCATTAACATGTAAGCATATTTGTTTAGCTTGGGGTTTATTGGATTTTTTGAATCACATGTCGTACATTAGGCGAATCATTTTCAATGCTAATATTCGGTAATTACTTTTTCAGATAGACTTTAAATTAAAAGTAGCCGAGTAGGAAGTAACCAGAAACTAGATTTAAAAATTAATTTAGTAAATATGTAAAGCCAAATTGTGGAAGTTTGTACGTATTCTTGTACGGTTTTCAACTAAGTGTAAATGATTCATCTTTGAAAAAATGAATTCACTGATTTTCTCTATTTTGTGTATTTTCGTAACCGAAGTGCGATCAAAACAAGGTGACGATTTGATTGATAAATAAACGATTTCAACAAATCCAGTAGTAGGCTATTCATCAGATCATCTCAGTTTGAGACTCGCTCATATTTATTTTTACAGCTTTACTTTTCAATTTGCGGACTAAGACCCTTGAAGACGCTTGGCACAAGGATACATGTAAACAATTATCTGATAATGAATACAAATATTTAGCTGGATTTTCATTGAAATACTGTATTCTTTCAGATGTATTTTTTTAAAAACGAGACCGAAATTTGGGTTTCCGATGGACGTTATTATAAAACGGTGAGATGCTATTTCTTATAACTTTTACATAACGCATGATTGAGAACATCAAAATTGAGTTGAAAATTCCAAGTCTTCAATATGATGCTTTCTAAGGGAGCTGACTTTTTGTCTACAGCTCTTTATTCAAACGGGAAATTATGTTTTAATATGTACAAGTACATGAGTGCCAACAGTAAATTCTGATATTAACATACAGGGGTCGGCATAAGTTAGTATTCGTATTCGAAAACTGATGCGTTCTTTTTAACACCCTGTTGTGTGTAATGAGTAGATAGAAGGTCTTGTAGGCAGTGCGTTGTGTTCGTGGAAGTCCCACCAACACTTTGGTAATAATAGTTTTTTCCCCGATATGTCACTACAGAAAAAAATTCATTTTCATTTGAAAATTTATATTCAAAATTAGATTTCGAATACGTCAACTAATGCCTATTAATTATAATCATTTTTACGCAGGTAAATACAAAAAACCTTCAGTATAAAATTGAGAATCATACAATATTTAACGGCACATCTGAATTTGTAATTAGATACGTAGATGACTACGACATTACGTTCAATTTCACCAATGGGTATCCGACTCTGGTAAAGTGAATTTGATTATATTATTCAAATTAACAAATTAAAAAACATCAATTATTTGCGAGATGTTTTATAATCAATTTTTTCCTTTTTTTTATGGTACTGTTGTAGGGTTTCTATTGGGTAGATGTACTGTCTATAAAATGCTCAAAAAACAATAAACACGTGTTATTTATTGAAGAATATCGTGATTATCGTTTCAAACTTGTAAATTTAAAAGATGAATGCAGAAATTACCCCCTTGCTGATGAAGATTTATACTCAAAGGTATGTGTACTTGACTACTTGTGCATGTGCTGCTTACTAGGAAACTGCTTCAATATAATTTTGTGATTACCTATATATCTGCTTAAGAATTTAGAATCGGATTAGACAAGTAATTTACCTACATCCACTCTCTTGAAAGAATACAGACTTTCACTGCAAATAAAAGAATCCCACCCCTCACACTATCCCGGACGAACTCTCCGAAATTCAAAAATCCATCATCCTAATAGAAACATCAACTTCACAAATCAAATATAAATTCCCCCCCCCCCCACTCAACGGGTGTAATAATCTTGTAATTTATAAACATCCCACAAAAAAAGAAGTAGGTTAACTCAAACCCAAAAAAATGAAACATATGAAACATATCAAAAATGTTCACAGTTTTCCATCTTTGAAGTGTCACATGGTAGCATGGTTAAACTTGAGAATTTGAAACTTTTCCTACTTCTTGTAGGGGTCATTAAACCACGTTTTTTGCAGAACCAATTGAACTTTCAAAGAAAGAGTTGAAGTAATTCCTTTGTTAGATGATGAGGGATGCCTATGACAATACTGATGATACATTTCTTTCATTAGAAAATACCTTATATATCTTGACAAATGTTGTTTGTAATTCAGAAAAATCAGAAAAAATGTTTGAAAGACATTCTAGTACCTCCGTCCTTATTACGAGGAAAACCTGATCTGTCATGTGGACACCCTTACGGATGTTTAACACCGTCGCAGATACTTCCATTATGGTATTTTGACTCCAGCTCAGCCAGGCTTGCCAGTTGCTCGCATATCAACTTGATCCCAGTTTGGAAAAGCATCGCTGATGGAAATTTGAGAGCAGTCGATCTTTTCGTAGCTACAATTATTAAGGTAAAACATCGCGGATGAATAGTTTAATGATGAATAAATGCTCACAAATGATATTTTATCCATTTGTAGAAACTAGTTTATAACAAACGCGAAGTTCTTTTCGGCGTATATGGAGTATTGAAAATGATGGTAGCTGGCGGCTCTCGGAAAATGTATTTATCGGATGCTAAACGCGATCGTGTCGTGGAGATTCCGAAAATAATTTACCGAATTATCAAATTCGAAGCGTGGAATAGAAAATCCATCGCAGTAATCGTAATCCATAATGATCCTAGCGCTGTCCAAGACGCTGACAGACTTTGCGACAAAGACGATACTCTATCAGGATGGGAAAAAATAACCAACGATGATCCAAAGACTGGATTAACTTACGTTTGTCCTATGACACCGAAACTTGAAATAAAATTGAGCGTTAATTATAACAACATAGATGGACTACATTTGGCTGCAGTTCCTCGTGAATGTTGTTCTGGAGAGGTGGATACTGATTATAAACAGAAAGTTGTCGAGTCAATCTTTGAGAGATTAAAGTTGAAACGCTACCCCTACCCCTAGTGTAATAAATATACTCGTAGTTTCTAAACGTATGATTTGATTTGACATTCTAACAATCTTATTGGAGGGTTGTACATATTCATTTCACTTGATGTGGGGTTGAAGAAGGAGATACACGTGTGGCTGCTTTTCCAATCTTAAAAAATGTCTACTTACTGGTTTCAATCTTTCTTCCGATGAGAAAAATTTTAACGCCATCCTTCTCAATTACGTTAGTATTCAGGGATATACCTACCTATATCATTAACGATTATCATGTTATTACTCTATCAACTTTGATTTTCCTGGATCACTTATGTAGGTACTTCAAATGAAATGAGCCCTTTCTGAATCAATTTTTACCACACGTACTTACCTATCTATCTATAAAGTAAAATATTTTCAATATAAATGTTTCATGATAGCCTATATCGACTTAAGACAGCTTTCGAATGAAATCAAGGAAGTTGAATAAAATCTAAATACACATACATATTATATCGCAATCGTGGGTATCAATATGTAGACGATTTGTTTTGATCAGAATATGTGCCTCTACCTATACGTACATAATTCAACCAAGAAAAAATGAATGTAGTAATCATTGTATACATTTTGTGCCTTTCTTCAGTGAAAGTAATATCAAAAAAAGGTAAAGAGTTCATTGATGAATATTAATTATAAAATATCATACCATACACAATATTTATTAACTCTAACTATGTGTATAATATGTACATACAATACAAGCTTCCATCTCTCATAGCTGCTTTAATTTTTACTTACAGCTTTACTTTTCAACACAGATAATGAAACTCTTGAAGACTTTTGTCATGAAAATGACGATGGGATATTACCATATTTAGCTGCGTGTCCTGCTTTTACCCATCAAGAGAAGCAATTCAACAAGGATGTCTCTCTTACACAACAAAGCATATTCTCACGGTTAATTTTTGCAAAAAATGAATCCCCTAAAAATACTGTTTTGGATTTTTGTGAAGAGCCATTCAAGCCAGTAATGCTTTATGATAAATGTGAAAAACAGTACGAAATTGGATACGAGGTTGATAATTAACGCGCTATTCAATTCTTGAAATGATCACCTATATTTCCTATTGAAACATTGCATTTGATCTTTCTTTTCAGCTTTATTTTAATGATGGAGAAATTTCACAAAAATGGTACAGTACCTGTATGAAAGACACGTATTATTGTTTGATATCGGTGAGATGAAATTCTTCATTACATTCTTATGGGAACTTGAAAATTTTTAATTTAGAATAATCAAGTTTCAAAATTAAGAATCTGCAAAGGTTATTTTTTTCAAAGAGATTTCAATTAGGGAAAGTGAAAGTTGATTTAGTAGAAAAATCAACAATACGACTGTAAAGTATACGGTTTGAAGTTACCTCGTGAGATTTTTGAAAATTTTCTACGGATTAAGATGACCTTACTTTGTATTTATAGCAACCGAGATGATTGTCTTCAGATAAACCATCCTGAAGTAAAAACATTCGTGCTTATCATTTTTACGCAGGTGAACACAAAAAAGCACAAAAATAAAGTTGAGAATCGAACAATAGCTAACACCACTACTACATCCGAATTTAAGGATAGACATGACGACGATATGAACGTGAAATTCCATTTCATGAATGGATCTCGGACATTGGTGACGAGGATTTGAATTATTACCACGGATAAATTTAATTCAAACAACAACAATCAACATTGATACATTTTTTTGATGTTTTTGTAGGTTTTTTATTGGATAAAGGTGTTATCTGTAAGACGATCCAAACCCAATAAACGAGTCAACTTTGAATATTACAGACAAAGTAGTTTAGAAGGATACAACAAATTTACAAATCTGCAAGATAAATGCGAAAATTATCAGCTAAATGATGACGACCTGTATTTGAAGGTACCTATTAGATTAGAGGGCTTCATTTTGACGGGTATCAAGAAAAATCAATATTTTATTAATTAGGTTTTTATTTCAGAAAAATCAGAAAAAATTGTTGAAAGATATTTTAGTACCGCCGTCTTTATTTGAAGGAAATGCTGATCTGTCATGTGGTCAACCTTATGGCTGTCTAACACCATCACAAATCATACCACTATGGTTTTTCAGCAAGAACTCAGCCAGGCTAGCCAGTTGCTCGCATATGAACTTAATTCCAGTTTGGAAAAGTATTGCGGATAATAACTTGAAAAAAGTCGACCTTTTCATAGTTGCAACGTACAAGGTAAAAAGAAAGAGCGAAAAAATTCGATTTAGACGAGAATTAGGTGATGAAGTTTACTTTGAATGAAAGACCTGTGTGAAAAATTTGAACTTATTGGCCTCTTGGAGGTCCAAGTCAGAGATCTTCAAATCAGGATACAATTTGATCAGATCAGATCCAATCGTTTTAATTTGCATTCTTGAAATATTCCTGCATGTGATATTCTATAGAAACATTTATTTCCATAATTAAATCAAATTTATTTTATTTTTTTAGAGCATCAAATGCGACGTAGTTTTTGGTACTTCTGGCGTGCTGGAAATGAAAACATCATCTGCTTCTAATGAAACCCAAGAAATGTATTTATCAACTGCTAAAGGCGATCGAATGGCGGCAATTCCAAAAATTATATACAGAGTCGTTCGAGTCGACTTGAAGTGGCAATATCCTGATGAATATATTTACGCATACGCTGTCATCATAATCCATAATGATCCCACTGCAGTGCCAGATACAGATAGACTTTGCAACAAAAGCGATGCTCCAACAGGATGGCAAAAAATAATCAACGATGATCCGAGAACTGGATTAACTTACGTTTGTCCGATGACAGAAGCTCTTAACAATAAATCAGGCGCTTACGATAGTATTCCAAAATATGAAATACATCCCTTGAATTTGAATGCAGTCGGCTATATTAATTATACTCGAAGAGGCGGCTACCGCGTAAATGAAGCGGAGAAAATTAACTCATACTTCGAGTATTTACTTAGAAATGACTCTTCGAATTTGGATACAGTCAGTTATGTTAATTGTACAAAAGGAGTCGACTAACTACGAGTATACCTACATAGATGAAGTGTAATTCACCCATACTTGGTTGCTGAATATTTGCAAGTGAAATAGAAACTTGTTGAAAAGCAGCATTTTTTGAACTTTTTTCCAATGAGAATAACTACTTGTAAAATGTCAATTTAAGGGTTCATTTCGCTTCCCATGACTTCGGAGGTAGTTTAAACGATTTTTCAATTCTGACCAAATCCAGCAGATACCTTCATTTTGAATTGGAAGTTTTCTTTCAAAAAAATCGTGTTTTTTTCGTTTCGATCATAACCTGTTTTCGAAAAAATGGTCCTGTCCTGAACGAAAGTATTTGAGATTCTGCGTCGATCTATATTTTCATGTATTACACTGTTTCTGTCAAAATCCAAGACTCTTTTTGAGGTTCTACTGAACAGTCACGTTTTTTCTATAGAGTAACAAAAATTTTTAAATTCAACAAACATTGGAGAATATTTGTTTACAACTTTCGACCATAAAACCAACAGTTAAGCAATACTTGATAGAAACCACATTCTAAATTGATGATTAGATACGAAGATGAAGCATACATAATTTTCAATTTCTTGTGCTAGAAGTCTTGAATTCTTGATTACTTTGGAATCTTAATTTAAATTCATTTGTAGATATTTTTAAAAATCAGAATAGGTATAATAATTCAGATACGAAAACATGAATTCAATAATTTTGTACATCTTGTGCGTTTCTTCAGTAAGAGTACTATCAAAAAAAGGTAAGAATTCATTAATAAATTCATAATA
This sequence comes from Planococcus citri, assembly GCF_950023065.1. Classification (NCBI taxonomy): domain Eukaryota; kingdom Metazoa; phylum Arthropoda; class Insecta; order Hemiptera; family Pseudococcidae; genus Planococcus; species Planococcus citri. The sequence goes on along the minus strand of NC_088680.1, from coordinate 43,722,490 downwards.
TTCTAAGACACGAATTCAATGACACAATATCAATTACCAAAAAAGCACTATATACGAGCACTTCCATTATTTTAGAATCATCAGAAAGTTTCTCAAACAAAAAAAAAAACACGTATTTCTCTCATAACTGCATCAATTTTTACAGCTTTACTTTTCAGCACAAAGATTACAGTTGTTCTTGAGGACGTTTGTCGTAAAGATGGCGATAGGATGTATTTCTCTCATAACTGCATCAATTTTTACAGCTTTACTTTTCAGCACAAAGATTACAGTTGTTCTTGAGGACGTTTGTCGTAAAGATGGCGATAGGATACTTTTCACATATTTAGCCGCGTGCCCTGCTTTTACCCATCAAGAGAGGCAATTCAACCAAGATGTCTCTCTTACCCAACGAAGCGTATTCTCAAGACGGATTTTTGCAAAAAATGGATCCTTCAAAAATATTGATACGGATTTTTGTGAGAAGTCATTCAAACCTGCCATGCTTTATGATAGATGCGAAAAACAGTACGAAATCGGATATGAGGTTGATAAATTAACGTGTTATTCATTTCTTGAAATGATATCCATTCCTATTGGAACATGGTACGAATATTCGATTTTTCTTTTCAGGTTTATTATAATGATGGAGAAATTCCACACGAATGGTACAGTGCCAATAGAAAAGACAAGTATTATTGTTTAAAATCGGTGAGATTCTATTTTTCGTTACGTCATAATTATGGTATTTTGCAAATTTTCAAAATAGGTAGTACCTAATCAAGTTCAGAAATCCAGAACCCGCAGAATTATTTTTTTGAAAAGAGATTTAAATTGAGTAGAAAACGGGGGGGGGGGGGGATTCGATCTCAGGAAAAGTCAACAACGCCGCTATATAGTAGAGTTTGAAGTTAACTTCATAAAGGTTATGAAAATTCTCATAAATACATAGGATATTAGGTAACTTCGAAATTTGCTCTAAATTAAGATGGCTTATTTGTTGAGCGCACCTACCTTACAGAAAAAATATTTTTAGTAACCGAAAACGTGGCCTTCGGGCAATCTATTCAGGTGTAAAAACATTTGTTTTCATATTTTCTAGGTGAATACAAAAAAACCCAAGCATAAAATAATTGAGAATCGAACAATAGCTATCACTACATCTGAACTTGTGGATAGACATGAAGACAATATGAATGTGAAATTCAATTTCAAGAATGGATCTCGGACACTGGTGACGTGGATTTGAATCATTACTACGGATGAATTCAAAAAACATTATATTTATAAATTTTTCTGATTTTCATTATAGGCTTTTTATTGGATAAACGTACTGTCTATAAAACGCTGTAAAAATAAGAAAAAAGTCCACTTGAAAGATTCTTACATGAAACGTTCATCTCAAGATAACGAACTATCAAATTTCCAAGATAAATGCGAAAATTATCAGCAAAATGTTGACAACGTGTATTTAAAGGTATAGGCAGGTACCTATTATGCGTATTAACAGAGGGCTTAACATTGATATGCAGTACCCATCAAGAGAAATCAATATTTTCATAATTCGGTTTCTCTTTCTATTTCAGAAAAATCAGAAAAATTTGCTGAAAGATGTTTTAGCACCTTCGTCTTTATTTGAAGGAAATCCTGATCTGTCATGTGGTCAACCTTACGGCTGTTTAACACCATCACAAATCATACCACTATGGTTTTTCAGCAAGAACTCAGCCAGGCTAGCCAGTTGCTCGCATATGAACGTAATTCCAGTTTGGAAAAGTATCGCGGATAATAACTTGAAAAAAGTCGACCTCTTCCTAGTTGCAACATACAAGGTAAAAAGAAAGAGCAAAACATTTTTTCGATTTGGACAAAAAATTAGTGAAGAAGTTTACTTTGAATGAAAGACAATTGTGAAAAATTTTGAACCTCTTGGCCGCATATGGGATAAATTAGAGGTCATTAAAGCTGTAGGTGGATGATTTGACACGATCAGACCTATAGGGGAGACCTGATGGGATCTGACCGATGTACCTACTTGAAATATTTTTGTATGTGATACTCTGAAAAAATTTATTGCCACGTTTAAATCAAATTAATTTTCAATTTTTATTTTTTTTGTAGTGTAGCAATAAATGCGATGTAGTTTTTGGTACTTCTGGCGTGTTGAAAATGAAAATATCATCTTTCCCCAATGTAACCAGAAAAATGTATTTGTCAAATGCGAAACGTGATCGAATTGTGGAAATTCCAAGAATTATATACAGAGTCGTTCGAGTCGATTTGAAGTGGCAATACACCGACGAATTTATTTACGCATACGCCGCCATCATACTCCATAATGATCCCACTGCAGTGCCGGATACAGATAGACTTTGCAACAAAAGCGATGCTCCAACAGGATGGGAAAAAATATTCAATGATGATCCGAGAACTGGATTAACTTACGTTTGTCCTATGACAGAAGCTCTTAACAATAAATTAGGCGCTTTCGACAGCGTTCAAAAATATGAAACACACCCCTTGAATATGAATGCAGTCGGTTATATTAAATTTTTTGAAGGAGACGACTCCTTCATAGATGAAGCGGAAGGAATTAACTCATACTTCGAGCATTTACTCAAAAATAACTCCTTGAATTTGGAAACAGTCAGTTAATATGTTAATATGTACTAAAGGAGTCGACTAAGTACGTAAGAGGAAGTATAAGACATTCACCCATACTTTGAAAATATTCCACCTGAGTGATGCATAGCTTCATTTTTAATTGGTTACTGAACATCTGCCTACCACTGAAATAGAAACTTGTTGAAAAGCAGCATTTTTTTGAACTTTTTGCCAATGAGATTACTTACTATTAAGATATACTTAAGTGAAAACAAAAAAATAAAGATTTTTTTAAAAAAGCTTTTTATGATATACTTAATTTGAAATAAATCTCGACAAAGTGGATTTTTAAGAGGTTTTATTAGCTTTTAGGGGATTCGGGGATGGTTTGAACCAATTTCTTAGGTTTTTGGGTCTCGAATCTGAAAATTTTTTTTCGAAAATTGGTCACAAGTCCCTTTTTTCTTGGACGATCACCATGTCTATTAAGATGGATCGCCACCTCCAAAAAAGTCTGCAAATTCTGACCAGGTTCAGCAGAGACCTTCATTTTGAGTTGGAAGTTACCCAGAAAAAATAATGTTTTGTCGCTTCGACCTCTACCCAACCTTTTTTTCGAAAAAATGGTCCGGTCCCAAACGAAAGTATTTGAGATTCTGCGTCGATCTATAGTACATACCTACCTATCTACTAGTGATCTAGCCAAAATATTGAAAGAAATTATTCCTGAAACTTAAGCACTATGTCAGTGGTATGACTCTTGATTTCACAACATTTTTTCTATCGATCAGCAAAAATTTTAAAATTCTATAAACATTGGAGAACATACCTTCATTCGAGCATAAAATCAACAGTTAAGCAATAGTTGATACCATCATTCTAAATTGATGATTAGATATGGAGATGAAACATGTGTATAATTTTCAATTTCTCGTGCTCGAAGTCTTGAACTCTCGATTACTTTGGAATTATTTAAATTCACTTGTAGATATTTTTTTCAACCAAAAATGGTAAATAATTCAATTACAAAAACATGAATTCAATAATTTTGTACATCCTGTGCGTTTCTTCAGTAAGAGTACTATCAAAAAAAGGTAAGAATTCGTTAATTTTTAATTCATAATATATCACGACACAATATCCACTACCAACACTCTCATTAGCACTATGTACGATTACTTCCATCATTTTACAATTGCCAACAAGTTTCTCAACAAAAAAGCCACGCATTTCTCTCATAACTGCATCAATTTTCACAGCTTTACTTTTCAACACAAAGATTACAGTAGTTCTTGAGGACGTTTGTCGTAAAGATGGCGATAGGATACTTTTCCCATATGTAGCAGCGTGCCCTGCTTTTACCCATCAAGAGAGGCAATTCAATCGAGATGTCTCTCTTACCCAACGAAGCGTATTCTCAAGACGGATTTTTGCAGAAAATGGATCCTGTAAAAATACTGATGTGGATTTTTGCGAACGATCATTCAAACCTGCCATGCTTTATGATACATGCGAAAAACAGTACGAAATTGGATATGAGGTTGATAAATTAACGTTTTATTCATTTCTTGAAATGATATCCATTCCTATTGGAACGTTGTACGAATATTCGATTTTTCTTTTCAGGTTTATTATAATGATGGAGAAATTCTACACAAATGGTACAGCGCCAATAGAAAAGACAAGTATTATTGTTTAAGATCGGTGAGATGCAATTTTTCGTTACATCATATGGGAACTTGTAAATTTTCAAATTAGTATACCTACCTAAATCAAGTTCCGAAATTTAGAACCCGCAGAATTATTTTTTTGAAAAGAAATTTAAATTGAGTAGAAAGGGGAGGGGGGAATTCGATCTCAGGAATGTCAACAACGCCGCTGTATAGTTATGAGTTTGAAGTTAACTTAGTAAAGGTTATGAAAATTTTCATGAATACATAGATATTAAGTTACTCCGAAATTTGCTCTAAATTAAGGTGGCTTTGTTGATCGCACCAACCTTACAGAAAAAATGTTTTTAGTAACCGAAAACATGGTCTTCGGGTAAGCTATTCAGGCTATTCTGATGTAAAAACATTTTTGTCATTTTTTTTCACGTAGGTGAATACAAAAAAACCCAAGCACAAAATTGAGAATCGAACAATAGCCAACTCTACATCTAAATTTGTTGATAGACATGAAGACAATAACGATGTGAAATTCAGTTTCAAGAATAATGGATCTCGGACGCCGCTGGTGATGTGAATTCGAATCATTACCACAAATAGATTCAAAAAACATGATTCTAGCATCATTTATGAATTGTTTTTATGTTAATTTATAGGCTTTTTACTGGGTAAACGTACTGTCTATAAATCGCTCTAAAAATAATAAACGAGTCCACTTGGAACGTTTTTACTGGCAACACTACGAATTTACAAATTTTCAAGATAAATGCGAAAATTACAATCAAAATGTTGACAACGTGTATTTAAAGGTACCTATTACGCGTATTTTCAGAAGGCTTAATACCGATTATAGGATCAAGAGAAAATAACACTCTCATAATTTCGTTTCCATTTCAGAAAAATCAGAAAAATTTGTTGAAAGATATTTTAGCACCTGCGTCTTTATTTGAAGGAAACCCGGATCTGTCATGTGGTCAACCTTACGGCTGTCTAACACCATCACAAATCATACCACTATGGTTTTTCAGCAATAACTCATCCAGGCTAGCCAGTTGCTCGCATATGAACTTAATTCCAGTTTGGAAAAGTATTGCGGATAATAACTTGAAAAAAGTCGACCTCTTCATAGTTGCAACATACAAGGTAAGTAATAGGACAGAGCGAAAGAAAATTTTCGATTTGAACGAAAATTACGTAATGAAGAAGTTGAAAAATTTTGAACCTCTTGGCCACACAGGGGTATATAAATCAGAGGTCTTCAAAACTGCAGGTATCCAATTTGACATGATCATGCCTGATTAGACCCAATCTGAACAATATATGTACTAGAAATATTCCTGTGTGTGATACTCCGAACACCTTTATTGTCACAGTGAAATCAAATTAATTATTAATTTAATTTTTTTTGTAGCATAGTCATCATATATGCGATATAGTTTTTGGTACTTCTGGCGTGTTGAAAATGAAAATATCATCCATTTCCAATGTAACCAGGAAAATTTATTTGTCAAATGAGAAGCGTGATCGAATTGTGGAAATTCCAAAAATTATATACAGAGTCGTTCGAGTCGATTTGAAGTGGGAATACTCTGACGAATATATTTACGCATACGCCGCCATCATAATCCATAATGATCCCACTGCAGTGCCAGAGACAGATAGACTTTGCACCAAAAACGATGCTCCTACAGGATGGGAAAAAATATTCAACGATGATCCGAGAACGGGATTAACTTACGTTTGTCCTATGACAGAATCTCTTAACAATAAATTAGGTGCTTTCGCCGATAGCATTCAAAAATATGAAACGCATCCCTTGAGTTTGAATGCAGTCGGCTATATTAATTATGATCAAGGAGACGACTACTACATAGATGAAGCGAAAGAAATTAACCCATACTTCGAGCATTTACTCAAAAATAACAACTTGGATTTGGATACAGTCAGTTAATATGTCAATTTGTACTAAAGCAGTCGACTAATGTAGGTACATACATACATACATACATACATAGACGAAGTTCAAGACATTCACCCATACTTCGGAAATATCCCGCCTGAGTGACGTAGCTTCATTTTGATTGGTTGCTGAACATCTACCCACAGGCCACAAGTGAAATACATAGAGACTTGTTGAAAAGCAGCATTTTTTGTACTTTTTTCCAATGACAGTATTTACTCGTATAAGATAGTGAAAACGAAAAATAAAGATTTTTTTAAAAGACTTTTTTATGATATGTATAATTTGAAAAAAAAATCTTGACAAAACGCATTTTTAAGAGGTTTTATTAGCTTTTAGGGGATTCGGGGATGATTTGAAACGATTTCTTAGGGTTTTCAGATCTCGAATCTGAAAAACAAAAATTCGGAAATCGGTCTCAAGTCCCTTTTTTCTTGGACGATTACTATGTCTATTAAGATGGATCGCCACCTCCAAAAAAGTCTGCAAATTCTAACCAAGTTCAGCAGAGACCCTCATTTTCAGTTGGAAGTTACCCAAAAAAAATCGTGTTTTATTCGCTTCGACCACTATATACCCAAAGTTTTTTCGAAAAAATGGTCCTGTCCTGAACGAAAGTATTTGAGATTCTGCGTCGATCTACGAGGGGAAGTCAATAAGTTCTTTTAATTTCGCTCTGAATTTTGAACGGGTGGGAATTTTTGGATGAAATTTGGTGGTAACATAGTTCAAACCTTCGCACAGACCTTGTGATAATTCACCTTGCATTTGGGCGCCGTGTTAATAAATTGTAGCGTTATTAGTGAAGTGGTTTTCTAAAAATGCCGTCCAAAGAAGAGTTACACTCAAACATCCATTTTTTATGGTTGCAAGGGAAAAGTCCAAGTAAAATTTATCAAGAAATAATTCAGACATACCGTTATAATGAAATTACAAAACAAACCGTGTTTAACTGGCGTAATTCGTTCAGTGATGGTCGCGAAAATATGAAGGATGAAAAGCGTAGCGACAGACCGCGGTGAAGGTGTCGACAGACGAGATCGTTGAACGGATTGACGAACTTATTCAGTCAGATAGACGAGTGAAAATTGATCAAATTGCCGACGAACTGAGTATTTCACATGGTACTGTGCATAAAACCTTGAAACGTTTAAAAAAAGCGATTGAAAACCGAAGACTTGGGAAACTGTCAAAGAAAATTGTTTTTTTGCAAGACAACGCAACATCACATTCCGCGAAAATCACTCAAAATTTATTAAAACGACATAATTGGGAGATATGGGACCATCCTCTATATTCCCCTGATCTTTATCCGTGTGATTTTCATGTTTTCGGACCAATGAAACAATGTTTAGCTGTTGAACAATACGATAGTGATGATGAAGTCAAGCGCGTGACGTGAGTCCTGGTTGAGGAACGTTGGACGGGAATTCTTCGAACAGGGTATTTTCAAACTCGTGTCACATTATGAAAAATTCCGCGATGTATTCGGGGATTGCGTTGAAAAGTAAAGAAAAGATTGTAGTTTCATAAATGAAAAAGTTTTTTAAAATCGGTTCATTGGTTATTTTTTTAGAGCGAAATTAAAAGAACTTATTGACTTTCCCTCGTATATTATCTACTATGTGATTCAGCCAAAATATTGAAAGGTACCATTGCTGAAACTAAAAGCTCTAGGTCAGAGTTTTCTATCGATCAGCAAAAATTGTAAAATGTTATAAGCATTGGAGAATATACATACATTCGAGCATAAAATCAACAGTTAAGCAATACTTGATACTTACCATTCTAAATTTATGATTAGATATGAAGATGAAGCATATATAATTTTAAATTTCTTGTGCTTGAAGTCTTGAATAATTCTTGATTACTTTAGAACTATTCAAATTCACTTGTAGTATTTTTTTTTTCAATCAGATCAGAATAGGTGAATAATTCAGATACGAAAACATGAATTCAATAATTTTGTACATACTGTGCGTTTCTTCAGCAAGAGTATTATCAAAGAAAGGTAAGAATTCGTCGTATTATACCACGACACGAATTCTATGGCACAATATCCATTACCAAGACCAACACTCTCATTAGCACGATGTACATACGATTACTTCCATCATTTACAAATGCCAGAAAGTTTCTCAACAAAAAAGCCACACATTTCTCTCATAACTGCATCAATTTTTACAGCTTTACTTTTCAACACAGAGATTGAACATCTTGAAGACGTTTGTCGTTACCATAACAATAGGATAATTCCTCCACATTTAGCCGCGTGCCCTGCCTTTACCCATCAGGAGAGGCAGTTCAACCGAGACGTCTCTCTTACCCAACGAAGCGTATTCTCAAGACGGATTTTGGCAGAAAATGGATCCTTTAAAAATGTTGATGTGGATTTTTGTGAACGATCATTCAAACCTGCCATGCTTTATGATACATGCAAAAAACAGTACGAAATTGGATATGAGGTTGATAAATTAACGTGTTATTCATTTCTTGAAATGATATCCATTCCTATTGGAACATTCTATACGAATATTCGATTTTTCTTTTCAGGTTTATTATAATGATGGAGAAATTCCACACAAATGGTACAGCGCCAATAGAAAAGACAAATATTATTGTTTAAAATCGGTGAGATGCAATTTTTCGTTACATCATAAATGGGAACTTGCAAATTTTCAAATTAGTACCTAATCAAGTTCCGAAATACAGAACCCGCAGAATTATTTTTTTGAAAAGAGATTTACATTGAGTAGAAAGGGGGGGGATTCGATCTCAGGAAAAAGTTAACAACGCCGCCGCTGTATAGTAGAGAAATTGAAGTTAACTTCGTAAAGGTTATGAAAATTTTCATGAATACACAGATATTAAGTAACTCCGAAATTTGCTCCAAATTATGGTGGCTTTGTTGAGCGCACCTACCTTACAGAAAAAATGTTTTTAGTAACCGTAAACATGTTCTTAGGGTAAGCTATTCTGGTGTAAAAACATTTGTTTTCATTTTTTTTTTCACTTAGGTGAATACAAAAAAACCCAAGCATAGAATTGAGAATCGGACAATAGCCAACATTACATCTGAACTTGTGGATAGACATGAAGACTATAACAATGTGAAATTCAATTTCAAGAATAATGGATCTCGGACGCTGGTGACAATCATTACCACGAAAAAATTCAAAAAACATGATCCTAGCAACATTTATGAATTTTTTTTATGTTCATATAGGCTTTCTACTGGGTAAATGTACTGTCTATAAATCGCTCTAAAAATAATAAACGAATCCACTTGGAACGTCTTTACTGGCAACACTACGAATTTACAAATTTTCAAGATAAATGCGAAAATTACCAGCTAAATGATAACGTGTACTTAAAGGTACCTATATTATGTGTATTACCAGAGGGCTTAGGTAATAGGTATTGATAGTATCGAGAGAAATCAATATTTTCTTAATTCGATTCCATTTCAGAAAAATCAGAAAAATTTGTTGAAAGATATTTTTGCACCTGCGTCTTTATTTGAAGGAAATGCTGATCTGTCATGTGGTCAACCTTACGGCTGTCTAACACCATCACAAATCATACCACTATGGTTTTTCAGCCAGAACTCAGCAAGGCTAGCCAGTTGCTCGCATATGAACGTAATTCCAGTTTGGAAAAGTATTGCGGATAATAACTTGAAAAAAGTCGACCTCTTCATAGTTGCAACATACAAGGTACCTAGGACAAAGCGAAAGAAAATTTTCGATTTGAGCGAAAATTACGTAATGAAGAAGTTGAAAAATTTTGTACCTCTTGGCCACACAGGGGTATATAAATCAGAGGTCTTCAAAACTGTAGGTATCCAATTTGACATGATCATGCCTGATTAGATCCAATCTGAACAATATACTCGAAATATATGTACCTGTGTGTGACACTCCGAAAACATTTATTGTCACAGTTAAATCAAATTAATTTTTAATTCAATTTTTTTTTGTAGCATAGTCATCATATACGCGATATAGTTTTTGGTACTTCTGGCGTGTTGAAAATGAAAATATCATCCATTTCCAATGTAACCAGGAAAATGTATTTGTCAAATGCAAAACGCGATCGAATGGTGGAAATTCCAAGAATTATATACAGAGTCATTCGAGTCGATTTGAAGTGGGAATACTCTGACGGATATATTTACGCATACGCCGCTATAATCCATAATGATCCTACTGTAGTGCCAGATACAGATAGACTTTGCAACAAAAGCGATGCTCCATCAGGATGGGATAAAATAATCAACGATGATCCGAGAACTGGATTAACTTACGTTTGTCCTATGACAGAAGCTCTTAGCAATAAATTAGGTGCTTTCGCCGATAGCATTTAAAAATATGAAACGCATCCCTTGAGTTTGAATGCAGTCGGCTATATTAATTATGCTCGAGGAGACGACTGCTATACATAGATGAAGCGAAAGAAATTAACCCATACTTCGAACGTTTACTCAGAAATAACCATTTGAATTTGGAGTCGACCGACTACTCGTAGGTACGTATAACCGCGCGAGTGATGTAGCTTTATTATTATTTTCAACTGGTATGCACATTTCATCAAAATACAACTGACGTTCCCAACCAATCGGATTCTGAATAGCTTCAATACGATGATCAAATGGAAAATATTAATCCATGCTACAAAATGTTATTAAAATGGTACTCTAAATAAATTTTGGATAGGTACGGTTATTTCTAGTTCTTTGAAAGATGTTGAATGAATAAAATATTTTTTAAAAGTTGCCAAAAAAACTATATTCTGAATTTTGAATCAAATCACCTATAGGTATAAGACGCATTCCTGTTTTTAATTACTCGGATATCGTGCATGATTAAGAACTTCCAAATTCAGGTTCACAACACAATTCAAAATCCACCGATTATTTCGTCACTTTTTGAGAGACTTTCTGAACGAATGCTACATCTCTCCTAACGGATGCTATTTGTCAAGCACCACTTCTGGACTGTGATCGGATTAATGAGGATGAGGCAGACAACAATTTTCAATTTTTGGTACTAGAAAGCTGGATTACTTTAAAATCAGTGACCTTGGATTCATTTTTTAATTTCAATTTAATCAATTTTTTCAATAATTTTTAAAGGTTTTTGTTGCACGTTTGAATTTTTTCATTTTTTTACTTCGTATTTGACTAAACTCACTACTTTTTCACTACTTTCACTAGTTACCTGTTAGATACGTACCCTACATTTTAAAAAAAATGACGCTCAAGTTACTTAATTTGGGCGGTTTTCAGACCACTTTTTAGAAAATCTGAAATTTTCAAAATATACCCGAAGGCTCCAGAAAGGCCTGAAACCACCTCCAATCGACTCAGTATATTAAAAATGGAGTACTAAGTAAATTTAATTTCAACAACCCAATTAAGTAAAATGTTGTGGCCATTTTTAAAAATCTGCTAGAGTGCTCCAAAATTACCACTCGAAATGATTCAAAACCGTTCCCAATCCATCAGGAGGGTTGAAAACAGGACACACGCCAAATTCCAGCTTTCTCGGTCTATTAGGTAAAATTTTGATTTTTTTCCAGTTTTTGACCCAAGTTGATTTTTTAAAAATTCATTAAAAATCAAAATCGTCTGTGAACTCAAAAATTTGATCTACTCTGTTTCCAAATTAGTATTCGGAAAATCAGATCACCTCGATTCAAACCTGATGAACAATTATTTCAGCTATGATTTTCAAATTTCGTGATTTTAGATTTTTTTAGCCAAATTTTTGTAAAAAATGATGGCTATTGCGGTAGGCCCAACTTTGGATAAAAAGGTCGGGGATGAAAAATTTTGATAGTTCTCGACGTTTTAAGCTCAAACTAGACGATTCCCGGTGTGTCAGTTTTTATATATATATATATATATGGAACTTGCTTACTATCCGAGACCCGGTACATCGTACTGACGATCCGAGGCCCGCGTCTTTGACACTTGGAAAAATTTTAAAGAGTGCCTGGTAAATTAGTTCGCGCATGCGCCTTGATAGCAGCTAATAAGACGGGTCTAGAGCCGTTGGTGCGATCTCCAACGGGTGATTCTTACAGGAATGGCGCGAGTGTTAAGTTTCTGTGTGGGGTGAAGTAAGGTAAGCTGTATATACTGTAGGTATGAAACCTACTTTGTGAGTCCCAGGCAAAAATTTGTCTACAGCATCCCTAAGGTGCGTACATCATAAAAATATAGTTCTTAATTGAAAAACGTTCCGAGACCCGCTAACGGGCCTCGGAACGTCGCTTCGGGTCTCGGATAGTCGATGTCACTTCCAGAAACGGGCCTGTATAAGCTGTAGCAAGTCTGTATATTTATTTATATATTTATTTATATAGATATAAGTTTCACCGAAACTTGAATTTTTACATTTTATGACCTGGAACCTGTTCTAATTGATCAAATAAGGTCAAACTTGGGAAATGGGGTTCATTTAGGACCTAGAATTGACCCCCGAAGTTTCAAGGGTCAAAGTTGAAAATTACAGAAAGGTCATTTTTTGGGAGGGGCATAAAAAGGCCCCAAATGAACGAAAAAGGTCCAAAATCATACCATAGGTCAGAACCTCCATTGTGATCAACATATCCAAATTTCAGCTTCCTAGGTCATCCCCACTCCATTTTAGTTGGGAAAAACCACATTTTACCCCTATTTTTGACCCCCTCACCCCTAAAATTGAGCTAGGGGGTCCAAATTTTCAGCATACAATAAGAGGATGCCCCTTGAATGCTTTTTGCAGGATTCAACCTACCAACCCCATTTGACCCCTCTCCAAGGTCAAAAAAGTGGATTTTTGCGTGTTTTTTTTACGTTTAGCCAGACCTACAGCCCCTCCAAATTGACCTAGAGGGTCCAAATTTTCACAGTACATTGGGAGGGTGTACCCGAAGTGCCTTTTGCCGGTTTCAACCTTCCAACCCCATTTGACCCCTCTCCAGGGTCAAAAAAGTGGATTTTTTCATCGATTTTACGTGTTTTTTGAAAATTTTGACATTTAGCCAAGCCTACAGCCCCTCCAAATTAACCTAGAGGGTCCAAATTTTCACAGTACATTGGGAGGGTGTACCCGAAGTGCCTTTTGCAGGTTTCAACCTTCCAACCCCATTTGACCCCTCTCCAGGGTCAAAAAAGTGGATTTTTTCATCCTTTTTACGTGTTTTTTGAAAATGTTGACGTTTTTTTGAAAATTTTGACGTTTAGCCAAACCTACAGTCCCTCCAAATTGACCTAGAGGGTCCAAATTTTCACAGTACATTGGGGGGATGTATCGGAAGTGCCTTTTTCAGGTTTCAACCTTCCAACCTTATTTGACCTCTTTCTAGGGTCAAACGTGTTTTTTTGATGTTTAGGAAAGCCTATAGCCCCTCCAAATTGACCTAAAGGGCTCAAATTTTCACAGTACAGTTGGAGGATGTACCCGAAGTGCCTTTTGCCAGTTTCAACCTTCCACCCCCATTTGACCTGTTTCAGAGTCAAGACAGGTTTGTTACCACATTTTTTGAAGGAGGAAGAAGAGAGTTGGGCGAAGCCCGAGGGGGGTGCAAGGGGGACGGAGTCCCCCCGCGAATATAGGAAGGAAACAGCGGAAGGAGGGAGCTGGGCGAAGCCCAAGGGGGGTGCAGGGGGGACAGAGTCCCCCCGCTAACATAAGAAAGAAATCGCGGAAGGAGGGAGTCGGGCAAAGCCCAAGGGGGGTGCAGGGGGGACAGAGTCCCCCCGCTAACATAAGAAAGAAATTGCGGAAGGAGTAATTTGGGTGAAGCTCATGGGGGTGCAGGGGGGACAATGTCCCCCCAAAGGTAGGCGAAGCACAGGAGCGAAGCGAGGGTGCGAGTAGCTCAAGAGAAGCGCAGAACATGAAAAAAAGATGTTCGTAGGACGTAATTGGGCAAAGCCCAAGGGGGGTGTACCCCAACACAGGCGAAGCACAGGAGCGAAGCGAGGGTGCGAGTAGTTCAAGCGAAGCGCAGAACACGAGAAAAAGACATTAGCAGGAGGTAATTGGGCGAAGCCCAAGGGGGTGCAGGGGGGACAACGTCCCCCCAAATACAGGCGAAGCACAGGAGCGAAGCGAGGGTGCGAGTAGTTCAAGAGCCCTCAATGTTTCTGGCACAAAAATTTGGCTCTTACGTAGCGGCAGACTGCTACGACTTTTTTTTTGATTTGCCATTGAAAATAAAATGTCACAGGTGTAGAAGTGACTTTCTCATAAGGATTATAAAATTACTTACGAGTACATTTTCTGGTACGCGAGTTCATATTCTATCATGTTTGGAAAGAAATTTGTACTCACCTGAAACAAATAAAATTAAGGTGGATTAGTTAGTTATAAAATTAATGATCAATTGACAGATAACTATATAAAATAATACTGTTTGAAGGCCAAACTGAAAATTCTGACGATCTATGATGTTTAATAAAAAGCCAGAAATGGATGTTCACAAATAAGGTAAGTATTATAAAAATTGTAAAATTGATTGGGAAAATTGTTGGCAAAATTGGTCTCGTAACGATAACTGAAACGTTGTTATTCGATAATTTTTTAGTTTTTATTTTTAAATAAAAATAAAATTCGTTTCGCGAATTCTAATATCGTTGGTTACGTATTAAATGGATTTTTGTTCTTTTCGTAAAATCGCGTAAACTGTTGGCTGTTAAATTATCGTCGTATTTTCGTTGTTTTCGTTAGTTAATAAGTTCGTTCGCGTTAATATTGATTTAATCATCGAGTTATAAAGTCATCGAGCTCTTGCTCAGTTCTTTGTTTTCGTTAGGTTTGTTGATTTTAGGTCAACGACCTTGTAAAATAAATATTGTTTTTATTTTGAGTTGTTGTGTTTTGTCAGTCGAATTGTTTGATTAATTTCAATATAGAGTCAGGTTTATCGATTTAGATCGATTCTCCGTACATGGTAGCGTAGAGCGTAGTTCGTGAAAGCTCTGTTTCGCAATTCGACGTCCTGTGTGGAATTTTCTGGCTTGTGTAGCTTCAGGGTATTGGTTCGTGTAGTGTTCGACGAAGTAAATGTCGACAGTTCTGTCCTATTTGAGGTCAGGAAAAGCGGTTAACGTAGACGACGAAGAAAGTAGTACGGATAAGCGTAAATCGAGCGCCGAGTTTCGTGGTTTTTCTGAAAAAGAAAAATCAGAACAAAGTATACCGAAGTCGAAAGGTAAAAGTAAAGTAACGTTACAGCACGTATCTGAGTCATCCGGCGATTCGGAAGCTGGTCCAAGTTCAGCAGGTTTTGGTGATTCGACATCCGACGATCCGACGATCCCAGTTGACTCCGTTCCTCCTCCGTCTAATCCATCTTCTGGTCCTCCACCTCCTCCACCTCCTGGTCCATCCGACGATCCGAGCGACGTTAGTGATAGTAGCGACGACGACGACAAGTCAGACGACGTAGCTGTAGAATCCGATTCGAGTAGTTCGTCTGGTAGTATGTTCGGTGCCGGTGATAATCGTGTAATGGAGTCGATGGTCTTTCGCGGTACAGGCTTCGTGTCCTGGAAGAGAAAAATCAAAGTAATCTTATCGGCCAAAGGATTACAAACCGCAATCGTACAAGTAAATACTCTATCGGCGCGTAAAAAAGCGAAAGCTCTCGAAATTTTAATTAGGCACGTAGCTGAGAACGTTTTCCGATTGGTCAAGGAGACCGAGGATCCGTACGTATTCTGGACGGAGCTCAACTCCTTGTACCAGGCGGAAAACCAAGCAGCGATAATCGACTGTCGAACCCGTATTTTGAAGATTGTCATCGATATGTACAAGAGTCCGAAGGAGTTCCTAGAGGCATTTTATACATTAGTCAACGATATGGAGAGTTTGGACGTGAAGTTGACTCCATCGGAAATCTATACGTATCTGATCAATGCGTTAGGCAATTCGCCTAAGTATGAGTCAGTGCGTATGACTGCTCGAGGACTAGTTCAAGTTACAGCTGGAGACCCAAATCCAAAAGTAATTTCGTTGTTGCTTTTGAGTCTGGAAGATGCCTCGAAGAACTCCTCGACTTCGAAGGGTTCGACAAGTACCGGTTCCGCGATGGCCGCATCTGATCAATCCGGTAATAATGTTAATCGTAATAATAATCGTAAAAAACCGCGTAATCGTAGTAATAACAATTCGAACTCGTCCGGTAATTCGTCGAACGGTAACGGTGATAGTGGTAGTGGCTTCGTACAAGCCAAAGATCGTACCTGCTATAAGTGTCATAAACGGGGCCACATGGCCAAGTCTTGTCGATCCGCCGGAGGGAACTTTAGGAACGATACCAACCCTCGGGGAAGTATCGTTTGCTATCGTTGCAACTTGACAGGCAGTGCTGTGAGAACGAACGAAAACGGGAACGGGAACGCATAAAGAACGCAACTTTTCAAATTTCCTTCAAAGAACGAACGGATAATCACACGAATCCTCTTGAAGAACGTTCTTACTGAGAACGAGAACATTAAATTTGTGAGAACGGGAACGGGAACGGGAACGGAGTGCTAATTTGGCATTCTTAGATGTTCTTTCAGGGTTCTCAAATTACCTCCCAAAACTCTGAAAAATAGGAAAAAATATGCTTTTTCCACAAACTTTTAGTAGTTTTTGGGTACAATAGAAGAAAATGAAAAAATTTCCATCAAAAATGGCTTCGCTTGTACCACAGAACCCTATTGGGAACGGGAACGGGAACACAGGAACGTAAATTTTGGAAATTTGATTGAGAACGAGAACGGGAACGGGAACGGGAACGCTTCTGCTTATGAAGCATAAGAACTAGGAACAGGAACGAGGTGTTAGATTTTTGGGAGTGATAAGGAACAAAGAACGGCGTTCTTTATTGTGAGAACAAAGAACGGGAACGGGAACGAGCACTTCCGCGTTCTCACAGCACTGTTGACAGGGCATATCGGTCTAAACTGCCCTCAAAACGGTGATTCGTCGCGTAATAATGGTGGTAACGGTTCGTCGAGTGGTACGTCGGGTACGTCTGGTACTGCAGGTCCGTCCGGTTCGTCAGGTCCTCGTCCGTCGATTGCGTTAGGTCTTTATTCGTCACCTACCGAAAAAAAAGAAGAAAAATTTTCGTTAGATGAAGGTCGTAGGAGTAATATCGTAGATGAATTCGTTAAAACTCAGTTCGGTCGTAGCAATTTCGGTGATAGTATCGCGATTTCAAATTTCGGAAATTCGCGTAACGTAAATATCGGGTCGAACTATTTTTTAGGCGACTCGACTGCTTTGAATCTCGGTGAAGAAAATGCGTACGTCGAGACAAACGACGACGACGGCGTCGATTTCATCACGTTTGTCATCGATAGTGGTGCGACGTCGCATTTTCTGAAACATCGTGGAGTTCTGCACGATGAAAGGAAAATAAACGAAAGTTTACAATCCGCTCATTGTGAAGTCTCTTTGATAAAAGAAGGAGTAGGTCGATTGAGAGTTCTAGCCGATGACGGAAACGTCTATTGGTTGAACGAGGTATATTATGTACCTAGTCTTTCGTTTAGTCTTCTGTCCATGTCGAAAATAGTAGCGAACGGTTATCGTTTCTTCTTCGATGAAGATTAGAGCCCTGCGCCGCCGCGCCGCGCCGCCGCCGCCACCGATTTTTCAAACATTTTTCAAGCCGCCGCCGCCGTTTCAAAAATTACTTCAGCCGCCGCAGCCGCCGCCGAGTAATCTGCTCGGCTGAGCCGGCTCAACTCACTCAATCAGCAAATTTCAGGAGGAGCGTAGAAGTCGATGAAACGCGTAAGATACACGATATCATCAACGATCATTTGATCAAAACGTCTGTAACTGTAAGTATAAATGACGTAGATATCATACCTACGAATCAGCAAGATGTACGTAGTTCGGTAGAGCCAGCTCCTGGGTGCTCATCTTGGGTAAACCCAGATGAGTTAAGCGAAGCCGAACGTAGCGGTGAAATTCACGTTGATCGTAGTATGATTGATACTTCAGCTACCGACGATCGATCCGATGATTTTGCTTGTTTTGCACTCGCTGGGGTCGATGACCTTACGTATGAAGAAGCGTTAAACGGTCCTGAATCGAAATACTGGCGTGTAGCGATAGATGAAGAGTTAAA
Organism: Planococcus citri; assembly: GCF_950023065.1. Classification (NCBI taxonomy): domain Eukaryota; kingdom Metazoa; phylum Arthropoda; class Insecta; order Hemiptera; family Pseudococcidae; genus Planococcus; species Planococcus citri. Next base: position 43,704,157 of record NC_088680.1, on the reverse strand, counting down.
GGCGATGGAAATCAAGGACGTTTGGTACTCAGCATCTGAAAAAAGTGTAAATAAAGAAAATTATTCGAAAGTAGACAGTAAATGGGTTCTAAAGAAAAAAATCAACTCGAATGGTGGGGTGAAATTTAAGGCGAGATTGGTGTTGCGTGGTTTCAAAGACAATCATTTCTATGAATTGGATGAAATCTACGCGCCAACACCTAATCAACCGATAATACGCTCGATGCTCAATCTAGCTGTGGTCAACAAGTGGCAGTTGAGACAGCTAGATGTGAGTACAGCATTTCTCAATGGAGATATAAATCGAGGTATTATGTTCAACCCACCGAAAGGGACTAATGAAGAGAAAGGTATCGTATATATTCTCAAACGTTCGTTATATGGGTTAAAAACGAGTCCCAAATCTTGGAATGTAAAATTGAACGAGTATTTACTTTCGCTCGGTTTCGTAAGAAGTAAAGTCGATCCGTGTGTCTATTTCGACGCTGAAAATCCTCTACGTTGCGTTTTTGTCGTTTACGTAGACGATTTTCTAATTACAGGTTGCGATGATCGTCTTATTGAGTGGTTGGTTAAGCGATTGAATGAGCGTTTTGGAATCAGAGATCTGGAACAATGCAAGAAGTTTATTGGTATGGAAATTAATCGTAGTAAAGATCGTTTGGAAATTCATCAAAATTCATACATTGAACAGTTAGTTAATGAATATGGGCTATCTAATTCGAATAGTATTTCAACTCCAATCGAACCGAGCTTGAAGATTACTAATCTCAAGCTCGATAAAAGTTATGAAACCAAAGTGCGTGGTCTCTTAGGAAGTTTAAGTTACATAGCAAGGGGAACACGTCCCGATATTGCTTTTGCTGTAAACTTTCTAAGCAGATACCAGCACTTGGCAAACAAGGAGCTATTCGAATATAGTAAGCGTATTCTAAGGTATCTACGTAGTACGTTAAACGTGAAACTTACCTACGTAGTACCTGAATTCGTTGATAAATACTCTGTAAGAGTATACGTAGATTCGGACTTCGCTGGTGATTGTTTAGACAGGAAGTCAACGTCTGGAATTTTCGTGTTACATTATGGCAACGTTATTGACTGGGTAGTCAAGAAACAAAATTGTGTAAGTCTTTCGTCGTGTGAAGCTGAATATGTTGCTTTAAGTTCATCTGGTAAGGAAGTTTTGGCTTGGCGAAATTTATTTCTTGAATTGGAAGTTTGTATTGACACCGTTCCGGTGTACTGTGATTCTAACGCAGCGATTGCCGTTGCGAACACGGTCGAATCTAAACGTACCAGACATATAGATGTCTGTTACCATCATATACGCGATTTAGTCACGAAACAGATAATTTACTTGCAAAAGATATCTTCGGCAGATCAACTTGCCGATATTTTGACCAAAGCCACTACACGTACTGTATTCGATAGACTCTGTGAGTCATTATTTAACGCTTAAATTAAGTTTTCGAGTCGATTTTTACTTAGTTTAAGTTGAAATTTTGCTGTAAAAATATTTTTGATTCAAAGTGTTTACAAACACCGGTATTGATAAGAAGCGACAAGTTTTACGTTTATTTAAGTGGTACGCGTGTTAGGGAAAATATTTTTATGGTGGGGTGTTGGCAAAATTGGTCTCGTAACGATAACTGAAACGTTGTTATTCGATAATTTTTTAGTTTTTATTTTTAAATCTATATATTAAAATTATGACCGGATTCTTGTGACAGCGAGATCTCAGGAACGGCTGAACTGATTTTGATCGACGAAGTCTCAAAAAAAAGCTTTTGACCCGTAGATGTGCAGGTTTTAATCAAAAGTTCAAAAAGTTGCGCCGTAAAGCTCAAAAAAGCTCAATAATTGATTTTTGTCTATACGTAGCGCATTCGACGTATACACAGTAGTACGTATATTATACCTTGAAACAGCATCTAAAAAAGTCAAATGTTGAAGAAAAAAGTTTGAAAAAAAGTTGTGCCTTAAAGCTCAAAAAAGCTCAATAATTGATTTTTGTCTATACATAGCCAACTTGAGGTATACAGAGAAGTACGTATATTATACCTTGAAAGAGCATCAAAAAAAGTCAAATGTCGAAGAAAAAAGTTCATAAAAAAGTTGCGCCATAAAGCTCAAAAAAGCTCAATAATTGATATTAGCCTATACGTAGTGCATTCGACATGTATAGAGAAATATGTATATTATATTTTGATCGACGAAGTCTCAAAAAAAAGCTTTTAACCCGTAGATGTGCAGGTTTTAATCAAAAGTTCAAAAAGTTGCGCCGTAATGCTCAAAAAAGCTCAATAATTGATTTTTGTCCATACGTAGCGCATTCGACGTAAACACAGTAGTACGTATATATTACCTTGAAAGAGCATCTAAAAAAGTCAAATGTTGAAGAAAAAAGTTCACAAAAAAGTTGTGCCTTAAAGCTCAATAATTGATTTTAGCCTATACGTAGTACATTCGACATATATAGAGAAATATGTATATTATACCTTGAAAGAGCATCGAAAGAAGTCCAATGTCAAAAAAAAAGTTTACAAAAAAGTTGTGCCGTAAAGCTCAAAAAAGCTCAATAATTGATTTTGGCCTATATGTAGCATATGTCACGTATTCACAGTAGTACGTATATTATACCTTGAAAGAGCATCTAAAAAAGTCAAATGTTGAAGAAAAGAGTTCACAAAAAATTTGTGCTTTAAAACTCAAAAAAAGCTCAATATCTATCTATATATTAATAGCAAGGTGTTTTTTTTTGTGATCGTTCGTTTGGAAGAACCGCCAAACCGATTTTGTTCGACGATGTCTCAAAAAAAAGCTTTTGACCCGTAGATGTGCAGGTTTTAGTCAAAAGTTCAAAAAGTTTTGAAAAAAGCTTTCAAAAGATTCAAAAAGCTCAAAAATTGATACAGTATAAACAAGCGTGACGATGTATACGCGAAAGTACGTATGGTCCACCTAGAAAGAGCTTGCCAAAAAATACTTTTTGACCATATTTGTTAAGTTTTATAAAAAGCTTAAAGCTCGAAAAAGTTGAAAAAGCTTTGTACATGACGTAAACAATTAGAATTCTTCAATACCCCATAAACATTTTAAATTACGTAAGAGGTCCACCCAGAAAGTGCTTCCCAAAAACTACTTTTTGGCCATATTCGTAAAGTTTTTAAAAAAGCTTAAAGCTCAAAAAAGCTCAAATGTCAAATTTTCCTTATATTATATTGTGTAATATGTCGATTGATATGTTTTCGAGGTCGCAGAGTTCGAATCTGGAGTCAGTTTTTTGGTGGGGTTGTGGTATCAAAACTTTGGAAAGTTCTGATTAAAGCTTTGAAAAGCTTCAAAAAGCTCAAAAAGTTCAAGGCAGTATAAATGACTGTGTCGATGTATACGCGCAAGTACGTATAGTGTACCTAGAAAGAGCTTGCCAAAAAATGTTTTTTGACCATATTTGTAGAATTTTGGAAAAAGTTCAAAGCTCAAAAAAGTTCAAAAAACGTTATACATGACATAAACAATTAGAATTTTTCAGTACCCAATAACTATTTTAATGTATGTATGGCCTACCTAGAACGTGCTTGCCAAAAATACTTTTTGACCATATTCGTAAAGTTTTGAAAAAAGCTTAAAGTTCAAAAAAGCTCAAATGTCAAATGTTTCTTATATTATTGTGTGATATGTCGATTGATATGTTTTCAAGGTCATAGAGTTCGAATCTGGAGTTATTTTTTTGGTGAGGTTGTGGGGTGAGTCATGGAGGAGCTTAAAGCTTTAAAAAGTTCAAAAAGCGTCATACTTCATAAGAACAATTAAAATTCTCCAGTGTCCAATGAATATTTTAAGTATGTATAGTCTCCCTAAAAAGAGCTCCCCAAAAAATACTTTTTGACCATATTCGCAAAATTCTGAAGGAAGCTTAAAGCTGAAAAAAGTTCAAAAAGCTTCAGATATGATGTAAAAATTAGAATACTCCAGTGCCCAATGAATATTTTAAAGTATGTATAGTCTACCTATAGTTATTGAGCTTGCCAAAAAATACTTTTTGACCATATTCGTGAAATTTTGAAGAAAGCTTAAAGCTGAAAATTTTTTAGAAAGCTTCAGATATGACATAAAAAATTAGTATTCTCCAGTACCGAACCAATTTAGAGTACTCATAGTCTACTTAGAAAAAGCTTGCCATAAAATACATTTTGACACATTCGCAGTTTTGAAGAAAGCTTAAATGAAATCCTAAAGCTTAAAAAACATGAAAAAGCTTCATACAATCAGTATTCTCTACTACTCAATAATATTTTAATTTGAAAATAGCTTTTAAACTTTAGTTGTGATGGTTTTTATCAAAAGTTGAAAAGTTTCTGAAGGGAGCTTTAAAAAGTTTTTAAATAGCTCAAAACAGAAAAACAACGGTGTTGATGTACACATGAAAAAGTGCTATTTTTAGCACATTGGGTATCAAAATTAATCCTGGAACCATGGTTTCATTTTTTTGAGTTCTGGAGTGGTTATATCTAGCATTTCACTTTTTCATCAACTTATGCAAGTTTCGGACTATTTGGGAAAATCTCTACTGTTATACGTAGGAGTTTAGATTTTTCAACTGAGGGGTTGAATTTTTTTTGTGAGTCCTTGACAAAATTAGAATCACGTTTTAAGGAAATTCCTAATTGCATTTTTGACTTGGAAATCTTGGAATATTTCTAAAATTGAGTTCTCCAGTACCGAACCAATATTTAGAGTACTCATAGTCTGCTTAGAAAAAGCTTGCCATAAAATACATTTTGACACATTCGCAGTTTTGAAGAAAGCTTAAAAAAGTTCCAGGTCAAAGTTAAGTGAAACTTTGAAATTTTCAGTTATGTGGTATTAGATCCAATCCGATGTGTTAGTTTCATTTCAACTGTAGGAAAAAAAAACAAGTATTTTTGGAATTTTTCAGCAAATTCTGCTAAAAAAGTGATAAGTAGGTAGCCTAATTCGCAATTTTGCCTAAAACTTGAAATTTTTGCCAACTTTAAATGAAACCATGACTTTTCAGGCAATTGTTATGAGAAAGCTGATACTTTTTTTCAATTTTTGTAGAAAAGTAGGACATTATTTTAATGAATGATAAAGTGATGACAGAGTGATGCTTTTCAGGATATTTTAGAGAACAAATTTACGCTTTGGGTTATTTTTGATGAAAAAGTAAGAATTATTGGAATTTTTGCTTTTATTTGAAACAATTTTTTTTTCTGTCAATTATTAAAACAGCCATAAACTTTCACAATTTCCGGCAAAAAGCAACAATAACAATGTTAGCAAAAAGCAAGACTTTTTGGGAATTATAGGCGAAAAAAGATACTTTCAAAATTTTCAAAATGAACAATTCACGTCTAGAAGAGGAGCGCAGTATGCGCGAAAAACGGGTTATCTATAAAAATAAAATTCGTTTCGCGAATTCTAATATCGTTGGTTACGTATTAAATGGATTTTTGTTCTTTTCGTAAAATCGCGTAAACTGTTGGCTGTTAAATTATCGTCGTATTTTCGTTGTTTTCGTTAGTTAATAAGTTCGTTCGCGTTAATATTGATTTAATCATCGAGTTATAAAGTCATCGAGCTCTTGCTCAGTTCTTTGTTTTCGTTAGGTTTGTTGATTTTAGGTCAACGACCTTGTAAAATAAATATTGTTTTTATTTTGAGTTGTTATGTTTTGTCAGTCGAATTGTTTGATTAATTTCAATATTGAGTCAGGTTTATCGATTTAGATCGATTCTCCGTACAAAAATCACTCAAAAATTGATAAACTATCAGAAAACGACCAAAATTTGAGAAAATGTCTCATTTGGGTTAAATTTTGAACATGCAAGATCATTGAAAAATAGGTACCAAGAATTAATCAGAAATTCTCGAAATTAAATGATTATTTGGCAGAATTGCAGAAAGGGTCATAAAAATTTTCAAACTGATACCCCCCCCCCTTCAATAATTGAAAATGTACCATAATTTGATCATTGATCGTCGTATATCTATCGATTTTTTTTTTGTTGAAAAAAATCATTACTTTTTTCACATCCCTTTTTTCAACCAAATTTTCAGAAATCTCTCCACTCAACCCCCCCCCTTCCCACACACATAAAAAAATTAACAAATAAAGTTTTTCACAAAAAAATGTTCAAAAAAATTGAAATTGTAAGAAAATAAGTACAACTCAAAACGCTTCGAAGCAGTTTCTAAATGATTCGGCGTAGGGGGGGGGGGGGTCTAAAATAGGGCACAGGCCAAATTTCAGCTTTCTAGGTCAATTTGATAATATTTTGGTGTTTTTTTGTCATTTTTTGTTCCAAATTTCGTTTTAAAAAATTCGCCAAAAATCGAAAAATGCACTTCAGCACCTGATATTTTAGCTGGTGGTGTATTTGTCTATGCTCTTCATGATCTAGCTTTGTCCAGTGCAAGAATTTTTCTGCCAAGTGGGATGACCACCCCCCTCCGTTGATTAAAAAAATATATATTTTTTGTCAGATACCACCAGACCTCCTCTATTAATGAATTTGATCCAATACTTGATAAATAAGTACATACGTGAATAAGTAGGTAATTATTCTCGCATATTCGAATACGAACATTATTGACCGCGCAATAATTAAAATCACATCTATAATATACGATTCACGTGGGAGGTATAAATCCGCCTCGTGTTCGTAAGTGCCATGTACTTCCTTGGTCAGACAAATCGAGCTGATCGATGATTCAATGTCAATCTTTCTACCTATATCGTACTTTCACTTATTAAGGTTATAATATACATGTACTCGAATGTACATATCTTGGGAAAAATGGTATATCCATCCGAATAAAAGAAACACCATTATTTTTTTCACGTTCCATAACACCGCTGCTGTAACAAGGTCATCTGAAATACTCACACATTTATTTTATAATATCAACTCACTATAGGTTTCATATTCGATAGTACGAAATGCTGGGAAACGAAAAGAAAAGTCCACTCTACGTGTAAATTCGATTAACACGCCCACGTAATTCGGAAAATAAAAGGTAATTTAGCGAAAATACCAATACAAAAAACAAAAAACGCTAATTTTACCACTGCACCATATACCTATGTATGAAGGTTTGGAATAATTTTCAATTGGTAGGATATCATCACCATGTGTCCAACACACACAGGACAGGAAAAAACCACACCAATGATAGAGTAATTCGTAATCCAAAAAGGTTTTTAATAATCTGAATAGTCATGCATGAGATGATGATTTACGTCTTGCATCGATGACTCGCATCGTATCAATTAAATACCATGAAATAAGCCTTTAATTTCGATTAGTGACCCCTGCCTGCCTTCGTATGCTCATGCAAGTGTACTCTCATCGTCATACACGAAGCAAGACACCGCAGTCCGCAGCAACAATATAAAATCGTAGGATGTGTTTATCTTCAAACTATCGATTTTTTATTCATTTCGTCGTCCTTCCTTAATACCCTACGAGTACGAGAGGAATCTCACATCGATACCCAAAAAGCTGTTAAACGGTTTGTGGTTTTTAAATATATCTGTGAACATGGGTTGAAAACGTTATAAAAATGAATAGGAAAATAGCTTACAGCGCTGCCCAGTTTTTCGACCAACTCGACTATGAACACGAAAAACGAAAGAAAATACTGAGAAAAAAAGTTAAGCGCTCGTAATTAAATGAAGGTACACGTTGGACGGAAATTAAATTAAATCTACTGGAAATTTTACTTTTCCTTTGGTTTTTCTCGCCGGATTTTTTCCCTTAGTCGTGCTTTTTTTTTGTTCTCGACTCCGATGATATAGAAAGTATAGAAAAAGATTGAGTGGCGAAACGGTTAATTTAAACGCGATTTTTTTCGCAAATGGGTTCTTAAAGTATGGTCATCGAGATTACCTAGGTATAGAATTCCAGAGAAATATGATACGCGAATTCCAAGTCGAAAATAAAAATTGATTTTACAAAATCTCGAACCAGTCTCAAAAATTGAAATCGATCATATGATAAATTGATAATAATCGTACAGTAATCGAGAACTAAAAAGATAAAAACTGGTGAAAATACTTCCCAGGTACTAGAAGAAAATAAAGCATGAAATTCGCCTTAAAAAGTCGATAATTGCAATTATCGAACATCGAAAAAACACTCGAACATTAAGTTGACAACAATCAAAATTTGAACTAACTCCGACTTGAAAAAATTTCTCAATCTCGAAAAAATTTGCCCCAAAAAAATCGACTATCGAAACGATCGAAAATCGAATAAAATATCGATTATAACTTCGAATATTGGAATAACGATAAAAATCAAAATTTGAACAGACTAGGTAAAAGTTCTCAATTTCGGAAAAAATCTTACAAAAAAGGAATCGATTATCAAATAAATCAAAATGATCGATTATCAATTAAATAAGTGAAAAAAATGATCATTTAAATTTGAAACGATTTTTCAGGTATTGAGGAAATTGTTCATCATAGTCAAATGATGAATTTCCAGAGATAATCGATCGTCAAACTGATATGAAAATGAGGGTTGGGGCGGAGTATTTATCGAATTACCGCCCAAGAAAAATCGACTGCCAATGATGCCCAACTCGAAAAAACCAATAGGAACTGATCAAGAAGAATACTGAGCATTGAATTTGAGACAATATTTAAAAATAACATTAGTTGACAACTGCCCAACTGGATAGAGACATTTCAAGTGATTTTCTCAACCATTAGGAGGAAATCATGCCCAAAGTGGAATGATCTGGGCGATCAAATAACTCATAGTGTCAACATTTTAAACTTCACGCAACATGTACACATAACATTAGGTACTTTATAACGACGATAACAGTAGGTTATAAAATCAAATTCCGATTATCACACACATTAGTTCTCAATTAAAGCTATAACACAATATCATAAAAAACAATTATAAATGATACGTCAATTAACGATTTGCGCATTTTTGATCATAAAAGAATACAAAAAAACAAAATTTGTTGACTTAAACTTCGTTCTTATTGATTCCAAATACATTTCACTTTCCGTATGGTCTATTAACTGATAATTTGTATGACAGTATTCGCAGTTATGAAAACAAAATGGCAAACAATAAAATCGTAGTTTTTTTAAAATAAGTAATTTAATGAATATCTACCTACCTCAGTTACCACACCAAGAATCATAGAAATCGTCCGCTGCTCACCTATATGTGATACCCAAATTTGATTTTATTACTCTCGTTCAAAATGACAGTGAAAGTTATCTGTGTATATCTGATGTTATCATTCTTTGTTCTAAGCGTATTGGCGGGTAAAGATAAATTGAAAATAACTGAAGATCAGTTTAAAGCTTTCAAAGGGTAAGTAAGACAGCCTACGTACCGAATATTTTTCCAAATTTCGACGAATTAGGCTCAATGAAAATTTCATGCCTTTTATTACATGAGAAAAAGCAAAACTTGATTAAAGTTTTTTTTTCTTCAAAAATTACCTCACTTTGAAGACCTTGAGGCTCAGTCTCCTGAATGGCTCAGAGACTCGACGACATTTTTTTCTTGGATAGTCTCCCATCTCATAAATGAACTTTCTCGACAATTTCTGTCAAACTCCACGATATATTGTTGTTGTTTTTTCAATTCCAGCCGAGTGTAAAAATGCTTAGGTATTCAATTCATAACTGTTCGATCTGATGAATTTTCTGTCTGCTCATGGCATAGGACCTACCTATCTCCCTTATCAGGGAAGGAAAACTTCGTAATAGTTATCCAAATAAAGTTTCTTTCTTTATTTCTCATGTGCCAAAATTAATCAAACATTACTGATTTTTTTACAGGATAGATCCATGTGCAAGTACTGAACTTATGCGAGACGTATGCAATAAATTATCAACACCAAAAGGATCCAAAGCCACCTTCTTAAAAGGTTATCCACACTGCGGAAATACGTATATTTCGTTACAATTGAACTGCGGTAAAGGAACAACTACAGTACCAACCAAATTACTCGTATGTTCGTACAAAGAAAAGGAATTTTTCGTATTTGGTAAGGGTCAGGCTTCAAATCACGTGATGAGTTACGATGCTGACACTGAGGGGACTTGTTATCCTTACGAAGATTTGTCATATTGCACTTAAGTAGCAGAGCACTAAAAATTTGTTTCTTCCAGTAAGTATATAAGTATCCGCATAAATTTTAGTTTACACACATTCAAACTTACGAATGTATCAGTATCATCATCATGATAGTAATGCAATATCAGGATCATTAATTTTTGTTCATTTTTTATGATTCTGTAATCCAATGGCAAATGACAAAAAAAATATAGGTATAGATATTCTCAAAAATACATAGCATGTTTACGGTTATTGTTTGAGAGTTTTCTTGAATTTAAATCCAGCCATTGATGATTTCAAAAGCGAGATTTCCGTTCTTCTAGTAAACTTCAAAGCTTGCTTCAAGCGAGTTGGCTGAGGTCTCGTCAGAGGATAGACGACTTCAGGTGGGTTCAAGTTATTTCGGAGCCTCCAGCGAGTTTTTGAAAACTACTGGAGTCTCCACCAGATTTTTGAAACTTGAAATTCCCACAACATTTTATGAAATGAAGTTGGGAAGACGAAATTTAATCTGCAAACTAATTTCAATACGCCACGAAGCCAACTGCAGGTGGATTTAAAGTCGTTTTGGAGCGACCAGTGACTTTTTGAAAATTACTGGAACCTCCAGTAGAATTTTGAAACTTGAAATCTCCAAAAATTTCATCAAATGGAGATGGAGAGCCGAAATTTATTCTGCAAACTAATTTCAATAGTCAATACGGTACGCTACGAAGTCGACTGCTGGTGAATTTCAAGTCGTTTTGGAGCCTCCAGCGACTTTTTAAAAGGTTGTATGGCGTTTTTTGGAAAATTGAAATTTAAAAAGTACGTAGCTAGAAGCTTCAAAACTATTTGAAACCACCATGTAGTCGACTTCATGTCGTATTGAAATTAATAGTTTGCGAAGTAAATTTCGGCTTTCCATCCGTTTGATGAAATTTTGGAGAAATTTCAAGTTTCAAAAATTTACTGGAGGCTCCAAAACGACTTGAAATCTACCTGCAGTTGACTTTGTAGCGTATTGAAATTAGTTTGCGAAGTAAATTTCGGCTTTCCATCTCCGTTTGATGAAATTTTGGAGAAATTTCAAGTTTCAAAAATTTACTGGAGGCTCCAGTATTTTCAAAAGGTTGCTGGAGGCTCCGAAACGACTTGAAATCCACCTGCAGTTGACTTCGTAGCGTATTGAAATTAGTTTGCAGAGTAAATTTCGGCTTTCCATCTCCATTTGATGAAATTTTGTGGGAATTTCGAGTTTCAAAAATCTGGTGGAGGCTCCAGAATTGCTCAAAACGGGTTGAAACAGTTTCCAATCGATTTGGCAAGTCAAAAATAGGGTATATCCCAAATTTCAGCTTTCTTGGTCAATTTGGTAAAATTTTGATTTTCCCCTCATTTTTGGCCTAAATTTGATTTTCAAAAATTCACCAAAAATCGAAAAACGCACTTTAGCACTTGAAATTTTGACAGTTGGTGAATTTTTGCCTGATCTTTCGATCTACGTTTGTACCGTTTAAAAAATTTCGTGCAAGTCCTATTTCGGCTGACCTGTCAAACAAAACGGCCGTCATTTTTGTAAGTAGGGCCACTTTTTTTGAGGACAAGGGCTAGAAATGTTCCTCAGGACTCCCCCTTTAAAAAAAAGTTACCCCGGATGATCGGCAGGGGGTTCAGGTGAACCTTATTCGGGCCCCCCGACTATAGGGGAGGGAAGATCTCTTTTTAAAAAATCAAAGCCTGCTTCGATTTTTGAAGAAGCCAAAAGTATAAAACAAATACTAAATGCAAACAAACTGAAACAACAATCGAATTGAAAAAAACTGAAAATTGGTTCAACCGTAGGTACCTCATTTTTAACCTTTCTAATCAACTGGAACCTCCAGCAAATTTTGAACCTTCAAAACTTCCAAAGATAGGTTGTATGTCATAAAAAAAGCTCAAAATGAAATTCAACACCCATAAACTCGGATAGTTACTTTCGATCGAGCAACTCACCATTTTGCTAGCATAAAATTATCGTCAGTGCGATACAATATAAATTCTTCGTACTGAATGACGTATAAAATAGGTAGAGGTACGTCATTCACTACATCAAGTTACAATTTCAACAGTTCTGAAACCTGCAGATGGTCATCAGCTCGTCACCATTCGCAACACACGTTAAAAATTTCAGATTTTATGGCGCATTTTTCGATTTTTCGTAAATTTTTGAGAACCAAATTAGGTCTGAAAATTGGAAAAAAATCAAAATTTTACTACATTGATCTGGCAAGTTGAAATTTGGAGTACGCCCTACTTTTGATCTCCTGAATCGATTTTCACCATTAAAAATCGATACCTAATTGCAATAATCGAACATCAAAAAAACACTCGAACATTCTATGTAGGTTAATAACAATCAAAATATGAAATAACTCCGACTTGAAAAAAATTCTCAATCGCAAAAATTTGAACACACTTGGTAAAAGTCTTCAATTTCAAGAAAAATCTATGATCATTGAAAAGGGGTTTTAAATTTTCGCATTCAATTAGGTATTTTAGGTTTGAAAATTGACTTTATCAAATATGTACAGTATCTTATCAGATTGATTAAAGTGTTTCCTTAATATCCCAATCTGTGTATAAACCAGTACTCAGGGGTGCGGTGATCCCCCTAGGTCAATGAGTAGTGCCCCCCCTAAACTAGCATTAATTCCCCCCTCATTTGACCCTCCCCTTCATTTTTTCAAAATTTGAACCGCAAATTTCCCTATTTTCGGTCTCATTATTAGGTACTATTTTTTTTAAACCCTTTCGGCTATGAAACGAACTGACGGATAAAACTTGAAGTGCTTTAAACTGAGTTAGGTAACTTGCTGCCCAGAGCTCAAAATTTGCTGGAAATCACACATTCAGAAAGTATTCATGTCACAAATGGCAATAAACCTTAATTGACTATTTTTCCATTTATGACACCGAATAGCACTATAAATCAAAATCAAGCCTTCTGAGGCATCTGATATTTCAATATGAAAATATTGATAACAAGCATTTTTGAAAATAGAAAAAAAGATGAGCGAAAATAAAATAAGTTTGCGTAAAAAAAGAAATTTTTGAAGGAAAACAAGGCTTGCGACTTCAGATGATTACGCAAACTGCAAATGTTTGAAGGTAATTGCTTGTGGGAGGATTAAAATTGATGGAAAAATCTTTGTGTTATAGAGAGCATTTTTCGAAATTTTGAAAACCCATGTCACAATTCAACGTTAATTTTCAATGAAATTCTGAAAAATATATATCATTTTCATTTTGTGACACATACATCTCTCTTGAGGTGATTTGCTTGGGTGAGTAAGTCACCTCAGAAGATAACCAGGTGAACTTTTGCGAGCATTTGAATTTTATGATAGATACTGTGTCATAATACAGCCCTCAATCTGTTTGGTCATAATGAGATAATAAAAATAAAATACGTATATCATGTTGTGAAATTACTGGAATTACTTTTTAGAAGTTATCTTACATATATTGAATTCATTGAGCGCAGTCTTCATGACACAGTATCCATCATAAAATTCAAATGCTTGCAAAAGTTCACCTAGTCATCTTCTGAGGTGACTTACTCACCCAAGCAAATCACCTCAAGAGAGATGTATGTGTCAGAAAATGAAAATGGTATCAGAATTTCATTGAAAATAAGCGTTGAATTGTGACATGGGTTTTCAAAATTTCGAAAAATGCTCTCTATAACACAAAGATTTTTCCATCAATTTTAATCCTCCCACAAGCAATCACCTTCAAACATTTGCAGTTTGAATAACCATCTGAAGTCGCAAGCTTTGTTTTTCTTCAAAAATTTATTTTTTTACGCAAACTTATTTTATTTTAGCTCATATTTTTTCCTAATTTTAAAAATGCTTGTTATCAATATTTTTATATTGAAATATCAGATGCCTCAGAAGGCTTGATTTTGATTTATAATGCTATTTGGTGTCATAAATGGAAAAATAGTCAATTTAAGGTTTATTGCCATTTGTGACATGAATACTTTCTGAATGTGTGATTTCCAGCAAATTTTGAGTTCTGTGCAGCAACCGACCTTACTAAGTTTAAAGCACTTCAAGTTTTATCCGTCAGTTCGTCTCATAGCCGAAAGGGTTAAATCAAAAAAATGTTCAAATGATCAACAATTGTGAGTTTTTATTTCACAAAATTGGCTCTCTGCGATGATGATCATGGCTTCTGAGACAGTTGCAGAGGCAATCCGAAGGTTTGCGGATGAACACGAACTCCAATTATCCAAACCACTGCAACCCCAGCGCAATCGAACTGTTGGACACACTGGATGAAACGAGACGACAGAAACGATTCAAACTAACTGATTTCCCGATCCGATTTTTATAGATTATGAAGCGAGGTCATTGGACTATCACTTCACCACCGCGATCTAGTTATTCTATGTTATATGTACAGATAGATGCCGCATAAGCTGGCAGTGGCTGTAATGTTTGTAAAAAAAAAAAAAAAAATTGTTCATCACAGTGAAATGGCGAATATCCAAATAAACTGAATCGATCGTCGAGTCGAACTGATACAAAAATGGGAGTAGGGGATATCTATCGATTGAACTATCAAAGAACGATGTCCATCTACCAAAGAAAAAAAATCCATCAAGAGGAACACTCAGCGCGGAATTTGAGGCAATATTTTGAAATGAAATTGCTGACAATTGGACAGAGACATTTTAAGTGGTTTTCTCAACAACAGGAGGAAACCATGCCCAACGTTGAATGATCAAGAGTGATCAAATAAGCGAAAACATTTCAAATATCGCACACTATACATTACGATAACGACGATAATAGTAGGTTATAAAATCAAATGCTCATTATCACTCACATTAGTTCTCAATTAAAGCTGCAACATAACATGATAAAAAACAATTATAAATGATCAACGATCAACGATTTGCGCTTTTTTGACCATAAAAGAAGACAGAAAAACAAAATTTATTGACGTCAGCTTCGTCGTTATTGATTCTAAATATCTACATTTCACGTTCCCATGGTCTATTTAACTGATAATTTATATGACAGTATTCGTAATTATGAAAACAAATTGCTGAAATCAATAAAATCGTACTTCGTTTTTTTTTAATATATAAGCAACTTCGGTAAGAATCATAGAAATCATATTTGATTTGATTTTTCTCGTTCAGAATGAAAATGAAAGTTATCGGTGCATATCTGATTTTATCATTCGTGGCTTTAAGCGTATTCGCTAAGACAAGTAAATTGAAAATAACTGAAGATCAGTTTAAAGCTTTTCAAGGGTAAGTAAGACAGCCCACGTACCGAATACTTTCCATAGATGTGTTTTTTTTACACGGATTTTGACAGATTTTCGAGAATCTGGATTTTGGACATTTTTTAAAATCTCATTTTTCAACACTTTTGAGATTACATTCACCAATTTTTCAAAACCTCGAGCCTTCTTTTTCAAAGTAAAATCCAAAATCCAGCTAACCAAGCAGATTCTTGTAGATTCTAAATCTGCCAAAATCCGTGTAAAAAGAACACGTCTATTGAACATTTTATTGCTTTTCACGTGAAAAAAATAAAAACTTGTTCAAAGTACCTAACTATGTACTTTGTCTTTTTCAAAAAAAAAATCTCGCCTCTTCGAGGGTCATTTGCTCAGGCCCATGAATGACTTAGAAACTCAGAATTTTTTTGGATAGTCTCTCATTCATTAAGAAGTGTACTTGCTTACCATTTTTTGTCAAAATCCAGTAAATTTTTTCTTTATCAGAAAAAAAAAACTTCGTGATATCAAAAACAGGATTTACTCAAATGCGACAAAACTAATCATTCAACTATCATTAAATATTGTTTTCAGGGTAGATCCTTGTGCGATGAATGCCGAAGGTATGCGAGACGTTTGCGATAAAGTAGCAAGACCGAAAGGATCTAAAGCCACTTTATTAAAAGGTTATCCACGATGCGGAAATACTTATGTTTCGTTACAATTGAACTGCGGTAAAGGAACAACTACGGTACCAATCACAATACTCGTATGTTCATACGAAGAAAATGATTATTACACATTAGGTAAGGGTCAGGCTGCAAATCACGTGATGAGTTATGAGGTTGACTCTGAAAAGATTTGTTATCCTTACGAAGACGAATCCTATAATTGCAATTAACTGAGCGATGAAAGTCCAGGGATGAAAAGCCTTAAAATGAAACTTCAGCTTTTGGCTTTTAGCTTGAAATTTCAAAATTAAAACTTTTGGATTTAGCTTTCGACTATCTCGATTTTTACGGCTTGCGTTAGCCAAACTTTCGGATTCCAATGGCTTTCCCTCATATTTTCAATTTAACAGCTTTCAGATATATTTCATTAAGCTTTTAGCTTTAAAATTTTGGCTTTAAGCTTTTGACTTTAAGCTTTTAGCTGACACCATCAATTTACAAAAAAATGGAATTGAAAATTAGTTCAGATATATTGATTTCATAATTAGTGATAGTGGAGAACATTCTTTACTAGAATTATTTTCTTTTTTTTTCATTTCATTAAATCGCATTAAAATAAAATTGAATTTAATTTTTTTCATTTTTTTGTTTTCTCTGAATTTAGAGAATTCAATTCTGCAAAAAAACCTTTGAAAAAGCCAAAAAAAGGGTAACCGGACACTTCCCCGAATCCACTTTCCCGAAAGACGTTTTCCCGAATGTCAAAATCCCGATTTTTTTTATCCCGAATCCATTTCCCCGAATCCGTTTCCCCGAAAGACCTACACCCGAAAATTGAAAGAAAATTGAGTTTAAAAAATTTGTTTATTTTTAATCTCAGAGATTGATGTTATTACCTAAGGAGCAGAGAGGCATAATTTTCACTTTAAAACTTTTAAAATTGAATATTTTTTTATAAATTTTCATTTTTAAAAAGAAAAGAAATAAGCCCTTGCTTTGCTTGGGCCAAACCTTTTGAAAATTTCTGTTTTGAGAAGTAAAAATAAAAACATGTTTTTCTTTAATCACAGGCCCTTTTTTTGCCTGACCCGTGCCCTCCAGAAAGCTTAAGTTCGAGGTAAACTGCCCCCTTTGCCCCACTCTCGATGGCTGTAAGTAGGTACATACCTATTGTGATTAGAGAAAAAATTGAAAATTTTGCTAATATACTAATATGATAATTAAGATCACTTTGAATTTGTAGGTACCTACCTACTCGTCTAACCGTAAGTATGAATTTTAACCCAGTTCAACTATTTGAAAACGGGAGAGGTGTCTAGTTTACACTGAGGCATTCGGGATGTAGGTGTTCGGGATTTCGGACGTTCGGGTTACTGGTTCGGGTACACGGCATTCGGGTAAATGGATTCGGGAATACAGAAATCGGGATTTTGTCATTCGGGAAAATGTCTTTCGGGGAAGTGGATTCGGGAAAATGTCCGGTAATCCAAAAAAAGTTAAACTTTTGGCTAGCTTTTGGCTTGGAAAAAATGAGACTTCCAAACTTTTAGCTTTTGGCTTAATGCAAAAATCTGCTCGGCTTTCAGCTTTCGGCTAGCTTTTCATCCCTGGATGAAACCCTCTATTGAAATTTTGGGGTTTCCACTAAGTATACCTATTACAGCTACCTACATAATTTTTACTTTATACCTATCCGAACTCAACATCATGATAGTAATAAAATTGAATGACGACTGATGGTTAATTTTTGTTCATATTAGTATGCTTGTGAAATTTAAGGTAATCAGTGACTAATGAAAACTAAATACTCTCAAAAACGCATAACTTAGGTACAATTATTTTTTGAAGTTTTCCTAAATTTAAACCTTGCCATTGAGGACTTCGAAGCGAGATTACAGTTCTTATAGTAAATTAATAGAGGCATCGTGAAAGAAAGTAGGAAGGTACCCATTATTATTGACGAGCGTTTCGCCAAATAATTTTTGAGAATTGGAGGAAACACGAGAAAAGGGGAAGTAGGCTAATCTTTTTAAAAATCTAAAAATTTCAGATGTTACGGAGCATTTTTCGATTTTTGGTGAATTTTTCAGAACCAAATTTGAGCTAAAAATGGGGGAAAAAATCAAAATTTCACCACATCGATCTGGAACGCTGATATTTGGAATATGCCCCATTTCTGACATCCTGAATCTATTTTCATCTTTAAAAATCGATAACTACAATAATCGAACATCAAAAAAACACTCGAACTGTAGGGTTATAATAACAGTCAAAATTTGAATCAACTCCGCTATGAAAAAATTTCTAAATCTCGAGCAAATTTGCCACAAAATCGAAACAAAATGATCATTGAAACGATTTTTCTGGTATATTGAGGAAATTGTTCACCACAGTGAATCGATCGTCAAACTGATGCGAAAATGGGAGTGGGGGATATCCATCGATCTACTATCAATGATGTCCATCTCGAAAAAAAAAACAATAGGAATGATCAAGAAGAACACTGAGCACTGGATTTGAGGCAATATTTAAAAATGGTGTTAGTTGCTGACAATTGGATAGGGATATTCAAGTGATTTTTTCATCGATTATCAAGACGAAATCATGCCCAACGTGGAATGGTCTGGGTGAAGGGTGATCAAATAACTCATAGTGCCAACATTTTAAATTTCGCACAATATACAAAATAACATTACGCTATAATGAGGGTAACAGTAGGTAGGTTATAAAATCAAATAGGCACCCATTATCACACAAATTAGTTCTCAATTAAAGCTTTAACCTTAATGATTAAAAAACCATAATACATAAATGATACGACAATTAACGTTAACGATTTGCGCTTTTTTGACCATAAAAGAAGACAGAAAAACAAAATTTGTTGACGTAAACTGCATCGTTATTGATTCCAAATACATTTCACTTTCCCTATGGTCTATAAACTGATAATTTGTGTGACAGTATTCGTAATTATGAAAACAAAGGTAAAAATCAATAAAATCGTACTTTTTTTCATAATATAAGCAATAGGTACCTCAGTAAGAATCACAGAAATCATATTTGATTGTATTACTCTCGTTCAAAATGACAGTGAAAGTTATCGGTGCATATCTGATGTTATCATTCCTGGCTCTAAGCGTATTCGCCGAATCTTATGGCAAACTGAAAGTAACTGAAGATCAGTTTAAAGCTTTTAAAGGGTAAGTAAGACAGCCTACGTATACCGAATACTTTTCTAATTTTTGAAATATTATTGAAAATTTTATGGCTTTTCACGTTAAAAAAAATTGAAACTTGTTCAAAGTAACTACGTTTTTTTCTTCGAGAATTATGCCACTTTGAGGATCATTTGTTCAGGCCCCTGAATGCCTTGAGGAATCAAAATTTTTTCTGGATAGTTTCCCATTCATTAAGTGAACTTGCTCACTAATTCTTATCAAAATTTAGGATATTTTTTCTATCAGCTCATGATAAGGTACTTCTCTTATCAGAAAGAAAAAAACTTCGTGATATCAAAAAGAAAATCTACTCTCATGCAACAACACTCATTCAACTATCATGAATATTGTTTTCAGGGTAAATCCTTGTGAAAATTCTCAACGTATGCGAGACGTATGCGATAAATTAGTAAAACCGAAATATGGATCCAAGGCCACTTTATTAAAAGGTTATCCACAATGCGGAGGTGCTTATGTTTCGTTACAATTGAACTGCGGTAAAGGAACAACTACAGTACCGCTCACAGTACTCGAATGTTCGTACAAAGAAAATGAATATTACACATATGGTAAGGGTCAGGCTGAAAATCACGTGATGCGTTATGATGTTGACCCTGATAGCCTTTGTTATCCTTGGGGAGACGAATCATATAAATGCAATTAACTGAGTGCTGAAACCCCGCTGAAAATTTGCTTTTTCCAGTAAGTACATATACCTATCTAAATTTGTTACTTTTCAAACTCTAGGAACATCACGATACGTACTTAATAGTAATAAAATTGCACGATGATTAATTTTTGTTCGTATTATTTGCCTGTGAAACTTGATTGTTAATAAAATAAAATAAAACACTCTTAAAAATGCATAGGTTACAATTACCATACTTTTTGAAAGTTTTTTTTGAATTTAAACCGAGCCACTGAGGACTTCGAAGCGAGATTACACTTCTTGCAGTAAATTAATAGAGGCATCATACTGAAAGAAGGTACCCAATACCCATTATACCCAATCAGGGTGTCCACTCATTTCTGGAAATGATTTTCCCTGACTTTTCCAGGTTTTCCAGACCAATTTTTCTATTTTTCCAGACCATTTTTCTCAATTTTCTATGCTCACCCCATACTTTAAACATTTTTTGGGGGGGGGGTAATTTTTTTTCATAAGCTTCTCTTCGAACTGGATACTTCTTCGGATATAAAAAACAGCGTAACTTTGATTATTAACTTTTCTAATAATTAAAAATGCATCAAGTTTGGCCAATTGATAAAATACATGTATTCATATAACTTATGGAAATTTTTCGTTTCTTTTTTTGATTTTTGAAGGCCTCAAAATGTGAAATTTGTTCATTTTAAAATGAGAGGCAAATTGGCCCGAGCGAAGCGAGGGCGAGAACTTTCGAAAATTTGCATTTCAAGATGCCTGAAAACGAGTTTTTTTTTTGAATGCAAAGAGTGTTTATTTTTTGGTTTTTTAAAATTTTAATACTGGAATGGATGTTTTTTTGAAGGAAGTTTACTCTTGAAAAAGAAAAGAGAACAAGCTCGAGCGAAGCGAGGGCGGAAGCCTCTGAGAATTTGAGTTTCGAGAGGCATAAAAGCGAGGTTTTTTTATGTGAGGACGAGTAGCTTTTTTTTGGCTTTTAAAATTTTAGAATAATATTTGAATTATGCTTGGTTTTTTTAGTGAGGACGAGTAGCTTTTTTTTGGTTTTTAAAATTTTAGAATATTTGAATTATGTTTTTTTTTTTTGAAAAAAGTTGATTTTGAAAAAGAAAACAGAACAGGCCCAAGCGAGGGCGAAAGCTCTTGTAAATTTGTATGTACCTACATTCGAGATGCTTAAAAACGATGTTTTTTTCGTGAGGAGTTCATTTTTTGGCATAAAAAAACTTGATTTTTATAATCTAGAAATTTTCATGTTGTCTTTGAAAGAGAAAAGAAAACAAGCCCGAGCGAAGCGAGGGCAAATGCGTTTCGAGAAGTGAAAAACAGTGTTTTCCTTTCATCACAGGTCCTTATTCAAAATTTTCAATTGATTCGTTTTTTCAAAATTCCAGGGATTTTGCGTGAAAATTACGAAATTCCCTGACTTTTCCCTGACTTTTCCAGACCGACCAAATTCCCTGACTTTTCCAGGTTTTCCAGGTTCTCCAGACCTGTGGACACCCTGAAAAAAACAAATTTTCAAAGAATGTTTGGTAATAAAAACGGCCAAGAGAGTATACCCAATGATCACCGGCCAAAGTTAGAGGGTAGGTTAGGTACTAGGTATTCACATTTGTTCACTTTGCTAAAAATCGGTTGTTTCATCGACCGTCAAACTGATACGAAAATGGGAGTGAGGAATATCCATCGATCTACTATCAATGATGTCCATCTCGAAAAAAAAACAATAGGAATAATCAAGAAGAACACTGAGCACTGGATTTGAGTCAAAATATTTCAAAATGGCATTAGTTGCCGACAATTAGATAGAGATATTCAATTGATTTTCTCATCGATTAAGAGGAAATTATGCCCAACGTGGAATGCTCTGGGTGATAAAATAACTCATACCTAGTGTCAACATTTTAAATTTCGCACAATATAACATTACGCCATAATGACGATACCTAACAGTAGGTTATAAAATCAACTAGGTACCGATTATCACACACATTAGTTCTCAATTAATGCTGTAACCTTAATATGATAAAAAACAATAATAAATGATACGGCGATTAACGTTAACAATTTGCGCTTTTGTGACCATAAAGGAAGACAGAAAAACAAAATTTGTTGACGTAAACTTCGTCGTTATTGATTTGATTCCAAACACATTTCACTTCCCGTATGGTCTATTAACTGATAATTTGTGTGACAGTATTCGCAATTATGAAAACAAATGTAAAAATCAATAAAATCGTACTTTTTTTCCATAAATATAAGCAGTAGGTACCTCAGTAAGAATCACAGAAATCATTTGATTGTATTACTCTCGTTCAAAATGACAGTGAAAGTTATCGGTGCATATCTGATGTTATCATTCCTGGCTCTAAGCGTATTCGCTTACGGTAAACAGAAAGTAACAGAAGATCAGTTTAAAGCTTTTAAAGGGTAAGTAAGACAGCCTACGTATCGAATACTCTTTCAATTTTCGAATTGAATTATTGAAAATTTCATGGCTTTTCACGAGAAAAAAATGTAAACTTGGTCAAAGTAACTATAACTACTTTTTTTCCTTCAAAAATTACGCCACTTTGAGGATCATTTGTTCAGGCTTCTGAATGTCTAGGAGACTCAAAATTTTTCTGCATAGTATCCCATTCATGAAGTGAACTCGCTCAATAATTTTTGTCAAAATCTAAGAAAAGTATTTTTTTCAATCAACTCATGATGAGGTACCTTGTTATCAGAAAGAAAAAAAAACTTGGTGATATCAAAAAGAAGATCTACTCTCATGCAACAAAACTAATCACTCAACCATCATGAATATTGTTTTCAGGGTAGATCCTTGTGAAAATTCTCAACGTATGCGAGACGTATGCGATAAATTAGTAAAACCGAAATATGGATCTAAAGCCACTTTATTAAAAGGTTATCCAGAATGCGGAAATGCTTATGTTTCGTTACAATTGAACTGCGGTAAAGGAACAACTACAGTGCCGACCACATTACTCACATGTTCGTACAAAGAAAATGAATATTACACATATGGTAAGGGTCAGACTCCAAATCACGTGATGCGTTATGATGTTGACCCTCAGAGTATTGCTTATCCTTGGGCAGACGAATCATATAATTGCAATTAACCATATGAAAGCAGAAACCAAGCTGAAAGTTTTCTTTTTCCAGTAAGTAGTTATACCTACCTAAATTGTTTACTTTATATTCGAACTCAACATCATGATAGTAATAAAATTGCACGATGATTACCATAATTTTTGTTTACATAAATAAATAGTTGCCTATGAAATTAACTTAATCACTAACAAAAGAAAATAATTAAAATACTAGCAAAAACGTGCATAGCTTACAATTATTTTTTGAGAGTTTTCCTGAATTTCAACCCAGCCATTGAGGACTTCGAAGCGAGATTACGTACACTTCTTAGAGTAAATTAATAGAAGCATCGTGAAAGAAGGTACCTGCGCAATGATCCTCGACTAAAGTTAGAAGGTATTCACATTAGTTCACTTTGTTCAAAAAATTGTTGTTTTTTGAGAAAGTTTAAAAACCGCTCCTAGACAGCTTTTTTGATTTTTTTTTCAATTTTCAAAAAAATCTCGACTACTATTAGCCGTTGTTCATACAACCTGCAACGTGCCTATCATAAAAAACATCCAATCTCACAGAATAGATCTCCTGAAAAATTATTAGAAAAAAGTTTGAGCCAATTCAAAAGACAACGGTCAAGAATTTATTGCAAATAGATATCACTTTGATCTAATTAATACCTAACAAACGACCCATTCTACATTTATCGCCGCCTTTCTCGTCGCATCATTTCAAAAATGACACAAATACCTCTCAATTAACAAAAAAGTTACACAAAAATATTACTTCAGTAATAAGTAAATCAAACGCGAAGAATCTTTCGCACGTTACTCATTTGCAAACACCTACCCATCAACTCAGCTTCAGCATCTCTCACGAGCACGACGACCGACGTTAAAAATTCCAACCTATACATTTTCATCTCATACTTGTAAACTTCGTCGAGTCTTTTCAAACCGTTTCGTTCTTCAGTTCATTCTGCTTACGAAACAAAATTCGCTTTCAAACGTAGTAAAGTGATTCCCATCCTGTCGTACCTATGTACATATAAGTATACAAGATGAGTAATCCGCGTACAACGCGAAATGAATTTATACCATCTTCTTGTCACTTTTCTACAATTAAAATTCTCGATGAAAATACGCTGCGATTCTATAATTATAATTAAATGTAACGCAGTAAAACAAGCTTGTCTCCGCAATAATATACTCGTCGTACCGAAAGTACGTAGGTACGAAAAGGTAGGTAACTCAGTAACTGGAGATACCTATTAGATAGGTACGTTCATATTATGGGGTTTTCGCTACTCGCGATTTTTATTAAAGCTGTACCTATGTACAGCTGTGCAGGTAGAGGTATATTACCGACGTTTTTAGCTGGCAATTATAATATATCGTCGTAAATATATTCATCGAAAGCGTCTGCCTGGCTGCTTTTTTCGTCCGTTAATTCTATGTGATTAATATACTCGCGTTTGCGTCTCTTCTCACCTCTCCTCGTGCGTTCGAACTGTATAGCTGTACCCAGCGAGCAGATTTATTAAACTTGAAAAATTTAATTTTAATTCGCTTTCACTATCTATATGCCATACCTGGTGTGAAAAAAATCACGTAATTGAACGATACCGAGTAGAATTTACCGTCCTAGTATGTATGTATGTATGTATGTATGTATGTACTAGCTGTGAGGTCAAAATATGGAAAGGAGGAGGGAGGCTCTCCCCTTTGAAAACGGGAAATAGAAATTTTTTGTGTCGAACTGTGATTTATTTGTAGCAATAAATATTTTACAACTGATGATCATTATTTTTTCGAAATCTTGTCTTGTGCCCTAATTTCAATTTAATTCATCTCGCCTCTCGGTATCAATTTTGAAAGTTCGAAGTTCGTCGCCTTCAATAGCTAAATTTGTTTCGTTTCCAGAACTTTTTCCACTAAAAAAATGAGAGTTCTTCAATCATACAGATTTTAAAATCTTGAGACAAACCGAGGAGAAGAGGCTCAAAAGTATTGGAAAAAATTCAGAACTTTTAAACCCTCGTTCCTAGTTTATTCGAAGTCTCTCGTGTCCCAAATCAGAGTACTCGTATTATTTCAATTCATAAATGAAAGATACTTGAATCAGGAGAATTTTCGCAGCTACTACTTCTCATCTAGTTTTAAAACTAAAAGAGCCAACATGGTAGCAAAACGCTTGAAAAGCGAGGAAATATTGATATTCAAGTTTTGGAGGCATTCAACCTCCCCAACCCTTCCCCATTGCAATAGCCCAAACATAAATTGAAGGATTTACTTCAATTTTCGGCCAAAAAAATGCTTCGAAAGTAAGAAACTATTCGCTGTTTTCGAAAATGATGACCTCCTTTCCAAATGAGTTTCCATAAAGACGAAATTATTCTTCGATACTCATCTCATACGAATTTTCAAGTTCTAGAATGTAAAATGCTTTTTCCACGTACAAATAAAAACCTTGAAAGTTTTTTACGATAATTTCAATTGAATTGTCAAAATTCACTTTTTTGTTTATATTTTTTCAAACACCCACAAGTGAAAAAAAATGAACTTGATTGAAACTTTGATTAAAATAATCGCGAAAAAAGTATTTAATATGAGTATTTTGATCTGCTGAGAACGAATTTAGAGTACCTAGGTAAGTTTTTCTAAAATTGAATTTTTAGTAAAACAGAGCAGTAAAATTAATAAAGAATCGTAATGTTTGCGACCCACTCATCTTCAAATCACTGGCAGAGGAATAAAAATGAATTCGGATTACAAAGTCAATAGGTCAAGGAGGTTTAGAAACTCAAATCGTACTTCTTGAGGAGGAAAGGGCGAAGTACTGCATAGATGACCCTTCCCAAAACAGGTAAAAAAAAAATAGATATTTTTATTTTCGAAAATCATCGCACTTTGAGAATCACTGCTAACAGCTTTGTACAACTAGGAGGCTCAAAAATTTTTCTGAGCAGTCAATTACTCACCAGGGAAGTATCCCAATCGACAGGAAAATGTTTGAACCAACTAATACTACATCAGAAAAGCGTGAAAAAATACACCACAATCATTCAAAATTTCAGGTACTGAAGTACATTTTTTGATTTTTATTTACTTATGAGAATTTTTAAAAATCAAAGGACCCAGAAAAGCGAAAAATTTCAAAATTTCACCAAATGGACCCAGAAAGCCGAAATTTTGTTTGTACCCCATTTTTGCCCCAGCCAATAATCAATTCAAAACCATTTCAACTCACTTTGAGCAGTTTCGGAGGCTCCAGCAGATTTTTTGAAAATTGAAATTTCCAGAAAATTTTATTCAATTAATTTGAACAGGTAAATTTACTTTAAATCCTAATTTCGACATGCTATGAGTCGATTTTAGGAGGTATAAAGCCATTCAGGAGCCTCTAACTATATTTTGAAAATTACATATTTTCATAAGAACTACCCAAATCAAGTTCAGAACGTATGGACGCGATTGGAGCTGTGTTTGTGACGCACTTGGCTTACTACACGCTATTTTTCCAAGAACCAGTTTCTTCCAGTTCGATTCTCCAGTCATTTCTTAGTTATAAAAATTTGAAAAATACCCGGTTCTGAACAGGCAAAAATCAATTTTGGAAAATTGGCGGGTACCTACTACCTACTCCGTCCAATGGATCACTCGGTAACTTGCACTGAACGCGTTTGGATGGACCAAAGTTCTTTCGATGTTTCGATGAATTTCATGAGATTTTTTGGAAAACTGGAATTTTCAAAAAGTTGCTGGAGGCTCCAAAATGGCTTAAAACCAACACCAGTCGACTCGGTAAGTAAATTTTGACTTTCAGACTTCATCTAGTAAAATTTTATGGAAATTTCAACCTTTCAAATCCTGCTGCAGACTGTAGAACTGCTCAAAACGGCTCGAATCCGTTTCCCATCGATTCAGGGAGTCAAAAATAGGGCACATCCCAGATTTCAACTTTTCGAGTCAATTTGATGCAATTTTGATTTTTTTTCATTTTTGGCTCAAATTTGATTTTTTGAAAAATTCACCAAAAATCGAAAAAAACACCTTTTAGACCCTAAAATTTTGACAAATGATGTATTTTTGCATAGTCTTTCAATTTAGCCTCATCCGATTCAAAAAATTTTCTCCTGGTTGGTAAACTTTATTGTTTTAATTCACATTCAATGATCAGGGAAGTTTCTAAATTCAAAATCCAAATCGTACTTTCAAAGAGACGAGGGGAGGGGGTGTTGGCCGAGATCCAAAATAGGCAAAAGAGTACAAGTTTTTTTCGAATATCAAACCACTTTGAGGATTCTGGTTAGTCTCATCCTCCCCAATTTTCAGCAAAATTCAGATCACATTTGTTGTTTTTTTTTTGGACATCCCTGTCACAGGGTTCCAGGTAAGTACATATATAATATATACCAAACAAAGGAAGAGAAGAGATACCTCTAATTTCGAGATTATTTTAGTTTCATTCTATTGGATCGAATGCAATCAGCAGGGAAATTACATCATTCTCGATTAAATTTTTTTATTTTACATCTTCCCTTCTTCTCCTTCTCAGATATATACAAAATCGAAATGGCTGATATCGACGAAATATGTGTCAATTTGAATTTAGCCAACTACACACGTAAAAATACATAGGTAACGTCTTGATACGACAGCAACGACCTTCGAGATTTCCAGGCTTCAAGTACCCACTAACTTACACCTCGAATTATAACCCACGTTGTAATCCTTTCCTTTTTAAAACAATATTTTCACACACGTATGAACATTTTCCGGTGGCGTCTTCCAGCCATCAGGGTGGAGACGTTCGTTCGCTCAGACTCGATGAACGGAACG
Organism: Planococcus citri; assembly: GCF_950023065.1. NCBI lineage: Eukaryota > Metazoa > Arthropoda > Insecta > Hemiptera > Pseudococcidae > Planococcus > Planococcus citri. Next base: position 43,676,281 of record NC_088680.1, on the reverse strand, counting down.
CAAACGGTTATACGGGATTAGGCTGCAATGCTGCCGGTTTTTATAGCATCGAATACGTGTAACTACATAAACATAAGAGTGTGTAAGGTAAGACATTGTTAAAGTACATCATTGTTAAGCATACACACCCTTTCGTTCGAGATAGTGAGAAATGTCACGGTGAAATAAACCTTCAGGCTATCCGCTATAAGGTTCGGTTTCACGAAAACCCGGATGAAGCCCACGTAACGACAGATGTTACGCTGTTTTAGAAATAATTTCTTGAAAAATCATAATCGTTTTAGCCGCAGAAATACTATTAACAACATTGAAACTACGTTTACATAATATTTACATATCGATAAAACGAAAACTACACAACTTATAACCTTTATAATGGGATAAAATCACGCGAAAATTGAACCATCACGCTAGGGTTTTATTATTTAATCGTTCGATTTCCGAGATTTGTTGACTATCTGTAATGTGAATAGCATGAAAGGAAAAAATCACGTAAAGACAAAGAAAGTTCCATAAAACAAGTGCATAAAGGCTAAAATGGCCACTTTCAATAATTCTACACTTTCCTCCACAATTCCTTCATTATTTTTATAAACCTTGAAAATGGCCAAGATTTTCATCAACAATTTTTACCAACACCTTTTTAAATAGAAATGATTAATTTCAAGTTCTATTTTTCAATCACTACAAATAAGCTCGAGGCGATTTTCTTCGTGTACTAATTAACGACGAGGACGAAGGAGGAGGCGTAAACAACTTCCCTAAAGACGTATCAAATAGGTAATAAAACAGAATAAAAACTCACCCTTCTAAATTCTTCAATCTTCTAGGAATCACCGCCTCTGGTAAGTGCAACTCTTGACACCACTGAAATTATAAAAAGAACAAAAAATGAAATTAAGTGAAAAATACATCTAAAATAACTCAATTCAAATACATCCCGAGTACGCCGGTAAAAGTGTATTTCAATAACAGCGCACAGATAAAACGAGATAAAAATATAGAGATGTGCCTAAAATACCTGCTCGTAAATTTTACGTAACAATATTATAACTTATTATCACCAAAAAAAATCAAGTCAGTCATTACCGCGAGCAAACCCTCAATTATAATTTTACGGTTTTCCTTACACACTTTCTCAGTGTATAGGTACCTATACTGACGTAACAATAGGGTACAAGGTACATAGAAGGTATTGGGTCCGTGAACCTTTGTAGAGGTAAAAAAAATGCCCATAATTTGGAGAAGGTATCTGTGTAGGTGTTGGAAGTTAAAATAACGTAACATAACTTCGATGCTTTTGGCGATTTTGATATTTACTTCGTATGAGTATAGCTGTGCCTTCGGGCAAGAGATATTTTACTTTTTCCGTACAACAGGTATTTATTTTTTCGCGAAACGTGAAAAGGTAGTAGGTATATTGGTCATGCGAGCAGGTTACATACTTATGTATTTATTTGTTACAGAATATAAGTAAGAAGCAGAAGCAGGTTACGTGTGTAGAGTGTGGACGCATTCCTGATTCCACGCATGAGATTCTGGCGATTGTTCATCCAGCAGTGGTATGGGATCGCAGAAGTGCGTATTTTATTTACGTACGTAGTACGTACTACTGGTACTTTATAGGTAGATAAGATACATGGTAGAGCTGGCTACATGGTGTAAGAATTTAGATCATCAGCATACAAACGAGATGAGTTCGCTTCAGGTCAGTTTGTTTCCCAGTTTTAATGGGAAATGTAAACTGAGGCAAAATGAACCCAAAAAGGGTGTTCGTATAATATGCAGACAGAAGGATTTCCAGGAAATACGAGATGGTTTTTTTCATTAAGTATATATAGAAGTGGAACGAAGAAAGAAAATTAGGTAGGTACCAGCAATGAGCACACATTACGTCAGGGTGATTACACTGCAAAAACACCTCGAATTTGTCTTCTTGAGATGGAATAAAATTAGTTGAAAGAGATTCGAAATTCAAAAATTGTACCTAACCTTAAACTTGAAACAAAAGATTTATTAAATTTTTAAATTCAGCATCAAAATTTCTTTTCGAATTTTTGTTTTAAAATCAAATTGAATCGATTTTATCCAAAAATAGGCTTAATTTCAATTTGAGATTTGAATCGAATCGAATTTTAATTTATAAAAATAATTCAAGTGCATTTTAATTTGAAATTCGGATGAAAACAAAAAATGTTTGTCGTATAAGTATGTATATGTACCTAATTACCTACATTCCAGAAGAATTTTTATTAATAGATTTTTTCAAGATTTTTTTGGATTATGTACTCAAATACACATTTCTCGTATTTTCGATTTTTTGAAAATTGAAGAACAATTTCAATGATTCAAAATTTGTGGGCAGGGCTCAAAACAGCAGTGGTGTCACAGACCCACTAAGATTTTCCATTTCACGACTGATTTGTGCAACCATGACATCACATAGAGATTTTTTATTCGGATCCATAACTTGAAAGTATTTCTCTTCAAAAGCAAATTTAAATTGGTGCAATTTTTTAATGAAGTGTGGTACCTATGTACATTTGCAGGTATCGCGAGTGCAGGAAGAGAAATTACTTCGAACGGGTGAATTCAAGACAAAATATTCTATAGACCAAAACAAGATGAAGGTCAAGAGGTGGGGCGGGGGGGATTTCGAAAATTTTCAATAATGATATTACTAATAAAAACTTATTTTGGTATAATTTTCTTCCCACCTCACGACGAGTCTGAAGTAATTAAATTGACGAATCAAGCATAAAGAATTTCATAACTATAAAAAAGAGACGAATGAGAAACTACATAAATTGGATTTTTTAAAAATCGAAGTCGTAAAGGGAATTCCTCAAAAAATCAGTCACCTTATTTTTCAAATGAATAAATTCAGAAAAGGAACCAATCAAAAATCTTTGAAACTAAAACGTCCATAATTGAAAATGTTTTAGAAATCTGAATTATAATTTTCAAGTTTGAAAAAAAAGTTGCAAAAATTATTTTTTTGGAACCCCCCCCCCCTCTCCCTTAAAAACACAAAAAACAAGTATTAGGTATCGAACTTGAACAAAACAAGGAACGTATAGTTAGCATTAGATATCTTGAGAATGAAAAAAATTCACTTTGGAAATCAAAATTGGAAAAGGTGCAAGTTGGGTGCAAAAGTAAGAAAATTATCGTAATTTTCAGAAAATCGAAGCCACCGGCAAAGGGGGCAAGAGAAGAAATTCGCCCCAGGCTCGTGTTTTTAAAAAGAAGTTTGTAAACTTTATTTTTAGAAGAGAAAATGTAATTATCATTTTTGAAAATTGAATGTAAACTTCATTTTTGAATTTGGAACAGAAAATGCAACCTTCATCTCTGAAGAAAAAAAATGAAAACTTCACTTCTAAACAGAAAAATTTTTGGAGAAAAACTAGAAACTTGATTTCTGATTCTGAAGAGGAAAAGGAAAATGTCATGGAACAAAAGCTATTAAGCTTTACTTTTTTCAAAAAACAGAAAGGTCTCTAGTGAAAAAACTCTCACCAAAAATCATTTGTCCAGTTTTTGAACTCAACTTTCAAAAACTGAGTACTCATTTTTGCAGGAAACTTTTCATTTCAGAAAACTTATATAAAAAAAACTTCTTTAATACATTTTTTGAAAAAAAAAAAATAAGAAAACTTTATTTTGAAAAAGAAATTTCAGAAAAAACTTCACCAATAAACTTTTTTATTTTTTGGAGGGAGGAGTGGGGTGGGCGAGAAACATTTTTATAGGGGAAAACTAGAGGGAAAATTCTGTTTGGTAAACAACTCATCTTTGACATCAATTTAAAAAAAAAAACTAAAAAGTTTTGAGCTACCAAAGTAGGTACGTAAATTGTTTGAATTTAAAATATGAATTTCTGAAAATGGTAAAACTTAGCTACTGTACAAATGTTTTTCAAAAAAGTGTGAATTTTGGGATGAAAATTTCAACATTGATTTCCATAATGAATTCCCCCCCCCCCAATATACAGAGTGCGCAAAAATATCGTGAACCCCAAACAAAGTTTTTTTTTTATTAAAATACGTATAGGTTGGCAACGCGAAATAGATGCATATGATTGGTGGAATGTTATCACCTCAGTCTAACAAGTTAACAACCAATCATGTGCTATCATTATTATCATTCGCTGTGATCAACCGAAACATTTAGCTATATGTAGATAGTCAGACAACTATAAATTTAACAGAAAACTTGGTGCACGATACAGGGTGCCCAGAAATATCGAGTACCCCTAAAAAAGTTTTCTACTAAAATACTTTGGTTGGTCACAGTGAATGATAATAATGATAGCACATGATTGGTTGTTGGACTGGAGAATATTTCTGGGCACCCTGTATTACAACCATTTTAAAAATAATTATAGAATCTACAGCACGAAGTTCACTTTTTTTAGCTCTGGAATTACTTCACAACTTTGAGGAGTTGTAAATTTTACTACCGGTGAACAGAATCGCATTAATTATACAAGCTCAAGTTGAATTGGATAATCTTCAATAGCATCTTTTTAAACATCTGGAACCTTCAAAATATGGCTGAAAGCTCAAGGAAGGTTTGAAAACACCTCCAATCGACTTTCGGCATATTAAAATTAAGGTTTGAAGCGAGTTATCATTATTGATTGAGTCGGTGGAGGAGGGGGGGGGGTTGAAAATGTGACATACAGGATTAGATACCAAATTTCAACTTTCCACGTCAAATGTCAAATTGGCAACATTTTGATTTTTCCCCCTTATGTTCCAAATTTCATTACAAAATATTCACCAAACGTTAAAAAACACACTCAAGCATCTGAAATTTTAACCGATGATTCAATAACGGAAATAATGGGATAACTTTACACACAAAAAATTCACTGATGAGACTTAATTAAGATTTTCCTCGAAACATAATAATGAAACTTTAAAGACAACTCTCAACTGAAGACATCTTGTTCATAATCAAGTTCGCCCTTTTTCCCACCAAGTACACAAACAAAACCCCAAAAATCGAACATCATTGACTCTCAACTCGACTCTCGAGTTCAACGAATCAAACACACTATATCTATAAAATAATAAAACGCAATAACTCTCTACCTAGTTAATTTATCCATTTACCTTTTCATTTGAAACCGAAACCTCCGGTTGCAAGTTGCAGTTGCTAGTTGACGCGCAGGTAATTATTCACCGCAACCGCTTATCTTTTCAAAGAAATGAAGTTCCTTCGCGCACACCTGTTGTTCATCGTCAAGATGTTATTACTTACGAAGAAAATAAAACATCGCATTTCAGCAACACGAAAACAATTCGAACCGTTAAAATTATTCCACGAAAAAAAATTCAAAACACGAGAAAAAAATTCCACTCGTTTACATTCGGGGCTAATGAAGCTTTACTAAATTAGAAATACATCGTTAATTCGTCATTAACACCGCACTCTCAGTCAGATACGGGGTAATCGAATAGGAAGAATAGGTAAGGTAGTTCCCGTAAAACGTACCTTTTCATCACGATACATCAAACCCGGTGAGAACTTCCGGCACATACACCAACACAACAACAACAACAATTCACCACCGAAGTACACGTACGTACGTAAAAAAAAAGCACCTCAATATCCGAAAAATTTAACGAAATAAGTTATACACGTGCTTCGAAGCGGATCGCACCGGCAAACACGTCGTTAAGGGGATCACCGACGAAAACGTACTGATAACCTGTTCCAATGCGATGGCGATGGTGTGGTAAGGGACCGCATACGGTACACGGCGGACGATGGGTCTCGAGTCTAGGGAGATGAACTGGCCGGGTAACCGGTTCGTAGTATAAAACAAGTGTACTACTATTATTTGTCCTTGAAATCATACCAGCATGAAAAATATAATCAACACGAATGATATTTTTTTATTGCATTTAATAGAAAGAGGGCAAAAAATGAAACTAAAACAAAAAGAAAATTACTTAAAAGGAATCAAAAATGAAAAAAATACTGAGAGATCGGTAAAAAAAAAATAATACCTAATAATTTTAAACGAGAGTCGCGAACTGAATTGTATGTAATTTAATAACAACAACTTAACTTGAGCACTACTCGCGCCGCCAGTAATAATACTAGAACATTTTCAAAGGCTGGTCATTTTGTTCCATTGAACTAGAACTAGAACTAGTGAAACTGAATCCGAAAAATCCGTTATTCTGGTTTTGCGATTGGCTACCTGTACCATCTGTCGATGAACCGAATAGCTGGTTTATGCCGGTATCGTAACTGAACATTGATCCTCCTCCTGTGCAAAAGAGCAAAAATATTTTTTTAACATCTTTCCTTAACGCAATTGTTCCAAGGTGTTTGTCTAATATATACGAGTAGTATGATATATCAACTAGTTTACATCCACCGAGTGTATTATAATCATCGTCGTATTGTTTTATGATTTTTACATTAAAAACGCCTACCACTCCGTAAGCTTTCGCGATATTATCGCAACCACATTGCAAAAATTCTCCATGTCATCTTATTACGAAATGCATCCCTTGAAATTCTTCCGGTCGGAAAAGTCATTAAGTATACAAGGTGTCCCGTGTTAATCTGCTTCATCTGCTACACTTCTGACGAGCAGAAGGACATTTCGAAATCACACAGTTGGAAATTAAAGTGGTTACATTTTTCAAAATACTCAAAAATGAAACTATTGAGGACAAATTTTGGGATAACATTCAAAAATAAACAAAAAAATATCCTCTGTACGAATGGTCTGTTCAAAATTGAAGGAATTAGAGACTGAATTTGGTAGAAAATGAGATTTATTGGCAATTTTAGCCATAAGTGGAGACTTCTTGTTCTTTTGGCAGAAAACAAGATTCGATCGAGAATAATTTTAGTAAAAGGCAGAACTTTTTGAGAATTATTGGAAAAAAGTGATACTTTTTGGAAATATTTGGCAAAAAAAACGAGTACTTTGGGAGCAATTTTCCTAAAAATAATGACTCACGATTTTGGCGAAAAACAAGATTTTTTTTAGCAATTATTGGCAAGAAAGTGAAATGTACTTTAATCGCAATTTTTATAAAAAGAGTTTAGCTAAAACTTTGACATTTTTTTACGTCTTGTTTTGAGGTCATTTGGTCATAATTTTTGAGACAACATCTGTCTTTCAAAAAAAAAAAAAAAAAAAAAAGATTCCATCACATGACAGTCTATTGTCAAAAATTATTGAAGGACCTACTTATGACACCAAAAAATGAAAGAAAAAAATCTCAATATTACTAGGTCCATCAGCACAACCAACTTTAACAATAACCCGGTTTCTAATAAAAAATTAAAAACTGATCTCTAATATGACAAGCTTCGAGAATTTTTTCGAAGGAATTAACACTAAAAAATTGGAGTTACAAATACGAGTACCTACTCAAAAAATTCAATAAACAAATTCAAAATGAGAAATAAATTGGGAAAGTAGACGAATAGCCGAGGGGGTAATTTGTCCCAGACCCTGACTTCTTGAAGAGGATGAGAAGTGGAAGTCTAAAAATTCGTTCATTCATTGAAATAATTCCAATTCGTCCATAAAAATTTTGCTTTCAAGTTTGTGTTCCAATTTATGACATTTGCTTCGTTTGTTGTAGGTCTCTTTTGGCTTTCGAATGTTCTGGCCAGAATGCAGATTTACACAACGTCATTCACTTCAACTTATTTTTCAGTAAAAATTTTGTTTAAAAAAATTAATAAAAATAATTATGTACATTATTTTCACGGCAGTACCTTACCTCCAAAAAAAAAAAAGGCGTCGTCGCATAAAATTGTAAAATAGGTATCCTGCTGAAATATACGATAAGTTCCCACATACGAAAAATCCGAACCAAGGTAAATATTTGATGGGATGATGGGACACCTTGTATGCGAGAGCAAAATTATAAATTTCGAATGAAATGCGAAGGCGTTAAGCCGCAGGGATTATGGAAAAATTCCAGATTTCATGCACAGAGGTAGTGATACAATACACAAGTATGTACGTCGAATGCATTTCAAGTACATAGATGAGGTTTTAAACGGCGTGGGTGTTTGTGTGTTTGAGTTGAAAAAAAATTGTTTGAAAAATTTAACGACGCGTAGGTTGAGAATCTTCCTCTTTCTTTCAACATAGCCAGTTAGCCAGTAGCTAGCTACAGCGAACAGCGGTCTGTACGTGCAAATGAGAAAACAATATGAAAATTTTCTGCTTCGTACCTAAATTCTTCAAAATTCAATTTCAATTGGGCATTGGGCTAATTTTCAAAAGAAGGTATTTTTCGATTCAATTTATTAATCTTTGAAATTCAATACAAATAATAACGTGAATTGGATGAGAAATGATAGAGATGCTTCAATTTTTCAAAGCAATTGAATATTACGTGATCTTACTTAAATATCAAAAAAGTTATTTATACCTAATATTATCTTCCGCCTTCCTTCGATTCAAAAAACCTCACGAAAAATCGACCGAGATAAAGTAACAAAAATGTAAAATCGGCGATGAGATTCAATTTGTAATGTTATCTCATGACCTTTTCTCTACACCCTGTGTTATCGATTTGCTTCTGACTAATACTTTGATTATGAACATACAGATAAATTACGACAACACAATAATGAGAAATACGTAACATGAATCATCTGTTTCCTTCTCAAAAACATCGAGTAAAAATTTTGCAACAAATAGGGAGGAATTTTATTACAAAGGAAGATGACATCGAAATTTGATGAGTCATTTCTTATCAATACCTACATCACGTTTGATTGCATAAATAGCTATTAGGGTGCCTCTAATTGATAAATATTCACCAATTAGACTGATCAACACTTCGATAGATGGGTAAAATACAGTTGAAATCCGATTTCTGAATCCCTAAGTTAATTTTTCAATTTGCAAATAATTGTTGAAAATTTTTTTTAAAAAAAGAAACCCTCTTCAGGTTTAAATTTCTTAAAATTTCATTTTTTAAAGAACTCATTTTAGTTGAAAAGTTTGACGTAAGAGGTTGTATCAAAAAATTTGCATCAACTCAAGCTTATTCCGAAAATGTTACAATTTAAAAAAAAAAAATCAATGTTCAACACGTCTTTTAATGGAACCTCAAACTTAATTTTTTTTCATAGTCAGTCAGATCAATTTATCCGGAAGCATGAGCACGTCAGTAATTTTCAGTTCATTAAAATAAATTGGTTAAACCCCAAAAAATAAAATTAACGAAAACATTAAATACTAAACAATAAACTTACTTTCACCCAGAGCTGCAAACGGCGGTGAATACTTATTCGAATCTGGAGGTGATGTAAAACTACTGAACGGAGAAAACGCCTCTGAACGATTTCTATATAATCGGACGACGAATACACTAAATTAATTACGAGCAGGAAAAAAACAAACAAACATTGGATTAACTGATCGTTAATAAACGCCTAATTATAATTTAGTACCTATTCGTAAAAATAAATACACAATAATATGAAATTTTTCACACAGAAATGTATAACAAAGTGATTTTATAAAATAAAAAAAAACCATTCGTCGCACGTTCGAGGTAACTTACTTATTTATATTCTTACAATTTCATAAATGAAAAAATAAATGAAAGGTTATACAATAAGACTGTATTTCTTTTAAGACGTACTTTTTTCAAGCACGTGCCACAAATAGTAAGTGAAATTATTGGTGTATTTAGCATAAATAAGTAAGTATACGTACAAGATTTGGATAACTTTTCGAAAAATTCGCCCGAATTTTCGTTATTTGTCGAATAACCTGGGTCGTTGTACTTGTTCCCAAATCTGCCCATTTTATCAGGTAGTTTTTTAGTAATTTTGTCCATCTGAAAAATAATGAGTTTTAAATTTCGGATATGAACCAGGAATCAAAGCAGTGATCAATATTATTCTGGCCTTCAATTTAAAAAAAAAAAAATCATCAATTCACTTACTTTTTCGAAACGAGAAACAGAATGCTTCAGATTGGCTTCCAAATTAAATTTTTTAATGGCTGAAAAAAAACCTATTAGAATTGCATAGAAAAAATTATCAACGTGTTTCGACGCTAAACATTATACAAGTTGATGACAATTTTACAAATTTTTGCAATTTTCTCGTTCTCAAAACGATAGGTATTCTTTTCCTTCGCTACCTATAAGGCTAGACGAGAAACCCATACAACGCAGAAAATGTTTTCATAATTAAGATTTCATCGTATAAGTAGGTACTGGATACATAGAAAAAATCAGCTTGTTAAAAGGCAATAATTTCTAAAATATACCATAACCGTAGACAACGTAACAAATTACTCAAACAAGCCGCCGCCGTCTACCTCTCAATTCTCTATATGGATTTTCATGTTGTATGAGACAACAAACACCATTCAAAAGCCACAAGATAGGCTTCGCACAGTTAAACCGAATATACACAAGTACAAGTACAACTTATATATATCGACAAGCATTAGCTCTCGAAACCCATTAAAACTTTTAGGAACTCGAACAATGGTGATTTTTCCAGACGAATTTTAACAGCTGTTGTCAAGCGTATGAAAACATTGACAAGCGGCAGCGAGTTACAAAAGCTTAAAAACTGCGAATGGGAATCTTGTTTTAAACGGATTTTCTATATAATGTTGCGTCCAGAGTTGGTTAGAAAAACATTAATATTTCACAAACCTCTGGAATCTTTGGGTTCGGCACGATAGTTGGTTTGAAATTTCTCGCTGTGTTTGGAAAATTCATCGTTGTATTTGTTACACACGTCAGTTTGGTCTTTAATAAAATGCCTAGAGTCGGTTTTGTGTGCTTCACGTGCGAATGTTTCCGGCCTTTTGGAATCTTTTGTAGAATTTTTTAAGCATTTCGATGTCGTCCGTTTCACGGATGTCTTTTACGCCGTATCTTTATTGACGAATCCTCGTAACGCGTTCATTCTATTGTAGTGTGATTTAATTGATATGTCATTCTCATCAATATCGTCTTCGATTTGGTCCACTGAATAATTTGAATACAGAGTGAAATTTCAATGAAAGGGGAGGGGGGATTGCGAGATTTGAAAAATTTTCATTTCGGAATTTTAGTTGATGTTTTGAAAACTGGACCTACAGTATTTTAAATTACGAATTGTTTATTGCTTTTATAATTTATTTTTGGAATTCGATTCTGAAATTTTGATTGTTTCTATAATTTTAAAACTGAAACGAGATGCTTAATTGTTTAACACGGCATTTTCCAAAAATAGAAAAATGTTCCTAGTTCATAAACAGGCAGATTTTCTTTCGTTTCAAAAATTTTGCTTTTTTTAAAAATCAAGTTTCATTTTTTTCGGGAAAATTGATATTAAAAAAAGCTTGTCTATTAACTCATAATATCGTGAGAACTTGGTAAATGAAAAAATTGTGCCTTTAAGCAAAAAAAAAAAACTATCATCACTCATTAGACCTATTTAAAATAATGAAAGCTTACCTCCTGATCTGAAACGTGAATCAATCACCGAGAAGAAAAAAACAATCCAAAATGAATCTTAGATTTCATGCACTGAATATAAATAATTTTTATTTCCAATTTACGAGTACAATGAAAAATAAACCGACTATTTAGGTAACAAATCAAAAAAATTCAAAATATTTAATAAATCTTCATAATTGCTTGAATCGTGGGTACAAAATTTACCCATGAATAAGTATATTATAGGTTTTTGATCGATTATTTTTCAAATTTGAACATCAAGTAATCGAGTACAATAATTAAAATGGCGTGATAAAAAATTAAATTTCATGATATGGTACCAAGACCTACACAATTATTACCTTTTTATGGTCTTGACATCATGAACTTTTAATAAATATTTATTGCATTAATTAGAATAATTTGTAAAACATCTAAATTACATGGATACACAATCAATCGCGTTTAAAAATAAATACATTGGTTTTGTATTGGATGAAAAGTTCAATATTAAGAATTAAGTCGCATAAATACAAAAATTAGGGTGATATTTAAAACACCTTGAATTACAACAGAGCAACTTTTTTTTTTAATTTGTAAAATATTACAAAAACATTAATTACACGAAATCATATACAAAATATACATTTGAGTAATAAGACATTAATTTTAATAACATTACATACAAATAATTTAACATTTTTTTTTAATTTACAAAACATTAAAAAAAATAGCAGTTAAATTGCTTTCACTTCTCTCGAATAAAATAATAAATGCAAAACTAGCCTCACTGACACGCACAAAAAATTTCTATATTCCGATCATTGGAAAATAAAAACTTAAATATAATGAGATCTAATCATTGAAATATTGTACTGGAGTATATTTCTTTACATATCCGTTTCAAAAGCACCGTATACCAACGATGAGACTGACAACTTATCGTTCTTTATCCACATATTTGTACACAAGTAACACAATAAATAAACAAATAATAATAAATGAAAACAAAATAATACTGAAATAAGTTAGACTACATTTGGTAAGAGATACAACAATATAAGACGAGCATATGTTTCTTAATTAGGTATATCTTTGATACGGTTCGATGTTTTGCTAAAATTATCCTTAAAATACAAAAAATTGTATCATAATAAATGATCTTCACTGTCGCTTGATTCAGGACTAGTCGACGGCGTTTCTAATTCAGGAGGCTCCAAGTCTAAATATTCCTGTAAAATAGTAAATACAAATTTTAAAATGGCGAAATGGTCTCTTCTTCAAGGAGTGGCAGTTAAGGGCAATAATATTGTTTGAATCATGTAGTAATTTTCTCAATCTATTTTGCTCCTCTCATGAAATTATTCCATCAAGCAAAATAATCGAAGAATGTTTCAGGAATTGAAACTAAGTATTTTCTGTTTTTGATTTTTTCTTTCAGAATTTTCAGTTTTACCCACTTTTATTTTTTCCATGTTCTCTTGGTAGTTTTCTAATTTTGCTTTCATTTTCCAATTTTACTTTCAGTTTTTGATCCGGTTTCCAGAATTTTCAATTTTATTTTCTGTTCATATTTCATTCTCGGTTTTCGATTTCAATCCTAGTTTTGTATATTTTTTTTCAGTTTTAGATTTCATTTTTGAAGACTTTTACGTTGGTCAATTCCACTCTCAGTTGGTAATCACACTACCAAATTCATAAATAAGTATTCAATGTTTCGATTTTATTTTCAGTTTTTCATTTGATTTTCAAAATTTCGAATTTAATTTTCAAAGCTTTCGGTTTTATTTTCAGTTTTTGATTTTTAACGTTTTCAAATTTATTTTAGGCACAAACACAATGTTTTCAATTCAATTTTTAGAATTTCTCATTTCATTTCAGTTTCTTGCAGTTTTATCACTAATTTTGTCATTTTTAATTTTATTTTCAGTTGATAAAAAATAAAAATAAAAAAAAATAAAAAAAATAAGACATATTTTCTAGCATTGAAATTGAAACAGTTTTAGGAAGAAAAAGGGAACAAAGAATCTTACCACAGCAACGTAAATATGCAAATAAAAATAAGCAATACTTACTCTATAATTCATTAATATCTCTTCTAATTCTTTGACAATAGTAGAAAATTCAGGACGGTCGTTCGGATCGTAACTCCAACAATCTCGCATCACATAATAACTGTAATCAAAAAGTGATAATTTTAATCGATGAATTCTTCACAAAAAATCAAGACTTCAGAGGCTATTTTCACACATTTATACTTACATTTGCAAAGAGCAATGAACTGGTTTCTCCATACGATGACCAGTACGAAGTAATTTAAATAATTCCTCCATATTTGGAATGGTAGGATACGGCACTCCTCCTAGGGTCATAATTTCCCACAATAATACGCCGTAGGACCAGCTGTAAAGGGATAAAAGGACACGTCAATATGGATTTAATTCGACATAGGTAGCAGTAACTCTCATGATCAGTGATATATTTCGAAAATTCAAACTTACACGTCTGATTGCGAAGTATAAACCCTATGGAATAAGGCTTCTGGAGCCATCCACTTGACTGGTAATCTGCCATCTGTGGTTTTCCTATAATAATCATTATTATGAATATCCCTAGCGAGACCGAAATCTGCTATTTTCATCTCGTAATTGTCTGATACTAGAATATTTCGAGCAGCAAGATCTCTGTGTATGCACTGAAATTATAAAGATGAAGAATTTATTACCTATTTATTTGGCTGGGAAAAAAATGCAAAATGTGCTTCAATAATATTTTATAGGCTGTACGTACTCTTTTAGAAGCCAAATACTCCATTCCTCTGGCTATTTGGTAGGAGAAATTGACCAGAGTTTTTTCACTCAATGTTTTCTCTTTGAAGGGTGCTCCAATAGCTGGCTCGTATCCGGATGAATGACGATGCTGTCTGAGGAAATCTCTTAAATTTCCATGAGGCGCGTATTCGACGATAACGAGTAAGATTCCTCCTTGTGTACAGCATCCTAATAAATTCAGAATGTTTCGATGTCTTCCTATAACTTTCATTAATTCCATTTCCGATACCAAGTCCATCATATCGGTGTCGGTGGGTTGCTCTAAACATAGAAAATTGAAATATTTTAAAACTAGTATCAAATATAGTATTTTCAAAATCTTGCTAGAGGCTTCAAAACTGCTCAAACCCGCTTTAAATTCCTTCCAGTCGATTCGGTAGGGAGGGGAGGGGAGGTCAAAAATAGGCTACATATCAAATTTCAACTTCCTATACCTTAATTAAGTGAAATTTTGATTTTTTTTCCCTCACATTTTAGGCCCAAATTCGGTAGGTATCTGAAATTTTGGGTAGTGGGGTATTTTTTCACACTCTTTTGATTTTGCCTAACTCAAAAAATCCCCCCCTCCCCAGGTTATGATTCTCCCTTAAGTTTAAAAAAATAATTCAAAGAAAACAAACCTTTTAACATTTTAACTGCTACAGTTGTGTTGGCATTTGGTTGCAGGATACCAAACGCTTCGGCTTTCACAACCTTGCCAAATGCTCCCTCTCCAAGACTTTTTCCAAGTTGCAAATTTTCTCGAGGGAATTCCCAATCTGAGTCGACTGGTAATTCGTATTCACTCGCTGAGAATGAATCGGTTCTAACGCTTTGAGCTTTTTGACGTTCGATTTTCACGATTGGCATTTGCTATAAAACGAAAAAAAAAATAAGGTATTAGGTAAATATCGCATCTTGGGCATATACTCGTGTTAATGGTATGTTGGATTTACCAATGGTCCTTGTAAATTTTCGTTTGAAATAGCTGCCTTTTCAATGATGATTTTTTTCGTCCAATGAGTCAACGTCTCCAGCGCTATGAGCTTCTTTTGTCTTTCCCTGAAAAATTATCATTAGATAATGTTGAAATCTCACCAAATACGACACGATTTGTGCTGATTTTTAATAATTTTTTTTTTTTGGTGTTCATAATTACAAGATTATTACACCAGTAGAGAGGAATATCAACAACTCACTTTTTAAATCGACGAAGAATACATATTACTATCATCACTGCGATTACAAATGATGTGCTTAAAATCACAATAATAATGGTGGTGAATCTAGAATACGGTGATGGCATGATTGGCATTTTGAATGGATCTTCTAATTCTGGAAAAAATTAACAATGAAAAAAATTAATAATAATTTTTCAGAATGAGAATCGTTTCGATATTATACTCGTAATTGAAAATACCAACCATCTACGACGTTCAAATAAGCGCTTGCATAAGTGGCACCAAGATTATTAGCTGCCACACAAGTGTACCATCCTGCATCTTCGTAAGTTACATTGGATAACTCGAGATTTGCTTCATTTTCCTATAAAATGGAAATAAATTGAATTAGGTATATTATTGGAATAGGTAGGTATTTTTCGAAGCTGAATAGAATTTAATTCACACTGTCATGCGTATTGTTAAATCACACATGATACAAATGAACATAACATGGCACGTGCTGAAAATTTGAAAAAGAAAGTGAAAAGTTCTTCTAAGGAAGCTGAAATTTTACAGAATAAGTGAGAAGTTGAGTCAACCAATATTTTACAATTTTGTAAAATAATAAAATTCTAAAATTTCGTTACATTTTCTTTTTATAATTTTGCTGAAGTTTTGAGATGCTTCATCAACTGTTAGATATTTTGATTGGTATTTAAAGCATAATTTTGAACAAATTTTCGAACAAATGTTGGCAATATCTTGCTAAATTTTTCCAGAATGATGTATGTATTTTTGGCAATTTTATGTGCCATTTCCTGACATTTGATTTTTTTTTGATAGGTAATTCTATGTTCTTTGTTTAAAAATGTCATTCCACTTTTATAGCATTCTTGATTTACTTTTCGTAATTTTCATTTATTTTTTCCCAATGCTTCAGAATTATATTTTTGAGAGTTTATGGTTACATTTTTCAACGTTTCCTCAATTTTTTGAATTTATTCCTATTTAAACGATGTTTTTTTGTAGCCATTTAGGTATGAGATTTTTAAAATAAATTTTTCTTAAATTCCGTCAAGTTCTGGTAGAACCTAATTATGCCAATTTTACGGTTTTTGTAGTATTTGTATGATTTCTGAATTATTTTGACATTTCGATGAATTTTTCGTTATTTTAAATTTTTCTGTTTAATGCAGGTAGGTATTTTTTTCCAATGAATTTTCATAAGTCTCGCAATATCAACTTTCAGTCATTTTCTACTGCTTGATTACAGAATTTTAACAAATCAAGCAATTTTTGAAGAGTTTTGTTCAGTTTTCTGATTTTTATTTGATTATTTCAATATATTTTCTTTGAACTCTGTTTACATTTTGCAAATTTAATTCCATTTCGATAGTACGATTAATTGGACGAAACTTAATGTATTTTGGAGGCAGAAATTTATTTTTTATTTCAAACATGTTTGATTACTTTGTGATCGAAAATCGCAAATTAATCAATTTTTAGAGTTCGATTTTCCAATTTTAGTCACTTTTTGATGGAAAGCTTTTCAAACTAGAATCGATTTTAGAAGTTCGATTAGTCGATATTTGATGTTGATTGATTTTTGATCGAGAGGTCTATTCTTGAGGCAAACATTGCTTTTTCGTTTAGAACGTATTCGATCATTTAAGATTGATATCGAAACTCTCAAATGAATCGATTTTTGTTATTTTTTGATAGAAAGCTCCATATTAAGGGCTAGAATTGATTTTTAATTTCGTCATTTGTGATCAAAAATTGCAAATGAATCGATTTTCGATTATGATTGATGTTTGGTTCGGAAGTAGCCGAAATTGGAAAATTGCAAAAGAATCGATTTTTGGTGTTCAATAAATCGATTATATGGATTATAGATTTTTGATCTGAAATTCCATTTTGATCGAAAGCTTTATTTTTCGTGCAAGAACTACTTTTTCATTGCCAAAAAAATATCGATTTTTGGTATTCGAATTATCAATTATCGATTGTATCAATTTTTAATCTAAAATTCCAATTTTGAGGCTAAAATTGATTTTTTTATTTCGATTATGTTTGATTAACTATGATCGAAAATCGCAAATTAATCGAGTTTTGGAGGTCGATTTTCAATAATAGTCATTTTTTGATCGAATGCTTTATTTTTCAAGC
Source organism: Planococcus citri (assembly GCF_950023065.1). NCBI lineage: Eukaryota > Metazoa > Arthropoda > Insecta > Hemiptera > Pseudococcidae > Planococcus > Planococcus citri. The sequence goes on along the minus strand of NC_088680.1, from coordinate 43,658,683 downwards.
TAGAATCAATTTTTCATTTTGACGTTTGAAATCAAAAATCGTAAATTAATCGATTTTGGGAATTCGATTAATCGATTTTTGATTAAGAGGTCTAATTTTGAGGCAAACGTTGCTTTTTCGTTTCAACATCTCACGATCATTTGAAATTGAAATCAAACATCGCAAATGAATAGATTTTTTGGGTTCGATTAATCGACTTTTGATTATGATCGATGTTTAATCCGAAAGTAGCCAAAGTTGGTTTTTAATTTCGAACATGTTCGATCATACAAGATCAAAAATTATTGCGAAAGAATCGATTTTTGATACCTATTCGATAAATCGATTATCGATTGTAATCGCTCGATTCTTCGCCTGGAATTCAATTTTTTGAGACTAAAATTAATTTTTTCATTTCGAACATGATCGAGAAAAAAAATGATCGAGCATATATGTACCTATACCTACTTACATATGGTCGAAAATCGCAAATGAGACGGTTTTTACTGTGGGATTGATCGGTGGGTTCGTTTAGCGAATTTTGATCGAAATGCCTATGTAAGTAGATACTTTTTTCAAAGATATTAAAAAAATAAATCAATGACTTTTTGAAATGAAATTTTTGAAAGTGATTTTCTGATTTTCTGTCATCTTCCATTATAAGTATGTACGAGTACTTGAAAAATGACCAATTTCTGACATTTTGAGTAGTTAGTATTGGAGGCAACTTTTAGATCCCTGGCATTGAAAGCTTCAAAAAATAATCTAAAAACTGTCGAAAAAAATTCAACGCATTTTTTTGACTTTTGATCAACTACTTGAGAATATAATGCTAAATAGAATGATCGCAATCAAAAACAATTTGCTCATATTAAGTATCGAACAACACAGTTACCTAAATGTATCTAGGTATAGTCTACCCATCAGACATCCATGCAAAGCCATCACCTATTCTTAACGCAATATACCTACAAGTGCAAACCGAAAGCTACACACACAACACTCAGAGAGTAAAAAAAAAACAACAAGCAAATAACCCTCACCGAACACCAATCGAATATTAGTAATGTTAGTAATTCGTAGCGAAAAAATATATCCAGGCCGCTCATTGTGTACGATGTACCTTCACCATATATTTCTCAAGCTTATCCCGCTCATCATCGTTTTTAATATTAGCCTTGAACCACGCGATGTACGGGTGAAGATCAGAAAAAAATTCACAACTAAAGTTGCTCGGTTCACCAACCACAATTGTCATATTTTGAGGCGCTTGAATTAAAAGTGGCTTACTGAAAACCCTCTCTGTATACACCAAAATAATAACAAATAGATTAAAAAACAACATCACCACGTTAAAAGCTCACAGTGTATAATGCAATTTGATAAATATGTGATAAGATAGATATAGGTAAATAAATAATAATATGTAAATAGGTATTTAAAATAACCCTGACCCTGGGTAATAAAGTGCACCTTATGATACGATATAACTATATGAGATCCCTAAACCCCAAACACCGCGATTCCAAAAGCTTGCGACCCTTTTCAAGTAGGTACCTTTATGTGATATCCTTCTGGTGGAAATGTAGCATTCAACGACTGATTTGAAAATGGCCTTATCCACTCCACATACCACGCATTACTGGCTTGCGACGGGCATTCGAATGTCGCATTTGTGTTCACCAAAACGGTGAGATTTTTGGGAAAGCCATCCTTGATGTACGGCTTGGCGCGGGGTCGTTCTATAAGTAATCACGGTGTTGATATTGGTGAGTTACCAATGCTATGAGAATTAGTTCAAGTCGAACAGTCGAAGGAAACGTGCTCATTTAAAAAAAAACTAATTTAATAATAGAAAACTTAAAAATTCAAAAAATTTTTTTTAATCGATTCACCTCAAATAGGTAAATTTTAATCAACGGATGTTGATCTTGACATAAGGAGGTATGTATATCCCTTAAGCGATGACTTATTTTTATGCTGACATCGCTGAGGAAACCTCCGGGTCAAACCCGGAGGTTTCCTCAGTGATGTCAGCATGTAAAATTAATGTACTGACATCACTGAGGAAACCTCCGGGTTATGTTAAGTTAACAAGTTTAATTAAAATACTGACATCACTGAGGAAACCTCCGGGTGCTGACATGGACCCGGAGGTTTCCTCAGTGATGTCAGTTCTCGAGGGATATCGTTGCACGCACTTCTCACAAAATGGAAATAAAACCCTACAACATCAAACAAAAGCACGTTCCACTTCAGACTCTCATTGAATTATTCTTAGTTAATAAACTCGGTCCTATAACTCAATTTGTTTGCGCCAGAAGACGGTACCACTAACGTAAGACTACCTATATCTTAGCAATTCTTTATCAAAAATTAATAATCAGCTATTCATGTCGAGTCTTTCTCACAATAACTTACCTACTATTTTAACTTTGAACGTGTGATTTATGCAGCCGTACATGTTACACACAACGCATGTATAATTTCCCTCATCGTTAGTGTTGCTGTCTTCCATAATGATTGACCATTTTCCTCGAGGTTTCATTACACCCAAAATTCTAGTCGCCGGGAAACCGTCCTTTAGCCAAGTAATGTTTGGCGTTGGATTGCCTGTAAAAAAAAGAGGGAAAAGGTAAAGCGATTATTCAAATAGGTATGATGAAAAATTGATTAGATACGTAATGCATTTTGGATGGATTTTATTTCTCTCATACCTGTTGCTGGACATTTCAGTTCTACAGAGTTACCGGCAGGTTTGGCAACGGTGGGATGCAGGTCATCTTTTTTTCTGAACGAAGGTGCCGAAGGACCCAAAGGTTTTGATGGTTTTAGCGTAGTATCCTTCTCGTGTTCTGTTGTATCGTTTTCTGCATCGTCGTTTTCTTCGTCATCGTTTCGATTAGCTGCCTTATCTGAAAAATATATCCATATCGTGAATTTTAGATTTTATTTTTATATACGAGTGAAGTGAATTGTTCAGATTTTGAATTGGTTGGTTTTTATGACACTTTTTGAAAATCGTAAATTTCCCCCAGTAGGGCCAATGACTCCAGAATGGCTTTAAACCACCTGCAATCGAAATGAATTTCAGCGTTCAAACTTCATTGAGTAGAATTTTGTGGAAATTTAAATTTCAACTATCTTCTCGAAGCTCCAAAACCGCCCCAAATGGCTAGAAACTTCAGAAGGTTCTGTTTTTCCCATTTGGAGATTGAAATTCGTTTTTAGACTACATATTTTATTTTAACAAAAAATAAAAAGTTCAACTTGTAAGTTGAAACAATTTTTTTTGTGATTTTCTATCCTTAAGAAAACGTAGAAGGACCTGCTCCATTTATTCTTCATCGAGAGAGCTGAAAATTTGATTGCATAATTTTTTCATTTTATTGATTTTTATATTTGAGGCGAATTTTTAAGAATTCTTCCAAAATTCCTACTTATACCAATTTTTACGAGTAAATTTTGAAAAGTTTTGGATCATCTTCTGCTCCCCAAAAAATGTCAAAATTCAAAAATTGTAACTCACCAACATCTTCAACTTCTAACCAAGCGCTACTTGTGACTGTGGTTGAAGGAGTGCAAACAACACAAGTATACCATCCAGAACTTCTCTTGTTGACATCACGAATTACCAACTTTTGAGGATCAGAATTAATATGACTAGACTGTAAACAAAAAATCAAACACAAATCAACACCATAAGCACCTAGAAGTCGACGATCTTCAATATCATATCGTGTAACAACTTACATCAATCGATGCTTTGCACATAGTTCGAGTGATATTGATCGATGATGGATGTTCAGTCGATCGATTCAACCAAGTAATATTACTATCGGATAAATTCGATACGAAACACGTGAAAGATGCATTATCGCCGTTAAAAACGGTGGTGTTGGTCGGTCCTTCGACAATTATTGGCATTTCATCTTTGGATTCTAAAAATAGAGGAAATTTTTTTTCAAATGAAGAAAAAAAACATATGTATATTTTTGTTTATAATTATAAATCTAAATTATTAAAGATGTGGATAAAAATAACCTCTGGTACAATGTACTAGATTAGAGATACCTACACATTAGAACGATGAAAATTAAAACAAAGTCGACTTACTGAAAACGTGTAATTTGTAAGCGTGCAGATGATGATGATCGGAGGATGTTTTGGTTTCGCATCTTACGTCAATTCCATTATCTTCGTTTGTTAGGTTATTCATCGTCCAGTTTTGCGAGTCTCGTCGTTCTTTTATTTCGACGTCATTTTTGTACCATTTTACAGAGTTGTGTTTATCTAAATATACAAAAAAAATAAAAATAAAAAAAAATAAGGAATAAAATGAAGAGTAAATTGTTAATTTACAAATTCGAAATAGAAAATAAGCCAACTGTAAGTTTGAGTAGGTACCTATCACTTACTTTTTGATGTTGGACAACTGAATGTGAAATTTTCGCCGTAAATTTTAACAACGTGAGTGACCGAATTTGAAGATTCTGGTTGCAGTTTAATATCTTCTTTGATATCGGCTTTACTGCTCATTATTTCTAATCGTGGTTTTTGTACATTTTGTTTCATTTTAAATATTCTCGGTTGTACGTTTACGGTTATATTTTGCCAATAATTTTCCACCGTGTTGTTCTCATCATCTATCCAATTAACCAGGCAGGAAAATGTGCCATTGTGTTTTTTCTTATTTGCCCTGAATTTTAACCTAAAAATAGGTAAATCAACAGTGTAAGCGGTGAAAGAAAATTTAAAAAATAAAAAATGAAAATAATTTAAAACACTTTACCATTGTTTATCAATTTTGATGTGATCTTTCGAATTGGATTCTATACTTTTGCCATCTTTATACCAAGTATAAGTGATATTTTTTAGATCAGGTGATGGAGCACTGCATACGAGGTTCACCTCATCATCATCTTTGAAAGTTTCATTCGTTTGGTTTCCTAATAAAATACAATGTACATTAGCAGAGTGTCTACTAAAATCAAAAAAGCGAATTTCTCGCCTTTTTCTTGCTTTTTTCTTGCTTCCAAAAATGAAATTTCTTACCCCTCTTCATATTTACCCATAGATAATCGTCGTCAACCCCTCTACCCCCCCCCCCCCCCCAACAAAATTTCTCAGAAATTTATTCTTCAAAGCAGAGAAGTGAATTCATTTCTCAAATGAAAAAATGATAATAAAAAAACGTAATAAAAACAAACGTTGAGGCAAGTCTACTGAAGTGAATTCAATTCTATGATGATAACAGTAACAAAATAAAAAGTAAATTCGAATGCGGATCAAAGTCATGTTATTTGTGGAAGGGGGAGTAATGGAGTATGATGTCATTTTTTCAACAAAACAATTGTTATTTTTCCGACAAAAATCAAAATTTTAACGCGCTGAAGTGACATAGGACAATTACAGGATCAAACCATGAAAGAGCTTAGGTATATTGTATTTGTGATTGAGAGGAGAGCAAAATCAGAATTTTAGATTGTTTTCAGAAAACCCTTCACAATGAATGATCATTTTATTGAAATGAATGTAAAATTACTGCTCGAGCGAAGCGAGAGCGAAAATTCGTTTAAAAAATTGGTTTGAAAAACGAAAAAACGACCATTTTGTATGCTTTATTTTACATTTTCATCGGAGTACAAAAATATCAAAATTTTTGAAAAGTTAGTGGTCCTGTTCAGAAAATGAAAAATTTGCACTTTTCAAATGGTTTGGGTATTACCTGGAAATCAAAAATTTCCTATTTAATTTTCGAATTTTGAAAATTTTTGAAAATAGTATATTGAATGGCCCGAGCGAAGCGAGGGCAAAATTTTTGGAAAATTTTTAATTGGAAAAGTAGAACAACATCAATTTTAACAAAATAAAAACTTGAGATTTTGGTAGGATAACTTCAATTTTTCAGAGATTTTTGATGTGATTTTTTGGAAATTTTCTTAACTTTCTTGCCACCCACGCGAATTTCTCGCCTTTTTCTAACTTTCTCGCCTTTTTCTTGCCAGTAGACACTCTGATTAGGTATCTCCGTGGCAAAGAAATTGTATATTCAATATCGTAGCTTGCATGGGTTTCTACTGCTCCCAGAAAATCGAACGAGGTCTGTGGTCAAAATGTCAAATAATGCTATCAATCTTTGTTTCGAGGTTAAACAAATTTTAGAATCGAAAAATCATGGGGAGGGGTTGATTCTAATTTTGGAATAAAACTGATTTCATGATCGGAATCAGTGCTTTCCAAAATTTGAGATCGAAAATCGCAAGTAAATCGATTTTTGGGGTTTGATTAATCGATTTTTATGCAAAAGTTGATTTTTGGAACTGTAATATATTTTTTAAATTTTGATCATGTCCAATCAATTGGGATCAAAAATGGTAAATTAATCGATTTTCGATCGTAATCGATTTTTGGGATACGATTAATCGATTTTTGATCGTAATCGATTTTTTATCCTGAAGTTGATTTTTCATTTTGAAGATGTTAAATCATTTAGGATCGAAAATCGCAAACGAATCGATTTTAGGGATAAGATTTATCGATTTTTTATCGTAATTGATTTTTTATTTTGAAGATATTCAATCATTTAGGATCGAAAATCGCAAGTAAATCGATTTTTGGGATACGATTAATCGATTTTCCGCTCAAAAGTTGATGTTTGGAACACTGTATAATATACTTCAATTTTGAACGTGTTCAATTATTTATTGGAATTGAAAATATCAAATGAATCGATTTTTGTGATTCAATTAATCGACTTTCGATTATGATCCATTTTTGATGCGTAAATTCATTTGTGAAGCTAAATTGATTTTTCATTCTGAAAAGGTGTGTAAGTATGTGTTCAATCATTTGAAATCCAAAATTCGCAAATGAATCGATTTTCGGAATTCGATTAATCGATAATTTGATCTTGATTAGTTTAAGCTCTGGAAGTCTATTTTTGAACACTTATTTCAAGCGTGCCCAATCATTTGCGATTGTAAATCAGAAATTAATTTCTTTTAGAAAAAAATCTGGGTGAGAGAAATATTTTTTTTTGAGGGGGAACGGGTGGGGAACTTTTTTGATGAAGAGGTCAGTCATTAAGGTGGAAAAATTATGAAGTATTAAAAATCATTTATCAAGCAATGTTTATGTGGGCGAAAGACACCAAAAGTTCTGACATTTTTACAAGTGTACTTGCTACCTACCTACGGGAGGGAAAAGGGATTACAAATTATCAACTGCTTTTTCCACAAAACTCATCAAAACACATGATTAAATCGAGAAAAATTTTTCACATAGTACCTATACTCAAACACTTGTGGCAGTTGTTGTACAGAAAATCGTAATAAACGAACTCCTATAAATAGAAACCAAAACTTCCAAAATTAGAAATAATCATCATTATTGAGATATTTTTGAAAATTTTCTACACGCGTACAGCAATCCTAATGATGATGATGGTAATTTCTAATTACACGAAAACTTGTGTTGTGAAAATTGCAATCGACCAACGAGTAAGTACATATAAATATACCAAAGGTCCCACATTTAGAAACCCATTACTGTTGGAACATTTTCAACCATTTACGTCAAACGTTAATTCTGTGAAAATTCAACAACAATAACAACGAAAATGATATCGTCGATTTGGATCACTCTTCTCTTGGGAATAATACTTGGTATCGTACCTTTTAATTACCTACCTACGCTATTTGATTCAAATTAAGTAAAAGTATCTAATAGGTAAACATTGTTTGTCAGCTGATGCTGCCTTATCTATTCAATCACCTGGAAAGCACCATCGCAGAAGATATCGATCCAACGACAAAAAACAGGCTGCGGAAGAAAAACCCTACCACAAATATACTGTGAGCCACAACAAAGACAGCGAAAAAGAACATTTCCTATGGCAAAAAGAATACACCGAGGTAGAGATGACTTTCATGAAGCATGACCCTATTCGTATTGACCAGCGTTGGGTGTTCGAGTATGCCAAAAACATTCGTATAATAATCAAAGATGACAAATCTGTAGAGCAAACGTGGGATTTCGATGACTCGAAATACACGTATAGCAAGTCGCCCGAAGGAAAGGTCACTGAAAATTGGGATAGTGGAAAAGAGGATCCTGGTGCGCTGCAAAAACATAAAAAACTTATTACCGAATGGTGTGATAATCATATGGATTTAGTGGAGCAGGAAAAATGCCACGTTTATTAAACTCGGTCAATTTCAATATATTCTGCTTCTGCACAATGCAAAATGATGAGCATTATAAATGAGTACCTACCTAAAGATATTTAATAAAGCACACGTTTTGATCAGTAATTTGAGTTTTTTTTAACTTGGTTATGGTTTTGTTTATCAATAATTCGAAATTAAAATGGTCCAAAGAAAAGACTTGACAACTTGGAAAGTTTGACAAGAAAAAATTTGGAAAATGCATAGGTAAGCGTAAGTTTGTCCCTTCGATTCCCAGAGTAAGCAAACATTTATACACTCATACTCAGGCTACATTACTTACTGGGCCAAGAGGATGGGTCATTGATCAATTTTTTTCTTGTTGAAATTTTATGGACCCCTTGCAAAAAATCATTGCTAAATGATATAAAAGAATTCAAGAAAATTAAAAATTTTCAGTTCAGTGCCTGTCTCGACCACTCAAAAATGAAAAATACCTAATTGAAGAATTTTGAACATTTTCAATTTTTTTCAATCTCAGGGTCTCGCAAGAAAGCATTTACCAAAAATTATGAAATATTTGACCATTATTTTTTAAGTAGGTAGTCCCAATAACAAGTTTCAAAAAAAAAAAAAAATGAAAAAGAAAAATTCCACAAATGAATATTAATTTTTTATACTTATTGTTGTGATTTTCAACATGAAAAGTTGTCCAACAAACAGAAAAACATGAAAAAACAGGACAATTTCTCAATTTTTTTTTGAATGAAAGGGGAAGGGGAGGGTTTCAATATTCTATTGTAGATTTTTTTATTATACTTAAAAAAAAAACATTCAATTTGTTTTCAATTCAAAAATTTCAAATGTTTGAATCTTTCCCTCCAAATTTATTATCACTGGAGAGAAATATTTTAGAAACTCAAATTTCCAAAATAAGGAAATAATAAATGGGAAATTCGAAAAGGGACGTCATGAAAAAAAAGGAGGAAAACAGCAGAACTTACTATATTTGAAATTTTTGAATAGAAAACAAATTGAATGTTTTTTTTAAGTATAGTAAAAAAAAATCTACAATAGAATATTGAAACCCTCCCCTTCCCCTTTCATTCATAAAAAACTTTCAACTCTGGATCATTTCATTTTTGAAAAATTGTTTCTTCATTTTTTTTCAATTTGGAAGGAGTGTTTTCGAAATGATTTTTTTTTCAGGCAAGGTGAAAATAAAAATAGGAGATTATTTTCTCAGTCGGGGATAACAACTTTAGGGAATGGCAGATGAAAAAATTACTATTTTGCAAATCTCAGGGTAAGGTAACATTATCCTCGTACTCACAATCAGGTTGGGTTGCCTACTATTTCGTTCAAAGGAGGAGCACTTTTCATGGGACATCCTATGTAAACTAGATATGTAGTTCATATAGGTACCTCTACCTACCTACTTTTTTGCTCATTTGATAGCTTCGAGTTCAAAATTACGTATCTCAATGAACAATAAAATCATCCACTTGAATACATTTTTTGTCAATTTTGATCAGTTTTGATTTTTTTTAGTCGCTTTTCGATTTTCTTTGAATTTTGCGAGTAGATTCGATTCTCATAACCGATTTTTTGAAAGTACCCTTGTACAGGAAAACTTCTGATGAGCTTACAACTACATTAACTAGACGATTATCATCGTCGCATTCGAGCCAATAATCACCTACAAAAACCATCTCAAAAACAACGCATTCGCCCAAGCCGCAAAAACAAAACTAGACGTTTTTCGACCATGAAAATTTTACTCTAGCCAGACTGATAGTACCACAACGAAACTCATCTCATCTCATAACCGCATTCTAATAATATCTAAACAACGGTGGGATGGCGTGGCGTTAAAATTTGTTCTTCACGACTGTCACATTACTCAGCACCGTGTAAAAAGTACAATATCTAAACTTAACGTAAACTCTCCTCAGTCGTATTTTGCCAAGCTGTTGGTTCAAAAACCGCAACCAATTTGATTTCTGAGAAATACTAGCGACGATGCGAGGCACCTAAAAGCTACATATAAGCTTATACTACTCGTAGTTCACAATGACGTAACGTATCCGAGTAGACAGTTAGAAATGCACATATGGTAAACAGACAGACAGTAAGTTACTCATAGCATAGCCTGTCGTAAAAGGTATGTAATATTCGTATAATAATAACCCAGATGAACGAATATGTATTAACATAGGCCTTATAGTACACGGTGAATTATCATTGTGAAGCCGAATAACTCGATCTATATTACCCTTTGACGACCTGGTCTCGTCGCCGCCGACGACCGGGGCCGACCGAATCGTGATATGGGCACCAAATGTCTAATCTAAAGGGCTCGAGTCGAGTGCAACAATACTTAATGACAATATTTTCCACGTTATGTACTTACTCTTTAACGTGATCTCTTTCACTTTATTGATGGGGTGCGTTTCAGCCCACGTGCACATCAACATCAAAAAGCAGCATAATACCGTTGAAATCCGTATAAGTTTTCCACCTTGAACATAGCATAAAAAAACAAACGCATATGTAATGTCGTGTCGTATATATTGAGGAATAAACATCATCATGTGAGTATAGAGTACGATTAAACGCTAAAATATTGTACACATACACCTACGCCCATATCTTTGTTTATCATCGTATAATATCAACATTTTAAATTACAGTTTACATTAATATAATGATGCTGAAAATATGAAATTAACTATATCGACCATAGCACATATAGATTTTGTGTGAAGTTTTGGTACCTATGAGTAAGTGATGTAAATAGTCTAGGCTATAGAATCGAACAGGAGATTTCAAAAAATTGTGTTTTTTTTGAATTATCGATTCAAAACAGAGCCCGAAAGATTCCAATTTTAGAAATCAATCTACCGTGAGACTACTCTTTTCACATTTTTTTTTGAAAAGTCTAAAAACTTTCAAAATTCCACTCACAAAGACCAAAATTAAGAAAGTTTAAAATCTCATTTTTTTTAAATGAAATAAATTGTGGATCAAACAACCACATTGAGTCAAAATATCGAATATGAAATGCTTACTTATCATGTTTTAAAAAATACAAAATCGAAAATAATGGTCGAGAAGAAGTTTTTGAATTTTTGAATTTTTCGAGTCATCATAGGCAATCATTCATCATAATTCATAAAATCTCCGAAAAGGAAGTTCTCTAGGGGAGTGGATGGGTAATCAATAATCATGCTCCTAATTTGAGTTGAAAATCACAGCACCCTCCCTTCCCTAAACTCACCTCTCATTATCTTTTGATTTTTTCTACTTCTTGTTCAATTTTCAAAATGTCAAAGAAATATATTTAGGTAATAATTTTTTTCAATTTTTTTCTTTGAAAGGAGAGGAGGAGGAAAGAAAATAAATTACATAGAACAAAAACCTGACATTTTTACTGTATTTTTTCTTCTTCTCGAGAGACGAATTTTTTATTATTTTTTCATCCAGTGTTCAAAACCTCATTCATGATCACGAGTAAGCAACCTACCCTGGCTTATCAGGTTCGTAAAAGTGAGCTGATGAACATGTTGCCTATCTGTCGACATCAAAGGGATAAATAGCTGTCAAGAAAGCAATTTTTTGACGTTGCGAATTTAAAGGATTCAGTCAGTGCATATGATGAAAGGATATTCTTGCAGGTACAACAATTTTTTGTTGATGATTTCGAAAGAGGGGGGAGGGACATGATTTTCTGGAGAATAGGTTCTTATTTCTCTACGCAAACTATTGAAAAAATGATTATAATGAGCTTTTATTTCTTTTCTGATGAAAAATAAGCATGCCTAAGCAAACTTTGCTAATACTTCTTAACTACGATGTTATAAAGCTTTTGAAAATTATAGAAATTTGAGTAAAACATCGCAAAAGTTCTAAAAAATATTAAAGAAAGGATAGAAAATTATTCAAAAGTTGGCGAAACTTTGACAAATTCAACAAAAATTGCATAAAAATAATGTCGTTGAAACTTGTTAGAAAAATTATAAAAACAATTTAAAATGAATAAACATTGATAAAATATCTCGGAATTTGAATAAGAAATATGTGAAAACTGAAAATTGCTGATAAAATTGATCAAATATTATCATAGGTAATTGGGTCTTTTTTTGTCACTTCGTACAAATGTCGAAAAGCGTCAATTTTTGGAGAAATGGCTATTTTTGGCACAACTGTTTAAAAATGTCCATTTTTGGCACAATTGTGGGAAAATGTCCATTTTTTGGTACAATTGTAAAAAATGCCCATTTTTGGCACAATTGTTTAAAATGTTGACTTTTGGCACAATTGTGAAAAAAAATGACCATTTTTGGCACAATTGTGGAAAAAATGACCATTTTTGGCACAATTGTGAAAAAAAAATGTCTATTTTTGGCATACTTCATTGTGAAAAAATGTCCATTTTTGGTAACATCCTCAAAAAAAGGCCAATCTTTACCAAAATTGCCAAACAGTCTTGTTCTTGCCAACATTGTCCAAAAAATCACTGCTTTTGCCAAAATTGTCAAAAAATTCTCGTTTTTCTGTCAATTTTTGGGGAGTTGACGAAAAGTTGTAATGTGTTTTCATCAAAATTCTCAGGAAAGTAATTTTTTGATGAAATACCTAGTCAAATGGTCGTAATTTTTGCCAAAGCGTTCAAAAGGCATCGTTTTTTGCCTTATTTGCTTAGAAAGTCATATTTTGTTTCAAAATTTGCCAAACGAAAGTCCTGATTTTTTTTCGTATTTCGCAGCAAAAATCAAAAGTAGGTAATAATGTCGTTTAATGAAGAGAACGAGAACGATACGGCATTAACGTTTCTCTATAATGTAAGTAGTTGAAAATCAAGTACCCGGTTTCATCATTAGAAAAATACACACACAACACACACAAAAATTGAAAAAAAAATCAAACTTTCCTCAGTCAATTTGTATTCAAGTTCACACATACCCTTTTCACTTCCAAAATACAATATCTTTCGAGTAGATTTGGAATTATTTCAACGTTATTTAATTACGACGATGATATAGAGTGATGAACTACAACACAACCAGACAACATTCCCCTTCATCATTGTAAAAAATTGTAACATTCGCGTTGAGTAATTGCATATCTACTCGGTCGAGTTTATTTTTAACTTACGCACCGAATTAAAATTGTACATATTTAATTTATAACCGTCAACAGTGATCCGAAAAGACCTGAGAAGTAAGAATTTTCCACCAGCGAGAGCACAGAGCAGCAGCCAGCAGGTGATAAACATCAAATAACTAGACATCTACTTTGGCACAAGTTTAGTTCAGAGATCACTACATAATGTGTATGTCTTTTGATAACCATTCGTGGTTGGTATTCGTTCTTTTTTTTCCTTCGAATGCATTCAATTTCACGTAGGGTTAGTTTGTTTTTAATACTCTTTCCAAAACAAAGTGCAGGAGACGTCAAGACTGAATTATGGTCTATTTTCAAGGTCGTATCTCGCAGTCTTTTAAAAATGTGCTTAAAAACAGCAATCATCGAACAAGGAACAAACGCAAAAATCATTAAAATTGAAGATCGGTAGGTACCTACATCGAGAAAAGATTCTACATATAACACTAACCTCATACCTCATATGCCTAAACATCTTCCTCATTAGGTGAAACATCGAAATTAAGATACACGAATGTATAAAAACCGGTAGCCAGAAACGAACAAAATGTCATCTCGGAGTTCGAAAATGGACACCACATGTTTAGAAATTTTCAGTTTCGTTTTACAACACACATATGTCCTGCCAGGGCCGCAGCCACCTCCACCTTGTTTGTAAAACGCCTTCTATTCACCGATTCTCTGAACCCGGAAAAAAGCACACGAGTTATTTTTATAGAGAACAAGCAGAAAATACCCGTCCTTCGGACGGGTGGAGTAGAAAGATAGAGCTGCATTTTTTAAAATTCATTTATGAGTAAATAAAAAATTGTTTGGTAATTGTCGTCGTATTTCACGTAATGTGAGTGATGACACTAATGCCCCTCCAAAAAAAAAGACCTTTCTGTAATTTGAACCTTTGACCCTCTCCACTTCAGGGGTCAACTATAGTTCCTGAAAGCACTCCATTCCTCAAGTTTTATTTCTGAACGTCCGAACCACATATTAGAACAGTTTCCAGGCTGAAAAATTGAAAATTCAAGTATGTACCTATAACCTACCTACATAAAATTTGACACTTCGTGAATCATCTAGTTAGTTTGAGCTCAAAAACTTGCGAAATATCAGAAATTTTACTCCCTCGGTCTTTTTTCCAAAGTCGGCACTCCCGGAATAGATATAATCTTTGAACAAAAATTTAGCTAAAAATGATAAAATTGGTCAATTTACCGTTTTTAATTCTTTTTTTCATTTTCATTCTTCGAAGTTTGAAATTTTTATTGGAGAGATCTAGAGCTGTTTTTGTTTATTTACATATGAATGAATAAAAAATTGTTTGGTAATTATCTTATTTCACATTTCACCTGATGTAGGTAATGCCAATGCCCCTCCAAAAAAATGACCTTTCTGTAATTTTCAACTTAAACTCTCCTCACTCCAGGGGTCAACTCTAGTTCCTGAAAGTTCCCCATTTCTCATAGTTTTATCTCCGAATATCGCTGAACCATTAGAACAGTTACCAAACTGAAAAATTGTAAACTTGAGTACGTGTATAAAATCTGACATTGCGAATCATCTGCGTACCTAGTTAGTTTTTGGCTACAAATGACAAACTTGATGATTACTCTTTTTATTTTATTTTTTTCATTTTCATTATCAGTGATTTTTGGATAGTGGAATTTTTCAGACACAGGCCAAATTATTGTTCTTTGAAGTTCAAAATTTTCATTTTCCCCCCTAAATCACAGTCACATAAGGTACAAAAGGTCAAAAATGGACACATAAGATCATGACCATTCCCAATAATGCGGTTACAATCTTGATGGCCTAATATGATTCTTTTTTTCTGGTGCATTGGGTTCACTGCTCTTTTTGATTTTTTTTTTAAAAATCAAATTCAAAATTTAGTGGATTTACTAACGTAAAATGTTATACCTAAGGAATAAAATTAAATGTGATAAAAATTTCTCCTACCGAAGCATTCACCTGTTTTTTGAAGTACTTATGAATTTAGTACATACATATGATATGAGTCAATTTAAAATTGAATTTATCAAAAAGTTCCTCTTTTCAAAGAGTCTGACGTACATACATTAGTTTCGAGACACAAATTTGAAAATTCAAGTAGGTACCTAGCTACAAAGGTCACAAATGGTCACATAAAATCATGACCGTCACGAAAAATGCGGTCACAATCATGATGACCCGAATGATTCTTTTTTCTGGTGCATCGGTTCAGTGCTGTTTTTGATTTTTTTAAAAAAATCGAATTCAATATGAGTGAATTTCCCAATTGCATATTCACGGCTTCTGGAGCAAATTCAAAATTCTGGAGAAATTTAAAAATCGCGCTGGAGGTTCCAGATCGGTGGGAAATGGCGGAATTTGGTCTCGGGAGGTCAGTTGTGGACAAAATACAGCGATTCGCGCATATTTTAAAAATTTCCTCGCAAATGGAAAACTTTTGATTTTTTTGGATTTTCTATTTGAAAAAAGTTGGTCAAAAAACCACTCCCCAAAACCGACTCAAATGTGGATAAACTCGTTAAACAGATTGAGTATAACACACAACTCGATTTATAGCTGCCCAATTTCATATTCACGATTTCTGGAGCAAATTCAAAATTCTGGAGAGATTGAAAAATATTGCTGGAGGCTCCAGAATGGCTGGAAATGGTGAAATTTGGATTTTGGGAAATAATATTAGTTTTGGGACTTATTTTGACCATTTTTATTGGTCAAGTACGTACCTACGTACTTTTTTTAAAAAAGCATAAATCGCCAAAAACAGTCAATTTTGAATTTTCAAAAATTCGCCAAAATTCGAAAAATAAACTTGGGCAGCTGAAAATTTGGATTTGGGGGCTGTAGAACATGCTCTTTCCAAAAATCGCGGTCCCGTTCAAATAGAAGGCGGACACCTCATATTTTGGAAATTTTTGGTTTTTTTTTTTCAATTGTTACTGGCATTCGTGCAAAATTTTTAAAAATTCATAAATTGGGGTTTTAACATCTCAAAAACCTGGCAACACTGTTCCGAACTGCTGTAGAACCACCCCACTTCCAGTACCTACCCTCAATGCAACGTAATACACTCGCTTTGCAACGAAATTTTACCTCGTCTCTCCGCAAACTGGTTTCACCTCCGCAAAGTCCAAAAAAGTCGTCATTTTTTTCAACTTTGAAGCTTTATAACAATTGTCCTTTTAAACTTTTTCAAATTTTTTTTCGCTATAAACACTCTCCAGCTTACAGGCGTTCGTATGTATAAAAATTCAGAATTTTTGGTTCGGCAAGTTTCGAGTTTACCGGCAACAAAAAAAGGGGACTTTCCTTTATAGTATTATAGAAACCATTTCGTAGGAACAAATATGTGTACCAGAAGCTCGCAACACAAACATTTTTCCTGAAAATTGCAACACACAGTCACACACACTCACACATGTGCTCGATCTCTATCCAAAAGCAACAATTATTCGAAAGAAAAAAAAATCGCTATAAATATTTACGATAAGACTTCTGCACATTTATGAAATTTTGTTTATCGTTCGTTTCCTTTTTTCTAAGAAATGGGTTTCTAATTAGAGCATTTTTTTATTTATTAATCGATGATCGCGTAAAAGCAACGAGTACGAGTACTTACTGTACTTGCAAAAAGGTGACTTTCTTCTTGAGAAAACCTTCGTGAATTTCTGAAAAATTCGATGACAGATAGTCAAAGAAATTTTTCCCATCACTGAAATGACAATGTCACTGTATTTGATGCTTGGATTTAACAACATGATGATGATGTTTAAGCTAAATCCATCATAAGACGTAATAATAAAAGTGTGTATGTTGTTAGTAGAAAATACGCGTTTTTTTATTCATCGTGCATAAGAAACCGTGTAATATGCATTTGAATGTGTGCTTGATGGGTATCAGGTTGTTATCAAGAGTTCATATTTTGAAACGGACGAGTTCACGTTTTAATATAAAAATGAGTAATTTGTTAGATTTCAGATTAAACTTGGCATACAATGTATTTTCATTATCCCATCGGTGGTTTTTTTCTTGATGTGATATATTATTAGTTTTTTTTTTTTTTTTTTTTTTTGTATGAATTTTAAGTTATAGAACACATATAATGAATCGCAAAACATGATGTTTGGCAGCAGTGCTGATGGGTTGTTTGATTAGGTACATTTTTTCACACGAGTTTGAAATTTTACGCTTGCAATGAGATGTGATTTAAGATTTTAGGAATATTTGTGCATGTCAGAGAAGATGTCGGTGAAAAAGTATGTCAGTGATTGACAAGGTTGACATTTTTTTATTTTTTAAATTAATTTTTATGGGTGTTCGCACTGTTCGCCTCCGTTTGCAGAAGATTCATGAACTCGACATTCTTTTACAATAAAACTTGAAAGAAATCTGGGATAATTTTTCAAAAAAAAAAAAAAAAAAAAATGAGTAGGTATGGTTTGATTGCCTAGAAAAAAGTAACAATTTGGAAAAATAAATCGACGCAGATAATTTGAAAAATTACTCCTACAATCTTGTGAGAAAATTAATTTTTAAATAAAAATTATTGTTTATTACACTTTTTGCCTATCTTCGATCATATGAACGCTATTCGAAAATTTCTGTCAATCAAAATCACTCTCCATATTTGGTTTTTATTCCGAATTTACATTTTTCTGGTTCACGTTCAGTTTCAATTTTACTTAGTTGTTTTTCAATTTTCAATTTTTCCTTTCTTTCAGTTTTTTTTTTTTTTTTTTTTTTTTTTTGTTGTGGTTGTAAAGTTTTTCTCAATCCTCATATGAAAATGATTTGAAAAGCCAAAAGTCGAAAACTGAAAGCTAAAAGCCAAAAGCCAAGGATTTTTGGAAACTAAGTACATAAAAGCCAGCCGTTAGAAAGCTTTACGACACCCCTGTTTTTACCTGTCGAAATAAGAATAATTTATAATTTTAAAAGATTTTGCTCTCGCTTTGCTCGGGTCAATTTTTATATCTTTTCTAATCCAATAAAAACTCCATTTTTGAAACTTCCATAAATTCAAAATGGAAAATAATACTTTTTTATGTATTAAAGCCCATAAGCCTTAATGAAAATTATATCGATTGACAAAATTGTCATTTGATCTTTTATTTCTCATGGCAAATTTTTAGCTCCTCCTTCCCTCCCTAAAAAATCTCTAGTTTTGTTCCTGTCACGTTGACTAATGCTAAAGTTGAATTGGACGGATTTTCATGGCACTTTTTGAAAATCCAGAATTTCCGAAACATGGTTAAAGCCTCCAGAACTGTTCGAAACCACCTGTATGGACTCAGAGTACCCATTGAAATTTGGGTATAAAGTACATAATTTTTGCTTTCCAAGTTAATTGGAAAAAATTTCAAAAATTTCAAAACCACTTCCCATTGATTTGGGAGGTCAAAAATGGGACACAAACCAAATTTTAGCTTTCTTGGCAAATTTGGCACATTTTTTGTTGCATTTTTGACCCAAATTTAATTTTTATAAATTCTCCAAAAAATCAAAAAAAAAATTTCAGTTTTAGAAATTTTGGCCGATGATACATTTTTGAATGCGCTGTAAGGCATTTTTGATTCAGGTGTGTCCAGTTCAAAATTCTCAAAATGCATTTTCAGAGGAGAAACCGTGTTCAAAATTTTTGGGAAAATAGGGATTACTGTTGTAAAATTCAAATGGGGTTCACTTGAAAACTGCATCCGATCCAGAAAGTCAGGAAAAGTCCTTCTTTTTTCCCGAAGACCGTTTTTTTTTTCAAATTTTAAAATATGCGATTCTGTCATTTTAATCAAAATCAAGCTAAAAATAAAAACTCAATTTGAAAACTCAATTTTTCAGAATTTTTTATTTTTTTATTAATTATTTCCATTTTTTGGTGTATTTTCTTGTTTCTTCTAAAAATTATAAATTTTTGAAGTTTTTTTTTGGCAATTTTGTGAAAATTAATGAGAATGAGGGAGGGGGGGTATCAGTACATTTTCAACTTTGAAAATATCTTTCCAAAAGGTCCTTCTTTTTAATTTTCAGATTTCGTTAGACAACCTGGTAGATGAAGAGTTTTTGGTAATGTGGTAAAAATCAGTGTTGCCACATTTTTGAGCACCAAAAATTAGCTGAAAAATTGAAAAAGGGTATTTCTCCACGACGTCCATCCTCAAAAATTCGGAAAAAATTGCCCCATATACAAATTTTTATGCTGATAAACATATCAAAAAAATGCGAATACGTTTTTTTCGTACCTATACTTACATTTTCAACTTGAAAAATTCCAAGATTGCCAGAAAATACAATTTTATCTCATAAAAGATCAAATATTTTCAAGCGGATTTAATTTTTTGATTTCAGTATCTAACACCACTTCCCTCGAAGAAAAAAAAATCAAAAAATTGACATCAACTCGAATTCGATCATTTCAAGAATTTCTGGAATTAATTTTCACTTGGCAGCTGCAGCTGATCCGCGTTATAAAAAATTGAAAAATTCAAGATGCGCGTTTCAAGACGCGCACCATAGCTTTATACTGACAACTCTGGCGTCAGTGAACCAGGGGCATTCTAATTTCTACGCGATTGGCGCGTAAACGAGCCCGTTTTATTTACTTGGTTTTCAGTAGGAAAATAATAAAAAAAGAGAGGAAAAAACGACGATACCGTGTAAGCTGTGCCAAACACTAAACAGCCATCGTTAGCCTGTAAACAATGCTATTAATGGTTTCAAAATTAGTACACGTTCGTAAGCGCGTTGAATTATTACTCGTGTGTACTCTCTATGCCTAGCCCCAGCGCGCTTATTAGGCTAACACATAACTGCAGTACGCGAAAGTTCTGTTGACTGTTGGAGTTGGCTTCGGATACGTTCTTGTGGCACGTACTGACGTCGATGTTTGCAAGCTAACTGGCGAATCATGGTCGAAAGGGTATTTTTAAATGCCATTTATGTCGATACCAATCATCGTGATCTGCGTTCGATATTCGTATCCCAAGAATGAGCGAACGAGCAGCGAAACCGTTCGTTCGTTGGTGCCTGGTGGAGATTTGTTTTTGTTTATCTTTGTTGATAAACTCTGGCCACGCAGAAAGCAGCAATCGTGTTGATAAGCTGGATTATAATTAACTGCAAACTGCATGTGGCGTTGAATAATCATCAAGTTCAAATGCCAGATAGGTAATCGTCGTACAGGCAGATATGGTAAATTGAGAAAATCTTGAGTTAAGATAGTGAACTTGCGACGAAAGTTCTCTTTTTTCAGGTTTTCGATGATTTCCCCAGAATGTCCATTTTTTTCTATCTCAAATTTTGGCAAAGTATCTAAATTATGATCATTTTTTTGCTTAAATGCTGACTGATTTTTTTCATTTTAATATGTAGTTTTTTTTTAGTCTGTGGCATTAAATAAACTAGTGATTTTTTGGTTACATTTTTGCGGAATTGTGATTTTTCTTCTTTCAAAAGTTATGATTTCTTTTATATTTGGACCAATTTTTTTTGGAGGGGAAGCTTCTTTTTTTCAAAAATTTGTTGATTTTTTTTCGAATTCGCGTTTTTAATTCTCATAAGTTCTCTGTTCTGAATTCTCAGTGATTTTTCCTGAACTAATTTTCAAGAGTTTTCCATTTTCTTTTTTGTTCTTAATTTCGGCGAAACCTTTTTTCTTGAATTTTTGTGATTTTTATAACATATTTTCATAATTTTGCACAAATTTTAATAATTTTTTCTGCTTAAATTTTTGTGGAATTCCCCTTTTTTACAGATTTTTTTGAGTTTGTTTTTGGACTTCGAGAGACTTGATGATGTTATTTCAAATTTTTTTTAGGCTTTCTTGACTTTTTTTCACGTTTCAATCTTTTGAAATTCTCACAGGTTTTATTTTCCAATTTTCGACGGTTTTCCCCGATTTTTAATGTTTTATTTTGTGCTGCTAACCTTTTGTGAAATTTCCACAATTTTATCGTGAATTTTCGCGAGTTTTTTTTCAATTTTTGCGACGTTTTCTCTCGAATTTAAGCGCTTTTTGCTCTAATTTTTTTGCAGGAGTTTTTTTCTACTTCAAATCGAATTTTTATTTTGAAATCCTCACGATTTTTTTCAACTTTGTAAATTTTAGCAGGATTTTTCTAAGTTATATTCTTAGGAATTTATGATTTTGTGACTCAATTTTCATAATTTTGTTGGATTTTTTCCATTTTTTTTTCAACTTGTACCATTTTTTGCCAGGTTTTGATGGAGAATTTTTTTTCATTTTGAAGCTTCGTACATTTTTTTGTATTTGAATCTTTAAAATGAATCTCGCTCCTTTCCACCGCCCTTTACATTTGAATTTCATAAGTTTCCCGTTCTAAAATGATTCTTCTTATTTACGGAATTTTTTACAATTATTGTTTATTCTTTCTCAGCACCTTGAATAATTTTTTTCATCAAATGCTCGCTCATGTCAAAATTTCTGCAATTTTACAATTAGTATTTTTGTGTTTTCGTTTTTTGAAATGATTTTGGATAAAAGATAAAACAAGCCCTGTGTAATTATTTAAAATAAAATGCACGAAAATTTAAGAATTTCAATCTGTTTTTTTTTTCATCGCAACATGAAATTAGATTTTTCAAGTTGATGTTATGGACTAAAATTTCAAGATTATTTAAAAAATAAGTCTCTTCTGCAAGAAAAGCTTTGCACCATGGATATTCTAATTTTCCAATATGCATAAAAAATTCACAAAAATTTATTTAGATCATCAAAAATTACACAATCATTAGTAATTTACTTCAAATTACCACAAATTACCAACTTACCAATGATTTACCAAAAAATTTCAATTACTAGGAATTTATTGGGACTTACCTACTTACTAAATACGTAAGTAGTGATTCACAGAATTTTGATTAGTATTTTACTTTGAAATATCAGTTATCTAGCAAAATTTATTAGTAATCTGAAGCCGATGTTTAAAGTTCAGATTTTGTCACATTTTTTGGGAAACTGGAAATTCCAAAAAAAATTTGAAGGCTCTAAAACGGTTTAAAATCATTTCCAGTGGCTGAAATTCATTCATGTGCTCCATTCTTGAAATTCAAAGTCGACTAGAATTAATTTTGGGCTAATTTTTTGGAAATTGTAGTCCCCCCCCCCCCAAGCACCATAATGTGGCCTACATGACCGATTCACACAAATAAATCTATCTATCTAAATCTTTCAAAATTGGTTCATGCTGGTCCAGAACTAAGTATTTTTCAATTATAATTACTGGAGAAATATTCGCTTCGGAACTAGTGGAAATTAATTTCAGAAAATTGGATGTAATTGGTCAAGTGAGTCACTAACAAGCGCCAATCACGTTTGTAAGTGCTGAAGTCGTAATTTGGGGTGGTTCTTATGGCACTTTTTGAAAATCTGTAATTTTCAAAATATGGCTGGAGATTTCAGAACGGCCTTGAAACCATCTCCAATCGACTCAGCGAGTTGAAATTGGGGTATAAAGTAGATAAATTATAAATTTCCAACTTCATTGAGTAAAATTTTGTGGAAATTTCCAAATTCAAAAATTTTCTGGAGGCTTCAGTACTGCTCAAAACGGTTTGAAACCGTTTCCCAACGATTGTGTGGGGAGAGGGGGGTTAAAATAGAGCACATACCAAATTCCAGCTACAAATATTCGAATCGATTTGATAAAAAATTTTTGGTCGAAATTTAATTTTCAAAAATTTACCAAAAATCAAAAAGTGCACCACAGCTCTTCAAATTTTGCCTTGTGATGTATTGTATTTTTTGCGCTTTTTCAGTTTAATTTTGTCTGGTTCAGAAATTTTTCTTCTACTTGAAATGCTGATCTCTTTGTTTAGGTGTTTAAAAATCGTAAAAAAAATCCACCTACATGAAAAAACTTTCAAATTAAAAAAATGCACGATTTTTTCAGGTAACAACTCTGAAGTATTTTTACCAAAGAAGAAACCATCCCCATCTCGCATTGAAAATCGCCAGTCCTCAAATACAGCCATAATATAATAATCTTACAGGTAATTGTACATAGATGATAATCTGACTCAATAAAAACAATTTATCCGTCGTGTAATTTTCAATCGTTCTACAACAAGGAGTTATATTGCTGCCCTCTGACAATAATTGTACGTAATGATAGCAATACTCGTCGTATTCGTATAGCCCGTACCCCGACCTGCGGAGAAAAAGCCATCACCGAGTATATGCAACGTGCACATACCGTGGTCCCTGACATCAATTCACAGACTCTTCTCTTTAATTCAATTGTTCAATTAAATCAGTTCTTTATTCCGTTGGCTGTGTCTTTTCTAAATTAAACACGAGCCGCGTCTCTTTAAATATATTATACGTATCCACAGTAAGTGCATAGATATATACACTATGTGGGTTATCACAATCATACAGCTATGGTAAATATGAGAGAGGCGAATAGTAGCCTTTTGCACATAACACATCGCATGGTATACGCAATTGTATCTGGTACGTGAGATGAATCCATACCTACATATGTAAGTATTACAATTCTAAGTAAAACACCAGAAGTCAGGAGCTTCTTTGAAGATCATCTCACAAGTCACACTACACATATACAAATCTCCAGCAGAATGGTCGTTAAAACCATGTTACAGACTTCTTTTAATTGTTTTCTCGTCTAAGCGGGGGGTGCTGTTTTTATTAGGAATGCATTTAACAGCGCCAGACCTACTATACAATAGCACTGGTCGGCTGGCTATTCGATGTATTTGGATTTTAGAGAACTGACGACAGATTCTGTTACATTGACAAGATGCATGGGGATGAATAACCACTCCGTATTTTATTTTACATCGAATTGCTGAAAAATCACTTGTCTGAAGAGGTATACTTGTAGCTACGTAAAAACACTAAACAGACATTTTTTCTACTCGCAAGCTCATCCGTTTAAATCAGGCTCATTTTATCAATTTTTAAAACGATGGAAATTGGAAATTAAAATGTCCTGTTCTTAAAGACGCAATCCATGTATGTACTGAGTTTTTGAAAAAAGAAAAAAGCTACCTATACAAATTATGTGACCACAATAATTCAAATCCCTTTCAATCATTGCATCGCCTATTTTTTTTTTGTCAGGCGTTGATTTAGTTTGATTCACAGCAGGTGGAAACAAGCTTGAGGTTCACCCTGACGACCACTAGGAGGTCCCACGAGCCATGAACAAAGGCTAATTCACAAAAATGCTTTCTATTCCCATTCGTTATTTTCATTTTCTGAGAATTTCACCCTCAAACTGTTGCATATAGGTGAATTCTTTCAACAGTTGTATTTTCAAGGAAATCCTCGCATCACTCAATTGGAACTTTCGGGTGATTCCTCAAATATTCGTGCGTATCATCGTTCCACTCTAATCCAGAATTTTTACAAATCATCGTGGAAAGTGGAATCCATTCGGGAAAAATTTCATAAAATTGTCTCAAAAACGAAAACATTTTAAATACCTATTCGATATGATCTTCAAATTCCAATTAATTAAATACGATATCTGATATGACAAAGATCAAATCCGATCAAACTCTGATTAAGGTTACGAATTTAGAAGAACGAAAAGATAAAAATTCAAAAAATGGGTGAAAAATCTTATTCTTTAAATTTTATGCGAGAATTGTAATTTTCACCACGTTATTGGAGGCTCCAGAACTGCTCAAATTGATCTGAAACTGTATGAAATCGATTTGGAGAGGGGGAATTTTACCCCTTAGTTGAATATGGGTAAAATATCTTTTTGTTTATTTCTTTTTAAATCTTCATTCCAAATTGGATTTTTGAAAATTCCTCAAAATTCTAGAAATGGACTCAAACACCTGAAATTCTGACTGATTACGCTCTTTCATCTTTTTGTTTGTACCTACTATTTGAACCAAAACCTCGATCTTTTACCGCTCTGGTCACCTTTCGTTTCAAATGTATTTAATCTTACGAACTGCTATTTCTTGGAAGTTGAGAAACTACCTTCGTTACAAGAGAATGATTTCACACCAATGAAGGGAATCGTACTCGTAGATCGTACATGTGCACTCTGCACTGGCACATTCACAAAATCATCGCACCAACGTACGTATATTCTACTAACGTAAGTTTTTAAAAACCAGTCCCCGCACTGTACAGTTCTAAAATGATGAAACGGTTCCTTTCATTCATGAATTTATTTTTAACTTTTTACACGATATTTGTGGCGAATCCGTTGAATCCAGGTGAATAGGCTACGATGAAATCCGGAAAAGCTTGCGGTTCGTTAATTTTACTCATATACTTAATGGAAAAAAAAACGTCTCTTTCATAAATCAGCCTCTATATGCGATGTATAATTAAATACTGTACTTACATACATGAGTATGGTTCCAGTCTGCGGCAAATATCGAAGCACGTGTCTCCAGTCATAGTTTTACGGTTGCAGAAATGAATATATAGAAGTATATTTTGTGACTTATGTGCATCGGATACATCTGTTTCAAAGTCTATACACGAGTAGTACATTTGTACCGAGAGTTTTTAAAATAAACCCGCGCCTTGGCAGCATTAAGCTGTCGGTGACGTTTGTATGTTGATTTTCTGCGTTCATGCCTTCTTCGCGTATAAATGCATAAGTATTACGCGGAATATTTTAAAGGTCAATAATTTACTATTAATTATCGCGCAGTCTGCAACTTTCAACATGGACGCGAATGCATTTTGATTTATCGTTCAATTTCTTTTCGTTTTAGAGACAACCACTCTAATGTGCAATGTAGTAATGTAGAGAGTATCTAACTAAGATTCGAGTTTTCGAATGTGATTTCTTCTTCTTGAAAAAAGAAAGAAAGAAACCAGTTTTATTTTTTTCACCCCCTATAATCGCGAACAGATATGTCGTAAAAAGTGTGACGAGAAACATACACGTTTTAGTGTTTCTTCACACCCTGCACTAACCCACCAACCCAGCCAAGTGAAACGACAAGGTTCATACTTCGGTGCATATGGCACGTACCCTACCCTATAGTTAGGTTTTTTGATGATGATTTTTTATTGAGTGTTTTAAAAATAATTCGTAGGTAGAGGTGAGTATTTAAAATGTAGATGGTAATAACTCGGAGTTATGCCAGATCATTTTTCTAATCCTTTAGACACGCGTTTGATAACAAACCACCCCAAAGGATCGGTACAATGCAATGGATTTTTAATACAATAAACCTCGATTTTCTCCTCACCATAATAATTCACCATAAGGAAAAAGAACACTAACACGGCGACTCTTTGGTAAATCAGTCACCATGAAGTCACCAGAATTCACCAGAAGTCACCAAGAACTCAACAGGCTGTCAAAACGTGTTTGTGGAACGGGATTACATCTGGAGATTTCTTCACTGATATTTCACCTTAATAAAGGCAAAAACTCACATGGTGACTCTTTGGTGAATCTATCACCAAGAAAAGTCATCATAATTCACAAAAAGTCACCAGGCAGTCAAAAAATGTTTCAAAGGCTAGGAGTACATTCTGACAATTTCCTCACCAATAATTCACCATAAGGAAGAAGAAAATTCACATTGGGACTCCTTGCCCCTTGGTGAATCAGTCACCAACAAGTCACCAGGCAGTCAGACACTCAGAAAAATACCGTTTTGGGTGAGCTACTCGAAATTGTGTCCAAACCCCAAGAAACTCGATTTGTGATTAGAAAAGACAATTCTCAGAATTGTAGCTGCTCAATTGAAAAATTTTGAGCCTCAGAATCAGGCCATGATTTTTGGAGTTTTTGAAGAAATGTCATACAATATGTCAAAATTTTACCATGAATTCAAATATTTCGACGAAAATGTTTTTTGACCATTTTTGAAAAACTTTGAGCCTCACTGTGGGTCATGATTTTTGGGGTTTTTGGAAAAGTGTCATGCGACCTATCAAAATTTGTTAAAATTACACAATTATGATTAAACCCATGATTCATGTCCTGATGTCTTGACATTTGTCGTTGATGTGGTCGCACTCCTCTACAGGAGATAGCGTATACTTCCATCTATATTAGCCAGTTTCTAGCGTATCCAATATTTTCCTTCTGCGTCTTACAGTGAGAGTGCACTCAGTAAGCGTGATCGCGTGAGCACAACACAGTGGAGCTATTCTCGTGAAAATGATTGCAAGGAACCGGGAATTGCCCGTTTCCCTGCTAATGACCAAGTTTCGACTTCAATTATGAACGATCTACAGTGAATTTTTTTAGTGTCAGAGTTTTAAATTGTTATTGGTGTCGTCCTGAAGAACAATGAACTGAATTGTACAAGCTAAGTACTTACGGATGGATTTTACGATCGTTTTAGTGTCTCTGAGAGGTCAAAATTTGGTAAAAACTCGCCAAATAATAGTGTAAATGCTTCCATTTCTTATGATATTGAATCCTTTTGTTTCAGAAAACATTATTTTAAAACACGAGTTCACAAAAGTCAATCAATTGCAAAAATTAAGCTCGTAAAATACGAGTTCCCATTCGTCTGTTATCATTATCACGAGAATAGCTCCAAAATGTGGGAGTCACGTGATCAAACTTACTGAGCGTGTTGGCCAGTGAGTTTCTTGCTAACATCTCTGATCGTTTCCTCCCTCTAAGTCGTTCTTCATTGAATTTGAATTTTCCCTTGCACCTCTAGCATGAAAATACCATTTTCTCGTATTTTATGAGCTAAATACTTTCTGTCCAGTTTCTTTCTACCATTTCTAGTTAATCGGGTCTTGCTTATTCTAATATGTCGATTTTTAATCTCCTGGCTTCTGTAATTACATTAGCAAGTTTTTGAATTTGATACGAAGTTCTCACATTCCAGGTTGCGACGTTGATGTTGTTCCACCTTGTTTTGACTCTGCATATTCTTAGCACCCTATACGGCTGTCTTGGCGGATGGGGATCAGCCTGATGACTAGACTTAGGGCCGTTGCTAATTTGATGTCCTTATAATTCTAAGGAAATGTAATGGTGGTGGTTTCCCGTTGCCTTCCACCATGATTTTCTGTGGGGGTTTACTCCCTTAGCCAAATTTGCCAGTTTTTAGGCACTGGTATTCACCTTCTCACTCTGAAACTCTTGTGCTTCCCTGGGGCTGGAACGAGTGAGTTGTTGGTGTTCTGCAGCTCATATGCATTCTCCTTTGTAATCTGTATTTGTAGACGTTTGGCCTTTGGCTTGCCACTCTTCCCCATTGTTCCACCAACTGGAGAATTCTGCTTTTGCCAAGTTTATTGATTCCAAGTCCATTGAACAGCAACATATTACCACCCTGCACCACGTGGATTCACAGACCTACCCCTGGTGTTGTCTTTGCCTTCTCATCTGTCCTTAGAGACTGGCTTCTCTTGATGATCTGAGCTACTACCTAGAGACTACCTCTAGTGACAACAACCTGTGCTCTTGTGGGGCGTCTTGACATTACTCTTGTTGATAATTTCAAACATTGAAAAAATAATTCTCATAAAAGACCAACAAATAACAATAGAGGTATCCCAACTGGCATAGATTGAAAAAGCAGCCAAAATTTGAGCCGCCTCAGAGCATTTTTCGAATCTTGGTGAAATTTTGAAAATCAAAGATTCAAAACTGAAAAAAAAAATCAACATTTTACCAAACTGACTTGGAAGGCTGAAATTTGCTATGTGCTCTATTTTTGACCACCAAAATTCATTAACCAAATTTACGCTTTCTAGGTTAATTTGGATTTTTTTTTCATTTTTGACGCAAATTTTTCATTTTCAAAAATTCACCAAAAATTGAAAAAAGCACTTCAGTTTCTGAAATATTGACTGATTATGTTTTTTGCATACTTTTTTGATTTATGTGGTTTTCTCTGATTTAAAATTTTTTCTGCCAGTTGGGACACCTCCCTCGTAAGAAATGCTCTCAAAATTTTAACAAAATTTTCAGCTTGAAAAATACAACAAATTAGGTACAGAACATCGAGCATCAACTTCTGAACTAATAGAAAATCCACATCATCTCCACTTTACAACACACTCGAAGTCGTACATACTTGTACTACAATCAGTCAGACAGAAAAAAGCCTCTTTCTACGCAGTTTTTCAACACCACAGAAGCTAATTAGTTACCCGCCCGCTGCCAGCCAAAAATCATATCACAAGACACCCATAAAACACGACAAAAAAATAATACTCTAGCAAATAAAACCAGCATGTTATCAAGCCAGTTGAAAATTCGCATCCAGCATAGTTTACATCTACACATCTGTATAATGACGTTGTAATCAAATAATCCGAGTACACGCATCGCGTAGGCCTATCGTACTCTACTATGCGTATATCTATCAACTTGGAATATTTACAAGGATCTTTCTCCTTGGAAAAAATGCTCCAATTACCCACCATTATAAAATTTACATCTTGTAAGGTATATTTTAACGAGGCATTGGTGGCTAGAAACACGCACCGAATTACACATTCTTTGATCTTGATGGGAGGTATACTTACAACTATTTGTAGTGTAGATGGAACAGTGAACAGTTTCATTGTAGAGCTTTGAAAGTCGACTTGTCAACGTATAGGTACTTACCTATCGAAATCGAATTATATCTTACATTAGAAAGCGATTTATGGGAGCGTAATTTAAATCAAAATACGAGTAGATACTGCATTAAAATCTCTAGGTGAGTGCTACCAAAATAATGATAAATTACCTTTTAAATATATGTATCTTGGTACGTATATGAGAAGAAAGAAAGTAAAAAGGAATTACATATACAAAGATATTAATTTCAAACCTCATTCAGAAGGCAAGGCGATGATGGCTTTTTAAAAACTCTACTTTGATTTACGAAGCCCATCATCGTAAAGCGCCAAAGCTACATAGTTAAAAGCAATAATATTTTTACGTATATTAAACGGCGCAATTAAATTATAAACATTAATAGGTAGGCTACCTCATTGGTAAGGACCGGAAAATTAGATATTTTCTGCCCCATCGTTATATTAAAATACTTCTTTCTAATTTCTTTATTTTATACAAGGTGTCCGATTGAACGATTGCGTCAATCAGCAAAAAAATGTTTGAATCGAACAGAAAAAATAAAAAGGCGTTCAAAAATACGTCACTGGCTCAAATAATTTCAAGCGTTAGAACTCATTTTTCGATTTTTGGAGAATTTTCAAAAATTCAAATTTGGCTAATTATCGACCATGAAATTGAAACATAAGTTGTAATAGAGTGTGGAAAATTGAACCATTTTTGCTGATCAGATTTTGAAACCGGTTCATTAAATCGCTGCAAGCCATCAAATAAGTTACCTGGTTGCAAGTCAAGTAGCCATTTTCAAAATCCGATCAGCAATTTTTCACGCTCTACAACTTTTGTTTCAAGCTTTTTTCTCTATTTTCAATTTTTGGGTGATTGTCAAAAACTGGTTGCGAAATGCAAACCAATGAACTGGTTTCAAAATGTGATTGAACGGAATTGTGTGATTTTTCATGCCTCATAACTTTTGTTTCAAGCTTTTTTCTCGATCTCCAATTTTTAGGTAATTTTTGATAACTGGTTGCAAATTAATAAACCGGTTTCAAAATCCTGTCAGCGAAAATAGTTCAATTTTTCACGCTCTATAACTTTTGTTTCGAGCTTTTTTCTCTATCTACAATTTTTGGGTATTTTTTTAAACTGGTTGCAAATTTATGAACCGGTTTCAAAAAATTCATATCACGTTTTTGTCACCTTAGTGTGTAGAATACACCCTGTGCATGGGCCTGAAATTTTCAAGGTCGCTTTTGAAAGCCCTTATTTATCCCTACTCAACGCTTCATTCATCTCTCTAGCTCTTTCCATTTGAGGAGCGATATTCCAAAACGCCCTATGTCCATTTTCAAAAATTAATTTTTAGTCTGGTAAATTGGCCATTTAGGCGGGTTTAAAACTTTATTTGGGTGGATTTATGATGTTAGGAGTGTAGCTAAACACGTCATCCACCAGATACCGCTAAAAAAAATTCAATAAAAATGGACAAAGTGCGTTTTGGAACACTTTTTATTTTTAAAAACGCAATTCGAAAAAAATGCACTAAGGGCGTTTTGGAATATCGCTCCTCATTTGGAAATAAAAGCCCCAGGGCACTACTTTTGTGCCATACTGTAGATTTCTAATTTCTCTGAAAATGCAATATATGTGAATTTTGCCCACTTTGGTGACTGGTATGGGGGTTCAGGGGTTCCCAAAATCATGAAATTCAATTTCTTTTGTAAAAATTATTGCTTATATGCACGTGAAAAATTGACAATTTTGGTCCAAATTCGAGTTGATGGTGTAGTTGAGCGTCTTTCATGATATATATTGCGAGAAAAAAATATTTTCTATCAAAATTGACCAATTCAGGGGACAAAAATCGTAAAAAAGGCAGTTTTTTGCATTTTTGAAAATCTTCCACCCATCCAAAAAATTCTGAAAAATTATATGTTGTACAAATTCAGGTAAAATTCACAATATTATATATTTTCTTGGTGTCAAAATTGGGAAATTTACAACTGAAATTGAAATTTTTACTCCATTTGAGGGGGTTAGAGGCGATTTGGCGATCTAAAAAATTCATAAAATCAAAGGATGAGACTGAATCGCCATTTTTTTCTGAAAATTGGAAAAATCGTTTGACGCATGGTTTATAAAGTTTTCGGGTTCGCTCATGCGCAAAATACGAATCAGTCTGTTTCTTTGACTCTTTGCCTGAGTGTATCATTCAGCATTCTCATCGAATACCTTCTCCATTTCCAAGTTCAACTTTGAACCTTTATTTTTGAGCATCGTTGAAAGACGTTTTAACCCAAAACCAAGCTGATTTTACTTAGATTGCCTCGTTTGGAATTTTTTCAATCGAATGATTAGAACGAGAATTAATCCAGAGATGAACCTATAGGTATACAGGGTGTTCCAGAATAACCTTTCACATTTTGGTGAGCACTGATCTGCGTTCAAATGGTGTTAGGGGAATGGTAAAAGCGGTTCCAGGTAGCCAACACATGCCGAATTATGTTTCAGTATTAATTTTTTACCATGGAGAAGTGGACGGCTGTGCAGCGCGCTTTTATTGTAAAGGCCTTTTTCAAAAATAATGACTCTTACATTAGTGCAATTCGTGCCTTCCGCAAACATTTTAAACTTACCGGTAAAAGTGAAGTGCCATCGAGGCCAACAGTGA
The DNA here is from genome assembly GCF_950023065.1 of Planococcus citri. Taxonomy (NCBI): domain Eukaryota; kingdom Metazoa; phylum Arthropoda; class Insecta; order Hemiptera; family Pseudococcidae; genus Planococcus; species Planococcus citri. The sequence goes on along the minus strand of NC_088680.1, from coordinate 43,626,191 downwards.
AATTATGGGTAAAAAACTTCGAGAAAACCGCTCATGCTTGTAAAAATAAGCCTACAGGTCGGAAAAGATCAGTAAGAACGCCAGAAACAACGGACCGAGTAAGGCATTCAGTACAGACTACCCCTACCACTTCAATACGTAAACGAGCGTTAAATTTAAAAATCAAACCAACTTCTCTGCAACGAATTTTATCTGAAGACCTCAGTTTCCATCCATATAAGATTTTAATCATTCAAAAGTTACAAAAAACTGATTTTGTGAGAAGAAAATCATTTGCCGAGGATATGCTTACAAGAATTGATACTGGTGAGATTCCATTGAACTCGTTACTCTTTACTGATGAAGCTCATTTTTATCTAAACGGTGATGTGAATAAACAAAATATGCGCTACTGGTCGACAGAGAATCCGATGATAATACACGAGAAACCTCTACACTCCGCTAAGTTGACTGTTTGGATGGGCGTGGCTAAATTCGGTATAGTTAGGGCTCTATATAAACCAGGTGAGCGCATCCACCATTTTGTTCCCTGAAGTGATAACGAACCAGTAATTATGCATACAATTTCTTATGTAAAAAATGCAATTTTTTAAATTGTTCGCGAGTTTGGGTGAACTGTTATGCAGTCTTAAATTAAAGACAATAAAATTCCCTATCGATTGATGTTAAATTTTGATCATTTCGCGTAAAAATAACGATTTTATGAATATTTCTATTTTACTGATTTTTGCATACTACGTACGTCATCTTTAAAGTAAAAATACTCGAAATTTTCAGTGGACACATAGGTATTTTATTACAGTAAAATGTTCGTTATTTTATCCTCTTTAAAATGAGCTATTACCGAAAGCTCTACATGCAACCGTTCAAAAGTTTTCGAAGTTGAAAGTTGCGAAAATCAGCTGCGGGCACTCGGGCAGTAAGTATTTGACTTTGAACAAATTTTACTCAAAATTTTCAACGGACACATGGATATTTTAATACAGCAAAATGTTCGTAATTTTATCGTCTTTAAAATGAGCTTATAACGAAAGTTCTACCTCTCATCGTTCAAAAGATCTTGAAGATCAAAGTTGCGGAAAGTAAAATACTGATCAAAACTAAGTGACTGATAACAGTGATAACACAATTTGGCCACTTTCCGCAACTTTGAACTTCAAAAACTTTTGAACGGTTGAAGGTAGAGCTTTCGGTAAACAACCATTTTAAAAAGGATACAATTACGAACATTTTGATGTATTAAAATACCTACGTGTCCACTGAAAATTTCGAGTAATATTAGTTCAAAGTTCAGTACTTACCATCCGCAGCTTGTTTTCCCAACTTTCAACTTCGAAAACTTTTGAACGGTTGCATGTAGAGCTTTCGGTAAACAACCATTTTAAAAAGGATACAATTACGAACATTTTGCTGTATTAAAATACCTATGCGTCCACTGAAAATTTCGAGTATTTTTAGTTTAAAGACGACGTACGTAGTACGCAGAAATCAGTAAAATTGAAGTACCTATTCATAAAGTCGTTATTTTTTCATGAAATGATCAAAATTTAACATCGATCGATAGGAAATTTTATTGTCTTTAATTTGAGACTACACGTAAGTTCACCCGGACTCGCGAACTATCGAGAAAATTGCATTTTTTACGTGAGAAATTGTATCTATACTTACTAGTCCGTTATCACTCAGGGAACAAAATGGCCGATGCGCTCACCCACTTTATATAGAGCCTTAGTATAGTGGGACCGTATGTGTTTGATGAAACGGTGAACGGTGAGAGGTATCGCAAAATGTTAAACGAGTTTCTCATTCCTGAATTGAAACGCAGACACAAGTATAGAGTTACTTGGTTCCAACAGGATGGCGCTACCTGTCATTCCGCAACGGACACGATTTCTTTATTGCGTGAGCATTTTGGTCATCGAATAATTTCGCTGAACACAGAAATTTCATGGCCACCTCGATCCCCTGATTTTTCAGCATGTGATTTTTTTTTATGGGGTTACCTCAAGTCAAAAGTATATCAAGATGATCCTAGGACTCTGAAACAGCTCCTAGATAATATTATTCGTGAATCAAGACTGATTAGAAGAGAAATGCTCAACAAAGTGTTCAATAATTTTAAAAAACGTTTGGTCGATTGTGTCAAAAATGATGGAAAACATCTTGGTGGAATAATTTTTAAAACTTAATTTATAATGAAAACTCAAATATATGGTCTAAAAACGGCACATTTCTACTTCATTTTGGTTATAAAAAAATTTCCGTAACCATTTTTCTCTCAGAGCTACTAATAAAACAAAAGTGAAAGGTTATTCTGGAACACCCTGTACATATAAGATAAATCGTCAAATTTCTTTCAAAAAAATTACCGACCGGAGTATTTTTTCAACTGCTTGAGTCGCTTGAGACAAGATCACGGTATCAGATATTCGTAATTTGATTTTCACATTCCACGTATCAATTTTTAGAGAAAATTTTCCTAGATGTCAGTTTCAAGACACCCTGTAGCCCACTGCCTACATAGAGTAGAGCACATCACACAGAGATAACCCTCAATTCAAAACCTTATCTTTATCTCGGCACTGCAATGGCTTATTTATTCGCTTCATACAAGTCGACCAAGTTATAAGAATGACCTACCTGTCTTAATATTATCTCGAAAAAGTCAACTAAACGCTGCACCTCGTTCCTTTTTCTCTCGTTTTTTTCTCTCTTTTTTCAAAACAGGTACCTTCGAGTCCAATAATACATTCACACATAGATACAATGATTCTTCAAGTTTCCACACCCGACAATACCCAATTTTAGTTCACCACTATATAGCAACACCTTTCTCTCTTTTTTTTACCCTGTTGTGTCCATAAAACCATCTTTTTTTGTTGGAAAAAAAATTTATTACATGGTTTCTATACAACGAATACGTGTTGATTTTACAGTGGATCGGATCATGTAGGGTCACAGAGTAGAGTACCTTCTTCTAAGGGGTAGTTGGAGTTGCTGAAATCACCGCACATCAGTGTCGTTTGCCGTCAACACAATCGTAACTTCACTTGATATAAAAACTGTTTAAATACAATGAGGAAAGAGTGAAGAAAAAAACCAGTTTGATAACCAAACGCGATTCCGTTATTTCCTGACAAACACATTAGAAGACGTTTAAATAAATATAATCAATTTGTAAACATGGGACAATTTGACGCGAACACTTTTTTAGGAAGATTTTATGATGACCGTTAATAAGGACTTATTTACCAACATTGACAACACTCAACACTGTGTCTACGTCCAATTTATGAAATCGAGATTACCCATTATTTTGTATTACCTTTACTACATAGTCGACAATCTTGATAAGATCATATAGAAAAGGTACCTATACCTACCAACATCTTTTTCGGATGCAGTTGTAACGTAAAAGTCTTCCAATATACTGACCAGTCTCACAGAAAAAGAAACCGTTAACGAAGCCTTTAATTAAAATACTCGTATTTTCATCTCGAATGCGGACTCTTGAATGTAAGAGGAATGGGAAATATACATATTACGCGTTATTCGAGCGTGGAATTCATTATACAATGTGTCAACACACAAAAACTAAGCCCTCAACTGTGCTGTGAGGCGTCTATAGTATCTTCTATTTCGTGGAATACTCGTATCTGTATACGCAAGAGACTAGACCAAATCATCTTCAGTATCCACGTCTTTCTACGGATGCTTGCATCCGGTTTCCGAATGCGAAAAAATCCGCGTATACCTAACATGTGCGCATCATTTGTGTAAGGGGTGCCATTCTCGTATAGGTTCGCATATTGTACGATGCCTGTATGCTAAATATGCGGAGAAATTCGTCAAAAAGGTGCACCCAGCTATATACTAGTACGCTCTTGAGATTTTGAAGTCATTAGCCAACTCGTACGATAGTTAAATTCCCTTCTGCGAAGAGACAAAATACGCAATATGATCGAAGATGCGATGTGTAATGGAAGTAAAAATCTACTTGCCAAGTAACCATCATGGAGACAGTCTTGAACGCTCGATAAATTTTTTAAAACCGAATAGCATGCACGATTTGGTCTCTTCTGTCGTTAAAAAAATAATTGCCGAGTTCAAAGAATACTCGGTACAGAGTACTTAGAGAAAAAATAAAGAAGTTTGTTCGTAAAGATTGCAACAGTGATTCGTCAGTATAAAAGAGAAGGCCAAAGCCAGTGGAATTAGATGAAATAGAAAGAAGGCTACATAGAATAGAAATGAAAAGGCTGAAAAATCCAAAGTCAAATAAGTACTTGATTACATTCCTATATCCATGCAGTGATAATTTCCAGTTTTTTCTTCAATTTTTGGAATATAAAATTAAGATTTTGAAAAAAAATGGCTTTAACTTCTCGACGTTATAATATGAAAATTTCGATGTTTTGTCTTAACTAATGCGCAATATTCGAGGAGAAAATATTTTAAAAACACGAATTCACTATAAAATAAGCGATTTGCAAAATTTTCAACCACTCTGTAGAACCATATAAATGTGGTCTTGGATTTTAATGGCAAATACCCGAGGTCGATGAAGATTCTAAAATACATATTGTCTTCTGAAACTGGCTAATTTTTCCCAAAAGGGATTAGGAAGGGCCGAGATTCTTTTGAAAATACCTCCCCTCTGGAAACCCATGCAGTTTGCTCCAGGCTTGCCTTTTCTGGAGGGCCCCGCAAAAAAAATAGTGATGAAAAAAAACTGTTTTTTTGCTTCTTAAAACACTAGTTTTCAGAAGCTTTTGCTTTCGCTCCGATCGAGCTTGTTCTCCTTTCTTTTTCAAAATTGAAATTTCCAAAAAAAAAGTATCATTATTCAACTTTTTAAAGTTTTAAAGTGAAAGAAATGAACTTCTCGCATCAAAAGTATCGTTTTTATTTCTCTCTAAATACAAATTTTCAAAAACTTTCGCCCTCATTTGGGCCTGTTCTCTTTTCTTTTTCAAAATTATCGACAGTCATGCTAAGAAAAATCTTTTAAATTCTAAAATTTCAACAGCCAAAAAATAAACTCCTCGCATAAAAAACGTCGTTTTTAGTTGAAAAGTTTTCGTTCTCGCTTCGCTCTGGTCTGTCCCCTTTTTTTTCAAAATCAACTTTCTGAAAAAACATTGTTTTTGGGCCTCTCAAAATCAAATTTTCAGAAATGTACGCCCTTCCTTTGTTTAGGGGCAATTTTGTTTCTCATTTTAAAATGAAAAAATTCGCATTGGGGCCCCCAAAAATCTAAAACTGAGAATAAGAATTTTTATAAGTCAAATGAATATGATATAAATCGTCAAAATTGGTATTTTTCAGTCAAATCCGTTCCCCTCCTCCTTTGAAAACACCTCTAAAAAATGGCATACCTAAAAATGGGGTCAAATTACTCGTATATTTGCATTGGGCCCACATTGGCTCTCGATGGACTTGCCCATATCGCCCTTCTGAGGTAGGTACTTCCGCAGCTAAAATTTCTTAAGGGTTACTTTCAACACAAAATAAAATTCTCCACTGAATTTTATCTACAATACATATTTATTTTCGTTCGAGTGATTTGTAATAGTGACGTTCTTTACTGTTCAATATTAAAATAATACGGAAATGCTGGTGGAGAGGGAGGGGGAGAGTACCAACAAAAAAGTCTGAAATCTGCTGTTGGATATTTCAATTATGTATTTTATGTGCTTGAAAACGAAAGAAAACCCCTTCAAAAAGAGTTATTTTTTTGGATTTTTGACCCTGACCCACCACTTTAAAAAAAGTTGGAAAAAATACCAAAAATACTATGGCTCTAGAACGACATTTTGTCGAAAAAATTCATCTTCCATTGCTTCTAGTTTCAGAGCAAAAGCGGTTTGAAATCTTCTTTTAATCTTTTTGACTAGAAAACAGTGCAAAAAAATTGAAAAATTCCATGGATTGGCCATTTGTGGTCGACATGGTGAAGAATATGAGTTTTTTGTGTGAAAACACGTTTTTTTTCACATTGGGGGGGGGGGGAGAAGAAGAGGGTTGGGTGAAATTTTTTCAATTCTTAAATTTTTTTTGGCCCTCTAAAGATACTATGTGAATATTTTCAAAATGTGAGTCAAGGGTCAATTTACCTACCTTAATCGCGGAGATGCCCTTTTAAAATCATTGACCAACAATTTCTTGAAATTGGCATAAATGATCAGAAAATTGGCCAATTTCATGATTGATATCTTCCAATATTTTGGCATTTTTACCTGATGCAAATTACATATTTGCCAAGAAAAAATTTTCGAAACACAAATTTATCCAAAAATAAGCGATTTGCAAATTTTTAATTGCTCAGTAAAACCCTAAAAGTGATCTTGGATGTTGACAATAATAGCATAGCTTGGATGTTGACAATAATAGCATAGATCGACAATTCGACACAGAATCTCAAATGCTTTTATTTGAGACAGGTTGTGCAGCGACAGAAGCGAAAAAACCATAATTTTTTCAAGAAAGCACCTTCTTTAAGTGCCAAGTGCCCGAATCCCGAATTTTCGCTCCAAGGGCACCTCCGAAGATGACATTTTTTATGGGTAACTTTCAACTCAAAATGAAGGTGTTTGTTGAATATGGTCAAAATCCGACGACTTTGCTTGGCTATAAGAAAATTTAGTTTAAAAATCTACAAAAAAAATTTATTGAAAACTAAGTAAGTACCAAAAAATCATTTTGGAATAATCACAAAAAAATTGGAAATAGTTTCAAACCATTTTGAGCAATTCTGGAGCCTTCAGGAGACTTTTGGAAATTGAAAAATTTCCTTTAAATTTTACAAAATAAACACGCCTTGTCCTCAAATTTTTTACAAAAAAAAAAGTAATTAGTTACCAAAATTCTGAAAAAGTCACCAAAACACTTATAAAACTTGTGCAAAACATTTTCCATAGGGAAAAAACCACAAAAACCAAACAAATTTAATACCAGAAATAATCTTGAATCAGTTAAGTAAGAAGGCTCAGAAAATTCAAAATAAATCCTTCGTAGTCAAAACTCACTTCTATTTATCTATAATGTTCTCAAGCAACTTAAAAAATGAAAAAAATATATGCATAATCTGTCCTTTATCAATCATAAGGAATCATCTCGAACAGTCATTCCGTAATCTCTCCTTCAACCCATCAATCAAAGTCTGATAAACGATACCTTTCCATTGACTAAGCCTTTAGGTCGGATTCCCGCCAATTGTACTGATCGAGTAGACCTGCCCACAGTCACTCGATTCATAGTAAAGTGCCTTTGTATTATTGGCAATCGGTAGCAGGTCTTTTCCAACAGGTAACAGGTTAATCCTTCTCGTTAACAAAAGGTTTCTTTTATCGAAACCGATGAATTTTACTTTCTTTATAATGCAATTACATGCTTTGAATTCCCCTTTGATGGGAAGGTATTGCGAAAATGTTGACATTTCTGGCATTCCTAACGGGCAATTATACGGTTAAATAGGTTAAAAATAGACCTATTTCTTTGTGAGGCATAATATACCTACCTACGATGTAATGTACTATTGATAAACGTATTATCAAGTTTCTACAGTTTCATTTTTGCATAAAATATAACTTATTTCTTAAATATCTGCAAATGCTTTAAAAATTAACTCACTTTTCTTCGTAAAATCCATATCGAATATGTTCCTAATTGAAAACTCCTTCGAATGAAAAAAAAACTTCACACACACCAGCACAAAATACCACCGATCTCGAACTGCATAATTACAAGTACACTGATAATTCAATCGAAAAAAATAATACGTCAAGTTGATTAAATAACAAAAGCAATTAAATTCACAAAAGGATATTTTAATCACTTGTTGCAAACAACGCAATTATTATCTAGACTTTAATCCACCGCAGCACATACGTAAACGTTAAAACACCGAGCACATCCTCCACCAGACGAAGGACACAAATTGGATAAACTAAAGACTACGAAACGCACGAGAAAAAAAACACCAAAGCGCATATAGCACGTTACTAGCGATCGTTCTTCAACGTCATCGGGGTACACCCTCACTTTTTATCAGAGCCGTTCACCATTGGCTCATTCATCAAGGGATGTATGGCTATGGACCTGCGTTCAAATCTCGTCTTAATTTTAACTCTTCTCTGACGAAAGCGTGGCTTATTCGAGTCTCAACTGGATGCGAATCTTTTCGATCTACATTGCATGTTTTATATACGTACATAAAATGTTCTTGTGCATCGTAACGAATTTAATTTTTAAATGAACTTTGCACATTTGCTTAATTTAGAGGGAATACCAAGATCGACTATTTGTTTGTTTACATATCAGTTCGAGTTCATTTAATTACTGCTTCGTAGGATCGCGAAATATTCTGCAGTATAATAATTATGCTGGTTCAACTATGAAAGGTTTTTTATCAGCTGGCTTGAAATTATACAAACGATCGTAAAGATTTTCAAAATCATGTTTTAATTTCAATTTATGAAAAAAAAAAAAAAAAATGAAACAACCACCTGTGTAAAATAATTGAAAAATTCCCATGAACGAAATACAGAAAAGGGAAAAATTTGCTTTACTCAAAATTGCATTTTGAAAGTTCCATAATACCGATGGAAAACTTACCCATTGGGAAGCACAAAGTGACCAAAACCCAAAAATGGTTCAAATAAAATTTTGACGTCTTTTTCTACATTATCGAGACCAGAAATGATGATTATCTTGAAGAAGAATAATAGTTTTGGATATTTTTTGTCAATTTTAAAAAATAGACAATTAGGTAAGTTTTAGAAAAATTCTGGAATAAAAGACTTTTTCCAAAAAGTCATAATTTCTGATCAAAAAGAAAAAAAAATTAAAATCAACAGTTTTCTGTTTGTGGAGACATTTTTAAAATGCCCACGAATGACAGTATCTTGTCAAAAATGAACCAATTGGATCAAAAGCTAGTAATTTCAAGCCATTCTGAAGCCTCCAGCACGATTTCTGATTTCTCCAGAATTTTAAAATTTTTTCAAAAGGGCGTGGAAATTAATTTGAGCAGCTAAAAATTAAATTGAGGCTTACTCTAGACCTGTTTGAAGGATTTATCCATATTCGAGATGATTTGCAGACGAAAATCTCAAGTGGTTTTTTGATCGACCATCAGCATTCTCCACTTAAATAGCTAGGTACCTATCATCCAAATTCATTTCCACGCCTTCTGGATAAAATTTCAAAAATTCAGGAGGAATTAAAAATCGCACCATGATGCTCCAGAATGACTCGTAATGGTGAAATTCGGATTAGGGAATTTCAAAAAATATCTCCACAAACAGAAATTTTTCATTTTGAACGTTTTTTTTTCTCAATTTTTTTTTATAAGACCTACCAAGGAACGTTTCATTCCCTTTTTCCAACAACTTCAACAGCTCACTAGGATAAATTTTTGCATCGTAACAAAATTGGAATAAAATATGATCAAATAACGCCAGGGTTTCAATTTTGATCAAATAGGCACATATTTTAAAATTTCAATTTTTGAAAAATAATGGTGGAAATTGAAACTTTTTGAGGATTAACAAAAATTTTTACGTACCTATTTTATTTTTAAAAATTTTCTGCTTTAGTAAAATAAAATTTTGTACGAGGAGAGAAAGAGCAATGACTTTGAAAATTAGTTAAAATATTTCATTCCAATTTTTTTGAAATGTAAAAAATTTCCTCGTGAGCTACATATCGAAGTTGTTGAAAAAATGGAATAAAATTTTGTGTTTTGACGCAAAAATTTTCAATCGATGAAATTTTACACCAAATTTCCATCACTTATTGTTTCCGTCTGTATCTGTAAATTTAGCTTTGGGAATTGACAAAATCTTTTGAAAAAAATTGAGGATAATCCGTGATTTCCAAAATGAAAGATCATCCAAATTCGTTCTTTTTTCAAATATCACAATCGATTGTTCAGTTAAACTTCTTATGAGAATTCTCGAAATTTATCGGTTCAACTTCTTTCAAATGTAGAAGGTTTAGGACTGTTTTTTAAAAAAATTTTTAATCTTCAAAAATTTTCAAAAGTCCAAAAATGAACTCGAAGATCTGAAATTCTACTCACGCAGGTTTTACGACATGCTCTTTTGATCTAGCTTGATTCGTTCAGATTGAAGAGTGTCAAGTTCAAAGGATCCTTAGTGTAATTTTTGAACCTTTTCATGAAATATGACCCTTGGCAGTATTTAGCATCCTGGCTGCGTAGTTTGAAAACATTTCGTTAAAAACCGCCGAAGATAAAAAATTTTAAAGGAATTGTCAATTTTACCCTTTTGAAGATTTTAGGAATGACTTTGATAATTATTTGAAAATTATGACACGATGATTTTAGTCCACTATGACTAACTTCAATTGGTTTGTTCGAACCAGAAGGCCCATGTAAAACGTGAATTTCTGACCACCCAAAAAAAAGGCCTACTAAACCTGTTTCAGGAAAAATGGTCCAGTTTAGTGTTTGAAAATTTGATTTCTTTCATTTTTTTCTGGTTGCCAATAGGATACCTTTGCTCAAAAAATGTATACCATTTCGCAAAAAAGTTTTAAAATTGCTTCTAAAATAGCTTTTTAAATTATTTTAATTTTCAAAAATTCTCCAAAAATCCAAAAATGAACTTGAGAACTTGAAATTTTGGTTATGGAGGTATTAGGACATGCTCTTTCGATCCAACTTTGTTTCGTTCAAATTGAACAGTGCCGGTTCAAAAAGTTCCCTTTGAAAAAAATGAAGGAAAAAATTATAATTTTAAATATCAATGAGACTTTTCAAAATCGTGCCTAAATATTCACCTGCTCCTTTGATATGCCTCATCTTACCCTTAGGTTAGGACCAACTGAAATCTGTCATTACCCGTTAGAAATAGATAGGTACCTACACTCTGCGTATAGCCTTTCTGTACGTATTTAGTGGTCATTATAGCAAAACATCGTTTCATTTGACTTTGATGAAGTCGAATAAACCATAAATAAGCTGCTCATCGAAGTGTAAATTTAACGCAGGTAACTCGTTCGTTGACACATCGATGCATGATTTGTATTCAATGAAGTGCAATGCAAGAAGCATTCGTAGGTACATCAGTACATCACTATAACGAGTTATTTTTAATGCACGTCTTCTAGAGAGACAGAGATGATCATAATACATACGAAAATTTGAACCTCATTCAAAATTTCAACAATAAATATAACGAGGAGTCGAGCAATAATCGAGGAAACGTAGGAAAAAAAACAGGAAATAAAGAATTTAATTAAGAAAGTAACACTTACATTCATAAACATAGTCTGGACAGATGGATGTTTTAAATATAACTTACGTGCGGTTAATGTGCTCGTAATAATACCGATACTTTCTCTGTCCTTCGTTCGTTATTTATAACTTTTACACATATTAATGGTTTTTTATGTTTATCTGTCTAATAAATAATTTTTTTACATTCTTCAAAGGCAGAAATTTTTCATTTTTTTGTTCCCGCCGTACCTACTTATACCTATGTAGGATAGCTCAGTTTGGGCATTTTTGTGATCTCGCGTGCGAGAGCACATGCGTTTTATTGGTTCGTGCGTTATAAGGCTTACGATATTCGTCATAGGGTAACTGCATTCGTGGTCGTATAGGAGAATGAAAGCACAAAGAGAGTAAAAATCGTTGATTGTTTCACAGTAGGGTTATTTCGAAGTTGAAAGAAAATAAGATAAGGAGAGGACGAAATCAATTTAAGTGGTGTGTCACGATATGATATTAGATTTTGAAATCAGGCTAGTAGGTGAATGAATGCATTTAAACCTACCTACGTCAAAAGGCAACGAGAAATAAGTACCTATGTTATGTAAAGTGGAGTTAGGTTGAACCTTGAGTAAGGTTGGGTGGGGTTGGTCTGAAGCGAAAAAAACACAACTTTTTTGAAAATTTCCTGTCTTCAAGGTTCTATATGTCTCTTCTCCAGGAACACCAATCAAAGTTAAGGTCTCCATTAAATTTGTTCAAAACCCTCAGACATTTTTTTTTTTTTTTCGTGATCCACTCTAATAGTTAAACTCAAAATATCGTTATAATTGTATATTTAAAAAATTTTTGCTTTGGTGCATCAAGGTTAAAAATTGTCAAAACAGGTCTTGGAGGGTGTAAAATTGGAATTTACGTCCATCGTTTAATATTTTGTTGCTTACTTCTGAACTGAAGTAGATTGACAATATGGGTATCGTTATCATATGAATCGAACCAGCTGAACACGAATATGAAGTTGGATTTGCAGTTGGACCCTTCTTAAAAGGGCCACATTGGGGGAGAGGAGAGGGTTGTCCAAAAATTGAGTTTTTTAAATGAAAAATGCTTCATTCCAACGAGTGAAAAAACGTCTTGTTCGGTGAAAATTATGGAAATTAGTCCTGAAAGTAAATCAACTCCCTCCTCCCTCGAACCTAATTTCACCATATCTGGCTATTCTGCATGGACCCTGCAGCACGTTTTTCGATGTCGCCAGAGTTTTGAAATTTTTTTGGAACGCGTGGAAATTAATTTGAACAGTAATCAATAGAATTGTGGCTCTTTCCAGACCCCCATCTAACGAATTTGTCCGCATTTCACTCAATTCCCAGGCGAACGCCTCAAAGTGCATTTTTTTGACCAAAATATTACGAAAAAAAAAAATCAAAAAAATTCTGTTCGTGGAAAAATTTTTGAAATTTGCGCGAATGGCTTTGTCTCGTCTGAAAACAACTCCCAATCCGAATTTCATCATTTTGAGTCATTTTCAAGCCTCTAGCGCGGTTTTAGATTTCTCCAGAATTTTGAAATTTCTCGAGAATATGTGGAAATGAATTTAAACAACTGAAAATTGAGTTTTTGCTTATTTTCGACCTGTTTGAAGGAACATTTGAGCCGAATTCCAGGTGGACAGAAGCTTTCGAAAATTTGAATTTTAAGAAGTACGAAAACTTTTATTTTGCATTTGAGTTCATTTGAAAAAAATGATATATTCAAATTTTTAAAAATATTTAAACCAAACAAAATACACTCTTTGCACCTGAAAAAATATTGTTTTTTTTTTACTTCTCAAAACAAACTTTTGCGCTCCTTTCGCTCACAAGGGAACCTCTTGTACTTTATCAGTAAAAATGATCAAAATAAATCCCAAAACTAATATCAATTACCCAAATCCAAATTTCACCATTTCCAGCCATTCTGGAGCTTCCAGCGCGATTTTCAATTTCTCCAGAATTTTGAATTTGCTCCAGAAGGTGTGAATATGAAGTAGGGCAGCTAAGAATCGAGTTGTGTATTATACTCGACCTGTTTAACGAGTTTATCCACATTTGAGCCAATTTTAGGAATAAACTTGATTTTTTGGATTTTTTATTTTTGAAAAAAAACTAGTCAAATAACCACTCTTGAGGTGTCACCCCCAAAATCGTCTCAAATGTGGATAAACTCGTTAAACAGGTCGACTTTTTCATATTCACACCTTCTGAAGCAAATTCAAAATTCTGGAGAAATTGAAAAATCGCGCTGGAGGCTCCAGAACGCCTGGAAATTGTGAAATTTGGATTTGGGCGGTTAGTTTTTGACAAAATACAGCGATTCGCGTGAATTTCGAAAACATTCACGCAAAAGGGAAACTTTTGATTTTTTGGATTTTTTAATTTTGAAAAAAACTGGTCAAAAACCCACTTTCGAGGTGTCACTCTCAAAATGGGCTCAAATGTGGATAGACTCGTTAAACAGGTCGAGTATAATACACAACTCGATTTTTAGCTGCCCAACTGCATATTCACGCCTTCTGGAGCAAATTCAAAATTCTGGAGAAATTGAAAATCGCGCTGGAGACTTCAGAATGGCTGGAAATGGTGAAATTTGGATTTTGGTAATTGATATTAGTTTTGGGATTTATTTTTACCATGTTTACTGATCAAGTAGGTACTTGTTAAAAAAATGCATAAATCGCCAAAAACAGTCAATTTTCAATTTTCAAACGTTCGCGTTCGCCAAAAATCGAAAAATGAACTTGGAAAGCTGAAAATTCGGTTTTGGGGGTTTTAGACTATGCTCTTTCTGAAAATCGCAGTCCCGTTCAAATCGGAGTATGACACCTCAAGAGGTTCCCTTGCATGTCAGATCTGTTTGCTTTTCATTCAAAATTAAAATTTTCAAAAACTCGACGTTCAAATTCTACGATTTCATTTAGAAACTCCCACTCGTAATTTTACTTGAAAAAATGATTTTTTTTCTCATACTGATTGACAAATTTTCAATCCCCCCCCCTTCCCAAAAACTCTAGTTTTTTTTCCTGTCAGTTCGACTCATTTTTGCGAAATTGAATTAAAAATTAAAAACAAAATTCAGTATTGCACAACTATATAGCATTTAAGTATCCAAACTTGAGAAAAAATAGGAGGAGGAAGATTCTAAAGAGGGCATAGAATTTTGAGGTACCCATTTGATGCATCCACCAGGGGCTCTCAACCGACCCAGTCTACGTCTGAATGGGGAAAAATTAGGATTTGAACGGGCACAAAAAAGGATTGATTGATAATGATAATACGTGCCATAATCGGTCGAAATAAGGGTCGAAAAGATGGTAAATCCGAGTATACAGGTACTGAATTTTATTTTTATCCTACTCGCAACGTTTTTTCCAAAACTGGAGAATCCTGAAATCTGCTGGAGGCTTTAAAACGGTTCGAAACCGTCACCAATCGACTCGGGAGGTTGAAAATGGCGTATAAACCAAATTTCAGCTTTCTAGGTTAATTTGGTAAAATTTTGATTTTTCCCCCATTTTTTGCCCATATTTTAATTTTTTTCCAAATTCGCTAAAGTCGAAAAATGAATTCCAGTGCTTGAAATTTTGGCTGTTGGGATATTTTTGGATCCTTTTTCGATTCCTCTTTGCCCATGTTCAAAAATTATGTTCCAGTTGGGCTCCTACCCTTGTTATACCTACTTCTAGATTTCATCGTTTAATCCAACACACGGAACTGTCATAAAATTTTCAGAAATCAAATAAACCAATCTAAAATGCCAAAATAAACCATCGAACAATTCTGAAATATTCTTCGAATTTGCTTCGCGGCAATAATCGAAAAACAGAACAAATCGAAGAAAAAACTTGTACAAGGCATATGTTCGCAAGATTTCAGTCATTTAGAACATTAATCTAGTAAAAACGTCACTATCGCCACCACTCCCTCAGTCTTGTCTTCTAAAATGTACAACAAACCATGGGAATATTCCCATCGTATAGTACGATTTACTACATAGATTTCGCGTTACTATGAACCACACATTCACACATCCGAATACCAAATTAATCTTCCGAACCGAAGCTGAAAATCGGTAATAAATTACTCGAAATGTAAACCTCCGAAATACGCGGAGTAAAAGACAAATTGCGTACGTTTGAATTTTAACGGCTTTTGTGGTATTTGAAATCAATGCTCGCATATCGTGTAGTGTTTATGTGAAGAAAACATTTACACTGTTTGTTTATGTGTAAGTAGACGTACGTGTGCAGTTCAAAATGTATGTACAGTGTACACATCATTGACAAAATCTATCGTCGCGTATGTGTACCATGAGATGATCATACATTTAAGCTAAGACGTAGTTTGAATATACTCGTACATCAGTTCACTTCTATTATTTTTAATTCAGACGATTAAGCCTTAATCGAATTTATTATGCCCACAATGTACCATTAGATCAAAACTACATCTACTTGTAAGATGTACGATTAGACTTGACGCCTTCTCGAGTAGATATTTTGCATAATAACTACCGAGTATTAACCAAGTAGGTACGTGATTTTTTCCTTCCTCGTCGTAAAACAAATCGCACCCTCTTCCCCTTCTTCGCCTATTTAAAAATATTGCGAGTGTGAAACAAAAACACATTTTCAAACAGCAACGTATTACTTACCGGTAATAAAATAGATAAGACGTTCATGAAGACGGAGGCCATCCTTCAGCTGTCAAAATCCCTAATGTTCAGGTTTTTCAAGTCATAAAAAGTCTTTAAAAGGTTCATTATAAGGAGCCAGACCCTCTAGTCGGTAATCTCTCGAGCGTTGTAGAATAATTTCAAAACGTATCCCTTTATTTTTACAGCACGGTCTACGCGCCTTTTTACTTAGGTAGGTACCTAACATTATAACTCGGATACTCTGCGCTCATTAATTTAAAGGTTTCCTATTTTTGACCTGCGAGATCAGACTCTTTGAACTGCTCTCTGACCACATGGTATTTTAACCTGACAAAGGCTCACCACTTGTACCAACATCTCTTTTACTCCAAAATAGTATTTTTCTCTCTCTCTCTCCTTATAGGTAGAGGCACTTGACGTTTGATTTCCATTTGGTTCGTATTATAATGCTGGTGTTCTGTTTTACTATAACGATGAGTTGCTATAGCCACAGCCAGCAACGACGTCAAACGGCCCGTCAAAGGTGTACATAACGTTTGAGATACCACGATGGCTAATTACCAAAAATCCAAAGTACGTGCCACGTTAAAAAATATATATGTACCTCTAGGTAAGTGAAACCATAATATACTCGTAACCTGACGAGTATTTTTCTCCCTTTGGTTTTGGCGTTAAAGCAAACAAATATACGCGTCATTTACACGGTTTTTTTACAATTCAGGAAATTATCATAAATCCTGACACGGGTAGAAAAACTAGACTTTGTTGTAAAAAAATAAAAAATAAAGGTGACAGCTTAAGACTTGAGTTTCACCAGATACCCGATTCCTGGCTGTTTGCAACATTGGAATTTGTGAATTATTCACTAATAGGTTTGGGTTGGTTTTTTTTTCTTATAGTTTTTATCTCGTGTACGTGTTCTTTTCACGCATTAATTAGGAAATCCACGTGTTTCGCGAACAATTTAGATGTTTCGGTGATAAGATTACAGTGTTTTGGGATTTTTTTTTTCGTTTAAAATGAGAGTGTGGGCATTTTCGGTCGAAAGGAATCGAGTACCAGAGTACCGTACCTAGCGAATAGGCAGTGACAAAACTAAGGGGTTGTGTGAGGGCGGAGGGTTGGACCACAATCCAAGTTGCCAAATTTCGGCAAAGTCGACAAAGTTTAAAAAATTTTAAAACAAAGAAGCTATTTTGATGACTTTTCTGGAACTTAAGTTACACCATTTTCAATACTTACAAAATTAATTCAATTTTCAATTCCAAACATTGAAAAAAGTTTTAATTTATTCAGTCGTCTTATTTTGACCTCTTTCTGACGTATTTCATGAAAAAATTGATAAAAATTACACTCATAGCAAAAAAATTAAAATTCGTTTATTTATTGAAATTTTTTGAATTTTGATTTTTTTGTGATGAGTTCATTCATTGAGTGAAAGGGTTTTTTCAATTTTTTCAACGGATACGTAAAAATAGGGATCACTTGAGACAACTTCACCAATCAAAACTTTTTTCATGTTTTAAACCAAAAAATCTCATTTTTTCGCAAACTTTCAATTTTTTTAAATCGACTTTACGAAATAACGCCATCCCAATTTTTTAATATGTTGTTCAGCATGAAAAGTTGTTCGTAATGTATTTTTTTCAGAATCTTTGAAACTCGGAAAGATATGAAACTATACGTTTTGAAACTTTTGTAGCTAATTTTTCGTGTGAAAAAAAAGTGGCAACACTGATTTTTATGATATCAACAAAACCCCTTTCAAAACCCCCAATTACTGGAAAAAGTTCCATTTTGGTAGATGTCGCGGTTATCGAGTAATCCACTGCTGAAATAGATGATATTTCAAGTTCACAGAAAACTTTGACACCCCTTAGCAGCCTTTTATAAAGGGCAGAGGGCTGCGATTCGCGCCATTGGTCATCCCTTCGGAAGGTTTTTCCACAGGAAAAATTTCAAAAAAATTGCCGACCGACCCACCCCCTTACCACTTCTCGGTTGAATTGACGTGGGATGACCCGGGTACTTACCCAACTTTCAAAAATGCCAAGCTCAGGCATGTTGCTTTTTTTCAAAATCACTTTCTAAAAATCTATTATTCGCACTCAAAAAATGATTTACTGAAATTTTGATTTTTTTTCTATTTTTGGCCCGAATTTGAATTTTTAAAAATTTGTTAAAAACGAAAAATGAATTTCAGAACCTGCAATTTTGGCTGGTGGTATATTTTGGGCTTATTTTTCGATTCCTTTCCTTTAAAATTATCAATTAAAACTTTTTGAAAAATGTTTAAACTTACCTACATATACACGCGTGAATTTTTGTATTACCAGCATTTGTTTCTGCAAGTCTCTCTAGTCTCTACACAGGAAATATCTCAAAAAAATGTAACCACCTCAAATGAAAAATGAAAGAAAAGTTTCATGCTGACAAACCTCATAAATTTTATAAATATCAACAAAAATGTAAAAATTTCGCGGGTCACTGAAATTAATTCGAATAAATTTTAGCATCTCTGATTGGAAATGTGGAAATGAATTCGTAGGTTCTCAATGTCAACCAAAGTCCAAAATTTCCGAAAAATGAAAAACTCGTTGAAAATTCAAGCTCGTGAGATCGTTCCAAAATTTGTTTTTGCAATATGTATTTCTAAAAAGGGAACCTTATAGATGAAGGGATGTTCTCTAATTATGAGCAAGCCTGAAATGGCCGAGAAGGTGCTCATAATAAGCACCGACCAAAATTATAATTTCCAAGGTTCGTTTTCGACCCCCTCTAGAGCAATTTGAAATTTCAGGAGAAGATTGAAAAATCGCTGGAGGCTTTAGAATTTTGATTTTCCCTGCTCAAACAATTTCTTCTCAACTTTTCCAAATTTCCTAGCTTTTTCCAACTCATCCAACTTTTCCCAAAAATTCTCAACTTTTCCCCCAGATTTTTATGGTTTTTTTTGGGGTGGAGGGGAAGGAGAGGAGTGAGACACCTCCTTCCGTTTCGTACTCATCTGACCTTCTCAATTTTCAGGTATGATATGCCCACTTACAGTTCATCCAATTTCATCGGTAAATTAGGAGGGTCCTTAAATATGACAAAAAAAAAATCACGATTTCTTTTGCTCCCAGACTTTAAAGTGATGACCTCTGGGCTCTGGTGAGAAAATGATTCCCTATTTTTTATTTTTTCTATTTTCGAAAAACTCGGGCTGCGGTGGGCCTCTCAATTTTCAGAAATTAAAAAAAATATAACATCAAAGCAAAATTTTTTAAATTCAAAAATTTCAAGTTCTAACACTTTTAAATCGTCTCTTTTGCAGTGTTGGTTGTTTAAAACTCGATTGTTTAAAACATTGTTTAAAACAGCTATTTTAAATGCCGAGAAAAAAACATTGTTGTTTAAAACATAATTTCTATTTAAAACTGTTTTTATTGTTTAAAACTTGTTTTTTTTGAGACCTCGTTTTTTTTGTTTTTTTCAATTATTTTGAGATTTTTGACTATAGAATTATCAAAAAAAAATTATAATGGTTTTTTTTACACGGATTTTACAAGAATCCATTATCTAAATTATTGATTTTACAAGAATCCATAATCTGAATTCTGGGACTCCAGCTGGATTGTCAGTTCATTTCTGATGAAGTAAAATCTAAAATCCATTCCTATAATTTACTACCCCAGTAGATTATGGATTTTCAATTTTAATCTGTTTAGGTACAATCTGGTAAAAAAAAAACAGCCAGATTTTCAAAAACTTATTTATATTATTTTTTGTAAAAAAAAAATTTCAACATTCCATAATCTATATACATTATGGAAAATCCATAGGTACCTAAACCTGAAGGCAATATACTTTTTGAATTTTATTTACATTTTTTGATTGAACAAGAACAATAAAATCAAACAAAGCTACCGAGTACCAAAAAAGTCTGAAAAAAAACAAAAAAACTGAATCTGAAACCACATTTACACTTGAAAAAAACGAAATTTTTTGTTTTAAACGTGTTTTAAAAACGTTTAAAACAGGTCAAATTTTACACTTGAATTTGGGTTTAAAACAAAAAATTTGTTTTAAACATACAAAAAAAACTGTTTTTTGTTTTATTTCAAAAAAAACGTTTTTTTTTTCAACACTGCTCTTTTGAGTAAAATGAATTCTCATGAAGATATTACCACCATCCCTAGAAAACAAAGTCGGTTCCCTAGAATAGCTGAAATTCTTATTTTATAAGCTTATTGAATTTCAGCTACCTATATTTTAGGTTTTCAATGGAGGGGGCTAAAATCGTCATGAGAGTTTATTCTACTCAAAAGAGACTTTTTAAAGATACCTAACAGAACTTTGAAATGTTGAAATTTTAAAATTTCACAGTGAATTTGTATTTTATAAAAATTTTGAAAATATAAGGGGCCCACCGCAGCCCGTGTTTTTCCAAAATGGAAAAAATGAAAAATAGGAAATTATTTACTAGAGGTCACCACCTCGGGGGTTGGGAGGGAGAAAAATCCCAACTTCGAAAATAAGGACCACCCTAGTGTAAATCCTTGCCTAGGTGTGTTTTTGAGCGCATTGATGCACGGTTATGATCCGATATTGCTTTAAAAACACGACTTTTCAATTTTAAAGGGGATGGCCTAAAATCTAATGAAAGTTTGGAGCCATTCGTGCAATCCAGATCGACCTTTTTAAATTAAACTCCTATCACGTCATTAACAAAACAGACCAAAAAATATCAAAAAAAATTAATCAACGTAAAAAAAAACACCCAACATCCTCCTTCTCGAACCAAAAACTCATTCTATTTATAAGTACGCACGTCTGCTTTAGTAGAAAATCCATCAATTTTTCCGCATGTTTGAGTGTGTAAACCTGTCTGCCAAAAATGCCTCTAAGAGTATACATTTGTATTCGAACCGGATTTCCTCAATGTGTAAAAAAACCAAAGCGCGGTAAGGCGCTTTTAAGCGTGAAAGCTGTTAACGCGTTCCATCGTCATGTTTTCATTTTTCATATTATTTTACTCGCGTATAGTATACAAATACACGCGACAAAAGAACGTCCGCGTGGGTAGTCTGACAGATGATGTATGGAGATAAATTTTACGCTAGTTTGACAAGCATTACTGATACTTATGAAAATACAGTAGACGTACCTACGCATTACGCGTACGAAAAGGGGTAGGTCTCGATATATCTGCATAAAATGCAAGCAGCACACACCCTTATAATATGTACAAAGGGTTTGTCGTCAGCTAGATCCATATGGAGCGTGACACGATGCTCAGAATGGTGCATCATGTCTCCTAGTCCTATAGAAACCAACAACTGGTTGCACATGTACAATGCACATTGCACATCGAACCCTAGCACACTTTCTTATACTAGAAATTTTTCAACCCTGTTTTAAGAAATTGGCGAAATATCTCGCGAAATTCGATACCAACCAAATCCAAGAGCATATTGTCAAAGTCTGCACCGACTATTATACCGAGGCAGGAGGCAAGATCTTTTTAAAATCACATTAAAAGAAGCATCAAAAAGACCGCTGGTTTTGAAACACACCGACATCGCTCACGGTGCTCGGGTTACTTTGGAAATTCATCTTTTACACAGTTAATAAAAATCTATAATGAAATAATTTCTGTCGATCGGTTCGAATGTTTCTGGTTTCTGGTACACACGACTCGTAATACAAGTAGCTGCGTCTATTTTTACTCTATAGGTAAATCAGATTCATATTCAACTCGCAGACTGTTTCTTTATATAGATGCTTTTGAATTAACGGACGATTTTCATACTTAAAGAGAATATAAATTAATTTACCAATGGCCAAGATCGAAGAAAAATACTCCGAGAGTGTCTGCTGTGACGTTGCTGAAATTATGCTATTCGTCGAATTGCTCGCACGAGGATTTTTATCAAACGTAATAAGCGCGACGTTCACGTGATGGTATTTTATTTGTTGTAAGTATGCACCTGAGAGATAAGACGAGGTATTTCACAAATAAATATCTAAAATTCTAATACAATCGAATTGCTATGTAGAAGAAGGTAGGTACCTATAGGTACGTGATGGTATTATTCGTTATTCGTATCTTCAAACAGCCATCAAAATTCCAATAAAATATGCAACAAAATGGTCATATCGTCGAGCAAATGGATACTATGGATATTTTATCGACTCGGGTACCTATTATCTAACTATCTAAGTATCTTCATCATCACCCATATGGGACAACATCGAATTCAGCTGAAGATACCGCGATAATTTCTCTGAAAAAAAGAGTCATAAATGCATCGTGTGCATACTTATGCGGTTCATGCTATAAAAATTTACGTACTTGGGAGATTAATGAAAAATGGACATTTCCTGGCAGTATTTTTTAAAATTCAAGTATCGGGTCATTCCACGTCAATTCGACCAAGAAATGGTAAGGGGGAGGGGGTGGCGATTTTTTTTGAAATTTTCTCTGTGGAAAGACCTTCCGAAGGGATGACCAATGGCGCAAATCGCAGCCCTCTAGCCCTTTTTTAAAAGCTGCTAGGGGGTGTCAAAGTTTTCATTGAACTTGACAAAAAAATTAAATTTTTTGATTTAAAACATGAAAAAAAGTTTTGATTGGTGAAGTTGTCTCAAGTGACCCCCATTTTTACGCATCCGTTGAAAAAGTTGAAAACTCCCTTTCACTCGATGAAATATCACAAAAAAATCAAAATTCAAAAAATAAACGAATTTCAATTTTTTTGCTATGAGCGTAAATACGTATTTTATCAACTTTTTCATGAAATACGTCAGACAGAGGTCAAAATAAGACGACTGAATAAATTTAAACTTTTTTCAATGTTCGGAATTGAAAATTGAATTTTTTCGAATTTTGTAAGTATTGAAAATGATTTTTTGTACTTCATAAATTGTAAACTTTCTAAAGCTTTCGCCTTCCTTTCGCTCGGGCAAAATCAAAAATGTTCTGTTGGACTTTCAAATTTGATTTTCAAAGGCCAAAAAGCTCAAAAAACTGCGAATTTTGAATTTTCAATTCCAGTACTTTATCAACCTTGCAATAGAACAATTCAAATTTTTTTTTCAAGTATGAAAGCATCGTTTTTGAACACTTGAAATCATTCTACATTTTTGTTTCCAAAATTCGGATACAGACATTTCCACAATTACCCTCAATTCCACGAATCCCATATGCCCGAATTCACAAAATTCGATAAAAAATTTTAAAATTTTTTTCCAATAATACCTATTCCAGCAGAAAAAAATGAATATGATCTGATTTGCTCAGCACATCACACTTAATCGAAAAATTGAAATTGATTAAAAAAATACACCC
The DNA here is from genome assembly GCF_950023065.1 of Planococcus citri. Classification (NCBI taxonomy): domain Eukaryota; kingdom Metazoa; phylum Arthropoda; class Insecta; order Hemiptera; family Pseudococcidae; genus Planococcus; species Planococcus citri. Next base: position 43,602,924 of record NC_088680.1, on the reverse strand, counting down.
TGAGTCGTTTTTATCCTTTTTTTTTCAGAGCTACGAGAGAGAAAAATTTCGATAACAGTTTCAAATTTTCTATGATTTTTTTTACCTCTTGAATTAAATACCAAAGAGAGAGGGCTGGGTTGCGATTTTTGAGCTTTTTGTTTCCTCTGTTTCTCTGACTTCAAAAAAAAAAGTCAGACAGATCAAAAAATTGACCGTATCCGGAGAAAAGTTTGATCAAATCTAATTAAATTTGAGCAGATTCAATTAAATATGGTTATATCGCAGTTTTGATCGGACTAGATGCAATGATCCATCCTTTATTAGTTCTGAAAATTTTTTTTCTATGTTTTGATATTCTCAACACCTGGAAAGCTTCTCAAAAGTAAAAACACAACAAAAAAACAATTTTTATGCATTCATCCACAAAGTAGGTTCTTAACCCACTCATAATTTAGTTCCGAATTTTTGGATCAAGTAACTAGAAATTTTAAAAATCAGACAAGTTTCTTTTTTTGAAGGGAAATTTACTTTTTGAAAAAAAAACATTCAGGAGAAGAGTCGTTCGCGTAATTTTAATTCGGGAGATTGGATTCGGGAAAATGGGTGTCCGGGGAAATAACCGTTAATGGAAATATCCGATCGGGATACTTAATGGATTCGGGGAATTATACCAGAAACCAGAATCAAATTTTCTAGCTCTGCTTGGTGATCGAAAATTAAAATTATCTATTTGAATTAATCCATCATCCATGTTTCTCGATCTCCACATGAAATGAAAAATGTTTGCCTTTTAAATCTTATAAATGTTGATTTTTAGTCCAGTAGGTACCTTACCTATCTGATACAAATCACTTTTGGAAACTTTTTAAAGCGAAAACTCGTCGAATGAAAAGTGAAAATCACGTCATTCCCAATTAGTTTAAAATCAGACAGTAAGTAGATTCAGTTGATTTGGAAGATTAAGATTAAAAGTTATGGCTTATAGGCATATTTCCAACCACCTCGTTAAAATCTATTCAATTTACTTCAAGTGAAACATGGAAGCTGATTACCATTCGCTGGCTGTAGGTACTACATTATACTAACTTTATTGGTCTTCAATATGTTAAGGTATGTAAGTATTCACTTTTGACGTAATCATTCGTTCCTAAAGACGCAATAAAAGTATTCGAATCTTGTAAATACCATGGCACGAGCACATGTGCATCTACATAGTATGAGGGACTTCACGCGTATATATTACGAAAACAAAAGCACTCTAGAGAGCCTTTTTTTTTGTGTCCTGAAATGATACTCTCTCCACGGCGTACTTGACGAGGCGAAGATTAAATAAACGAAAAATACAATGAATAGTGTAAGGGGGTGCGATAGGTTAGGTGATTGTCGAGATAATGTGTTTAGAGAAATAAAAAGCCGGGTCTGAATTTAGATTCTGTGTATACGAAGACGAACTATACGAAGACCGATCCCTCTATCCTCCTCAGATGATTATATTTATTTAAGCACTCATATCAGGTGCGCTTATGAAGCCTGTAAAGCCGAACACTTTTACCTGTTTAATGCGATCTTCCGGTACCGCACGTGTTTAATCTTACTAAACAGGTAACCGTTTGCTGCATTGACGTGTGTACGATGAGGTGCATCTACATCTTAACTGGTGGTGGTACCAACGTTGAATTTGGATCCTTGCTATGCATCGTTTGCATCCTGATTTTGTATCATCGCGAATTTCAGACTTTTGCTCGAGAGGAGATGATTCAATATTATCATTGAAACATAGTGATATTGATAAAAGAATAACTTTTCTCACGTACTTATCAGTCATATCATGTGCTATCTGAAATTACCTATTCATTTGATTTATCTATAAAAAATATTGATAATTAGCATTGATGAGTTTATAAGTGTTCCAATTTCCAATTGCCCTGTTTAGTTGAAGATGACGTGCCTATCAGAGAAATAACATCAGTGATTTTAATTAAAAGATGAGTAAGTAGATAAGTAGGTAGGTAATTGATGTTATATCATCAATGTATTTTGAAGCAACGTTATCTATTCTTAAATACATACGTATTTCCCTTCATTTGTTGGAGAAAATCCATTTCAGAACACAAATACGAGTACGAGATTTTTTAAATTTCAAACCCGCCACCTTGAAAAAAAAAACACTTTTTAATCGTAATCTAAAAGGATTGCAAGAAAAAAAGAGGCTTCAGGGAAAACTACAAGAGAAAGCTAAGATTCAATATTCAAGTATATCCTGCAGTGTCCGGTTTCGTTCAAAGAGATTGTTCTTTCCTGTTCCATTATTTTTTGGCGATTTTCAATTCATTCACGGTTTCAAACCATTTTAACGGGTTTTTAAACGATGTTTTAGGACTGTAGATTTTGTGTGATTTTTGCCTAAACTTTTTCATTTTTTGATAATTTTAGTTGTTTTAATTTTTTTTTGTTTTTATACAACATCTTTGCAACACTTGGCCAACCTGATTCTTTAATTTTCAAAATAAAATGCGTACATTTTTTTTTTGGTCTAGTTATTATATTATCTTTATATTTATTTGTTTCGATAAAATTTTTAATTGATGAAGTAGGTATGTGAAAATTGTATTCGTTTTTAATTCAGGTCACCACTCATTAAAATTGATTAAGTCGTCAGTACATATTTGATGAATCTGTCATCAAGTATACAACAAAACCTCATAAATGAAGTACTGTGATGACTCTTTGGTGACAGATTCACCAACAAGTCAACAAGTGGAAAAACCATTACACATGGCTACTGCTTGGTAAATCTGTCACCAAGAAATCATCAAACCATCGAAAAAAAAATTTGAAGAAGCAGTGGGGAAATTCATGTAATTACTTCAGTATATAACAATTTTCCATGAGGATGACAAAACCCTCCATGGTGACAGCAATACAACTTCACCAAACAGTGATCATGTGTAGTTGATTTTTGACTTGGTGATTTAGAGGTCAAACTGTCACTAAAAAGTCATCACAATGGGTTTTGTCTTTCTCGTGTCAAATTGTGTGGCGACTCTCTGGTGACAGACTCACCACCAAGTCATCCAGTCAGAAATTAATTAAACGTGGTCCTAGAGAAATTTTTTGATCGCCTCGTGACTTTTTGGCGACAGATTCACCAAGCAGTGACCATGTGTAATAGATTTTGTAAAAGATGGCCTTTTTGGTGAATTTGTCACCCAAGACTCACCACAACGGTTTACAGCATCCTCATTATGAATTATTGGTGAAGTAATCACCAGGATGTCACCACACGGTCACGTATGAATTTCCTATGGTTTTGTGACTTCTTGGTGACAGATTCATCAGATTCACCAAAAGTCACCAAGTTCAAAACCGATCACAAATAGGACATTCTGGTAGTTTTTTCACCAACAATTCGTCATAAAAAAGACAATAAACCCACTTGGCGACTTCACCAGAAGTCACCAGAATCCACCAAGGAGTCACCAGGCATTCAACAAAGTTTTCAAAGGCTCTGAGGGCATCCTCGTAATTTTTTCATCATTAATTCACCTATACAAAAAAGTCAAAAACTCACTTGGAGAATTCTGGAGAATCTGTCACCAGAAGTCACCAGAATCTACCAAGGAGTCACCAGGCATTCAAAAACGTTTTCAAAGACTCTGAGGGCATCCTCGTGATTTTTTCATTATTATTTCACCTAAAAAAAAGGTCGAAAACTCACCTGATGAATTCTGGTGAAGCTATCACCAGAAGTCACCAGAAGTCACCGGAATCCACCAAGGAGTCACTTGGGATTCAAAAAATTTTATCAGAGGCTCTGAGGACATCCTCATGATTTTTTCATCATAAAAACACCCCAACAAAGTCAAAAACTCACGTGGTGAATTCTGGTGAATAAGTCACCAGAAGTCACCAGAATCCACCAAGGAGACACCAGGGATTCAAAAAAGCTTTCAAAGGCTCTGAGGGCATCCTCATTATTTCTTCATTCTTAATTCACTTACAAAAAAGTTAAAAACTCACTGGGTGAATTCTGGTGAATCTTTCACCAGAAGTCACCAGAATCCACCAAGAAGTCACCAGGCATTCAAAAAAATTTTCAAAGGCTCTGAGGACATTCTTGTGATTTTTTCATCATTATTTCACCTAAAAAAAAGTCGAAAACTCACCTGGTGAATTCTGGTGAATCTGTCACAAGAAGTCACCAGAATCCACCAAGGAGTCACCAGGCATTCAAAAAAGTTTTCAAAGGCTCTGAGAGCATCCTCGTGATTTTTCATTTTTAATTCATTTACAAAAAAGTCTAAAACTTACTTGGTGAATTCTAGTGAATCAGTCACCAGAAGTCACCAGAATCCACCAAGGAGTCACCAGGCATTCAAAAAAAATTTCAAGGGCTCTGAGGGCATCCTCGTGATTTTTTCATCATTAATTCACCCAAAAAAAGTCGAAAACTCACCTGGTGAATTCTAGTGAAGCTATCACCAGAAGTCACCAGAATCCACCAAGGAGTCACCAGGGATTCAAAAAATTTGTCAAAGGCTCTGAGGACATCCTCATGATTTTTTCATCATAAAAACACCCCAAAAAAGTCAAAAGCTCAAGTGATGAATTCTGGTGAATCTGTCACCAGAATTCACCAGAATCAACCAAGGAGTCACCAGGCATTCCAGAAAGTTTTCAAAGGCTCTGAGGGCATCCTCGTAATTTTTTCAATTCTTAAGTCACCTAAAAAAAAAGTCAAAAGCTCAAGTGATAAATTCTGGTGAATCTGTCACCAGAAGTCATCAGAATCCACCAAGGAGTCACCAGACATTCCAGAAAGTTTTCAAAGGCTCTGAGGGCATCCTCGTAATTTTTTCAATTCTTAAGTCACCTAAAAAAAAGTCAAAAACTCATCTGGTGAATTCTGGTGAATCTGTCAGCAGAAATCATCAGAATCCACCAAGGAGTCGCCATGTTTAAAGGCTCTGAACACATCGTCGTTATTCCTCGTTATTTTTTCATCATATCAACACTTCAAAAAATGTCAAAAGCTCACCTGGTGAGTTCTGTTTAATCTTTCACCAATAAGTCACCAGGATTCATGAAGGAGTAACTATAAATTCAAAAAAAATTTCAAGGGTTATGTGGACAAGCTGGTGATTTTTTCATCATAAATTCACCTAAAAAAAAAGTCATAAACTCGATTGGTGACTTTTGGTGAATCTGTCACCAAGAAGTCACCAGAATTCGCTATGGAACCATTAGACATTTTTTTTAAACTCTAGAGTCGTGTGGACATTCTGGTAGATTTTTCATCAACAATAATTAGTCTCAACAATGACAATAAACTCACATGGTAACTTCTGGTGGATCTGTCACTAAGAAGTCACCAGACATTCAAAAAAATTGTATGGGCCATGAGGATATTCGGTTATTTCTTCACCAGTAATTCACCATGAAAGAGGCAATCACCAAGAGGTCAGCAGGGGTCACCAAGGACGCACCGGACATTCAAAAAAATTTTCAAATGCCCTGAGGACGTTCTGGTGGTTTTTTCACCAACAATTTCCCATAAAACAGACAAAAAACTCTTTGGCGACTTCTGGCGAATCTGTCACCATGAAGTCACCGGAGTTCACCAAGGAGTAACCACAGATATTCAAAAACTATTTTCAAAGGCTCTAAGGACATTCTGGCGGATTTATTCGCCGTAAAAAATACAAAAAACACACTTGGTGACTTCTGACGAAATCTCACCAAGAAGTCACCAGGAGTCACCAAGGAGTCACCAGACATTCAAAAAAAATTTCCAAGGTCATGAGGGCATTCTGGTGGATTTTTCACCAATAATTCCTCTTAAAAAAGAAAATAAACCCACTTGGTGACTTCTGGTGAATCTGTCACCAAGAAGTCACCACCCTAGTAAAAAAATCATAGATTAGTAGTACTGCAGTAGTACTACAGTACTTCTTTCAAAGTCATAAACTATTTTGTTCAGTAGTTGAGTATCACAGTATACTGGAAGTAGTGCTGGTATTGTACTTGAGTAGTACTGCAGTAGTACTTCAATCCTACTTATTCACTAGGAGTACTGAATTTCAGTAGTTGAGTAGTACTGTAGTAATACTGCACAATACTAGTGCAGTACTAGGTACCTGAAAAGTTCATATTGTTACTACTGGCAGTACTATTATTTTTTTGCATGGGCAGGACTCACCAAGGAGTCACCAGATATTCAAAAAAATTTCTGAGGGCATTCTCGTGATTTAGAAGTCACCAGTTTGGCAAATATGAATTTCCTACATATTCGATTACTTGGTGGTGACAGTTTCACCACCAAGTCAAAAATTGATTACAACAGCATCTTCCACTCTTTCTTTTTTTCATAATTTCGATAAAATGGCGGTATGAAGAGCAATGAAAGAAGAGGAGGGGAAAGGTGATCTTCTGACTCGCTCATTAACAGAAAAATATGTCAATATTATAGTTTCTTATCACTACTTACTTGCTGGTAGATTTAATATCGCTATGAAAAACAATTTTAAACATTTTTTTACGATTTTAATCCAAGCCCCCTTTCTTTGAATATCTGCAGGACATCTACCTAGTACCTACCCTCCCCCACATCTTACAAGAAGCTAGAGAAATCATTCAAATGCCATCTAATAGGACGTTTCAATTCGATCAACACTAATAGATCACTTTTTCAGATCCACATTCCACACTGCAGAATGGAATCACATCTCACTAACGTTTAACTCATCCATTACCTACCTACAAAATACATACATCGTACTCATATAATCTCGCGAGCGTCTAAAAACGCAGGAAGGTAATGCAAAGGCACAACGATGGAAAACGTTTAAAGTCGAGAAGAAGACCCCCGGTATAATAAATAGAAAAGATGATTGTTGATTCGACGAACGTGTTTCTTTTACCAGATGCGAGTTTCTAGCTCGTACGACTTCCGTACAATGTAAACAAATTATAAACGCGCTGACACATGCGGCCGAATTCAAACCACGAACCACGATCCTCCGGTATAACGTTTACTTCCCTTTAGAGATGATGAAGAAGAAAAAAAAATGTGCACCTAGAGGTGTACGTAGGTATAGTTCGTATATAATTGTAACTGTGCAGTGTGCAGTGTGCCCTTAAACGCGTACTGATTTATGCATTTTATTTCACGCATATTGCCTTCATCTTTTACGCGTGCAGTGTGCTGCACGTTCGCGTTCTTCTCGCATATTTACACTCCATTTGGAGCTTTTGGTTTTCACTCAGCTTGTGTGTAGTGTGTGAGATGAATTAAGACGATAGTTGAGAATACTGCAGCTGGTTTAATTACGAGAGTATCGTTTTAGGTATTAGGCTTGTAATACAGTGGTTAATTACTACGTGCTGTTGTGGCGTTTTTTGGATAATATAAAAATTAATCTGTCATATAGCTGCGGGTACCTAAGACTCTATATCTTAATGTAGATGACAAATTAGATCGGCCCTGTCCTGTGTCTTACCGGATACGAGTACGGTAAACGGATTAGCGCGCCTTTGCCTTTGAGGTACCTATCTAGTTGAGTTGTCATAAATCGACAATCACATTTCAATTCTTAGCTCTCGTCTATTCTATATGATAAGAGTTCATAAACCGCGACTATTGGACCGGGTCCAAAATTTTGCCAAGAAAACGCATTAATATGGAGTTTAAAAAATCGCCTCGCCTCGACTCTATAGTTATATACGATAGGTGCTTTGAAATTGAACATGTTTCGTGGTTCATCTATGTACTACACTAATCTACACCCATCTCACACTCATTACCTACTCTATTCAGTTATAGCCTATTGGTGGTGTAAAGGCGCACACGTATCACATAATTATGATCGACCTGTTTGAATAAATTTTACATCAATATTTATAGAAGCAAAGGTACCTATAGCCAAACAGCCTATACGAGTTATGGCATCGAATACATAATGATAAAAGCGTCAAAGCGTTTACAGGTAATTTGGAGGGTGTTCAAAAATCTCTGATGGTAGGCGCTCGTGTCTATTATTCGTTGTACGAGTAAGTAATTTGTTATCTCGGCTTTTTAATTTTACCAAATATCTTCCTTCAGTGATGCTTAAGTATAGCGACGATGGTAAATTAGTATGGTGTGTTGAAACAAGGTGAAACAACTTTTAAATCTTCATTCCACCACCTAATTTTTATCAGCGTTTAAAATATTTTCGGAAACTTGACGTTTTGTTGGAAAAGCTCGACGTGAATTACGATACGTCTTGTATTTGGTGTTGTGGGTGCTGCGTGTGGAAGTAGGTACATAAGTGAATTTCGTGGGAATGCTCGATTTATGGGCTTGGTGTAATAAATTACTGGTATGGGTAACATCTATCAAATTGAATGTGTAAAATGTAATGTGTGTAGTCTAATATCCCTAAAAAACATGCTGAGGAATGTGAAATACTTGTTGTTCATTTTTTATTAGCAATCTTACAACTGTGTCGAAACTGTACCACTTTATGGAGAATTTGATGATTCCGAATTCCCTCTGGATGTATATATGTTATATGTGCTTTCATTTTTTGGGAGACGACTAGATGAAAAATGGATTAAAATTTTAGTTATAGAAAATGCCCATTGGTCCAATATTTTCTTTGAAAATTAAACCCCCCCCCCCCTCGAAAGCTATGTTTTGAAAATTGGAATCTAGAAATTTTCTCTAAAAAATAAATAATCAGTGTCTTAGAAATTAAGGTTCTTGAAAACCAAAGTCCTAAGAATGACGGTTATGAAAATCAGAGTCTTAAAATTTAAAGTCTGGAAAATTTGAGATGTACTCGTAGAAAGTCCGTGCTTTGAGAATGAGGTACCTATTGAATATTATCCTATGAAAAATCAAGGTTTTCGAATATCAGCGTCGTATTGGAATTCAATGCCTGAAAAAAATGACAGTCTTGGAAATGAGGGTTTAAAAATCACGCATTGAAAATCAGTATATTGTAAATTAGGGTCTTGTAAATTGGGGTCTCGAGAATATTCAAGGGTCTTCGTTTGGACTGCAATGCCTGAAGAATGAGTGCTTTTAAAATGGGAATCTTGAAAATTGATGTTTGATGAATCAGGGTATTGAAGATTGGAATCTTTAAAATTGATGTCTAATGAATCTGGCTCTTGAAAATCTGCGTGTGAAAAATCAGGGTCTAGAAAATAAGGAAAATGAAAATTGAGATGTTGAAAATCAGAGTTTTGAGAATCAGAGTCTTGGTATTCAATGACTAAAAAAATGCGCGGTGTCTTGAAAATCGGTTTCTTGGAAACCTGGATTTTGAAAATTAGTGTCTTTAAAATTGGGACCTTGAAGATTTGAAATGGTCTTAGAAATTATTGGTCATCGAACTTAGTGCCTTAATATGTACGTAATAAGGGTCTTGAAAATTGGTGACTTGCAAATCAAGAATTCCAAAAATCAGGGTCTTAAAATTCAGGAAATTGAAAATTTGCGTCTTGAAAATGAAAATCCAATGTTTAAAAAACAAAAGTTTTTAGAAATCAGGGGCTTAAAAATCAGGGGGGGCGTTAAAAACCATCATTCTTAAAATAACTGTCTTGAAATTTAATATGGGAGAAAAAAATGTGTATGTTAGAAACTTGTGGTCTTAAAAATATCTCAATGAATCTTGGAATTCATGGTTTGAAAAATCAGTAATTTGAAAAATTGGAGTCTTGAAAACTAAAATCTTGAAAATTGATGTTTGATGAAACAGGGTTCAGGGTCTTGAATATCTGCGTCTGAAAAATCAGGGTCTTGAAAATTCAAAGTCTAAAAAAATGAGGTATGATGAAAATCAGGATTTAAAAAAATCAGTGTTTTGGAATTAGGTATAGGAATCTTGAAAATTAGTGTCTGAAAAATCGATGTTTCTGAAAGTCAGGGTCTTGGATTTCAATTTGCTGAATAGCTGGGTCTTGAAGATTAGAATCTTGAAAATTGATGTTGGATGGATCAGGCTTCTGAAAATCTGCGTCTGAAAAAACGAGGTTATTGAAAATCAGGGTCTTGAAAATAAGGAAAATGAAAATTGAGATGTTGAAAGTTGGAGTTTTGAAAACACTGTTTTGAGAATCAAAGTCTTGGCATTCAATGACTAAAAAAATGCGGTGTCTTGAAAATCAGAATTTTGAAAATCGAGGTCTCAAAAATCGGTTTCTTGAAAATCAGGATCATGAAAATTGAGGTCTTGAAAACACTGTTTTGAGAATCAGGGTCTAAATCTGCGTTTAAAATAACGAGGTTTTTGAAAATCAGGTCTTGAAAATTAGGTTTATTAAAAATTAAGGTGTTGAAAATCAGAGTCTTGAAAACACTGTTTTGAGAATCAGGGTCCTCGGCATTCAATGTCTAAAAAAATGAAATGTCTTAAAAATCAGGATTTTGAAAATCAAGATCTTAAAAACCTGATGTGTCAGAATTTTGAAAATTGATTTTTTGATCAGTCAGAATCTTAAAAATCTGCTTCTGAACTTCAGTTGTTTTTGAAACTCATGGTGTTGAAAACTTGGTTCATAAAAGTCAACATCTTGAAAAAATTGTAATGAAAATCAGCGTTTTGAAATTCAATTTCTGAAAAAATGAGTGTCTTGAGAATCAGGATATTGAAAATTAGTATAGGTATCTTTAAAATTGGTATCTAGAAACTTTGAAATGGTCTTGGAAATTAGCGTCTTACAATTCAGTGTCTTCCTCTTCATGTCTTGAAAATCGGTGTCTTGCAAGTCAGTGGTCCTAAAAATTTGCATCTTAAAAATCAGAATCTTGGAAATCAGGGTCCGGAAATTTAAAAACTTGAAAATTGGAAATCTGTACCTATCTGAAAAATTAGTGCCTTAAAACTCAAAGTTTTGAAAAATTATCGTCTTAAAAACAGGGTCTTGAAAATTGGCACAATAAAAATCAGGATCTTGAAAAGTAGAGTCTTGAAAATTAATTATGGTTTTAATAATCATTAAATTAAAATTGGTGCTCAAAAAATCAACGTCTCGAAAATCGATGTTCTCATTTCTCAAAAATCATGATCTTATAAGAATGTGTCTTAGAAATCAGGTTTTCTGAAATTCGTCCATTAAACCAAGGTTCATCAAAATCAGCGTCCAATCGTCCATACACAGTTACACAGGATAAATTGAATTTTTTCAATTCCAGATGGGGGGGGCTTCAAGCACCACTTTTTTCAGGTAGTGGAAAAATAAGATGTAGAATAGATACCTACAGTCTTAGTTCTCATCGGAGGTCATGTAACAACTTGGGGTGGTGGGAGGTGAAAAATTTCCAACTCATACTGTGATATGATAACCTAAAATAGATAGTGTTCGTGTTAAATTTTTTTGTAAAATTTGAGAATAAAGATGGCTTGAATATCATAAATGTACATTTTTGGTCCTCCTTTCCTTCTTTTCGCCTCCTTTCATCAATTAGATTTGTTTTCAAACCAAATTTTTAAATCAGCGTATTTTCTGAATCACCTTGAGAATTGAGATAAAAAATATCACTGTTTTGAGTCGATTTTTTGGAATAATTCCAAACAAGTTTTAAAGCATTTAGTACCATGATTTAAGTATTTGTTTTCTCTATTATTATGTTGTTTATTTACCTACCATATAAAATGAGATTAAAAAAATAATATAAATATAAATTTTTCTATTTTGACTCGAGTTTACGTTGCGAGCTCTCCGATGGGGTTAAAGTACTACGCTATAATATAGGTAGCTCTCTAAGAGACAAATACGATTTTTTTTCTTTTTAATTTTTTATATGTATTAAACCATCGCATCGGCACATACAGCTATTATCAATGAAGAATTACTTCCTTGCTCGGCGTCGACATGTGGACTCGGTGGCTGCATGCGGCGCGCATAAAAAAGAAGCCTTTTGGCACGTGACGACTATTTTCATTTTAATGACTGGAGCACAGAGTACCGAGTATCTGTAATTTTCATTATTGATCATTGTTTTGATCTAAGTTGTCGATAAAATACAGATAAATTGCAATTCGTAGGCATTATGGCACCTGTGTCGTCGATGGATATTAAACGAGATACGTGGACTTGAGGATGAGGCGCTACAATCGAGTATTCTATGCGAATTAATGAACCTACCTAATACATACCTACCTACTCAATTTTGATCGAAACTGTTCGCAGATTTTTCCAAAAATTGAACATCACATTTTAATTTCATATGATCGGAAAATGAGTAGTTTCCTAGCCAGTTTTGTGGTTGGAAAATACGTCTTTAACGCAGCCATCTAAACATGTGCGGAAAACAGTTACTTTCCTCCCTAGGGAGGAAAGTAACTGTTTTCCGCACATGTTTACAAATTGGAAATTAACAATTTTTAAAAATTTCAGCATTTATTTTCCTCTCATATGAAATTAAAATAGTATACGCGACAGGATTGGACAGTAACGCGATTAACTTGTGCGATTTAAGTCACTCGGCTTCGCCTCGCTCCTTAAACTTCGCACTCGTTAATCGCATACTTTCCGCTCCTGTCACGTAATGTACTATTATCTTGGGAGGGTCATTCCATGTCAACTCAACCAAAAAAAGGCAATTTTGAAAGTCATGTCCTTCGATTTCGCTCAAATTTTTTTTACAATATCTACCCACCCAGTAAGTAAGAAAGTCGCAATCAGTTTGGTCCCAGTCCCTCAGGGGGCGGGTGGGGGGCTTCCATTATTTTCACATTGTCTCGAGGTACTCAACTTCAGCAGCCCATTCCTCCAAAACTATGATACTTTGATCAAAACTGATTTCACAGTTCAAAAGGGCATTGAATTTTAAACTTTATAAGTATTTTGAAATTTTCAAAAGTTGAAAGTTGAATTTTCAATTTGAAAGTTCAAATTTCAAAATGGCGCTGTAAGTGGAAGCTACCATTTAAAATTTTGAAAAAATTTCCATAGATGTACATTTTGATACTTTTTTGAAATATTTAGGTTTCAAGATGGAACTCTTGACGGAGGGGGAGCACCCCCGCCCCCCAATTTTGGGTGAAACTTTCGAAAGGAAATCTGGGGCATGTGATATATCGAATTGCATGTTTTCGGCGACGCTGAACACGAATATGATGTTAGATTTTTGATAGGACTCCATCCACGGCCCCCAGCACCTCCCCAAAGGGGGTAAAAGTTCAAAATAGTGTTTTGTTCGTGCGACACATGGAATAATATGTTTTTGGTGACGCTGAACACGAATATGACGTCAGATTTTTGATTTGACCCGTCCACGGCCCCCAGAACCTCCCCCAATAGGTAAAAGTCAAAAAAAATTGTTGGGGGCCGTGGATGAGGTCCAATCAAAAATCTGACGTCATATTCGCGTTCAGCGTCAAATTGAGCGAAATCGAAAAACATGACTTTCAAAATCGCCTTTTTTTGGTTGAGTTGACATGGAATGACCCGGTAGTAATATTTCGAGATTTTCAAATTTCAGTTAGGTGTACTGATTTTGAGTGTTCTGTGTGTCTTTGAAGAATGAGCCTTCAAAGTTGGACAATTTTGCAACAAATTGCAAATACTTAGTTGTCATTTCCTTTCCAAAAAAATTCAAAAATAGACGAAATTTTTCTCTAACATATCGAAGAATTGCTCATTTTACCGGATGTTTAAATTCGCATCTAAGTTCGATATTATCCAAATTACAGTATTTTTCCCACACGTTGCAATTTCCTGTGACGTCATCGCCATCTCCTGAATGGTCATCGATGCATTCGAAATTCCATCGCAAAAAATAACCAGCTACTGGTTAATTTTCAGTTTTGATTGTATTTCGATTTGAACATATAGAACGTGCTCATATCACTTATGACGTTTCCTCTGGTGTAATTAAACGGGCGCGGCGAGGCATTGCCGAAAATAACTTTAATAGTTTATAGACAGATGCCAAAATAACGAAGGCTGGCGTGTATGTGTAGGAGAACTTTTTGTATTTTAAAACATTCTATCGTTGTCTCGGGTGTATACGGATTAGAGAGAAAAAAAAATACGCGTAAATCGTTTTTTAAAGCGAGGTGTGTTTCAGCACTTACTTAAATACTATTTCGAGTATAAGTATACGAGGGCAACTTTCAACGTGAGTGAATTTCACCTTCGCTGTATAGTTATTCGTAATAAGAAAAATAAACGCTGTACTGAAAAGTATACCATACCCACACTACATAAATGAAGAAGACTCGTATATATGAAAAATAATTTAATAATTAGTTCGATGAATTATGAAGCAGCGTACATACGCATTCCGAGTAAGATTACTTTACTCGACGCCTACAACATTCTATTTAGTTAGTTCGCGCTTCGCGATTGCTTCCGTTTCATCGAGCTACACATTTCCTCTACAATAGGACGCTAAATATTTCTCCGAGTATAAATAACTATTTGGTTTTGTATTATGTACTATGAGGACAATAACGGAAAACGTCACCTTATATTATACTAGCTCTCGACGCCGACGTTTACACCGTTTAAAACAAAAATAGCGTCGAGGCATCCGGCTTATTAGTGATAGGTATACCTTTAGACCTCATCTACACATTTGTAATCCTCGATTGCTCGCTTATCCGGTCCATACTTGGAGTTAACGGATCCAACGTCGTGAATCGTAGTAACGAGAATTTGATGAACGGATTTCTGGGTACTAGATTCTGTGGATGCGTTTCCTCATCCAACCCATCTCGATAGACTTTGAATGTATTCTATACGTCTGTGCTGCTTTTTTGCTGAAAACCCCATCGTTTGTGCTACTCTAGTTCCATGAGGTATTAGTCGGGGAGCCCGCATAAGGATCTATTGCACCCCCCCCCCCCGTCGATCCTCCAGGACAACCCTTCTCTTAAAAGAGGAGTCCTAAGGAACATTTCTAGGCCTTGTCCTTGAAGAAAAAGTGGCCCTACTTACAAAATGGCCGCCATTTTGTAAGTAGGGCCACTTTTTTTTAGGACAAGGGCTAGAAATGTTCCTTAGGACTTCCCATAGGTATAAGAAAAAAGTTGTACCGGAGGATCGACGGGGAGGGGGTGCAATGGATCCTTTTGCGGGCTCCCCGACTATAAAAACAGCTCAAGAAGACTGACTTTTGCCCTTGCTCCTGGAACCTCATTCTTTCCTTCATTCAGCATTATAATTCCCCAAGATATTGTTTTCAGATCTAAATATTTAGATTTTATTTGAGATTGAAAGGTCTTAGAGAAACTTGAAAAGTATGGGGAAGAAGGTTAAAAGCTCCCAAAATTTCAAAAATATATATTTTAAAAATTTTGGCCATGTATTTGTCATTACGATCGAAATGAGCCTCAGAGAATTATTTTAGTAAGGTGTAGGGGCAACAAAGTTAGGGTTTCCTGGAAATGTTTTACATCCCTTCTCTCCTCTAGAGCAAGTACATAGGTATACATTTTTTTTTCTGAAAAATAAGTTTCCTTCAAAATTGAGAAATTTTTATTTGTGAAAATTGAGATCAAGAACAAATTTTGTTTCGTTAAAAACAACTTTGGAATAATTTTCTTTTTTGGGAAAAAATGTTTTTTTCAATGAGACTTTTTTGTAAGCAAAATTCAATAGCTTTTGTTCCATGAAATTTCCATTTTCCTCCCAAGAATAAAGTTTTCAGTTCTTCAAAAATGAAGATTGCGTTTTTTCTTCAAAATTAATTTTCATTTTCTCTCTAAAAAGACAGTTTTTATTTTCTATTCAAAAATGAACCTTTAATTTTTTGTTCAAAAATAGAGTTTTTGTTTTCAAAAATGATACACGATAATATCCTAGAGTTGAGTGGAAGGGGGGGCTGGTCAGTGGTGTTTTATATTTCGTACTTTCGAGAAGAGCCAATGGAAAATTGGCTGCTGAGGACCTCATTTGTTTAAACTAAAAATTACATTTTTCCAATTTTTTCCACGTAAAAGTTTTTTTCTTATTTACTTACCTATTCATGTTTTACGATTTTTTTTTTCAACTCCTTTTTCACAAATAATAAAAATTTGAAAATCAAAATTTATGAAGAAACTTTTTATTGGATTCCAAGAATTACTTATTGGTAGTTTTACATAGTTGGTTGAATCAAGTTCTAGTTGTTTCAATGGATTTTTAAATATGTATTTTCCTCGCTTTTGAGAACTGAAAAAATAACGAATTTCCGACTCTTTTAGTCACACTGTAGTAAAAATCTCAAGCCAGACTTTTCTGAAAATATTAATCAGGCTTTTGAAAACTTGGAAAAAATTCTGTAGTTTTCCTTTCCGATCACTAACTTTTCATAATCAAGTTTCAAGCAAATAACAAATTATGATTAAAACTTTCCTTCGAGAAGAGTCTTTATCCCATTTTTTTCCAGTTTTTAATTTTATTTTCAGAGTTTTCAGTTTCTTTTTCAGGAGGTACATAACCTTATTTGATTTCATTTTTAAGTTTCTGATTTTATTCATTTTTTTTAATTCTTTGAATTTGGTTTTCAACTGCCAAAAGGCTAAAAAAAATACGAAAAATTATGAATTTTTTATTTTTAGAAGTGTTCAACATTTTTGTTTCCAACTCCCCCTTCCAAAATTTGTTCGAACCGCATCTGGCTAATTAGCATGAAAAATACTGAGGGCGGGGGGGGGGAGGTCTGCGGTGAAAAGTTGGGAAAATTTCAGTCTCCCCCCCTCCCCCCCGTTACGATTCTGTCTCTTTGACGACGTTTTATTGCGAGTATTATTTTCCATCCATGAAAACTTCGATTCCAACTTTCAGGCATAAAAAAAATCCCAAATCACCTGAAACTTTGTTAGTCGTAATAAAAATAACGAATCACTGCCAACATGGTTCTATCTTTAGTCGAACTGGAATTCATTTCTGAACTCAAAGACCTACCATTATTGCCAATTCTTTAAATGCTTCAGTGACCACCAGTCAATGATCTCACATACCTGTACACAACGTTATCATCGTGGGCAGGTAATCATCATCAAAGCCCAAAGCATTCATTTCCCTCCAAAACACGCGTATAATTTACTCGGCCAACAAGCTTTGACATCTTAGTTTTCAACATTTTCATTATAAGTACGAGTACTTGGTGGCGTCCACATTTTCGAAAACAGATGCTCGAGTAAATATTACATTCAACGGTAAATTAGTTAACCGAAGAAAGCGGATACACAAAAGACATTTACACAGCCGGAAACAAATAGGAAACCAACAGTCGCGTGGCTTCCTGTACCAGTGTCATCTTAAATATCATCGTTTCGAGTGATATTAGCTTGCCGAGTGTATTTCTTCAATTGATGCAGAAGAAGAAAAAAAAAGGTCGCGATGTCAGATTAGTTCAACAACACATGGGTTTTAATTAAAAGTATACGCAGGCCATAGGTACCTAGTATCTTGACTATTCGTATAGTCATCGGAAGCATAGATAGTAAAATGTAAGTTACGTACGAAGATAAGTTGCGCACAATGTGATTCCTCTGTTCTCTTGCCTAAAGTTAGTTAGGTATGCAAAAAACGTCTCTTAAATTTGACGAAAGGAAATGGTTGAAAAAAATTAACCCTTCGGAACCGAAATAATAAAGGAAAAAAATACGTCGTATGAATTTCTGTCTTGTCTACGTCAAATTATATTCCATTAATATGCTGCCATAGCTTCCAATGAAAATAGTAAGTATTAAGCGCGTACATTTAATAGGTGTGTATTAAAATAATGGGAATTTTGACTGAACGTTCGCGTTCAATAGAGATTTCGATACCGATTCGTAATTCGATGTTCGAGTTCAACCTGACGATACTTGTACTTATTATGGACAGGGATTGCTATTAGTTTAGGGTGAGTGAAAGAAGCTGGAATTTGGATATTTTGACATGAGACAGATTGTCAAACTTTTTCCCTAAATGAGAATACATGTATACCTTAACGAAATGTTTCGCGAACAGAAGTACGGTTCACTGGTTCAGCATACGATTCACATCAATGATACATAAATACTACAAACCTCAAATGTAAATTAAGAAGGGATACGACTGCAACGTCAGCCATATATTTCGTTTAGACAACCATACGATATCATCTTTTTTAAAAGCGAAGAGATGAAATTTCCATTGACCCGAGAAATATAGTGTAAGGATTTATGTTCATGTGAGATAAAAAATATGGCAGGCTGCACGAGAGCGAGACCCTGTCATCTTACATCAATCTAACTTGCTATTAGTTGAGGTAACGATGACTGAAAAAGTACCCGAAAAAAAAAAATATTTAAAAATGAAGACTGAAGGTGCAAAGGTTTCAACATATTAATTTTTTGCTTATTCCGATAAAAAAAGTGAAAATGTTGGGCCCAACACAACGTATGCCTTTGCTCAACTTTTACCTGTGTTTTTAAAAAAAAATTGAGCCCGGGTCAAAAAAAAATACGAGCAGTATAAAGCTGCCATTCACATTTGTATCATTTAACATTTGATGATTTTTGTTGCTGGTCCATTTATTGATAAAAATCAGCAGCAAACACATTAAGCGTAGGTACAACAACCGCGATGAATGTGTATTTTGGCGGGAAATGAGAATTACATCTGTGTTACATTTTTATCAGTTCGAAATCGAATTCAACACCATAACTACCTCATGTTCAAGGCTAAAAATACATGTTTGTGTATACGAGTTCTTATGCCAATTTTACAGTTTTTTATTTTTTTAATTTTTATTAATTATTTTTTTTCCTGCAATTTTTCTGTAAGTTTTGCAATATTTCTAAAATTCAAGCATTATTTTAACTACCTAGGTATTTTTCATAATCAATCACAATTGTTTAAAAAGATGTTAGTCGATATTTTGTGCAATTTTTGCAAAAGTGTTTGAGTTTTACTTCATTTTTAATCATTTTTATGCAAATTTATCTGATTTTTCATGAATTTTACAAGATTTTATCATAATTTCTATACCATGACATTTTTTGTGTGATGTTTCAAAAAATTTTTTTTTCACTTTCAACTATTTTAACGTCAATTTTAAGTTGGCTGCTGTTGTTAATTTGCTGCTGGTTCTTGAACATTTAATCAATAAATCCTACTTACATAATTTTTGTTGTCAAACTTTAATGATTAATTACAGTTGATTTTGGGATATTTTGTTAGTATTTTGTGCTACTTTGCATGCATTTTTGAGTTTTTACTTCGAATTTACCGCATTTTTTACAGTTTTTGTACTTCTTCTACATTATTGATTATAAACACAAACACAGGTTTGATGATATCTCATCAACTTTTCCTCGTTAACTTTTATTTTAACCAATTTTGGTCATAGTTTCTTGGAGTTTTTGTAATGTTTCCAATTTTTTTTTGAATTTTTTTTGTTATTTTACTTCTTTTTTAATAATTTTCAATTCTTGCAAAATCTTGTAATAATACATATTATTTTATACATTTTTATGTGTATAATTTTCATAAAAAAGTTTTGTGTCAACCAACTGGATATAAACTTTCACAAGACGGGTGTAATAATCATGCAATTATAACCCCCCCCCCCCCCAAATGTCTAGTTTTTCTGATTTTTTTTGCTGTTATTTTAAAATATTTTGTGCAGTTTTTGTTTCTAATATTTTTTTATTTATGCTGTCATTTTTTTCAAGTTGTACTTTTTTACACGTTTGAAGAATTTTTTTCATGATTTTGGAGAATTTTTATGACTTTTTTTGTATTTTCTCCAATTTTTGTTCATTTTAATGCCAATAACAATTGGACATTTTTGTTTTTTGAAGTGTATAGGTACCGAAATGACGAAGATTTATCGAATATTTTCTCCAAACTTTTAAAAGTGATAAATTTAGTAAATTAGGTAACGAGAGTATAGGTAATTTTTGGCAATTTATTAATAGGTAATTTTTTGTGAATAAATCCTGTAATTAATTTCCAGTTGATTGCTTATAATTTTTTGAAAAGTAGTGCAAGTAATGATAAATTGCCGTTAATTTCTAGTATATTGGTGAAATTGCTGGTAAACCTCTGGTAAACCACTGGTAATTTCAGGAAAATTACTTGGTAATTTCAGGAAAATTACTTGGTAATTTTCTGGTAAATTTTAGTAAATTACTGGTAATCTTTGATGAAATTACTGCTAATTTCTAGTAAATTAGTATTAGAATTACTGGTAATTTTTGGTAAATTGCTGGTAATTTTTGGTAAATTACTGGCAACTTTTGATAAATTATTTGCATTTTTTGGTAAATTACTGTTAATCTCTAGTAATTACTAATTTCTGGTAAATGTCTGGTAATTTTTGTTAGATATTTGGTAATTTCTATTGAATTCCTGGTAATTTTTTGTAAATAATAGGTAATTTCTGGTAATTTTTGGTTGATAATTTCTGGTAAATTACTGGTATTTTTCAAGGTTATTGATAACTGGGGATCTCTGAAGTCTGGCGAATTAGAATTACTGGTAGTTTCTGGTTAAGTTCTGGTCATTTCGGGTAAATACCAGGTTATTGCTTTTTTCAAATTACTGATGATTTTTGATCCTGCAATTTCTGGTAAACAGTTGGTAATTTTCTATGCATTACTAAGGTATGTAGTAACTTTTGGTAATTAATGAGTGATTTCTGGTAAATTTTTTGTACGTTTTGGTTAATCTTGAGTAAGTAATATTCTTTAGTAATCACTTGTAGTTTTTATTGTATTACTCACTGTTGATTTTGAAGTGCATGTTTTTTGCGGTGGGATCTGTCCAAAATTTTAAAGACGCTAGTCTACGTCACACTGGATGTAAGAAAACTTTTGGAGGGAGAAGTTGCTAAATAGTAAATTCATAAAATTATTTCTGACTTTCAAATACATACCTACTTAGTAAAAATGGACAATTTCTGACATTTTGAGTACATAACATTGAAGTAGACTTAACGTTTTCAAGTTCGGCTTTTGAGAACTTGGAAAAAAATCAATAATTCGCAATCAAAATAGGCATCTTAAGAACATTGAAAGAAAAACAAAATTAAAAAAATGCAATCGTTATTTTCTAAATGAACCTATCCTATACTAGTTAGCTTTAGTGGATAAAAGTGCACTTTTTCGTGTACATAATTTTTAATATCGCCATCGCCGTATTATAGAGGATTAGACAACCATTCAAACGCAGATTTCTTCTTTTTAAATGAAGCACTTTTATAATACGGATTTGGTTCAGTTCATGCCTTGGTTCGTTTGGTATATGGTAGCAGATAACCTTCTACATGAGTGCAGTGAATAGTGTTGCCTTTATTGTCGTAGGTTAATGCATCCCCTTTCCAGTGATACTTGGCTACATCTGGGTAGAGCTGTATTACCTGGTTGAGATCAATAGTCGTATTCACCATTTTATAAAGATGCTGTAAAAAATGATCAGATTAGTGAACGTACAACGAGGTTCGGGCTTAATTGAAGGAGCAGAAATAAGAAGGTACCGGTAGGCGATAAAAACATAATACCTTCTTTACATGAGGGCAACTGAACTTTGGAAATGTAGTTTCTACTACAGGCGACCAAATTTGATTTTTCATAAAAGCCACGGAGCATATTTCGGTAAAATTCCAAGTTTGAAAATTTTCGCACGAGAAACCGTCATTTACACAACGATATATGTGAATTTGCATCTGAAATTAACACGATTAAAGTGATACCTATTAAAATAGGTAGAGGTGTACATACATACATATGTATGAAAAAGTGAGGAAAATATAATTTGGTAGGTACTTAGGCAGTGTAATTTGTACATACCACCGGATGCTCGCTTACTTTTTTAATATAAATGTCTTCGGGAACGTTAACGTCGCAGAAAAGATATTGCTGAAGATTGTACGTTTGAATGGTGATATTACTCAGGAAGACTTTGCGCTGCGGGGCGTTGCACATGGAAACATTGTAAATCCTTAAAGCATATCTTACACCCTGTGGAATAAAATCTGTTATTTTTAAAACGTTCTCTCTCGCTTTCTCACTCTCGAGTTGGTATTGTAAATACTACTTAAGAGAACCGAGAACGTGATTTCTACCTCACTTAGGTATTGCCTTTTACCATACACTAGTAAGAGGAATGTCAACGAGAATAGCGCGATTTCTATTGTTTTTGTCATAATTTACACCACTTCAGACTCGACACTTTGGTGGAAAATAACTGATTGAAATTTGTACCTACGTTTGCGTGTGTATAAGTTGAGGTATTAGCAACAATCTGCGATAAGATCGGTGTGCATGATCACTGACTTCCAATTAGAGCTTTGAAGGTTGAATAGTGTGAGCCTATAGTTTTATAATCACATTTAAATTCACTTCTCTTTAATTTCAGATTGATTTGGTAAATTAGAGTGGACACTGGATACGTAGTTTATTTCGTAAAATTGTACGCCAAATAGCGAGTTATTATGGTTTGTTTTTTGTTTTTTTCATTGAATTAAAATGCCATAGGAATTAGGATTAGGTATAAGAGTGGACATGTATTTTGCTAATCAGAAAACGGATATCGAATAGACATATCCGCCGGTGTCATTTTTGGTTCTAGTACAAGTACATATATGAACCTCCATAATTTTTTGTCGGTTTAACAAAAGCGGTTTGTTTGTTTGAAGCTGCGTGTGGCATTGCTCGAATACATCTCACGAGTTTAATTTATATAGAAAGAACTTATAGTAAATAATAATTAATAGTTTCAGTCGATGTGTTTGTGTGTACTCGTACTTCATATTGGGGTAGTATTTACATATATGTATTAACAAGCCTGACTTTGTGATAGTTAAAAGGTTTCTTAATACGATTTTTTCGTTTATTGTATATGATTATGAGTGGGTAAGTTATCTCTTGTGAAGTCTGGTAAGACGCGAGTTTCTTTAAAAGGGTACCTAACATGAGTTATTATGCAGGAAAATAAATATAACACTAATAGTGTGAAGATTTATAAAAAAAAAAGAAAAGGTTAATTCGTGAGAAATATTGTTTATTTAATTTAATCGTTCGATGCTTCTGTTGCCCTTTGTGAATTATATTCTCATGCTTCTACCTTCCAGATAGAAAAAAAATCACTGAAGTGTATCCATCAATTTTCTCAGTCAGAAATGACCCATTTTGGCTTAAAAAATGACGAGCTGGAGTTAGAAAAGAGTTGTCAAATTTTGCATTTTTTTTCACGTTTTCTGACCAATTTGAGGAATCAAAATTTTGGCTAGGGGGGTTTTTTGGGACGGCGAATTCATCTTCGGTGTTAGATTTTCATTAGAGCGCATCCTTTTCTCAAAAATGGTCCATTATTGGCTTCAGAAATGAGCTAGAAAAGAGTTGTAAAATTTTGTATTTTTAATCACGTTTTCTGACCAATTTGAGGTCGCTGAGCACAGAAATGACGTTCATTTTGCTATCGGACTTATATTTTTATAGTCGCAATTTCTCACTGAAGCAGTAATCCACGGCAAAAATGGACATCAGATTCGGACTCAGTGACCTCAAATTAGTCAAAAACGACTATTTACTCGATTTTTTTGGAAATGAAAAAAATCCGAAAATGTAAAGGCGTTATACTAGTTCGTGCATTTTTTTGTGCAAAACAACTTTTGGTCGCGAGTTGAATCAAAATTTTGGCCAGGGGGTTTTTTGGGCGGCGAATCTATTTCCGGTGTCAGATTTTCACCAGTGCGCAATCTTCTCTCACGTCAGTAAAACTCAATTTCCGCGAAGTAATTCTGAAAAAAAAACGTATTTTGAGGGGGTGAGGTGACAAAGAAAGCAATTCGGAGGGAGGGGGAGTCCGATTGGCAACGATTTTCAGTATAATAAGCACACCTTCTACCGATTAGTCGCATATTTTGGGACTTTTTAGAGTCATTGATTTTTATTCCCTTTGGGTTCCTTTAGTTGTTCGTTTTTATTCGAGCAAAAAATCCCTAAAATTTCAATTCTATACAAGTTGAAATTGAGTTATACCGAGAAGCCTCCTAATTGTAAGTTGAAAAATTAAAAATACTATTTAGCTCAAAATTATTTAATTTTTTCGATTTTGATTTTTTTAAAAATCATCATTTGAATTTAAAAATGCTCAAGTTAGATACTCATCACAGTCATCACACACACACAAAAAAAAATGTATTCCATAGTTTTATGCCTCCTGGAATACTAATTTTCGAGGGCTCGTTTGCCTTTCATTTTCACTATTGAATTTAAAAAAAAAAAAATCATCATTCGAATTCAAAAATTTTGAAGCAAAATAATACACTTTTTATACCTACTTAAGTTGCTCATCAAACAAAAAAAACATATTTTTTTATACCTCTTTGAAATACTGATTTTCAAGAGCGTTTTGCCCTTGCTTCGCCAGGGCTAAAAATTAAAAAGTCTTGGGATGTTTGAAGACCTTGGAAAAGTGAAAAAGTTTAATATAAAATTTCGCCTCGTCCACTCCCCTCTCCCCTTGAAAATCCCCCATTTGTTTGAAAAATGTCCTGCTAAAAGTCCTTCCTAAAAAACGGGAGTTGGAAATTTCAAGGCAAAAAATGTTACCAGTTGGCATTTTCATGTTTCCTCCTCCTCCTCCTCCTGAAGAACCACTTCGGTACGGCCCACAGTGACTCGGATTGCGAAAAAAGGCGCGCATGGCGTTTTACAGCAAAACTATGACCATATCAAAAGTTGAAAGTAGTGATTTCGTAGTAATTTTCAACGAGGAATTCGAATCCGATGTCCTTTTTTTTCGCCAGACCCCTTGGGGGATGGTACCAAAATCAAATTTTGTAAAAATGAAAAAAAAAATCGAGTGATATGTCAAATTGTAGGTTTTTTGGATCGAGGAACATGAATCTGAGGTCCTTTTTTCCCTCAGACCCCATGGGGGGGGGGTGCTACCCAAATCAAATTTTGTAAAAATGAAAAAAATCGAGTGATATGTCAAAATGTAGGTTTTTTGGGTCGAGGAACACGAATCTGAGGTTTTTTCTTCCCTCAGACCCCTTGGGAGCCCTTGGGGAGGTGCTACCAAAATCAAATTTTGTAAAAATAAAAGAAAACGAGTGATATGTAGAAATATAGGGTTTTTGGGTAGAGAAACACGAATCTGAGGTACTTTTTTTCTTCCGTCCCCTCGGGGGCCCCAGGGGAGGTGCTACCGAAATCAAATTTTGTAAAAATAGAAAAAAATCGAGTGATAGGTCAAAATGTAGGTTTTTTGGGTCGAGAAACACGAATTTGATGTTCTTTTCTTCATTCAGCTCCTAGGGGAGGTGTTAACGAAATCAAATTTTGAAAAAATCACAAAAATTTGAGTAGATTATCAAATTTTAGATTTTTTGGTTGATGGGTTTTATTAGTCAGTTTTTCAATCATTCGACCCGATATTGTCGGTTATTTTATATCATAACTTGAAAAATCGGACCTAATCGGAAAGTAACTAACCACGCCCAAATTCTACACAATTCAACACACATTTTCCCGCAATCGCGATTTTGAAGGGAGTTGAATGAAATACTTATGCCTTATTCACTTACAATTATTTTGTGTTAATTTAGTTAAAATGTAGTCGCGTTTGAGACGAGATATCTCAAGAATGGTAGCACCTCTTCAAGGGCCCCCGAGGGGTCTGAGGGAGGAAAGGACCTCAGATTCGTGTTCCTCGGCCCAAAAAACCTATATTTTGACATATCACTCGATTTTTTTCATTTTTACAAAATTTGATTTGGGTAGCACCCCCCCCCCATGGGATCTGAGGGAAAAAAGGACCTCAGATTCATGTTCCTCGATCCAAAAAACCTACATTTTGACATATCACTCGATTTTTTTTTCATTTTTACAAAATTTGATATTGGTACCACCCCCCAAGGGGTCTGGCGAAAAAAAAAGGACATCGGATTCGAATTCCTCGTTGAAAATTACTACGAAATCACTACTTTCAACTTTTGATATGGTCATAGTTTTGCTGTAAAGCCTGTAAAACGCCATGCGCGCCTTTTTTTGCAATCCGAGTCACTGTGGCCCTGGTTATGGTATCAGCCTTGATTTTGTATGTACCTATGTACAATCGACCTTGTAAATAATATCGAACATAAAGCGAACTGAATAAGCTGCAAGGTCGATGCTATGTACTTACGAAGTAATACATAATCAAAGGGTAGTATCAGGAATTGTCGTGCGAGAACAATCACACGAGCAAATTGATGAATTAATTATCGAAAACGGCGAAAATAAATGAATAAATACGCGAACATTTTAACGGTTTTATTTCAACTAAAAAACGTATAAAAAACGTTATGTACATAACTTAAGACTAGGGTATAGTAACGCTATCTATGCTCTCTTCGAGACACTTCCAGCAAAAAAAGAAAAAAAAGTGAAAAGCGAAGGGAAAATCCTTCAAAACATCGTGAAAACGATTTAAATTAATTATTACGACTAAATAATAAATTCTAGTCGTCGTTGTCGTCGGAGATTTCTTCAACGGTGATGATGGGATTGTCCCAATCATCCTGCGGTTGATCGAATTGATCGAATTCGTGTATGGCCGTTTCCGGTGAAGTAATATTCTCTTCCGGCGGCGCATCTTCATTTTCTACATCGTCTAGAGTTGGCTGCGGCTCGGAATCGGGTACCTGTGCTGCAGCTAATTCGATCGGACAAAGATCTTTGATCGGCCGAATAATTACTCCATTTTTCGTACGGAGTTTGGCGCTTCGGACTTCGTTATCTTGGCTGTATACAAGTTCGACGATTCTAGCTAGGGACCAGTTGTTTCTTTTACGTAACGCGTCTACGATAATGACAACGTCACCTACAGTTGGCGGCTGTGTTGTTGTGGCTTTTGGGAATTTCGCATTCGGTGAAAATCCCCGTTCTCGAAGATGTTGCAGGTAAGCTGTTCTCCAAACAGCCCAAAATCGATTCGATATTTCATTACTCTGTTTAAAGAGCTTGATCGTATGCGCTGCGGCTGGCGTTGCGTTCAGGGATGGAAGAGCCTTGAATTCAGGGCTCCCGCTCTTGGCTCTGGCTCAGCTCCCCACAAGTTTCAGCTCTGGCTCGCTCTTGGCTCTTGGCACTTTTTCTTTACATGAGCTCTTTGGCTCCTTGCTCGCTCCTCAATTCTTTCCGACTCCGCTCTTTGACTCTCGACTCCCTCTTCCAATTTCTCGGCTCCCACTCCAGCTCTGGCTCTGGCTCTTGGCTCTTTAAATTAGAGTTCAAAATTCGTGAAAAACGATGAAAAAAATGAAAATACACTGCATTTATTTTCATTTCATTTCTCAATGAGGAAAAAAACTTAGAAATTCTTCATTTTCTTCACAAATGTGAGTTAAAAGTTGAATTTTTGATAAAATTGTGCGCATTTTTCAACTTTTTTCTCTACTTTTAGGGAGCCAAAGAGCCTGAAAAATTTTGTGGGCTCCCACTCGGCTCTGGCTCTTTCCAGGTTAAAGACTCCTTATGATGATGGCTCTCTTGAGTAAAATAAGGAGCTCTTTTGCAAGAGAGCTCGTGATGTTTTTCTGCACTTTCATTTATTTGGCTCTTGGCTCTGGCTCTAGCTCCTCAAAAAATCCGGCTCTTTCAGACTCTGGCTCCGGCTCGCTCCCGGCTCTTCCATCCCTGGTTGCGTTTGCTTCAGCTTGCTCAGGTATATCGTTGACGGTGAAATACGATTTCAAAAAGTGATTCGGCGTTATTATCTCGTCTTGATCGTTCTTAACAACGTAGGTTAGCGGACGATCATTCAAAGTGGCGGCTATTTCAGCTAATGCTGTACGTAGCAACGATTCGGATAATGCAACGTTATGGAACGTTTTCAGCAACGAATTCTTCATTAATGCGACCATCCTTTCGTAAACACCACCCATCCATGGGGAATGGGCTGGGATGAATTTCCATGACCATTCATGGGTAAAGATGATATCGAATGCTTGCTTCACAGCTTTGAATTGTGGCGCATTATCTGATAATATCAGCTTCGGTGTCGAATGGCGAGCAATAATACGGCGAAGTCCCAAACAGATCTCCTCTGTGGACATATTGAGAAGCAATTCTGCGTCAATACCTCGAATTACGAGATCTGTTGCAAGTAAAACGTAGCGTTTTTCTTTATTGACATAAAGAGGACCGAATGTGTCAATTCCAACGTTGGTAAATGGCGATTTGAATGCTTGTAGGCGAAATTCGGGTAAGTCGGATATCTGCGGCTGTACGTATGGTCGAGTGGTGAAACGTTTACACTTTTTACAGTGTTGAATGGCGTTGTAAACTGAGTGACGACCATCAGGTAACCAATACGTACGTCGAAGCGAATTTAAAACGAAATTTGTGCCGGCATGGAACGCTGATTCATGGTGAAATTTAAACAGTAGAAAGACGAACCGTGAGTCTTTCATTTTTGGCAACAGGATCGGACATTTTTCTTTCATTGACAGTGGCGCATATTTGAAACGTCCTGAGCATCTAATCAACCCAGTTTTTTCATCCAGGTAAGCGTTATACTTTGTAATGAGCGGATGCGGCTTTTTCATACGTAAAGAGGTAAGTAAATCTTGATAACAACGTTGCTGTTCGAATTTCAGCCATAGATTTCGAACACTGTATAACGAACCTCCATATGGAAAGATGTTTCTTGGTAAACGTGGATTGTTGGCGATAAATTTGACAAAGTATGACGTATATCGTAGTAAATGCGAATATGACTCGAAATCTGCTGGATTTATATCGAACGGATAAACGTAAAGCGGCGGCGTTGCGTCAGTGTTTGTGGTAAGTACAGTCCTTGGTTCTTCAATCGTAATCACATCTAGCTCAGGTGTAAGTTCGAATGGTAAAGTTGTACAGTCGTTTGATCGTTTTAACCAGTCAGTTGGACCATTAAACCAACAGGAGTTTAACAATTCGTCAACAAACATTCCCCTGGTTGGTATATCGGCTGGATTTTCTTTTCCAGGAATGAAATTTTTGATAACGTTCGGAATGTTGCGTATTTCATCGATTCGGCGTTGAATAAAAACAGGAAGTATTTTACTTGTAAGTATCCAAGTGAGAACGCATTTGGAATCAGACCAAAGAATTTGAGTATCGATTTTGAACGGTAGTGATTCACGTACGAATTGTAAAGCTTTCATACCCATGTAAGCTGCGATTAATTCCAACTTTGGAATATCAGTAAGTTTAGCCAACTTCGTTCTTGAAAACAGCAAATGTGACGTGATATTTTCTTCGGTTTTGCATGATAAATACACAACACATGCACAAGCTTTCGCCGAAGCATCGACAAATACATGTAAACAGTAGTGATTCTTATCACTGTCTTGTGAAACGTTCTGATAACGCGGCATCGTTTGTTTTGCTGCAGTTTGAAGTTCGGTAAATATTAATTGACATTGATTACAATGGTCTTCGGATAATTTATCGTCCCAGTTGTAAGTGGAATGGAGTTCGCGTAAGAATATCTTCGCCTTGATCGATATTGGTGTCCAGTAACCACAGGGATCGAAAAATTGAGCGACAGTACTCAAAACAGTGCGTAAAGTGATAACTTCAGGTATTTTAATTTGTTTCAGATGAAAAACGTCTTCGTATTGGTTCCACACTAAACCAAGTACCGAAATTGATGCTGATTTTTCCGGTTGAGTGAATACATCGCGAAGTTGATTATCGTTTGTTGACCATTGACGTAAATTCATTGAGCATTGTTTAAATACTTCGACGGCAAAATGATAATATTTTTTGGCAATCTCAGCTGATTTATACCCAGTGATGAAATTATCTACGTATCTATCTCGTTCCATTTGTTCTGTGAACTCGTTTTTGTTATTTTTCAGGTGATAACGGACTGTTGCGTTGAGGAGAAACGGACTAGCGATGATACCAAATACTACGCAGAGGAATCGCAGTATTCGAAGGTTTTTTCCACTTGCAGGAAGTTTATAATCGTGTAGCCATAGAAATCTGACAAAATCTCGATCAAGTGCGTGTATAATCAACTGATGAAAGGCTTTTTCGATATCACTCAATATAACAATGCGGTACAGACGAAATCGAATTAAAATTTCACATCCATGGCTCAGTAAATTCGTACCTTTGTAAATTGCGTCATTGATACTCTGTTTGTTTTTTGATTTCGCCGATCCATCGAATACAATTCTTTGTGTCGTAGATTTATCAGGTGTGAAAACGGCGTGATGAGGTAAATAGTATTTTTGCGTTGTTTTCATATCAATACCAGTGACTTCTTCAACGTAACCGGCATCCAAGTGTTTCTGTATATTAGCGTTGTATTCGTTGAACGATTCAGGTGTAAATTTATTTTGTAACGAACGTAAACGACCAATTGCTAAGCCAAAATTGTCTTCCAACGGTGGTGGATATTGTCTCCATGGGAAACGAATCTGATAACGATTATCTACGAGTTGAATATTATCGTAGAATTGTTTTAATGCGTTTTCTTCTTCTTGAATACTCGTAAGCGGCATATCTTTTATCCCAATGGATTCGAGATCGCAAAGTTCTTTAACAGCACGAACCGGTGACATTTGGAAAAGTATTGACTTGTTGTTGCGTTTTTGATCGTGCTGACGACCAACCAAAATAAACCCAAATGGCGTTTTGCACATGTGTAATCCATCAGCGACTGTAATTGAGGAGCTCATTGCAAAAGTAGCCCTTGTCACATGAACTTTTAGACACGTTTTACTCGATTGCACCTATTGCCAACTGCGGAGATCATGTTGTAATGATGAAATGACCGTCAAGTTAGTCTACCCTGAGTAGCCATGAGAGGAATTGCTTTATAGAGTTTACATTCATGATACTGGGTACGCTCAAGGGAGAGCTTTGTAGATTGCATAGGTTCATGTGACAAGGGCTACTTTTGCAATGAGCTCCTCAATTTTTGTTTCAGGTTGTAGAAAATCGTAAAAGTAATCGCTTCCCAACAGCAATTCGACAGGGTACTTTTCACCTTGGTTAACAAATTGTTTATCTTTGTATTCTGTATTCATTCGTTTAAATTCATCGATGTTGAATAATTGTACAAATTGAGGTAAGTTGGGAGCTGTGTCTGCGACTATATTAAGGCTACGGACATACTGTCAGCGGTGAGCGGCGAGCGATGAGCGGTAAGCGGTGAGCGGAAAAATAAACCTACACAGTGTTATGATGATGGCCATACTGCTGCGGCTGAGCGGCAAGCGGAAACCAGTGCCGCTCACCCCTAAGCGGCAGCGACAAAATATTTGTGTTTTCCGCTCATCTTCTGAGCGATTTTGTAGTTGTTGTTGATTGTTATCACGCTATCAGTGATTTATCAAGCATTTCTCCGATTCTTTTCTTGACCTACTTTTTTTTTCAACCAAAAGTTTAATTTTTTTAGTTATTATAATGCCGTCAACTAATTTTGATATGGAATGTTTTATTAGTGAAGTGCATTCTCGTCCTCTGCTATGGAAAGAAAATATGAAAAATTATAAAAATACTGAAATTACGAATGTCCTGTGGGATGAAGTAGCCCTCAAATTTGCGATAACAAGTAAGTAGATACTTTCAATATTTTTTGACGTGTATACTGAGAATGTAGTTGTAGTTGCAGTATTTTTTTCATGGAGTAGTAAATGATTGAGATCATTGTGTATTATATTATAAGTAACAAAGTTGGACTAGTAGTTTTCAAAAAGTAAACGCTTTGTTGGCTAGCATTATTCTAAACCATCCTGGGTACGTCATACTTCAACTTGAATAAACTCAGTAGATTGAAAAAAAATCTATTCGTGAAAAAAGAAATACCACTCATGAGTTTCATTACTACTCCCTGAAAAAAAGAGTAACTACTTACTACATTTTTCAGCGGTACTTTACATAAAAATAATACCAACTTTTGTCATTCAACAGGAGTAATCGCCAAAAGCAAATGGAAAAATTTAAAGGACACCTACCGCAAAAAAAAACAAACAATTACAACGCCGAGGTCAGGTAGTGCTGGAGGACCTGCTATGAAAATTACGTGGAAATATTTCGATTTGCTTGGGTTTCTGGATGACAACGATGTCACTCAAGGAGTAAATGAAAGTAACCTAACTAATGACAACGAATATAATAATATTGATGGTGTTGAGCCTGTAGATGATACCAATTATGAAGAAGTAAATGAATTATATTTGGATGAATATGATTTGGATTATGATGAAGAAGATAATGCTAGCGTAAATACTTCTCCGATTCCGACCGGCAGTAATAATGCAAACAAAACTGGTACTCCCGCCAACACCTTTTCATCCATAAGGAAAATTAAAATAGCAGAGAAAAAACGAAAAAACGCAAGTAATGAATTCAAAAAAGATGTGATTGCAGTTGAGAAAAAGAAATGCGAGCTGATTGAACGTCTGGGTAACCAGAAACTCACCCCGGAGGAAAATTTCTGCCTCAGCTTGGCAACATACTTTGAAGGCCTACAGAAATGCGAGAAATTGACGCTCCAGTGCAACATACAGGCTGTAATATCCGCGGATTTGAAGAAATTTGAAAAGGAGAAAAAAATCAAACATAAGAAAAAAGTAAAAAAACTCAAATCAACATTTTCTGGTAATATTGAAAATATTGATGATATAATAATATCTAGTTCCGAATCTGAATGAGTTCCTACCTTTTTTTTGAATAAGTATCAAGCCAATGTTTTATGTTCCCACTCTGTTTATTAGTCAATTTTAATTTTAATTCAAGTTTATCCTTCGTTTTTATTGATAAGTTCAGTTTAATTATGTTTTTTAATAGTTGCATACTTTCTTAACATTTTTTAAGGATCATCATAGGATTTATTTCAGCTAAAAATTTCAAACAAGACGTAGGTCCCAATTCCCATACACCACTTGTTATTTGTGTATTTTTATAATTTTTTTATTGAAAATGTACCTACCTCTGATATGAAATGAAACATTCGTTATCCAACGAACATTGGATGTCCGCCTCAAATTTTTACAGGACAATGATTTTTGAAAAGAACATTGTATGAAACCCCCGAAACCAAAATTTCAACTAACAACACCAATTTTTTAATTTTTTTTGTAAATTTTTGAAAATTTAAAATTGATTAGGTACACTAAGCAATCTTTTTTGAGTTTTTTTTTGTGTTTGGGTTGAAAATGGACTTAATCAATAGTTTAGACCATAAAACAGAGAACACAGTGAGTTTTTTCAATTTGAGTTGTTTTTATGGTCAGGTTGCAAAAATGGCCGTTTTTCCCTACTTCACGAGTATGTAGCGACATCCGTTTTGTTTTGCAAAAAAAAACCAAAGTCATTTTCGAAGTCTACACACTTTTTAAAGTAAACTACTTTCCCCGATTTTTGATTTTCGAAGTTTCAATGGCATAAAACCAATTTTTTTAAAAATAAGATAAATTCAATTTGAACTTCGGATGAACACAGTTCTGCGCCACGATTACGTGGTGGAGTAACGCCAGCATCGCGCGCTCTGTATCTTAAAATACTGATACAAATAACTATCTTCCATATGCGCTTAAAACTTCAAAAATCTAAAATCGGGGATAGTAGTTTACTTAAAAAAGTACGTAGATTCCGAAAATGACCTTATGGTTTTTCTCACAAAAAAAATACGGATGTCGCTACGAACTCGTGAAGTAGTACAAAAACAACCATTTTCGCAAATTTGATCATCTCTCCTGGCCACAAAAACACCTGAAATTGAAAAATCCCACGCTGTTTTTTGTTTTAAGGTCTGAACTATAGATTATGCCCATTTTCAACCCAAACACAAGTATGCCGTTGCCTGGTGTTATTTTTGTAGGTTTCCTTATTCAATAAATCCAATGTATTACTTTCAAAACGAAAAATCACGAATCACAGGAAGAGTGATAGGTTCCACGTTGAATTTTCAAAGACTTGACACCGATTCAAAACTCAATTTGGGCAGCTGAGGGGTTTCAGATCACGTCACAGATTCTTTTGTTAGATCTGGGATGGTTAGACTTACCTACAGTATTCTAGAAATGTGATTATTTTCCCAGAAGACTGATTTACGTACAATTTGGTATTGATAGAAGTATTTGTAAATGTACACCCTTGTGATTCTTTCCTATGAGACTGATCTAGATTCAATTTAGTAGTGATAGATATTTTTATTGTTTTTGATTTTATGTACATACTGTTACTGTTGGATTTCAATTAGGTACCATTCATAGGAGGGAATCTTTTGAGCTGCCGCTCTCCGATTTAAATCAAACGTACTTGAATTTCATAGTCTGTACCTGTCTGAACTCAATTTTGAGGTTTTTGTTAAGTTACAAAAAGCTGTTCGTGGACCCACCATGCCCCATCATTTGTAGTTATTGATGTGTGGAAGTGGAATTGAAGGATTCATTTAGATTACTTCATTTTACTGAAAGAAATGTATTTTAGAAAAAAATTTAAATATTTCCCCCAGAACAGCTAACAAGGGAACCTCTTGAGGTGTCCGCCTCCGATTTGAACAGGACCGCGATTTTTGGAAAGAGCATGTTCTAAAACCCCCGAATCCAAATTTTCAGCTGCCCAAGTTCAATTTTTCAATTTTTGGCTAATTTTTGAAAATCCAAAATTGACTATTTTGGTGATTTATGCTTTTGAACATTTTTACTGATCAAGTACATACTTTTTTAAAAAAAAGCATAAATCACCAAATGACCAAAATAGTCAATTTTGGATTTTCAAAAATTAGCCAAAAATCGAAAAATGAACTTGGGCAGCTGAAAATTTGGATTTGGGGGTTTTAGAATATGGTCTTTCCAAAAATCGCGGTCCCGTTCAAATCGGAGGCGGACACCTCTAGAGGTTCCCTTGTAAGTGGGTATTTTGAATTTGTTATTTTTAAAAATTTATCGGAAATTGAAATATGAATGTCGAGACCAAAATGTATACATACTAGGTACCTACATCAAACACATCGCGAAAATAGCAGAATAATATTCAATATTTTTTGCGAATCCAAGACTAGGTGGGACTTATTTGTAGTTTGAAATCGGAGAATACCAGTTCAAAAGCTATCCCTTTGAGCATG
The DNA here is from genome assembly GCF_950023065.1 of Planococcus citri. Lineage (NCBI taxonomy): Eukaryota > Metazoa > Arthropoda > Insecta > Hemiptera > Pseudococcidae > Planococcus > Planococcus citri. The sequence goes on along the minus strand of NC_088680.1, from coordinate 43,567,923 downwards.
GGTATTAATTCGTTGTTCTGCTTTGATTTTTTTTTAAATTTTTGTTTGTTCTCCAACTTTTTTTCATTTATATTGATGTTGCTGTTTCTGTTGTAATGCTTAGTTTATTAATATTTTAACATGTTATTCAGTGATTTGCATTTTGAAAATTTTCTGTAAGGTAATTTCAGTTCAAACAAGGAAATTTTTGAAACTGGCAGACACCTGTGTGAAAAAAATATCCTACTAGTTTGAAAAAGCATGTTATAATTCGCACCTCCTCCTCCAACAAAATGTCAAATCCTGCAGTTCATTTTCGGATTTTTTCACAAATTTTTGAAAAAGCTGCTTAAAGGCCTGAAGATATTCACGTTGTTCAATTTGCTCAAAGAAATGCAGATTTCATGGAAAGGTTTGAACATGGCAAATGGCTCTCTGAACACCTTTTATTATTTTTACAAATTTTCAAAAATTCACCAAAAACCGAAAATGAACTTATGGTCCTTGGAGTTGTATTTTTTTGTCTGTTTTTATTTTTATTTTTTTAATTTTCATTGGTTTTCTAGTTTTCATTACTTTCTTAGGACATAATTGAAACTTCAAATCGGATAGTACAAGTTGAAAAGCCCTTTGAGCAATGGGTATTGATTCGTTGTTCTGCATTTATTATTATTTTTTTTTCATTTTTCGTTTGTTTTATAATTTTTGTTTTCATTGATGTTGCTGTTTTTGTTGTAACCTTAGTTTGTTAATGTTACTCAGTGGTTTGGATTTCGAAAAATTTCTACACTTTATCTGTTCTGTCGACTATTTTATTATTACCTTGCACACTGTTACTGTTTTATTTTAATTTCAATTCAAACAAGGAAATTTTTGAAACTGGTACTCTCGCACTCTCCAGTGTGAAAAAAATATTCAGCTAGTTTGAAAAAGCATGCTACAATTTACACCTCCCCCCCCCCCCCGAGAAAATTTCAAATCCCACCGTTCATTTTCAGATTTTCGGCAAATTTTTAAAAATAGAGTTTGAAAATTATTCACTTTGCTCTATTGTGACCTTTTATGATTTTTTCAATTTTCAAAAATTCACCAAAAATCGAAATTGAACTTTGGGTTCTAAAAGTTGAATTTTTTCATGTGTTCTCAGTTTTTACTTTTTAGTTTTTTAAAAATTGATATTGCTTTTTTTATTGCATTTTTAGTTCATGGGTGTTTTTTGCTTGTTTCATTGTTACTGTTGTGATGAAAATTTCACTATCATCTGCTATTCATAGCAAATCATTTCACCGTAATTCATTGTTGTAATGAAATTCCTTTGATATTTTTTATTACTATCACCTATTTTTAATGTTACTATTATAATTAATTTTAGGTTAGACTCTTGTTTATTCGTTAAATTTGTGGTTGAGTTGAATTTATTTCGTTATATTACTCTTATTAATTTTGTTTTTTATATGTTTCACTGTTACTGACTGTTATAATTTCAGCTAATGGGTACTGATGATTTACCTGTTCCATGACAACCAATTTTGTTTTGTTATAATACTTACTATTTTAATTATTAATTTTATGAGTGTTATTCATGACTTATGACGCCTATCCATAGTTTGATGAGTTTTTGTTATTTTTATACTTTCGTTTTATTATTTTAAGGTACCTATGTATCACTTCTATGTAAGTTCGTTTTTGGTTTTGTTTGCTACAAAAAGGGAACTGTTGGCCTGAAATATTGACTAAATAAACTGAAATTTTACAAAAAAATTGTTTTATTAATTTCCTGCAGGATGCAACAACATAACACGAAAACGAATAATACTAGTGCAATTATGAATAACATTACGTACATAATATTTTATTATTATTGCACAGTTTGAAAATACTGAGTAAAATGTTCACGAATTAGTTTAGGAAGAGTACCTACAGCATTGTTATTTCTGTGCCTTTGCAGAGGTCCAAAATTTTCACCTTGACCTGCATTTTGGATGTCATTACCATTACCATTATAAATTCGATTTAATGTATTTAAATAATCTGCATCACTATCACCATCATGTTCTCTCACAATATTGTGAAGTAAGCAAGCAGTTCGGATTAATATGCGAGCATGCTTTGGCGAGGTTTCTATTTCTTTGGAGAGAAATCGCCATTTCGCCCTTAAAATACCAAAAGCACATTCGATGCATTTTCGCGCTATTGATAATTTCTTATTAAAGATTTCATTTTCTGGAGTCAATCCTCGTTGAGGGTAGGGTCGCATCAAGTAAGTTTTTAAGGGATAAGCTTCATCACCTATCAGCACAAAAGGTGCCATTATATTCGAATTAGGCAAGTTGGTGTCTTGAGGTACATTGAATTGACCTTCTTCTAGTAATTGAAATAAAGAAGAATAGCGAAAGGTAGCAGCATCATGCTGCTTTCCCCTGCCACCAACATCTATGGTGATAAATTTTTTATTCGCATCTGCCACTCCTTGAAGTACTATAGAAAAATATTTCATGTAGTTCAGATGGGTTGATCCAGCATGTTTAGGGTTACGTATTTGGCAGTGACGTCCATCAATGCTGCCTATGCAATGTGGGAATTTCCACCGGTGGTAATAGTCTGTAGCTACTTGTTTGAGGTGCTCCTCTGTTGGAACTGGCATATATTCATGAACAAAAACATCCCAAATGACTGCACAAGTTTCATATATCACTTCAGCAATGGTACTCTTCCCGCGCCTGAATGAGAAAGCAAGTTGCCGAAAGGATAGTCCTGTAGCAAGATACCTACAACATTGATAACCATAATGTATTTATTGCATTTGCTTAAAATGCTAAATAAATGTTGAAATAGTGCAAACTTCAAGATAGTAGGTTCTCAGTCTCAGTACTCACCTCAATGTTATCATCAGCCTTTCAGCAGGAGGTAATGGTCGTTTGAAAGTTGTGGTTTCCTTTGTAATAAAATGTTTTATTTTATTCAAAATTATGTCAAAAGTTTCCACGGACATTCTCATATACTCGAAAAATTTTGCGGGGTGTTTTCGGAGGCCAGGATACAAATGATTGAACTCTCCTAAATGTTCGTTGTTTTTATTAAGGGGATGGATATCCTGTTGTCGATGGACACTGTTGAAGACAGAGTTGGCGCGATTCCTCGGTTCGTCAGAATCGGATTCCTGAATTACGATTCTCATACTTGGGAGAATCGCGATTCTCCAGTCTCGATTCTTTCACAAAGCGAATCCGGTTCTGAATCCGATTCTTTAGCGGTTCTCGATTCCCTCCGATTCCAATTCCCAAATACTATTTTTTTTTCAACTTCAGGACTTCACAAATGAATCTGAAATGAAATGAGTAATTTCCCCAACTTGGTGTATGCTCATTTTGCATGTTCTATTCTTTAGTTTGTTGCTGTGAGCAGGGAATCGCAGGGAATCGAGAAGGCGCGATTCTCCATTAAAGAGGATCCGATTCTTACGTTGCACGATTCCTTCACTCTATAGAATCACTGATTCGCGATATTTTCATACAACAGCCGACCTTTAAAAAAATGTCATCAGTCCCAAATTACAAAATGCAAATGCATGACTTAAAAGGCATTAAAAATAGTACATTTTACTGTTTTAACAGGTGAAAAACATCTGCAAGGAATCGCAGGGAATCGAGGAGGTGCGATTCTCTATAAAAGGGAATCGGATTCCTGCATTTTCCGATTCTTTTGACTTGGGGAACCGCGATTCGAATCCGATTCGAATCGTGAGAATCGGATTCTTTCTCGATTCTTTCACGCGATTCGAATCGCGCCAACTCTGGTTGAAGATGTTGCAGAGATTAGCTGCATTCGACTCCAATAACAGATATGTTAGTAATAAATTTGAACTCATTTTTCGCTATTAAATAAAATTTAAATGAATAGAAAGTAATTTTATGATGACTGATAAGTGATAACAGATAAGGAACAAGTTGATAAAAAAACCGCCAAAATGAAAAACGCTCAAGCAGTATGGCCACTCTGCCGCTCAGCTATTGCGGAAACGCTCATCGCTTGCCGCTCATCGCTCACCGCTCGCCGCTCACCGCTTAGCAGTATGTCCGTAGCCTAAGATGAAAATCGGCGTTATTTGTCACGATAAACGAGGTGGTGGCTGACGAAAACGTAACAGGTGATTCGTGATGGAAAACATTAATTGGAATCGACTTGAATTTTGATAATTCTAAACCGATGCGACGTGCAGCTTTCTCGGAAATATACGTTTCATTACTTCCATTATCGAATAGTGTTCTAATTTGATAACGACGGTTGTTTTTCGGATTTATTATCGTTAATATTGCAGTGCAATGAGCACCTTGATGTGTCTGAATAAACGAATTCATTCGTGTGTGTGGTGTTCCGTTGTCAGGTTTCTCTTCTGGCTTACCATTACCAGAACCATCATTTTTTTCAGGTTTTTCGAGTGGCGTTTCTGGAAACTGGCGAAGACACAACGAAGAGTGATGGCTTTTCACCTGTTTGCAATAATAACACGTTGTATTGCGATTACATTGCGCCTTCGTGTGATTTTTATTCAGGCAAAGATGACAGCGATTTTTTAATAAAGATCGACGTGCTGTGACTGTGGTATGTACAGTGCATTCGGCCGAGTAATGCTGTTGATTACAATATACACAATATGGTGGCGACTTCGGTTTTTCTGTTTTTTCAGCGTTTTTATTATTGTACGCTTTCGATGTTGCGTTCGAAGTAACTAAAGCTGCGGTAGTTGAATGCGGTTTTGTTGATGGAGACAAACCCTGCGCAGTTGCAGCTGCCTGAAGCCCACAACGTAGTTTTACGTGTAATCCGATTTCTCTCTGGAAATCTTTAATTGTTGGTTTGGTCTTTCCGCAAACCTGATGAACTAACCAATTCGGATATTTGAAATAAATTTTATCTTTCAATGGTGGGAACAGATCGAGATTTTGACCATGGGATTCGAGAGCTGTGAGCAAACCTTCGATGTCGTAGTAAGTTGAACGTAAACTTGCATTCGTGTTTGTAGCTTTTGGTAAGTTTTCCAATTTAGCGTAGAGTGCGCCGATAACTTCCTCTTTGTCGTGATATTGTATGTCCAATTTGTTGAGCGCGAGATCATAATTACTATCGGTTAGGTCGAGAGTTTCGATAATTTTCAGCGGTTCACCTAAACAGTGCCTTTTTAGATGTTGTAACTTTTCTGACTTCGGAATCGGGAGTTCGTCGTATTTCAAGTGGAATGATTTAATGAAACTGGAGTACAGTGTTATATCACCGGAAAAGGGGGTGATTTCCATTTCAGGTATGCGTCGAGAATAATCGTTAGATGATTTTGGCGGTTTGGTATCGCCAGTTGATCGTCCAGCATCCATCAAGATTCGTTTAACTGTTGGAATTACTCGTTTAGCTCGAATTATCGACGGCATAGCATCAGCGAAATTATAAGTTGGTTTATCTTTACTTCTAGTAGAAGTAACACGGCAATTTTCTACTTCTTCTAGATCGACGGTGAGTTGCTCAAATGCCATTTGAAGCGAGTTGGTATCGACTGGTGATGCGTTGATTTGCGTGAACACAAGATCGGTGGATTCGTTTAGGCTTTTCAGCCACATTTCAAATTCTTGTGCCTTTGCATCCATTTGAATTTTAAAGCGAAAGCGATTTGCGAATTGCGAATAGCGATTTTGCCACGTGCAGTGACTCAGTGAGCGTGTGAAAGCGAACTTGTTTTTTAAATAAAAAAACAATTAAAAATGCGACTTTGAATTAAGCGGATCGTGATTCTCTGCTACCATGTCGTGCGAGAACAATCACACGAGCAAATTGATGAATTAATTATCGAAAACGGCGAAAATAAATGAATAAATACGCGAACATTTTAACGGTTTTATTTCAACTAAAAAACGTATAAAAAACGTTATGTACATAACTTAAGACTAGGGTATAGTAACGCTATCTATGCTCTCTTCGAGACAGGAATTTTGGTAAAGTTAATAGTTATATTATGGTTATGGTCTCGTGGTGCCAGGTGCCCCACGTTTGGGTTCGTTGTTCGTTAGGTCTATGTGACATCACTGACAGTGACATCATTCTCGTTGGACAGTGTTACCGCTCCCGTGAGCGTTTTGCTGGTTTTTGTTCCTTTTTTGCATACTTATTATTTGTTAACCTGTAATATTTTGTGTATTGAACTATTGATTGATAAAATTGATGTGTAGTGTATTGAAAATCATGAAAAATTCAATTATTTCTTGAAAATGTTATGTTTGAGTTTGAAGGGCTGCGATTGTTTATTTTGAAGTAAGTAAATTGTTCGTTTCTTGATTTCAAAAAGTTTGCGTGTTATGATTTATACGAATTATTATGTAGAAGTAGATATGATTTACTTGATAAGTTTGCGATCCTTTTGGACATTTGAACCGAATTCATAGGGAATGCCCATTCCACTGGTTGCTCGCTATTTCTATCACCAATTCACCATTCACCCGGAGTTTTTTGAAATAATATAGTTACCTAATATGGACAAGTATTGAAACTCTTCAAGGTAGAGTTCAGAGTTGAAATCACAGATGGACAATAGACTGGATCGAAAACTCGTGAAGCAAAAATAAAAATAAGCCACGCCTTCCGTAGATATGAATTTGCCTTTAACTTCTCAAAAACACGTGGTCTACACGATTTGCGATTGGTTGATTTTTTGCTTCACTTTTTCCTGTACATACAATTCTTGAATGTAAGTGTCCGATCAAGTTTAAATCCATACTTAGGTATCTATGGTTAAAATAAATGGATTTCAGCTTCCCAAATTTATTTGGTATAATTTTGTGGAAAGGAAATTTCAACTTTCAAAAATTACTTAGTACTTGTACCAAATTTCAGTTTTCTAGGTTAATTTGGTAAAATTTTGATTTTTTCACGAATGTATCTAACTATCTATTTTTTGGGCCCTAATTTGATGATTGATTTTCAAAAATTCGCCTCAGATGTAAAACTACACTTTGGCACCTGAGGTTGTGACTGGTTATAAATGTACATATAATTATTTTTGCATGATCATTCGATCTAGCTTTGTGCAGTTCAAAAAATTTTGTTCCAGTTGGGATACCTTCCTTGTTAGTCAGAAAAATAGGTAAATCAGGCGAATCTTTTCTAGATCAAAAATTCTTTACGTGTAGGTAGATATTTGATGTGGGCATTGTTGAAATTGGTCCGAAAGTTAGGATTCTACTATGTTAACTTTAGATTGGCAGCTTCGGTAATTTTTGTAAAATGCATTAAAAAACGATGCTAATGTATTTCAAGTACATATACCAACTTACCAACCATACCTACATACGAGTAGTACCCTATATTGCTGTACCTATACTGATGAAATCATTCAACTTTCAGATTTCAAGAATAAGTTCGCTGTCAAACTGGGAAATTACGTACTTATAACACCAAAATGAGCGACAACCAGAAGCAGAATCCGTCCAATGACCCGTTGATTTTCTACTATCATGCCGGTAAGCTAGTCGATTTGGCTGCGGTATCTTTGCTGGCTGCTTTGAAGCATCATAAAATAACGCAAATGCATCTTGGAAACGAAGAAATCCGTATTGCATCTAACGAAATGCATCTAATCAGCGTGAACTTGCCTAAATCTATTACTAATATGCTGCGTGAATTGGCCGATCGTATGGACGAATCGATAGCTAAGTGGTGGAAATACCACTGGGAAGCGGTGTTTTTTTGTAAAATACCATCAGATGATATGATTACATTGTTTGATCAATTTGTATGGCTACCCGATGGCTCAATTAGCTTCGAAAAAACGGCTAGAAAATTGTTGGATAGCGATAAATTAACAAATAAGCAGAAGTTACAAATTGCTTGTACATATTTTTTCATCGAAGATGCGAATCGTTTGAAAGGGACGTTATCGCCCGACGAGATTCATTTCCTCACCAAATCATTTTGTACGGATTTCGATCCATTCTTGGAGTACTGGTACTGTAAAATACGACATATGACAGGTTTTCATCACCTGACGAACACGGACATTGATTTGTTCACTGAATTGACACAACCTTTCTGTAGAAAATACTATCACCATTGGCCAGTCGTAGAATATTTTTGGAATCAGTTGCGTGATGAAGAAGAGCGTCGAAGGAAAGTTGAACAAATTCTTGATGCTGAGCGTGATTTATTTAATTATGATGACAAACGGGTCGAGCTGATCTGGCACTTTCTTCCCAAATTGACTAGCTCACAACTCGATTCGCTGCTAAAGAACTATGGTTATGAGGTTATATACTATTTGATCGATGATCCTAACTACGTCGAATATGCAATTTCAACTTGGAAACGTCTGGTGAATTTAATCGATAATCGTAATCTTAATTTTCTTCTAGACCACGTGACAGACTTGGAGGAAAATCAAGATTATACTGATGGTATACTACGCGAAATGTGGCTCTACATGTCGGAACAACAGAAAAAGTTTGTCGCCAATCAACAAGAACTACATTATGTGACAACGTGGATTAAATATTGTTTATATAATTCGCCAAATCATCAGCTGATTGTGGATATATTTTCGTATTGGGATTCAGAACGTAGACGTCAATGCTGGATGGCTAATTGGACTAGTTTAGTAATCGGTCAAATGGGTAATAAAAACAAAATCGAAGAGATAATGAAGATGGTCTTTGATAGTAATGAAAATATCGCCGTTTTCAAATGCACCACCATGATCGATTATAATTCTATCAGAACAGCTTGTGAAAACTTGTTAAAGCAGGGACATTTCGAGGGATTGCAAAACTACTTGAATTACTGTACAGAGGACCAGAATGTGATTCGAAATTTGAAAAAGCAAATCATTCTGACAATGCCGAAGGACGACCTGTTTCATGCGCTTTGCAATTGTTCCGATGACGAGAGCCTGGACGCTGAATTTGAACACTTTCTGAGCGACATATTTACGACCGACGAAATTAAATATTTTCAGAGGGATGTGCTCATGGCAAGTTGGCAAAAAATGGAAGAAATGCTGTGCAAAGGATCCGTTCACAAGCCTATACAATGCGTTGCAAAATATTTATCCAGTGAAGAAGACCTGTGCTCGATAAAAGCACATTTTATCAAATACTCTCGCAACCACGACGATATAGCACGACGCGTCAAAATGGCAGATTGGGTGGATCTTTTATCTTGGTGTTTGGGCGGTAACAACAGTCTTACAGAACGGTTGAAAATTTCATTACAACGGACCGAAGCTCAAGATGTAGAAATGGAGGAGCTTCCTATTTATAGATCTTTCTGTAATCGTTTTTTAAGAGACGAGTAAAAAAAATCAAAATTTTATTTGTGCATTTTTTTCTATTGTAATCTTTTGAAGTTGATGACAATCCGGTAGAACATAAAATGAGATGCTTTTCAAAACGGCTTAAGTCCACTTTTGCACTTTTTGAGAAAATCGATGAAATCTGGTACACTTTCTGACGTCATGCAAAGAATTTTTTTTCATTTTCTGAACGATGGGTGATGAATACGATGATGATGAAGATGAGATGTGAGAGGTTTGAGATTTTGTTGAATGAGACTTTTGAAATCATCCAATTTTTTTTAGAGAAAATAACGATTTGTAACAATATTATAAATGAGGAAATGACATGAACGCATCGAATATGCATAGGTACGTCATTATTGAAGAAAATTCAATATTCTTTTGAATGGTCTCAATTTCAATTTCACGATCATCTCTTCAGTCTTTTACTCATTTTTTATGTGTTTTAGTTGAATATAATGTTAATGACTTTTATTATGAGGGAAGTTGAGTAAAATAAATTTTCAAGGACACCATTCTATGGGAAAATTCATGACCTACAAATACATAATGAAACCTAGTTCATCCAAATCCGCCCAATAGTTTGCTCACACCAGCATGAAAAATACGAGTATAATCAACACGAATGATTTTTTTATTGCATCTAATAGAAAGGGAGCAAAAAATTAAACTAAAACAAAAAGAAAACTACTTAAAAGGAAACAAAACTGAAAAAAATACTGATAGATCAGTAAAAAAAATAATAATTTTAAACGCGAATCGCGAACTGAATCAGTAATTAAATAACAACTAACTTGGTACTTCTCGCGCCGTTAATAATACTAGAACATTTTCAAAGGCTGGTCATTTTGTTCCATTGAACTAGTGAAACTGAATCCGAAAAATCCGTTATTCTGGTTTTGCGATTGGCTACTGGTACCATCTGTCGATGAGCCGAATAGCTGGTTAACACCGGTATCGTAACTGAACATCGATCCTCCTCCTGTGCAAAAAAGCAAAAATATTTTTTAACATCTTTCCTAAATGCAATAATACGAATAAGAATATTGTTCCAAGGTGTTTGTCTAATGTATCTAATACGAGTAGTATGACATATCAAAGTAGGTACCTAGTTCATGTTTACAATCATCGTCGTATTGTTTTATTATTTTTACATTAAAAACGCCTACGACTCCGTAAGCTTTCGCGATATTGCAACCACATTGCATTAATCTGCCACACTTCTGACGAGCAGAAGGACATTTTGAAATCGCACAGTTGGAAATTAAAGGGGGTTACTTTTTCAAAATACTCAAAAATGAAACTATTGAGGATGAATTAGAACTTTTAGAGAATTATTGAAAAAAACTCAGAAAGTGATACTTTTTGGAAATTTTTGGCAAAAAAGTGAGACTGTGAGAGCAATTTTCTTAAAAAGAATGACTGACAATTTTAGCGAAAAACAAGACTTCTTGATAACTATTGACAAAAAATGATTTTAAAATAATCGAAATTTATACAAAAAGTTTGGCTAAAAATTTGACATAGGGAGGAATTTTATTACAAAGGAAGATGTGTCATCGACACAACGCATCGCTGCATATAAAGTTATAAACTCTTGCTAAAAGATTCGGATGAACTCGTTCGAAATGGTAAAGATCAGACATCGAAACTTGGTGAGTCATTTCTTATCAATACATCACACGTTCGATTGCATAATAGGGGCGTCTCAAACTTTTTCCTTAAAAACACATTTTAGTGAAAAAGTTTGACGTTACAGGTCGCAACAAAAAATTAGCATAAACTCAAGCTCATTCCAAAAATGTTACAAAAATTTTGATTTAAAAAACAATAATCAACACATCTTCATCAAATGGAACCTCAGACTTAATTTTCTTCCATAGTCAGTCAGATCAATTTATCCGGAAGCATAAACACGTCAGTAATTTTCAGTTCATTAAAATAAATTGGTTAAACCCTAACAAATAAAATTAACGAAAACAAAATAAACATTAAATATTAAACAATAATCTTACTTTCACCCAGGGCTGCAAACGGCGGTGAATACTTATTCGAATCTGGAGGTGATGTAAAACTACCGAACGGAGAAAACGCCTCTGAACGATTTCTATAATCGGACGACGAAGACGCTAAATTAATTACGAGCAGGAAAAAAACAAACAAACATTGGATTAATTGATCGTTAATAAACATCTAATTATAATTTAGTACCTATTCGTAAAAATAAACACACTATAAATTTTTTCACACAGAAATGTAACAAAGTAATTTCATAAAATAAAAAACCCATTCGTCGCAGGTTCTCATATGAAAAAATAAATGAATAGGTTATACAATATGACTGTATTTTTCTAGATACTTTTTTCAAGCACGTGCCACAAATGGTAAGTGAAATTATTGGTGTATTTAGCATACATAAGTATACGTACAAGATTTGGATAACTTTTCGAAAAATTCGCCCGAATTTTCGTTATTTGTCGAATAACCTGGGTCGTTGTACTTGTTCCCAAATCTGTCCATTTTATCAGGTAGTTTTTTAGTAATTTCGTCCATCTGAAAAATAATGAGTTTTAAATTTCGGATATGAACCAGGAATCGAAGCAGTGATCAATATTCTGGCCTTCAATTTAAAAAAATAAAATCATCAATTCGCTTACTTTTTCGAAACGAGAAACAGAATGCTTCAGATTGGCTTCCAAATTAACTTTTTCAATGGCTGAAAAAAATAAAACTCCATTAGAATTGAATAAAAAAATTATCAACGTGTTTCGACGCTAAACATTATACAAGTTGATGAAAATATCACAAATTTTTGCAATTTTCTCCTCCTCAAAATGATATTTCTTTCACTACGCTACCTAATAGGGCTGGACGAGAAACCCATACAACGCAGAAAATGTTTTCATAATCATAATTAAGATTCAATCGTATAAGTGAGTAGGTACTGGATATATAGAAAAACCAGCTCGTCAAAAGGCAATAATTTCGAAAATATACCATAACCGTAGCGACAACGTAACAAATTACTCAAACAAGCCGCCGCCGTCTACCTATCAATTCGCTATACGGGTTTTCATATTGTACGAGACAACAAACACCATTCAAAAGCCACAAGATAGGCTCCGCAGAGTTAAACCGAATACACACAAGTACAAGTACAACTTCGTATATCGACGAGCATTAGCTCTCGAAACCCATTAAAACGTTTAGGAACTCGAACAATGGTGATTTTTCCAGACGAATTTTAACAGCTGTTGTCAAGCGTATGAAAACATCGACAAGCGGCAGCGAGTTGGAAAAGCTTAAAAACTGCGAATAGGAATCTTGTTTTAAACGGATTTTTTATATAATGTTTTGCGTCGAGAGTTGGTTAGAAAAACATTAATATTTCACAAACCTCTGAAATCTTTGGGATCGGCACGATAGTTGGTTTGGAATTTCTCGCTGTGTTTGGAAAACTCATCGTTGTATTTGTTGCACACGTCAGTTTGGTCTTTAATAAAATGCCTCGAGTCGGTTTTGTGTGCTTCACGTGCGAATGTTTCCGGCCTTTTGGAATCTTTTGTAGATTTTTTAAGCATTTCGATATCGTCCGTTTCACGGATGTCTTTACGGGTATCTTTATTGACGTATCCTCGTAACGCGTTCATTCTATCGTAGTGTGATTTAATCGATATGTCATTCTCATCGATATCGTCTTCAATTTGGTCCACTTCTATGGTCGGTATTTCGTCCGAATCTGATACACTTTTGGGTACATAGGCGTTTTTATTCAAATGCCCGTACGATTCACGAGCCACAACGTCAGATTTTTTGGAATCTTTCGCTGGTTCTTGTATTACTTCGATATCGTCTTCGTATTTCTCATTACGCGAATCTTTACCGCCGTATTCTTCTCTCATCATTCGCATCCGTTCCATGTACGATTTAATCATCGGGTTATTTTCATTATTAATTTCGTTAATTGCGTTTTCGACGCTGAACTCATCCCTGCTGCGATAATTTTTTCGAATTTGTCGTCTATCTTGATCAACTTCTTTGGTAAACATTTCGTCGTTATCGTGCAGATTTTTAGTTGCATTCAAGTTCGCGTTGAGATAAGCGTAATCCATTTTAGGGCATTTGATTCCTTTCTTCGGACTACCAACGTCGGATCTTTTGAAAGCTTGGCCTTTTCTGCTCACATCAGTCGTATCGATCAAAATATCCAAAGGTGAACTGCGATCGATTTTTTTCACCGTGTTCATTCTATGAGAGATGTTTTCTTTTTCAACGTAATCTCGTTTCTGTTTCACGTTCACCGGTGAGAATCGTACAGGTATACGGGAGTTAGCATTAATGGGGGAGCTAGTCGATAGCGGAACTGGTATACGAGAGATACGCATTGGTGATTTATTAGACGGCGTATTCAGCGGTGACATTCGTGACACAGTTAAAGGCGATACGTGTTTTTCCACCGGTTTGAATTTAGAGTTGACCTTTTCCGGAGAATTAGGCGAATGCTTATCTAACACGAACGCCGGCGTTTGGCGCGGTTTTTCGGTTATCGCAGCTGGATCGCTATCTTGTAGTTTGATTTCAACGATTTCTTCCGATACCGCGTTTGCTGAGTTCACTGGTTGGAAAGCTCGTGTTTTCGTCGCTTCTTCTAGACTGAGTTTTGGTGATTCGGAAGCTGTAAACCATATAATGAGATTAGAAATCAATATTCAATTGAAGAAAATTTCGTGTTTATGAACCGATCGATATTTAAATAATTTCTGAATAATTAAGAAGTAACATTTCGAAAAGTTGAAAGTGGAGGGAAAAGTTTTATAAGAAAATAGAGAAGTTTTCAAAATAAATTTTCAGGAGATCAAAAAAGAGGAGGGCTTCTGTGAATTTTCAAGCATCAGTCTTCATTCAAATCCAACAGGTAAAAGTGCAAAGATGGGTAATATTAGAATTAACAGTTTCGACTATGAATTAATCGTTCAAATTCCAATCAAATAACTATTAAAATGAATACGTTGATCTAAAATAGATTTCCAACTGTTTTAAAAATATCTCAATCAACCCATACGACTGGGCCGAATTTTAAAATATTTTCATTCAAAATTGATTTCAGTTTGTAACAATCCAAATCCAATTTTCACTACCTATACTTCAACTAAACTATACCTAATAACAATATTACCATCAAAAATCTTACATTTTTTCTCGATTATATCGAGCTTTTCATTCGAATTTAGAGTAGAACTTTTCATCACCGGACTAGGATTTGAAGCTTGAGTATTCTTCGAAGAACTGGGTTCTTTTTCTTTGAGAGAAATCGTACGTGCTAACACGTTAGGTAACAAACACGGAGATCGACTTTTCTTGAATACATTAATTCTACGAAAATATTTGGTCAATTCGGTTTCTTCCGCATTTAACGACGGTATACTCAACGGCTGCGAAAATGTCTGAAAACGAGATATTATAGGTTGAAAGAAATAATTCTCGAGGAATAGACAAAAATAAAGCGAGTAAAATACATATATCATCTTACCGGCATCGGTAAACTAACAAAACGTGAACCTGGAAAAACAAGAACTTGGTTAAAATGTTCATAAAAATCAACCAAGTAAAATGCAATAGGCAAATTATCTACCTGGACTTCTAGTATCATTTTCTGCTTTAGATTTTGCGGCCAATATTTTATCGAACGTTTCTTTTTTTTCACTGTACACAGAACGCAATAGATGAGTAAAATTTATACGTAGAAATAACAATACCTATAGGGAGATATGTTTACCGTAATTTATTTTTCAACGGAACGATACGATCTTTTTCGTTCTTATTGTCTAGCCAGACTTGAGCCAATTCGACAGACGCCGATTTTAAATGCAAATCTGAAACAAAACACATACATGTTTACCTACCACTGAATATATCAAAACTCGACTAGATAAGTAGACAAAAAACCTACTTTGAATTTCACGAAATTGTCTCTTTTGTCGGTGCAGCTCTTTAAGGCGTTCTTCAAGGACAGCTGATTGAATTCGAGCTCCTTCGCATTGATTTCGAAGATTATTTCTTCGCACAACGAGACGATTCGAGTTGAAGATTTCCTACACGAAAAAACCATACGATAAAGACGTCGAACTAAATCCATCGATAAACTAACATCATCATTTCTATACCTTTCTATTCCTGATCATTTTTTCGTAATTGGAGCGAACTGAGTCCTGTTCCTTTTTCCGTTGATCATCTTCGATCGCAATCAATTCGTGTTGTCTTTTCAAATTCTCGGTGTTACTTCGAATGTGTTCGCGAGAAATACATAAACTGAAACATAATTCGAGTTGAAATGATTTCTATATCTACGTTGAAAGTACCTAATTACAAACGAGCTCTCAAATAATATACTTTGTCAATTCTTCTCCTAATTTAGCGAGTTCCTGGGTTTTGGTTTCGATTAGTTCGTCGCAATGAGCAATATCGCGCTTTAACGCTTCGATACGAATATCAGCTTTACTAATGTTATTCTTCGTAACTGCAATTTAATCATCTTTCTCGTATAGTTTTCAACTTGACAGTCGACATTATCATAAAATTTCGTACTCACCGTGAGCAATATCGCATTCTTGTTTTAATTTAACTTTAAGAGCGGCATTTTCAGCTGCGATAGTTGGTAGAATATCGTAATCGTGATCTAGTTCCATATCGTTAGCGAAATCCACAGTATCTTCGGCAGCTTTTCCAAGAAAAGCACCGTAATGCTTCGAATGCTCATTAGCAATCATTTTGGAAACACGCACTAACCGATCGTTAAAGCGAAAACGACTCAGGAACTAATGTTATAAACTCCTGTTGAAATTGCGAACAATTCGAGCTCAGTAAGAAAATAAAATTACTTAACAAACACTTATTAATAATTTATATACCTTACCTTCGGAAAACGGAACGATGCTACGTAAATTTCGAAGACATGACATCAGTATAATTTGCCGTAACGGACTTCGTATGAATTTTTATCCAGAATAATAATTCACGACGAAATAACGAACTAAACTTTACAAATAACAATACAATACTTCGATTTCATTAACAGAATAATTATTTTCATCAACGGAAAAACAAATACAACGCTGCAATGGCTGCAAATCTTCAAGAACCAGCAACCGAAATCGTCTCGAACACGTGCTGCCAATGACGCGAAGCAACCAGAAATTTTCATGAATGCTGTGTTCTGATTGGTTCTTTTTTTGAACACAACGACACGCGAGTAGGTTTGCGCATGCGCTGAACAATCAACGATAATTTATTCAATTCACGATCTCAAATTCATGAGTGTTTCTTAATTAATTAGTGATTATTTCATGATTAATTTCATTTTATACCAATTAATTACTATTATGAAACATTGATAATCACCATTAGGAAGAATAAACAGAATTAATCAACAAAAATGTATTTAAAACTTCAATACTAGCTCCTAAGCAGACTAGTTACTGTACAAAATTTCAATTTCAATAAAATATTATAAATTAAAAAATCTGGAACAAGCGATAAATTAATACGTGATATCTTAATGCAGTCGTCGGGTTTCGGTTTTTTCTTTATTTAATGCTTTAATAAATCCTTCTAATTTCTCTTGGATTTGCTTTACTTTTTCTGTAATAAGAAAATCGTAGTTTTATTAATCTTCAATTCTTATAAATTTTTCATTTTCAATAATAAAATACGAATACGATGAGCTTACTTAATTCTTCGGCAATTTCTACCCTTCGTCCGGTAATCAATTTTTCCATTTTCTCTCTATCTCTGCTAAATCCTTCGAGTACTTCTTGAATTTCTTCATCCATTCGTAAAGCTGCAAAAAATAATACCCTCAAGTAAATCTATACGAAAGAAAAGGATCGTATTATTATTGAATACAAGTTACCTTCTCTATTAATAATCTGCTGCCTTAATGAATTCACCGTTACTTTACACGTTTGTTGTATTCTCCAGTACAAAACTACTTCGTTATATTCCTAAAAAAAAAAAAAGATTCCAATTTAATGATACAAATACAAATTTCACAAAATGAATAAACAATTATAAATACTCACCTGAACATCTATTCCTTGTTTATATAAATAAAATCCTTTCATATAATACGGTACTTTTTGTAAAACATTGTTTAAAAAGAATTTTCTATAAATTAAAAACCAAGTACTAGAAATATAATCATTATCACAAATAATATTTGAACGTTTCAACGTGTTTCTAATAGTGGTATATTCTTCTTCTGACAACGAAGCTAAATGCTCCTAAAATTGAAACCAAAGAAGAACAATCCATTAGTTAAAAATAGACTAAATTTACAAACTAATACCACGACGATTGAAAATGTTACCGGATAATTGAAGAGAATTTTTTCCAATTCACTTTTAACAGCGTTTCTTTTATTTTGATCTTCGTTCGAGTACTTCCATTTATACCATTTTTCTAAGGTCGAAGGTCCAAACATATCTTTCATAGCTCGTTCAGTTTCCTAAGAAATAAATTACATTGTGTTGTTATGTGTGATCAAGTATTGTACAAATAGAACAATTTCAATTTATAATTTACTAACTTCGAGTTTTTTCCTAAAACTACTCTCTAAGAACTTGACAGCTGTATCCCATTGTCCTTTATCAGTAATTATACGATCGGCTAATGCGTTAATTTGTAATACACGTAAAACATCGGTAGCCTAGAAAAAGAAACGAAGATAAGGATCACGAAGACCTTTGAAAATGAATTTTATAAGAAAAATACCAACTTTACTCTCCCACTGATGTTTCGCTAGAACTTCTTCGGCCACAGCTGTTTTCAAATTATCGAACATTTCATCGTGATTTTCGGATTTATAATAAATTAGTTTTTTAAATTCTTCTTGCAACGTTTCCCATCCAGCTTCGACTGACAACTGAGGTAACTCTTGTTCGGCCCATTGGGACAAATGTATATCAATTTGGGTATTGAATTCACCTGTAAAATTCATTATTAATCCCTGCATGATGTGAAAAATTTCATTTTTTTTTGTATATTTACCATTTTCCGGCGCATGAGCAGCGGATAAATAAATATTTTCGAAAACTATATCTTTCACTTTATTCCATAAATTAGCTGCGAGCATATCTTCCCAGTGTTTGACGTTTATTTCACAAAGATTAACAACTTGATCTAGAATTTCGCTTCGACCTTTATCGAATAATTCGCTTCGATCTAATATACGTTGTCTGAAAAAAAAATTAAATTAATACATTTCTAACACTTGAAGATACCTATAAGTAAAAGACCAGACGAAGAAATACCTTCGATAGTTATTTTTCCACTCTGTTTCCAAATTGAAACGTTGAGCTTTAAATGCATCTGCTTGTTGTTCTACTGTTTCTCTGACCATTTTCCAAAAACACTCCGAAACTGCTAAACCTAAATTTCTAGTCGTAATCTGAGTCATTTTGATATTCTTCCCGCTAAAAAAAAAAAATAGGACAACTATAGAAAGAAACCTAAAATAATGAAGGATTATCCAACACGAGAAAGTGTAGTACCTGAATATTTTAGAATTTCTGAAAAACCTTTCTTCGTATTCTTTAATTTTTTTGATAGACTCGTTTTGCGATCCACGCCCAGTAACGACAGCAAAATACCCTAAAGCTTTCATCGGAAATAGTTCACCGGCTAAAATTTTTCGTATCTAAGAAAAAAAAAATTACCAACATCAAACATTGAAATAAAATATCATATAATGAATATCAAAGATGAGAAAAATCCCTTACTCTATCCGGATTGGCAAAATTTTCTTCCGCTAAGTCGACTTTGGTCAATACGAAAATAGTACGTTTACCAACCGGATCCATTTGAGAAACGAGATCGGTAACATTACTACGTTCAGCATCAACAGAACCGTCTTGAATACATAAGATGATAGCGTTTGGATTGGACATGTAGTGCCTTGCAATTTGATAAATGTTTTCTTTGGTCTCCGATGCCATTCCAAGCGTATTCGTCTACAAAATGAACACATCGAGGTAATTTCAATGGCATAATTTTTACCTCATTTAATAATTCAATACTAACGCTTATAATTCCGGGCAAGTCGACAAGAACCATTCTTTGCAATCCGGGGCCTTTCACAGTCATCGATATAACATCATTACTGACAGTTTGATTACCTTTAGTGAGATTACACATTCTAAATTCAACCTGAAAAAAAAGTCCGGTAATTTTTCAATTGATTCAAGGTTAAACTATGATAATTCTTACTATACCTCTTTTCGAAGATCAGCTAAATCAGATTCTTTGGTAAGATCAAACTCTCTGGTACTGTCTTTAAATTGAGCAATATGGTAAGGACCTTCACTCAAGGTAACTTTAACCGGCGCTCTAGTCATCATTTCACCAGCTCCTCTGTAACAAAAGGTAACTCGTAGCAAATTATTTTATTCAAAATTTGTCCATGTGTAATATTTATTATGAATTACCTCGGAAAGATACGAGCTTGAGCGATCATTTCAAGCACCGAAGTTTTACCAGAGCTTTGATCTCCTATTACAACCACTCTGGGTAAATGATCTTGAGCTTTGTAGGTCATATCGTAATCATTGAGCTCGTCTAATACATCGGAATACATATCAATGAGAGAAGTCTGCGCAAAAAGAAATCATTTTATTATTTTCAGCGTTTAAATAATCAGCAATAATTTTGCATTTGGAACGTTCTTGTACCTGAACTCTTTTCACGGGTTGACTAGATGAGTTTCGAATCAATATTTGTTTACGTAATTCCTGATTTTCGCGTTCCAAACGTTCTAGTTCTTTTTGGTATTTCATTTCCAAGTCCCATATATCTTTTTCGGTTATTTGAGATTTATATTCGTCTGAAAATAAACCAACAAATCAATATTTCACGTTCACATTCCTTTTTGGATACTGATGTTGAAAAACACGATACCTTGTTGTTCTTTTTCTTCTTTTCTAAAGGAAAGGGCGTTAACTGTAACCGCATTATTCACCATTTGGCTCGCTTCTGTAGATATGAAAAAATTACAACATATTTCTCTACACTCTAATGAGAAAAATGCCCTAAGTGCAAATCATATTAAAACAGAAAATCGAAATACGCGAAATAATCAAGGAGCTAACACGACATTTACAACGTAGCAACTTTTAAGCAGTGCCAATAGAAAATGGAACTTTTAAAATACGCAAAAGAAAAGAAAAAAGTTACAATTTTCTATACTTTGATACCTTTAACAAACTTACGATTGTCGGGTTTATCGTCATTTGCATCATCAGCCTGCT
This sequence comes from Planococcus citri, assembly GCF_950023065.1. Taxonomy (NCBI): domain Eukaryota; kingdom Metazoa; phylum Arthropoda; class Insecta; order Hemiptera; family Pseudococcidae; genus Planococcus; species Planococcus citri. Next base: position 43,547,316 of record NC_088680.1, on the reverse strand, counting down.
CAGCAGCCATGTAAGCTTCCTCTAATTTCATATCCAACCAATTCTTTACAGAAAGAAATTTACTTTCGGCTGTGTCTCGAAGCTGTGGATCTAAAATGATCACGATTACCTCCCAACATGTTTATTCAACTTTACCGTAATATTATATAAGTACAATAAAAACACATCGGTCGATTTGTAAACGGTGTTAACTCCTTTGAAATTCAATTCGTTATACTAACCTAATTCTAATTCTTTTATTTTATCTCTGATCGACAGAAATGATACACGCATAGTTTCCCAGTCTTCATTCTGAGGCATGTATTTATCCATCCACGATAAATCAGGTAAGGCACTTTTCCATTCTCGGTAAGTCTACATGAAAATAAATCATCAGTTTTAAATTTTTAATCAAAACCACTCATTAGTGTTTCACAAGAACTTACGTTTTGCAGACTTAAGCCACCGCCAATAGCTCCACCTAATACTAGATATCGAACTTTTAAAACACCTCGTAGAACTTTTACTACAAACATCCCGAATCCTCTTCTTTGAGCATCTTGATACGGCCGGAATTTATGAACGGTGTCGTACCTCAAAAAAGGTGATTGGCTATCTCTATTTGAAAACGTGCTATATTTGCAATTGGAAAATAAATACGATGATGTGACCGGCGCGTATTCTTCCGGTAGTAAAATCCAAAGGTAATCTTTGGTTTTTTTCATGTGCAGCAATCTGCGACCATTTCGCCTGCAAACCAAAGCCACTTATCAATTTGAGAATATTCAAGAAAACAAACACATTTTATAAGGTCAAGATGACATATTGAAGTATACTTTACCATAATTTGGCATCTCGTAATAGTACTTCCATGATTTAGACTTGACTTTGTCGGCGGTTATATAACAAATTAATGAAAGGATCCGTTCAATTTACAGCATAATTTCATCATGGAATTTAGAGATCAAGTTTTACATTATAGCTTGAACGAGCTCTAGTCAGGTGAACATTGTTCGAAAGCACTATAACATTAAAATAATATCGTAAATAGAAATTATTTGAAAAATTGACAAAAAATCTGCACTTTTGAGTCCAAAATTCACGTTTCTGAGATAAAAAAAGTTCAAATTCAAAGATTTTTCGTTTCAAAAAAAAAATCGAACGAGTTGATTAAAGATGCCTCCGCAGTAAACCAATGCCAATACTAAAAAAAAACTATTTCGAATATTTGACGTTTTGATTGAGGAGCTCATTGCAAAAGTAGCCCTTGTCACATGAACTTTTAGACACGTTTTACTCGATTGCACCTATTGCCAACTGCGGAGATCATGTTGTAATGATGAAATGACCGTCAAGTTAGTCTACCCTGAGTAGCCCTGAGAGGAATTGCTTTATAGAGTTTACATTCATGATACTGGGTACGCTCAAGGAAGAGCTTTGGAGATTGCATAGGTTCATGTGACAAGGGCTACTTTTGCAATGAGCTCCTCGATTGAATTTTCGTATTTTTGACTTTTCAGTTTTCACATAACGATTAATGACAGCTTTGGCTAGATTTTTCGGGAAAGTTCACAGAAAAAACTAGAGTTTCCGAGAAAGTTCTAGAAAACAGCTGATTCGATTCGATTTTTCTCGCGAATTCCAGTCTTTTCCTCTTGAACAGCTGACGAATATATAAACTCAGCTGTTGCAGCTAACCGGCATAGTTGAATTTTGAAAGCGATCGGTGCAAGTTGCGAATTTTTCAAGCGATTTCTTGCGATTCATCTGCGTTATTTCTTGTGCGATTTTGTGAACGTGCACGTATTTTGTGCGATTTAATCTGCGTTTTTGCGATTTTCTTGTATTTCGTGTTTTATTTGAATCTACTTATTCTCAATCAAGGTATGTGTATTTTATTTCAAGTTCTAGCCCTTTACGATTTCAGGTTTTCTCCAGAAATTTTGGTTACTTTGTCCATTCGTTCATCTTTATCTCCTCGTGTGCATGTTTAATGTTTTTTAAACAATCTTTCTCTAAAGTCTAAATATTCTTAATTAAATTCTATGTTGAAACCCTTCTCGTGTTTAGAAATTGTGCTTTCCTATCCTAACCATTTCCAATTTGGTTTCACGTTCATTCTTGAAAGTTTTCTTTGTGTAACTGATTTGCACGTCATGAATTGCTTTTCCTAAATTTTTTCCACATTGTTTCGATTAAATTCTCTCCTAAATCCCCTCACGTGTTCAGGATTGTGTTTTCTCAACGAATATCTGTATATTTAGCGTCGAGTTGATGTACGATTTTGTCTCTTTCGTGTATATCTAATCGATCTTGTGTGATTGTTTCAGATGTCTCTCTTACCATACATTGTTAACGAACTCGTCCGCGATGCCTACGATCCGCTCTCCTCGTTGTACGACCAACACTTCGGATTGGGTCTATTGAATGACGATCTCTACAGAAGACCAGCCGTTAACGCTTATACCGCTCCGATTTTAGCCGGCTACCTTCGTCCTCATCGTCATAGTCATCCCGAGGAAAGCGGAATCTCAGCGATTTCTAATCAGAAAGACCAATTCAAAGTGAGTACTTCGTTCAGTATTCATTACATTCGATAAGTGTCGCGTTTATTCGAATAGTTGAACTAATCTATGATCTCGGTTACAGGTCAACTTAGACGTACAGCAATTCAAACCCGAAGAAGTCAACGTTAAAGTCGTCGATGATTACCTAGTCGTTGAAGGAAAACACGAAGAAAGACAAGATAAACACGGATATATCTCTCGTCAGTTCACCAGAAGATACAAATTACCGCAAAACGTTAACTTAGAAGCCATCGCGAGCAACTTATCGTCCGACGGTATTCTCTCAATCACCGCTCCTAAAAAAGTACGTATAATTTTTAGATGTACACCGTCGATTCGTCTTAATCGTAAATATTCGTGTTACTAATATACCCATATTGTTCCACAGGTCGAAAAAACTGACGCTAAAGAGATCTCGATTCCGGTAGTCCAAACTAACCAACCGGCCATCAAGCAAACGAAGAAAGCTGGTGACGAAAAATCTGCCGGCGATAAAATGGAGACGTAATTTGGTTTTGGAGTCGATTCGTGTATAGCCGTGTCATGTTCCACGTTATGATAAGTTCGGCCATTCGTAGAATAGCTTTCATCTTATTCCTTTTTCGTAGCATTTATTTTTAAGTCTGATTTTCATCGGTTTCGTATTATTAAGGTTTCGTTTTTCGTCGGTATTATGATTATCCTATTTTTCTCTCGATTTATTATTATTATTTTTTAATGATTTTCTATTATTTATCGTAATATTTAAGATGTAGGCATCGTTCCTCTTTTTTTTCAATCTCAATAAATCATTTATTTTTCGTGGAAATTGGTGTACTTGATTTTGGTGTTTTTTTTTAGTGAATTTGAGATTATTCGATTCTACTGAGATGTTGGTTATCGTTAAATCGTAATTCCTTTAAGTGAAAGATACTTTTTGAGACGTGAATTTTGTTCTCAAATATGAAATAACAAGTTGAAATTTTCATTGAAATCTCTTCAGTATTTACAACTGATGGTGAAATGTGGAATGCAGCTAATTGAATTAACTATATATATATACGGAGTGATCTAATACTTCTTTCGTTTGTTCGGTCAGGAACTTGAAAATTAGAGTCTAGAGGATGGACTTGAGTGACGAATGATAGTGGTTTAATTAAATGATTCACTTCGTTTCCATATATTGTATAATGTATATATCGGACTTGGAGATTGAAATTGATCAACTTTTTTTTTTACAAGTTTTTAATAATGTGACATGACGTCAACAAACAATACGGTTTAGGTGTTGAATCATGTCTTGCATACTCAAAATCGTAAATTTATTTATGTACAAGTACATACATACGAATGCGAAAATGAGAAAAATCTTTGGTGTTGAATGTTTTGCATATCCTAAACGCCGTAAATAGGTACGCAAGTATAATGTACCAGAAATGGAGTGCATGAGGGACGAATGGATTATAGAACGATTTATTTTTGATATTATCCTTTAGCGATGATAAATTTCAGGAAATTTATGTTTTGGAGAGTTTCCGGAAATTTATTTTTCTTCGATGAATGAGGCACCCCCATACCTGTTTTTAACAAATACAGGTTTTAAAAATGCTATTGGTCAACTACAAACTGATGAATTTTCAATAATTCCGTTTTTTTTTTTTTCATTTAGGTATTCTCATTTCTGCAATAAAATGTTGTCATTTGTGTGGTGTTTTATGAATTGAAAAATGTGACCAAGTTCAAGAATACAACGATTACATACTTCACAAAGAAAAAAAATTGCACCAGAAAAATTCTAAATAATATGAAGAAAACAACTGGAACTGGAATCAACTAGAAAATTTTCGGGGAAATGATTTTTAATTTTTTATCCAATTTTTCAAAAAAGGTTTTGTGTACTTCCAAGATACATATGTCATTCAAAATTGAATTTTTTTAAAATGAAATGAAATTTTTTTTGAAAACATGAAAAAAAGTAGGTAGAAGCAATCTGATGAAATTTTCAAATTGATGAAATCCTAAAATCTTGTATAAAACTTGAATCATGTGCCCTGTCAGCGATCTGAGGGCATATTGATGATTCTAAATTTAACCCCTCGACTACATACACAACTTACTACATCGATATGTCCCCCTATAAAACACCATTTTGGCATAAATTCGCGGAAACGTTTTCGTGACACCTTAAAATCAGCTATTTTTGTACTTTCAACGAAAAGTTGCCGACCTAAGGGACCACCGAACAAAAAAACGAACTCCACAGGGAGATTCAGCATCTCAAACACTACAAATTGAGTGCTAGCCGTAAATTTTAAAAATCGGTTTTGGAGCTTTAAACCTGAAAACCGTGAATTTTTAGCTAAAATGGCCCCACTTTGAGGCCACGTGGCTCAGCCCCATGGTGCCGCGGGGGGCTAAAAATTTTTTTGGGGTGGTTTCAACTCAAAAGAAACCACATATGTGAATTAGCCGTTACTGAAAATCAAAAAAAAAATGGAATTGGAACCCAAATTTGAAATTTTTATTTCTCTAATCATGAACTTGTATCTAACCTTTAAATAAATTTGGTCAATTATGGTCCATGAAATTTGAGATAATTGAGATAAATACCTATTGCCATTTTCTCTCATTAGTCATTAATTCATTTTTTTTAAAAATTGATTCTTGAACCATTGACAATATTTATGTAACCACGCAAAATGATTTTTTCGTAAAAACATGCGCGAAAAATATACGTTTATTTTAAATATAACATTTAAACATATTGACAAAAAATACAATCGAAAAATGTCGAAAAAATAACAAAAACCAAAATGGCTAATAAAAAGAAAAATTAAAGCAACATAATCGTTTGACGAGAATAATAAGAATAATAATGCATATTGCATAAATACCTATACATGCGGGAAAAACCAAAGTATTGATGAATTTCTCATTTTTCACATTCTGAACTTCGTCTGGATGGATCTGAAGAGTCCTTGAACTCCTTGAAGGAGACAACTAAACTAATTAGGTACCTACTGTATATTTATTTTTGAAAAAACGTGCAGTATTTTTTCAAGAAATTGTCTCAAAATAGTTCATCTGCAGGTTTGTTATTGTTACACCTGTTGAAAAAATGATACCAAGTCGTGTATATATTACGCGTATTTCAAAAATTTCATTCAAAAAATTTTTTAAAAACCAAGAAAAACATATCTTAAATGTCATAATCTAGGTGTTTGTTTACTGTTTACAAGCATTTCCTTATTATGAATGAAAATGCTAAACTCTGGTGAGTGTTTTGAATGGAAATTTAAAAATTTGAAAGTTACTGGAAAATTTCCAGAAAAATTTCAAGAAAGTTTCCATTGAAAATTTCCTATCATCTCTAAACCCTTGCACATTGAATTGAAATGCTCATTGTTTTATTTGTTTTTTTTTTGTTTTGTTTTGAGGAATTGAAAAATATTTACTTATCTATTCAGACATCGAAATTTTTCCAAGTTTTTAAAAGTAAAAAAAAAATGAATAACTATTTATTTACACGCTAGAAATAAGTAGTAGGAATTGATCAAGTTTTCAAGTTTTCAAAAGCCTTACATAATATCAGGAGCTTTCTTACTTCTTAGTTTTTATTTTTTCTAAATTTTCAAAAGTCAGAATCAAGTCAGCGTCTTGAGTCTTGACTGGTCCTAACCTCTTGAGTACTTTTATTTCTTTTGAATACTTTTGAACTTTTGATTTTTGAAGAAGAAACAGCTGAGAAACAAGGACGACTCGGTAATGTCCGGCTACACTCGGGATAACTTCGGTACTTCGGTGATTATTTCTTATCACTTCAACAGATGATAATAATTGTTGTTGTTGGGAATTTTGAATTTTTAAATCTGAAAATTACCAAAAATGAATGCATTTTTGTTTCGAATTTACCGATAAAAAATGAGTTTTAAATGTGCTATTTGTGATTTCAATAGTTCCCGAAAAGATAACCTGAAACGACATATTCTAACTGTCCACTCGAAGCAGAAAAATGACGCCAGAGGAAACGAAATCAAAGTTCCATGTCGAAGAAGTCGATTTTTATGTTATAGATCCGACTGTGATAACGCTTCCAAAACATATTCTCAATATTGTAACCATTTAACGACCGAACACCAAGAAAAATTGACTGTTGTCAGTTTACAATTCTTAAATTTCGAAGGTACATTATTCCTGTTCAGTACCTATATTTTTTTAGCAAAACCATAATTTTTCAAACAGAAAGTTTCTCATAAAAAATGGTGTTTTTTCAGAGTTTCAGAAATGGAAGTCGGATTTCGAAAAACAAACTTGTTCGATGTATGTTCAGAATTCTGCCGTGAAGAAGCTCGTCCAAGGCGTAACTTATTATTATTTCTGTCATCGTTCATTCTTCAAAAACAAACATCCTAAAAAGAAAACGAAATATCGACAGAAGAACGCTGGCTCCAATAAACTGGGTAGATGTTGCCCGGCCATGATAAAGGCGGTAGTTAGCGATGGAAAAGTTTCAGTCGAAGTATGTTCCGTTCACTTGGGACATGAATGTGATATTGGTCGTTTACGTCTCAGTGTTGAGGATAATAATATAATCGCAGGTAACTACGAATTCGATTAAGATTATCATTTTTCATTCATCAACTGTCACTTAAGTTAAGAAATCGTCGAAATTAATTATAAAAGGTAATAATAATAATGATGATTATTGGCTATTTTCAGGAAAATTGATCGCCGGTGTTCCACCTAGACGTATTTTGCGAGAAATTCGAGAAGAAGCGCCGCCAAAACTAAGTCGTATTCATTTCGCCGAAATGAGTGATATAAATAATATCAAAAAACGTTACCGTATCAAGTCCTCCGGTCCTCTACGTTTAGAGGAAAATGATCGAATCAACTTGGAAACGTGGATTCGTGACAAAACGTCTCAAGAAACCGACAATCCGGTTTTATTTTACAAGGATCAAAACAGCGATTTACAAGGTTTCGATAGATCGGATTTCATCCTCGTTTTAATGACTGATTTTCAAAAAGATATGCTGATGAAATTCGGAGATAACACAATATGTATCGATGGTACTCATAGCCTCAACGAATACGACTTCCAGTTATTTACGTTACTCGTTTTAGACGAATACCACGAAGGAATTCCAGTCGCTCACTGTTTCTCTAATCTAGCGTCGTTCGAAGTGTATAAATTATTCTTCGGTGAAATTAGAACGAAATTAAATAAATCCGTCAAACCGTTCGTCTTCATGTCTAACGGAGAGCCAGCTTTTTACGAAGCGTGGACCGAAGTTATGTCAGCAGCTCAACACCAATTGATGTGTAGATGGCATCTGAATAAAACCTGGATCGCTAATTTATCGAAAATTACGAAATCGGAAAAACGAAGCGTAGTTTTACAGACTTTAAACGTACTGATGATGGAACAAGATGTTGAGATTTTTGAAGATTCTTTGCATAATTTGCTGAATCAATTGCAATCAGACAAAGACACCGTTATGTTTTACCATTATTTCAACAATAATTTCACATCCAACGTTCAAATCTGGGCTCAGTGTCATCGTCCTTTCGTCCCAATACACACGAATATGGGATTAGAAGCTCTCCATAAGAACATAAAGTTCAATTACTTGGACGGTCTTCGATGCGTCAAACTCGATAAAACCATATACGCGTTAATGTGCCTAAGCAGAGACAAGAAATTCGAACGGATGATTAAATTAGCCAAACAGAAACCGAGTAAAAAACTTCTACGAATTAAGAAAAGTCACGAAAAATCCTTAGAATGTGGCGAAGTGGAAGAATTAGGAGGAGATAAATGGATGGTTCATTCTTCGGTCGATAGTTCTAAAAAATACCAAGTGAAGCTGGTGAAATACGAGCCATGTTGTATTCACGTATGCAAAGAGTGCAAGATATGTTTGCATATGGTAACTTGCTCCTGCCCCGATAACGTGATTAAGCAGAATATTTGCGAACATATCCATGCGGTGATGCGATCCCATACTGTTGCCATGGTTCACGATTTCGATCATGTACCAGAAAAAAAAATCGAAATGGATGTGGTCGATGATGTTGATGCGGCGTTACTGGTCAAAGAAGAATACGAAGATGTGCCTGCTGATCCTTTGATGATTTTATCGGAAAATGAGGTTGAAATATGTACTGCCGAAGATGATGATGATGACGATGATGATGTAATGGTTTCCAGTGATGCGGATTTAGAAGACGAAGCCGATCGTAAAAAACTTGTGACTGATGAACTTTTAATGTTGTGTGGTGCTATAAATAATCGATCTGCGCCGTTGACCAAGGAAATGTGTTCTGAAGTTTTGAAATATATTCGACGTGCTAATGCAGTGATGAAATTTAACGTTTGATATCCGATGAGAACGTCAGAGAAGAACCAAAGAAGAAAATTCCAGAATATTATCTATTTTGTGAAGTTTTACGAAAATGAAGATGGTATTTTTTGACTGATTCAAGGTCGCCAAGTCCAAATACTGTTATTTCTGATTTTTTTTTTGTCGAAGTGCGTTTAAAAAATCTGACTTTTTAGAAAACAATTTTTGGATCAGTTTTGAGTTCAAGATTGGCCCATTTTCCGAGAAAAACCCATAAGTAATCATATGAGCATGACCATTGTGATGAAATTGTCGAGCTGAAAAATCACCCTTTCTTAAATTTCGTCAATTTCGACTCAATATTCGATATTGTAATTTTTTAAGCAGGCTTTGTAATTTCTGAATTTTTTAATTTTTCAAAAAAAAAAATGTAAATTACAATGAAAACTTTTTTTTGGGTAATTTGAGGTTTCCCAGTCCGAATCAGGTGTCTGTCTATGCACCGATCGTTCCTTCGTCTAGAAATAACGATTTCATCTGAAAAACTCATCTTATAAAAAAAAACTACGAACTGAGGCTCAATTATGGAGACTTTTTCGTGCTCGGTGACTTCGATGAAAGTCGAAAATTAATCAAAAAACGTGATTAAAACTCGACTTTTTAGAAAACAACTTTTGATTCAATTTCAAGCCGAAAATTGAACCGTTTTCCAAACAAAAACAAAAACTCTGCACTTTGGTGAAAATATGACATCGGCTATCCTATTATTTTCATAATCAATGTTTTTCTAGTTATTTACCTACTCAGGTTAATCAATTTAATGTTGAGAATTAAATGTACGAATTGCTCCTCTTTTTTTATATCAATAAATTGTTTGTTTATCGTAATATCAACGAACTTACTTCATTTTTGTATTTTTGCAGGACTCGAATCCGTCAACTTTTCAACTAAGTTACGAAAGGTATTAAAAGTCTTGACTTTTCGTTACGTTTTCAAAATTTTGGTTACTACTCGTAAAGTTACTTCAAAGTCTCAGTTTCTACCTACAAATTGCAAAAAGTCTTGGCTTTCGTTAAAATTGCCAAAAATTTGTTGAAAATGATCAATTACTTGCAAAAAAATTTCAGATGCATTACTTTTTTTCCAAAAATTTTCCACTGCATTTTTTTGTCTCGCTTGTTACATTTTTGTCAACATTTTCCAAAAAAATATCACTTTTTTGCCTAAAAATTGCAAAAAAGACTGATTTTTTCGAAAAAAAATTTCAAAAAATGTTCATTTTTGCCAATATTTTTCAAAAAATTTTACTTTGTATCAATGGTCTGGCCGAATAAGGGGCATGAAGAATTCAACAATTTACATGCTCAAAATGTTGGAAAATGATCAAACTTTTTTTGATTAGTCGAGTTTTTTTTTTTTTTTTTTGAAAAAAATGAGTACGAGACCAGTTTTTGGTATTGGATGGAAGGCCCATCTTACTGGAAGGCTATCGATTTTTCTCTGAAATGATATCAAAAAATTTTCAAATTTCCCTTCTCCTCCTCCAGAGGTCTTTTTTGGTTTTGGCTCATATTTTAATACTCCACGTACCTATTTGAGCTCATTTTCAAATTTTTCACCTTCCTTTCTGAGACCCTTTTTTATTTCAGCCCAGAAATTATATTAAAGTCGTGCTTTAGAATTTCAAAAAGTATATTTTAAGCCTCTTTTGGATTCAGCTCCAAAATATTACAATTTCTGTACATAGGAGATTCAAAAACGTTATTTGATACCTCATGATCATTAATCTCATTTTCAAATTTTGCAACTCCCCATTGAAAGCTCCTTTTGGCGTAACCTTGAGATGATTTTAAATTCAGGATACGTTTTCAAAATCGTAGAATCCATTTTTGGATTGAACTTCATTTAGTTCGAAAGTCCTTTTATTCCAAAATTATATGATTTTTTCGAATTGATCGAAATTAAAGGTTCATTTCTCGTGGTTGATTTTTTTTTTTTGCAGACCTGTCAAATCAATTTTGGAAATCCATTCTTTTTCAACCAAGATATCAATCGTTAAAACCAAAATCTTTATTTTTTCCCTTTTTTTTCAAGTACCTAAAAGAAAGACTGTCAAAAATTTATAATGTTTGGAAATACTTTGACACAGCCAATATATTTTAAACTAAACAAATCTGCACGCCCATATGAAAAATACAAACAGGTATTTATTTATTTTTTTATTTAAAAAAAAAAGAAGAAAAAGAAAATTGACAAAATGGTTTACAAATTATTTAAGTATAAATGAAAAAAAAAGAAGAAAAAAAACAATCAAATAACGCCGTTATAACAAGACAATATTCCTAAATTTATTTGTTGGTGGGTTAATAATGAAAACAAGGCGTATCTCGACGATATAGATAATTACAAGTACATAATACTCTCAAACGAACACAAAAGTATGTAAAAAAAAATGATATAAATAGAATAAAAATGAAACATGGCAAACAATTAATACGAAAAATCAAGGTTCAAAAATCTTTTTACGTTCAGCAACCATCCCACTGACTGAACAAGGGGAGGGTGAACGTTGCGGTGTTCTTCTCATAGCTTTGCTGTATCTTTTTAATTCTGAAAAAGTACACAAAATTTGAATCAGATCAGATGCATAAAAAATAAAAAAAATTGTTTTAATGTCTTCAAAATAAAATTCTCACCCGCATTCATGATTCCGGATTCAAAAAAGATCTTATTCTTGACGTAATTCACTTCTTTTTCTTCGATACTCATATTTTGCGAGTTTGAGTCTGTAATTGAGAAGAAAAAATATATTCGATAAATTCACACGAAAATAAGTACATACTAAAGTTGAGTAGGTACTCGTCTTAATTAAATTTTTCAATTATTTAAGCAAGATACGAATATGTCGATATAATATATGAATATAAGCTAATACACCGGCAAACCGCGTGACTTTTTCAAAATGAGTAGTAAGTTGAACAAAAAAAAATGAAAAAAGGTATCCCTTTTAAAACTATACAAACCTATACCACGATGGATCCTTTTTTTCAGCTGTAATTTCTCAAGCAATGAATTTAAAGTGGGGTAATCCAAATCTCCGTTGTTCAAGTGCTTACATATTGTATTTAGTGTGTCGTCATGCTAAAACCAACATGCAAATAAAACCAAAACACTAAAGCAAAGCTATACTACGAGTAGGTAATTTTACGGCTACGTAGGTAAAATAAATTCATATAGGTAGAGATATGTATGTACGTAATACGTGTACGTATAGATAGGTACATGATATAAAAAGCACATTTTTACATTTAAAAAAGCATTAGAGTCGTGCTCTCATAATAGTAATAATAAAGCAGCGTATGCGTCCGACTAATGTTGAAAAAAAAGCCAAATACCAGATACGAAAAAAGTTTTGTAATCAACGAGCACGACTCTCAAATACCATGTTTTAAATAAGGTGGTGATTCAAAAATAAATAAATACATCGATGATATGCTACACATAAAAAAAGTTAATAAATCCTGTGCCTTTGATACGATATATGTAATTATCTGTACACTACGAGTATTTAATAAACATGCAATTGAGGGAGGATAATGAACGAGAGAGGAGGGTTATTTTGAATAATATACGTCACAAACTAACCGCTGTCAATTGTTCCTTCAAATTAGCTATTTGTTTGGTTCGTTCTTCCAACTGTTGCAGAAGTTCTTCGTCTTGAATCGAGCCATTCGTTTCGGAAATTAGATGAGCTCGTAGTTGTTTATTCCTATAAATGAAAAAATTTTAAAAATTTATTTTATTTAATTCGTCGCTAAAATCAACTACTGAACTAGGGACAAAATTTCAGCCGAACCTGTTATCTAATTGCATAATGTGATGCTGAGCTTGAGCAAGTTGGTTATTAGCTGCTCGTAATTCTTCTTCGAGGGCCGCCGATTCGACGCACTTAATCGAGTATTTTTCTGATAGCGATAATATTTCTTGTTTAATTTCCTCCATTTCGGCTCTAAAAAATTGAAACAAAATCCAGGTGATTATTTATAAGATACGTCTTCTTTGAAACTCAATTTGCTCATCTAAGATAGGTGTACACTTACTCGTGTTCTTTGTGCAGAGCTCCGATGTCTTGATTAGACTGAACCTTTCTCAAATACTCTGATTTAAATTTAGCGATTTCTTTTTGAACCTCGGCTTCGTGAGCTTTCCTCATCGCGTCCAAAGCTAAAATTAAAACAGATTTTTAAAATTTTTTCTATCAAGTTTCTTGTATTCAATTTTTTCGTCGTCGTATTTACCTGCCAAAGTGGCTTGAGTTTCTTCTGCAAGAGCTTGCTCCTTTTCCAGTCTTAAAGCTTCTATTTCCTGCCTGTGTTTTTCTTCCAGGTCGGTGATTGTTCTTTTGTGTGAATTGTCCATGGCTACCAGGCCTTTTTCGCATAATGCCTGCAATACACAAAAATAATTTTAATATTTTGGATTATAAACTAAAAATGAAAGATAAGACATAGTAAAGAATATCGAATGTTTAGATTTAGGAATAAAACAATACAGTTTGAGATAACAATAAAAGTAGAGGTACATAGGAAATAATATTAGGCTACAAAATGAAAAAAAGGAATGTAGGAAATGCAAGACAGAGCATAAATGGATTTTAAATTTCGGAAAATATAAACAAACTGGATCAAGTAAAAAGAGGGCAAAAATTCAAAAATTCAAATTTCAAAAAATAAAAAAAAAATATTTTTTATGTGAGGAGTTCAGTCTATATTTTTTGGCTTCAAAATTTTAGAATTTGAATTCCTATATTTTTTTTCAGAAATTTCAATTTTGAAACACATAAGCGAACAGGGTCGAACGAAGCGAGCCAGAACTGCCAGAAGCTTTTCAAAATGCGTACCTACCTACTACTTTGTACCTACTTTGAGAAGTGAAAAAAAAACACATTTCTTATGTAAGAAGTTTGGTCTGTATTTTTTTAGCTTCAAAATTTTAGAATCTGGATTGTTTCTATTTTGGAAATTGTAATTATGAGATTGTGAGATAGAAAAGCAAACAGCTTCTGAGCGAAGCGAGAGGGCAAAAGCTTTGGAAAATTCCTATTTCGAGAGGTAAAAAAGCTGTAATTTCTCAATTTTCTATGGAAAGGCTTAGTCTTATAATGTTTGACTTCAATGACATTTAAAAAAAAAAAATCAATTCTGAAACTGAAAATCAAACCGGTCTGAGCGAAGTAAGGGCAAAATATTTAGAAAATTTGGTATTTTGAGGAGTAAAAAAACGATATTTTTAATGTACCTACTACCTAAGTTTATTTTGCGTTAAATATTTTTTGAATCTGAATAGTTTTTAGAAACTTCAATTTGGAACAACATTGCATAAGTTATTTTTAAAAATAAGAAGTCAATTTTTTCACCTTTGAAATTTCTAAACCTTTAAAAAATTCATTACTTTAGCATTTGACGAATTTTTTGAATTCAGTCAATTTTCAAACTTTCTCCAAAACGTTCGAGTAATTTTTGATAATTTGGTCAACATCAAAAAATTTGTCAACTTTTAGCCACATTTTTCAATCTTTTTGAAAAATGCCATCTATGCATCTAAGTTGTAAAAATGATAAAATTAGCTGTTTTTTGTAGTCAATTATTCAATATTTTTTGAAAAATTTTACTCAGGTCGTCTGTCGTCGGTTGGCATTTTTCGAGCAAGTTAGGAATTCTCTTAAAGCCTTGTCATGATTTACGTATTGTGCTTTTTAGTTGTTTTTATTTGCTATCCAGAAGTAGCTACTGTCGACCAAAAAGGACGAATTTGCTACCTTTTCCACTCGATAACAGAAAGTTTATATCATGGTTTTAAGGACATGAGACATTCTAACGACTGAGTTCGCCAAACGTCTGATTAATTTTCTTGTACTGCAGCCCTGCAGGGTTGAAGGCGAATGATTATTTGGACTAAACGATAAGCGAATTAATTTCCGGTAACTATTTATATTTATAGGTATTATTCGTACGTACAGGGTGCGCAAAAATATTGTGAACCTCAAAGAAAAATTTTCATTGAAAATATAGGTTGGTAAAATGGTAACGTGAAATGGATGCATATGATTGGTGGAATGTTATTCGGTCTTCGGTCCAACAACCAATCATGTGCGAAATGTTTAGAAGAAAACTGTTTCAGGGGTTCACGATATTTCTGCGCACCCTGTGTGTTTTTTAAAATTAAAAACGCAAAGTAGGTTTTACGAGGGTACTACATATAGCGGGTATGATCATTGTCCGGCATTTTGGTTATTTCTGGGTGAAGTGAAGTAAACAACCAAGGGTAAAGTAAAGAAGGGGAGGGTAGCAGTCTGTTGAAAACTGTAACCAAAATGGCGGACAATGATCATACCCTGTATTGTATCTGTATAGTACCCTAGTTTTACGTATGAGTTGGCGATTTATGACGATTTTCATTTTTTAGAGACATTTTCAAATGCATGTAAATTTTGCCTAAAAACTCGCGAACAAACCAACAAGTATAGTTCTGAGGCAAGATTTAGTGAAAATTCCCATTAGATAGGGAAACGAGCAAGTTCGAATTCGCGCGTATTCTTCTATTGTTCTCAAATCTCAACCAGGTAAATTTAGCTCACATACTAACATCTATCCAAGTTTTAAACGAGTAGATAAAGGAACTTCCAGTGCTTTTATCGCGATCTTATCTATCGTTATCTCTTAATACCTAAATATATTTTTTCCGAATCGAGCAAGTACAATATTGGTTTCACTAGTTATTCACATTCAGTATTCTTTTCTTTCTTGTGTCACATGGTGCTCTTTTCGATCTCGCATAACAGTCATACCTAGTTCACTGCAGCGTAGTTCATTTAATTTTTTTTACCGCTGATCAACAACAGCACCACGAAAATGCAAAGAAGTACTTCCAGTTCCTTCCAAGACGATCAAGCAAAACACGACTTCCAACAAGGTAACGTAGGCATTTTTGATTCAGTAACAGTAAATCCGCACCAATCGTGTTAGGTACATATTGATTTTAGCTATAGAATAGAATTATCTATGGTGTAATTAATGGTGTTAGTGTATTCGGGAATAACAGACATAATCTCCGCAATCTAAATGTTACAGGTTCTCTTCGCCAAAATCAACCTCCTCGTCAACGTCAGTTACGTTATGATATCGAATTTGGAGAAGGCCTCAATACCGTTCTTAGACCTAATGACTTCAGTGAATGGGGCATCTACTATAATAATGAGAATAAATTCGAAGTGATGGCAGTTATCGAAAAATTCGAGGGTTTCATGAAATATCACAACGCTAACGAATACCAATACCGATGGTATTTCGAGCAAGTAATCAACAGTGAAGGTAGGTAACAGTAAATCCGCACTAATCTAGTACTAGTGTTAATCATTGATTTTAGCGTAATTGTGTTTGTGTATTCGGGAATAACAGACAAAATCTCCGCAATCTAAATGTTACAGGTTATTATCGCCCAAATCAATCTCCTCGTCAACGTCAATTACGTTATGATATCGAATTTGGAGAAGGCCTCAATACCGTTCTTAGACCTAATCACTTCAGTGAATGGGGCATCTGCTATAATGATGAGAATAAAATCGAAGTGATGGCATTTATCGATAAATTCGAGGGTTTCATGGGATGCCACCACGCTAACGAATACCAATACCGATGGTATTTCGAGCACGTCATTAACAGTAAAGAAGCCCTATGCTGGAAGAATATTTCGAGCAAAATCGAAGATTACATTTCATACCGAAACTCTTTCGTCAAAGCTATGTGCGATGGTATTCAACAACATAATGCCGGTGAACATTCTCTCAACCTGGAAATGGATACTTCGTCATCGGCCTTACAAGACGCTCAAGGACAACACGACTTCCAACAAGGTAACGTAAGCGTTTTTGATTCAGTAAATCCGCACCAATCTAGTGTTAATAGTCATTGATTTTAGCGTAATTATGTAATGGTGTTAGTGTATTCCGGAATAACAGACAAAATCTCCGCAATCTAAATGTTACAGGTTCTCTTCGCCAAAATCAACCTCCTCGTCAACGTCAATTACGTGATGATATCGAATTTGGAAAAGACTTCAATGACGCTCTTAAACCTAAACACTTAATTGAATGGGGCATCTGCTATAATGATGAGAATAAATTCGAAGTGATGGCATTTATCAATAAATTCGAGGGTTTCATGAGATGTCACCGCGCCAGCGAATACCAATATCAATTGCTTTTTCAGGTAGTAATTAGCAATAGTGAAGCCTTATGCTGGAAGACCAATTCGAGCAGAATTATCGTAGATTACATTTCATACCGAGCCTCTTTCGTCGAAGCTATGTGGGATGGTATCCATCAACATAATGCCCGTGAACATTTTCTCAACCTGGAAATGGATACTTCTTCATCGGTAAAGCTAGCTTCGGAACTACTGCGGTGGTACAACATACTTGCCGATACCGATTTGCCCGACGCATTTTTGATGAGTACTATCCTTGAGAAGCTTCCGGATGACTTACGAGTATCTTCTAAACTGCCTGAGTTGTATGATAATAAGGACCGAAATAAGTTCGCAGAAAGACTATACGAATTGACCCGACCGACACGAAATATACGCTAAGTCATCGTATGTATGGCAACCAACGTCAAGCAATCGATTTGTTGTAGCACATTTTCATTAGGTAGGTACGTTTTATCAATAGAAGTGATTTTTTTCAGTTTTCTCTACATAGATGTATTTTTTGGTTAGCTTTATTACTAGTACCTACTTGATGTTTCTTTGAATAATAAATGATTAAAAATCAATTTTTTTCATCTTTTCATTTCTATTAATTCAACTTTTTTAATTTTGGATGGTAGTCAACCACAAACAAGTAGGTATCATTAACCAGTCGACTCCGAACACGTAAGTATCAAAATAATTGTTACAATAACCGAACTAATTTTGCAAATGAATTCTTTCCCACTTTTTTTTGAAAACTCGACCGAAATCATTTCTATATACTCTAGATGAAAAAGCTGATTCATAAAATCCAATTTACTCCAAAATCGTATAGGTTTAAAAGTCATCAAATGTAAGAAATTTCGAATCCTGCAGAAGAGTAAAGTGGGATTGAAAAGTTGGAACTTGAAATCTGCAAAAAGGCAACTCTTTAGTACCATTTCAATGTACTTATATACCTATGTCAAATTTGGACCTCCCAGGTTAATTTGGAGGGATTTATGATCAAAAATAGGTGGAAAATCATTTTTTCTTCACTTTAAATAAGGTAAGAAGTAAGAACAGTTACAACAATTTGGCAAAAAAAATGTAAAATTGACAAAATAACTTCTTTCAATCAGCTCAAAAATGATTTTGTCAAGTGTGTGTAAGGGAAGGGAAGGGAAAGGAAGGGAAATTACAATTTCAAAAATATTGTTAAAAACTCATTTATTCTAACGCTAATGTAAAGCACATAATTATACTCACTCTAAGCTGCTCAATTTCGGACTGATATCTCTGTCTGACGCTATCTTCCGAGTAAGAATTATCTTTATCGTATTCGGGAGACGGTGTTCTTTGGTATGATGAGCGTATGCAGTCGATTTGTTGCGAGTATTCGGAATCTAAAGCACCTAAACGTCTTTCTAATTTTTTGGCCTTTTCTTTCAAAACATTCGCTTCTTCTTCGTGTTTGGTAATCTAAAAAAAAATTCATTAATCGGTCAAAAAATATACGTAACAAACGTCTCTAAAAAAGTTATCAAAAATCATACCAGCGAATTCCTTTCGTTTTCAAAATCAGTCTTGAGTAATTCGAGCTCTTGCATATGTTGATTCTCAAGCTTTTGTTTACCTTCTTCGAATTCCAACTCTTTCCTACAACAAGATTGAAAAATATTAAAACCATTAATTTCCAACACAATCATATCGCAATGAGAAAATCAATATTCAAGCTCCTCAATGAACTCACCTTTTGAGTTGATCTTGAAGGAACAAACATTTCTGGCACTCTTGACTTTGCATAAGGCACGTTTGCAAATTAATGATTTGTTCTTTGATTTCAAAGCATCGACGACAAACTCCTTCGAGCCACGAAGACTGCGAACTATTCGATTCACAGGTAGACGTGTCTTCCATCCTGATCCTCTCCGTGCTATCCCATACACTATCGGAAAGGGTTCGTTTACGGACTAAATCTTCAACAGAATTACGTAAAACAGACACTTCGGCGTCGACGCTCTCCAAACTATCGAATATTCTTTTTTCACCGTTCGATTTCAAATCGCATTGTATCTTCGTATAGAGGTATTGCATTTCGGACATGATGGTAGCTTCGTCCAACTTGGTAATTTCGCAATCGTTCGCCCTAATAGAGTCTTTCTCTTTGATAATCTGTAACCTGGCATCGAGCAAGCATTTATGAGCCAATATATCGATGAACTGTTGCAAAGATTGTTTGAGATTTTCAGGCGTCACAGAAACAGGGAATATCGAATTTTCCAACTTGGACGACAGCAGTTTAGATTCGTATTTTTGTTTGAGTTTTACAATAGCCGCGTCAACTTGCTCTTTTAGTGACGAGTAGACTAATTCGGACCATTGCTCTAGATTGGCTCGATTCACCATGAGGCATTCGAAAGACGGATCTTTATCGCCGGATGAGGTAACAGAAGGAGCGTAGTTATCGATACAGTGCGACATAATTTGACTAATTTCAACCTGAATGAGTTTCTTGTTGATGGCTTCGCGAGCCATTTCGATAATATTACCGACGTAGTCGTCATTGATGACGAAATCCTTTCGGGTATCGTTGACGAACACATTGGATAGTTCTTCGATCCGGTCATCCATGAATTTATCGACTTTCTTAGTCAAAGCGTTAGATTTCTTTTGCAGCATTTTAACCGCCGTCGATTCTTTCCGTTTGACGGATTTTTTAGCGTTAACATAAGGCTCGACTTGTTTACCGGTTTGATTCAAGTACTGCGAAAGTGATTTGGTAAAGTAATCTAATGGCGACTTGGTAACTAACTGTTCACCTTTTAATTTTTTATCTAATTCGAGCATCAGTCTTTCAGCGTCTGCGATATCGGTATCATTGTATCCGGCGGCTATCTCTTGCAGACGACACACCAAGATCGACTCGTAGGCTAATTTCTCAGCCATAATGTTCAACTTGGCTTCTTCGGTCAACGTGCCGGATTCTTGGAGCGATTTTTGCTTAGCGTATATTTCGCATAATTTCTTCTTCAACAGATTCTCGATGGTTTTAATCTCGTTGGCGATATTGCTGTTTTCTAGACTAGCATCGTGACTACCGTCGCCGGAGCAAGGCGGTTCTTCCAGTTCGGGAGTCGATTCGAGATTCTCGCTCGACGACGAAGGTCTGATGACGATTTTACGCGAAGCTTCGGCCACCTTCGCCTCCAACGAATTCATACGTATGAGAATCTTCATCGGCTCAGAGCTGGTCGCGCTGTCCAGAGATTTTCTACGTATACGAGACTGCGCTTCTTTGGTTGGTTTGACCGACGATGGCGACGTCGTGACCGGATCGACTTTCGAAGCCATTTCAGCCAATTTGAAATGTTCGGCGTTTTCTTGATCTAGTAAAGCGATACGTTTTTCTAGCAGTAATAATTTTTCTTCTAGTTCTTTACAAATGGCGAACGATTCGCGACCTTTTAACGACAACGAACGACGTTTTTCACGGTTCTCCGATTTCGATAATTTTTGTTTCAGCATTCGCACCTGTAGTAATCAGAAGAAGAAAAAAACACAACGAGTAAATAATAAACGTCACTAATCATTACTCGAGTCGAGTCTGCTAACACCGAAACGTAATTATACTGACTTGTTTTTCAGCTGATGAAAGTTTATTGGTGAGGTCTTGAATGCGCGCAGCCATAAGAGACGCCTGCGACTCGTACGACTGTTGTTTACATTTCAAATCTTGTCGCACGTTTATTAAACTTATCTCTAAGCAATCGTTTTGCACGTGCGATTCGCGTAACTCTTTCTTCATGGCTCGAATTTCGTGAACGGCTTTTTCAAAACGTGCTCTCAGTTCTTCGTATTCTTCAGCGATTCTGTGTAAAATTTGAAAAATTACGAAATAAGAAATTTATCGAGTTTAACAGCGAAAAGATTCAGAATTTCGATCCTCACCTGTCTTTATCGTACTGGGCGAAATCCATATCGAAATCGATATTGGTCAGATCGCTTAATGAGTCTAAGCTTCGTCCTTTTGTTTCACGAATCGAACTCAGTGCTGTTCCTCTACCTTCTAATTCGCGTAATCTCCTGTGGACAGAAAAAATGAATTCATTATAGACTAATTAAAAATAATATACCTATGTATTGGGTTTCGGCATTAGGTAAGATTTTTTGAATAAATTTTCCTTCGATTTGTGAACGTTTTTTTGCGATGTTTTTTTGTGATCTCTATTCATCGTGCACCCTCTTTTCCAATATTTTAAGAAATTGTATCAGAAAATCAAGATTAGGTATCGAACGTATGACGAATTGTGA
The DNA here is from genome assembly GCF_950023065.1 of Planococcus citri. Lineage (NCBI taxonomy): Eukaryota > Metazoa > Arthropoda > Insecta > Hemiptera > Pseudococcidae > Planococcus > Planococcus citri. Next base: position 43,525,905 of record NC_088680.1, on the reverse strand, counting down.
CAAATTCAGTACAAAAAATTTTCTTGACCTCCTCCTTCCCCCTCTGAACAGTCCACCAAAACATCAAGATTAGATTTTTTATAAAATTTTATGAACTTGTTATCGCCACAAATTTTCATGCATACTTCAGCTAATGACTGCCTGCCTTTTTTTTTTTTTTAAATAAAATTTTCTATGGAGAGATTTTTAAAAATATTTTTGAGGTAAATATAAAAAAAAATTGAGGTCAAGTAAAATTCTCGGAAAACTTCTTGGATTCCTGACTCAAAAATCCACATTTTTTACCGGCGCTCAAATCCTTGAAAATTAAAAAAAAAATTAAAACGATGAATTTTTTCTTTTGTGAAGAAATTTTGACAAGCAAATGAAAAAAATAATTTTTTTCCAAATATCAAAATTTTTAACTTCTTGGAGGAAAAAGAGGGATTTCAGTCAAAAATACAATTTTTCCCCACCCACTCTGGGTATGTCAATTTTTTTTTCGAGTTACACAAGACAAATTTTCAGAGGTGATTTGACTAAAAGATTACCAAAAATTTCCTAAAATTAATCAAGTTTCCGTAAAATTGGGAAAAATTAAACAAAAATCGTTCAAAACATCGTTGAAATTTGTTGAAATTACATAAGAACAGCCGAAAACGACAAGAGATCGAAATGACTCAAAATTTGAGCAAAATCTAACAAAATCTGCTCAAATTATTGAAAATTATCAAAAAATCAACAAGACTGAAAAAAAAATTATGTTAAAATTACATGAGGTATTTCGCAATCATTAAGCTGACAAATAAGTTAGGAACCAAAAATTACCGCTAAGTGGTAAAAAATCAGATGAATTAAGCAAAATTTGCAGAAGTTCGCCAAAAATGCTTAAAATATCAAAAAAGCGTTGAAAATTACGAAAAATTATCTAATCAAATTTAAATGTGATCAAAATGGGATAAAATAGAGCAAAGTGACATAAAACATTATAAAAAGCTATAAAATTAGCATAAAAAACCATTGAAAATTGCCAAAAATTGATGAGATTTTTATGTAAAAATTTGAAAAAAATCTAGCAAAAACAGCATCAAATGTCGTTAAGACTTTTTAAAATGGCATAAAAACCATTGAAGTAGCTGATGTCTTTTTAAAATTTTTTTTTCAACTTTTCAGCTCTTATTTTTCTATTTTTTCCTCCTCCTCAAAATTCTCAACAAAGTGATCACAAAAAATTATGCTACAGAATTGAAATTTTTGCTGGCCAAAATTCTTCAAAAATGCTCCAAAAGCATTTCCACGGAAACATTTCAATTTCTCACGAAATTTTAACCCAATTTGACAGGTCACGTGACACTTTTTTTATCTCCAAAAATAATTTTGTTTTCAAACTTTTATTTACAGCAGTTTTTCATTATTTGTTCAAATTTTGTCAATTTTTCCACATTTGAACAATTTACAAAATTTTGAATTTTTTTTGATTTAATTATTTTTTTAAAACAGTTCAACTGTAAAGTGAATTTTTTCAATCCATTTTCTCTGGCCGTCTTCTCCTAAACATAATTTATTTGAATTTGGCCTCGCCTAAAATCCATAGCATTTTCTGCCTGTCAAGTCCTTACCTATACAAAGACTCGTTTTCTTCAATTCCACGAGCCAATCGTTCGCTAACGCTGGCCAATTCGTTTCGTAATTGCTCGACGTGTTCTCTGCTGGAGGCCAATTCGCAGCAAAGTTCGGTATATCGTTCTTCGGTTTCGTGTAGTTCGCATTCCGTAGCTCGAATTTCCTTTTGCCAATTTGATTTTTCTTCCATATAACTGCAAATTCAACGAAAAAAATTGAAATTAATACCAAAAATTCTAATTATGTAGAGGATATGTGGTAAAATACCGTTTTTTAATCGCTTCGTACTCGGATAGTTCGCAATTTCTCTGTTTCAATGTTTCCTCGGCTCTTTGTAAAAGTTGCATCGTATCTTCCATCTGATTGGATTACAGAAGAAAAAAAAAATACGTTAAAAAATGTCGCAAGGTGATCAAAATGGATAGAGGGAGGAGAGGAGGAGAAAGGAAACTAACTTGTTTTTCCAAAGCAGTCACATCTTGTTGACGTTGTCTTAATCTAAGCAGTTCTTCTTCAGCGCTGCTGAGTTGCCTCAGAGCACTGGTCAGCTGTCTTTTGACTTCTTCTAATTCTATGGCTTGTTTCTCCAGTTTCTTCATCAACGATGATTTCTCACTCTGGAAACGAAAATCGCCGTATGATAAATATACAATTTATAAAATAAATGTCGTTTTAGTCGTAAACGTTCATAATAGCGAACTATCGAACCTTTTCGTGAACGTTTTTAATATCGGTGCAACTGGACAGAATACTCTGATGTCGTACCGAAGTCGATTCAGTACTCGATCGTCTAGAAGACGGCGGAGATGATTTAGAATTACGACTGTTGTACAGCCTGGTCCTCGTCACACCTCTGTAAAAAATATCAAAACCACGAATAAGACATCAGAAATGATGAGTAGGTAGGTACTCGAAATTGAGTAAATAGCTCGAAAATTCACACAAACCTGGCTCGTTCTTTAACTCGCGAAATTGGTGTACGATTCAAAGGAGGTGACGGGGGTAACGTTTCACCCCAATCGCTACTACTCTGCCGGCCATTTTCGGACGCCGTCCGGTATTCTTCGTCCGATGACAATAATAACGATCTGGGAGTAGGTGGTAACTCTTTATCGGTATCCATTCTAAAAATACATCATTAGAAGATATAGTATATTCTATATGAATAGCTAAAACAAACCGTATTATACCTACACCTAAACAGTGTAATTTATTTCAAGGTAAAAATCATAACGCGACCGTGTATTAATTACTATAGTAAACAGTCGACATATATACGTCCTTCACACGACTTCGCACTACATTAGTTTCGACATAATAAACGTATGTACTCTTTAGCTCTATAACTATAGGTACTGGTACATTATAGATTTATGCTACAGACACAGACACACAAGCAGAAATATATACGTACTCCATCATCGCGTGGACAATCTCAACTAATAAAAAAAATTTACCATAAGTACCTATATGTATGTATTATCGATACACTACGTACTTGTTATCGTCTTGCATTCCGGCAGCTCGTTTGATCGCCGATATCCAATTTCCGCGAATTCCAGCAGTTACCGCTGACAACGTGTATTGCCTTTCGTCCCAAGTCTATGAAATTATCGTCGTATATCGAATTAACACCATAATAATATAACGTTAAATACCTAATATATCTCTACTTAAGTACTCTACAAGTAGGTACCTACTCCACACGCCACCGAACGTCAACTAAGAGTTATTTCTTTACTTCGATGTGTTTTTTTTTTCTCTCTTTCTTTTTCATCGAATGTCGATTCGTCTACGTAAGGTGGAGTGCCTGCCTATTATTTGTAAACTGTTTACACAATCGGTCTGTGTTACTTGAAACATTCGACCAAGGAGGGGATACTATCGTATCGAGTCATCGAGTGCGAAAAATAATATTTATACTGTTTCTCTATCGTTCTTATAATAGCAATAAAAAGCTTGATTTTCAAAGAGAAGATACTTTTTAATCTACTGCCGAAAACTTAATCCAATTTTTCAAACTGATAGGTACGTCGATGAAGAGCTTCCAAAACCAAAAAAAGGGTTCCGAAGAGGATAAAAGAAAGGCTGAGGATTTGGTTACAGGAGAAATAACGAATCAAACTCGTCTTAGGAAAAAATGTGACGAAAGCAAATTGCCTTCATTATAAAATTTCCGCAAATTTTTGAATTTCATTTTAATTTTGGGTAGGTAATGCTCATTCTTTGAAAACAAACAAAAAGTCATAAAAATGTAAGTATTTCAAAATTAACTTCCAAAAAAAAAACTTCATAAGCCACAGAAAAATACTGTGTTTTATTAATCGTTCAAAATAATTAGCCCTTGAATGAGGCAACCAGAATAACACGTGCGTGAATTGATTTGCCTGTCATAAGAATTGAAGGAGCAAATTCGAAGCAGCAAACGTGAATCGTGATTTTTCAAGGTGAAAAATGATATGAAGCATAATTCCCAAAATAGGAACTCAATCTGGAACTGGAATTTACAAAATTGAATCAGAAACAGAAAAACGCAAAAATTGATCCTTTACCCAGTTTTTTTTCAAATTCATTTTTAAATACGTTTGAAAAATCGAAAACTACTGAACGCTGGAGGAAAAAATGAAAAAAGAATTTGAAAAAATGTTTATAACTTGATTTCTGTGCCCAACACAAATTTTCGAAAAATAGCTAAAAACATACCAGATCGAATTTGAAGAATTTCTTGGTCAAAGGAGGCATTTTAAGTGAATTTCTTGGGAATAGTTTTCAAGGTTCCCAAAATTTGATCGAAAATCAGGGTAAGTAGGAAAACTGGAAAAAATACACCTGAAAGAAAATTTTGAGTGAAATAACTCCTTCAATTTTGAACTTGAGTAAAAATTGAACATAATATTTTCATTCTTCTCATACTTTTTGAAATTTTGAACACTGTGCCAAATGAACTGCTCAATTTTTTCTCATCATCTAGATTTAAAAAAAAACAAAAAAAAAACTACCAACATCAAGTATGTCGAAAAATCGTTTTCAATGGTTTTCAACTTGGCTCCTTTCGTTCTCAGGTTCTGCAATTTAATTTACGTTTGACTTTCTCGAGATAAGCGAACATAGACACACAGAAAATGAAAAATATGACGTGAGTGAATAGCTAAAGAAGAAGGAGACAGGTTGTGAATATTTCAAGCCCAAATACAGCGAGATCGAGATCACCACCGAGTAAGGAATGTTTGGAAAACAGATTCAAACAAAATCACCACCCACTTCATTAATGTACCTGCTCTCATATTAATTGTACTTCCGCGAAAAAGAAAAATATTCCGTTCATCTGAATCATTTCAAGCAACACTGACGTTGATTGTTTCCTTTTATAAGGTTAAACTACGTAAATCACATAACCATACCTTAATTTGAAATCCATAATTTCTAGCAACTTGAACCTCGGTAATTGTACTCATAACGCTTAGATCAATAACACCATCGAGTATTCCTTGATCTTCGGCGGCTGGATCACGATAATAAAGCAAAGCAACGCCTCTCAGAACAAACCAATATTTATTCCATTCCTGGAAAAATGAAGATTTGAAAAAAATTATTTCCTGTTCAAAATACCATTTAAAGGGGTGCGTATATAGGTATTTCCTAAAATCTGGATAAAAGGAGAATGAGATTAGGTACGAAAGTATTTTATACCTGATCAGGTGAACTGCCTTGTTTCATTAACCAGCCTTTTTTAATATTGAGCAAATCTTCAGACACTTGTTCAATTCTAAGCTCGGAGCTCGGCGAATACCTTAACGTTGATAAATCCAACCCACAGCCATCAGGATCGCCGCGAACCTACACAGTTCAAGTTGATTGTTAGGTAGTTCAAGGGACAAATTTAAAAAAAAAGTAAAGTTCAATTGATCTCAGATGAGGTGAGATGAGATGTAATTTACACGTACTTGTTTATGCGTCGACATATCTATATCTTTAAGCGATTCCAAATTACTGGATGAAAACGAACTGGTGCTGTGACGTGATTGAGGTCGTGATAACGAATCGGTCACATCTTTGAGTTTACACTCGGCGTCAAACTCTTCCAAAATCAGTCTTCGAGAAAGGTCTGTAAAAAAATTAAGAATTCATTTGAAACATGAATAAGAATGATTTTTCGGATCAAAGATAATGCAATCTATACATGAAATGAAGGATGGAAGAAGACATTATTAGGTGAGTACGTTTAAGTGCATTTTTGATTAATTTTACATTTTAAAAAAAATATAATTATATAAAAAATCCATATCCTCATAAAACTATAAATAAACGGTGTTTACTCGATATTGAAAAAATGTTCTCTCAAAATTTAAGATCGAGAAAAAATTTGTTTAAAAATTGACCTCTTTCAGATCAAATCAACGAAATTTCAACGTTTTTGAATTTTTAAATATTTTCTATTTTGAATGAACCAAAAATTTTTATAATAGATTTATTCAAGCAAAACTATAAAATTTTGACAATTTGTAAGAAAAAAATAGTCATATTCCAGTAAAATTGGAAATGAACTGAGTTTGATGTACATAGTTGGGAGGAGGAAGAGGAGGAGGAGGGTTCTCGATTCTGAAAAAATGTCATCTTGGAATTTGAGATATATATGTTGTGCACCAAGTCCGAAATTGTACAATTCGGGGTTGGTACAGCCAATTTAGTACCATCTCCGAAGTGTCCGGACCAAGCGTGAACATTACGTTTTCATCGGACTTGGTTTGTACCATGCCCGGAGGGTCCGGACAAAGTGTTCGACTTGGTACAATTGTGTTGTACAAAGTCCGAAATATAGTTATATAATGAATTAATTCGAATTTTACACCCCTTTATACCACAAATATTGAACCAAATAAAAGGAAATTTAAAGATGACTCTAAAATACACCACCAGCAATAGTACTGTTTTCAAATGAGTAAGGTACGAGAATTTCACGACTCGAGAAGTTGAAAATAGAGAGTAAAAACCAAATTTCAGCATTTTAGTTTGTACCTCAATCTGATCTTTTTATTTTTTTTCTTGAGACGTGAGTGTAGCAATATTTGAATCTTTAAAAATTCCCCAAAAATCAACAAAAATGAATTTCAGCACCTGAAAATTTTGCTGGTGGTGTATTTTAGAGTCATCTTTAAATTTCCTTTTATTTGGTTCAATATGTGTGGTATAAAGGGGTGTAAAATTCGAATTCATTCATTATAAAACTATATTTCGGACTTTGCACAACACAATTGTACCAAGTCGAACACTTTGTCCGGACCCTCCGGGCATGGTACAAACCAAGTCCGATGAAAAAGTAATATTCACGCTTGGTCCGGACACTTCGGAGATGGTACAAAATTGGCTGTACCAACCCCGCATTGTACAATTTCGGACTTGGTACACAACATATACATTTTTTTTTCGAATAAATCAACATTTCAAAGTCATGTTGTAGGAGGAAGAAGGGGTCTCGATTTTGAAAAAATGTCATCTTAGAATTTGAGATTCAGAAAAAACATTGCTTAAAAAACTAACATTTTTGAGAATCAACAAAATTCCAATGTTTGAATTTTCAAACCACTCAAAAATGCAAAATCTACATATTTGTTTACCAAGTTCAGCAGCCACCAAAAATAAAAATTTCTCAAAGGGAAATTTTTTTAATGCTGCAGTTTTCCACATTTTGTAAAACTATAGCCCACCTTTCGGCTCTAAATACGAGTAGGTAAAACTGAATTTTCAAAAAAAAGAAAAAAAAGTGAGTGATATTCACAAATTGATTTTTTTTTCAAACACCGCAATATTATTTTTCGGTCTAAGCTTTCGCATGGAAATTTTTAAAATTATTAACTTAGTTGAAATTCTCCTCGACATTGAAGATTAAAGTGAAAATATTCAGTAATTTCAAGATTATCACGTTGAAAAACTTGCTTTATGATGCTCTTAGCATTTCAACTCAATATGATTGATTTTTGATTTTTTTAAATGGAAAAATAGCCAAACTCGAATCTTCAAAAAAGTCTGAATTCAAAAAAAAAAATTCAGCATCTAAAAGTTTGCTCTTCAAGTCGTGTATTTTTGGATTCTCTTTCGTATGTGTATTTTTTCTTCGAACCGAACATTGTTTCAAGAATGAGACGATTTTCCTCTTTTTGACTCTTTCAATCAAATTCAAATTTGTTGAAAACTTGAAATATTATTTTGAATGTTTATAAAAGATCCAGAATATAAATAACTTACCAGTTTTCTTCTCATGCCACGTTGGTAATATTTTGGTCAAATCTTCGGAATAACTATGGCCAGCACTTAGGTTTCTTTTTTCACGACTTTGAGTACGTCTGCTTCTGTTTTTATCGTCACTGCACACGGTTTCACGGTTCGTCGGTACATCGATATAAGCTGCAATCACAGAAGAAGAAAAAAAAACAAATAATGATTATATTTTTCTAGTATGATTGCACAACGGTACACACTATACCGTACACTGTGTTATAGGTATAGACAGGTATAGAGACTATATTTACACAAATAACACAAATATACAGGTATTGTAAATGGCCGGATAGTCTCTGCAGCTAATAATAATTACAGTATCGGTGGTATACAGACCACAGAGGGCAGTATACTATACAAGGTGCTATTCATCTTTTGAATCTAGTGTCTTTTTTTTTCTCATTTCGCGCCCTGTTGTTTTTCACGCTATGCCTTTTTGTACCAATCTACATACCTGAATACTTATACAATGTTTCATTTTAACACGTGTGTGGAATTCGTACGTATTAATTTTTTTTTTCAAAGCTGGTTCCTAAATTTACCTAAACATACATTATATTCTACACTCAGGTACCTATACACCGGTCAGGTACGCTAGAAAAGGAAGAGGAAAGTAATAAGTGAAGAATGGGGAAAAAAAGAGTAAAAAAGAAAACGCGTATTCATTCAGTAATCCAGGTTGGCTTTTGTATAAGTCTGACCAAGCATGTCGTCGATATGGTCATTGTTCGATTTTTACACGTTAGGATACCTGCGTATATTTTACCAAGACAGAAACCCCCTTGGTGCTCTTTCCCTCTCAGTTCGATCTACAACATCAGCACCAACAGTAGCCAGAAATATAACCTAACCATTGTCAGTAACACAGCACAGATAGGTGCATGGTTAAATAAATTACGGCGTAACCGACCAATTTCTCGAGATTTTGTTTCTATGTGTATAAACAAGAGTCAGCATTTTCCAGCATATGATGCGGCGATGACGATGATGTCCATTCAGATGCTATGCAATATAAGTGAAAAGCACCTTTCCAGAAGCCATATTGGAATTTGAGTCATTTTGACGCAAGAACGTGCGCCAGGTGTAGCCATCTCAACACACAGCACACCTGACTCTAATTCTATTGAGAAAGTTAATTACACGGTTGCACGTTGCGATTTCGATTTACGCTACCGCGTTCAACTTCAATTACCATTTGGTAATTGTTTTTACAGCTTTTGATCGTCTCTCTTTCTCTCTCTAAGTAAGTACTCGTACTATATCCATCGATGTGTGTTTTGAAAAGTTGATTCCTCTATTGGATTATTTGCAATCGAACTGGGGGGGGGGGTCTTCAACTCCTCGCACTTTTATTCTTCTCGAAAGTCAACAAGAAATTTGCCTTTGAAAGTTAAATATTGATGAAACTTTTAGAAATCATCAACTGCCTGATGCTGCAATTTTTTTTTCACATTTTCTTGAAATGGTGAAAATGTCGCTTGGACGGATTTGACTATAAGCCTGGTCCATACGAGCTGACTTGAGACGATACTCGTAGTCGCAGGTTTCTTTCTTATCCCAATAGTAATCTGTGATCGCGCGGTGAAATCAATAATAATTAAGGTTCCACCTTATAGCAGCTTATCATTAAAAAAACCGCGCGTCTATTTTTTAATACATAGATGCGATTCATCTTCTCGTCTTCTTCGTCCACCTCGCCATCATTCGCATAGCTAATTCCATAAACTGCTTCCACCATTTACCAATAAAATTCCTACATAACGGTTCACACGACCGCGTATCACGAATAATATATACACCGAGCGTTGCGTATACACAATATACTAATCGTAAATACTTCTCATGTGCCGAATATACCCATTATACCTATCTATGGAGAGGTGTATTGAGTAGGTATGTACATAGTCACATGTGTATATACCTTTTATACCATACCTATAGGAAACCGTGTCTGATATCTCTAATCAACGGCAGGTATATGGCATGTAGGTATATAGGTACTCGTAAAGCTGAACCATTTAAAAAGATCGCTTTTCTCCTGCAGTAACATCCCAACATAGTTAACATTTTTCTCAGCTAATTAAACTGATAGGTAATTAAAATTTTTCACGCGTTTGGTTACCTTTTTAATGTAGGTATCAATACGATTCGAAGAAAAGGTGTTTCATAACGTATAAAAATTACCTACTATACTTATACGACGTAATTTCTAAACATAAAATCAACAACTCGTATTAGGTCCTAGATGGCTTTCCTATATGTGCAACTTTCATTAAGTTACGTTTCCTCTTATCATTCGTTGGGGTAATGAACCTGAAAACGTAGGTACGGTAATCGTTTATGATACTGAGACGGTGAAAGGGTAAAGAGGATGTTTTAATTTTAAGTACATTGACCACCGAAATAATTTCATATTGCGTATCGATTGTAGAGCATTCAATAGATACACCTCGCAAAACGTGATTCATTTTTTCAAAGATATTTTGAGCAAAAGTTGAAGTGTTCGATTAATAATTTTTTTTCAGTAAAAAAGCTAGAGAAAATCAATTTGGGGGGGGGGGCACTGATCAGGTCCTACAAAGAAAAAAAAGAAATAAGTAATTTTGCGCACCTATGATTGGATTTTCGTTGAAAGCAATTTGTTTTTGAAATATTTTGAGCACAATTTAAAAAGCTCAAAATTTTAAGAAAATTTTGCAACACCCTGTACAAATGTCATCGAAAGTTAGGACAAGAATCTAATTTTTTTCATTTTGAAAAAGTTGAACTATTTGCACAAGTTCTGATGGAACTTGAGACATCCCTTAATTTTTAAAATTCTGAAAAACTTTTTACCTATGCTGTATTTTTTCAATTCAATTGCTTTAGGTACTCAAAGCACTCCCAAATTCCCAATTTGAAGGAAGTTCAAGGACCCTGATATAAGAAAGACTATTTTGTTCAGCCAGACATCGAATTCGTAATTCAATAATTCATAAAAAAAATGCAATTTAATTAGTCGTTTTACATTTAAGAAGTAGCACAGAAGTAATCATATCAATTAACTTTACATTTTCAAACTTTTTCAACAATGTTCCAGCGATCGTTCATTTGAGAGAGGAGTGATGGAAAATTCTCATTTTTATTTCCCCTCTCCCCCCATTTTTTCAGCTCCACGAACCTACCATTTTCCTCATTTTTTTCAGAAAAAAATGATAATCTCATTACAAAAAATTTCCCAACTCTCCTGGAATTTTTTGAAAATAAATTAGGAGCCGCAAAACGCAGAAAATTACGTAAAAAATGACAAAACTTGAAGTTGAAAAATATTGTCATAATTGCAAACATTTGAAGAGCTCTATTCCAAAGTGGGTTAAGTCATTTTCAAAAAAAGCACGTTTTACAGAGATTTTTACTTCAAAAGTGGGTGAAGTCATCGATTTTTCAAAGTAAGTATATTTTTCTATAAGCAATTATTGTTCAATGTCCAAAGAAAGAAAAGGTGCACCGACCTTCGGAAACAGAACAAATTTCAGCATCAAAAATTTTAAACGCATTTTTTGGGGGAAAAAATGACTTAACCCGCTTTGGAATAGAGCTCTTCATTTCTTGAAATATGATGTAAAAAAGTATTCCAAACATAAGGGGAAAATTCTTAATTCAGAAAAAAAAATGAATGATTGAATAATTGTTCAAGCTGATGAAATTAAATTGATTTTCTACAAAAAAAAAAAATAACCAAGAATGCACAATCAAAATACTGCACAAATGAACAAAAATGCAAAAAAAAATTCTATGAGATTAACCAAAAACATGCTGAAAAATCATTTTGTAAACATAAATAAAATAGGTCAGGTACTATCATTGAAATTTTGTTCAACTGCTACAAAAATTGCTCAATGCAACATAAAAATTGTGATAAAGCAAGAAAAGATGTAGATAAGTATAAATACCTAATAATTATACTTACTTAACAGGAAAAAAAAAAACACAAAAAATTATGAAAATTTGAAAAAAAATTGTTCAATTGATCAAAAAATGTTGAAAAATTACCAAAAAAAAAACAAAGAATACCATCGATAAAATAACATGGAAGAATTTGCAAAAATCACATTAAGAGTAACTCGAGTTTAAAGACTGTGAAAAAAATGCATAAATTGGCTAAACTGTCACTGTCAGGTAAAAATTAATCAACTAAAAGTTTTTTGGGGAAATTGAGATAAACATAAGAAATTGCTAGATGAAAATCTACTGAAAATAAGTCCAAAACGACGAGCTCATTTTACTTACTTTTCATCATTCTTACCTACTGTGATCAAGGTTCAATTTTGAAAAAATGAACTTTTAAGAAAAGTAAGTTTAAATACACCAGATATCCAACAAAATTTCAAAATGAAAAAACAGAGGACTTTTTCAAACACTCGACGACTTCTTGTGGGCGGGGGGGGGGGGTTAAGTCAATTTTTCACTTTTTCAATGTCTTTGGAGCAGAAAAATTTGTAGCTCCAGAGTTGCCTCTGGATGGGAAATGTGGCTCCTCAAAACGAGGACATTTTCGAAAAATACGTATTTTTTCGCTTTATTAGTTGCGAAATATTTGAGAAGAAAATGACTTGAAAATTTTTAACCACTCAGTGAAAAGTCACGATTTTTTCGAGAAATGTCCCCTCTTTGAAAATCCATATTTTCCCTCCTGAGACACTTCCCTGTAACTAAAAATTTTTCTGAGTGAATTTCAACTCAAAATGAAGGTCTTCATTAAATTTGATCAAAATTCCCCCGATATTTTTGTATTTGTTTGGCAATCCAGAAATTAGCTAACGACGAAAAAAGGATTAACTCATCGGTTATCAATTATCATGCTTGTCACCTCAAAAAATTACCCAAATGTGTGTTTAAAAGCGTTGTTACTTTCGTTTTCAGTATCATTGTTGTTTCTTCTAATTTTCGAAATTCAGCAACTTCTGGAAAAACTGAATATGGAATACAAACCAGGGAATATCTTTTCAATTAGGGATGCCCGTCCCGAGTATGAGAAAATGAATGTAAAGGGCGTCTCATTACGGTTAAAAGAAATCACAATTGCCATTTGGGGAGGGGGGGCGGGTGTTTACGTGAAGACTGACGATAAGATTTGGACAAATCATCAATGCAACGATTCCAACGCTTCAATTATTTTTCCAAGCCCAAGATCATCAAATTTTAGCTAATTTTTTCTAACAATTTGATCGATCAAAGATCACAGTATGTCTAATCCTAATCCGTCAGTCTCTCTTCTTCATCTCGATTTCGTCTTCTCACGCGCAGATCCAAATGAAAGTAATCAATATTCGACAGTGGATGGTTGATTAATGCGAATTAAGTTGTATAATTAATTATTACCAAGTAGGTACGTTACAACTATCACTTCATTTATTATATTTTACGCATTCACACGCCGATATCTACAAAGTATAGTTCTCTATATGTACTTGCATTACATTACATATTACATCTTGCACAACTAATGAAATCTCTCACTCACTCAGTTCTTTCACATCAGAACACCGTTTGCGATGCCGACGACGACGTCGCGTCGCGTCGTAGACATAAAAACAATACGACGAGAGATCGAATCAATACTACATATAACACTCATCATAACACCGATATCTGCGGCCGATACGTGCAGCTGCCATATACATGCAGAAAGCTCAATTTCACCCAAGTCTAATTAGCGGAAAGAAAGAACGAAAGAAGACCCAGGTAGAAAGACAGAGATGAGGCATCATCAGCCACTTGATTAACAACGAGAGTAGTCTCAACATTTAGCATTCGATCGAGTGCGGTTGTTGTGGGGCCGCGATCGCTTGGTCGTCCGCATCCTCAACGATGGCGGCTCGAGCTCGTACGTGCAAACAGGTACGCGATATTGCCCTGCAGGGCCGCGTTCGTTGCAAGGTTGACGCTGCATAACTTTCTACACACAGCATTTCATCTGGTTTTACCATTCTTAGCGCTTTTTAAAATACGCAGATATGACGGGCATTTGTAGCCCGAGGTAGAACGACATACTATATACTATACCTACGTAAGTATAGTATACATATGCGTATACGATGAGGCAATTGCGTAATTCTCGCATCTGTATAATATTTTTATAAGATTGCGTTTTGAGAGGAAAAAAAGGCCTCGGTGCCGGTTCACAATTGCAGCCTGTGTTTGTGCTGCAACTATCGCGTATATAAAATGCCAGGGTTCATCTTCGATGGATACGAGTAAGCGCCTCTGGCTTACGGTCTGGAGTCTGGTGTCTCTACGACTCCCCAGACCGGATGGATAACTCGTCCGTATCGATTTATTCGGCCAGTCTGTAGCGTATAATCGTGATACCGTACGGCGAATGCGCCTTTTCCGGTATAATACGAGATGACTTTCTCGCCCAAACTTCCATCATGTGATGTGTGTGTGTATAACGGCACCGTTATTTACCTAATAGTATAATTTCAAAACCAACCTGCGAGGCTGCGACTTGAGTTTCACCACACATCGTGGTACGTAATGTTTTTCATTTTTTTTTTTTTTCAATACAACTTGACCAATTAGTAATTCAAAGTTTTAGGTTCGTGAATCTGTCTTGTTGAATGCGTGTATTAGAAAAAGCGGTTTGATTAAAATCTAATCTATCAAATCATCTGGAATTACCTATTGATCCAATTTGATGGAAGTTCATGTACGAGTATTTCAACAAATTTTGATTTCTTCGTGAATCATTCGCAAACGGATCGATTAATTTACGATTGATTCGGGTTTTGTGAAACTATTGTGTACTATTGTATGCATATTGCACAGGAATTGGTCTGTTTTCAAGCAAAGTGAATCGAATCGAATCGAATCATTCACAACCCATAGGCGATTGAACAAATTTATTGATTTCTAGGTGAATCATTCACGAACGAATTGAATTTTTTAGCGAATCATTCGCGAACGAATTGAATAATTTTTGATGAATTATTCGCGGATGAATTGATTTGTATAAGTAACTCGTTCGCGAACGAATCGTTTTATTTACTTGACTTTTGGTGAATCATTCGCGAACAAATTGATTCGTATAAGTGACTCGTTCGCGAACGAATTGATTCGTGTAAGTGACTCCCTGACTCGTTCGCGAACGAATCGATTCATTTACTTAATTTTTGGTGAATCATTCGCGAACGAATTGAATAATTTTTGGCGAAACATTCGCGAATGAATTGATTCGTATAAGTAACTCGTTCGCGAACGAATCGATTCATTAACTTAATTTTTGGTGAATCATTCGTGAACGAATTAAATAATTTTTGTTTTTATGGTGAATCATTCGCAGACGGATTGATTCCTAAATTGAAGAATTGCTCAATTCGTTCGCGAACGGTTCTTTCAAAAGATTAATGAATTCGTTCATGAATAGTTCCCTTGAATGAATTCCAAAAAAAAAAACAAAAGACGACCCACGCTAGTCCCTTATAACTTATAAGCACTAATAGCGTTCATACGTGCTACTTGTGACATTTTTTTGAAAATCTGGAATTTCCAGAACATCGTAGTTGTAGGCTCCAGAACTGCTTGAAACCGTCCCCAATCGACCTGTTCAACTTCATCGGGTAAAATTTAGAAAAAAATTTCAACTTTCAACAACTCACTGCTAAAAAGCAGTTAGAAACAGTTTCCAATCGTGGGGAGGGGGGTGAAAATAGGATAAATATCAAATTTCAACATTCCACGTCAATTTGGTAAAATTTTGATTTTTTCACTTTTTTTTGACCAGCGAGATTTTCAAAAATATTTACATCTATCATTTCTGGATCTGAAGAAATAATTATTTTATAAATACAGTGGTGCTAATTTTTCGGAAACTATGGGTACTGTCAATTTCAAAAGAATCAGGAAAACAGCCAAAAACTTACATCAATTTTTTTTCAAAGTTTTTACCAAAGATTAAAATCTTTCGACATTTTTTTTTTCACGATCTAATTTTGACAGTTAGATAACACTTAAGATCTTTTCACTGAAAATCAACAGCTCTCCTGCAACATTTTCTTTTTCAAAATTTTGATTCGTGATAAAATTATATAAGTTTACTCAAATTTTTACTTTATTTCCATCAAACAATGTTCCTCGCGAAGTCACTAACCTTTCTCATTTGTAATCAGCCATTAAACCGCGATAATCAACTAGACAATTAAAAATATTCAACTACAGAAAACCTACACTTGATTTAGCACAATTCATTACGTAATTAACAATCATTTACGAAGCGCCTCCATTCGTCGTCAAATCAGCCCCATTCGATGTTTTTTTCTCTCTCCTCACTTTTACGATTTTCACAACGACGAGTTCTCAAAGCAAAATCTCATCGTTCAACAGCATTTCTTATACTCTTCGATTAGATTTCAATCGTGGTACAAAGCGTAGAACCGGTTTCAAAATACTACAAATTTATAAAATGCCGCTTAATTTGTAAAAATTAGCAGTTATTGAGACGTATCTAAATCTATATGGGTAGGTACTTCTCTCCTCCTGTCGTAGATACCACATAATATAATTTCAAATCGTCGTAAAACTTCGCATTAACTCACTGGTTCAATTAAAACAGAACCAAATGCGGACAAGTGCACTATAAAATAAAATATCGATAAAGGTGTTTAAAATTCAAATGTACGATTCTAAGCCATCTTATGAAGGTATCTATGATTGCAGATGGGTCTTTTCATGTCCTTGTATTCATTATTGACCTATTTGAAAAATGGCTGCGATTTTGTGAAATAATTTAGGAAGCACGAACAGGCGAGCAAAAAAAGCTAACAATTTTTTATTCAATTTTCATCAAAAAAAGTCTCAAGGTAGGTTATCTCCAAATCAAAAACCATAACTTCGTTCAATTTTTCTCCAAAAAAGATCACAATATTCCGAGTTTTTCAATTTCCAGAGACTTCAAAAAGAGACAAAGACATTCAAAATTCATTTTTGAAATTTTTCTTTGAAAATATCTATTTATCTGAAACACATTTGCACTATATCGATCGGAAAATTCGGCTCTTTGGTAATTGCTTTTTGAAAACCTCGCCGTCGCGTCATGGGTTAATGCCTTCAGTCACGACCATCGTGATCTTTAATATACTGGTTGCTTAAAAAATAAATGCTCCATCATATGGTTATTTTACATGGTTTTCGATACATTTACAAGGTTATACAAGAAGAACCTTAGAAGGCGTAAGGAGATTTAAACGTATATCTAGTCTGTCGATCGTATTTTTCGGCTATGAAACACACATATCAACAGCACCATCCACCACACTATACCATACCATACCGCAGACTAACACAGGAACATTTCCAGTTATAAGGTTACGAATTATACGATGCAGTCGGCTCGTTGGCTTTGTATATAAATGCACTTGTTATTATTTGATTTATGTTAGACGAGTTAATTGGTTTAACACATACGAACCGAATGAACCCCAAAGGCTATATTCTTAAAAATAAAACTAATTTCAATTCCATCAGGTCAAACAGGGTGTAAAAAAGGTCCGATAAATGGGCCCATCGCGTAGGAAGAAGAAGGCTCACAGGTGTTAGATTATTTGGCCATATAAAACAAAAAGTGATGAAAATTGAGAAGAAAAACTCCTTCGTGTATATATTATGAATTATGAACATACATATAGGTAGGTAGGTAGGTAGGTATAGATGATCCCTATATACCTATTTGAGAGACGTATAGGAAAGGCGAAAGTTGATAGCCACAGAAAGTAGAAAATAAGCGTATAATTATTTGGCTTATTATTACCATAGAAAAGCCAGCAGACCAGTTGTACATATGAAATCAGAAAACACCAAAACCTGTTCCTTGCTCCTTATATTTTCTTCCTCGATTACAACAATATCGTTATAAACGATGAAACTCCGACTCGTATACGCGGTTGAATTGTTTTATTATTATCATTTTTTTATTATTCGCCCATATTACTATTATTATTAAACGCTTTATCGTTTAATTTTTAACCGCTCTCGTTAACTCGTAAATTTGATTTTTTTTCACTTTCTATACGATTTCAACTCGTCTATTTTCCCCTTCCACCACCCTCATGTTAGATGTGATTACTCTAAGCCGTTGCTATTGTGTAATTGATCAACGGTTGTTTGAGGGTAACCGCGTATGCAGCTTGTAGTAATTCGTACCATTGAGTAGGTTTTACTATTGCCAAAGGTTTCAGATGTTCAGGTGAAGGGATTTGTAAAAATGAGAAAGTTCTTTGTGGTATTTGAATTTTTTTTGCTTTGTTTTTTGAAGCGGAAAATAGACGTGATTTTCAATTGAATTAATCGATAATTGGCTGGAATCCGAAAGTTTTCGTTCGAGAGTTACCTATACTGACTTTTCTCTTCATTTCGGCCGAATGGCCTCAATTTTTAATTTAAATTCCCATTACTGAAAAAAGGCCAGCAAGTTATCTACCTCTCTCTCTGTCAATAAAATGAAAACTAGAACTACACCTGTACCTTAACTCAGATCTTAATGTCTTTCAAACAGGTGAAATTATTAAACTAGCACCCGAATGAAGCCTTTGAAAAAGGGTAAAGTAGATTAGACAGGGTCGAGGGTATGTTGATACATTACATCAAACTTCCACCACACAAAAGATCCAATTCGGATCCACTCTTCAAAAAAATATAAACCATCTGGTTAACAAGACAGCTCGAGAAAACGATTTGAAATGCGTGGGAAGGAATTTTGAATACAGAAAACATCTCGAAAATGCTACTGTTGCCACGATGAATGACGTATAATAGAAGATGGGGACGATGGATTTGTATTTTCAGTGGCAGATTTTAAAGCTAAAAATGAAATCAATGTCGTGTTTATGTAAAATAGTGCGATCAAAACTTGAGAAAGTGCCGCCCAATTTTGATTCAAGTTAATAATGATGTAACTAGAAAACATTGTTCAATACTTTGTTGGTAGTTTTTGTACAGAGCTGTCTCATGGCAATTATCTTGATGGTATTAATTTCAGTTTTTTACCTAATCATTACTATCTGGGGGAATAATTTGAAGGTACGTACAATTAACCTGTATGAGGTTGAAATTTATTTATGACGATGATGAGTTTTTTGTCTTTGATGCGACTTCTCAGGGTGTCTATAAAAATTTCAAAATAAAAAAGCACGACATTTTTTAAACACTTGGGATTTTTCAAGAGGATGGAGGGGGAGAGGAGTTGCGCGAGGAAAAATTTTACATTCAAATTTTTCGCTTTTCCAATGTCTTCAAACAAATATAGATTTTTTCCAGCAAAGCGGATGTCGAAAATGAAATTTTATAATTTCGATTTTTGATTTTATTTTCACCTTTAAGGTTCTTGCTGATGTAATGAAATTGAACGAATAAAAAACTTTTTTCGACATAACAAATTTTTCCAAAATCTAAAAATTTAATGGAAAATTTGAACAAAAATACCGATTTTTCAAAATTTAAACGGCGAATTATAAAATAAAATAAATAAGAGATAATTAATTTTGCTTAATATTCGTATAATGTACAACAATTTTCGTTTCTCCTTCAAATCTGAAATTTTTTAATTACAGAATAGAGAAACAAACTGGCCCTGGCGAAGTGTGGGCAAAAGCTCTTGAAAATCAGTATTTCAAAAGGTAAAAAAATGATACTCTTTTTTGTTTAAAAATTTGAAAATTCAAATGATTACTTTTTTTAAAAAATTCAAAATTGAAAAATAAAAATAAATGGGCCCTGGCGAAGCGAGGGCAAACGCTTTCAAAAATTAATATTTCGAGAGGTAAGTATAAAAAAGATTGTTTCTTGAGTAAAGAATTAGTAGGAGTTTATTATTTTGCTTCAAAATTTTGAATTTTGAACGATGATTTCTGAAAAAAATTCAAAGTTTAAAAAGAAAAGCAAACGAGTCAGTAAAGCGAGGCCAAAATCTTTCGAAAATTCATATTTTGAGAAGTAAATTAAAAAAGTACAGCGATAGGTTTTTCCAAAGTCTTTTCCAGACCGGCTTCCTAAAACTTGAAGCGATCCAAATGTTCACCACATTTGATGTGAGCTTCTTCTTAGGTAGGTGGCTATATTTTGATCCTACAATTCCGGTGTGCAAACCTTTAATTCTACTACTTATGCTACCAAGAGCTCTTCACTATGTATTACAAGATTCATTTTTGATCAAAGCATAACAAGAGTAATCAAACATTGTCCATCCAAATTCTTACAGCTGCAATAGCCACAATCCTTTAAACTGAAATTCACCCAACATCGTTGAACCAAGTTCATCGAATGATGCATTTTTTGGGGTATACGCGCCCCAGGACGCATACACAAGTGCACCGTTGCATATTACAATGGAATGCAGTGGGCGAAAAAACGTGATCGAGTGGTTGATAAAAGCTATGCACTTGGCTCAGTCGGTGATCCAGCATTATGTAACAACTGCGCTAATTTACCACCCACTGTTCATGCGTATATTTTTGCTACAGATGCTCACAGCTGGTCGGCGAAATTCACCTATAGATGATTTTCATTTCGCAAATCACCGACATGACCACAACGTACTGGGCAGTACCGAGGAGCGCTGAAAACTATGCGAAGAATTTCGTGTATGAAATTTCTTAATTGGTCAGCATCGCCGCGTAAACAATACACACTGTATGTACGTGTACGTTTAATGGGTATAATTATACGCGGTGCCTGGATGGGCCGGCATCTACAATCGAGCTATATCAAACAAGTGCGCCGATATACGTATAAGGTTGTGTATACAGAAGCCCCAGTCCAAATGGTCATCTCACTTTCGCCGAAGACTAAGAGACGAAGAGACCGCCGGCAATGGCATAGCCGTGTCCACGACAACAACGTGCTGTATTATCGTATCAAAAGCCCACACCGTTATTACTCGGGCATCGTATAAAATTTTTATTGAGACGTTTATTGCACCTTCGGGGGCCTTATACACTACATATATGTTATCAGGAAGAAGAGGAGAAAAAAAAATATTCAACATGTTTCCTTCTTCTTACCTGATCTGGTAGAAGTAACGGTTGGTTGCATCAAAGAGCCGTTAGTTGCGACAGCGACATTCGTGACAGACTTGCTGACTGGAAATGTTGCATTCCTTTTATGTCGACCCTGAAATAAACGCATTAACATCGATTACACAAAAAAGAAAAATAATATATATTATAAGGTATATCTTCGTACCACGTTTGATCAATCTCTCCTCCTCCTGTCCATGTCCTTTCATCATTTCTCGCCCAACTCCAACTCCCTTTCTGATCCACCAAAAGAGAAATATACTCATACCAAATATGCGACTCCTCTCTCATCTGTATAGCTTGGTACACCATAAGAGTTCTTCAGAAGACGAGAGTCGAGCCGCCACCGTAGCCTATCTTGTCTTAAGATGACGTAATTACAATATTACTTCTACATATGTACGCAGTATGCCTCCAGTAATTCAGTCCATTCTCAAGTCTCTCTGTACTACATACCTAGTAATTACACTTGTTCTTTCTGTATTCGCTCCTTATACACATTATGAAGCCCAACCTAAGGCTATACACACATAACTACAATCAAAATAATATACCTATCTATTTCCAATGTAATGTACGCAGTACGCAGGTACGGATTTTCCTCTCTTGTAAAATTATTTTTGCTAAATCCATCGGTTCTTTTCAACGCACTAAGTACCCACGAAGAGCTTTACAAATACACAAGAGAGGCCGCAGCTATTCAACTTATATTCTTATTCACACAAGAGGCGATCGCTGCATTGTTTTAGTACATCGATTACGACGCTATTAATTAGGAATTCGCCTACAATCTACAATCATCTACACCCCGAAGATCTCATTTGGATTATTACAAACAAAAACGTGCCACAACAATAATCTTTCAAATAATTCATCCCGCAGTTAATTACGAGTAGATACTCGTAGAATTACGTAACTGTATAAAGTTTGATTTGATTTGAAATAATAAGGGATTGATGAAAGGTTATAGATGTCTATGTTGAGACGAGCGATGTAATTTTCAATTTTCGTGATTTTCTTCGCAATCGAAAAACAACACGATTTCTTGGTTATTTTGTTGTATTTTTCCTTATTGAAGAAACTACAGGGTGTTCCAGAATAACCTTTCACTTTTGTTTTATTAGTAGCTCTGAGAGAAAAATGGTTACGGAAATTTTTTTATAACCAAAATGAAGTAGAAATGTGCCGTTTTTAGACCATATATTTGAGTTTTCATTATAAATTAAGTTTTAAAAATTATTCCACCAAGATGTTTTCCATCATTTTTGACACAATCGACCAAACGTTTTTTAAAATTATTGAACACTTTGTTGAGCATTTCTCTTCTAATCAGTCTTGATTCACGAATAATATTATCTAGGAGCTGTTTCAGAGTCCTAGGATCATCTTGATATACTTTTGACTTGAGGTAACCCCATAAAAAAAAATCACATGCTGAAAAATCAGGGGATCGAGGTGGCCATGAAATTTCTGTGTTCAGCGAAATTATTCGATGACCAAAATGCTCACGCAATAAAGAAATCGTGTCCGTTGCGGAATGACAGGTAGCGCCATCCTGTTGGAACCAAGTAACTCTATACTTGTGTCTGCGTTTCAATTCAGGAATGAGAAACTCGTTTAACATTTTGCGATACCTCTCACCGTTCACCGTTTCATCAAACACATACGGTCCCACTATACCGAATTTAGCCACGCCCATCCAAACAGTCAACTTAGCGGAGTGTAGAGGTTTCTCGTGTATTATCATCGGATTCTCTGTCGACCAGTAGCGCATATTTTGTTTATTCACATCACCGTTTAGATAAAAATGAGCTTCATCAGTAAAGAGTAACGAGTTCAATGGAATCTCACCAGTATCAATTCTTGTAAGCATATCCTCGGCAAATGATTTTCTTCTCACAAAATCAGTTTTTTGTAACTTTTGAATGATTAAAATCTTATATGGATGGAAACTGAGGTCTTCAGATAAAATTCGTTGCAGAGAAGTTGGTTTGATTTTTAAATTTAACGCTCGTTTACGTATTGAAGTGGTAGGGGTAGTCTGTACTGAATGCCTTACTCGGTCCGTTGTTTCTGGCGTTCTTACTGATCTTTTCCGACCTGTAGGCTTATTTTTACAAGCATGAGCGGTTTTCTCGAAGTTTTTTACCCATAATTTCACTGTTGGCCTCGATGGCACTTCACTTTTACCGGTAAGTTTAAAATGTTTGCGGAAGGCACGAATTGCACTAATGTAAGAGTCATTATTTTTGAAAAAGGCCTTTACAATAAAAGCGCGCTGCACAGCCGTCCACTTCTCCATGGTAAAAAATTAATACTGAAACATAATTCGGCATGTGTTGGCTACCTGGAACCGCTTTTACCATTCCCCTAACACCATTTGAACGCAGATCAGTGCTCACCAAAATGTGAAAGGTTATTCTGGAACACCCTGTATATGGAATAAGATGAATTTACGTTATGTTAGAAACTTAGTTTAATTTTGTGTTTTTCAAATTTCAATCATTGAGTAAGCGAATTCACCTCAAGAGCCTTCAGAAAACTCATCGACAGAGTGTTCACTCTTAAAAAACTTTCCTTTATGTTTCCCGGTTTTCCAGACCAATTTTGGGCAGTAAAATTTATTCGTCAGCATTTTTTGGAACAAAATGTTTTCATTCCAAATAGAGAACTAGAAAATATTTGAGGTGGAGGGCGGGGTGGGAGGGGGGAATAATAAATGGAAAATTACAAAGGTTAGTTGACGAAATAAAATTTTAAAAAATGCTGAAAATTTTGGCAGAAAAACAGGTTTTTTTTGACAGACAAAAACAGGACTTTTTATGGCAGTTTAGACAGAGAAAAGATCTTTCTGGCCATTTGGGGAAAAAATGAAATATTTTGACAATTCTGATAAAAAATGAAACGTTTTGACAATTTTGACAAAAAGATGACCTTTTCGACAATTTTGACAAAAAGATGACCGTTCCGACAATTTTGTCAGAAAACTGGAACTTTTGACAGAAATGAGAACTTTTTCACACTTTTGACAAAAAATGGACCTTTTCGTTCAATTTTGGCAAAAAACAAGACTTCATTGACTTTTACAAAAAACAGGACTTTTTATTGCAGCTTCGGAAAAAAATAAGTCTTTTTTGAAAAAAGAAGGCTCTTTTGACATAAATTCGAACTTTTTGACAAGTTTTGACAGAAATGAGGACTTCTTGACAGTTTCAACAAAAAATGAGACTTCCTAAACATTTCAAGAAAAACTGGAACCTTTTCCCACTATTTTGGCAAAAAACAGGACTTCTTAGACAGACAAGGCCAAAACCAATACCTTTTGGAAATGATAGCAAAACAAAAGGGGATTTCTTAGCAATTTTGATGAAAATGAAGGCTTTTTGACAACTATAGGGTAAAATGTAATGTTTCACAATTTTAAGGAAAAATTGGGGTTTTTAGACAATTTTTATAAAAAATAGGGCTTTTTGAAAATTTTGACCAAAAAAAAGGATTTTTTTACAATTTTGAAAAAAAAGGTCTTTTTTTGAATCAAGGCAAAAATCAGGGTGAAATTCCCTCACATGTCACATACCTATCCCAGTTTTTCCAAAAAATGGATACCCTACTCGCAGATTTAGGACGGAAATGATGTCAAAAAAATACCAAATTCCAATTAAATTCAAGAAACTGGGTAAAATTTCAGGAAACCCCAATTCGAACCCACACCCTTGCGACTTCCTCCGTTGGTAATCTTACCATAAATCAGATCCACTTACACGCAATCACCACATAAAGCCAATAACCCAAAAATCGATCATATTTCCACATTCATCAAACCTTCATCTTTCACACCGTTATGAGAACAAGACCCACGTTCAAAACATCATCATCTGTTCGAAAGACATTTATAAAAACCACACAGCAGAGCAATGCGAGTTCACAGTCGGCAGCTTGGCTCGCGAGAAGAAAGTCGGTGTAATAAATCCATCCAGATACACCAATGGGACCGGTATATACGAGCAACAGAGACAAAAGGAAAAGAAGGATGCACGTTGACATCGACGACGAAACGAAGAGAAAAAAAAAGAAAAATTAAATAGCGTAAATTGATTCATTGTTTACTCGACTGATTTACTTCCTGGCTCGCGCGACGCGCTTTCTTTAAAACTCATCTTCAACTCGCGATGAATGACTGCTCGTCGCGTACAATAATTTTAATCGATTTCCACGCAGCCATTATACTAATCAGTCAATCAATTACGGCTCATTAACTTCGGTAAAACAATACGGCCACGATTTTATTACACAGATGGTTAATTCGATATTACTTAGTTCCAAGTGTTTGCTTCACGGGGGCTTCTCGTCGTTCTCGCGCAGTTCAAACGAATCCTCGTCAGTTGTCGCGAGTTTACGCGTGTTTTTAAAATATACGTGAAAATTGGTCCAAGGCTGTTTGCTGGAAATTGGAGCGTAAAGGGGGACGAGGTTTTGAATTTAAAAACACATATTCTCATTAACCATATGGTTTAGACAGAAATCAAGTGAATAATTTTCGATAAATTGCCTCAAACATGAGATCTACATAAATGGGATCAAATAGAGTAAATAATCAAGGGGGTGTATTGAACACATTTGCAAGGTTACGATGTACCAGTAGAGCAAGGCTGAGTTTCAACCCTTGGCTCACATTCGGAAAAAAACACACCAAACGACTCGTATGATCAAAAATCGATTTCTGGCTTCTTGGAATTGAATCCTGGCACAGTGAGTCCACGTTCAGAATCACAAAAAAAGCAGAAGCAGGGGCAGAGCCAATGGGGGGGGGGAGCAAAAAAATGCTCATGTGACAGATTTAAGGACAGCACATTCATGTAGTTGGATCAAAAAAGGGCAGCGAATTCCCTATTGAGAGGGTTAGGATCTCAAAAATTGCTCCATCAAGTCTCCAACCCATGAGAACCAACTTCCACGCATCACTTTATCACTGAAATTCCACGACGCTAATTTTTCAACCTGTTCGCAGCATCATGACACCAGTAGAACCTCGAAAAGACAACCCTATCTCGAGAAGAAATCTTCTACGCAGTGTTTTCGTGCTGTAGCCCAAGCTCAGCCAAAACATCATCAACCGCATGCACACGTCTGCTGCGATAAGCATCATCAAGTACCCATCTACGAGTACGAGGTTTCATTTGAGTAAAACTTGCAATTCATTATGTACCAGTATAGTCTACAGCGATGCCATTGATGAACCATCCAAGTGCGATGAATTAGCCAAATGAGTCCGGCGATGAAATTAGTATTCCCGCATGCTCGTACACCTATCGACCACGGCAACCAACTATCGAATAGGAATAATGATATATCTGATAAAAGACCCATTTATAACAAAACCGATTCTCTATGAGCACAGCCACAGACACGAAAGGATGGGTACGGTGGTATACGGTGGAGCGGTGGTGGCCGTTTACGTATTGCACATACAAATACACGTCTTATAGGCCGAGTTCGATTCGAGAGAACTGTATGAAACCGAATTCAAAGAAAGGGAGCTTATTTGAATAACAGATTTTATCGCAGACCGGATCGTGAACTTATACAGATGGTAGATTACTTAGCGGGGAATCGAATTGACCGGTATACAGTTCGGATTTAAGATGTCCGTAATACGTACAAAGGAATTCCACAGGGTCAATACAGGCTTAAAATAGTCTGACATGTATGCCCGAAGCCGAAGCGTGTCTCACCCACGCGTCATTCGACTCTATCAGCGAAATGAAATGGGAAAAAAAGCGCCCATTGATATTCCCCTCCTGATCTCCTCCAGTTCACCAAACCGCAGCATCCAGGTCGTACATTCTTACAACCGGTAAGACATTTTATCATTCGCTAAACACAGCTTCGCCGACATAAATCTGCGTATAAGGTACACCGTTTTATCAAATACTACGTACTCTACTCCATATCATTTTTCATCAATATCGAAATCCACTCTTCGTAATACCCTAACCTCAAGTTCTCCGAATTTATCAGATTTGTCACAAAACAATGTACGGTATATTCGCTTTGTCTGTGTCTCTTGTGCTCCTCACTCTTCTCTCTATCCTTTTCTTATAGCCTCGCACTACCCGTGTAACTCTTTCACTCACTCACCTCGATAACGGTATCCAATTTTTCTTTATTTGAGAAAGAAAAAATACTCCAAGCTTTAGCATCTTTACTCACCTTTGACCTCGGGAACACCGATAAAACGTCCATCCACCATTTTGTTTCTTCTCTACTGGTGGCTTTTACAAAATGTACTTCGTCGTGTGTTGTAATAGCCAAACTGTACGGATTTCCGGTTAATTCTTCGGCTTCGGCAACGTCCACTACTTTATTCATATCGATGCATGCCTGAGGTACGGTTTCGGGCTGCAAAAATAAATCAAAAGTGCCACCGTTGAAATTAATCCACGTATAGATACAGAATTTAATTATCAATAGAAACATACAATTACAATTTACAAATAGAAATTATTCGATAGTAAATTAAATTGAAATACGAAGAAAAATTATGCATTTTTCAACGAAAGTGAAAAGTGAGAAATGGTAAATTAAGAAGCTAATTTCTCAATTTTTATGGAAGTTTTAGAAGCAACGTGAGTGGGAGATGAACAAAACGAGTTTAAAATTCAAAAATTGATCTTGGTCATCGATTCGTCAGTCAAAGGGTATTCCCGGGTAAAATGGGTGAAATATCCCTGTCCTCGGATTTTTGACATTTTGATGAAACATTGTTGGGTGCCTTTAAAAAAAATGTCGGAGCCTAAAAATTTCCCCTACCTCACCCGCCTTGCCCACAATGATCAAAAAACTTTTTTTCGGTGAAAAAATTATACTTCAACGAGTTTTGAATAAAAAATTTTGAATTCGCCCAAAATATACGGAGACAACATGAGCCTATCAATGTGAATTTTTTCAAAATTTTTGAGCCTCTCAGGGGGGAGATATTGACAAAGGAAAATTTGAAACCGCCGCATCTCCGAACCTAATTTTTCTACACAAAATTTTTTTCTTTCAAAAATATATCTGCATGAATACTATAATTTGGTACTTTTTACAAATTTTTTCTCCAGGTAGATCACCTTCAAAAATTCAAAAACACTCAAAAATGTGTTTTTTGTGTCACGGCACCACCAAAAAAAGCGATACAGCCAGTGATATAATTGTGAAATTTTGTTTTCGGACCTCTAAAAACAATAGAAAACCAACCAACTCATTGAACCCCTAATTTTGGGGCCATAGGCACCCCTCACCCAATTTCGGGGTGAAAGTAGATCGACAATATGGGTATCGTTATCATATGAATCGAACTTGCTGAACACGAATATGAAGTTAGATTTGCAGTTGGGCCCTCCTAAGGGTCACATTGGGGGAGGAGGTTGCCCAAAAATTAGACTTAATGATTAAAAAAAAAAAAAAAATAGACCAAACTTCTCGAATGTTCCCTAGAGTTTTTTAGAATTTATTTGTATGCATTTTATTTTTGTCCATCTCACTTCTCAATCGTTCACAGACCACTCACCATAAAAAAATTTATCAAAATTTTTCGGTATTTTCTATTTAAAAAAAATTGGATCAATTTTCAAATACTTTTCAAAAATAATTTTCCCAAGGTCAAGGTCTTCTCTCTAAATTTTTTAAAACAATTTTAGAGATAATCTAAACGAATTTACTTCAGCTCTAAAATAATTGAAAAAATAAACAAAGACTGTTTTTTTATTCAACCATTTTTGACAATTTAATTCGACTACGTGTTCCTGCTATACGATTTCAACGAGATAACGCATAATTTATTCCAATAAACCACGAATAATTCCCTCAACTTACCAAACCGCAATTGCACCAAACCAACCAAACCCAAACACACACGACACGTTTTTTTTTTCAATTTTAAATATCACCCTTGTCTCCTTTCGTCTATTCAACGCCACATTTAAAATCCAGGGTACACTTTCCCAGCCAACTTTTTGGCAACCTTTGCGATCAATTACGACCACCTATGGGCCATCTTCTCACACCAATCTCGTAAACGCAATTACCTCATATCTGAGAAAAAACAACTGCGTGACGTTGGAAATATCTGTAATATGCAATACTTAGATCTTTGAAGCCGGTCATTGTCTAAACTCTCAACACCCAAACATCGTATAATCACATACCCTCGTTAAAACCTCACACACAGCTCAACGTTAAATTAGGTACATTCGAACAACGCTGTCAGGCAATCTAAACGCAAGCTCACCAAACTCGAAGTCGAAACTAATTACTAGACTTTTTTTCGTCTTCAAATTTCCTTCAATTTCCTGCATGATCTTGTATATTAGTGCAAGTGCCGCCACGCCATGACACCGCCATCGCCATCGCCATTCACATCGTATCCCAAAATTATACACAACTGTAGGCGAGAAGCCTAGCCCATCGTGTTCGACTTCGATAGATGATTTTTTCAACTCGTTATTTCATTCCTATACTCGTATGACCACGAATATGCGAGCTGAAAAGTTTCTTCGTTTCGGAAATGCCCGCAGTTTGCTAGCAGTGGTCTTAATTTAATAATATACCGAAATGGGAGGATGTCGATTTCGATGCAAGACGGAATACCTAAGCCTACAAAACATTACCTTTTCACCTTACACACTGTGTTTTTTTTTTATACAATTATGAATTCGTTTCACAACTTTGCAGTGATGAACGGAATACATCACTTTTGTACGTATTAGTATACAAAAATTAATTTTTTGAATATTTTTTCACAGGGTGCAGGGTGTCCAACTGTCCATCTCCAAATTAGGATTCAGGATTCTTACAATACCTTTTCGAAATTTCCTGGGATTAAGCACCGCGTTTCTCATTGTCAGATTCTCCCTTCCCCCCTGAATTTTGAACGAATTTTTAATGAGAAGTGTAGAACTTTTGAACCAACTAAAGGATATCTAGCATTTTTTCAATTTTCAGTATCACTTTATCACTTTGACAAATGCAAGCATTTTTCATTTCTTTCAAGATCTATAAATGGACTATTTGGACAGTTGGACACCCTATACATTAAATATGGACTTTTCCCCCCAATTTTTTGACATGTCAACTAGATTTTTCAAGCTAACACAACATTTCGACAAGATTTTTCTCGGCTACTCGCAGCACAGCAACATAAACGCTTTCATCATTTATCATAACCATTTACACATGATGTTCGAACTCGTTACCGAACCTCGAAAACATCTGCATTTACCGATGTAAATAATTTTAATGTGGTTTTTAAACTCAGACGCGCTATTTTCGAATGTAACTTATGAGCTTAACATATACACATATGCTGAGCTCGGAAAGCGGCTAAATAAAAAACCAACATTCTCCTTAGTGAGTATTATCAAGAGTCCTCCATTAATGGCTACGTCGGTCGTCTCGGTCTAGGCAGCAAGAGCAAAAGCAGGAGCACTCTGTGGCAGCCAGCATCTAGCATCTCAACACATAGGGTACAAAAATACCAACACAGAACCAATTTAAAATCTATAGTGAGTCGGCTGACATTATGGTCTATACGAGATTTTTGGACGAGTACAATAATTACCTACGTCTCTTCCTTCTTCTGATGGTCTAGACGAAAAAACATGACGTTTATTTCTACTCGGTGAGCAGATAATGATCTGAATCATTACACCATCTTCTTTTTCTACACCGAAACACGAGACTGTAAGAAGCATCATATTATACACGATCAAATGACCTTTCATCGATTCATTTTTTTAGTGCTGTTCCATCTCTGTCACTCCTTCTGTACCTTACTTATTTCTCGAATACTTTCGTTTAAGATACTGACCATAGGCATGTCTATGTACCTACTCGGCACTCGCGCTACTCAGCCAGATAATTAATGTCTTGTACAGACCTACGAGTATAAGAGAACTCATGCAAGTAGTCGTCGAATTCGTCTAGCCTCTTCATATAGCTTGGCTTTTTATCCACGTTAAATATTAGCGAGAGGTTATAAAATGACACGTTACATTTGTCGGTAAAAATACTCTCCGACAATTGGTACATCTCTCTCATAAATGATATATTATCACGCATACCTCCACCTCTCGCACTATAAATCCAGACCAATACTTGGTAAATAAAATACGCGATATTACTGCACAGTAATCTCTCATTCAACAAATTACACCGACGATACGAGTCGATGAATAACCCAGCCCCTGTAAAGCTGCATACTTCTATAACTTCACACAATTCAAACAAAAAAATAATAATAATACCTACGACTATACACTATGCGAGAGAAGAAACTTCTAATTCTAAGCTTCAAAACGTCTATTTACACGCTGCTCGTATTTTAATTAGCAATTCAAAATACAAATAATACGAAACAAACCATATTATTATAATTATTGTTATTATGACGGCAGAAAATAACGTCGTGTCTTTGAGAACATACACATGGTCACACCTACATAAGATATATCAAGAATGAAGGAAAAAACTTAACTCGGGTACAATGCATCTCACAGCCAGCAGCATTGAAAAACGCTCAATAAAAATAGTTTTATTGTAACAATACGAATAGATGAAATATTCTGCGCACATTTCTTACGCGCTCTAATAATTGCAATAAATAAAATTCCTCATTGGTCGTAAATATTACACGGTGTACTAGATTGCTAATTTAATTATTTTCGCGCTCCGCCATTTCATATTATTTATAATAATTCTCTATAAATTAGAGTCGAAGGTATAAATAGGTGTTCTGAGAAATGTAATAGCCTGGCTATCGAACCGAGATACACTTTTTTTTTTGATAATATTGGCATTCGAGTTAACTGTGTTATTCAGATTTGATCAGAAATTCAACAAAACTTCTGTGAGAATGCTCTCACCTCTTCCAAAAGTTCATGCTCAAAAATGCTTTTCAAACCCAACATCCTCCAGCACATTTCTCCGAGGTTTTCGGAGGGAGGGGGGGCTAATTGTTACAAAAATTGGCGAGGAAGTTCAATTCGAGTGGGAGACTACTCAGAAAAAGCTAAGTTCAGAGTCGTACAGGGAACTGCACTTTTCAGGCAAAAACAAAACGTTGGCAGGATTTGCCGAACTTGAAGGACTGCTATAGGTACGCTTGCTCTACGACTCACACAACATCCATACTCCACAGCCATAAATTCCTTTCACTATCAACAACTGCAGTACTATAAAACCATCACTATTAAGATCGCTCAGCGCAACAAATTCATAACTCAACTACACAACTTTCGTCATATTTGGCACATCAAAAATAAACCCTCTCCAATCACCACCTACTCGACATCTCCTTTTCGAAATACCAACTGTCGAAAAATTTACGACCAAGTGAGACTACGCCTATTGGTGATTTTCAACAAAATAAAATGAAAAAAAAACTATACAGGTATAGTATAGTACTGCATACACTACACACATCATGTATACCTACAAACAATATCGTATTTCCTACACGTTTTATTTTTAAAACTAGCTTCGTATACATTAATATTTACGATGCGAAATTCCAAGCGAAACGTTAGTAGCTTCCGTTTGAAAGTTGATTACAATTCTAAAATTGGTCACCACAGAGTATGGCACATCAGCGCACAATATGCACCGACTTCGTTTCCTGCATACTAAAAAAAAAAAAAAAAATGAAGAAAAAACTTCAATACGGGCTATATTTCTTCTCATTGTAAACATAGGTACGTCAACTCAGCGACGTCTCGTCATTCATCGACAAGATCAACTCGAGAGGAGTAAAAAAAATACACGAATACAACAACTCATAATATACTCATTGACGTACACTACACCTTCAAACGAGCTAATTCTTTGGCTATTCACATACACCTCTGTCAAATAATACCCGATAATTAATCTGGTCTAAAAAGAAACCACACACAAACGAAATCTGATTACCATTTCGGAGGAATCATTGCAGTTAGCCGTTCAAGTCACGCGTTGTTGATCAAAGCCTCAAGTGATACAGATTTCGTTAGAGCAAATTACCAAAGGTGTGGTTTCTTTTTCATTTAAATTAGGAAAACGAAATTTCGTAGGGAAAAATAGTATATGCGAGATCATATACCTAGCTAAAGTCACATTTACATGATTGGAGTTGAAATGACCGAAAAAAATTAGCATCGCATTCAATTATACACGTGTTGCGATCAGGGGTGTACCGACGAGTAGATGGGGGGGGGGGGTTGATGAAAATCTGAACGGAAATGGTAAAAAAAAATTCCCAACTTCGGAGGACGATGACCAATTGTGAAAAAAATTGTCAAAAGGCCAATGCAGGGCCCGTACTCAATTTTTTCAAAAGAAAAAAAGTACCTAACTACTAAGTAAACAAAAAAGCTCGAAAAAGGAATTAAAATGTAACCAAAAAAAGTCACAAAATACGAAAAAAAAACAAAAAATTTCAATGTACAGAAAAAAAAATGGCCAAAAATAGTCGGATTTGCTATTTTAAAAAGTTAGAGTAACTTTGCAACTTTTTGACAACAAATTGAAAATTTCTGCAATTTTATGCCAAAAAAACAATTTTTACCAAAAATCAAGACTTTGTCAATTTTAGCAAAAAGCAGGACCCTTTGGGGACTTTTGGCTAGAAAGTGATACGTACTTTTCTTGACAAGAAAGTGATACATATGTACTTTTTAGCAATTTCTGAAAAAAACCTACATTTGGCCGGTTTTCGAAAAAAAACCTATTTAGCAATTTTGTTAAAAAGATGAGAATTTTCGAAAAAAAGGAAGAACAAGGGTAGGGGTACGCAAGACCATGACAATTTTAGAAAAAAGTAGGACCATTTGTAAGGTGATTTGAGGTCCATAAATGATACCTATTGGCTATTTTTTTGCAATCTCTGTCAAAAAAGCGAGATGTTATTTCGAATATTCTCTAAAAAAAACATCAGTTTTGTTAAAAAATCAGAAATTATGCAAGATTCTGAAAATTTTAGCAAAATGAAAGACTTTTTGGCAATTTTTGGCAATTTTTGGCAAAAGCTAGAATTTCAGACAATTGCTCAAAAAAAAGGGAAAAGATGAAATTTTTCAGCAATTTCGCCAGAAATGTGAGTTTTAGTCAATTTTTTACAAAAAGAAAAAAATTGACAATATAGCGAAAAGTAAGAGACTTCATGGCAATTGTTGGCAAAAAAAATACTTTTTGCAATTTTGGTCGAAAAAGCAAAAATTTTGGACAATACTGAACAAAAAATAGAATATTTTGGAATTTTCTCCAAAAAGCGACACTCATCAATGATTTTTCTAAAAAGCGAAAATATTTGTAAATTTTTGAAATAGCGAAAATATTTGTAAATTTTTTAAATAGCGAGAATTTTGTCATTTTTGGCAAAAAGTAGGACTAGCAAAAAGTAGAACCTTTAGTTCGGTAATTAGAGGCAAGAAATAATACATTTTTACAGTTCCAGTCAAAAAACCGAGATTTCGAATAATTTTTGGAAAAGAGTGACACTATTTTGAAATTTTTTATAAAATGTAGCTCATTTTTAGACATTTTGCTAAAAAGCAAAATTTGTCATTTTTAAAAAAGCGAAAATTTTCAACAAAAAGCAAGACTTTGACAATTTTAGCAAAATGAAACACTTTTTTGAAGCAAAAACGCTCAACTTTTGAACAATTTTTAAAAAAGGAAAACTTTTTGGAATTTCTGGAAAAAATGAATAAATTTTTCGACAACTTTGCTAAAAAGTGAGTGTTTTTGGCAATTTTTGGCAAAAAGCAACACTTTGACAATTTTAGATCGGCAACTATTGAAAAAAAATGCTCTTTTTCGCAATTTGACTATTTTTTTTAAAAGCAACAATTTTTGTCAAGTTTTGAGAAAGCGAGAATTTTGGACAATGTTGAGAAAAAAGTGGGATATTTTGGAATTTTTTGCGAAAAAACGACCATCCTAGACCATTTTTTTAAAAAAAGCGACAATTTTTGTCAAGTTTTGAAAAAGCAAGAATTTTTTACATCTTGGGGATCATTGGCAAAAAAATCACTTTTTAGCAATTTTTGTTGAAAAAACAAACTTTTTGGCAATTTCTAGCAATTATTAAATTTTCAAAATTTCAAACAAATTTCCTGTTGTTTAATTTGGAAGATTATTTCATTACTTCTTCGGTATGCCAATTTACCAATTTTGTAATCTTGCATAAATTTTCAGTTGAATAGACATCATGTTCTAGATTTAGAAAACTTGAATAGTTCTTAGCAACCTGCGATTTCCAAAAAGCTTATGTTTTCTGTCATTCTTCTCAGTTTCTCACTTTTTCTTCTTTTTTCTCAAATTTTCTTTAAAATATCAAAATGAAGCCCCAATTAACAAACCACTAAATTAAATTAGACATAGTAGGCGTTCAACAGGACACCCTGTATACGATGAATGATCACGTAAGCTACTTTACATAGGTACCTATTAAATCACATCCGAACTTTTTCCCAGCGTTACAACTAAAATAAACAAACGTTTAGGCTGATTTAAATAAGATCCAGTTGCGATAAGACCATCATCATCATCATCATCAGCATAGGTCAACATTACATTGTCATCATCGTATAGCATTGAGCAGTAGGAAAAAAACCTTGTTTCGCGCCCCGGATATTCGCCCAACACCCGCGGTGAGAAAATTTAGAAAAGATTCAATTTATACCTTTTGTTTATGCAGTTAGCAGAGGAGGCAGCCGGCAGGAGACGGCGGCGGTGCGGTAGTACGGCGCTATATAATTACATCACCAAGTACATAGACATACAGAAGCGATACCTAACAATCACGACGCCATGTATAGCTAAACCGCCTCAAGAGTGTTAATCGTGACGTCAAATTTATCTTTCAACGAAGGCATTCTGCATAAATCGCCACCACGCCGCAGTCTCAAAGCACCAAATATCATCGCTTCAAAATACTCCACCTCTTTATTTCAGCGATTCGACACCCTGCCTGGTTTTTTTCGCCAAATTGCAAATTTCAAATCAACCTGACACACATCATACACGTCTATCTGTACGTATTGCCCTGACCCAGTAATCGAAACCGAACCTCTTGACAGGCTGGCTGAAAAGAAATCCTTTTTTGGATAGCGATTCGCGAACATACACGTTGCACTGTTCCAGTCCAGATGTTGAATGCAAAATCACTGCAGCGATCAATTAGGTAATCATCGATAGACATCGCGCAGCGGGCGAGAAAAAGGTAGAAAAAACCGCACATTATTATAAAATTGCAATTACACGCGCGTACATACCGCGAATATCTTCTACTACTCGTATATGTGAGAGAGACCGACATCGACACGAGGACAAGGCGCAGGTAAAAATTGCTGATAAATTAAATTGCGCTCCATTATTTTCATATGCACAGCATCCAAGACGTCTATTGCTGTACATACGCGAGTATTATACCTAACAGGCCAAGCGGATGCTAAAAAAAAATATGTATGAACTCGGAAAAATAATCCCATTAAACGCGAATTTATTTCATTCTGTTACGAATCATTAACCTCGTCTCGATGAAAATTATATAGGGGGCAAAAGGCACGTATTTATGTATAATTTCTGATTATATCATTTATCAGTATGCACCTGAAATGCGTTTTCCTCCCCTCTTTCTTCTTACTTCAACGCAAGATGAAGTTACTGCCGCTATAATGCGCCAGAACAAATCTTCTATATTATCTGGTTTTCTTTATAGTTCTCCATGTCCAACACGACCTAATATGTAAGTATATACGAGATGTAGTAAAAGCTCTTTTAATTATTTCCAACGTGTATTTCCGTGTTAATTCACGAGTTTCTTGGCGAAAAAAAAAGTAACATTCGAAAAAAATTAGGCCGATTTGGTGCAGATCTAATAAGGAGAAAGTAAGTATATCGATATGTCGCAATTTTCGATAAATTTATCACATACGGAGGAACCAGTTCGCGTATACGATGAAGTTCTACATATAAATATACTGCGGTGCCTATTTTACGCGACGTAAATGTTTAAATTAATCCATCGAATAAGCCAATGACTTCATTAAGATTTCTTTCTCTCGTACTTCATTCAATCGAATTAATGAACTTATGCATAATTTTCAGCAGGTTGTTGGTTTTACTGACAAGAAAAATACGGTAGATATTAAGTGAAATTAAAATTCTCAGACTGAATTAACTTACATTACGATAAAAATAATTAATGGACATCGTTCCAAGTTGACCATTTACATGTCCAAGCTGTATGTATGTGCCTATATTTAGTTTTAAAAAAATCTCATTCACATGAAACAAGTTTAGAAATTATTCAAGCAGTGATTGAAGAGTGGGAGTGGATGTTTTCGAACCGATAATTGAAGACGTAATTATTCCGAAAACTTGACAGAAAATATGCTAAAAGAAGAAAAACAACGAATAGGACTCTCAGGAGTTCAAAGGGGGCTCGGCTCCCAATTTTTAAAATTTGTTTATCTGGCTTGAGATCATTTGCATTCAATATGGGCAACTTTTTCAAATTTTTTTGATTTGATTCATGTTTAGCGAATTTTTAAACAATTTTCGTGATATTTTTTCGCAGCATTTTTCAATCTTTTTTGTTGATATTTATTTTGGTTTTCATAATGTTTCGTCAGCTTTAAAATTTTTAAAAATAATTTTCACATCAATTCAGCTTTAATTTTCCAAAGAATTTTCCATTTTTTTTTAAACATTCCAGCAAAATTTGCGATTTTTACGATTTTCTCAATACAATATTTTCATCACATTTCGCATAATTTTTTCAATTCAACTTTCCAAAAATTTTAGGTAGATACGACATTTTATCACTTTTAAAAATATTTTTCAATAAGTTTTATGTCAAATTCAATTAATTTTTTTCCAATTTTCAGACTTTTGTAAATATTCAACACAATTTTCATCATTGAGTACTTTTAAATCTTGTTAAAAATTTAGCAAAAGTTTTCAACTTTTGAAACAATTTTTGTTTTCATTTCAAGCCATCTTTTCCTCTTCTTCTAGCTCTCTTCCACCAAAAAAGTCGAAAAACATAGTACCACTGATTCAATTAACAGGTAGCATCAAAATTTATCAAAAAATTTACAGCGAGCTCTCCTTGAACCATACAGTTTGAAACTCACAAAATGAGGATTCTCGGAAACAGTGACCAGAACAAGCATGAAATTTTCTCTGGTAAGTACCTCAAAATAATTTTTCGATTTTTGGTGAATTTTTGAACATCCAAAAGCTCATTATCCACGACAGAGGAACTAAATGCGGCACAAAGATGTTTCTCCATCAGCATCATGCAAAAACAGGGTAAATATGTCACTATTTTTGAAAAATCATAATTTTTTACGAAATTTTCAGAAATATCTGAATATTGACCTTCCGTCTGTCAGTCTTTTCCCATTTCGAAAATGATGTCTATTAAATTTACAAAATTGATTTTTTCACTTTTTCTCCATTTTTCTTTTCAATTTGTCAGCTTTGTGATACACACCTCTTTCTCCACCCTATACAAAAAAAATTAAAAAATTTATCTATGTTTATATTTTTTGCCAAAATTTGTTTTTTTTTTCTGAACTTTGAACTTTTTACTTTTTCATACGTCTTGAAAGTCGGTATTTAATTTTAAATTTTTATTTGGCGTTGTTTGAGGGGGGGGGGGCTCCGGTCAAAACTGACAAAAAAATTCGATAAATCGACAACTCGAAATCATAATTAAAGATTGGTCACTTCGCATTCGTCATTCCACACGAATATTTACCATTCAACAAAGACTCGATCCCACGCCCTGGAAACTTGATTTAAAAACAGTGCCCACCTGTAGCTGCAGCACACAATTTGAAAAACAAAACAGAGAAAAAAACACCAAAACCAAAACCTGCACCTCACACCCCATCTACAATACAAGATCACTATCCGGGTACCCCGGCGACACTAACATCTCATTTCGGTACGATTCCTTATTATTTTTCAGCTCAAAGACGACCAACCTCAAATACGTAGTCAGGTTCTCGAGTATCGATCAATTCGTCCATCATCCTCCCATCAGACCACAATCCACAAACCACCGATCTGTGGCCGATTAGCCGAGTGTTTTTCTGCCGAAGCTAACTCAAGCTGCGGCCTCGAACAATACGCGAGCACCTCTAATACCTGCATAGTTATCAATCTTATAAAAGTTACCTCATCGTCTCTCCTATTAACACCTGCCATGATATTGTGCTCGCCGCGCAGATAACAAGCCAGATACTCGTACTTTGGATTATCTTTGAGCGATCGTGTTCATTCAAGGACCGAGCAAGCAGAGGTACTATTTTGTACTTTGGTGGTACATATTTTACGAGCTGTTGCCAACTCTATTCGCTATTATCATCGGTCTCGTTTGATCACGTTTCAAATTGCACGGATTAATCTTTCGTAATATACCAACTATAATAATATCTGCTTACTTTCAAATTTTTTTCTCTCTCCTTTCCTTCGTTCGATGCGATGAAAAATTTTATAGCTATCACGATGACTATAAAAAAAATAAAAAATAAAAAAAAAATGAAGAAGAGTAACGCCGAAAATGGCACCCTGCTTTTTCTTTCATCCAAAACGAATCAATTTGCTTCTTATTTAAAATTATAGGTGCTCTTCGGATACCTCTGTATAAGTTGGGCAGGGCGAATCTGTCGATGGGAAATGTGCTGCTGGAAAAGACACGGACGCGGAAACAATAAAGAGACGTGTTAATTTTTACCGAGCTCGGTCACGATTGCTTATTCAAGGACATGGGCTTTGGCTTTACTTGTACTTATTTGACAATCGATAGAAAAATAAATATACGAAATAACGTCGGCGATCATGACTAATTAGAAACGTGGAATTATTTCCAATTACTATACATTTTTTTTTCAACTTCACCCATAAGCACGCCATTAGCTGTCGTATGAAAATTGCTTGTATCTAATATAGGTTTTGAACCGGTTGCACGCACGTAAAGGACTCACAGTTTCATGTACATACATACGATAAATACGAGCCGAGCATACCAAGCAAACAGACAGCAGTTCATTCGGAGGAGATATAAAAATTACGTAATTTATATCGCGGCACAAATTCAACTCTTCATACGCGCAGGTTGTTTGACCCAGGTATAGCGCCTATATCTGTGGGTACATTAACATCTTGGGTGCATCGCATCGGCTCTGGCTCTGGAAAGAAGAGAGAAAAAAATACCTCCACAGTCCGTCCCATTTTCCCGAACAACGAACCGCTTATTATAAAATCTTCGTGTGACTTAATATACCTAACTGGTCATGGCTGGTTGTAATAACGATTACCGAGCACTGAGCAGGGTGGATATCTTCGACTTGGATAGGTAAAGTGTACCGTGCGCGGATCGCGGATCCCATAGCTCGAGCAATCACGAAATTCTGATGCTGCTCGTTCGAAATTAAATGTTTACGACACCGCTGACATTGAAACAATCATCTCCAGATCTATGGTCGGCTCGTTTGCAAATCTAACAAAATCGTTCGACCTGTCAATTCTACGATGCCTCCTCTTTTTCAAACCGCCTTCGCCTGTGCCCTAC
Organism: Planococcus citri; assembly: GCF_950023065.1. Lineage (NCBI taxonomy): Eukaryota > Metazoa > Arthropoda > Insecta > Hemiptera > Pseudococcidae > Planococcus > Planococcus citri. The sequence continues at coordinate 43,485,372 of NC_088680.1, read as the reverse complement.
CAATCTATAGTAGGCCGCACTTTGAGCACATCTTGGATGAGAATATCCTATTAATCACGAAGCGCGCTATGAAATAGCGTATACCATATAATACACACAATAAAAAATCCATTTCGTTGATTGCAATGTAACGAGTATCGCGCCCGATGTTATTTTTCCTTTTCCCATTTGGTCTAGGTACCTATACTTATTATAGTATTGAGATATAGCAAAGTACTCACGTGTTCGTCCAGCGAATAACTTAATTCTCCGTCGTCGTACAAAACGAACCATCTTCGTTGCCATCTCTGAAACAGATGAAAAAAAAATTGTTTCATTTTCATAATTCATAAATAATATAAATTTGATGCAAAATGTTCAATCAAGAAAAAGAAGTAATGAGTTTACTCTTCAAGAATTTTGGTGCAAGAGCCCTCTATCCAGATTTGTATGTAGGTAACTTCCAACAAAGTGGAATTCCAAGGAGCAAGGGCCCATTTTCGTGCTATCTTTTTTCCAAAAATGGATTGGTCGAGACAATATGAATTTGAATCAATATAAACCGTAAGAATAGATTTTATAAAACTGTTCTTAAAATGATAGAAAGGATCACAAGTACGTACTACGTACACAGGGTGTCCACTCATTTCTGGAAATGATTTTCCCTGACTTTTCCAGGTTTTCCAGACCAATTTCTCCTTTTTTCCAGATTCTTGAAAAATGAATTACACATGCGATCGAGAGGGAGGGGCGGGGTGTCAAATTTTTTCAAACATCACGAGCTCCGAACATCATTTTTCAAAAACTTTTTTAAATTTTGAACCCTCAAACAACTTTTATTGGAACTTGAATAACGAATGATGAACTCGACAGAATACTGAACTGATACTGAACTGAATAGATTGCTGAACTTAATCTTCTTTAGTCTCTTCGTCTTTTCGTCTTTTCAACGTTAGATGGCCCAAGTGAGGCGAGGGTAAAAGCTCTGGAAAATTTACAATTCCAAAAAAAGGACGACTTCAAAAAGAAATATATTTTTTTAATGTCAACATAACTCAAATTTAATCAATAGTTTTTTGAAATTCCAGGGCTCATACATTTTTTTTTGAAAAAAGTGACTTCAGTAACCAAAAAGTAACCAAAAAAGTGACAAAACATAAGTAATACATTTTTAATGAAAAAAAAATGAAACTCGATAGAAACTTGTTTAATTTCAGCAAAAAGCAGGGCATTTTGGCAATTCCTTTTTCCAATTTTTTCCAAAAAAGTTGAACTACAAAATATTTGGCAACGTTTTAATTGAAAAAAAAAAACGATTTTTTTGGTAATTTTAAACCAAAAATTGAGAATTTTTGCGATTTCTGGCAATGAGTACGAGACTTTTGACAATTTCAGCAAAAGAAATTTTTTTTTAGCAATTTCTGGTGAAAAAACGACACTTTAGAACTATTATTGGAAAAGAGTGGGAGTTTTCGGATGCAAAAAACAACACAATTCTTAGCATCTTTTTCGCAAAAAAAAAGAACAAAATTCTTGACAATTTATTAGGCTAAAAGCAAGACTTTTTGCTATTTTTGACAGAAAACGAGACTTCCACAATAATTTCAGTAAAAGGCAGGGCTTCTTAACCATTTTTATCTAAAAAGCGAAACATTTTAGCGCCAAAGAGCGAGATTTATTAATGATACTTACTCATAACTCATAAGTTGATAAAATGCAAGACTTGAAATTTTTTTGCAAAAAACAAGAGTTTCTGGGAATTTGGCAATTTTATGACAAAACCGACCAGCGAAAAAATTACCTGAGCAAAGCTAAGGTGATTTTTTTTATTATTAAAAATGGAAAAATCTGTTTGACGTAACATTTTACAAAATTCTCTGACTTTTGAGTAAAAAATGCTGTAAAAATTTCCAAAATTCCCTGACTTTTCCAGGTTTTTCAGGCTTGATGTGGACACCCTGTATTTGAGATTTGGTGTCGATCTATGCAATTGCCGTCAAAATCCAAAACCACGTTCGGGGTTCTACATATACTGAGGGGTTGAAAATTGGCAAATTGTTTATTTTTGGAGATAAATTCGTGTTTTCAAAATTTTTTCTTCGTAAATATTTTGCAATAATTAGGAAAAAATATTGAAAGATATCATTCCTGAAACTGAAAAAATATTTTGGGACGCAGTGGTGCCAATTTTTTGTCATTACTGCATACTTGAAAAAAAATCAATATTTTTAAAAATGTTTTGGGCTATAATTTCTAGATGTAAATGTCACTGAGTTGCTACTAAAATTGAATTTTTTTGATAGGAAATCCATCCAAGAATATTTCTTAAAAGGGCTAATTTTCTGGTAGAATCTATAACACTCATGTGAGAAAAACCCACCCTCAGAGGAGGTCTTACATGAATTTTGTATAGAAATTTCAATGTTTCAAGCGTAGGACTTTTTCACCGAGTTTTCATCAACTCGACAATTTTCAATTTTTCTTTGAATATGCACAACTTTGCTGGGGGGAGAGACGAAGAACGCTCATATCGCCTCTTTTCTCATTTCCCTTCACGTACAATTCAATTAGGTAAAGTGGTATTCTTCGATTCAGCTTTTATCACATGAGTCACACACCCTTACAAGTTCGTTCACAGCGACCTTTACATCATTTTAATTTCATTCAATTCACGCGAAAGCGAAACAAAAAAGAAACTCGCATTTTACTTTTTAACCGAATTAAAATCCACTTCACTTTTCAACCATCCTTTTGTAATAAACCATCGTCGTACGAAAATCTTGACAAATTAGCGTACACTATATCCCTCCTCATTCATTCAATTTCATAACTATTATATTCCACAACACGGACGACAGCAACAGAAACAGAGACATCCAATTACCATACCCTTTCGGGAACCTCTGGCATTTATAAAATTCGTCGTAGAATATTTCGAAATGTCGCGAATACTACGCAGCGAATATCTTCTTCACATTACCGTCGTCATCGGGGAAATGCATTGATAACCCTTACTAAAACGTAAAGAGGGAAAAATTAATCCTCGATGAGCCTGCTAAAAACGAGTAAGGGTAAGCCGCATAGAAAAGGGTAACATTGGTACACGTGGTAAAACAGTAACACGTTCTATGGTACGATACGACGACGTAGTTTTTGAATTGTTACATCGATACGTTCGATTGAGCTAGGTATACTTCAGAGTTATTCATTACACAAGTTAATAACACACAACAGATAAACGTATCAAAGTATTATAGTACGGTGCTGAGATGCACATAAGTAATACTTGTAGCAGAAGCAATTTTTCCATACATAGGGGGGGGGCTGAAAACGGAGAAGAAGCAGTTTAAAAAAAAAAAAAAAAAAGAAGAGCAACACAGCTCGCATAATGTAAGCATCCGTGTGTGAGCTAATGGAAAGGCACTTCACGTAGGTGTATACGCTTGTACGACATGAATGCACATTAAATGTTAATCAACGACCGACATGATGATGCAATTATAAATGCTCGTGTTTCTTTCGATGAGTGTTTATAGGGAATACAGGATCAAAGGCAGTTGTCTTGCAGGTACATAGATGGTAGATTCAAGATGAAGGAAATTATCAAAATTCATAAGTAAAATCAGGTTGAAATATTGAAATAATTTGACGGGGGTTAGTATTCAAGGGCAGAGTAAGCGGGCAGGGAAGGGAGAGATGTATTTTTGAACCAGACAGATAAAAATTGGGAGAACATCTGAAAGTACACCACTAATCAAAATTTGAGGTCGTTTCATCGAATTTGAATACATAACGACAAAGTAAACTACAAAACGTTTTAGCAAATAGGAATACATAACTAACTATACCAAGCATAAGTAAAACTTATCAGTTATAATAACTTTCCAATGCCATGTTTACAGCTAGTTTTCATGTTAGTTCGATATTAACAAATACGAAATACGACCATAATCGTTCATCAATACATTTTACACATCGTTTCCCTGTAATCCTACGCATTCGACCGAGAGAAAAACGGCCCCGAAAACTTGTAAATTCTCTTAAATCAGCATTTCGGCGCACATACGTGCCAACATAGGTAATGCATATTATGACTGAACGATCGCGATGCATGGTGGAATTGAAAACCGTTTTTGCCACACCTTCGTATCATATGCATACATACAAGAACGACGATATAAAAACTTTTTCTTCTGACAGTTATTACTAAGCCAATTACATTTTATATGGTTAATCGTAAGTATATATTTTCAGCTCATAAGATCCCGAGTCTTTTCCAGATGTAAATACAAACTGTCCTAGGTCATTACAAAGCCTCTCACAAATCGTATCTCTGACTAGTGCCATGGGTAGGTACAGTAGAGTGTACACCTAAAAGTATATATAATTTCTCCGCGAACATATTTTTTTATATCTTTCTCTTCTGCATTGTATTCCAGCGTTGGGAAACGATTAAGAGGTAGATCTTGCACTGGTCGGCTGGTCGCCCTTTTATATTCGGCTATTTAATACCGGCTTTGATATTATCATTAAGTACGGCCGCTAATAGTATCATTGTATTCGATGATTTCATCTCCGTTCGTTGTGTGTATAGTGCCAGTATTTAATAGAGTCGTTATTAGTACGATGCCACTTATCGTTTGCTCACAGTGAACAACGATTAGCGCCATGATTACCTTTCAGTAATTGTTCCACCGAGTTCAACAATGATTTATTCCATATCAATTTTAACAATTTTTTATTTTGAGTGAACTGCATGGATAGATAACAAGATCAAAGCGATGTAGAGGATTGCAGGTCAACACAGATCCAGCAGAGACACTCATTGGTCACAGATTCATGCACGGAAAGTAACAAGCTACCACAAATCCATACGATATTCGTGAAGATTTGTTCAGGTCACTACAGTTCCAGCAGATACACTCATTGGATAGTGAGAATAGTTGCAAATAATTAATCATAAATTCAGCAGAGACATTCATTGTATACAGTGTGGAGGATTGCAGGTGACTGCAAAAGTACAGATCCACCAGAGAAATTCACTCCCCCAGAGGCAATCATTGGATAGGGTCATTCAATGTTTATTCGACCAAAAAAATGCGATTTTGAAAGTCATGTCTTTCGATTTCGTTCAAATTTTGTTTACAATGTCTACCCACCCAATAAGTAAGAAACCCGCAATCAGTTTGGTCCCAGCATTCCCAGGGGGTGGGTGAGGGGGCTCCAATTATTTTCACATTGTCTCGAGGTACTCAACTTCAGCAGCGCATACCTCCAACGCTATGATACTTTGATCAAAACTGATTTCACAGTTCGAAAGGACATTGCATTTTGAACTTTTAAAGTATTTTGAAATTTTCAAAAGTTGAAAGTTGAACTTTCAATTCAAATTTCACAATAGCACTGTAAAAGGGAGCTACTATTTAAAACTCTGAAAAAATTTCTATAGATGTACCTTTTGATGCTTTTTTGAAATATTCAATTTTCGAAATGGGATCTTTAAATAGGGGGAAGCACCACCCCCTTCCCCAAATTTGGGCAAAACTTTCAAAAAAAATTTGGGGCATGTGATATATCGAAATGTATGTTTTTGGTGACGCTGAACACGAATATGACGTCAGATTTTTGATTGGACCTCATCCACTGCCCCCAACACAAATGAAACAAATTTTTTGGACTTTTGCCCATTAGGGGAGGTTCTGGGAGCCATGGATGAGGTCAATTTGAAAAACTAAGGTTATATTCGTGTTCCGCGATATCGAAAACATACTATTTCATGAGTCACACGAATGAAATAATTTTTTTTACTGTCACCCCTTTTGGGGAGGTGCTGATGGGGGCCATGAATGAAGTCCAATCAAAAATCGTATGTCATATTCGTGCTCAGCGTCACCAAAAACATACTATTTCATGTGTCGCATGAACAAAACATCTTTTTTGAACTTTTACCCCATTCGGAGAGGTGCTGAGAGCCGTGGATGAGGTCCAATCAAAAATCTGTCGTCATATTCGTGTTCAGCGTCACCAAAAACATACAATTCAATATACCACATGCCCCAGATTTTTTTGAAAGTTTTGCCCAAATTTGGGGAAGGGGCTTGCTTTTTCTCTACATATTAAAAAATCCCATCTCGAAAATTGAATATGTATACCGGATAGGGAAATCTATTACTTCCAATAAACGAAGAAAGGCTCATCTCTTTCATTACAGATCTGCCTGAGAACACGTGGAAAATCTGTTCAATATACTCGTATGTATATACTTCAGTACGCTAAGGTCACCGACACATTTGTCTCGAAGAGCTGCGAAGGTAGGCGACGCAAGGGACAGCGGTACGGAAAATTAACGCGAACGGATATCGGAACAAATCGCCATCGCCATCACCATCGCATTGCACATGTTATGGAAATGCCGATGCCGAAGAAGCTAAGGTACCGTGGAAAAATAACCTTATTGGCAACATTGCAGGCGATAAAGCCAGTGGACAAAATGTCGACAACGTGTAACTGTAATACATATTTAATAATCTGTGTAACTGGTATATGTATAAGAAAGGGTCATACAACCGCTATTTAGGTAAGTACGTAAGATGGACCGATCTGAAGAGTGGATTTTTTGGTTACACCATAGCAAAGTAGGTAATCATGAAGAGGAATTAAAAGAATTTGTGTTCTGATTCGTGTATTCCGAACATACCCAAAATATATTTTTTCATCGAGAATCAATCAGCATTATAAATATTGCAAAGAATTAATAAAATTTATACTTCACGAAAATCGCAAATCTTGACGAATCTGGAAGGTGAAATGACTAAATTTTGAATGGGCCTTACGCCAAATTTACAAAACCGTGAAAAAATTGAAATCATAATCCACAATAATGGTTAAAACTCACTTTGAAAAATGACAATTCTGGAAATTTCAAGTAGATAGGTAGGTATGTAGGCAGGTATAAACCAACAATCCCAACATATATTTCATTTAATTCCAAGTCCAAGCTACTCTAAATCTCTCTCCTACCTATTTTTAAAATAAACTTCCGTCAGCAATATTGGAGTCATTTTCGCACATCAGCTCTCCTGAACACGAATTTGGAATTGAATTTTCATTTGGGTACACATGTCCCCTCTCCCTCCCACCAAATCAATATGGAAATCCCACCCACCTATTACCACAATTTTTGAAATTAACTTGAATCAGTAATATTGGAGTCGTTTGCACAAAATTCAACCATACCGAACTCGAATTTGAAATCGAATTTTTCTTTGGACACCCAGTTCTTCTCCTTCTTCCTCAGGCCAACTACGGGACTCGGATTCTCCACCCCTATTTTGAGCAGAACATAGGTGAGATGATACTGGAGTCGTTCAATTTCAATTAGAAAAATCCCTCCATCTCCATCTGCCCCCTACCTTAATTGATGATAGAGATGTTGATGTACTCAAAATCTCTGAAATCATCGTTTACATCATAAAAAGCTGTGCTACAATAGTTTATCCCAATTTTCAAAACAATCAAAATGCATTCAACTGAAAAAATTCCCAACAAATTGAAAATCATGACAATAAATACATAAGTACTCGTATTTATTCTGCAAAAAATTCCGCAATATTTCGCCTCATACATATTACACATAATGTAGTCAAAAAAAAATAACACAAAATACCTCACATGTCATTGCCCTATATTCCATTCGAATAACTTATTAAAATCGATTATAATACCATAAAAAAAGTGAAAATATTCTCGCGCCATAAAGCAAACCGCATTTATCTAAATGATTGGCACCGAAAACGAGTTGAAAAAAAAAACGGAACAAAGCCATACATATGCTAGTCATTGATGGTAAGCCCATTAATATGGTAGCCTACGAATAATCGGTGAAATTCAACCACTCCGAGTGCTTTTTTTGTTTTCATATTACATTTACGACAAGTGTGTTTCATATATAGACTATAATATAGTAGAGCCTTACCTCAATTTACAATCTCCCTCTTTTCACGATTCTTTTTCTATTTTTTTTTTCCAACAACTTTTTCATTTTCCTCTGGCGTTACAGAAGTATACCGGACCCGTGTCTAAAAGCTTTTGCATCTTTTGACGATCATCCGAGTGAAAACACTTGGTAATATATTGTTTAGTCTCGCCACAGCACCTAATACCCGTTTATGCTATAGGTAGAGGTAGAAGTACTCAGTCGTATATTTATTCAACCATATCCCTGCCGCAATCTCAATATTCCATGGCATGTTGATTGCAATGGTACTCGCTGGTGCATTTGTCGTTTGAAATTATTGTTAATGTGGAAATTACTTTCGTTAGAATGATCCAGTCTATGAGGATTGCTCGCTCTCATGGTGGTACTGGTTTCATTATAGGTACGTTGCATCGCTCGTATCATAGACTGCGAGATCTCCAGTAGCATAGCAACATTATTGCGCTACGTACAAGTGGATAGTAGTACACTTGTTGAATGTACCGAAATTTACAGATGACGATGTACACCGATATCTCAGCGAATAAAACAAATATCAGATTATGAAAAGCCAGTTTTCTAAACGATATTGATAATTTTCGGTAGACTAACCGGTATTTCTAGTATTACTTAACCCTTCAATAATGCGTACACGTTATAATTCTATAATACGTACAAGATGGAGGTGGATTTTGTATGTATGTTTTTTCCCCTTCATCATCTCTCTCTATTCGTAATCATTCACTCGTCTCGTCGTTGAACTCGTGACGGTATTTAAATTGTAATAAACGTAATGAAAATATCATCCGAAGCCGTATACGTGCGCGGATCGATTCAATAGCCTTCTATCGAGTCCAGCTCTAAGCTCTGGCATCGATGACCGCTCGACCATCTTTTAAAATGACACTTTGGCAGGTCATCGCGTAGCGCCAAGAACCTGGCAACCTGGCTACAGCAGTGGTCAGCTCGATGACCAAATTCTCGCACAGCCACAGTATATAGGGACAATGAGCCTATATCTTAATCCTTAATATTCATCGCATATACGCGTTTTATTTCAACTCGAACCGGATACTTTTATAACGGATTGTGTACTAGTCTAGGTACTTTTGTACATTCGTAAAGTAGGTACTACGTACTCGTCAATGTTATCCAGCCATTGGAAATTGTGACGATTTGATTTCAATACGCGTGTAATTCTTTAACATGCGAACGTGCGAGTCGAGAAGAAATAACTATATTAAAATCCAAGTTCAATTTGATTTAAGGAACCGGTTCGACTTGCCGGTTGCACCAATTAAAAAACTGCTAAATTAATTTTACACTGGCGCACTTATAGTTGGTATTGGTTCGAGGGAGAAAACTAGTATCAGAAACAAAACGTACAAGTAGGTATAGATATATTGAAATAAACCCGTCTATGATGTTATTTCTGCATACAGGGTGTCCCATACAACATTAAGATACACTCGTGCATTACAGAAAAAAATTAAGTAAAAAATGTGTATCCAATTTCAAGCCAATGGGTGATTTTGTTTGTCATCTGCAGCGATCAAAGTAAAAGTGCATTTTTTGTCATATTGGCGACCTTTGAGGACTGATTCAGAGGCTCAGACAGGCGGGACTTCGAATGCAGGAAAAACCAGTTTTGAAAGATGAAAAAATTGGGTTCAAAAAAAGTGTGAATGGTCAGCGGATGCGTGAGTGATGAAAATCTCAAATAAAGTACATCATGAGAAACGATGGTGTCGAATAGCAGTGAAGAAATGTTACCCTAAGACGAGAAAAATAATTTCAGTGGAAAATTGACCTTATATGTACATTGTACATCCTCATTGTCCTCAACTCAGCTCATCAGATTTACTCGTACTGACCACTCGTCAAAAAGTCCCCTTTCAAAAGTAATTATGGATATTTGAAGGGACACCATGTATGTACATTTAGGTATGCTTGCGTATCTCTAACTAAATATAATAAAGAATTTTAAATTATGTGTGAATTTGGCACCCAAAAACCAGATTCTACTTTTAATCTCTTTATCTGCATTCAAAGACATACCCAACTTAATAATTTTTCTATTTACGTTCTGTTACAGTTTCATAAAATTATTTCCATCTATATACCGAGTACTGGTGCTTTTTTTACACCACTTGTATAAATAAATTAGGACAGCATTTAATTTCGTTTTTTTTTCACCTCTTCATCGTAATCGATTAACTCGTAGTTTTGATCGCTGATGCGCCATCTCGATTGCCATCTTCGAACACCACGAATAGGATCCAGATCAGGATGCCCTACAGTCAAGCAGACGAAACGACTTCGCGTTGAAGCGTTTTTTTTTTTCTTTTTCGCCATAATTAATGTAATAATGAGGTAATTCTCGGACGAGTTTTTCGAAAATTATGTTTTTATTAGACGGTGTCGTATATTATTAGATAGGAGTCGTTGTTGTCAGCCAAAAGTATGCTAAACATCGGTTCTGTTTGGCGCCTTTAAATACGTACAGCCGGATCGCTCATCGTGTAAGCAGAGAAGTAGATTGAAACGAACAGCAAGGCGGTTGTTTTCTTCTTATAACGTAAGTGCTTGTGCTTGTCGAGCCGATGATTTATAGCAGATTTCGATCAACAATTAGACTAATGAATCGTTTCTGCGTTTTGGTCTAGATTTTTAGTATGTATTTATACCAGTTCGGGATTAAACTCTTAATCGAGTTTTGGATCGTTTTTTAGAATCTAACATCATTATAAGGGTTGGAAAAAAGGTCACCTCAATCGATTATTTACCTATTTAGTTCTTGGCAGTTTTTCAGTGATTTTAATACCACTGCCATTAGGCCTTTTGCAAAGTTATTATACTGCTGGGTAATTTACAGGACAAGCTGTATTTCTGCAAATTTGCATATTTTTTCTAGTCAAATTTAATTTTGAATTATTTTAGCAATGGTCAAACCTTTTGACAACCGAAATATTCCATGGCCTCTAATTGGAAATATTTCATAAAAAAATAGTGCAAAAATCGTCTTATCAATTTTTTTATGCCAAATAATTTTTAAGATTACGAATTTTTTTCTAAAACTTTTGAAATTGAAAATATGTAGGTAGCAATTTTATTATAGGTATAATGATTTCAGTTTAGTTTTAGAAAACTAATGTATGCTTCTTTTTCTTTTCATTTGAGAAGAAAAATATCTTTTCAGACACCCGGGACGAAAAAGTTTCCGAAATTTAAAATTGAAAAGACTATGTAGTTTCGGTGATTTCAGTTCCTTCCTGTCTCCCGTTTAATTTTTTTCTTCAAAAGATGAACTCTACCGTGAAAATACGAGTATAGGTAGCTCAGGATATAGCTCTTCTACGCTAAATTTACTCCAAAATGAGTTATCAACTTTCTCTATACGATTTATGGGTGTGGAGACATGAAGATATGGTTTCCTGAATACGCGAAATTACTTTAGATAAAGATACGGGATTTAAATTAGTTTTCATCTACAGGATGTGTAGAAAAAAAGACCATCTCTTCCTGGAATAATGAAACTTTTAAAAAAGATAGATCGTACTTATAAATAAATAACATTTGAAAAATGAAAATCTCATTTCTTAGCAACTGCAAATCGTTAAAATTTAGACATACTTAAATTCAATACCACTCTAAAAAAAATGATTCGTTTCCTGAAAATGAGTTTTTCTCTCCAATTTGGAACAGACCAAGTGGGCCCTGTACAAGCGTAAAGTCACTACATATTATGCATTTCAATCTCCTTACGTGCAAAAAAATTCCTCGTAACTTGAAATCGAAAAGAATTGTCATTTTTCTTCGAAAACTTGGCTGGCACATCTTGCAATTTTTTTCCATTTTTCGAATAACTCTATTTTTCTTTGAAAACTTGATCACGAAAGCCAACCAAAATACAATAATTTAAAAACATCTTAATTTATCGCTTCTCAGTCTCATATGGTAGGTATTATAATACATATGGCAGCAAAAAAATTACATTACATGCCAAGCGTCGCCCACTTGAACCACCTGTGCATACTTTTTATTTTCATCTCGACTCGTAATCTCTTTACGAAATATTATATGGGTAAATCAAACCAACATAATTCCTTCTAATGTAAAGTAGTCGACCTTAAGTGGACAGGTACACTGAAAGGTATGATGATGGTGATGCGGGATACGACAGGTACATGTATCTCTTAAATGTTTTGATAATAAACGTCGTGCTTTTGCAACAACATAACATGACTTTGCGGTTTTGCAGTTTGAAAACTTTTTGTTGTATTTTTGATTCATTTAAACGATTTGGATTTAATTTTTGGTGCATTTCAAATTAATTTCGTTTTTTTTTTTTAGGTGACGATAGAATTTTTTGGTTGAATTACACAAAAGTTTGAATATTTCGCCAATTAGCATGCGATTCTTAAATAAATCATGAAGCAACTCACTTATTCTCATTTGAGGGTATACGTCTCATTACTCTTAACAATTGTGAAAAGTCGTACTCACCTAAAACATAGAAAAATACAATCACGGATTAGTTTATTAATTAATCATCAAACTATATCTAAAAATAACAGCAATTCCTATTTCAATTCAAATATACACGGAATAACACCGAAAATTCTAAACAATTCGTCATTTTGTACCGACAGGAAATCAATATAATATCAATCCATCAAAATGTATACAACAACAACGAATCGATCTCATCAACAGCCAGCAGAGGCATTTCAACAACGTCGGACTTTGCCATTCGCGTTCGTCGACCCCGACTCAGCACTGCTGAGATGCAACCGAATCAAGTTTTCTAATTTGGAATCGAAATAATTTATAGAATTCGCTTATCAGAAGCGTAAGGCGAATGCCTCATAGTCTCGAGAACACCGCATACCTTTTTAGAGAACGCGTACAGAGCGTATGGGTATTGTTTTCACTGAAACAAAAATAAAGAGAGAAAGAAAAAATAATAATTAACCGAGTTTTAATGCTTATACGATGGCTGGCGTACATTTACACCATCAGTATACCTAAGTAACTTGGAGTGCGGATACCGGAGCATATGAGAAATGCTGTTATCGCTTCGGTAAATCGATTAAAGCGTATCATTAGCGATAATAAAGATCGACGTACATGGCTTTTTAAGCAGCGGCGAAAATTAATTTTTGTATTTTAATTGCTCTCGCGAGTATCGCGAACAATTCGTCGTCGTGTTCGCTGCGAGAAGATAACTCGAGCGACGACGCGGTGAAGCTCAAGCTGTTTGAGAGGTCTTCTCGGAGCCTCGAGCGAAAGGTGAAATGAATCGATAGAATTTATGGAATTCGTTCATTTAGATTTTTTTCAACATAGCTAGTGCAAAAGGTTCGCAGGAGCTGGCACCTGCAGTGTACTTTATCCGGCTTTGATGATTGAGGAGGGTCACGCAGACGGTGTGATAATAATGATGATGGTGACACGTGAAGAGAAGAAGAAAAGTTTAGTTTATGGCCAATAGCTGGCTTATCAGGATTTGTGGAGAAAAGTACTCGTACATGCTTGGAAAAATAGCAAAATCACCTAATTTTTTTCAGAAATTTGAATTTAAAAATTCAGAATTAAAATTCAAAATCTAATGTGCATTCTATAACATGAAGTTTGGACGAATTATCAACCTGAAAAAAGGTGCCTCCGGTTATAATAGGTGAATCAGCCCTTGGCTCTGACTTTGAAAACATTAATAGGGTATCTTTGGGAGACCAAAAAAGGATTTCAGAGACGAAAAAAGGTCACCCAACCCTCCTCCCCTCACCCAAAAATTCATATTCATCACCATGTTGACCAAAAATTTTTAAATCTCTGTGGTGTGTAGAGGGACTAAAAAAGGTCAACCCAGGGATTTTTTCATTTTTTTTTGCAAAGTTTTATTTCTATAAAATCCAAAAGAATATTTCAAACCGCTATTACTCTGAAACTAAATCCGATGCAGGCTAATTTTTTTTTTGCCAAAATGTCGATCTCAAACCGTGATACATATTTTCCGTATTTTAAAAATTTTTTGAAAAAGTGGGTTAGGATCAAAAATTGAAAAATCCACCTTTTTAAAGATTTTTTTTTTGTTTTTGAGCTGTGTACATTTTCCACAAAAATCTAAGAAAATCATAAAAACAGACCATTTTCCACCACACTTGAAACAAAAATCGATGGCTCGTAATAATAGTCACGTTTTACACAAACTGGAAAAAATGGTAGGTAATCACTTAAAATTTGAAACAAGGTCATCATAAACAAGCATAGCAGTAATAGGACCTCCTTTACCCCGCTCAATGAACGAAATTTGCGCCATAAATCCATTTGTGATTATGTAATTATAATGAAATCGAAACATGTGAATATTTCATTGAAAACAAATGTTCCTTCTTCTACATTTTCGCTTTGAAAAAAATTCCATTTCGTCATTCCAATAAACATACGAATTTCCACGACCTTCACTAAAATATTAACTATTGAAAAAGTTGAAAATTCTCAATCAATAAAGCGTGAAAATTATGCATAAAAGGGAAATAACACGTGCATTTTCCCCAACATGTGACTAGTGGATGGTTCCCTTCTCCCTTCCCTTCATCGCCACAGAAAATAGCACACAACTGTTATAATTAAAAGTTGTGTTTAAAAAGATGTCTCCGAAATTGAGCTGCTTAATCAAACAATTCGATATTTTCGAACTCTCAACTGGGCTCTCCAAAAATTAAAATCAAAACCCTCTCCTTTCCCCTTTCTTGGAGAGTCAGGATAAAAATAATGGCAATTCCGTTATACACCAAACCATCGAAAGAAGCAGGTAAAATCAAGGGACTTTATCACATTTTTAGTTCGAGTTGAGTCAAACTTCCCAAATGGATCCTCAGCGCACTTTCTACTCTCCCTTCCTTGTCCTATCTTCCCATCTGGACGAAATTCTTGGCGAAACGTATCTCGACTAGGCTCGCAGAAATGCGCACAATATGTGGAAAATTTTGACGCAAATAGCGCGGATACGTACGTCAAACTCGTATCGAGAAGCAATTAAGGCGAGCGACAAGTGTACGCGTTCTACACTGAACATTCCGCGGTGCACGAAACGATGATGAAGACATTTTTAGGACACATACACACGTAAAGCACGTACTCAGCGGAGAGTACGTATAGGCTTAGGCGAGCTCGCGCGCGGTGCATTCACTCTATTTAATTCCGCAGTTCGACGACCTCATTGTGTTGAAAAACCTAATAACATTAACCTAATTTTCTTATTAATGAATCGTTTATATCAGCGTGGACGTGCGACATAGAGAAGCTATAGGTACGGGCAGGGTGCAATAAGGAGTTTAATTTTTTTCCCGTCTGATTCCGTTTGATTTTTAAAGCGGAACGTGCGTCGTTGCGAAACATCCCGTTCGTTACCCTGCCCTCGCTCGCCCTGCCTGCCCGACTCATCGGTCGTTTCGGCTGGATGAAAAACAAAGCCGAGTAATTGTCGCTTTTACTTTCATCGCGGCCGCCTCGATGAAAATGAAAATCACGAGACGAAATTTCCGACTGTAATAATTTCATCCTGCGACCACGACTGAGCGAGTTGGCAAAACGATGAAAATATACTTATCTTACAGTTCGTAGCCATAGTGCGTACTTGTACATTTACATTTACACACTTAGAAACAATAATAAAAAATAATGATAATAATTGTAAAAACTACACGATTATAACTTTCTCTAATTCGCGAATACATTGTCGTCGGTATTCGCCGAAAAAGGCGAACGAATGTGGCCACTTTTGGTATTTCAACTCTTTGGTCTCGACAGCCGCAGCCACAGAGCGCGGTGCGGCTGCAGCTCTCTCACCGCACACGGCGAAATGACCCAGGTAATTTGGACGGACGCGAAAAAAAGAATCGTGTTAGGAAAGGTTGCTTACGCTCGGCAGCGGCTCGGCGCTTCTCTTTTGCTGGCTTTCGGGCACGTGAGCACGAGTTTGTGTCATTTTAATGTCGCGCTTCGTGATTTACTGGTTTACATGCGCGTTCTGTTATCGTCCCCTTTTGACTTTATTTATTAACGTGATGAATGACCTGAAAAATGAATATCTTGGCACGAATCATAACGCGCCGGCTATAAATTCGCCGATGGATGATGCAGTTTTCCAAAACGAGGGTTGTCAGTTTCAGACAAGTGTTTGTGTATTATTGGTGTCTTAAGGAGGCTGAGATGACGAGGGATGCGAATGGTTCCTACTTTTTTTTATCCGTGATTTGTGTTTTTTTGTTTTTTTAGTTTGAAAACGTCTTGATAAAAATAGACATCGAATGGATGAAATCATAAATAACTAGAGTGGCCGACGTTCCAGCAATTGAGGATGGACTCTTCGGGATCTCAAAAGTCGAAACAGATTTTGTGATAAGTACCAACCCTCGATCCCGGGATTATGATACGCGGTATAAGCCTTATTTTTCCTTTGTTTCAAGGAAAATCAGACTAATTAATGGAAAATTTAAAATCAGTAATTAAAATCCCATCACGAAACAACTCATAAAAACACCAATTTTTTTTTTTCTAAATAGATACTGGTAAATGGGGTGAAGTTGGCCAAATCTAATTTTTTGGGCTTCAGACAAAAGTGGTGTCACTCAGTATACTCACTGACGAACCCCGTTTGGACCATCGCGTAGAGCGACGTTTTCCGAATATCTGACACTTTTCATCTGCCATTTCTGATAAAATGTGATTTCCCTGTGATTTTTTGAAAATGAGTGGTGATTTCGTAAAAATTCAAAATTTGTGCAAAATTTTGTACAGCAGAAAAATTTTAGTGATGATTTTGCCAACAAGCAAGTGTTTTTTAATAGCAAATTTCACAAAGAATTCAAATTTTGCACTTCCAGAGTTGTATCGGTTCATTAAAAAAAAAAATATGGCCAAAAAACAAAATTTTGCGGACAAATTTTAAAAAGTCTGCTGGAGACTCTAGAACTGCTCAAAACGGTTTGAAACAATTTCCAATCCGTTTGGCAGGTCGAAAATAGGGTATATCTAAAAATTTCAGCTTCCTAGGTAAATTTGTTGAAATTCTGATTTTTTTCAATTTTTTCTCACTTTTTTGATTTTTTTAAAAATTAACCAAAAATTCCGACTCCGAAAACCTCTCAAAAAACATAATGTTGTCTCAATTCACCTCAGATGATGTTAAAGTTGGTCAAAATAGGTAAATAACTGGTTGTCCGAATTCACCCTAACTTCAGGGTGAGTCGGACAGATTTCAACTAAAAAAAAAAAAGGTTCAAACAGGAGACCAAATTTTTTCAAAAATCACCACTTGTAGAAAAATCCTGGGGCTTTAAAATGAGCCATCTCCCACTTTTCTATCTTAATAATATAAAAAGTTGGAGCCAAATAACCTCGAAAAACGGTCAACTTCACCCCATTTGAGTACCTAGTTAGTAGTTACCTAGATATACAAATCAAATGTACAGGGTGTCCACTCATTTCGGAAAATGATTTTTCCCGATTTTTCCAGGTTTTCCAGACATTTTTTTCAAAATAAAAACACCGTAGGTATTTTCAAAATTACCCCCCCCCCTTTCCCTAGCACTAAAAAATCACGTTTTTCAATCCATTTGGTTCCAAGCCCGAACTAAACGAAATTATACGAGCGACGCGAGGAAAATTTTTTCCAAAATAAATACAACAAAGCTACTAAAATATACGTAAAGAATTCCAGATGAACACTTTCAAAAAATTCCCTGACTTTTGAGGGAAAATTGCTCGAAATTTCTGAAATTCCCTGACTTTTACAGGTTTTTTATAAGTTTTCCAGAAGTGTGCACACTGCACAAGTGCACACCCTGAACGTAGAATTCCCAAATTCATTTGTCAGATTTCACAAGGGAATTTCCTCGAGGTGTCCGCCATCTGTTTGAATGAGATCGAGATTCGTGGAAAGAGCATATAGCCTGAAAACCCCCATCACCAAAATCCCAGCCACCCAAAATTCTCTTTTCGATTTTTGACAAATTTTTGAAAATGAAAAATTGGCTATTTTCAGGGATTTGTGCTTTTTTTGATAAAAAGTCCTCAATTTTCAAAACGATGGAAACTGGAATTCCTGGAAAATTTGAAAAGTCGAGGCAAAAGTGTAAAAACTTATCCCGACCTTCTCCCTCGCGCACCACAATTTTTGAATTTTTTGAATTTCAAAAAATACAACAAAAACATGAGTTTGAATTAAAATTGCAAAAAAAGATTTTGAAAATCGTAGGGCTACCAAAATAGTTGATCCAAAATTGCATTCATTCAAGTCTTTTAATAGACCTTTTTTTGAAAACTTGAAAATTCAAAAATTTTCTAGAGACCTTCCTACCTGAATTTGACGAAATTTTGTCATTTTTTCATGAGGAATGAGAGAGAGCAAAATTTGAATTTCAAAATCAAAAAATAAAATTATGGAATTATGTAAATATGCTCCAAAACTCTGTTAATTTCTAGTTTTTTGACTTTTTTCATGAAGTAGAGTTTCTGTGATGAAAAAGTATGAAAAATTCCAAGTTCATCGCAAACAAGCGATTTTTGGGAAAAACTTTAGCATGGTTCCGGAATTTGGAGAAGGAGAGGAGACGAGGAGTTAATGACAAAAAAATCAATTTTTTCGAAAATTATTCAACTCTGGAACTCACAGCATCCTCCTCTACCCTTCCTAGAGATGTTGGTTTTAAATTTTCATGTTTTTTTTTCACTTTGCTTTCTCTCAAAATGACAGCATCAGGAGGTATTTTTTAGCATTTTCCATTGATGTTGTCTTTTGAATGCGAGTCACTTTGAACTCAACGAATGGGTTTCTAGGGGGGGGGGTCCCAGGACGAACGAATCACTTTGGATTTGTCTGAGGGAGAATAGAAGGGAGTTGACTTTTTTCGAGTCCTTTTTCCAACTTTCCACAAACAACTAAGTCAAAGCTGACCCACCTTATTACACCTCAGAGTTAGTCAAGTCCAACTAAAGTGGTGTTATACTATAGGTGAGAAACATTTACCACACAAACGAACGCCTTACACGGGTCATGTATTGTCACACCATTCGCTATCACCAGCGATCACAGATCGGCCTCAGATAGTGATAATCTAGTTGAAATTATGTTTTACCTTGGTCGCTGATAACCTGAGATATGAATATGGCATTCACGTGTTCTTTGTACGTACAATAGTACGTACACGAGTTGTAAATAGACGCTGGGTGCGTTACGTGGCTCACACACCCGTTATGCAAATACTCCTCTCGATGGCATGGCATGGCATGGCACAGAGAGTCGTTGGCAACTACTCGACGTACAACAGTTAAATTGCGGCAAAAAAATGATGCATTGGAAAACGCAGTTCGCCGACAATCTCGTAATACGAAATATAATCCTCGTATACGCCGCCGATAAAATCACCGCATGCCATTTCGAAGCTGCCGGAACCGAAAAAGGGGGGCGTGATCCCATAATACGCGATCTATACGTGCAATAAATCAAATCAACGGCTACTACAGCGGCGATGAAAAGTACCACAATGTGGTAAGCTTTTCTATACACAAGACAATTAACGTCGGAACTGTGCGCCATCGACGACGATTTGTATTCGCGTATATAAATACATAAGTATAATAAAACTGAGAAAAATAATCGCCCCGACCTTGACATAGTTCTCTGGCGAATATACTTACATCTATTTCTAAACGTACTCTTTAAAGAAGAGAGAAAAAACCTCAGCATTCTATAAGTACCTATACTGTACCTACCACGCGCGATAAGTACGCGAACCTTTCCGAAACCGAAATGGTCATAAGTGCGTGGGCCCAGGTCCGCGCCCCGCAGTCGCAGCCTCTCAGTGAGAGAGATAATCGACACGGTCGTAATGCCGCCGCCGCCAGGCCACCACAAAGTCGCTACACAATCTCTCAATATAGTATGTACTAGTACTAGAGGTACCATAACAATCAACCCATAATAACCGGCTTAATGAACGAACACATCTCATTAATATTCTGTCACGGTACGTACGGTACAATTTTTACAGCCGGGTCGGGTCGGCTGGGTCGCGTAATTTTTTCGGTAGGACAAACAACCTGTACAAGAATGCTGGCTGTACCACGTACGAGTACTAAGTAAGTAGGTACGAAGTTTTCAGTACGAGAATCTCAGGTGTATAATAGACTGGTGGAAATATTTTTGAAAAAATTATCACGTTATTTTCTAAACTGTATTTTTACAAAACATACTTTTGAATTGTTTTCGAATTAACTTCGCTCATTCCTAATCTACGTTTATCTCCGACACAATGCTCTATTGTTATAGGCATTCGAATATTGTACCGAGAAACACCCAATACACGAGGAGACATTTTCTCTTTTAAACTATTCATTTCACACGTCTTGTAGCTCGAATCTTGACCTTATGCTTGTACCTGTGGTGTCAATTGTAACTAGAATATGCAAAGATGTTCTGAAACTAAACAACGAGAAGAAAATTACCAAACTTCAGTATTTATGTAAATTTAATCATTTTCTGACAACCACACGTAAAATTCAATTTTTTAAGCGCCAATTCATGCATTGAAGATCTGACAGAGGAACCTTTCAAGGTATCCGCTTCTGAAGATCAGGAATTCCCTTTCAATTTTTGACGAATTTTTGAAAATTCAAAATTGATCTTTTTTGACGATTTATGCTCTTTTTGAAAAAAAAAACTGTAAAAATAATGAAAATTTGCCCTAGAATTAATATCATCTCCCTCGAACAAAATTTTAACATTTACATTCAAGGCATTCTGGAGCGTCCAGCGCGATTTTCGATTTCTCCAGAATTTAGAATTTCTCCAGAAGGTGCAAAAATTAATTTGAGCAGCTAAAAATCGGGTCATGTTTACTATCGACCTGTTTGAGAATTTAATCCACAGAGACTGTCTCGAGAGCGTTTTTAAAACTAGAATATTAGGTATGGGTAAGGGGGGAAAATCAAAAATTCTCTGAAATTCGCACGAATACCTGTACCTATCTTATCCAAAATCACCCCCCCCTCATCCAAATTTCCAAACAGAAAATTTTTGAATTTTCTTCTCAAAAATATTTTGGTAAAAAAATTTCCTCCAGGTGTCCGTCTAGAAATCGGCTCAAATACTACATAAACTCTTTAAACAAATCTAGAATTAGTCATAACTTGAATTTAAGCAACTCAAATGAATTTCCACACCTCCTAGAGTAATTTCGGTAAATTCGGAAAAATGGAAAATTTTGTTGGAGGCTGCAGAATAATTCGAAATAGTAATGAAATTCTGATTCTGGTGGTTAATTTTAGAGAAGATACAGCCATCCGTTCAAATTTCAAAAATCTTTCTACGAATAGAAAATTAAAAATTTTTTGTTGGTCAAAGTGGCCAACAAAACACACTCAAGGTTTAGCCGGCATATTAGTTCAATTTGTTGAAGAGGTCAAGAATAAGCCACAACTCAATTATTTTTAGATGTCCAAATTAATTTCTACGCCTTTTGGAAAAATTTTAAAATTTTGAAGAAATTT
This sequence comes from Planococcus citri, assembly GCF_950023065.1. Taxonomy (NCBI): domain Eukaryota; kingdom Metazoa; phylum Arthropoda; class Insecta; order Hemiptera; family Pseudococcidae; genus Planococcus; species Planococcus citri. The sequence goes on along the minus strand of NC_088680.1, from coordinate 43,463,861 downwards.
GAAAATAGAAGTGGAGGCTTTAGAATGGCTCGAAACGGTAAAATTTGGATTTGGAGGAGTTGATATGAGTTTTGGAACTAATTTTCATCGTTTTTACTGAGTAACTTTTTTTTTCAAACTGGAAAATTATTTTTTTAAATAAGTAGGTCTTAGTAATCACTTCTAATATTTTTCGTTTATTTATGCTTCAAAATTTTGCCCCACATCATTTCAAAAATGAAGAAGGGAGGAGGCAAAAGCTACGAAAAAATTTTAATTTTCGTGTTTCCAATTTTTCGTTGTTTGTTTAAGGCTAAAAGTAGGTCTTGATAGCAAATCTCTCCAAAGAAAATACTGGAACTCAAACTTCACCTTCGTAACCGAATCGACTCATTTTTGCACAGACGGGAAAGGGGAATGAAGTTTCTTTTCAAAAATAACTGAAGTTTGACTGGCTGCTCAATTCAGGAACTTCTTCCATTTAAACGTTATATTTTAGTTGTCATAAATGAACAAAAAAACTTTCAAAATATTTTTGTATAAAATTCAAGTTCTGGATAACAACTTGAAAAAAATTGTCTCCGTGCCTTTAATAAAAAATTTTAACCTGATAGCTTAGTATGTGCTTGCACTTCGAACAAAAATATGTACTTCTAGGTTTTTTTGACCATCCATAAAAACTAAAAAACCGTTTAAATGAAAAATATGCGAAATTTCATGAATTCAGCGTAACATGTAAGCATATCAAGCTGGCTGGTAGGCGGAAAATCTTCAAATAATCTGAACAGGTTTTTTTTTTATCGATTTTCTCACAGTATTTTATTCTCGTGTTATCGGAAAATAATTGCATATTTATCACGATGAATTCATTTTTTTTTTTTTTTTGGTGAGTATGCTAACGGTTCTTGGATCTGCTCAATCAAAGCATGTTATGAAAATATCAACAACAAATTCGGATTGAAGAGTTCTCAATTTTTTGTTGTTCATATTGAAAAATCATCTTAGGCATATTTAATAATTAATAAGATATCAATAGGCGATCTTAAAGTTAAAAAGTGATGTCCAACAGGATGAAGAAGGTACGTAACATTTCACAGAATTAAAGTCATGAAAATTATCAAAAACGGGTCAATGATCCCCCACACTTATTCTTTGAAGAATTCATCTGTCTTCAACCACCATAAACTTTGACTGGCTAATTTTTTTATGATTACAGATACGCTCAACTTCCTCTCTATTCCCTTGTCACAACTGAATTGAATAATTTGGACTATAGTTTATTGCCTTATAATGAGATAATGATTTATACATCCAGTTGGATTGTGTTCGCGTAAATTTTTTATTGCATATTGATTTTTAGGAAAAGTAAATTTATTTTCAAACTTTTTTCTTCAACATCGATAATATTGATTTTGCTGAACATAGCCATACATTCAAGGTTTCCGTTTAAGAATAATTTATTACAAAAGGTCAAGGCGTAAATATATTTTCAATTTGCGTTTGTCCGCGTCTCTGTTGAGTACCTATATCCAGTATGTTTTTTATGAGTATTTATACAGTGTGTTGTAATATGGATTTAAATACATACACGTAATTATTTTTATTCTTTTTTCTCTGCTTATTTCTTTAATGTATTTTAGTCCTATTTTGCCAAACCAATCGTACGCACGTACAAAATACAATGTGTATACATTATAGTATGCATAGTTTCAACTTTGAAGATTTCCGACGACGCTATGGCTACGACTATAATAAAAAAAAAAAAAAATCCTTGCAATTTTTATTATACCTACATTACGCGAGATTTACGAGCTTTGTAAATCAGTTATACAATTCAACGCGACTAGTTCAAGACAAATAATTGTCAGCTTTTTAATGTACTATACGTAATGTGCTTAATATACACAGCCAGCTACTGTACTGCGCAGACTTCTACGCGTAAAAATACATTTCAGTTGCGGCAAAGGACTATTGTAATTTTATTTTAATGCGCAATATTCTCCATATATTCGATCATAAAATGAATTTTCTAATATAATTATATTCGCAGCCCATAGAATCTTTTCAATTTCGAAATTGCCTCTCGAATTTAATCTACTGTTTTGCCTGAATAATAGATAAGAAGATCGTAAATATTAATTGTCGAGATTATCTTGTTTTCACAACAGGCACAGGCACGCGAAAAAATATGAATTATAGAAATGGAAAAGAATTTCAAAGAGGTGGATAACGGTTAATTTTCAATTAAAAACGCGATTGGAAAAATTACATCATGATCCGGCTGACCTGCGGAGACTTTGATAATTTGAAGTTTTTTTTTCTTCATTAAACATGCATGGTTATTTGGTCAATAACGGTAGATTACGTACAACTTGGTACGAAATTTTCCATTCCGAAACTCAGCCCTCGCTGAATTCCAATTCCGCGATTTCTGTCCCTAGAAGGAATTCCTTAGTAGGTACACTTACGCTTCCTGGACAATACAAATACAAACACATTCGACACTCTCTGATCCTTTCTTCAGTATAAATGAAACTTCGTAATGGGTAATGGTGCAATTTCTCGAGCTCCGTTATCTTTTATCAATTTCTACAAACGAGTTTACTACATGCAGTAAATATAGTATATAGTAGTAAACTGGATACTCGGCACTCATATCTGCTATCCAAATCACAATCAAATAAGGGAAATTCAACTAGTACTCATTTCCGCGCTCATGTTAACACCGCACATTCTCAGCACAAGCTCCGGCAAATGGCAATCCACATGGTACAGCTCAGGTAAGAGTTGTAAAAGGAAGCAAATAAAAGCATAGGCGTTTAACTGTTCACAAAATGATAAGATTAAGAATTTACACGGTCTCAGCGTCAAAGTTTTAACCTCATTTTACACCGGCACACTCGGTATACGTTCGAAAAAACAGGTATGGCACTACCTACGTGAAGAATCTCAATATGTACAACATACACTTTGTAGGATACGACATACGATTGGGTCAGGTAAGGTATCCACAGCATTCCTCTTGTCGGAGCTTTTAAATTGAATTTCTACCGATTCGAAAACCGAACAATTTCTGAATAGAGACACATGAAGGGTCGAATAAAAATTCGAATTTGGTAAGTCTCGAATTGGTACGTAGGTACATAAATCGACACGCCATTCACGCCAGAAATAAGTTCAGTTTCAAGTATTTCAAATTTAAAAATAATTAGAGATTTTAAAACTATAAACGATTCTACATGCTCCATGAAACCTCATCGGAAGCAGATTTTCTCCAAGTTCTGCATTTTCGCAAGAAATCGCTGAAAGATTTCTACAGGAATTTCGGGAGAATTTTTCAAAATTCTCTCCCATTCAGCCCTTACAAAAATGAATTGTCCACCCATAAGCAACATTCATTTTTCGATTTTTGGAGAATTTTCGAAAATCCATAAATTGAATATTTTCTACAATATGCTTCAAAAAAAAAAGTCAGTGGAAGTGATGAAAATTCGTCTTGAAACTAATATCAACCCACCATATCTACTGGAGCCTTTTGCGTGATTTTTGATTTCCCCAGAATTTTAAACTTTCTTTCGAAGGTGTGGAGTTTTCCTTCGCTTTTTGTCCGATGTTTGGAAATCTCAACTTTATCTCAACTTCTTCGATCGCATGATTTCATGAGTACGAAGTTGAAACCTCCTGAAAAGAAGCATTTCTGTTGCTCATTAAATTTACGTGACAAAAACCATTTTTTAACTAATGAATCCTGGTTTTGAAAATGTTGAGTTTTTCGTTCAAAAAGTTTGCTCATTTTTTTGTGAAACCAAAGTTTTGTTTTTATTATTTGAAATGAAAAGATTTTGGTTTAATGCCAAAAAAGCAGTTTAAGAGCTGAGTTTGGCAACCATTCGCAATCCAGCAAGGAAACCTCTCAAGATATCCGCTTCCAAATTAATCGAGACCACGATTTTTGGAAAGATCATGGTCTGAAATCCTCATAATCGAAATTTAAACTGCTCAGATTCATTTTTCGATTTTTGGCAAATTTAAAAAAATGAAAATATTGAGTATTTTTTTGAACAGCATACTAATTATGAGAAAAGAAATTTTTAAAATCAAAAAATTCTACCTCCAAAATTGCTTGAAATGGTGAAATTTAGATTCCAATGGTCGGTTTTAGACGAGATGCAGCCCATTTGTGCAAATTTCCGAAGTTTTTATTACGAATAGAAGATTTTTCACTATATTCTCTCATAAAGATGTTGGTCACTCCAAGTGTTCGCCTGGAAATCGAATCAAATGGGAATAAACTCTTTAAACAGGTTGAGAATAAGCCATAAAACTCGATTTTTAGCAGCCCAAATTGATTTCCAGAATTTCGCTTAGAAGTAATCCAGAATTGAGTTTTTATCCCTGAAACTTTCAAAGATTTGATAATTCTCATCAAGTTGGTCAAGAGTAAACAGAATCCCGAGAAAAAAAACAAAAATTCAAATTTTAGGTCAAACTGTTCGAGAAAAGTCACATATGTAGTTCAACTAAAAAACTACCAAAAATTGACAATTTCCCATCGTGAAAAGTCATGAGAATCATTTTTTTGGGAATTTGATACAGACTAGAGACAGTTTGAAGAGGGAAAACATCAATTGAAAATCGCTGAAGAAGACACAAAAATCCGTTTTTTGAGGTTAACAAATTTTCAAAACAAAATATCAAATTTTTAGGTGGACTCGTTGGTGGGGATACAAATGCGTGACGTAAAATTTTCCGAGAAATTCAAGTTCCTTTTTTTGGCTCCAAATTTTCGCTCAATTTCTGATGTTTTATCAATTGGTGCAGTTTCAGCATTATTTGGGGGGGGGGGGGGAATTTTTTATTTTCCATTTCAAGAATCAAGGAATATTTGAATTTTGATTCGAGCCCATTAATCGCACTCTAGTTCTGTCAATTTGCTTCAAATTCAAGCAAAATCTACAAAAAGCTGATTTTGTTTTCAACACGTCAACTAAGATAATCAAAGGCCCCATAAATGCCTCAAAAAATTTGAAAAAGTTCAAAAAAACGATCTTTGAACAAAAAGCAGATTTTACATACCTCCTTCACCCATTTCTACCGCAGACTGATGAACCGAACGCTCGTTTAAACCGTTACAAGGGCAAAAAAAAATCAGGCACACCCAAGCATTTTCTGTTATTCACCTCTGTAGACGATACATCGAATCAATGCGACAACTATGCGCGACTTTGAATTACGATTATAGGTGAGACAAGAATAACAGCAGGAAGTGTCATAAGACGCGCCCGATCTTACAGCACAAACGAGAGAAGAGAAGCGCGTAATTACAACGTATAACGGATCCTGTGTACGAGTACGGGTACCTACAGGTACAGGTACACATATCGACATATAAAATAATACAAATCGCCGAGCAGCACCGAACTCTTCACCTTGTCACAGAAAAACGCTGACCGAAAGCATATGTCATTTTGGAATGTTCGATTGCGTATAGCGGCTCTGCAGAGATGTGTGATAATTCAAACATGGCCGCGCAAAATACCAATTCGCTAGTCAGCCAGCCACCAAAGACTCCTGAGGATCTGCGCCGCGTGACGCTGGCTTCAGCTACTGTTTTAGTACAGTAGGTATAGGTATTAATTAATAGCTATATTATTCTATACGATGTTAATTCTTCTTACCTTAGTTCGATTGATTGGATTAGTAAAGTCCCATCCAGGTGCCACGAACAGATATCCACATTTCGCCACTTTCCTCGTAGCCTGTCAAACAAAACAAAAAACACGTAATTCAATTAGTCGTTTTTGTTCTTTCTCTGTATGCGGTATACGCGTATATATTGTACTTATTACTATTTTAGTAAGTAGGTAAAGGCACAGGTAGGTAAACGAAAGGCTTGATAGGTATGCAGATAAGCGCCGCGCCACCACGTACCGTAAGGGAAATGACAGCAAAAAAAAAATACACACTGCGATATAGGAAGTGAACGCGTAACGTTTAAAAAGTTCACGACGGGTCATACGCGAGTGTTAATTTATGTAGGCTTGCACTTGTACCGAGAGGCGGAAAAACAAATCGGACACACGTTAACGACCAATGCACAATTAACTGGAGCTATGACATTAGAAAACGGAAACTAGTTACATCATATTATAGCAGTAGACCTGGCATACAGAGGCAGTACAAGCAATTATGGACAAGTTCGACCGAACAACTGTCCGCTGTCCGAGTTGTAGTACACTGGGAGACAACTGGTCAACGATGGTATTTCACCTTAGGCGGGTTTCCTCTTTTGATAAAAACAAAATTCCATCGGGCTATGCAGATGTAGCTCAGCGTATCGTGGATTTATGCATTCCCATTTTTGTATTAACCAAAACATACAGATAAATGCAGATTGTATTAGGGCTTCGGGGCTTCTTCAATTTTAGCTGATATGAATCCCGAAATCCAACAAGTGGATGAAACTTCTGATAAAAAGTGATCAATAAATGGATCTAGTTTTCTTCTGAAGAAATGAACATTAGAATCATTGATGTTTTTGGTTTTAATTAGCATTAGACAAAACTAAGTCAATGTCTCCATTTATCACACCATAGTGATATTTGCAAACATTTCACAGTCTCTTCAATCTGCACCTCGTTATTCACACCAGCATGCTAAACTGCACCTCAAAATCATCCACTTGCAGCCAAACAGCGTATGGTACGTGAAAACTTGCTAACAAGACCGATCGAGAGGGGAATGAACACGTTGAAAAATTTGGCACCGACCGCACACTTTGTCGGTTTCTTTAGGAACGAGTCTCGAATTTAAAACTCAAATCGAACGTGTACTTAGTTATACAGGGACAGATACCGCAGCGCGAAAGAAAAGAGAGAAGAAATGATAATTGTGTTATGGCGGATGTACCAAGACCTGGCTTTAACGGTTAAGAGTAACACATTAAGAGAAATAGCTATCCGTGCTTAATTATTATTCTAAAAAGAAATTCTAACCGGCATTAGTACAGTATAGTTGGAATAAACAATCAATATTTCTACGCTTCGCAGGTATTATAAACACACTTAGATACTCGCATACATATATACCTGACCGACGTCGCGAGCATTGTATCTAAGTGTAAGTACCACTATTGGAATGCTATGTCTGCGTGCTGCTCCCTTGAGACATTTTTTTTCACGCCGGTACTTACAACAAGATGAACGTAATGATCTCGATTGATGTAACTATTACTCATCGTACAGATACTGTAGCTCAGTCGGTAAATAGTCCGCGGAATACAAAAAAAGAAAATGGTAGGTATACGAAGGTGGAAGTTCTTCCACAACCAAACATATAAATCCATATTGAAACAATGTAGCAAGTCTGTGTGGTGTGATATATGTCTGCGAGCTAAGGTTACACACTTACATACATAGGTATTATACACATACATATTGAATACGTCGTCTATGCGAAGGTGGTTCTTTATTTCTATTTTTACTCGCGTTCGAGTATAGATCATAATACGATACAAAAAAAAAACAATGCTAGGCGACAAGAGCCGGTGTGAATTCAGCTATGGATTGAATGGGCCAAACGTATATCAGCCTACTTAAAAGTATGTCTGCTATATAAATTGAATACGCATTAAAAAAGTTAATTGTGCGAATAAACGTGTCATTAAATCGTTGAAACGAATATAAAATCAACATGCGAGTCTTCTGGGATGCATAGGATGTTGTAGTGGGTGGGTGGGTGGATAGATGGATGCATTGAATACATGATTTTTTATTGATGGATGTGATGATGACGATGAAAAATAAGCAGATAGATGCGTACAGCAAGAGTTGACCGACTTGGTGTATGATTTTAGAGAAATTTGGGTTGATTGGTGCTCCTGGGTTTGAACTCTGCTCTGGTTCTATCCATACTTAAAGTACATATAGGCCCATGCTTCGATGAACCATTAGTCTTGCCTATTTCTCAGAAGTATGAACTTGATGAAAGTAGTGGTAGGTAGGTGGGTAGGTGCATATGATTTTCACAAACGAATATCAAAGTATGATAGGGTGAAAATAAAATGCTCTTCTCTATTGTTGATGCTTCGAGAGTTCATCATCATCATTCAAATAACCATTTCTGCAGAAAAAAATTTCCGAAAGTTTTTTTCCCCAACCATTGAATTATCGAATTCGATTTTCCAATTAATATTCCCAGAACGACCAGTCCCCTCGAATGAATTTTCCACAAAAACTCGATAATTTCCAACTGAAAGAATTTTTTGCAATTTTAGTCACAAAACAAAACTTTTAAGCATGTTGACAAAAAACTAGTCTTTCCTGCAGTTTTGATGAAGACTCAGGATTTTTTTTTACAATTTGGCAAACAAAAAGTAAAATCTTTAAGCAAATTCAGACAAGAAAAAAGCAGATCTTTTCGGGATTTTGGAAAAAAATCTAGACTTTTTGACAATTTTGACAAAATATTATTTTTTACAATTATTACAAAACAGTAGGATTTTTTGCAATTTCAACAAGAGAAGTAAGATTTTTTGGAAATCTCAATTTAAAAAACCGGTTTCCCAATTTTGACAAAAAAACAAGAGTTTTTACAAGTTTTAATTACTTAAAAACGTTTTTTCTGCAATTTTTGCAAAAAAAGTGTTTTTGTTGTTTTTGATTTGAAAAACACAGTTTTTTTCAATTATGACAAAGGATAAATCGAGAATTTTTTGGAATTTTGGCAAACAAATTTTTTGGTTTAGTTTTGATGAAAAAGTGATTTTTTTGCAATTTTGATCAAAAGGCAGATTTAATTTTGTCAAAAAAACTCTCTGGTAATTTTGACGAAAAAAAACTAATTTGGCAAAAAACACAATTTTGATTTAAAAAAGTAGAACTTTTTATAATTTTGACCAAAAATAAAACTTTTTGGAAGTTTTTTGAAAACATGGTTCACAAAGCAAAAAATGTTTATATCTGCGTGTTTCATGTTAAATTTTCGCTAGTTGAATCCCTCTCCAACGTAAGCAATTGATTTTTGGATAAATCCCAGTTTTTTGCCATTTTTGGGTACGTCACTAATGCAAATTAGGTGAGAGGTGAAGAGATGATGACGTTCATCAGGGTAGCTAATTTTCAAGACATATTTTGATGAAATTTTCTTCATAACATGTGTTTGCTTTGTGTGTCAAGTGTTAAAAACACATTATTAGGATCAAAATTGCAATACAATTTTCAAAGTAGCTTAAAACTATCAAAAAAACGTCATTTTGTTATTTTTTAGAAGAAAAAGAACAATAAAACAAATTTTTTCAGTTGGGGCAAAAGTTCCACGAATCTGAATAATTTTATAAAATCTAAATAAATCTGCGTGAAATTATTAAAAAAAAAAAAACTGTAAAATTGCCATAAGCCATAACAATAGATAAAAACTTGTAAAAAAAATAATGTGAAAATTGTAGGATAAGAAAATGCAAAATTTCAACTTATGAAAAAATGCACTAAATATATTGAAAATGAAATGAATCTAAAATGTACCTTAGTACCTATTTGTATAAATATCGTAATAATTTTTCAAAAAGACAAAAAATTATTCGAAATCAACAAAAAATTGACGCAAGTAAAGTTACAGAAACATTAATGAAAATTATACAGAGGGAAGTTCATTACTATTTCACCCAATTTTTTAAATATTTCTTCGTCTCTATCCCAATTTTCAACAATTTTTGCACCAATTTTACTGATCTTCATGTGAGTTTGCTCTATTTTCTTCATGTATAATTTCAGCCAACACTGAACTAACTTTGCAATACTTTGCCGATTTTCGGTAATTTTAAATGATTCTTTAGCAGTTTCCAGACATTTTTGCCAAATTTTTTCACATGTGATTTTGATTTTTACGCATGTTTATAGCTAATTTTTTAAAATTTTTAGGAGCTTTATGCACCATAGTACACATTTTTGATGACATTTCATCAATTTTTTCGTTTACGTGACCAATTTTCGAAATTTTCGACCATTTTTGTATTAAACTTGCCATTTTATCACATTTTTCTTGACCTTCAACGTTTTATAAATTAATAAAATTTAAATTTCATTAATTTTTTTGACAATTTCAATTAAAAAAAAAAATATTTTCACTACATTTTGTAAGACTTTTCTTAATTTTTTCTCAATTTTTTTTTAGCAAACTTTGGCCTTTTTTGACTTTCTTCTCAGTTATGAACCATTTTCAAGTCAATTTTAGTAATAATTTCAAAATACTGAATTCTGATTGGTCGAAATTAATGTAACTTAATACAACTTTACACAGCTTACTACGAAGCAATCATTCGAACTTGCTCCTTTTTGAGTCGAGGATCCCAAAATTCCAATGGAACAGTTCCAACTCAAAGTAACCTTGGAATTTGGTAATCCGTATCTCGCTATCTTTTTAGAGCAAAGACTACTCTTCATGTTCAAGTTCATGAACTTGACCAACTACGGATCTCATTTACACGATACACGTTCTAGAAAACACAGGTTAAGCACTAGAGCAAGCGCAGGGATCCCATATACCGGCTTGGCTTGAACTTAGACTAGATTGAAAACATCCAACAACGTGTGACATTACCGCTGTATAGCTATTTAGTTTCGAGAAACGTGTGGAATTGGTTTTGAAAACTTGTACGCGTATGGAAAAGTACCTACATATCTTAGCATATATACGAGTATGTGTCTTTACTTAGGCATCGAACGTAAACTAATTATATCGGTATCGTATTACTCTCGGTCTCAGTCTCAGGTTTATTTACACATTGAGAAAGCTATAGAAGACGGAGAAGGAAAAAAAAAAGGAGACAGAAAGAGAAGTCATACAGAGTCGAGTGTAGATCAGCACCGAGAGTAGGTTGGTGAGGTATAAGGTACGATGTATGTGTATAAATGCACATAAACCTATAATGCAACACAGCACGTCGTCGACGTGTCGTATCTTCAGCGCAAAAGAGTGAAAAGGTGAAAAAAGAAGTACATTTGCGTGTATTGTTTTATTGGCGTGACACGTTTTTACGCCGGTATCATCTGCGTGATGTTGAACCGTGTTAATATCGCTACCGGGTACCGCATCCAGATCGCTTGAAATTTGCCCATTCGCTTGCGCTTTTGTTGCTCGCATATCACAAATAGTCGTATAGCTTGATCTAGTTTGTATATGCAACACGTATTTTTAATAACGTGCAAAGATGAAATTACTTCGCAGCGTATTGGAGAAAAAAAACTATGCCACTGGAAGCATCTGCAGCACGATCGTTATAATTATGCCAACGCAATACTTTGCTAACTACATATTAATCTGTTATTAGCCAAATACAATAATAAACATTAAAAGCTATACACACAGCGCTGATGAATAGGTAGTCGCAATAAATGAAAATCTTCACCGAAAAACCTGTTCAGCCCATCGCATCCATCGATGGTGATGGTGAAGATTGCAGAAGCAGATGAGGAAAAAAATCTTTCTCGTATATACGACCACCTTGGTTGAATGTAATTACGACCTAATGACCTTTACGACGTTGAACAATCGATGTGGTAATTAATCGAGACTTACTGTATATATCGAATGATAACTTGTAAGGTGTTTCATGATTAATGAGCCGGAATGTAAATGTGCAACCTTAAGCATCTGGTAACGTTCGATTATAAATACGTACAACAACTACATACATACAACAACCATACACATATACTCTCGAACTGTTCTCGATGCTGCAGCAGCTATATGCAACTTTTCTCTCCCCTTGCCTCTGCCCCCTCACACCGCTTCACCCATAACTGATGGCAGCAGCCTACTCCTCACATCTCGTGTAGATTCGTTGTAATCATACTCGGCCATATATACCGCGCTCAACTTAATTAATTGCGTATGATCTCTGCTATGGTATACTGTATAGTCAATTACAGATGTAAATATCTATCGAACGCGGAATGTGTACCGCAGAGGTCAATAATGGCGGTTTAGTACACATTTATTGCGAAATATGAGCAGAGAACAGAGCCCCACACCGCTGCTCCGCTGCACCATTCTTGTACGTATATCGCGTATAACCGTAAGCCTTTCGGTAAATAATGGCCGCAACTGTAGCGCAGCTCGTTTTATACTCAATCTAACATCGCTGAATCATTATTGACATTAATGAAAAACCTTGATAAGCGCCCCGAGTTGTACGTTTATCTCAACGGGTACAGAATTACAGACATCAGAGTCCACCAGGTACAATATACAGGATGTCCCATCGAATGTTGAGGCTCACTGTTGAAATCATGGGACAACCAGTGATTTTGGAGATAACTTGTTAGAAAACCAGTTTTGTTCCAAAATAAGTAACTTTTCATTAAAAAAATGTATTGAGGAAATTGATAGGTTACTTCTCCAATCATTTTACTTGAAATTTTCAAAATTACATACTGCTCAGTGCTCCTTGCCCCCTATCCAAAATCTCTCTCCTCCTTGCCATTCTCATTCCACCAGTCCAATCCAAATCGGCAATTAGAGAATGTGTTCGAGGAGGACACCTTGTATATTTTTGATTATTTGTGTAATAATATGCACCTAACACATATTACCGAGATTGCCACTAGCTACAGCATCATCGTCCACCAGAAACGCCGGCAAATTTCGCGGTCTTTGGACGCGTCAATATATACGTATAATCACCAAACTATATCGCAGGTACCGTATACCCACAGCCGGAGACGATTTTCAACGCCCACTTTCGCGTATCACGTACTAAATTCCCGTAAGCCTATAGCGGTGTCGATGAAGCCCAGTCCAGCCGCGGAGTCCACGATGTGTAAAAATCAACCTTGCAGAACTCGTATACCTACTACAAGAGTTCCTACCTTTACCTATCCCATATTATCACTATAGTGGTAGTAATCCGCAATAGTTGGACATAGCAGTGTGGACAGTGCTGTCGCCAAACTACTGCGGCTACTCGTCAGTTATACGATGATGATGATGATGATGATGAACTGATTTATAAATACGTGGACACCGCCATCGAGCTAGCCACAGACTAAAAAAAAAAAAAAAGAAGAAAATAAACCGCAACTACGTGAACGTAATTCAACTCGTAGCCGCAAAATATACACTAACGGTTTGCAGGTGTTAGTTCTAGTAACCTTTCTCCGACGAGAGCTCGCAAGTACGACGACGATGACGACGACGACGAGCTTACAGATATCTCATTGATATTGGCGAATTCATACGAATATTTCAAGTTCACCGCCAGCGCATTAACGTGGCCAAATTGCAATGCGACACGACACGTGTTTTAACACACAGAGCTGGGCAAAGAGCGAGAGAGAAAACACCAACGTATCGCGGTTGTAGCCTTATAATGTGCAGTACAAACACAAATCGCGATCGCCAGCAACCTGCGGCTGGTGATGGCGACCGGTTTGCGAAAATATTTTAATGTAATCGCTGCAGCCGTTACCTACATTTACCTTGAAAAATTGTGAACAACCGGTTACCCCGGCCTCGGTCCCGGGCCCCGGCACCGACTTTAAAATTGTCAACGGAATTTTCCCCCGTGAATCTGTGATCCTCTCTGCATTGCTCTATTCTGATCGCATCTTCGTGGCTCCGTATAGTAAGCAATACATCAATATATGTATAACCCTGCCACATTTCACTCTTACGTCAGCTAGAGCATCCTACATTTTTGACGGTTTTTTACTATGAGAAAGCTGTAGACATAAATATAGATGATGGGCAAAGTGGCTGCGAATCATATTACAATAAAATTTGGATGATGGATTGATCGGAGGTGTTCTTGAGGGAAAGCGATCGATGCAGAAAAAATTGGATTTCGTCGATTTCAAATTCAGGTCAGATAATGATAAAGATTTTGTAACAGGAGTTTTTCTGGCAAAAAGCGAAAATTTTGGTCAATTTTTGAAAAAAAGTATCTCGACCATAATTTTTTAAAATGAAATCACACAATCAAATTCAACATTCAAAATGTGGTCAAATTGCGAAAAAAACTTACATTGAATAAATTGCCGAAATTGTAATTACTTACTTAATACTGAATTCACTTTTTTGAAATTTGTTTGCAAAAAAGCGAGAATTTTCGGGAAACAGAAAAAAATGAGAATTCCTGGGCAACTTTTGGCAAAAAAATGAATAAACAATTTTGGTAAAGTGCTGGGATTTTTTTGGTAATTTTTAGCAAAAAAACAAAACTTTTGATCAATTTTTGAAAAATGAGAGACTTTTTACACAGAATTGTTTTCAAAAAAAGAGACAATTCTTAGCATTTTTTGACAATTAAGAAACGAGACTTTTTGAAAATTTTGACCAAATGACAGGATCTTTTGCTATTTTTTGTAAAAAGCAAAACTTTTTAGCTAATTTTTAGGGAAAAAAGTGAAACTTTAAGGCAACTTTAGATGAAAAAGTGAAAATTTTTAGCAATTTAAAGTAAAGGCGGTACACTTTTTAGCAGTTTTTTTTTTACAAAAAAGCAATCTTATTTAGCAATTTTTGGAGACTTCTTGGCCATTTTTAGCAAAAAGCGAAACTTTGACAATTAACAATTCTAGCAAAAGGCAGCTTTTTGATAATTTCTGGCAAAAACATGGAACTTTTTGGTCAATTATTGGGAAAAAAAGGGGATGTGATCGAATTTTTTTTGAAAGATGCGACAATTTTTAGCAATTTTTGGCAAAAAACAAGAGTCTTTGGTAATTTTGACATTTTTTTTGTGGTATTTTTGGCAGAAGAAAGCGAGGCTTTGGATAATTTTAATAAAAGATAAGACTCTGTAATCTTGAAAAAGTGATCAAAAACTACAAATTTTACCAACTTACTTAGTTATTTGAAAAATAATTCGAGTCAAGAGCCCTGATAGCGCATTCAAAATTCCCCTGCTAGACAAGATATCAACCTCTAAATTTGGTTTTTCGATTTTTTTGGTCAATTTTTGAAAATTTGAATATGACCCACCCCCTCGCCCCATAAAAAATTAAAATTTCATCAATTTGAGATTTAAAAAAAACTGAAATTTAGCTAATGTCTAACTCTCATCCTCTCAAGTTGACTGGGGCCGGTTCTGAACCGTTTTGGAGTCTCCAGCAAATTTTTGGATTCTACAGTTTTCAGACATCTCAATAAGTATAAAAAGAAAAGTTTATGATTCAAACAAAAATAAATTCAATGTGCATTACTCATCTCGTAACATTACAAGCACTGAATTGAGTTTTTCGATTTTTGTCGAGAACAAATTTGAACTCTTATGAGAAAAAATCTAATCAACCTGAAGTGGAAAGTTGAAATCTGCTTAATGTCTTAATTTTAACCTCTCAAATGGACTTGCAATAGGTTGAGCTGTTCTAGAACCCTCGGAAGATTTTTGGACATCTAGTTTTCAAGAAGTTTCATTAAATTAGTGCAAATAAAATTCATCCTACCGGCTACCAGTAATTAGTTTTGAATGAAAATGGGTAATTTGTGGGTCATGAAATTTTGTTAGTATGTATTCGATTTCTGACCCTCCCCCCTTCCAAAACGAATTTTTTATTTTTCCCACAATGCTTTGGATCTGAATCAACAAACACCGATTTGAGCCTAAACTGATGCTGAATTTCACTTGCAACAATTTTAGTTGGTATGAGATTTGTTTTTAGATTGAAAAATGAAGTCCGCTAATTGTAGTAGAATGACCCAAAATTTGGATCAATTAATCGATCCGAGAGGCCGAAAATAGGGTTGAAACCAAAAATCAACTTTTTACTCCAATTCAATCAAGTTTTGGCCTTTTTCTATGGGGAACAAAGCAAATTTTCAAATGTATCTGTTTTGTTGAAGAAGCTCTTTCAACTCCCCCCGCCCCAATCCTGTATATTACGTATTGTTCAGATCATCATCGAAAGTTGATCGAACTGGTCCACAAAGCAATCTACATAGCATCAATTTTCAATATCAAAAACTGCCTTGCAAAGTTGCAAATCGTCCCTCTTACCCCATCTGCTGCATTTCTTTCGTGAAAACACCAGTAAGTCTATGTAAGTCTATACGTATCACAACCGAAGGCAGTGTCGTTGACAGTGTCACCATTCAGCACCCGTGAATGATGTCGAACATGGTAAAACTTGTAGGAAAAAAAAACCTGTGACAGCTTAAAGGCCAGTTAACACGTCATAATGTTAAGGCGTGATAATTGACAGCAATTAACCGGTACATGTTACTTTCTAGTTTCGCGTACAGTACCTCGTATTGTTTCAACACCATAATCAAATACATATTTCACCGAGACGGAGCTTCGTTCTTCGTAATTCGAAAACATATATGCAGTACTTGGTATGTCTCTTCTGTATATACTATCTATGAACGTAGCCTGCTACGTACAACAACCTACAAATAGTACATACAGCATAAGACAGTAGATAGACAAATAGAAATCCTTCACCATTCCAGCAGTCGTTTAAATAGTTAGCATTGCTTTAACGGATAGTAAATCTGAAAAATATTATTTTTAGATACGCTACACACAGCAGAATAGTGATGAAGATTTCTACAAACATAGTACGCCTGTTGTCTCTCTTCACACCATGAAAATATCGCTCCTCGTTTCGGTTCGTCCGTCGTAACTTACGCCGCTCGATGCTCCGGCCCATCATCAGCCGAATACTTGACATTTAAATTAGTCTACGTGTAACAATCCATCTACGGATTATTCCCCTTTTTTACCCTCCTCCGCGACTGTATCTTTTTTTTTCTTCAAATCATTCCACATACTATAAAATAGGGTGCCAACTCTCGTTTGGAAATTCAATTACATAGCATCGATTTTTTAGCGTCCTCGTCTGTCGCGTCTTGTTCATCATCGCGACCAACCAGAGGAGAGCATTGCAAAAGAGTATAAGAGTAAACGTTTACACTTTGAAAAGAATGCGGTACACGATGCCAAACTGGACGATTAAGTATACAAAATGCTGAATTAACATAAGCCTCTGCGAGAAGCTCGTGTGTATCTGTATACACGTCTAGACATTATGTGATTTATCACAGATGACCACCTTGTCACCCTCTCCAGTCACCTCATCCTGTTGTCATCGAGTCCATTCTCAATTCGCGAATGGCGAAACAATATCGCAACATATGTATGGGTATAATCTTCGCAAAAATTTTAATCCGCAAGACTCTCGCTTGTTGGCTCAACCAATTTATTGCATCTGCAGTTCTCATTTCCGGTTATTTTAAACGCTCCGTGAATAAGAGACCACTCTCCACTACACAGTATATATATGCCATCCGTCAGCGATATAAAAAAAGATTTATCTAAATTAAGCAAATTTTTCATCACAATGCTACAATGCCGACTGTTACCACTGCTCCTGCGAACGCGACTTTCATTTTTTTTTCTTTTTTCTTATACACTTATTATTGTACTTCACTTGTTCATTACGTATTTGCGCTCGAGCATCTTTCAATGTATAATATTATTACTTTCGAATCTTATATCGCGGCGGCCGTTGCGACCGCGACGACTGCATTTTAATAAATAACGGCGAAATATTATTATCGGTCGATGGGAGAAAAGTACGACATCGACATGTGCGGGTACATTCGCAGTATAACTTTGTAGTGGATAGGTAAAGGAAATACTACATAGAGAACAGATTCATCGTGGAAGTATCCTAGCTGGTAGCTACGCATTAGCCCAGTGGCACGTCTAAAACAATTATCCCCAAGGGAAGACTTTCACCATGTACTATACACCTACGTTTACGTTTACATGCAAATGAGTTCGTATCCCTATGTAAGTAAGTACAAGGTACAACGACACGCTAATACACAAACTGACCATTTCCGATCGTATTTTCATTATCAATACCATAAATCGTACTCAAGTTCACGATGAACAATTTCTACATCAAGTTACAACTGCACAAATTATATACTTTGAAGCGAGGTATCTCAACCAGCAGGAAATTTTTTGGAACAAAATGAGAGAAATTTAAAAAGTATTTCAAAATTCATCACCAGGTCAGGTCTTTTAGATAATTTTTGGTAAATTTTTAAAATTTCAATTTGGTTCACTTTCCGTAAAAAATTGAAATTTGTTCAAAATGGTCTAGAAATCGGAAAATACGTCCCCCCCCCTAGCCACGTTGGAAAAATCTTAAAAAGTTTTCAAATGCAACTATCCCCCTCCCCTTGAAATGCCAAACAAGCTCCAAAGTAAAGAAATTCCATTTTTCCTACTCAAGGATTCTCAAATCCAAAATATGATGGAACACTCCGTGTTTTACATACCAAAAAAAAAAAAAATCATTCCATTACAAATTTTCCAAACACGTCATGCGAAATGATGGAAAAATAATCACCTTGTTTCAAATTAAAATACTATGTTTACATTTCATTCTCGAAAATCATGATGAGAAAGGGAAGGGGAAGAAAAAAATTTGTATAAATTTTAAAAATTATGCCGCATAAATATAGGCTTTACAGGATGAACTATTACGTGTAATAATTTTACTTTTTTTAAAATGATAAGAACAAAAACAGCAATACTTACATACTTCATACTTAGTACTCGCTCGCTATGAAGTAACTTAAATGGATTTTTTTTCCACCCAAGGTGAAATTTTTATCGAATTTGCACTTCGTTATGACGAGCGATATGAATATTTACGATAGTAAAGAATCCAGATAATGCACCGCGAATGACCTAGCGCAAATCAACTGTCGCAGTCGGCGAATTATCATATTTATGAATAACAGAAATACCTCGACGTAATTTTTATCTGAAGTTAAATGGGTAGAAACGTATTTTTCATTCAGAAAAATTTCCGAATTGCAAATAAAAGTAGAATAAACGATCGCTGATGCTGATACGGAGATCTAGCCCTCGCCAAAGCGAGTAATTCTTGTTATTTACACGCGATTATAGGTACAATATTTTTTACGTAATTTACAGTACAAAAAAGTAACAGTAACGATCTCGACCTCCAGATAATTTTCGGAAGAGAAAGATACCCCTCCAATTATCAAAAATGGTGAATTTTGAATTTTCAAAAATTTACCAAAAATCGAAAAATTGATTTAGGAATTTGCTTTGGTGGAGGCGTTTCAACTATTCCCTCGCCAAAAATCGTACTGCTGTTCAAAATTGGAGGAGAGTACCTTGAGAGGTTCCCTTGCAAGAGTAAATACGTATGTAGTGATAAAAATTTTCAAAAAAAATCAAATTAATCGCTGAGAAAAGCAAAACGCATAAAAGAAAGTTGTGGTGGTCCATTTTGGACAACCACTCACGTGATCAATAAATACCTCAACTAACACGAAAAACAATCTCGTTAATTTCTACACATAAAATATGCAATTAGTTTCGAGTTAATATAATTATTTTGAATCCTAAAACACCTTTTTTTGTTTTTACCTCCCAGATATCTTTTTTTTTGAAAGAATATTAAAACTTGAAAAAATGCAATTTAAAAATCGTATACCTATATAACAGGATTTCCTATAAAACCAATTAATGAAAAATATGGAAATAAGTATATCGATTCCTTAATTAATATTTTAATTAGAAACGTTTAAAAGGATCGACATCGACACCTGTTATCCCAACAGATGCGCTAATTACTCCACTTATCAGTCAACTGGTTAGATCGGAGATATCGTGATTGGTTGCGTTTAATTATATGACTGATCGTGGTCGTCGATTCACGTTCTCAGATCAATCAGATAATCACCTTGTGTGTTTGATTAAAACTGAATTCTGCACTTAAGGCGGTCAGATTATGATCTCAATTCAGTATTTTTTCAAAAAAAAACCTGCAATATGACACTCATTTCTGGGAAACAAATTTGTATTTTTTTGTTGCTTAAAAAATCCTGCCATTAAATTAAATTAAATTACGAATCAACGGAACATAAGAAGAATCCACACCTTTTGGACCAGAATCGAAACGCAAAAAAATATAATCAAAAGATCATCTCTGGGCGTTTCAAAGAAGGACATTATGTATACAGGACAATTATCGTAAAAATAAGAACAGAAACTGCGACGCAGATAAAATAACATATCCGTATAGATGCTGCACTGTCCAGTATCTCTGAGCTCTCTCGACAGCACATTATATTCAAATATTCGATTATTCGAATTCGTCCCCGAAACCAGTTCCCATGTAGTGTGAAAACATCATAGGTAGACTATTGTATAGCAGAAGAGTTGGAAACATGGACGCGAACGCGACACTGAAGCGTATCCAATTGATAAACTTGACTGTGGCCGAGAATTTCGAAACTTTGCTCGTCTTTGGTATAGTGATATAAGTAAACATTCGAGACATGACGCGTTGACTCTCTAATTAAAACGATATTTAATTCTTTTTTTTTTTCGCCAAACGTTCGAAGCGAATCACAAAATGAGTAAAAAAGAAGAAAAAAATGGTAAAAAAATACCATCATTGTGACCTTGATTCCGGAAATTATTGTATTACGTTTCTCACGAATATGTTGTTATTTTTTTTCTTCTTTTTGCCACGGATATTCTCAAACAATCGAGAGTTTCTCACATATTTGCGCGGAAAACGTGATTCCTTTGTATCGTACACGTTTCACAGTCAGATATAAACACTGTGAAGAGGAAAATCTTCGTGAAAAATGCATTAAGTACCAAAATATAGTAAGTAGGTAAGTTACCTACTGCAGGGGAAAGTTGGGGTATATTTCTGCGAAAAAAATTCAAACTCAAACGAAAAATTCGAA
Organism: Planococcus citri; assembly: GCF_950023065.1. Classification (NCBI taxonomy): domain Eukaryota; kingdom Metazoa; phylum Arthropoda; class Insecta; order Hemiptera; family Pseudococcidae; genus Planococcus; species Planococcus citri. Next base: position 43,443,131 of record NC_088680.1, on the reverse strand, counting down.
AAAATTATGAAACCAAAAATATATCTGATGAATTGCTCATCATCCCAAATTATTGAGCAATGAGATAAAAAATCGGCTTCAAATTCGGGTACCAAAAAGCGACAGGCTGCGGTATTTTTCCAGCAACCACGCTCTCAATAATTTTGAATAACTCGTATTGCGGAATTTCGGTATGTTCACATGTTGAGCCAACTTCAAAACTCCAAATTCTCAAATTTTATCACAATTCTGTTGATTTTTGCAAATCATATTCGTATACTTCCTTGATGTTTTCGTCATCTTATACGATTTTAACATTTTTAAAACACTTTTTCATAAAATTTTTCAACATTTGCATCAGTTTTTGGTGATTTTACAGTGATTTTAATGCTTTATCATTGAAACGTGTTTTTACTTTTTTTCCAGAGTTTCAGTAATTTCAAAGCACTTTTTGATGTTTTCATATGCATCATTTTCAAATGTTTTTGTCGCCATTTTTTTAATGCAATTTTTGCCAGACTTTACAAAACTTTCGTTATTTTTTGATAATTTTATTTTTCTATTTTTCTGGACTTTCATCAAATTCTGGTGATTTAAAGCTCGTTCAATGCTTTTTCTATGTTTTTATATTATTTAAATAGGTTTATTAACACTTTTCCAAGCAGTTTTTGCCAAATTTCAGAATTTCATTATTTTTTTGTGATTTATAGTATTTTTGATGTTTTCACTGCCGTTCACAAGAGGTTTCATTGACGCTTTATGCAATTTTTGCTATATTTTGTCAAGTTTCGATGACATTTTTTCACTTTTAAGTAATTTTTAGTACCTACACGGAAAAAAAATTATGGATAATTTTTACTATTTCACACAGTAACCGGATCCCATTCAAAAATATTGTGATTTTTACTATGAGATTAGTAAATTTTACTATGAGAGTAATGAATTTTACCTAATTCTATAGGTGAAATGTATTTTTTGGCTGAGTAAAAATCACTATTATTTTTGAATGGGATCCGATTACTATACTGAAATAGTAATTTTTATTAATTTTTTTTTCGTGTAATTTCAGAGCCTTTTTCGTGTTTTTATACCCTACCTATCATTTTACTGCAGATTTTTTAGAAATGTATGTCATTTTTTCCAAGTTTTTTCAAATTTTACAGAATTTGGGGGGGGGATGGTATAACAAAAAATGAGATACTTGGGACGAAATTCGATAACATTCGTTGTATTTTTGAAAAAAAAAATTTACAAAAAAAAACGATATTTTTTCGGTGTTTTAGGATTTAGTTTTTCTAAAAGAAATTTCAGTTCAAGTTTTTTCAGGTTTTGTCCAAAATCAGTAGTTTTTTTAGTTTTTGGTTTTTCTGTACGCATCTAATTATACCACGAAGCCCCCTTATATCGGAAGGTGAGCAACGGAGATTAATTTTAGAGAATATTCCAGCTGATTTAACTCAATTCAAGTTCACATTTCGATGGACCGGAAATTTCAAGGCATCATTGGATACGACCCAGTTCGCAAATTATGGAAATGACTTACTCATTCTCGTACATGAAAAAACATTCATTGCTCTGGTAAAGAAAATTCGTACTCACCTGAAAAAAAAAATACAATTTTGGATTAGTTTATTTATTTCATAAATTTAACACATGGTCACATTCAGAGTCTGACCAGAGGACATAAGTGGCTATGTTGAAATTGAGACATTGTGACATGAGCTAAAAATGGCATCAGAAGTAAGTATTTTCTTACAAACTTCAACACTAAACTGATTTTTAATTACAAAATTTTTAGAAAAA